>NC_089822.1:151412762-153812762 GCF_035046505.1 Tiliqua scincoides
GAGTGACTCAGGGAGGTAATGGGAGGCAAGGTGTTGGCTGTTGCAAAGTGAGGCTGGAATCCAGGTCCCCTTAGCCCCTGGTTCTAGAGACATGCAAAAGCAGGTGTAGGAAAGCAATGTCTGTGGTGATGGGCCACACTGCATTCTCAGTTCATGAATGATCTGTGTTTGTTTTAAGCGCACTTACAAGTTATTGCAGTTGCAACCCCAGAGTGTGATGGGGGGGGGGAGGAAGGTATCCCGTAGAGGAATTTCAACCTAGTGAAGCACCCTCTGGGTAAGGGAACATTTGTTTCCCTGCCCTGGGATAAGCCCTAGCTGTCACCATGGGTCAACTCAGACCTGTGCCAGTAATATCACCGGTGCAAGTCCACATTGACCCATGAAGGTAGATCAGGCCTGGGAACAGGGTTAGCATTCAGCGGATGCTGCCACTGTCAAACCCACCCACCCTCTTTCCAGGTCTGATCTTCCCTCCACCACGCCCCCAACTTCTCCCCATTCCACCCAGTTAAATCCATGAGATGGAAGCTTACTGTTGACATGTGAGAGTATTTGCCGGGGCAATCACTTCACTTATGGCTGATTTGGCAGCTAAGTACATTTTGGGCCCTAACCTCTGAATGATGGCCGAACTCCTTCCAGTTACAGTCTTTGGTTAACTTCTCTTGTCCCTCTGCCTCCCTACCCTGGGGCCACTCTGTAATATCAGGTATCAAAGCATCCTTTGACACCTGATTTCCCACTCTGTGTGTGCGTGTATGCATGAGAGAGAGAGAGAGAGAGAGAGAGAGAGAGAGAGAGAGAGAAGCAGGGGTTAGATGTTTCAAGAACTTTAGCTCCTTAAATTGCTTTGTAGTGCAGTTCAGATGAGCCTGTAAACAACTTGTCAGAATGATTTTGAGAGATGAGAATTGCTTCTTTAAGGTCAGTGAGAGGGTGTATTCAGGTACCTGTGAGTGATTGGATGACTCTTTTGATCACCATAAGGAACCTTTTCCACAACTTTGGTGCTGACACTTGCTTGGGAGGTCAGTGGTTGATTGCTGGAAAGCAGCTCCAGTGGGACCTTCTGCAGCAGGCTCACATGGCTTGGTCCCTTGCAATCTTGTTGAACAGACAACATTGCTGATTGGGAAATGGAGAAAATCAAGTGAAGAACCGAACTGGAATGCAACTGATCCCTGCTCAGAACCCTCGTGCACAAGGCTCAAAGCAAAACCAGCCAAAGAGCATGGGGGTGTGCATATGTGTTAGAGAAACATCACACAAGAGAACTGTATGTCTCCAGGCTCATATGTTTCCAGCAGGATCAATTGTGTCTTGTGTGAGGACATCTGAAAGTCTTGCATGTCTGAAAGTGCGTAGGAAGGGCTCAATGTTAGTGTCCCCTAGGGCCATTTACCACAATTTTCAGACATGTGGATGCTCTTCAAATGTTACAAAACACAACATGGCTGACTGGCAGTTGAAATGCTGGAACATGCTTTCTCTGTGACATGTGAAGCAGCCCTTAGACAGATAAACGCTTTCAATAGTTGGAGTGTCTGAAAGAAACCACCAGGCATTTTCTGAGATTGAGACAGCAACTGTTACCCTGCACATGCCCGATCTTGTCTGATCTCGGAAACTAAGCAGGGTCAGGCCTGGTTAGTACTTGGATGGGAGACTGCCTGGGAATACTGGGTGCTGTAGGCTTATACCATAGTCTTTTGAGACTGAAGGTTGCCAACCAACCATTGTGCTGTAAAGTGCTGAGGAGTTGAATGCAGCTGATCTCGAGAATCAAAAAATGGAAGCAGAATCAAGAGCGCATGATAGAGTGACTCATTTGTGGTTGAAATCTGGACCAGTGATGGAGTCAGGGGCAGAGAGAATTCTGGTCATCTGCAAAGGCTCTGGCCTCCCTGTTTAGAAGTCTCCTTGCCCTGCTTGCTACACATGACAGACCTCTCAGAAGAGCCTGCCTCGTGAATAAAGTATCCTGACATTACCCTGTTCATCTCCACAGCAGCCTGATGAAGCAATTTGCATTGTGCTTTGTTCTGCAGTCTCCGTTCCTGCCTGCCTGCCCTGGCACCTCCGCTCACATGTTGATCTTTTGCTTTGCATCCCTGATTCTGACCTTCCCCTGGCAGGGCCCCAATGACTGAAGGACACTCGCTTCCACTCCAGCGCACGCCTGCCAGATGACTTTGAGGGCATCGAAAAAGGTCCTCATCAGAATGGATCAGGAGAACAGGAGCCTTTACCTCTGGGTACAGAATAATAGTGATTTACTTTGTATTAAAGTCCCCTCATGGGGAGTTAGCGAGACAGAGAGAGAGGACGTGAGAGGGAAATGCCATCAAAATTATTCCCTCAGCAAAGCTGAAGAATAGAGTCGGTACTGGGAAGCAGCAGGCACCCGCTGCAGGGATTCAAGGCTGCCAGGAGGGCTGACCAGTGCTGGGTTGAACTTGGCAGGGTTGGTAAGCGTCTAAACTGCCTGGCACAGCAGGACAGATAGTCCTACTGTCCCCTGTTGAGGAGCAGTTGAGGACATGGGATGAGCGAAGGAATGTTCTGTGGAACTGACTATCCACTTGCAATGGCAGGTCAGACCCTAGCACTGCCTCAATCGTCCAGAAGACAGGAGAACTCTTTTGGGCATGCAGAGAGTATCGTACTCTCTTCTGTAGCAAACTGACCTGCCACTGAGAATGACAGACTCAAAATGGATTAGGCAACCTCTTCCACTGGACTCATTGTTCACATGCAAAAGCAAGGGAGGTGGGGAGGGATTGCAGGAAGAACAGGATTGAGATTATGGAAGGAGTAGTATCAGCAACAAAATTGCTGTATCTTGGAGCCGGCTACTACACAAAGCACTGGCCATGTTGTAACATCCTGGAGACACTACTGTATATGGAATCATATGTAGTGACTTTGTGAGCCAATAAGCCAATCCCCTTGGGTCACTGTGGCACAACAGTAGGTGAGGACCATTGCCTTCAAGCCTTGCTAGTGGCGTTCCTGGAAAGTGGTCACCGGGGAACCAGAGTACCACCCAAGCTGGACTTGTGGCCAGATTCAACAGGGCTTTTCTTATGTTCTTCTGTTGTCACATTCAAAGGGGGTCGCATAACATACAGTTACACTAGAGCACTCACAGAAGCAGGCTCCTCTCCCCTTCTCTGCCTTTTGCTTACCAAAAGAAATCTGAAACCTGTTTTCAAACAAGGGAAAAATTCTAAACATTTTAAAAGTAGAAAAGGGATTTTAATTAATACGAGTGATTAAGAAAGAAAAGAAACAAAGAAGTAATAAGAATACAGCCATGAATAGAACATGGTAACACAAAGAGAAACTAAACAGAACCCAAAGAGGTAAAAGGATATAGCTGCAGGGTAACTAAATAAGCTATCAAATAATAGTAATTTGTTAGAACACCAATACACAAGAATTGTATTTTGCAGGTTGAGAAGCTGTTTTTCTGATCCTTTTGGCAAAGTTTGTAAAGTGAACACAGATAAATAGGAATTTATTTACTTTTTGCTTCCTGGTAAAAACTCTGAGCTGGCATGGGATTTTCTCTGCTATTAAAAAATCCCAGGTGTTCCTGCATCACAGTAACAAAGTGGGACTTTGGAGTGCCATCTTCTAGCCAGTACAAATTTAGCCACCATTAAAAGGAAGAAAATTAAACCCTTCTAGTAAATGGGATGGAATGGCCAGCATCATAATGTAAGGGAAACTCTTACTGCTCTGGATTCCTTGGCAGCAAGTACCCCCTGATTTGACCAACAATGTTTCTAACCTTATTCCAAAATCCAGAGGCTACTGGACACTCCCACCACATATGTAGTTAGATACCCTGAACTATTCAATTCTTCCGAACATGGTCACATTCACTGTTTGAATAGTGACTTGTTTTTACAAGCTAAAGTACCTTCTGCTTATAATTTTGAAGGGCGGTTGTCTGATGTTGGCACAGAGATGGGCAAAATAGCCTACCATTCATTTCAGGTGTCATTATCTCATTGTGGATCTTTCTCCCACTTTTCCATATAATAGCCTTCAGAAATCTCAAATATTCTTAGTAGTTCTTTGTACAGGTTGGAAATTATACCTTCGGAGACTCCCATATTAGTAGATGCCCAAGATTCACATACAAAGAATGCTTTAGAACAGCTCCAAGGTCATTGACCCAGAACAGTTGTCTTCTCTGGAAATAGTGGATTCCAGGTCCTGAAGTACTGAGATATTAGTAGATATTAGGTCCCCTTAGCCCCAGAAGTGCATTCTCTCTCTCTCTCTCTCTCTCTCTCTCTCTCTCTGGGTGCAATCCAAACATGCCCTTGTGCTGACATAAGTCCCTTGCGCTAGCCCAGGAGGCTCGCATAAGACATGCTATGTCTTATGGCACATTTGCGCCTCCTCAAGAGGAAGCCAGGCCAGCGCTCTGAGAAGCGCCAGCCTGTGGAGGCTGACATAAGCCTCCACGCCGGCTTCCTCTTGGACGCTTGCATCGGCCTGTCTGGGCCAACACAAGGAGGAAAGGTGGGCGGGGGGAGGTGGGGAGGAGGTGGGAGGGAAGCATTCCTGGGTGGGGGAGGGCAGGCAGTGGGTGGCCCCAGGGGTGGGTGGGCAGGGAGCAGGAGGCAGGGCTGGGATCCAGCAGTTATGCCGGATTCCAACCCCCATTCCCAGGGAGAAAGGAGCAACTTCAAGCCACTCCACTCTCCTCGGACTTGTGCCACCTCAAGAGGTGGCACAAGTCCAAGGAGACCTATAGGGGCCAGCAGTCCTTACCCAGGGGTAAGGGGAAAAGTTTCCCCTTGCATCCGGCTGAGCTGCTTCTGGCCCCTATCCTGCACTGGATACAGCACAAGCCTCTTGGCTTGCCTGTTCCAGCGCAGGATAGGATTGTGCCCTAAGTGTCTAGAGCAGGGGTGCTCAATAGGTGGATCGTGATCTACCAATAGATCGCGAGGCAAAATGAGTAGATCGTGGAGTGCTGACCCCCCCTTCAGGTGCCTCTGGGAGGAAACGCCGGGAGTAAGGCCCATTGTACTCAATGGGGCTTACTCCCAGGTAAGTGTGGCTAGGATTGCAGCCTCACAGCCTAATCCTAGGCATGTCTACTCAGGGGTAAGTCCTGTTATACTCAGTGGGGCTCAAGGTACAGCAACATACATTGTACACATAAATGTTATATGTTATGATGGCGCGAACATTGTAAAAAAACTCTGGTAGATCTCCGGGCCTTGCTGGGTTTCAAAGTAGCTCTCAAGCCAAAAAAGTGTGAGCACCCCTGGTCTAGAGGGTTAGGGTAAAAAAACGACGGATTTGAGAATACAAAGAATCACTGGTGAAATGTCAGCTGTAAAGATTTTCTTTTTCATTTTCCAAAGTTGCCAGTGTGAAAGGTTAGAAATAGAATTGATTGTGTGGTTGGATAAAGGAGACTGAAATAGGTCAAGAAGGGAAATCATGAACATGCAGAGCTTCCTCCTGACCTATCCACAGTTTTGGACTGGGCTTGGTAAAACAGGCAAGTGCATTGCAAAGGGTGTGCTGCTCAGCCACATAAAACAAGATTTGGTAGCACAAGCTCATCCTGGTCAGTTGGTGTATTCCAAACTGTGATTTTAACCTTTTTTTTTCTTTAATAGACCCAGAGAAATTGTTCCAGTACCATTTGCTACTCCTTCAAAATAAATTGGTACAGCTTAGAAAAGAGAGCTAAACTTAGGTACTGTAATCATTTTAATTGCAGTTATACGACCAACCCCTGACAAGTATATTTTCCTCTGTGCATCCAGGACTTTTTTCAAATGACTGGAGCAAGGGTGCAAAATTGCCGCTACAAAGCTCGGACCAATTATCCATGATCTGAACACCAAGGTATCTCCACAGTCTGGGAGGCTATTTCATTGGAAACAGAGTGTGGGTTTTTAAGACTATTGCCTGGGAGATTAATTGCTATGGCTTCAGACTTGTTGAAATTAACTTTGAATCACAAGACTTTCCTGGAATTTTCTATGGACCGAACTAGACACAGCAGTAGGAGATCTGTGATGGGATCCCCTGCTGTTATTTTAACATTTTGATAGAAGCCAGGAGGAGAGCAAATCTGTTCAGGTTTGGGGTGTGTGTGTGTGTGTGTGTGTGTGTGTGAAGCCTCTCCCCCTTTTACTGTTTTTCCACTGAGCTCACCATCAGCCTCATTTCACAGGGGAAAACATACAGTTACCCATATGTTACTTATATGCTTTCCTTCATGGGGTAAATAGCAGCTTGGGGGAATCTTCACTAAGAAAATAGTGGAAGAAGAAAGAGTTAAAAACTTCCACCCACCCAGCCCTGTTGTTCCAATAGGATACCCACCCCCCATGATGACTGCTATTAAACAGTTAAAAAAACAGCAAGTGGGAGGAATCCAATCAGGGACCTCCTGCTGCCACATGGAGATTCTCTGTGCAGCAGGGGGAGTTCTGAGTCAGGATCAAACAAAAAGGTACAAGCATCATCTGCCTAAAGACTAATAAACCAGTTCCAGTTGCAACTTCTGTAAGACTGCTGGGCCGCTTTCTAGTCTTCAGAGGTTTCTTGCACAAGGGAGGGGGGGGAAAGGCTGGTGCTAGGGATGGAAAAAGCAGCAGATGCAAGGAGGGCAGAGACTTGTATATGCATCTCCATGCAGAGAAGGTGGAACTGGCAAGTGCAGCTTGTCTTGCCTGGCAGCATCTCCTCTTCTATACAATGTGGAGAAGTCATGTCCTGTGTGTACCTCTCTGGTGTTCCAGGGCAGGGCTATAAAGGGGTGAATGAGTGGGGAGGACCATGTTCATTGGCAATTGATATCCCACAGCAACCCCACTGCTTCCCATATGCTTCTGCATTACCAAACACAAGGGCTTAAGTGACTCCTTTCTAATGCCTTTTAGGGGCTGTAGCCATCATTCAATGCAATTGCATCTGTTTGGCATGCAAAAGGTCCCGGTTTTAGTCACCAGCATCTCCAGGTCAGTCTGATAGACCCCATTCCTAAAAGCCCTGAAAGCTACTGTCACTCAGTGTAGGCCATCCTGAGGCAGGTCTGTGTGAAGTAACTTCCTAAGGTCATAGGGCTCTGTACATGCACTGCCCAGTAGTGGAGCTGATAAGTAGTTTCTTATGGAAAAGGCTATTGCCAACAGATCTCACTTGGCTGGCTCTATTTGGCCTCCCTGTGGTTACTCCACGACAAGGGTAAGTGGGTCTGGAGGTCAAAGGAGCATGCATGTTATGTTCTGTAAAACAGCAGTTTCCACCATACACAGCAGTAGTGCCCTTTCAGGAGCAATATGCTCCATAGTAATTGTCTTGAGAGGCAAGCTCTCTCTCTGGATTGTGTCTGACTCTTAGACACATGAGTTAATTTGCACTTCAGCTGTTGATTCTTTCCAGCAGTTTTCACTCTAGTTTGCAACAAAAGCCAAGATACATTTGGAGCCCATATGGGACGTTACATCTCTGAGTCTTCTCTTCAAGGAAGAATGGAGAACAGAAGGAAGTAAGGACTGAGAACTGCACTCTGGATAACCAAAGAGCATACATTACCTGAGGATAGAAAAAAACACCCTGCCACTATCTACCTAGCTCTATGGCCCAAAGCTGGTACAGGTGCAATAGTACCAGACTGCTGCATATTCCAACATTAACAGCAGTAACTCCTTGCATGATGGAATAATCATTTTTGTCACAAAGTCTATTACTGACCTCTGGAACTCACTGCCACATAATGTAATTATGACAGCCAATAGTATGACTGAACAAATTCACAAGGGACTAGGATAAGACTGCATATACTTCATGTTCAGGGCAAATTAGAGGTGAAAGCATTCTTGAGTTTTTATGTTGTGGTGTTGGCTGCTCTTAGAGGCAGGATGCTGGGTTAGATAGTCCATAAGTCTGATGCAATGTGGCTATTTATATTGAAAATTTAGGAAAAAGAGCTGCTTTTGTTTTATTTATTTGTCTATATATTGTAGGTATCTTTTTAACCCTTTCCTGAAGGGGAGAGAGAGTGCTTGCAATGCTTTACATTTTTACAAAGATTGACAAATAACAAAAATTCCCTTTCAGAAATTAGTACAGTAATAGCCTTCTGTGCTACCATACCATCTCTCGGGTACAAATACACCCTCGCTTCCATACTGAATGCTTCCCTTCTTGCTTTAGCCAGCACCATAAAGATCCTACCCTTATTGCTCCAGATTCATATGTCTCCCTCCTGCAGGCTCCTCTAGGGACCCACTACCCTGCCCTCTTCTCTGTGCCCCAAATCCTGCAACTAAGATGCCTTCATTTAGATGTCATAAGAGCAGGCCATTGCAATCGCAGCTGTCTCTCTTCTTGCTTACTTCTCATGGGGTGACAATCTCTCTCTCTCTCTCTCTCTCTCTCTCTCCAGCTCTGCTGAAAACACAGGCCATAAAGTACTTCCAACAAGCATTTAAGTCTGCCTGCCCCTACCCCATTGCCTTCTGTGTATCCGCATGCATCACACTGCCAGGCCCCAGCAGGGAAAATGGGATGGTGCTTCTAGCATCCTGCTGGGAAGCGTCTTAGCACTGCTGATGTGTGTGCACCTTGTCCTGTTCTAGCAAAGTCATTGGCTTTCTTCAGCCTCCAGAAAACTCTCTTCACGCACACTCTCCACCTCTACTTGCTCCCTGCAATCCTCGGGTGGAATGCCTCTGCCGGCAAGGTCATGGCCTAGACATCCACCAAAAATTGCTGCTCTTCTTCCTAACTTGTGCTGGTCAGTTCCTTCTTGAAACACTCTGGGATTTCCTTTTTAGCTTCCAGTGTGGTGATTCATACAGGCACTGATGCATTGTGGAAGAAGATATCTGGCCAAACAAGACTCTTTCCATGGGCGATGCATCCCCTGGGGCAGTTGCAGCCAACAGACCTCCAAGTTGCTTTTGCCAAGTTCCTGCAAAAAAGAAAAATGTAGTCCTCGCTAGCATGACGTCTCACTGGGGCATTAAGAAAAGCAATCTGGAATCTGCAACCTTCTCCACTAGTCCTACAAAGAAATTCTGTTCACTGTGTAGAAAGCTTAAAGAGTCCCCAACACCTTCCATTTTGGGCACTGGGAAAATAGGTTTGAAAGACATTACATTTAGAAAAGTCAGCCTTTTGTTCTTTGCTGCGCCCATTGCGACATGACAGCTATTTCTGTCTGCTGGAGCCCTGATTGGCTAATTGACAGCCCACTTCTATTCCAATCTCCACGTGACAATGCAGCAGTTCCAGCCCGCTGCATCCACAGGAGATTTTTTTGGCTGCTGGACATTTCCTTGGGGGTAAAGGGAGATTTGTCCCCTTACCCCTGGGAAAGCCCCAGCAACCACAATGGGTCAACTCAGACCTGTGTCAGTGATTTTGCTGGCACAAGTCTGCATTGATCCATGCAGGCGGATCAGGCCTGGAAAGGGTGTTTGGATACGGCATGTGTTGGTGTTGCTTATCCCATCTCTCTCATGGACACAATCTGCCCAAGCCCACCCCTATTGTCACCTTGTTGTGTTCCCCCGCCATGGACATACCTGCTCTGGTGGGCCTCTGTTGCTCTGCCAGTGCCAGTGGGACGGTTCAGACTTTCCAGCCGTGTGCCTGAGCCTTGTGCTGTCGCAAAGCACTTGTTGTCCCATGAGAATAAGAATTTGCCTTCTCACTTATTAAGGGTATGACTAGTGTAAAAGAGGACAGGACACTTGGAGCTTTGATCATCCTGTAAAAGAAAGAAAGGATATTAGCAAGAGGAAGATTGTGCTTTTTCCCTTACAAACTTGCATGACACATTGCCCCCCCCCCTCACACTATTTTAATTATTCTTTTCTCCAGCTGGACTCTAAAAATGGAAATAAGACAAGAAAGTAAGACAGGGGACCTAAGAATTAAGAGAATGAGGACAATGAATGAAACTGAAAGCTAGACAATGACTGAAGAGTGAGCATTTGCAGGGGAGAAAGTGAGCATGGGAGAGGTTAAGCTCCCTTCCTCCCACTTGCTGATCCTCAACTATATGTGCTCCCTCAGCCCTGTGTTTCCATTACCTCCACATATGCACCTTTGGGAACATGCATTTGCCAGGATACCATCTAGTTCAGCCCTTTGTAGAACGCCTCGAAATAAGAACATAAGAACATAAGAACAGCCCCACTGGATCAGGCCATAGGCCCATCTAGTCCAGCTTCCTGTATCTCACAGCGGCCCACCAAATGCCCCAGGGAGCACACCAGATAACAAGAGACCTCATCCTGGTGCCCTCCCCTACATCTGGCATTCTGACATAACCCATTTCTAAAATCAGGAGGTTGCGCATACACATCATGGCTTGTACCCCGTAATGGATTTTTCCTCCAGAAACTTGTCCAATCTCCTTTTAAAGGCATCCAGGCCAGTCACCATCAAGAGGTCAAGAGTCGCCAAGTAGAGGTCAATATGACAGTATGCACCAGGCCCTAAGATACCTTCATGCCTCAGGGAAATTCTCGGTCGTCTTAGAATATTTCTCAATGTAAAACATAGCTGGCTTTTGTACAGAGATGTGAACTCTTCCTTGATCACTCCCAATCTAATTCTGGTACATGCAGGGGCGGCATGACCCAGAATGCTACCAGATGCCACCTCAGGTCTGCTGCTCTGTACAATTACATCCCCCTCCAAAAGCTGCTTGCTGTGCACATCACATGATTTCTTCATTTGCAGGACCTCTTGTTTGAGTTTAAAAGACCATGCAAATGAAGGCGTTCCTTTGTTTGCATGGCCCTTGTACGTCAAATGGAAAGTCCTGCACTTCTGTGCTTGAAGAAACTGCCTGGAACAAGGTAAGGAGGTGGATGGGAAATGGATCAGTGCAGGTTACATCCACGGAAGCTGGAGGGAGGCTGTGCTGGCAGCAATCTAGGGCACCCCAAATCCACTGCCCTCTTGCACTCCATATAATCTGTCATTGATGAAACCCAGGTCACCTTGCCTAATACTTGTGCCACCCCTGGGTACATGCTTCAGTTCCTTGCAGTGTCATCTCTAGGAGGTCATAGGTCTAATTCAGTGCTTCCCAAACTTTTTAGCACTGGAACCCACTTTTTAAAACAACACTCTATCTGGACCCACCTAGATTTATGAGCCTTAAAAAAACAGTTTCACTTTATCAGCTGATCAAGCCTCTGTCTTTATCCTTTTTACCATAGTGGGGGGACAACACACAACCTTCTGGAGCATTTGTTGAGCTCCACATTCATTAAATTGGGACCATTCTGGTGGCCTTGTGTTCCCCTTCACCGGGCCTTCCATAAGAGCTGTGGCATGTTTGACAAGTAAATGTGCACATGTGTTTCCATTTGGTTTCCAAAGGGCTCAATACATTTTCTTTGGGGGACTTCCTTTGTGAGAGTTTGTTGAGGCTTGTGTTCATTGATTTGGGACCAATCTGGTGACGTTGCGTTCCCCTCAGCCTGTCCTCCGAAGTGGACTGAGGCATGTTTATCTACTCGCAAGTAAACTCACAAGTGCTGCTCTGTTTCAGTTTCCATAAAGCTCAGTACATTTTCCTTGTCAGCTATCAGCTTGTTAGTTTCACAACTCATAAAAACTGGGTATGAACCTGCTGGTGGGTTGTGACCCACAGTTTGGGAACCACTAGTCTAAGGTATACAAACCATCTAAGACAATCCTCAGGGAAGCAGGACCTCCTTAGAACTGGTCTCTGAATTTTCTAGATTCCATTGCCTACAGAAAGGGTAAGTCTGTGAGCAAGAGATTTTGAAGCAGAAGAAGGGCCTAGCAGATGTGTGCAAGAACGCCGAGGGAGTGGCTCACAGCATGGAAGGGTAACAGTTAAGAGTTAATGTACACATCACAATCTCCAAGATGGTGCTCAAAACAGCCTCCACACTGAGGAGTAGTTATTCACACCATGTATCTAACATCTAGACCACTTTCTTATCATGCCTGATTGCCACTAACACTTCTAGAGCCTCCATGCCACCATCAGAGGGCACTGGGATACTGGAGACTCCCACAGCAGGGTAGTAGACAAGCTGCTACATGTTATAGTCATAATATAGACAACCATATAGTGGTCATTTGATGTGGCTTCCTTCTGGCCAAACTGATATGCAGATAAGTTCTCAGACTCCTCAATTCTATTCCTATCTTTGCCATTGCTTGTCTATTCTGGACACAATTCATCCTACTGCAGTGCTACATCTGGTCAAGCACCTGATTCATGCCCAACTCTGTTTGTGTTTTCATGACTATGCAACCCCTCAGAGGTTCCAGTGGGAGGCAAGAATGTTTGAGGTTCTTAAACCTCAAGGTGCAAAAGAGAGCGACTAAGATGATTACCGGGCTGGGGCACCTTCCTTATGAGGAAAGGCTACGGCGTTTGGGCCTCTTCAGCCTAGAAAAGAGACGCCTGAGGGGGGACATGATTGAGACATACAAAATTATGCAGGGGATGGACAGAGTGGATAGGGAGATGCTCTTTACACTCTCACATAATACCAGAACCAGGGGACATCCACTAAAATTGAGTGTTGGGCGGGTTAGGACAGACAAAAGAAAATATTTCTTTACTCAGCGTGTGGTTGGTCTGTGGAACTCCTTGCCACAGGATGTGGTGCTGGCGTCTAGCCTAGACGCCTTTAAAAGGGGATTGGACGAGTTTCTGGAGGAAAAATCCATTATGGGTACAAGCCATGATGTGTCTGCGCAACCTCCTGATTTTAGAAATGGGCTATGCCAGATGCAAGGGAGGGCACCAGGATGCAGGTCTCTTGTTATCAGGTGTGCTCCCTGGGGTATTTGGTGGGCCGCTGTGAGATACAGGAAGCTGGACTAGATGGGCCTATGGCCAGTGGGGCTGTTCTTATGTTCTTAAGGTCCATGAAACCAGAAGGGCTGGCCAATCTATGAGGCTGGCTGAGGCAGCTGCTTCATGTGGTAAGAAGCACCCTCTGCTTGTTAATGCATCCTTGCCACTGATGCTCCTTCTACCACTCCCTGGATTCAAAAAGGAAGAAAGGCACTGAGCAGAAGAAGAAGTGTGGAGAGAGGACAACGATGGGCTAAAGCACTTCAGACAGTCTCAGCCACTTCTCCACACTTCCTCTTCCACTCAGTTCATTCTTTTGGAAACTAAAGAGTGGGAGAAGTAGTGGAGATGGTTAGGGCACTGTTGGATAAGGGGTGATGCTGGCATTTGGCACTCTGCCTCAGATGCTAGAAGGACTTGTGCCAGCCTTAGAAACCAGCATGAAAAATTCTAGGAGAGAAAGAAACTCAAAAGACCTGCTGCTTTGTTGTGGGACCCAGCAGAGAATGTGTCTTAGGTTAAGAGGTTGCATGCTATTCAAGGCTTTCTCCTTCCAAGCTTCCCTGCCAACAGAATTTCTTTTCAAAGTCGCTTATATACCCCAACAATGGTCCCTCCCCATCAGTCACTTAAACCCATGCAGAAGGAATATTCCCCTGCCAATGCCTGTGGATGTCTCTTCCTACACCCTCCCTGTGTGGGGAAAAATGTCTTCAGTTTTCTGCTGTGAGTAAATCACAACAGAGTCTTATCAGTGACCCTAAAGAGGGAGTTAGAGCAGATGATCTCCCTCAGCCAAAGTGAAATCAAACCACGCAGCAATGGTGTTACACCTCCATGCATAGAGCCAATTCTTTTGCATAACACTATTAATCCAACTCAACTTCCACATGGTCTTCCAATGTAAACAGCCTAAATCCCTGTCAACAGTTTTAATTAAAGCCCATTAACCAGAAACCAGTTCTATCCTTAGCACAGCAAGGCAGCAGCTTGAACAATGCACGGGTGGGAAGGCTCCCAGCCTAGCTCCTTCCCACCGACTTGGCAATACGACTTGTTAGCAGTATCCATCTGCCAACATTTGCTGGATGTCCGTTTGAAGTTGGTTGGAGCTCCTAAAATCATGTTTGAGGATTGGTTTTGGTGGTTTAATTTTTCTGTAGAGAAGGATTTCCCATAAGTGGCTAAGACAGATACCAGCATACGTGTGGCTAACACATTAAGGCCAGTTGTAACATAAAATCCATACTAAAAGGGTAGTAATGAATTAAAAGAATTGCCAAGCTGACAAAGGCAGATATTTCTGGGGCGTTTTAGGAGTCCCTTCATTTTCCTTACGGCTATTTAAGCTTAGCTCTCTGGATCAAAATCTATTGAGGGAAAAAATAGAATTGTTTCTTCTCGCTCTGCCCTATCAATTTAAATAAATTAACTATTAGATTAACTACACTTAAAACAAAACAAGAAATCAATCCTGCCAGCCTCAGCTGCTACTAAACTACATTTTGCACCACTAAACTGATAATTGCCAAGGGGACTCACAAAGGAGGGGCTCATAATTGGATTCCATTTGTGTCCCCTCTACATCTTTGTAATGGAGGGAAATGCAGAGAAATTGGGAGGTCAGCACAAGCAGGAAAGGCCCTTTCTAGATTGCCTTCCCCTCCGCCACTCCTTTCCTGAAAACCTGTTTTGTGCTGGATGATTCTAAGAGCCAAGAGGTTTGCCCGCAGTGTGCTTCATCTTGTTTCATGCTGCAAGAGTGGAGACAATCCCAGTCTTTCAGCATGTCCAGTTTACAGGAGATAGAATGGTGATGGGGAGAGATGGGGCTCTTTGAGAAGGCTCGGGCTCAGGTTGCAGTGATGACAGGTTAGGTCAGGTCTCTATGGGGCCTGTCTCAGAGCTGCACCTCATTAAAGACTCAAGTGCAGGGACCCTGAAGGCTCATTTGGACAAATCAGAAGCAGCAAACAACACTACAGACAAGTTTATTTATGTTAAAGGACTAAAAGCAGCTCCATTCTCATGGTGCTACAGAAAAGGAGACTGCAGAAAAGGAAGTCCTAGTTCTATTCCACAAGGTCAGCTAGATTGGAACAAAAGGGGTAATGGAAGAGTAATGGAGAGGATGTTTTCCTTTCCACATAGCAAAATGGCCTGTCCCACTTGTATGGGGAAATCACAACCTGGTGGCTTTGTGAAGGTGAGAATTGCTTTCCTGGTTCAGACAAAAGTCTATCCAGGCTCAGCATTTTGTTCCCTTTGGCCAGGAACTTCTGGGGTAGACCAGCAGCAGGGCAAAGGTGAGAGCCTTCCTTTAACCCATCATCTGGTGCGCAGAGACAATCTAAGCAAGTGGACATCAACCTGGGAATTCTGTACATCACTTCCCCATTGCACTGCACAGAAATGGCTCTGCACTTGCTGCAAAAGAGTCTGTGCACATATTACAACTGGAGAGTCAAAACCTTCTCAAAGCTTAGTAATGGGGAGTGTTACTATATAATATCTCTATCCACAATAGCAAAACATGAGATTTATTACCTGGCAGAGTCTCAGTGTGGAGGATGGCACATATGCATTCAGTGAGTGAAGAGGCAAGGTGTCAGGATACCTTTATGAGTTTTGATTTATGCGTTTTGCCCTGCAGTTTTGGGGTAAGTCACAAAAATTTAAAGGTAAGCATTGGGAAAACACTATTATAAAGCCTCCACCAAATTCCAAAATATCACAGTCAAAAGCCCTCCCCAGCACCAACTGAAGACTGGTCATCACAAGCCAGCCCTCAGTTTTGAGTGCATCAGGACTATGCATAGCCAAATAGAGCCAAAGTAGGAGGAGTGGTGGGGTGTGTTTTTATGAAGGTGCACAAATATTTGTGAAGCAGCAGTAGACTGTGAGTAGAGGCAAGTCCAGCCCTAAGAGAAATGGCACCTGAAGCTAATCCTACTGATTTCACCCCTGCATTGGGGGAGGGGCAGGGAGCAGGCACCTTCCAGTTTCTTTGCTTCAGCATAGAAGTGGAGGAGAGGAGGGGAGATTCTGACAATGGCAGTAGTGGCGGCTACATTAGGAGGAGAGAAAGAAGACCATTATGATTGTGGTGGCAGCCCTCTTTACATGCCTGCCCTCCTCCTCCTTCATGAGCCAGGAGGAGGAGAAACGAAGATGGTAGTGGCAGACATTCTCTTTCCAATCAGGGACTGGGAGTGCCACAACCACCGTCATACTCTATCTACCTCCCCCTCCCCAAGTTCCTTGCTTCCTTCTCTTGGTTCTGCCCCTCCGTTTACAAATAGTGCAGCAGAGCAGGGCAGACAAGGAAGCCAGGAGGTGCAGAAGTGAGATGGTGCTTACTTTGGCTTCCAACTCTGCCACTCAGTTTCAAACCACAGAATGGCAGAGCAGAGAGGAAGAGACAAGGAGCAAAATGGGGGTTAGGTGAGGTGATCGCAGAGTTGGTTGGTGGGCACTTTGTGCAACCTGCATCCATCCTGGACCAGCCCTGAATCATGATGAGACACAGGCTTACCGCACAGGATGAGCATTTATACATGGATTGCTTAGAGAGACAGTTTTCCGATGTGACACAGGAATGTAGCATATCTAGACCCCTGCACATGGCTGACAGAGAAGCAGGGAAGGTGAGCATGGTTGGCTAACAAGATACCACTGCTGGAGGAGAAGGATGCATGTCACATTTCTTCTGGGTATGGTGGAAGCAGAAGCAGTTGGTGATTTTAGCAGGAGAATTTCCAAGAGATCTTAGGTTGACTTTGATGCTCCTCCTGCTATCAATATTAGAGTTACATTAAAGAGATATAATAATTGGATTCTTTTAATCCCCTGGAACCTGCTTGCATGCATGCAGGGCCAGCCTAAGACTTCCAGACACCTAAAGCAGAATGCCAAATGCTGTCCCCCTTTCCCAATAATGCGCCAGCCTTTGATCCCCGCACTTTCCAATGTTCTAGCTTCAGCACTCCCCTCCCCTTCACATTTTGTCTACCTCTCTCTTCTCCTTGTCCTTTTCCAATCCAGGAAGTGGAAAAAAGAAGAAGGAACAGTGGAAGCAAATAGGCAGACAGAGATAGGTAATGCCAATCTGCTGCCTGAGGCAACTGCTTCAATTGGCCTCATGCATGGATCAGCCCTATGTGTAGACCACATTAGATTATTAATGAAAATGTAAATTACCTTTTGTTTGAAATGCATCTTTTCCTGATTTCTTTGACAACAGGATTGATAAACCTGGAATGTTTCCCTTTCTTGAGGTAGTCAGTGGTTCATTACCCCTGGACTATTGTCCAATTCGTGTTCAATTCCACTTGATAAAACTGTACTGGAAGGATTCTGACCTGCCATCTGTCTTTCTGCACCATTATTCAACCCCTATGAATAATTAAATAAGACGAATCGCCCATGAATTTCCCATTTGAATTCTAAAAACATCGAGACGTGTGTCATTGAAAATCAAGCGTATATCATTACATAAGTCTTCATGGCTACATTATATATTTGTTAATCTTTAGGATGTACCAAGAATCTGTTGTTTTTGTTGCAAGAGACTGAACAGCTCAATCCTAACTAAATTCCCACACAGTGATGCAGTGACACCAGGGCAGGCTGCACTGCATCGTGTGGGGGAATTGTGCTGTTGGAGGTCTCCTGGGGGCAAGGGAACATTTGTCCCATTGCCCCAGGGTAAACCCCAACAGCTGCAATGGGTCAACTCAGACCTTCACCAGTGATAGTGCTGGCCCAAGTCTGAGTTGATCTCTGTCAGCGGATCAGGCTTGGGAAAGGGGATAGGCCACAATTGCATGTTGGCGCCGCCAATTCTGACCCCTCCCAGACCCAATCTGCCCAACCCTGCCCCCATTACCACCCTCACCCACCCGTTTCACCCTCTCCCCACCCTCTCCTCACGCCTGTGCCAGATTTACCTGCTCTGGCAGGCACCTGTGCAGACACCAGGAGGGAGGCTTCAGCCTTCCCGCTGATGCTCCTGGCCTTCACACTGTTGCAAGGCACTTTACAGTGCTTTTGGAACACCATGCATGAGCTGAGCATGCCCTCTGCAGGTGCTACTAGACCATAGGATTGGGCCATAACATGGCTGCCCCTCTGACTTACATGTGCATCATGCTAATACTGGCCCTGAAACCCTTCTTTTTTATTCTCAGAAGAGACACAAGGAAGCCACACCCTTGCTGGCCTGACTT
Organism: Tiliqua scincoides; assembly: GCF_035046505.1. Lineage (NCBI taxonomy): Eukaryota > Metazoa > Chordata > Lepidosauria > Squamata > Scincidae > Tiliqua > Tiliqua scincoides. The sequence continues at coordinate 151,430,850 of NC_089822.1, forward strand.
CACTTCAATTTGGTTGCCACAGGATCTCCCAACATGCCAGCATCTGGGAGCAGCAGAAAATCCTATGGGAAAGGCAGAGGAGTTTATTACTAGAAATCTGCTGCTTCTCCTTTTGAAAAGGCGGATCTGATGTTTTTTTCTCTTTTCTTCCAAGTTACCTCTTTGTTTAAATCTGCACCAGCTTCTTCTCAAACAAATTAGCATCTAGAGGGTCTTTCTCTCTTTGCATTCAAGAGAAAGGAACACTGTAGTGCCAGAAGCAGATTACATTGTTTCGAAGCATTAAAGAGAGACAGAGAAAGTGCCTGTTCTTCCCCCTGCTGCTTGCAAATAGAATTCAGTTCAGCGGGATAATGGGGCTTTGTGTATGTGTATGTTCATATGACTTCTTTCCACTGGGTATCTGGGAATAGGTGAGAGTGGGTGTCTGTGCTGTTGAGGCTGCAGAAGCAAGTAGATGGCGTTTCAAAATCTCAGTTGCGATGTGCACTCCCAAGAAACAGAATTCTGGCCAACCAAATTGTCAAATCCATTGCAAAGAAAAGGGCCAGGAAGAGTGAGTGCCCACGTTTCACCCACACACAACTTCCTGTGCAGGAAGCATTAAATCTCTGGTTGTGGTTACAAAAACCTCTTGCCTCAGGCAAGTCGTTGTAGAATATATTTTTGACAGGGGGTGTCTCACATTATTCTGGCTCCACCATCGTCTCAGCCAGTCCTCCTCAGAGTTCTTATATCTCAACCAGACCAGCCCTTTGTTGTATTGTATCAGTACCTTTTATTCCTGCTCTCCTGCTTGTGTCACAGGGTTGTTGGGAGGCTGATTTCAAGATTGCTGAAATAGTTGTAGCCAAAGGCATGTGACACAGTCTGAAGGCAGAATAAAGATCATGCTCAATATTTGCACTGTGCTTTCTGAATGTGCCGGATTCACCACATGTACCATGTACCATGTACCATGTGGTGAATCCGGCACATTCAGAAAGCTCAATGCAAATATTGAGCATGATCTTTATTCTGCCTTCAGACTGTGTCACATGCCTTTGGCTACAACTATTTCAGACGAGACACTCATGTCTTCTGCCTGAGAAAAGCAAAGTCCTTGTCAGGTGAATTCTTCACCTGCAGGGGAACTGGAGAGCGTGGACTTTTCATCCTTTGCGCCTGCATTAACTTCTTGGGTGAACAGTTCACTATTGAGAGCACAACAAAAAGCACTGGTGAGCCAGGGAAATGGCAAGCCTAAGGAAAGGACTGTGGACAGAGCCAATTCCTGAGAGGAATTTTATCAGGGGGTTTCTTTAGGGCCTCTTCCCTTCCCCCTTCAAATGTGAATTTGGTTTCCAGTCCCTCTTTTTGGGCTCCCTTAGGCCCAAGTATGATGCACCCCCTGCACCCTCCCCCGACAGAGGCCTGGATTGTGGGGGAGGGAAAACCAAAGTCGGGTGAAGGAAATCACCTCCTCGTGTAGGGAGTCAACAGTAAGGGAGCAGGAAGCAGTATTAAGTGGAACAAAGCATGTGTGTCTTTTGTTACTTGGGGCCCTAGAAAGGAAGAGCAAGAAAATATGAAGACTGCCCAGTACTGTGAATGGGCCCTGCTTGCCCTGATCCATAATCCACCCAAAATGAAACAATACTGCTGCAGCCCAATTCCATCCAGGATTGGGCTGCTCAGCAGAGCAGATTACAACAGTGGGAGGAACTTCCACTGTCCTAAAAAGGCTACTGATGGTGAGTGCAGCACTCTGTCAGCAGCCATTCTGTCTGCACTGCCAGGGGAGATGTCAGCACTGCAGCTCCCTCACTGGCCCCTGCATGCCCACCAGACCTGGTAAGTGTTGAGGTCAGGGGGTGGGTGGGGAGGGAGAGGGAGCAGGCAGACTAGGGGCATAACTGGACAGGAAGGGAAGAGGAACTGGGGGTGGGAGGTGAGTGGGGGGTGGATCAGGTGGCAATAGCCCATCCTATCGCTTCCATTCCAAAGCTCCCCACCCCTTTCCTCTCCTTGGACATATGTCACCAAAAGTGGTGGTGCATGTCTGAGGAGACCCATAAGCAGCACCAGGGCTTACTGGGAAATAAGTATAAAGGATTGGACTCTTAGTGGTGCAAAATGTGCCCTGTTTAGTGCACTCAATCATAAGTGAATATCACATTCTTTTAGTTAAGACGTGCAGTGCACTCAGATCCATCTGTAAAGGGATGATTGAATGAGCCAGTCCTTCCCAACCTACAGGATGGAGAATTCCAGTGTTGCTACACAGTCCTCTTGGGGGTAAGGTAGGGGACCATGAGGGCCATCACACAGCCCATAATCAGGTGACAGCAGCTGCCCAGACTGCCAACTCCCTCCAAAGATGGATTCCTGATTCCATCCTCTTTGCCATTCCTGAGGAAACCGACCCTCTTTATCACCAACTCACCTGTCAGTACCATCAGCCCACCTCTGAGTTGATCCGTGATCCACTGTGCCTGAAGGTGATGTCACTTCCGAGCACAACAGACCACAGCCAACCTGAGCGGACTCTTGCTGGAGCTTGGTGGAGGTGCAGGAAGGCAAGTGGTCCAACTGCACTCACTACTACTGCAAAGCAAGTTGCTGCAGAATGACATTCTGAAAGCCTTATTTCACATGTAAGGAAGCCAAACATCATTTAGACAAAACCTGAGAATGCTTTGCTAGAGATGACTAAGCTCACTGCTTAAAAGGTTCAGCAAATGAGTTTTATTGGAAAAGAGAAGCCGCTACGACATTTTTATAAAGGAAGTTCTACCATTTAGTCTTCATAAAAAAAAAGATTCCTAAAGTGTTTGGCTTACTTTCACAGATTCAGAGGCTGATTTTACATAGACATCCTGCCTGGACATTCAGAACAGCTTTGGAAATTAGAAAGACATTCTTTGAAGAATTTGATCCAAAGGGCAACCATAGTCAAAAGAGAAGGGGAAAGCAGCAGGAGCCATAGAGAGTGGGGGAGGAAAAAAAAAAAAACTTGAGTAATAAACTGCCTACTTTCCAGTATTCTTTGGGATCTCCATCCATCTCTTTTGGAATCGTAAGAGCGCAACATGTCTGCAAACATGTGGAAACGGCAGGATTGTCATAAGTCACTCTGCTTCCCAGCCTCTGCTCTGGATAGTGGGATAATAACACTAAACTACATTACAGGGTTCAGTTGATATAAGCCACTATCTCAGCCCCCGCCCCCTCCCGCTCCAGGCAGTAGGGCTATCATATTTCGTAACCGTATCCCACTCCCATCTGGAACATAGCTATATTGGACAGTTTCTTTCTTCCCTCCACTTCTGCACAGGAAGTGTCTGCAGGGCAATTTTTGGCCAAAAATTCCAAAGCTTTCATTCTTTTCCCATTTAAGAAGACCCAAGCTGGAAAGCACATTAATTTCTGTGTTCTGAATTCTTATAACATCTGATGTGTGAGAAACTTTCAGCACTTATCATTTTTAATGAGAGCCCAAGCTTGAAAAATAACCAGAAAATCCAGTCTGCAAAGACAATAACAGCCCCCACCCATGCAGAGAAAGAACTGCAGACTGGAGAAGTTCCAGAAGGGACTGGGGAAGGGGGGCAAGCAGGGAGCTAGGGAGACACTTTTCAATAGATCCCATTGCCATACAGAGAAGGCGGGTTGCACAGACTTGGCTGCTTTTGCTGCTGACCTAACCCCATTGATTTCCTCCGATCCAAGTCTGATGAGATGCGTGAAACAATCAATGCCTTTGCTGCAGCTCTCTGAAAGAATGCGAGTGGAGGGTCTGGCTGTGCAGTATTTAATCCATCAAGGCTTATGTACAGTAGTCCTCACCAAGGTAGTTTAAGCAAGCTAATAAAACTCACAGCGCAATCCTAACTGTGTCTTTGGCTGGCAGAGCAGCTGCTACGCCAGCCAAGGGTGTTGCAAATGTGCCATAAAGCATGTTTGTGGCATCTGGAGAGCAAGCATCTGCAGTGGCCTGTGACACCCTATCGATGCTGCATCCAGAAGATCAGCTGCCGGTGAAGGTGAATGAAGCACCAGGCGGTGGAGGGGTGGTGGGAGGGTGGAACCGAGGCAAGGAGGGGGCATTTGGGGGCAGGGAGAGAAGGAATGGGGGCCTGATCTGCCATATCTGATCCTCCCTCACAGGCCTGAATCCTCTGCACAGGGCTGCTTGGACTTCCACCAGCTATTAGCTAGCGCAGATCTGAGAAGCCCCACTGAACAGGCTGGAGCATTACTCAGGGCACTTGATGAGATATCTAGCCTGCTCCTAAGAAGTGCTAGATAGGACTGGGCAGCCTCTTCCTTCTCGTCCAGGCCATATAGTGACCAGTGCAAGTGCCACCTATGCCGCAGTGAACTGCAGTTCCTGCAACTGACTGCATTAGGATTCTCATCACACAAATCATTCGTTCTCCTTCTTCAGCTTCTCCTGAAGCTGTCGGTGACCACCAATGTCCCTTTCTGTATTTCAGTTCCATTCAGGGGTAAAAGGCTGGGCGACCTTATTCAGAGTTGTTGCCACTGACCAAATCAACATGACTAGCCATGACATTCTAGCCATCTTTTTCAAGACTTTAGCCATCAGGAGACAAATACAACGTGCCTCGGATCACCATGAGAGTTGTAGGAAAAGAACTTGGCTGCACCATTTCTGAGAATATTATGGGGGAACGGTTTGTTGTGCCTGCAGGCCTGCAATGAACAGGTTTGCCCAGCCGTAACAATTCATCCCAATTTTAGAGAAAGATCATGACATTTTGCAGAGGAATGAACTTTGAGTCATGGATTTAATCTACATTCATATAACAGAAGACAGTAATGGAATCTTGCCTGCTTGATATCATAACTAGTGATGTCATGAAATTCACAATTACCTGGTTCAGAGTATGAATTTGGCCAGCTTGTAATGCCTGGCTGTGTTATGAATCAAGCACCATTTCCCTGAGAAATCCTTCTCCAGCCTAGAATGTTAAATGAGATGCGTGATCTTTGTTCAGCAGACCAGGCACTCAAAGTCATCTAACTCTCAATTGCTATATAAACTACGTGAACTTCAAAACCGGCTGCTTTGTATATGCCTGGGCAGAAAGGCTTTCATGTTATTCCTTTATTCTGCTGATTTGCTCTGAACTATATAACCAAATTGCCCAACCAAGCAATCTTTGGTACTTTTCTCTTTGGGACAATTTTCCTTCTTGTTTCCTGTGAGCGTTCTATGTGATGCAAGGCTCTGGAGAAATATCTTGAGTAAGTACTTCCAGCAGCCAGTCTCTAGTGCCTGACCCAGAGCCAGCCTAGCATGATGCAACTGATGCAACTTGCACCAAGTAGTGGGTTGTGGGGAGCAGCAAACAGAACTGGGGTGCCTTTCAGGCTGAGTTTGCTGCCACCTCCCTCTAGCCCACCAGGGGTGAAGCAACTCTGATCTGCTTTCTGCTCATTAAAGTGAGAGGGAAGCAGATAGAAAGGTGGTCCTATCGCCTCCTTGTGCTGCTCCATCCTCACACAGTCCCTTTGAACATAGCAGGAAATTGGGGACACATTGGGAGCATCCCCAGCAGGTCCTGCAGTTCCTGGTTTGTGAGGAAAGAGCAATGCAAGGAGAGAGGGAATCCTACCTCCTGCTGCGATCACCTCCTGCACAGTGTTTTCGGGGAAGAACACATGTCAGCAAGTCAGGGGGGGCAGTGGTGGGAGCTTGGTGGCAGATCCCCTGAAGCCATCCCTGGCCTGACCTTGCCCCCCTCCATGCCCAATCCCCTCCGGCTCTCTAGCAGATTAGACCAAGTGGGGAAAGGGTTCATTCTAGGCTGTAGTACTGGGCTGAGCAGGGTCAGTGAACCACTAGTCTGAATTTCCTTACACTTTCCGCACAACCCAATGTGCCAAGTCCTAAAAATCTTCTGCCTCCAAGACAGCCAGTTCAGCCTGAGCAATTTGTTGCACTGAGCAACCTGTAGCACTCAGGTCTGCCCTGAGCTTATCTCACCTATTTCCAAACCCAACCACTAGCCAGACCCTGAGTTTGCCCTCTGCCTCTGACCCAATCTGCCGGATCCAGTCTGACTTTGACCTGTCCTTAACTCGATCTTCTGCCTCTGCTCTTATCTGCTTGATCTGGTACCTGATCTGGGCTCATCCCCGACTGCATGTCCTGCCTAAGGCCCCTTGCTCCATGTATACCTGCACCCAAAGTGGATTACCCACGATGTCCCTGCCTCAGCGCTTGCCCACATATCAGTGCTTTGCATGACATGTAGAGTGTGGTCCCCTGCACTGATCAAAAGAAATAAGAGTTGCTGGGTGTGCTTTTGGCGGTGGCGGAGGGGGAGGACAATTGAATCTCCAAGGGAATCTCCACTATAGCTGGTGCTCTGGAATGGGTGGCAGGGCAGCTGAAATCAATGTACAAATTTCCAGGGCTATACAATGATGCATGTGCACAGAGTATCAACAGTGCATACCATGCACCAGTATTTAATACCATGACACCCTTCTGGGCCACCTAGCCAGAACGGCTGGGTGCATTAGTTCCAGGTTTAGCAGGAGAGCAGGTTCCTGAATGTAGTGCTGAGGGACTGCTGTTTGACCCTACGGCCTCTCCAGAATTCCTCAGGGTTCCATCTGTGCAGTTTAATGCATGTAACGTGAAACTTATATAAAACTGCTGTGAGATTATCTGCAGTGTGGAGGTATAGGATGGGTTGTCATCAATATGTGGATAAAACTCAGTTCTACTCCTCTTTTCTGTCTGAATCCAACAGAGCAGTAGAAGTTCTGAACTGAGTCTGAAATCATTTATGGACAGGATGTTGGCTAACACGCTAAGGCTCAAGTACTTTTGGCCAATAGGAAAGTTTTCATTCAGAATTGGGGGGGGGGAAGCTTCTGGATCTGCTTTGCTCCTTGATGGTCAGGAGGCAGCTATGGCCAGTAATGTGTTTGGCCAGGATACCAGCTATGCCCTTTCCTAGAGAAGGTAGATCTGGCTGCTGCTACCCACGCTTTGGAACACACTTCACATGGGGCTGGCTCTGAAAATATTTCAGAAACTGCAGCTGGACTGGAGTGCTGCAGCCAAATTGTTTTCAGGTGCACAGTATAGAGATCATATTGCTCCTCTGTTGTCTGATCTTCACCGCCTTCCAATTCAGTTACAAGCACAGTTACAAGCATAATTCAAAGCTTATGACCTTCCAAGCACTAGATAGTTTGAACCCAGAATAGTTTGCCAAGAAAGCTAGTAAATACATTGATTCTGCATCAGGCCAAGGGTTCAGTGGCATACCTGGCCCCTTGGCATATCATCACTAATCATCAGGTTCTTCCCCAAAATCAAAGCTAGACATACTGCATATCAAAGAGGAATAAAAATGTGTCAAGGAAACAGAAACTGCTCTTAAAATAAATGTGCAAAACTGCATAATTTCCTTTGTTTACACAACTCATGGTTGTGCCAAAATTTGGATTCTTACAAAATCTGGAAGAGATTGAGAAGCACTGGGCTGGGAGAAGTGTGGCTGGGAGGGATAGTTAAGGGTGGGGGATTGGGAACGAAATACATCACAGGATACTATGAATGGCCTGATCCTATCGGGGCCAGCGCAGGTCTCCTGTGTGCTGCCTGGAAGACGATCATCGCAAACATGCCAGAAAGCACATCACGGCAGCCTGAAGGATGGAGATGCCAAAAGGGAGGCCAGCACAGGCAGGATGCCAGGAGCCAGTGGTGGTAAGTATCCCACAGAATGGTGGAGGCGTTCCAGGGTGGGTGAGGGCAGAGGGAAGGCAGAGTGGGGGAGGGTGGGGAGGAGAGCAGGTTAGGCCCAGGAAGGGAGTGGGGACAGCGAAGGAGGCTGCTGTCGGATACTATCCCCCCTCCCATGCCTGAAAGCTCTACATGAATCTACTCAGATTCATGCCAGCAATTGAGCTGGTCCAGATCTGAATAGACCCATAGCGGCTGCCAGGGCTCAACATGGAGTAAGGGAACATCCTTACCTTGAGGAAACCTCCAGCTGCCTCCCTGGCCCCTTGGCATATAGTGGCAGCCATTTTGGTGCTGCTATATCACTGTATGGGCAGCCCAGTCTCAACCAATTCTATCTTATCTCTTTGTTTGAGCATGCACTAGATCAGTGATTTTCAACCTTTTTTTTTTATCTCACGGCACACTGACAAGGTACTAAAACTGCCAAGGCACACCATCAGTTTTTTGACAATTGACAAGGCACCCCATGCTGTTGGTGGGGGGCTCACATCTCTATTGGACCTACTAACAAATGACCCTCCCCCAAACTCTCGCGGCACACCAGAAGACCATTTGTAGCACACAAGTGTGCCCTGGCATAGTGGTTGAAAATGGCTGCACTAGACATTGCCAGTACTTTTTCATTTTCATGTTTTTCCCCAAAGCACAAGGATTGGAAATTTGCCCTTTAAAAAAAGAAAGAAAACGAATGCCACATCCTAGACATTTCAGCCCTTGTTTTTGGCTGTAACCATGAATGTTACTTCAACCCTGGTATAACAGTGTTTGGGGACTGTAGGCTGGAGTACATCATCTATTTGTTTTACCTTAACCTAAGCAATGATGTGCTGCACAGCAAACAGAAGCATGTGGCTGGGAAACTGAGGTTGGAAGGCTGTCAGTGCTTCTTGTAGATTCCATGCTGCTGCATACACACAGGCACATTGAATACGTATGGCCTTGACCAAGATATGTGGTTAATAATAGCACTGCTTGGGAAAATGTTTGATGAAACACTCAGAGAACACTTGATGGAAATTCAATGTTGTTTACAAGTGACATGTTTCAATAGCAAAAAAATATATAAACCAGGATTGTGGATGAGCCTCAGAATGATTGCCACTTCTGGGGCAAGGCAAGTGTACTTGGTGGTTGCCTAGGGTTACCAACTCTTGGAAGACAAAATTCCGGCACCTGGGCAGAATCCAGAGCTGAGGGTGATGTGTGTCAGGGTGCAGAAGGGAATCAGCAGGGTTAGAGGAAGCACAGAAAGCAGTCGGGGGGAGGGTCTGTTGGGGTGCCCTCACAGCCAGGGGTACAAACCAGGCACACAGCCTGCAAAAAATGCTCTGTTCCTAAGGGGGACAATTTTTGCATATGTTTTCAAGTATCTTGCTACCAAATAAAACATCTGTACCAGATAGCCCAGATATCAGGCCAAGCACAGGCAAACCTAATGCTACCCAACTCAGATATCAGGACAAGAACAGGAGGCTGTTAAGGAGGTCTAGTGAACCATTAACCAGCACTCTTAAAACTCAGAGCAAAATGTTTGGTTTTCTGTTCTAGATCTTTCGATTTTATTTGTTCCAATAAAATCAAAAGTGGCTTTTGAGTGGAGAAAACCCACCCCAACTCTTCTATTTATAGAAGTATTATGAGATTACAGGCAGCCTGATTCTTGAAACAAAAAACATCATACTTGTACTGGCATTTTGTCTTGTTAATCGCAGCCCATCATCCCCAAGGCAAAAGACTTACCATACTGCAGGTTTAATTCAATGGGCTTTGGACAAAAATAGCACTCACCATAACAAAAAGGAGATGATTGACAGCAGAGATGGCCCCACCAGATCCGATGCCTGATTCTTCTGCCTCCGGAGCCGCCACCCCCCAAACCCCCCAAACAACAACAAAAAAGCAGCCACTTACCTCGGTTCTTCCAGCACAATTCTTTTCTACAATACAGGAAGTGCAGGTCATGCTGGGAATTCCCAGCAGGTCCTTTACTTTCTGTTTCATTTGAAGAGACTGCAGGGAAGAAGTGAGGTAAGTGGCAGCTTTTGTTTGTTTTTATGTTGGGAGGGTGAAGCAGTTCACAGTGTGTAGTTTTGGGGGAGGCAGTGGTACTGCTTCACTCACTTCACTCCTTTCTTGTGCAGTCTTTTGAAACGTAACAACCTGAGGAAGAAGAGAGGTTAGGGACTAGGGAAGGAGGCCCATGCCGCTCTGTTTGCAGGGAGGCTGGAGGGAGGTAGTGGCAGACTCAGGGTGAAGGGCAGCCCAAGATTGCAGCTCCCTGGCCACGCACCACTCAGCATGAGCTACTGCTAACATAATCCTTGTAGACTTTTGCTCGTGGCTGCAAACCACCAAGCACCAAGACATGACAGCAACCTCTCTGATAGTGTAGCAAAGGCAAGGGCTGAGACAAGAGGCCCAGCCCTATCCATATTTCCAGTGCTGATGCAGCTGCAATGCAGCCCTGAGGTAAGGCAACAAACTTCTCTTACCCTTACCTTGAGGAAGCCTCCATGGCTGCCCCCCTCCTCCACAGGATGCAGTACATGCCCCACTGGAATGGCTGCCTTGGCTCTGGAAACTTGAATAGGATCGGGCCCAAGAAGTCCTTGATTCTCACCTCAGCCACGAATTCCGTGGAAGGCCCAAACAAGCAATCACTGTTCAACTTTTGTCTGATCCCATCGGTAATATGTGAATAATAACAAGCAGTGGCGTCACTAGGAGGATGCGGGGGGTACAGGCCGCACTGGGTTATTATGCAGGGAATGGACAGAGTGGATAGGGAGATGCTCTTTACCCTCTCACATAATACCAGAACCAGGGGACATCCACTAAAATTGAGTGTTGGGCGGGTTAGGACAGACAAAAGAAAATATTTCTTTACTCAGCGTGTGGTCGGTCTGTGGAACTCCTTGCCACAGGATGTGGTGCTGGCGTCTAGCCTAGACGCCTTTAAAAGGCGATTGGACAAGTTTCTGGAGGAAAAATCCATTATGGGGTACAAGCCATGATGTGTATGCGCAACCTCCTGATTTTAGAAATGGGTTAAGTCAGAATGCCAGTTGTAGGGGAGGGCACCAGGATGAGGTCTCTTGTTATCTGGTGTGCTCCCTGGGGCATTTGGTGGGCCGCTGTGAGATACAGGAAGCTGGACTAGATGGGCCTATGGCCTGATCCAGTGGGGCTGTTCTTATGGGTGACATGCATGGGGCGGTGACACCACTACTGGCCAAAATTTTAAAGACTTGGTATTATGGAATAATACCATCATGTTATATATCATTCAATGTGTAATATCATGCAGAATGCAATGAAACAAACCACGCTGAAATATCTCTATTCTATCAAAAGTTATAGCCAAAACCAGTGGGGGCGGGGCAGTGGTGCGTCACCACACCTACTATCCAGGGCATTGTCCCGCCCACTGCATGGGAGGAAGTCCATTATGAAAGTGATGCCCTCACCTCCCGCGCTGGTTGTTGCAAACCCTCGTGACGCCACTGATAATAAGCACCAGATTCTGGAGGTCTGTCAAGCAAAGCCCTATCTTGGGGCTCCGAGATGTTCTGGTGTGAGTGCTTATGTGTACAAAATCACACACAATGCTTCTGTGCGTCTTTCTTAAAGTTGCATGTCTTCCAACATACTTTCACATAAATTCCAGGTGTCATGGTAAATGCAGGTCTTATCACATAAATTCCAAATGTTACACTTGTGGTAAATGTTGCAGCCAAAGAGATTAATATGCATGCATTTGGTGTGATTCTTTTTATGTATGTAATGTTTAGGTAGAATATGAGCTTTCTGTTCTCAGAATTTGTCTTTCTTATGGAGGATTTGGATGATTTGGAAGTAGCATTTCACTAGCCTTTGTGAAGCCTCAAAATGGGAAGCCCAGTCACTCTAAACTAGAAGAAGGTACCCAAATGTCAACAGGACAGAGGGGGATAGGACACTGGGAGGGAGTGGGACTGCACTGAGCTCTGCTGGTACAGAACCAGCGGCATACAGTCTTTCTGCAGTCATGAGGGGTGCTGTGCCCTAAGCAGTTCGTAATAACCTTCAGTCCTGAAATTATTTTTTAGTGGCATAAGTAACATAGGTAAATAGGATTAGCACACTCAGAAGGCACTGGCAGGATAATCCACATCCTCACTGTCATAATGTTTTGCTAAGTGACTATAGCAGAGCCATTGAATTGCAGGGGTCATGGGCCTTGCAGCTGCTGAGCAGTCAGCATAAGGAACTGTGTACACTGAAGTGAGGCATCTTGGCTCACAGGAACAAGTGCAGACCCCTTAGAGGGAATGTTGATGTGCAGACTGTCTATTTTATCCTCACAACAACCCTGGAAGTTAAGTTTGGTTAGGCTGAGAGAGACGGACTGTGCCAAGGCCACCCAGTGAACTTCATGGCTGAATACAGATTAACATATTTGCTCCCCACGCCCAAGGTCCAAGCTGAAGTTAAATAGTTGGTTATCATCAACTACTCACTCAAAGGTCAATTTTATATGTGCCATCTGATTGCTACATTCATACGTTACATTTTTCGGTGTACACTTTAAAAATCTTTGGAATACCTGAAAAAAGAAGATTATGTGAAGCAGCCTTAGACAAAGAGTTTCCAGTCTATGATGTACAGTCTAGACCAGGGCTGTCCAAACATTTTGGCAGGAGGGCCACATCATCTCTCTGACACTGTGTTGGGGGCCAGGAAAAAAAAGAATTAATTTACATTTGAAATTTGAATAAATTTACATAAATGAATATATTAGAGATATAACTTATATGAATGAATGAAGGACTTGCAGTACCTCAAGGCCTATAAAAGGCCTTGCACAAAGCAAGGCCAGCCTTTCCTTTGCTGCCACTGCTGCATCACAGATGTGAAACAGAAAGTAGTGGACGGAGCCCTCATCCCACAGCTCAGGTGAGAGGTCGAACAGTCGTCCTCACACTGAGAGCAGTTGCATCAGACCAGCATGGGCTCCAGCAAGTCTCTAGAGGGCCAGAGGCTCATTGGAGACCAGGGGCTTCCCGCGGGCCGGATTGGGAGCCCCTGAGGGCCGCAAGTGGCCCCCGGGCCGGGTTTTGGACACCCCTGGTCTAGACTAAAGCAGTCGTTCCCAAACTGGTGGGTCGCAACCCACCAGGGAAATAGGAAATGGGCTATTCCCCCCTAAAGGGTCCCCAACAGTGCTGCAGTGATCGCAGTACTGTGGGGGACACAGTGGCATCACTAGGGTTCGCGTCACCCGGTGCGTGATGCCAGCGCGTCACTCCTCATGCAGTGGGCGGGGCAACACCCCAGGTGGTGGGCGTGGTGATTATTATTATTAACTATTATTAACAGTATTTATATATCGTTTTTCAACTAAAAGTTCACAAAGCAGTTTACAGAGAAAAATCAAATAACTAAATGGCTCCCTGTCCCAAAATAATAATAATAATAATAATAATAATAATAATAATAATAATAATAATAATAAACTTTATTTATATGCCGCCCTTCTCCCCGAAGGGACCCAGGGCGGCTCACAACATATTAAAAACAGATTAAAAACATAATATAACCACAGATAAAAACATATTAAAAAGAGATTAACATATACCCATAAAAACCATAGGCAGATAAAAAGTCAGATAAAAAGAGCAAAAAACATAGCAAATCAGAGGAATCAGGCCTGTAAAAATACTAAAAAGATACAGAAGAGATGTTTAAAAAGGCCATGCACTCAGAAGGCTTCTTTAAACAAAAATGTCTTCAGGCCTCGCCGAAAAGTCTCAAGAGAGGGAGCCATTCTCAAGTCAAGGGGAAGGGAGTTCCATAATGTTGGTGCTACTACTGAGAAGGCCCTATTTCTTGCCACCGCCCCACGTACCTCCTTAGGCGGCGGCACTTGTAAAAAGGCCTTCTCTGATGACCTAAGAGGACGAGCCGGATTGTACGGAAGTAGGCGATCTCTGAGATACCCTGGCCCAGAGCAGTATAGCCCAAAAGGGCTCACAATCTAAAAAATGCAAAAGAATACCAGCAGACAGCCACTAGAACAGACACTGCTGGGGTGAGATGGGCCAGTTACTCTCCCCCTGCTAAAAAAAAAAAAAAAAGGAGCACCCACTTGAAAAAGTGCCTCTTACCCAATTAGCAGGGGTGAGATGTACCATCACTCCGCCCCACTGGTTTTTTGGCTGTACCTTTTGATAGAACAAAGATAGAACACATTCTGCATGAAATTACGCATTGATTTGATATATAACATGATGGTATTATTCCTCCAAACTGTGATTTTAGTGATTTTGGTCACCAGTGGTGTCACACACACACACACACACCCCCAGGGTGTCAAATTACTAACACCTTATTGCAGTAGTTCTCAAACTTTTAGCACTGGGACCCACTTTTTAGAATGACAATCTGTCCAAGACCCACCAGAAGTGATTAAAATAAATATAAAAAATTAAAGTAAAACAAATAATTAAATAAGCAGAAGCCAGCCCTGTTCCACCAAGTGAATTTTCTCTGTAGCCTGCCTGCCTGCAATACCCCCCCTCCAAAATCAGTAAGGTCTTCAGTCCTACCCAGTGCCCAGTTCAATTTAAGAACTTCTTTTTAAACCAGATCACTGTCCGGATCCACCTGGCTTTGCCAGTCTCTAAAAGTTCGCCTTATGTTTTGATCCTTTTTAGTGGGCGGGGGGGGGGGGGGGGGAGGCTGCCTCCTAGAGCATTTGTTGAGCTCCAGTTCCATCAGATCAGGACCATTCTGGTGGCTTCACATTCCATTTTGCCTGGCCTGGCCTGGCCTAACCACCAACCAAGGCACATTTGCTTACTCGCAAATAAATGCGACTGTGAGGCTTAGTTTCGCTTTCCATAGAGCTCAATACATTCGACTGCTTGGAGGGAGGGACTTTCTTCTCAGGTGTTTTTTGGGGCTGCATTCATTGGATCAGGACCATAATGGTGTCATTAGATTCCTCTCAGCCTGCCCTTTCCGACAGACTAAGGCAAGTTGACCTATTCACGAGTAAACGTGCAATACAGCTGAGTTTCACTTTCCATAGGGCTCTATGCATTTTTTGTTCTTTGGTTTTTTGGCCATAACATTTGATAGAAAAGAGATATTTCACTCTGGTTTTTTTTTTTCCATTGTATTCTGCTGGAAATTCCACATCTAACAATATATAACATGACAGTATTACTCCTAACCACTGCTATTTTAGCATGTCACCCTCCAAGTGCGCGTCACCCCCCTGTGCGCATCACCCAGTACGGCCTGCACCCCCGCACCTCCCAGCAACACCACTGCAGGGACATTGTAACATACCTGGGAGTGTCCCACGGCCTCCTGGAAAGTTCTGGAAGCTTGCTTTCCTCTCTTGCGATCCTCTGCTTGGCTGCACTGAGCTCCGATCTGAGCGTACTTCCAGTTTGTGCAATTGGAAACCGGTAGTGAGCTCCAATAGCAGATTGGAGCTCAGTACAGTCACAGGGTCGTAGAGGATCCTCCAGGAGGCTGCAAGATGCCCCGCCCCTACATCAATTTAGTGCGGTCCCAAAGTCCAAGTAGAACTTTGGGAACAGCTTGTCTCGAAACACTAAAAAAGGTGAAATTAGTGAAGGTGATGGATTTTGCCACCATGTTGAATAATCAGCCAGCTATACTTGCCCACGTAGTCTAGTGAAATTAGCATTTGATCCAAACGTTTAGAATAAAAATCTGAAAATTGTGGGATATAGTCATTTGATACCTGTGAAAAACACATTGGATGCCTTGAAAAATCTAATTTGGAGTAAAGCTGCTATTTTGGAAAATGGTCAATTTATCTTTGTTTAGAAGCATTTATATCTCTGAAACTATTGTGACCAATCTAGGATTTTGTGGGATTTCCTGTATGCTTACTGTGGCTATCACACTCACCTATGTTATAATTTTCAAGTTTTTATATTCAAATTCCAGGTCAAATGCTAATTTTACTAAGCGATATAATTACTTTTACTTTTAAAACAAAGTGCATGTCCTTGTTATTAAAGTACTGTTTTGCACTTTGAGTATCTACTATTCTACTAAGAACAGTAGAACTATGGACATTTTGTTGAACAGCAGCATACAAATCTTCTAGTAAAAAGAACAAGGAACAAATTTGCTTATAAGCATACAGTCATCTTAGTATGTTGCAAGCATGCAGTTTGCCACTTAAATTATACTTTGCCGCGCTTAGGTACCTGCAGCAAGGGGAGAATTTAGAAACAACAGTGACTGCTTCAAAGTCAGATAGGTTTGCGTATGAGAGATGTTTCCCAATACAAAGGTCAAACATGTTAGGGCGGCATATGGATCAATATGGACTAATGAACACATATTGATGCAGGCCATGAAGTATACTGATGGCCTGACATCAGAGTGTGGTTTTTTCCAACTCTTATTATTTGCTGGGTTCAGACTTTGTCCACTTTAACAAACGTTGTGGACGCTGTAGTGGTTCTCAGTGGATTTGTGAAGCTCCATGTAAGGCTGAAGACAGAAGTCCCAACAGTCCCATAACAACCCTGACCCCATGAAGATTTTATCTCAACTGCTTCTTCACCATCTGACAGATCCTTCCCAGGACATGTCTCATTGCTGAGTGACATAGTTGCTAATGACACTGTTAATTGCAACAGTGGCTTCCTGAAAAATAAGATGAACTGGAATCTCTAGTGAGTAATAGCTAAAGTAGGTCACCAAACAGGTAAAAGTGTGAGGAGAGGTTATCAAGTACAATCCCAGTCAGCTTTTCCACTGTATTACTTGTGTCGCTCAAAGAGATTTCTGGAATACCACAGGTACAAATTGGTTGCACAACTTCCAGTCCTCTTCGACAACCATTTAATGTGAAAGTGAAACCAGGCCTCCTTTGACAGATTTGTTAAGTGTGAAAGCAATCTTCCCATTGATTCAGAACAGGTGGTCCTCAAACTTACAGCTGGTTACAGTCCTAGAAAAAGTGCTGTAAGTCAAAATGAGGTAAATCAAGACTCATTTCACCACAGAAACAGTGAAGGATTCATAGGTTATGTTCTTGATTGAGGATCCAATATACAACTTTTTACAGATGTAAATAAAAAGAACATGTTTAGTTAACTACAAAGCAAATATATGGTACAATGATAATGTTACAAGTACAATACTGTAGAAAGTTCTTCGTAGGGGGTGATATTACAAAAAAAAATGAAGGAAATGGTATACTTTTGTCTAGGTTATCTTATCATGAAATTTGGAAGGACTTCTTGAGCAGAACTCTGGGGAGACTATAGTGGGGTGTGTGTGTATGTGTGTGAGAGAGAGTGTTTTAAGAATGCATCCAGTGTACTCTGGCCTCATTGTAAATTTCCATGTAAGAAGCATGGCCATTGGATATCATGTTTCAGGTTAAGAGCTACCTTCTCAACCATTGCCATGACAGCTTCCAAACATTTATAGACCTCACTCAACTGCTTAGTTGTTAGGGGGCCCAACTTAAAATCAGGCGAATCAACCTAAGCCTGGTCAGGAGTATTTAAAGGCAGACTGTGTCTGTAATATGAAGGATGAAAACACAGGGCTGGAGAAGGAGACTCCTTGTTGGCATTCTTTAGTCTCGGAAGACTATGGTATCGCGCTCTGAATAGTGGTTCTGGAACAGAGTGTCCTCTCCAGTGCGCGAAGCCTGGGTAAAATAGGTATGGAGGATAGACTGTTTCCCATGCAGCAAATCCCCCCTCTCCACGTCGCTGAAATGGTCCAGTGGAAAGGCAGAAGCCAATAGGGTTGGTTCCAGTGGCATCGCAGGAGTTGCCAGAATGTGACTGTGTTCAGCCATGAATTGCCTCAGGGACTCTGGCTCCGGAAGCCTTTCCCATAACTGGATGTAGCCACAAGGCAGTGGAGGTTTGGGATCAGAGTTTTCCTTCTCTCAGATGAGCTGCCTTCCCAGGCTGAGTCCCATCTACCCGGTGGCTGTTTGGCTGTACTTGTCCCATCAGTCTGGCTGTACTTCTCGTAAGAAGGAGACTAAGGCCATGGGAAGCCATTCCTTAGGAGAGGAGGAGGAATAAAATATGGACAAAGGGTACTGATTTGTTTGGTTGTTAGCATTAAACTTTTTATCAACAGGTTATAGTTGATAATTTGACACTAATAATAACCACAAAATAGCAGTTCTTGGCAAAATGTATCGAACTTCTACAAGTACATCTCATAGATTTGGGGATTACAGTGCACCAAGCAACTGATGATGCTGACATGAAGACAGAATCAAAAGCTATAATGCTTGCTAACAGCCCAATCCTGAACTGCCCGGTGCAAAAGGCTGCAGCAGCACCAAAAATGGCTGCCGCGGCATCTTCAATGTGCTGGGCAGCTGCCGCCAGCTGCTCAGGAGAAGGGGACATTTGCCCCCTTCCCCTGGGTATGGAAAGTAGCCCTGCAATGGGGCTACTCGACTCTGCGCCAGCTACTTAGCTGGTGCAGAGTAAAAACGTGTTGGGCCATGAGGCCAGACACAGGGCTCTGGATCTGGCAGAGCAGAGCTCCACCAGTCCCACCCTGCTCCCTCCCCCCAACATGCTTTCTCCCCACCTTCCCCCAGCTTCCCCTGCCCCGGAATGCCTTCCCCCGCCACCTACCCACCTCTCTGCCACCCAGTGCTTCTCATGGAGCAGCAGGTGGTGGTCTGCCAGCCTCCAACTAGCACTAGCCCAGCACAGGCTTGCAGTGGAGCAGCACTGGTGCTAGGTCGGTGCTAATAGACATACGCATGCCTTATAGCATGTTTGTGACAGTGTGCACCAGCAGTGAGTTGGCACACATTTTAGAGGATTTGGTCCTTAGACTGCGAATTGTGGGAGATTATACAGGTCTCCAGATCTAGATCTTCAGATCCTACTGACTGCCCTTGCCAAAGATCAAAGGTCCATTCAGAAAGACAGCAGTAGAATGCTGCAGGAAAGCCTTGAAGTCATGCACTATCACAGTGGTTCTCACACATTTAGCACTAAAAAGTGGGTCCCACTTTTTAGAATGAGAATCTGTCAGGACCCACCAGAAGTGATGTCATGACCGGAAGTGACGTCACAAAGCAGGAACATTTTTAACAATCATAGGCTGCAATCCTACCCACACTTACCCAGGAGTAAGTCCCATTTACTATAATTGTCAAAAGATTATACATAGTAGCTTGCTAGAAGTACAGGTCTATAACATTTCCCCAAATGCAGTCACATACCATGGTAGCATCAAGTCTAATATATTAAAAATAAAATATTGAAATGAATGGGGAGCCACCTGAACTTGGCTTGCGACCCACCTAGTGAGTGCCGACCCATGGTTTGAGAAACACTGCACTATGACGTTCTCTTCTTGCATGCAGAACAGTATAATTCCAAAAGGGTACCCTTCCCAAAAACTCCAGAAGGATGAACAACTTTGCAAACAGATCAACATTTGCAACCATTGAAATTCCTCCACAGAAGATGTAACAGCTTTTTCCTGGTAAGGTATGAAAATAAAATTTGAAGTTTAGACACAAAATGGTGGCTTTCCTTATTTTGGGAGTGCCTAAATGTTTTGGGATTTTCAGTATCTTTATCTTGGCTATCAAATGAACATATCCTGCAATTTTTAACTTTTTATTCTAAATGTCCAGGTTTGGACTAAAATTTGACTAATTTCACTGAACTAACTGTAGACAAAAAGACACAGAACTCTGTAAAAAAGAAAGAAGAAAACAGCTGATAATATTTTTTCAGTCCCAAACATATGGGGACCATTGTATGAGAGAGGTAGCTATGAGGCTGGATGTAGTAGAAAATTGCCCCCTGATTAGCTTATCCCAGTTAATATTTGCCTCCTTCCCTTCTTGGCTTAATTTCCAGCTGTTTGTTCTTGCTCTGTGTTTTTCTGTTAGAATGAAGAGCACTCTAGTGCCGAAAAGATTCTCCCTAGGAAGATGCTTATACACAACCATAAAATGACTTCTTAATCTTATTTGTGATGGGCTAAACTGATTTAGCTCTTTTAAGTCTCTCACTCAAAGGGCCAATTCACATGTTGCAATTTGCAAATGGCAGAACCTCTCTTACACCATATGACAGCACAAGCTGCTCTGTGGCAAGAATGATACAGATCTCTTTATTTAAACAGTGTGCAAGTCAACTGTACATTTAAAAAAATCTGTGTAATTCGAATAGCTTATGCTTTAGGTTCTGTAAGGGGCAGTGGTGTCACAAGGGTTTGCATCACCCGGTGTGGGAGGCCAGCACATCATCCCCCTACTGGACCTCCCCCCATGCAGTGGGTGGGGCAACACCCCAGGTGGTGGGTGTGGTGATGCACCATTGCTCTACCCCCTCTAGGTTTTTGGCTATAACTTTTGATAGAATAGAAATATTTAAACACGGTTTGTTTCGTTATTACATGTCAAATGATATATGACATGATAGTATTATTAGAAAATACCAAGATTTTAAAAATTTTAGCCAGTAGTGGTGTCACCCCCCTGTGCACATCCGTAACTCTCGCACCTCCCTAGCGACACCAGTGGTAAGGGGTACTTGGTAAAATAACAGTACTTAGGATTTATTTAGATGTGCCAAACACATCCCATATCTAACCTTAATGTTGTCCTTACATGATGTTTAGGTATTTTTTATTTATATTCTACCTTTCCTTCTGAATATCCACATATTTTGCAGCTGGGGCTGAGAGGGTGTGGCTTGCCTAAGGCCCCCTAGTGAGAATTCACAGCAGATGCAAGATTTAAACCAGTGCACTCCT
The DNA here is from genome assembly GCF_035046505.1 of Tiliqua scincoides. NCBI lineage: Eukaryota > Metazoa > Chordata > Lepidosauria > Squamata > Scincidae > Tiliqua > Tiliqua scincoides. Next base: position 151,451,431 of record NC_089822.1, read on the forward strand.
AATTTGCAGCAGGCAGTCTAATCCTAACTAGCACTGGTGCAGCAGGGCTGCATGACCTCTGCTATATCCAGTGCTCATTGGGAGCAAGCTAAAGGTCTCCTTGGGGTAAGGGGATATTTTTTCCCTTACCCCGAGTAATGCTCCTGCCTGTCCAATGGGCTACTTGGATCTGCATCAGCTAATTCACTGGTGCAGGCCCGAACAGCTCTATGTAGGACGTTCAGACCTGGGAGAGAGGATAGGATACAGAGGAGGTCTGTTCCCAATCCTGTCCCCTCCTGGACCTGCCCCTCCTGGGCCTGATCAGCCTGATCAGCCTCCCGTTCCACCCTCCTCTTGCCCATAAACACCCCATCCTCACCGCTGTTCTACCCTCCCACTGCCCCTCCACCACCCAGCGCTTTATTCACCTCCACCAGCAACCAATCTTCTGGATCCAACTTCGGCCTGGTGGCTTAGACTGCACTGGCACTGCTTGCTCTCTGGGTGCTGCAAGCATGCTTTACAGCACTTTTGCGGCATCCTCAGCTGGTGTAGTGGCTGCTGCAGCAACCAAAGATGAGATTAGGATTGCGCTGTCTCTTTATCTTTATGCTACATCAGCTCTTTGGGCACAGCGTTTTGGTAAAACTGTATGGAATATTACAGACTTCTTTGAGTATCATGAGAGAAGCAGCTTTGTGATCCTGCTGCACATGGTTCTAGTATATTGTACTATAGCTTGACCTACCTGGAATAGTAAGTCCAGGCTCTTTGTCATAACAATTGGATATGTTCTGATTCTTAGGGGCATGGCATGCCTTATTGTGGGGTGGGGAAAAAAGCACATAGAGGGTTCTAATTTTTGTACATGGCCCTGTGTTCCAGAAGGAATGACTCTTATTCACCATTTATTGCAATCACACAAACATGCTTCGTTATTGTAAGGCAGAACACAACTAGGCTAGCAACTAAAAGGAAGAAGAAAAAAAAGTCTAAGGATAGAATCTAGCTCTATCCCATGATAGAAAGTCTAAGGTTTAACTGCTTAGTGGCCATGTTACTACACTGACAGCACAATCCTACCCTTCACCACTCCATAGCATGCAACTGTGCCAATGGAGTGCACACTGCGTTCGGTGGCGGGGAAGGGAACCAGAAGGCCAATGCTAGGCTGCCTAGTTGGCAATGGATCTCCTTGGACTCATGTCAGCTATACAGTTGATGTAAGTCTAAGGAGAGGAAGGGGGGGCATGTCATGCAGTGAAAGAGCATTCCTCACAGAACATTGCTGCTGGAATCCACCCCCTTCCTTCCCCAAATCACCCTAGTTCCTCCCCCTCCCTGCCCCAAACCTCCGCCAAACTGCCCATGAACTGCCCGTATCGCTGACCTTTTACTGTTGCAGTGTCTGAATAGTACTGGCATGCATGGAGAGCCACTGGCTGTTTCTGCCAGTGGCTCCATTGCATGTGACAGCAGTGCAACATTTTCACTCTCACTGGGCCTTTTATGACAATGGATTGGAAGCTCTACTATCCTCCAAAGTTCATAGGATTGGCCGTGAGTAACTATAAGTAAGTATGGGTTGACTTGCATGTGTGGTGGATACAATGACATACTGAAAATTCTGTGCCATGATTTCATTTGAGAAATACATTGTGAAGCACCAAGAAGCTTCACAGAGGAAAATATCTGAGATTGGCTTGTGTTGATTATCAGTTTGGTGCATGACTGTTTTCTTCAGGGCAACTCAGCTCAGAAGTTTGTAAACCTGCAGCATGAGCACAGCTTCTTCTGTGTCTTTTGGGAACCTATGTAACTCCAAATAGGCGTGTCCAGACTTGGACTCACTCATCTCGGTGTCTTGGGGACTCCAGCCACTGAACCAGCTGGCAGATGGCCAAGCACACCATGTCACAGTCACATGGCTCAACAACTGGTCTCTGCTGAAATCTGGAAGTGCTTTTTGCTCTCGAAAGAGCGCTTTCTGGACTCAAGCAACATAGCCAGCCAGTGTTGCCAAGGAGAACAATGAAGAGGGAAAGGAAGGCGGGAACGAGGGGGTATGGAGACAGGAGAGAGTGGAATGGCAGCAGCCGAATCCCAACCCCCTTCCTAGTATGAATCCCATGGTGTGGGTCCCAGACTTGCGCTAGTGATTTCACTGGCAAAGATCTGTATAGACCCCCCACTCCACATGCCATGGACCCTTACCCCGGGTAAGGGAATGAATGTTCGTTTACCCAAAGGAGGCCTCTGCAATTTTTATTCCCCCCCCCCCCCAAACAGGACATTCCACTGGTGGCAATTGCTACAAAAGCACTGTAAAGCACTTTCCGGCAGCATGCTGAATAGCTAGCTGCCAGGACACTAGTGGGAAGGCCAAAGTCTTCCTATGCATGTCATTGGCTCTCCCACTGCCCACTAGAGCAGGTCAGCCAGCGGGAGGGGTGGGGGAGGGCAAAACTGGACAGGGTGGAGGGTGAAATGGGGGGCTGTGGGAGGCGGTGGATTCAGCAGTGATGGCACACATCAGATCCTACACCCTCCATTAGCAGCCCCCATGCTCCCTTTCTCTCTTTAGACTTATGCTAGTGAAATAACTAGTGCAGGTCTGAGGAGACCCATTGTGGGTCAGGAGGCTTATGGATTTAAATCCCCTTTATGGAGGGGATTTAAATCCCCTTTCCCTGCTGAAGCCTCCCAATCTGCCCCTCCCCCCATGGATCCAATGTGCCCCTTTTTGCTGCTTCTGCACTAGCAGGGGGATAAGGATAGAACCGGGCTATATGTTACAGATGACAGAATCTTACTGAGTGCCTTGCTGGCTTTCTAGGCCACACAGTATATGGACTGCTTAATATGGAGAGGGTGCATAAAAAGCAAAAAATTGACCATGAAATGTGCGACTGCTGCTAGAACATGAGATCTGGCACAGCCACAGATAGCACTGCGAACTTGCAGAACACCATGGGGGCATCCCCCCACTTGCTATGCTACTGCCTGGCAGGGAGGGAGGTAGTCTGGGGGTTACCAGCAGCATTCATGTGTGCCAACATCCTCATCCCATCCGTCTCCCTTATTGTCACTATTATGCATTTCAGACATACACGTGCTAAACAGCTAATCCAAGGTGTCCTATGGCAATGGTGGAGGCTTTCCCCGGGATATGTGAACAAAAGTCACTTTTATTTCTTCAAAGAGAAAGGCAGGCTAGAAATCTTTTAAATAAATAAATAAATTCCCCATCTCTGCCAGTCATCATAGAAGAGGTAGGTACATAGCAACGCCCTCCTCTCCTCCATAAGAATCTTTTTGCTTTCCCCCTAGAGAAAGGCCCAGCAACCTAGGCTTTTCAGATAATAGTGAAGTCCTATGCCTACCTCCAATGGATTTCACCCACCTGGGGATCTCTGCAGCCCCTCTGTTAACTTTTCCCCCAATGTTTATTCTATTCTAGATCTCTGACCCCTCCACTTTTCTTGGAACAGATGTCTTCCCTGCAGTTCCCAGCCTTCACCTTCCAAACCACAGAGTTTATCTGTGGTCCTGGTCCTGACTAGCTGCTCCCAGGACTTGGGCCATCCTTTTAATCCCTTGGGGTCTACTATCTCACAGCTGTGAATCAACTGACTCTCGACCCACCAGACTGTGATTATGGAGGAACATCTGCTCCTTCTAGAACCTGATGGGCAGCCCCTGCCCCCAATATTGTCATCACTGGTACAGTTGTGACGCCTGCTTGCCTGTCTCAGACCCCCCCCCCCAAGCCAAACCTGTAGCAACCATCAATACAGTGCAACAAAGAACCAAAAAGAGGGGGAGAGAAGGCAAAAAGAAGACCGGAAAAGCATGAACTTAGGGGAAAGCTTAAAAGAATTAACTGCTCTGTTAAAATTAACTGCTCTGTTCATTAACTGCTCTGCTAAAAAGTCAAGGTAGTCTTATCAGTTGGCAATGTTTCTTGGCAAACTAACAAAGTGTCTAGCTAGCTTACCACAAGACACCTGCAAGAGATGAACTTTAGAAGGCACACATTTTAATTAGATAAGCAGGCATCCTTGAACAAGTCAAAGTGAGACAAGGCTATTCCCCTTTTGAAAGTAATAAGAGGGTGAGAAGATGAAAGGGACAGAGTGGAAAGTACCAGGAAACTTCTGCTTTTGGAGACTCTGTTTGAATTGCAACTGAAATAGAGGCAGGCCATAGGAAACTAAAAGTTACTTGAAAAGTTTAAGAGAGCAAAAAAGCTGGCTGAAGCCTTAGTTCAGAGAGATTACACTTTAGCAGGTGCTAGGCAACTACTGAAGAGGAATGAGGTCCCTTCTTAGCAAGGACATACACCACTATGCCTGCCAATATTCACTTATAACTTTATATTATATTCTTTCATGCTATTTAGGGCAAAAGACATATCCCTTAATACCAATGTACTCAAGGTAACTGGTCACAATAGTTATATAGGATTAAGCTATAGAAGTTTTAGTTTAGTAAAGCTTTTGAAAACCCCTTTTAATAAAAGGAACCAGAAGCTATGTTAAGCAACAAGTGAAAAAGATAAAAGGACCGTATCAGGGCACACTAACGAGATGGGCACGCCAAGAAACAGGTCTGAAGTTCTGCCAAAGATGAGGTCTTCACACCTGTGTTTGTAATGAGGTTAGTAAGAGGACATGTCAAAATACTCTTAATTGAATTGATGGATGTGAATAAGGGTCAATACTGGAAACTTTGTGAGTCAGTATGTTTAATTGTTTAATTTCACCTTTTTTGGAGACCTGTAACTTGAAGCTCACCTATGAGGTGTCTCTAATGTTATCTTTAGCCTATTAAGACTTAGCCCCATCTATGATGTCAAATCTTCAGCGAATGAGAAGTCTAGATTTGAGGACAAAGAGCTGTGAAATGTACAAAAATGTTTCATCCCTCTGAAGAGTGGCCTTCTGGATTTGAGCTGAGTCTCCCAGAGGCCACAGCATGCCTTGCTGAAACAATAAACAGCCTTCATAGCCTTCCATCCTTCGGTGTCTTGCTTATATGGTCTCAGCGGCACTGGACAGATTCACCTCTGCCTACCAACTGGCGCTGCCCTTTGGGGCAGGGTACGACAGTTGCTTTGCCTTCGTTGCAAATGCTCCAATAGAATGCAAACATTTCTGCTTAATATTCCAGCATTTGAGTCACTCCGGTACCTGCCAGAAGCCAAGGGTAAACACTGATGTTCATGGAGTGCTTTGCTTCAAGGGTGTTAAAAGTTGTCATTGTCTTCACTCTGAGCAATGATGCCTTTTTTGTACTGCATTTGGTGAGGCGTGCCTTGAACTTCATTACAACCCTCCATTACAACCCTCCAGTTGAACTTCATTACAGTGGCTGAGACTATTTCTCACCAAGTTGGAAAAAAAATGATTTAATTTCATTTACAAGGCAAAATCTGATGGAACAGGGAGATAAATTCCATCTTAGTTTCATTTCTCACACAAGATGATTAGAAAAATTCACACTGAAACAACACGAAACATTTGGCCCTGAGGGATGTGGGAATAGAATTGGAGACCTGCCTCTAATCAGTTTCCTTTATCATTTCCCCCACTTCTCAGTTCCTCGCTTCTATCACTTGGCAGCCCCAGTGTGCATTTATGCTTCATCTCTTCAGGTGACTAATCATTAGACTAATTACTGGCTAATCAATGTTTAATTAAACCTTGGCTGTTAATTACAGAAAGTGGGACTGTAATGTGGGGGTAAAATCTTTCTTAAATAATCCCTTTTTTCCCTTTTCTGCACTATGCTCCATATCCTGGTAAATTTGTCTTTTCTTCACAGCAGTAGAAGCTCATTTGTTGGTCCATTTTGCCTGCAAGTAAGAGATGGTTTACAAATGCAGTCATATCATGCATAACAGCAAAGTAGCATTTAGAAGCGGGCAAACTCCCCCCCCCCTCACCTCGGGTCCAGTATAGAATAGCTTGGACAAATCAGACTACTGTATATGCCAGACATCTCTTAGGATGTGAGACTGCAGCAAGGACTTGTGTTTTTGTATAGGGCCTAGCAGTTATTAGATGCTTTATAAATAACAGAAGGTGGTGGCAAGCATGTCAGTTCAAGACCAATTCCCTGTCCCCCCAAACGGCTTTTCCACTTGTTGGGGGAAAAGAAATTGGTTCCTTTATTTCTTTTGCAGAGAGAAAAGAAGCTTGGGAGCAGTTTGGAGTGGACATATGACTGAAGGGAATGAATTAATGAGCCACCACCCTTAATTGGCTTCCACTCAAGATTCCAACTTCCCAGTCACATAGCTAGCAAGGGGCGGGAGGGCGGTTCACCCTACGTACCAGCCTTGGGGAGGTGACACCACAAGTTACCAAAATTGCCAACATTATGGTGGTTAGGAATAATACCATCATGCTATATACTGTTGGATGTGAAATTTCCAGCAAAATGCAAAGAAAAAACCTGAGTTAAATATCTCCATTCTATCAAACGTTATGCCTGAAAAACCAGAAAACAAAAAATGCATGGAGCCCTATGGAAAGTGAAACTGTGCCATATCGCATGTTTACTCGTGAATAAGCATGCTTGCCTTAATCCTTTGGAAAGGGCAGGCTGGGAGGAATCCAATGACACCAGAATGGTCCCTATCTGATGAACGGAGCCCCCAAAAAACACCTGAGAAGGAAGTTCCTCCCTCCAAACCAACAAACGCATTGAGCCCTATGGAAAGCGAAAGCGTTTACTCACATTAAGCTACTTGTGAATAAGCAAACGTGCCTTGGCTCATGGTCAGATCAGTCAAAAGGGAATGTGAGACCACCAGAATGATCCTGGTCTGATGGAACTGGCAGCCCCCCCCCCCCAAAAAAAAAAAGATAAGAGAGGCTTGAGCTGGTAAGGTGAATGTTTTCAATTTTAGACTTGTAAAGCTAGGTGGGCACTTATGTTGATATGCTTGAAATACAAGAATTTAAATTGAACTGGGCACTGGGTAGGGCTGAAAATCTCATTGATTTTTTTTTTTTTTTTTTGTGGGGGGTGTTATTGCAACCAGACTACAGACAAAATACACTTGGTGGATCAGGGCTGGCCTCACCTTATGTAATCATTTGTTTGTCTTTAATTTAATTATTTATAATTATTTATTTTAATTTGCTTGATGATGTCACTTCCAGCCATGATATCACTTGAAAAACGAATTATGTCATATGGGGGTGACAAAAATTTATGGGCCCCGATTGTCAAATGACCTAGCTATGCCACTACAGTTTCCCATGGGTGTTTTTCCTTATGGGGGAAAAAGCCATCAGGGAAAACATATCACAGAAAAAGACATAACAGCCCAATCCTATGCATGTCTACTCAGAAGTAAGTCCCATTACAGTCAATGGGGCTTACTCCCAGGAAAGTGTGGATAGGATTGGGCTGTTAGATCATATCCCATAAGCCACCCTGAGAATGTTTTATACTGAAAGGTGAGGTTTAAAATAATGAATGAATAGTGCTTGGGAGGATGGAGCCAGACGCAGAATGGTAGTTTGGAGTGACTGTATACCATGAGGCAATCTATATACACAAGCCCAAAGTACAAATCCACATTTAAGTTATTACTGTACAGGACTTCTGATGACCTAATTTAAAAAAAAACAAGCTCATGTAGGCTTATCCATTTATGCAATGATTACAGAAAGTGCCCCAAATCCCCATGGATGTGAGGAGAGGGACCAGAATGTGTACTCTCTGTGAATACACATGTCTTTTACTACATAGGGTTGATTTGGGCTTAGAAAATTTGTCCAAACCATGGTTGGCAACCTTCAGTCTCGAAAGACTATGGTATAAGCCTACAGCACCTGGTATTCCCAGGCGGTCTCCCATCCAAGTACTAACCAGGCCTGACCCTGCTTAGCTTCCAAGATCAGACGAGATCAGGCATGTGCAGGGTAACAGTTGCTGCCCAACTCACTATTTAATTATTGGGATTCAGATACTTTTGTTGATTTATTGAAAATCTTCCAGAGATCTATTGGTAGATCCCAATTTACCTACTCCCCACACCTGCCTCGAGATGCATCTTAGGGGGAGCTGAAAAGAGTTCATTTTATCCCAGGAAATTTCCAGATTCTATAACTGGGGCTTGCATCTTTTACGATTCTTCATTATTCTTCATTTCTGATTCTTTACTGATGCCAGTTGTCCTAGTCTCTCCATTTCAAGATGTCAGTGTGCAAGCTCATCAGCTTTTCATGAGAATAATGTAAGGCTTCTGATCAGTTGAAGATGTCTTTTTTTTAATTTTCCATATTTTGGGCACTGAAACAGGAATATTATCCTGTCTTGACCTTTTCTTCTCACTTTAGATCTTCATTGCAGAATTGTTCCCCCTGATTTCAACTTTCAATTTGTAGTTACCGGTTTTTTAAAATTGATTTATTGAGAAAGTACCTGTACCTTATTTTTGCACTTTTTACTGTTCGGTAATCTGTTTATAAAATCAGGGTTTGTACAGAAGCTTGCAAATGTATTTTCTTTCCAGTGGCTGTTTTGACTCTTGATCCAGCTGCTAGAGGAGCATCTTTTTTGCATGATTTTGGCATTGCACACTATGGGGGCACATAACCCAGGTAATGATGATATATAGCCATTAATTGTGTTAACACTTATATTAAGTCAGAGCAAAAGGGCATGTCCACAACTACCCATGGAAGGCCCTGCCCTCCATGAATTTCCTCTGGCCAACTTCTCAGCATATTCTGAGCCTGACTAGCAGGCAGATCTTGGCTTCACCTCCTTGAGGGAATGGATTTGCATCTATTCCAAGGTGAGCAGGCACACAATGTTGTAAAAAAAGCAGACAGCTTTTTCTTTCCAGGTTTGGTGTTGCTGATAAAGCATCAAACAGCCCCTCTGTGATCAGTTGGGAACTGTAATTTGCTAATGACTTGATTTACATTCCTCATGGTGTCTCCATTCCAATGTCAGATTCTTTCAATCTGGGGATACTATAATAACAGTCCCACTCCTTTGCCCCACATTCAAGCCAGTTTTTCCTCTATTTACAGGTAGGCCAAACCTCCTGACTGCAGTTCTTGCTTGCTGGGGTTCATTGCTCATCATTTATTGCAGTTACACTTAGGCCTCAATCAGGGCCTCTGAGAGGAATTTTATCAGGGGGTACGAAGTTTCTTTTGGACCCCTTTGCAAAGGAGGAGGGGTGAACCAGAGTGGGGGAGGGTGGTGACGGGTGAGCAGAATGGGGGCAGGGATGGGCGAAACAAGGCAGGGGGAGGGTAGAGACAGCTGGAAAAGTCTTTGGAGCCCAGGTTTACTAACCCATGTGGCATCAGTAGGGTCCCCCAGCATCCCCAGTCGTGGGAGTGTCCCCAGCATCCCGTGCGGGCAACAAGTCTGAGTAGATAAGAAAACGTAAGATCTCAGGAAATTTCTGGGCCCCCTCCTTTGGCTCCTGGGCCCCCCTTTTGACACTGGGCCAAAGGAGGGCCCGAGTACAAATCACCCCCTTTATCCCCCTCTCCTCAGCCCTGGCCTCAATGATATGGTTTGGGTCACATAAGACTGCAGGCGGGGCATATATAGATTACCCCTTATCCGGACTATTCAGAAATCCAGACATTTTTGACCAAGACTTGTTTTCTGTAGTTTAAACATTAGAAGGTCTTATGCTCATTCCCATGTACAGTGCAGGTTATCAGCTATAAGTTCTGTTCTCTGCTCTGTGGTGTATACCTGTACAGACACTGCTGAAAAATGCCAGAGAGGCCATGAGACACCTGCATGGGTAACAGTGAAGAGAGCAAAAGGAAGCATTTCTCATTAAATTTATGTAATTATTCCGAAATCCAGACAACTCTGAAATCCAGACACCTTCCCATCTCAAGTAGCCTGGATAAGGGATGATCAACCTGTTACTACCTTCTCCTAAGCATTAAAAGAAAAACTAAAACTTCTTCTTTTGCGGAGGCAGAGCAGATCGCTCCACTCTCCCTTTCCCTGACCTGGGGCGCCCTGCAGGTGCTCGCACAGGGCTCCCCGCACACAGGGACGGCTGCTGCAGGGACTGGTGAGTGCATCCCAGTCCCTGCAGCCCCCTGAGCGACACGATCCTGGGGATCATGTCGCTGCCTTCCCCCTGCCCCTGTTGCCTCCCCCCCCCGCCCCCGCAAAGACTTACTACGGGTTTCAAACTCCTGGAGAGTTTGAAAACTGCAGGCCTAGGCAAACCATCATTTCCTCTCAGCTCCCATCTGCCACATATCACCATGAACCAGTGCAATGACCTATCTTACAAGGTTCCTGCAAGGATCATGAAGACATATATGAGTAGTGCTAAATAGATGCCAAATATTCATTGTATTGTGTTTTCCTAGCTATTTGAATGATGTAGAGAAAGAAAAAAAATGGATGGAAAGTTGGACTAATAACACATTTCTACATACATTTTACATTTTAAAAGTTACAGATATTTTTGAGTATTTTTGGGGTGCTGAATCCAAAACGCATTGGTTTTGCCTGAATGGCTCTAGTTTTGGGGTACAGTATAGCCACCTTATATGCATGACTTCCTCATGAGGAAGCTGCTTGAATAAGCATTTTGCAGCCCAATCCTATCCACACTTTCCTGGGAGTAAGCCTGATTGACACTAATGGCGCCCTCTTCTGTGTCTTTTTTCATTTCAACTGTATTATTTTTGAGATGTGGAAACCAGAACTGAATGCAATACTCTAGGTGTGGCCTTACCATTGATTTGTGCAATGGCATTACAGGTGGAGCATGTTTATTCGCAGATTTTCTATCTGCAAATGTCGTCCAGATTCCCAGGACCTGCGTGAAACCAGATTTGGCCCCACCTGAGTCCTACAGTCACCTCTGGAGGGTCTTCTGAGGCCCGTGGAGGCCATGTGCAACCTCCAGGAGCCTCAGAAAGGCTTGTGGAGGTCCTAGAAAGGTACTTCCACTTTTTGGGCAAAAACTGGAAGTGCCTCGCTAGGACCTTCGGAGGCCTTTCAGAAGAGCCTCCGGAGGCGATTGGAGCACAGCTCCAGTCGCCTCTGGAGAAGTGCCTTCTGAGGCTTTTGGGGGGCCTCTGAAAGGCCTCCGGAGGTCTTAGAAAACTTTCAGTTTTCGCCTGAAAACCCTTCTAGGACCTCTGGAAGGCTGCGCACAGTCTCCATGGGCATCAGAACAGCTCTGGACACGACCAGAGGAAGTCTCCAGATGTGTTTGGAGCTGGGTGGACCCTGAATTTTGGTATTCGCATGAGTTCCAGTAATGGAACCCTCGCAAATAATGAGAATCCACCTGTATAATATTGGCCATTTTATTCTCAGTACCTTTTCTAATGATCCCAAGCATGGATGAAGTTGAAACTGCAAATTGTAAGAGTGGTGGCATTTTAGCCAACCCATCATCACCTCATCTCCTCATACTCCATAAGTAAGCAAGGAGGAGAGAAGGTGATAAGCTGGGCAGCAGCAGCAGTGGTGGTCCTCTTTCTGATCAGGGATGGGGATCACTACCACTGCCTACCTCCCTACTTGCCCAGCTTGTCTGTGTTCCTCCTGCTCTGCCACTTTGTTTTGAAATAGCATGGTAGAGTGGAATAGAACAAGGGAGCTTGGAGAAATGGTAGTGCTTCTCTAGGCTTCCTTGTTCTACTGTGCTATTTTAAACCATAAAATGTCAGAGCAGGGAAGAAGGGGGCAAAGGGGGGATAGGTGAGGTGGCCAATGGGTGGCCACCACACTATTCCACTATCTGAGGCAGCCTGCCTTATCTCACCTCCTGGCTGGGCTGGCCATGCTATAGTGAGTGTCAGGCTTGCGGGTTGGATCTAGGCCATAAGCTTCATCCACTTTGGTTGTGGGAGAGAGGTTCTGCAGGGATCAGAGGCCATTCTTATTCCTCTGAAACCCTTGTTTTCTGCCTGATGTGTGTTGTCTGGCTCTTCTACTTCAGAGCTGACCTGTACCTCGTGACTTTATCTCAGTGCATACAATTCATTCAGTAGAAGTCCTCCTTTACTGCTGATACTCTTGTTTTACTTTTCTTTTGAATTTTAGGGCAAGTTTTTAAAAATGAATCAAGCAACTCTATTCCTTTCCTGATGGAGGAAGCTGATCGAGGTTTATAAATGTGTCTCTGGCACGGTTCATTACCTGCGATGACATATTGAGAGCCATGAATGGTCTGATACCAGCAAATCAATTTAAAATTTAATCTGAGGGGAGGAAAAAAAATAGAAAGAAAAGAAGCAGTGCGCATGGAGGTGGTTTAGGGTTTGCAACATGTGACCAAACATTTCCTATCAGAATAAATTGAGTAGCCCCTCTGCTTTGCCAGCAGAGCTGTCACAGTACAGCAGCTCTATCTGAACACACACACACACACACACACACACACACACACACACACACGTGTGTATATATAAAAACAAAACTACCTGATTTGCTGATGATTAGTTTTCTATAACTGGTGTGGTGTTGAATCAGTGCATGCATATGCCAAAGTGAGCCTTATTGGATGGTATGTTTTGTGTGTGTGGAGGTGGGTGGGTGGGATTTCTGTCTTGGATGTTGGAGGCATCTTACACCTTATCTGGTAAATCCTGAATACTTCTGCAAGTACATATTACTGATAACATTTATCAGTGTCCCCAATTAGGGTCTTCAAAATGAGGTAGTAATTGTTAAACGGTGCTGAGTGCTTTTCCTGGGCCAATAAGATTTATACATGTCTTGGGCGGTGGTGTCGGGAGACGTCACTAACAGGCCAATTATATCCAGCACTGGTGTAGTGGGCTACCCGACCTATGCTCTATCCAATGTTGGAATTGAGCAGGCCAGAGGTTTCCTTGGGATAAGGGAACATTGGTTACCTTACCTTGCGTTGCATTTCAGCCTGCCCAATGGGGCTACTCAGTTCTGTGCCAGCAAAATGGCTGGTGCCAAGAAGCCCTGCGTAGGGCTTTCAAGCCTGGGAAGGTGGTTAGGATATGGCAGAGGCCTCCTCTGAGGACCCCAACCTGTCCCAGGCCTGAATCACCCCTCCCTACCCTCCCGCCACCCCATAACACCCCCTTCCTGCTTCCGTTCCACTCTTCTCCCACCCCTGCACTGCTCGGCACTGAACTTACAAGCAGCATTGGGCATTTGGCTGGATTCAGCACCATTAGGATGATGCAGGCCTTCCCACTTGTGCTCCCTACTTCCGAGTCTTTACAGCACATTTGTGACAGCTAGTGCTAGTGCTGCTGCAGCTGCACTGGCACTGCCGAAGAGTAGGATTGGGCTGTAACTGTGGCACTCTATGTGGATTGATTTAAAGTAGTGATGGTAGTGAATGAATGGAAATGTAACTATTCCAGGGTTGTTTAGGAGTAACTGCACCAAGTCACAAGTCACTAACAGCCCCTTGACTTGACTCACTCACAAGTCATAACGGTTGGCCATCATAACTCGTCCTGAGCCTTTTTCGGAGTCATTTTGATTCTCCTGCAAGAAGAGTCACTGCAATCTTCTGTTTATTCACTAGGAACATATTTTATTTTTCACATGCCATGTATTGCCAGCTACCCCTTGTTTTTACCTGGGATACATACAGGGTGGCTCAAGTAAATGTACACACATGTTATAGTGCCAAATTTATCATGCTGTAGTTCGCACATATACTTTAATTCGCACATTTACTGCATATGGTGTATATAGAAGCAATTGCTTGGCACAGATGATTGAACAGATCAAATGCTCAAAATGCTACCATTGGTGTCTGTACACCACTGACATCATTGGCAAAGCAACTTGCAAACATCCACCAAAGAGTGCGCTGGGATGTGTGTGCACATCTCTTCAATTGCTTCCCTTAGGTGTTTGAGTGTTACATGTTTTTTAGAATGAAATATGTATTAATTAGAGCTCATTAAAATGTGTGTACATTTTTAAAGGCACCTTGTATAGGAGTAGAAAGATGTGTACAACACTGCGTGTGAAGACCGTGCATACTTTTAATTTACCGTGTCCTGGGAAGCTGTGAGTGGAAGCAGATGTGTTATGTGGATATACAAGTCAAAACAGACCTGTGCACCATCTCCATACATAAGCTATATCTATGTGCGAAATTGCCCTAAGACCAGATGCTTGAAAAATATAACTCTTTCTTCCAGGCCTTGAACTCAGCAGCAGTCAAAACCTCTTTAGAGGTAACAGAATACCAAAACCATAGAAGTACTTAATGTCTTCATAGATACAGCAACACTCTCTCTCTCTCTCTCTCTCTCTCTCTCTCTCTCTCTCTCTCTCTCTCTCTCTTTTCTAATGGGTCTCAGATTACATTAGTGATCCTTCTGCTGTCTAGGTAGTAGACCGATGCACCGTGGTGTTCACTGACTGAATATGTTTGTTCGTATAATAAAGGCTCTGGATCCTACTGTTAATATGCTGCAACAATTACATTTCAGATTTACCCATTATGTTGTATAATTCAGCAATGCAATTCATCATAAATTATATTTGTAAAAGGCATTGTTTTTGAGAGTGCATTAGCAACATATCCTGCCCTCATCTTGCCAGTGTTTAGAGAGGGCTCTTTCATTCTCCTAAGGGCTTTCATGGGTAGCCATGCTAATGAGAATTCACTGTGCAATACATGTGGAACCCTGCACCCAATGAAAGCTTCAAGCAGCCCAATCCTATCCACACTTTCCTGGGAGTAAGCCCCATTGATTATCATGGGAATACTTCTAAGTAGACACACATAGGAGTGGGCTCAAGGACAGCTGTTGTTCTGTCTGTTGCTTCCATACAGAAAGAAATAAAAAAACCAATCAGGTGATATTTTTAATGGAACCAATGTCTGCTGATACAAAACAGAGGAGAATAATTGGTGGCTAAAGGTCTGTATTCTGATCCATCCTTGATATTAAAAAACGTGCTTACAAACTCAGGGAACTGACCAAAATCTGAACCTTTCCATCACTTTGTCCTTCGGCATTTATGAAATGTGACTGCTATTCATTAGTGTAGGTCAAATACAAATATCACCTGTGGTCCAACAGCTGGTGATGAGGTTCCATGTGCATCTTGTTCTTGCCAGTGCCTCCACACTGGCAGGTTCATATCTGCGTTATCCTGGGTTCTGCCAGATTTTTTATAATTCAAGTTTTCTGAACTTTGTGGCAGAGGCTCTGTTCCATTCCACAGCTCCTGTAGGCGACAGAACCCACAGGCCATGAGAGAGCCAAAGCAGGAGGTGACTAGGAAGAGAGCCCAGTCACTGCACTGAAAAAGTGGGGACACTAGGATCCAGAGGGAGGATGAGACTATGCTCTAACTTTAGAGGAAGCTCCTAGGGCTGATTCTCATACCTTCTGAGTGCATACCAGTCGTTTTAAATTTCAGCACGTCCCAGATCCTCAGTTCACAGTGAACCTGCTGTGTGAAATGGCCACCTTGTGTGGAACTTGCATGTGTGCCATTGCCTACTCGGGGCTTGGTAAATTTGGCAGCTTGCAGGTACAAAGCGTTACCATGCAAGGTGTTACCATCCAGAACATGCAGGAATGAACCTATATGGGTATCCAAACAAGAGTGTTTAAGGTTTTTGTTGTTTTTTAACTGTTGGTCATAGTGTACTTAAGGGGATTTCTTTGAAAAAGAGCAAGAATCCAACAACAACAACAGTATTTATATACCGCTTTTCAACTAAAGTTCACAAAGCGGTTTACAGAGAAAAAAATCAAATAACTAATGGCTCCCTGTCCCAAAAGGGCTCACAATCTAAAAAGATGCAAATGAATACCAGCAGACAGCCACTAGAACAGACAGTGCTGGGGTGAGGTGGGCCAGTTACTCTCCCCCTGCTAAAAAAAGGAGCACCCACTTGAAAAAGTGCCTCTTACCCAATTAGCTCAGTTCAATCCAAACAGTTCAAATCACAGTAACTATTTAGGAATTATTTACAACAGGAAAGGTATTTACCAGGAAAAGTGAACTGAGCGGAGCGTTCTGTTCCACCAGGGAGTCTGCTTACCTTACCGCCAATCGACGCCGAACTGCGCTCCAGCCAGCCTGGAAAGCCAGGCACAAAGCCTACTAAGGTGATAAAACCCAGAAGCAACTGTCCAAAACCCAGTTTGAGGGAGATCGGCAGTGTGAAACGGAGGCTCACCCGTGGAATGGTAAGCTCCAATCACACAGGGGAGGGATTTGACTGGGCACTGAATCCGGCCAACAGACCAGAGTCTGGAGAGTGCTGACTTAATAATAGTAGAAGGAATCAAAATAAATATATTATGGGGGTATGAAAGCTGGGCTGCTGTTGTGCGCTGCCAGGCTGCTGTTGCTGCAGACAGCAAGAGGTGCACTGTGGAAGGTTCTACACGTGCTGGTAAGTTAGAGGCAGGGTTGTGTCATTGGCAGGAAGGGAGAGTTGTGGGGTCTGTTTGGCGAGGAACCAGAAGTGTGTCGGGGGAGGGAGGGCTGAATCTTATCCTCCATTTTTCTCCCCATCCCCTGGCTTTCTTGGACATACACCAGCAAAATGGCTGGTGTTTGTCAAAGGAGACCATAGACAATCATGCAACCTAATGGGGGTAAGTAAAATATTTGAGAAAAAATAAAAAATTTGAGAAAAACAAAATGAGTGTTCTGCCAGCAGCAACTGCCTTGTTATTGCATGTTACCAACCTGCCAGTGACAAGGCTGCAGCAGCACCACGTGGAATGATGTCCAAGAGAAGATCCGCCATTGAAGGTACCACTAACTTGATGGAGGAGGTAGGATAGTGTGGGGGATGGAATGAAGGCAGAATGGGGCAGGGGAGGATGAACTGGGCAATGACAGGGTGGGGGATGGGAGGATTGGGTCCAGGAACAGGGCGGGTTCAACAGCAGCTGCAGCCATTGAATCCTAACCTCCTTTCCAATTCGATCCCACAGCACTGGTCTAAGTGGACCTGTGCCAGCGATTTTGCTGGCACAGCTCTGAGAAGACACCTCTGCTTATCCCTGGGTAAGGGAATGAATGTGCTGTTACCCAGAGGAGAACTAGGGGTTGTCCCTCTCCCCCACAGGGTGCAGTACAAGTTGTTTTGGTGCACTGTATTGGAATCGCGGAAGATATGGCAAGGAGATAGGATGTGGTGTCAGCAGTGGCCCTTTGCTCTGGGAAATACATGGTTAAGGCCTGGGCTTTCAGCAGAGAATGTGCTGCACAGCTGCAGACACTAGAGGCAACAAGATCTCCAGGATATAAGTAGCACCTGATGCAGTGAGAGTTGTGGTGTGTGGGGCTGGCTGGCTGGCTGGCTGGCTGGCTGGCTGGCCGGACGGACGGACGGACGGACGGACGGACGGACTTTTTGGCTAACTGACCTGTTGACACACAGACTGACTCATGGCTCTGCTTATTGGGCTGACACCCTGGCTAACTGACTTTCTGGCACACTAACTCTCGGACTGGCAAATGAACAACTTCCTGGCACATCAACTCATGGACTGGCAGACAAACAACAAAGTGGCACCCTGACCGATTGGACAGTTAAGTGGTATACCCAGAAGGACAAGTTGGATTATGAGAAAACAGACTCTAGGGTAAGTTAGACAGAAAGAGGGAAAGCCAGGCATGAAATGCAAAATTGGTCAAGGCATGAGGCTGCATCAATGGCCTTGGTGTATGCAATGGGTTGGAAACTGAGACAAACAGGGAGGAGGCTGGGATGAAATTGATTTGCTGTTCACTTGCAGTGAGGGAGCTTGTGCTCTGAGACAAGGATTCTCAACTGATTTATCAATCCCTCTGAGATGGAGGCTTGCAAAAGAGCAATGGTTTTTGTTCTTTTGCAGACAAAGTTTGCTGTTCTCATACACAGTTCATATGCTCAGATGTTTTGCTGGTTTGGTTAAAGGACTTCTGTTCTAGTGAGCTTGAAGGCCAGTTCTCTGGGCTCTTGCATGCTTGGGTTGAAAAACAGAAAAATGCTAAATGAGTGACAAAGAAGTTGCACATATATATGAAAGTAGATGAGCCACTGACTAAGATTACCTATCCCAATCTGCTGTGATGAGTTGGTATCTGAAGTGCTGAGTTGCATTGCTCAGCCAAGTACGCTCCAGATCAATGACCAGGAATAGCCAAGGAAAAGTAAAGAGAATCTGGAAGATTGTAGGACAGAACAATCAGCCAAGCATGCTTGAGTTATAACTTTTGCAACAGCATTTCAACTTTTGAGTAATTTCAGTTTTGGTGACTTGTTGGAGGAAGAGAAGTGTGGGGCTTCATGAGAGAGTTAGCATGGTCAAGGGGGGAACAAGGGCTGCAAGTAGTTCTGTCATGGATGGTGAGGCTTAGCACTTCAAGAGGTTGGAGAAGAAGCAGGAAAAATCAGAGAGAAGGGTTCAGGGAGAACAATGAAAACATTGAATAGGCCAGGTGAAGATTCAGAAGCCGACTCCTGACTCACTGGGAACGGTATCTTTACAGGGTATGTAGGGTGCTGTAATATGGCAGATAATCCCAATGCCAATTTTGGAGATGGCTTTCCAAATCCTGGCTCTCAGGGCAGATCTTTGAAAATTTGCTGCAACCCCCAAAATGAGACTCCACGACCCCATTGGGATTCACCCACAGGTTGAAGAACACTGTTCTAGAGAACTCAAAGCCTGCTTAAGATTTGAGTCTTTTTGTTTAGTCTACTTAAAGCCACATAAACTTTCTGCAGTACAAAGTGGGTGGGTAGTATAGAAATATCTGTGGAATATCTGTGGAATGCCATAGTGTTATCAACTACAGATATTTCTATACCACCCACTCACTTTATATAAAAGGCACCCTGAAGATTGCTGGGGATTCAAAAGTTTGCTGGGTACTTTGTGACACTGATTCTAACAAAAGTATTATCCTACCATGGATTCAAGATAAGGAGAATAGAATCTGAAGTTGCGTCATTCCAGGCTCCTAACCAAGAAATATCTAGAAATTGCTTAAGGGTTGCTTCATGTTTTTAGTGCATACCTGCATTATATGTTAAATCGGAGAGCTGGTATGGTTCAGTGGCTACAAGACTGAACTGCAATTCAGAATGTTCTCAATTGAGGGTACAATCCTAACCTGCACCAGTCCAGCCAGGCTGCAGTGGCCTGCGCTATATCCAGTGCAGTTTGGGTGACAGCTGGAGGTCGCCTCAGAGTAAGGGGGCATTGTCCCCCTTAACGCATGGTGAGCCCCAGCCTGCCCTATGGAGCTACTTGGATCTGCGTCAACTATTTAGCTGGCGCAAATCTAAGCAGCCATGTAAGGTTGTCAGGCCCAGGAGTGGAAGTTACCTGCTGTTGATCCCCTCCCAGGTCTGATCTGCCTCCGGTTCTGCCCTCCTCCACCCAAAAAACCCTTTCCCCACCTCCAGAACATCGTCCCACTGCTCTCTACCATCCCCTGCACCGCCCTGCACAAACTATGCAAATCCTAAGAATTAATTCACAAGTATCCAAGTGCAGATACACAATGTAGAGAGCTATGGTCAGAGGCTCACTGCAGCATATTTCTGTATCAAGCAGGCATTAAAACATGTTTCCGAGTACTTACAGCTTTGACAACATTTTTGTATAGCAAGCTCAAGGCAGAGGCAAGATTGAAAGTGGAGAAGTGCTGTTTAACAGCTCAGGCTCTTAGACATGAGACTATACCAAATATCGACAGACTATACAGACCTTCAGCTGTATTATGTAAAGTGAACATGAAATGGTGGTAGAGGTTATGTGGGCTCATCTGGTGGGATGAGATAAAACCATAATCAGGGAATAGACTGGTGTCAAGCATTGTTCTCTCGAAGTTGTGCAGCCACATGGCTGTGCAGCTCAAAGTTCTCTAAAGCCATTCCCCACACAGCTTGGAGCTTGGTGTTCCTGGAAATTTGGCAATCACCAGGGCCGGCTTTTAAGCAATTGGGGCAATTTCACCCAGTTGGGCCCCATGCATGGTGGAGTCCCCGTGCTGCCCTTCCGCCCATTGCTGCTTCTAACTGGCCCAAAATTGGGTCACTTCAAAAGCAGCTCCCGCCTACCACTGCTTCCAATTGGTCCAAAACAGGTGCCGTACAGAGGCCAGCATGCGCACCTCACTCCTTCCCTGCCCTCACAGCTCCCAGCAACATCCTCTCCCCCATCTCACTCCAGAGTGGGCTGCTGAAGATGAGGCAGTGACAGGCGAGAGTCAGGGAGTGTTACGGGCTGGGTGTCCGCTGTACCACTGAAGGCACAGGAGTCCGATCTACCTGCACAGTAGTAAGAGATGTGTTATTCTTGGTTGGTTCCATTCAAGCTAAGAGCTAAAAAAATTAGTAGAGGGGGCCCTGCAAAATTAGAGGGGGTGCCACAAAAGTGTTTTCTTCAACTCCTAAGGCAAGCCTGGTGATGAGATATGAAGTCATCACTGTGTGTCCAGAAACACTGCCAAGTTGTTGTGCAGCTGGTAATGGACCCCATAGGGCAGAGGTTCTCAAACTGGGGCATTGTGACATTCCAGCCTGAGGACCTCTGCCTTTGCCCCTTTATGGAGTGGGGAGGGGGGAATGCAGCAACACGATCCCCAGGATCGCACCGCTGCCAGAGGGTACAAGAGCCTTTCTTTTATATACCGTAAGGAGCAGCAGCCTCCAGAGGGTGCAGGGAACCCAGCAAAAGCCTCTACAGGACTCCCAAAGCCTCAGAGAATCTAAAAATAATGATTGCAACCCACTTTAGGTTTGGTATCACAAAACTGGAAGTGGGTCACAATTGCAATTTTTTCATTCTCTGTGGCTTGGGAAGCCCTGTGGAGGCTTCCACAGGGCTCCCTGCACCATTGGGAGGCTGCTGCTCTTTCTAGTAAGTAAAAGAAATGCCTTGCGTTGCTGGCAGCAGCATGATCCTGAGCATTGTGTCACTGCATTCCCTGCCCCTGCAACAACTTACTGCGGCTCCCAATTTCCGGGAGAGTTTGGGTACCGCAGCCTTAGGGGGAATATTGGTGTCAGTGCTAGTACCTTCCTTCCTCTGACTCATTTTGGTACAGAAGAGTTTACTCTATAGGTCATATGTAGCATCTTCTACAGGTCCTTGCAGGACTCAAAAAGATAATAGACTGGTACACATGTTCCTCGAGCATTATGAACAATGGGAAGCCTTCAATCAAAAATTTATGTTGAACTCCTTCCAATAATGGAAGGGCAATGATTAGAAAGAGTTTTAAAAGTCAAAATCAATCCTTGGTCCTTATGCAAAAGGCAACATTCAGAACACATTTTTAATATGTGCTTGGAAATTAAAATGCATAACCTTGTTGTAGCCAAAGGACAATGGCTTAAATTGAGATATTGGATTTCGAGGCCATTACAATACTCCATAAACCCTGCTGGTTAAAGTGTTCTCTAATCAAATGCTAAATCCTTTGTGAATAGGCCACATTTGCACTTGTAACCAATCTTGGTCTCAACAGAGCAGGGAGTCGGGGCCATAATTCATGTGTCCTCCCCATTCACACATTAAGGGAGGATGGCTGAAGAGTGAAAGGAGTGTGTGGAGCTGAATCTTGCTCTGTTTAAAAATGATGCAGCAATGGAGAAAATTGACTGGAGCAGAGAACTGGGGGGAGGCAAAAGTGGGAGTGTTCAGTATTCCACTTGAATGCACTCCTTTAACCAGGGGTGGCTCCAGGGCACACCCAAGCAGTTCTACTTCCTGAAGCAAAGGGTGAAAGGGCGCTCCCTTGCCTTCAGTATAAAGCCAACAACATAAAATCATAGATGACTGTGTTTGTCCATGGGAAAATATTCACAATGTAAAAAAGGATGACACTGTGTTAAGAAAATAAGAAGAGCCCTGCTGGATCAGGCCAATTGCCCATCTAGTCCAGCTTCCTGTAACACACAGTGGCCCACCAAATGCCGGAGGGAGCATTCAAGACAACAAGAGACCTGCATCCTGGTGCCCTCCCCTACATCTGGCATTCTGACATAGCCCATCTCCAAAATCAGAAGGTTGCACATAACCATTATGGCTTGTAACCCGCAATGGATTTTTCCTCCAGAAACTTGTCCAATCCCCTTTTAAAGGCATCTAGGCCAGATGCCATCACCACATGTTGTGGCAAGGAGTTCCACAGACCAACCACACCCTGAGTAACAAAATATTTTCTTTTGTCTCTCCTAACTCTCCCAACACTCAATTTTAGTGGATGTCCCCTGGTTCTGGTGTTGTGTGAGAGGGTAAAGAGCATCTCTCTATCCACTCTGTTCATCCCATGCATAATTTTGTATGCCTCAATCATGTCCCCCCTCAGGCGTCTCTTTTCTAGGCTGAAGAGGTCCAAACGCTGTAGCCTTTCCTCATAAGGAAGGTGCCTCAGCCCAGTAATCCCAGTGTTTATTTAGTATACACCAGAAATATCAAACAGCAAGCCTCTGAGTTCTACAAAGCTCTTCATTTTTTTTTTCATATTTTTTTATAGCACCCTTCTGTACACAGCTGCTCCCCTCCTTTTATTCTCACAATTACCCTGCGAGGTAGGTGAACCTGAGAGAAAGTGACTGGCCCAAGGTCACCCAGGAAGCTTCATGGCTGAGGGGGGGATTTGAACCTGGGTCTTCCAGGTCTAAGTCCACCTCCCAAACTACTATACTACCACTAGGCAGATGGCAAACAAAAGTTGGGAAATAAGCTGTAGGAAGTAAAACCTAAGGAAGTAGCTTAGGATTTATTGAAAACTTGGATCAGTATCTGGGCATATGAAATTGTTTCAGTACACCCATGGGACTGTTTAGACAAGGGAAGCAAGCAAAATGGTTAAACACAGGGTGGCCCAACACATGGCCCACAGGCCACATGTAGCCTGTGAGATTTCTTTTGGTGGCTCTCAAGAAGCCCCACTACACCCACTATCTCCTCCGCCTGCTTCTTCTGCTGCATCCTCCTTGGTGGTTCAGAACCTGGAAGTGATTGGCAGACATCATCACTTCTGCATTTGGGGGGAGTGGCACCAGGTATCCAGTAAAAGTTGGACCCCCACATGTTAAGCCTGTTGTACTTCTAGAAGGGCAAGGTTCTTTTCAGATATGGAAACAATAGAACAGACCAGTGGGAGAGAGACTGGAACCAGGATTTATTACTTTTGCACATGTAACAATCTCCCAGATAGACAGAAATGATAAATGAAATATACAGTGTTCTTACGTCTCCCAGCATAGAAGCGATGCCACCTTCTGTTGACGGATTCCTCTTGTGGGCAAGTTTATGTGGCAAGCCTGCAGTTGTCCCATATTGACACCAGTTGCATGCCTTATGGAATTTACAAGCTCTCTTTATACAAACAGGTCTTCTACAGTCTGCACCTACCCCTTCTGGAAGTATGAAATCTGTAAGATAAGTTGGTCAAATCTCCAGCACAAACATGAACTGCACAGGTTCATTCCAAGGCAGAGTTCAGAGGACAAAAAAGGAAGGCAACAAAGGGCACAATCCTATGCAACTCTCCAGTGCTGATGCAGCCATGCAAAAGGGGTGTGTGCGCTGCATACTGTGGGGGGGGGGCAGAATCATGGAGGCTTCCTCAAGGAAGGGGAATGTTTGTTCCCTTACCTTGGGGCTGCATTGCTTCTGCATCAGTGCAGAAGCATCAGTGCTGGAAAGTTGGATAGGATTGGGCCCACTGTAGACTTTATTGTAGGAGAAATTAAACAGGCTTGAAGAAAGAAAATTGATCAGTTCCTTAGAGTACTCTAGGACAGAGTTCCCCCGTGTGTGGGAAGTCACATGCACAGAACACAAGACTTTTATAGGGGCTGGGGAAAAGATCGATTAGGAGCATAGGGTCTCTTATCGTATATACAAAATCATCATATAGAATGGTTACTAGGAACCCACTCAAACCCAAATCTAATTAGTGAAACCTGCATTCAAAAGGCATACAAAGAGGTAATAGCAATAGAGGGCATAAATTGGCTAAGAATAAGGGCAGGAAGGCAATAAAAGTTACTGGTAATGGCAACAAAATGGATAAGGAAGAGGATAAATGACATCTGGATAGATAAATAGAGAGTTAAAAAGCTTCAAAAGGAGAGCAGGATGTATCAATTAATACTACAAGGTTACTTAGTCCCTTGTCCGAGGCCTGACCCCAAACAGCAAATCCTTATGTCATTTATTGAAGCTCATGGTTCTTAACTCTCAGCATTACAGCCTATGATACATTGCCCCTGCTAATTGGGCAAGAGGCACTTTTTCAAGTGAGTGCTCCTCTTTTTAGCAGGGGGAGAGTAACTGGCCCACCTCACCCCAGCAGTGTCTTTTCTAGTGGCTGTCTGCTGGTGTTCTTTTTGCATCTTTTTAGATTGTGAGCCCTTTTGGGACAGGGAGCCATTAGTTGTTTGATTTTTCTCTGAAAACCGCTTTGTGAACCTTTAGTTGAAAAGTGGTATATAAATATTGTTATTAATAATAATAATAATAATAATAATTGTGACACACACGAGCTTGTGACACAAAGAGAAATAAGAAATCAAGCTTCCCCCCCCCCCACAATATTCTCAAAGCAGAAGATAAATGTAAGAATACAGACACACATCACACATCTTTCTAAACACCAGTGATGTGTGGTGAGGTCCAAGACTAGGGAGGCAGACCAGGAAGTATGGTGTGACATGATGATGTCACACCGCAAGGCATTTAGGGGGCTATCCCAGCACATGTACAACACAGGGGAGACTGAGCTATCAATGCCGCAAGCTCTAGTCTCTCCCTGTATGTGAGGCTGTTTTCTCTTGAGGCATGTGAGGCTCTGAGTCTATTTTCATTGGAGCAGGGCACCTTGACTGCATGTCTCTGTTAAATACTGTTACCAACCAATTCATCTCAGCATGGACACTCAACAAGCTCTTCTGAAAATGCCTGTCCCCACCCAGATGCAGAATTTCCCTGAGCTACTGGGCTCAATATCAGTTTTAGATCTTTGCTAGGGTCGTGTGTAGAAACTGTAGAAGAGAATCAGCAGGTGTGAAGGTGGCAAACACCCTCATCTCAACCCTTATGTGTGTTCCCCATTCCTGCCACTAAAATTATGATTGACACATAGGGTTGAGAAATCAGTCTGGCCCTACTGTTAGGATTGCAGAACATCTTTTACTGTTGATGGTTTAATATGAAATGTCCTCAGATTTTTCCATGGTTCTGAAAAAGCTGGTAGCTGTCAATCCAAATTTTCTACATCACAAATAATTTGAGGATTAAGAATGTGTATTCTTGCCCATGGCATAAGAATTATACACCAGAGAATTGGAAGGCCTTTGTTAGCCCCTCCATTCCAAAAAATTATGATCAATTAAAAAACTGGTAATAAATTCAACAAAATCATTAAAGCAACCATTGGAGTTTTGAAAATGATCCCCACACTACCAGGAGAATCTTACAGGTCAGCACTGTGGTTCTCAAACTCTCAGGGAGTTGGAGGACTGCAGTAAGTGCTTGTGGGGGGGTGGGGAAAGCAGTGGGGGCGGCCAGGATTGCATTGCGAAGGGGCCTGCAGGGACTGGCATTTGCTTACCAGTCCCTGCTGCAGCCTCCCATTGGTGTCTGCGCGATAGTCTGCAGGGCTCCCCAGCCTTCAGAAAGTGAAAGTGGAGCAATTGCGCTCTGACTCCGCAAAACTGCAAGTGGAGCGCAACCACTCCACTTTCACTTTTTGAAGGCTGGGGAGCCCTGTGGAGAGTCGCGCAGGGTTCCCTGCACCCCTGGGAGGCTGCAGTATGGACTGGAAAGCAAATGCCAGTCCCTGCAGCCCCCTTAGCGAGGTGATCCTGGGGATCACGTTGCTGCCTCCCCCTGCCCCTGCCCCTTAAGGGGGCAGAGGGCAGGGCCCTCAGGCTGGGGTGTCATGTCACCTAGTTTGAGAGGCCCTGGGTTAGCATAATCAAGAGCAATTCAGAACATTTATTAAATTATTACAGAGGCATTAGTTGAGCCAGTGCTAGTGCTGACCTGGTACTGAGTGTCGCAACCGTGCCTTATGGTACATTTGCAACACTCAGTACTAGCAGAGGGCCAGCACTGAGACTTCAGGATCGGGCCCTTAGTCCCTAGTAAGTGTGTATTGAGGAGGCAAAGATAAAATGCAACAAAACTTAAAATTTTAGTACTCTCTTCCTCCCCCCCACAAGTTTCCCATCCCTTCCCCAACTACTCTCGCTCTGGACTAGCCTCTCAACAGCAAGGTTCAGAGACTTGAGCAAATGGGTGGCTGTCTCTGAGACCAGTCAGAGGCTGCTTATTGTAAAATGTTCCTCTCATTCGGTATCTGATAAGACTGCAGAGTGTTGTGGGGGTGGGGGGAGGCATCAACTGGAAGCTAAAGAGCATGCTTGCATTTAACTCCCAGTTAGGGCACAGCCCAAGCTCAGGCTAGCAGTCAATTCCGTCCTGTTTAAAGTGCTGAGGAGAGAGCAAAGAGAGAAGGCAGAGGGCTAGACTGCTGTGCTCTGAGAACTGGAATGCAGTGAACTGCACCTTCCTGATGCTGCTTCTTTACAAAGCAGGAAATGCAGAGCAGGAGGGGAGTGGACCCGGCAGGTTCTGTATTTCCTGCTTAATTTAAAGAGCCTGTGGGCAGGAAAGGGACAGGTAAGCACAGGGCTGGCCTTAGGAGCTGCAGGGCCCAATTGGAAACATTTTTGTGGGGCCCTCGGTTCACAGCCAAGGTCTGTAGAAGCTGATGTAAATAAAATGTATTATAGACTTTATATCTCTATGGTAGAATGGAAAACAATCAAAATCTGCGCTTACAAAGTGCATGTGAGTTAATGGACCCAATGGATTCAAGCACATTTTAATATTAAAATTGCATACCTGCTACAAGTAAACAAACAAAATGGGTAGATTACCTTTGAAAAGTAAATAGTTTCAAAACCACTTATTTTAGTGACTGTTAAAAGATTATTAAAAATATTAACTTTATTTATTTTTACCCTAGCTCGGGGGGGGGGGGGTGTGTGCCTTAGGTGCAGGGCCCAACTGGCTTAAAGCCAGCCCTCTGTGAGAAGGCTGGCTCCATTGGACTTTTGTGCCAGAGCCCCCCAAACCTGGTGCTGCTACTGTCATCAGCAGTAAAACTTTTTACTTTTGCCCCTGAATTATACTGCATCTGAGCAAGGTGGACATAAAAAGAAACATGTTTTGGCCACTATCATGTCTCATTTGGCCCTAATTGGGTTTGATTAAAACTTCTGTATAATTTGTAACCTTGCACATTTCTACACCAACAGAAGCTGGATCAATTTAAAAAAAAAACCCACATTGCTTTACCCATTTTCAGTATCCTGTTAAAAGTTTTTGATGCCATTTCATCAAACCATCTCTGGGGAACAATGTCAGGACGAGTAGAAAGTTATTTTATTCTAGAGGTTACAAGGAGAAGCCTGTGGCTAGAAAAATGCTGTGGCCATTAGAAGGGAGAGAGCGCCCTGTGTTTTCTGAAATGCTAATGAGATGGATAGGATTAACATTCAGCCGGGGCCTCAGCAGTTGCAGCTCTTGCTGAAGTCAAAGGGGAGCTGTGTCAGCTTATGTCAGGGGCAGAGTTTGGCCCACAATGTTAATAAAGTGTAACTTCGTGACTAAAAATAAGAGGGGAGGGAGGGGGCTTTTTCTCTTTGCCTCTAGTGTGCGAAACTTTCTTGATCTGGAAGATCAGTTAAAAAACCCAGAAAAGGAGAGCTTACTATTGTAATAGAACTTTACGCAAAACATGCAGCTAATCGGAAGTCTTCCGGGTTATGGACGTGCTCTTTGCATTGGACTGCTTTGACAAGGTGAGTTCAGATAATACAGATTGGAGATGACTTTCCAGTAGGTGACAGGCAATTACCTCATGAGAGTAGGATGGGGCTGTCCCTTCCTTTCTTTGTTTTTGGGCATTAGTTTTTGCTATGTGTTGCTGTACTCTATTTGCAGAACTTCTGCGAGGCAGTACTCTGCATAGGTCCAGTGCACCTGAGGTCTGGTGCATATCACTTCATATTAATGCCGAGTCTACATGTTGTTTTATAATTTACCAAGTGCCATCAATGTATAATAAAGCAACAGTTATTTAGGGCCAGCCAGGCCAGTGGAGTTCCCAGAGGAGATGTAAAATGGTAAGTTTTGCTGGTGCCTCAATGTGCCATGAAAGTGACTCCCTCACCTTCGGAGCTGTTTCGGGCAGTGAGAGCAACACGGAGGCATCTCCTCTACATTGCTCTTGGCACCCGGAATGGCTCAAAAGAAGAGGGGGAGCGGCCACTTACACAGCGTGTTGCGGCATCTGCAAAACTTACCGTCTTGCTCCCCCCCTTCTGGGAATACCTCTGAGCCAGGCCTCTGTTAGCCAATCACCAGGCCACAGAGCAGCAGTACCCTCTCTGGCCATCATCTGGGTGGTGCTGCAGCACAGAAAAGATATGGCCGATAACAATCCATGCCTTGAGAGCTGCCCTGATGATGCAGGGAGTAAGACAACTTGGCTTAATTTCTTGGTGCAAGGCCTCTTCCTTCACGGACACCTTGCACATATGAACATAGGAGGGAAGTTATCCTATGCCAGATCATTGACCCATTATTTTCTACTCTGAGTGTCAGTACTTCCTCAAAGCATCAGAAAGAGGCTTGCCTCCATTACTTGAAATTTTTTTACCAAAAAAAATCAGAGACCAAATCTGGGACCTCATGCATGCCGGGTTATGGTTCCTATGCTTGCTTTAGCAATGTAACAAATGCATTAAAAGATTATATCCTGCCTTTCTACTATTGGACACAAGGTGGCTGGCAGTCAAAAATTAAAAGCATACTACAATACCAAGAGTAAGAACAAGCAAAACTTCAGCAAAACCCATCACATTACAAACACTGTAAACTGAGCAGCAGAGACAAAGGAGGTCAGAGAAGCTGTGATGTAGTTAATAGATTTTTCACCCATTTAGAAGAAAGCAAACCTTCAAAACGGCTTATTGAATGAACAATTTAAAACAACACATTAAAACAAATAAAATCAACAATATTAAATTAAAAAACACATACATTTAACAGCAGTGGAATAAAAAGGCACCATCAGAAAAAGAAAGAGGGACTTCTGCTTCGAAGGAGAGGAACCAACTGGGTCTTTCTAAGGATAGAGCTGCATAACTGTGGGGATGATCACTGAAAAGATCATCTCTGGTACCCATAAAACAAACCTCAGGTAGCACTAGAGACAACTTATTTCTAGTATCAGCGTGCCTTGTCTCTGCACTGAACTTGGAATGATTGTCAGTGCTGGATCACCGGCCTACACTTTGGTGTTCCTGAATTTAGAAGTGCGGTGCCTCACAATCCCCTTCTCCCACTTCCTGCTTTTTTCAGAACTGTGGCAACCAAGGGTACAGGCATAACTTTAGAAACTCAGTAGGAGGCGTTGCTTCTTGACACATTTTGGATTTTTTTTCCCCCCACAGCAAATAATTCCTCTTCCAAAACTGAGGATAATGATCAGCCACATAATAAACTCTCATGGAGCAGGACAGCTTGCTGTTGAAAGAAGTTTTAACGTTATGAATCCAAGTGTTCATCACAAAGCAGCCTGCACAAAAACAGCCTTTGTGTTCCAACTGCATCCGCAAGTCCTCTCGTATATTCACACATTTCTGCCATTATTACTCTTTCTTACTACTCCTAGTAGTCTCATATGCTCATGCCATCCCCTCAGCTGCATATTTTTTCAAATTGGCTCTTTCTCACATATCCTTCTATCTGTCAGGTCCAGATAGGAGCATTCTGCCAGAGGCCATGCATCCTAAAACCATGGCACCAGCTCAGCATAGGACTTTCCCCCACATGTTAGCATGAGGTTGCCTAGCAATCCTGCATGATTTCTCTGTGGCAGCTGGCAGCTTCTCTTCCACTCTGCTCTGGCTAGAAGTGATGCACCTTCTGATTTGCAGTGTTCTATCTG
Source organism: Tiliqua scincoides (assembly GCF_035046505.1). Taxonomy (NCBI): domain Eukaryota; kingdom Metazoa; phylum Chordata; class Lepidosauria; order Squamata; family Scincidae; genus Tiliqua; species Tiliqua scincoides. The sequence continues at coordinate 151,481,407 of NC_089822.1, forward strand.
CAGAATATACTGGGGATGTGTCTGGGCCAAGCTCAAGGAAGGAATCAGGAGACTGGTGGGGGAGGTAGGAGGGGGAGGCAACCACTTCCCCACCACTGAACTCTGAGGCCTGGCTGGGTCACAGTTGCTTGGCCAGCAACCCCCTTTTCCTACCCTCATTTTACCTTGGGGCTAAGGGGGATCCAGACAATGGAGGGGCACATCCCTCTTGCGTCAACCTTGCCCCGAGGAAGGAGGAACTGACACATGCCTTTTTTAAAAAAAGACAGTGCAAACAATAGTAAACATGTGCTGTACCACTGTTCTCAGAATGTCAGGTATTCTGCATTAAACATGTGACAATTTAGGCATGAGAGGTGGATGTTTGCATATTACAGCATGTGAACCCACACAACCCCATCCCATTGGGCTCTAATGTCAGAACAAGTATTTGGCAGCTGTAACTGTTTTATGACTGTTGCAAACAGTGCTCCAGCAACACGTAAAACTGGGTGCTTCCAGAATGCCACCTGAGAGTGGGGCAAGAAAGGTCTCCGACTCAGGTATGTTGGCGGAGAGAAAGAATGGGGTGGGGGAAGGGTAGAACAGGATGAAATGGGGGAGGGTGGGAAGTATGTTTTCCAGTGGGCGGGGGGTGGCACCCAGCACAAGTAACTTGCACTGGATGCTGGTCGGCAACCTTCAGTCTCGAAAAACTCTGGTATAAGCCCACAGCACCCGGTATTCCCAGGTGGTCTCCCATCCAAGTACTAACCAGGCCTGACCCTGCTTAGCTTCCGAGATCAGACGAGATCTCCTCTGGAAGCAGCTGACAAGGCACCTTTGTCCCCTCAAACGTGCAGAAGCTAAAGAGCTGGCGCAGGTCCAGCAGGAGACCCATTGGCGATCAGGCAGCTTATGGAGGGGAAAGTGAAAATATTTTCTCTTTCCCTCCGAAGCCTCCTGGTTGGTCCCCCCCACCATAGCATACAGTGCAGCCTATTCTGGTGCTGCTGCATGATACGGTTGGGGGAAAAGATGGGACTGGGTTCTGAGAAGGCATGACAATCCCAGTCTAAACATGCATTTAGTCTGAAGTGCCAACAGTGAATATGTGAGGAATATGCAGATGTATTTTCAGGCATCAAAAACAAGATGCAAATTCTGAACTGAGAACAAATATTTATTTCTTTGTTATCAAGAACTGGGCTTCTATTTTAATAGGTATTGTCTGACGCTGAACACATACCATAGTTGATGCACCTCTGAAAGCATTTTCAAACATTGTTTCTATTATGAGACACAGCTACCTTTGCCTGTAGACAGCTTATAAACACCCCAGGGAAGCTTAGGAACACAAGACAACCAAGCTCCTAATGATACTAATGATGAAACCACTGTGTTGCTACTTGTAAAATGTAAAATGTTAACTCACTGGCTACTAGACTGCTGGCAGCACTGCAGTTTGCAAAATGTTACCTATGAATCAGCTATATGACAAGAGGCAGCAGGTGGGCTCTTGCAGCATTGAAAGCAAAAAATAAAGGCTACGGATCATCTGTACAAGAGGCAGTGTTTTCTCTTTACCACCTGCCTGACCATAGTCAGATTTTTGATCCACAAAGATAAGCCTGAGAGAAGATGCTTGAAGGAGGGCAACAGGTAGTCTTTGTTTCCGCACTGTCCAATGAACACTCGAGACAACAGATATGGGAGAAAGGGCAACTTTCTTTCATGTTACCAAGAGAAGCACAGGCTGAGACCTGCAGCATCTGAGGCAGCGAAAGCCCCTGTGGTGCGGGGAGGGACCTCTGGGCGGTACCAGAAACCTCTGCCCCCAGGCGGGCATGCACCTGACTCCGAGTTGCAGCCCGCTGCTGGGACGGCACGTCTCATCCATGTCTATCCCTTAAGGGGAAGGCAGCCGGACTGCAGACTGCACCACCTCGAGCTGCTGAGCCTCTGAGGTGTGCCCCGCGGTCCAGGCCAGGGCCCCGTCTACGTCCTCGTGCCGCCAAGCCCCTGAGGACCGAAATAGTGTTCTGCCCTGCCTATGCCGCCTGAAGGTGCATGCCAAAGTCCCATTCATGCCTCCTAACCCGCACCACCTGCCCTCTTAAAGTGACCAATGGCAGTTTGCAAACAGGGGGGGATGTAACCCCCAGGCCCATAACAGTCTGGGGTAGGCGAAAAAACTGCCTGCCCCTCGGCCAATCTTGGCAGGCAGCAAAAAATTCCTACCCGGCCCCAAACGGCGACCAGTTAAACTCAGACTGCCTCTAGGGCGGGCGGGCGGGTATTCCCACGTTGCCCACGTGCACAAGGAGGAAGAGGGCTGGGTCTCGTCCCCTTTTAAAAGGTCCGGTCTGCTGTGGCTGCCCGACCCAGCCCCCTTCCCCTCCCCCTTGGTGAGGGGCTGGACTCTCGTGTCCAGGCCAGGCCAAACAAACTCCGACCACCTCTTTAAATGGGTGATCGGTATTATGGGTGGTCACAAAAGACATGAAAACCTTGTTGGAGAAAAAGTGACCAAGGCTCCTCAATTCAGTCTCCTGCCATCAGTGCCAATGCAGCCATGCCCTCCCCCCAAATGGGTGGGTGACCCAAGGGCAAATGCCAGGTAAGTAAAGTTTTTTTTTTTTTTTTTTAATTTTTACTTAGCTCTACATAAGCCTTGGGGCTGTCTATGGGTCTCTTCAGATATAAGTCAGCTATTTTGGTGGTGTTTGTTCAAGGAGAGAGGAGGCAGGAAGGTTTAAAACAGATGGTATAAGATCTGGTGTACACCATTGCTGCAGGATCCACCCCTCCTGCATCCTGCTGCTGTTTCCTCCCTTCTCCTCATCCAGTTATGCCCCCCCGTCTTTCCCCTTCATGCCCACAGCCTGCCCTCATTGCTTACTTATGGGCACTTACAGGGCTCCAGACAGGCTGCTGTTGCATGGCTGGCTCTGCTTGCCATTTCTGGCAGAAGTCCGGTCATGTGCTATACACAGCATCACATTTTATGACTCCGTTGGTTGGGCTGCTCTGCCAGAATGCTGGCTGTGTGATCCAATCATAGGATTGGGCTATATGTAATAAAAACTGGTATCATCAGTCAAGCTAAAGCAGGAAAGTAGGAACTTTTTTGTCCTGGAAAGATACGCAACATTTTGTCTACTGGAATGGATTGTAGAGACAGCTTGTAGAGTTTGCCTAAGAAAGCTCATGTTACAATAAATGTTTGACTTTAAGGTACAAATGGGATGAAGGGTGAGCTAGACTGTGCAGTAGCAGTGGGTGTAGGTATAAGTGTTCATTCAATCCTTGTGGATTGCTCTCTCCTGCTTTGATTAGACTTCTTATTAACATCTTTTTTTAGTTTTTTGAAAATCTCCCTGCTGAGGCATCACAATTAGTTGCTTTTGTTTTTGTTGTGCAATATATGAAGCTGTTTGTGAAATTCAGTTCTGTTGTGAATGAGTTGTTTTATTTTCTACAGCTCTCCTAACAGATTATGGGCCCAGAAACAATACAAAGAGCAAAGGACAACCTAGGAAAAGATGTAACCGAACAGAAAGGGCAGGTCATGCCCAAGACATGCCCATGCACATAAGAAAAATAGCTAGCAGTTAAGTGGCTAATGCCCCATCCAAACCCCTTCTCTGCTGGCATAACTAGTGTTGCACCGGTGGAGGCTGCTTTACAACTATCAAAAGGCCTGAAGATGTTATCATGTCACACAACCACGAAGTGCGCATGTTGCATAAAAAGCATCACTTCCACAGAGCAGTCAGATGAAGACTACTCAACCTTAGGAAGTCATCCACAGCAACACTGCAGGTGGAACAGATACCAGCTGACGTTCACTGATGATTACTCCAGATACACTGTCACCTATCTTCTGAAACAGAAAAGCGAGATGCTTGGCAGTACATGGCAGCAGTCAACAAGTTTCAGAGGAAGGTACAAACACTTCTCACAGATAATGGCAAAGAATACACAGGGAAGGAAGGAGAAGCCTATATGAAGGAACAAGGCACTGAACAATATATGACCAAGCTTCATGCACCCGAACAAAAAGAAGCAGCAGACAGAAGATCTGTACTCTAGTTGAGATGACCAGATCTATGTTGCTAGATGCTGGACTAGGTCACAAACACTGGGGTGAAGAAATAATGACAGTGTCCTACCTATGGAACAGATTGCCATCAAAGGCAATGGACAGCACTCCATTCTAACTGTGGTCTGTGATCCTGACCAAGCGAGATGCACACGTGAGTGTTCTGATGCAAAGCCTACATTCCAACTGAGAAATAGTCCCAGTCAGGGAACAGAACCACCAAAGTAATATATGTGAGTTACGGTAAGTCACGGTAAAGGATAAAGGACTTTATTTCCCCAAACAGATAAGGGTGTAATAAGCAGGACTAAGTACTTCAACAACACCCCAGCACAAAATACCATGCAACCCCTAACCACTTAGGGGAATCCTCTACAAATGACAGTGAAACCACAGATGACACTGAAGTGGAGCTCACTGCTAACCTGTCTCAGGAACAGGTCAAGCAGAGCAAAGCATTAAATATCAGGCCCTCAGGTTGTGTGAACAAAGGAATATTGCCTTGGAGCTTATCTTATGATGTTAGGTGGCAGAGTATTCCTGAACCTTCATCCTGGGAAGGCATCTCCAAACTGCATAACAGTGAAGCCAAAAAGTGGGAAAAGACAGCAGAAGAAGAGATGCAATCTCTTCATAAATCCAAGACTTAAGGCACAATCCTATCCTGCACTGGAACAGGCAAACCGAGAGGCTTGCGCTTTATCCAGCACAGGATAGGGGCCAAAAGCAGCTCAGCCAGAGACAAGGAGAAACTTTTTCCCTTACCACTGTGCAAGGTGCCCTTTTCCCTATAGGTCTCCTTGGACTTGCGCCACCTCTTGAGGTGGCGCAGGTCCAAAGAGAGCAGAGCGGCTTGAAGCTGCTCCAATCTCCCTGGGAACGGGATCCAGCATAACTGCCAGAGACAAGCCCCACCTCCAGCTCCCCACCCGCCCCCAGGGCCACCCATCACCCACACTCCTCTTGCCCAGGAATGCCTCCCTCCCACCTCCTCCCTGCCCCCTCCCCACCTACCTCAGAGCCTTGCATTGGCCCAACTGGGCCGACGCAAGGTTTGGTGCCTCCATCGGCGTGGAGGCTTGTCCCAGCCTCTGCAGGCCAGCATGCCTCTGTGCGCCAGCCTAGCTGACTCTTCCTGGGCCAGTGCAAGGGACTTGTGCCAGCCCAAGCCTGGGTCAGGATCGCGCCCTTAGATACGCACTAAATTTCCACCTTTGCCAGTGGAAAACTATAGGATATAAATGTCCCTCCCACAGTGTGGGAGGGAACAGAGGTGGTGATAGTTGCCTTGTCTAAGCAGCCATGATCATTTGTTTCTCTTGCATTTATTTTGCAGTTATTTTACGGTTATTTATTTATGTAGATAAATAAATGCTTCTAACCTGCATTTCCTAAAAGATAAAAGTAACTTACAATTATTAAAAATACATAAGGCAAATAACATAAAACAACAATTACAAAATGACAAGCATAATAAATAATAATATATAATTTACTGTACTTTATACCATATTATATACCTTATCATACACTATATAATATACTACATAATATATTCTGTATACATCTACATCATAATATAGTCAAAAAAGGTAGTGATAAGCAGACCATAAAAATACAGCACAATAAAGGAGAAGTAAATGGAAGCATTCTCATAATAACACTGCCCAACCTAAACTCCCCCCATCCCCTCCAAAAACCTTATAACTGAATAAAAACACATAACATTGCTTTTGCCTTTTTCATTTTTTTATTTACTGAAATTTGAAAAAAAAAACAACCACAAAAATACAACACCTCTACTTTTGAAATAAACAGCCCAATCCTAACCCATGCTGGAAATGGGAGGCCGACTGCCCTGCCCCATATCCAGTGCAGGGTTGGGGCGGCCTGTGGCTCAAGATGCAAGGAGAATTCATTCCACTTACCCTGGGTAACGCTGCAGCAGTCCCATTCGGGCTACTCGAATCCTCACCACCTCAGGAGGTGGTGTAGATCCGAGTAGCCTGGGGCTACTCCAGGTTGTCTAGGATCAGGGTTAGAATCTGGCACAAGTGTCAGATCCTGGTCTCACCCTCCATTCAGCCATGGCCCGCCCACAGGCCCACCTACCGCCCACCCTCCCTGCCCCAGAATGCCTCTTTGCTGCTCTTCCCCTGCCATCCCAAGTCTCTGCACCAGCCTGCCTCAGCCAGTGTAAATTTACCCTTCCACTGGCCGAGCGGGGCTTGCGTCAGCTTCCAATGGCTGACGCACTGATGTGTGCTGGACTCTCTCCTTGAACGGTGGTGTAGAAAGTGCACTTTAGCAACACCTCTGGGCCAGTGCAAGTTGCCAGCTCATCCTGGGGGCTGGATTGCACCCACAATTGTCTTAAGTCAATAAGGCCTTCTCGGTGGTGGTGCCTGTATTGTGGAATTCCCTCCCCTTTGAGTTGAGAACAGCTCCTTCACTATTAACCTTCCGGCGAGTCCTGAAGATGTTTTTATTCCAGTTGATGCCTGATGGCGGCTTTTAATTGTTTTTTACTGCTGATTTTATTGCTGCTGGTTGCTTTTTATCTATTTTATTGCCGTTTTTATGTATTTTTTGTCTGTCAAAATTCATTAAATTTTATTATTATTTTTAAATGTTGTTAGCCGCCTTGGGTGCCCTTCAGGGAGAAAGGTGGATTACAAATCAAATAAATAAATAAGTCCTTGGTGCAAAAGGAAGAGAGTTCCACCTTAGTGATGCTGCCACAGAAAAGACTCTGCCTTTAGCCACCGCCACCCCTACTTCTGTCAAAGATGGGGAAGGAAGCAGGTCCCACTCTGAAGATCTTAGGCGATGGGTTCAAATGTATAGGGAATAGACAGTCCCTAAAGTATCATGATCCCAGGCCTTTAAGGGCTTTAAAGGTTCTAACCAGCACCTGAAATTGCACAGCACAGCATCAGAATCAAATGGGCAGCTGCTGGTGCAATGGTCTGACAGAGTCAAACCATCAAGTCCCAGTGATCACAAGCACTTCAGCATATATAAATCTCTTTGTGTAACTCAGCTCCACAGTGAACAAGTTGCTTTTTCCACAGTTCAAACAACATCGGACACTTTCTTCTGGATGCTATCCTTCTACTAACAGTCCAACTCTATTTAAATCTCCCCCCCCCCCATCAATGCACCCGCACCATCAGAGCTGCATCCTGAGGAGGGAGGGGGGCTATCCTGGAGGTCTCCTCCAGGAAAGAGAACAATTGTTCACTCGCTTGTGGGTAACCCCCTGCTGCCCCATTGGGTCTACTCATATGCTTGTGCAAGTCCAAGTGGAATTGGAGGGTGGATAGAGACTGGAAAGGGGAACAGGATATTGGCAATGCTGCTGCCATGATACCACCCCCTTCTCCACCTTGATCAGCACTCCCTTCTACCCCAGTCTCCTCCCATTTCTCCCCCCTCCTGCCCCATTCTACCCACCCTCTACCTTCCTCCTGTCTTTTGCACTGACTTACTGATGCCAGGGATCATTGTAAGGGTGCTGGTGCACAGCCATGACTGTGAATGGCATGTCACCTTTTGCAATCGTTGTATAGGAATTTGTGCTGCTGGAATGCTAGTTTTGGCAGCAGAAAACCCTCATAGGATTGGGCTGTAAAAGAGGTACTGTAATAGGCACAAGGCAACAACTGGGTGGAGGAATTACAGTTATGCTGCACATGGTATTTCTTTTTCCAAAAAAGCATATTCCCTTTGCCATTTTTCTGTCCAACAGTGCGGGAAGGAAGGGAAGAAGAGTACTGGAATTTGTAGGAGAGATTAGCCTGCTTCTGGATTTTGTGTTTCAGGGTACATTCACATATCTGAAATTAATCAGCCCTGGTGTCATTCATTTCTTTCTAACCATATTGGAGAAACTACTAAATTTGTAAAGCTTGTTTGTTACTAGTCAAATGGTTAGAACAATGTCCTTGGGCAAGAGTGATAATAGGAAAAGTAAATGAAAGTCAAGGATTTTGATTAGGCTGATTATAAAATTATAATTATTAAAAGGTAAATGAAAGGAATATCACAAAAAAAAGCAGTAACACTGGTTACATTAAATAGTAGATGAAATGGTTCGTGCACTCACAAGATAGAAAATTGAAATGTTTTTTTTTAAAGCAAGGAAAAAAGGTATTGAAAAAGCAAAGAATAATGCAAAAATGAAGAATAAGTTACAAGGTAAAATCAAGGTTAAAAAGATATGAAGGTACAAAAGACACCAAGCTAAAGTACTTATAGAATATGGTTTAATTGCATAGATATCGTAGTGAGCTTAGCACAGCATTACTCACTAAATCCTCTTGTTTGACCTAAAACATCCTAGAGGCCAAAACATGTGAATTATTCTAATGTGTGTTTTGGCACAGATCTTTGTTTTCTGTTATTTCAAGAATACTACCAGGCAGGGCCCTTTAAATTGTGGCAAAATCATATTGTAGGGCTATAGGTGAACTTTAAGAGCCTCCCCCCCCCCCCCCGCCCCGCTCACCATGATTTCAATCTGGACCATGACTGCATACTATTCATATTAGGAAAAAAAGCTTCAGTTGAAGGTTCCCCCCCCCCCCCACTGAAATAGCTTGCATAGGAGGAAGAGGCCCAATTCAGATTGGAAATGTAAGGGGGCAAAATCTTAACATCCCCTACAGCCTCCTGCAGTGGTTTTACCACAGTTCAAAGCTTCCCCCGCTATGCTATTCAAAAAAAACAAAGAAAAATACTGGGCTAAAACACACATTAAAAATAATGCATGTGTTTTGGCTCATAATGGAAAAATGAATGAGTTTTGCTCTTATCAGACCAGAGCTGAAATCCTAAACATACTTTCTAGGGAGTACATCTCTTGCTGACTGTTCTTCCAATCATTATGCTGTTTCATGTTGAACATCCTCTCATACTTTAAAGAATAATCTTTCTAAAATTCAGTTTTTGGCTTGTCCTCCAATTACTCTTTGAGCAATAGTCATTTTCTTTTTCCTCTCCTCAAGATCCATAATCTGGGGTTGCACTTGACTCTTTTTCTTTTCCTCCTTTCGTTCAAGCCACGTGCATGTCTTTCCTCTTTTTAACAGTTCAACCATTTGTTCATTACTTTCAATCGATGCAGCTAAAATACTGGTTTACTTCACTATTGTTATTATTATATTTACATACATATTTCCACTTGACTACTATATTGCTTTTCAACAAAAAAAAAGTTCACAGAGCAGTTTACAGACAAAGAGCTAAATCCCATCTGATTTTTTCAACACCGATACAGCCACAATGCAGTTCCAAGATAAGGGAACAAAGACTGAGGATGCCTCAGTGACTGCCTGTCTGCCTCGGGATATTGCGAACACCCTATTGGCACAGCTGCATCAGCGCTGGAAGGTTGGATAGGTTTGGGCCCCAAATCTAACAACTAACAGCCCAATCCTATCCTCAGCAGCTCTGCTGGGTGTTACGGTGCCAGAATGGCTACTGCTGCATTCAGCGGCACCCCTAGAGCTGCTGAAGGCCTCCTTTGGAGAAGGAGACTTTCATCTCCTTCCCTTGAGTAAGGGTGCAGGGCCCACAATGGGTCTCTTCTATTCTGCGCTGGCTGTTTTGTCAGTGCAGACTGAAGGAGTTCAGTGTCAGGTCTTTCAGCCAGACATGGAGCACAGGATCTGATGGAGCAGGGTTCTGCCGCTCCCACCCCCCCATCCCCAAGGCCCTCACCGCTGCCCAGAGCTCCTTCCATGTCCGCCCAGTGCTGGGCTGGTGCTGACTCCTCCCAGGGTGTTGCAGATGTGCCTTCCAGCACATTTGCAGTACCCAGCACCAGTGCTGGAGCTCAGTGCTGGTGCTGAGGTTTGTTAGTACTGGATCCTAAATGACTCCCTGTACCAAAATGGCTCACAATCTAAAAAGATGCAGAAGAACATCAGTAAATGGCTATGAGAAAAGACACTGTGTTGGAGTGAATAGGGACAGTTACTCTCCCCCTGCTAAATGCAAGAACACCACTTGAGAAAGTGCTTCTCTACCTAGTTAGCAGACTTTATTACTATTATGCTCCTTTTCCTGGCTTACCCATCAATATTACTGAGGCATTTTTAAAATATTAAAGATTAATTTAGTAGGACTAACTTCTGAGTAAATAGGTGAGGAATGTGCTGCATGGCAGCACTTTACTTCAGTGGGACTTACTTCTAGGGTTGGTCTACATACCAGTTTAATGGGATCTGAAGGATATTGTTTTCAGCTTGATGCAGGCATCACCCTGTTTCTTGATATATTCTTTATTAAAAAAATGTCTAACCTGCCTTTCTGTCCCAAGGGATCTTCAAGACAGCTAACAAATCTTGCATCACATCAAACACTTTAAAATGGCTACATTCATATGTTTAAAAACCTATTGCAACCAATAAAAAACTAGGCAGAGTGATAAAAATGTAAGCACACTACAGACTCCACTCCAAAATTTTAAAATCATAGGCATCCCAAGTTATTGACAAGTCCACAAAGCCCTTTGAAATAACATTTTTACTTGCCATTTAAAGTCAGGTAATGAGATCATAAATCAAATCTCATAAGGGAGTGAGTTCAGAGCTTTGGAGTAACTACCAAGACTCTCTGTGTGGTTTTTTCAAGTGGGTGCTCCTTTTTTTAGCAGGGGGAGAGTAACTGGCCCATCTCACCCCAGCACTGTCTATTCTAGTGGCTGTCTGCTGGTATTCATTTGCATCTTTTTAGATTGTGAGCCCTGTTGGGACAAGGAGCCATTTAGTTATTTGATTTTTCTCTGTAAACCGCTTTGTGAACTTTTAGTTGAAAAGCGGTATATAAATACTGTTAATTAATAATAATTTTCTGCTTCATTGATGATGAACAAGAGGCAAGGATATTGCAGAGTAGGGTCCCAATTGATGTCCTAAACAAGCAGATAGTTCATAAGGAAGAAGGGGGTCCTTGAGATATCCTGCATCTGCCAATTAATGGCTTTAAAAGTCAAAATTAACAGTGCAGTGGGCGCAGAAGAAAACTGGAAGTTAAGACAATTGGCATAGTACAGTATTGGCAAAATATGTTTCATATTCCAAATCTCAGCATTGTACCATTCTGAATCTAGCAGAAGTTTCTGAACTCATTTCAAAGGCAGCAAGTTACAAAAGCCCAGTGGTTCCAAAAGTGTTGGGACCCATGATGCCCTGCACACTGTGTTCACAGCACGCGACTCCCAGAAGCAATTGTGATGACTTAGGCCCAATCCTATTCAACTTTCCAACATTGGTGCAACCACAATGCAGCCCTGAGATAAGAGAACAAATGTTCCCATGCCTTGAGGATGCCTCTGTGAATGCCTCCCCACCAGGGCCTAGGAGCGGGGGGTAAAGGGGGTAATTTGCACTCAGGCCCAGGGTCAAAAGGGGGGCCCAGGAGCCAAAGGTGGGGGCCCAGAAAGTTCCTGGGATCTTAAATTTCCCTATTTACTCAGACTTGTTGCCCACATGGGATGCTGGCAACACTACTACAACTGGGGATGCTGGGGACACTACTAATGCCACATGGGCTGGTAGACCTGGGCTCCAAAGACTTTTCCAACTGTCTCTACCCTTCCCCAACCCTGTTTTGCCCCTCCCTGCCCCTATTCTGCTTGCCCACCACTAACCTCCCCTGCTCTGTTTCACCCATCCCTTTGCAAAGGGGCCCAAAAGAAACTCTGTACCCCCTGATAAAATTCCTCTCAGAGACCCTGCTCCCCACCACAGGATGCAGTGCATGCTCCATCGGCACGGCTGCACCAGCACTGGAGAATTGGATAGGATTTGGCCCTTAATCGCCAGTCACTTCCAGGTTCAGAGACATCATGCCTTGCTTCAAACAGCAGTAATTAGGTCAGGGTGGGAGGAATGGCTTTTCCCAGTGTGTAGTTTTTGCATGCTAGAGCTCCTCCTGCTGTGCTGATCCTCCAACTGCTGTTTGGAGTGGTCTGGTCTCCCTGTAGGTGCAGTGGGCAGCCTATGATGCCCCTGCAAGTGCCTTGCAATGCCCCAGGGCATTGCAAAGCACAGGTTGGGAACTACTGCTATAGCTTAATTGGAAGTTATTAAAGCATGGGTGTCAGTGAACTGATCTAACTCTCTAGGAAAGAGTGCAGTGAGCATACCATCCTAAACTAGTGAAAAGCATTCCTAATCTCTGCCACCACCTGAGCATCAAGGAGCAGTGCTGGATCCAGGAACATTCTCAAGCTACAAACCTAACTTTAAATGGGAGTGTATCCAAAAGAGCAAGTCAGTCATTCTACTGACCAACACCACCTCTGTTTTATCTGAATCAAGTTTCAATTTGTCCATACATGTCCAGTCCATCTTTAATCTCAGACACTTGCACTGACTTGCTGGAATCTGATGAAAAAGAGGAATAGAGCTGGGTGTCATCAGGATTTTGAAGATAGTGCAGCCTCAGTTTCTGGATGAACTTTCCCAGCAGTTCCATGCAGATGTTGCATAGCACAGGAAAACAAGATGGAACCCTACAGAAATCCACATGCCAACAGCCACAGAAAAGAGCAGTAACCCCATTAACCCATTCTGAAACCTGCCTTCTAGGAATAATCAGAACCACTGCAAAATGGTGCCACCAAGGTCTGGTCTGGCAAGTCAACTCTTTTTTCGTTGCCAGCATCCAAGAGTGATATTGTTATAACTAACTGAACCCTAAAATACTGAATATTCATTAGATATACAATGCTTGGAATTTTTAATCAAGGTCATGACATGATTCAGTGAGCCATTATAGTAATGCCACAGCAATTTGACCATTGGCACTTTATTCGTGCTGACATGTCAAAACATCAACATTTTCACATGTTTTAGTCTTAAACAGAACTTGTATAAAATACTTTATCAGTGGTACTGTATTTCACAATAGCTAGAATTACATTTTTAATGCACCCCTGGGTACAGAGAAATACTGGCATTTTGATCCAAATATCTGACTAAACATAACTGCAAAAATGATTGTTATGAAATAACTAAAGGTAGGACTGGATATAGTATGGCCACTATATGGTTATAGTACAGTCACATCTTATGTATGTGGGGAGGTAGGTTCTAAAGTCAGTGTGTAATGTGAAAACAGGGGGCAAGGTGGGATGTGGCGGTAGAAAATTTGGGAACCACTGAACTACAGTATAGGGAAACATATAGCATGAGACTATCACTGACTTACATCTGCTGGAATGGGAAGAGGATAGAGTCACTCCTTGGTCATCTTTTGCTGCAGAAAGACAAAAAGATACCAGCACAGTGGATCTATCCTAATGTAATACCACCACTGCAGCACAAGAGGGAAAACTGGGTAGAACTTAGGAGAGGGCAGGGGAGAAGTAGAGGTTTGTTGGGTCCTTTGCTTGCCCAGAGGCTGGTCCTTCCCCTGATTATGTCATAGATTAAAATGCTCCATCTAAAGTTAATCAAGAACAACTCTGCCTCTAAACCACAGCTCAAGATAGGATTCCAACTAATTTTACAATGAATCATTGCACACCGCACAGAGTGGTGATGGTGACCTCACTTTCAGGTTCAGTGAAGAAGCCCTTGAGCTAAGAAGCAGCCACTCAGAGCTTTGCCAAGTCTCCAAAGAAGGGCATTGAGGAAGGGTGCCCACCACCAGCACCATGACTGGGTCTTGCGCACCACATTTTCCAACCTGGTACCCAGGGCAGGCCACCCCCCTGGACCCCGCTTGCTATGCCATTGGGTATATGTCTCAACCAGAGCACAGAGATTACATATATTAAAACAATGTTTCTCAAACTGGGGTTCAGAACCCACTGGGTGGGTTGTGACCTGATTCCTGGTGGTTCTGCAAAGCCTGCAATGAAATTACGGATAATGGAAAGATCAGATAATTAATTGTCTCAAGTTCTGAGACTATCAAAAATCTGATAGCTGTTAACTGCCCTGCAAAGAGCAAAGCTCCTGCAATTTGTGAGAGAGTTGCTAATTGCCCTGCAAACAGCTGAGCTCCTGCAGTTTGCAAGGTTGTGTAAATATAGGGAGATAAATGTTTGAGCGTCTTTTTTCAGGTGTATTTTTTTCCAAATCCATCAATGACAGATAGTCATTTTAAAAAGCGGGTTCTGGTGCTAAAAACTTTGGGAACCACTGTATTAAGTAAGCAGAGGCGTATCTTGGGCAGAGCCTGAGGTGCATGTGCCCCAGGTGCTGTGCTGGGGAGGGCATAACTACCCCAGTCACTTCCATGAAGACAGGACACTGGTGGCTTCACTGTGCACTGTCTTGGCTTCTTTAAAGGCTCCCAGCCTTCACAGAAGCTGAGAGGAGGCATGTGATATCCCTCCCTGGGGAGAAACCAGAGCAGTGACATCGTAACATTACAGAATGTCATGATGTTGCTTGATGTTGTCACTGCCCCAGTTGTTGGGGAGAGAAAGCCTCAAGTATTAAGATATGTGGCATAGGGCTATACGTAGTTCTATCCTCATATCAAGAAAATGAGGAGACACACAGGGGAACTTGCTTGATGGACCACTTTGTAGAAAAGTACCCTTGCAACAGGCAGGGACCATAAGAAGTGAGATTCATGAGAAATTAAAGGGAATTAATAAACTTTTCTGTTTGGAGCTCTTACAGGCACCTCACAGAGGTAAGCAAGGGAAGAATAACAAAACTTCAATGAAGGACACATGCATCTCCTTCCTTTGTTCTCCTAAACAGTCCAAGTAATGAGATGGGTATACAAAGCACTGTAACAGCAACACTTTTAGAGCAGGGGCTTGTCAAACGTTTCATATAGTGTGTGGCATAACATTCATGGTGCCTTCTGAGAGTTGGAAGTGACATTATTGAGCAGGAAGTGACATCATTTATTTATTTATTATCATTTTATTTATTTATTTATTTATTTATTTATTTATTTATTATCATTTACATCATTTATTTATTTATTTATTAGGTTTGTATTCTGCCTTTCTGCCTAAGCAGATGATGGCCAGAAATAAGTACCATAGATACTCACGTATACAGGTCCAGCCTACTTATACACAGATTTTTTATACACGGATTTGACTCAACACGAATGGCCCCTGCAAATGAGAAAGAATGTGCTGATCCTTGGAGAAGGGGAAAAATGCATCCCTTTAAAATCAGTTTTAAAAACTGAACAATCCTTTAACAATAGTCTCCTTAATGAGAGAGAGAGGGCAGCAGGCTAACAATCCATCAATCCTTCTCTCTCCTGCAAACCCCTCCCTTCTCCCAGCATGTGAAAGAAAGGGATCATTTTGCATTGGTGAAGGGAGGAGCTGAGAGGTGCCCTGATGGATTGTCTTCTTAATGACTCTTATCTTAGAGTCAACAGGTCACCAAGGCTGTTTTTCAATCACTGGAGCAAAGAAACTTTGTTTTTTAAATTGATTTGCTATAATGCATTTTTTTTTAATCCACGTGAGTACTTGGAAAGGAACCCATGCAAATAATTAGTCTCAACCTGTAGTATGTGAAATTTTTGCCAAGTAATCAAGCTCCAATTATCACTTGGATTAATTATCTCTGGGTCAATCAGAGGGCAAAGCCTTTGGACTCTGAACAGTTTCCTTTCTCAGCTGAGCGGTTGCTCAGCTCAGGCAAGCACCTCCTTAGTTGCTATAGTTACTTTCCAGGGACATTCCAGCCAAAGTTAACCTTTTATTCTCCTTCCTTCTGCTGCAGCCTGGTTCTGCTTGGCAAATGCTTGCAAAGCAGGTCTGTTTTTGGAAACACCAGGATGGGACCCTCCTTCCCAGGCTACAATTCAGTGCACCATGACTTGAGAATAACACCCATGGAAAGCAGTGGGTCTACTTCTGAGTAAAAAGGGTTGCAAATATCTCATCTCTCTGCTGTGAATTGAATTGCACACTCTCAGTTATGTGTTATGGGTTGTATGTAGAGCTTCTGACTTAACACACCAGACACCTTAAAGGTGTCTTTGATTCATGGTTCTCCTCATATCTACCTTAAAGGTGGATTTGATTCATGGATCTCCTGCAGTGGTTCCCAACCTTTTTCACTTGCATATCCCTTGGCAGCCCATTTCCATAAATTGTACCCTTCATAGTAGCAAAATGTTTGTAATTAATAATACAAGCCTTCATCTCCTCCATATGAAAGCCCAGACTTCATGTATTCATCACATATTTTCTCTTTTCATCTGTTTGAAGAACAGAAGACTCTGCCTTTGCACTGTTTTGGACCAGAAGTGTGCTGAGAAATTCTGGGTGATTGATCACTTTCCATATTATGTTTCAGCTTTTTTACTGTGATGGTTTTCAATCACGGGTTCATAGATGAATTGAGGACCAAAAACTAGCTATTGGTGGGGCTTTCATAGCCAACTAGCTACCTCCCTTCCTGCCTTGCTGGTCTTTGCAAGGCATTCTGGAGCACCGCCTGCCTTTTTCTGCCATTATTTCATTCTTTTTCAATTACCCCTAAAGGTCCTGTTGGGTGTCCCTGGGAGTACATGAATATCAGGTTGGGAACTACTGTTTTACTGGTATGTTGTTTACAGTGTACTTACTCTGATAGTGTTTACAAAAAGGTGGTGAGGACCAGAATTTTAAAAAGAATAAAAATGTATCTTATGAACTTTTACTATGTTCTTAATAAATTAGAGACTACAGTTCTTAGGTAACAATTAGTGGTAGGTTATTTTTCAGGATTTGGCCTCAGGTAAAATCAGACAAAACTATAGTCAGACACCCCCCTAAGTTTAACCCCCAACTTATCCGAGGGTCATAGAAAATTCCATGACTGTTGGCTCAAAACCTGTCCCCCGACTTATCTGTGGGGTCGACTTATAGGCGAGTGTCTGCGGTGCTTTGTTCTCACATAGAAATTCATCAGCTGCAAATGACAGAAGAGAAAATGTGCAAATCTTATTCATAATTTCAAGATACGAGATTTTCCAATTATCATGCTGGGAGAGCCTAATTATAACGGGGGGGGGGCAGAGAAACAGCTTCTGGGGGCTGTATCTGGCCAGTGGGGCTTATGTTTGACACCCTTGCTATACAATGTCTCCTCCTGTGAATAGGGCTAACTATTGTAACAACAGGTTGTAACTCTGTAACTCTGTCCCTTACACAGAACATGCCTAAGGGGACCCCACACTAGGGTAATCTAGTATTGTATGAAATTTTATATTAAAATTTACTTAGATCCGTGCTGAGATGATTACCTCACATGTGCTTTTTAAGCACACATTTTGATTGTTTTCCATTCTACCACAGAGATATAAAGTCTATAATAAATGTTATTTATATCTCTATGCTTCTACAGACTTTGTGAACCTGGGACCCTGCAAAAAATGTTTTCTGTTGGGTCCTGCAGCTCAGAAGGCTGACCCTGGACCTAAGAGCTCCTGGCACTCAAGGTGGTGTGCCCCTTATCAGTATTGAGCCAGCCTCTGCTCCCCCCACTTTCTGGATTGGAACAGGAGGTGATTTTTTATTATTATTATTATTATTATTATTATTATTATTATTATTATTATTATTATTATTAACAGTATTTATATACTGCTTTTCAATGACAGAAGAGGAAGTACTATATGGAGGATGGAAGCATTCCACTCTGTCCCCCAATTCCTTTTTCAATGCAGGGAAGAAGAGGGCCAGCAGTGGAAGCAGGATAGAGGATAGAGGTGGGTGGGTACCCTCTGCCAGTCTGCTGCCTGAGGCATCCAGCAGTCAGTGTTGAGACATAAAAACATAAGAACAGCCCCACTGGATCAGGCCATAGGCCCATCTTGTCCAGCTTCCTATATCTCACAGCGGCCTACCAAATGCCCCAGGGAGCACACCTGATAACAAGAGACGGTGCCCTCCCTTGCATCTGGCATTCTGACATAACCCATTTCTAAAATCAGGAGGTTGCGCATACACATCATGGCTTGTACCCCATAATGGATTTTTCCTCCAGAAACTTGTCCAATCTCCTTTTAAAGGCGTCCAGGCCAGTCGCCATCACCACATCCTGTGGCAAGGAGTTCCACAGACCAACCGCATGCTGAGTAAAGAAATATTTTCTTTTGTCTGTTCTAACTCTCCCAACACTCAATTTGAGTGGATGTCCCCTGGTTCTGGTGTTATGTGAGAGTGTAAAGAGCATCTCCCTATCCACTCTGTCCATATCCTGCATAATTTTGTATGTCTCAATCATGTCCCCCCTCAGGCGTCTCTTTTCTAGACTGAAGAGGCCCAAACGCCGTAGCCTTTCCTCATAAGCAAGGTGCCCCAGCCCCGTAATCATCTTAGTCACTCTCTTTTGCACCTTTTCCATTTCCACTATGTCCTTTTTGAGATGCGGCGACCAGAACTGGACAAAATACTCCAGGTGTGGCCTTACCATACATTTGTACAAAGGCATTATAATATTAGCCGTTTTGTTCTCAATACCTTTCCTAATGATCCCAAGCATAGAATTAGCCTTCTTTACTGCTGCCGCACATTGGGTCGACACTTTCATCGACCTGTCCACTACTACCCCAAGATCTCTCTCCTGATCTGTCACAGACAGCTCAGAACCCATCAGCCTATATCTAAAGTTTTGATTTTTTGCCCCAATGTGCATGACTTTACACTCACTTACACTGAAGCGCATCTGCCATTTTGTTGCCCATTCTGCCAGAGAGATCCTTCTGGAGCTCCTCACAATCACTTCTGGTCTTTACCACACGGAAAAGTTTGGTGTTGTCTGCAAACTTAGCCACTTCACTGCTCAACCCTGTCTCCAGGTCATTTATGAAGAGGTTGAAAAGCACCGGTCCCAGGACAGATCCTTGGGATACACCCCTTTTCACTTCTCTCCATTGTGAAAATTGCCCATTGACACCCACTCTCTGTTTCCTGGCCTTCAACCAGTTCTCAATCCAGGAGAGTACCTGCCCTCTAATTCCCTGACTGTGGAGTTTTTTCAGTAGCCTTTGGTGAGGGACCGTGTCGAATGCCTTCTGAAAGTCCAGATATATAATGTCTATGGGTTCTCCCACATCCACATGCCTATTGACCTTTTCAAAGAATTCTATAAGGTTCTTGAGGCAAGACTTACCCTTACAGAGGCCATGCTGATTCTCCCTCAGCAAGGCCTGTTCGTCTATGTGTTTTGAGATCCTATCTTTGATGAGGCATTCCACCATCTTACCAGGTATAGATGTTAGGCTGACTGGCGTATAGTTTCCCAGGTCCCCCCTCTTTCCCTTTTTAAAGATAGGCGTGACATTTGCTATCCTCCAATCTTCTGGCACTGTGGCTGTTTTGAGGGACAAGTTGCATATCTTAGTCAAGAGATCAGCAACTTCATTCTTCAATTCCTTAATAACTCTTGGGTGGATGCCATCAGGGCCCGGTGACTTATTGATCTTTAATTTATCAATGAGGTCTGAAACATCTTCTCTTTTAACCTCTATCTGACTTAACTCCTCGGTCAGGAGGGGCCGTTCGGGCAGTGGTCTGACTCTGCAGAAGGCAGTCTTATATAGAGCTTTCTCCAGATGCGGGTCTTAAACATCTGTCCAGCATTTTCTAGTTGGCAGCAGCCCAAACCAAACAGATGGGCCAAGGAAATTCACTGGAAAGAACACAGAATCCTGACAAAAACAGAATCACACAATGAGTTACATCTCTTGACCTTTTCAAACTGAAGCCTGTGCCACACTAACTGAACAGTGAATGT
The DNA here is from genome assembly GCF_035046505.1 of Tiliqua scincoides. Classification (NCBI taxonomy): domain Eukaryota; kingdom Metazoa; phylum Chordata; class Lepidosauria; order Squamata; family Scincidae; genus Tiliqua; species Tiliqua scincoides. The sequence continues at coordinate 151,501,222 of NC_089822.1, forward strand.
TCAAGAGGGAGGAGGAGTTCCTTCCTTCCTTAGAATTTTCAGTTCAGTATGGATGCTGAATTAGGATTAGGAAGATTAAACTGTGCTGGGTGGTGGTTCCTTGCAAAGAACAATTGTGCTGAAGTGACTTTGGTATGGTGGGTTAACTCTCCAGACAGAGCATTGCTTGGGAGGACTATTGTGGCAGAGCTTGTGTTGTGACTTGTAGTCTTTGGATGGGTAGTAGAGGGGAAGACCCAAGAAGAGGGTGAGATGTTGGGGGGGGGGGAAGGAGGAGAGAGGAAGCAGGTGTTTTGGGGCATCCTTGTGAGTTCTTTGGGAAGTTCCAGTGTGCTGTCCAGAGGCAGATGAACTTTCTGTGCTTGTGTGAGCCAAAGAGCAGGACTGAGGCCTGGTGAATTATGATTCTTACTACTGTATGTTTTTATATATATATATTTTTAACCAAAGTACAGTCACTGAATCTGTTTAGTACATATTCCTAATATGTGTGTTTGAGAACCATGTCAAGGAGTAGTAATCAGGGTCCTGCAGTGGGGGGGGGGGGAGGCAGTTGAAGCAGAGCCTCCCCACAGGAGTCCTTTGAAAAGCACTGTTGCTGTGTGAGGTGCCCAAGCACCCTCAGCCTACCTGCTGTGGGCTGAGGGTGCTTGGGTGCCTCATAGGGCAGCAGTGCTTTTCAAAGGACTCCAGTGGGGAGGCTCTGCCTCACCTGCCTCCCCACCCACTGCAAGTCCCTGGTAGTAACAAAGACAGTGCCTCTGCACGGATATGGAGGAGAGCAGGTTCATCACGACGTTCTGCCTTTAGGCCTCTGGGATGAGGGTTCTCAAGTGCATCACACTACTGACTGCTTTGGATGCTGGGAGGGCAGCGGACTTTCTAGAACGGGTGTTTGGGGCCAAGGAACCAAGTGCCTTTCCAAGCTGGAGTGGAGTCCCCGGGAGGTAGATGGGCACGAGGGGTGCTGCTCTTGGAGGTTTTCTCCCTCTTCCTACAGAGGGTTCTCGCACGGGGGGGGGGGTGAGAGGCGGGCGCAGGTGCTGCCGCACGTGGCCTCCTCGGGGCTCCCCCTCCCCCGCGACGGGGGCGGGTTCGCGCGCTCCCTCCTTCTCTCTCGCTTGCTCGCTCGGGGCTACAGGCGGCTCGGGCGCAGCCGCGTGCTCTGCCAGCCAAGCCGGAGCCAGAGCCAGAGCCAGAGCCAGAGCCGGGCGCAGAAGAAACCTCCTCCTTGGAGTCCTTCCTCTCCGCGCCCAGCCGCCTGCTCCTCCGTCTCCTGCTGCTGGGCTGCCCCGGGGATGTCGCTGTGCGCGAGGGGACCCGGGGTTCCTGCACTCGCCTGCCCCCGCCGCAAGGACCACTGAAAGCGCGTGAGTCAAGCGCCCAGGCTGTCCGGGTCGAGCTCGCCTCGCCTCGCCTCTGCTCGCCTGCTGGCTGGCTGGCTCCTCGGAGGATGCTCCGGAGGGGGGTCCGCCTGGGTCTTCCCCTCTCCGCAGGTGCATGCAGCCCAAGGAGGGGGAAGGGGAGGAGAGAGGCGAGCTATGGGGGGGGGGGAATCCTCCTCGTGTTGTGGCAGGGAAAATCCTGGCTGAACGCTGGCAAGGGAAGGGGGGCACAGCCACTTGCAACCCCTCCCCCTCGCGCCTGTGGGGTGTGGGGATGCTCAGAAGCCGGGCTCTGGGAGATGATTCATTCCTTGCGGGGGAGGCGCTGAGACACTTGGCTAATCCTCTACCCCCCCCCCCCGCTCCCAGTAATGGCGAGCCGCATGTGCGCTCCAGCTTGGGGAGGAGGAGGAGAAGAGATGGAGATGGTGATTTACTGCTCCTTGGCGGAGGGGAGGGGAGGGGAGGGGCTGGGGATATCCCCTTCACTGTGGTCCACCAAGCATTTGCGATCCTTTGGGGGGGGGGCGGAGAAAGGAGGCTTCCAGAGATGCTACACTTGACCTCTTGTCCCCGCAACCCCGAGGGTTGCAATCCTGGGCGCGCTTTGGAAGAAGTGCCATTGAACTCAGTGGGACCTGCACCTGGGTAAAGGGGCATGGATAGGACAGGCTGGAGGTGCTTGCAAAAATCTGGCTCCTGGAACTTTGAGGACCTTCTTGGGGCTAAGGGATAGGGACAGCTCTGGATGTCATGGGGGTGGGGGAGAAGACCAGGAATGTGGCTTATGAGTTAAGGGGGCGAGTGCTTGAACTTTAGTCTTTCCGTATTCCAGGTGGAAAGGAGCGACATTTGGGGAATGATCTTTCCTTCTCTTCCCCCTCCCTTCGTGTTGGTAGGAGGTTAGCTGTTCTAAAGAGTTGGGGTGGGAGTAGTGCAGAGCAAAATCCCTCTCTTTATTGTTTCTTCTGCAGCCTTCACAGAGAAGTTGGGTTGCTGTGCAGAATAACAATACCCAGCTAAGCTCCCTGAACAGATCTGCAACACCATCCCAGGCTGAATTGCCACAGACTGGAAGGGGAAAAGGGATTGATAGCCCAGCGGTGCCTCCCCCCCCCCATTTCCCCCTTGTGTTATCACACACACATTATTACACCTCAGCAGGGAGCTCACAATGAGAGTTCCCTTAGAAATCATTATGGAAGCAGTCTGGAGCAAACTAGCTCCAGGGGAAATAGGAGATAACTTTAGCAAGCGCCAAGCCGCAAAGCCAAATACTAGCTGTGGTTGAAGATTACTGTATTGTGCAAATTCATACCTTGTCTTTTGTTTCTCTCACAGTCCTCACTCCCCCCTTTTCCATATTTGATATTCATACAGCAGTTGGCTGGCTCTGTTCTTTTGGCTTTGTGAGATGTAGTTTGTCAGTATTGTATACATTGGAAGAGAAATGAAAATGTTGAACCAAAGTCTATTCTCTGTAAACTGGTGAGGGTTTTTTGGTTGGGGAAGGGGAACATCCCGCAGTTATATGTATGCTAGAGAAACTCTGAACGTGTAGATTGGCTGGTACAAAAGGCATCAAGGAAAGGAGGTGACTGCAGATGGGTATCCAGTTCAGAAACAGGGTTTCTGCAATGCTAGAATGGAGATGCTGGTGAAAGTAGAGACCTGGGTTCAAATTCCAGTGGAGCCTTGATGTTTCTAGTTGACTTTAAGTAAAAAGGGACCACCATGTGCTCACAGATGTGCTCACGCTACTGGATTGGTGCTGTGGTATATATCCCCAAGCACAAGATGTGATCTGGAAAAACTATTCATCTTTTCGTCTGGGATACCTCCTCCTCAACATGGGAATTGACTATACAAACTGCATAGGCCATGTTAGAGTTGCTGCTCTTCTCATCAGCCAGGGGGACTGGGTGAGCAGTGTGCACATGTGCACCCGCACCCACGAACCTGATTTCCAAAACATGCCTTCTGTGGTTGTGCCCTGACATATTCATCTTTGGTTTCCCACATATAAATTAAGAACAACAAAGACCTGTTTTTCTGGGTTATTGGGGAAAACAAATCCAGATTGTAAAGCATGCTGTATACTGAACAGTGCTTTATTAAGAAAAGCATGACTGGTACTTTTTCCAAAACAAAGCTGCTTTTGGGGTGTTGGAAGATGATCTCTGATAGGAGTCAAGATATGCTAATTGATTCAGTTGGAAGACCCATCCATTTTTTCTAATATATCTGAATTACTGAACAAATATATACTGAATATATAATACGTATTGAACAAAACTTGAAAGCAGGCAGTGTTACATACAGTACAGTATTTTGCTGGTAGTGGTGATGGTTTTAGTAAGTTCTTAGTTAACAGAATATGCTTTTTCATGACTTGTAACTATCAATGTTTGACCTAAATAGTATGCAGTTCTTACTAGAATCTGCTGCTATTAAACCTTGTTGTTCTTTTATTTTTGAAAAGTCCTGAATGATTTGTGTTTAATTGAATATAGAGTGCCATACCATAGTCTTTTGAGACTGAAGGGTTGCCAACAACAAATTGAATACACCTATTAATAGTTACATCACTTAAGATGCGAAACTTGCATTATTTTTTGTCTGTAAGTCCCCCCATTAAATTTGCATTTTGGATTTTTAACAGATATCTTAATTAGGCACTATTGTAATATTCCCGTTAACACTAATTAAAATCAGCCCCTCTAGGTGAATGTAAATTGTAAAGAAAAGAGTTGCATGAAGTGTAGGCTGATTAAAAGCGAAGAAAGGGTAAGGAGTATCTGTTAGTTTATATATGCACTTGAGATGTGTGAGATTTTTCCTTTTTTCCACTTTCTAGTTTTTCCATCATCCTCAGAGTTCATTGTGCAAGAAAAGGCAAAGATATGTGTGGCAGGCTATGCGATGGGTCAAGTGAGGGCCATAAAATCTAAGCATTTGTGTCTTAATTTTTTCAGTTTCTGCTGGAATTTGTTGCTGGTGTGCCAGAATTTTATCCCAGACAAAGCAAGGTATTAAGAATGCTTATTGGGTTTGTTTTGGAAAGGGACAAATAGCATATCTTGTAGTCTTAAAAAAAAATCATATTGTGCTATGGTGGCTATGTAAATTGCAATGTAATTCTGTGATCCTGATGCCATTTGCATTGTAATAAGATTGTATTTATGGTGTCCTATCCTAGTGTTGCGCTGATTGGCTCTTCTTATGTAAACCTGAGCCAATGTGATTTTGGTAGTGAAATACACTAGCCTTTGGAATTAAACATTTTCCTCTGTTGAATACTGGTACTCAGTGGAGGTGGCAAAAGATGTTCACCAAATTGTGGAGTGGCAACATCCTAACTTGGGGTTCATGGGATTTGAAGGTGGTATAGGCATAGGCAGGAAGGGACGGTAAAATTTCTGAGGATTAATGTCAGCATAGTTTACCGCATCAGGAGAAGAGGCATTGGGGGGAGGGAAGAGGGATAAGATAGAAGACAACAACACAGGGCTTTTTCTGGAGCTTCCTGTATCTGCTATATAGTTATAAAACACTTCTGAAACTAGTTCAGTCACTTCCACTGACCTCCACCCCCACAGACAACAACCCTTATAGGAATGGGCATCTACTACATTATCTCTTCAGGTATTTATATTTTGATAAAGTTGATCTTCAAGAAGTGAATAAAGAGAGGTTTGTAACTGGGTCAGAAAAGTCCAGTTTCCTTTTCTCCTTATTGGGCATCTCTAGACAGTCCTCAGATTTGTTGTGTTTCAAAAAGATTTTAGGGCATGATGTTTTTTATGCTGTAGGAATACCCAAATATCCTATTGCAACTGAAATTGTTTTGTATTTGAGAGTCACTACAATTTACAGTGTACAGGAAGAGGCAGGCAGGAGAGATCATCCCAGTGGACTGTCAAGCTTTAGGCTGCAATGGGGGAGACCAAAGAGAAGTTCTTCCAAAGTCATTCCCAGTATATTTAGGAGGGATTTGTACTTTATGTTCTGTGTTCTTTAGCACAAAGCGGAAAATATGGGGAACAGTAGAAAAAAATAGACATTAGGAAACTTGTGTGCAGGTACTAGAAGCCTTCATTCCTTGTATCAACGGTAACACCTGAGCACTGGCTATTATACTTATGTCTGTAATGTACCCAGACTGGGGATTACATAAGGCATTCTAAGGCACCCCTCATTTAGCAGGCTGGGAGTTGCTTGGAAGGATAGCGAGGGTTATTTGAAACAGTTAATTCTTTCAAGTAGGGAATTATTCTCAAGGAAGAATATTCTCTTCTCTAAAGAACAGTGTGGAACAATTAGGCCTCATATGTATTACTGTGTTAAAAGCATGATTATGACCTTCAGGAATACACTACCTACACTTATAATAAGCATTCTGAAACTCTATGGGTAGGGTGAGTAGCTTTGGCAGGTTTAAAACCAATAAAGGAGTTTTGGTCCTTTGTATCTACAGGAAAGAATCTGGAAAGGTTGAAAGAAAGTCTGTTATACTTGAAACTTCTAAGTCAAATCAAGCTGCTGCATCCCAAGAATGCGAAAAGGGAGATAATGTAATTTTTCATCAAAGCTTTTGGGCAGTCAAAGCAGTGTCGCTTGAGAATTCCATACGTCTTTAGGAATCCTTATAATAACCATGTGTGGTAGGCCAGTATTATCTTTGTATTACAGATAGGCAAGGGTGGAGGGGCATCAGCAGGCATTGGCTTACTGAAGGTCACCAGTACTGGAAATTGGATGGACATCATGGCTGAACTGAGTCTTTGCCTGGGGACCTCAGCTTCTCATTCCAGCCACATTAGAGAGGAGATGGGGCTATGGAGCAGAGAGGGGGGGGGAAGGGCAAGAAGCTTGTTAGAGACCTTGGGGAGTGCCATCTGCTTGTAAGTACCACTTTTGGTGACAACGCCTTGCAGGTACAGTATATTGGAAAGAAATTTGGAATCTTAAACAGATGGGGAGTTGTGAGCAGTTCAAAACTTCATCGAGCTTGTTGCAGCTTGATATAGTGGGTTTTTCCTCCCAGGAGTGCATGTGTGTTTTTGTTCTATCCTTGAAGAGTTAGGCAACAGAATTTGTGAATGCCAAGTTAGAAGAGGGAAAAGTATTCTGATGCTGTAGTTCAAACTCAGAAGTAAATTTGACTCTAATAGGAACTTATAAAATAAATAAGATTGGGATGTAATTGAAATTTCAGGTCATGCTGATTCCAGTGGAAAACTAATCTCTATCAAATATGATAAAGCCTAGTACTGTAGATTCCCTTCATTTTTTAAATCCCTTCTGAGGGCTAAAAGGAAACTGGAAATGTGTTTGGAAGTGAAGGGAAACATTCTCCTTAGCAAAGAATGAAGGTTTTTCCCTTCAAGGTTCCTACACAGAGGATTCTTCTCAAAACCTTGCCTTTTAGCTCCTTTCGTTAAAATTTTTTATCTTATAAAAAGTTTACACCTCTGTCTGGCACTTATTACTGTATCTTGACACCCAAAAGTGTTGCAGTCTTATTGGAGGCTCAGTGAATGTGCAAGAAGCCCCAATATCAAGACTGATCATGTCTCAAACTGCTGATGCTGCTGGTTATTCCTTTGTCGTTCTGGGAAGTGTTCTCCTGGCTCAGATGAAAAGGTCTCAGGTGCAGAGTTTGAAAGAAGTAGTTTAATTGTTGTCTCTTATTGTTAGCTGTTGTTACAGTCCCTACAAGTCTCACTGGATAACCAGACCCCTGTTTGCTGCTAGTTGCTATAAAACACAGAATGCTGAGAGTTCTTTGCTATCCCTGTCTTCCTGATGGCTAAAATTAAAATACATAATTGTATTTATGACCTTAAAGTATCAGCACAGCCAGCTGGCCTGAACTTGCGTGAGCATGTATCAGTAGTAAGGATAGCTTTGAGTATTTGTAAGTTTCATAAGCCACTGTTATTCGGTCTCTATTCTAAATTCCACATCCCTCTGATTTACAGCCAGTCCATCGCAAATGCTGCACAGTGATGCAGTGGCCAGTGCTGCATGGCCAGTGCTGCATTCTGTACAGAAATTTCAACTGCTAGAGGTTTCCTTAGAGAAGGAACATTTGTCCCCTTGCCCCAGGGTAAGCGCCAGCAGTGGCAATGGGGCAACTTGGCATGAGCTCAATCATTGATACAAATCTGCTTTGCCCCATGTCAGCAGAAAAGGCCCAGGAAGGGAGACGGGATGCTGTGCATGCCAGAGCCATCAGTTCTGCCCCATCCTGGTCCCAATCTGCCCATCTCCTGCCCTATCACTGGCCTCCCTCCACCTCATTCTGCCTCAGCACAGAACTTACCTTCTCCGATGTGCACTGCTCCTTCTGCCAGTGTGCGCGCGCACCAGAATGGGCCTTTGTGCCACGGCTGGCCACTACTATGCTAAGTGCTTTATGGCAGTTTTACAGTGGCAAGCACCAGTGCAGTGTGCACTGTGCCAGCATGTTTGCTGTTTTGGATTGTGCCAGTTGGTCATTGCTACATGTGTCCTCATCACTTTGCATACTAAAATCCTGATGGCCACCACTTTTCTGCAGAGCAGTATTTGGAGAGGGTGAATTGTACTGAAACAACAGCAGCAGAGAAAAGGGATACTTAATTTTCTCTCAGTCTCTTTTCCCTGCAACACTGCCCCTCTTTGCTGCTTTCTAGGTGCTTGCTGCAAAGAGCGTTTGTGGCTTTGTAATGTGTAGTTCTGACTGTATTCTGGCAGAATATAAGAAAGGGGGTGAGTGAATGACTCACCCCCAGTGGATGACTGCCTCCAGTTCACCCTGGGTAAAGTGACCTGAATGAAGGAAAGGAACATGAAGCTGGTGATGGACATGGTGCTCTGTCATTGCGGAAACAGGATGCTTAAGTGCATTTTCCATAGTGGGAAAAATAACTTGGTGTGGGCTTGAGCTTTTATTTTTTTTTAATAACTTGCACACTAATGACAATGAGTTCTTCCAGCTCCCTGGGAAGCATTTCCAGTGTGTTAATTGCTGTTGTTTTTAGGCAATTGCATCTTTATTCTGATGATGTGATGAAACTAGATTTCTTTCTTAATGGGAGCTCGTTTACACATTGATTTGGAAATTATGAGAGATGAGTTGTCTACATGGAAATGGAATTCTAGGCTGTTCCAGATCACCTTACCCCCTCTTAAAAAAAATTTTTTTTTTAACTTGGATAATTCACAGGCCACTTGTGTTTGCAAGGAACTCTCTCCTACCCACTCCTGTATATCAGCCATCACAAAACTGGTATTGTGTACACAAATGCTTGTCTGGGATGAAAGAGGCAAATCAAAAGTCCCTGACTTAGCTAGCTCTTTCACCTTCCTTTTATCCTGTGCTGTACTCTTAGATCCTGTCCATATATCTGAGATGGAGGCGAGTTAAGGTGGTGTTGTGGAAGGCAAAGGCTGTGTTGAAATGATTTTTGGAAATTGGAGGTGGTGGAGGTATCATTGCCTGTTTGTTTCTTATGCCCTGGCATCATGTTTTGTAGCACTTAAAAAGATGTACCCTGTAAAAGCCAGAAGAAGTCTCCGGATGCTCAGTAATACTGAAGTAGATCTGTGCATGTTTTTGTGTGACTGCTCCTATTGGACAGTGAAGCTTACTCTCTGGTAGATGCGTTTAGGATTTCAGCTCAAGTGTTTTGTTGGGTGTCCCAATCCTGAGCCCAGGCAGCACTGCTTGCTTGTACGCTGCCCAGGCAATAGCTATTGCAAACATGCCGTAAAGCATGTCGTGGCAGCCACCAGACAAGTGGCACCGTCAGGGAGGCTTGCGCCACTTCGCACTGGGCTTCCTCACCCACCGCTGGAGCAGCGAAAGAGGCACACAGAAAGCTCCCTGCCAGGCTTTTTATTTATATAGCACTGGCTTTTTAAAAAAAGGAACTGTTTTTCTTGGGTATGAAATTCACTGAACCAGAAGGTGCTTGCAATGTGGTCTAATCAATTTTATCATTCTTATTTGTAAGGCCTGGGAGAAGTTACTGGAGTCAGGACAACAGAACAATAATGATAATGATAATGATAATAATAATGGTATTTATATACTTCCTTTCTGGTCATCGGGTTACTCCTCTGACTTTATTCAAGGCGGATCACATAGGTAGGCTATCTCTAAACCTCCGAGGGGATTTTTACAATAACAGAAAGGTTCTATCTTTCAAGAACCGCAACACATTTCAGATAGATCAGGGGTGCTCAATAGGTGGATCGCGATCTACCGGTAGATCGCAAGGCAAAATGAGTAGATAATGGAGTGCCGACCCCCCCTTCTGGTGCCTCTGGGAGGAAACGCCAGGAGTAAGGCCCGTTGTACTCAATGGGGCTTACTCCCAGGTAAGTGTGGCTAGGATTGCAGCCTCACAGCCTAATCCTAGGCATGTCTACTCAGGAGTAAGTCCTGTTATACTCAGTGGGGCTCAAGGTACACCAACATACATTGTACACATAAATGTTATATGTTATGATGGCGCGAACATTGTAAAAAAAAACTCTGGTAGATCTCCGGGCCTTGCTGGGTTTCAAAGTAGCTCTCGAGCCAAAAAAGTGTGAGCACCCCTGAGATAGATCTTTCCCCTCCCCTGCTTCTGTCAAGTGAGTCATCTCTCTTCTTTCAGTGAGGCATCTCACACATTATATGTATGTAGTTATCAAGCTATTGTTGATGGTTCAGGGCTAATTTCATGGTAGTGGTTGAGACAGTGTTGCTCCAGTTTTGAAATAAGTGTCTGTTAAGCTATAATAGTTCCTTGGAATTGTTTTGCCATTCCCTGTTTCCATCAAGATTGAGGTTTAGTTATTCATTCTTTTTGGCATAGAATGCTTGCATCCTGAGACAATATAGGTAGCTTGTGTTCATTTGCAAACTGCTGATTACTGAAGTTCAGATTAGGCTAGTTATATATAAGATATGTTGGGGAGCAACATGAATCACTACGATAGTGAATTTAGCACACTGGCTCCTCCACTCTTATGAGGTTGTTTATCACCAGGCAGTTTGTCAGCTACTGAGTTGGTGGTGGCTAGGATGCCACCAGCTTACATGCTTCTACCATACTTTTGAGGCCAGACCCATATTGGGTATTTAAGAAATAATCATTCCAACTAGGTTGGAATGCAAGAGTTTCATCTACACTAGACATGGTAGGCACTCAGGGAAGCATAAATAAATGCCATTTGATAATATTTAGCTCTCACAGTAGCTTATCCAGCTCCATGTGGCATGTTTACTTTGTAAATGCAAATTTTTTAAGTGCACATATTTGCTAAATTAGTTTGTCATCACAGTTTTTCTAAACATACCAGCTGATGGCAGATAACTGCCTTTTGAAGGTTACTTGAGATAATAAAAAGAGCATGTAGGGAACTCCTTAATTTATTGGATCATTTTTATGTGCTTTAACATGGGATTGGTATCCAGTAAATAATATACTTTTGTAAAACATCAAGGACAGGTGTAAGACAGAGGAAAATAATGTGGGGACAGAAGTTTATTATTATATTATTTCCCCCAGATGTAACTGTTTAGTTTTGTAGTTCATGTGAATCTGACAAAGTGTGTACACCTGGATTATAGCTGGTTTGGGCTATCCCCCGGGGTAGAGAGGAATTGGAAAGTTCCTTAACATTGCAGGATAATACCTTAATTTAGAGGCTACCAGTGACAATTTGTATTTAACAGTTCACATTTTGTCTTAAAGTACTTTGCAAATATTGGAGTAGGGTTTTTCCTTTTTATTATCTACTTCATTTGGATAAGATTGCTATGTTTTTATTCAGCACTTGCTAATTTACTGTTCAGGTTATAGCTGTTGTGCTCCGTTTTCTTGACTGCCCTTTTGGTTCTCCCTGTAAAGCTTCTAATCTTTGGTACTTTCTTGACAGGAGTCTCTTTGTCTATACATACATGACCCTATCATTCCAGTGGCTGTTTGGTATAATTCACTTTTGATTGAATACCTGATAACATTCATGTACTTGTAAGCCCTAGTGTTAAACCAAATAGAAACCAAAACCCTGCCCTGACCATTTTTCTCTCTCTGTCTAGAGCTGGAAGAAAACATGAACCCAGACTGAAACAGATGTTAAAGAATATGAGCATAAAAGTTAGTCTGAAAAAAAAAAATCCAGTCATACTAGTACACTTAGTCCCAGCCAGAATGAACCATAATTACTATTTTAAAAATGTATCTGAACTGATTTTTAATACTTAGCATTTGTCTGGTTTCTGTATTCTCCCACTGAAGTATCAAACAGGATGGAGGCAGATTGTTTTAAGGCTGCAATTCATTGTAGCAGGCTAAAGACAAGCAGCCTGGTGGAGGATGGGGGAGATACCAGCATTTGTGTGCATTGCAGAGTTTTCCCCCATGCAGTAATGCTCAGGATTTCTCTCTGGCTGTTAGTGGTGAAATCTGTTTTTCCCAGTCTGTAACCCAAACGCCAGGATGTGCATAGCTTTTTATTTAAAGAGTTAATTCCTTTACAGATAGGCTGCATCTTTAGTTAGTCTTTCCATGATCCAAGGCAGTGCAGCAGCTTGTTAGTGACCAAGCTTTAACGAAGGTAACTCCAAGAAGAATCTAGCAGCAAAAAGAGGCAGGGAGAATGAATGTGCGTATTCTATGCACTCCTGATGTTTAGTTATTATATTGCATGTTTGAAAATCAAGTGATAATTCAAGACCCACACTATTTTGCCTGTTCTGTTGCCTCCTAAGTTTTAGTCTTCTCTCTGTGTTTTTATCTTTAACCATCCTGTGTTGATTATTTGATATTACAGTGTTATTAATTACCTTTGCTCAGAGGTATTCAGTAGGTGGGTTGGATCTCAGAAGTGGGTTGTGACTTGACTTCAGGTGACTTTGCTGCCACTGCCATTTGGTTTTGAGGCTCAGGCCTCTATAGTTTATAGTTACCAGGGATATGAGGTTCTAGGTGAGGGAAATTCTGCTTGAAGGGTTACTTTGGCCAAGCTGGCCCAATTTTCTCTGGGCTTCCCCAGTCTCATAACCACGCACTTTCTCTTTCCTGCTGTAGCACTCCTGCTCTCTGCCTTGCCTTGTTATTTTAATCCCTCTGTGTTCCAGAATTTGGAGCACTCAGAGCCTGATCCTGAGGTCTGTGGCGCGGCTCTGTGCCGTGGACTTCAGTCACAAATGTGCCGTAAGGTGCGTTTGCGGGGCTTACCGCCGGGCTCTCATCAGAGCTAACCCAGCACTGGCCAGAGCTAGCCCAGCGTGCGGCGGGTGCCCAGGTTCCGCGGCTCGGTGTTCTTCTGGACCACCAGGCTGCGGAACAGGAGGTGGGGGCGTGGCTGGAGGCGTGGGGGAAGCATTCTGGGGAAAGGGGAGACCACCGGGAGGTGTGACTGGGGCCGTGGGGGAGGTGTGTCAGGAGGAGGGGGAGAGGTGGATCCACGGAGCTGAGCTCCGCAGGATCCAAGGCGCTCACCCTACATGAGCGCCTTTACTTTAGCAGTGACCAAAAGGTCGCTGCTAAAGTGAGTAGCCCAATTGCAGGGCTGCTTCCCTTACTTGGGGGAAGGGGACGAATGTCCCCTTCTCCCGAAGAGCCTCCCACAGTAGTGTGGGAGGCGCAGGATCCGGCAGGAGCCCTCTGTGGAGCCGCCAGGTCCAGGAACTCTGGTCAGCTCAGGATTGGGCTGTCAGTTCCCAGGCTGCTGTCTGACCCTCCTCTCCTTCTAATTGGTCTGGAAGGAAAGAAGGGACAGGATGACACAGCTGCAGGTCACACTGATTGCCTGCCACTAGAGAGGAAAGGAAGAGGAGTGATAGCTGACTGTTCACTCACCCAGCCCCTGGATAATTGAAGGTGGGGACAGTGTAGCAGGTAGACATTTGAGGTGGGTTTTGGCTCTTGACAAGTTAAAGATCACAACTTTGGTACATGCACGTATTAAAATTGTGATGTAAATTGTATTTTTTCTATTTTTCCATGTGAACCCAAATTGAACTGTCCTACAGCCCAATCCTGAGCTGCCTGGGGTGTGCGGCTGCGGCGGCACCGAAAATGGCACATCCTGCATGCCCAAGGCAGCCACGGGCGGCACCTCAGGAGAAGGGAACTTTTGTCCCCTTCCCTTGGGTAAAGGCAAAGTAGCAATGGGGCTACTCGATTCACCGCCGTTGGTAAAAGGCTCTATGTCAGGCTGCGAGCCCAAGACAGAAGCTTTGGATCTGGTGGAGCAAAGCTCCACTGGTCCCACCTCCTTCCCTCCCCACTCCTTCCCCCAGCACACCTCCCCTGCCCTCTCCCTGCCTCCCTGTCATGCCTCCTCTCTGCCCTCCACCCGCCTCCCCGGAACACCTCCGTGTGGTCCGTGCGACCTCCGAGAGGCGGAGATCAAGCGGCTGCCCAGCGCTAGAGTTAGGGCTCTAATGCACCCAGTGTTAGGGCTCACAAACATGCCTTATGGCATGTTTGCGACAGTGCGTGTTGGTGGTAAGCTGGTGCACAGAGCTCAGGATTGGGTTCTTAGGCTGCAATCCTACACACACTTTCCTGGGAGTAAGCCCCAATGAACACAGTGGGACATTTCTGACTAGACATGCATAAGATCGTGTTATTAGTTGTGCAGGACCATTTACTGAACACTTATTGGCTTAACCATCCACTATGTCAGTCATAGCTGAATTTCATAAGACAAACCCAAAAAGTGTTTTATTAGCATACTGGTTATTGGGAACAATCCCATAGATGTCAAGGTAATTTTAAAGTACAATGAAGGAGGAGGATTAGAACACAATTTCCTTATTTTTACCCTGTCCACTGAAGTGGAACATTTTTATGACTTTGGGTTTTCCCAAATACCTTTCAGGTTCCTGTAACTTTAGTACTGTATATTGAACCTTGTTTGTAAAGTGGGTGTTGGGGGTCTGGATGTGCTGGGCACAAAAGATAAGGGTAAAGAGAGGGTTACACCTCTGGTGTGCAAGAAAACCCTGCTTTTTAAGAAAAACAGTGTCCTCAAAGCTGACTGAGACAGGGCTGCATATGCTTGCCTGTTAGCAAAGCTTGGCAGTAGAAAGTAGATTGCAATTGCATACCCTTGACTCCTGGAGTTAGGCTGAAGGAAAGCAAATTGCTTCTCTTTATTCAGGAGGAATTGTGTTTGGAGAATATGCGCTCTTTCCTAAATCCATCCCCTTTCTCATGAAGGATTCTTTTAACTGCAGCGGGGAATACCTCCTCACTGTTTGTAGGACTATGGGATAAAATGGCATGCATGTTCTATTGAGAGTAGTGCGGTGTGGATAGAAAGCATTAATGTTCAGATACATTTTTGGATGATGCAAAGCCACTTTAGGCCTGATAGCATCTACACAAGGCTCTGTCTGTGTGCAAATCTTCTGAGTTGGGCTAGGAGAGTAAGCGTGGTTGGGGAGTGCAGAGGGTGGGTTGGGGAAGGAAATACAAGCACCTTTCTACCCTGCTTGCTCTCTTATGTTTCTTCTTTGGTGGAATGTGACAAGGAAATAGGAGCAGAATGCAGAAACCCCCCCCCCCCAAATTTCACACATCTGGGTGAAAGACATGTTAAAGAACATGTATGTACAGTTAGACCTAGTAGCATTGCAAAGCCTGAACCAAAGTAACCCAATAACAGAGAAGTGGCTTGCAGTCCTAGCTACAAAGAATTTACAATTCAATGGAAGGTGATAATGTAGCACCTTAGCAGACAGAGAGGGGCCCATGAATCTGCAGTGAGAAGAACTAAGGGGCTAGCATCCAGCCCCCCTTTGGGAAGATTCTGTCCCCAAAGGTTCTGATTGGGCAGTTTAAAATGAGTACAGAGTCACCCCATCCTGTTAGCATGAGAAGTATAAGAACAAAGCCCAAAGGTGTGTCTTGGGTCTTTTTGTCTTTGTTTTTCGCTCTCTTGGTGTGAAAGGTGGTGGGTGCAACATCCTGCCCCACCAGGGCTATGTGGCCTCATAGGTAACTGGGAGCTGAAGACCTACAACTGAAAGCTGACCAGGTGAGAGTTAGGGGAATAATAGAGATAGCCAGTTAGCTTTGTTATTTTAATGCTGAGATATTTCCTAGAAGTTTTATGCCTCTAGCATTTGCTGCCTTTTGTAACTTTAAGTAACCCTATGTACTTAATAAAGTAAAAATCCTTTTACTAAGTTGTTTCATTGTCTGTTGGGAACAAGGTTTCAGAATCCTGCCTAGCTGTTCAACAAGCTACCAAATCCTCAGTGAGGACTAGTAACTTGAGGACTGAGGCTTTAATTAAAGAAAGTGCTCAGTGCCTGCAAGGGTTAGAATTAAGCCTAGAGTGTCTCACTGTCCCTGGGCTGAGACACTGGCACATACAGGGTGGTGGCAGTACTACCGAACAGGGGTCCTTGAGGGCTCTAGAGTTCAAGAACCAAGAACTCTGAGCTCCCCAAAACCCTGGGAGTGTACGGAAGTTTACGACAAACATGTCTTCAAAGAGGTCCATGGCTGCATGCACATTGTGGTAATCATTCAACGGTGTAGTCCAGAGGTATACCTATAGTTTATCAGCCTTTGTTTTGTCACCACTATCAGTAACTACTTCAGGAGGATAATAGAATGGCTTGCAGCTTATGCTTGAGAGAAGGCCTGTAACCATTGTTAGTTAAGCTATTGAAACAATTATCCTAAATTTCCCTAAGATATCCTGTCCATTTTTTATACTGTTTCCTTTAATTTTTACATTGTGGCTTTCTATAATTCTGATTTCAGGTAACCAGCATTCATTTTGAGCAGAATGTTTGTGCGGTTTGTGAAACAACACTAGGGTTCTGTTTAATCAAAGTAATTTATTCCTTTCATCTGTTTGTCAGTCTTATTCTTGGCAACTGCAAATGAAAAGTAACTTTCTTTAAAGATTTAGGTCATTTTGGTAAATTGTAAGTAACAGATTACAAAGTTTTTGTATGTGGAAACCATGAAAATGTTTTGCATTTGGAGTGCCCTGAAAATTGTTGTAGTCTGATAATGTTGTAGAATGAGTTATCAACATCTACTTCTGTTGTTTTTCTTCTTAAAAGACTTTCATTACTGTTTTTCTGAGTAGGGTTGTACAAAGCGCTATACAATAACTGATTAATTAGCATATTTTATTATTAGCAGAGTGTATGTAGCCCTTTTAAAGAAGGATCTCTAGTTTTACCATGGGGGGGGGGATTTTCAGGCAATGACCAATGTATTTTGTTCATATGAATAAGTGAGACTTTGAAAGTTTGGTTTTTGGTAGATAATGTTTTTTGGTCTAACTGTTTTTGTTTTGTTTCTGAAAACTGGGTTAGAATCCAGTAGTTTGCATCTACTCTGAGTAAAGTTAGCTAGTAATGCTGGATTGGATGAAACTGCAATACGGAGGGCAGCTGGTTATAAGATTTTCTTTTTAGATGTTTTTGTTATTTGCATATTATCTACTGTAGTGTGTAAGATAGGAGGTCTTTTGCCTATGGGAGTCTCTTGGACTATAGGTTGAACTATTGAACTATATATATGTGCTGAGATGCTTGTTAGGGGTCTGGAGAATTTAATCCTGTGAAAGGGATTGTACTAGAAGCTTTCCTCATGTTAATTTTTGCAAAACCTTAGCTCTATGATGTATTTAATTTCACACTGATGAACTGGGTTATGATATACTGCCCTTCTTCCCCCTTTTTGTACATGGGTGCACTCCTAGCGAGGCTGCAATGATGTGCTGTAGCTTCTAGGGAGAGCAATGCAGAACTCGAGGACCCTTCCTTGCGGCACTGATAAATCCGAGTTGTGCTGCCCTTCTCTGCAATCACTCTGGAGGTATGAATGAGAATCCCACCCTCACTTCCTGAATGATCAGCAAGTGCTGTTTTGTAGGCTTACCTAGCAGAGGTCAAGCAATATTTAACTGTGAGGAATGCAAATGACAGATTTACAAGGGTTGCTGTCCTACTTGATGGACAATTAAAGTGCTGCTCTCTTAGATGAGGGCAAAGCCTTTAAGATCCAGTAAAAAACTAAACAGGGCATATTCTCTTGGGCTGTTTTTGAGGGTGCCTATTCGTATTTCTTGAAGACTAACTTACCAAACTCTGGCATTTTTTGTGCCTATGTTCATTTTGGTGTTGGATGGAATCCTGTATTTGTTTTTCTCATCTAGTCAAGAAGGGCTTGATTTTCTCCTAGCTGTTAGGAACTAGATTGATACATCAAGGAAGAGTGGGCAAAGAAAACATTAGTTTCATTAGTATTTCTCAGGCTATTTAACTGCACTCTGTCCCCTAGCAAAATGAAGAATTACAGCTAAGTTAGAACTCACCCCCTTCCCCAAGTCAAGATTGGTTATTTGCAAGCCTCCCTAAGCAAAACTTAAGTGCTGTTTGGATAACCACTGTTAAAGTATCTTTGAAGGAAAAGGGGTTGGTTTGATGATCAGTCTCTTGAATGTTTTGATGGTGTATGTAGATTGCAGCTTGCCACCTCCTGGCTCAACTCACTTTTCAAATACTTTTTCTGAAATGTGATAATGCAGGGCTTGGCAGCATGTCCAGCAGGCACTGAGGAGGACAGCCTGTAGGCAACCAGGCAGGCACAGCACCAGATGGGAGGAGTTCTCACCATGGGAGGGGTGGGGCAGCTTATGGGATCTGATGAGGCCAGCCAAGAGCCCCTAGGATAAGAGGCTAGGAGCAGGGAGAAGCCCTGGATAGCTGAGGAAGGCCACCTTCCCTCTAGCCAACAAACGGAAGGGAGACCCATCCTAGGAAGCAGACTGACCTTCCGTGGTGGGACAAACTCAGACAGAGCTTGGACCCGAAGGTTCTGGAACCAAGTTGATGTCCCCACTGTCCCCTTTCTGACCTCACAAAGGTCAAGGAAAATTAGACAGAACAGAATGAATTGGAATTCATGGGGTAGATTTTTTTTTCATGGGTAGTGACCATGGGCTAAATTTTTTTTCTAAATGAGAAGAGGCACAAGCATTAACCATTACTATTAACTTGCTCAGTGCTCAGCAAAATAGCTTGGAAACGTTTGGGCATGTGGCAGTAGAGCCCTAGACCTACACCCAGCTCAGCTTGTTTCCCAGTGTTATCCTTTCTGTTTCTAGATCTCCAGAGCATTGACCTCTCTTCCAGTCATCTCCTCTGTTGTGGGAGGCTGAGCATGAGAAATGTGTTACCCCCTTCCTAAACCTAGGTCCTAGACAAGTGGGGAGACACATCTAGGGCGCAATCCAAACTGCCCTTTCAGCCAGCTCAAGTCCCTTGGACCGACTGAAGAGTGTTGCAAAACTGCTCTAAAGCACTTTTTGCACTGCTCTTGGGGGAGATAGGCCAGTGCACAGATGTGCACCTGCTTCCCCCCACACTGACACTAGTCCTGGGACCCGGTAATTTTGCACCGGCCCAGTTTGAGGGGGCTTGGAGAGGGCGGGGAGGAGACGGGAGGGATGCATTTCAGGGTGAGGGTGATCAGCAGGTACTCCTGGGGGCGGGCACATGGGAGCAG
This sequence comes from Tiliqua scincoides, assembly GCF_035046505.1. Lineage (NCBI taxonomy): Eukaryota > Metazoa > Chordata > Lepidosauria > Squamata > Scincidae > Tiliqua > Tiliqua scincoides. The sequence continues at coordinate 151,520,141 of NC_089822.1, forward strand.
GAGGTGAGACCAGGATCCAGCAGTTATGCTGGATCCTAGCTCCAGGTGACCTGGGGCAGTCCTGGGCTGCTCAGATTTGCTCTACTGATTTAGGTGGTGCAGATTCTAGTAGCCCCATTGGGGCTGATGCGACTTCCTGGGGTAAGGGAAAAATCTGCCCATGCACTGCCTTCCTGCCTTTTTCTTCAGACAAAAATGCATTCCTACCAAGTATCCCTATCAGTTTCAAATGCTCTTAAAAACCAAAAAGTACATTATTATTATTTTTTTTTAAGTTCCCCTTTGGCAGAATGTTTTCTCTTGTTTGGCTCCAAATCTGTGCTGGTCACCTGTATGTCTTGTCACTCTGTCTCTTCACTCTGTCAACACAGTACTGAATGTAATAAGAGAACAGCTTATGGTTCTCCATTTGCCACATATCCTAACAGTGCAATCCTATGATGGCAATGGATGGGTGTAATGTCTGTCTTATTTGAAGCCCTTCCAGCACAATGAAGGAGGAAGAAACAAGCCTAGGCAACTCCATACTGACATGGCTATCCCTGAAATTATGTCAGTATCCATGGAAACCCCTACACAGCCCACCAGTCATGGGATGGCATCCTAATGTTGGCCCAATGTGAGCTTGATGTTAGTATGATGTTGGATGTCAGCCTGAAGTCAATCTGATGTGAGCCTGACATCAGTCTGATGTGCAAGGAACCAAACGTCTCATTTACGCAGTCCCAAGGTGAGCAGGCAGGGTGAACCAAGCGGGGGTGGGGGCAGGCGCAGGTCCACCCCTGAGATGACACCTCCTCATGCCTCCCAAAGTGAGTAACGTGACAGCCACCACTGCCAACACACACACGGTCACAAGTATGCCATTGCAACTCCCCTCTGCCTGTAGGAACTGCTGTGGCACAGACAGCAAGGATGCAAAAGCAGAGACCTTCTAGGAATCCTATCTCCTAGAGTTATGCGCGCGCGCGCACACACACACACACACAAACACACAAACACACACCAATGAATTTTTTTTAACCACAGCAGACCAAATGCAGGAAGACACCTGCCTTAGAAGAAGGTAACTACAGTGGTGCCTCGCAAGATGAATGCCTCACACACCGAAAAACTCGCAAGATGAAAGCGTTTTTGCTATTTTTTCTGGTGACTCACAAGGCGAATTTTTCTATGCCGTGCTTCGCAAGATGAATTTTTAAAATTAAAAAGTTGAAGTTTTGTGCTTGAAATTTTTGAAATCCTCTGCACAGTATGTATGCCTTTAAAGAGCACTTAATAAACACTTTGTAAACCAAATTTGACTTTGTTCTGACTTTTTTTGCCCATAGGAACGCATTAATTAAATTTCAATGCATTCCTATGGGAAACTGTGTTTCGCAAGATGAAATTTTCGCAATACGAAACGACTTGTGGAACGCATTAATTTCGTCTTGCGAGGCACCACTGTATGTGAAATAATTTTTTTGATGTCAAGGGTCTGAGACCCTGTGTGAGAGTTCCCCAGTTAGGGAATCCTTTTGCAAAGGGAGGGACTGAGATGAGTCACAAGGAGAGCCTTAGCAGCACCCAGGCAAGCTAGGATGCAGGCAGTCACTGTGCAGAGATGCACACTGTGTGCTAGGCAGAGGCAAGGACCACAATTTGTTTTGAGTGGCCAGTAGACATGGCCTCCAGTGGGGATCTAGGCAGAGGCCAGGTCTGTCCTGCGCTTTGAACGGCCTGCACTGGTTGTCAAATACACTAGGTATGCCACTGGGTGGGATAGGGATAGCTGAGATTTTCTGGTTTTTTTCCTTACCCATTGTTTTTTATGGCTTCTAAAATTCCTTTTTCAATTCCTACATCAGCTTAGATATTGGTGTAACGTTTTGCATTTTTAAGGGGTCGGGACATGTCTGTTGTCTGGAGAAGGTTTAGCATATTGCAAATCTTGACTCTTTCTTGTTCTACCCACATCCCTCCTATTTGCCCACCCCCTTTTGCGTTAACTATAGTTGTGCAGGTGTGAAAGGTATGTTGGTGTGGCATTGTGCTGGCATCCATGGCCTATCTGGCAGCAGAGCTGGGGCTGTGATGGTGGGACTGTCACTGCAGTAGCATATCTATAATTATGTTGGCATTTGAGGACATATGCCGTATCCTCAAGTGCTCAGACTAGAGTTTCTGAAATACAGGTTTGAATCCTTCGAGAGGTGGGTCTTGCACTTTGTGAAATTCTGTGTACATGTACCCAGCTAATCTTAAAATTGTTGACCTCACAGAGTCCTAAGACTCTTATGTCGTCTTTAATATCATAGATCAAAATTACTGTATGTCATGTAAAAAACATCCTGCTATAAAAATGGGCAATTAAGATTCCGCTTTCTCTCTCTCATTTCTTAAAAATTAAAATGCATGTTTTATAAAGTGTTAGCTTCACAGTATTAACAGCGCAATCCTGACTTGTGCTGGAATAGGCAGGCTGGTGGGCCTGCACTGTACCCAGTGCAAGTTTGGGGCTGGCTGTGGGTAAGCCTGAGGCAACTGGAAATATTTCCCCTTATCCCATGTCGCACTGCAGCAGCCCCAACAGGACTACTTAGATCTGCACCACCCAAAGAGATGGTGCAAATCTAAGCAGCCCGGAGCTGCCCCACGCTTCCCAGGAATGGGACTAGGATCCAGCATAAGTGCTGATTCTGGCACTGCCTACCACTCCCCACCCACTTGCTCACATGCCTGCTACCCACCCTCTCCCCACCCTGAAATGTCTTCTCCCTGCCATCCCCATGCCCCCACCAGACCTCTGTGCCAGCCTGGAAAGGCTGGAGCAAACTTACTAGACCCAGAACCCATATCCGTGCGGGGAAGCCAGCGCGCGTCCTTTTGCTGGCCTCCTCCACTCCAGAGTCAGCACAAACGTTCCTTAAGGCTGGTGCAAGGGACTTGCGCTGGCCCAAGGGAGTGTTAGGATTGCGCTCTAAGAGAAATATTAAGGGCCCAATCCTATCCAACTTTTCAGCTTTGATGCATCTTGTGGTGGTAGGGCAATCATAGAGGTCTCCTCAAGGTAAGGGAACATTTACCATTGGGGCTGTATTGATGTTTCATTGGCACTGAAAAGTTGGATAGAATTGGGTCCTAAGATTGCAATCCTATCCACACTTACCTGGAAGTAAGCCCCGTTGACTGTAGTGGGACTTAGTTTTGAGTAGACATGCATAGGATTGGGCTTTAAGTAATGTGAAAACTTCAATGTAAGAGTGTTTTTTAATCAAGGACTTGTTTTCACTACTTTTTAAATGACTTTTTCCCAAATTGATAAAACATGGAAAATGTGGTGCAGATTTTTAAACTTTGAATGATCAAGTTCTATTTTTGATATTTCGTAGAACTCATAATGCAAATGTGGAGTGGATAATTTTGGTTATTTGCTAGTCTGGAATTCTTAACTGTTGAATTTAGAGTTTGTTTTTCCTCTGTCATTTGTTGGCTCCATGCTGAGATTGAAAGCTCAGCTCACTGAAAGGTTTATATATTTAAAACAAAGACAGTGATATTGAAAAACTTCCCAATTGCCTTCATTTTGCAAAACTGAACTGACCATATCTAAACAACCTAGAATGTCTTCCTTATTTTTCTATTTGTATGCTGATGATTTTTTGTTTATGTACTATAAGATTGACCTTAGCAAGAAGAGAGCCTAGTTTGATTACAGGACAGATGGTGAAATTGCATATTGACTGGAGATACTGTGGTGCCAAAGACACATTTTCCAGTAAGTTAGTTGAAGGCTGTAGTTGGCTGAAGTGCTATTGGGTAGCAGAGATATGTCACCATTTTGGAAAAGTCACTTGCTCTTAGGTGTGCCATGATGACTGTCGTTTAACTGGTGGGCAGCTGGACTGCATTGCACTGCATGTTATCTCCAGGGGCACATTGTACACCTATCCGTGTGGCAGATGCGGATGAAACCTACTGTTCTGCGCTGAAATACTCTGCAGGTAATCTGCATTAAAGTACATTGTCTGCTGCAGTGAGTTAAAGCAGCATTATAGCAGGAAGAAAATACACGGTCCGATTCCCATTGTGTTGTCGGCAGTCTCTATCAATAATACATAAAGAGAACTATTTCTCTCCTTAGTGGCAGCGGTGGTTGTGTTGCTCGGCTTGCTCGGCCTTCTCACTGCAGATTGTTATATTAACCACCACTTATAGGTTGCTCTGCCTTTAGCAAAAACAGGTATTAAATCCTACTTTATTTTGTGCTGCTTTTGTCTTTCCATATTGGATGCACTTTGTACAATATGCTGGGGGTTGTGTTTGCAAAAGATGGTGTCTCTTTCTAATCTACCTTTTCCCCGCTATGTTGCAAAGGTAATTGGAATTCCTGAGAAAAAGGCGCACATACCTTTGAAGCAATGAGTCTCATAAAGCTTGATTAAGGGACCTTGTTATCTTTATTTTTTAAAAGAAGTTTTAAAAAAAATTTAACTTCCATGAAGTTACCATGGTTACTCCCATACTTGGTGGCTTCTTTGCCTCTTTCTTACCTTAAATGCAGCTGCGCTGCCATTAAGTATTAAAACATCAACATTGGAACATCCCCAATGTCAGCCAACCGTAAATCCTGTTTATGTTCCTCATAGAAGAGGGAAGCTGCAGTGGCGCCCGTTCGGAGGGACTGTGGAGTGGGGGATGTTTTAATGCAGGCTTCTCAAGGCATTGGGAATAGTGAAATGTCTCTATCTCCCATGCTAGAATAATTATAGGCAATAGAAAAGAACCTAGAAAGGGATGTAGCATTAGTCTACCAGAGAGAGAATGCTGTTCCCTTCCTAGCAGAGCTAGTTTGCTTCCTTGTCGTGTGTGTCAATTCAGCATCAAATTGATGCACTATACTCAGCCCGTAGTGGGCTAATGCTGCCACTTTATCCCATTGTTTTAGTTGCAGTGAATGGCATATTGCTTAACTTCTCTGCATGCCACTGTATCCCAGCCATTCACCCTTTTACTCTCTTGGACGCTTACGAATGTATGAAGTGCCTTATAATGAATTTTTGACCACTGGTCCATCTAACCAATATGCAGTCTGAAACCCTGAAATGCAACTGCAGTCTTTCTGAGTCATTTTCCAACCCTGCCACCTGAAATCATTTTGTAAACCTGTGAACTTCTACAGATTCAGAGCATTGGTCCACCTAATTCAGTACTGTCTACATAGGCTGGCAGTGGCCCCCCAGAGTTAGTGTTGTCTTTTTGCCAGGAACAGAATCCAGGACATTTTGCATGCAAAGCATGTACAATAGAGCTATAGGCCCTACTATTTCTGAATAGCAACGTATTCAGGGCTTGATCCTGACCTTTGCATGAATTCTCAGTGCTGTAAGGCCCAGTCCAGCGCTGGGCCCACGGTAAGTCTTGCAAACATGCATTATGGCACGTTTGTAACAATGTGTGCGAGTGGTGAACCAGTGTGCGAACATCTGGAGGAGGCCTAACAACCCATTCCTGAGCTTCCCGCAGCGCCCAGGCTTGGTGGCTCCGTGGAGGGCTGCCGCCAGATCCAGCGCCTCCCGTGCTGCCGCGGAACCTAGGCGACCACTGTGCGCTAGCCCAGCGCTGGCTGGCTCTGGGCTAACTCCGGCGGAAGCCAGCGGTGAGCCCTGCAAACGTGCCATGGCATGTTTGCGACTGTGGTCCATGGCATGGAGCCGTGCCACAGACCACAGGATTGGGCTCTCAGGCTGCAATCTCATGCACACGTACCTGGGAGTAATCCTATTGAACACAACAGGATTTACTTCTGAATAAGCATACATAAGATAGCTCTATAGTCTATACCAGGAGTGTCCAAGGTTTTTGGCAAGAGGGCCACATCATCTCTCTGACACTGTTTCGGGGGCCGGGGAAAAAAAGAATGAATTTACATTTAAAATTTGAATAAATTTACATACATTTACATAAATGTATATATTAAAGATGAGCTTATATGAATGAATGAAGGTCTTGCAATAGCTCAAGGCCTATAAAGGGCCTTGCACAAAGCAAGGCCGGCCTTTCCTTCGCTGCCGCTATTGCATCACAGACATGAAACAGCAAGCAGTGGAAGAAGCCCTCATCCCACAGCTCACGCGAGAGGTCAAACAGTCACCCTCACGCTAAGAGCAGTTGCATCTGGCCAGTGCGGGCTCCAACAAATCTCCAGAGGGCCAGAGGCTCATTGGAGACTGGGGGCTCCCTGAGGGCCACATTGAGAGGCCTTGAGGGCCGCAAGTGGCCCCAGGGCTGGGATTTGGGCACCCCTGGTCTATATGATCGCTAATTCATTGACAACCTAATCCTGTTCTCCCATTATCTTCTGCTGAGCTGTGCTGATGGCAACAGGACATGCTTTGGTGGGAAGGTGACCATATGACTATCAAAAGGTAAGTAAAAAATCTTTTTTGTTACCTCCTGGTAAGCCACCATATCACTTCTGGGTCTCTGTGGACCCACACCAGCTATTTTGCTGGTGTAAGTTTGAAGACAGGAAGGGCATGGAACAGGTTGAAAAATTGTGTGTGTCTTTGAGAACCAGCCCTCTCCAAATCTCCCCTGAACAGCCACATCTGGGCTTGCGGAGCATCTGGGTGAGTGGTTCTCACGTGGTGCTGCTGGCAATTTCTGCCAGCTGTTCTGCCATGCTCAACAGTGGTGCAGTTTTTGCAGTGACGCAATGGGGCTATCTTGAGAAATGCTGCCATAAGCCCTTGATAGGATAAGTCTGTGAAATACTTTAGCTAATAATCAAATCTCTAACTGGTTATTTGTTAACTGATTGAGAGCCCAATCCTAGTTGTGCATTGTCGCAAACATGCCATAAGACATGTGTGCGAGGCTAAACGCTGGATGGGCACCAGTGCTAGCCTGGCGCTGGGCTAGTGCTGGGTGGGTACCCAGCCTCTGCTACTCGGCAGTTGCATGGACTGCTGAGCCATGGAGAGGAAAGCGGGAGTGGGGGGAGAGGCGTTCCGGGGAGGTGGGTGGTGGGGGGAGGGCGGGGAGAGGGCGGGGAGGAGATGTCACCGGGAGGTGGGAGGAGGGCGGGGAGAGGGCGGGGAGGAGATGTCACCGGGAGGTGGGAGGAGGGGAGAGGCGGGCAAGAGAGTGGGGAGGGAGGGAGGTGGGTCTGGTGGAGCTCCACTCCACTGGATCCAGAGTGTTTGTATGGGGCTCAGCACCCGACACGAATGCTCTTACTTCCCCATCGACCTTTTGGTCAGCAGTGAATCAAGTAGCCCCATTGCAGTCTTTCTCATTCCTCACTAGTCCTGCTTTTAACATTATTAAAAAAACCTACTCCTGATTATTTAAGTAGCAATATCGATGAAGTAAGATGTGGGGTAATTGACATTTGGGACTTAACCTTTGCTGTGATGTTTGTGAAATCATTAGTTGTCTTATATTTTTAAAAATTACTCCCCTTCAAATTCCCCCTGGCTTTTAAAAAATTAAGCAAACAATTTCTTGCTTGTGTTTCTTTTTTGCCCCTTCATCTTTCCACCTCCTCCACTTCTTTTCATTCTTCCATCTCCCCTTCTCCTCCTCTTTCCCAGTGAAAGATTTTTTTTTTCTTGCTGTGTCAAGGCAATGTGGCCTGGTTCTGTAATAAAGAGACGGCTTATTAGAATTAAAGCCTAACAGTCTTAAAAAAAGCAATCTCGGCAAGATTGAAGCCACAGGGGAATTGTAAATTCTCAGCAAAGACCTCATTTAAAGACTGGAATGAAAACGCATGCATGGGCGCGAGCAGCATAAAACCCTCACTGAAGGAGAGAAGGTTTTAGTTTAAAATTAAAATAAGTGAAGGAGAGTCATGTGGGAGGGGAGGAGACAGATCTGAGGTCTGCCAGCCCCCTTCAGGGTTGTCCTCTTGCCAAAGTTAAGTAATCCTGTTGGAATTTTTCCCCTTCCAGGTAATTTTTTTTAACTTAATTCAACCTTAATGCTATTAATAGACAATCTTTTATGTACTTATATTTAAATCAAATAACATGGCAACAAGCAATAGCCGTGCTAGTATTTTTTCTTTTCTTTTTGGAGTGAAAGATTTCCAATCTATTTTTTGTTTGTTTGTTTCTTACTCCCTTCACAATATGTTGTTAATCATCTTTTTCTGTATTCTGCTTTTATTTCTCAGGGGATGGATTCCCCTCAGCCTTACCCAACCTTTTCCTGTTTCCGACAACCACTCACTTCCCTATCTCTGTGCAAGTAGTGATTGCAAGAGTGGCAGCAAAACACAAGCAGCTAGGGTTTTTATTTACGGTGCAGCCTTGCTAGGCAGAATGTCAAGGAACTCACTGCTAATCATCCTGCTATCTGCAAGTTCATCAGGTAATTTTTAGAGACTTGTAGGTACTGAAGGTACAATTCTGGTATTGATAGAGCAGATATACAGCCCAACAGTGGCAGACCTGGAGGGCAGGGGCTGCAAATGACCTGGGTACCAGGAATTCAGTTGCCCTGTGGGTGGCATTGTGACTCACCCCCAGCCCCCCCCCCCACTGCCACCGGCTGTTGAAGTGGCAGGGAACTGCACCGACAGTGGCTGCACTCTCACAGCCACTGTCATCTCACAGCCACTGTCAGTGCGGTTTCATGCCAATCTGAGGGCCGCCCTCCTCTCCTCCCCTTTCTTTCAAGGGGAGGAGGGGGACAGCCCTCCGATCAGCAATAAACTGCGCTTAGAGTGGCTTCACTTCTGTAGCCACTCTAGGTGTTGTTCCTGACCGTCTGAGGACGGCCCTCAGAACAGCCAAGGAACCCGCCTGGCAGGAAGCAGCATGTCTCCTCCAATTTTGGAGAAGGTGCGCAACGCTTCAAGCCTCAAAGGAACTGTTCACACCGCTTCTAAGTGGCACGGATGGCTTCTTTGGAGCTTTTTTGTGCTGCTGGAAGGTGCCCAGGAGGCAGGCAATGCTTGCCTCCTGGGTGCCTTCCAGTGATGTGAAAAAGCTCCATTGGAGCTGTACGTGCCACTAGAAGTGGTGTGGAAGGCTTCATCAGAGCCTAGGCTGCCTCCCCCCCCTTTATTTCAAAGGGCATACAGAAGAGGCAGCACACTGGAGGTAATTGCGGTGACAATGATGTTACCATAATTACTTTTGTGTGGGGTGGTGCGTTGGGGGGGAATCATGGCCCATGGTGGGAAAACTGCCAGGAATGCCACTGCAGCCCAATACCCATCCTTTCCCCCTCCACCTGCTGTTGCAGCTGCTCCAAAAACAGGTGCACTGTATACAGCGGTGTGGGGGGGGGAGGGAATCAAGAGCCTTCAGCAGAGAAAGGGGGTTTAAATCTGTAAGCCTTCCTCTCCACAGTGGGAGTCTCCTTGGACCTGTGCTAGCAATTTCACTAGCGCAAGCCTGAGGAGAGAAAGGGGGCGGAGAGACTACAACCAGAGGGGATAGAACCTTATGTGCGCCATCGCTGCTGGGCCCACCCCTCCATGCCCAGTTTTACCCCATCCCTGCCCCTGTTTTGCCCTCCCTCACCTCTTCTGCCAGCTTACCTGCTCTGATTGGTGGCAGGAGAGCCAGTGTGCTGACCCAATGAGTGTTTTGGATTGTGCTTTCAGTCTCTTAACTATCATTATTACATCAACAAAACTGGGCAGGGACACATTTGACAAGCTAGGCTCCCCTGTGCTGCCTGCCCCCATTAAAGGGTATGTTCAGGTGTACAACTGTGATGTTTGAGTGCCCAACAGAGTGTAGGGTGGCTGTATTTTGTGATACTGTAGTAGGAGGAGCTAAACTTACCAAGCAACGCCTTGCAGAAAACTCTAGGAATTGGGGTTCTGTGGGTCTGTATTTGGTAGCCTCAGCAGGACAGCATGGGCAACCCTCACATAGCTCTTGCACACATCTGTGCTCAAATGAAAATAATGATGGCATTAGCAGAGAAAAGTAAAGGCTGATTTATGTATGCTCCTCAGCTCCCCTGCCCTGGGCCAAGGCAATGGGGAGCTTGTACTCTCCTGCCAACAGGTGATGACAAAGATAATAATTGATACAAACACAAGCATTTCCTTCCCTGGAACATCTGCAGGCCAGCAGCAGAGAAGTGATTACACCAGAGAGCCCTTGACTCCTTGCTGGTTATTAATTTAACGCATTTGGAAGGGATGGCACTAAGTCGAAAAATAGATTCCATGCAGTAAGTTTTCATGCAGTTCTGGAATCTGATAAAAATCGCCAACTGAATCCAGTTTAACTCTGCTTACTGCTATAGTTGGAGACTGGCAGAAATCTCCATGGCCATGTTAATATGTACAAAGGTGAATAGTGGAGATATTCAAGAGAAAGCACTGCTAATTATTAATCATAACATTATCCGCATAATTTTTCATTTTGCCCATTTTTGTAGTTCTCAGAACTGTAAAAGAAGGGTGGACATTTGTCATTTTTACAGTTTTGGGAACTAACAGCCTGATTCTAATTGGGTATTTATGGTAGTGGAACTCCATTCCACTGTAGTAAATGATTATATGGCAGCACATGGAGCAAGCTGCTGGCAGCTTGAACTGCTCCCTCAAACAGCAGTGGTGCCAGAGGGGCTCTGCTGGATACCACTACTTCTGCCACTGAAGGTAAGCCAGTCAGGGGATGGGTAGGGCAAGGATTGGGACCTTTGGGGAACATGATGGGGACTTGCAGAGGGCAGATAGCAGCAGCAACACCTCTGCCGATGACCTCTGCTCTGTTTCAACCCTCACAATCCCTTTTGCCTCTACTCAGACTTGCATCAGCTAAACAGCAGATTCAGGTAGACTCATAGGGGCCAATGTGAGTGCTGAGTAAGACAAGTAAACAAAACATTTATTTGCTTCTCTGCCCTAGCATGGTCTCTAGTCAGTGGAGCCTGTGCTGGCATCACTGCACCCTGAAAGCAGCTTTTAGGGTTGGGCTTTGATGCTCAGAAAGAGCAACCTGTTTCAGGTAGATTTGCCGAATGTAGTCTGTACCCTATGCTCTGTCATGGGGAGATGGGCAGGGGAGATGGGGACTCCAGGACATGGCATTTCCTGTTTTCCCCCCCTTCGCCATTGTTCCTTGTGCACAGTGGTGGTTGCGACCCTTGTGCTGCCTCAGGGCGAGCCTGGAAATGCCACCCTGACGGGTCACATCTGGAGGTCTTCTGAGGGCTGGAGGGGTTGCACATGGTCTCTCTGGCCCTCAGAATGCCTCTGCAATACCTTAGAAAGGTACTTCCAGTTCTTTGAAAAAGCCTCTCAAAAAAGTTTTCCAGAGGCCTTAGAAGGCCTTCTGAGGGCTGGAGAGGCTGCAGTCTCAGAACACCTCCAGACGTGACACCCTCATGAAAGCAGTGGGGAGCCCTTGGAGTACTGCAGAACCTGGTCGCATGGCTGGGAGCACTTGTAATCGCTGACTCCCCTAGGTATGCCTGTGGGCTTACTTCTATCTATGTCAGGTCTTTTGTTGCCTTATGCCCCAATTCTATCTCCTTCCCCCACTGGCTGTAAAGTAGTGCTGAGGCTGCTTTAAGGCAGTCACACAGAAACCTCCACTGACGAGTGCAGCAGGCCCACTGGTGGGGAGGCTGGAACTGCCCCCTGTGTGCCAGTGGACCCACAGAGCAGGAGCAGGTAAGCCTGCACAGGGAACTGGAGGGAGGCAGGGAGGGGGTTGAATGAGGTAAGGGTGGGCAGAACAAGGTGATGGCAGAGACAGGGAAGAGGGCAGATCAGACCCAGGAGGGGGGCAGGATCTGTGGTGGCACACACCAAATCCCATCTGCCTTCCTGGTTCAACACAAATTTGCGCCAGCTATAGAGCTGGAGTAGGTCCGAGTTGACCCATAATGGCTGCTGGGGCTTACACCTGTGAGGACAAGGTGCCAGAGGACAAATGTCCCTTTACCTGAGGAGGCCACCAGCAGCCAGAATTCCCCTGTGGGATACTGTCATAGCTATGCCAGTGCCACTGCATCACTGTGCAGGGATTTAGAGAAGATTGGGCTAAGAGTGTTTTCCAGTGTCAAGGCAGTGCCCATCATCTGAAGGGGGATTGGGATATGCATGTGCCAACTCCTAACCCTATCTCCACCCCTCCCACGTCTCTCCCGCTTCCTGCATCAGTGTCATCCCTGTTTTGGCCTCCCACTGGCCAAGTTGCACTGGCATCTAAGTTACACTGGTGCGGTGTTTTTCTGGCATTGCGTCATCATCCATCAGCCCTATGCTGGTTGGGCTGTTGTTGTACTGGTATACATGGTGATAAGTGTAGGTGTTTTTCAAGGACAGGATTGAGCTGTTAATCTTTGAATTTTCCTTCCTTCAGATGTCTTGAAACATCTAGTTGGACCTGATTATTTAATTAACACCTGTATTAGACTAACAGCACAATCCTGACTGGTCCTTGGGCTGGTGCAAGTCAGCTAGGCTGGCGTGCAGGCCTGCAGAGGCTGACTTAAGTCTCCGTGCCGATGGAAGCACTGAGCCTTGCGTCAACCAAGCTGGGCCGACACAAGGCTCTGGGGTGGGCGGGGAGGAGGCGGGAGGGAAGTGTTCCAGGGAGGGGTGGGTGGGTGGTAGGTGGCCCTGGGGGCAGACGGGTGGGGAGCGGGAGGCAGGGCTGGGACCTAGCAGTTATGCCAGATCCCAAACCCCATTCCTGAGGAGTGCGGAGTGGCTTCAAGCCGTTCCACTCTCCTCGGATGTGCGCCACCTCAGGAGGTGGTGCAAGTCTGAGGAGACCCATTGGGGTCAGGGTGGCTTACCTATAAGTAAGGGAAACAGTTTCCCCTTGCCTCTGGCTGAGCCACTTTGGGCACCTCCTGTGCTGGAAACAGCACAAGCCTCCTGGCTTGCCTATTCCAGTGCAAGTTAGGATTGTGCCCTGTGAGTGTGATTTTGGGAAAGGTTTGCCTAGTATAGCCTGTATAGCTTTGCAGCCTACACTAGAAGGTCTGCAAACTTTGTAAAGATTAGACTGATTGATGTGGTTCATTTTTTAGTGTTGTTTTCAGCCTGTGTCAGATCTTTTCTTCAGCCATGATTGAATGTGCATGTGGTGAAGTGATTATGTGAGTGATCAGCTGTGAGTTTTAGATTCTGATTGGGCATGTAAAGAAGTTGGTATGCACTGCTGCGAGATCATCTGTCTTCACTTAACCTTCAATTTTCATTAACTGTTGCACTTGCCTTGTCTTGCAAGGGGCTGTACTGGCAATTGAGGTAAATAAACTATAGTCCCTCTTGTCCTCTGTCCCATTTGTAATGGCATAATCAGGAGATGTAAAAATGTTTGTCCACAAGTCATGGTATTTGACTTTCTGTTGTAAAATTAGATGGATTTCCCAGCTTCATAAAATCCAGTTTTCATTTAACAAACCATCAAACATCTTCCTCATGGTTGCGAAGGTATATGTGAGACTTCGGCATTTAAATCACAATTGCCCAAATTCAGTGTGCGACCCTTCAAGAATAAATAATCTTTCTGTTTCTTTGAACTCTTCCAGTTTAACCAAATGATTGTTGCACAAATGTCCATCTTGCACCTGCTTCTCTTTCTGGTCATTTGGATAAAGAAGGGGTGTGTGTGTGTGTGTGTGTGTGTGTGTGTGTGTGTGATGGTATTTGAAAGGAGGAGCCTTAAGAGCCCAGTAAAAATAAAATCAGTTGCAAGGATCCTAGTCTAGGCAGAGGGTAAATTCTTTCATGGGGGACATCCATTCAAACAGCCAGCCGCCTGAATATCAAGGTTGATCGGCTTAGCGGTGCCTCCAGAGGGATGGGGTTTCAATCACAAAGTGTTTCTAACAGCTTCACTTTGAGACCTTTTCAGAAATAGGTCTTGTTTGTTTCTTTGTGAATGAGAAAGTGCTGTTTACTCTTTAGAACATACCAATCAAACAATTGTGTAGGGAATGCCCACGTGGCACAATAGTGTGAACTGACAGAGTCTGGGAGAAGGTTTCTGTGGACTGTGGGAGGGAGGATAGTTGGCTGCACACCAAAGGTCTTAAATCAATGTTTGTATTATTTTATAGTCACTTTCTTAGCTGTACATCTCCCCAACCCTTTCTCCTTCCTTTTCCACCACCTTAGTTCATGTAAACAATGTCCAAATTCTGCAGAACAGTTAGTGAAGCAATCTGAAAAGAAATTGTTATAACTCTGGAAACTATGCATATGTGTGTATTTGTATAGCATTAGAGTGACATAGTGGTTAAGTGTCTGACCATAGACCAATAGACCATAGACCAATGCTATGCATGTCTACTCAGGAGTAAGACCCATTAGAGTCAATGGGGCTTACTCCCAGGAAAGTGTGGATAGGATTGGGCTTCCAGCTGTGAACCCAAAAGTTCTTTGTTTAAATAACTTGACAAGAACTTGTTGTAAAGTGGCCTTAGCCAAGCAGTTGTTCTTTCAATCTCCCACCTGCGTGTATTGTTGCAGTTACCGTAAGGATCACGAGGTAAGGGAACAAACTTTGCCTTACCTTGAGGAGACCTCTGGGACTGCCTCCCAACTGCAGGATGCAGCACATGTCCCATTGGCACAGCTATCAGAGCTTGAAATTTGGTTAGGATTTGGGCCTAAGGTTATACCAAACTGAACTCTCCCTTATTTTCTTAAGAATCTCCATGGCTAAGGATTCTCGCTCTCTAGCTTTCCCCATCATGCTCACTCCAGTTGCTGGAGAACAGGGTGCCAGTCTGCTCCATTTGTGTGGCTCCACTCATGTGCTGCCAACCTGGAAGGTGTTGACTCTGATGCAGATGCACACAGAAGGCAGAGCTCTTCTAAACTAGGAAAGCTTTCAGCTGGATCCTTTGCATGTTTAGTCAGAAGAAAGCCTTGTGACTTCAGCGAGGCTTATGCCCAGGTAATTTCTCATAGGATTGCAGCTAGACAAAAACATGCAGTAATTCCCAATGCATTCACTCTGATGTAACTAAGAGCAGGAGAATGTGTTGCCTCACATCCTGCTCCAACACAGAACTTCCTGCCTACTTCATTTCAACAACTCAGAGAAGCCAGTTTAACCCTTTGGTGAAAGGGGAGTTGGGTAGAGCATTATTTGTAGAGTGCATCCTTCTCCCCCCCTTCCTTTTATTGTTTTGGAGGAGATCAGTGAAAGGTGCTCTTTCCCCTCAGCAGCATTGAGGGAAAAGAGGGCTCACTTGTGCCTGTTCCATTCTCAACCTTCATCACTGCCCATGCTCATTGGGGGTGTGTAGGTATGTAAATATGTGACTTTTAAGAGATGGTTGAATTCAGTAATGCTTACTTCTGCGTGAGGGACTCCTTGTTTTCAGCAACACTGAATCACAGGAGAGGCAAGTGATACTATACAAAACAGTATAGTGGTAACAGTGGTAATTTTCAAGTAACACTGGTGAAGGTATACCTGGGATGTCATCCGGGTACACTGAAGTGTTCTGTCGAAGAACTGTGATAGGCTGCCCGGCAACAAATGAGACAGTCATAGTATGTCTGACTGAGCAGTATGTGTCTGAGGGTAATTGTCTGTTTCAGAAAGGCTGCCAAGACTTGCACCTTAAATGTATTGTGTAGTATGGCCCTAGGTGAACAAACCCCATCAGTGCTGTATCTTGAGGGAGTAGTGTGTCTACACTTGTGCTTTAATTCTAGGTAGCACTGCAGTGAATCTTTGCAAGCAAACATTTTAGATGTTATAAAGGTGCTTTTGGGAGGTTTGAAATGGCTCCTACTCACCTCTATTGCAATTGTTTGTTTGGCTCGACTGCTGCTCTGACACCATTTTATTTAAACTAAATCATTGTTATCTCACTGGCTATGTGTGATTCAGCCAGTCGATAATCACGTAGCCAATGTTGTGATATCCTTATGTCATGTAGCTATAAAGGCAATTCAGAGTGAGGAGAGTCAGTGTTGGGGAGGGAGGGGTGTGACCGCAAATTCCTTTGACCCTGTTTTTCAGGTGAACCCCCCCCCCAAAAAAAATCACAAAGGGGGCATTTATGTGGGGACAAAATTATTTCCTGTTTTGGGCTCTGCCTTAGCACCAGAGATAACTGTTAGAATAATTTTCAGCTAAGATTATTTGGAACACTCTGTGTATCATATTAACTGACCCTCAAAACCTTGGGATTAAAGTCTATTTTAACACATGCATAGGTAGTGCTGTGTCCAGGTAACATGTACCTGGTTCCTGTTGTCATTCCCTCTAGAAGAGTGCTTGGTGGGGGAAAAAAGGATGTGGTGTACTTTGACTTGTCTGCCTTGTCAGGTGGCTAAGGCTCTGTGGTTATGACTTTTTACCTGGGATATTATAAAGAAAGCCAGTTCTGTGTGTTTGATTTTAGTGGTTTTTCTTTGGAAGCTCTAAGTGTTGGGGTCTCATCACCAATATGATGAATATGACTTTAGGAAGCAATTTGAGGCTGGAATCCTGTACACACTTTCCTGAAAGTAAGAGTGCAATCCAAACTGAGCCATAGGCTGGCACAAGTCACTTGCGCCAGCCTCCGGGTGTTGCAGAAGTGCGGTAAGGCACTTGTGATGACTTGGGAGCAGGCTGCACTGGTGGAAGGATGAGGGTTGGCCTGCTCCAGCCAGATCCAACCCTAGATTCAGTAAGTAAGCGCCGGCCTGGGAAGGCCAATGCGGGGCCTTTGGGAGGGCAGGGGGAGGGTGTTTCAGGGTGGAGGATGGGTGGACAGTGGGCCGGCCTGTGGGAGGACCAAGCCCAGAAGGGGGGTGGTGCCCGGATCCAGTACTTAGGCCAGATCCTAACCCCACTCCTGAGCAGCCCAACCTTACACCAGGCTTCTCCAATCTGCACCACCTCTTTAGGTGGCACACATCTGAGTAGCTCCATAGGGGCAGCTGCCCCGCAACATAGGGTAATGGGAATGAATTCTCCTTACTCTGAGTTGTGCTGCAACCTGGCCCAGCCCTGCTTGGATCCAGCTCAGGCCAGCTGGTCTGCCTGCTCCAGGGCATGTTAGGAGTGGGCTGTCTGTCTAATTCAACACAATGGGACTTATTTCTGAGTAGACATGCATAGGATTGTGCTGTGAGATTCTGTTATGCCACTTTTTTCTCACTGTTTTCCTAGTTAGTTAGTTTTCCTAGAATGGTTGGTGTGCATTCCAGTTGAAGATAAGTTCTAAGCATTCCTGAGAACATAACTTTTGTCTCCTAATCCATTGGCCATGATTCATTAACTCTTGTAAACATGCAGTGGCTTATCAGAATGCACATGAAACTCTGCATCCACATGGACCTCTGTATCCTTTTCAGCAAGCAGGGGGAATGCTCTACAGACACAATACAGAGTCCCTGGTTTGTCACTGAGCTTTTGCTTTCATAGAAGAAGAAGAGAGTCTGTTCCCCACATGGGATTTTTAATCATGCCCACCTTGTTCAGGAACCAGCCTTGGGTGTGGAATTCTCTTTGATTCATCCACTGCAGACTATCTTGGGCCATTTTGGATGGTACTTTAATTGTCTCAACAGACCTTGGTCACCCACAACTAAGAACTGTCACCCAGGCAAGGGGAGGGACCAGCACACATTTCTGTAAACTTGTGGGGCTGGTTGGATGGATGAAGTAGAATTCAATCTCACACCTTGATGTTTTCTCTAGGGTGGGAGGCGGGTGTGTGCATGCGCATGTATTGACACGTGCACATGTCCTTTTGTTTGAATTATCTCTGTTCAGAAGGAACTCCCAGAGGCTCCTAAGAACTTGAGGTAGGAAAAATGACTGAACAATGTGTGGGTGCAAATTTGAATGGGGAACTATTTACCACGGAGCAGACACTTTGGAGAAAATGAGGGTTGGTGTTTGGAAAAGCATAGGGGATGAGAGTTGGTCCCAAAGAGAGAAAATTAAGGAAGTTAAATTTACATATGAATTGTGTGGTAAAGCAAAGTAGTAAAATTTGGGATGTTGCAGCAGAGACATTCCCACAGGAGTGTCCTCTCCTGTACCATAAGCAGGAGAGAGCTGTTAATGGACTTGCAAAATATTGGTCTTTGTCCTTCTTGCTTTTTCCACCTATTGCCTTTTTGTTTCTATGACTTTTGCCTCCCCCCCACACAAAGCACTTCATTTTCTAGAAGCTGTCATATTGCATAAACCTCTCAGTGAGGTACATTCATTCCCACTGCCAAAAATCTCCATTTCAAACACTTGTAACATGCCTCTGAACTGACAGTCCTGACTACACACGCTAGTCGGCTTTACAAAAGGAATGGTGTGTCTGTGAGGGATATAAATACACACATTGGAATGACACGTGATCTGTGCATGTGGACTCCTTCACCCATCTTGCATGTCTACCTCCTAAGCCTGTAGAGGCCATGCCCCATATAAAATATGGCTTTGGCTGAGTTAAAAGGAAAAAGATGTATACCAGTTGATGGGGCAAAATATTGACAAATCCATAGAGCTAGTGTAATGTATTGGTAGGTTGGAATGTTGGTAAGGTGATTCAAGTGATTGATGTAACATTCCAGGACAGTTCTGGGAGAAGAGGAAGAATAACCTTTTAAGGCAGTGAGGAGAGAATGTATATGGTTGCTAGAGTCAGGAGGAGAGCTTAGTCAGAGTAGGTAGATAAAAGAGAAAGAGAATCAAGATGGAGTGAGAAGTTTCTCAGTTGTTTATAGTCTTAGGATTTATAGTAGTTATTAAGTTGTTGAAATTGTGTACTAAGTGATACTGTAATTATTGAATAATGAGTGAAATTTCTATTTGAATCTAACTTTTGTAGAGCATGATGCTAGAGCTCATTACCATGCCTACCTGTCAGATATTGGCTGAATAAGACTTCTTTTCTAAATGCAGCTGTTTCCTGGTGGTAACAGACTAAAGGCCCAATGCTAACCAATTTTACAGTATTAGTGCAGCTGAAAGGCAGCCCCAAGGTAATGGAACAGATATCATGAGGAGGCCTCTGTGACTGCCCTCCCCCCACTGCATGATAAGAATATAACAGCCCCACTGGATCAGGCCATAGGCCCATCTAGTCCAGCTTCCTGTATCTCACAGTGGCCCACCAAATGCCCCAGGGAGCACACCAGATAACAAGAGACCTCATCCTGGTGCCCTCCCTTGCATCTGGCATTCTGACATAGCCCATTTCTGAAATCAGGAGGTTGCACATACACATCATGGCTTGTAATCCGTGATGGATTTTTTTTTTCCAGAAACTTGTCCAATCCCCTTTTAAAGGCATCAAGGCCAGATGCCATCACCACATCCTGTGGCAAGGAGTTCCAGATACCAACCACACGCTAAGTAAAGAAATATTTTCTTTTGTCTGTTCTAACTCAACCTTCAATCTCTACTTTGCTGGATTCTATCCCTTCCTTAACATAAACAGCCACTCCACCTCCAACACGCCCCTGCCTGTCCCTCCTGTAGAGTTTATAGCCCAGGATTGCTGTATCCCACTGATTCTCCGCATTCCACCAGGTTTCCAATATGCCCACTATGTCAATATTTTCCCTTGTCACCAGACATTCCAGTTCTCCCATCTTTGCTCAGAGACTTTGGGTATTTGCATAAAAGCATTTGTACATGGAATGCCCCAGGATGGGCTGCTTATTCGCTCCTTTGTCCCCGCATCCTCTCACTGTGCCAAACCGTCTATCACATCCCATCATGCTACCATTCCCAATTTCTTCTCCTACTCTGCCTTTGTCTTGTTGTTCTCTAACCTCCCCATCCTCATCCCATTGGGATGAGGAGTCCCGAACTGGATGCCCCTCTGCTCCTGTCGGCCTTCCCCCAGGGATCAGTTTAAAAGCTGATCTGCCACCTTTTTAATGTTATGCGCCAGCAGTCTGGTTCCATTCTGGTTCAAGTGAAGCCTGTCCCTCTTGTACAGGCCCCGCTTGTCCCAAAATGTTCCCCAGTGCCTAAAGAATCTAAACCCCTCTTCCCTACACCACCGTCTCATCCACGCATTGAGACCCCTGATCTCTACCTGCCTAGCTGGCCCTGTGCGTGGAACAGGTAGCACTTCAGAGAACGCTACCTTTGAGGTCCTGGCTTTCAGCTTCCTACCTGAAAGCCTAAATTTGGCCTCCAGGACCTCCCAGCTACGCTTGCCCACGTCGTTGGTGCCGACATGCATCACAGCCACTACCTCTCCCCCAGCACTGTCTACCAGCCTGTCTAGACGAGAAGTGATGCCCACAACCTTTGCACCAGGCAGGCAAGTCGCCATGCGGTCCTCACATCCGTCGCAAACCTACCCCTCTATGTTTATGTTTCTAATAATCAAATCCCCCACTACAAGAAGCCCCCAACCCCCCTCCCACCGAGGAGTATCCCGAGTGCGTTCAGATACGGGCCTGTCCCCTGGAGAAGGGGTCCCCCCCTAGGGGATTGTTTCCCTCCTCTCCAGGATGATGTCCTCCAGCCCCGAGACTTCCCACCCGGGCAGCTGAGGAGCTGCACACCTGAGGTTGGGACGAAGCCTAATTGTCCCCAGAAGTCTCCCCATGGTCCTTCTCTGCCTGCCTCTGCTTCTCCAGGTTGGCCACCAAGGCTTCAAGGGAGTGGACGCGTTCCCTGAGACCCTGGAGCTCCTTGTACCGAGGACACATCCATGACTTATGCCCCAGAGGCATATAGTCATACATGTTGCACTCGATGCAGAACACTGGATAGCCCCCACCCTACTACTGGCTGACTGCATAGCTTTTGTTTTTATTTCGGCATACTTAAAAAACCCTATACTGGTTAGCAGCCCTCTTCTCAAGGGAAGAGAAGGGCGGTGTCTGGGTCACTGGCTTCCTCGCCTTGCTGCTGAACTTGCCCAGATGCTAAACTCGTAGTGCCTTACCTGGCAGTTAGTTCCCAGAGGCCTTGCGTGGAGCCTCACCCGGTGGCAGGCACTAGCTTTATACCCCTAGCTAGCTCCTCCTCCCTCCCTCCTTGCTGATTGAATGGGGGGCTGATCTTCCCAGGTGACATTACAAAAGCTCAGGAAGACAAAAGGCTGCTGATGGGCTTAATCTGCTCTGCAGGCCCCTGAATGGGTTGCTTGGATTAGCCTAATGGGGCTCTTATCACCTCCTAAAGGTCAATGACTATGCTAAATTGCCTGGGTTGTTGGGAACTGGCCCTTCCTAGGTTCTGACCCTCCTAGTTCAGTTCTCTTAGGCTGGACTGTTTTTTAACCTCAAGCTAGTTTTTATTTGAGTTTGTTTGTTTGTTTGTTTGTTTGTTTGTTTGTTTGTTGCTCTCACCTAGATCCTGTGTCCCAATTTACTGAACTGTTTAGGTTATGTTCTAACTTAGATTAAGTTTAACTTGGGTTAAGTATAGGGTTAATTTAAAACAAAGTAGAAAAACTTGCTTTCCACTTTATCCTCCTCTGTTTTGTTTATTTTCCCAAGTGCCTGACCCTTTGACTCTTACTCATGAGTAGGACTCTGCTCCTGCTCAGAGTAGACCTATGTACACACCTATATATTTATTTTTATTGCCCTCACCTAGCTCCTGTGCCCACCTCGCTGGACCTTAGATTCCCTCCCGTAGGTTAGATTAGGTGCTAGCTTAGGTGAAGCTAAATTTCAATGTTGATTTAAGGTTGATTTAAAGTTAAAGTTAGAAGACAAGGAGTTAGAAAGAGTACATTTACCTTCTCCTTCTCCAAAACTCAGAGGTCCACTTGCCTTCTCCTTGCCCAGATGCTAAACTTGCGGTGCCTTACCTGGCACTTAGTTCCCAGAGGCCACGTGCGCTCCTGCAGAGATGCAGCGCATGCTCCATTGGCACTGCTACATCAGTGCTGGAAAGTGGGATAGGATAAAGGAGTCTGTTTACATCTAGGGTAAACATTCCTGGGTCTCTTTTAGGGCCCAATCCTATCCCAGAATGTAAACAGACTCCTTTATCAGGGTTTCTGTTAAACTTTTCTCTTTCAGTTTATTAGTAATCCCTGTTACCTGGTGGGTGAGGAGCCCCATCAAAGTGATCAATAGTCTACACCAGGGTTGCTCAAACATTTTGGCAGGAGGGCCATAGCATCTCTTTGACACTGTGGGGGGGGGGCAGGGGAAAAAACCAATTAATTTGCATGTCTAATTTGAATAAATTGACATAAATGAATACATTAGAGATGGCACTTATATGAATGAATGGATTTTACTGAACTTATTTATAATACACGTGAGAGCTATGAACAGTTTGCCACGAACTTCTTGCACAGTGAAAACATACAGGCCAAGCCAGTCACACATGGAGACATAAGTTGTTCAGAGGCAATAGGGTTTTTTTTAATTACACCCAGAGAAAAGCAGAAGAGATGTGAACTGATGTACTTGGGACAATCATGGATGTGCTTTCACCAGACATGCAGACCAAGCCAGAAAATCCCACATGATCACAGCAACAGAATAAGCATTTTAAAAATCACAGAGGTGGGCACTGCAGGGCGGATGTGCAACCTTTTAACCGGGAGGGGAGGGGAGGGGAGCGGGAAACCCAGGAAGATCCCACATGAGCACAGCAACGGAGCAAGCACTTTAAAGATCACAGAGGCAGGCACTGCAGGGGAAGGTGTGCAACATTTTTAAACCAGGAAAATGGGGGAGAGGAAGGGAATCAGAGGAAAATTCCACATGCTCACAGCAATAGAGCAAGCGTTTTAAAAATCACACAGAAGCACATATTCGGTGGGAGGGGGGAAGGTTGCAGTCAGCAGAAAAAAGAAATAAAGTTTTTTTAAGTAGAGACTCGCTCTTTGCTGCGCACCAAGTTATGTAGGGAGGGAGCCAGGTAGGTGAGGGTGGTGGCGGCTGCTGTTGCTTCTGTGCTGGTACTCACCCGTTCTCCCTGGTACATGCTGCTGCTTGGCGGCAGTGGCGGTGACGGAGCAGTTGCTCGTCTGCTCTCCCTTGTGCCTTGCAGGCGAAGCGCCTGCCTGCCTGGCCGACAGCCTGCCTGCCCACCCACCCAGCCTCCCTCATGGAGGCACTGGCACAGGTACTCTATCCCTGCTGTTTCAGGCTCCACGTGTTGCCCGGGAGCCTGGCAGGGAAAGACGAGCCCAGCGCATGTGCACACAAGGGCTTTTAGACCTGCAAGTCTCACGTTACTTTATGACTATAAAAGGCCCTGTGCACATCACTGGGTTGGTCTTTGCTGCAGGCAGCGACGGAAAGTCATACCAGGAGCTCGCGTGTTGGGTCAGCGTGGGCCCCGGTGAGTCTCCAGTGGGCTGTGTGCCCATTGGAAGTTAAGGACCCACATGGGGGCCTGATGGGGACCCACCATGGGCCGCAAGTGGCCCGCGGGCTGGGGTTTGGGCACCCCTGGTCTACACCCTTGTTGAGTTTGCTTGATGTTGTTGAGAGCCTCCTGGCTGTCTTGTAGTCTGTTACCACCAGAACTTTGCAGTAGTAGGTCATGGTTCTCTAATTGTGCATTAGGCACAAACATCTGTGTGGAATGCAAAGTTCTAGAAGGCAGAGAAGAATGCCATGAAAAAATTAGAGAGGCAAGAAACTTTTGAGCTTCTGGGTAAAGCAGCTCCTTTCCCATCTATCCCATTTTCTAGCTGGCTGATTTTAGCAGAGTCTACTCTGTTGGCTTAGTGTTCCATTCTCTGGGAAGGAAGGGCTGGCATTCCTACTGCTGGGATGCCCCTCCTTCTGGGAGGCAGGATTGCCTCAACTGAATGGATTCTTCTCCCATGTTGGGGGGGGGGCTTCCCTTCTGGTCCCCAGTTCCGGTCCTGCCTTCGAGGAGTAAGGATGGACCTCCTTTTTTTGTTTTTTTCTGAAGAGCAGGGGGGTAACTCTTGCCCCCCCTTACTTTCACCTGGACTCTGAGTGGCAGCCAGAGCCCCATCTGTACCTGGCCAGGGCATAGTGCTGCGCCCCTCACCCCCAGCGTAAGGGAGAGTGACGGGGACAAGCAGCATGGGCGGCTTCAGGCCCACCCCACATGGAGACCTCAGCAGAAGCAGAAGCAGTGCTGCTCCTGCAGGAGCTGGGTAGCCAGCAGGCAAAGCTCCAGCCACTTGCAGGGGCGAGGCCTCTCCCACTCAGGGCCCCTGCTAGCCAGCCAGCATCACTGGAGCAGGGTAAGCCACCGTCCCCCAGTGGTGCGTGAGCACAGGGGGGGTCAGAGGCCCAGTGCACACACCCCCAGACAGATAGGCACCCTCCCCCAGGCACCGCCGCCCCCTCCAACAGCGGGCAAGCACGAGAAGGGGAGAACTGGGGACCTGGTGCGCGCCCCCACAAGCGGGTTCACACCTTTGCAAAGTGTCGCCCTGCAATGGTGGGTGAGCGTGGGGAGGGAACCAGGGGCCCGAAATGCATGCCCCTTCCCCAGGTGGCCCCCCTCCCCGTGCCCATCCCCATGCCCATCCTTCCTACGCTTCCAGCAGGAGATACAATTCTCACACCAGGTCGTCCATCCCTCCCAAGGTCAGGAAGGAGTTGACGTGGTGGAAGAGCCACTCCAGACTGCTGACAGGCTCCCCCTTCGGGAATATGGAATGGACAATGATCACCACAGATGCCAGCTTTCTGGTCTGGGGAGCTCACACCTGGGGTGGGCTCAGGGGACCTGGTCCAAAGAGGAGTCCTGCATCAGTCTTTTGGAGCTCAGAGCCATCTGTCTGGTGCTGGACAGGTTTTCCCATCTGATCCAGGGCCAGCAGGTCCTAGTAAATACAGACAACATCATTACCAAGGCTTATGTGAAGAAACAAGGAGGCCTGCAGTCCACAGCACTCCACGAGGAAGCAGCAGCCATCTTCACCTGGGCTGAAGCCCACCTCCGGGCCATACAGGCGGAACATGTGACGGAGATAGCCAATTCCACGGTGGACTGGCTCAGGAGGTGGCAGATCTTGGAGACTGAATGGCAGCTAAACCCACAGGTATTCAGCCTCATGAGGAAGAGATTCGTGACCCTGCTGGTGGACCTCTTCACTACAAGAGAGAATGCTCAGCTCCAAAGGTTCTTCTCAAGGGGACCTCAAGAGGGAGTGGAGGCCATAGGCGCTCTACGCAGCCCCTAGCCACAGTTGCTATTGTATGCCTTCCCCCCCAGTGCCGCTACTGCCGCACCTTCTCAGCAGAATCAAGCAACTCCAGGCAGAGGTTATCCTGATTGCTCCAAAGTGGCCCAGATGACCTTGGTTCCCAGAGCTCCTGTGCCTGCCAACCCAGAGGAATTGGACACTCCCTCCAGCAGGACCTCCTGCTACAGGAACTGACTGTACACCCCCGGCCACACCTCTTAAATCTTACAGCGTGGAGGTTGAGCAGGGTATGCTAGCCAGGCTAGGGTATTCTGACAGGGTCATGGCCACCATGCTGGCCTCCCATAAGTCCTCCACCAAGATGGTGTACCAGTCCACCTGGCACACCTTTACCAGGTGGACGGAGGCCATGGGGATCATAGTGCTCAAGGCCAAGGTGAGACACGTCCTGGCTTTCCTTCAGGAAGGCCTGGATAATGGGCTCTCCACCAACATCCTCAAAAGGCAGGTGGAGGCCCTGGGCAGCATCTTGTGAGTGGGCTCCAGGGAATCTCTCTCATCCCATCCTCACGTTCGCAGGTTCTTGAGGGAGGTAGCGCTCCTGAACTCTCCGACAGTCTACAGGTTCCCCAGCTGGGATCTGAACAAGGTCCTAGAGCCTCTCACTCAGGCCCCCCTCGAGCCTCTGGTCTCGATTCCCATCAGGGAGCTCATCTTCAAGTTGCTGTTTTTGGTGGCGATTACCTCAGCTAGGAGGGTGTCAGAACTTGGAGCACTATCCATCAACCCTAAGCTGTGCATTTTTCACAAGGACCAGGTGGTCCTTCATGTGGACCCGACCTTTGTTCCGAAGGTGAACTCCCTGTTCCACTGAGCACAGGAGCTAATCCTTCCATCTTTCTGCCCTAAGCCGACCCACCCCAGGAAAAAGGCCTGGCACACACTTGATGTGCACAGAGCCCTGTGCTACTACACCAGGCATACCAGGGAGTTTAGGCAATTGGAGGCCTTGTTTGTAACCTACAAGGGCTCCAACTAGGGCCACAAGGCGTCAGCTAGTTCGCTGGCGTGCTGGCTAAGGGCATGCATCCAACTGGCCTACCAGGCCAGAGGGGAAGTTCCCCAAGAGGGTATCATGGCCCATTCCCTCAGGAGCGCTGCCACTACAGTGATATTCAATAGGTATGCATCCCTTCTTGAGATCTGTAGGGTGGCGATGTGGTCTTCGGTCCACACCTTTGCCAAGCACTACCGGATAACCACAGCTGCCTCATTGGATGCCGCTATGGGGCGCAAGGTGTTGCAACAGGTGATGAGGCAGTGAGCAAACTCCCGCGCTGGCCCACCCTTCTGGTTGGCTCTGGTATATCCCAGCAGTAGAAATGCCAGCCCTTCCTTCCCAGAGAAAGTAGGAATTTCTTACCTGAAAATTCCAGTTCTGGGAAAGGAAGGGTGGCATTCTGCCCACCTCTTCTCCACCTCGGGGGGGGTACACTGCTAGACTAGGCTCCTCCCACAGCGGACAATTCTCCTCCCTTACCCGCCAGCAGCGGGACAGCTTATCTGTTATGCTTTTTCACTGTTGTCTGGTGGTTACCTTTTGTAGTTATTCACACACAGTTGGTTAGGGTTCTTCCAAGTCGGTCCTCGCAGTGGGCGGGCCACAGCTCAAGGGACAGACCACAGCCAAGGATCAGGGGGCCGCTCAGTTTTTTTTTTCCTGCTTGTCGAGTCCAAACTGGGAACCGGAAGGGAAGCCCCCCCCCAACGTCGGAGGAGTATCCATTCAGTTGAGGTTCTGATCCTGCCTCCCAGGAGGAGGGACATCCAAGCAGTAGGAATGCCACCCTCTCTTTCTCAGAACTGGAATTCTCAGGTTAGAAATTCCTACTTTCTGCACATCTTAGGCACACAGCAGCAAGCTGCATACATGCTACTGTGTGCAAAGGTTCTGTGATCTCCCCAGTCATAGGTGACTGCTGGTGGATAGGGGACAGAGTAGGGTTATGAGGCAGCCTGAGCTGAAAAACACTACAGTGGGTAGATCAGTTATTTCCTCATCAAGAATGACTACCTAGGGTGACTCCAGTCTCTCATTGCTTTCTGAGAGTATGTTTGGTCTCAGCCTTCTAAATCTTAAAGAGAGAAAAATTCAACAAGGGGTACATTGCCCACTATTCTTCTTGCATTTAATATTTATTTTTGAAAGACCTCCAAGTGAATGATAATAATTGTGAGTGTGCCTTCTTTTAGTGCAGGGGTTCTTAACCTGTGGGGCCTGTACCCCTAAGGGGGAGATGCACAAAATGCTTCCAGAATTAAGAGAGAATTTTGCCTTGATATGCATTTTTTTTTTTACTAGACAAGGATACTTTTTTAAAGTATTTGAATTTGGTTTGAAATTACTGATGAGCCAACAAAAGCCAGTAATACTTTTTCTTGTTGGCCACAGTAATATTTTCAATCTTTTCAATGATTTTTCTTCTGAGTTTTTTGATATCTTCAAATTCCATGAAGTGAACAAATGTTTTTTCTCCTATGGTTAAAATTTAATGTTTTTTGAACAGATATTACACTTTTTGCCATATCTGTTCAATGCAGTTTCAATAACGTAGTAATAATGGAAATAAATACATTTGGGTAGGTGTGTTAATAGTTAGAAATTCTCCTGGGAGGCAGTGCATGAGGCACAAAAGGTGAAGAACTTCTGTTCTAGTGAGAATGAAAACCCATTTGTGCCAAAGCAGTGGAGGTGAAAGTGGATGGACATTTGACCCCCTGCAAACAAAAGCAGCATTCCATTGTACTTTCCTGGTACTGATTCTCATTCCCCTCTACTTGCACCCTGATGATATTGCTGGAAGGAAATTGCGGTGCAGACTGAGCGCATTAGGTGCAAGCCACAGTCAGTATTGACCTGCTCAAAATTGCCAGTGGAAATATGGCTTTAGAATTGGAAAACCTGGACTCATTTCCCTAGTGCCAAATGTAGAGTGACCTTGGGCAAGGCATTTTCTGTTTCTGTGCCTGTTTTCTTCTCCCTGTTTGGTCTGCTCTGTGTCACCGCATGCAAAATTTCAGTTGGGAGTGTGCACTCACATGTGCACATTCATTTTTTTCCAAGAATGTTAAAAATCAGTGCCATGCATAGAATTTGGCATAGAATGGTTCAGACTCCCTGTTTGGGAAAAGCACTTGTACTAAGTCTTTAGAGTGAGGGAGAGAAAGAAATACTGTAGATGGGGAAGAGGTTGCTTAGCTGAGAATGGAAAATGAGGAGTGTATGCCTGGCCCCTCTCCAAAATGATCTTGGTCCTTTCAGCATTTTCTGTATCTTTCTAGCACAATATACTCTTCCCCCCCCCACCTTGCTGCAGCCAGAGCCAAACTCGTTAAGCCTCTCACTTGGAACATGAGGTCAGCTATGGTCAAGCTTTAATAATATGCTCCCAGCCACTGCATAATAATAACTGCCTCCAATGTGGCATGTCATTGCCATAGTCCCCAGACCTTTGTGGGGTTCCTGGGGGAAAGCCTTTCTTAATTCAAGATGCAACTCTGTATACACCTTCTGTTGTGTAACATATGCATATTGGACTGCATCCCAGCTCTGCTCTGTTGTGGGTTCAGCTTATTAACATGGAAACATTTGCTGTGGGACGTGTCATCACTCCCTCTCCACCCCCAGCATGCAGCCCTGTATTACCTCTCTGTTCCAGTGAGCCATCCCACAACTGAGATTCAAGGTCAGTGAAAGACTTTCTGAATTTAAGGAGGATGAGTTGGCATGGACAAGTCTTTAGGGGCAAGCTTTTTGTTTCTCTGCCAGGTGACACTCCTCAGAGCCATGATTTATGCCTGACTACCTTTTTTGAATGGCATCCAAATGGTGTTTTCTTCAAGGCAAATCTTTGTAATGTCCAGCTATGGAGTCTGCTACAGAGGGATCTGGGTTTGCGTGCATGGAATTTTCCAGCCACCAGCATTGCCTCATCAGTCTTGGATACCTTGATGTGCAACCAAAACATCTGGATACACAGCACTTTATAATGCACTAGTGCAGGGGTCTCCAAACTATGGCTCAGGGGCCACATCCGACCCACCGCAAGATTTTATCCTGCCCCCAGCAACTATTTATTTGTCAGAGTATTTGGTAATGTTTGTCATTTTTACTCCTTATATATCTCCTTATATACCCCTTATTTCCTCCTTAAATATCCAATGATATATGTATGGCATTGTTTCTTTGTAACTGTCACATTTCCCTTTTGTTTTGAATCATACCATGTTGGTTCTGAAATATCCAACTAAAACGTGTTCATTTAAATTTCATTCATTCATTTATAAAACTGATTTTTTTTGGCCCTCAAAAATGTGTGAAATATTGTATGTGGCCCTCATATTGAAATGTTTGGAGACCCCTGCACTAGTGGATAGAGCGATAGATAGTGAAAATTCATGACATGCACTCTGCTACGAAACTCTTCTGGTAGTCTTGGGCTAGTAGCTGTTTCTCAAGACCTGTCTGAGTTGGGTTTTGAGCTGTCTGTGATGATTTTGGGGCGCTCCATGAAAATGGCGACCCAGTGTGCAGTGGCTGCCCATACACAGGAAAATTTGAAAAGAGATTGAGAGTAACACGGCTGATATTATTGTGCCATTGTACAAATCCATGGTACGGTCACATCTGGAGTACTGTGTCCAGTTCTGGTTGCCACATCTCAAAAAGGATATAGTGGAACAAAAGCTGCAGAAGAGAACACCGAAAATCAGTGGGCTGGGGCACCTCACTTATGAAGAAAGGCTACAGTGTTTAGGGTTCTTCAGTCAAGAAAGAAGGCACCTGAAGGAGACTGTGTCTGAAAAATTATGTAAAATAATGCATGGGATGGATAGAATTATTATGCATGGGATGGACAGAACGGTCATAGGGAAGTTCTTTTTCCTCTCGCACAACCTCAGAACTAGGGGACATCCACTCAAATTGACTGACAGGAGAGTTAGAAAAAACAAAAGAAAATATTTCATTACCCACCACATGATTAATCTGTGGAACTCCTTGCCTCAGGATGTTGTGATGGCATCTGGCCTAGATAACTTTTAAAGGGGATTAGACAGACTTATGGAGAAAATATCCATCACTGGTTACAAGCCAAGATGACTATATGCAAACTCCAGGTTTTAGAGGTAGCCTATCTCTGAATGCCAGATGCAAGGGTGTGGCAACAGGATTCAGGTATCATATTGTCCTGAGTACTCCTGAAGGCATCAGGTGGGCCACTGTGAGATTCAGGAAGCTGGACTCATTGGCCCCTTGGCCTGATTTGGTAGGGCTTTTCTTGTGCTTTTAACGTAACCCATACTATACAGGGGTTTTGAGAGGCAATGAGTATAAGAAATTTTATATGTTGAAAAAATAAATGGATGTTGTTCCACTTGCTTAATTTGTGTGAAAGCAATTTGGATTTCTGATTTCAGAAGTTGGAAGTCTTGGAGCTGTATTGAGGGTCTTGATTGACTTGTAAGTTGGGAAAAATAAATTTTGAAGAAATAGAACAGAATTCCCCCCCCCCCCCAATCCACGTATCCCTGGACTTGTTTTCTGTGGTTTCAGTTATCAGTGGTTCACAATTTTCCATATTGCGCTTGGTAGTCTTCTGTTGTACTAGTGACTCATCTGTCTTTGTTCCTGTCACTGTCTCCTGTGCTCCTGTGAGCCCTCTCACTGTTTGTCTGTGTTGATAGCCCTCCAGCCTGCTTCCTGTCTGTCCCTGTTTGCAGCTCTCCAACCAGCTTCCCTTCTGTCTTTGTTGGTGTTTCTTGAATGAATTTCAGCAGTGCTTCTCAAATTGTGGGTTGGGAACCACTAGGTGGGTCACAAGCCAATTTCATGTGGATATTTTTAATATATTAGAGTTGATGCTACCCTGGTAAGTGACTGCATTTGGGGAAATGTCACAGATCTGTATGTTTAACAGGCTGCTATGAAGATGCTTTTAACAATGATAGTTAATGGGACTTTCTCCTGGGTAAGTGTGGGTAGGATTGCAGCCTAGGATTGTTAAAAATTTCCTGCTTGATGATGTCACTTCCAGTCATGTCATCACTTCTAGTGGGTCCTGACAGATTCTCATTCTAAAAAGTGGGTCTGATGCTAAAAGAGTGAGTACCACTGCATTACAGTATTTTTAAGCTTTATTTTGAAGCCTTCCCTCTGATTTTGCTGAGTAGCACTCCAGAATAGTGAGTAGCTGGCTTGTGGCTTCCAGTTGCGCCCCAGAATGCTTTGTTGTAACATAGTAAGTACATGTTGTGTTCACTACTATCTGCAGTTTTAGGTATGTGTGATAGCAGCAGGAACATATATGCATGGAAGATGACGGTGGGTGGATTTGATTGTATTGGAAAAATCCAGATTTTTTAATGTTAAACTGTTCTATGTTACAAGCAGAAAGAAAAAGAGGCCAAAACCAAAAAAACTGCAAGTAGAAGCAAGAAGAATCTCAAGTTAGCATGGAACGGCTAACTTTTTTTTCCAGATAACTTTTTTTTCCTGAGAACTTTTTTTTTTTAAACAAGTGAACATAAAAGAAGACACATTGTCAAAACGTGTTGGGTATTTGTCTACAGTTAAATGAATTCTCTGTTTACAAGACTGAGATTTGTTTCTTTGCCTTTTGGCTTTATAAAATGATGTGAGTTAAACAAATTCTCCCTTTTTATCCTGAAAAGTCTGTCTTGGGATAGTTTTCTCCTTGTGAGGTCATTCCTGCTGGAGCTGTCTTAAGCTATGAAGTTCCATCTGAGAACTTTTCTGTTACATGTTTTGTGTTTGCACCCTTGCTTCCTGTGATATTATCAACAGCCAGAGTTCATTCAGCCCCTGAATTTGACACTTTCTATACTGCCCTGTTATTTTCAGTGAAACCACGTAAGTGCCAAGGGTGGTGGTGAACATAGGATGTTTGACTGGCTTCTGTGTGTAACTGTATGGATAGTCATGAAATCCTGTGAGAGGCAGTTCTGGTTATGGGTTTTGCATGGAGGTCTGGGAATCAGATTCTCAGACTATCTGTGGCAGGTGTTACCTAGGGACAACATGGACTATGACAGCTTTGAGAGCCAAATTATGTATGTACATTAATGTTTTAACATACATCTTTAGCCTTCTACAATCTTTATTTTCTCCATTCTAAAATGAAGCTAGTTAGACCTGACTACATTGGCTGCTGCTGCTTCTACCTTCCTTCCGTGATAGAGCTCAAGATGGTGCAACATAATTTGTGCCATATATGGAAGTCAGAACTGTTGATGTGTGTTTCATACTTTGTGTGTCTCTTTTGGCCTAATCTTTTAAATTACTAATGCCAGCAGAACATGCATTCCACCAGTGCAGGCTGCCACAAAGCAGCTGTAAACTGCTTTGTGGCAGCACAAGCTCCCAGTGCTTTTGTAGGAGGGCCAGAGCCTTCCCATTTGCAGCCGTGGACATTGGGAGACCTGCCAGGGCAGGTATGCCTAGTGCAGAAGGTGGAACTTGGTAGAGGGGAAGACTTGGAGGTGGTGGAATAGAGCGGGGGTGGGCGGATCGTGCCCAAGAGGGAGGTGCATTCAGCAGCTGTGCCTGCCAAATCCTAAACCCCTTCGTGAGTCTGATTCACCTGCATGGCTCAATGCTGTCTTGTGCTGGCTATAGTCCTGGCACAAGTCTGAGTTGACCCGTGGCGGCAACTATGGCTTACCCTGGTCAAGGGGACAAATGCCTCCTTACCCCAAGGAGACCCCTCAAAACTCCCCCACAGCATGCAACAGAGGCTAAGCTGTTTCTGCGCATTCCCATGCAGGGAATTTGACAGCCTGTTATCTAATCAACACTGACGGCAACAAGAACAATTATTATAAGGCAATGTTTCTCAAACTGTGGATTGGGACCCACTAGGTGGGTCATGAGCCAATTTCTGGTGGGTTCCCATTCATTTCAATATTTTATTTTTATTAGACTTGATGCTACCATGGTATGTGACTGCATTTGGGGAAGTGTTACAGACCTGTACTTTTAACAAGCTACTATGTATATTCTTTTAACAATGATAGTCAATGGGACTTACTCCTGAGTAAGTGTGGGTAGTCTTGCAGCCTAGGATTGTCAAAAATTTTCCTGCTTGATGATGTCACTTTCGGTTATGACATCATTTCCAGTGGGTTCTGACAGGTTCTCATTCTAAAAAGTGGGTCCCTGTGCTAAAGGAGTGAGAACCACTGTTATAAGGAAACTACATTTAAGCAAGTTGTAAACTTACTGAACATTTGCATGCTTTGAGTGAATATGATGTGAATAATGAATTCAAATTTACAGGTATAAAATATCAAAATTCCCTTGAATATTTGATTCAGCCCTAAGATAAGATTTTTTGGGCTTGACTGAAGAACTGCAGTTGGCAAAAATATATGAAAGTGAATATCAAAGAGGGAGACAGACATACACTCTCGCTCTCTCTCTGCCTCTTCAGTGTCATTGAATTATTGGACCCATTTTTTTTTCTTTTTGCAGATGTTCTGACTCTGTTGCCATGTTGTCAGGTTGAGCATGTCTGCATATATGAGGTCTACTCATTTCTGCAATGTTCTTTGTGTCCTTGAGCTGAGTCCTCACTAAGTGTTGACCTTATGTGACCCTGCCTGGCTCATGGTAGCTTGCGGGAAGCACTAGCTGTAAAGCCAGAGAGAGGTCAACAGAGATAATTAGAGGTCTAGGTGTGGGAGAATTTAACAGGACTTATAACTACAGTATTTGGGAGGAAAGCTGTCTGGAAGAAGTGCTTGTGGCTGACAAAGTTCCTCCCTTCCTTGGGTAGTGTAAGTTTTTAAGAACAAGCCTTAAACAGATTATTTTGAGGGGTAGCATGAAAACTTAGGTAGGTGCCTTAAAGAGAGCATATCGTGCTGGCACAGAAACTGTTACTTAACAATGCTGGAAATTATCTGCTTTCATTTAAAGAGAGCAAGAATTATTTAAATTCTTATAGATGGGAAGAAGAGCTTGACAATGCTATCCAAAATCTCAGTCAAGGAGAGGTTTGTGTGGGACCTCAACCTATTAAGAGGAAGAGACCAATGTTGCATATACACAACAGTGACCAAATGTGTGCGCTTGTGGGCCGGGCAAAAATGGGTTAATCTTTGTCCATCACTACCTATCATTCTATGTGAATTCCAACCTCCTTTCCCCTACTACTCCTATACTCTTAGACTGGAGGATGAAATAAAGTATTTCTTTTTAAAGCACAGAAGGCAGTTTGAAAGGGGAATCACTGCTTGTGGTGGCCTGGCTGAGGCATCACACTGAATCATGGTTTAATCCTGGTTTTACATAATGTTCCTAAATCCTGACTCTTGTACTCCCCTTCAGCCTTGAAGAGCTTTTCTACTTCCTACTTTAACTCATGCTACAATACCTGAGTCTGGAAAATGCTGGTACTAACTATAATTTGTGAACACTCTAGAATTGAATCTGTACCAACCTGATTTGATGCACACTCACTTTCACTTCTAGTATTATTACTGTAAAATCTGCACAGACTGACAAGATGCCACAGAGGTACAAAAGAAATACATGTGTACACTGGAATCCCAATTTCTCCCAGATTACTTTGAGCTCTCTTAAACTATTGTCTTGCTTCTATCTTGTGTTCCGCATATGTCCCCAACCAAATGCCCTGCGTCAACACTTCCCTTGCATTGTGCTGCTCCCAGTGTGCTCAACCTGTATCCGCCTCCCGATGTTTTGCAGCAGAAGCTAATTAGAGAATTGTATGAGAAATGTGCCCAACTTTCATATGTAATTCTGAAAAGCAGAATTTGGATTGCTGAATTAAAATGATTTAACTGGAGAAAACTACACTCCCTTGTTGCTGTTGAGGTATAGGAGAATAGGAGGCAGTAATTGGCAGAGGATAGCTCCCCAACTTGCCTGAAATGCTATGGTAATCAGCTTGACAAATAATTTTCTGCACCTGGTGGTTTCTGCCTTTTGCATCTTCCCACCTGCAGTAGATGAACAAGGGTGGATCAATGTAATTCTGTTAGAATTGGTCTTTTTCTTTAGGTTTTTTTTAATCCAACCCTTTTTCCAGAGCAAGTGCAACCCTATCATTCCACAAAAGTCTGTAGAGGTTTTCCTTTTTTGAAGTAACTGTTCATTTTTCAAATGGGTTTGCTGAGAAGTACTTTTCAGCAATAGAAGCTGAACAAGTTATGTCCTATCCTGATTCCAAGGATATTGTTTTCATACCTATACCAAACTTTGATTGCACAACATGCACTTCCTAGTATCTTACTTCCCCCCCCCCCAAAGGATGTTGTCCAGCCTCCTTTCCCCTACTACTTCCCAATTGTAAAGCTAGACTTGAAAGGGCTTGGGCAATGCCAGATGAAAACTCTGCAGCCATATCTGGGGTTTAGCAGGTTTGCCAGTGGGTTTTTTGGGGGGAGGGTCACAGCTGACTTCTACAAGTCCTTCCCTTGTTTAGTGGCTTTCTGATGATTATGCAAATTAAGAAAATATATTTTCAGTTACTTAAAATGCACTCCAACTGTTTCTATTTGCTAAAGGCAACTAGTACAGTCTCTGGTAAATTACTGGCCCTCTTTTTTTTAATATATGCTTCATTAAAATTGTTAATAGAGGTTGGTAGCATTGACATTTTTCAAGGTTTGGTTCCCTCCCTAGAGTCCCTAGAAGTTAAATCACTGAATGAGTGGGTGGATACATCTTGTCTCTAGTGCATCTGTCAGGGCCAGATGTAGCCTTGAGAGGGTCCTTGGTAAAATACCTTCTGGACTCTTCTATTTCAATAGGTCACCTGGCCTTCATCTTAGTTCGGCAGCAGATTCAGGGCCTTTATTCACAATGACAGGTGGTAGTAATGGGCCAGCAGGAGCAGGAACAGCAGTGTTCTAGGTTTTGGACTGCCATGATTGTCCCTTCCATCTCTCGATTGAGACCCTGACATAGTATCTCTGAATGAGCATTGTGGAGAACAAACATGGCAGCTGACAGTTGCTAACTAGAATGCTGTTGCTGCTGACCCATCTAAACCCTGTATCTAACTAGACCCCACATTTGCCAATATAAGGGAAGCGATGTCATCCAGTTGGTGGCTGGTTGGCCCAAGTCCTCTCTGGAGGGCTCCATGTAGGCATTGGCTCCCACTGAGTGCTTAGGTCCTATTGCCTTCCTGAAGGTGCCTTCTGCTGTCACCTGGTTTGGCACCTGTAGATAAATGTACGAGAACATATACATGTATATGTATACATGAACACCCAAGTTTCCATGTAGTGCACATTCTGTCATATCCCATACTGCAGCGAATGAAATATATTTTAAACTGCTGCTTCCCTTCAATAAATTTATTTACCGCTCCCCCCCCGGGGGGGGGGCACATAGTGCTAGGCTTCTGATGCAAATCCTGTCTGGCCTTTGGCTGTGACCTTCTTGTAACTTGCATAATTTCCTGAAGGAATGGCTTTTTGGTATGCCTTCTGCCTCAGGGACCACTGAAAGTTTCCTGCAGCTCCCTGGAGGCAGTGGTATCAATAGGGGAGTGCGGGCTGCAGCAAATGATGTGCGGGTGTATGTGTGTGTGTGTGTGATACCACCACTAGCCAAAATTTAAAAAATCTTTGTATTTTTGAATAATATGTTATATATAAATTGATGCATAATTTCATGCAGAATGCAATGAAACAAATTGCGTTGTAATATCTCTATTCTATCAAATGTTATAGCCAAAAACCAGCAAGTGTGGGGTGATGGTACATCACCACGCCCACTGCCTGGTGCATTGCTCTGCCCACTGCATTACATGGGAGGAGAAGGTCCATCATAGGGATGGTGCTCTGGTCTCCCATACTGGGTGATGCAAACCCTAGTGATGTCACTACCTTGAGGGAGGGCTGCAGGCTTCTTCACCCTGCAGGCTTCTTTATTGGCAGCTCCTCCGTTCTTGGTTGGACCTTCAGCTCCCTGCTGAGCTCCTATAGCCCTCAGCCCTCCTTTGGGGAGTGCATTCTCCTCACCAGTTCCTGCAGGTGGTTTATTTACAGAATAAGAGCCAGGAAGCCCCTTCTCTCCCCACCCTCTTGGCACTAAGACCTCGCTGCTCCCAGTCTTGCTTTCCCCTCTCCTGTTTCCTCATCCCTGCTGTCCTGTTTTACAAGGAACTGGAGGTCTGCCTTGGTCTGTTCCTGTAGTGGCCAGCCGAGCATGATTGCTGAGGAGGTAGAGTTGCATGTGGCAGATGCCACTGTCATCATGCCCTGCTGTAAGGGGCTCACAGCCTCATCCCAGGAGTTCATAACCAGAGCTTGGTACCAGCCACAGAGGGGGCTGCTAATTAAGTTGCTACTGCGCTTTGCACTGAGCTTGTGGTGGGTGGTTTCATAAACTCTGGGTTGCTGGGAGGACCATCCAACTACTCCACATGGGTTCTGTGTTCTCCGTCTCCCAGAGCACAAGCGTCTCATTCTTCAACTGGCCCAGGTAGGTGGCTTCCCAGGCAATATTTTCCTAGCACATATTTAACCAAAAGAGCTGGTTAAATCCTGGCTTTTAAACTGGTGGACTAAATGGATACAGAAGGTTGTCAATAGCCTTCAACAATGTGTAATAGTATAGGGCAGGGGTACCCAAACCCCAACCCAGGGGCCATTTGCAGCCCTAGGGGACCCCCAATCCATCCCGCTGGGAGCCCCCAGTCTCCAATGAGGCTCTGGCCCTCTGGAGATTTACTGGAGCCCACGCTGACTAAACGCTACTACTCTCAGTGTTTGACCTCTTGTGCGAGCTGCAGGCTGAGGGCTCCCCCTGCTGCTTGCTGTTTCGTGTCTGTGAAGCAGTAGTGGCAGCAAAGGAAGGGCCAGGCTTGCTTTGTACAAGGCCTTTTATAGGCATTGAGCTATTGCAAGACCTTCATTCATTCATATAAGTTCATCTTTAATATATTCATTTATGTATATTTATTCAAATCTTAAATGTAAATGAATTCTTTTTTCCAGGCCCCCAACACAGCGTCAGAGAGATGATGTGGCCCTTCTGCCAAAAAGTTTGGACACCCCTGGTATAGAGATTGGAGCATGCAGAATGATCTTTAGTATGACAGGGGTGTTACAAACATGTTCCTGTTGTCATCTGTGGAATGTTGTAGGGAGCTACAAATCACATAATTCAATTTTTCTTGGCACAGAATTTGGACCATCTTAGTACAAAATTCTTTCACAACGCCCTGACATTTTGGAGGTCACTTCTACACTGCTTTACATGCTTTGGCTAGCCTTTTCCCTTCCTGTAAATACTGATGTGAGCAAGGCAGAAATTACAGAGGATGGCAAGGTATGGTCACTGCAATGCAGCTAAAAAGTTTCAATGAGAGTATAACTTTTTCTTAAATTTTCATTCATGGTGCCATCTCCCTGAATCAGTAAAATGTTCTTCCAATGTATCCCTTTTCTGTACATTGTTGCAAGCAGAATTAAAGTCAGCCTGCCTTCCAGGCTCTAAGCTCCATTCCTGGCTTACTGAGACCTGTGACATGGAGAGGCAAGCCGTAGCTGCTAATGGAAGTTGTAATTGGCGGACTGTATATCCCATCTGTTTTAACACTGCATTTGTGGAGATTTCTGCCTCACTTGCACAGTGGGAGGAACCTTGACACTGAAAATATGAGTTATTTTTAATGTAATGTCGTTAAAATGGTTTTTAATTGAGTTCATTCCCACAAATTCTATGATAAATTTTTAAGCACCTTGGCTTGCAGTGCCAAGAAAGTCTCTGTCTCTTGTGCTTTGCTACTTTGAATTTTGTGTGCCCCACTAATTGATTTTGCATGATTGTAAGGTGGATGCACTCCTGCCCTTGCTGGTAGAGTGTGGCGTTTATTACTGAGGTGTGAATAGGTGCTTGAGGTATTGAAATGTTTCTCACCTGGGTGGTTGTTTGGTTTTTTTGTTTTTGTTTTTTAAATACCTAGAGCAGTGGTTCTTACCCTTTTTAGCCCGGGACCCACTTCTGAGAATGTCAATCTGTCTGGGGCCCACAGGAAGTGATGTCAGCAACCTGGAACTGATGTCATAGCCAGAAATGACATCAAACAGGAAGTGACATCACTGTGATGCCAGAGCCGAAAGTGATGTCATCAAGCAGGAAATTCCTGCCTAGAAACTCAAACTATAAATGATAAGAGACAGTATTCCAGCTCAGAAACTTCTTCCAATTCTCCCTGTCCTTGCTACCATTGCTATCAAGGAAAAAATAAAACATCTGGAACAAAATATTTATGTATTTATTTACTACTGTTTTTATTTCTGTCTTTATTTACAAAATCTCATGCTACTTCTTGTATTGCGCTTGAAACTAACAAACATTGATGTGGCTATTGATACTGTGCACAGCATTACAGCCAGAAACAAGTGCACCCTACTCATCCACCTCAATACAAGAAGTAGCTTGAGTTTATGTAAATAAAGGAAATAAAAAAGTAGTATCCCCCTCAGAAGGAAGATAAGCAGGGATGCTGCCCCTAATCTCCCCCAAGCTCAAGCACGTCTACTCAGAATTGACTCCTATTATTGGCAATGGGGTTTACTCCCAAGTAAGAGTAGACAGAATTGCAGCCTAAGAGAGGGGAAGAGTGCACATCAGAGAAGCGGCTGGGGGAGCAGCACTCTCCCTGGGTGCTTCCCCCCCCACATGCCAGGCTTGCCCTCCCCCCCCCCCGGTTGCTCTCTTGGAAGCCAGGCAACCAGGGATCCCCCCTTACCCCAACAAAGATATAAAGAGAGGACGTGCTAGTCAGGGCAGGAAAGGATCACGGCTTCCAGGCAATTTCAGAGAGGGAGAGAGGTTGTGATGCAGAGGACGAGAACGGCAGTGGGGTGGTGGTGGCAGTGATGCTGCTTTCAAGGCAGGCTCACAAAAGGGGAGATCACACGGGTCTGCCTCTACTCACCCAAGCCCTGTGGTCAGGTCTCCGCCTATACTCTCCAGCCCAGTACAGCTGCAGGGGGGGAGCTGCTCTGTCTTGCAACTCCAAGGCAGCCCATCCGGTCAAGGCAGCCAAGCTGACAAAGGTTGGTGGGGAGAAGCCTGGCTGGCTCGTCCACGTCTCTCCTGGTCCTTCTTTGCCTGCATTCCAAGCCTGCACGCCGTGATTGGCCCCCCCTGAGGGAAGCCTCCAAGTACAGAGGGAGGTCCAGCTGGAAGGCAGCAGCATGCTTTCTGGGGAAAAGTGGCACGCTGCTTTCTTTGCACATGTGCAAGTCGCTCTTAGTTACGTCACAATGCTGGGAAGCTTAAAATGGAGACGCCCAGGCTTTGCTCGCTTCCAAAATGGCACTGCCTAGGTCTTTTGCCATCTTCCAAGATGGCTGCCGTCAGCTTCTCATGACCCACCAGAAATTGGATTGCGACCCACCAAGTGGGTCCCAACCTACAGTTTAAGAACCACTGACCTAGAGGTTAGAGCAGCTTGTTTGTATGGAGGGTCATAATGGAAACAAACAATCATCTGGAAGCAGAGAGCTAATTTGCATGCTTTGTTATTGCAATTAACAATTCGAATGTCATTTGCATGAATAATGTTAGTGCCAGTCCTTTGCTGGTGGCCATATTGCATGTGTTTCCTTAATATTCTGAAACTGTTTAAATCCCAATAATTTCCTCCCTCTAAGTCACCGTTCCTGAAGTCAGCATGAAAGAGAACTAAATATGTTCTTCATATTCAAAATCGACATTATTCAAAATCATTTATTTTTAAATAGAAAGCATTTTGGCTTCTAATTCATTTCTGAGCCTTAATATATAGCCTTTTGAGGTTATATCAGCAATCATGACCACTAGAGACTTCATAAAAAGTAAAATATGGAATTGTTGGGATCATAGCATAAGTTAGAAACCCACAAACAGAATTCCTAAGGGATGTTGTATTACCTACTGTTGTTTAACTTGTATTTTGATGGGTTCTTGTACGGTATTCCTCTGAGCATTGTAACTGGCTTCAGCCTTTTCTTATACCTACTCCTATTCTGAGAGAGAGAGAGAGATGGATGGGGGAAATCTTCCTTCAGGTCTTTTGCTTCTCTAAACCCTGTGAATTGCTCACAGCATGAGTGTTTAGGGTGTTATGTTGCCCGCTGCCCTCTCTGGCTAGTTCTATATCTGTAAACTTCACAATCTCTCCTCTCCTCCCCTCCCCTCCCCTCCCCTCTTTGACTTCCCAGTCAGCATTTATAGAGACTGCACTTGGATCATTAATTTTCTCCAATAGGCAATTTTCTTCTTCTTTTTTATTTTTTCCTTCTATTCCTCATGCTCCCATCTCCAACTCCATCTTAAACTCTGCCTCTGTTTTTTCTCCTAAAGAACATAATTGTTTCTTTGCACAATTCACCATAAAAGGGACCGTTCAGAACCAATTCCATACTAGAGTTTGTTTTATACTGCTGTTGTATGTGCCCAAAGTATGCGGTATTAGAGAAGGAAATATGCTGGATTTGTTTCCATTGACTAAACTGGCTCCATCTTGGCATTGAGTTTCCACTTTGTCTGCTTACTTTCTTTAGGTCAAGAGGTGTAGAACCGCTAGTTGAGGTGTATATTCAAACAGGTTATGCTTATTCTATCATTTATTTTTGCTCAGGGCATTCCATCCAGTCAGATAATTATGTAATTGTTTTGTCCAGTCTCTTAATAGTAATTAGCATTTGTATAGAACCTTTGACCCAGTCCTCACTAAAGTGTCAGTGGAATGCCCACTCTGCCAGTGTTGGGTGCTGCAAAAGTGCTGCAAAGCGCTGCCTTCCTGCA
Source organism: Tiliqua scincoides (assembly GCF_035046505.1). Lineage (NCBI taxonomy): Eukaryota > Metazoa > Chordata > Lepidosauria > Squamata > Scincidae > Tiliqua > Tiliqua scincoides. The sequence continues at coordinate 151,562,010 of NC_089822.1, forward strand.
CATGTTGATGGTTGACAGGAGACCCTTACCAGGGAAGGTAAGTCTGGTGCAAGGGGTGGAATGGGGTATGGGGAGGAGATGGGGCAGGAATGAGTAAATTTGACCCAGCAGGGGGCAGGTTTGGCAGCAGCATCCACCCAATTCAGACCCCTTCCTAGGCCTGATCAGCCTGCCTGGATCACCACATATGTGCGCTAGCAGTATCACTGGTGCAGGTCCAAGTTGCCCATTGCAGCTGCTCGGTCTTAACCTGGGGCAAGGGGACAAATTATTTTGTGGAGACCTCAAGCAGCGAAAATCCTCCATCAGAAATTGCAAACTGGAAGTGGGTCATGATACCAATTTTTAGACATTCAGAGACTTGGGGTGCCCTATGAGGCATCCGCAGGCTCTCCACATCCCCCCCCCCCCCGGGGACCAGTGCTACCCCTGGTAAGTTCCAAAAAAAAAAACCCTTTCTTCACCAGCAGCGGCATGGCAATTGCATCACTGCCTTAACTCCTCTTGTGCAAGAACCTAAGTGGCTCCCAACTTCTGAGGAGCAGTTAGAGAACCCCTGCTCTAGTCTGTTGCTGTTCAGCAGATTGTATCTTGCAGCATTCATTCTATAATTCCCTTCCCTCTGATACTTGGGTTTAAGAGTTCCATATATGATACTTTACTGCAGTCTGTCCTCGGCACCACCAGCTATTGTGTCAGAGAAGATACTGCCCCACAAACTTCCATCTCCAGCACTCCTTCATTGACCTTGAAGATTGGTGTACCTAAATCGTTGATCTCTGAGGTCCCAATCCTATCCAGATTTCCAGCTCTGATACAGTTGTGTCAATGGGATTTTCACTGCATTCTGCGGTTTGGGGGTGCCCAGTCACGGAGGCCTCCTCAAGGTAAGGGAATGTTTGTTTTCTTACTGTGGGGTTGCATTGTGGCTATGTTCATGCTAGGAGGTTTGATAGCATCCTATCCAAACTTCTAGCACCATTGCAGCCGCAACGCAGCCTTGAGGTGAGGGAACAAATGTTCCCATACCTTGAGGAGCCCTCTGTGACTGTGTCCCCACCGCAGGATGCAGTGCATGCCCTATGGACACAACTGCACTGGCACTGGAAAACTGGATAAGATTGGGCCTAAGTCCTTAACCTCTAAGACCACCTTATAAACATAAAGGTCCTCTGCATCTGAATCATCCTGGGTATTATGGCTGAAGTCTTTGGGCATTCATTTGCCTTCTAGAAAAACTAGGTAGCTGAAGTGCACCAAATTCCCTTTGGTTCTTGGAGACATTGAGGTTTTCCTGTCTTTGGGATTGGGCAGTGGCAAACACCCTTTGTAGCCTTACTTCTCTCAGGATTTCCTCAGGTCCTTCAAAATCTGCCAGTGTTGTTATGGCAGCAGAGGTAGATATCGAAAAGGGAAGAAACAAAGTTTAGAATAGCTTAATCTTGATAAAAACCCTATATTCACCCCTAAAGGTTTTATTAATGCCTGGCATCATATCTTCTTCACAATTTGACTTGGAGGTGAAGATAGTGGGAGAAGATGCCTTCTGATACTGAGGCTACCACACAAGAACCTCTCCTGCCTCAATCTCCATGAGTTTTGACTTTGACTATGGGAGCCAACCAAAAGTTATGCTTGCATCTCACTTGACTATGATGCCATACATCATACATAGGTCTAGCAGGTTGCTGAGAGGTTTGGAAACGAAGCTCAAGCCCTGCCTCCCCCCCAACTCTGAGCTGGGTGGGAGAGCAAGGGCTTTTCCATTTTGCTGCAGAACTTGTACAGGCTTGCAAAGGAATGAGATCTTGCTGCTTTCCAAGACCTTCTGAGGCTCAATGCAAAGTCCTCCCCCATCCCCTATTTTTCTACATGACCTAGGGAAAGGTGGAGACTTGTGCCAACTTAAAAATGCACTTGAGCTGGTAGATGCATGGTCTAATCTTTAAAGCGCTGCTTTACCCAACCTCATTCATTTTTGTATGAGTATGATTGCCATCAACTATTGGACTGCGATTTTTGGCTACGTGTTTCATTTTCTTGCTCACACCTAAGTTGAAATTTCAGTTTCCCAGGACACTGTTGCTGATCTAAAAGTAACCATTCTTCAACAAAAGCAATTGAAAGGGAGATTCTGGTGTGAAATTGCTGAACTAAAATTCATCAGCAAGTGATTCTGTTTGTTGAGGTCTCAGTCAAGACAATGTGCCTCTCTATTCCTTTTTTACACACTACAAGTGTTAAATAAGCATAGCAAAGCCAAGAAGATTGTGTTACCATCAATTACTACAGTTATGGATAGTCACTGTACTTATCTTGTATACATAACAGTTTGGTATACAAATGTCACAGGCTGTACTTCTGTCTTGGTCTTTAGTCCAACTACACTGGGGTGTTTTTTTTTCTGTATACATAAATAAAAATATGAACCTGTCATCTGAGGATAACACCTTGCATCTGATTGAGTTGGCTCTTGCCACAATAAATTTTTAAGGTGTCACAAGACTCTTATGCTAGGAATAGGCTAACTACTTCAAGTATGTTTTCTGGGCCTACTTCAGGACGGTGAGACCACAGAGCGATTGGAGGATTCTTTTCCCTCAGCATGACCAGAACATGGAAGAAGAGTAGCAAGCAACTCTATTCCTACCCTTCAAGGATGGGTTTTCTCAGAGCTTTTTGAACCATTGTTGCTATCTCTGAAGAAGCCCAGTTGTGGATAGAGAACACAGTGACGGTGCGAATTGCTCTACAGAACGATTCATTCTGACACTCTCTGCTGCCTGGAGGTTGACCATTTGGGACCCTGGAGATCTTGGGGGCCTTTGTCAGGTGCCTGATATAACCAACCACTGATACTAGTCCTGTGCATCATAAAAATAGAAATAAGAACGATAATACACAGGACCAGTTCCAAGTTTCAGGGGACCATTGGCAATGGTTGTTTTCATGATTGTTTTCCTGTGACTACATTTTTAAGTATGACTGCGTTATCTTGTTCTATTGCAAGCTTCCTTAAGGGCTCTCATTTATAACTGATAGCTTATACATCTGAAACCTAAATAAATAAAACAATAGCTAAATGGCAGTTCCACATTCAGAGACAGTTATTGTTCTCAACTTTGTAAATTGCCCTGGTTTCTTTCCCTGTGGCAAGAAAGATGGGATTAATGTTTATATATATGATGGTAGCAGAGTGACACTCTGAAGTCCCGGAGAGGGCAGTTTGCTGAGGTCCCTTGTAACTTGAGTGTGTTAAGGCACTTCCTCTGTTGCAAAATGTCTGCCAACAGAGTGCACAGCGCTCAGTCAGTGGCCATTTTAGGAGAAGCGGCAGCAGGACCATCGCTGGAGCTTACCTGGAGCAGGAAGATAGGGGTGTGGAGGGAGGTGAAATGGGGCTGAAAGGGGACAAAATATTTTGGTACAAAATAATCATGTGGCAATGCATTTTGGTACAAATCGTGTGAAAAAGTAACTTGTGTAGATGTAGCCTGATTTCCAGGTAATTTCCTATTCTTGCAATTGGAGTGCAGGTCTTTTTTTTCAGATTATCTGGATGGGTAGGAGGAAGGTTTTGATCCTGAACTGAGGTATAAAATGGAGAGATTTGATTGTGGGTGTGAAGGAGAGGTTTCATCAGAGAAGGTTGGTGTGTGCGGTCACTATGTCTGAGTGATGACTGCAAGATGGGCTTCTTTAGTCAAAGTTCATGGATGTTCATCATGGGTGACAGGGAAGGTTTTTCTTCTAATGTGCTGATTAAGAGCCTTCCCTGCACCATGACACAGTGAGATAAAATATTGGACATTGCATTCTTTGCCTTAAAACTTAATTAAAACTATATATCAAAAGCAAGACCCTGGGTTAATAAAAAAAATGTGATAAAATTATACTAATACACTTCAGTTTCAATCTAGAGCTCCCTGATGGAAGGGATTTGAGAAGCCAAGCCTGTAACTAGATTAGAAACACCTTCAGTGCAATATTTATGATGCAGTCCCTGCTTGGAAATGCATAGCGCCAGGGAGAGCCTGGCTCCACAGCAAGGAGCAGGCATCAGTCCTGCTTAATAGAAAAGCAGTTACAAATATGCAAACAGACAAGTAGCAGTGCTGCATAGGGAGCCTGGCATTTTGGCTTGCAACTCTCAGACTAATTTTAATGGTCATTTCCTCACCAATAACTCTTCTGCAGGTATGAGGGAGGAAAGGAGGATTATATTAAAATTCAGTGTTCTGGAAGAGAGGGTTCACTCTCTTGGTGCTCCTTCTCACCCCTTAGGAGCTCAGTTCCCCTATTTTGGAAGCCCCACTATACAGTGCAATTTTTAGCAATAATAATAATAATAATTTGCTTCCTCTGTTAAAAATGGTGATATCTGTACCAGGCAGAAAACACCAGATACTTTAGGACTCTCTTGACTGACACAGCTGTAGCAGATCTGAAGAGCTCCCTTCAAGTGCCATCTTGGCAATGGAAGGCCGTTTGCTAATGCACAGCATAAATCGCAGCAGAGACAGGGTAGGTCAGAGGAGGAAGATGGGATCAGTAAAGCATTACGGTCAGCAAGGTGCAGTCCTTAGAGGAAAAACAGGATCTAATTATAAAGAGAAGGGAGGGTATGACTTGTGAAAGGCTGCAAGGACCAAAAGGGCTTTGCATTCTCCTTCCGACTTTCAGAGAGGTTCTTCTAGATTTGTGAGCATACCTGTAGATGATGATCCTCAAGCTCTCATCCTGTGTGGTGGAGCATCGCTGGCAGAGAAATATTTCTTAGTAGCTGGCAGCGTGACTCTCTGTGTCCTTACTGGAGAAGGAAAATCTTCCACAACTCTCACTGTGACTTCTTTAATAAAACCCAGCACTAGGAATAGCTCTTTGGGGACCAAGCGGAGGGAGAAAGATTTAGCACAGCATCAGTGAGAGATGCATTCTGCATGGCAGATGAATCTGAGGAGAACAGAGAAGCAGATACTGGAAAGAACAGCCTGTGTGGAGTCACTGTCCTCCACCTCTCCTTGTATAAAAATAATTTTATTTTTATTCTCAGTTCTTAAACTTCCACCATGGCCCAGCATTTCTGGTTTTATCATAGCGTGATGAAAATGGTAGTTCTATTGTTTTCTGATGAAAGAGTTCTCTCTGAACCTTCCCCTTTCATATAATTTTGCAACAGTTTAGTTTCCTTTGAGAGTCTTAGGAAGCCACACTGAGTGCATGTTCCCATAGGCCAAATGGGTATCATTCAGTCCTGTTGAGCCACAGATTAGAAATTTTCTGCCAATTTTAATGCACTCTGCAGAGTGATTAATCTGCCTACAGGACAGACAGAGGTTGCTCATTTAAGAGAGACTTCATTGTGGTCTGCCAGTGTTGTCTAGGGGCAATTGTAGCATAGCTGTTAACAAGGCTGGAAACTGAGTGCAAGCTCAAATTCGTGTGCTAGATTCTCATCCTAATCAAGGTGTGGAAAAGGTATTCACAACATGCAACAGGAGAATACCATTCTGGGCCTCTGCAATGAAGCATATATCAAGATCATAGTTTCAGTTGTGGACAATTGAGGGCAGTGTCTGTTCTAGAACTGGAGACCAATGTGAATTCTGCAAGCCTACAAAGTCCAGACAAGAGGAGTCCACATAACAGCACCTTTATTTACATTTCATTCTGTAGACACATGCATACCACACCATCCCACCTCACCAAATGCTATAAACAGCTACCTCTTGCCATTTTTTTTAGTTTGCTAAATGCATATTGGCCTATAAAACTCAACATAGGTTTAGTTTTTAATTAATCTGCTTTGCACACAATTAATCCTTTGCTTAATTTTAAATAAATCTGCAAATTACCCAAACCTCCACGTATCTCACTTTGAAATACAGAAGGAAGTGTAAGATTACTTGCAATGGAGTAAGCATGAACTTATTCTTCAACTTATTCTACTGCTTGTTCTGCAAAGGCAAACATTAAAAAAAATAGACAACTTTTTCATTATAATACATCTGAACCTTTTAAAAAATAATCTAAACAGTGTCCTTCTAGGCTGCCCCTGTCCTTAAATCTGCCCCACCAACAAAGCAACCACTCCTTTAATCTACCAAATTAAAATTTGCAGCCCTAGTCATCACATACAAACTCTAGGTTAACATATATACACTCACTGCCAGTCTTAGGCACAGGATCAGGAAAAGGAAAGAAAATTGGTTATGAAGAAAACTGAAGTCACTCAGTGCCTCCCCTAGAGTGTAATCCCACCAGCACCCCATCCCTTACCCAGTCTTCTACTCTCATCTCTCCTTTTAATCCATGCTTCACCCCTCTAGAATCAGGGAAGATAGGCTGGGCTGGATGCTTGAGATTAGATTGCATCTGTCTATAAATAATTTACTGCTTGATGGTCAGATTGAATTTAATTAGTCCTTGTTCTCCTGATAGAATCAGCCCACCGCTGCTAGAGCATTTCACTCTGAATTAGCCTGAAAAGGCCTAACGAGGCAGTGCTAATTTTACACACATGACATCCCCACTACCTCCCAAAAAGGAAAAAGCCATGTTGTAAAGTGTGCATCGCTTGCACAGACTGTGGGGCTATTAGCCACTGGAAAGCCAGGACTTCAAAATATACCCAAGAAGAAAAAGGAGGGTGCACAGACTTACCTCCAATGGAAAGAAGAAAGTACTAAAAATCAATTATACACAGGAATTGGTCTTCTCTTTTGCTTCATTCATCATAAGCAACAAAACTCCCACCACCCCCTCCAAGCTGCTGTAGAAAACCAGAAGATGTGGAGGGTGAGAGGTGCAGGAGTGGGGAAAACCCTGCTGTTGTCCCTTGGACAAGAAAAGCATTTCAGATGTCGTTTTGCTGTTTGCAGAAAATAACTATGCTGCACAACAAGCCTCCCATCATTTGCCTGGGGAAGGGAAAGGGAGAATTCCAAGTCGCTTGCTCCATTCTAGGGCCCTGTTTGCTACCACCCCAATGAGAGAGTCATAACTATCATTCTCCATGAAAGCCATTAAGAAAGCTGCCTCTGTTATTTTCCCTTTAGAAATATCACATTGTAGCAGGTTCCTAGAAAACCAGATAAACAGGGACAGCAGAGCTCACAGAATGACTAGTATTCATATCCAAGGGAAGAGCCCTTTGCCACCCCAGAGAAGCATCCTTTACCAATAATTACAAAACACAGTAGGGACAGAGGGGAAGATGATCCCTAAGGCTACTCTGCAGTTGCCCTTGTTATCTCTTGGCAGACTGTATATTCACAGAACCTCTGTTTCAAGCATCCACGGTTTGATTCAAATGAAGGAAGTGGAGCAGAGGAATTTCCAGCAAGGTTGAAAAACAACCAATCCCTTTCCTTCCCCTCCTCCGTAGGCATCCATTGGCCTGCCCCTCCCTTCCCCAGCACACTCCAGAACTGCAGCTGCAGAGAAGAATGTTTCATTTGCCATACAGAGAGCTTGAGAGGGATCAAAAGGCAGGAGGAAATCATCATGACCTCAGCAAGTACTGGCTCCAGAAACTGGGATGGAAACAAAAGGAACCTACCAAGAGTCATGTAACCTTTTCTCTGTTGTCCTAACTCTCCTGCTAAAATTGCTAAAATCAAAGCTCTACCAAGGAAGAAGGAATCACAATTAGTTTTGTACGTATATACCTCTGTGCCAATAAGTCCATTCCTTTGACCCTGGCAATCTGTGCTTGGAAAGGCAGATTGCAGACTGAAGCTCTCTGTCTCATAGTTTCACTAGTTGAGTGTACAGGGAGTCCCAACAACACACCAGGAAAATAAGTTGAATGTCCTTCACCAATATTTATTATTTAAAAAAATTCATATATTTTCAACAAAAAGTTGACAAAGCAGTTTACAGTTCAGAATAAATAAAAAGTTGGCTCCCTGTCCTGGAGGACTCACAATCTACAAGATACAAAAGGATATTAGCAAGCAGCCCCTGGAAAAACAAACAGGGAAGTGGGACAAACAGGGAAAACCGGTCTCCCCTTGCTAAATATAAGAGTAATACTATTATACAAATTAATGGTGCATCAATATTCCCAGTTTGCCTCATCCTTTGTAAAGCAGTTCAACATTTTCCGCACCTTGGATCAGAATCCAAGGTAATGGATTCTACCTTAAAGGAACAATATAGCAGAACAATTAAAGGCCCGTCCCTATCTGGATGCTGCAATGTCCATTGTACTTTAAGCCTGGCCTGCAAAAGTGGGGGAGTGCCAGCAGACAGTGGAGCCTCAGTCTGCTGGCACAACAGTGGTCTCCCCAGCAATCATGATGCTGCTCAGACATCATTGCAGGCTTGCAGCATCAGAGCCATGTCAGTCTGGTGACTGAGCTGTGCATGTGTAGCAGTCACTTCATGACTGAGCAGTGCTGCACAGATGCACCTCCAGACCACAAAGTCTCCTGCCAAGATTGCATCCAGGAATCAGCCCCATGGAAGCAAACACATAGGCACAGCCTGGAAAAACCAGCCAAGACACACCATCCCAAGGAGGCTCCATGGGCCATGACCTCAGACACACCCGCTTGGGAACAACTGCAATGGAGTCTAACCCTGAGGTGACCATGTCAATACCAGAATGCATGGATCAGGAGACCAGGGAAGATGTATGGTCATTGTGACCATGCTCACAGGCAGTAGCCAGAGCAGAGTTTACATGTACCACCACCCACCAGGCAGTGCTGTGTGAGCAGCAGGTTGCTTGTGCCAAAAACTTTCTGTGTGCCCAAAGTGCCCTTTCCCATGGTTCCCATCACCACATTTCCTCTGTGGGCTTTGAATGTGCGTGACATGAGTGTGCATGACATGAAGTCGGAAAAGGATAGCCCCATGTCATGCAGCCTATCCAGTCCCCTGAGTCCAGTGAGCATTCTTCCTTCCTTCCTGTCATAGATGGGTAAAAAGCCTGTTCCTGCCTCCCCCCTCCTATTCACTGCAAGAGGAAAACATTAACCCTTCCCTGCCTCGTTACTGGAACCCCCTGCTGCTCACCTGGTCAGAATGCTGGCCCCAAGAGATTTTTCATGCCACGAAAGCAGTAAGCAAGCACACCCAGACACAGGCAGGCTAGAGTCTGCATGCATGGAGACAGGTGCTGGGTCAGGAGGCCCCTGACTGAAGTGTTTTTCAGAGTCTTCCACGAGTAGGATTCATAAGTCACTGAAAAATGTGCATTTTTGCAACTAGAGTCCGAGTTCGCATCCCTGGTTGCACCGGCATTGGACGTGCATGAGGTAGTGTTTTCCTGTTGCCCATGGTATGTCTGCTGTTGAAAAGGAGGCTACAACAGTGGGGCTGTTGCACTGTTGTCAATAAGCATCTGTCAAAGTCTGTACTGTTAATAATGTGCTGAGGATGGGCATACTAATACTTCTTTCCTCATTTAGAAAATAACTTCAGTGCACTGGTTGAATATAACCAGAATATGTCTCAAGTGAATAACTGATCATGCTAGCAAAAAGAGAGCTGTTACCTCCTGTCTTTCTTCTGTCTTATTTGTCAAATGTTTATTGTCTCATCGGATGCCGCATATCCCTGGTTAGTCTGAAGAGAAAAAAGTTACCAGTACCTTAAAAATTTGAGATTGCTCTTTTTGTTGCTTAGTATTTAACTGCATCTCGCTTGCATGTATGAATGTTTTGCAGCCTTCCTTTGTCTCAGGTTTTCTTGTCAGGAAAAAGGAACACAATTAATTGTAGTACTTCTTAGTTAAGAACTTCTACAAGAATTCCTGTCAATGATCTATCCAAGAAAGTATACCATTTCTGACAATAACCTGTTCAGGAAACATCAGGGAAGAATATGCAAGAAAGCACAATGCAAATGTAAGAAAGTAAAGTGCAATTATAGAACAATCTGTTCATCATTTCTCAGAGATACTTTACAAATTATGCTTTACTTACATGGAAATGTCTTGTGTGCATAAAAGCACGCAGCTTGCACTTCAGATTATGAGATTGGGCTGGAGCACATATTCTGCATGCCAAAGGTTCCAGGTTCAATCCCTGCAAAGGGCTGAGAAAGATGTCTGCCTTAAACACTGGAGAGCTGCTGTCATAATAGAGAAGACATTTCTCAACCTGTGGGTTGGGACCCACTAGGTGGGTCGTAAGCCAATTTCAAGAGGGTTACGTAGCACCTATCTCAGCTGTCATTGAAAATGCAGAGCTGAAAATACAGGGTACAGAGCTGCTGGGCAGGGCAGACTCCCAGTGGGAGTGAGGCTTGGTGCTTTGCCCTGAATAGATGGGAAGATGGGACACTGGAAAGGGGGGAGGACTGTGTGGTTGGAGAAGGATCCAAGTCTGTGTTCCACTTCGACTTCTGAGCTGGAATGTTTGAATTCCGCTCTATGCAAAATAACAGCATGAGCACACTGTGACATGGGACTTTTGGCTGATTGTGGCTTAGGTGGTTTGAAGCCTAAAAAGTGGATCCCAGCGCTAAAAAGAGAACCACTGGAGTAAACAGTACAGTTAGATGGATTAGTTGTTTGATTTGGTATAAAGCAAGTTCATAAAGTTGTTGTAGTGATAAATACATGAGTAGCTACAGGTGGAACCTTGGTAAGCACTGATTTAGTATCCAGTGATTTGACTCACTCATGATACCAAGGTCCACCTTTAAATGCCTTGTAACAAGGAAAAAAGCACCAAAGTCCAATTTCCCACCTTTGTACTGTTAAGTAATTATAATTTCATTCTACTAGATTCCATTATTTACCTCATTGGTATACACTAGATACCAATGCATTCGGGAGCAACAGTGGAGGAGCAAGAAATCTGGAAGTGGGTCTTTAAAGGTATTTTTCCACTGATTTGGTATCCACTGATTTTTTTTAATCCACTGGGGGTTCCAGAACAGAACCCTAGTGGATAACAAGGCTTGACCTGTATTTGGTTTTTTAACCCCTATGTGGAAATACTTTGTCTGTAGGAAAGTGTAATGTGTGAAGAGGTCCTCACAGGTCAGTTTCCTGCACAGGAATATTCAAGTATAACCTGGCTGCTAAATTGCATTTTGGATGACAGACTTTTATGGGGATATTTTTCATAAATAACTAAGGATTTTTCTAGAAAATTCTTCTTTGACCACTGCAGTATCCCATAAATAAGAGTTTCACATATGAAGGTCATTTATGCCTCTGAATACCAGTAGATGGGAAGCAGTGGCAGGAGGAATGTATGCATTTCTTTCCTGTTTGTGGGCTTTCCAGAGGCAGATGGTGGGCCACAGTGGGAAACAGGATGCTGGACTAAGATGGGCCTTTGGCCTGATCCAGCGGGGCTTTCATTATGCTGTCTTTTATTATATGCAAAATAATATTCCTGGATTAAACTATCTGGAGTACAATTCTGAAAGTTTCAGGCTCTAATGGTAGCTTTTTCATTGCTGATTTATTTCAAAGTGCCTGCAAAGGCTACATAGTCTTGGTAACACGGAAAGCATGCGAGTGTTTCTTTCTAGGGGTTCATATAGGGAGAGTGGATATTGCACTAGCAACTGGAAATCTTCTACCTTGAAGTGTTAAATCAAAACGAGCTATTGTTTCTCCAAATTTGACTAAGGCTGCAATTCTAACCACACTTTCCTGAGAGTAAGCCCCATTGAACAAAGTAGGACTTACTTCTGAGCAGAATTGGTTAGGATTGTGCCCTAAAAGTTTAATGGGGGAGAGGTGAGTATATCTTCATTTGGGTCTTCCAACTGCAATACAATTGCTTACAATTGTATCATGGCTGTGTCCAATGGTCACCTGACATGACCCCAAGAGCCGTCCTTTTAGGATATAGGCAGGTAGCACAGCCTAATCTCAGAGCAGATACAAACTGTTATGATCTTCTTTAAAGACTTTATTTCTTTTGGTTATCTGACCCAAGTGTCTGATTAGATCATTCTTGTGTCTCAGTGGTAACATGAGCTTTGACTGCTTAAAAGCTGCAGTTCACTCTAATTACTATTGAACTGACACAAAGCTCGGTCTCCTTCCCTTCAGTCGAGAGGAAAGGAGTGTGTGTGTTTGTGTGTGTGTGTTGCAGGCATGAAGGGGGAATAGAAAGAGGAAAAGCATTGGCTTAATTCCTTAGGGCCATGTGAAGGTCTTTAGCATCCAGGAACCTTCTTCGTGTTGATGGTTAGTTAAAAATATTGTGTGGGGGAGAACAACACTGTAGCTGATGGTTAGACACACAACAAAGATTAAATTTCAAGACAACCAGTACTGTATATAGGTGTACCCTCTTATCCACAGGGTTTCCATTCTGGAACCCCCCCCCCCCCCCGCAGATAGCTAAAACCACAGATGCAGATGACTGTCCCTGCAGTCCTGGGGGCTGCCCCCCCGGAGGGGCCTCTGAGCTCAGCATGGATGTCCCCAGCCTCTGCCAAGCTCAGATTGAGCTCAGAAGCCAAAAACACATGACTTCTGGTTTCACGGAGAAACCGTGACTTTTTAATGCTTTATAAGGCATTGGGAGGCCCAAGGAAGCTCTAGAAGGCACTAAAAACGTCATCTCCTGTTTCTCGTGAAATCAGAGGTCACATATTTTTATCATCTGAGCTCAGAGGCTCTTCTGGAGGTGAGGGAAGTGACGCTCCCCTTTTATTTGGAGGAAGTGTGCACAGGAACAGCACTTGCTGAGGGGGCCCAGCCCGGACCCATTGCTTGGATAAATTAATCTGCAGATATGGGATCCATGGATACGGGGGCTCCCTGTACTTTATTACTGATACATACAGTAAGGGGAGAAAGGCTAGCTTCTACATTTTTACAAGTGTTTAATTTTTACCTATAGCAGTGGGCAGGAGGTCTGGTCTAGAGGGTAGAGCCTCCATCTGCCTGAAGATAACATCCACAAGGTCGCCAGTTCGAGGCCACCGGCACCGTGCGACCTTGAAGCAGCTGACAAACTGAGCCGAGCTATTTCCATCTGCTCTGAGCATGGGAGGATGGAGGCCAGAATGTGAAGCCAGATCGGAATGAAACACCTGAATGTAGTGGTTCTTGAAAGAAAGAACCTTCTTTGAAATGGTAAAAATCCCTATTTAATAAGGGATTTAATAAAGCCTGCCTATGTAAATCGCCTTGAATAAAGTCTTGAATAAAGACCAAGAAAGGCGGTATATAAATACCTGTTGTTGTTGTTGTTGTTGTTGTTGTTGTTGTTATTATTACCGGGACCCACTTTTTAGTAAGATAATCTGTCAGGACCCACCGGAAGTGATGTTATGACTGGAAGTGACATCATCAAATAGGAAAATTGTTGACAACCCTAGGCTGCAATCCTACCCACACTTACCCAGGAGTATGTCCCATTTACTTTCATTGTTAAAAGAATATCCATATAGTAGCTTGTTCAAAATACAGGTCTGTAACATTTCCCCAAATGCAATCACATACCATGCGCGCATCAGTCTAATAGATTAAAAATAAAATATTGAAATGAATGGGGACCCACCTGAAATTGGCTCATGACCCACCTAGTGGGTCCCGACCCACAGTTTGAGAAAAACTGGCCTATAGGATTCATGGCAATAGAATTGCTGAATTAGAGGCAAATTTGAAGCTGGCTCCATGTTAAAAAATTTTTTTAAAATAGAATGCCTGTTTTACCTGGATTGGATCCAAATGAAAAGATCCTGAGGAATGGGCTCTTATGTACTGCTATGCTTACAGAAGCAGTTTTCTGAATATGTATGCAGGGAGTGAGCTTGCAGTGCCCAACATAAAAATGGGCTTTGTTCTCAGCTTCCTGAATAACCCCACTCTCTCTGTGTATGTAAGAGGCACCAAAAGTGATTTGGTATCACTGGTGAATAGGCTCAAAGTCACATTTTTAAAGAAGAGAACTTGATAGATAATGCACACTTCTGTAGCATTTGTTGAGTTGCCTATAGTTAAATAAACAGTAAGTACATTTCAGTCTTGACTTTTCATACAGCCCAGTCTTATGCATGTCTACTCAGAAGAAAGTGCCATTAGAGTCAGTGGTGCTTACTCCCAGGAAAGTGTGGATAGGATTGGGCTGATAGTTGCTTCACTTAGCAGCAGACCAGTGCAGAGTTTGGTTTTGTGTTTATCACCACCCACTCTACTCATGCCACTTCTCCACTTTTCTCATCTCCTTTCTCCCCCGTGCCACCACCAGCTAACCTTCCCATCTGCCCCCTTGTTGACTTATTTAATGTATGGAGTCCCACGTTTAGCTTCATAGCACAGCTGTACTTAAACTAGTGCTTTAAAGATCCTGCATATTTGGCTTTGAGTGCAAATACACAGGAGAATATATGTATAAAAAACACCCTTTTGTACATACAAAATGGCACACCAGAGGTCCCCTTTCTCTGTCATGCTCATAGACATGTGGGCAGTTTTTGGAAATGTGACCTGCTTGAATGTTCTCTCATAATGGTACAATCCAGCGAAGGCTGCAGCATGTAACCCTTGTGATCATGTGTTTTGACTTACAGTCTTGTTCTTCATTCTGTATGGGAAGAGGAAAGAACTAGATGTGCACGTTCCACAGTGCTGTCTCCATGTTGGTCATGCAAGCAACTCTATGCCTGGTACCAGCGGCCCTTATGATGGCTGGTGATGGGTGCGCCTGGTCTCCTGTAGCCAGTTGTTACTTGCCACAAGCGATCAGCCAAGTGCTAAATTACAAGGCTGTTTTTATTTCTCTGAAGGCCAGTCAGTAATTTTTCATCTTAAACAGGAAACTCTGTCAGGCTCCAGGGCTTGCAACCTGGTTTGTGAATAGTATGTAACAGCTTCTGATCTGATATTTTTCTCTAGTGAATTTATTTTTCCTTCATATTCAAGGATAAGGTGCAGGGAAGAGGCTGTGAAAACATTATGGGTGGTGTGCTTTGTACTATCAAATCACAGCCTTTTGGAGTTAAAGAGATAGAACATAAATTATTTCACTTTCCCCTCCTGTCTCTATTGAAGGCACTAAGGAATGAGCTCCAGATTTATTCCAGACTCTGCCAAAATGTTTTGGAAGGAAATCAACTGTTCCATTCATTCATAGTTCAACTGTAGGGAGTAGCTGCTTTACACCCATTTTTTTAATCTTTATACCACTTTAGACTTCAATTGCACAACTAGGGTTTCTAAACTACTTTGAGGCTTAGTGAGCTATGCCAGGTTATTTTTACACATGAATATTGGCATGCTCATGACAGCATTAAAATACCTAATGAAGGAGTTAACTACATTTAAGGTTTAAAAGCCACTAACCTTTCCAGACCAAATATGCATATTGTGTATGCTGTATCTGCTTCAAATGTGGCATGTATCTGCTTGTCCTTGTGTACATGCAGTAGGGAATGGAAACTTTGATACATAAAAGTATGCAACATACGATGTATGTGTGTCTGTACATGGGATGTGTGTGAAATAGCCCTAAGTTACAGAACAGCCCTATGCGAGCTGGCCGCTGGCGGAATGTGTGTGGTGCTGGTGGCAGCTGCTTTATGGTAGCCATAAAGCAGCTGCTGATGGTGTGTGCTTCCTACCACTGGAGTGGCCTTCTGTGTGCTGGCTGAAGATCTGCAGAGAAGTTGGTCAGTTGGGGAGATGGGGATGGGGCTACAGGAGGACTGGGGGCAGGGTGGAATGGGGGAGGTGGTAGTTGGAACTGGGCTGTGATAGGGGAAGGAAGGAGGGCAGATTGGATATGGGGGGGTGGTTTTGGTGACAGCATTACCCCCTCCCCCAGAACCTAATCCCTTCCTGTGCCTTATTCACTTTCACTGGTCATTGCAGACTATAGCTGGCACAAGTCTGCAATGACCCAGGGTTGAACAAATGTTTCCTTATTCTGAAAAAGCCTCAACATGCCAAAGCTCCCCCATGGTATACAGTGGAGGCCACATTGGTGCTGCTGCATCACTGTGTAGGGAGTTACATAGGATTGGGCTGCCAGTGATGCATAAGCTTCTAGGCTAGATTGAAGAGAAGGCTACACCAACCTAATGTCTTTAGTATTAGATGTTACAGAGGAAATGAACAAGAGCATTGGGAGAATAAGGGCAATTCTGTTCCTGTGCTATTCATTTCCAGCTTCTACCATTCTGTGGTTTATTGACACTCCTAAGCCTTGAAGGTACATGTCTTAACTGTTTTGTTCAGTAATGGATGTTGGAAGACATACCATTCATTAATTCAGTTTAGCTTGCTGAAATCACTGTCATAGTGGCCAAAAGGGAAGATAGTCACCTATAAGATAGCAAATGAATGACTGAGCTGGTATCACTTTGCACCCCTTCTCATTTGTGTAGCAATAACACCACCTTGCCTATAGAAGTGGCATGGCTGGCTAGCAGCAGCAGCAGCAATGTCAGTCACAGTATACAAACTTCATCTGAATGTAGCATGTGGTCGGAAAAGAGATGCACATTCAGAGTCTTGTAATTTCAGTGGGTTATTGGAGTCC
The DNA here is from genome assembly GCF_035046505.1 of Tiliqua scincoides. NCBI lineage: Eukaryota > Metazoa > Chordata > Lepidosauria > Squamata > Scincidae > Tiliqua > Tiliqua scincoides. The sequence goes on from NC_089822.1 coordinate 151,578,482, forward strand.
TGAAGCAGAGGCAACACAGAACATGTGACATTTACTGCAAATGATTTTCAGTTTCAGTAAAAGGTCATAAATGAGAGAGACCATTGAAAAGCACTGAAGGCTTTCCAAAGGCCAAGTAACAATCTTAACCCATGTTCTCAGGAGCAAGTTTGTGTGTTCATACAAGCATGTACACAGTCAGTTTTGATCTCTTATCAGTGTAAGTCAGTGAGATTAGTAAGGTGAGGATGTGTGCTATGCAACAAGCAGAAGAGGTTGAGAAAGTAATGTGAAAAAACTAAGCCACGGTTTCAACTTGCAGGTGAATTGGATAACGGAAGGGATGATTAAACAGCTTCACTTAGAAGGAGGAATTAAGAATTTCCCTCTGGGCTTGGTGAAATTGGTTGGAAGGGAGAGGGAGTAGGAGGCAGTGAGCAGGAGTCAGCCAGGCGGAAGAAAGGGAACTTTGAAGTGTCAGTCAGGAGGGCTGGTGCCGTTTGATTCTGCTGACCTCCTTTGCTATGGTTTGTGACAGTGTACTGGCTGCCATGTGGCAAATTCCTGTCACTGAGGATGTTTTAAACATAGTCATGCAAGCAAGGTCCATGAATTCTCAGAGAGAGAGGCTGGCTCCTTGAAGATGGTTTCTCGTCAGTCCTCCTATCCAGCATCAGCATTCCTTTGTCACATGGTGTGAGGTGACCTGGCTTATATGGTGAGGTATGAGCTTAAAAATTTGCAGGGTTCTTGTTTCCATTTCCCTCTCTCCTTTTGTTGGCTGCATTAAGATATTCTAGAAAAACTCCTGACCAGAAATTGGGATGGTTCAGGAGTGCAACAGAAACCCAATCCTGAGCTGCCCATTGTGCCAGGACTGCCATGGCATCCTGCACACAACAGGGCAACTGCCGGCAGCTCCTCAGAGGAAGGGGACTTTCATCCCTTTCCCTTGCTAAGGCAAGTAGCCCCACAATGGAGCTACTTAATTCTGTGGCAACCCTTGGGCTGCCATAAAATCAAGAGCCTCTGTGTCAGCCTGATATGGAAGCTCTGGATGCAGAGGAGCGGAGCTCCTCCAGTCACACCTCCCTCCTGCCCCACTCCCTCCCCTCAGCGTGCTTCCTCCCCACCCTCTCCCTCACCTCCCTCCACCCCAGAACATCTCCTCCCCACCTCCTCCCACGCCTCACCTACATCTCCGCCACCCGGTGGGCGTGGAGCAGCGTCAGTCCACTGGCAGTAGCCCAGCACCGGCCAGCACTGAGGTAGCACTGGTGCCAGATTAGTGCTGAGGGCTGCAGACATGCCTTATGGCATGTTTTCAACACTCAGCGCTGGCAGAGGACTGACGGTAAGAGCTCAGGATTGGACGGAGTAAAAAAAAAAATGCATCTCAAGCAGATTTGCATGGATTCACCCAATATGCAATTTTCCAAATGCATGTATGATGCAAAAACTATTTTTGTAGAATTGGAGTCGGTATGCATTGCAAAAACAGAGGTGATAGATTATGGTTGTTCCTGTTGTACAGATAGGCGACTCTTCCTGAGAGAGGTACTTCTCCACCATCAACTCAGATGTACTGGATCTCTGTCTCAAGCTCCCACATTTGAGGCTCACTTTTGATTCACGTGTGAACCACATGTGGTGCAGGTTCTTGTTACTCATTTGGTCTTAACAAGTAAAATCAATGTGTTACAAAGAGTAACAACATAGAGGTATAGTGCATTAATGATGATCTGTGTACTTTCTGCAGTGAGTATGTGTGTATGTGTACTAGATATTGAGTTTCCCATTTCCTTCTGTCCTAGAAGGAAACAACCTCTAACCATATACAGTTGAACACAGAGTAGATCATTTCATAAATCAGGGAGGGTTTTGGGGGGGGGGTAGAATTTGCCCTCCAGCAGATGGACCACCATACAAGGGAGCCCCGGCAGATGATAACCTATTCAGGAGGCATTTTCCTCCCTCACATGGTGGCTGTGTGCCTGCCCTGTGGCACATGAGCATTAGGCCATGCACATATCCTCTAATAAACCAGTGTATAAGAATAAGGAATCCAAAGAGATGTGAAGGAAAAAGCCATATTTTTTTAGCATTGGTTTGGACATATTGTCCTTTTAAGAAATAGTTCTTATTTCTGTTACTTGTTATTTTCAGCTATTAGTGGAATGGGTTGGATTGATTCAGCCAGAAAAGATAGCACAGGTAGCTTATGAAAAGTTTTAGCAAATAAGAAGATTGGTACAGCTGCCTGCTTCTTGTGTGATTCCAACATCAGAGAAGTAACCTTTTTTTTTTTTCTAGGGCAATGTGGAAAATATGAATTTATTGCAAGTGAACTCATATAGAGGTTTCTTGAATTGGATATATGGTTAAACTGGAAGCCCTGGGCTCTAGCAGAGAATAAAAAAAGTTAGAAGGTATCTTATTATGTTGGCATTTTGTTGATTATCCCTGTTTATTTTTCACTGAGGTCAAAGTGCACAATAAATGCAGGTCTGCTCCTGAAAATGACAACTTTTGCATTGCATTTCCCCCCTCCATAATATTAGCAAAACGTTACATTTTATTACACATTTTAGAAGAGGAAAAACCTCAATTAAATGCTGCTGTTTTCAGGGGCAGCTCTATGTTTGTTGTGATATGTATTTCTGCTGTGAGGTAGGATTAACTTTAAGAACATTCCATCTCTGCATAAATTTGTTCTAACCTATTCTTGAAACTTCAGTTTGTGAAGATATATTACCACATGCCTTTAGACTAGCTCCTTCCTTACCTAACTGTTCTAATGATTACTAACTTCTCTCTAGATGTAAATAATATATCATATTTCGACAAGTTTTAAGTAAATCGCTTTTTTAAAAGACTGTTGTCATTTGATGAAGTGATTTTGTAGCACTGTATTAGAACATAAGAAGAGCCCCCACTGGATCAGGCCAAAGGCCCATCTAGTTCAGCTTCCTGTATCTCATAGTGGCCCACCAAATGCTTCAAGGAACACACAAGACAACAGATACAACCTGCATCCTGGTACCCTCCCTTGCATCTGGCATCAGAAGCAGCCTACCTCTAAAACCAGGAGCTTGCACATACCTACCATGACTTGTAACCCGTGATGAACTTTTCCTCCATAAATTTGTCCAATTCCCTCTTATAGGGAAGATGCCATCACTACTTCCTGTGGCAAGGAATTCCACAGTCTAATTACATGCTAGGTAAAGAAATATTTTCTTTTGTCTGTCCTAACTCTCCCAACACTCAACTTTAGTGGATATCCCCTTGGTTCTGGTGTTATGTAAGAACCAGGGAACATCCACTAAAGTTGAAGGCTGCTTTCACCTGCCTAACTTAAAATCCCCACTCCTTGACACATCACCCAATTTCTTCTCTACATGTCCACCTTCTTCTTATACTTATATTGGGTATCACTCCAGAGGTGAGTTCTGACTTCACATGTTGATGGACAGATTTAATCAGAATCCCTGAAAACTGGAGCAGAGATCCTCCTTCTGTTTGTCTTCTGCAAAAAGATGTCAGAAACTTGTTAACTGAGGCCCCCAATAAAATGATACAATGTTGCTTTTCCTTTTTGGTGACACCCCTCCCCAGAAATTTGGCAGTAGGAAGGAGCTCTTAAAAACTTTTGGCCGTGTGATTTTGTGAGGAATTTACAGTAGATGGATTTTCTTTTTGCACCTCCTGAGCTTAACTGTCTGTCCTCCAGAAATGGGAACTTGAGTCAGGTATTTCAAGTTACGAAAATCAGTGTTTTTCACTGACTCGTGTACACTTGAGTCACGCTCATGGAAGACTCGTCAAAACATTTGAGTCAATGGCCCCTGACTCTCTGCCCCCATGTATGTCAGTCCCCACTCAGCCTGTGTTTGGGTGTGCTTGCTTACTGTTTTCATGGCATAGAAAAAGGAGACGGATAAGTGGTTGGTTGAGAATTGTAGAGATCATGCTTTCCAATCACATGGCTGCTGTGAGCTCTGTTGTTACTCAGGGGAGGCAGCCCTCTTGAATGACCAACTGCTGTGGAACTACTACTGAGTACAGCTGCAAAGGATTGGGTCATCATGGTAAGCCTCACAGCTGCTGCATGTGACCCTTTTCCCTCTTGCTGCTTCTGCCTCTGCTTTCAAAGTCCATCCCATACCCTCCCACCTTGTTTACAGATGGGATGGGGGCAACAGGAGAGTGTTTAAAGAACTCTGACACACACACACCCCCAGCAGCAGCTCCGTGTTTTTTTTCTACATGTTCTACATACCTGACGTGTATCAAAAAGACTAATGACTTGAGTCTTTTCAAGTTGTGAAAAAACTCCAGGCGACTCGGAAAGTGCCCCCGTTATGACTCGTTTTTGACTTGAGTTGTGGGACGGAGACTCATGACTCTACTCAAGTCAAGCTATGCTGGATTTACCCATCACTGCTATCTTCCTCCCTGCACTGCACTTGCATCCCTGTTCAACCAGTGATGCTGCTTCTTGGTGCTCCAAAGAGAACCAGCTGATGTACATTAGGGAGTCAAGCTACCAGTACAGGGATCTGTACTGGACCCAACAGTAGAACTCTTCTGCTTTGTATTGTATCTAGGAATGTGAAAGAGGAGCAACAGAGTGCAAGAAGCACTTTACCAAAGAGGAGAGATAAACCAGTGGCCATCTAGCAAGAGGATCTCTTTCACCCCTGGCTAATGTGTTTGTGTTTAGCCCCCTCTTTGCCATTCCTTAAATATTGCATTCTTCTGAGGAAGTCTATTTTTGGGAACTATTTCAGAAATTACACATCATGAGGTGACAGAGTGAGCTCCGGATAGCACTTTTGGGGGTGCAGTTTTTGGCAGGAAAGCAACTTGGAAATAAAAGATTCAATAGCCTCTACCTCTGCACCATTACCCCAGTCCAGCCCACAGTCCCATGTAGCTGCAACACAAAAATTAAGCCTTGAATTTCACTGTCATGTGGCAACTGTGATGTGTAGTTTGAGTCTTAGATGGCAGAATTCTTGGGTCATATTGCTTCTTGGATCCTCCTCCACATTAAAAACCAGCAAGCATCTCACTGCATAAAACTGGGGATAGGGAGAAGGTTAACAAATATGTCCTGCATTGGCAGAGGCAGGAAAGGATAAGATTGTGACCTTAGTGAACCATAATTTGTATAAGAGCTGTAAGTGTGATGCAGCAGCTGCAAAAAGCAGTGCATTGCTGGGCTGCTTGGCAGAGGCATAAAGTCCAGATTATGAGAATAATTTACACTATACTGGTCAGACCTCACTTGTAACACTACATCCAGTTTTGGGCTCTGTATTCTAAGGACACTGATGAGTTGGAGTGGGCTTAGAGAAGAGCAACAAAGATGTTCAACGGTCTGGAAATCAAGTCCTATGAAGAATGGTTACTAGAACCTGTTGTGTTTAGTGTGGAGAAGACTAAGAGAACATATTATAACTGTTTTCAGGAATCAGAAGGGCTGTCACACAGGACAACTGGAGGCTCCTGAGGGCAAGACTAGAGTCAATAGGTTGAAACTACAGGGAAGTAGTTTTACAGTCTAATTCTATCCAGTTTTCCAGGACTGATGTATCCGTACCAATGGGGCATGTACTGCATCCTGCATTGGTGAGGCAGTCATGGAGGCCTCATCAAGGTAAGGCAATGTTTGTTTCCTTATTTTGGAGCTGCATTGCGATTGTATTGGTGCTGGAAAGTTGGTTAGAATTGGGGTGTTAGACTAGACATGAGGAAGAAGTTGCTAACTGTAAGAACTGTCTGGTATTGGAACACCTTGCCTTGTGCAGTTATGAACTCTCTCTTATTGGAGGTTTACAAGCAGATGCTAGATGGCTATCTGTCAGATGCTGTACTGGCCTGCATTGAGCAGGTGGTTAGACTAGATGACCTCCAAGGGACTTTCCAACTCTAGGATTCTATGATTTGTAAAGAAAGATGAGTCTCTTGATCAGAATGAATGAGTTATATAAATGGTTGTAAGGGAGGAAGAGAGGGAAACACTTTGCTATAGTTTCAAACCGAGATAATCTTGCTTGAAACTACAGCAATGTTCTGTAGTTTCTGGTTTTTTCTCTCTCTCTCTTTCAGTGGAAGGTTCTTCAGTTTTAACTGGGCAGTGGCCAAAACTCATATGGTGCCCTTGAATTCAATCCCTTCATGAGCTAGCAAGTTAATGGGCTTTGTACCTAAGGCCTCAGGGTTGGATACTGCTCACAGCAGTTAATCTTCAGTTATCTCTATTATTGTTCCTTCTTTTTCTTTTTCTCTTTTTTAGGCTGTTCTCAGAGCATTTGGTTAAGAGTGGAAATTCTCAGGCTCTTGGGATGGGGGCTGTTTTTTGTTAATGTTGGCACTCCTCATTAGGTCAGTACCTTCCATATTTTTGGAGTGCTGCAGGCTAGCTGGTTTACAAGGTTATTGTTGTGGATGAATTTGGATGATCCTCTAGTCTAAACCATTGTTTCTGAAACTGGGATGGGACCCACTAGGTAGGTTGCAAACCAATTTCAGGTGGATTCTCATTCATTTCAATATTTGATTTTTAGTATATTAGACTTGATGCCAATATGGTATGTGACTGCATTTGGGGAGATTGTACTTTTGTTGTACTTTTAACAGGCTACAATGTATATGCTTTGAACAATGACAGTCAATAGGGCTTACTCCCAAGTAAGTGTGGATAGGATTGTAGCCTAAGGGCACAATCCTGACGGTGCCTTGGGCAGGCACAAATCCCTTGCGCTAACCCAGGAGGGTCACAAATGTGCAGGATGTGTGCCGGCCCACAGAGGCTGCATTCAGCCTCCATTCCAACTGGGCAATGGAGGGTTGTGTCAGCCGAGCTTGGCCAACACAGGGGTCTGAGGTGGGTGGGTAGGAAGCAGGAGGGAGGCATTCTGGAGAAGGGGGAGGGTGGGTGGGGAGAGGGCGGAAGGTGGGGCTGGAACCTGGCTGTTATGCCAGATCCCAACTCTGTTCTCCGAGCAGCACAGAGCAACTGCAAGCCGCTCTGCTTTCCTAGAACTTATGCCATCTCTGGAGGTTGCACAAGTCCGAGGAGACTAATTGGGGCTGTGGTGGCTTACCCGGGGGTAAGGGAGTTTCCCCTTGCCTCTGGCTGAGTCACTTCAGGCCCCAGTATTGCGCTAGATACAACTCGGGCCTCCTGGCCTGTTACCAAAAAGGGCTGTTTTGTTTAGGGGAATTAGTATATTAGCCTTTTGGAAACTTTTAGGATCGCAGGCTGGATAGCAAGACAGCGTAAAGCAAGAAATCCCTTGTTTAGCTTAAAGAGGAAACTGGGAGAAAGGTAACTTTCAATCAAAGGATTATATTTTTATTGCAAAAACACACAAAGGTAAACATAATACACATGGAAAATGGTAAGTATATGTCTACTTGAATCCCAGTACTTGGATACAGTGTACCTAGCTTTATGATGGTTGCATGTGCTATGTATTTGGTGTATCCGATAAGGAATCCGGAAAGGATAGGTTGTAGGGAAGGATTTTAGGGGTCCCTAGTCTGCCTAACCCCGTTTGCTAACTAAAGATGGGGGAAGAAGGGGAGAAATAGGTAGGATGGAAGGGAGAGAGTTTTAGATGCAAGATATATTTACCTGTCCCGGGGAGCAGTTGGATGGGAGAGAGTCCTAGGAAGGACCACTCCCTTGGGAGGGCAGCCAGAGAGAGAGACTATGTGGCCGGAGCTTCCTCTTAAAGGGTTATGGCTGACCTAGAATGACCCGGATGTGCCCTAGTGCTGGTCTAGATGTGCATGCTCAGTACACACAATGGTACACATGGAGTATGTAAGAAAGACATGATGAACCAGAAGTCAGCTTACCAGCCAGGCTGACCTTCTGGGGGAGGGAGGCAATTTGCATAAGGTGCTTAAGAGTGATAAAGCTACAACAAAAGAACAATAGACTTCTTCCTCCAGAGGTGCATGCTTGTTTTGCATAATCAGGAGACATTCCTTGACTGGAGGAGGGGATGTAATCACCATGAGCTTTGCAAACTTGTGACTTCTACCAGGTTTTTGGAAATTGGGCTTGTTTGCTTGGCCTGCATGATATCTTAGTCCATAATATATATACAAAATCACAACTTGGAAGGGAAAAGGAGATTTTCATGTAACAGGCCTGCTTGTTCCAGCACAAGGTAGGATTTTGCTGTAGGATTGTTAAAAACTTTTACTATTTGATGTCACTTCTGGCCATGACATCTCTTCTAGGTTAATTACATCACTTCTGGTGGTCCTGATAGATTATCATTCTAAAAAGTGGGTCCTGGGCTAAAAAGTTTGAGAACCAATGCAGTCTAAACCATAGTTTAAAGAATTGTAAAAAGCAATGGCAATACTCGTGCTCATGTTTTCCTACCTCACTTTCACATGCAAGGGGAAGAAGTTTAAAGCTTCTGGCCACAGATGAACTAACCACAGTTTTCCATTCAATTCACAGGAAGCTGTGGTTCATTCAAACTGTAGTTAGTTCAGAAACCCAACTTGCAAACAAGGATCAAACTTGATGTGATATCCTGGTGGTTTTTTTTGTTTTTTTTTGAGTTTGCAGTTTGAACAAACCAGTTTCTTGTATTTTTTTTTTAATTGTTCATCTGGTATACTACAGTGTGTTAAAATTGTAGCCAGAAGCATTAAGCTTCTTCCCCTTGAGTGTAAATGGGAAGAGTTAGTGCACAAATGGGAATCTTGCTGTGTCTTGTTCATAACCCTCTCTCTATACTGGGGTTGGCAACCTATGGCCCATAGGCTGGATCTCGCCTACCATCCACAGTCATCTGGCCTGCATGTTGCTTGGCATGGGAGGCAAAGCTTCCCGCTGAGTTTGCCATGTGCCAGAATTGGGCAAGAGGCTTTGCCTCCAAAGCCAAGCTCTGTGCAGTCACTTTCAGGAGCTTGGCAACCCAGAAGTCCAGCCCCTTTGCCCAAAAAGGTTACTGACCCCTGCTCCGTGGTTTAGATAGAAGACTGTCAACCATATCATGGTTTAGAACAGGGGTGTCAAACTTGTTTCTTATAGCGTTTCTTACATATAGCATTCATGATGCATGCTGAGGGCCAGAAGTGATGTCATTAATAATAAATAATAATAATAATACAGGCATTTATATACCACCTCTCTTGGTCGTCAGATTTGTCCTCAGACTTTAATTCAAGGCGGTTTACATGGGCAGGCTGTTCTAAATCCCCGTAGGGATTTTTACAATTGAAGAAAGATTCTATCTTTCAAGAACCACAACATTTCAGATCTTTTATGGTCTGTTATCACTTTCTGGCCTCCAGATTCCTCCCATGCAGACTGATGAGCAGGTGGAATAACTCGGCTGGACTTGTCAGCTGCTTCAAGGTCTCGCCATTCACAGTGCCGGTGGCCTCGAACTGGCGACCTTCGGATGTTCTCTTCAGGCAAATGGAGGCTTAACCCTCTTGACCAGACCTCCTGCCCATTAGGCAGGAAGGCAGGTCATTAGGCAGGAAGTTATGTCATTAAGCAGATTAGTGCCAAAAATAAGCACTTTTACCTCACTTAGGAACTCATTAGGTTCAAATGTCAGAAGAGAAACTATGAAAATGAGAGGAAAAAAGTTTTCAAGATATGGGAGAGCCCAAGTATCATGCAGTGTGTCAGCCATGACACCTCAGCACAGCTCAGCAGCTGGGAGCAGCTGTGGGGTGCTGGGAGAAGCAGATCGTTGGATAAAGAGTTTCCTTGGTTTAATCTGGTTTAGAAGATTGTCTGAATTTGGCCATATTTTGACATAGAGAAAGATACGAATAGGGATCCAATATTGGGAATTTCTCGTATTGGGAAAATAAACCCATGATTGCTCAGATCACTGTTGCCTCTTTTCCTCTCACCATCTAGAAACTCTCTATGCCAGTGTTTCTCAAACTGTGGGTTGGCACCCACTTGGTGGGTCGCGAGCCAATTTCAGGTGAATCCCCATTCATTTCATTATTTTATGCTTGATACTACTAGGGTGTGTGCATTTGGGGAAATGGTACACAGCTGTACTTTTAACATGCTACTATGTATCTTTTAACAATGTTAGTAAAAGGGATTTACTACTGGGTAAGTGTGGGCAGGATTGCAAAAAAAATTTCTGCTTGATGATGTCACTTCCAGTCATGACATCATTCCCTGTGGGTCCTGACAAATTCTCATTCTAAAAAAGTGAGTCCCATTGCTAAATGTGTGAAAACCTCTACTCTATACTATATGTATCATGTACATATATCATGTACATATGATCATTATCATGATCCATAATTTTAACAATGACCCCCCCCCCCCAATCAAAACTTTATTTTGGTAATGTGGAAACTGAAACATCTAATAATTAAGAAGTAATGACACCAAGGTCGTAAATGACTAGTGAGACAGAGATTTGTTATTTTAAAAACTGATATATAGATCTTTAAAATCCTGTAAAGGAACTGCAAATGTTGAAGACTGAAAATGGACACCTGTGGAAGAGCCACTAATTATGCAGCTGTTGTGAAAAGTTGGTAGAGTTAGTCAAAATTCATCAGCCTTGGAATGTATGAATCTGGTACATGATAGGATTTTGCACTATAATTCTTTTGATAACAATGTCCAGACTGGCCATTGCCAAAAGAAGGAAATGAGGAAAGTAGGGTTACTGCTTTTGGTTCTTCCCCTAACCAAATGGGGAAAAGAAACTTATCAAGGCAAGAGAAACTATTTTCAGGTTTCTTGAATTATTTTCTATGATTGAGCAGTTGAAGGGATATCACAGTATCAGGTCTCCCATGGCTTGGGAAGTATAGAGGAGAGCGCAAAGGAATCCCATCGAACCTCTTTCCGAGGCTGCTCTCAATCGATTATTTCCAGCGATACCCCTGTATTTTCTTTCAGTCAGGGATTTTTATGGAGGCAAGAATTCCGCTGTCAGAAGCAGTAGCACCTATATTGAGCTGCATGCTGTAAGGCAGTGGTGCTGTTCAAAGAGCCCAGACCTTCTAAGTGTGTGCATGTGTGCGTGCGCGCGCATGTAAACATTTTAATTTATTTTTATTTTCTGTTTCTGACATTCCTTGGCCCTTCTTTTCATGCTGCTTGTTAAGCTGTTAACTCACTCCATTTATTTAGTGTGCGTGTTGCCGAGAGCTCAATTTTATCTTGGTGAAAACCAGGCTTGCTCATGGGCACATAATGAAATTGCATAAATATACCCTTAGCCAGGGAATCTAATTTATTTTCCCTGTTCATTATGGGGGAGAAGGCCATTATGAAATGTATAACTTTTTTTCTTTCCTTTCCCCAGTGCTGGAATTGAAAGGCAGGCGTGCGGGCTCTTTTTGTACTGATGATTTCGCCCTGATTCAATTTAAAGCTGGTTAGAGCTCAAATACTGTAGCGTAATTGACAAAGATCAGTGTGGGTTGTAATGCTAATGTCTTGGCTGTGGCTTCGGAGGCTCTACAAGAGAACAGGTTAGAAAACCTGAGAAATTTCTAAGGTTAGAAAACCTTAGAAATTGCTTTCTGAGGAGATTGGGTCTGTAGTAATCTGCTTGGTTGAAGCCAAACTTCAAGGTAAGTTATGATTTAGTCCTCTTTGATTTTGGAGGAGGGGTAGTCTATATGGAAAACAAAACAATGATTACCTGTGGTAAGTGGCTCTGCTCTGTGTGTGTGTGTGTGTGTGTGTGTGTGTGTGTGTGTGTGTGTGTGTGTGTGTAAACAATAATTAAAGCATGTGAATGTTTATCACTGTTTATCACCACTTGTATCACTGTTCTGCAGGAAGTAACAAGTAAAAAAATGCTACTACCCATCGGTGTGCCCATCTACTACCTTCCATGCTGCATGATGTGAGAAATTAAATATATGATCTGCTGCGGTTCTGGTAGAAGAACTTAACAGGCAATAGAAATGTTTTGAAAATGGGCTGCTATGCATGGCCACAGCTACTGATGGAAAACCAACATTATACAGTGTGGTCAATTTTGCAGTGGGCATTACAGAGTTAAACAGTCACATCTTATCTACTTAAAGGTTGAAAGTAGGCATTGCAAGAGATGTGGGAGGACTGCTGCTAAAAACACAAGCTCCACATCTCTTTTCTCTTTCTGTCTGGTAACATTAAGGAAGTGAGTTTCCTTAACCCTATGGTTTCCGATTACAGAGGCAGGGAAGCTCCCAGCATGATGAACTTGCATTTTGTATTGCTAGATGTTATCAGGGGAGAAAGATGTGGAGGAGAGGCAAGGTTCCTCACTTCTGGTGGCAACTGTGTGTCTCTGATAACATCTAATTTCAGCCTAACTAATTTAGTAAGATTAGAGAAGAGCTGTGCATACTTATCGTCATCACTTCTGCCCAAGAATATACAGTACTCATGCCTGAGAGCAAGCAAGCTCATAGCTCATGATGTTGCTTATAGAACCACTGACTGTGCCATCAGTTTCATGCATACAAACCCCTGGAAAGGGGAGAGCAATAAAAGAAATCTAGGTCAAAGGCTTATTCACACATGCAGGCTGACCACTTGGGTTCATCAGGCAATTCCTGCTATGTACAGAATTGTGTGGAAAGGCTTATACATGGATACAGCCTTCAGCAGCCGTAACTGATTATGGTGGCTAGAAAAAAGATACTACTATATTTCCAGAAATGACTGCTGGCCACTGTGACTGTATTTTTGTATGACCTGGTTCACACAAAAGTTTCCCTGTGCAATCCCACAAATGGCAAGGTTTGCATTGAGAAAGTAATTGTCTGGTTGCACATATGAATCAGCTCTGGATCTCAGCACATTAAGCTGTGCAAATGATTTCAGGGATCAGTGTTATGTGCTGAGCTGGACAAAGATGCTTTCTTAGAAGGTATGGAATCGCTGTGAGAAATTTCAGTAGCAGAGGTGGAGAAATGTGGCTAGCAAGATGCCAACCAGTCCATTCATCTGGCAGCCCAGAATTAATTTATATTTTAAGCTTATTGATACTTCTATAAAACCCACTTTTATAGAGTTATAATTAAGCGGGGGCTATTTAGGTGGTGATGTTGAGTGAATTTATGAGATATGTTCAGCATGTTGCAGAGTTATATTTCACTTTTTTATTAAAAAAAACAAAAAACATCTACAATTGTAATAGTTTGACAGCTATTAGTGTAATGGAGGTTTCTAGGGTCATATTGCCAAGCTAAGGAAATGGCAATTATATTCCAGCCACTGTGTCGGTTTAATTGCCTCCTGTGTGAGAGTTTTGAAATCTCTATGCAAAGAGATGCTTTGTGATGGGCGCCTAGGGAGCTGTTGTAGATTGGGGGCAGATCCACCACCACATCCTGAATGGGACCAACCCCCCCCCCTTCCCCAGGAGATTGGAAGATTCTGAACGCAAACCTTCAGGTTGGACTCAGCTTAAATTAGGCTCTGCTCTGGAAATGGGCTTCTGATTTTTTGGAGCCATGTGAAAGACGGCTTTGAAAGAGCAACTTCTCCTTCTAAGAGCTTATGCTGACACATGTGCTCTCCACCCTGTTTGTTACTCTTCTCCTTCCTCCCATTCCTTCTCCTCTTTCTTTTATGTTCTGTAACCAGTGAGGTGGGGTTAACATTTACTTTGCCTATCTGACTAGGGTGTTTGTGAGGATTAATTATTGAATTCCTGCAAAGTGCTTTTTTGAATGTAAGTGCAAAGCTTTATGATTATTTTATCCTGCCCAGCACTCCTGAGGTAGGGCAGGCTTTCCTTATGTGGTTGCAGGCACGTGGACGTGTCACTTGGCTGAACTCTTGTATCTAGTGTAGAAAGAAATCTTCACTTTACTAGAAGCTGTGGGCCTTCTGCATCTCTTTTCAGGGAGGAAAAGGTTGCTGCTAGGCTCTGTCAAGGCGGATACCTCAAACATTAAATGAATTGCCTGCACTAGTTTAGCAATCATCACATTGTTTCAGAGCAGCTTTGATCACACAGTCCAGGCAGAGTGTTTCACTCTAGCAAGGATCACATACTTTTGTCATTTCCTCCCTTTTATGATGTTCATTCTGTTGACAGAATCTGAAAGGAAACTAGAAACTTACGGCCCAATCCTATCGAAGATCTGCACCAGTGGAACACACATTTGCCAGCACGCACTTCCGCAAAAGTACTGTAAAGTGTTCTGCGGCACTTCAAGGCCAGAGCCTTCCTACATGTTGCTGGCAGAGCAACAGATGCCTGCTGCAGCAGATAAGCCCAACGCAGGAGTGGGGGGAGGTTGGAGATGGGACTGAGTGTGGCACAGGGAATGCAGATTGGGTCAGGAAGGTGGGCTGGATGGGCGATGCTGGTACATGCCAAATTCCAAGGCCCTTCCCAGCCTGATCTGCCTACATAGATCAATGCAGATTTGTGCAAGCAGTATTGCCTACTGCGTCTGCAGGGTTGACTAGTTGCCCGAGGGGCTTACCCAGGGCAAGGGGACAAATGTCACCTCAAGAAGACCTTCAGCAGCCAAAATTCCACTCCCTGGATGTAGCATAGCTCACACCAGCACTGCTGCATTCCTGTGCGGGAGGCTGGGTTGGATTGGGCTGTTAAGTGCAAATTAGTTTAGAGCCTGTGACATCAGAAACGCTGTCCTGTGCTGAAGGCTGCTTGCATTTTGTTCTGCAAAATCTCTGTAGTTTTTTTTAATTTTTAAATTTTATTCTATATTTCATAAAGATCTCAACCACAGAAGTCATTTGCAGGCAATGCATTTGCAGCAAATAGAAACCATGCAAGAGACAGCCTTTGTCACCCCCCCCCAGCGTTTGTTATGATCCCTGTCATAACCAGAATGACATTTTTATTTTTTGAAACATGTTATAGGTGGGGCGTCTTTATCTGCGTATTCGAAATCTGATTCCCACATATTTGCCCACCTGTTATACTCTGAATGCGACTGGAGTCCAACTCTGATTGTGATCGGAGGATCTATGTGATGTAATCCATGGGTTTGATTATCCACAGGGGTGGGGGAGGGTCCAGGAACAGATCCCCCACAAATACTAGGCCCATCTAGTTCAGCTTCCTGTAACTCACAGTGGCCCACCAAATGCCTCAGGGAGCATACAAGACAACAAGAGACCTGCATCTTGGTTCCCTCCCTTGCATCTGGCATTCTGACATAGCTGATTTCTAAAATCAGGAGGTTGCAGATTTCTAAAATCAGGAGGTTTGCGACACTCTAAGCCAGTGCAGTTGCCACTGCACTGTAAGGTAACATTACGATTGCACTGTGACAGCCTAATCCTATCCTTTGCCTCCCCATATAATGCAGCCTTAGCAAAACAGGCTCCACTGGCTGATCAGGAGGCTTGACAAAAGTAAGGAAAAACATTCTTTCTTACCCCTGGTGTAAGCCCCACCATAAGCCCCACAATCACCAATGTGTTTTCTTGGAGTTGCACCAATTCTTTAACTGGCACATTTCTGGGGAGACAAAGGGGACATGCTAGCTGGTTCCAGATCGGGTAGCTTCCAATGCCAATTGCTCTCGCCAGGTACCATCCTTCCTACCACTGACATACTCTTGGCCCTCACCCAATGTGTCCCTTTCCTCCCACCCCACTGCCTTACCAATGATGGTAGGGTTTGCTCATAGGGTCCTCTCTGCTATTGCAGTGATGACCTGGAAGTGCGTGACTCTGGCACAGTGATTTTCAACCTTTTTCATCTCATGGCACACTGACAAGGCATTAAAATTGTCAAGGCACACCATCAGGTTTTTGACAATTGACAAGGCACACTATGCTGCCAGTGGAGGCTCACATCCCCCATTGGCCCTACTTATAAATGACCTTCCCCCAAATTCCTGTGGCACATCTGTGAACCACTCACGGCACACCAATGTGCCACAGCACAGTGGTTGAAAATGGCTGCTCTGACATTTACAATGCCGTAAAGCACATTCTGCTGCTGGAATGCCAGTTTTGGCAGTATGAGTGCCATTTAGGATTGGATAGTCCCATTTAGGATTGTGGTGGTTGTGGCACGCATTCAGATTAAAGATCCTAATGGCGGCACGTGATGTGATCAGTGCATTGCATATGTGCAAAATATATGTAAGATGTTGGCTTCCAAGAGGCATGAGATTTGGACTAACTGCTTTGTTCCAACAGGTTCTTATCAGTTTTACATGTGTAGAGTTTAGACAGCAGGTTTTCATGTAAGTGTGAAACACTGCAAAATCTATCCTTAAACTGATTTCATTTTAAATCACAGGGAGCTAGTGGAGGAAAAAACCCCAAAAAACCAAAAACATGTTCTCTGTTCCCTGAATCCTCTATGTCCACTGAGAACTAGTATCCATGTACTTTGTCTTTTTTTTCTGTGAAAGCAAAAGTAGAGCCTGTGAACCTCTCCCCACAGAGGGGTGAGAGACAGATGTACAAACATCATCATCAGTCCATGGAGAGGTACCCATATGTGATGCAAGCTCCACTAATACACTTATTCCATGGATACTGAAGTCACACAGTTATTAAAAGCTCAACAGTTTTCTGAGCCGTCTGTTCCCAGTCTTTGCCATTTGCCACAACTGTTGTCTAAGATAGCAGAATTTATTTAGTTCCCCACCCCCAGCATCACTGCAGCCAATCAGTAAGATTTATATATTTAAAAGTTATTTGTGTTTCCTTTTTTTCCTGTGGAATCTGAAATGGTCTCAAATGGAAATGGAATGTTGGGTGAGGCACATTTTGCGTTCAAGGGCTAAGTAGCTTTCTCTTGGGAAGGTTGCATTTTTAATGTGTGTCTGCCTTTGCAGCCAGAATTTAGTATTATCATAAGCATATTACCATATTTGGTTTCTTGAAGCCCCTGAGCAACAACTTTTGGTTCTTTAATGCAAAAGTTGTTTGTTTTATTTACTTATGGGATTTATATGGTACCTTACACAATAAGCAGCTTCAAGGTGGCTCACAACAATAAAACAGCAATATATCACAAAGATAAAATCAACAGATAAAATAGCAACTAAAGTTTTCAAAGGACCTCAGATGCTATTAGAAGCACAAATGTCCAGAACAGGCTTCATGTAGTGTTTTTAAAAAAGAATTTACATGCATAGGATTGTACTAGTGGCATAGCTAGGACATTTGGCACCTGGGGCCTGTAAATTTTTGACACCCCCCCATATGGCAAAATTAATTAATCTGGGCTGCAAGTTTGGGCAGGAGCCCAGGTCTACTTTCCCAGCAAACCTTGGCCACAGAGGCCAAAATTCAACCCAGAGCCCAGGTCTACCCACCTGGAAGAAGCAGCTCCAGAGGGCAGTCAAAATGGGAGCCCAGGTCTATCCAGCAGGTAGATCCGGCTCCAAGTCATGTCCGGAGCCCAGGTCTACCCACCCATTAAACCTCAGCCACAGAAGCCCAAGTTCATCCAAGAGCCCAGGTCTACCTGCCTGGTTGACCGGGGCTCTGAAATTAAGATAGTACCCCCTAACACAAACACTGGATCCATCCCTAATTCACTGATATACTACCCCTGCATCTAGAGGTTCAATATAGCTATCATGGTTAATAACCACTGATAGACTAAAGACCACCATCAATGTTTAGAATCTGCTTTAAAAGTCATCTAAGCCAGTTTACAGCAACACCCAACCTTCCCACCAATGGCATCACTATGGTTGGCATCACCCAGTCTGATAACTCATGGTGTCATCCCCACTATTTATTTTACTCTAGAGCAGTACAGGTTATCCAGCCAATCAGTAACCAACAAGAAAAGTGGCCAACTTGAAGTCACTCACACAGCTGAATAGGAGTTTGAGTGTTAACTCTGATACATGGAAAAGGGAGTTGGTTCATAATAACATCTTATTGGTTCCATGCTGTGTCATAATAACACCTTGTTAGCTCTCAGAACACTCAGACACATTGGTCAGTTCTGAGTTAAGGAAATCCACTTTTTGTGGTACAGTGGTGCCTCGCATAACAAATGCCTCGCGCACCGAAAAACTCGCAAGACAAAAGCGTTTTTGCTATTTTTTCTGGTGACTCACAAGACGAATTTTTCTATGCTGTGCTTCGCAAGATGAATTTTTTCTATGGCCGTGCTTCGCAAGACAAATTTTTAAAATTAAAAAGTTGAAGTTTTGTGCTTGAAATTTTTGAAATCCTCTGTACAGTATGTATGCCTTTAAAGTGCACTTAATAAACACTTTGTAAACCAAATTTGACTTTGTTCTGACTTTTTTTGCCCGTAGGAACGCATTAATTCAATTTCAATGCATTCCTATGGGAAAACGCGCTTCGCAAGACGAAATTTTCGCAATACGAAACGACTTGCGGAACGAATTAATTTCATTATGCGAGGCACCACTGTATAAGGCTTTTTTTTCCTTTTCTGGTTATTTGGCTATAGTTTTTGTTAGAACACAGATATTTCATTGTGGTTTGTTTCATTGCATTCTGCTGTAAATCACACATTGAATTATATATAACATGATGGTATTATTCCTAAAATCCATGATTTCCACAATTTTGGTCACTAGTGGTGTCACTGTCCCCCTGAAGGTGTCACCTTAGTAACACCTTATTGGTTCCATGCTGTGTCATAATAGCATCTTATTAGCAATTCGAACACTCAGTCTCACTGATCCATTTTGAGTTAAGGCAGTGGTTCTGCCATTTTGAGTTAAGGCAGTAAATCCTTGCGGGGGCGGGGGGAGGCAGCGAAGCGATCCCCAGGATCGTGTTGCTAAGGGGGCTGCAGGGACTGGCATTTACTTACCAGTCCTTGCAGCAGCCTCCTGGGGGTTCAGGGAGCCCTGCATGACCTTCTGCAGGGCTACCCAGGGCTTAAAAATTGAAAGCGGAGCGGTTGCGTCCCGCCTCCGCAAAACCAGAGGTGGAACACAATTGCTGGGGAAAGTGTCACTTGGGGCACGATCCTGGGGAAAGTGGCCAGGGCTCTCTGGCTGGGGTGCATGGTGCCCCAAGTTTGAAAACCACTGAGTTAAGTAAATGTACTATTTGTTACATAAGACAGTTGCATTTTTGTTTTCTGATTTTTTTGGCCATAACTTTTGATAGAATGGAGATATTTCATTGCATCCTGCTGTAAATTACCTATTGAATGGTATTTAGCATGATGGTATTATTCTTACAAATCATGATTTTAGTGATTTTGGTTACTTGTGCTGTCAACCCGCTGAAGGTGGCACCCGGGACCTACGCCCCCCCCAGTCCCCCATTTGTATGCCGGTGGATTGTGCTGTAAATCTGTGTATGCAGTTCCCTGAATACTTGTTGCTCAGTTGTTGGTAGGCCCTTTGAAATACCTTATAAATCAAATGGCCTGGGAATAAGTTTGCTAAAGGATTACCTTCTCCCATATCAACCTGCCAGTCATTTATGCCCCTTACTTCTGACGTTTGGTAGGTGGTGCCCAGAAGTTTTCTCTGTATGGCACCCAAATTATGAATCTTTCATCAAAACATGTTGGGTGATACTATCGTCACTATTTTTTAAACACCAGATGAAGTCTGGTCTACTCAGAGGTCTGTCACGGCTGGGCAGAAGCTTAGAGTTGGTCAGAGCTGCTGACTTTTGTCTCCTGCTGAGCCACAGCAAACCTCAGCACTTGGGAGGTATGCCACAGCTGAGTAGAAGCAGAGAGTCAGCTGGGAAACTGCTGTAGAGCAGTGTTTCTCAAGGTTTGTCCTCTGCCTACCACTTCATATGGTCCACCTATTTGAAGTACTACTGGCAGTAACTGGTGATGACATCACTACCAGTTACTTCTGGGTCGGGAGGCCAGAAGTGATGTGACAAACACCAGTAAGAGGCTCAGGGTGGATGGGAAGGCTTTTTACAGTGCAGAAAAGCAAGCTTCAGAACTCTGCCTACTGAACCAAGCATCCTACCATTGTTTGAGTCATGTTCCTGGTCTTGCTGCCGGACGGCAGGTGCCAAGGAGTCCCACAAGCACTGCCAAACACCACCTCAAGCACCACTGGTAGTTCTCGTTCCACTGATTGAGAAACACTGCTTTAGAGGGAACAAAGGCAGCAGTCACATTGTGAAGTCGCCACTGCTCTCCTCCAAACCGGGAAGTGACGTCAAAGCATCATGTGACATCACTATATCCTGTGACATAGTCATGTCACAACCCCAGGTGCTGCTGCCCCTAGATTCACCTCTGCTTGTATCCCTTTAGCAGGCTAACATTCTACACTTTTTACTTATTTGTAGCTCTTTTGGACAGAAATAAATCTGGTGTTGGGAACATGACTGATATGTGTTTCATGTGCTGAACTGCCTCCATCTTGCTGTTAAAACCATCACTATTGATGAAAACTGTACACAAAAATATGTCAGAAATCATTCCCACCTAGCTTCTTGATCATTGTTCTGTTCAGGGTTCTTCAATGGTGAGATCCCAGTGTGAAGTTTATGGATTCAAGTGTCTGCTTTCCTTGTCCTGAGTTGAGACCCAAATCATTATAACAAATTGAAAATACAGTGGCGCCTCGCATAACGAATGCCTCGCGCACCGAAAAACTCACAGAACAAAAGCGTTTTGCGATTTTTGGTGACTCACACAACAAATTTTTATGACCCATGCTTCGCAAGACGAATTTTTTGTTTGTTTGTTTTGGCTTGTTTTAAGGGGGGGATCTTCATGCCAGTTTATGATCCCGTTCACCCTAATAAGGGGGGATCTTCATGTCAGTTTATGATCCCATCCACCTTAGTAAGGGGAGGATCTTCATGTCAGTTTATGATCCCGTCCACCCTAGTAAGGGGAGGATCTTCATGTCAGTTTATGATCCCATCCACCCTAGTAAGGGGAGGATCTTCATGTCAGTTTATGTAAGTAAGTCCCATTGTGCTTGCTCCCAGGAAAGTGTGCACAGGATTACAGCCTTCAAACACCCCACTCAGCATCCCCCGCATCGCTCATTCACCCTCTCACTGCCCCATTTCCTTCATGTTTCCCCCCATGATCACGGCAAAAGCAAGCAATTGAGTGCAGCTGCTTTTGAAGCTCCCCAGCTTAGAGCACAATCCTGTGCGTGTCTCCTCAGAAGTAAGTCCCATTGTGCTTCCTTGTTTCCCTCCATGATCACGGCAAAAGCAAGCAATTGAGTGCAGCTGCTTTGTCCTCCTCCCCAGCTTAGAGCACAATCCTGTGCGTGTCTCCTCAGAAGTAAGTCCCATTGTGCTTGCTCCCAGGAAAGTGTGCACAGGATTACAGCCTTCAAGCTCCCCACTCAGCATCCCCCCGTTTTTGAAATCCTCAGTACAGTATGTATGCCTTTAAAGAGCACTTAATAAACACTTTGTAAACCAAATTTGACTTTGTTCTGACTTTTCTTGCCCATAGGAACACATTAATTAAATTTCAATGCATTCCTATGGGAAAACGCGCTTCGCAAAACGAAAAACTCGCATAACGAAAGGACTCACGGAACGAATTAATTTCGTTATGCGAGGCACCACTGTACATCCGATGTTTACTGTCGTCTGTCAGCTTTGTCTCTTACCTTGAAACACCTATGTATCATGCAAACATGAACTTTCCCTCAAAAGAGTATCTCCTCCCCTCTAGGAAGCTCTTCTTTTTTTCTAACCTGTATCCATGAATACATGTTTATCCTGCTGGGGATATAGAAAAAGCAACCTTAAAAAATTGAAATGAAGAAACAAACGATTCTGACAGCATAACTACAAGGTTTATGCTTTGCTCTATCACATTGAAAAACAAACCTAGGATAGTGATTTGCTAGAATGCAATTTTGAGGTTTTCTATCGTCTTTATTAAGAGCAGATGGTGAAGTTGGAAAACCTTTGAAAGAACGGGGGTATATGCTCTTTCCTGGTACTTGGCCTTGTTTTCAGGTCACATTACCTTCCTGAAGTTGAATATATGGTAAAATGCTACCCTAGAATGAATTGGCAGCCTGGAATCTACTTGACTAATTGCTGTTCTTGTGTGTTTCACCAGAATTGTTGAGGAGTAGGGGGAAAGTATTGGCTGTTCCCTAGTCCTTTTGCAGTAGCTGATATTATTTAACTGTAGTGGTGGTAGATAATCCAGCTTTGAAGCTGAATGAAACAAATGACTTCAGTACCCTATTGAACATTCTGCCTTTTGACAACTAAATGGTGTCCTCATATACATACAACAGCCTTTCAGCTTCTCTAAATATCTGTTAAGGTGACAGTTTCATAGTGACCCAAATGAGCTTCAGCTTTCAGCTTGCACAGCTTCTGCAAGTAGGAATGGTGACAGCAATTTCTCCAAGATAATTTTGTAAAAAGAACAAGATTAGTCAGTCAGATGCACAGTATACTAGAGAGTACTTGGGCCATTGTTGCAGTTCTAGATTTTGTCTGATCTCATTTCTCCCAGTGGATGCATCCCATACCTACTACTCTTTCTTTCTTGCACTGAAGTTGATATCTGGAGATGCTTGTCTTGATTCTGGATACTTTTACTCATTTTATTTTACTATTCTGCATTTTTAACACCAATGTGGTTTATTAAAGCACAGTAGTTAATCCAAATTAGCATAATTTGTGGACATGCCTCAGCTTCTTCTGTTGAACACCTGCAAGTAGTTTTTAAGCCTTAGAAAGGCTTTAAGTGTTGTGTTACTAACTGCATGTCTAATTAAGAACAGGACAAAATATTCTAGCATGGGGGGGAGCCTATCCCATAAAACCACCTTCTCACAGCTGTTCACTTTGCTCTTGTTTAGTACAACCAACAATTGTTTTCTGCAATAGTGGTATTGTGTGGTATGGGCAGGTTGGCCAGGCTGGCCACTAGACTGCCCCCCAAACCTTCAGCAGTGGTCATAGTGGTAGCATCCAATGCAATATCGGAGATATTGGTGTAGTGGTATTGTGAGGGGTCCAGTGCAAGGCCAGATTTATATTGCACATAATAAAGGGAGTAGAAGAGCTACTTCTTATGCTAGAAGTGGTGATGCACTGTCAGGTTTGCATCTGCAGTCTCATGTACTATGAGGGCATTTTGTCAATCAGCTACATACAAGCAAAGATGAAAACAGGAGTGGCTGGTAGTGTCCTAAATGCAGCTGAAGTCTTTGATGTGGAAATATCCTGCTGTTGTTTCATTTCATGTCAGCCAGAGTTTCTGTCTTCTCAGTTAAATGGTTCATCTTTGGGTGGCTGCTTGGGAATCAGAACAGCTGAAGCACAGACTGTAGAGAAACAGCAGAGTCCAGGATAATTGCAGAAGAAAACAGGCAGTCAACAGCAACTGTCCCACAAGACTGTAACATTTTCATACCTTGGGAATAAATGTATCTTCCACAGCTATGCTAAATCTAATAAGAGGGAAAAATAGAGTAAATGGAGTCATTTGGCTGAATGGTATCTGTTCAAACAGAAACAATGTGCTATGAAAAACCTGTATGCTTATAAAAAGATATGGTCTGTTAGTTGCCCTGTGTTGTTGTGGCATTTAATACCTTAAAGCAGGGGTGCCCAAACCCCGGCCCCGGGACCACTTGCGGCCCTCGAGGCCTCTCAATGCGGCCCTCAGGGAGCCCCCAGTCTCCAATGAGCCTCTGGCCCTCCGGAGATTTGTTGGAGCCCGCACTGGCCTGATGCAACTTCTCTTAGCGTGAGGGCAACTGTTTGACCTCTTGCATGAGCTGTGGGATGAGGGCTTCCTCCACTGCTTGCTGTTTCACGTCTGTGATGCAGTAGAGGCAGCAAAGGAAAGGCCAGTCTTGCTTTGTGCAAGGCCTTTTATAGGCCTTGAGCTATTTCAAGACCTTCATTCATTCATATAAGTTCATCTTTAATATATTCATTTATGTAAACTTATGTAAATTTATTCACATTTTATGCAAATTAATTCTTTTTTTCCCCAGCCCCCAACACGGTGTCAGAGGGATGATGTGGCCCTCCTGCCAAAAACTTTGGACACCCCTGCCTTAAAGCATTGGCACAGAAAGGAACTATATACACATATAATTTAAATACAACATCGGATAGTAGAATTAATACACAGTAAAATGATGAAGCAAATTAGGATGAATATTTGTGTATTAGGAACAATGTTAATATTAAACACATTTGGACTGCATGTTTTCTCAGAAGTAAGATCCACTGTGCTCAGTGGGGTTTATCCTCAGATGTGGTTCCATAGGTTTAATGTTTGTACCTTAAACAGAGGACAGGACCAAAAGGAAGTGACTCCACATTGTAAGCACTTGGCTTTCCATAAACAAGGTAACCAGCTGGGGCATTCACTGAAGCCTTTCACTCCACAGATAAAGCCAACCCAACCACAGCAGATGCTGAAAGCTGAGATTAGGGGAAAAGCAATTGCTTTTTGCAAATCTTAAGGAATGCTAATTTGTGATGGCAAAAGAAAAAGTTACATACTTCAGCTTTGCCTTTGACTGCTCTCTGTGCCGCTTCACTACTTATGCCAGTTATTTTTTCAGGTGCCGCAAGTTGATCAGATGCACTTTTTGGGCTGTTCTTTTTTGGTTGTGGCTACAAAATAGCACCAGAGCACTATCTCTGGTCTCAGGAGTATTTAAGAGCAAATATGTGAAGCCATTGAAACATCTCTGTACTGTGTCAAAGGCTGCTGAAGCAAGCTAGTTGCATAAACTAGGATGGCATCTGCACTACACTGCATACTCACAGGGCTGAAACAAAAACTTTAAACCTTTGATGCAATTGAGTGGTTTCCCTACTAAGAGGCTCAGTGAGCCTCTGCTGAAGGGGGCCATACTGGAGTCCTAGAAATGTATTGATCTGTCTCCTCCAGGAACTGGAGCTTACCTACCAGGCTTGTAAATGACATCAAGCCCAATTTCAATACACACATATTAGGTGAGATCACTTTTCTCTGTGCTCCCCAGCTTTGAGTTCCCTGTGAATTTTCTTGTCCAATTAAAACAGCAGCAACATCAAAGGCTCTCTGTCAATGTGTAATGTAAGTCTTGTGGGGTGTGATAACCCTGCAAACACAATGGTAAAGCACCACTTTGAAAATGGAGATTGACTAAACTCTGATGCAATGCTTGAATTATACCAGGAAGAACCTTAATAAAACCCACTTGCCCACCTTGAGTCGTCCAGTTTTAACAAATCCATGCCCCTTGTAGCCTGCCTGTAATTCAAGCACTGCTCTGAAGCCTTTTCTGAGCTCTTGTGTTACAATGGCCAGGAGTGTGAACTGTGAGACAGAGGCGCACCATTCACATCTCCTCTTTGCCCCAAGCTCACTGGCTGATCTTAGGCAAATTCTCTCAGTTCCATTTTCCTGCCCCATTTATTGTATGGGGCTCAAATCAGTAATTACTGATTTGATTACTCAAACCTTGTTATTACTGAGATAATTTATGTAAAATGCTTTTTATATTTATTTCCTTTTTAATTGTTTTCTTCACTGTTGAGAAGCTTGGATGTTTTGAACCAAGAAATGTATTGCCCGGTAACTGTGATCAAGGAATACTCAGAAAGCCCTCCCCCACATTTTTATGGCTGATTCTAGAATTTTAACTCCTGTTGTGTTTCCTAGAGAAATGGTGCTCCCCCCACTCCCCCAAAGAAAAAATTGCTTTTTGCTGGCTGGTTTGCCTGTCAGAATCTGCCCCTTTTCCGTGCTGGTTTTGTAGCTTTGCTATGATCAGAACCATCCTCAGCACTGAATGTGCAAGTCTGCCAGATTAGGTGTTGATCTTGTACATAGTCTTAGGTAGCAAAGTTATTATTTTATCACAGCATAAGCCATCAGATCATATGCATTTATTCAATAGTTTAGAAAGGGACATGTGGAACATTTGAGGAACTGGGAGTTATGTTCATGTGGCGCTCCACTGTGAAGCATATAATTTATCACAATTCTGTGGTAGAGATACCTGTTCTTAAGCACCTCCCCAGAAGTTAAGAAAGGCTAATTAGAATTCCATTATATTTCATTTATCCATATTCAAACAGAACAAGTAGGTAGTAGTGGAGAGTAGATGGGGTGTGTGTGTGTGCGTGTGTTCCGATTTGAGAGCATCCATTTAGAAACTGTGTGTGGTTTTCAGGAGTGCAAGTAATGCACAGAAAGTTGCTTCTATAAATGCCTATGGAACAGAGAAGAAATTTTATTATGGGGAGTGAGCATACAAATAGGAGGAGAAGGGAGAGGATTAAAAACACAGACTTAACTTACAGCCAGGCTGCCTGCATATGTGGATACCCTCATCTCTTGGGTCATTTTCCACCCACTTTTTCCCTGTGATTGATGCTCTTGACTGTAGGGTGATAACCAAGTGACTGCTTTCTCTTCCTCTGAGGGCCAATTGAATACAAGTTTTATAGCTCTAAGAAATCTGGCCTGTGTGGGGGGAAGGGAGCACATTAACTTCCAAGTACAAAAGGAAGGTGTGGATGCAGGAGACATAGATCTCCTTGGAGTACAAGTAAAAGAAGGAATTCTATGTACCCCTGTGTCCTTGAGAGAAATAAGGGACATGGTTTGGTGTGGCAGGACCTTGGGGTGAAATAGTAGACATAAGGTTTGCATGGCCATATGCCAGTTTCATCTGAACAAGCATGGATTTATGCCTCACCTTCTCTCCCTTCAAAATCGTATTTACCATGTTTTTTTCTGGGAAGTCGAAAACGATGTTTTCAACCATCGTGTGTTTTTGTTCTGGGAAGTACTTCTGCAAGTACTCCCATTATCACCAAAGATGGCAGCTGTGCACAGAAATGCAAAGGTTGCTCCACTGTTGGATCTGCATGCTTCTTTCCCAAATGATACCTCTTTTAAAGGACCAGGTGGCTGCACAGCCACATCTTGACCACTTCTGCACCACCATCTCCTCCAGCTTTATTTCAGCAGGGCCAGATAGGGCATTGCCATGTAGTCACTAGGGCAGTGGGGCAAAGCACCACCTGTCATACTATGAAGTACAACCTACAACTCAATGCTATCCTTTTTTTCTACCATAGCATGCAACTGTGCCAAAACAGGCTGTGCTGCTTCCTATGGTGCGGGAAGGGCTGTTTGAGAGGCTTGAGTGAAGAAAATGAATATATTTTCCCTCACTCCTCCATAAGCTCCACAGTCACCAATGGGTCTTCTTGGAGCTTTGCCAGCTCTTTAGTTGGTGCAGGTCTGAGGACACATAGGGGTTGTGTTGGCTGGCTCCAGAGGGCATAGCATCTAGCACAAGTTGCTCACGCTGGGTGCCACCACCTCCTGCCTCCATAAGCCCCCAGGAGGATCATCCTGATCTGCCTAAACCTCTCACCCCCAACCCGTCCCACCACTCTGCCAACTTATGAACATCAGCGGGGCTCCTCTTCGCATCTGTTACTTGCCAAGTCCTCCCCACCATCTGCCACTGAGCCCCAGAAGCACACAGCTATGATGCCATAAAGCATGTACCACTACCGGAACACTAATTCCAGTAGCAGTAGCACTGCATAGTAAAGGTTGTAGTACCACTGACTGGAAAGAACTGGGTTACATAAATGATTCTTTAGGTGGCATGACTAAAGTGTGTGATTGAGCATACACCTGACTGCTGGGATGGCAGAATGGATGCCATGCTGTGTGTCTTCTGGCACTCACTGTTATTTTCCCATAGAAGTCCTTATATCAGAGATTTTCTGTGGATCAGCAATCAGGAAAGCTGAGTTGGTGTACAGAAGTCACCATTATCTTGCTAGGATGGGGCAGGTTTGTCCCTATTTCAGCAATGTCCCATTTCTGAATATCTTTTTGTCTCACAGAAGTTGATGGGAACCTCTTATTTCTATGGGAGAAACAGAGGAACTGAAATTGGGGACACTGCTGAGTTGAAGAAAAATCCTGTTCCTGTACAGATGACTGTGATGGCTCCTGTCACCAGGAGACCTATGCATTTATCTCCTCTTTCCCCCTTAAGTCTGGCACACACTTGCTCTGCTGAGCATCTATTTCTAGTTTTGTTGCTCTTGTTTATTTTTGCCAGTAGCAGCACATTTAATTCTTGAACCATGTCGTGATGGCCACACATTGCTGGGAGGAACAAAAATCAGCAGAGAGAGAGAGAGAGAGAGAGAGAGAGAGAGAGAGCCATGGTGAATGTTTTAAACTTTTGTTCTAACTTCCTAGGCAGTGAGGGCACTTTCACATTTATTTAAGGACATCCCATCACGATTAAATCCTGGTGTGAAACTAAACAAAGGGGCTGCTGAGATAAAAAAAAGTTATTTTTTTAACATTCTGAAAAAGCTGCCTGAAAGGCTGTGTCTGAGACAGTGAAGTGCTTTCTTCATTTTCCATTAGCCTGGCTAGGAAAAGGGATGGAAGCACCCATTAAATTCTCAACGGCTCTCCTATGTTAACATAAAAACAGAGTGTTTGTAAATATTGGTTCTAGGGTAATGGGCTTGAAGGCTGTGTTGCAGATGCTAGAAAGCTACCTGGTTTACATTCTTAGGTATGTATCCATTATACTGTGTAGTGTGATTCCATTTTACTTGAACAAGAGTTTCCCTTCAAGAGTTAGCACGGCCTGTCCACAATTTTAATGGGCTTTTTGGATATCCTCTGAGGAATAACTCATTAATACTCATGTATGCTGGAATGCTGAAATAGGTCCATTGGCTTGCAGTAATACTGCTATGTAATCCACATGCACCTGCGTTGCTTGTGCCACAAAGTAGCTTGCTTTAAAGTGGGAAAACAGGGTCATCCGTGTCTTTCCCCCATCCTCCAAATACACCATGAGGGATACATCTCTAAGGGGTAGTACAAAGGTTTTTAAAAACATGTGACCATATTTGTGTCTTCTTCAGAAGTTAATCTTCAGCAACAAACAACGTTAGCTTTGGTGATTAAGTATGAATTTAGACTTGTAGAGAAGTTTATAACTCTACAAGCAGTAAGGAAACACTGAAGTTGTACTAAAATCACAGGTCTGGACACAATCTACTAGCTATAGTGTTTGAGTGTGTATTTGTTTGAGAGAGGGGGAGGTGTTGTGGACAGATAGGTGTGTTGACTAGAGAAAAAAGGTGTTCTGCTTAGCCATGAAGGTAACTGGGTGGCCTTGAGTAAGTCGTCTCTCTTTGCTTCACAGGCAAAAATGTTAGACCAAAATGTTATTCCAGAGCTCCTTGGAAGAAGATTGAGAAATAAACATGATAGATGCATGGTAGATTCCCAGAGGGGAGACACAGCGCTAAGTTTTGCAGGGCATCTCAACATGACGTTTAAGTTGCCCTTTCCTGTTGCCTCCAGAGCCATTCCAGGCACCTAGAGCAATGTGGAGAAGTTGCTTCCGTGTTACTCTTGCTGCCCGGAATGTCTCCATTAGCAAGGGGGTGGGATGGCTTATGCGGTGCTTTAAAACACCCCATAAAACATAAGGCTGTGCCTCTTTCTGGGAACACCACTGGATAGATGAAGAAGGATGACAGTCCTGACCTGTTTGGAATACAAGTTTACCTGTAGTAACTTGAGTTTTCCATCTTTCTTTGTCTCCACCCTCTCAGAAGTTTTGAAAAAATGAAGTAGGAAGAGGCTGCTGGCAGGTTAAGTTTATAAGTTGGTCAACAGCTCCTGCTTAGACTTCTTTGATTATGCATCACACCTGCTTGCTGAGGCTTTTGTATTGCTTTCTTCTGCATTGCTTTGTTTTTTTTTGTGAAGCATATCTGTTCTCTCACTGACCCATCTCTAGATTTTTTTTATTCTGGCTTGCCCCTTGAGAAGAGGCCATAGCTGACACTGTGTCTTGGGACCTGGCACTGTTTCCCTCCCCAGGTTCCTCTCCCCCCCCCATTTTTTTTTTTAAATAAAATCATGTACCTCATTGAAGAAGTCCGAACTATTTTGCATGATTGTCTAGCTCAGGAGTGTCAAACATAAGGCCCGTGGACTGAATGTGGCCCCTGGAAGCAACTTATCTGGCCCCCATTATAATTGGGCTCTCCCTGCTTGATAATTGGGGTCTCTCATATCTTGAAAATATGAACAAGATTTGAACATTTTCTCTTCTGTCATTTGAGTCATAATGAGTTTCTATATGAGTTTCTATATGAGTTTCTATATGACTCATTCTATCATAATGAATTTCTATATGAGAACAAAGTACTTTTTTTCTGGCCATCATCTGCTTAATGATATCTCTTCTGGCCATTAGCAGGCACAAAGAATGTTAACTTAGTCCCTCTGTATGAAACGAGTTTGCCATCCCTGGTGTAGATAGAAATCTTACACTGTCCATCTTCCTTGCCATTGTCTTGTTACCCCTTCTCCACTGTTAAAGGGGTTTTGTCTTCCCCTTTCTGCTACAATGCATTTGTACCCATTTTCTTTGTTTGTTCATCTGCCAGCATTGGTGCCCACCTGCCACTTTCCATTACTTGGTTGCTTTATGATCCTAGAGTCTGACTACTTTACAAGCCTAGCCCTATTTTCTTTCCTGGAAAACTGTGTAAAATTTAGTCAGGTATCTGTATATGGATGCAAATTCTGTATTCATTAAGAAAATAAATGAAGAACCTGATCCTGCAGTTCTGGTAAAAGGGCATGTGTGAACGCATGTGTAATAGTCACAAGTGCAGTGATTTGTTCTAGGAGAGCCAGGCTGATACTGAATTGAAATAAGAAGTGGCAGCGATACCAGTCTGACTGGAAAGAGAAAGGATTTGCACAAGAGCATAACCATCTACTAAGGAAGCTGCCCTGCAGACTGTCCATGTGCTCTTACTGAGACTCTTTTCCAAACTTATGCTTTGTCCTTTTAAACTTCTGTTATAAGTGTGTGCAACCAGGGTGGTTAAGTAGCTGAAAGCTTGCCTTCAGCACGCTTTTCTTAGCCACCTGAATGTTTCATGTGCCCTCTCCAAGAATCTGCCCTCCCCTTTTCCCCAGGCCCAAACGTACTTGGATTGCTCTGGAATTGATGAACTCGTTAAAACGTCAAGCTAGCCCAGGGATAGTTCCATTGCGAATGAGGATTTAAGGCAGAATCTGCCTTGTTGAAGGTTTTATCACAGACTTTAAATGGAGCTGGGTAAGTCCTCCAGGGCCTTAATGTAGCAGCTGCCTTGTTTCTTAAAGGAGCCAATTGGTACAGCATGGGAAGGAATTTGGAGGCCCTATTCCTGACTCAGTTTGCTTGAACATTCCTTTCAGGGACAGAAAAGGAGGCTTTGAGACACTAACAGTTAAAAACAGTATGATGACCATCTGCTTTCTGATTTATCTGTTTGGTTTCCTCCTTACTCTCATCTTATGTGTGCCTGTCAAATCACCAACTCCAATGTCCAGAGTTAAGATAGTACTGAAGCCAAGGTGTTCAAAATGTGCAACTGCTTGGTCCTTGGACTCTGCTCGATGACAGAGAAGATGTAGTTGGAGAAAGTTAAAATCATGGTAAATGAGCTTCTTGATGATCATCTGGCTTAACTCCACAGCATCTTTTTTCAAGAGTATAGAACTTGCAGGCTGGGCTTCAAAATAGTTATATGCCTTGATGCTTTTTATTGCACATTATTAACTGTCTGAAGCAGAGCTCTAGTAAGCCATAAACTTACAGGAAGCTTCATGTATTCTCCATGCCTTCCCTCACCCATATGCTTGGTTCAGGGCTCTGGGAGCTTGGCTTAGGACACCTAGTACAAGATCTGTAATCTCTGAAATATGTCCATGTATAACCATGGTGAGGACCCTCGTACACTATCCAGCTCTCACTGAGATCTAGGGCTTTTTGCTTGCTTCTTTGTCATTTCTGCCCTGGGGCATCATTTTTGAACTGCATAGATGTCCTCCTCCATTCCATCCTCCTCCTCAATATATCCATTCCTAGATCTTCAGAGTACAAACGAAAATCTCCATTCTGAGGCTGGACAGTAGCCTGTGGGTACGAATGCCTCTACTTGAGCACCAGGATGACTATCAGTTCTAGGCCTTGTCTACCATTTCTCTTGCTCTTCCTGCTTTTCTTTTCAGATTGTCTGCTAGGTGTTTCCTGGCAGAGAGGTGTTTCCTATAGCAGAGAGAAGCTCTCATCATCCCTCAGAATAAACCTCTGAGTGCTTGATTTGTGATGGTGGTTGTAACTGAACCAGTTATCCTGTGATGCATTTAGGGGTTCCATTCCGGTTCAGGTTCAGGGCACCCAAGAGATTTTAGGTTTAAGTTCAATTCCAGTTCTGTGGGTGGGTGGGTGGGGGGAACCCTCTCTGGACTATTTTTTTTGGGTTCAGATTCTGTACAACTTCCTGCTTTTAAGTGTCCAGAGAATCTTCACTGTAGTATGCATTCAGATACAATTGCTACTGTAGAATTCCGATTTATATGATATTCTATACCTCAGCCAAGCTTCTATAGGAGTTAGAAGCCCTGATAACAATATTCTTGAACCAAGGTTGCATGAAGCTTTTTTTTGTATCCTTGGCACTTCAGTTTCTCTTTGTTACCATTCTAACTTTCATCCTAAACAGGATAGTTTTTTGGAGGGAGGGGGAGGAGGGTTAGTGGAGCTCTTTGAAGGAAAAGGTGGAGCCTGAGGAGTTGAGGGTAAAGGAGAGGATATTAAAAATAAGAAGAGAAAAGGAATTGTAATTAAAAGTGCATGTGTGTCATGGTGTTTAGCAGTTTCTAGCCAAATAATAACACAATCACTTAGTTTTTCCAGAGGCCCCTCTGGGTGGTGCACCCAAAACCTTTCGCCTCTGGCTCCTAACTGAGGAGACTTTCCTCTCAGAATCAAATCACTGCATGTGGCCATGGTGATGAATATTTCTATACTGCATTTCAGCAGAGTTCACAAAATGTTTTGTGCAGGAAAAGGAATGAGAAAATGAACTTCTGGGGTCTCAGTACTTACATGAGGATGCCATTTGCTAACACTGGGAAACAGCAAAGTTAATTTCAGTTATTTTCTTACATATTTAAATCAGTTGTGGGTTTGATATTGTACTGCATGAAGTGCATCTAAACCAATGGTTCCCATCTGGGAGGTTGCGACCCATCAGTCAGGGAAGCACTAGTCTCTGGCCCCTTAAGGTTTAGCTGCCACTGCCAGGGACAGAAGGTTTTTTGTTTTTTTTAAAAACTTACCTCAATGCTATCTTCCTTGGGATGCAGGGAGCCCCACAGATGCATCCATAGGATTCCCCAAGCCTCAGAATGACTGAAAATAGCAGCCAGAATCCAATCACTACCTTTAGTCATTCTGACACTTGGGGGGCCCTGCAGAGGCATCCATGGGACTATCCACACACCCTCAGAGGCCAGCGCTAGTTTAGGTATGTAAACCCCCCCTTTTGTCCCCAGCAGTGGCACAATCCTGGGGATCACATCGCTGCCATCTCCCTGTCCCTTAAGGGCCAGAGACTAGTGCTTCCCTGGCTGGTGGGTCGCGGCTCACCAGATTGGGAATGACTGGTTTAGAACATTGCAACTGTTCCATCACCCTTGATCCTGATTTCAGGGAAGTTGATCATTACTGATCATTGGTCTGCT
This sequence comes from Tiliqua scincoides, assembly GCF_035046505.1. Lineage (NCBI taxonomy): Eukaryota > Metazoa > Chordata > Lepidosauria > Squamata > Scincidae > Tiliqua > Tiliqua scincoides. The sequence continues at coordinate 151,611,985 of NC_089822.1, forward strand.
CAGTGTTGGAGGCAAAATTGCTCTACTTGTTGGAAGTGGCAAGTCTCAGTTGCAGAAGACAAGGAATTATGTATTTGCGTCTTTAGCTTTGTATCAATACATTTTGTATTAATGTTGACGTCCAAGTCCAAGTACGAGCAAGACCCAGGATCAGAGAAAAGTGGAGGAATTTGCACGAGCGCTTGAGGAATCTCTTCCAGGCCCGGTCGATGCAAACGCATCCAACAGATGGGAACATTTCAAGAATGCTGTTTACAACACCGCCTTGTCCATATTTGGCAAGAAGACCAACAAGACAGCAGACTGGTTTGAAACCCACTCTGAGGAGTTGACACCAGTCATTGAGGAAAAGAGGAGAGCTCAAGCAGCATACAAGGCCTGTCCCAGTGAGCGCAACCTGCAGGTCCTCTGAGGTGCTCGCAGCAAAGTCCAGCAGACTGCCAGGAGATGTGCTAACGACTACTGGCTCCAGCTCTGTTCCGAGATACAGATAGCAGCTGACACGGGCAACATCAAGGGGATGTATGATGGTATCAAGCAGGCCCTAGGTCCAACACAGAAGAAAATTGCCCCTCTGAAGTCTGCAACAGGCGAGGTCATCCAGGATCGGGCGCAGCAGATGGAACGCTGGGTGCAGCACTACTCTGAGCTATATTCCAGAGAAAATGTAGTCACCGAAGAAGCGCTGAACAACATTGAGTGCCTGCCTGTGCTGGAGGAGCTTGACAGTGAACCAACCCTAGAAGAACTTCACGTGGCCCTGGACTCCCTTGCCTTTGGCAAGGCACCTGGAAAAGACAGCATCCCTGCTGAAGTCCTAAAGTGCTGCAAAGAGATCATCATCACTGAGCTGCATGAAATCCTTTGTCTCTGCTGGAGAGAAGGTGGAGTACCTCAAGACATGAGGGATGCAAACATCATCACGCTGTACAAGAACAAAGGCGACAGGGGTGACTGCAACAACTACCGTGCCATCTCTCTCCTTAGCGTTGTAGGAAAGTTGTTTGCCCGAGTTGCACTAAAGAGGCTCCAGGTACTTGCAGAGAGCGTTTATCCAGAATCACAGTGTGGATTTCGAGCCAACAGGTCCACCACTGATATGGTATTCTCCCTTAGACAACTGCAGGAGAAATGCAGGGAACAACGACAGCCACTCTTTATAGCCTTCATAGATCTCACGAAGGCTTTCGACCTGGTCAGCAGGGATGGCCTCTTCAAGATTCTCCCCAAGATTGGATGTCCACCCAGGCTCCTCAGCATCATCAGATCCTTCCACAAGGACATGAAGGGCACTGTTGTCTTTGATGGCTCCACATCACACCCCTTTGACATCCGAAGCGGCGTGAAGCAGGGCTGTGTTCTTGCACCAACCTTGTTTGGGATCTTCTTCGCTGTCCTGCTGAAGCAGGCCTTTGGAACTACAACAGAAGGCATCTATCTCCGGACCAGATCAGATGGAAAGCTCTTCAACCTCTCCAGACTGAGAGCAAAGTCCAAAGTCCAGCTGAAATGTCTGCGTGACTTCCTCTTTGCCGATGATGCAGCTATCACTACCCACTCTGCCAAAGATCTCCAGCAGCTCATGGATCGTTTTAGCAAGGCCTACCAAGATTTTGGACTGACAATCAGCCTGAAGAAAACACAGGTCATGGTTCAGGATGTGGACTTACCTCCCTGCATTACAATCTCTGCGCATGAACTGGAGGTTGTCCATGACTTTGTGTACCTTGGCTCAACGATCTCCGACACTCTTTCTCTCGATACCGAGCTAAACAAACGCATCGGTAAAGCAGCTACCACGTTTTCCAGACTCACAAAGAGAGTCTGGTCCAACAAGAAGCTGACGGAACATACCAAGATCCAGGTCTACAGAGCTTGCGTCCTGAGTACACTTCTGTACTGCAGCGAGTCATGGACTCTTCACTCACAACAGGAGAGGAAACTGAACGCTTTCCACATGCGCTGCCTCCGACGTATTCTCGGCATCACCTGGCAGGACAAAGTTTCAAACAACACAGTCCTGGAACGTGCTGGAATCCCTAGCATGTATGCACTACTGAAACAGAGACACCTGCGTTGGCTCGGTCATGTCGTGAGAATGGATGATGGCCGGATCCCAAAGGATCTCCTCTATGGAGAACTCGTGCAAGGAAAGCGCCCTACAGGTAGACCACAGCTGCGATACAAGGACATCTGCAAGAGGGATCTGAAGGCCTTAGGACTGGACCTCAACAAGTGGGAAACCCTGGCCTCTGAGCGGTCCGCTTGGAGGTAGGCTGTGCAACATGGCCTTTCCCAGTTTGAAGAGACACTTGGCCAACAGTCTGAGGCTAAGAGGCAAAGAAGGAAGGCCCATAGCCAGGGAGACAGGCCAGGGACAGACTGCACTTGCTCCCAGTGTGGAAGGGATTGTCACTCCCGAATCGGCCTTTTCAGCCACACTAGACGCTGTTCCAGAACCACCTTTCAGAGCGCGATACCATAGTCTTTCGAGACTGAAGGTTGCCAACTAGGTAATGTTGACTTCCAAGTCCTGACAGTTGGAGTGTATATGGTTTATGGGTCATAGATATGGGGCCCATGATCTCAGTTATAACCATGTATATGTATTGTCAGTTTGTCTTAATAATACAGTATAAATATTACTCCTAAAACAAATATTTGAAGCAATTCAAATATGCATCAGATTTCTAAGTAAATTCTGAAATGGAAATGTTGCATCCCATCTGCAAAAGATTATTAAACTTTTCAAACTGTTTACAGTAAAACCTTGCTTATCCAGTCCATTCTAATGAGAAATTCTTCTATATTCTGGGCATGCTTTATTTACCTGCCTGCTATATACTTATCAGTGCCCTCCATTCTAGGCTTCCTTGTATTGCAGTCAAATTGATCCCATTCTTCAACTTCTATGCCAGAGAGAGGCAGGAAAAGTCCTTGCTTTATAGCAGGTGTTCTAGCTGACTACTTGTTAATGCATAATTAACTTGAGATATCCTATAATGTTAACTTTTTAATGTAAACAATTCAGCTAATCAACCTTTAAATGTGAATTTATCATAGATATACTGCATAAAGAACTGGAGAAAAAATTATCACTTGATTATTTCAGAGTTTTGGCATAATAATGATAAACATGCTCACAGGTTTGCAGGTGGGGACGTAATGGCAGCAAAGCAAACTGGTTGGCTTTGCAAGTTGCTCTTAGAAAGGACAGTAGAACCAGTGTTCATTTGCTTTAGAAGTATACTTCTTACTGCTGCCGTTGAGTTGTTGTGTCTGTAAATCTTTGAGCATGCTTGCAGTTTTTGTTTACTGTATATAGTATGCTGTCCTGGAGAGACTGTAAACCGTGGGGTATCTTTCTCATAGGGTAACCCCTGGCTAATCAACCAGGCTTACTGTGGATTTTTTCTTGAATTTGTTAAAGAATTGACTCTTTCTCTTCCCCCCCCCCCCACATCCCACCCCACAGCTCCTTGCATCAAAGCCTGAGTCTGACTTTCTGTTTGAAAACAGCATTGCTCTTAAATTTTCGGACCTCTTAATAGATTTTTATATAATCACTACAGTGCACTTTTAAAGAGCAATAGATCACATTCATTGCCTTTCCCTGTGATTAATTTCCCATAATAGTCCTAGGTAATACCAAGGCAAGGCAAGGCAGAGAGAGGGGACAAGGGAAAAAAAGGCAACTATCTGTATATTTTCCACTGTGTGGTGATAGTATAAATGGTTTAGATTAAATTTTTGTTTAAGTGTTTTAGGGCGCAATCCTGACTTGTGCTGGAGCAGGCAGACCAGTGGGCCTTCGCTGCATCCAGTGCAAATTTGGGGCCAGAATTGGTGCAACCCAAGGCAAGGGGAAAACTCTTCCCCTATCCAGTCAGGAGGTGGCGCAAATCCATGCTGCTAGTGAACATGGTCAGGATCCGGCCTAACCACTGGATCCTGGCCCCTCCTCCCATTACCGCCTGGCCACCCCCGGGAATGCCCACCACCTGCCCTCCCACACCCCGAAATACCTCCTCTCCACTCTCACCACACACACTTCGACCCCTGCATCAGCCAAATTCAACTGATGCAAACTTACCCCACCAATCCTGGATCCAGCGTGGGGAGTTGCGCTGGCCTCCCCAACTCCTGAGTTGACACAAACGTGCCATATGGCATGTTTACAACACCCCCAGGTTGACACAAGTGACTTGTGCCGGCCTGACCCGGGGGTTAGGATTGCGCTGTCAATTGCTCAGACTCTAAGTTTGCATAATTACTTATTTTGCAGCTAGGAGGTTGGTGCAATGAAGGGAGAGAGAACATCTCTAAGGCTGCAAAGTTCTGCCTGTGTCGTTCTTAATTGCACTGGGTAGCCTTATTTTCTTTCCCTAATTGTTAGTCTCTTTGGGACTTGCTTTTGCTGCCAAATTCTCCCTTGGCTTGATATTTGATTGATGGATGGGAAATGGAAGCCTGGGACTGTGGGCTTTTGGTGAATGGGTCGGTTGGGAAGTCATTCCCAAGAGGCCTTTGTAACTCATAAAATCATAAAGGTAGATAGGATCCCAAAACCATGACCAACAAACTGCATCCTGTCCACCAACTCAGTTTTGACTGCCCCCCTAAGCCCAGTGGCTTTATAATTATGTGTGTGCACCCTCCCACACACTCTTTTCTCTTGTTCCCCCAGATGAAATATCTTTTTATCTGGGTCATACTTTCTTAGAGTCCCGCAGAGAGAGAGAGAGAGGCTCTGCAGCTTCAAATATTGTAAATATTTTTCTCCTATTGTGAAAATGTATACAATATTTTCTGTAACTGCCCTGCTGCAGCCCACTGTATGACCAAGACTGAGTGATATGGTCATGGTAGCTTCAAGACTTGGGATCCCTGTAGAAGGAGAAAGCTTGAGCAGACATTTCTCTTGTTACTTGTATACAACTTAAGATGGATTTAAACTAAGATCATAACTCATATTTATGTTATATAGTCTTTCTCTAAAGCTCTCAATTATATTTGCATTAAATATAATAACATTTCAGGAACATCTGGTTTGAAATATTTTTAGCAGTTCTTTCACTGCTGCAACTGGAACTGAGGCTTTGGGTTGGTCCATTCCACTCATTATCAGCTACACTTATAGCACAATCCTATGCATGTCTACTCAAAGTAAGTTCCATTGTGTTCAGTGGGGCTTGGTTCCAGGACAGTGTGTATTACAAGTTTTCCAACAGGGGAATTCTACCTGGAGATGCCAGGGATTGAATCTCCTGCATCCAAGATGTACTTTACTACTGGACTCCAGCTCCAAAGATCAGATGTGCTTGATGAATACTTCCAGTTGGCAGTGGTTCAGGAACTGAGGGCTAACAAAATGCTAAGCTAAATTATTTGCTTTGCACTCGCCATTGTTGGCTTTATATTTGGTGGTTGCCTATAATTCTGTTCCATGCTATTTGATCTTTCTCTGACTTACTGTGTGTTAATGTAGGTAAAGGGAGGACCAAATGTAATGCCCCCCACAACTAGATACCATTATGGGCAAGCTGGAGTACCAGGCCTCTGTTTAGAATTCACAGTGGTACTGAGGTGAGGGTGGTGATGATGGACTGGCTGCCTTTTCCCTTTGTTAATTTGCTTCTAAGGAACCAAGCTACCTTCAGCCCCTTAATCACTGACTATAATTGCAGTCTGAGGCTTATCAGGGGAATATTAATTAATTCATGAGCTAAAGGGTTTGGCTATATGTGTGTATTGGGGGAGGGTAATATTGACCTACAGGCCATTGGAGATTAACATCTCCCTAGTTTGTTGTTCTTCCATCAGGAAAACGGGGAAGCAAGTACAGCTAGAAGCACAAGAAAGTTTCCATGGTCATTCTGCAGCCACCTATCTTCTGCTCCCTGCTTTGCTGAGTATCCTCAAATTGTGTCATGGAGAGTGTAATCATGGGCATCACTGCTGGATATATAGCCCTCAGCCTGGCCTGTGGGAAAAGTGGAGAGAGAAGACTTTTCAGGATGTGCTGACTACTGAGGAAATGAACTTTTTATTCCTCCTCCAAAACATCAAACTTGACAAGTAGGGTGATGCCATGTGGTTTATCTGCCAGAATGCATGTAGTAGCTAACACTGGAGTTTGGACATCTGGAATCCCCCAAAAGACTATTTTCTATTAAAATGTTGGTAGGAATAGGTTGGGGTAAAAGATCAACTTAGATGAAATATACTGTATAAAAGAAACTTGCAGGGTATTTTGCACGTGCTCACAGCAGAGAATAACTGGCCTGGCTAAAGGGATGCAGCACCCTGTGCTCTGAGGCACATGTGTAGACTCCAAAGAACACTAGGAAATCCTTTGTGTCAGTCAGATCCATTGTGAATCCATAGTGCTTGCTTGCTTCTTATCTCAAGAAGCTTTCCTTCCCAATTCAGCCTGTTTTGACTTCTTGCATAAGAACCCCACATTCTGTAAGGGACAAAGGCTGATTAGAGTAGCTGTGGAAATGGGGTGCTCAAGGGAGTGAAACAAAAAGAATTGCATCAGCTTAAGCAATCAGCTATGCAGCATGCAAAAAGAGTTGAGCAGGAGCATTTCGAGACATCCTTGGTAAAAATAATCATCTGACTTTAAACTCTAAAACTGATACTTTAAATGGTGATACTTTTAAACGTAGTAAAACTGATACAATTGTATATGCAAAATAAAGACCTGGATATTTTATCATTCCTCATGCCTCATGTTTCGGTCAACTAAAGGCCCAGCAGGATGGTACAGGAAGGCTATCAGTCTTAATTGCTGAACAATCATTGGTAACGGGAGCAAATTTTAATACTTTGTGTCACTGGGGGGCCAAAATGCCTAAGGCTAGCTGTGTTTTAGAAGCAGCCCGTGCTGGCCAGGATGATATGCCTGTTTAGTTACACTGGAGAGATTGTTTAACTGAGAAGAGACTGATGCATCTGAGGTATTCTGTTTTGTTGAGGACTAACAATCACGGCTTGTGGAGACTTGCAATGTTAGAGCACAGGGAAGATATCCCAGGGGAGAATCTATACGGTAGTGCAGTGTTTCTCAAACTGGGTCGGGACCCACTAGGTGGGTCGCGAGCCAATTTCAATATTTTATTTTTAATATATTAGACTTGATGCTACCAAAGCATGTGACTGCAAATGTTACAGACCTGTACTTTTAACAACTATGTATATGCTTTTAACAATGATTGTAAACAGGACTTACTCCCAGGTAAGTGCAGGTAGGATTGCAGCCTAGGATTGTTGAAAATTTCCCTGCTCAATGATGTCGCTTATGGTAATGACATCACTTCTGGTGGGTCTTGACAAGATTCTTTTTCTAAAAAGTGGGTCCCAATGCTAAATGTGTGAGAACCACTGCTGTAGTGTATACTATCCGGAATTGATGTCCAGACATCAGCTTCCCCTGTGGGTGATATATAGTGATTCTATTAGCTAAACAGTTATGTGTGAGAGCACATGCATGTGTGCCAAGAGGTTCTATAGGGAAGGGTGCTACCAGATATCACAGAAGTGTAACGGTTATCTTCTTTTGAGTATGTTTCCCCAAGCAGATCCTGCTAGTCCTTTGGCTGCTGTGCGAGGATTGGTTTGCCTGTGGGTTTCAGGTATACTGAATCAAGGCACCTCATATTCAGGAAAGTCTGCTGTCCAGAAATGCCTTTAGTTAGTTCTAGCTGCAAGCCAGTTATTCACTTTTCAGTAATCCCTCTGTGAAAGATGAGTCTTTGCTGGGTAGAAGAAGGCTGTTAGGTTATGTGCACTGAAAGTGAGCTCCTCCTTGGAAAACATTGCCAATCAACCTATAGAAGTGTTGCAAGATTTAATCTAAAACAGAGGAATACTAGTGAGCAGAGATGGATAACAAAGAGAAAAGCATAGGAAAGATAATAAAACTGGGAAAGAATAGATCCTATATAACAGGGGTGCTCACACTTTTTTGGCTCGAGAGCTACTTTGAAACCCAGCAAGGCCCGGAGATCTACCAGAGTGTGGGGGAGGGAAGATCTCTATATAGACATCACAGTAAGACCAGTGCAAAACCCCTTGCACACAGAACCAACAGATGGAAGTGGGGGGGGGCAGATCTCCATACATACCAGTGCAAAAACAGGGGAAAGGTAAGTCAGCCCCAGTAGAGTCAATGGGGCTCACTCCCAGGGATGCATGGACAGGGGAGCAGCTTGAGAGTGGCTGCTCTGCCTGTCTACTCAGGAGTCAGCCCCAGTAGTGCAGCCCCTGACGTGGCTCCGGCTCTAACAAGGCACCCTCCCCCCCTTCTCAGACCAGCCTCGCTTCTGCTCTCTGCCTCCACAAAAGGGGGTCAGGCAGAGTGCAGTCCTGCCGCAGAGCACCCCCGCATTACAAGAGCAGCCCCCGATGCAGGGACTGCGGCTGAGGCTCTAACAAGGCACCCCCGGGGAGGGCTGCGCAGAGGCCACGGCCGCTCACCTCGCTCCTTGCCTCAGCAGCGCTGCCTCTCCCGCGCTTCTCAGACCAGCCTCGCCTCTTCCGGGCTCTCTGCCTCAACAAAATGGCCACGCTCCAGAACAGAGCTGCAGCGGAGGGCTGAAAGAGCATATTAACAGTTTGGAGAGACAGGGCTCCGCGATCGACTCATTTTGCCTCGCGATCGACCAGTCGATCGCGATCGACATATTGAGCACCCCTGCTATATAACTCTGTCTTGGGTTTGAAATTCCTCATTTTTTGTTGCCCCCCCGCCTATGTGCAAGTTCTCGCTGTCTTGTTGACTAAAAGCCAGCATATAGCAAGTGCTCTGAGGCATTTTTCTGCCTTACTGTCTCTGCCTTTGTACAGTCTGCGCTCCCCACCTCCAGCTCTGTCTCTTTTTTTTCTTGGCAGTCACTCATTTGCATCATGTAGCCTTTGGAATCTGATTTATGGTTTGCTGCTCTTGGGCAAAGCTTCCTGGGCATGCTAAGTGGCATCTGCTTTTTGGTGTTCTGGCTGTCCTCTCTTCATTTCTGCCCAAACCAGCTGTTTCATAGCTCATTCTTTGAGCCCCTCAAAAGTGGCATCCCCCATTCGCTCTCCAATCCATCAGTCTGCACCTTCATTCCCAATGAGCTTTTAAATAGATTTTACTAAAGCTTCTCCTTTCCTCTTTCTCATGTAGGCCATAAATCTGCAGCTCAACCTTTCTTGTCTCAGGAGTCTTGCCAGTCTCCAAGCAATCTGATTCTTGCTCTCAGGGAAGCTCTATTTCCTTCACCTCAGCAAAGATAATCTGTGTAAACTGGTGGTATAACTTTGGTATTTAGAAAAGGGGCATGTAACGTCCATAGCAGGAGGAGGCCCCTTCCCTGGGGTTGTAAGCGAGCGCCTTACCCGGTCCTTGGACGATGGTCGGCGAGGGATTAACAGACGGGGGGTGGGTACAGGTGTTTGACACAGGTGGTTTAATAGCATCAGCCGTTTCACATTCATGAGGACTGTTACTTCACAGACCTACATACATCATGCTGACTTGTGTCGCCGACGTCGGGTGGTCTCTGGACCTGACCCTCCCCGTTCCTGGGCATTGTCAGCACCAGCTTTCAGCTCCAAATCCCTCGGCCCAGGGTCAGGGTTCTTGGAGGATGTACCCCTGCTGGTGGGGGTCAGGCTGCCTGGCCTTGGGAGGGCCCCTGATGTCTCCGTGCTGGTTCCCCAGCCAGCTAGCCCCCAAGGGGTATAGTTGGCTTCAATCCCTCATCTCCACAACCCCGTCTCTCTAGGGGTCATCCTCTGTGCTCAGGAGGGTCCTGGGTCAGGGAAGTCTCCCCCCCAGCCTCCTCTCTACAGGGTGGGCGGGCGGGCATCCGTCCCCTCCCTCTGGAGGCCTCTCTCTTTTCCCTCAGGAAGGAATGATGCTTTACCTCTGGCTCTCCTCGGGCCTTACTCCCCTCTGGAGAGGAGCAACCTTTCTCTTCCCTCTCCAGGCTCGTTATGAGGCCTCTTCCCTCTTGGACCGGCCCCATCCCTCCTAACCACGTGCCTGCTTGGTGTTCCCAGCTGGTCCTTGTTCCTCCTCCTGGGTAGATGCTCTGTACGGGACCCCAGTCCTGCGAGTACTCGGGTCTTACTCCCGAGGAGGCCTCTACCCCAGAGGAGACCCCTGCTCCTGGGGAGCTCCCGGCCACCTGGGCTGGATCCAGGTGACAGGGCAGCACACCGTTTCAGTCTAACTATATATAAATATGTCTGTTGTATAAACGTGCTGTGAATGCAGGTCCTGAACTATGTCTATTAAAATCTAGGTTTCTTTCTTTCTTTCTGAAACCTTTATTGGCATATCAAATGATTAACAATTGTACTTTACAATTGACAGACAATTTGCATAACACTCAACAATTTAAACAAGATACTAGAATTATTTAAATTCTAACAGTGTTACTTTAAGGATCTCGGATAAATAACCAGCAACAGCTGCAGTTAAGGAATCACAAACATCACTCATAAACTTGGAGAGAATAATATCAGAGGGAATAAGGTCAGAAGGGATCCAAGAACCAAGGTAATGATTCCGAATATCAAAGCGTGCTGGGCAAAGAAAAAGTATATGAAACAAAAAATCAGGAGTCTCGTGACAAAAGAGACAGAGCCTTTTCTCCCGAGGAATGTTAAAAAAACGGCCAGAATGAACTGCCGACGGGAAAATGTTGAGGCGAGCTAACATAAAGGCTCGTCTATGTAACGGATTGGTTAATGTATAAAAATAATTAGATGCATGATTAAAGGATGGGGCCAAACCAAGGGAAAGAGGGGAACAAACAGAATTGAGACTATTACTTAGATAATTAAATTCAAATGCTAAGAGCTTGTCTTTTATGAATGAATATGCTCTTGGAAGACTCATATCTGCCAGGGATTCTAACGAGAGGTCGAGAGAAGCAAGTTTATTTTCTACCAGCCGAAACCAAGAAGAAAAATAAGAATCTCTTAACAAATCATATAATAAGGAACCGGAATGAGAATTTAAAAACAGTTTAAGCCAATATTTAAAAGTAAGTAACCAGGCAGTAGTTGTTGGAAGATGGATACCTAATTCTAGGATAATTGTGGAAACACGAATTAAATTTGGAATCCCTAGAATTCTACGAAAAAAATATGCTGCAATCTGATCAATATCCTTATTAATTACTTTAATCCAAATTGGGGCACCATAAAACAAATGAGAAAGAATTTTGGACTGAAAGATCTGGATAGCAGCAGGAACATACTGGTTACCTTCATTATAAAAAATTTTTAAAATTGCTTTAAGTTGGGGAGAAAGAGATGAAGTGATAGCTTTCTTATGAAGAGTCCAAGAAAGTTTATAATGAAATATAAGACCCAAATATTTATAAGACTGGACTTGCTTATATGTATTTGAACCTATTGTCCATGTTATAGGGGACCAAGAACGGGAAAACACCATAATTTGAGTTTTGTTTGAATTGATTGTTAGGTCATTTAGTGTACAATACTCCTGAAATTTAGCCAAGATGCAGCAAAGTCCAGATTTAGTTAGAGATAATAGTACTGCATCATCTGCATATAAGAGAGTAAAGACAGGGACCCCATTCAGAACCAGAGTAGAATGAGTAGAAGAAGAAAGAAAAGAAGGTAAATCAGATAGAAATAAATTGAATAATAAGGGAGTAAGGATACAACCCTGGCGGACACCATTGTGAATAGGAAATCTGTCAGTGAGAATATTAGAATTTGGAATCCGAACCTGACAAATTCAGAGAGTGTAATTGACATAGCAGGAATAATAAGCGCAAGTCTATTCCCCATTTAAGTAGTTTGTACCATAAAAGGTCTCTATTCACAGAATCAAAAGCACCTTGGAGATCAAAAAATGCAGCAAAAAGGTTAGCTTTATTATAAATAAAATACTTCTCTGCTAAATAAGTCAAAGTAAAAATATGGTCAAGGGTAGAAGCTCCTGCCCGAAAACCAATCTGTTCCTTTCCGGGGAGGTTTTTAGAAATTGCTCAGGAAGAGAGTTTTGTTAAAAGATACTTTGAATACAATTTTCCAATGTTTGATAATAAACTTATTGGGCGATAATTTGAAGGTGATGAAGGGTCACCTTTTTTATAGACTGGAATGAGAGTAGATGTCAACCAGGCATCAGGAAAACGACCTGTGGAATTAACCAAGGTAAAAAAAGATGCAAGTGGTTCTGCCCACCAATTGGGATTATTAGACAAAGTCTCATTCAAAATGTTATCGGGCCCAGGAGCTTTACTGGGTTTTAAAGAAAGAATTCATATATTTCATTAGGGGAAACTGGAGGCCATTCCAAAAGATCCTGTGAAGTATTGCTGGGAGGTTGAATTGGGGACAAGGATGAAAATTTTTTTGAAAAAAAGTCAACCCAGGTAACTGCAGAGATAGATGGAAGCAAATTTGAGATTGAACAGGTTGACCTGGAAACTAAAGTCCAAAAGGCCTTTTGATTATGGGAAATAATTGCAGAATGTAATTTATCCCACTTACGCAGAGCATACTGATGTCTTTTCTCATCAAATAAATCATAGCATGTTTTGCGTAAATAAAAATAGTCTCTTAAAAAAGATGGAATTGGATGAGAATGAAAAAAAGAGATCGTATTTGTTTCTTTAATTGCCAACAATCAGCATCGAACCAAGAATTATGGTTAAAAGGAACCCTGGATGGTTGTGAGGAACTAGAGGAGCTAAGAAAATTAACTAGCGAATCAATTAAAGAATCGTAATCTCTTATAGCTGAGGATGGAGAAGAAAAAGAAAGAAGGTTACGGATAAGAACAATAGTCTCCGGGTGACTAGTCCACTGGGAAAAAGCTTGTTGTGAAGTAAAGGACCATTTATAAGATCAACTGGGGTTAGAAGGAAGTGAAGAAGAGTGGGGCACATCATGGGGAAAATCTAGGATTCCTTGACAGCGATTGTGTGGATTAAGCTAATTATCTGGTGGTATATGGAGAATTTCTGGTCTGTAAATCAAGCTCCAGCCCCCATAATTATGTAAAGAAAAAAAAGTCATAATTTTTGCAGTTGTCCCATGGCTCAAAAATGGCTAAAAAATTGGAATGTTCTAATAAGGTCCATTCAGCATCTTATAGTATCCGTTCAGATCTTTCCTCCTATCTTTGGCATTTACTGCTTTTCAATGTTGTCAAAAATCCCTCAAATTTAGGGAAAACTTGTGATAATAAATAATAATAATAATACAGGTATTTATATACCGCCTTTCTTGGTCTTTATTCAAGGCAGTTTACATAGGCAGGCTATTTAAATCCCCGTAGGGATTTTTACAATTGAAAGAAGGTTCTATCTTTCAAGAACCGCAACATTCAGATGTTTCTTTCTAATCTGGTTTCACATTCTGGCCTCCATCCTCCCACGCTCAGAGCAGATGGAATAACTCGGCTCAGCTTGTCAGCTGCTTCAAGGTCGCACGGTGCCGGTGGCCTCAAACTGGCGACCTTGTGGATGTTATCTTCAGGCAAATGGAGGTCTGGCCTCTAGACCAGACCTCCTGCCCTCCTGCCTCCTCCTGTGATATGATATTGAATCTATTAGGAAGTGTAAAGCTATTAATGCAAAGGATAACTAACTTGCACAGCTTAGTTGCAAGTACGGGCTTCACTGGTTGTAGAAAGTTTGCCATTCTTAGTATAAAAACTGAAATTTGACATTCTGTATTCTAGTTCAGTATTTAGTCAAATGCCTCAGGGAAGTCCTTATGAAGAGCTATGATGTCAGTTTCCATTCCTTGTCAGTTCATATCAACTAGTAATCAAATATGTAGTCCTTAAATGTGGAAGTTAACCTTTGGGCTATCAAGACTAGTAACCGGAACAGGAAAAATCCTGTGAACTAGACATGCATAGAGTTTGCTAGCAATCCCACAGGTGAACCTGTTCCTGTTCTCTTAATCTTTTTTTTTCCAGTAGGATACCGCAATCCCGGGCTATAAACTCTACAGGAGGGACAGGGAGGGGCGTGTTGGAGGTGGGGTGGCCGTTTATGTTAAGGAAGGGATAGAATCCAGCAAAGGTGGTGGAAGAATATAGGGCAAATCTCTCACAAAAACTCTTGACTTCCGACGGGCGGACTTCCCTCAAATGAGGAGGCTGGTTAGAAGGAAGTTGAAAGGGAGGGTAAAAAGAGTCCAATCTCTCCAGAGTGCATGGAGGCTGCTTAAAACAACAGTAATAGAGGCCGAGCAGATGTGTATACCACAAAGAAAGAAGGGTTCCACTAAATCCAGGACGGTGCCCGCATGGCTAACGAGCCAAGTTAGAGAGGCTGTAAAGGGCAAGGAAGCTTCCTTCCGTAAATGGAAGTCTTGCCCTAATGAGGAGAATAAAAAGGAACATAAACTGTGGCAAAAGAAATGTAAGAAATGTAATGTATCTGGTGTGCTCCCTGGGGCATTTGGTGGGCTGCTGTGAGATACAGGAAACTGGACTAGATGGGCCTATGGCTTGATCCAGTGGGGCTGTTCTTATATTCTTATGTTCTTAAAAAGGTGATACGGGAGGCCAAGCGAGACTATGAGGAACGCATGGCCAGCAACATTAAGGGTAATAATAAAAGCTTCCTCTAATATGTTACAAGCAGGAAACCTGTCAGAGAAGCGGTTGGCCCTCTGGATGGTGAGCGAGGGAAAGGGGAGATAAAAGGAGACTTAGAGATGGCAGAGAAATTAAATGAGTTCTTTGCATCTGTCTTCACAGCAGAAGACCTTGGGCAGATACCGCTGCCCGAACGGCCCCTCTTGACCAAGGAATTAAGTCAGATAGAGGTTAAAAGAGAAGATGTTTCAGACCTCATTGATAAATTAAAGATCAATAAGTCACCGGGCCCTGATGGCATCCACCCAAGAGTTACTAAGGAATTGAAGAATGAAGTTGCTGTTCTCTTGACTAAGATATGCAGCTTGTCCCTCAGAACGGCCACAGTGCCAGAAGATTGGAGGATAGCAAATGTCACGCCTATCTTTAAAAAGGAAAAGAGGGGGGACCCGGAAAACTATAGGCCGGTCAGCCTAACATCTATACCGGGTAAGATGGTGGAATGCCTCATCAAAGATAGAATCTCAAAACGTTTTGAGAACAAAACGGCTAATATTATAATGCTTTTGTACAAATCGATGGTAAGGCCACACCTGGAGTATTGTGTCCAGTTCTGGTTGCCACATTTCAAAAAAGACATAGTGGAAATGGAAAAGGTGCAAAAGAGAGCGACAAAGTTGATTACTGGGCTGGGGCACCTTCCTTATGAGGAAAGGCTACGGCGTTTGGGCCTCTTCAGCCTAGAATAGAAGTGCCTGAGGGGGGGACATGATTGAGACATACAAAATTATGCAGGGGATTGACAGAGTGGATAGAGAGGTGCTCTTTACACTCTCACATAACACCAGAACCAGGGGACATTCACTAAAATTGAGTGTTGGGAGAGTTAGAACAGACAAAAGAAAATATTTCTTTACTCAGCGTGTGGTTGGTCTGTGGAACTCCTTGCCACAGGATGTGATGGCACCTGGCCTGGATGCTTTTAAAAGGAGATTGGACAAGTTTCTGAAGGAAAAATCCATTACGGGTTACAAGCCATGATGTGTATGTGCAACCTCCTGATGTTAGAAATGAGCTATGTCAGAATGCCAGATGCAAGGGAAGGCACCTGGATGAGGTCTCTTGTTATCTGGTGTGCTCCCTGGGGCATTTGGTGGGCCGCTGTGAGATACAGGAAGCTGGACTAGATGGGCCTATGGCCTGATCCAGTGGGGCTGTTCTTATGTTCTTATGTTAAAGCTGTTTGTGTTACTAAGGGTACAATCTTGTCCTTCACTTGGGCCAAGGCAAGTCCCTTGCACTGGCCCGAAAATGTCTCAAAAATGCCGGGCTGGTGGTGGGGAGCGGGAGGCGGGGCCATTATCAGGCAGTTATTC
This sequence comes from Tiliqua scincoides, assembly GCF_035046505.1. Lineage (NCBI taxonomy): Eukaryota > Metazoa > Chordata > Lepidosauria > Squamata > Scincidae > Tiliqua > Tiliqua scincoides. Next base: position 151,627,951 of record NC_089822.1, read on the forward strand.
AAGATTGTGACACTGTTCCTGGGTGGCCCAGGGCAGTCCCGGGCTGCTTAGATTTGCACCACCATGCCATGCTATTCGGGAACAAGGTCAGAATCTGACATAACCACCGGATCCTGGCCTGCTTCCCACTCCTTGCCCACCCCTGGGAACGCCTGTCGCCCGCTCTCCTTGGTTCCGAAACACCTCCTCCCCGTCCTCCACATGCTCCCCCAAACCCTGCATCGGCCAGGCTTGAAAACCATTCCTCCGGGGCCAGTGTCAGCATGGGGAGGCCAGCGGATGTCCATGCACTGGCCTACCTTCCTGGAAAGTGGTGCAGAAGTGCCTTATGGCACTTTTATGACACTTTTGGGCCAGTGCAAGGGACCTGTGTTGGCCCAAGTGGAGGGCAGGATTATGTCCCTTGCCATGTGGCGCAGATCCAAGAAGATCCATTGGAGCTCCTGCAATGCAACATGGGGGAAGGGGAAAGACTTCCCCTTGCCTTGGGCTGCGCTGCTTTTGGCCCCAAACTTGTACTGGATGGAGCTCAGGCCCACTGGCTTGCCTGCTTGCAGCGCAAGTTAGGACTGCACCCTAGTTGTCATTGCATTCTGTGGCAATAATCCCCATAGCTTGCTTTTGTCATATGAAGTAAAGACCTCTGTCCTTTGGGAAGTTTCTTTACTCTAAATCCTAAACTTAAAAGTGTATCAATTTTAAATTGTATTCCAAAATGGGTATATTGCCATTTAATATTGGTACTTGTAGGATGGCTAACAAATAAATGCAGCACATTAACAATAAAAATCAACTTGTTCTTTATCAGCTTAACCATACTTTTTGCTGCTCCTCAAGATGCGTGTAATAGAATTGGTATGTTTGCCATATGTCAGTGTTTATATGCAACAATGTACAGCCAAACTGGACACGTGCCTAAATTTGCAATGTGGCAGGGAAGTGGGGGTGGAGGTTGTTTAAAGCAAATGAAATTAAAAGTGGTGTTGGGGGGGGGGCATGGCTGAGCACAATCAGAATTAAAACCATAGCAGAGAAAAGTACTAAAGCCTTCCTATGCCCATTGCCGTTCTATATTTCCTGCGTCATCTGCAGTCTGTTTGTTTAAAGAAAACTCTCTTCCCCCCCATTGGACCATGTTACACATTTAGACACAATTTGATGTTAAACCTCAGTAGTTTATTAAACACTGGGGAATCCTCTTTAAGCCACTACAAAGTGCTACAGCCACTTTGTAAGTGTGGGTGTGACTTCTAGAAAGTTTTACTGTGGCAAAATACGCACTTCTTTATCTGGTTGTCATTCTGGTGTCACAGGTCAAACTGGGCCAGCAAAATGAACTTACTGGTATAATACTTCTGGAGAGGTCAAAAGGCTTAGCTCTGTAAATGTACATAAGATACACACGATGCTGCCTTCTTCTGAGACAGTCATTAATCTGTCTAGCTCAGAAGTGTCTACTCTTACTGGTTTTCAGACAGGAGTCTTTCCCAGCTCTACCTGAAGATGCCAGGGACTGAACATCACCCATGAACATGATCTCTGAGAACCTCAGCCCTTTACCACCAAGTGGTAAGGGTAGAATTGCAGTCTATAACTGTAATTTTTGGCAGGTTTCGCTGCAACATTCCAGGGTACATGCTGGTGGGGTGTGGGCTAGATGATGCTACTATCAAGTGGACAAGTGTGACTGGCTGACAGACAGAGTGCTTATGAATGGCTCAAAATCAACCTGATCAGAAGTAACAAGTGAGGTGCCTCAGAGCTCTGTCTTGAACCAGGTGTTGTTTCTTTATCTTTATATATAACTTGGATGAGGGAGTAGAAGTAATGCTTATCAAATCTGTAGTGTAATAAGTAATGCTTATCAGATGACAGCAAACTAGGAGAGTGGTTCCCAAACTGTGCACAGCCCAGCACCTGAGGGTACTGTGGCAAACTCAAAAAGACAGGAACAGAATCCAGGATTATCTTGACAAGATGAGAATTGGGAAAATGTAAACAAAAGTCTCCCCTGGGGGCTGGGGATAAGAATAGGCCCTCAGTTTGGCTGTACTTGTCGTAAGAGGCGACTAAACAGCCACCGGGTAGATGGGGCTCGTCAGCCTGGGAAGGCAGCTCATCTGAGAGAAGGAAAACTCTGATCCCAAACCTCCACTGCCTTGTGGCTACATCCAGTTATGGAAAAGGCTTCAGGAGTCAACCTCGAGGCAAAATCCGGAGCCGGAGTCCCTGAGGCAGTTCATGGCTGAACACAGTCACGTTCTGGCAACTCCTGCGATGCCGCTGGAACCAACCGTATTGGCCTCTGCCTTTCCATTGGACCATTTCAGCGACATGGAGAGGGGGGATTTGCTGCATGGGTAACAGCCTGTCCTCCATATCTACTTTACCCTGGCTTCACGCACTGGAGAGGACACTCTGTTCCAGAGCCACCATTCAGAGCACGATACCATAGTCTTCCGAGACTAAAGGATGCCAACAAGAAACAAAAGTGTTTTAGCTGACAGCAAAGAACATGAGTTAGCAGTGTAGTGCAGCAGCAAAGAAAGTGAATGTGATTCTAGGTTGCAATAGCAGAAGTGTAGGATATCGGCTGCAAGAAGTAATGGTACAGTTGTATCCTGCCTTAGTAGTTTCCACCTGGAATATTGTGTCCATTTCTTGGTGCCCCAGTTTGAATGGATGAGGGTGACTAGGAGGTTCAGTGGGCTGGAGACTATGAGCCCAATCTTTGATTCTACGGCAGTTCCAGAGCTGCTGCAGAATTGAGCAACCCCATTGCGGAGCCACTTTCCTTACCTGGGAAATATAGATTTTTTTTGGGGGGGGGGGGGGAATATAGATTTATATTTTAGAAGTTTCATACTACAATAAATAATACAAAGGAAAGAAATCACACTTTACATTTTCAACTACAGTCACATTACATCAACTGTAACTGGAACACAGATACATCATGTTATAGGTGGATTCATCCCATCTAACCACTCCCACCATTTTTTCCACCTGTCTCTACCAGTTCTCACCCTTTCGTAAGCTGCAACACTGTATACTGTGGAGACCACAAAGCGGATGCATCCCTGCGTGCTGGTGGACTTTTTCTTCTTTATTTCTTTGCCCCTTTGGATGCCCAGCACAAAAAGGACATACAGATTTATCAGTCTTACCGTAGACCACGGCACCTCCCACCTATCGTCTCCTCCCCTCCGTTGTCCCACATTACTCGTCCTCTTGGGTCCCCTCATACCTCCTGCCGGCTCCTTCCCAGAGATGATAGTCTCCCAGGCCTGTCGGGCCAGTTCGGGCCACTTAAAGGCCCTCGCTACGCCCCTTCACAACTCCTTCACTGGCATACACTCTTGGACGAAATGGGCTACCGTTTCTATCAGCAGCGGGGCGCCTACCAATCTAGAGGGTCCTGACCCCAAACAGGTCCGCCTCTTGCACTTGTTCTGCTCTTCTTGCAACCATGGGTTTGCCGCTCCCACCCTGAGGACCTGATGGAAAGCCCTCCACCTTAATTCCCATAAACTAAAGGGGATTTTCTTCTCGCTAAAGGCACTGTGCGCCACCTTCTCCTGCAAGAGGTACGCGGAAAGGCGCGTCTTACTTTGCTGTTTCTCTTGGTGAGGCCTCATGATAAACTCCTGTACCGTCATTTCATACACATAACGCTTAAGTTGTTTCCCTTCCAGCCCGCTGGTTTTATACGGCTTGACCGAGAGCCCCATCTCCTTCATCAGAGTCACCGCCTCCCTCATGTACTCCAGCAAAGATTGTTTTATCGCCTGAGTGAGTACATATCCCGTCTCTTCTTTCGCCCACCATTTCTGCCCCCAGGTCATCTTTTCCCAAGTGTCTCTGAATTGGGCCCATACAGATGCAAAGGGTCCCCCTTCCTGCAGCCTCTGCCTCCATTTCGCTCAGTTGTCAAAGTTATAGGAGACAAAGGTCGCCAAGAACAAAGGTCCCAGGGCCCAAACCCCTAGTCGTCCTTCTTTCACTTCCTTATATGCCATCGCTCAGGCAAGAGGGAAGAAAGCAGTGCCCCACAAGAAAACAAAAACCTGATAGGTAATCTTGTCCACCACCTGTTTCGGCGGGGGATAGATTGCCGCCAAATTGGATGCCATCGGAACGCAATACACATTGACATAACGCACCCTCTGGTACAGGTTCAAGTTCCATTTTTTCCACCTCTTCAATTTTTCCTCCACCTTAGAGGCCCACAGTTTCCAGTTCTCTTCCCACCCTCTTTGTTTCAGTCCAAAAATTATACCTAAAATCTTTACAGATTCCACCTTTTGAACCTCTTGTTTCCTTTCATCCGTTTCAGAAACAGCCCCCATGGCCCTCACCTCTATGTTTTTCCCCCTCGACCCAAGAGAATAACATTTGGTTTTATCCTTGTTTATCGCCGCTCCCGAGGCGCTGCTATATTCATCTATTATTCCCTTCAGTGTCTCCATCTCACCCACGTCTCTAACCATAACGCACACATCATCTGCATGGGCTACCTTTTTTATGGCATTCCCAGCCTCTGCGCTATTCCCTTCCCCACCCGTGGCGATTCCCTTTATTCTGGGCTCTGCCTGGAGTATGACCAGCAACTAGTCTAATGCCAAAACATAGAGGAGCAGGCTTAATGGACATCCTTGGCGTATCCCTGATTCTGTGGGTATGATTTTTCCCTTCCATCCGTTTACCTGCGGCATAACCAATGCCTTCTCATACAGAGTTTTTACATAGTTTATGAAAACCTCTGGAACACCCTTTGCCATCAGCGTTTGCCAGAGATACTTTCTGTTTATTCTGTCAAAGGCTTTAGATTGGTCCATTTGTAGAAGTATCCCTTTCTGCTCTCCCTTCTCCACCATCTGAAAGATCTCTCTAACCAGAACTAAGGAATCCGTCATCTTTCTCCCTAGGACAGCACTAGTCTGGGTCCTCATAATCAACTTAGGGGCTATTTTGGAAAGTCTGTCATTCAAAATCTTTGCTAAAATCCTATCGTCGATGTTTGTCACAGTAATGGGCCTCCAGTTTTTAGGCAGTTTTAGGTCCCCCTCTTTAAAAATGAAGGTTAAGATTCCTCCATAAAAACTATCTCTAAATTTGTCCTCCTCCTGTAAGGCTCTATTAAAAGCTTTCCTTACCTGGGGGGAGGGGACAAAGTTTCCTTCTTCCAAGGAGCCAGCGGCAGCTGTCCAGTTGTGCTTAGGATGCCACAGCAGCCATTTCCGCACTACAAGCAGCTCAGGATTGGGCTGTATTACTTATGAGGAAAGGCTGAAGGAGTTAGGGATCTTAAGTTTGGAAAAGGGACAGTTAAGAGGTGACATAACTATCTACAAATATCTGAGGGGTTGCTCTGTGAAAGTTGGCATATTAGTTCTTGTATTAATTAGTATTAGTGCTCCAGAAACCAGGACCAAGATAAATGGATTTAAATTACGGGGAGTTTTTTATTAACCTTCAGAAGAACTTCCTGATGTTAAGAACTGCTTGGAAGTGAACCTTGAAGGGTTGTAGACTCCATTGTTGGAGGTCTTTAAACAGAGGCTGGATAGCCAAATATCAGGGATAGCTGTGGACTACCTGCACTGTCAGGAGGATTGGGCTCAATGATCTTGTAGGTCCCTTCCAACAGCTTTGGACCCCCTGGTCCTTTGTGTTAGCTGTTATCCTTCTCTTTCTACCTGTAATGTGCTATGGTAATATAGCACATTATGTATCTTATATTATTAGGCTGCAACAAGGAAGACTGCAGTTATAGGAGCAGCTGTGACTGTGTGGTTAACATGAATAGCATCATATGCCTGCAGCAGGAGGAACAATAATTTCTATCTATAGAATCTAAAATCTTGATGGTCAGCAGTGCAAAGGAAGGGAGCACTGCACAAAGGGGCTTGGTTTCACACCGATATGTGAGGTCGAAGATAATTCAATATGAACCCCCCCCCCCAGTGGAGATTGGGTTTTCCTTTTTCAAAAATCCAAGGAAAGCCTATTGGGAAAAGGGGACACAGCATGATTTGGCTTCAACAGCCAGATCTAAGCATAGTGACAATCCCTTGGGGAGCACCAGAGGTCAACAGGCCACCCTGAGTCAGAATTATGAATTCCCCTCGTTTTCTGGTGCTTGACACCGATGGGGCTTCTGCAGGGCTGATCAAAGAGAAGCTGTCACTTCCCTCTTTAAAATATGACTAGTGAGTGGCAGATGGCGAGGAGAAGAGTTTAAGATCTAATAATAAAAGGAGGAGTGGGAAGGGGCTAATGAATACATCCCTGCATTTCTGAGATGTCACCTTGAGAGACAGGTGGATGTGTGTGTGTCAAAGATTGTGGCAGGTGTGTGTATGGGGAGGGGAGGCATAGGATGTATGAGCAAGCTAGCTTTATGATGTCTGAATATGGAATAAAGGTGGGGGATCAGGTTTGCTCAGTCTATGGGGGAAACCGACTGACATTGAGTGATTAAATGCTCCCACTCCCATCAGTTCTGCTGCAGCCTCTGGCTTAAGAGACAAGACATTTTGGCTCCTGGTACAGTGTCACATTCCCACAGAAAGGGTTTGGTTTTCCTGGAAATTGTATTTTGAAACCAGTATTCTGTGCGTCTAGGAGTAATTTCATCTCTTTCTCTCAATGCAAGACTGGAAAATTTATGTTTTTGAGAACTCTCAGGGATTATCTTCTATTTTATATCTGAAAATGTGCTCTAGGACACACCTTTTCCCTAATGCCAGGATGCTAGTGTTGCAGCTGTTCTATTCTCCATGATTAGATAGTGAATTTTCTTCAGATTTTCATAAACTTTTAAACTGCAACTGCTAAAGCGTACTCGCTGTTGTACTTGTCATTCTACCTCTTCTTCGACAAGCTTGGCTTTCTACCTATGCTTTCTTTCTCAGTTGATTTAGTCCCCACTTGTGCTAGATGATGCTTGGTGATTGAGATGAAACTGAATGGCCTCTTGAGATGTGAGTTCTAGTCTGATAGCCAGTGGGCACTGAGATTTCAATTACGCGATAATGTCCACCCCACTGTTGCTCAATGTTAGGACCAGAAACCTCATAAGGATAAGCATGATGGTTCTTGTTTTATGTTGTTGCTTTCTCACACATTTAAAACATTTTGTGTCCTAAACAAACATCTCACTTTATGTAATTAAAGCAATAAAAACAAATAATTATAAAACAATGAGTAAAGCAGCAGGAAGCATAAAAAGAATCAGCAGCATTCAGCAGGTATAAAAACAGATTCAAATCTCTGAGCAAATACAAACGTCTTTGCCTAGCACTGGAAAGACATAAGATTCAGTGCAGAGTGAGTCTCTCTGGGAAAAATGTTCTACAAATGGAATGGCAGCAAGGGAAAGACCCTTTCCCTAGTCAAAATCTACCTCCTCATCCAGAGAAGGGTCTGTTTTCCTCTATGTCCATCCCCAGCCGATTCCTCCTCACTTTGCTGCTTTAGCTCCCATGCTGTTGATGCAGAGAACTTCTTGCCCCATAACTGAGAAAAGAGCAGATGTCTCTGACTTGAAGCTAAATATCAATACTGATGTCTCCCCATAACTGAGAAAAGAGCAGATGTCTCTGACTTGAAGCTAAACATAATCATTGGTGAAAAGGACTTTGGTTATTTACCATTAACAGGAAGCACAGCCAGAACTCCCTTTTTGCAATCTGCAGTGGAAGGTGTGAGCTGCACTCAGGGTTAGGGTGAAAGTGGGGTGGTACAGCATGGTAGAGACTCAAAGCAACTCTCGATGATATCATGAGTCACTGCCAGGTCAGAGTTTGCACCACAGCGGACATCAGCTGTAGGTTTCGGCAGGGCTGATCCATTTGACTGAAGCAGTCACCTCAGGCAGAAGATTGGTAGGAAGTGCCCATATATGCCTATCTACTTGCCTTCACTGCCCCTCCTTCTCCTGCCACTGCCTGGATTGAGAAGAGAGGGACAGAGAGGAAAAGAGGGACAGAGAGGAAGAGGAAATGTGTAAGGGAGGAGAGTGCTGAACTAGAACCAAGGATAAGACAAAAGAGTAAAGGAACTGGAAGGGATGGGGGAAGGTGAGGGGCAGACCCAAAGGTGGAGAGATGGAAGAAGGAAGCAGGGAGAGAAGAGGCTCAGAGAGAAACAGTGAAGTAGGAGATGGCATGCTCCTGAGTTGAGTCTTGGCTGGGAAGGGGGAAATGCAGCGAAGGGGAAGGGGGAATGCAGCAACACAACCCCCAGGATAGTGCTTGCTATGGGGGGGCAAGGGGCTTTCCTTTTCTTACACAACAAAGCAGCAGCATCCTGGGGGTGCCAGGAGCCCCGTGGACAACTCCACAGGGCTCCCCAACATGTGGAGGGTGGAAAAAAAACATTGCTGCATGCTTCCCTCTTTGCCCTTAAAGGGGAAAGGCAGAGGAACTCAGGCTGGGGTGTTGCAATGCCCCAGTTTGAGAACCTCTGACCTAGGCCCACAACTTGCAGGGGGAGAAAACTCCCAAAAATGTAACTCATGGAAAGAAACTGGAACCATATGACCCCTCAGGTGATATAACCAGTACATGGAGATAACATTTGAACGTTGCCTTTTATTTGGTAATTGCAATTGTTTAAAAATTCAGTAAACTCTGTGGAATTAAAGATTCATATCCAACTTGCACATTGTGCTATTTTCCCCACGTTGAGCTGCTCTTCTTGGGGCAGAGAGGAATATACCACATTTTTATTATTTTATTGAGAGATAGATTTGCCATAACTTACCGAAATCTAGCCACGAATCTCCTACTTTCCTTCATCTAGCACAACTGCTGCTTTTTGCCCAGAGCATTACTGAAAAATGCAGACAACTTTTTAAAAATGTATATTATCCTTCCTATTAGAAATTGCTGGCACTTTTCCACACAGTTACTTCCCCCATGGCAAAAAGCCAGCAGTATCACCAAGAGGTGAGAGGCAAGGAGGGAAATACGGGTTGTCTGTTTGACTCTGTCATGTGTGGCTGCCTGAATTTCCTGAGGGTTCTCTGATTTTCTAAAAGTGATGGTGGGAGCTCCATCATTTAAAAGTTAAAGCTGAACTTTCAGTTGTACTCATTCTTTTCTGGTCCATTTTGGTATCACAGATGGAGACCTGATCTGAGCATGGTAAATTCATTGCTCTTAACTCAAATCATAGTCAAGGTAAATGCAACAGGAAGGAATGAGCCAGGGTTTTCTGGCTGTCTGGCTGTCTGGCTATTCTGGCTATGCAATGGTAAAGCAAAAGTTAGCCTAAGAACTGGGATAGAAAAAGGGCAGCATAATAATAATTATTATTTGTATATTGCTTTCTCAATGTCACTATACTACAAGCCAATGTCAGAGGGGGTGGAGGAGAAAGTGACCCCACTGTCCAAACCAGATAGACTGCATATTTAAAAAGAAATATGTGATCCCATGTTACAGATGAAATAATTTATATTATTGATGTAAATTTTCCACCGGACTCAGATTTTCATTCCAAAGAAGTAGCAGTGATGGTTTGTTGCAGCAGGAAAGGAAATACCTATTGCATTTTAAAGATGAATTAATGTATGATATTATTATTATTATTATTATTATTATTATTATTATTATTATTATTATTATTATTATTATTATTATTATAATTATATTTCACTATTTATTTATTAGTACAATTATGACACTCTATACAGATTGAAAAGACAGAATCTTGCCTCAAGGGGCTACCAAATCTGAGAGACATAAATGAAGGAACCAAGAAGGGGAAAGCATGTGGAGGCAGGATTCAGGTGAGGAAGAAGAAGCAATTTCATGTTTCAGAATGAGTGTTTGTGGCTAAGAACTGTATTTCTTTAGGAACATGATTCTTGACAATGTCAGAATCTTAACCAACTGATGTGATAGAACTCATACAGGTTTTATATGAATTTTATAATTTGTATTTTATATACTGCTTTTCAAGAACAACAAAATCACAAAGTGGTTTACAGAGCAAAAGAACTTGTGTAGTTAATATGTGTCTTGATTGTAAATCATGTCTGTGCTGGCTCATAGTGCATGCATGCACATCACTTAAAGCCCAATCCTACTAACTTCCCATGTGCTGATGCAGTCACACCAAGGGGCTGCACACTGCATCCGTTGGGGGTGTTTTGAGTCATGAAGGCCTCTCTGAGGTAATGCATTTGTTCCCTTGACCTGGAGTAAGCCCTTGCTGCTTGCTGGGTCTGCTGGAACTTGCACCAGCTCTATAGCTGATGCAAGCCTGAGTGTACCCAGGAAGGTGAATTGAGGCCAGGAAGGGGAATAAGATATTGGTGGTGCTGTGAAGGTATTTGTAGCCATTTTCAGGCTATCTGCGGGGCCATTCTGTATCTTTGGCAGCCATTTGAAACTATTCCTGCTCTTCTGAAGCCACCTGCAGCCATTCTGAACCTAACAGCACCCATTCTGAAGCTATACTGCAGCTAGTCAAGTACTGGCAGTGCCCCAGCAGCCAGTAGCACTCCAGAATGCTTTGCTGCTTGGGCTGCAACTTTTGGAACTGCTGAAACTTCAAAGGTATGCTTTTTTTTTTAAAACTGTGAATTGTTTTTATTCTTTTACACTCTTGTTAGCTCCCTTCAGGCCAGTCCAACAAAAGGGGGGACAGAAATGAATATGACAGTAGGCAGTGCCTTTATACCCTATGTAGTGTATAGCATAGAGCAGGCTTTTCAAAGTGGGGCAGATGCACAAGCATCTGGAGGGCTCCCCATGTTTTCAAAAGTGAAAGTGCAGTGATCACACTTGACTTCCGGTTTTGCAGAAGACAGGGGGAGCCCTGCGGACGCTCCTCAGGGCTTCCCTCACCCCTGGGAGATTGCAGGAGCTTCTGGTAAGCCCAGCCAAGCCCCTGCAGCCCCCTTAGTGATCCTGGGAATCGGGTTTCCTCCTCCTCCCTGCCCCCGCATGGACTTACTGCGGGGCTCAACCTTCCTTGGAGTTTGAGAACCACTGGTCTAGAGGGTCTGTGGAACCTGTCCCCATTAATCCCATAGGATTAATGATTCTGTAACAGCAGTTTGCATATCAGCTGGATTTTCAGGAACCTAACCCCAGTGGCTAACAAGAATTGACTGTGCCTTGGAAGTAATCTTTGAGGTTATCTCAAGTAGTGTCCATATTGCATATTTAGCAAGACTGTACCCCACGCTAAAAACCTACAAATGATTGCCCTGTTGGCTGATCTGTTATGTTGTCTTTTATACTTGGTTTCTAGCATTCAGAGGTATGGGACCTGCTTGAGGACAAAGTTGTATTCTTCTCCCTCCCCACTCTATGCTGCTATTATCGCAAATAGCTGTTGATGGATATATCTGCCATGAATGTGTCCAATCCTTTAGGACAATTCCCAGGGCAATTGGGTGAAAAATTGCTCCATTTTTAAATTATAAACTCACTGCTTGTTAACTTCTCCAGGCAGGAAACACACAATTATTCTGTTATGAGAAGATGAAAAGGGAATGATTCTTCCTGTTTCTCCCTTCTAGCCATTGTCAGGTGTGCTTCGATGATATCACTTTTCACCCAGCCGCCTCATTAAACTTATTAAATAATTGTTCCAGACTGACTTCATGGTCATTTTTGTTGTCCTTTGTTTCTTTTCAACACCCCTTGAATGTGGTGGTGCATGTAAATGTCGAAAGCATGTAAATACAAGTAGATAAACAGGTACCACTTCGGTAGGAAGCTAACAGCATTCCATGCGTTCTGTCATTTAGTCATGCAGTATGCTCTTTCCACCATCAGGACAGCCAGCTTCTACCACTCTGTAGAAGCTCTCCCAGTTATTCGTAAACAATAACTCAAAATGGAGTAAATAAAAAATTTAGAGCTCTTCACCTTCATGCCAGACCCCCCAAAGTAACTGAAGGCAGCATTATAGTGGTGAGCATATGAACTTGTGTCATATCAGACCATTAGTCAATCTATCCTCATACTGACTACCCAATATCCTTTTAGCTGGAGATGGCCTTCTGGGTCCATCTGCACTCAAGACATTTGCACTACTGCTGAGCTGGGCCCCTCCTTAAGAATAAGATAGAGTCTTTCCTTCCCCCTTGACAAGGAACTCAAAACTGGTGGCTGCAGAAACAGAAGGCACCATGCTTGCATGCTGGCTCCATCCAGTAAACCATGGTGCTTACTAGTAGTTTTTGTCAGGAAGTACCCACAATCTCAAAGACCCCATGGCCTGATATTCAGGGAATTATAAAACTGCCACAGAAAGAGATAATGACATTTCCTTCTCCAGCCCCAACCTTCTCCTTCAAAGTCTTTGGGACTCAAAACACATTGGATAGTGGTGGGTATTTTGTAATAAAGATTACCATAAAACACATTTTTAGATGTTCAGGTGGGCACGGTGCATGTGTGCGTGTTTGAGTGTGTGTATCCCTCTTGCATGTATTTAATGTGTGTGAAACTTCTGAACTCTTAAATGTCTTCAGCTTCCCAACTTCCTTTGCTAACAGCATATTGTTTCATATCGGTTAGCAACTCAAATATGGAAGTTCAGGCTTCCAGACCATGTTCAGTCCATGTATGATGTGACCAGTGCAGTGTGCATCGAGTGGCAGATTGCAGGGAATAGCAAACAGATGCAGAGTGCTTTTCACATTGAGTCTACTGCCTCCCCCCTTCAGTTTGCCACAGAAGGAGCCACTCCAATCTGCTTTCCACTTGCTTTTGAAAGGCAGTGGCCGAGTCCCCAACCTCCTCACACTGGCCCTTTCTTGCATTGTCCCTTTAAACAAAATGGGACATGTGAGACGGAATGCTCCCAATGCATTCTGCACTTCCTGATTTGTTAAAGTGACCACACGAGGAAGAAGAAGTGTGTGGAGGTAGAGGACTGGATCACTGCCTTGCCGTGTAATATGTCAGGGGAGTGTGTTGCAGTGGGTTGGAAGTGGCATCAGCAGGGGCTTCAGGTCACGTGGTGGATCACCTTGGGCCAACCTTGCTCCAGACTTTCGTTAGTGCAGTTAGAAAAGAAAAGAAACAAACAGGAAGGTGCCTTGTATCTTTTTAACTCACTAGTGTACTTCCCCAGGGTGGGGTGGGGGAAATACCATGACTTGTTAGAGTATTGCTTCCATCCTTATTACTATTGTCCATTTAGAAACTTGGAAAAAGATAATACCTTTCAGATTTGACCCAATTTTAGTTATTTTTTTTTGTCATAACCAAGGAAAAGTGACCTTCAGAGACCCTCAGCAGTGAACCTGAATAGGAAGTGATTTAAAGCAAGCATGCTGTACAGAATACTTAATGTGATCATGCAGAAAAAAAGACCACAGCAGACTTCCTGGCATCTGTCGTCAGCAGAGCCATGCAAGCATTACCTCTCTTACCCTGAATGTCCATTTTCAAGGGGTTTCAACTGATTCTTCCCAAGATGGGTTGATTTGTAAGACATGCTTATATCATAAATAGTAAACAAGTACATGCATTCTTGGCAGAGTTGAGAAAGAGGAAACTCGACCCTCTCCAAATATTGGGTTCTCCAGGAGCAAGTTTAGTTTCTTCCTCAGTGGTGTCCCAGACATCATCCCATTTGCTTTCTCCTGTTTAAGGGAATTGCTGTTGGTTTCTTATATGGGAGAAAAAAAATTAAATTGTGGCTGCAGCTGGGAATATTGTTGTGCTTGGGGATGGGAAAATACCCATTTACTCTCTGAATGGTGAGTAGCTCAGCTGTCACTAATGAGATTCATTAGTTCTTTCATCCTTTATCCAGGTAAATTTTCCATTGGGCAACAGATTCCTAACCCTGTTGCAGTCCCATTTTAAGCTTGCCTCTACAGGGCTTGAAGGTAGGGTGGTTAAGCCATTTTTGCCCAGTGTTGCATATATGCAACAGGGACATAAGAACAGCCCCACTGGATCAGGCCATAGGCCCATCTGCTCCAGCTTCCTGTATCTCACAGTGGCCCACCAAATGCCCCAGAGAGCACACCAGATAACGAGACCTGCATCCTGGTGCCCTCCCTTGCATCTGGCATTCTGACATAGCCCATTTCTAAAATCAGGAGGTTGCACACACGTCTTGTAACCCATAATGGATTTTTCCTCCAGAAACTTGTCCAATCCCCTTTTAAAGGCGTCCAGGCCAGATGCCATCACCACATCCTGTGGCAAGGAGTTCCACAGACCAACCACACGCTGAGTAAAGAAATATTTTCTTTCGTCTGTTCTAACTCCCCAACGCTCAATTTGAGTGGATGTCCCCTGGTTCTGGTGTTATGTGAGAGTGTAAAGAGCATCTCTCTATCCACTCTGTCCATCCCCTGCATAATTTTGTATGTCTCAATCATGTTCCGCCTCAGGCACCTCTTTTCTAGGCTGAAGAGGCCCAAACGCCTTAGCGTTTCCTCATAAGGAAGGTGCCCCAGCCCAGTAATCAACTTAGTTGCTCTCTTTTGCACCTTTTCCATTTCTACTATGTCTTTTTTGAGATGCAGCGAACAGAACTGAACACAATACTCCAGGTGTGGCCTTACGATTGATTTGTACAATGGCATTATAATACTAGCCGTTTTGTTCTCAATATCTTTCTAATTATCCCAAGCATAGAATTGGCCTTCTTCACTGCCGCTGCACATTGGGTCGACACTTTCATCGACCTGTCCACCACCACCCCAAGATCTCTCTCCTGATCTGTCACAGACAGCTCAGAACCCATCAGCCTATATGTGAAGTTTTGATTTTTTGCCCCAATGTGCATGACTTTACACTTACTTACATTGAAACGCATCTGCCATTTTGCTGCCCATTCTGCCAGTTTGGAGAGATCCTTCTGGAGCCCTTCACAATCACTTCTGGTCTTCACCACTCGGAAAAGTTTGGTGTCATCTGCAAACTTAGCCACCTCACTGCTCACCCCTGTCTCCAGGTCATTTATGAAGAAGTTGAAAAGCACCGGTCCCAGAACAGATCCTTGGAGCACACCGCTTTTCACTTCTCTCCATTGTGAAAATTGCCCATTGACACCCACTCTCCATTTCCTGGTCTTCAACCAGGTCTCAGTCCATGAGAGGACCTGCCCTCTAATTCCCTGACTGTGGAGTTTTTTCAGTAGTCTTTGGTGAGGGACTGTGTCGAACGCCTTCTGAAAGTCCGTATAATGTCCACGGGTTCTCCCACATCCACATGCCTGTTGACCTTTTCAAAGAATTCTATAAGGTTCGTGAGGCAAGACTTACCCTTACAGAAGCCATGCTGATTCTCCCTCAGCAAGGCTTGTTCTCTATGTGTTTTGAGATTCTATCTTTGATGAGGCATTCCACCATCTTACCAGGTATAGATGTTAGGCTGACCGGCCTATAGTTTCCCGGGTCCCCCCTCTTTCCCTTTTTAAAGACTGATATATTTGCTTTCCTCCAGTCCTCAAATGTATACACCTGTGGGCTGGGCAAAAATGGGTTAAGCTAGTCTTAACCCAAAAATTGGTTAAGCAAGGGGATCCGCTACCTGTCACCACATTCCCAAACCTGTGTTCTTGCAGCTACAGTCTTTGAGGTGTAGTAATTCATGATGTCTTATTGATTCTTTCATGGCTGTAGCAGAGGCAACTTAAGTAGTTTATCTTGGACACAATGTGGAAGTCACCTTTTGAAGTCACCTTTTCACCACCTGCCTGGAGCTTCAGGATGGCAGTGTGTAGGAAATGAGGCCGTTATGACTATCTTTGATGTAAGGGCATGAGAAAGACAAACTAAAATATGAAATTAAATTTGAACAAGATAGGGGTTCTCCAAAATATCTTAAGGACCACAGTCAGTTTGGCTGTCTTGTAGTATTTTTTAGAGCGTCTCTCCTGTGAGTTCCACCTCCCTCTGAAGTACAGTGGACAGCAACTCACGAGAGGATTTTCTCTGTCATGGCCCCTGTGGAATTCCTTTGCCCTGTAATATATGGCTTGGTTGTCTTCCTTGCTACTCGTTTTCTATTGCCAATTGAAAACTTGACTTTTGTAAGCTCACATTTGCTGGGTTTATCTAAATATTGTAACATTTTGTTTTCTACTTCCTTTTCTTTGGTTTATTATTATTATTATTATTATTATTATTATTATTATTATTATTATTATTATTATTATTGCTGCTGCTGCTGCTGCTGCTGCTGCTGCTGCTGCTGCTGCTGCTGCTGGATTTCAGTTATGTTGGTTGCCTTTTAATCTTTGAATACTAAAAGCTGCCCTGGATCCATAAGTTGAAGGACAGGGTATAATTTTTTTTTAAAGAATGAATAAAACAGATACTCAATCTACCCACTCTCCAGGAAACCCATGACTAAGTTGCCTCTCCACCAGCTATCTGAATTTGCTTGAGATCCAGGGAAGCTGTGTGGATGCAGATGCAACTTGGTTCACCTGGAGGGTGTGATGGAGAGCATAGTGAACATGACTTAGAGCCCAATCCTAAGTGGCTGGTGTAGGGCTCACTGCCAGTGCACGCTGTCGCAAACACACCATGAGGCATGTTTGCGGGTCATACTGCTGGGCGAGTGCCAGTGGTAGCCCAGCGCTGGGCTACCACAGGGCAGGTACCCAACCTTTGCTGCTCAGTGGTGATGCAGAATGCCAAGCAGCAGAGAGGTAAGTGGGGGGATGGGGGGAGGCAGAGGTTTCGGGGAGGGGGTAGGCAAGCAGAGGGCGGGGAGGAGGTGTTTCGGGGAGATGGAGAGAGGATGGGGGAAGCGTTCTGGGGGGGGGGAGGCAGATCTAAAGCCTCCATGTAGGGCTCACTGCCTTACACCGAGGCTCTTGATTCACCATCCACCTTTGGGTTGGCAGTTAATCAAGTAGCCCCATTGCAGGGCTACTGCGCTAAACCGGGGGAAGGGGATGAAAGTCCCCTTCTCCCGAAGTGCTGCTGGCGGCTGCCTTGGGTGTGCAAGATGCGGCGGCAGCCATTTTTGGCACTGCTGCAGCCGCATACCCCAGGCAGCTCAGGATTGGGCTGTTAGTTAGTTCATGTATGCCAACTTAGGGCCCAATCCTATCCAATTTTCCAGTGCTGGTGCTGTTGTACCAGTGGGGTATGCACTGCATCCAGTGGTGGGGAGGCAGTCACAGAGGGCTCTTCAAGGTATGGGAACATTTGTTCCCTTATCTTGGAGCTGCATTGCGGTTGCACCGGTGTTGGAAATTTGGATAGAACTGGGCCCTTAGTGGCTTCTGTTCATGTATGCCACAGTTGTTGCCCCATGAAATAAGCAAAGCATGGTACAAGCACCTAAGATTTGAAGCAGAAAGGGAGCCAGGCTACTACCCTGCTTGTCAATTTGATGCTTGCCTTTTCTCAGGTTTGATGGGCACATTAGCATGAAAATGTTTCTGTGCATAATGTGAATGTTAATGAAGCAAGCAGGTGTGAAAACTTTGAAGACACTGAACATGTTACCATAGATAAAACATACATTTTATGAGCATGTATCAGACATCTGTCATCAGTCCTGGAGCACTCAGGTAAGCTCTAGAATTTGATATGTAGCACTTAAAACTTTATTAATTGTCCAGAAAGGGTCAAAACTTCGCCAAACCTGTCAGTCTTAAAACAAAATTAAGATACAAAAAGCAAGGGAAACAAACAAGTAATAAAGATTTAAAATGCTCTCATTGCATTGTAACAAAACATGTAACAGAGGTTGTAGTTACTTCTTTTTTGAGAGAGATCTTGCTGATAGGGGATACAAACTCTCATTGGCTATTGGCTCACTGCCCAGGACTCTCCCCTCCCTTCCTCATCTCACAATGTGTCCTTGTGATACTTTCAGATTTTTTTGATCCAATTTTGTAATGGGAAGTGTTCTTTGTTGGGGGGGAAATATATTTGGCAAGTGTTGGAGCAACTGCAGGTGCAATCCTCTACTTGCGCTGGAACTGGCAAGCCAGGAGGCTGTATCCAGCACAGGATTGTGGCCAGCAGCGGCTTAGCCAGAGGCAAGGGGAAACTTTTTCCCTAACCCCTGGGTAAAGGCTGCAGGCGCCTATGGGTCTCCTCGGACATGGCACAAGTCCGAGGAGAGCGGAGCAGCTTGAAACCGCTCCGTTCTCCCTGGGAACCAGGGTTGGGATCCGGCATAACTGCGGGATCCCAGCCCTGCCTCCTGCTCCAGCCCGCCCCCAGGGCTGCCCATTGCCCTCCCTCCCCCTGCCCAGGAATGCTTCCTTCCCTCCTCCTCCCCACCTCCCCATACCTACTTTTCATCCTTGCGTCGGCGGCGCTAGGGGGAAGCTGGCGCGGAGGCTTCCGTCAGCCTCCGCAGGCCAGCACTTCTTGGAGCGCTGGCCTGGCTTCCTCCCAAGGAGGCACAGACATGCTTTACAGCACATTTGCAACCCTCCCAGGCCGGCCCAAGGGACTTGGGCTGGCGTAGGGCAGTTTGGATTGCACCCTGCTTCTGTTAACTTGTGAGATAGAATATTTATATCTTGGCAGGGCTTGCTGTTCTTGGAACAGAGTCAGGTAGTGATGGTGGTTGCTAGTTTCCCCTCTTTTGGATGGGGCACGGGGGAAGTGAGGAGTGGGCAGGGCTAGCTCCTCCTGTGACACTGCTTAAGACTGCCTGAGTTGGAACAAAATCTGTCTGGGATTTCCATACCAAATGAATGTTATGTAGGAACACCAGAAACTTTTCTTCTAGTGAGTCACACTATTGATCCCTTTAGCTGAGTCTTGTTGACACTGACTGGCAGTAGCTCTTGAAGGTCTCAGAAAGGATTTTTTTCTCTGCTGTACCTGCAGATGCTGGAGGACTGAACACAGGACCTTCTGCACACAAAAGATGTGCTTTACCACTGAGCTGTAGCATCTCCTATCTACCATTCTTGAGTTATTCATGGTATTGACTCCTGCAATGATACAGAGGTGATGACATAAGTACAGTATTTAGCTTTTCCAATTAAGTAATATTTGGTTTGCTCTTGCCCCCTGCATTTCTCCTTCCTTTCATATGAACAGGACGTCCATTGTGTCCAATAATAGCTACTTTGGAAGCTCATTAGTCCCTTGCTTATTTTAGAGCTCAATCCTAAACTTATTTTAGAGCTCAATCCTAACCTGCACTGGAACAGGCAGGCCAGCTGGTCTGCGCTGTATCCAGTACAGGGTAGGAGCAGACTTGGATGAAATTTGGAGTAAGGGGACTTATGTCCCCCTTACCCTGTGTTGTGTGCCAGTCAGTCCTATGGGCCTCCTCTGATCTGTGCCTGCAATTTTGTGGGTGCAAATCCAAGTGGCCTATGTAACACTGATGGGGAGAGAGGTTAGGTTCTGGCCTAGGTCGACCAAGCTGGTACCACCCCCCTCCTGGACCCAATCTGCCTTCTGGACTGCCCTCCCCAGAATGCCTCCATTCTGCCCTTCCACCACTCTCTCCCACCTCCTGTACCGGCTTGCCCAGCCTGGCACAAACTCACCATCCACTGGGACAGTTTCGACACTGCTGAGCCAGCACATTTTTGTGCCCTGGCTAAGCTTCCTTCCGAGTAGCCACAAATGTGCTTTATGGCACATTTGAAACACTTGGGAGCCAGCACAAGGGACTTGTGCCGGCTCAGGGATGGTGGTGGTTGGATTGAACTATTAATGATATTTCTTTAATCCCACCTTTCTCCCACACTCAAGGACACTCAAGGCAGTTTACAAAATAAAATGAATACAGTACTGATAAATTAAAACAATACTAAAACATTTAGCATAAAAACAATTAAAATGGCACAAACCCCAGGATCATGCACAAATCACCCCACAAAACTGCGTCTTGTTAAAAATGCCAACCCACAATGTCAGTCCAAAACCTTCCTGAATAAAAAGGTCTTAAGGCCCGGCTGACAGGTCCCCAGAGAGGGAGCTGTTCTTATGATATGACACATAAACCTAAGAAATATGGATAACTCATGTGATTGTAGCTCATAAGTATGGGGTGTGGGTCATAAAGACCGTTAGCAGCCTGAGTGTAAACTAAAGTGTGATTTATCTTACTGTCATGGTTGTTTCTACATGTAAGTAAAGTGCATATAAGTGTTCTCTGTTTAGCATCCAAATGCACTGATATTTGTTTTGAGACAGTTGAAAGTTGAACATGATTTAAAATTTCTTTTAAGAGTGGTTTACTTTGTTGAGTGGACCTTTTATTTTTTCCTTTGTTTCAAAAGAAAAGCCCTTGCTTCCTTAGATGGAGTGGGAATGGAAGAAAAAGGCCCATCACTCCTGCTTTGGATGTTCTTGTCTTTACAGTCTCCCTCCCCCAGCTCCCCAGTCCTAAAGAAGCTTTACAGCAGCCTTGCCGCAGTGGCATCAGATTCTTAAATTCCTCTTCTCTGCTGCTACATCCTCTGTTAACTCTTATCTCTGTTAACTCACCCGGCAGCAAAAGCTAGTGAGTGTGCCATGAAGATAATTCCAGTCAAACAAACAAATTGGGGAAATTAAACCCTGTGTGAGATCAAGCTGAGTTGGTGGGAGTACAGTGTATATTGTGCAAAGTTTGCTTTGCCTTCCCTTAGGGCAGGGAGCATATAGTGTCTGTCTTCTCTTCTGCTCTGTTAGGTGTTGCTTAAAACTGAAACCTTGTGCCTTCCAAATTCTCTTCTGAGTCCTACATGCCGGATGACCTTAAGGAATGTTGGGGTACTTCCCTAATCTCTCTGCCAGTATGAATAAATCTTCCTGGTTTCTCTATTGACTAGGCACAGTAGTACTAAGAGAGCTAAGTTGAAGCCGTCCTGAATTCCCTCTGCTGTTTATATCCAGCTGGTAGGTGCTGTGGGGTGTGTTTGTGTGTGTGCTTGGACAG
Source organism: Tiliqua scincoides (assembly GCF_035046505.1). NCBI lineage: Eukaryota > Metazoa > Chordata > Lepidosauria > Squamata > Scincidae > Tiliqua > Tiliqua scincoides. Next base: position 151,648,809 of record NC_089822.1, read on the forward strand.
GGTGGATTTTGCAGCAGCATGTGCTTGCTTTATGCAAATACTTTGCTACTGGAAGCATCTTCCTCCCACAGTTCTCAGGATGCTCCCCTGCCATCAGGAGCCTGCATGAATCCACAAGAAAGCTCTGCAAAATAAACTGTTGTAGTGTATCCCATTTTTTTTAATTGCTTGCAGCTTTGTGGCCACAGTAGGAGGGAAGCAGCAGTTCCTGGAGTATCTCTGAATGTAACAAACTATGACTGCACTGGGACGTGTTTACTAATCAATCAGCTTTGTCTCCGAAGTAGTGCAGACAGTAATATGTTCTATGGAAAGCTCTGTGTCTTCCCCCTCTCTTAATATAGCCAAAGGAGGTCCCTTAATGACAGATTACCATGACCTGGGCTAGAGCAAATGTGTCCTGACAGCTCTGGGTTTAGGTATATTCAACATTTCAAGTAACACAGGACTGTCGCTGAAAGCAGTAGATCCATGTCAAAGTTCTCCTGCATCGTACGTTATATCTTAGCCAGTGTACTGATGTCTGCACTGTGCATTTCTCCACCAACCACCCCCAGTGCTGTGGATTATGTATGTGTATGTACAGGACTACATATCAAGAGAGGAGGAACTTGACATGGGCTGCCATTTTGGGCAGCAGCCCTATGTTTCTTGAAACACTTAGTTCTCCCCTGTCAGCACCACCTTAGGTATACCAGTAATGTTGATTGGAACTATATATTCTTTTAGCTTTTGTAAGAGTGCAATGGGAATTTCTCCACCAAAGTAGTTCACTCTAGCACATGCAAGCTTAGATGATATATCTGAGTGCATTCCTGTAGGTTCACTGTGGTTTTGACACTTCTGGCCACTTCTTGGTGATCAGAGGGAGATCTAGACATGAGAAGGGCTTGTTTAGTTATGTTCCTCACCCACCCCAAGCTGAGAGTTTGTGGTGGCTAATAACATTAAAAACAAAATTCAGTATAATCAAGCTTTGTAGCTGCCAAGCTTCACTCTCAAATTTGTGACTTAGCCATTATTTCAGGAAGAGATTCTCATATTTTCTGTACATGGAACTTCTTGGAACATTAATGATCTTCCTCATATCTTGTTGAAATGTTCCTTTGCTCTCCCTGGAATAACAATAAGTAGCACGCCTGTGGATAGGGATAAATTAATGTCAGAAAACAATTTTTGTTGTTGTTTTAATAAACAGTGTGCTTATATGAGTCTGGGGGAACCAATAGTATGGATGTTACATAACTGCTGTTTCTGGATGTTAGAATGCCAAGGAATTAGACCAATCAGCTCCCCTTCCTGCTAATCCTAATCCTGTAAGATCCTACCAAGATCCAGGTCTACAGAGCTTGTGTCCTGAGTACACTTCTGTACTGCAGCGAGTCATGGACTCTTCGCTCACAACAGGAGAGGAAACTGAACGCATTCCACATGCGCTGCCTCCGATGCATCCTCGGCATCACCTGGCAGGACGAAGTTCCAAACAACGCAGTCCTGGAACGAGCTGGAATCCCTAGCATGTATGCACTGCTGAAACAGAGACGCCTGCGTTGGCTCGGTCATGTTGTGAGAATGGATGATGGCCGGATCCCAAAGGATCTCCTCTACGGAGAACTCGTGCAAGGAAAGCGCCCTACAGGTAGACCACAGCTGCGATACAAGGACATCTGCAAGAGGGATCTGAAGGCCTTAGGAGTGGACCTCAACAGGTGGGAAACCCTGGCCTCTGAGCGGCCCGCTTGGAGGCAGGCTGTGCAAGCATGGCCTTTCCCAGTTTGAAGAGACACTTTGCCAACAGTCTGAGGCAAAGAGGCAAAGAAGGAAGGCCCATAGCCAGGGAGACAGACCAGGGACACACTACACTTGCTCCCAGTGTGGAAGGGATTGTCACTCCCGAATCGGCCTTTTCAGCCACACTAGACGCTGTGCCAGAACCACCATCCAGAGCGCGATGCCATAGTCTTCCGAGACTGAAGGTTGCCAACAATCCTGTAAGACAACTTCAGGTGTGTTTCTTCTGCTCTCCTGTATTATATATGTGGCCAATAATACATGGGCCTTGGAAAACACTTTATTGAAAGAATGCTATAAGGCCCCTTGAGCAGGCAGTGGGCTATTATTTCCTATCCCTTGATATCTTAAACTATGCAGGCAGTCTTTTCTCTGTCCCTAAGAAACTGTCTAGATTCCTCAAGTCTTTTGTCCCACTTATCTGCCTGCCTTCGATCTAAAAGTCTAGCTGTCTAATAATGTTTTCTTTAAAGGCTGGGCTCTGTCTACCTCTTGCTGGCCTCATTTGATGCTACTCCTGACCAAATGTCCAATCTTGTAATCCTTGACAAGAGTCAGAGATGGGAATTGATTTCAAACTTCAGGAGCCAATTAAGCTTCACTATGGATTTTCTGCAATTAGTGTAAGATATAAATTCATCTCTCTTAATTTTCTCATAGGGAAGTAACTAGCTTAGAAATTGATATTTTCCCCTTGATTTCTTTATTAGATTTAATATCCATGTGGTTTTATGTATCATAACCAATAAATCTATTCCTCATTTAAATGAAATTGTTATGATTTGGACAGACTTTCAGAGGCTAAATTGCCCCATGTTTGAGTATTATAATTCTAGGTGCACAACTGGGAAGGTGTGCTGATGCCTTTGATAGTGCAATATTGGGCACTGTAGAGAGTTAGGGCACAAATCATGGCATGTCTATCTAAAATTAAATGATTCCCAGTTGTCATGTTGAGAGTCCTTAGCCCTGACAAGTTATTCAGCAATTGGCTAAAGTGGTGTGATATCATCAAAATGTATATAAACATACTGACTGTTGAGGGAAGATGTCTGCTACCATCTTAATGTTTTGCAATCTAGACTTGGACTGGAGGGAAGGCAGTTGGTTTGTCTGGGACTGAAATTTTGCAAAGGGTTTAGGCACAAGAGACTGCATGGGGCAGGTTGAAGACTAGAAACCTGAGGAGACAGAGATTGTAGATAAAGGTGCAAAGAGGAAGTATGGGTAAAGAAAGCAAGAAAGTTAGGAGTAAAATGCAGGAACCTGAGGGAAAAGCAGATGGCAGGCTAGAGGCCTGAATGGAGAAAAGGGCAATGAAGGTGTGGACTAATGAAGGAACGCCTGAAGGACACTCCCTATATACAAACAAACCCTACACATAAACCAATGCTACAGCATCCCCACCTCCTACAGGAGACACTGTGACAGCAGCAGCATAGGGGCAAAAGCAAAGAGCTGCTAGGATTCCTGCACCTAGGGTTCAAGTTGCTCATCCTACCCATTTAAACATATACATGCATCCAAGGAATACCTTTTGGGCAGAGTACAAGATGGAAGGATAGTTGGCCTTGGAAGAGCCTCAACAGCACTCAGGCAGAGCTGGGTACTGGTGACTCATTGCATAAAAGCATAGGCTGGAAACCAGGGGAGACGGATTTGACCTAACCAAGGGACTTACCTAGCAAAGTACTCACCACATGACTGGCCAGAAACACCCATAAGGGATGCAAGCAGATCTAAAACCCACATTGGCCACTCCACAAAGCTGCTCATTAGCCACCCAGCCACTGTAGGACAGGACAAGCTCACTTCATCTGCTATTTAACAACTTGCCTCACTGCAAACAGGAACATCTTGACTGGCAGACTGTACCATATGGACCTATCTGTGGGAGCTCTGCATAGGCCAGTCATTGGGCTGGCATGTGACACAGGCACCTACTGCAGCAGCCCACCCATTTAGCCACACCCACATCCCATCCCCTTTGTTTTATTGCTGGCACTAGCCAACATGGCTACTAGTATGCTGTCCTCCATCCTCTTACCACTGCCCAATTTTCCGTATACCACAGCAGCAGAGGTGCTCACAGTCTCTGAGGAGTGCCCCACATTGAAGCCCAAGAAGTTACTGAGTGAGGATGCTGCAGAATCTGAGGCCCCTCTCCCCTCAAAGTGCCACCCTGAAGCCAGCTGATGTAAGAAACAACTAAGCTGGGAGAAAGATATACCTGCCTGCTAACAAAAAGAGATAGCAAGGTCCAATCGTATCCAGTTTTCCAGCACCAGTGCAGCTGTTCCAGCAGGGTGTGTTCTGCCCTCTGAGGTGGGGCGTTAGTCATGGAGGCCTCCTCAATGTAAATGAATGTCTGTTTCCTTACTTTAGGGCTGCATTGCAGCTGCATCAGCACTGCAAAGCTGGATAGGATTTGGCCCCAAGAGTGATCCAGCCAAAGGTTTTATTCAACTGTGATAGAGCAATATCTGAAAGAGAAACATATGGGTGGGGACCATCCATTCTCAGCAGATTCCTGTGGGAATCAAGGTGAAACACAGTGAGAATAACAAAGACTTTACATCAGTCACACCTATACTCTGGCTTGGTGTGAAGGAGAGTAGTGCCAATAGCTGTGCTTTGTGGTGGGCAAAAGCATAGTGGCTTGGGACATTACTGTTCCCTCTTGGGGGGCGGGGGGGGGGGGAGACTGCATTGGAATTCTGCAGAGGACCAATGTTCAGCTCCTGAGAACACTCCTGAACGACAAAAGGGATTGAGGCGAATGGTTGGAGCCCCTGGCATTTGGCGGGTGGGTTTCTACGCTACGCTGTTGGGGTTGTCATTGTGCTTGCATATGTAGAGATATACCAGCCTATCTTGAAGACAGGATTGGGCTTTTAGAAAATTGAAGGCCCATGTGCGTAAGGTACTAGAAGTAAAAGTGACGCCACAAAATTCTTTTCAATATTTTAATTGTCCTTTTAGCTCAGAACCTGTTGTTTCCATTTCTTGTGAGGAAAAGATAACAGAGGGTGATGATACAATATTTTCTATGTTTTCAACATAGAAAAATGTCTCGGTTCTCTTAATATCACAGCAAACAGGTTGAAGGGTCAATAGTGCCTTTCAGGCCAACAAAACCTCTTTACAAATCTGAAATTTAAAAACATTTTTATAAGTTAGAACTTTCTTGCAACAGGCAGCAAAACAGACAGACATTGTAGCTATCTGTAGAGTTCATGTCAAGAAGTATTTTCTAATTTTGCTTTTGGGGTCCTTTTCACCCTTACAGCACCTCCAGCTTTTGCAAGGAACCTCAGACTTCACACTTCTGCAGATGACCAAACTTAATAGCACTTCTCAGATTTGAAACATTAGATGAATGCTTTTTCTCTGCATACAGAAAGATCTCTTCAAACGGTGCCTTTGAAGATTGCACACCAAGTGCCTTTGGGCGCAGTACTAACCCCTTATGTCAGTGCTTTCCAACACTGACATAAGGACAATGCATCTCTGAGGTAAGGGAACAAACATTCCCTTACTTTGAGGAGGCCTCCGCGAGTGACACCCAACTGCAGGTTGCAGCACATGTCCCATTGGCACTACAATGCTAGTGCTGGAAAGCACTGACATAAGGGGTTAGGATTGCGCCCTTTGTCAACTAGCTAGTTTAACAATTCAGACGTATAGAACTGCTGCCAAAGAGATGTCCTTTCAAGTCATGGTTTGTTGACTAGTTGGTTTTCTGGTTGTGGTTGACTATTTTCTAGTAACTAGCGAAAATGTTAAGAAGCACAGTATAATTTTGAAGTTTTTTTTGTTTTTTTTTAAAACTTGCATCTGGTCTCATGGTTAATTCAGTCCCTCAGTGTGTTATCTTTATGACTTTATATCTTGGGAAACATTTGACCCCAACACTTGATTGATACAGTAAACATGTTGCCTTTTTATTATGACTATTTTGATTGTTTTTCAGTTGATTATAATATTCTTTTATTAAAGGTTTGTAAAGGTCCCATTAATGAGCCCAGACTAGGAGTACTTTAAATAAACAAATTTTTGCTTTGACTCATGGCTCTTCCTAGAGAGGAATGGAATCCCTTCTGCAAGGCAAAACAGCATTACCAAGAATTCTATAGGGTCTGTACTCATTCTAATTAAGAACTGTGCTTCACAATCAATCATTCATTTGTTTTTCTTAAAGTTCAAGGCTGTCTTTGTAGGTTTCTAGTCACTAGTGACTTAAGGCTACTGCATTTCTTGTCAAATGTTAGAGTTGGATGACAGAGTCCTTCCCAAGGATCCCTTATAAAATACAAGGTAAAAACCTGCTGATGGTGTTGGGCTAAATGCTACAAGGTGACATGGTTGCACACTGTAGATCAGGGGTGCCCAAACCCTGGCCCTGGGGCCACTTGCGGCCCTTGAATGTTCCCAGTGCGGCCCTCAGGGAGACCTGAGCCTCCGGCCCTCCGGAAATTTGCTGGAGCCGGCACTGGCCTGACGTAACTGCTCTCAGCGTGAGGGCAACTGTTTGACCTCTTGAGTTAGCTGTGGGATGAGAGCTCCCTCTACCACTTGCTGTTTCACTTCTGTGATGCAGTAGCGGCAGCAAAGAAAAGACCAGCCTTGCTTTGTGCAAGGCCTTTTATAGGCCTTGAGCTATTGCAAGACCTTCATTCATTCATATAAGTTCTACCTCTAGTATATTAATTTATGTAAATTTATGTAAATTTATTCAAATATTAAATGTGAATTAATTATTTTCCCCCCAACACATGAGGCCCCCAACACAGTGTCAGAGAGATTATGTGGCCCTCCTGCCAAAAACTTTGGACACCCCTGCTGTAGATAATACCGTGTAGAGCTAATCCCTACTAACTGCCAACATTCATGTGACAAAAAGGATATCTGAATGAAATACGCAGTTGACTTCAGAATGCCCTGCTGTACTGTGCTCCAAACAGGCAAGGCGATGGTAATGCCCCTACCTGCTTCTTAGTATGGTGGTGATGTCCATTTCTGCTTCCTATTACGGCACTAGAAAGCTGTGCTTGTGCAGAAGGGTGTCAGAGTTTTCACACCATCTGCAAATGTATTCCTTGCGCTACAAACAGCCCTGCTTAATTTCTTTGGGAGACAAAGCAATGCTCTGTTTTTGGAAATTTGTCCCTTCATGAGCCAAGTCTGAAAGCAAACTCTTACCAGCATATTTGATGGAGAATTTTGCTTAGGTTTAAAAAAGAAAAACATTAGAAGCAGGTGGATGAAGGGGGAAGAGAGGAAGAAATGAAGACTGAAAACATATCTTAATTTGAGAAGAGAGGGAGAGGTGGGAGTATGTACTCTGCAAAGGGTTTAGGAACTGGTCTGTGACAGATTGCCTTTAAAGGTGACTGATAGAAGGAGCTGGCTGAGAAGCCAGGAAGCCTTTTGGCAGTGAGCTGAGTCATGTTAAGCTGCTACCCAGCTGTGCATATCAATAGAGTCTAATGAATGGGTATAATTAGGTGGAAAGGGAATTCCAGCCAGTTGGGGGTGGGCTGGGGACTGTTTGCATAAGTACAAGGTTTATCCTCTAATTCCTCCCACCTCTCACACCCACAGCTTCTATTACATTATCTCCCCTTCTTCCAACACATTTTTTCTGTTAATAAAATGTTGATTATTAAATATCTGATTGTTTCCTTCATACCTTGTATCTTGAGAATGCTATCTATGGTTTGTTTAATACAGATATTCAGAATACCTGATTTTATTTGAGCAACTATTCTTTCAAATTGGGTTAGAGCAGTGGTTCTCCAAACTGTGAGCTGTGGCTCCCTGGGGAGCCATGGAAAACAGCCAGAGGAGCCACAAAATCGTTGCAGAAAAACCTGCCGCCCTATACAAAGCATAGGATTGTAGCCCTGATGGGGTCTGCGGCCAATGGCCCAGTAAGTCAAGGGAACCACCAATCGAAAAAGTTTGGAAATCACTGGGTTAGAGGGAAGGACCTATAACTGCTTCTGAATTTGTAAATTGTGGGTGAAGATGTGTTTGAGAAGATCTCAAGGGTATGTGCATATTACCAACAAGTGTACAGGAGGACATTAAGCCTGTGCCTCCTCCCTCAGTTAACAGTGTGGTGATTGTTGAACCTTATCTACTGAATTCAGGGTTCACAAATGGTATGTTATATTAATGGCCTAATCCTAATTGGGCCCTGCTAGAATGCTCCTTTCAACAGTGTAAGGCCCTTTACGGCTGTCATAAAAGGCAACAAGCTATTCAGCTTGAGCTGGCTGCCACCTCAAGTAGCAAGCAGCCAGGTCCATGTACCAACAGACTGGGGAAGCCCACCAGCACAGGGAATTGCAGGGAGGCAGGAGGAAATAGGGTGAAGAGGAGGGCGAATTGGGGCCAGGAAGGGAGTGGTATTGATAAGTGCCAATGTCTTAGCCCAGTGTTTCTCAAACTAGGTGGGTCATGAACCAATTTCAGGTGGGTCCCCATTCATTTCAATATTTTATTTTTAATCTATTAGATTTGATGCTACCATGGTATGTGACTGCATTTGGGGATGGTACAGGCAATCACCGACATAAGCAAGCCTTCCCACCAAGCAAAGCATGAGATATACAATCCTCTCCACACTTTCCTGGGAGTAAGCCCCATTGACTGGAATGGGGCTTACTTCTGAGTAGAAACGCATAGGGCTGGAGTCTTAAAAGATCAGCATCCCAACTGTAAAAGAAGCTGGGCAGCTGGCAACCGGGAGGGCTGAATATGGAGGGGAGAGGATTGATAATAGCTGCCTTAGTTTCCTTCCATCCAGAAGTGTCAGGCTGCAGTGTATTTGCGTAACTCTATGGAATTTAGCACAACGCATTTTTTGTTAATTGCGCCGAGTCACAAAACGGAACTAACGCAGATAAATAGGCTCCACCTGTATATTCTTTTAACAATGATAGTCAATTGGACTTACTCCTGGATATGCGTGGGTAGGACTGCAGCCTAGGATTGTTAAAAAATTTCCTACTTGATGATGTCACTTCGGTCATGACATCACTTCCGGTGGGTCCTGACAGATACTCATTTTAAAAAGTGGGTCCCAGTGCTAAATGTGTGAGAACCACTGCCTTAACCTTCTTCCTGTTCTCAATCCCCCAACCTGGGTCCATGCAAACTTGTGCCAGATATGGTGCTGACACAGGTCCAAATAGATCCAGCAGATCAGCACAGGATTACCCTGGGGCAAGGGGACAAATGTTCCCTTACCTTGAGGAGCCCACTGAAGACTGAAACTCTCCTGCAGGATGAAATGGGTGCCAAGCTGGTGTAGCTGCATCACCATGCAGGGAGTTATGTAAGATCGGGCTGTCCATGGGATATCTGCAGCTCCTGCCAGGGCTCTCGGCTCAGCATTGCAGCAGGATTTCTGTTAACCAAAGAGAAGAGAGGGATGCAGAAGTATTGAGTCTGGGGCTGTACTTAAGGTGACAGGGCATAATTAATTCAGTGCATCCAAATACAACACAATCAGACATGGAATTAGCTGTGCTACAACTTTGGTATAACTTGTGTTTGCCTGCTTCCTGGGGCCATATTAAAGAGCAGGTGACCTGCCGACTGTTATCAAGCATTTCAGCTGAAATGAAATGCATTTCATGAAAATTTTAAAAGGTCCTGTAGGATTAGAGGCAACATTTGATTTCTTATTTGCTTACATATGGTATGGTTAGATACAGATATATAGAGCCATGCATGCAAATTTACTATCATATCTGATGTGGATAAATCATGCATAGAGCTTGTGTCTTAAAAGTTTTGAAATGCAATAAAAAAGGTACAGGTAGTCCCTAACGAACAGCCATATCTATATTTCTGCGCAGGTACAGTCACGTCAACCTTGTGTTTTTGCACTTGTGCAATAGCATTGAACTGGCAGGAGGCAGAGTCGTGTCTGCACTTTCGCACAAGTGCAGTCCATCTAGCCTTGTGCTTTTGTGCCTGTGCAATAGGGCTGTTCTAACTTATATACAGGTAAAATTCTGGAAGAGAACCAGGATGTAAGTCAGGGACTACCTGTATTCAAAAGTGAAATAACTTGTAGAGATTGTTGGATTTACAATACTGCTGAAACCAGAGTTATTTTTGCTTAATATTACCTTAGATATTATAGATAAAGAAAATGATGTGTATTTAGTTATTGTGATATTAACTGCTGCAAGGGTTTTATATCCTAGATACTGGAAAGATATTAAAATTCCAGCGAAAGATGAATTAATAGAGAAAATAATGAACATGGCGGAAATGAATCGACTTACAGAGATTTTGGCTCAACAGCGCAAACCGCCACAGATAGAGCAATGGAGACCATTTTATGCTTGGTTGAAAATGAAGGTGCAGATGTATAAGACAGGGCATTTAGATGAATGTATTGTATACATGATATATTATACAGGATATGATATGATAAATGATATTAAGAGGCTAAACTAGAAGAGGAGCAAGATTAGAAGATATGTATTGATTGATTAGATATATTGATATATGATTGCCTGCACCCTCCAACGGTGTGTTTTTGTGGTTTTTTTGTGTTGTGTATTGAGTCTGTGTTTGTTACGTGTTTGTTTATATTTGTTGTTGTTTTTATTTTGGAAAATAATTAAAAAATTAATTAAAAAAAGTTAAATAGCTTGCTTGGGGAACCATTTTGTCTATGACTGTCCCTGCTCCTTCTCAATTCCCTCTTCAGCCAACTAGCAGCTGAAGAGTTTCTTCTATATGCAGCTTGGCAGGCGGTGAAAGAAAGGAAATGGACAGACTAAACCTATCTGTTATGGAGCGCACACAAGAGCCCAGGCCCTTCTGCTCCTGTGGAGTGGCTCAACTCCCACTGTATGGGTTTCCTGGGTTAATTTAAACTGTGCATGTTTGTGTGAAAGTGAATGGAGACTGCTGGGTCTAGGGTTGTGCATATGCATGTGTACTATTCCTCAGTATGAGTCAGAAGAGGAGCTAGAAGCTCTCTTGCTCTTAGGAATGAAATCCAGTCTTTCATAACTCGTTTTTACTCTCTAGGGATGGTGCAATTCATATCATTGGCTTTGCTTTTCATAGCTCTTGTGCTGTAGCTTAAGCATCTTTCGGTCTGCTTGCCTGTTCCATTTTATGTTGCTCCCCTCAATATAAGAGAGACAGGTAAGCTAATAGAGAATTCGTATCATGTAGTGGCTAGAGCAAGGGTGTCAAATTCATTTCATACAGTGGACTGAATAGCATTTATGGCACCTGCTGAGGACTAGAAGTGATATCATCAAGCAGGAAGTGACATAATTAAGAAGATGATGTCCAGAAATAAGCACTTTGTCATTAGCTGCAAATGACAGAAGAGAAAATATGCAAATCATGATCACATTTTCAAGGTATGGGCGAGCCCAATATTTGCATGGGTCATCTTTTCAGCAGCACCACTTCTGCCAAGGCATGCCTTCACAACTCAGCAGCTGAGATGTGCTTTGTGAAGTGACAACCTGCTGAAAGGATGGCCAGCATGATAATTGGGTCCTCACACCACCGTGGCAGCATTTCCTTGTCTCAATCCTCTTGGTCTGCTCCTTCCCCCACAGTGTTCTTTGACTTCTGAGGCTTCTTTCTGACTCTTCCTCTCAGAACTTCGGCAGAGGCAGCACTGCTGAAAGGGCAGTGCTTGGAGAGCCCAATTATCATGTAGGTCAGAGAAAGAGCTTCCACAGTGTCTGGCCCACAGCCATGTCTTTGACACCCCTGAGCTAGAGTATTCAATCAAGACAGGAAAGATGTGGGATCCCACAAAACTTACTGGGTGACCTTGGGCTTACCACCCTTTGATGTGAGGTGGGTGGGAGTGTGAGATAAAAAGCGAGAGAACACAACAAAAAATCAATACAAAAAAGAAACAGGTCCCTTGGAGGCCTGTGATATTTGCTTGAGCTCTGTTTTGAAACAGTCAGGGAGTTGTCTGGAGCAAGGAGGCTCTATAAACACAGTGGAGAATCTCTGTTGAACCCATCTCAAACACTCTAGTCATTTCTTTTCATCACCAGTCTTAATGCTAGGCAGAGATGTGGTGGATTTTGGTGCCATTAAGGGCAACAGATTGTCAGGTGCTTAGTTACTCCTTTTACAGTTGTGGGTGGAAAAGACACCATTTGGATTTTTCCATTCAGGGCCTTCCTTGCCTTTGGGGAGGGAAGAACTGGGTATGTTGGAGCTGTTCTGCTGTAGTTTTTATGCCTCTATCCCCTAGTTTTTTAAGGAAACTAACTTTGCAGGGGACCTTGAGTGCAACTCTTACTGCACTTCCTATCGTGTATCTCCTAACCTTTGTCCTGTTTTGTTCTGGAGATAAATCTTGGGTTTTGGATGCACAGTACATTTCACTGCTTGCAGTGAAACTGCTTGCAGTTTCCGTAACACATGGGCATATGAGGGGGGAAATTGGTACAGTGAAGCTGAAGTTGCTGGGCGCCTATGGAACATTCAGTGCCTTGATTGAGAGCCCAGAGAGTGCAAAGTAAGGAGGGGAAAAACCTCATAATGATAGGGGATAGGCTGTTTCTACTCAGTCCAAACATGGAAAGAAACCTCTTCCAGCTGAAATCAATCAGTGGTGGCAGTGCAACCTTCTGTAGAGTCTTTGTCTTAAGGGAAAAAACATTTTGGTGGGGGGTTACTCTACAGTCCTGCCTGGCAACGTGATAAAGCATCTCTCACCCTACAGAAGCAGATGGGGAATTACAGGGTTGTGTACACATGGTACAAGATGAATTTAAAGATAAACGTAACAAGTCTGGAAGCGTATACATGTGTAGTGTTAATATATTTCATACTTTGCGTAAGCAATTTGGAAAGAAAACTAAGTGTATACTACAGGGTATGTTTGCCTCCATAATACAATCCTTAATTAAGCTTGCCATTGATCCCACTAAAATATGGGAAAAGTGGTTGGATTATGTATGATCTTTTGCCCCTTAGGGAGAGAGGGTGGGAGCAAATGAAAAGAAAGTAGATCTTTGTTTTTTACTCAAGCATCTATCTTGTGGATTCTTCTTGTAACAAACAGTCACAAGCAAGCATAAACATGCTGACACATTTATAGAGTCAAGCAGGGCTGCTGAAATTTGGCTTTCCAGGCAGGCTGGTAAGAGAATGTGGCTTGCCTTTCTCTCATATGGGGAAGTTTGGGCTAGCATGTGTTAATAATGTGTTATAGTCGGAGCCTGATGGACAAGAATAAGGAGTTTGTCTACTTGTTTCTTCTGGGTTCAGATTGGACAAGTTCCAGTTCTATGATCCCAGCTGGTAGGCAAGTCCTTGGATCAACAGCACAAAAATTGCTGGACTGGTAAATAACATTGAGGATATGGCAAGATATACACAGAGCAATTTGGATCGCTTGGTCAGCTGGGCCTTGTTCCAGCAGCATCCATTTTAATGCAGCCAAATGCAAGGTCATATCACTAGGAATAAAGAATATCAACCAGAGCTACAGAATGGGTAGCTGTGTCCTCGAAAGCAGGACTGCCGGACACCTTACTGGTATAACTTCTCTGGTTATGGGTGCCTTACCAGGTGCTACAGCAATGAGGGTTAATACGGTCCACTGGAATAAGCAATGCTGTTGACATGGTAGGCATATTATTATGTTGGTGGATATTTTTCCAGTTTTTATAGCTGAGGGTTTAAAAAAAACACCTATTTGTGTTTTGTAGAATCACCATGATTGTAGTTGAAAAAAAAGTTGATTTTTGCAATTGTGGAAAAAGCCCTGAATAAGAATCTTAAGGAGCTTCCAAAAAATGAAGTCCAAAGACCACTTGATAATGAGAACTTATATAACCACATCCACAGTGAAAAATACTTGATGGTCATAGGTGGGGGAGGTGTTGGGGTTGGGCAAGTCAGGCACTGACCATGGGTCCTTACCCTACTTCACTGAGCTGACCTGGAACCCTCAGCAGCTCTGGTAGCATCAGCACCCAGTGGGCCAGCAGCAGGTACCCTGGGGGGACCCAGTGCTGGCTTTTATCTTACAACCCCCAGAAACATGGTGCCAACATTGGTCATAGGCTTTCCACAGCCATTGGAACAGGCTAGACCTGAATGCCAGTAATGATATGGGCATGAAGCAGGAAGTCTTGTGATTTTGGTAGCCTTTCCCTCTCCCTGTGGACCCTTTCGTATCATGTGATACAATTCCTGCACAGAGAACAGTTCCTGGTAGGAGCTAATAAGTCTTTACAGTGACGGAAATACCCAGCCCCATGCCTGGGGCAAAGGTCTGCAATTCTGCCCTCCACCCCCACACGCAAAGCCACCCCCCCACACACACTCACCACAGCGAAATGGAGCCTTGTGTGACTCCAGGAGTGACCAGGGAAGCATTCTGAGACTTCTCCTTCTGTCTTAAACAATATTTCTGGAAAACCAGAAGTACAGTTTCTGACAGTGTCGGAAGCCTCAGTGAGGCTTCCTGCGTGGTCCTAGTGGCGCGCAGACTCAGCACCCAGGGCATCTGCCCTGTTCACAAAGTGCTAGATCCACTGCTGAGTCTGTATGGAAGTTGTTACGTGTGATGATTGCAATTTTTTTCACTACATGTATATACAGTGTACACAACAGGAAACTTCAGCCAGTCTTAAGTTCCTAAGGGCGCAATCCTACCTTGCACTGGAACAGGCAAACCAAGAGCGCAGGATAGGGGACCAAGGTGGCTCAGCCAGAGGCAAGGGGAAACTTTTCCCCTTACCTCCGGGTAAGGCGCCTTCTCCCCTATGGGTCTCCTTGGACTTGTGCCACCTCCTGAAGTGGCGCAAGTCCAAGGAGACTGGAGCATCTTGAAGCCGCTCCAAGCTCCCTGGGATTGAAGGTGCTAGATTCCAGTCCTGCCTCCTGTTCTCCACCTGCCTGCCCCTTGGGCCGCCCACCGCCCACCCTTCCCCCACCCAGGAACGCCTCCCTCCCACCTCCTCCCTGCCCACCCCAAAGGCTTGAGTTGGCCCAGCTGGACCAACACAAGACTTGGCAAGGAAGCTGCTGCAAAGGTTGGATTCAGCCTCCGTGTGTCGGTGCACCTCTGTGCACCAATGCAGCTTACTCCAGAGGAGGTGCAAATGTGCCTTATGGCACGCTTGCACCCCTCCTGGGCCAGCGTAGGGGACTTGTGCCGGCCCAAGTGAAGGGCAGGATTGCACCCTAACATGTATACAGGTTACATACAAATAAATGTATGCTATAAACATTTATGGCGATCTATGTGCAGGTTGCTTTCAAGTCCATCATAGGAAATTCTTTCCAAATTGGAATGTAATGGTCCTGAGGAAGGAACAGAGCAGAAGTAAGGAGCCCAAAGTTAAAAGTGGATCTGTTTGAAAACAAGAACAGATTTATAGCAGTGTGTGTTTCTGACCACCCACCCATGGATCCTTTACTGCTTATATTCTTGAGAAAATTGCAGCCTGAAAAATAAAAAAAGTTTTCAGATTTTCAGATCAAGTAAGTGAGTTTGTTTCCCACAAAACAACCTTGTTTGAAATTCCAGTACCATCAATTAATCTGAAAGGATTTCAGAAAATGTTCCAGGTCATGAAGTGCCAAATATGTTAAATCTCACATGAGTCTAACAAAACGGAGTCTTCAAGGATGCATTAGGCTTCAGATAATTCTCTCAGTGGATAAAGATATTGATTGTATTAAAAAAAAGAATCAATAAAGGTGGACAAACATCTGACGTTGCTTATGTATTTTTATGCTTTTATTGCTGAAATATATAGGTGCAACCTATTTATCAATGGATTTTTTATCTGTGGATTTGTCTCAACAAAAATGGGGTGGAGGGAACTGAAAGTCAAACATACAGGCAGCCCAAAACACTGCAAAAAGGCTCCACCTTGCACAAGCAGGGAATAGACCTGGAGCCATGGAAGAGGTTCCCCTTTCGAAGGAACAGTAACACTCTTGGAGCCCCTGAGCCAGCAAAGAAGCTGAAGAGGGGAAGGGGGGAGGAAAACTCTGTAGCCAGAGCACGTGCAGCAAGGTGGAGCGTGCTGTCTTTCTCTCTCACTCACACATACACAGGGGCAGGTGCATTGCAACAGAGGGGATTGCTTTAAAAAACCCAGGGAGTGTTTGCTGAATCCCCCCACCCCACCCCCTGGTGCAGCCTTTTCCTGCTTCAGAAACAAAACAGCCCAGCAAGCCAAAGCATGAGATTTAGGCTACAATCCGATCCACACTTTCCTGGGAGTAAGCCCCATTGACTACAATGGGGCTTACTTCTGATAGAAATGCATAGGACTGGACTCTTAAAAGCTCAGCATCCCACCTGTGAAAGAAGCGGGACAGCTGGCAATGGGAAGGGCTGAGTACAGATCGAAGGAGGGGGAGGTGAAGGAGCTGAGGGGAGGGGATTTTTAACAGCTGCCTTGGTTTCCTTCCAGCCCCAAGTGTCAGGCTGCAGCGTATTTGCTTAACTCTATGGAATTTCTGCTGTGTGGGGTCTGGGAAGGACCCTTCCCTGGGGAGGGAACCATGGAGGGGCTCTGTGGCTTCCTTGGCCTCTGAGATTTTGGATGGATTATTTCCGCACGTAGCACTGCAGTTTGTGAATCAACGTTCTCAGTGCTTACAGGAATTAACAGACCTCAAAGACTATCAATGTCTCACTCAGGAATGCCTAATTTAGTATACCTAGCATTTGCGCTAAAGAGAACAAGAAATTCAATGTGGAAAAGGTTCTAAGAAGATTCAATTCTCAGAAAGATAGAATTCAGCTCTTTTAGGTAGATTCAAATCTTCTGCACCTTGCTTTTTAAAAGTAATGAATGATGTAAAAAACTAATGCTACAATGGCATTACTGTGTTTTAAATATCTGTCCTCTTGCTTTTATGTAAAGTAAATAAATTTACTAGTGTCATCAGCAAATGAAAGCTTTCAATACAAGTAAATATTACCTGTATTATAGTGATATGTTTTACTTTTGCAGGGTTTCAAGCCTGTGTATTGCACTGGTGTCCAAAAGGAAAGGGATAAATTGCATGTTATTTCTATGCAGACAAATAGATTTTACATTGCAAACAGAGATGCATTTATTCTATGCAGATCATTGTTAGATTGCTTTACAGATAATGAATGCATCTTTTAAAAAAAAACAAAAACCTAAATTTTTTCCTCCTAATGACATTTGGTTTAGTTATGGGTCTCTGATGTTTCTCCATTTTGCACACCAGTATAGATACCTGACATAATTGCCCCCCCCCAAAAAAAATAGTTGCCCCCCCACCTCTAGAATCCTGGCTACAGGCCTGCCACCTATACTAGAAATATTAGTTATGAGTAACCCAGAAAGAGTTTAGTTCTATGTAGATTTTCAAGCAAATGTTAAATACAGTTTCTTTGAGCCCTCGTGTATTCCCTAAGGCAGTAAGTCCTTGCGGAGGCAGGGGGGAGGCAGCAACACGATCCCCAGGATTGTGCCATTCAGGGGTGCTGCAGGGACTGGGGTGCACTCACCAGTCCCCCAGGTCAGCAGCAGTGAAAGTGAGCAATCGCGCTCTGCTTCTGCAAAACCAGAATTGGAGCATGATCGCTCTACTTTTACTGCTGCTGACCTGGGGAGCCCTGCAGGGAGCTCGTGCAGGGCTCCCTGCACCCTGGGAAGGCTGCTGCAGGGACTGGTGGGTGCACCCCAGTCCCTGCAGCCCTGTCAGAAGTGAAAGTGGAGTGATTGCGCTTCCCTTCCAGTTTAGCGGAGGCGGGGCGTGATTGCCCCATTTTCACTTTAGAAGCCTTGGGGAGCCCTGCGGACAGCCGCGCAGGGATCCCTGCACCCCTGGGAGGCTGCAAGAAGCTGTGGTGTGTGCAACCAAGCCCCTACAGCCCCCTGAGCGGTGTGATCCTGGGGATCATGCCAATGCCTCCTCCCTGCCTTCTGGCTGCCCCCGACCCTTAAGGGCAAAGAGGCCAGCGCCCTCAGGCTGGGATGTCATGATGCTCCCATCTGAAAGCTTCTGCCCTAAGGGTAAGCCCATACCCAGTACCTCCAGCAATTCCAGGCATGTTAATGATACATTTGCCCTGGAACATGATTCTCTGAATTTGTAATCTCTTGTAGAATTCTGACTTTATTTGCCTGTATTGTAATCAATAAAATATTTTGCAGTGGCAGTATAGTGGCTGTGATTGCTGAGCTTCCCTAATATTACAGGCAGATGAAGCAACTGGTGGGCTCTAGCTGCCGCTGGCTAAATTTTCCTGATCCACTGTCATATTTGGCAGACAGTGGCCTAGGATTAATCAGGAGTAGTAGGGTTTTAGGATCCCATGCACCAGTGGATTGAGAGGGTAATAGGCCAAGTGAGTGTAACTAAGGAAATGAGGATTTGGAACTTGGGAGAAGAGGTGGTCTAGAAGTTTGAAAGATCAGGAATAAAACTGAGGTGGGGGTGTGTGGAGAGAATGGGCCGGGGAAAAAAAGTTATGTAAATAGCCAGAAGCTGCAAAGGTGAGGAACTGCACAGTGTAAATAACCAGCCAGATTGTGGGCCTTAGACCTTTAGTTTGTCCGATTTAATGTGAATTGTACATATTTTTGGACACTGCATGTTATGGATTAGTAAAATTCAGAACTTTTAACTCACTACAGTGCACTTGCTTTAGTAATTTAATTTTGAGCATAAACCTAACAGCAAAAAAAAAAAAAAATCGGTTTCTCCATGGAATAGGAAGTGACATTTTAAATTCCTTATAAGAAATTATGAGACTTGGGGAAGTGCTGGAGGGTAGCGTCCTGGAAATACTTCCCTGGAAATAGTGCTTTTTTACTGTCGGGTTCAGAGGAACCCCTGGAGGCAATGGGAGCAGAGATTGCCTTGACTCCGGGGGGGGGGTTGCCCCTATCCGTGGTTTCACATAACCATGGGGGGGGGATCTAGAATGGAACTTGCGCAACTATGGGGGCATGCCTGTACATATTTACTTGGAAGTAAATCCCATTTGTTCAGTGTGGCTTACTCTTTAGTAAACATGTTTACGATTGCAGCCTTACCTGGCAACAGGGGAAGTTTGTGGCCAAGTATTTTATTCAGGAAGCCAGTTTAGGATTGCAGTCTTATACACACATTCTTGAGAGTAAGCCCATTCAATATAGTGGGACATTTCTCAACACAGGAATTTGTATAGGATGCTGATGTAGATGTCGTTAATGGTTATACTGAATCAAATCTTCCTGCCCTGTTTCTCTTTCAACATACGTAGTTCAGGAGGCTCAAAGTCGTCTGCTTCCAATGGTGCACTTTTTACTTAATAGATGGAATTAGTAAAATGTGCATGGAAACTAACTCTAGAATTTCTTTTCTTTCCTTTTCTTTTAGGCTGAAAAACTAGAGCTGACTAAAGGGCCCAATGGCTTGCTGTTTGAACAAGTGCTAATAGCTACACTAGACTTTTACATCTTCTAGAAGCGACAGAGTCCTTTACTGGTCCAGGTAAGAGTCTTCAACTCAGCAGAGACAGGTGAACCTGGGAATCAGCTGCACCTGGAATATGAGGAATTTATTCTTCAGAGAGATGTCATTTGACAGTGGAATTCTGGGGGCCTGTGACAGAGCATAATAATGGGCTATGGAAATGCTCAGAGGAAAATTCAGTAGTACCCAGAAAACCTGGATCTCTCAGCAAGGAAGCTAGGATCCAGTTGAAAAGCAGGAATTTGGGGTATCCTGGAGGGGGGGAATAGATCACACCTATTTGAAATGTACTTGCTGCCTCCCATATGGATTCCATAGCTCACAAAAGTGGCCTACATTAATTAGACTTTTGAACTGGCAACTTTCTCTGCCTTTTCTTTCTCCACCTTGTGGAGTTTTCCATTTTATACAACAGTGTTTCTCAAACTGAGGGTTGGGACCCACTAGGTGGGTTGCGAACCAATTTCAGGTGGGTTCCCATTCATTTCAGTATTTTATTTTTAATCTATTAGACTTGATGCTCCCATGGTATGTGACTGCATCTGGGGAAATGTTACAGACCTGTACTTTTAAGAAGCTACTATGTGCATTGTTTTAACAATGATAGTAAATGGAACTTACTTCTTGGTAAGTGTGGGTAGGATTGCAGCCTAAGATTGTTAAAAATGTTCCTGCTTGATGATGTCACTTCCAGTCAGGACATCAAATCTGGTAGGTCCTGACAGATTCTCATTCTATAAAGTGGGACCTGGTGCTAAATGTGTGAGAACCACTGTTATAGAAGTGGCACAGCCCAAGCATAAGCCAATCTCACAGATAAGTCGAGGGAAGGGCTTGAACAAAAACATGGAATTTTCTACGACCCCCGGAAAAGTCAGGGGTTAAACTTAGGGAGTATCTGACTATAATTTTGTCTGATTTTACCCAAGGCCAGATTCTGAAAAGAACTTACCAGTAATTGTTACCTAAGAAATGTACAGTCTCTAATTTATTAAAAATTTAATAAACTATCATAGGTTACATTTTTATTCATTATTTTTTAAATTCTGGTCTTCACAAACTTTTTAGTTTGTGTACTTTTGTGTACACTGTAAACAACATACCAGTAGAACCTTTAATAGAATACTTCATAAGGTGCCTGGTGTGTTAAGCCAGAGATGGTACATACAACATATAACACATAACTGGGAGTGTGCAATTCAGTTCACAGCAGAGAGACAAGCAGCAAGGAATGAGCATGAGCAAGTGCAGCTACACATAGTTGCAACCTGATTTACTCAGAAGTAGACCCATTGCTTTCCATGGGTGTTATTCTTAAGTAATGGTGCTCTGAATTGTAGCCTCGGACTTTGTTCCAGATGGAAATGAGGATTATGTCCTGGTGTTTTAAAAACTAGACCTCTGCCAAACTTGTGGAACAAGTGCAGAACAGTTGAATTTGATCCTGCTAAAAAGAATGAGGTTTCCTTGATTTAAATGGAAACCTTGAGCCCTGGCTTACTTTTGTCTCAGGAGGAGTGAAAAAGTTAACTTTGGCTATAGCTTTCAGCCAAGTTGCCCTGGATACAAATAGCCCTCTAATTATCTCTGCATTGTCCTCTTGCTCTCCCCTGGCTCCTGAGATGTGCCTGAGCAACCCTGACCCCTGAGTGACCAAAGATATGTCGAGGAGATGATTTACACTTGATTTATTGACTTAGATTTCTTGACTTACAGGCGAGTATCTACAGTATGCATTAGTTGCTATGTGCCTTGCTTTCTGTCTCTGCCCCCTTTTACAAGGTACTTTTGTGGAATATTATCTTTACTTCCACCTTCTTCCCCAATTATTTATTTTCAGTCATTTATGTCCCTTTTCTCTCCCCTCCCCCAATGGTGCTCAAGGCAATAAAGCAACCTGGATAAAATATATAACATAATTGTGTTTTGTGTTTCTGGTGAAGTCTCTCCTTAATGTCATAGGACTGCCATCTTGCCATGCTTCAAAGAGAAGTATAGGATGAGTGCCCTGAAAATCGTAAACAATTTGCATACCTTTCCTGAACAATTCAAGAAAATGAATGGAAGTTGGAAGTCAGAGTAGCATGTGCCTACAGATATGATAGAGGTTTGGCACTTGCCTGACTTGTTCCAGTGGTAGTATGAATGTTTAGATCCTAGGGCTGGAGGCAGCAAAGAAAAAGAAACCAACATGACTAAGGGCACAATCCTAATCAGGGCTACTCAGACGTAAGTCCTATTTTGTTCAATGGGACTTACTCTCAGGAAGTGTAGTTAGCATTGCAGCCTAGAGAGGGGGAACAGTTTGGCTACTAGGGGAAAAATGGTACAAACAGAGGGAAGGTAATTCAATGTGTGTCTTTTGCTTTTGATAGTATAATGATTTGCCTATGTGATTAGGAACTGTAGCTTTTGAGCATGAAGTTGCATTTCTAGTAACTGGACCATTTTGTCTCACTGATACTCATCTTGCAGAAATTTTCTAGAGAATTGATAATCCAAAGTATACATAAGCAGCAGGCCAGTTCATTGAAATAATTCAATTAACATTGAATTCTTATTCCCATTTTTGTTGTGAAATCTAATCCATCTAGTTCTGAGAAAATGTTACATTTTTTGCTGAAAACTTCTCATATTTAGCAAATGTTCATATAGGGTTATGTATTTGTAAATGTCATGAGCTTGAGGAATCCATAGGATATGGAAAAAAAAGGATACACATTAGGAACAGGCAGCTCAATCCTAAATTGAGCTGGCACAGCCAGGCCTTATGTCCTGCACTGCATCATATGAAACTTAGGAGGTGGCTGGAGGGCACCTCAGGATAAGGGGATATTTTTCTATATCCCAGCCATCCCTGTGGGGCTTCTTGGATCTGTACCACCTATTTAGCTGCTGACAAATCTGGGAAGCTGGGGGGCGGGGGCTGGATCTAGCATTCATTGGTGGCCAATCCTACCTCCTTCTCAGAGCTGATCTGCCTCTCGTTCTGTCCACCCCCTGTCCAAAAACACCCCCTCCCTGCCTTCAAAGCTCCCTTCCACCACTCTCTCCCACCCCTGGGTCACCTGGTATGGGGAATGGATCCGGCAGCAGCAGGCCAGCATATGAATTTGTCTTGGCACTGGCTGCTCTTGAGTAGGCGCAAATGTGGTTTATGGCATGTTTGTGACACTCTGAGCTGATGCAGGGAGTCCTGCACCGGCACAAAAGTAAGTTAGGATTGTGCTGCCAGTTTGCTAAGTGTTGGTAAGATGCAGTTGAATCACCCTCTGTGGAATCTAAGTATGATGTACTCTGACCAGACAATTTTTCCTCATCTCTACTGTAGGTATGATTAAGAGCCTAATCTTATCCTCCCTTCCACCTATGCAGCCATGCCAAAAAGGTGTGCGCTGCATCCACTGTGGGTGGGTGGGTATGTGGGTTATTTTTTAAAAAATATGCTTATTGTAACAGTTTAAAAAATGTATCTCAAAATATAAAAATCGATTTGTTTTTTTAAAGGGGCCTTCTCAGTTGTTGTACCCTGTTTATGAAGCACTTCCATTAGAGAGGGTTTCCTGGTACTTAAGCCTCATGTCCTTCCATCATCAGTGACTTGTTACCCAGACCTTTCATTCTGTTTTATTGATAGCACATTCACTTGATTTGAACTCTCCTGTGTTTCTTAATTGCACTTTATTTTATACTTGTTTTAATTCCACAATGATTCATCTGCAGGGAGGTTGGCGCAAAGGACTTGCATCAGCCTCCCCATGTTGGAATCAACCATGGCAGGGTAAGTTTGTGTCAGCCTTTCCAGGTCAGCTCGGAGGGCAGGAAGGAGGCGGGAGGGAGGTGTTTCAGGGCAGGGGAGAGTGGGCAGCAGGCGTTCCCGGGGGCAGGCGGGTAGGGAGCGGGAAGCAAGGCCAGGGCTTGGCAGTTATTCTGGAACCCATTCCCCAGCAGCCCAGGACAGTCCTGGGCTACTCGGATTTGCACCATCTCAGGAGGTGGCACGGATCCAAGTAGCTCCATTGGCAGTGGCTCTGCCTGGGGTAAGGGGAAATGTTTCCCCTTGCCCCTGGCTGATCCTCTGGCTGCCTGAAACGTGCACTGGATGCAGCAAAGGCATACTGGCCTGCCATACTGGCCGGTGCAACGCAAGTTAGGATTGCACCCCAGTGCATTTATTTCCAACAAATAAGTCTAGTAACTGCAGTATATTAGGGAGAAAGGGCAGTATTAAAACATGACCAAAGACAGTGAGAAAAAGATCCATTGAAGGAACAGTGAATGATATAGAGGTATATTTATTAATTTTGTATTCTTGATTGGACCTTTTTTTGAAATAATGAAAACGGGGAAATGATCTGTAGAGTCCAGAAGCCTTAGCTAGGTGCACTCTGGTTTCTGCAGTTATAATAGTGCTCTTTTTTCCCCCCTCAGTCTTTTTCTTGTCAGCCATGAAGGCTAGAAACATACTTTCATTAAAAAAAAAAAATGAAACTGTGGCTTCTGTACTCTTGAGCATGGATGTACAGAATACAAAGAGCTCTGCCCTGAGAGATGTGTGTTGGACTGTGCTGTGCTACTTGCATCTCTGTCCAAACGCAGCTTTTCACCCTTGGGGCAGCAGCAAGAGGTTAGTGATTATGTTTCTCTTTACAAAATGGGACCAAACCTGTAGCCTGCAGCTGCATCAGGAGAGTTAAAAAAAACTCACAGTGTTGGATATGGTGCTTTCCCCCACCAAGCAATGGCTGCTTTCTGCTCTTATTCTTTTGTTGCTCCCAAGTGCATGCTCTGAAATTGTAAAATCAGGAACACGGTGTGTTTTTTTTTCCTGAGAAACTTCATTTCTCCACTGGGGGCAGAGGTCGTCCTGAGAGAAGGATTAAAGAGAAGCCTCGTTTTTCTGAAGAGGCGTATTTCCCCAGCTGCATTAATCAGTCTCAAGGAAGCCAAGCTTGCTATATCACCTTGAAGCTTCTTCAGAGTCTTTTGAAAAACTTTGGGTGGATGAGACTGCTCTTTGGAGGGGGGCTGGGTTTGAAGGGACCAATAGAGCTGGTTTGAAGCAGGCGTAGTGTGGGCAGACATTATGCAAGCTTCCCACACATCTGCCAATGCACCTTAATCTGTAACATCAGCATTCCCTGAGTTTTTCCATATTCAGTTAGTTACTCACCTGATTCACAGTGTCACTTGTTCTAGAAGAGTCTCTTGCTGTTTGGATTTATGGGTTGCTCCTCATTCTTTCTCTGTCATACCCCTTTTGGGTAAGCATGCTTCCTCTTCTTATAGCTTTGGTTTAGCATTCAACATGGATTTACATAATTGTTTTGGTTTTTAACATTTTGATGAGTAGAAAATCGGAACACTTCACAGGATGTGTGGAATGTGTGTTCTCATGCAGTAGGATTTGGGGTCATTGCATGGTTGCTCCTGAAAGTGCAGGTATACGATCTAGGTGGATGATGCATCCCAGACCGAAACTCTGAAGATGTAGGTTTGAAGGATGAGGGACGCAGAGATCACAGACCTGTTCGTATTTGGAAAATGGCATGCTGGAATAAACAGCATGTGACCTGGCTTGGACCTGTGATATTAAACAGATGTTAATTCTAAACCTGGGGAAATGACTCAAAATGATACCAACAGTCCAATTCTACCCAACTCCTTGTGCAGTGATGCAGCTGTGCCAACGTAGTACCTACTGAATTGTGCAGCAGGATTTCAGCCTCCAGAGGCCTCCTCTGACTAAGGAAACAGTTCTTTCCTTGTCCCAGTGTAAACCCATGCCTGCCTGCTGGGTCTACTCGGATCTGTGCCAGCCCTATTGCTCTGAAAACCTGGAGTTCTTATATGTCTCTTGCAGATTGAGGAAAGGGACATTTTGATAGACTAGGGATACAGGAACAGGTGGGAAACAGAGGGGTGTTCCTTTTTTGAACCCACCCTGACTACCTGAGATGGGTGCCTGAGTGGGATGTTTTTGTGTCACTCACGATAAATTGCTCATAGGATGGAATCAACATAATGATTGTAGTGAACATCAAGAACATGTATGGTGGGAATCTTTACTAGGGCACATAAAAGATTCCAGGCTATGTAGATCCAATTATTATTATTAACAGTATTTATATACTGCTTTTCAACTAAAAGTTCACAAAATGGTTAACAGAAAAAACAACAACAAATGGTTCCCTGTCCTAAAAGGACTTGCCATCTAAAAGATGCAAAAGAATACCAGCAGACAGCCACTTGAAAAGACACTACTGGGGTGAGAAGTGCCAGTAGCTCTCCCTTGTTCTAAATAAAAGAGGTGCACCCAGTAGAAAAAGTACCTCTTACCTAGTTAGCAGGGATCAACTTCCCCATTATCTTCCCCATTAACCTGGCAAGAAGGAACACCTTGGAATGCCCCTTGGTCTTAAATATGAAGCTGTGGTTGAGGCTTCTATTAGCCTAGGTCAGGCATACCCAAACTTTTTTGGCAGGAAGGACACATCATCTCTCTGACACTGCATTGGGTGCCAGGGGAAAAAAAGAATTCACATTTAAAATTTGAATAAATTTACATAAATTAATGCATTAGAGATGGAATTTATATGAATGAATTAGTTTTACTGAGGCAATGATGCACATGGGACAATCAGGGATGTGCTTTTACCAAACATTCAGATTAAGGGCTGATTATTTTAATGGTTAAAATAATGCCAATCAGGGATGTGCTTTGAAACTAGCGATTCTTCTCTGTAGGGTAGGGTTCAGGGTGGCAAGCACGTGGGTTGACCTGGAAAGCCTGAAGCAGCAGCCGAGGAGAGTGCAAGGTGGTGGCTATGGTTGATGGCTCACCCCCACTGACCAAAATTCATCTCATGCTCACGCTCGGCCCTTCTGTTTGGGGCATAAGGAAGCAGTGGGCAGGAATCTGCAGCTGATAGCATACTGGCGACGGTGTAGTATAGGGCTCCCTTCACTGTTTGCTACTTCACATCTGTTGAAGCGGCAGCCCAGAAAAGCCCAACCTCACTTTGCACAAGGCCTTGCAAGACCTTCAGGTCTCACAGGTCTATAAAGTGAGGCCGGGCTAAACTTCCCTGCCGCTGCTGCTTCACAGACGCAAAGCAGCAAGCAACAGAGAGAAAACTTGACCCACAGCACGCCACTGGCGTAGCTGGAGGGGGGGCAGCAAATTTAGTTTTGCAGGGAGCCTCCTTGCAGCGTTCAAGCGGCTCCTCCCCTCCCCTTTGGAGCCATGTAGGCGGGGGGGGGGGATGGAGGCGAATGGCTCCCAAGGGGAGGGGGAGGAGCCACTTGCATGCTGCAGGGAGGCTCCCTGCAAAACTTAGTGGGCCACCCCCCTCTAGCTACGCCAGTGCAGCTCACATTGGACCAGCACAGGCTCCAAGAAGTCTTCAACAGGCCAGAGGCTTGTTGGAGACAGGGAACTCCCCTCAGGCCAAATTTGGGATCCCCAAGAGCTGCAAATGTCCCACAGGCTGGCCTAGGCTTTGAACTCCTGCACTGTTTCCCACCTTTACCAGCAGAAATTCAAAGGGCAAACCGGGACTTCTTGTTGCCCATGTGAAAGCATGTGCAAGCATAAACAACAATACAAATGGAGGTGGTTTGGTCCTTGAGGAGTTTGGGGCCCTCAGGAAAGACGTGCATTCAATCTCCCTGCAGTGGGTAGCATGGGTTTCTCTTTTAAAAAGACAGCTGATGAAATTACTTTCTAGAATTAACAACTGATTGCCAGCAGCAGCATTAGTAGGCCAGAGGCCTTGGGAATCATTACTTCAGGGCATGCTTGGAAACAAAGAACTATGAGTGGGGCTTGTCAGAGCAACATGCTTTTTCATTTTGCTCAAGAGGGTGTGCCTGGTGCTCTTGCGCAGAGCTGAACAGCTGGGTAAGACTAGAAAAAAATGCATGCCAGCTTCTCAGTTTTTCTTCTATTAAGTGGTTTATATAGACTTTATGGAAAATAAAATAGTGCTGTTCATCTTTTTCAAGCTCAATTCAGATGCCTCTCTGTGTGTCAGCATCAGGCGCATAGACCAACCTGGTGCTGACACACTATTTATTGCATTTCTTTTCCTTCCCACTCCTTATTCTATAATAAGGCTGACGCCCCTCATTCATTCTGACAATTGTGTGGCATCCTTGGAGTGATGGAAGCACATGTCAGTGCTAGTGACCACGCCATACTTCATTCTGGTGTGGATGATTTTGCAGGTGGTCAAGCAAGTTGTCAGGCTTAGGGCCCAATCATACAGTCGCTAGCAGTATGCATGTGCCACTGGCTCTGGGTTTTGCAAACATGCCGTCGAGCAAGTTTTCAGGGCTTGGCAAAGAGGGAGCACCAGCGCTGGTACCACCAGTCAGTTCTGGGCCTCAGTGCCAGGTTCATGCTGCGGAGGAGCTACTGACAGTAAATATCACTGTCAGAAGGCAATGATGTTTCCCTGGATTGGGGGAGATTGGGGGAGGGGAAGATCAGGACTGGGAGGAGTCAGAGATGGTGGCAGACTCTGCTGCCATATCCTGTCCCCACTCCCTGGCCAGGCAGCCTGACATGGGCCTCCTTGAGTCTGCACCTGCTCTACAGCTCAACAGCTCAACAGCAGGTCTCCAAGAAGACCCATTGGAGCTGTGATGCCATAACCCAGGATAAGGGAGCAAATGCTCCCTTTCCCCAAGAAGACCTCCAGGGCTGCCTTGGCCCCATAGAATACAGTGGTGGCCATTTCAGTGCTTCTGCAGCCTATAGCGCCAGGGTGAATAGAATTTGGCTGCCCATCTTCTTCTAAGCAGAGTTGCTCAGTCTGCAGAACAAGGCCAGCCAGGTTATATGGCCAGATGGGACCTTAATGGTTCCTTGCATCACTCATTCCCTGGGGGAGCAGGGAGCTATGGCACTCGGGCCACCTGCTTAAGTACTGCTGCAGCACAATTGGTAAGCTGCTACTGTGGTTCTGGAAGTAAGGCCCTGGGAGTTTGCTGCCTGAGAACCCAAGCCTGTGCATGTCTACTCAAGTCTCATGATAGTCAATGGGGCTTACTCGCTGGTAAGTATGGATAGAATTGCAGCCCAAATCTCCAGTTTGAGTGTCACAGAGAAGCCGTGTGTATGGAAGTGGGGATTTTTGTTATCTTTGTAGAGAGTCCCAAATGACAGATTGACTGACATGTCAAAGGTACAGGTAGCTCACCGCATGCTTTCCCAGAAATGGAACTCTGTCCTTGGAAATTTATGGGAGCTGTTCAGGGGATGGGTTTTATTTGTCTGTGTTTACAGAGCAATACAGTGACACCAATCTGTAGGATATCATTTACCATTGAAGGCTTGACTGTGTTTTTTTGGAAAGTGCCATAGCATTATGGAACAGGAAAACAAAGCCAAGTTGGGGTGGCTCCTGATAGATTGATATGTGTTCACCATTATGATATTCCCACCCTTTATTGTTTGATAATACTTTGCTTGCCTCTCTCACTAACCTGATACTGCTCCTTTTGTATGGTTACATGTTTCTGAAATGTGCCCAAAGTTCTCTTCCTGTTTGTAGATGATAACTAGCAGAAAAACAAGAGATGGAAAGAATAAGAAAATAAAAGCCCGTCTATTTCCACTGGAAATAGGGCCCACTGATAGGCCACTGATTTAGGGCCCAATCCTATCCGATTTTCTAGTGCTGGGGTGTGCACTGCAACCTGTGGTGGGGAGGCAGTCACAAGAGAACATTTGTTCCCTTACCTTGAGGCTGCGCTGCAGCTGCCCTGGTGCTGGAAAATTGGATAGGATTGGACCCTTAGGCCCAAATCCTAACTAACTTTCCAGCACTAGCAAAACTATGCCAATGGGATGTGTGCTGCATCCTGCAGTTGGGTGGCACTTGCAGAGGCCTCCTCAAAGTAAGGGAATGTTT
The DNA here is from genome assembly GCF_035046505.1 of Tiliqua scincoides. NCBI lineage: Eukaryota > Metazoa > Chordata > Lepidosauria > Squamata > Scincidae > Tiliqua > Tiliqua scincoides. The sequence goes on from NC_089822.1 coordinate 151,678,010, forward strand.
GTTCCCTAACCTCAGAGCTGCATTGCCCTTATGTCAGTGCTGGAAAGTGGGTTAGGATTGCGCCCTTAGTCAATTTTTCTTCATAGTCAAGCATTGGGGTTTCTCCCAAGCCTAATCTTCCTATACCATTGTCTACCACACTGCCAAGACACCTGCCATTTGAGAATTATTTGAATCTTGGATGCTTTATAACTGCTCCAAGCCAAAATTTGTTGTGCTCTGTGCATGGATGGTTGGGGAATAAGGCTTGGGAGACCTACAATGGAATTGAGAACACAATGTAACTTGGTCCCTGCAAACTCATGCCTTGTCACCCCTAAATTCTCCTGGGAAAGGAAGCACTTCTTAGAGGATGGCAAGAAGAACAGCAGCAGAGAGACATCTGAGAGGGTAGCCCTCAAGGTACTTTTGTTCCAGTGAGTAGGAGTTTTTAGATCCGCTTAGACATAAAAGGCGGCACAGTTCCATTTCCAAAGTCTCAGATGAAAGAGGGGAGGGGAAATGGGGGATTTGGCTGCAGAGGGAGGGAGATGAGGTCATAAATAAAGTAGTGGCTAGAAACCAGGAGGGGAATTTCTCCCCCTTTCTCCACCCCCAGGAAATAAATTGGGTCAGACTTGAAAGTGAGTTTCCTTGCTGTGGATTTAATTTTAGCTCTTGCAGACTAGTTATCGTATCATAAATGCCAGGCGATTTTTAGGAAACATGCCCAGTGAGGCTTAGCTGCTGTGTAACAAGATTTGTGTCTGTTTCCTATGGTAGCATGCCTTCAATAAACAACCGTGTGTTCCCAGGGGCCTGTAGCAAGGCTGGTATGGGATGAAAGAGGCAGCCAGCTCAGGGTCTGTCCTTCAGCAGTTTGATGAAGTTCAAGTGCTGTCCAAGGTGCTGCTGGTGTGTCGCTTGTCCTGGGCTAGTCTTTTACAAGAAGCATGCCAAACTGGGAAAAGGAATATGTGGAGAGCAGACATATGGACATTATTACTTGTCCAGTTACAATCAGCAAGTCATTGCAAAGCAGACCATCACACCTGCTTTGCTACTCAGATCCTTCCTCCCCAGTTAGAGCTGAGACACCAGATCAGAACAGGAGTCATCTAGAGAAGTATCCTGTCTTTGCTGATTTCTGCTGGAAGATACTGTAGATGTCGGAGGATACTAGAGTATTGGGATGTCTTATTTTGCAGCGGCAGTGCTGTAAATTTAAGAATTTCAGAGTACTTTGTGGGAAAGGGGAACAAGAGTGGTAATAATAGTGTTCAAAAACTTTTTGATGTGGTAGTATATCGTGAGCATGCCTATGGGGAATGTTTGCACTACATCGCTATGACGCTTCCTGGCAAAAACCTCCTGCAGACACCCTCCTCTGTTAACTCCCTCAAGCGCCACCCTGAAGAAATTGTCACCTTGACATTGCTCAGCTAATCAGCTTGATGGAAAAGCATTTTATTTTTGAAAACCTTACTATGGCAAGGAAGCAGTGGGGTAGGTGGGGGATGTAACAAATACATCAGTATTGCTGTCTTCCCTCTCCCCTTCTACATCTTGCTTCTCCCGTTAAATCTGTCCAATTAGTGTCTATTAGTCACTCAGTGTGTTAAAGCATTAAGAACAATTAAGGGTGCGAAGAGTTTCCAGATGCAGTGTTCAGCAGAGAAGCTGGCAGGCTGCTGTCTGATCCCATATGCAAGCAGTTGGAGAGAAGGGCACACAAAATATAGACTGTGGGATGGGCTTCAGTGCTCCGGAATGGGGATGCTCTAAAACTCATTAAAGCTGCCACTTATAGACATGTTGGGCCAAAGCCAATGGCTTTTTGTAGTTTATATGGGTTAGTGTTACATTTTATGCAGAGAACTCAGAATGTATTTTTGTACCAGTCAAAGGCCATGGTGATTGATGTACAATAATGGAAGAAAGAACTTCCACTAAAAGTTTTCAACCAAATGGAATTCCAGAAGACAGTGCTCCACAAAGAGGCATTGTAAGTCTGTAGGCATTGTAAATCGAGCCAACATGCTTTGCACTAAGTAACATATTTTTTATTTATAAGGGCATTTCAAAATATGGGGGAGGGAATAAAACATGATTTTTCAAGGGGTTAATGTTTTAATTGTTTACTAAATGCCATCTCACAGCTTCCATGCTTCCAACTGATGATACTCTAGAACAGGGACAGAGTACCATGATTTTTATACATATTTAGAATGGCTCTTGTGCTACAACTTACAAGCTAATGGACTAATCTGATAGGGCCCTACTGCCACAGAATGAGCATTATGATGGCAGTTGACATTTAGGGCATTGTGAAGTGCACAAAGCCATGCACTTCTGGGCCACCACTACAGATTGTGGGGGGGGGGGGGTGGACCCATAAGAACATAAGAACAGCCCCACTGGATCAGGCCATAGGCCCATCTAGTCCAGCTTCCTGTATCTCACAGCGGCCCACCAAATGCCCCAGGGAGCACACCAGATAACAAGAGACCTCATCCTGGTGCTCTCCCCTACATCTGGCATTCTGACTTAACCCATTCCTAAAATCAGGAGGTTGCGCATACACATCATGGCTTGTACCCCATAATGGATTTTTCCTCCAGAAACTCGTCCAATCCCCTTTTAAAGGCGTCTAGGCTAGACGCCAGCACCACATCCTGTGGCAAGGAGTTCCACAGACCGACCACGCGCTGAGTAAAGAAATATTTTCTTTTGTCTGTCCTAACCCGCCCAACACTCAATTTTAGTGGATGTCCCCTGGTTCTGGTATTATGTGAGAGTGTAAAGAGCATCTCCCTATCCACTCTGTCCATCCCCTGCATAATTTTGTATGTCTCAATCATGTCCCCCCTCAGGCATCTCTTTTCTAGGCTGAAGAGGCCCAAACGCCGTAGCCTTTCCTCATAAGGAAGGTGCCCCAGCCCCGTAATCATCTTAGTCGCTCTCTTTTGCACCCATGTGTGGTGGCAGAGAGTGGAAGGCCTGCTAACTTTAGTAAGATGGCAGGGTGGGTGGTAAAGGGCGGGGGTGGATTGGAGCAGTATGGGGGAAGGGCCAGGATGTGTCAGAGGCAGGAGGGGATGGCACCTGGTGTAGGCAACTTACCCTGGATGCTATCCCCTCCAGACTGAGCCAACATGCCCCCTTTGTCTCCTTGAATTTGTGCCAGATAAAGAGTTGGCACAGATCTGAAGAGACCCATTGATGGTCAAGGGGCTTATGGAGGGGTACAGGAAAATGTTTTCCCTTTCCCTTCCTGATCCTCTCCACTATAACATGCAGCGCAGCCTGTTTTGATGTGGCTGGTTGCTGTGGTGGGGAGAAGCATAGAATTGGGCTGTTAGATTACTACCTTAAACTGGACCAATAGGTTGGCATTTGGCTCGCTCTCACCATCTGCTCTAGTGTCTTCGAGGCAGTAGTTTCACCACTGGAGTCCCAGCCCTAACAGTATGGGTAACCACGTGGAGGTGTAGAGCTCTCTGTGGCTACCACACTGTTCCGTGCAAGACAACACTGGAGGTATCCCTCACATTGCGGCATGCCAGTTTTAAACCCATTTTAACGGCTAGGTTTTGTTTTGACAAATATTAACCCATTTCTGCCCAGTCCACAGGTATACACATTTGGTCCCTGTTGCGTATAAGCAACATTGGGCAGAAGTGGCTTAATTCTATTGCAAATATACAATGCAGTTGGGAATGTCACCAGGCTAGAGCATAGATGAATTTTCTATCACACTTCATCTGTTCACTTGTATAGAGTGGAAGTTTTGCACCCAGATGTTAAGATGTACTCTGTTAAAAGAAAGTGGTGTCGCTCCATCCTGTTGCACTATTGTTCTGCTACAGGACATGAAGGTATCCCAGCTTTGTGGCTGTTAGGACCCACTCAAAATGCTGACTTGCTGCTGTACTGATCATAGTGCCTGATCTTAATTGTGCTGCAAAAGACAGAAAGAATCAAAACGCACTGTTTGCTTTAATATCTGAAGGCACTCGGCCAGTCTCCCATTCTTCTCTTCATAACTTCCTTTAGATCAGATTCAAATTTAAAGCATCTAACAGTTCAGTCCTAACTAACCCCCTGTGCAGTGGTGCAGTGGCACCAACACAGCCTCTGCTGTGTCCGACAGGGGAGTGTCAGCATTTTGAGGCCTCCTTGGGGTAAGGGAACATTTGTTCTCTTGTCCCAAGGTAAGCCCTAGGTCAGGGGTGCTCAATAGGTGGATCGCGATCTACCGGTAGATTGCGAGGCAAAATGAGTAGATCGCGGAGTGCTGACCCTCCCCTTCAGGTGCCTCTGGGAGGAAACGCCGGGAGTAAGGCCCATTGTACTCAATGGGGCTTACTCCCAGGTAAGTGTGGCTAGGATTGCAGCCTCACAGCCTAATCCTAGGCATGTCTACTCAGGAGTAAGTCCTGCTATACTCAGTGGGGCTCAAGGTACACCAACATACATTGTACACATAAATGTTATATGTTATGATGGCGCGAACATTGTAAAAAAAACTCTGGTAGATCTCCGGGCCTTACTGGGTTTCAAAATAGCTCTCGAGCCAAAAAAGTGTGAGCACCCCTGCCCTAGGTCAACATGGACCTGCGTTAGTGTATGCCCAGGCCTGAGGTTTCCTCACTTTCCCCCTCCTTTTTATCTTTGAGCAGAAACTGGACCCTATAAGTGTAATGGGTGAGAGGGCATGCATGCATCTTGATTATTTTTACTGATGAACTAACATTCCAATGTATATAATTACAGATTTGACAGGGAAGATCTTTATAATCACCTTATTCTTGTCAGTGAGCTATCCCAGCGCTTGTATGATGGGAACACTTTATTACTGCGGTCACTTGTGCTTTTTAATTAATACTGGGGCGTTATTATGTAACCCAGCTGTAGTTTTGGTGATGAACACCTTATAGTCCATACTAGATATGTAATTCTGTTTGCTTAATTGTCTGGGACCCCACATTTGTTTGTGTCAAGCTATTTGTCCATTCCAGCTTATTTGGTGTATGTATACATTGTAAATTACCTAATAAACCTTCTTGTAAATAAACCTTGGATTTGTCTCATCGTTTCCTTGACATCTGAGAAAAAGCCTTGAAGATTGCAGGAAGTTCGGGCAAGAGGTCTGGTCTGTAGGGTAGAGCCCCGAAGATAACATCTGAAGGTTGCCATTTCGAGGCCACTGGCAGCTCTGTGAATGGTGAGACCTTGAAGCAGCTGACAAGCTGAACTGAGTTATTCCACCTGCTCTTCAGTGTGAGCAAAGAAGCATCTTGGCTGCCCTTGAGAGATGAGCCAAGTGAGAGATGAAGGAGCTGCTTGTTAGCCAGCACCAGAGGCAACTGAGGGCCAGAAATGATACCAGACTATGAAAGATTCATCTGAAATGTTGTGCAGTTCTTGAAAGATAGAACCTTTCTGTTATTGTAAAAATCCCTTTAGAGATAGGGGTTCAGAGATAGCCTGCCTATGTGAACCACCTTGAACAAAGTCAGAGGAGTAATCTGATGACCAGAAAGGCAGTATATAAATACCATTATTTTTATTTTTATTTTTATTTTTATTTTTATTTTTATTTATTTATTTATTTATTTATTTATTTATACATCTAGCACTATAGCTAGCTCAGGTCCATGTTGACCCGTGAAGGCAAATCAAGTGCAAGACGGGGTTTAGAATTCAGTGGGTGCCACTGCTATCAGACCTGCCCTCTTCTTGGGCCTGATCCTCCCTCCTCCCCACCACATCTCCTCATTCTGCTCACATAAGAACATAAGAACAGCCCCACTGGATCAGGCCATAGGCCCATCTAGTCCAGCTTCCTGTATCTCACAGCGGCCCACCAAATGCCCCAGGGAGCACACCAGATAACATCCTGGTGCTCTCCCCTACATCTGGCATTCTGACTTAACCCATTCCTAAAATCAGGAGGTTGCGCATACACATCATGGCTTGTACCCCATAATGGATTTTTCCTCCAGAAACTTGTCCAATCCCCTTTTAAAGGCGTCTAGGCTAGACGCCAGCACCACATCCTGTGGCAAGGAGTTCCACAGACCGACCACACGCTGAGTAAAGAAATATTTTCTTTTGTCTGTCCTAACCCACCCAACACTCAATTTGAGTGGATGTCCCCTGGTTCTGGTGTTATGTGAGAGTGTAAAGAGCATCTCCCTATCCACTCTGTCCATCCCCTGCATAATTTTGTATGTCTCAATCATGTCCCCCCTCAGGCGTCTCTTTTCTAGGCTGAAGAGGCCCAAACGCCGTAGCCTTTCCTCATAAGGAAGGTGCCCCAGCCCCGTAATCATCTTAGTCGCTCTCTTTTGCACCTTTTCCATTTCCACTATGTCACCCCCTCCCCATTCCGCCATGCCCCCCTCCCCCCACTCCATCCTGTCTTCCCCACTGGCCTAACTTGTTTGGTGGATCTCCAGCCATCCGCTGACATGCGGGAGGCTGCTCCCACCTCTCCATCAGCAGCTGCTTTACAACTGTGTTCCACTGTCCACCCTGTCTGCACCTGAATTGGATTGGGCTATCAGTGTCCTATATATCTTTTTGCTAATCCCACCCCTTTCTTTTCTTGGAATCTTCGAATTCATTGTAAATCAGAACATTTTTAACCAGAATTATTCTTGACCATTTGCTTTTCTAAGGTAGCTTTTGGAACAAAATGACATCCAATTTTTTATATGAATTGGCTCTGTGTGGGTTCCTGGCAGAGATCAGGTTGCCTGAAGCAGAGTCCTCTTGTTAAACCTGAAGACTAGCATTGAGGAAAAACTAGCTCCAGGGCATAGGAAGAGTGGAAACTAAAATTTTACAGATAATAAAAACAAAATTTTCTCACATTCCATGTGTCTTAGAAGTCTGTTTTGCCACAGTCACATTTAGTCTATAATAAATGTGCATACATTTTATCAGTTGTTATATCTACATCCCACTCTTTCTCCAAGGCACATAGAGCAATGCACATGGTGAGTTCTCTTGTTTCAAACATGCTGTAATTTACTGTGGTTCAAAGTCATTCAGTGAGCTTCGTGCCACACTGAGCAGGGATCCGAACCCAGATCTGCTTAGTCCAAGCCCTGTACTATCCACCTCACTATACTAGCTTATGCCTACTATAAGAAATTTTCGTGACAAGCAGTTCTCCATATAAAGGGGATAGACAGAAAATGAGCCATCCCTATTTTAATACTGGTGGCCTTGGTTAGTCCAAACCTCCTCTGATAAGTTTCTGGAGCAAAGAATGAAGAGGTGTGTGAACACATGCACAGTTATGATGACTGAGATAGGATGCACAGTGTAAACATTGCCTGCTGACAGTAACTAGCTTGGATTTTTTTTACTCTGCGCTCAAGGAATGGGGAGTGGTTTTCAAAACTTCTGAAACACACTCTGAAGACAAGGCCGATGACACCTGGACAGATGGCATGCATGCGTTATTATTTTTTTAGTGACCTTGTTGTTGTTGTGATAAGTCATTCCCTTAGTAGCTGAGTAAAGGCAGGTGGACTGTTGCTGGAAGCTAGTCATGAAATCACAATCAATGCCTGCTGCCAGGAATTTGCCACCAAACCAGTGCCAAGAGGAGGTTGTGGGAAACAGCATAGGAAGGAACTCTAAGAAGGAGCCAGGAGCCTGAGGCTCAACAACTGCTATATAATGTGCAATTAAAATTGCATTGTCCCTCCTCCTTCCCATATGTCCCAAGACCACTTTAAATTGTGTGTACACTTTAAACCCATAGTATTTTGTAAGGCGGGCATGAAACATCTCAACCTACTTTTAATTTGTGAATAGTAATACATGATAGCAACCTTTCTAAGCAGTAGCAAACTGTTCAGTACTGGAGATTATCTTTTTTCTGCTTCTCTTTTCAAGGTGCTAGAGATATTCACATGACAATACTGAGAAGAGCATGCACATTCAGATGCCATTCCAGAATCTGATGCTGAATGAATGCTTTGTCGTAGAACACATAGTTTCAGAATTCCACTGGAACTTGCTCTAGATGTGGTTTCTGCTTCCTCTACACTGGCAATTAATCTGACAGTTTAGCATGGGGTGGTTTTGTGGAGTCAAATAGCCTTGTATTCACACTTAGAGAAAGGAAAGGAGTGATCCCTTCTGCTTTCAGCTCCTATACTTTACTATGGGCCTACTGAGGTGGTATATTCCTGATATCAGAAGAGTTGCAGCATCTGAGCAATGGCAGTTACTTAACATGCAGCAAGTGTTGTGCCCAGCGAAATTTAGATGTAATTTTGTGTTTGTGTGTGTGTGTGTGTGTGTGTGTGTGTGTGTGTGTGTTCAGGCTTGTGTATTCGCATGTAAATGTGGGTAGGTGCTGTCCTGATTGATGGCAATTAGCATTTTCTAACGGTAACAGATGTTCAGATTGCCAGGAGGCTGGTACCTAATGCCCACGCCACCATCTGTTCCACTGGGCACTGCCACAGGAACCAGTGTTATCAGTGCTAAAATGTGTCTGAGGAGACCTTGTTGGGGCGTATTGAATAGTCCTAACTGAATGGGTTTGTTTTTTTTAAAGGAGGGAGGGGGTCATGACAACAACAGGAAAGACGCTCTCAGGTTTATAAATATTTGGCACAGCTTATTATGGGATGCAGGTTTTCCAACTCAGAACCCTTTTAGTTCTGTGTTACTTAGAGAGAGAGATTTTTTATGAAATGCAGGGTAGTGACTTGTACTCTGCGAATTAGGCAAGTGTATTTGGTGCATTGTTTTTGAGGTGCATGTTCAGGGTTATGGTGGCAGATGTAATGCCCTCTCTCCATCTGTATCCCAAACTAGCTTCCACCAATATCTCTTAGGAAACTTTCACTGATGCATTATAGCACAGGGGAATCCAGCTGTCACAACTGAGAAATATCAGAGTCCTTTCCCTCCTGTAGAGTCAGAAACATGCTGGGTTGAATGATTATGCTGTACAGATTGCAAACAACAATTCTTGCCTTAAAGACTAGCAATCTATGATATTTCACTGGCTTCCATCAGCCAAATTGCATCCTTAATTTGTCTTTAAATGTAAAGCCAGGGAAATCTTGGCTTTTAATTTAATGTCTTTCCTCTCAGTACTTTATTTTTTTAAATTTGCCAATGGTAAATTATTTAAGAAGGTTACAACCAAATTAGCCTGTGAAGAATTACAGAAGGGTTTCATAGTATTAGCAGTGTGTTGATAAATGCAAAGCAATGTACATGGAGGAGTTAAAAAAATCTAGTTATGCTCATGCAGGGTTAAGTAGCGAATTAGGAATTTACCTTCCAAGAAAATATTGCATTTGTCATCAGTGCTGCCCAGAAAATATCTCCGTATGCTGCAGTCACCTAAAGAGGGAATGGGAAGAAGGATGGAATGAGGATTACTCACAAATGTTTAGGAAAGAACATGAAATAATATATTCTGTATAAATCAATAATAGCGTGTCCATATTGTATAGTTGTGTGTACAGTTGAGATTGTGCCTTTTCCCAAAGAAATAATAGTACTGGGCAAGGTAGAAGAAACAGTGATGAAAGAGAAGGTACCATATACATAACTTAAGACTTTTTTCCTTCTTGTAGAATAGATCTGATTAAATAAACTTATTATATAAAAAACATAAGGAGACTGAAAGAACTGAAAAGAGAACACCCTTTTTCCTCCTCCACCCCCGCCTTTTCATACTTGATGCTTGAGCTGGAAGGTGCCCAATGAAATGAACAAGCAGGTGTCTTAAAACAAACAAGAGAAAATACATTTCCTCATATACCACAACTGACCTTTGGAAATCTGCCATCAGAAGAAATAATGGCCAACAGCAACGGAGTTAAAAAAGTAGTGGGGAGGCTAGATGAAATCTTGGAAGATGGGAATATGTAAAGCTACTAGATAGAGCTACTACTCTGTCTACTTGCCGTCGCCTACTTGGAGGCAGAGAAGGGATAACAGCAAATGGAGGTCTCCATTTAGAACTATGGTGGTAGTGCTGGAGCTTCTTAGTCCAGCCACTGTTGGAGATGAGGTCCTGGGCCAGATGGACTATTGGCTGTTGTATTTCAACCTGGCGCCCCTCTTCTGTGGGCCAAATGTTGACAGTTGTCTCAGTGGAATGGCTTTCCTTCTGGACAAGTAGTTTGCTGCTTGAGTCATCCTGTAATGCAGAAGTGTATGTGTAGGTTGGTACAATTTTTTGTGTGCTAATAAATTTAATCTATTTGCAGAGTTGCCTGAAAGTGCTCTCAGACAAATGTCAACATGTGCCATAACTCTCGTAGTTTGCATAGTTCTACTTACAGTTACATCTCAGAATTTTGACATTCCTTGTAGCAGAATTTGAATTGCAGTGTCAAACATAAGATGTGGCCCCCAGAAGCTTTTTATCTGGCCCTTGAACTCTCTCAGCACCACCATCAGTTGCTTTTCAGCTGCTGAGCTGTGCTGAGGTGGCAACCCACACTGCTGGAAGGGCAACCCGCATGATAATTGCACTCTCCCATATCTTGAAAATACGACCAAGATTTGCATATTTTCTCTTCTGTCGTTTGCAGCTATTGAGGTCCTAAGTGAGAAAAAAATGCTTATTTTTGGTCATTACCTGCTTAATGACATCATTTCCTATTTTATGATATCACTTCTGGCCCTCAGCAGGCATCATGAATGCTGTTCAGCCTCCTTTATGAAATGAGTTTGACACCCCTGAACTATAACATGAGTAGGATTCCTAGTGCCATGGAGAGGTACTTGACCATTCTTCATATTTTCTGGGACATAAGCCCTGCTGGATCAGGCAAAGGGTTCATCTATTCTGGCTTCTTGCATCTTACAGTGGACCACCAGTTGCCTCTGGGAGCGCACAAGACAACAAGATTCCTGTATCCTGTTGCTACAACCTTGCATCTGGCATTCAGAGATAGGCTATCTCTAAAATGCAGTGATGCTTCATGACTTGTAACCTGTGATGGACCTTTCCTCCATAAATCCTTCTAATCCCCTTTTAAATGCATCTAGGCCAGGTACCATCACAAAGTCCTTTGGCAAGGAGACCCACAGTTTCATTAAACACACTGGACAAAGAAATGTTTCTTTTTGTCTTTTCTAACTCTCCTGTCAATTAATTTTAGTGAATGACCCCTGTCGCTCTGTCCATCCCATGCATAGTTCTATATATCTTACTGCCCAATCCTAACTCCCCACTTGACCAAATGTTCCCTTCCCCCAGGAGGCCTCTGCATGCCAAAACTCCCCCACAGGCTATTGCAAATGCCACATTGGCGTAATTGAAGCTTCCCATTATTGCAACTGTGTGTCTCAGGGATGCCTCCCTGATTTGTTTCCTTATTTCAAGGTCCCCTTCAGGTTTTTGATCCAGAGGACAACAGCATATCCCGGTTATTAAAAAGCTCCTTGTGCTTGATAATTTGACCCACAGTGGTTCAATGTGGAGCTGAACCCCCCGACTTCAATTTTGACTGCTAGATTCTACTCCTTTTTTTATATAGATGGCCATCCCACCTCCAAAGCACCCCTCTATATTCCTTCAATTGAGTTTGTAGCTTCTTAGCTTTTAGACTTTGAACATTTATATAAAAATACCTATATACAGGGTTCTCTGAGAAAGGTTGCTTGTTTGTGCTTTTATCCCTGCAGCATCTTGTTCTAGAACTTCCATTTTGTTCCACCTTGCTTCCAAATTTCTACTCTGTCATTGCTTTGTGCTCTAACATCTCCACCCTTATCCCATAGGGATCAATAGTTCTGAAGTGGATGCCAGTCTGCTTCTGTCAACTTTCTCCTTGGGTCAGGTTAAAAGCTGCTTTGCCAACTTTTTAAATGTTATGTGCCAGCAACCTGGTTCTGTCTCGGTTCAATGAAACCTGTCCTCCTTGAACAGGCCTGGCTTTCCCCAAAACATTTCCCAGTGCTGAATTAATCTAAACCCTTCCTCCCAACACAAATGTCTCACCCACATGTTGAGCCCACTAAGCTCGACCTGCCTAGCTGGCCCCATGCATGGAACAGGTAGGACTTCCAAGAACCCTACCTCGGGGATCATGGCCTTGAGCTTCCTACCTAGCAGCCTAAATTTGCATCCCTGCTGGATCAGACCCAGGGCCCATCTAGTCCAGCTCCCTGCATCTCAGAGCGGCCCACCAGATGCCTCAGGGAGCATACACAAGACCACAAGATACTTGCATCTTGCTGCCACCTCCCTGCATCTAGCATTCTATTTACACACACACACCCCAGAAAAGACACCAGATTGCAATTGGGTTTAACTTGTGCTACTTAATTGAACACAGTGACCAATTTTTAATGCATGAAATCTACTGCATATACCTTCCCTCCCTCTCCAGTGTAGGCAAAAAGTAGGCAAATCTAGAGTAGGCAAAAAATCTGCTATCCATGACCACTTTGGATGACAAAAAAAAAAAAATCCAACCCAGCCCTCATAATGAGTGACCAGCTAATCTCAGACTGTACATACCCATCATCTAGGCTGGATGCCATCACCACATCCTGTGGCAAGGAGCTTCACAGACTAATTACACGCTGGTTAAAGAAATATTTTTTTTGTCTGTCCTAACTCTCCCAACACTCAACTTTAGTGGATGTCCCCTGGTTCTGGTGTTGTGTGAGAGGGAAAAGAGCATTCCTCTCTCCATTCTATCAATCTCCTGCATTATTTTGTATAACTCAATCATGTCTCCCCTCAGGCGCCTCTTTTCTAGACTGAAGAGCCTCAAGCGCCGAGGCCTTTCCTCATAAGGGAGGTGCCCCAACCCAGTAATCATTTTGGTAGATCTCTTCTGCACCTTTTCTTGTTCCACTGTATCCTTTTTAAGGTGTGGGGACCAGAACTGAACACAATACTCTATGTATGGCCATACTATTGATTTGTTCAAAGGTGTTATAATATTAGCTGTTTTATTTTCAATTCCCTTTTTAATGATCCCTAGCATAGAATTGGCCCTCTTCACTGCCGTCACACATTGGGTTGACACTTTCATCGAACTGTCCACCAGCACCCCAAGATCTCTCTCCTGAGTTGTCATAGACAGCTCAGACCCTATTAGCCTATATGTGAAATTTGGATATTTTGCTCCAATGTGCATTACTTTACACTTGCCTACATTGAAATGCATCTGCCATTTTGCTGTCCATTCTTCCAGTTTGGAGAGATCCTTCTGGAGCTCCTCACAATCCCTTCTGGTCTTCACTAAACTAGGAATAGTTTAGTGTCATCCGCAAACTAAGCCACCTCACTGCTTATCCCTATCTCCAGGTCATTTATGTACAAGTTGAAAAGCTCTGGTCCCAGGACATATTCCTGGGGCACACCACTTTTCACCTCTCTCCATTGTGAAAACCACCCATTGACAGCCACTCTCTGTTTCCTAGTAGTCAACCAATTTTTGATCCATAAAAAGACCTGCCCTCTAATACCCTGACCGTGAGGTTTTCTCAGCAGCCTTTGGTGAGGGACCATGTTAAACGCCTTCTGAAAATCCAGATATATAATATCCATGGGTTCTCCCACATCCACATGCCTATTGACTTTGCCAAAGAATTCTAAAATAATAATAATAATAATAATAATAATAATAATAATAATAATAATAATAATAATAATAATAATAAATAATACAGGTATTTATATACCGCCTTTCTTGGTTGTCAGATTTATCCTCAGACTTTATTCAAGATGGTTTACATAGGCAGGCTATTTAAATCTCCGTAGGGATTTTTACAATTGAAAGAAGGTTCTATCTTTCAAGAACCACAACATTTCAGATGAATCTTTTATGGTCTGTAATCACTTTCTGGCCTCCGGATTCCTCCCACGCTCAGAGCAGATGGAACAACTCGGCTCAGCTTGTCAGCTGCTTCAAGGTCGCACGGTGCCAGAGGCCTCGAACTGGCGACCTGCGGATGTTATTTTCAGGCAAACGGAGGCTCTACCCTCTAGACCAGACCTCCTGCCTAAAAGGTTTGTGAGGCAAGACTTAACCTTACAGAAGCTATGCTGACTCTCTCTCAGCAAGGCTTGTTCTTCGATGGGCGCAATCCTAACCCCTTATGTCAGTGCTTTCCAGCACTGACATAAGGGCAATGCAGCTCTGAGGTAAGGGAACAAACATTCCCTTACTTTGAGGAGGCCTACGTGAGTGACACCCAACTGCAAGATGCAGCACATGTCCCATTGGCACCGCTGTGCCAGTGCTGGAAAGTACTGACATAAGGGGTTAGGATTGCGCCCTATGTGTTTTAAGATTTTATCTTTAATGAAACTTTTTGCCATCTTACCCAGAGCAGATATTAGGCTGACTGGCCTGTAGTTTCCTGGGTCCCCTCATCTTTTTTAAAGATTGGCATGACGTTAGCTATCCTCCAATCCTCTGGCACCATGGCCAGTGTGGTATGTGGGGGGAAGGGAGTTGCACAACGTTTGTATTATGCATGGCTTCCTGTGAGTAAGTTCCACTGGGCTCAGTGGGGCTTACTTCAGAGTAAGTACATCATGGATCACATTTTTCGTGTGCAAGGGCTGATTTGGAACCTCTAGCAGAGAACAGTTAGCCTTACTTTTCTCTCCCTCTCTGTTTTGATTTTTTCCACATTCATTCTCTCTCTCCCTGATTTTAGTGGGTTCCCCACACTCTTTTTCAGGCAATAAGCTCTAAAGTGCTCTTCTAAAGCTTTACGATAATAATGTTGAAATGGAAATGAAAGTACCATCCTTCACCCACCAGTAGGAAATTTCAGTGCTTAAGGGTGCCTCTCTAGAAATCTAGATTTTCCCTAACTCTTAGACTCCCCTTTGAAGCAAATAATTTTTTAGTTCATTTGGCCCCTTTGTGGGTTTTATTTTTGAAAGTTTCTAACTTCTGCAAACTTTGGGAGTTCAGTAAGTACCCAGAAACTTCCATCTCTTTTGTGGGTATTCTTGTTTTGGCCTATCAGCACTGGAAGGGGGACTTCAGAAATAAAGAAATAGATACTGTTCCAATAAGATCCGTTATGCTTTGCATAGTTCCATAAACAAAAATGACAGGTTCCTGCCCTCAACAAACTTAACAATCTTAATTTTGACAGTTGTGAAAGCACTTGGAGAGATTAAGGAAGCAATAGATGAATATGGGAAAAATACAATTATATGTATTTTAATCCTGGTTACGATTGGGCAAAGGTCAAGGGTTTTAACCAAAAATGTTACAGGGAAAAGTGAGTTTGAGGGTAGACTTTGAAGAAAAGTGGTGGTGAATGCCACATATTGGTTCAAGGAAAGAAGAAAGAGAATGAACATTGTCATTTAAAAAGGCAGCAGGAGATCTTCTGGCTGCTGTTGGAGTTTCAGAAATGAAGGTTACATATGGGGACATTTGCAGAGATAAGAACAGAAAGATAGAATGGAGCATGCCCATGGAGGCCTTTTCTGAAGGCTGGGTTTGAATAAAGAGGGCAGGTAGCACTCCTCTCTCAGGACTTGTGCTTAATATCCTGTCCTCCTCAGTCCTGCTTCACTTTGCCATTCAAGTCTGTTCAATGAATATGCTTTTGTGGATGAATACACTTCTCTAGCCCAAGGAGGGAGGGAGGGAGGGAGGGTGTGTGTGTGTGTGTGAGTTTAAAACATGCTGCTCATGGATTCAGAATATATACTTCTGAATTACAAATGCCTTCTCTGCTTCCTTTCCCATATTGTCTGCCAAGAGACTGGGAACACCAATTGTTTTTTTCCTCCTCAAAAGTCAGATGGTGCCACCACCGCACCTCCCTGCCCCATTGAGATAAAGCTGAGCCTCCCTTTTAGCCAGCGTGCTCCAAAATCAATATGACAATCTTTAGCATGCTCTCTTGTTCTTGTTCCTGTCCGCCAGTTTTGAGCTGTAGCGGCAGCAGGAGCTGGCCTGAGCTGCCGGCACACCAAGTGCTAATTATTACGAATTCTGGGGAAGTCTGGAAATTGGCTGAGCTGTTCCTTTCTGCTGCCTGGGAATAGGGAAGGGCAAAGCTGTGGGAATAAAGCAGTTCAATTCAGTGATACTTTATTGACATAGTGAGTGATGCATTGTGACATAATCGACAAGATTCTGTGAAACTGATAAAGGATTTTCTTGTATTTCTACATATTCGTGATCCTGGAAAACAAAATAAGTGTTTCAATCTTCTCTTAGTCATGATGATGGTATAATTTCTCTTTCTTGGTCTGAGCTTCATTTTGTATTGTCCATGTTCTGCGATTGCTACTCATACAGCATGTCTGCCTTAGCTTGCAACTCCTGTTTAGATGATCTGCCAGCGCAATAGTTCTTTGCAGTGATGAGTAGTAATCTACCTCACTTAACTTATAGGTGCTATTTCTGACAATGACTATGTTCACTGCTTTGGCCCTGTCTCTCATCCAGAAATCTGAGCACTTGATTTGTTGTATGATTGGACTTATTGAATTGGAATTATAGACCACTTTATCAAAATGTTCAGTGTTTACAGAACTTTAAAATCCTGCATAGGTGCAGTGTGTGCTCTGCTGGTTTCATAGGCCTTGAATATTTTTTTATAAAAACTACCTAACACCAATAACTACCTACGCCAATAAGGTATCATTCAAAAAACCAAGAGAGTGTTCTTGAGTGGTATTGGTTTCAAATCTGCTGATAACGGGCCCCCAAGCTGCTCTTTGCTGCAAATAGCCACTTTGGAAGCAGTTAACATGAGGCAGACTGATTTTCAGCAGGAAAAGTGTTCTGGGGTGGGAGAAAGATTAACCTCTTAACAGTCCACCCCCCTGAATTGCCAGATTAGATGCATTAAGCAACATTAGATTTTTGAGATGGTGTTTGGTGAGCCATTAGATATTTGATTTTCTCTGTAACCGCTTTGTGAACTTTTTGTTGAAAAGCGGTATATAAATACTGTTGCTGTTGTCACAAGGTTTCCATCTTTTGAAAAACTGGGCAAAAAATGATGCTGGGGTGCAGTCAAGCAGTAAAGGGGTGGTGTCCAGCAGTGGCCCAAAATTCACTTGAGATGCTGCCTGTGCATCTGAGGATAAGACAAAAACCTGGAGAAACCGGATCATTTTGAAATCGAAACAGAATATTGGTGCCTGGTCAAAAGCATGATTATTGGATGAAGAGCTGGACCAGCAGTTGGGCAAAGCTCACAAATTTGGCTGTAGTAGGTAGCGCTTTGGCAAAACCACGTGAAGAAGTGGTGGCTGCCCTTGTTCCTTTTGGTCTGGAGTTCGCTTTGAGTCACTTTGAGTAAAGGGGGCATACTGTAAAATGCTTAGTGAGGGATGGAATGACAGTGTGTCCTGTGTGATTATATGCTTTCCATTTGTCAACAGTTCTTGGCCAGGAGATTACAGTGGAGATGTTTTCCTCTTTACTTTTCTACTCAGCAGACTGAGAAATAGCAATAAGTTTGGAGAGAAATCCCAAGCGGGTAGTCTGTACTAGTAGTGTGTGTCCCCATCCATGCATAGCATGAGGAATATGTGCGCATTTTATGGAGTTGGTAGGCATGGAAGTGTGTGTTTGGCATCAGCCTCTAGTTCTCTCCATTGTATGTTGTATCCTTTTGCATGAGTATGATTCGTCCTGCATTCTAGACCTGAGTTTTGGTGGGCCACTGTGAT
Organism: Tiliqua scincoides; assembly: GCF_035046505.1. Classification (NCBI taxonomy): domain Eukaryota; kingdom Metazoa; phylum Chordata; class Lepidosauria; order Squamata; family Scincidae; genus Tiliqua; species Tiliqua scincoides. Next base: position 151,695,672 of record NC_089822.1, read on the forward strand.
ATGCTTATACCCTATGCAAGAGAAGAACTCCTTCCAGCTGGTGGAGAGTTAGACCCCATCTAAATGGTACACATAATTATTTTATCACTGGAATAAGTCATTGGGAAGTTAAAATGGGTTCCTGGTGTGGAATAGGGTGGAAATCTTATGTGACAACACAGTCAAATGAATCTTAATATCACTTGATGTTAAGTAGATTGATTAGACCAAATCTTACTTGTGAGGTTCTTAAGCTATTTCAGAAAGCCATTCTTCTGTTCTGAGGGGTTCTGGTCATTGACCCTGAAAAGCAAGCAAGTGTAGGGCAGCCCAACATGTATATGTGTGCATGTCTGCACCATCTGATGGCTGCAAAGAAGTGTGAAATGTGGCATGAAATGTGCAAACAGCCCAGGGTTGTAGGGTTACTTCATCCTGTTCCATGCCTCTTGTGCTTCTGTTCTGCATTGCACTTGCTGGCAGAAGAAAGCATCTTCTCTTTTCTGTCATTAAATGCTGTGGCTCGGGTAGATTTCGCCAAGGCATCAGCTGGCCAGGAGAAATGTTATTTTTCAGCAACATTTACCAAGTCCCTTCTGGGGGAGACAGTTGGCAGATTGCCTGCTTATTGTGCAGTACTGAAACTTGGGGAAGCCAGCAACGGCAGCAAGGTGCCCTGTGGAAAAGAGTGTTCTCTTCTACCTCTGCTTGCTAGGTTGCCAAGAGTACTGAAGGCTCTACTGCCTCATCTGTGATGCAAGCCTGTGGGGCCTATATTCAAGATATTTATGAATAGGAGGTGGGTTTCAAAACAGGGAATGGAATCTGAATAACTTTTATATGAGGTTGTCAAGTAGTAGCAGTCTGTCAAGAAGCAAAATTCACACTAGCTCTTGAGCTGTCGAGAGCAGGGCTAGGTCAGCAGAGGGTTATGTGAGGCTGAACTAGGATAACAAGTTTCAGGCTTTGGCATGGAAACTCAAGCTTTGACTTGCCTTCTCTGGGCCAACAGTTCACATCTCTATACTGCCAGGTAGCCTACCAGCATGCCTGTGCCCTTGGCTTCCTCTTTAGAGACATCTGCCTGCCTAGAACATAGTGGAAGGAAGATTTTATGTGCATGTAGTAGGTGCACAAAAATTAAAATTAATTGGTGGTGACTGTTATATAGTGGGTCCATGCGAATAAAGGAAGGCATAGAGATAACAGCTCAATACGTTTATTCCATCTTCAGAACAGGACTTGGCAATGCGTCTGACACAAGGCAAACACCTCTGGCTTTTATACCCTTTAGCTCCTCCCAGACTCCCCATGATTGGTGCAGTTGAAACATTAACTAGAGGGCCAATTGGATGGTAGGGTTTTGATCCATCACCCAATTGGCCAGCCATAAGTCTGGGCCAATCAGTTACGCAGGATTCCGATCCTGCATAACTTGCATACATAACACCTCTCCCCACCAAAGTACAGTTCAAGATTAACAAACACAGTCCTCAGAGTGGTGGGGCTGTGCCCGCATTTGCAAGGTCCGGTGAGACTTTGGTATCGGGACCTCTGGTTCCTTAGTCTGCTCTGGGGTTCGCACAGCTATGGCAGAGGAGCTCCCTATAGGTGCACTGACATCAGATGGCTCAGATAAGTCCAGGGAGGTCTCCGGTTCCCGCAGTAACACATCAGGAGTGATGGCCTCTCCGGTCTGTGGCAAGACCTGATACTGGTTTCCAGGGACTGGAATCGGCGTGGCGGGTGCTGAGTCAGCCAGGAGGTGGCGAATCTGGTCCACATGACTATGGAGAGTCTGGCCGTCCTGGATGGCAATCTCATATGAGACAGGACTGGTGACTGCTGGGATCCATGCTGGGCCATTTGCATAGTTCCAAACATAGACTGGGTCGCTCAGGCTGAACTCACGAATGGCCTCTTATATCTTGGAAGTCAGTGGTCTTTCCAAAATTCTGTCTGGCACAGGATGAATGCCGTCAGCATCAAAGTCTAATTTGCTCATACTCTGGATCCCAGTTATGTGGATGCCAAGAGGATCAAACCACGCAAGGCCAAGGAGACTGGTGTGATGGCCCTCAACAACCACCAGATCCAGGAGCCCATCAAAGTGTTTATAATGAACCTGAAACTTAACCGCACCCTAAACGGGGATGCGGTTGCCCTGAAAATCTGTAAGCAAAAGTCCGATCGGCTCAAGGCTGGGGCCCTTTCTAGGGCAAAGGCGCCGAAAAGTCTCTGTAGAAATCATAGAGAGCGATGATCCAGAGTCCACGTCCATTACGCAGGGAGACCTTTGAATTTCTACAGTCACATGTACCTTTTCCTTGGTTGGCAAACAGACACAATGGATGGGGTGTACTGAAGTAGTGTAGAGCTCTTCCTGGCTGACAGACCCCTGAAGAACTTTCTGGCTCTGAACCCGAGAAGGCTTACTACGACAAATGCGGTCAATATGGCCCCTCTTTCCACTCTTTCCACAGGCCTGACAAGTCACATCGCAGAACCGGCAACTCTGACGCTCATGCAGTTCCCCACAGCTGGCGCAAGGGCCTAGGCTGGAGACCTTGGAGGCTTGCCGGGCCCCAGGTGTAGGTGCTTGTGGTTCCTGGCAATCATTGTGTCTCGACATACCTCGATTAATTTGTAGCACCTCCCCTTCTTCCAAACGGTCTGAGGCCTTGGCCTCATGGTGAGGTCAGCTCTTCGCAAAGAGTTTCCTCTGAATCCTTTCGTCCTGGAGGCCACATACGAACCGGTCGAGAAGCATTTCTTCCAGGTCTCGGAATTCACATCTTCATGCAAGACGCCCTGCTTTTCCAGTGAGATGAATAGTAAGGGTACACGCCTGGTTGGGCCAACCTCTAAACCCTCTGTATCAGTGGTTCTCAAACTTTTAGCACCAGGACCCACTTTTTAGAAGGAGAATCTGTCAGGACCCACCAGAAATGATGTCATGGCTGAAAGCGACATCATCAAGCAGGAAAATTTTTAACAATCCTAAGCTGCAATCCTACCCACACTTACCCAGGAGTAAGTCCCATTGATAATTATCATTGTTTAAAGCATAGTCATAGAAGCCTGTTAAAAGTACAGAGCTGTAACCTTTCCCCAAATGCAACCACATTCCATGGTAGCATTAAGTCTAATATATTAAAAAAATATATTTAAATGAATGGGGACCCACCTGAAATTGGTTTGTGACCCGCCTATTGGGTCCCGACCCACAGTTTGAGAAACAGTTTTGTATTGATGGTGGTAGCAGTTGTGCCCATTGTACTGTCAGGGAGCAAAGAGGGTTCCCTGGGGAACCAGTACAGGATTTTGCCCCAGGGCTTTTAGCAACCTGGCATCAGCACTTAATGGCTCTCCTGTATTACTGCTAGATGCAGGGAGGCAACAACAAGATGCAAGTGTCTTTATGTGTGCTCCCTGCGACATCTAGTGGGCCACTGTGAGATACAGGAAGCTAAACTACATGGGCCCTGGGCCTGATCCAGCAGGGCTCTTCTTATGCTCTTCTCTTTTCTGTGTTGGCATGTAGTGCAGGAGGTATGAGACTGTGTCAAGGGATGTTTGATGTAAGGGATGATGTTCACCATGTTCTCATGGTGAACATGTGTGTATAGATGTATGAGGGTCGGCTCCCTTTCTTTAATGATCTATTTCACATTATTTTTTTGGTTCTTCTTCATGGATTTACTACTTGCTTTCCACCTTGGGGCACTTGTGGATAAGTTGTATACTTTGTGATTTTGGCCTTGTGAAACAATAAGGAGTCTAGCTTTCTGTTTGGTTGATTTTCAGGAGAGGGAGGAAGAGAATTGTGCAGGCCAGGAACCAGGTTTGTCTTTCAAGAGTTGGCAACCCTGTGACATCACCAGATCTTGCACAATGAGCCTCTGGCTTCGGGATACTGGAGATTTAGAGATGGGCCTCCCAATCCTGACTAACTCCCCTCATGAGGGTGCAGCATTGCCAATGCAACTTCCACTGTATCTCATGGGGGAGTTTTGGTATGTTGAGACCTCCCTGGGGTAAGGAAACATTTGTCCCCTTGCTCCGGGGTAAGCCCCAGCAGCTACCATGGGTCATCTCAGACCTGTTCCAGTTCAATAGCTGGTGCATGTCCATGTTGGCTGGTGAAGGTAGACCTAGTCCAGGAAGCAGGTGAGGATTCAGCGGGTGCCACTGAACCCATCCCTTTCCCAAGTCAGATCCACCCTTCTCATTGCCTCCCTCCTGACCCCAGCACTGTCTTACCTGCTGCATTGGGCATCTGGCATCCATTTTCACTCAGACCTGGTCACTTGCTGCTTGTGGTGGCAGCCAGGCTGTGAATACTGGTGCTATCATATTTAGGACAACTGTTTATACTGGTGGAATGCACTTTCTGCTGGTGTAATTGGCCAGTAGAATTGGGCTGTGAGGAAAATATGACATGGAAAGATGACCTGCTACTAGGAAGGAAGGTCAGGCAGGGCTGCTGACGTGCTGGCATTGCAAAGCACTGGCAGGGAAAGGTAACAACATGCTAATCTTGGTTAGCAGGATTTCTAAACAATTACTGGCAGGGTTGTGTTGAGTGCACTGGTGGAGCAGAGTTGTAACATGTAGTTGACGCTGCAGCCAGTCTAATCTGTGTTCTGAGCATTGGCAATATTCTCAGTCCTGAGGTTGCGGTGTAGAGGCCAGCCTTATTTTTAACCCTGGGCAATTTTGTGGTCATTCTGCTGGGAACTTGGATTTAGATTAGGTCTGAGGTGGCTGCAAAAGCAGCTTAATCTTGTGCGCCCTCCCCTGCATTGCTCTGCTGTTCAGCCTTCCCTGGGGAGTCTCTTGCTCTGCTTCAGAGTTTTCTTACTGCGATGATTATTCTTTCTGCTCTGGCATCCGTTACAGTGACAGCAGTCGGGGAGAGCGGAGCGATCGGAACAAATTTCTCATAAAAAGGAGCTAAGTTGATGAAACCATTACAGTGCATGCATCCTGTACTCGATCATTGTGACACATCAGTGGGGGAGGCGTGGGCAGGAGACACGCACGTGCGAATGCGGGCGCGCGCACACAGAATGAGTGAGCGTCACTTCAAGCAATCTGGGCCACATTCTGTCCCTTTTAAAAAAATTTCCTGCTACTCCTCCCTTGCCTTTTCTCTCACTACCCTTGCCTGTCATGTGAGTTAGCAGTCAGTGCCAACCTCCAGGCAGTCTGCTTTCACTTGCTAGTACTGGATAGCAAGCGCCTATCCCCAGTTAGATGCCAAGGCAACAAAGGAAATGCTAGATGGACCCCTATTGTTGATCCAGTACTTGACCCAGCCTTCCGTTTCCAGATGAGAATCTTCTGGGTCAGTGAGTGCCTGTTTCTCATCCGTGTAAAGAGGAATACCAGGATATGTGTAGTGACAGCAGATGTGTTGAGGTTGAACTGTGTTTTTAAAAGACTGATAAGCTCTGTTGGTGGATGGTTGCCTTAGACTCAGACTCGGGACAGCATTATGGAGGCATTATACTTGTGTGAATTTATCTTTTACGTGTACCTGTACCTGTTAAATATCTGGGCCAATCAGGTTTTTCAGGCACATGTACATAGGCTTTTCATATTTACAAATACATGCATATTTTAGGGAGTAACTGCATGTTATGCTGGAGAGTCATGATTGAACTCCCTGTCCTCTTATTAAGAGAGAACCACTACATTTCACCGTGGTAGCTATAGTGTTGACTACGGTCAGGAAGTCTTGAGTTCAAATATTGCCTTAGCTGAAAAGCTTGCTGGGTGGATGTATCCAGCAAGTTCTTTTCTCAGGCTAAAGTACCTCCTGGGTACAAAACAGCAGCAGGGAGAAGAATCTAAGCTCCTTGGAGGAAGAATGATAAAACAATATGTATTGTTGTATTTGTATGTATGTATTTGTACACACAAATGTATTTTTAAGTGTAAGAGCTATGGGACAAGATGGGAAATGACTTGAGGCAGTGCCACTTGAGGAAAGGGGGAGCTAACCCTCTCCTCCCGACTCTCCCCTCTCCCCCCTCATTTCCGTATTGAAATTCTCTCCCTCTGTTGTTCATTCCATTGGTAGGAAACTGGCACTATATGGATAACTGTCTCTTCCCCCACCACAGGACAAAGTTTTTGGTGGGATGGGAAAGTAAAACCCCCTCTCCTCCAGTGAGCTTGCTTCTTAGTGTGTTTCCTTTTTTTTTTTTAATGTTGGGAAATCTGACAATGGATGTGCCGTGTATTACTGCACTCTGACTGTACAAATGCAACACATTTGTTTAGCATTTGGTCCATTTATTCTGGAAAGAACCAGTGTAAGGCCAATATTTTCCGCAACCATCAGTGTTTGCTCTGTATTGAAAGGGGTTCCATTCTCCCCTAAAGTCTGAGGGTATTTTAGATTAACTCAGTGGAAGCCCAAGTGGCTTCAGTGGCACAAAGCACCTTTTACCAGCTTTGGCTGGTGTACCCACTGTGACCTTTCCTAGACAGAGAGAGCTTGGCTGCAGCCACTCATATCAGCCTGCCCAGGTGTTGCAACCTGAGTGCTGTGGCGCGAGGTCTAGTGGGGCCATGGCTCAGCAATGGTAGCATCCCAGTTGGATTATTGCAATGCACTGTACTTAAAGTGCCATGGAAGACTTCAGAAACTGCAGTTAGTACAAAATGTGGTGGCTACAGTATTAACTGAGGTTGGGTTATGAAGCACATGCCATTGAGTTGCTGGCTCCCAATTTGGTTCTATGCGCAGTTGACTCAAGGAGCTCAAGGACTGGCTGCTTTCATATCAACCTGTGATCAGCCTTGGGATGCCCTACTCCGGGTTCCTCTGGGTTGAGGTGCTGTGGCCAGGAATCCACAAGAGGGCTTTTTCTGTGTGTTGATTCATTTGTGGAATACTCTCCCTAGGGAAGAATGCCTGTCCAGGGCCTCTGAGAGGAATGTTTTCAGGGGGTACAAAGTTTCTTTTGGACCCCTTCGCAAAGGGGGAGGGGTGAAAAAGAGTGAGGGAGGGTGGCAACAACTGGAAAAGTCTTCAGAGCCCAGGTTTGCCAGGCTTACCAATGCAGGCCTGCGCAGCACCAGCAGCTAGATACAGTAATATGAAAAACTTTAAGTCTCTCTAAAGTATATTAACTATAGAAGGTCTTTGCAGAAAATTAGCATAATTATATTTAGGGCCACTCTAGAATTGAAAACGTTCTGTGTACCAAAACTGACTTTTGCAGCAGCTGCAGTCCCACATCCATGTCCCTGGGCTCCTGTACACACTTTCAAGGTAAGCAGATCCACAAGCCAAAGAGCTACTGTAGCAGGCCAGTTTCCTCCCAGCTTTGACGCTGCGCATTCCCTCGCCCAGTGTATATGTCTTGCGGTAGCTGCTGCCACTACATGCCCACAGTAGTGTCTGCAGCATCCTGAGCAGGCAGCAAGTCCAGGTGAGATTGGAAAATGTAAGATTCCAGGAAATTTCTGGGCCCCCTCCTTTGGCTCGTGGGCCCCCCTTTTGACCCTGGGCTCAGGTACAAATTATCTTCTTTACCCCTCTCATGGGCCCTGTGCCTGGCACTGCATCTATATCATTCCCATTCCAGGTGCAAACCTTTATTGTTACTATCCAACAATTCATTGCCAGGTGCAAACCTTTATTGTTGCTTTTTAATGTGCGTTCTGTTGTACTGCCTTATTTAATTTTGCTATCTAGTCACTATTGTTTTCATTCCAATCTTTTTGTGGTTGTGATTTTGAAATTTTGTAATCTGTCCTGGAGTTTTCCAGCTAAAGAGTGGGGCAAAATTATTATACATGAGTAAATAAACGATCACAGTATGTAGCTCTGTTCTCAGGAAGACTTGTTCTCTGCTGTGTCTGTGCAGGTAACTGTCATCCAGACATGGTGCTTGGTGCTGATAATCTCCTGCCTAGCTTGTGGTGGTGTATTTCTTATTGGGTCAGGTGGTACTAATTTCTTTCCAAAACATGAGCTAGGAATTAGCGTGGGATGCATTCAAATGTGGAATCAACTTTCCCACAGCAAAGAGTAAGTAATTATTGAGCCAAGAATACAGAGATGTGTGATTTCATTTTATTGCATTTGTTTATTTTGAATTTTTCTTCCTCCAGCTCTTTAAGCTCTGCTGCCAACGAATTATGACTCTTACAATACCCCACTTCAATCCTGTGTTGTGTAACATGCTTGTTGTGACTGAGCAGCCATAACCTGATGACCTAATAACTATGAAGAAACCTGCCTTTCTGTCAACTTAATGGTTCAGGCTGGATAGCTTCAGGGAGAAAATACATGTTCTTAAACATATGAGACAAGGGAATTCCAGAGAAAAGAAGATTGCCAGAGCACAGGCAGAAATTCTGACTGAAGGGTAGACTTTTTGCAGAGTTGCGTAAGGAAGGTGGACCGTTTTTCAACCCCGTTTCCCAGCAACAGCGCAGAACCTCTCCTTCCCTCTGATTCTGTTTGATGTTTTCCCTGACCCTACTTCCCTCTTTCCTTTGCCCCTGCTGCTCTTGCATCAGTCTTCTGTTTCCTTGTCATGGTGCAGCCCGAGTGCTGTGGCACAAGGTTGAGTGGACCCATGGCTTAGCAATCCAGAGCTTGGTGATGGTGTCATTGTGGAGTGCTCTGGGTGACTGTAGTGGTGGTCATTTGATTGTGGTAGGAGGTGGCTGGATGGTGGGCAGGGTTTGGGGGAGCAGGGTGGGATTTAAGGAGGGATCAGAGAGCTGGCAAGAGGGGAAGGAAGGAGGGAAGAGAGTGTGAGAAATGGAGGGAGAAGGAACAAATAAGATGATAGAAGAAGAGGAAGCAGCTGGGAGAACCCAGGAGTGGAGAAGGAAAGGGACAGAGAAGTCTGGATTGACAGCTGTAGGAGAGGGGGAGGAAAAGGCAAGAGGCAACAGGAGAGGAAAGAGAATGAGGGAAGGCACAACAGAGTGAGAGGGCTGTAACAGTGGCATGAAGAGAGAACTGGGGGAAAGGAGCCGAAGAAGGAAAGAAGAGACAAGACCCAGAGTAGTCCAGCCTCTAGAGCAGGTGTGTCCAAAGTTTTTGGCAGGAGGGCCACACTGTCTCTCTGATACTGTGTCGGGGGCCGGGGGGGGAAAAAGAATTAATTTACATTTAAAATTTGAATAAATTGACATAATTTTACATAAATGAATATATTAAAGATGAACTTATATGAATGAATAAATGGTCTTGCAATAGCTCATGGCCTATAAAAGGGCTTGCACAAAGCAAGGCCAGCCTTTCCTTTGCTGCCACTACTGCATCACAGATGTGAAGTAACAAGCAGTGGAGGGAGACCTAGTCCCACAGCTCACGTGAGAGGTCAAACAGTCGCCCTCATGCTGAGAACAGTTGCATTGGGCCAGTGTGGGCTCCAACAAATCTCTGGAGGGCCAGAGGCTCATTGGAGACTGAGGGCTCCTTGAGGACCGCATTGAGAGGCCTTGAGGGCCGCAAGTGGCCCCAGGCCTGGGGTTTGGGCACCCCTAATCTAGCATAACAGTAACCCTATTGCTCCCTATGCACTCACTAGGAGTGTGCTTGCACCATCCTTTCCAAATTTGATTTCATTCCTCCCTGTCTTTTTTCTCTTTATTTCAAATCCAATTTCACTTAAATGTTTCAAAATGATAAATGCTTCAAATACGATTTAAAGCCTTTATGCAGTATTGTCCCTCAATCTCTGTTTACAGAAAAACAACAAACTATCTCCTACTTTTTAAAACTCCCTCAGTATTTTTGGGAAAGGCATCTTGTTGCCAAATCATTCAAGTGAAAACAAGCTATTCTGGAGCTTGGGTATAATGCTGCTTTCATGCTAAGAAAGGCCTGAAATATATGCTCCACCCCCAGCCACTGTTTTGCATCTTGCTCCATTTGGCAGATCTTAGGAGTCTAGTAAAGCAGTGACCCAATCCTATCCGGGCTTTGTGCTGCTGAAATCCATGATCCACAGCTCAAGCTCCTTTACAGTAGCATGAAAACAGGGATGCTGTCATGCATTTCCAGGCCACTGGGGCAAACCTCTGGTCTGATCCTCAGCCTCAGCCTTCTGATCACCTCCCCCACCACCACAGCAATGCAGTACATGCTTCATTGGTACAGCTGCATATGATATCATGGCAGGGGGTAGGATCGAACTGTTAGTCCCACAAGCCTGTCTGCACCTGGATTAAACTCTGTATTTGGCTGGAGAGAGAACAATTCTGCACCTTTATTTGGGATCAGCCTTCAGCATGCCTCTGGTTGGAATTTTCCAGTTCAGGCTCAGTAACAGGAAGATGGTGGTCCAATTTCATGAGAAAGTCAAGAAAGGCTCTTTACAGAAGTGGCCCAATGCCTTTGAGTACCTATGGCAGGGTGCCATATGCCCCCTCCAGTTGCTGCAACAGCTACCAGTCTCCTCAATCTGACTTGGTGACAGAGTATGAGGAACACTACTGCATTCTCTTCCCACATTTACTGTCACTGAGGGCACCACTCTCCTCTCCTCTCCTCTCCACTTCCTCATTTGCTACATTACCCTCTTCCTTTCCAGATGCAGTGAGCCCAGGAGAGGGAGCAACAGCAATGCTAGAGGGCCCAGCCAATCTGTCCCTGCCTCATGGGCAGGTGGGTCCTGCTCCTTTGTATTTGCCATTTTTTCCTGGGATCAAAACCTGATATGTGCATTTGGTTCGACACATGCCACTGGCATGTGTCTTCCCTTTTCTGAACTCAACCATTGTCAGTGGGGTTTGGGAGGTTTATTTATTTATTTTTCACATTTTTATACTGCCCTTCCTCCAAAGCGCTCAGGGTGGTCTACACAGCTGCTCCCCTCCTTTTGTCCTAACTACAACCCTGTGAGGCTGAGAGAAAGTGACTGGCCCAAGGTCACCCAGGAAGCTTCATGGCTGAGGGGGGATTCGAACCTGGATCTTCCAGGTCTGGATCTTCCAGGTCTAAGTCCACCTCCCAAACCACTACACACCCTGGCTCGCGTTCAGATGTGCCAGCAGCTTGGTGCAGGCCTGCCTCTCTTATGTCAGCAAATGGCAGGCCACACCAGACGTTTTCAACCTTGCACTTTCATAAGCCACCAGAATCAGTCTTCTTTGCCCTGAAGTAGCTAGAAATATTCCAGAGGCCATACCTCCTCTACTCTCCTTCCCAAATTACCCACACCTCCAGCAGCTAAGAATCTGCAGTTGGCACCAGAAAAGTTGCTCTTCCACCCACAGCAGCCAGCCCAGAATAATGATAAATAAGAGAAACAGAATGAAAATGCCACTTTTTTCAAAACAGTCTGTCAAAGTGAAACCATGTAATCTAATTTCATTAGGCCCCGGTGTCCCAGAGATTACTGTGTTGTCAAATAGTGAGGAGAGGAATCTCTCACCAAATCTAATCACCCCGCCCCCACTCCCTGGCAGTAGGGGAATGGAAGATTTGATGCACAGACACCATTCCAAGACCCAGCATTTCCCTCTGTGCCCATCACTTGAACTGGGAACCTTCAGGGGGTTAAGAGTGATATAAAGGTCTTAGCACTTCAATGAAATAATAATAATAATAATAATAATAATAATAATAATAATAATTATTATTATTATTATTATTATTATTATTTATTTGTATTTGTATTTGTATTTGTATTTGTATACCACTTCTTTCAATTTAAAGATCTGCGGAGCACCAATTCACAACAGATGGGACACATCAGCTAACTGGAATAGTGCTGATGGGAAAAAGTATGAGAGGAGGGTTATTTCTCAAATATAGGGCAAATTAGAGAAGAGGGCAGATGTTGCTAAACTATTGGAAGGGGCATAACCAGTGGAGACTCCTCCATGGGGCAAATGGGGCTTGGCCCCTCCAAGAAAAAAAAGAAGGGAAAGGTATGATTAGCCTCACCAACACCAAGAAAAGGCATGATTGGCTGCTACTGGGCACCACGTGTTCCAAATGAGATTCTTTCTTGGCTGCAACACGTTCACCACACAGAAATGGTCTCTATGTAAGGAAGTATGCGAACACTGTAATGTTTAAATTGCAGAACAATCACTCTTTCTACAACAACTACACTGCTCAGGCAGCAGCTATCCAATCCAAGCATTTATAGCAGAATTCACTATAAACATCATAGTGACACCTGGGCTTCTCATCACTGGGTAGGAAAAGCATATCAGCCTCTTGTTTGGAGTTTCCAAAAGGAGACTCCTCCTTTGCTTGATCAGCAGCCCTAAGGCCCAATTCTATCCAATTTTCCAGTCTTGGTGCAGCCATGCCAATGGGGTGTGTGCTTCATCCTGTGCTGATGAGGCAGTCACAGAGGCCACCTCAAAGTATGGAAACATTTGTTCCCTTACCTCAAGGCTGCATTGCAGCTGCACTGGTGCTGGAAAGTTCAGTAGGATTGGGCCCTTAGAATCAAATGAAAAGAATGAAATGTCGAAGGCCTCCTTCTCACAATCCTTCTTCACCTTCCTTCGCAAGCAGCAATAGGAGAAGAAAAGAAAAATTTTTGTCGGAAGACTTATAAGGTTAGGTGAAATCATGAAGCAACCTAGGAAAGCTGAATATGTCTGTTCTTCTGAGTAAATGTGGTCAACTTCAGCTTCCACAGCTACTACATCCAAGTTCTAAAATATACCAACAAAGGATTTTGTACTTGTGGATATTTGGTGCTAGGAAGAAGCCAAAGGTAATGAAAGGTGAGGTGGGGAGTGCATGTGCATCCCTTGCACCTATCCAGTATGCTGTTTTGGCAAGGCAGATGAGCAAAATCCCAAAAAACTTGATTGTAATATAATGTTTTCCCAAGGGCAGAACTTGGCCATTTGAAGTACAGGAGCCTACCAGCCCCATAGCACCTCTTCTAGGCAAGGAACCTGGCATTCATGATGCATTCTGACAGGGCTTGCCTGTGAGCTGAAACTTGGAGAGATGGCTCCACAGATACTCACTCCCCAGAGAGCAGCCTTGTCAGACTCTGTTGGGAGTTTAGTTTCCTTCAGGCCTTTCCTGGCACTGCTAATAAGCTGTTTAAAGCCTCAACGGCTGCATGCGCCCAGGCAGAGTTGCCAGAGGAGCCATGCAGAGCGTCTCATTAAAATAATTAGTTTAAAATCTACAGGACAGCAAAGAAAGAAAAGTGAGAGAGTATGCCCCTCACTGTGTACCGACTGCCTCAGTCCTTCGTAGAAAGTCCCATGTGATGGTCAAAGTGAATACATTTATAAAGGCATGTTCCCTCTGCTTCATGCAGTTTCATGCAGGGTGTTTGCAACCTCTTCCTTTCCTTTATTTTGGCCCTCAAAAAATTAGGACCCATCCTCCCTTTAACCCTGAGCATCGGAAAACAGAGGCACTTCCAACCAGTGGGCTATTAGAGCAAATGGATTGTCAAAAGGACAGAAGAGGAACCGTTTTTTTTACTTAAAACATTTACAGACTGCAAGCTCAGAGTGGTTTACAGTGGGTAGATTACCACTTAAAACTGTCAAATGAAATCCTGAAAACAACGTACACCTGTACAAACTTCCTAGAGCCTTCAGACTGATGAAGTCAGCACTGCTTCAATTCAGAAACAGAATTTCAACACATACGCACACCACTTTTTAAAAAATGAACGGGAACACATGGCAATACAATGGACACACCAATGCCAAAGAGAACAGTGACTGTTCTTCCAACATTCCTGAAAGCTCAGCTACACTAAGAAAGTGCTTCACAAGCCACAGCCAAGAGAGTATTTTTGTTTTTCCTTTCAAAAGGATTCATAGATTGCGGGCTCTGGAGTTTCATGACCAGTGAAGCGGATTCCTCTTCTCTGCCTTCCTTGTGTACCTGTTTGTAATTAAGTGCTGCCCCTGTTAGACTTCATTTAATAATGCATTGGGATAAGTAAGGATCAGTCAGAAGTTACCTAGTGTTGTGATGTCATAGTACACAGGCCTTTGAGGTTCCTTTACTAAAACACCAATTCAGAAAGGGTTTTTGTTTTTGGCATGCTTGTTATAAGAACTAAGAACAGTCCCACTGGATCAGGCCATAGGCCCATCTAGTCCAGCTTCCTGTATCTCACAGCGGCCTACCAAATGCCCCAGGGCACCAAATGCCCCAGGTCACCAAATGCCCCAGATAACAAGAGACCTCATCCTGGTGCCCTCCCTTGCATCTGGCCTTCTGACATAGCCCATTTCTAAAATCATCATCTAAAATTGTCACTTACATAAACACTATCATCTGCTTCCAGGAATTCTGGACTGAACTGAATTACTCTAGGTATGCCCTAGACATGAAATTAGCTCTACTTTGAGCAATTCTAGTCTTGTTTGCCTCAATGGTGCTGGACCTGGGTGGTAGGACAGTACATTAAAATCACTTATAGTGTCTCTAAACATCATAAACTGAATTGGCCTACTCAAAAAAAACCACTGCATATACACAGAACACACACCTGCATCTACTTCTTGGCTGCCGAGCTCAAGGTACTTCACCCTCCTGACATGCTACTTTGTTATTGTGTTTCCTGAGATCTCACTATCTGGTCCCCATTTATCAAGGAATGTATTTTGATCTGCTATCCATCAGCACAGTCATGCCAAATATGCCACCATCATACTGCCTGTGGTCCTTAGGCTATAAACAGCTCTTTTGCTACTTACTGTGCTTCTAGTATGAATCTGAAACACATATAAGGGTTGTGCATGTTCTGCTACCATATACCCATATCCCTCTCTAGTCTTCCCCCAGGGTTCTTATGGACAACATTACTCTCATGTGCTACTTTCTCCAGGCCTGAATTCAAAGACAGACTTGCACAGTTAGCCAACCATCTTTGTCTTCCTTCTTATGCCATATAAAAACAGCATCCCAATGTTACCTGCAGGCTTGAAAACTCCACCATGTTTAACTGACAGCTGTCTGTCTAAATATTTTTCAAGCAGAGGTTATTCCTCTTCCTTTTCTCTCTCCACTCCACACCATTTCTCCTGTCCAGTTCCTGCTGCTGTCCCCGAAATACAAAGAGGCTGTTAAATAAATAAAGTTCGGTAGGAAGGACAGCTAAGGGACAGGAAAGCCTGCGGCTCCTGCAAGCATCAGCTGCCAATCAGTGTCACCCTTAATAATGTGCGCACTGGACTCCAGTTCAGGCCCATAGTCCCATGGAAGCTGGAGAAGGCTGCCACTTCCTACACTAAGCTGTGTGTTGAATTCAGGTAAGCAGAAAGGCCAGTCAGGATTGCATTATTCCCGGTACATACAATGATCCACCCCACTCAATTGATACATTTATATCTATTCTGGTGGTAGGAACCTCTGTGCTGATCTGGGCTGTTCATATCACAGAGTTATCACAGGAGTGCTCTTTTTGTGAAAGTTAGATTGAGAACAGAAATACAAATCTGGGGAGAGTTTGGGTTGAGTATGTGGGTGGATGGGAAATTTATTTCAGTAGGACACACAGAAGTGGGAGGAAGGACATTTGGTTAGGAGTGAGTGTTCTCACTATTTAAAAAAGTGTTTCTGAAAGAAAAGGGTATAGGGAGAATTAAAAATAATACTAGAATGTTATTGTATCCTATAAACCTTCCAGTGCAGAAAGAATCACAGATTATAAGGTGCATGCACACATACAGATGTGAACCTATGAACTTGCAGTGGTGACCAAAAGTGTGATCAAGGAAGTGTTAATTAGTTCAGATTTCCTTTCCCATAGGCTTGAGTGGTGCCTAGTCCTTCCCTGCTCCCCTTACCACCTGTTCCTTCCCACCAATTTAAAAAAAAAGTGGTGAGCCCTCTCTTGAGGAAAGAAGCAGAGCCCAATCACCTTGTTCTTGGGCTTCCCCTTTCTCAACTCCTGCTGTGCCATTATTCTAACATTCCTGAAGCCATTTCTACTTCCTACTCCCCCCTCTTTCTCCTAGAATGACAAGGTAGAAGTTTTGCCTGATGAAGTGTCCCTGTGGTGGTGAGGCAAAGTGTCCAGAGTGATCTATGACAGGGATAAAGCCAGCAGAAGGGTGAGGCAGCAATTGGCAAGGGCCGAATATAAATCCTAGAGCTGACAGGGCCACAGATGAGTTGCTTAGTTTATGGGGGTGGGAGAAGAGAAGTTGAAATTTGATTCTGCCCTGCCAGCAGGTATGAGGGCTTCACTGAGAGGAAGGCAAAGCAGAAGAGGTCACAGCAGACACCAACATTCAGTGAAAAACTAGATACATATACTTACGAATGCAGTGAACTGCAGCCTACAAAAGCTTATGCTAAAATAAATTGGTTAGCTTTTAAGGTACTCTGTTGTTTTTGAAAATTTAAGACTGCCAGTTAGTATGTCTTTTCCTTGAAAACTTTGTTTGCCTGAGGGCCTCAACATAAGCAGGGGAGGCTCTGAAAAGGAAGAGACATCTTTTCCCTTCCCTGCACAAAGAGAGAGATACAGACTAGCCCGTAGGTGAAATAAGACCTGGCCTGTCACAGTGAGGTGATGTGAATAAAGGAGCAGCCTGAACAGTCTTTACAGAAGTAATTCCAGGGAAGTGGGTTGGCCCTAGCACAGAGCTCCTGCTGATGCAATGGTGGCCCTCTGAAGAAGGTCCTGGTCAAAATAAATAGCCTATTTCTAGTACCTAAAGTGGTACTTAAGGTTGGTTAGACTTACTAGAATGGCTGACCTGCTGCAATATTTGGGCACATCATCTACCATTGAGAGCCTACGGCCATGAACTTCAAACAAACGGGGCAATGGACATCTCATTGCACCCCATGTCATAGATTAGAAAACAGTCTCACAGGTCCTACATTTATCCTCCATTGTATTTGAAGACCAGGAAGAAGAGAGGGAATGCTTGCCAACTTATATTAAAATTAGGGGGAAGACAACTAACCAGTTTGGCAAGCCAAGCTTCCAAGACACCTGACAAATGAAAGAACTCAAAGAACAGGAGTAGGGAGACTTTCACCCTCAATACAAACATTGACAAATTCAGTCACTCCCCATGGAAGGATAAGACAGCCATAGAAATTCTTCACAAGTTATTCTACCTGATGGTTTGCTGTAGGGGTGTGTGCTGATGGTGTGCGCTATATACATTCAGGGCTGGTGCTATCCTTAGGCTAACTAGACAGCCGCCTAGGCTGCAGACCTCAGAAAGGTGCAGTACTGACTTTTAGGGGCACAGTTTTATACAGATTAGTTTTTTTTAACCCATTTTAAAAAGCAACTGACATTTTATATTTTTATTTTAAGATAAACACAGGTATTGGCAACCTTCAGTCTCGAAAGACTATGGTATCGCGCTCTGAAAGGTGGTTCTGGCACAGCGTCTAGTGTGGCTGAAAAGGCCAATCCGGGAGTGACAATCCCTTCCACACCGGGAGCAAGTGCAGTCTGTCCCTGGTCTGTCTCCCTGGCTATGGGCCTTCCTTCTTTGCCTCTTAGCCTCAGACTGTTGGCAAAGTGTCCCTTCAAACTGGGAAAGGCCATGCTGCACAGCCTGCCTCCAAGCGGGCCGCTCAGAGGCCAGGGTTTCCCACTTGTTGAGGTCCATCCCTAAGGCCTTCAGATCCCTCTTGCAGATGTCCTTGTATCGCAGCTGTGGTCTACCTGTAGGGCGCTTTCCTTGCATGAGTTCTCCATAGAGGAGATCCTTTGGGATCCGGCCATCATCCATTCTCACGACATGACCAAGCCAACGCAGGCGTCTCTGTTTCAGCAGTGAATACATGCTAGGGATTCCAGCACGTTCCAGGACTGTGTTGTTTGGAACTTTGTCCTGCCAGGTGATGCCGAGGATGCGTCGGAGGCAGCGCATGTGGAAAGCGCTCAGTTTCCTCTCCTGTTGTGAGCGAAGAGTCCATGAGTTGTGAGCGAAGAGTCTCCTGTTGTGAGCGAAGAGTCTGCCAAGATTTTGGACTGACAATCAGCCTGAAGAAAACACAGGTCATGGTTCAGGATGTGGACTCACCTCCCTGCATTACAATCTCTGAGCATGAACTGGAGGTTGTCCATGACTTTGTGTACCTTGGCTCAACGATCTCCGACACACATTCTCTCGATACCGAGCTAAACAAGCGCATCGGTAAAGCAGCTACCACGTTTTCCAGACTCACAAAGAGAGTCTGGTCCAACAAGAAGCTGACGGAACATACCAAGATCCAGGTCTACAGAGCTTGCGTCCTGAGTACACTTCTGTACTGCAGCGAGTCATGGACTCTTCGCTCACAACAGGAGAGGAAGATAAACACAACAACGTGTTTATCTTATGGAATACAATTAATTATAAAGTCTCATAAAAATGTTTGTGGCATAAATAGTTATCCTTGCCCAAGGTGCAAAATAGCCTAGCACTGGCCCTGTATACACACACTCTGAACCTGATGGTAACAGACTAAGGGAGCAATCCTAACCGGCAGTTATGCCGGTATAGGAGCCCCTGGAGGGTCACAAACGTTCCATAAAGCACAACGAACCTGCGTTGGATGCAGCGCAAGTCTCCTGGCTTGGCTGCTCCAGCTCAGGTTTGGATTGCGCCCTAACAGTCCAATCCTGAGTTGCCCATTGTGCCGGGACTGCTGTGGTGCTGAAACGACTGCTGCAGCATCCTCCACGCAAGGCAGCCGCTGGCAGCTCCTCAGGGGAAGTAGCCCTGCATTGCGGTGACTCGATTCTGCAGCAACCCTTTGGCTGCCATAGAATCAAGAGCCTCTGCGGCCTGACACCAAGACTCTGGAAGTGGAGAAGCGGAGCCCCTCCGGTCCCACCTCCCTCCAATTTCCTATCTTTGCACTGTTAAACCGCAGTGGTTGCAACAAGTTTCTTTGAAGTTAAAGATAGCTTTAAAGAGTCACTTCTGAGTTTCTTGCTCCTCCATTGTCACCCCAGAATGCACTGGTATTGACGCTATACTGAATTCAGCCAAGAGATGGGTGAATAATTTCATTAGATTCCTTTATTCACCCTATCTAGTGGCTATATGCAGTATAGTGTCTATACTGGTGGTTCCCAGCCTTTAGGAGACCACAAACCACTGAGGCAAAAACTGGAATTGTTGGGGACCACATGCAACCCCCCCAGCCCTGCACGCAAAAAATACATTTAAATTTGTATTACAGGCAGCCTTCATTATCCAGAACCCCCGTGGATAACAAAAACCACGGGTATTCAAAACCTGCAGTCCCCCGAACCCGACTGGAGTTGAGCTCTGGTTGGTCCCAAGGCTCTTCTGAAGCCTGCAAAGGCCAAGTGTGTCCATCCTCAGCCTCTGCAGGCTTCAGAATGAAGCCCCAACTTGTTCAAAGGCAACTCCATTGCAGAGGCCATGCGTGGATGCGTATGCCCTCTGTGGGCTTCAGAAGAGCCTTAGGAGGCAAAAGGAGCACAACTCCCTTCACCTCTGGGGGCTCCAGGTTCACCCGCACCACGGATTCATGGATTAGAAAAGATTTGTAATTAGAAAGATTTATTAGATTTATTATTTATAGATTTATAGAGAAGATTTGTGGTTTGCTGCTTTTTCTGCCAGCTGCAGCTGCAGGGGGTTCAATCTCTGCCCTCTCTGGTGCCCTCTCTGGGGATAGCTTGCTCAGCAAGACACTGGAAGTGATCTAAAGTGATTTTTTTCCTGAGACTTAGTGGGCTATTTCTCAGGATCTCGTGGATCACCTGTGGTCCCCAGACCCCGGAACCAATGGTCTATATACCAATGCATTCTGGGGTGACAGTGGAGGAGCAAGGAACCTGGAAGTGGGTCTTTAAAGCTATTTTTCCACTGATTTGGTATCCACTGATTTTTTTTTTTTTACTGGGGTTCTGGAGCCTGACTTCTTTTTGGATTCAGTCAGGCATGTGTGAAGAAACTTCCAACCCATCACTGATGAACAGCAAAATGTGATTGCAGTTTGCAGGAATGAAATGATGAAGGCAAGGGTGCTGAGAAGCACGGATGTTGGGAAGTAGGAAAGATGAGAACCTCAAATAGGAAAAGCTACCCAGAAATAGGAAAATTCTGTTGATCCACAAGGCAGAAGGGAGGTGATGTAGCAGGCACTTTAATTAAGGATTAGTAGTGTCATCACCTCCCCCAGTTTCTCTACCTCCCAGAGACATAAGCTTGCATTGTACAGGTGAGGGAAAGGCATAACATTCACCAGCTTTCATAATATAATATAATAAAATATAATATACAGTATTTATATACCGCCTTTCTTGGTCTTTATTCTAGACTTTATTCAAGGCGGTTTACACAGGCAGGCTTATTAAATCCACGCAGGGATTTTTACAAATTGAAAGAAGGTTCTCTCTTTCAAGAACCACCACATTCAAGATGTTACACTCCGATCTGGCCTCCATCCTCCCACGCTCCGAGCAGATGGAACAGCTCAGCTGCAGCTTGCCAGCTGCTTCAAGGTCGCACGGTGCCGGTGGCCTCGAACTGGCGACCTTGTGGATGTTAATCTTCAGGCAAATGGAGGCTCTACCCTCTAGACCAGACCTCCTTCATAGAACTTCACAGTTTGCAGCTCGTGAACAGTTGAACTTAGGTTTTTACATGTACCTGTCCTTCCTCCTCTGACTATGCTAGACTACCCCCAACCAATTTACATGGAGGCTCACCTCTTCCTGAGCCTCTCTCTGGGGCACAGGTATCAATGACCATGATTGTCTAGACCAGGGGTGCCCAAACCCCAGCCCTGGGGCCCCAGCCACTTGTGGCCCTCGAGCACTCCCAATGCGGCCCTCAGGGAGCCCCCAGTCTCCAATGAGCCTCTGGCCCTCCAGAGACTTGCTAGAGCCCGCACTGGCCCGATGCAACTGTTTGACCTCTTGTGAGAGCTGTGGGATGAGGGCTCCCTCCACTACTTACTGTTTCACGTCTGTGATGCAGTAGCAGCAGCGAAGGAAAGGCCAGCCTTGCTTTGTGCAAGGCCTTTTACAGGCCTTGAGCTATTGCAAGACCTTCATTCATTCATGTAAGTCCATCTTTAATACATTCATTTATGTAAACTTATGTAAATTTATTCAAATTTTAAATGTAAATTGATTCTTTTTTTCCCCGACCCCTGACACAGTGTCAGAGAGATGATGTGGCCCTCCTGCCAAAAACTTTGGACACCCCTCTTATAGACTAAGAAAAAAAGTTGATGACTTCCAGGTTTCCCCTCTTCAACAGCTTGACTTCCACTGCTCCCAATTGGTGATTTAGAGTCAGAAATCTCTGCTTTGACACCAACAGAGTTCCTCAGAAAGCATAATCTTTGCCAGCAGATGAAGTGACAGAAGCCCCATTAACAGCGGCATATGCCTGAAAACACACACGGGGAGAGGAGGGGAAGAGGAGAAGGCCTTAGTCACAAAAAGAAAAGAGAAGAAAGGGAGCAAAAATGAAATCACTGGTAATTACTCTGCCACTGCAGTAGGCACATACCCTGCTAATTTACAGTATTAGCAGGGTAGTGGATGTGTGTGTGCTCACATACACCCCCCCCCCCCAATGCCTGGGCAGGGCTGTCCCCTTCATGCACATAGCTGTAATTATCCACATTTACCCTGATTTCATGGAATCTACTTGTCTCACTGAGTGTAAGTATAATTGCTGGGAATTAAATCTGGAGGGGCCATGACCCAGTCTGAGAGTATAAGAAGTTCCTTGTCTGCCAACCTCACTTTGTTTTTTCAGGCACACCCTATGCTGTAGATGGGAGGCAGTCAACTCCTTCCCACCTCTATGTGCAAGAAGGGGAGAGGAGGCAAAGTTGCACTATAGATGTTGCTTCCCTTCCTTACATGTTTTTTTTATCCTCTTCTCTCCAAGAGACAGGACTGCTCGGAGTGAATTTGCTGTCCAGATCTGGGAGAGCTGTGAGTACATCCCGCTCCCTTCTTAATTATTATAACCCAAGGAGTAACCAGATCTGTAAACGTGCTAATGTGCTTGCTGATCTCTCCGTCATTTGGTGTACTTCCTTTGCAACAGGGGAGTACCTGTATCCATGTAGATGCCAACATGTTGGACTTGGTTCTTCTTGGACTCATGGGTTTTAGAAGTGTCTGCAACCTCATTATTTAAAAAGCTTGTGGGAAAGCTTCTGAGTGCTTTGTCATGTAGCAAGGGGCCTACAAGGAACTGGGAACACTCTCAGCTATACAGGGGGCCCCCCATACCTGTCAGTTCAGTTATCAGCGGATCAGGACTGGGCCCCCCAGCACCTCCCCACCTTCCCTTATAAGGCAATAAAAATGTCACTTCCAGTTTCAGAGAAATCAGAAGTCACATGTTCTGAGCTGGTCAGCTCAGTCTGAGGCCGGCAGAGGCTGGGGATGGACGTCCTCAGCCAGGCTCAGAAACCCCTCTGGTGGAGGGATAGCCCCTGGACTGCAGGGATGGGTGTTAGCTTGTATCTGTGTTTTGAGGCATCTTCGGGGGTTTCCAGAATGGAACACCCACAGATAAGGGGGCATGCCTATATATACCACCAACACTGGAGGGCTAGCAGAAAGACAGCATTTTGATAATTCTCTAATCATCTCTTAGTTGTTTGGGTATGACACTTCAGTTATGGAATTTTTGGTAGCAGTGTAAAAGATTGCAGCTTTTCTGGGTGGAAATATGACTATATATTGGTACTACAGATTTTGCCATGAGTTTTTTTTGGGACAAATAGGGGAGGGAGACAGTATCCTCATACTTAACTTATGGGGAGAGAAGTGTTAACATTCAATTAGTCTGTTCAAGCATTCAGACTGTTTGCCTGAAAGTCACTTATAGTGACTTGCATGCTTATAGTGTCTTGTCAAAGAAAGAAACATTTTCACTTGGTGCCAGCAGTAATCAACTAAACATTAATGGGTGGGGGGTGTTGGAGGAAATCTTAAAAAATTGGTTTCCTCTTTAGGGGGGAAGCAGAGTAGCTTCAGCAGCAGACCCCCCCTCTTGCTAGGAATCAACCCCAGGGAAGCTCCCACACCCAGCTGACAGCTAATTAAGAAAGACAAATGACAATGGCTGGTTGAAGTTGCAAAAGAAAGTCATTTACTCACGGTCCATAGAAGCATATGTTACAGCATCTGATTATGATCAGAGGTTACACTAAACTTGAGATAACAAGGCCCTGGAGCTGCCTCATCCTGCGTGCCATGTGGTCAAGATGGCGTTGCCAGCAGAGCCCTGCTGTGACCCATCTTGTCAGGTCAGTGTTCAGTGAGGAAGAGAGAGGGCGTGCTCAGAGGGAAGGGAAGGATATAGTGTCTGGGCCACACCCCCACATAGGTCATCCAAAGGGGACAGGTAAAGTGTAGGGTCACTGGGCTATGGCTTAACCCTTTCAGGACAGTATCCTGCCACCTCTGGACAGCAGACAGAGTTGCACCAACTCCAACGGGGGTGTGTGTGGTGGGCCCCACAGAGGGTTCCCCCGTATCCATGTGGGGCCCTCTGGAACACATCCTTCTCAAATATGGGGAAATATCTATATTTCTTTTTTGCACATTCAGTCACAAGTATGTACCAAGAAGGAAAGAGGTAAGATGAGCAGACAGATTTCACCTATTTCATCTAATTTTCTAGGAGAGATGTTTATTAAACATTGAATTTCTTTGTCAGGGAAAAGAACCAGCAAAACACATAAATTGGAGAGGAGGGGACTTGAATCTCTTATAGAAGGTATACCTTAACTGCAATGTAAATCTGGTGCTTTGTGTTTGCAGCAGGTCAGAAATAGTGATCACAATGATTGGCATGACTGTCATGATTGAACATTGCCAGTCACTATTGTGATCACCTACGAAGAGATTAACAAGACTCATGGAGGTGACATCCATTTAATGACTCTTACCTAAGGGGACCACAGTGTATATTCACACTTGGTAGAGCTGCAGGAAACGACATTGGGAGCAGGGCATCCATCTGATTTGCAACCTTTGCTTGGATGTCTGAAACTTGTGCTGTGCTTTGGGCTGCGGTTTGGTAAGACCTGCTGAACTTATTGGGACTAACTGCTAGCTGAATTATCAGGTTGCATGTGTGCTTAGAGTTGCTGAGGTTCAGTTCTGAAAATCACAGATTTACATGGATTTAGTAACTATGAAGCAAAACAATGATGGACAGGAACAGGCAACTGCTACAGTTTGTGAGATAATGAATTGGTGACTGTTGCACTTGAGACTGGGGCTCAGTGAA
The DNA here is from genome assembly GCF_035046505.1 of Tiliqua scincoides. Taxonomy (NCBI): domain Eukaryota; kingdom Metazoa; phylum Chordata; class Lepidosauria; order Squamata; family Scincidae; genus Tiliqua; species Tiliqua scincoides. Next base: position 151,719,852 of record NC_089822.1, read on the forward strand.
TTGTTGGACTCGTTGAACATTTAATGCTATGAACTGGACCAGCTGACTTGTAAAATTCCTAACAACATAGTCTCTACTCTGGAAAGAGCACAGATGGAAAGTGGAGTGACTCAAGGGTATCATCTGCATCACAATGTCTTGCACTACGGTCATTTGGTTTGCTGAAGTTCTTGACCCACAGAGAGAATGACCTGTCCCGCCCCCCCCAAAATGATCTGAGCCCCAATAACTGTTTTTACCCAGCTAAGGTTCCTATCCTGGAAAGAGTTAATCAAGAATGATTTGTTGTTGTGTTTACCCTGTGGCATAAACATTCTGAAATGCATGCTGGCCTTCATTTGCATATTGATATGTATCCTGAAGGGACTCAGTTTAGAAAGTTTTGTGCTTTTTTAGAAATCCATCTTCCTATGCAAGGGAGGAAATTATTCATAATTAAAAAGCAATAATAACATAGAGTGAAGGAACCCAGCTGTATCATACTGAGTATGTGTGTCTATGTGTGTGCGGGCGTGTAGGGAGGGGTGGTGGTGAGGAAACACGGGAGAATCTATTTTTAATAGTTTCCACAGCAACAGAAGATTTTGCTTACAGTCAATTTCATCCTGCTTGAGGAGCCCATTCCAGTGCTGCTTTTGTGAGACACGTGTGTGTGGGTAAAAATGGTAATGATGGGTGTCCCCTTCTTTGTCCTATAGCATGTTTCAGGACCCAGGGGATATTGTCTGCAAGATAAGGACCATTGAATGCCAAAGCAATCTCTGCTGCTTCTGAAATAGTGTTGCTAACAGCACCACCTGAAGCAAGGCAGCAGCTGCTGTGACATCTGCCTCTGCTTGCCTGTGCCAACCCAGCACCATCTTGACCTTTTGGCACCCTCCTACTCTTGGGCTCTGCAGATTGTGCCTTGACTGAACAACAGGGCTCAGTTTCCACCAAGAATTAGCCTTGGATTCACCTCACCCAGAAACTGAATGCAGGCCCTCAGCTGGTAGCATGTTGAACTTTTTGACCTTCCCTTCTTCTCTTCTTGCCCCTGTTCATCTTCATCCTCTCACACCCTGCTGAAATTTGTAGCACATCTGCCAAGTGCATCAGATGCCAGTCACTCTGGGTTATTTCACAGCTGGAACAGCAGGTGGCTGTACCTTTGGGGAGGAAGTCGAGTAGGGGATCTGATTCCAGAAGAGTGCTTCGCAGCTGGCTTGCTAGAGCCTGGCATCTCATACTGGGCAGACTTGTGGCACTCTGCCGAAACTGGTGGTGCAGCGCTCACACATCGTTGCAGCATATCACAATGTGGCATTATCTCTGGCACTCTTGTTCTTTGTCAGCTTTGTAGCATCTAAGGCAAATGATTTTTTAACTCAGATTTACATAGTGTCAGAACCATGATGGATATAATTATAATTTATTTATTCTATGTATAGCCCCTGGAAGGGCTCTGACCTGGTCCCTATGATTCTGAAAATGAAATTCTATGTCTCACTACCCCTGTTATTTGCATTCCTGAAGGGATGAAGTATCCCTGTCTCTCATGTTCCTTTTTCTGCTGTGAAATGCATGTATATTTTTGTTTCAAGGAAGAAGTCGCTAAAATTTTAAGGCTGCAATCCTAACCACACTTTCCTAAGAGTAAGCCCCGTTGAACAAAATAGAACTTACTTCTGAGTAGACCCGGTTAGGATTGTGCCCTAAGTTTCATGGGGCTCAGACAGGAGCAACTGGCTCCAAATCCAGATCTGCCATTGGATTTGCATTTCCAAGTAGTTCTTTAAAACTCAATTTGAAATAAAGCACCAGATGTGACGCAGGACTTAGAACATCCTTCCACTGAATTGTGAATGGTCTAGTTAGCCAATTGGCCTTGGGAGAAGGAAAATGAAGTCTAAATTTATGCTATAGAATAAAAGAATTGTGTGATTTCTTGTTTTTCAGCAAAACTTATCATGATTATAACAAGAATTTGAGGCAGTGTGATGAGCACATAAGGGCAGCATTGATTGTATCTCAGTGGTAGAGCACACACTGTGCATGCAGAAAGGCTAGGTTCAGCCCCTGGCATCTCCAGGTAGGGCTGGTTAAGTCTCTCATCTAAAACCCTGGAGAACCTGTGCCAGCTTGTGTAGACAGTACTGATCTAGATAGACCCATCAGCTGATTTAGTACTGTAAAAAACATCTTTAGTATGTTTGTATACTATATATGGTTTTTGTTTTCAATTTTTAGGCTGTTCTGTTTCCTAAAGGAATTGTAGTACATAAGAGGAAAAAATGATACCATCACTGATATGTGAACTGTGTATTGTCACATCTTCTGGTTTAGGCAATACAGGTACTTAGGCAAAAGACACTAAGGTAATTCTCAAACACTGAATTCTCTTGTTAAAGATGTTCCTTTGCTTCTTGATAATTTTCCATGGCATATAGTGGCTTTGGGAAGCAGGTAATTGCAGTGATCATTTTACACATATTGGTGTTGAAAGGAATCAAAGTTAGGACTAGAGGGAATGGGGTTGGGGGAGACCATTAGCTAATTAGCTACTCTTCTGCTGAACCAAAAACATATTAACCTTTAACACAATTGCAAGCTATTAAAAACTGAAGAGATGGGCTTTAATGATGGAACAGGGAAGCAAATGCAACCATGACCTATGCAGGTGAGTGTATGCCGAGGCAGAACATGGGCAAAACAAAGGTAGTAGTGGCATAGCAGGTGCATTTTGGGAGAAAAGAAGCATGTGTGTGGAAGACAGGGGGGCTAACCATGGCTTGTTGTCGAGGGGATAGAAAGAGTTATGGGAAGCTTTGCAGAGAAGCACCAATTGCAAGCAGAACTGGTGTCATCTGGGGGTCCAAGATAGGCTTAAGTGGCACAGCAGAAGAAACCGGCGTTCCCTGGATACAGGATTATAGAGGCAGAATTGGGGGCATCCCATTTAACTTCCTGCTGATTCACACTTCACTCCTGCTTGCCTGCATTCAGCTCTGCATCATCCAAGCCCTATGGCAGCTGCTTCTGTCCAGTGATGTTGCCTTTCCTGTTGCCACAGTGACAGGCATGCGTGGCTGAGAATAGCAGAGTCCCTTCCTCCATGGCCTTGGCTGACTTTTCCCACACAGTGTTGAGTATTCTCTCTGGCTTTAAGGCTGGCTAAGCAATGACATGGTGCAGCTGGGGATGGTCTGTGATAGACAGCTGGAGCTCTGAGGTGCTGCTTATGGGCTGTCACACCTGAGCTCTATGGATGTTTCTGCCTATATTCTTGAATTGGAGACTGAGAACCAAAATTTTTTAATAACCAGGGAAGTGTAAGTTGTGGGGGTTGGGAGAGGAGAGTCTCATCTCCAGTGTTGTCTTGTTGCTGCAAGTCAGCAGACGTGATGCAGACAGGTGTGCGAACATAAGGTTGCTGTTCATCCAGTTCAGTAGGCATAAGCTGTAGTATTAGTGCAATTCCACATCCAAACCTAGAGTGTGTGAAACTCTTGGGGGGGGGGGGAAGGGTAATGTATAACTATCACTGGGAAATCCCTCATTTGGACTACAGCATCTTTATTGACCTCACTCATCCTTCACATGTGCTCACTTACACACTCACATTCCTGAGCATAGAAGCCCTGAATGCTATGTGTTTAAGAGATCAGGTATGCTGCTTGCGCACAGCCAGCACTGTTTTCCTCAACAGCTGACATTGTTCAACCAGGTGGAGAAATCCTGTGGCTGACACGGGTTTATGCAAAATATAGTACAATATTACATCCATCAATGCAGCTTCCTTGAGTGCTGCTTTGTTACAGTGCTCTTCATTCTGGGTTGACCGATGGATATTCTAGCCAGTGGGAGCTGTGGATTCTGGCCAATTAGCCTGAGTTGCCTTCAGTACAACAGCTTCTGTAGTACTATTTGAAAGAGTGCTTGGCTTTTCAGGAATGCTTCCCCAGCATTAACTGAAGTACATTACTGTAGTACCTTCTTGTTATAAGAGTGTTTTTGCTACACTTCTGTTTGCTGCAAAAGTGTCATACCAGGAGAATGCCACCTGCCCTGCAGACATGCCTGAAGAAAGATACATTGCAGAGAAAAGTTGGAAAACATTCAGTGGTGACTGTGAGCCCAATCCTCAGCTCAGTGCTCTGGCTTTCCACTGGAGTGCACTGTTGCAAACATGCTGTAAGGCACGTCTGCGAGGTTTACCACTGGGCCTGTGCCATGCTTACCCAGCGCTTGCTGGCGCTGGGCTAGTGCCAGGCGGGCACCCGTCCTCTGCTGCTCGGCGGTCTCATGGACTGCCAAGCTACGGCGCGGGGAGGAGGTGTTCCGGGGAGGGGGGAGGCAGGCAGAAGGCGGAGAGAGGGCAGGGAGGAGGCGAGGTGGGAGGTGGAGAACGGGTGGGCGGGAGGTGTGTTGGGGGGAGGGAGGTGACGGGTCCCATGGAGCTCCACTCCACCAGATCCAAGGCGTTCATGTGGGGCTCGGTGCCCCAAACGAATGCCTTTACCTTACCTACAACCTTTGGGTTGGCGGTAAAGTAAGTTGCTCCATTGCCAGGCTGCTTCCCTTACCCGGGAAGAGGCAAGGGAGAAAGGGAAAAATGTACCCAACTGAATGCAGATTTCCAGAGAGTAGCAAGGAGAGATAGGAATACCTTCTTAAATGAGCAATGCAGAGAAATTGCGGAAAACAATAGAAGGGGAAAGACTAGAGATCTCTTCAAGAAAATTGGAGATATCAAAGGAACATTCCATGCAAAGTTGGGCATGATGAAGGACAAGAATGGTAGGGATCTAACAGAAGAAGATGAGATTGAGAAGAGGTAGCAAGAGTACACAGAGGAACTCCACAAGAGATCTATCATAGGAAGTTCCGACTGAGAATTGTTGTTTTTCATTGCCGCCACACAAATGAATCCCTAGCTCTAATTTTCTCTGTTTTTCTTAACAGTTGCACTTTTAAGGAGAATTAATTGACTTCTGCTGTTGGAGTGAAAATGTCTGCTGGTAGAAGAGTAAAGAAAGGAGATCTTTGATAGAAAGGAATTGCTTTTGTTGCTGTTTTTTTGTGCTCTTAGTCTTCCCATCTAACAACGAAAGCAGAAGTGTGCACAAGGACTAGGGTGCCAAGTCCATCCACCCTTTTCTTCTTTCACCCTGCTCTGTGTTTTGGGTCTATACACAACCTGGGTCCTTCCTATAGGCAAAATATGAACATATGACAGCACTTTATACTAGTCAGACTACTGGTGCATTTAGCTCAGTATTGGCTACACTGACTAGCCACTGCTCTCCAGGGTTTCAGCCTCAGGGTTCTTTCTGTGCCCTAACTGACAATGTCAGGGATTGAACCTGGAACCTTTTGCATGCAGGACAAGTGCTCTGTCACTGAACTAGAGTCCCTCCCCTTGCAGCCTGGTCATCAAGATGAATAGTGTCCTGCCAGCCTCATCTGGTAAGATGTCCCCATTTGTGCTGCCCATCGACTTCCCTGGCTGCTGGGAAGCAAGCACATGTTGTCACATATATGGCCTGCTACTGGACCGTCCTGAGTGGTGTGCCCAAATCACAGTCTTGGGTTCCCTAACCCTCTACACCAGGGGTGCCCAAACCCCGGCCCTGGGGCCACTTGCAGCCCTCAAGGCCTCTCAATGTGGCCCTCAGGGAACCCCCAGTCTCCAATAAGCCTCTGGCCCTCCGGAGATTTGTTGGAGCCTGCACTGGCCCAACACAGCTGCTCTCAGCGTGAGGGCAACTGTTTGACCTCTCACGTGAGCTGTGGGATGAGGGCTCCCTCCACTGCTTGTTGTTCCATGTCTGTGATGCAGTAGCGGCAGCAAAGGAAAGGCCAGCCTTGCTTTGTACAAGGCCTTTTATAGACCTTGAGCTATTGCTAGACCTTCATTCATTCATATAAGTTCATCTTTAATATATTGATTTATGTAAACTGATGTAAATTTATTCAAATTTTAAATGCAAATTAATTATTTTTTCCCCCTGGCCCCTGACACAGTGTCAGAGAGACGATGTGGCCCTCCTGCCAAAAACTTTGGACACCCCTGCTCTACACTACCATGCTAGATCACGATGCACACTGGATAGTCTGAGAGACAGGAGATTTCCCAACTCTCAGGATTGTTATAATAGAATAACCCCTATGTGTGCTACCTTGAGTTTCTTGAGGAATAGCCAAGATGGTGCGATCCTCTAAGTTTGCTCCTCCTGACAGTAGGCTTGACTGAATTACCACTGCTAGGTTCGTGGCACTTAATAAGAAAAGAAAATGATAAAAGAGGGTTCAGTTACAGCATAAAGCCTTCTTGTTGGAGACTATGGAGAAATAAATAGCAAATTATAGTTGGACAGAACTTCCTTGCATCTTTTGAGAAAAAGAAAACAAAGGTGTTTTCTTTTTGCCATCCCAGGGTCACTGAAGGGGCACAGTGTGTTTCTCATGTTGCATCCTGTGTTGCAACCCTTCCAGTGTTGTTTGGAGTTGAAATGTAAGTCGGATTTGGTTCTGTCTTCTATTAAGGATTCATTTCTTTGCAGTGTCCCATCACTCCCTCCTGGAAGTATTTTGGATCCCCCTGCTGAGTTTGTTTGTGTGTTTCTAGTGGTGTTTTATCTCTGTCTCAGCCTGGCTGCTGAAAAGCAGTTACCCTTCCAACAGAGCTACAAAGTTGTGCCATAAACCCCTACTGCTCCACGGCTCAAGCACTCAGAGTAATTTTCCTTGTAACTTTTTGCTGGATCAAACATACTATTTTATCAGCATTGTGCCGAGAGTTTTGTAGCTGTGGAGACACAGCGTGCATGTTGCCTTGACTTTGACTGAGAAACCAGCATCTTAGGAGTTTTTATTGTGTAACCCAGTATTGCCTCATTGTTTCAAATATTTTGAAGGTGAAGCATTTGGATAAATGATAGCACTGCATACCTATCTTACATGGGATCCTGCTAACTGGATAAAGAGGTACCTTATAGATGGTGGGTCTCTCTTGTATTTAGCAAAGGGAGAGCAACGATCCCTAGTCATCCCAGCTCAGCATCTTTTCCATCTGCTGGTATCTCCCTTAGAAGGAAGTGCCTTCCTGACTCCCCTTGCAACACATGGAAATATTTTGTCATTTCTTTTGTTATGTAAACCCTTTTATATTTTTTGTTGAAAAATGGTATATAAATATTAATAATAATGAACAGTTGTAAGTTCATTAAGTAGTTCAAGGCTTTGGGTGAAATGAGTGATCTGCTATGTGAACAGGATCTTCAGATGCATCATTTCTTTTTATTTTACTTTTAAAAAAATTTTATTTTATTATAATAAAAACAACTGAACCATTTCTTATCATGGGTGGGTCCCTGATCATGCATGTCTGACCAGAGTCCAGGAGATGGTATCTGCTTACTTTGCAATCCAAACCATAATAGGTAAGAAAAACTGTACTTTTTCTTTAGCTCAGGAGTGTCCAAACCCTGGCCCGCGGGCCACTTGCGACCCGCTGTGGGTCCCCATCCGACCCCCAGGGGGGTCCCCCATCTCCTATGGGCACTCGGCCCTCACCCCACGCGAGCTCCGCGCCTTTCTTTCCTTCACTGCTGCTGACCTCAGTGGCAGCGAAGGAAAGATAAGCCCAGCGCGTGCGCAGGGCCTTTTATAGTGGGGAGGTAACATGAGACTTGAAGGTCTCGCGTTACTTCCCACTATAAAAGACCCTGCGCGCTTGCCGGCTGGTATCTCCCTGCCTTACATAAGAATATAAGAACAGCCCCACTGGATCAGGCCATAGGCCCATCTAGTCCAGCTTCCTGTATCTCACAGCGGCCCACCAAATGCCCCAGGGAGCACACCAGATAACAAGAGACCTCATCCTGGTGCCTTCCCTTGCACTGGCATTCTGACATAACTCATTTCTAAAATCAGGAGGTTGCGCATACACATCATGGCTTGTACCCCGTAATGGATTTTTCCTCCAGAAACTTGTCCAATCCCCTTTTAAAGGGCCAGATGCCGTCACCACATTGTGTGGCAAGGAGTTCCACAGACCAACCACATGCTGACTGGGCTCCGCTCAGCTGGGCTCTGCTCCCCTCCCCTCCCCTCCCCTCCTGCAACCTGAGCCAGGGGAGTGCAGGAGAGAGAGAGAGATCCCCCACATGGGAGGAGGGGAGGTCTCTCCCTGCCTTGCCCATGGGCTGGGCTCCGCTTGGCTCGGCTCCCCTCCCCTCCTGCAAACTGGGGGGGGGGAGAGAGAGAGAGAGAGCTGAGCTGGGCCAGGAAGGCAGGCAGCAGCAGCACATGCCGCCCTAGCTAGCGAGGAAGGGCGGTTAGGTGGGTGGTTAGGTGGGCGGTTAGGCATGCAGCTGGGGAGCAGGCAAGCAGCCAAGTGGGCGGCCAGGCAGGAGCACATACCGCCCAAACAAACAAGGGAGGGAAGGAGGGAGGGCAAGGGGGCAGGTGAGCAGGCGGGTGTATGTGTATGAAAGTGTGGAAGATCCCCCCTCCGTTTGTGTGTATGAATAAGATCATAAACTGGCATGAAGATATCTCTCCCCCCCCCCCTTATTACCACTGGCATCCTTCAATCTCGGAAGACTATGGTATCACACTCTGAATGGTGGCTCTGGAACAGTGTCCTCTCCAGTACGCGAAGCCTGGGTAAAGTAGGTATGGAGGATAGGCTGTTACCCATGTAGCAAATCCCCCCTCTCCACGTCGCTGAAATGGTCCAATGGAAAGGCAGAGGCCAGTACGGTTGGTTCCAGTGGCATTGCAGGAGTTGCCAGAACGTGACTGTGTTCAGCCATGAACTGCCTAAGGGACTCCGGCTCCTGATTTTGCCTCGAGGTTGACTCCTGAAGCCTTTTCCATAACTGGATGTAGCCACAAGGCAGTGGAGGTTTGGGATCAGAGTTTTCCTTCTCTCAGATGAGCTGCCTTCCCAAGCTGACGAGTCTGGTGACTACCCGGTGACTTTGTTTACTTGACTCTGTTTATGTATAGATTATTAAGCATTGTGCTTTCATTGGATTCCATTTTCAGTAAGAAAATTGCCAGTAAGAAAGGGGGAAGGTCTTGCCAAAAGGCAAGCCACACCCTCTGAAAATCTGTGTTCATGCCAAATGATGGACGGCAAGCTCCATTTTTTCTTTCTCTTGGGAAATGATTTGCCAAGTTGGAGGGGGGATCTTGGCTCTCTCACTTGGACAAAACTTTGCCAAGAGAAGGAGGGGAAACATGGAACGGATAACACATGCGCCATCACCTTTAAAGTGAAAACAAAGCATCTTGTGACACCTTAAAGATTAAGAAATGTATTTCAGTGTAATCTTTCATGGATCACAGTTCATCAGATGCCTTTGAAGTGGCAATTGCCATTTAGCAGAGGTGAGCATTTTTGCCTGTTAGCACGTGATTCAAAACATCACAAAATGGGTAGGGGAGGTCATTTTCATAGTGAGTGAAAAGTTTAGCAAAACAGAATCCACTTTTCCAGTTCAGTACAAGTATTTTTTTGGCAGCTCTTTGCAAAACAAACCTAATTCATCAGTGTACCTCCACCCCACCCCCACTCTTCAGTATCTCTTCCCAATTCATCCAGTGGGTATATTCCTGGGAATTGGAGAGACATGGGGGTGGGAGAAGAACCCTGGGGTTGGGCTTTGTTTTTTGGGTTTTTAGGATCAGAGCCCTCTCTGAGGGAGCCCTCTAGTGGCGTAAAAAAACAACAACCCAGTATCCTCCCTGCAATGATTTCCATAGTGCTCAATTCTGTAGAAGCATTCATAGTTGAACTACCAAGTTCAGGAACTGCAAGGGTCCAGAGGACATGCTTCTGATCTGACAACCACAAAGGCTTTACCCCCTTATCATTTCTGCCAGCAAAGTATGTGTGAAAGAGTAAAGAAATGAGGAACAAGTATTCTTTGAAGAACATTGTGCCCTAGAATGATTCACCCTTTCAACCTGGAAAAGATTCACTCTTTCAAAGATTCAACATGGAGAAGACTGCCTGAATGCAAAGGGAGGGACACATGGTTGTCATCCACACAGGTGTATTTGGGCTATGTGACGAAGAAATGTTCTGTACAGTAACGAGGAGCAGAGCTAGGGATTACCTTATGGCTTCCACGAGCTCTTACCAACTAAAACTGCCCTCTCGAGTGAACTTGGGACCAGCTTCTGTAATCTGCTTTTAGATTTTTGAAAGAGGGTCTTGTTCCAAAAGACTATGGCATGTTTCATACTTGGGTTTTAGATATCAGGAGACAAAATGCAAGTGTTGTGCATCAGTGGTGAAAGGAGGGCATGTGTGTAAATCACTGCCACCCTCCCTTGTAAAATACATGTAAGCAGGAGCCTGATCTCTTCCCACTGATTACTTTTGAAAGGGAAGAGCAGCTCTTACATGTGTATGCCCGTCATCGTTCATGCGGGACACATGGACTTCCCATACAGATATTCATGCACAAGTATAAAATGTAGCATCAGAATACACCATGATTCATATTTTGGGTAAAGAGAAGCAAAACAGGGAAATAGTATGTCTCCACAACACACACGTCCTCTTCCCTTCACAACATGGAATATGCACAGGCACTATTGTCCTTTTTGTCAGCTTCAATGAATGTGCTTTTGGTGTCCCATAAAATGCGTCTTTTGTGCCTTCAAAGAGTGCAACGGGGGGGGGGGAGAGAAGGTATAGGATCCAAGGGTCAGAGGAGGGCGAATCCTGCAAGAAGACGAAAGGCACAGAAATGGTTTCAGATAGTTTTAAAACTGTTTTTTCTTCCTCTAGGTAAGTTTAAGATAGAAATAAATTTGAGAGATGAAAATGGGGATACTGTCTAACCTACAAATTGTTTACTATTTATTTTGTGCTTGCATTGTTCTTGTTTTAAGAACCTCCCATTTTTGTTGTTTGAAACATCCCTTCCTCTGAAATAATCGGTATTTAAAAATTACTCTTGCACTACAAGGAAAATGTGTGCATGGATTAATATGTCTTTCTGGGAAGGCCTTTATTACCTTAACCAGTAGGTGTTTTTTTTCCTTTCTATGCCTCTAGTAGCTTCACCACTTCTGAGCTGCAAGCTGTGGTAGATATATTCTGCTGGGAGTAATTCAGATGCTGAAACCTTCCTTTTGTCGTACTTCTATGAGCTCTAAAAAACTCATAATTTGGATCCTGTGCCTTTGAAATGTAAATACTCAACCAGCCCTGGAAGAACTTGAGGAGGGAGAACTGGCTGAACTCACCAACCTAATAGTAGCCCCTACCTCTTGGATGTGGTTCCTTTCATACAGGAAGCTTTGTCCCAGTTAACTCTGACTCCTGAATGCACAAATTTTATCACAATGAACAACATTAAGCTAAAATATAATTCGGTGTTAATATTCTGTACCTGTGGTCATATGTTATATATTTTGGATTTTGAATGCTTAGTTGTTTATTTTCTTTAAAGATACTGTGCAGGTAGTGAAGTATTCCCTAAGAAGTATCTTTTGATTCAGATAATTCTGTTTTTTGCTGTATTAATCTAAGAATCTAGATTTATTAGAATTAATCTAACCATTCTAGCTTAACTGTGTGTCTGTTACCCTCGGGGCGCAATCCCTAACCAACTTTGCAGTGCCAAGGTAAGGGCAATACAGCTTTGAGGTACGGGAACAAACATTCCCTTACCTTGAAGAGGCTTCTGGGACTTCTCTCCAACTGCAGGATGCTGCGCATGCCCCATTGCCACAGCTACATCAGTGTGGGAAAGTTGTTTAAGATTTGGACCTAGGTTATCCAAAGTACATAGAGGGCCTGCATGATAATTGGGCTCTCCCATATCTTGGAAATATGATTTGCATATTCTCTTCAATCATATGCAGCTAATTAGTTCCTAAGTGAGAAAAAAGTGCTTATTTCTGATCACCATCTGCGTAATGAAGTCACTTCCTGCTTAATGATGTCACTTCCAACCCTCAGCTGATGCCATCAGCTATTTGACCCACTGCATTAAATGAGTTTGACGCCTCTGGTTTATAGGTTGTGAAAATTTACCTTTTTTGTAAAGCCTTTGATGTAATCTCCTAAACCCTATACAGTAAAACCTTTGTTAATGCTAGGGATCTGTTTCTGAAAAGCTGAACACTGTCTGAAACACCATTATAGAAGGTGTTAATAAGGGAAACTGGTGCTGATTGGCCATAATGTACTGGCTATAGAAGTTGTTAATCAACCCAGGATGAAGAGCGCTGTAGTGAAATGTGCTAAACAAAATTATGTTTTCGGATATATTACTGTATTCTACTACAACTAAACCTAAGTATGCATGCATGAAGAATTGCACATTCTCCCTATTTACCCTCCCACCACTTACTTCCCCTTCCTCTGTTGTCTTCTTTGTGTTTGTTTCTAGATTGTGAATTCCTCAGAGCAGGGACCTATCCTCTAGTCCAGGGGTGTCCAAACTTCTTGGCAGGAAGGTCACATCATCTCTCTGACACTGTGTTGGGGGCCGGGGTGGGGAAAGAATTAATTCATATTTCAAATTTGAGTAAATTTACATAACTTTACATAAATTTACATAAATGAGTATATTAGAGATGGAACTTATATGAATGAAAGAAGGTCTTGCAATAGCTGTTGTTGGCAACCTACAGTCTCGAAAGACTATGGTATCGCGCTCTGAAAGGTGGTTCTGGCACAGCATCTAGTGTGGCTGAAAAGGCCAATTCGGGAGTGACAATCCCTTCCACACCGGGAGCAAGTGCAGTCTGTCCCTGGTCTGTCTCCCTGGCTATGGGCCTTCTTTGCCTCTTTGCCTCAGACTGTTGGCCAAGTGTCTCTTCGAACTGGGAAAGGCCATGCTGCACAGCCTGCCTCCAAGCGGGCCGCTCAGAGGCCAGGGTTTCCCACTTGTTGAGGTCCACTCCTAAGGCCTTCAGATCCCTCTTGCAGATGTCCTTGTATCGCAGCTGTGGTCTACCTGTAGGGCGCTTTCCTTGCACGAATTCTCCATAGAGGAGATCCTTTGGAATCCGGCCATCATCCATTCTCACGACATGACTGAGCCAATGCAGGCGTCTCTGTTTCAGCAGTGCATACATGCTAGGGATTCCAGCACGTTCCAGGACTGTGTTGTTTGGAACTTTGTCCTGCCAGGTGATGCTGAGAATGCATCAGAGGCAGCGCATGTGGAAAGCGTTCAGTTTCCTCTCCTGTTGTGAGCGAAGAGTCCATGACTCGCTGCAGTACAGAAGTGTACTCAGGACGCAAGCTCTGTAGACCTGGATCTTAGTATGTTCCGTCAGCTTCTTGTTGGACCAGACTCTCTTTGTGAGTCTGGAAAACGTGGTAGCTGCTTTACTGATGCGTTTGTTTAGCTCGGTATCGAGAAAAAGAGTGTCGGAGATCGTTGAGCCAAGGTACACAAAGTCATGGACAACCTCCAGTTCATGTGCAGAGACTGTAATGCAGGGAGGTGAGTCCACATCCTGAACCATGACCTGTGTTTTCTTAAGGCTGATCGTCAGTCCAAAATCTTGGCAGTCCTTGCTAAAACGATCCATGAGCTTCTGGAGATCTTTGGCAGAGTGGGTAGTGACAGCTGCATCGTCGGCAAAGAGGAAGTCACGCAGACATTTCAGCTGGACTTTGGACTTTGCTCTCAGTCTGGAGAGGTTGAAGAGCTTTCCATCTGATCTGGTCCGGAGATAGATACCTTCTGTTGCAGTTCCAAAGGCCTGCTTCAGCAGGACAGCAAAGAAAATCCCAAACAAGGTTGGTGCAAGAACACAGCCCTGCTTCACGCCGCTTCGGATGTCAAAGGGGTCTGATGTGGAGCCATCGAAGACAACAGTGCCCTTCATGTCCTTGTGGAAGGATCTGATGATGCTGAGGAGCCTGGGTGGACATCCGATCTTGGGGAGAATCTTGAAGAGGCTGTCCCTGCTGACCAGGTCGAAAGCCTTTGTGAGATCTATAAAGGCTATAAAGAGTGGCTGTCGTTGTTCCCTGCATTTCTCCTACAGTTGTCTAAAGGAGAATACCATATCAGTGGTGGACCTGCTGGCTCGGAATCCGCACTGTGATTCTGGATAAACGCTCTCTGCAAGTGCTGAGTGCCCTTGCTCTAGTCCTTTATGTGTACCCCAGTGTCTAGTCCTTTGTAAAGAGCACCCCTGCTCTAGTCCTTTGTAAAGTGACACTGTAGATCAGCGTTTTTCAGCCACTGTGCCGCATCACACTAGTGTGCCGCGAGGCTGCCTCAGGTGTGCCAAGAGATCAGAGTAGACAGGCAGCAGCCTGTGGGGGGGAAGCGGCTGCTTTGAGCCTTAGGCGCAGCAGAAGGAAAAGGAGCAGCCAGCCAGCCAGCGAAGGGGCTGGTCGCGGCTGCTTTGTACCTCCTGCTGTTGCTTGCTCCTGCTCCTGAGCGAGACCAAGGCTGCAACCTGATCCTGATTTGCCTGGGCGTAAGTTCCATTGACTATTATGGGGCTTACTTCTGAGTAGACACGCCTAGGATTGGGTGTTAAGTCCTTGCCTCCTCTGCGTGCTGATTGGGCGACCAGAGAAGCTTGGAGGAGGTCCAGCAGGTGGAGTGAGTGAGAACAAGGAGTCAGGAGCAGGCAAGCAGGTATGAAGCGAGCAAGTCTGCTGAGGCCACCAGCCTAAGAACTGACTGGCTCAAAGGGACCCTCCCTGCATTGCCTTTTAGGGGAAGGGCACTGGGCCCCAATCCTCTCCATACTTACCTGGGAGTAAGCCCCGTTGACTATAATGGGGCTTACTTCTGAGTAGACATGCCTAGGATTGGGCTTTTGGTCACACTTTTTTTCTTAAATACAGGAGCAGGCAAATGGCACTTCTCCCCACCCCATTCCCTCCCACAGGCACTTGCCCCCCAAATCTCATAATTGTAGTCAGCACCTCTCTTACTGTCCCTCCCTTCACTCCTCCGCACCTTCCAAAGATTCAGAATCACTTGCTTCAAGTTCTCTCTTCCCCCCACTCCAGCTGAATCCTGTACTTGTTTCACTCATGTCTCTTCATTCCCCTCACCCCACAGCTCTCCTATGTGCTCAATCTGACCTCTCTTTGCCAGCACTTTCTCGCATAACACTTTAATAACATTTTTATCCTTTTCACAATCACATATCCTTTCCTCTCCAAGCTTCTTGTGAGTTTCTTTGTCATGTAATAATATAATTGTATTAATTATATTAACAATTAATTGTAATGTAGTGATTTAATGTAAGTAAAAAACTGGTAGTGTGCCTTGACAATTTTAGTGCCTTGTCGGTGTGCCCTGAGCTGAAAAAGGTTGAAAATGGCTGCTGTAGATAGTGCTGTATAAAAATGAAATAATACTGTCATGCATCTGATAAAGTGGACAGTAATCCATAAAAGATTCTACTGAAATCAGTTTGTTAGTCTCAAGTCCAACCCCACTGCAAGACTTGTGGCACTCATGAAAACTCATGCCACAACAAACAGTTCATTCTGTACAGTGTCTCAGAACCCTGTTGGCTTTGCTGATTCTTGATGATTTATCTAGATTTGCAGTTTTAAAGAATGGCAGCTGGGTGATTAGTTTGACTCATCATGTCTGGTGATAGGTTTGCTATCTTGCATGGAAACTGGGGCAGGGAGGTACAGCAAACCCTTAGTCCCAAACATGCAGCTATTCTGTGGGAAAATACACCTGTGAGCCAAGCTGAGAGTTTCAACTCACGTGGGGTTTGTGACCACATGGACCAGGGCTTCCTTCATGGTAAAAATGTCAGTAGTCCCTCCTTTGGTGCTGCTGATAACCTTTTGGCAGACTTCTAGCACTGTAAATTTCCTGCCCTTGCTGGTGGCATCAGGATTCACCTGCTCTTTGTTTTCTGTGCCAGTGTGCATAGGGCTGACCTATTTGCATGGGTGCAAGCTGCTGGCTTCTGAGCAAGCAGGCATAGGATTGTTCCTCTAAGTAGGCACCCTGCCATTTCCTGCACACCCATTCATACCCACACTCAATCAAACAGACAAAGATAATCCAATTTCATCTCCTTCCCTCCTTCATTCTCATTCGTGCTCTGTCACTTGGGCTTCAGTCTTACATGCACTTTCCTGAAAGTAAGCCCCATTGATCACAACAGGACTTACTTCTGAGTAGTCATGGATTGTATGATCCGGATAGGATTGTCTCACTGATGACTGCCATCCTCCCCTGGTTGGGATGGGGGGAGAGGAGAGAGAGGGGCAGCTAAGAGTGAATGGAGAAAGGGGGTCAGGAAGGTGTCATTGTCGCCTCCTCACTCTCTGTGCCTGAGCACAGTGTACTCCAATACACACTTTCCTTGGAGTAAGTCTCACTTTTGTGTAGCCATACATACAGTAGAATATTGTAAACAGACAGCACTTCCCCCCCTCTAGTGGGACTTGAAGTGCTGACTTCCCCCTCCTCTTCTTTGCCTCCCAGATCCTAAGCAGACGAAGCACAAGATCAAGTAAAATCTGTGTTTGCTGCTGTTTCTCCTACTTGCCACAAGCACTGGAAGAGACAGGCGCCCTTTATAGCTGAAAACCAGGAGAGGAGGAAATGTGACAAAGAAGGACTGTACTGGCAGCCAGACTAGAATGCTGTCTCACCTATCAGACTCAGATATCAAGAATCACTTGTTTTGTAACCACACATTCAAAAACCCACATGAAAGAATCCAAACTCATGGGCAGGAGGGCAGTGAGTGGCAAACAGACACTTGGACATTCCGTGGCATGAAACCCACAAGATAAGGAAACCCACGTGAGTTTTGCATCAAATATGTGCTTATTCTATGGAAAATGCCACTACCATGTGGATTTCTGTATGCATAGTTTGGGCCTTAGATTTGTTGAGCATCCTTTCACTTTCCCATCCAATTGCATGGTTTAACCAGCAGGTGGCAGCAATAGTACATGCAGTGTATAATGTTACAGAGCAAGGAAAGTCATTGGTGAGTAGCCTAAGTAGGCTTAGCATTGGACGTGCTAAGGGATAGGACAGCCATGCATTGGCTATGGCTACAATCCTATCCACACTTTCCTGGGAGTAAGCCCCATTGACTCTAATGGGGATTGGATTAGAGTCAACGTAGGATTGGGCTCTACGTTGTACACTTGGACAAATTCTGGAGATGTTGGAGTACTGAATCTGATCACTGCAAGGGTTGAGAAGGGAGAAGTTGCCTGGGGTCTGGTGCTTTTGGGCCTGAGTTCCCCAGCAGAACGTCCCCGTCCCACCCCACCCCCCGTGAAAATGTATGATTTTGATTTGATACACTGCCCTTAGCATTTGTTATGATATAATGTCATATAGAAAAAGCAGGACATTTTTTGTTACCCTATCCTTTTGCAAGACTAATTGACTAAACTCGCTTATCCATGCACCAGAGCTTTCATCCTGACATGACAAGGGCTCTCTAGGCCTTGCCATTCACTGGAAAGGAGCCAGTTCAGAGTAAGAAGTGCCTTGCTGGGTTAGGCTGAGGGTCCAACATCCTGCTTCTCACAGTCCCAGATGCTGATTCCTTTTTTTTCCCAGCCAGTCCCAGATGCAGCACCTGCTTCTTCCCAGCCAGATGCTCCCCAGGAACCCCACCATCTAGCAACTAGTCAGTTACAGATCTGTCTCCTGTTAATACCACTAATTCAGTGATACAACTATCTGCATTAGTGGCCATGACTGCATCATGAAGCAGCAAATTCCATGTTAATTTTAAAAAGTAAAAAAAGAAAAAAGCAACAGTTCACCTCCAAACAGTTCAGTTCAGCTACTGACTTTGATAATTGTTTTATAGTTTTCTTGTTTCACGTCTCCTGTGAAATCAGGTCAGTTAAAGCCAGCTAGAGCACTTACAGTGTTCAAGGAGCTTCATTTTTACAAAGCCATGCTACTTTCTGTCTTACTGGGCACTCAGGTGAGAGTTGGCATGGGCTAAGGAGAAAGGGAACAGTGCGTGATAGAATGGCCATTTGTTCAGTCTTGTGACTACCGTGATGAAAATGGCAGCATGAACCTGACAGCAGAAAGGCTCCTCAGCTGTACCCCTAGCTCAAATCTGTGTAATGGTCTTGCACACTGTACATCCCACCAGATGACCTGTGGTTGCTGAATCACCATGATGATATCCATTGTCATGGCACTTCTGAGTAGACCTACATAGGATTGTGCTCTAAGACCCAAATCCTAACCAACTTTCCTTCACTGACACAGCTGTGCCAATGGGGCATGTGCTGCATCCTTCAGTTGGGTGGTGGTCATGGAGGCCTCCTTGAGGTAAGGGAATTTTTGTTCCCTTACCTTGGAGCTGCATTACCTCAGTGCTCGAAAGTTGGTTAGTATTGCGCCCTGAAGTCTCCAAAGGGGGTGTTTTTTCAACCAGCAACTGAACCCTGCTTCCTGTTACTTTTTCACTGCAGCTGTGGCTGACTGCAAACCATGCTGAATCCACTAGAGTGTGCTGCAGCTTAGCAAAGTGGTAGAAGCTTTTGCAATAAATCAATGGTTTGCTCAAAGCCTAGTGCCGGTTTTCCCAGTGTGGCAGAGCTTCTTGCTTGTGTAAATTACATACACCCTGTTTTTAAATGTTGGTGCTGGCATGGTTAAGGGAGTGTAGACACCATTCTGAGCTCCATGGTGCTTTCTGAAGCAAAGATCAATAAGAATTAAAACCCATTTCCAGTGCTTTGAAATAAAGCAAAACAACAGCAACAACAACAACAAAAAAACCCCAACAAGCAATGCTTCCTCCTGCAGGGTTTGCAGCCTGAACAAACTCTGCAGTGTTGAGCTAATGCCTGAGAACCAGCAAAGGAAATTGAGTGGAAACTGACAAGGGAACAGAGAGGAAACTGACTTCTCTCTCTCCCATTGGCAGCTGAGAAAGAAAGTACAGGCTATTGCCTTGGTTATTTATCTGGGTAATAAGGGCATCCCCTAGGTAAGAACAGATGGGGTGTGTGAATTAGATACAAATAGAGAAAAATGCAGCAGGCCCTGCCTCAAGAAGCTACAAGTTCAAGCTCTGATTCTGTACATCCTTATAGGCTGATCCTCATTCACTCATGCAGTCCTATTGCAGGAAGC
Organism: Tiliqua scincoides; assembly: GCF_035046505.1. Classification (NCBI taxonomy): domain Eukaryota; kingdom Metazoa; phylum Chordata; class Lepidosauria; order Squamata; family Scincidae; genus Tiliqua; species Tiliqua scincoides. Next base: position 151,738,952 of record NC_089822.1, read on the forward strand.
AAAAAAGCCCACTGCCATCTGCAGATGTTCAGTGAATGTGTGTATGGGGGGAAAATTGGAATCATGCCCACTTTCAATGCCCCCCTCCCTCTACACATTCAGCTGAAGATCTGAATAGAGCATACAGGTTGTCTGTAAGTAATGCCTCTCCATGCAGTATGGATCTCTACAAATGAAGGATCCCAGAATCTCACAATAACTTACACACACATGGGCGGTCTTCAGCGGTTAGGAGTGGTGATTCTGGTCACAATCCTGAATCTCCCTTTCTCCAATGCATTCATGATGTAGGACTTACAGAATTTTTGACTTTTTATTCCTCTGGGTGGGTTTAAAAAACCATTGTTCCCCCACCCCTTTTGGTCCCCTACTGCATTTGAAGTATAAATAATTCAGTGCATTTTGACCAAAAAGGAAAATCAAGGCATTGAAGACTGGGGAAGGAAAAGGAAGAGTTCAGGCTTGCTGAAGATTAGCATCACAAAGAAGGATGAGGGAAGGATCCCTCTGTTAAGGCCACCTCTTTCCTGTGTATGTCTATCCCTACAGACTACATCTGGCTGTAGTGTCTGCAAGTTGCAACAATCTTTCAATTGTCCTTCTGTGTTTTGTTTATTTCCCATGTCTTTGGGTTTCACCTTTTCATTTTTCCAGTCATATCAAGTGCTTCTCCTTATGAAGGAACCAACCTACCATACACCTAAGTTGGAGTAAAGTCCTGGGTTTTTAATGAATGGGACCCCAACTTCAGTCTAACTTAGATCATATTATTTTTAAAAAATATATATCACTTTTAACATAAAAAGTTCACTAATTCAATTGACAAAAAAAAACTACGTTTGCTGTTAGGTTTTCCTTTGGAACATACACAAAGAAAGAAAGAAAAAGAATTGTTTGAGGTGGAGATGGGGATGTATATATTCAGAAAAGCTTCCTCTTTCGGATGGTTGTTATAGCTTAATGCAGTGGTTTTCAACCTTTTTCGTCTCATGCCACACCGATAAGGTACTAAAACTGTCAAGGCACACCATCAGTTTTTGGACAATTGTCAAGGCACACCTTTCTGTTGGTGGGGGGCTCATATCCCCAATGGTCCTATTAATAAATGACCCTCCACCAAACTCCTGTGGCACACCTGGGGACCATTCGTGGCACACCAGTGTGCCACGGCACAGTGGTTGAAAATGGCTGGCTTAATGAGTGCTTGATTTCTTCTTTTGGAAAAAAAATTAAGAAAAGAAGAAAACAGTACCAGAGCTCACCCCTCCTTGGAAATTTTTCCTTCTAATGCAAGGATGTGTAAGAACTGACATTGTGAGTAAAAATGTACCCTGAACATGCTCAGGGACCCTCTTAAGAGGTTCCTTGGCTCAACTTTGACATTCCAGATGAGTTTTGGGGCTGCCCTGATGGCTGTGTGCCCCCAGTCAGTTGCTAGATCAGCAGGAGAGTTTGAGGTGAGGGATACCATGCACTAAGGTTCTGCAGGGATGCATGCTCCAGAATCTTCTTTCCAGACTGAATTCTGGATGTTAGACAAGTAACACAAGTAGGTAGGAGGTCTGGCTCAGTTGGTAGAGCTGCTGCCTCGTATGCCTGAAGATCTGAGGCTGCCAGTTAGAAACAACCGGAAGTACCCGAGAACTTAGGACACGCTGATATACTGATGAGCTGACCCTCGGAGGCAGAGAGGAGTTGCCGTCAAGTGGAGCATGGGAGGTGAAGGGCCGGAGAGAGGCCAGACGGGGAAGGAATCCAGCTGGAATGAGGAGTTCTATGAAAGACGAGAACTATTCAATTGTAAAAATCCCTACGGGGGGTTAGAACAGCCTGCCTATGTAAACCACCTTGGATTAAAGTCTGAGGAGAAATCTGACAACCAAAGAAAGAAAGGCAGTATAAATAAATAAATAAATAAAATAAATAACACAGTGTGATTTAAGAAGGGGAGAGGGCTGATATATGCAGTGCTGTAGTATTGATGCAGAGTGTAATGGGTGAACCTACCCCTTCTTCTGAGCCATAACTGCTAAGGTTAGGCTAAGTTCCCAAACAGCAGAATAGTGATGTTGGTCCTTTAAGGTCAGGCATGCGCACACATGCACCCTTTATCTGAGTTGTGATTCCATCCTGGAAGTTTAAAAAAAAAAAGAATTTAAATTGTAAGGCAGTAACACTGCAATCCTATACATGTCTACTCAGAAGTAAATCCCATTGGGTTCAATGGCACTTATTCTCTGCAAGATATGTATAGAGTTGCAGTCTAAGTATATTTTTAGAACTTAATTGTTTGCAAAATAGTGTCTCTGTTGGCTGGAAAGAGAATTGTTGACTTTTTTGCATGAAATGCTTCATGGAGTCTTTGCTGGGTATTCCCTCCCTCCTCCAGGACCACGTTTATGAATGTTAACTTGCATTTCTTGAGTGACCTTCTAAGTGCCTAGTCCAAGAAATAATTAGCCACTGATTACCAATGGGGGCCCTGCTGGCACCAAGCTGCCTTCTTCACCCTGCAGTGCTCCTTTTATTTAGTTTGTTGAGTAAGATTGAAATCTTCTGAAGGATCTTGCAGACTTTACCCTCTTCCCCCTCCTACACTGGATGGCTTCTGGCTCTGTCAGCCCAATCCTATTCTCCCCCATCCCATCAATGCAGTGACACCAAAATAGCTACCACTGCATCCTGGGGTGGGGGGAGCAGTTATGAAGGTCTCCTCTGGGTAAGAGAACTTCCATTCCCTTACCTGGCACTAAGCCTGTGCAGTATGGAGGGATCTGCCCAGATCTGTGCTAGTGAATTTACTGGCTGAATTGGGTCCAGGAAAGGGGCTAGGATTCAGCTGCCACTACTGCCAATGGACCCCTTTCCAGGCCTGATGCCAGAATTGAATATAAGAACATAAGAACAGCCCCACTGGATCAGGCCATAGGCCCATCTAGTCCAGCTTCCTGTATCTCACAGCGGCCCACCAAATGCCCCAGGGAGCACACCAGATAACAAGAGACCTGCATCCTGGTGCCCTCCCTTGCATCTGGCATTCTGACATAGCCCATTTCTAAAATCAGGTTGCACATACACATCATGGCTTGTAACCCATAATGAATTTTTCCTCAAGAAACTTGTCCAATCCTCTTTTAAGGGCATCCAGGCCAGAAGCTGTCGCCACATCCTGCGACGAGTTCCACAGACCGACTACACGCTGAGTAAAGAAATATTTTCTTTACTCAGTTGGAAGTTTCTTTACTCAATTGGAAGTACAGTCAGCCCGCATCTTATGCAAAGATGCATTCTTAAGGTTAGCGTGTAAAGTCAGAATACAGTGGTGCCCCCTTATCCACGTGTAAAGCCAAAATGTGGTGTCAAAATACAGTGGTGCCCCCTTATCCATGGGGGCTCTGTGCCGAAACCACAGATGACCTGTCCCCGCAACCTAGACCCTCTGCAGGGGCTTCTGATCTCAGCAGAGGCTGCTTCTCTGGGTCTCCTAATGCCTTATAAGGCATGAAACCGGAAGTTGCATTATTTCCACTGTTGAGCTCAGTTTGAGGCTGCAGATGGACGTTTGTGGCCTCTGCTGAGCTCAGAGGACTCTCCAGAGGTGAGAGGAGCAGAGCTCGCCTCACACACGAGGGGTGTGCAGGGGGGCCATGGACCCCATTTGCAGATAACTGAGTCCGCAGATACAGGAGTCTCCTATAGTAGAAACTTTCTTAAAGCCACCAAATATGTAGTCTCTTAAGAAGTAAAAGCACCGTATGATAGACATGCTGGAACTGAGGTGATTGAGGGAACTGCAGCTTTATTCTCCCATTTCAGGCTTGTTCTGGAGGCATAAACAAAGTAACTGGAATGGCAGATGGAGTTGCCTGCACTATTTAAACTGTTGTTTTTCTCTGTCCTTTTTTGGTGGTGGTGGCGAAGCACATATACTTCAATTTGCATGAGTCTGTCATGTGTAAGATGTGGGCTGACTGTACTTTCAGTTCTCTAAAAAAGACAACCTAGGGTTTGTGTCAACTCAAACAAATCAGTGTTAAGGCATGTCAGTTATTGAGATAAACTTCATGGTCACATTTGTTTTAAAATACTTTTATACCAGTTTTTTTCAAGACGAAATCATCCCAAAGTACATGATTTTTTTACTTATACTGCTGAGAAGTCATAATTCTCATCACCAGATTTAAAAAATCTGTAAATGTATAAAATTCGCCACATGAAACAATAAGTTGTAAACTATCACCTTAGAAAACTACTACCATCTTAACAGTTCAATCTTATACATGTTTTCTCAGCAGTAAGTAACACCTTGTTAATAGAATCAGAGTCGGAAGGGACCGACAAGATCATTGAGTCCATCCCTTTGCCAGTACATGCTGTTCACAACTATAACATCTCTGATAGATGGTTATCCAGCCTTTGATTAAAGACCTTAAATGATGGAGAGTCTCCCATCTTCGTAGGCAGGTAGTTCCTATTTTCCCCCTAAGGGGTTCGTACCTTCGATTGCTGTATAGTGACATCTTCCGTAGTTCAGCGATTACGTCCTATGTCATCACCCACTTCGGTCAAGTTCTGAGTTGCATGACTGCACAGCTTACTGGGAACACTGGGCTGTCCCACTGCCAAACAGAAGTTCCAAACATTTAATCAAAATATTTTCTGTTGTAATTTAAACCCATTTGGCCTGGTCCTTCCCACCTCAGCAACTGAGAACAAATATGCTCTATCTTCTACTCAGATATTTATAGACAGTTATCATGTCACCTCTTAACTGTCTCTTCTTCAAACTAAACATACCCATTTCCTTCACTGTTTCCTTATAGGACATGGTTGCCAACCCCCTCAGCATCTTAGTTACTATTCTCTAGACCTGCTCCAGTTTGTGAGTAGGACTTACTCTCAGGTGAATGTGTACATCTTCCTGAGGGTAAGCTCCATTGAAGAGAGTAGGAGTTACTTCGGAGTAAATATGCATAGGATTGCTCTGCTAGTTGCTCTCTAATCTGAATCAGTTCCTGAAAGATCAGTAGCTTCCAATTCTGAATTTTCATTTTTATCTCTATTGACCTTTTAAAGTTGGAAATAAATGTCTCTGTTTCACAAGTCGGTATGCTTCCAGATTTATGTGTTTCCAAACAAAGACAACTTTCTTTTACACGCTTCCAAAGCGGGTGAGAGGGTTTGAGACTTGTGTATTTTTTGACATACAAAAATTGTTTTTTCCTAATCTAGTTGTCTTATGTAATTACTTGAAAACATTTTGAAGGAGTTATGGGTAGCTCAGACATTATTTTGAAACATTGCTGTAAAAAGCATCCCACTGGAATACTTCATGAAAGGCTATTTTCAGTGTTTCGCTAATTCCCCCCCCTCCCCAATATGTTTTTTAAGAGCCTTTGGGATGATAACTGTATTACCATGTTTTTCTCCTTGGCCTTCTTTACCTTTCCCCTCTATTCTTGTAGTGTGTGGCTTCGTGCCAAAGCTGGAGCGTAGGAAAGCTGTTCACAGTGACTACAAGTAATCAATTGCTAAGATATGCAATGCTGATATGGAAACATTTCACATGGTGAGCACATCTGCAGTGCAGGACCTAGGAGAGTGGGGGCAAGGGGGTAATTTTTACCTGGACCCAGGAGCCAAAGGAGGGGGCCCAGAAATTTCCTGAGATCTTACACTTCCCTATCTACTCGGACTTGTTGCCCACATGGGATGCTAGGGACACTACCATGAGTGTGCGACTGCAGCTACTGGTGAGCCATATATGCTGGGCCAAGGAATGCATACATGATACACCTCAACACAGTGTCAAACCTGGGAGGAAACTGGCCTCCTACAGTAGCTCTTTGGGTTGAGGATCTGCTTGCCATGAAGGAGTGTATAGGAGCTCAGGGACACAGCTGTGGAGCTACAGTTGCTGCAGAAGCACATTTTGTCACGCACAGTACGCTTTCCATTCTAATGTGAGCCTAAATATGATGATGCTAATTTTCTACATGATCTTCTATATTTAAAAGGTTTTAGGGAGACTTAGATGTTTGGTTTTCCATATTACTGTACAGTATCTAGTTGCCGATACCACGTGGGTGGGTAGCCCTGGTTTCCAAAGACTTTTCCAAATCCCTGAACAGCAAACAGTAACCTACAAGGAAAGCAACGTGCTTGTTTGACTGCATCACTAGTGCTGCCATTTCAAGGTGAGAGGATTTCAGGGGTTGGCCCGGCAGGAACTGGATAGCTCAAGGGGCTGTGCCTCATGGGACAGTGCCTGATCTGGCCAGTCTCCCATGTTTAGTTATATTTCTCACTAGAATGAAAAATGAAATTCTAATGTAATATAAGAATTGAATAAATCCCAAAGTTAGTTATACAACGAGGACATTTGGAGGGTTCCCTTCTATGACACCAGGTGCAAATAAAAAAAAATCAACTCTTAAATATTTCACTTTGGCAGTATTGGAGTAAAATAGCAGCAAACAGGGACAATAATTGTATATGCAACAATGAAACACTAACTGTTGTTCTGGTCAACTTCTTTTCTATTCAGTGTTACTGGGGTATAAAATGACCCCAGCACTGCCAGAGTACATCCTGCAATTTACTAATAATTTTGGGGGGCAGGCAATTGACTTCATTAAGATGGAGGAATTTGAGTAGTAAGGAACTGTAGAAAATTAAAATCAAAGTTTTATTCATTTTAAAGCCATATCATAGCAGTAGCAGACGTGCCCTCATTACAACCTGGGGCAGGTCAACAACATGCCGCCCCCCCCCAGCACGCGGCCCCCTGAATGCTCACCAAAGCGTAACAGAGCTTTGTGTGATGTTCCTCAGTAGTTGATAAGCCTTCTGGGGCTTCTCCTGCTGTTTTAAACAATACTTCCTGTTTCCGAATGTAACCAGAGGTATTGCTTAAAATAGTGGGGGAAGCCTCCGGCTTCTTGCCTGTTGCCGAGTGCCGTGCAGAGCCTCGCTTGTTTGTGGAACAGCTTGGATGGGCAGGTGGGACGCAGGCGGCAGTGGCAGGGGCACAGTAAGTGCGTGGCGAGCTCAGTGCCCAGTGCATTTGCCCTCCCGCCCCAGCCCAGGTCCTCCACTGTATCGTACTCTTTCCAGGTCAGGAATTTGCTTTCAACAGTATACAGTGCCCAGTGTGATAAAGGAGGCATTGCACAATCATGTATTATAAATGTTCTTATATGACTATTGACCTACTTTTGAAGCTTGGTAGTGAATTTATTAATTGGCATTTGTATGTACAGGATATATAATACATTTAAAACCTAATAATGCAAAACAGAAACCTAGAGAAAGGAAGGGATGGCATGTTTGGAGTTATGCTGGGGAAGAAGTGTATAAAACCAGTTAATATTGCCCATTGTGTGATACTCAGAAAAAGCTTCTTGAAAAACATGCGTCTTAAGGAGGGATTTGAAAGCAGGCAGTGCTGGTTTGTGAGACAGAGATTATTCTATCAACAAGGACAAACATGGAAAGACCCACAATAGCAGTAGACGGAAGTTTTTTTTTACAAAAAACCCACAACCCTTGAGAGTAGAGTAAGCTTGCAAATATTCATCCCAGGAGAAGAGAGATTCAAAATAGAGAAGGTGCAAGATTTTTAACATCTTGGAGTACTTCATGCAAGATGAATAGGTAAAAAGATGGGCTTACATACCAACTTATCTGCTGACAAATCACCAGCATGGATCAGGCAATTTTTTTCTGTATTTGCTTGCAGCTCTAATAAAACCTAGGGGGAAAAATAGTATCTTTCATTTTTAGTGTTCAGCAGTAGGCGCTTGATCTTCTCATTCTTTGGGATTTTAGTGCTTTTGGTTTGTGGGTACGCCTGCTCAATCCTGTGCACTTGCCTAGAAGATTCTGGGCATGGGACTTGTTTTTAGAAATAGATAACCTGATACCTAGAGATGGGTATAACCTCCACCAAATTCCACTGCAGCCTGTGCCGTAATGCAAAAAGCTATGTTGTTTGAATCGCATATCAGGCAGTTGTGTTGGTGTCCTTTTTTTCTTCTTCTTTTCTCGTACTTGGGTCTTAAAAGAACAGGGTGCTATTTTCTCTTGTTGCAGATGGGCTAGCAGATTAGTACCACAATGAGGACTAGGATGCAAGCCCCTTATCCTTGCAGGATGTGCTCCGTTGATACTTAAAAATTTTAATCTGAGATGCACTTGGCACTCACAAAACGATTCATGCGGCTATACCCCCAGTGTATCACCAGTGCAGATACACTACCCTGGTGCGATTTTTGAAGCAGACTGTTTACAGCATTTGGCCGTATCAATCCTGTTGGCCTTGGCCTTTTTTTGCAGGTGCTGAGAAGGCTATTGTCAGAGACTGGCTGGTTGGCTGACAGGAGAAGTAATTCTCTGTGGCAAGAGCCCTTGGAAGCAATCTGGCAGAAGTATCCCTAATTCCTGTGCTGAGAGTTTCAGGATCGTTCTTTTGCTGCTGTGTGGGCAGGGAGGGGGGTTGCGTTGCTGGTGGGGAAAGGATTTAGCCTTGAGGGTGCTCTTGAGGCTGCTGCTCCCTATGTGGCCTTTTGGAAGTATTGTGGCTATTACCAGGCAGATGGAGAGAGGAAGCCCTTGCATGGCTGTGCTTTTGCAGCTGTGCCCCACAAGAGCTGCAAGTGAAGAGCAGAATGGGAAGGGGCCAGCGGTCACCTCGCCTCGAGAAGGAACAGCCGTTGCCTTAATTGTTAGTCGGGACTTGTCAGCGGCATCGCAGGAGCATGGGATAAAGTGTTCCAGTGAAAGAGATAATTGAAAATCAAAAAAGACTTTGTTAATTTGATTAGACAGAGCCGGAGTTGAATTGTTCTTCATCAAAAGAGATTTAATTTTGACACACAATTAAATCCTTCTGCTGTACTGGTGCCCTGCTCCCTTCCCAGCAACCGAGCCTGACTCAGGGAAGCGGGAGTGGGGAGCTTTAAAGGATGGTGAGGGGATTAAAGGGGCCAAGAGGAGAGTGGCAGAGGGGGGCTCCCAGAGCAGGCAGGCGGGAAAGCATGATTTGGCTGGGAAGAGATGGAGATTGAAACTTGGGGGGGGGGGAGTAGGAGGAAATGTGATGGAGCGATCATTGCAGACCTGTGAAGCCTTCACTCTGTCTAAACCCCCCCCCCCCGCCACATTCATCAGCTTAGGCAGTGAAACTCTTAGAAGTGACACACAAGAGAGCTCCAATCTCTTGATGAAGGAATCTTTGGGCTTGGAGCTGCTGAGGCTCAGTGATGGGGTGGGCAGGGGGAGAAGAGGGCAGTCCTGCTGCCATCCTTTTTTCTAAGTTATGGTTTCTCCTCTTTACATCTTTGCTATTGCTGAACGCCCTGTATATATGGGACCCATTTGAGTTCTTGCAGTTGTGAATACTCAGTACTTGAGCCAAAAGAACCCAAATCTTTTGCAGGTGCCTGTTAGTTTGGCAGGACTCTTGTCAGTACCTTAAAATCTTGGAAGGCACTGTGTGTGTGATGGTTTGGGGGGGCAAGAATTCAGAGCTCATGGGATGAGTGGATCAGGCAAGTCTACTGTCTTGCACCCTAAAATATCTCACTTGGTTTGGGAAAGATAAGGTGGAATATGTAGTAAAGGGCTGTACTGCAATTGCAAGTAACGTGAAATTGAGGAATGATTATAACCTTGTGAAATTTGGCTATCTGATAGTTGCTGTATCTAGAACTTAGGTCTAGTCTGGGAGAATCACAGGTTATGTAGTGCAAGCATCAAGTACATGTGGTAGAGGTAGTGCAGGTTTTCCACAGATGGTGGCTTTTTAATTTTGTGCTTTGCCTCCTGCTTGTGTGAGGATATAGTACAGGGGTGTCCAAACTTTTTGGCAGGAGGGCCACATCATCTCTCTGAAACTGTGTCGGGGGCCGGGAAAAAAAGAATCTACATTTCAAATTTGAATAAATTTACATAAATGAATTTATTAGAGATGGAACTTATATGAATGAATGATGGTCTTGCAACAGCTCAAGGCCTTTAAAAGGCCTTGCCCAAAGCAAGGCCAGCCTTTCCTTTGCTGCCATTGCCGCATCACAAACATGAAACAGCAAGCAGTGGAGGGAGCCCTCATCCTGCAGCTCACGCAAGAGGTCGAAGAGTTGGCCGTCATGCTGAGAGCAGTTGTATCAAGCCAGCGCAGGCTCCAGCAAGTCTCTGGAGGGCCAGAGGCTCATTGGAGACTGGGGGCTCCCTGAGGATCAGATTGGGAGTCTTTGAGGGCCACAGGTGGTCCCAGGGCTGGGGTTTGGGCACTCTGATATAGTAGATGAGACACTGAAGAGTGTTGCTCGTAAAAAAAGTGGTTTACAACTTATTACTACTACTATTGTTATTAAAAATCAAACGGGCACTGGTGAAGCACTAGTGAAGGCACTGTGAGGTGTGTTGAGGTGTGTGTGTGTGTGTGTGTGAGGGTAAGATAGGGAAGGAGAGGAGGGCAGTATTAATTCAGCAATGGCAGCTGCTGCAGGTGGTCAAGAGCACAGAGCATTGGTAGCTCTAATTGAGACTGTGTTTGCTTCAGGGGCATAAAAATGCCAGTTTCTAATGCACATGATATCCTTGCTGCCTAAGGGTCAATTGCTGCTTGTTTTCCGCCTCCTTGTTATGTGACTTTGTCTGTCCCAGTGTGGCCTGCCCTTCTCTCCTCCTCGAGTGATTCTGCTTTTCATACTTGCAGAACATAATTTGGCTAGTACATCACTACTGGCTGGTGTGGGTGTGTTACCAGCATCCTGCACTGGTTGAATGTTGGCCTAAACATCCTCGGTCTTTATCATGAGAGTAGGGAACAGACAAGTTCCCAGTTGGCTTCATTTTGGCACTTGGACACTGTGGTTGGATACGCTATCCATGGTCCCTTCCTTTCTCTTATGACGGTGGAAAGATGAAGCAGGAAACGGGTAACCATTATAATTTTTGAACCTAGATGGTACTTTTTGAACCCAGATGGAAAATAGATAAGCATTCAGCACATACTTCCTCTAGCAGCTGCCACATACACAGGTTTTCTTCATATGTTCAAGACTGGCTGTACATTTGAGGAGTATCAGAATTTATCCAATCAGCGCGATAGGAGAGATACTGCTGTTGGGCATGATACATACTAAGCTTATGGTACACCAGAAGGCTTTGCCATTGGGTCAAAGGAGTTTCTAGTGTTCAGAATGGGAATAGGTACTTGAATTCAGCTGGCAAATTAGTACATCACCGAAAAGAATAAAAGTCTCATGACACTTTAAAATACTAACCACTGTATTGTGACATCTACTTCATTGGGCTAGAACCCAGTTTGTCAGATGCAAGGCAAAATGCATGCTGTGGCTCACTAAAGCTGATGCCACCATAAGCAGGGTGATCTTTAAGGTGTCCCAGCAGGATTTTTTTATTTTTTCTTCTGCAAGAGGAAGCATAGCCACACTATTGGAATGTGAAACTGTTATTGGTTTGTCATTTCCAAGCTTGGCAGCAAATGGATAGTCTCCTGGGAAAGTGGAAAGGTGGAATGGAAGGTCCTGATAGCAAAGATTTCATCATGAAGGGAAAATACTTCCTTGCCCCACCTGCTCCTCCTTTGTGGTGCTTTGCTACTCTCCACCTCTAGATCAGCAGCATTGCAGTCTCGCTGGCTCATCTGGGGCGAGATAATTGAGCAAACAGGCAGGAGGCAGGGGACGCTGGGGCCAGTGTTAATTTAATTGCGTCAGTTTGTTCACAGCAGAATATTAACCTCTCGGGCAATAGCTTGTGAGAGAATTCTACTAAAGCGCTGGTTCAGTGCAGGGACTGCAAACCAATGTACCCCTGATATCATTGGAGAAGGAACTGCAAGAAAAATCCGTGCACACCCCTGCTTGGCGATTTGATGATGCAGACATATTGTTGCTGCAGCAGCCAGGAGTGGCCCTGTGGGACGAGGGATTGCAAATTAAATAACCCCAGTGGGAATGGCTGGGAGAGCCAGGGATGTAAGATATAATGTCTTGCTTAAACTGGGTGAGGGGAAAAGCAAAGGGGAAATAAATTCTTGCTCCACCAGGGAGTGGCAACTGTGAGATACTGCGGTGGCTTGGAAAGTGGGGGTTCCCTTGCCTCTCAGATTGTGATGTCAAGTGGGGATAGACAGCAGACAGAGCCATTGTGCATTCATGGTAATGGCTGAGAAAAAGTAGAGGCACTTTGATACTACTCAGCATAATTGGTCAAAATGTCCCTGCTTCAGCAGCCAAGTGCAACTAACTGAGCTGTGATACGATTTGGTTGCTGGACATCAAGGGGTTAAAGGCAAAGGACCATTGTAGGAACTCAGAATTTGGGATGGGTGCGAGACAATGGCCTAAAGCTGGAAACATCAGTGGTCTTATTTACAAGAGGAAATTTTGGCTTTGGTAGCAAGAACCTGAGAGTCAGATCTGAGGGGTTGTTGGTTAGGATAGGTGGATAAGCAAGAGTGACCAAGGCAAAACCATGGGTATGTGTGTGTGTGAGGGCTGGTGTTTGACTGAGTGGCCTCAGTAGAGGTGGAGTGTGGGAGGAGGGAAAACAGCACTGGTGAATGCAGTGGTGAGTTAAACTGGGGGTGAATAATAGTAATATTAATACAATAACTGTACAATGGGCAGGTAAGAGTAGATAGTGATGGGAAGCTAGATCATCTGCAAGTTTTCTTGGAGCTGAACAGCACTTTCACAGAAGCATTTCTTTATCTCAGTTTGCCCAGATTACTTCATTTGAAGAATCAAGTGCCTGCCCTCTGCTCCCCATGGTTTTATGTAGATTAGTGCCATCTAGTCTGTATTATTGCATGACTGGCATTACCGAATACTGTGACCAGGAAACAAAGTCTAGCAACTGATGTTCAAAGGGGACCACTGAACTGAGCTCTGGTTCAGTCTAATTAACCCACCCTTTTTTTCTTCTCCTAGCCAGGAGTGCCAGCAGGCAGAGTGTGTGTGAGTTTGGGACAACAAATTCAGTATCATAGAAGGGATCAAATTGTGCACTCTCACTGGGGTAAAGGTAGGGCTCTTACTGCGAAATGGAACGGCACTCTTGGTTTTAGAGTGAGGTTTCTGGTAGCAGAAGCTAAGCTTTTGTAGCTTCAACATTGCAGTATGGCTAAGAGAGCCACCTGCTACTTCATCTGCTGGACAGCCCAATCCTATGCATGTCTACTCAGAAATAAGTCATATCATAGTCAGTGGGGTTTACTCCCAGGTCAGTGTGGATAGGATTGTAGGCTTACCTATTCATCTACTATGGAATTTGAGCAAAGGGGGGCTACACTGAGTAGAATGCATTTTAATCCTCTGTTTACTACAGGTTGGATGACAGCAAGCAATTGCAAACACCAGGAGGGAAATTGATCTTTCGCTACAGAGAGGGAGGGAGAAAGAGAGCATCCAGGGTGTGTTATTTCCCTAGGAAAGAGATAGCCATAGCACCTCTTTCCTTTCTGCCTTTAAACTTTCCATTCTCTTAACTCAGTTAGGATAATTCCTTGGGAATTCCATGCAACTTGAAAAAAGTGTGATCCTATACAGTGCAGCTGACCCAATAAGATATGTGAACTGTTTTGCATCTCATGTAGGATTGCCAGACCCCTACACTGTGGTTGTAGTTTTAACAACTCCAAGGCAGTAATGTCTTTTTCAGGAATGTTAACTCTAGCTGCAGTGTTGCAATGCTCTAATCTGTCCCCATCCCTTCCCAGCCAGCTATAGAAAGTAAGACTTCCATTTGGGTTCATGGGAAGAAGTGGAAATGAGCAGGTGAATGGCCCCAAGTATCGGAAGGAGGAGCCACCATTCTGAATAAGATCTTGCTGACCTGGAACTGTTTAAAGCCATTGTTGCAATCTCTGGGTCAGTTGACAGTGACAGCCTTCATCACTGAGTAACACCAGTGTCTCCACTTGGCAGTGGGGGGTTCTGACTCTGCCAAGGCCAGGAAATGGAGTCCAAATTGAAATTGCAGTTCCTATTGTGAGCCCATCTGTAAACTAGAGAGCCAACGGTGTTTGCTTACAAAAGAAAGAACTTCATGAAGCAGTCAGAAGCACATCTGCTTTGACTGCAGTCAGGAGTTGCAAAGTAGTAAATGGGTGTTCCTAGAAGGATACTGGCTATTGCAAGAGGAGAGATGAGCTCCCCCCCCCCAGCCTTTCTTTCTAATGTTTCTGTGGTGTCTGATTGGATCTGGAGCACATTTTCCTAACCTCAAGCACTTGGTGGCTTTATGCTGGGAATGCCAATGGGGCAACTTCCTATTCTCCATAAACCTTTCCATTTGAGCGGTAGGGGAAGTCTTTTCCTCGAAAACCTAATATACATTTGAGGGTTTACAAGCTTCATCTGCTTGGGTCCAATATGTGAATTTGTGTTGTTAGTTTAGGAATCTGTGTTTAATTCTAGGGTTCTTCATATTTCATATACTTAGGTAGGGAAAGTATTTATATAAAACCTAATTACTATTATTATTATAAATGCAATTTATATTCTCATCAGCAGCAAAGAATCTATATATTGATAATATATATTCATCTTTTAAAATAAAAAGGGAGTTTCTCATGGGAAAAAATTTCAACTTTGAGGGCTACCAAAGTGAAGCTTTCAGTAGTCACAGACATAATTGCCTGATACTTTCTTTGTCATTCATCTTTTGCTCTATGGTTCCTTTTCCTTCTTGCAAATTTCCCTCTACCACCCCAGCTCTTGTTTAAAAAAAAAATTAAGGCTGAGATTTGTTAAAAAGTTACATTTGCAATAAACAATTCAACTAAGGCAAATTATTGGGCTTTTTCAGACTTTCCTCTCATGCAGAAATGTTATTTTAGTCGGCATTGTAGAACAAACTTGGTTGGTGCCAGAGAGTGGGTCATTTGTGGATACGCCCCAGACTGTGGGAGAGGGCACTCAAAACTACTGGGAGATGAGAGTTTAATTTTGGAGACTTCTTTAGTTTGCAGTGTTCAGGTTAGAGGTGCCTATTCCACAGTGGGAAGGAGACAGGGATATGGACGAGGAAAATGAGGAGAGCACTTAGAGCCTTTTGTTCAGCAGCCCAGAAAATCCCAGAGCCAGCACCGCTACAAAAGTAGAATCTGCTTTCTGTTTGACTGGAACAACCCTCACTTGCTTTCCATGGTGTTTACCTAGACCATGTTGGCTTGTTGCCTTATTTGTTCCTTTCTAATTGAGCAAATGTGCTGTATGCATGAAAGTTAGGCCAGCATCGACTTATTAGAGGAGAGCATCAATAAAAAGGCTGAACATTGGCAGGCTGTGCTCAGGCTCTGTCAGAGGAGAGGAGTTTTAAAGTTGCACTTTATTCATGATGTTTTGATTTCTCTTGCTCTGGAGACGTTGACTTTGATAGATTGCGATGCAGCAGCAGAAAAATATAATAATATACTGTGGTAGCCAGTTTCCAAAGCAGAGGTTTGCCAGATGCCCTGCACCTGTCCTCTCCTGGTTTGGTTTTGTTTCAACAATAACCAAGAACTGGGTTTAATTTTTGACCAGGAAGTCCTTTTCCCCTTCCTGTCTAGTGTGTGGCTAATACCAGTAAATATTCTTTAATGCTGATTACTCACTGATTTCTCTTTGCTCCAGAATCTGTGTTTTGGTTATGCTGATCAGCTAACGTTATATACCGACTGGTAAGCTGATGCGAGATCAGAGGGGTTGTTGAAAGCCATGTCCTGATATAATGCTACCTAGTGAAGTGATTTCACAGGTCTGTGTAATGCCTGTGATTGCAGGTTATCTTTATGCTGTCTGATGTGGTGTTCATGGTGCTTTGCAGCATACCTGGCTGCTCCTTTCAGGGCTGTTTCATTAGAATTGCTTCCTTTCTCAGTATGTGGTTGCTTTGTTACATAACCCTGTGGTAACCCATGTCCGGGCAAACTGATCCTAATTCCCAAATTGGTATGATTGAACTTTGTCTGTGCACCAAGATTGTTCTGCTCTTAGCACCAGCTTCTTTGAAACCCAAGTAAGCTCCTGGCATTTATTTCTCGAGAAACTAATGAATGAATGCCTCCGACTCTGAATGCTTTGTGAGAAGATTTAGAATAGAAAAACCACCTCCATAGACAGAGAGACAATCAAAGTGGACAAGGCCACTTCAGTTCCTTGCCCCTTGACTAAGCAACACTTCAGGCCAATTAATGTGAATGAAAGGATAGTTTTATTGAGGATAGATGGAATAAAGGAATGTGGGATGCCGACATTGCAAGAAAAATAAAAAATGCATTATTGCAGTGGTATTCAGATGCCCAGTCACGACGCCCCAGCCTGAGGGCCCTGGCCTCTGCTTCCTTAAGTGGTGGGGGCAGGGGGGAAGGCAGTGACACGATCCCCAAGATCGCGTCGCTAACGGGGCTGCAGGGACTGGGATGTACTCACCAGTCCCTGCAGCAGCCTTCCCTGGGTGTGGGGAGCCCTGCACGAGCGCTTGCAGGGCTCCCCAGCTGGTTTAAAGTGAAAATAGAGCAATAGCACTCCACTTGCAATTTTGCAGAAGTGGAGCGCGATCACTCTACTTTCACTTCAAACCAGCTGGGGAGCCCTGCAGGCATTTGTGCAGGGCTCCCCACACCCCCAGGACAGTGCTGCAGGGACTGGTGAGTGCATCCCAGTCCCTGCAGCCCCCCTGAGCGGCGCGATCCTGTTTTCACCATGCTGAAGTAGGAAATCTGTTCCTCTTCTACCACGCACAATATTCAATTATATATGTTGTATGTTATGCTGTGTTGCAACACAAGTCTTGGATGTTGTCCATGCAGATTGTGCAGTTTAAGGCCCAATCATAACCTTCCTCCCTACTGCCAGAACTAGTGTTCTGGTGGAGGGATTTGCTTTACAGTCATCATACATGGCCTTACAGAAGAGCATGGAGCCACACTCTTCCATCCTGCTGCTGGAGAGGTGGGCAGGGGATTCCGGAAAGGCTACCACTGCCAATAACTAAGTGAGGGTGGAAAGGGTGAAACTAGATGAATAGGAGGGAGGGAGCAGGGAGGCGATGGAATGGTGTGGATCTGGTGGCAGTGGGGCATGCCAGATCATATCCCCTCCTTTCAACGATCTCCATCGCTTTCTTCTCCTCAGACATGTGCCAGCAAATCAGCTGACCCATTGGCCAGACCCACTGATGGTTGAGGGGCTAATGAGGGGATTCCTCTTTCCCCTCCTGAGCCTCCCAATCCGCCCCCCCCCACTGCTGCATATAGCACACGCCTTTTCAATGCCCGCATCAGCAGGAGGTAAAGGATAGAATTGGGTCCTTAGTTGTAGATCAGAGGCATGCTAAACTAACTTCAGTTTGTCACTGTCTTATCAAACTATTACTGTAGGTGAGCTATAAAAATCATGGTGTTGCTTCTACAACTTAGTACTTTAAAATCTTGTGCAAAGTTGTGTTCCAGCTGAAGCAGTGTTTGCCAGCACTGTCTTGCCAATACATGCAAGAACCCTTTTCCAAAACTTGCCTTTCCCCTCCCCACCCTGAGAAGACTTTTTTTTTTTTAAACATGGATATAATCTTCATATGGGGGGAAACATGCTACTATCACTTCTGAAATGTGACTCAACTGTTCATTTTCCACGCCTACCGTGGCTTCCCATCTTGCAGTACGTTAATTTCTGTTAATCTTTTGCTGGTACTGTTTTATTGAACTATGTTTTTGTGTAGTATTTTATTTTAGTTTCTGCATGGTATCTAGTATGGTATCTAGCATGCAGGAAAAATCACATAAATTATTTTAATAAACCAGTGAAACAAAATTGGGACAGTAGAGCAGGGATGTGAATGCAGATATGGGGAATAATAGAATAATCTCACAGATACCCTATTAACACACTGGATTTGCTCATTAAGATGCAATGCTCTATGGATAATATACAACTATATCATAACATCCAGTTGTGTGAACCCACCCCCACCCCAGTTCTTTTTCTGAGAAGTCAGTGTTTGCAAACACTTGAGTAACTTACCTGGGTGAAATATATCCAGCAAATGTAATTTCAGTTGCGCAGTCATTGCTGTTCCTGTGAGTGACTTCCATCAGTGAGCCAGTGAAACGGAGTGCACATTAATAGTGTCATTAAAATGAAGTGTCCTCCAGCCGTTTAATAAGCTTGATTCTTTAATAGAGTCATTTTTGTCAGGTATGAGCTTTGGGACCCTTCCTTTTCATTCTCAAGTAACAAGCTACCCAGGAAGAGGTTTTTCTATTGTTACTTAAACCGTTTTTCTTCAAAGTATAGGTTGCAACCTAGTACTGGGTCATGAGATGCTTTTCACTGGGTCGCAAAGTAAAAATAATTGCAAAGTACACCAAGGTGGTCCATTTGTCAGGCAAACAGGTAAATTTTAAATTGCTTTATTTGTTGCATATTTGATTAATTATAAAGAAACTCCTTAAGCCATTTCTGCCCAACGCTGCATATATACAACAGGCACCAAATGTGTACACCTGTGGGCCGGGCAAAAATGGGTTAAATTAATACAGTACATTCTGACTAACGGGTCAAAAGATTTAAATTACCTTGCCTACCTGTTACCTTGTTTTATATTACATGTCAGACGTACTCTGCAAATAAGCCCAGGAATAGGATTGTGAGGGTATGTGATAGTATTGCACTGGGTCATGGGGAGGGGGGAGTTTGCAGAACACTGACTTAAACAATGAACTCTCACATTAACTGGGTTTTTCCTTCTGGCACCTAAGAGTATATCATGCTACAAGTAGACTCAGAAATACTCTTATTCAGTAAACGTGACTGTGACATCAATGATGAAAAGAAGGGAGAGTACCCATGCAGAAGCAGGAGAGGAAAATGCTTGAGGCCACAATCCTACATACACTTGCATTGTACTGTACTCACAGGAACTTACTTCTGAGTAGGCATGCCTAGGATTGTACCTTAAAAGTAGCATATGAGAACTGAAGGATTGAAGAGTAGACAAAAAGCTGCTGTTGGGATACTGTATGTTTTTATTAAAAGGCTGTAGGGTGGGGCACTCGCAAGCATTGGTAGGCAATGCATTTAAAAATGATGAAACCATAAATGGTTCATTCTCCCCAGTTTACAGTACAAGGAGACTTTGGCCAAGACATCTTCAGGAGATATGGCAAGGGAGTTCATACAGGGCAAAGGGTTCTCTAACATATACTGAAACAGGCCTTTCAGATTTTTTTAATAAATACAGTAAGTATGCATTGAACTGATTCTCTTCTTCCAGTCTCAGTCAGGAGTCAGACTGCTACACCCTACAGTGGTTGAAGATTCTGAGCACACTGCAAAGGCAGCCCCACAGCAAGTACATTGCAGTAGTCGGTCCTAGAGGTTATAAAGACATGGCTGATGTTTACCAAAACCTCCCCCCCCCCCGATAAAAGGCCTCAGTAGTGTTTAAGCAGTGGAGATTATGCCAAAGAGTAGGAGAGCCGTGCTCTGAATGCCAATAAGGTGGAAAATAGTCTTGGCTGCTTTAAAGGGAGAAGTGGTTGAGGTATGAATGTCTTTGGGACTCATCCACATGTACATTACTAGATGATGTAATCCCTTCACCTAGATGATGTGCCCCTTCACCTAGATCAATGGTTCTCAAACTCTCTGGCAGTTTGAGAACCTCTGGTAAGTTTGGTGAAGGCGGGAACAGGGAAGGGGGTTGTGCCTCAATGACACTGCAATGATCGTGGTGCCATGGGGACCCAGGGGTATATTGACATACCTGGGGGCCCAGAAAGCCTCCCAGAGGGTCCTGGAGGCTCACAGCCCCCTCCGCGAGCCTCCCCTCTGCAGCATTGAGCTCTGATTTGCAATCGGAGCTCACTTCCGGTTTTCAATTAGAGCTACATTCCCCTGGGTTCCCCTGGCGCCACAATCACTGCAGTGTTGTCAAGGCTTCCATTCCTGAGCCTAAGGGGGAATGGCCCCTTTTCGTCTGGTGGGTCGCGACCCACCACTTTGAGAAGTGCTGACCTAGATAGTTAAGTTTGGCTGCCTAATTGGTTTGTCTTGCCTATCTGTAGGAGGATCAGCTACTCCAGACAGGGAATAGGACCCTAAATTTCCATAGCACATGACTGGTTGATAATGGCATTTTGAATAAAGGATAAAGACTGCTGTAGGAGGGTGTTCCAGCAGCATTTTAGATAGCCAAACCTGCACTGGAATTTCTGAGGAATCAGAAATGTCCAAAAATAAGGACAAGTAGGGGGAAAACAGAAAAACTGTACCACTTGTATGTGTGAGCATAACTGTGCAACATCTGATAGCAGGAACACACAATAGTAATTATGATTAATGCTCTGTCTCCTTCCATGTAACATCTTAACAGAAGGACATCTCCCTCTATTCCCTAAGCTTCCTGTGTAATTTTGAACCAATGGATTTGTGAAGGGAGGAAGCTTGTGGCTGTCTAGTGTCATTGGTAGCTATTAAGATAAGCATTGTGGTTAGTGGTAATAAGCAGGGTAAATGAAAAAAAAAACAAAGAAATAACTGCTGAACCAAAATGTGACAGTCTTCTGCCGATCATCTTAACAGGAGAACTTCCTAATGGTACATGTCATACATCAGGCCATAGTTATTGGCATCTAGCAGAAAAGGTGCTCTTATACGTGCTTGGCATGTATGTGTGAGGTTTTCTTCATATGAGTAAACTTCCCTTTGTCTGATTGTATGAGTAGATTATTAGTAAGTGGTAAAGAAGTGTGATTCCAGGTACAGCAAGGAAAAGTCTGTTAGGAAGAATGTACTTGCTAGTGGTGGGGCAGCAACTAGTCACCAAGATGTAGTAGCTGCCCTTTCTTGGTATGTGCTTTGCTGGCCCAGAATTCAACACACAAACCAGAGAGGCTGGCTGTATTATTTACACAGAGGCATGGGGTGTCTCTAAGGAGAGAGAGGAGGACTTGCATTCTTGCATATTAAACTGGGAAGTGCAATTAACCACAGAAAAAGACATTTTTATCACACTTTTATTGGAGCCTTAATGAACAAATAAAGAAGCAGAGGGATCTGGATTGGGTTGGGGAGAGAGGAAGGAGCCCAGCTCAAGATAAAACACCAGGAACTCGTTTCCCTTTCTGTCCTGACTGATACATAAAAGAGAAGGAATGGTGCCCCATGTACCAGGTGAATCCCAGGACATCTATACAAACTGAGGGAGCTACTCAAGTCTGAATTGTTTTCAGAAGAACCTCACAAAGGGCGTGTCAAATGCATGATGCTGGAAGCCGTGTGGGAGCATAGAACTAAACCCTGAAAGCAAGGTTATTATGAATAATAACAGTAATAACAATTTTTGTATTGCAGTTGTGCCTAGAGAGCTCTCAGCTCTATTACCCTGTAACCTACCCTGTAATTTACACTGTGTATGTGGATCAGGATGTAGCTTTTAGTATATTTTAAAAAATATTTTCCACCCTATCCTGAATGACCAGGGAAGGTAATAGAAGATTGAAAAACAAATATGAAATATATGAGAGAGAGAGAGAGAGAGAGAGAGAGAGAGAGAGAGTCTGTTTAGATGGAAAGAACATTGTGATGGATATATTGCAGAAATATAATCTATTGATTACGTTCCATAAATGCATAATGATTGAGTTTCTACTTGGTTTTACTTGGAAACAAGGGATGCTTGGAAGATTTTATAATTCTCTATGTGTACTCATTTTAAGTAGAATTTAGTAGTTTTTGTAGAATCTGAAGGTCTGTGGAATTATTTGGAAATCATCAGATTTCTGCAGAATCCTGCCAGTGTGAAGTTAATTTCAAGCACTAGGACTAAGGAGCCACCATTAGCTAAAACTGTGGTGTTGCACCTCCGCACATTTGAAATCCAAGATTTCCTCTACAGCAGCTGTTCCTGAACTCTCAGGAAGAGTTTGGGAACTGGTAAGTGTTGGGGGGGGGGCAGTGACACAATCACCATAGCAACTCCCAGGTGAGTTTTTTGAAAAATTCTTTCTTCCCCAGCTGCAGCATGATCATGGCAATCAAGTCATTGCTGTTGTCCCACCCCTTAAGGGAGATGCAGCAGAGCTTCCTTGGCTGGGGTGTCGCAACACCCCAGTTTGGGAAGCTCTGCTCCATAGAGTATAACAGCATACCAGTTATAGTAATATCCTGCAAATTTCTGAGAATGCAAATTGACAGCCCAATCTACCACAACTCCCCACATGGCGATGCAGTAGTGCTGGTATGGGCTTGACTGAATCCTGTGGGGGAGTTGCCACCTTGAGAGGTCTCCTTGGAGTAATGGAACAAATGTTTCCTTACCCATGGGGTAAGCCCATGTGGGCCCAATGGGTCAACTATAGATGGTGCAAGTCCATGCTGATCAAGGAAGGTGTATCCAGTCCAAGAAAGGACCTGGGATTTGACATGCACCATCTCTACAGAACATACCTCCTCTCAGGCCTGATCTGCCCTCCTCCATGCTTTGTCACCATCCTGTTCTGCCCACCCCCTGCCACATCCTGCCCTCCCTTATCTTCCCCCGCCCTGTTCCAACCCCTGCACGACCTTACCTTTTCCAGTGGGTCTTCAGCTGGGATGTGGGAGGCCTCTCTGTCAGCACTCCGGCAGTGTGCGCTGGCAGAGACTGCTTTGCAACTGCTGTAAATATGCATTATGTCAGCACCCAGCCAGCATAGGGTTGTAAAGTAGCATAGGAAATGGGGCAGAAGGCCAATTCGTGCAGGACAAAAATGCCCTAGATTACTGGTACCTGACAGTACCTGAAAGTGTGCCATCCCCCTTTTCTCTGAAATTTGCCCTGCAATGCCCTAGATAGGCGCAACAATGTGGCTATTACAGCACTTAGACTGACATCTAACATTGGTTGCTGCCTTCATCTCAGGAGATTTAGGCATTTAGCACCATCTGTTTGATCTTTGGCTCAATGATTGAATCTGGCCATGTGGCTGGGACTCAGCCTACCCCCTCATTCCTAATGAATCAAACACACTGTCTTATTAAAGTGTTTATAGACAAATGAGACAGGAGACTCTTGGGGCCTCTTGCTTGGAGGGTTATGTGCCTCTTTCTATTTAGGTAAAAGCCCTGCAAGACTGTATGTGGGCATTTTGTGTTGGTTCCTTCATTTTAAGTATTGTTGTCCAACCCAAGACCCAGCAGACAGGCTAGAAATAGCAATGATGGTTTAATAAATACCGCAAAACTGCCATGTACTGAATCAGATTATTAGTCCATCTAGCATAGTATTGACTACTCTGACTCTCCAGGGTCTCAACGCAGAGATTAGTTAGCCCTGCTAACCAGGGTACTTTTAATCTAAAATGCTGAGGACTGAAACCCATATTTATGTATGCAAAGCATCTGCTTCATCACCAACATGGTCCCTTCCAATATACCTCTGCTGTGCAATGTGAGCAAATATCTGGATGACAGTGTTCCAAGCACTTTCTGGTGTGGACTATGATTACCAGATAACATATGTTGATAACATATGTTGTTGCTTATGAATCTATGAGTTGTATCTTGGAGGTTGTCTTTACTAAAATCAGTAACCACATTTTTTTATGCTTCTCCTGTGGAAGGTGTTTTACTATTATTTTCTCCTGACGTCGTTTTGTTTCTTTCTAAACTGCTGACACAAGTAACCCTATAAATTAGCAGATGGTGGCACAGGGAAATCTCTTGGCTTCTCTGTTTTTTTCCATTTTTTAAACAGTTTGATTTTTATAATAGGGGTTTTGGGCGGATGCCAAAAATTCCTCAACTGGCAAAATGGAGACTGAGTTAGCATGTGTAGGGAAGGGAGGGGGAATGCTGGATCCCAATGAGCCAGTAAGCGGAGGCTTCTGTAATACTTAGAAACTAAATATCTTTGCAGCTAGGTTTGTAGCCAATGATATGTTGAATTAAATCTTCATTAACAGAGGAGCGTTTTAAAATAAAACTCTTGATTTAGAGTCATAGTGTACAATTTGGCAATATAGCTTTCAATTCTATTTATTTTGAAGGACTTGGAGTTGGGAAGCTTATAGACCAGTGATTCTCACACATTTAGCACCAGGACCCACTTTTTAGAATCAGAATCTGTCAGGACCCACCAGAAGTGATGTCATGACCAGACGTGACGTCAACAAGCAGGAACATTTTAACAATCCTAGGCTGCAATACTATCCACACTTACCCAGATAAGTTCCATTTACTATCAATGTTAAAAGATATACATAGTAGCTTGTTAAAAGTACAGGTCTGTAACATTTCCCCAGATGCAGTCACATCCCATGGGAGCATCACGTCTAACATATTAAAAATAAAATATTGAAATGAATGGAGACCCACCTGAAATGGGCTCGCAACCCACCTAGTGGGTCCCGACCCACAGTTTGAAGAACACTGTTATAGACAATATTTACTGGCAAAAGCTAGAGTAGCTGTGTCTTGTTGGTACTAGTAACTCACTCAAACAATTTGGGCATGCGAGGGAGTGGCACTCCCTAATAACTCGCGAGACACAGATATGGGTGAATGGATCACTTTTATTAAGGTTAGTTACATAAAGGAAATATGAGACCTGCAACCATAAATAAGGGCAGTCTGTAGTGCAGAGGTTGACTCACAGAAGGGGCATCAGCCTGACCCCCCCCTACCCAAGGTGGGCATTCCCACCCTGACTCAAGCTGTGTCCCATGCTAGGACTACACAAGCTTATCACAGTCAACCCCATAAGGTAGGGCTTTTCAAACTGGGGCGTCACGGCTCCTAACCTCACGCCCTTAAGGGGCGGGGGCAGCCTGGAGGCAGGGAGGAGGCAGCTGCCTTCCCCCGCCCCTGCTGCCTCCCCCCTCCCGCCCACGCAAGAACTTAGTGGCTCTCAAACTCTCTGGGAGAGTTTGAGAACCACTGCCATAAGGGAGAGAGGCAGCTAGACTGCAGAAGCATGATCCAGGCCTGAAAGAATTTGAGGAAGTTCCCACAATCCAGGTCAGGGACTATCCTCCAGCCCCTTGCACCAGCAAGCAACTGAGGAGTGGGAAGTGGGTTCCTGCCCTGCCTTTGTGACCTCAGGGTACACAGTGAGAGCCACTTTTAAGCCATTGTGACCCACATTAACCTGCAAGACAAACGTGAACAGGTAAGTAAGGCAAGAGGAAAGACTCAACTCCCCCTACCCCATACACACAGTCTGGGGTTGGCAAAAAAAAAACTGCCTGTCAACAGCCAATCAGGTAGACAGAAAGATTCCTGCCTGGCCACTCAACAGCAGCCAGCCAGGCCCAGACTGTAATAATGGGAGGGTGGGCAGGGCTCCAAAAACCGCATGCAGAATGCCCTTGTATTGGTCTGGCTAGCTATGTTGGACAGGTCACACCTTTGCTGCCCACAGCCATCAATGAGTGTAAAATATAAAGTCTTGTGGGATGTTGAGACTGGGCAAAGGCGATCCTGGCCTGATTGGCTGCAGGGATTGGGATTCACATAACAGGCTGTATTGTGCTATCTGCCCTCTATTTTGCAAAAATTCTCTTACTCCAGTAGCAGCATGCTCCATGTTTTGATAATTTTAGTGTGAGCCATCTGGACAATCTAAATGTCTGTAAAGGATTCCTCAGGTGGTAAGAAAGCTCCTTACTGCTAACAGGAGTACCTGGAACAATTAGAACCTCGGTTTCCTCCATCATTGGTCGATCTTGGATTCAGTCCAAATTCAAGCTAGGTCTGTTTGTGTATCTTTCTCTCCTACTCGCCACAAGTGAGTGGGAGGAGATGGCGGCCTTTTAAAGCTGAAAACAAGGAGAGGACAATCTGTGGTGAAAGAGGGCTCTGCTAGGAGCCAATCTAGGACAGTGTCCTCTTCTGGGGACTCCAAACTCACAGACATTGACAACCACTAAGTTTTGCAAAATATGTATTCAAAACACATGTAGAAGATTCGGAACTCATGAAATAAATTGTATAAAAGGTATTTGGCTTAAAGGAATTTGGCTTATTCCTTAGGAAAGCACTCATAGATCAGGAAACCCATGGGGTTTTTGCCTCCAAATGTGCAGTTATTCCATGGCATATTCTCATTTCTATGTGGGTTTCTGCATGTCTGGTATGGTAGATGGAGGTGAATGTGTGGGTGCATGAGGAGTGATGCCCAGAAAAGAGCAAGCCTAAACTGTTCCTCCTCCTCACACTGGCACAAGAACTCAGTGGAACTTGGTATACTCAGAGTTCATGTGACAGTTCAGTGAAAGGATTACAAATATTCCTTGTTTGTTTTTTCCCTCTAGGTTCCCAGTCTCAACAATGCACATTTTGTCCCTGGTATACTATCCTAGCTTTATGCTTTGGTTTATCACCATTTGCCAGAAAACTGTAACATTCCTTCATATTCCATTGGGGAAAGTAGTTTTACCTCCCCAGTGTGCCAAGAATCCAAATACAAATGTATTCCTCTGGAAGTGCAATCGTCAGAGAAAACCAAAGACCGTTTGTCAGGCCAACTTCAGAGGAGCTGCATGCATTCTGACAAACTGCAGAGGCTTATGTTTTATTCACCAGGCTTGAAAAATGCCTTCCCAAATAAGGGGGCCCATAAATAAACCAGCATGATGAATATTATACAGAATAAAAAGCGATACAGTGGGGGCCCTACTTGAACACTGCACAATGGGCCTAGAGAAAGATGTGCCTTTCCTTGCATCTAATTCAGCTTGATGGACTTGACTTGGAATAGAGGAGGGTTTCCTAGAGAAATTTTTTTCTTCTTCCTAGGAATATGGGCAGGGTTAGGAATTGCAATCTGCTGAACTTTTGTCTGACCCTGAAAGTTTTAGTGCTATTCATGTACGTCAACATGCTAAGGCCTGTTTGTGAATCAGTGAAGCAATGGGTTTAGAGGTTGTTCTGGAGGTTGCATAAACACAGAAATCAAACCACTATTCTGTGCATGTCTATTCAGAAGCAAGTCTCATTTAATTCAATGGGACTTGCTCCCAGGAAAGTGTTTATAGGATTGCAGCCTTAGTGTGTACTGTTTTGGGTTTACTTGCACATCTTTTTCTTTCAGAGAGCATGTCAGCTTGCTCTCTGACGAATTGTGACCCAGCCTGACTGGAGTTGGGAGTGGGGGAGAGAATATTCAGCCATGAATGTGTGGTGTTAAACTTATAAGATGTGTTAGAGAAGGTAACTGTGAGAAAACTGTGGGTCTGTCTTAACATGGTGCCACACAGTTTTTCTGCCTCCTCTCTCCACAACTTCCCTGATATTCAACATAGTCAGATAATGGAAGGAAATATTCAGCCTTTTCTCCTAAACCAATAACCAAGTATTCACAGGTTGGCTCAGCACCATGGGCAGATTCAGTCCATAATCCCATTCATTGCTGCCACTGCATCTTGCGAGAGCCACAGCAGAAGCCACTCTGGCAGTATTTAGGATCTCTTGTGTTTCAGTTTCTGCTCAAAATGTTTCAACGGAGCTCCTTTCAGGTTTTTCCTCAGAGGACCAAAGGCAGGAAATGAGTTGGTGTAACCTCTGGGAAATTTGAATAGAGTTTACTTCATATGAAGCTGGTGGCTTTTGATACTGTGAACCCTTTTGGGACAGGGAGCCATTAGTTGTTTGTTTGATTTTCTCTGTAAACCGCTTTGTGAACTTTCTGTTGAAAAGTGGTATATAAATACTGTTAATAATAATAATAATAATAATAATAATAATAATAATAATAATAATAATAATAATAATAATAATAATGGGCACAAAAAAGAAGTAAACAAAACTCAGCACTTCTAACATGTTGTGTAGTTGCCTGCCTCCCCCCGGCATCAGTCATACTGTGTTTTGCTGAATCATTAATTTAAAATCCCCCCTTATACATTTTCCCCCAAGCTGAAAAGTAATTTCAGTGTTCTTGAATATGTTTAAAATTTAAATTTGAGGGGGAGAGGGGAATATCCCCAGGTTGTTTTTATATAACAATGTCTGTGAAAGAAAATTCACTTTTTCACAAGTTATATAATTTTGATCCAGAATTTTATTGCTGTAGTTAGAGATCCAGATATTTCTTTGTAGGCTTCGTTGTGAGTATGGCTGGGGTGGAAAGGGAGTCCATAAAATTTAATTTTTAGAGAGAGAGAGGAAAGGCTAAAGTTCCATCCTTTAGAAGCAGCTGTGATGTGTGGACTCACCTGAATTGGACTTCTTGTGTTTGGAGTGGTGAGGCTGTCCTTGTGTTGGATCCAAAGTCTGAGATGTGGAAGCATGATTATCTTATTTGTTGGACTTACTGCTTTTGATAAATGAACATAAGCCTTTGGGATTCACAGACTTCCTTCTCCAGCTCAGAAAGGAAAGTGCTGAGCCCAATCTCTCAGCTAATGGCATCACACAAACAGAGAGTCTGCTGCCAAGTACATAATACTGTGTTCTTTTTATTGTAATATCTGTGCTCTTTTTCCCTTTGGCTGCAGCTTCCCAGCTTGTGAAAACCTGGTGGGTCTGCAGATTCCACTCACCCATACAAACTGAAAACCCATAGTACACCACACTCAAATCCTTGCAGTGTTTTTAAGAGGTTGGGATAAATGAAATTTTCTTCAGATTTAATTGTACAGCTCTTTTATATATAATGTTCAGTTCTTTATTATCCAATTAGCTATCAGTAGATGAAATTATATTTAGCCTTTATATTTTGTTGTTTTGTTCAAAAGACTTCACTCAGATTTAGTAATGCTTACAACAACCCTGTAAGGTAGGGCAATATTATCAACATTGCAGTAGGAAGAGACTGAGGAGGAGGGGTTGTAAATATCTAAGGACCAGGACTGGGGTGAGATCTGAGCCTGAGACTGCATTGACATACTTTTAGTGATTGTGCCCCATCAGATGCAAGTTGGTTTCTGCCTTCTTAAATGGGTTAGGGGAACTGAACTTCTCCCTTAGTTATTATAGCTCTAAATAGGGTGTTTTGGGGAAAGAACTGTCACAGGAAATACCAACTAACACAGTAGCATTTGGTAATTCTATTGCTATTTTTGTGCTGCAGCTGTGCCACCCATGTTGCTCCTACTAGTCTGGATCACCAACTATCAGGACAAAAGTCAACACAGCTCCTGTGTGGATTATGTGTAACAACCAGTATGCTAAAATGGGTTACAATCATGGTAAACTGGAAGCTTCTTTGGATTTGACAGAAGACCTTAAGTAGGACAGAAGAGGTGTAGCAGATCAAAACCGACGTAGACGTGAGCACCCTTCAGAGGTCAAAGACTAACATATTGGAACTGTGCAATTTGAGGTGTGGGGGCTGACCTTTGTGTGCATGAATTTCACATAAATATTTGTCTGTGACATCCTCTCCTCAGCCTTTAACATTTTTTTTCTTAAATGTTTGCTTTTTCTCCCCTATCAAGTTTCAAGGAAACAAACTCCTCCACACAGCAAAAAGAAAAGTTAGACCTCTAACCGTAAACAGTAGACCACAAATAATGCAAAATGCTCAGAGACTGAGGCAAGGAGGACGTTGGGGCAAGTTTCTACTCTGTAACTGTCTCTGGATGAGCAGTACACAAAGCCAACCCTTGAAAAATCATACACCCTACAGCCACAGTAAAAACCAGGGGAGCAGCTCATCTCAGACCAGACCAGTTTTGCTTGCAACACAAGTTAGGAGCCGTGAGGTTAGGAGCCATGAAATATGAACACTTAGCACTTTATGACATCTTTTTAATTGCTGCCTGACAACCATAATCCCTCACTAAAAATGCCAACAGAAGTGAGAGGAGTGGACAATTCTTGTTCACAATATACATTCCCCTGTTCAGAAGCTTGTACCTCCTGAATTGTGTTGGGGTGGATAGAGGCAAAACCTCAGTGCTTCTATGTATTCATTCTCTCTCTCCTTTTGCATCGTTCTTCTGAAATCACAGAGGTAATGATTAAGAAACTCTTGCTTTTACCCATGTGTGCCAAAATATAAAGATAGTAAAACTTGTGTGAGTTTCTGTACATATACTTCATATAAGGTTCTTTTGCAAAACTCAACATTCAGAAAAGAAAGGAGAGAACTACTTTCCAAATCAATTTCAGCCTCTTATTTTCACAGACATGCTCCAGCCACTAGACTGCAGTGTGCTTTTCTGCTAAGAAGCGCTCTATACGACAGATCAGCGACAAAGCTCAAGCAAGGTGCTGTGTAATATCATGCTAAGCTTGTGGTCTCCAGTGATGCTTTAAGCACATTGAGGGTGCCCGGGTAAAGGGGTATTCCGGGTCAAGTTCTAGTCACACACATGAACCCCTTGCCCTCATGCTGCTGCTAAGAGCATATTAAAAAATCATAATTGATTTTCCTTCTTGCCAGTGCTTAACCTGGACGTTGCAGTGGTGGCAGAAAAGGCCTGATTAGAATCTTTCTGAAGAGGCCAGTGAGTTATAGTAATGGACACTCTTTGAGCTGTCTGTATGGCTCATAAATCTATCCGCCTCTGAAAGTGCAGATGGTCCATAATCGTCCATCATCCCAGAGTTCAGCACTGGACAGCTCCTGGGTGGGTTTCTCATGAGAGACTGCTTTTTCTGCAAACTAAATGGAACTGCACCGCTGCAGTGCAGGGCTCTCTTCATAATGGAGAGTGGGAGAGCGAGCAGGCCAGCCTTCAGCCATGATTTAGAAGGGAATGGACAATAAATATCTAGGAGGCTGCAAACAAGCGAAGGCGGGTGGGAGAGAGCAAGGGAACTGAGGAATGTAACTGTGCTTACAGCAAATCAGCAAAGGCAACTGCTACCTTGGGCAGGGGTGGCATCACAGGCCCAATGACAGAGATGCTTGTTAGCTTTTCCTATATTATGCAGTCACAGGAGTGCACTTAGGGTGATGACATCAAGCATTCTACCGTTATAAGCCCTGAACACCTTGTTGGTCATAACATCTGAGCTTTTAAATCAGTTATCCTAAAATATG
The DNA here is from genome assembly GCF_035046505.1 of Tiliqua scincoides. Lineage (NCBI taxonomy): Eukaryota > Metazoa > Chordata > Lepidosauria > Squamata > Scincidae > Tiliqua > Tiliqua scincoides. The sequence continues at coordinate 151,769,945 of NC_089822.1, forward strand.
GCATGGGGTAGCTACACCTCTGCTTGAATCAGTCTTTCACTTTTGCTGCCCTTGAGAAATCTATTGAGAAATGAGGGAGATGAGGTTATGAGAAAGAAGCAGTTTCCACAGCAGTTCTTGGCTGACCATTTTAAAATTCCAAGATGCCTGGCTGCCCGTGTTGTGTCAGGAGCAGGGTATCTGTGAATTCTGAAATGGCTGGCCCCAGGACCATAAGTGCTGTTTCTCCCTCTCCTGTTGCCTAAGAACGCTTAATGGGAGATGCAGAGTTAGGGGAAGAAGCCAGCAGGTGCCGTGGACCCTGGCAGTGGCACGAACTCTTGGCATGTCCCTACCAGGTTCAACCTGCATTGCTGACCCCCTGCCAGCCCCTGCATTTCTAAGGAGGCTGCAAGCAAAGCAACATAGCACTGCCTGGGAACTTCCCTATCTCTCACTAACCTATAAAAACCAAGATCAAATAGGCTGCTTGTTACTGAACTGTGTGTGATGGAGGTTAAAATTGCTCCCAACACTTATTTGTCGGATGTCAGTTTCTATCAGGACTGTCAGCTGCCCAGGGATGACAGCATAGCATATAGTGAGGCACCATTGCATGGTAGACCAGGAAACCAACATACACTCCAGCTCACTCTTTTTAGTTCTTGAATTCTTATCAGTTTCGCTTCCCATACCTACTTTGGTAAGAGTTTGTACTTGCTCCCTTCAGTGCACTCAGCAGTGGTGGAGCTGCCTGTATGTGATTATGGATACAAAGTACAAACAACAACCTTTTACTGTCTCTGCACTTGTGGGTCATAAGTATGGACAAGATGCTGTTTCTAAATTCGCCTTTGAGAGACTGTAGATAGATCCCATGATCCTGCAAATGTTTCTTCCTATCCTTACATCAGAGCTATCCACAGTCAATAACTGAAAAGTTCATCCATCTGCATCCAATTTCAGAAAGATTCTTTTGCAATCAAACCATTAGAGCCTGTAGCAAAGTGGGAAGAAATCCTGAGACAGATCCTCCTAATTCAAATTGCAATGACAGAGGATAACTTAAAGCACAATAGCTGCTTAAAGATTGCTATAGTTTATTTCAGCATAAGCTATATGGACTGCAGACCATGAAATCTTAAGCTGAAATAAATTAGTTAGTCTTTAAGGTACTACAAGACTTCTTGTTGTTTTTCCTGCAATAGTCTGGCAGCCCAATCCTATCCACGCTTTCCTGGGAGTAAGCCCCATTGACTCTAATGGAACTTACTTCTGAGTAGACATGCATAGGATTGGGCTGCCACTTGGCTACAACTCTGCAAATGTTTGACAGCAGAAGAGGAGTTTTCTTAGGTCAAAAGAATGATGGGAAGCTGTAAAATCTCACATTTTTCCTAGTGTGTTCAGAAAGAGAAGCAATCTATACTATAGATCACCACCAAACCTCTATTCCAGAATTAACTAGGAAAAATATGATTCAGATTAATTTTGATATAGTCATCTGAGACAGAGCTTTGTTTCTAGGAGAATTGTTCCTGACTCCTATATTAGTACTTCAAGTGTTTCTTAATTAGTGTGAGCTGTCAAGATTTGAAAGCTTCCTTTAGAGACATCCATGGATTGTATTAGCACTTCTTGCCAAAGCTTAGCAGTGCTGGCTCATGCTGAGGTCATTACCTGCAATAATCTAGATGTCCTCTGAGTCATATTTGGATATTACTCTGAAGTTGAGGGCATTTTTCTCAATAACAAGATTTTTTTCTACTTTGCTGCATGTGGTTTTTTTCTACTTTACTACATTTCATTGGTGGAGCTTAAACTCATCATCTCTTTAGGCCCAAATCCTAACCAACTTTCCAGCACCGGCATAGCTGTGCCAGTGGGACATATGGGGCATCCTGCAGTTGGGTGGCAGTAACTAAGGTCTCCTCAAAGTAAGAGAATATTTGTTCCCTTACCTTGAAGCTGCATCACCCTTATGTCAGTGCTGGATATCACCCTTTCATATTCTTGCACGGTGCCCCTGGGATAAGCACCTCAGTTGACACTTCATGTATTAATGTAGTCACTGCAGTGGAAGATAGGCTAACTGAAATCTTCCAACACTAGCTAACTGAAGGAGGTAGTGGAAATGCAAGTCTGGGTCTATTTGGCTTAAAGCCTGCTAAACTCTTAGCTGTTGTTTTTGTAAGCCATCTTGGATGTTTTAATAATGGAAATGTGGGATTTAAATGTGTGTCATCCTCATTGTCATCAAGTGTTATGAATCTGTCTGGCACCCTTTATTCAGAGCAGCCCCAGCTCCTCTCCTCCAAAATCTCCTCTCCAGTTTATTAAGGATAGAAGAGACATCTTATAAGAACAACGTTTATGCATACATATGTATATAATGCACAATTATAGCCTATTTGAGTTCATCTTTCACAATACAGGAAAAAGCCTCAAATTTTAGTCCATCTCTGGATTTGGTTATTTCCCCTGAATGCATCTGTAAAATTCCAGTACTGACCTGGTCAGTCAGATTTGGTAGAGTTTGCTCTCACCATGTTGGTTAGTTCTAACTATACATTTTAGTCTTTCTGTAGGTACTGTCATCAGTTTCAGCTTTAGATGCGCAAGTGAGAGGAAGGGGACAGAAGAAAGGCACTATAGCATGCATCTGCACATACACTATTCTCTCACAACTGCATGCAAGTATATGCACCTGCATACATGTTCTATCCAACATTCATAAATCTATACACACATGGAATGGGAACGTTCTTCTTCTCGGTGTCCTTCTGTTTCCCCACCCAAGCTCTTTCTTTCCTTCTCCTTTCCCCCTCCCCAACATCTGCTTCCATGCTCCCCCCGTTTTTGTCACCTCCCTATTTTGGAGGAAGTGCCTTCAAGATATTTATAGCCTCATTTTTGTAAACAGGCTGCTGAGAGTTAGTCTAAGAAAGCTAACCTGAGACATCATGAAGGCGTATCCTCCAAGCAGCCTGTGGCAGCACCTGCAATAATGAATGAGATGTGAATAAGCTGGGGAACAGTCCTGTCAATGTCTTGGGAAGAAGTGACTGGAAAAATTGCCATCTTCCTTTCCCCACAAGTACTTCGGTGAGGGCCTATGAGCATCATTTGCTTCAGATGCCAAAGAGTTCTGGCAGCTTGGAGTTAGTGAACATCCAGTTGAGGAGGTGTTCTGCTCACCTCCATTAACGTTTTGGCAAACCCCCAAGGGTCTTATGCTTGCTGTAGACTTATGTTTTGAACTATGAACAAGTCTGCAGGCTGTTCAAACTCAGAGTGAGAGCTAGAAGTGGATGCATGATGCCCTTACTAGCATGAGTAGACAAGGAAAGGAAGTTACAGGTAGGGAAGAAATGAAATTAATCTAACTGCTGGAACCTTGGATTATTTCCATGGCAACTAATGTTTAGAGGTGACAGACCTTGAGGTGCAGTAAAGGGCATCACAAAAGAGTCTTCCTCTTTGAAGAATGACCCAGATTTTGAACATACAGCTTTGATGTGCTTGTCATACGGTGGGCTGAACTTGGGCAGGAGTATGGTTAGTTGGTATATACTGATTGGGGGAGGGGAATAGAAAATGTGGAACAAAGTGCATGGCAAAATAAAATGAAATTGCAAGTTTATGTTGGCTATATATACTCGCTCTTAGATTTCAGTGGTTCTCAAACTTTTTAGAGGCCTAGAGGCTGCCGCCTGATTTATAAATGCCAAGTGGTGTGACTATAATGATGAATGGACAGCAGTGCCCCCCACCCCAAGCAGCTTGATGCACATAGCCTAATCTGCCTGGTCAGTTTCACAAACCCCCCAAAAGTTGGTCCCAGACCCACAGTTTGAAAACGGCTGGACTAGACAACAGACTTTCCTTCAGCATACTACCTGTGAGGTGGGTAGGATCCTTTATTACCTGCAGCATGTGCTTTGCATCTGACCAAGGTAAAAGACCCTGTTTGCTTCAAGTTCAAACCTACTAGCATACCACTTCCCACCATCACAATGGGATTTTTGTTTTTCTCTGGGCTTTCCACTCCTAACCTATTGAGTTAGTTCCTTATAGTCTTCTGCCAGGCTAAATACCAAAGTTTATTTGTCCTCCTTTGCTGTGCTGAGTACCTAAGTGGCAGAGGGACTTATCAAAATTAATGTAGAAAAGAGACAAATTACTAAAATCCAGTTCTGTGGGCTGGGGAGAGGTATGTGTAGAATTCCTAACCTCTTAATCTTTTGGAGAAAAACCAGGAAACTTGGGGAGCCATAGACTCAGGGCCCAATCCTATCCAGCTTTCCAGCACCAGTGCAACCACAATGCAGCCCCAAGATAAGGGAACAAATGTTCCTTTACCTTGAGGAGGCCTCTGTGATTGCCTTCCCACCAAAAGATGCAATGCATGCCCTGTTGGCATGGCTCCACCAGCACTGTAAAATTGAATAGGATTGGGCCCTCACATCCCAAGAATATTTTATTGGAAGCCTGCTGCACAAATGCAGAGAATATTGGCTACATGCAGATACTTCAAGGTATGGTAACAAGACGTATTAGATCTCAGTGAAGCACAAAAATCCCATGTGTAAAAGGCAGCACACCTTTCTGTCAGTAGCTTTTCTCATACTGTCTGGGTGGTTGACCCCACAGTGATCTAGCCTTATAATCCTGGTAGGCTTGGTGCTGCAATGTTACTTCTGTCATTTTAAGAATTTTCCCATGCAGATGTTTAGTATTGGTCCAGCATCTCCCTTCTTCCTCTAGCATAGCTGACTTGGAAAGCATCCCTAGCAGATCTGTGGGTTGCATGCAGAGCAAGTAATGGGTTGTAGATAATAATTAATAGAGCACTAAGGTGGTGAGGTAGAGGAATAGAGAGATAATTTTCATTATCCTTGGGGAGACTGTAGTTTGCATACTGCCCTTTTTAAAACTCTGTTTACTGCAGCCATTTGGGTTACACATCACTTTGTATAAAGCCCCCTTGGGGATATGTAATAATGGCTCTTTGATTAGTGGCTTTTTGGCTGGAAAGGAAGTAGTGAGGAGCTACAGCAGGGCTTAGGGTGGGAACTTACAATTGCCTATACGTCTGGGCTCAGCCCATTTCATTAGCATGCAGTAGGGCGGGCAGGCAACCCAGATCAATGCCCTGAGCCCACATTCTCCCTGACAAGTTTACTCACTCAGCCAAGGAAGAAAATGCTCCTTCGTTTGGAACTGCCATGCTGCTGATTGTCATCTGAGTTCAGATGTTAGCGTGCTTGTTCAGTGATGAAGTATAGCCCCTGGTCAGTGGGATCATAATTTTCTGTAATGCCTATCAGGATCTGGTACAGTTCATCAGTCAGTAGGGCAGGAGCAGTAGCTGTACAGAAGTAGCAGAAGGTAGCTGTGCAGAATGAGTTGAGGAGATGGTGCTGCAACCCAGACAGCCAGGGCTCTTATGCAGCAGCGGCACTGGCAGAGGGAGGTAGGAAAGGATAGAGGTAACAAGGGCGGAGGGGGCTTGTGCTGCCCTGAAACACCCCTGTAGCCCATGCTGTGTTCGGTCAGCCCACAAAACACAACATGAACACAACAGCACACCGGAACCCAGTTGCTGTGAGGATCATTCCTGGTGCCTGGTTAATTCCTTTCTTATCTAAGAAACTTCTTTTTGCCTGATCATGTCAAGTTCATAGTGTATCTGATTTCATTCTTCTAAGAACCAAAATGTATATTAGGCCTTGATTCTTCATCCTTGACACATATGGACACATACACCAAAATTGTGAGAGTAGAGAGGGCGTGGCTGTGGGTGTGCCTAAAGGGGCAGCTGCTGAATCTCTCTCATCCAAGGCCCAGGCAAACCTAAGCATGACTTTTATGACTTCATCCAACCAAGATGCTTTGCCAGTGCCCTCTTCAATGCACCATGGATAGTTCTGTGACCTCCCAAGACCATGATGCCAAGGCATCCGTGGAGGATGAAGAGGAAGAACACACACCCAACCTGAGTCAGTGCAGGAAATCCATCCCCAGAGACTTATGGAGGAAAAAAACAAACTCGGGTTAATTATGCAGTCCATAGCAATAAACCAGCTCTAATAGAAGCAACTTTACAGCCACAGAATTTGTGAGAAGGTGTTGGACTTCCCAAAACCTTATCCCCAAGTCCCAGGCAACAGCATAGGTGATGGCTCAAGCTGAGGCTCAGAACTCGAGGGCAAGGACACTCAACTAGGTCCAGCAGAAAATGAGTACTGAACTGGGCAGTTGGTGTGGCTGAGCCATTTTATTGGGTTTGTTCACTGTAAAAGCGATAGGTTCTAGAAAGAAGACACAGAACAAGTTCCCCCGGTTAACCACTGTCTACACACCCCTACTTATAAAGGGCATTTCCCAAGTCGGTTTCCTCAGAAAAGCACTACCGCCCCTCGATCTATCGGATATTTTTCTGCTGATGGCAGGGGATTTTTTTTCCTACACCTTCGGTAGTCTCTCTGCGCCTGCGCTTCCCAAAGGATCATAAATTCTGAGTGGAGCAATCCCGCTGTGTCAGCAAGTCTGCAAAATGAATTGATATTAAATGCAACAGAAGTCTTTTCTAATTCACTGTGGTGCCTTCCCCAACCCCTCTACAAAGAGTAACTAAAAAAAGGGGATGACTGGAGAGTGTTCCAGCTTCTGTCTGGAACATCCCCCAGCACTCTGAGGTAGGGAGCCTAATTAATTAGGGATTACATTCAAATAACTGTGATTGTAACTGCTCTCTCCTCTTGTGTGTGTACAAACAGAGCTTTCCCGTATGCATACATTTGTTCTCAGCATACACAGTCAAGCATACACCGCATGTATATCTGTGTGGATGAGAGAGACAAGTGGTCTTTCTCCAGAGACTGCACAGTCGCACTTCTCTTGCATACACCTTTACAGCCCAATCCAGAGCAAATCCCCATTCACCAATGCAGCGGTGCTGGAGTAGGCTGTGCTGGAATTTTGCATGCTGGAAATCTCAGCGAGAAAATAGAACTGGGATAAGCCCCAGCAGCCGCAATGGGGCAACTAGGAGCTGCACATTTTGAATTGCTGGTGCAAGTCCATGTCGCGCCGTGTCAGCTGATTGGGCCTGAGAAGGGGGATAGGATGCAGTGCATGCAGCTTCCGCCAATCCCACTCCAGGCCAGGCTCAATCCGCTCACCCCTTGCCCCATCACCCCCACCCCAACTATTACACCCCTCCTTGCCCCATTCTGCTACTCAGTGCAGAACATACCATCCATAGCATGCACTGCTCCTTGTGCTGGTGTGTGCGGGCAGCGCCAAGTGCTTTACAGCAGTTTTCTGACCGCAAGCATCAGTGAAGTATGCACTGGCCCACCCACTGCACAGGACTGTGCCATTAATCTCTACTTTTCTCTCCTAGACATGCACTCATGTCCTTCCACTTAAAAACGTGAACAGGCCATCACTTCTCCTGTTCTTACACATGGTTGTGCGTTCCTGAAAGTGTGACCATCATGACAAATTAAGCTAAGAGTGACTGGGATACCCATTAACACCAAACAGCTTCTTAGTGTTCCTGAACAGATAGCTGTGCTGTGGGATGTGGCATGATACCAAGCAGTGCCGGAAATCATTGCTGGGAACAGTTTCCATGCCTTATGAATTGTGAAATACTCCAAATCCTTTAAATACGTATTGCCTTCTTATAGTCACATGCTGACATTGCCATGCACAACCCCTTTCAATGTCGTGGTTCACGCATTGCACATATCTTGCAGTATGCCCCCCCACGCATGTTCATGCATATAGCTTCTGTCTTATGGTAATCTTTTTCTTCCCCTGAGATGCAGTGTGTGTTGCTTTAAAAGCACTGTGGCAAAGGGATGGCCCCGCTCAATCCCAAGGTGCTGTTGTATCTGACATCCTGTTTGTTTCAGTGGTATTACTCATGCACTGTTCCAGTCAGGAAGGATCACCCCTGGAAAGCATACAATGTATAGCTGGATTAGGCTGGAGCATCTCCCTCACCACCATTGGATATGGAATACCAAAGGCACATTAGTTGTAAAGGCCAGCTATGTGTAACATTCAGTATTTTGTTTGTGGGATGGCTCGAGGCCAGCCATAAGCATAAATCTTCGTAGACATTTTGGAAGACTGATGGCCATCAGGTGAGCACCATCTTAGGGATCCCTTAGGTCAGTGCTATTCAAACTGGGGCATCACGACGCCTCAGCCTCTGGTCTCTGCCCCCTTAAGGGGTGGGGGCAGCAGCGCGATCCCCAGGATTGCGCCACTCAGGGGGCTGCAGGGGCTTGGGTGCACTTACCCAAGCCTCCTGCAGCCTCCCCAGGCTGCGGGGAGCCTGGCACGACTTCACCCAAGCCCCTGCAGCCCCCTGAGCGGCGCAATCCTGGGGATCACGGCACTGCTTTCCCCCTGGCCCCGCTGCCTCCTCCCCCCACCCCTGCAAAGACTTACTGGCTCTCAAACTCTCTGGGAGAGTTTGAGAACCACTGCCTTAGGTAGTTCCACTTTCAGAGCTCAGCAGGCTTTACAGTCCATGATAGAGGTTACAACGCAAGGATTATTGAATATGGGGGGTGTTCGTATTCCATGTTTATTCACTAGGAGATGGGCCTGTGAGTCAATTATATCCTTTTTTTAAAGGAGTGAACTGGATCTCTGTTGTATCCATTAGAACATACTCGACAGCAGAAGCAGCAGCTTAGGAAACCTTCTTCTTATCTTTCTTCTTTCCTTCTCCTATAGGTGTATAGTTTGGGTCGCTTACTTGAGGATATTTATAGTTCATCTTCTGTCTGCCTGCAACACATTGTCATCTGGAGAGCACTGTAGGTAGTTCAACAACAGCCCAATCCTATTTTTCCCCCTGCCATAGCATACAACTGTGCCAAAACAGGCTGCACTGCCTGCTTGGGGGGGGGGGCAGATTGGAAGGACTGCCTGCTCACCAATGGGTCTCCTTAGACCTGCACAAGCTCTTTAGCTGGCACAAGTCTAAGGAGAGATAGGGGGCGTGTCAGGAGGCAAGGAAGGGGATAGTCATCTGGAACAAGACCCCTGCACCACAGGTGCCATTCCCTCCTGCCTCCTAACATGCTCCACTCTTCCCTTTCCCCTGTTCTGCTCTTCCTCTTGCCCCATTCTGCTCTTTCCCCACCCTGTTTGGCCCGTGCTGCTGACTCGCTGTTTTTGGCAGGGACTCCTTGGTCCGCCTGCATGCGATGGGCCTCTGCAGCCTCTCCAGTGGCGATCCAGAAGCATGCAGCTGTGCACGCTTCTGGAGCACCTTTTGTCATGCTTTGAAAGCACACTCTGCCATTGGAATGTTAGCAGCAGCCCATCTCCATATAATTGGGCCGTAACACTTTCTTTTGGACGGCATCAAGCTAAATTTTCTTTAGGTTCCTCCTAAATTCCTCCATGTTTCTTTGTGTCTGAAGGAGAAATAACAGCAATGGTTTGTGTAGTTGTGGCAGTCCTTTCCCAACTGCTGTGATTAAAGAAATTGCTCTGGCTGTATTTGTTTATATAGCCTGGTTTATATGAGTGCTTCTCTGTATGTTAAAAGGCATGTACATGGTAGACAACTGTCTGCTTGTGTAGAGAAGCAAGCAACTAATTTGGAATTTTGGCCCCTAGATTATTGGGATAGGGACATTTTCAAGTTGAACCATTTCCTTCCCTGACATGCCTTTGACCCGAGAAACTTACACACCTTGACCGCACCAGCCTGACTGGTGTATGGACTTAGGCAGATTTTGACTTGGGAATGATTGGTGGCTGAAATTAGCAGTGATTCTGCAAGCCAAATCCCCACATCCCAGATGATTTTTAATGTAGGCTTTGACATGGTGCTAACTAGGAATCTTCTGACCACAACTGCAGCATGCCACGTGGAACTGAATTACTTTTTAAAAGTGCCTGAGCGCCACTTCTTGTAAAATGCACTTTTCTGGTATGCCTTCTTGATAGGGAAGAAAAGCAAAAATTGTGTCCAGAATTTCTACCTTTCTGTATAGAAATGGCCCTGATTGGTTCTCAAGAGTGAAAATTTTTCAGAGGTGGCATCAGAGGTTGGCCAGGTTGGGCACTGGCTTAGGGCCCACAACCATTTAAGGGAAAACCTTGCCAGGGGAATTCCTGAACACTTTGTACTGATGGCAAGCAGTACAGACTCATATGTCGGTGCAGGATTCTGTTTCAGGACCTCCAGCAACCTGGCACTGGCATCAGCATGATGTTTCTTGCACCCCAGTGCTATGGCAATCCAGCTTTTCTGGCAATCCTCCTGGCTTGCCTGTCTCAGCACAGGTTAGGATTGCGCCCAGACTCTCTGGATCAGAAGACAGTATCCCTAACAGCACCTGCTAAATGATCTTGAACACTGAGAGGTATACACCTGGCCATCTCCCTGGCTCTAGACTTTTCTTTCCACAAATATTTTCCTCCCACAGCAGTTCTTCATATAACTCTTTCCATCTAGCAACTTAGTCCCCTAATTTTTCAGAACCCCATCATTCTTGGAATAAATGAAAAATAGTAAGGAAGGGCGCAATCCTATCCTGCGCTGGAACAGGCAAGCCAAGATGTTTGCACTGTGTCCAGTGCAGGATAGAGGCCCAAAGTGGCTCAGCCGAAGGTTAGGGGAAAATTTTCCCCTTACCCCTGGGTAAGGCACCCTGGCCCCTATGGGTCTCCTTTGACTTGCACCACCTCCTGAGGTGGCACAAGTTCAAGGAGAGTGGAGCGGCTTGAAGCTGCTCCAAGCTCCCTGGCAACGGGCTGGGATCCAGCATAACTGCCAGATCCTAGCCCCACCTCCCACTCCCCTGGGGCTCCCCACCTGCCCTGAGGGCCACCCACCACCTGCCCAACCCCCACCTTGGAACATCTCCTGCCCACCCCAAAGTATTTTGTCGGCCAAGCTCGACCAACGCAAGACTCAGAGTCTCTGTCAGCACAGAGGCTTATTCCAGCCTCCTCAGGCCGGCGTGCCTCTGTGCACCGGCCTTGCCAAGGAGGCGCAGATGTGCCTTACGGCATGTTTGCAACCCTCCTGGGCTGGCGCAAGAGACTTGTGCTGGCCCTAGCGCCTTCTAGGACTGTGCTGTAAATTATGTGACTCTGCCTAATATGCATTAAGTCCTCTTGCTGTAGATTCCCACTGTTCCATTTGCAGAATTATGAGGTTGTTAGTACAGTAATCTGCTGGCAGGCTGATGGCCATTTCATACATTGCAGCAGCTGCACAGAGCACAGAAATGCTTCCATGTCATGGTGACTTTGTACAGAGGCCTTGTCATCTATAAGACACTTGCCACGTAATTAGGCTACATATACAGTACTGGCTGTTGTAGGTATGGAGACATCTGCATTTGATGGGGCTAGTCAGTCCATATGGTGAGCAGATACCACATAGAACAGCCATGTTCAACCACTGTGCTGTGGCACACTGGTGTGCCACGAATGGTTCCCAGGTGTGCTGTAGGAATTTGGGAGAGGGTCATTTATCAATAGGACCATTGGGGGATGTGAGCCCCCTACTGACAGCACAGTGTGCCTTCTCAATTGTCAAAAAAACCGATGGTGTGCCTTGACCACTTTAATGCCTTGCCAGTGTGCCATGAAATGAAAAAGGTTGAAAATCACTGACATAGAAGCACAACTTGGCTGCCTCAATATAGCTGTCATAATATATGAAATGACCTCAAACAGAATATAGCCCTGCAACAGGGAAGGTTTTGTGAAGCAGGGACTGGTACGTGACTGTACCCTTCTCTTTTTCTTGTTTCGTAAGAACATAAGAAAAGCCCTGCTGGATCAGGCCAAAGGCCCATCTAGTCCAACACCCTGTATTTCACAGTATCCCACCAAATGCTTCAGGGAGCGCAAAAGACAGCAAGACACAACATGCTGTTTCCTCTGCTATTGCACTAAAGCTCTGAAAAGAGACAAACTTTGCAAATGTACTGTACTCAAATAGCTGTATGGTTTAATATCCTAGCCATCTGAGCTGACATTTATGTTGTTAATTTTAAAACACTTTATTCCTTCTCTATTAAGTTAACCTCATTTTCAGCAAACTAAATAACTCCCTCTCTCACTGCAGCCTCGTGTTTTATTGGTATTGGATTTCTTTTTCCCTTTTATGTTTTCTTTTTCCCTTTTCTCTTTTTGGTGACATTCAGATAGACATCTTGTATTTCAGTCCAAATAAAACTTGAATGGGATGGAATGCTCCAAGTTCACAGCACTACATTCTTCTCTTCTAGAGAAAAATGAGGCCCTGGAACAAACCTTCAGGTCTCATGGGCTATATATCTGAACAAGGGAACCAAGGATCACAATTAGTAGAGTTGGCCAGGGCTACGGGTATTCCCATAGATTTGGTTCAAAGCAAGCAAATAAAAAGTGGAGGTTGGATAAGAAGGTTTAATGGCTCTTTATGCTGTTAATTTTAAAACACTTTATTCTTCCCATCACTCTTGGGAATTAGGACAGGGGTCGTTCATTGATTCTTTCTCACAGCATGACCGGGAAGCCAAACTTAGGATGGGCTCACATGGCTGTTTTACCCAATGTGAGGTAGATTCTTTAATCATCTCATTTGGAAACTAAATACATACATATGCACCTCATACTTATTAAGCGCTTCCACATGTATTTAGATCAACATGTGCTTGATCTGATTTGTCCAAGCTATGTGGACAAATCTTCACACATCAAGTATTCCACAAGTGGAGTAGTCTGTGTTTTAAAAATGCCTTGAACCATTTACAAGATACAGACTGGTGTTTTCCAGGAGATGACTGACAAAAAGTCAACTTGTTGCAGGGGAAAAATAATCTTATTTGGCAATACAAATCAACTCTTATGCAGTGTTTGTGGATAAACAAAGAAGATTTCTGCCAAGTGCCTGACACTTCCTGCCTTACTCAATAATAAATAATAATAATAATACAGGTATTTATATACCGCCTTTCTTGGTCTTCGTTCAAGACTTTATTCAAGGCGGTTTACATAGGCAGGCTTATTAAATCCCCGTAGGGATTTTTACAATTTGAAAGAATGTTCTATCTTACAAGAACCACAACATTCAGGTGTTACTTTCTTGATCTGGTTTCACATTCTGGCCTCCATCCTCCCACGGTCAGAGCAGATGGAATAACTCGGCTCAGCTTGTCAGCTGCTTCAAGGTCGCACGGTGCCGGTGGCCTCGAACTGGCGACCTTCGGATGTTATCTTCAGGCAAATGGAGGCTCTACCCTCTAGACCAGACCTCCTGCCCATCTACATAACATACTCATCTACATAACATACTCTATCCAGGTGTGCTAACCTTTTTTCTGTGCCACCTTTCAGAATTTCGGCTTCCTTACAAATCTCTCACCCTGTGTTCTAAAAATGGTGGCCTTTCATTGTTGGCTTCAAGAGCCAACACACTTTATAGCTACCCATGCATTTGCATCAATACTTGGAAGGTATACCACACCTACTTTCTTCTTCCACCTTCCATCACCAGAACAAACCCAAAGACTCATCTGCCATGCATGCAACAAGCACATCCAGCCTATTCCTCAGACACACATCTTCACAAACTCCCTATAAAGATGTTATCGGTAATACCTGGTAGTACTTAAATTGTGATAAAATTAGGCAGATACCACTTCCACACAAGTTCCCCATCTTCCCACCAGCACTCTCATGTATCCCACTGGTACCACGTGCCAAACAACCCACTGTGAGTGCCTATGTACTTGCTGCTTTTGAGCACAAATGCCCTCCTTTCATGCTACAACCTGTGAGCCTAGATTCTCATTGCTGTCTGGGGAGCACACCTGTTTGCAGCAAATGCATACAGTGATTTTTATTATCCTGCTCTGAGCAGCTCCCAGCCAGGGCCAGGATTCCGTTATTAGTTATTTTTAGCAATCAATGTTATTGACGCCATGCTCACTGGAGAAAGCCACTGGAGGGCTGTTCTTCTAACTCATTACATTTAGAGCTGAACTATCCCCTTTTTGTATAAATCCTGACACATCAAGATAAAATATGCCACTTTGCAGTAGTGCTATGGCTCCAGATGGGCAGGCTATGCCCTTCTGTCAGAGAATACTAAAGGTGTGTGTGTATCTGTGTGAATTTGAGTTTGCAGGATTACCCAGCAGACCAAAGCTATGTAATTTTCCCATACAGCATGTATATTCTGATACTATGGCACCAGAATGATCGGTCCTCCACTCTCATTGGTTCAGGTATTAGAGTTCATTCTTCTTACTTTGGAGGGGGCAAGGCCAGTCTCTAATGAACACCTAAAATTTAACAAGAAAATCTGTGCTGCAATTGAATGCAAGGTAAATACTGCTGCCACCCCCACCCCCATACTCAATAGAAACCTAATCCCAGAGAGGAGTCATCAATGTTAACCAGCTTATCTCACTGACTTGTGCAGTTCCAAGGGCAGGTTGCAAATATTGCTATTCAGAGAGAAGCTCACACCACCCCTAGGGAAATGTGACTTGCTTTCTTGCTCCAGCACTGTTCTTGTACTGCTGTTGTAGCCCACATTGATGTTGATGGTGCAGTCATTGTAACTCCACATACTACTGGCACAGCTGTGTGCACCAAAGACTGAGTGTGTGTGTGTGTGTGAGAGAGAGAGAGAGAGAGAGAGAGGCATTCTTTTTCCCAAGAGTCATGTCCCTGAAGTGTGGACAAAAGAGTGGCAGCTGTCATTTAGTTGATGTCAAATATGTTCTAGCTGTGCCTCTGGAGTGTGGTTAGGGAATCCTACTAGCTGATATTTTCAAATACTCAGTGACTATAGGAGACCGGGGATGAATGTGAAGCAGTATGTATTTGAAGCAGGGGATGGAGCAGTCGTTTGAGACAACTTCAAAAAAATCTTTAGCCTGTCTGCCTTCACTGAAACAGGATTAATAGAACTTCAAAACATTTGTTCTCCCCACTACTACCACTGTACCCCCCCCCCCAAAAAAAAATTACAGTATTAAAAATACTACAATCTCTCTTGGAAATTTGATTTCTCTGCTCAGCTGTTTTTATAGGTTTGAATAATTGTTCCTAATACTTAATTTAAACTTGCTTTTCTGTTACTTAAGGCAACTTTCTTTTGTTTGTGAAGTACTATCAATTATGTTTCTGCTTCTAATGGGTTTTGGAAAGTTGTTGCAATATACTATATCCCTGAACAGTCTCTACTATAGAAAACCATCCTCAAATATTTGAAATACCTCTGTCCCACCTCCCCTTGTGCTCAAGGTGGCCTACAACAGATTCATACACACAGACATAATTTGCTTTAGAAACCCTTTACCATCCCTTTTCTCTTCCCTGAAGGCATGTACATATTTGTTATATGGGTTCTGATATAGGCTGATGGGTTCTGAGCTATAGGCTGATGGGTTCTGAGCTGTCTGTGACAGATCAGGAGAGAGATCTTGGGGTGGTGGTGGACAGGTCGATGAAAGTGTCGACCCAATGTGCGGCGGCAGTGAAGAAGGCCAATTCTATGCTTGGGATCATTAGGAAGGGTATTGAGAACAAAACGGCTAGTATTATAATGCCGTTGTACAAATCTATGGTAAGGCCACACCTGGAGTATTGTGTCCAGTTCTGGTCGCCGCATCTCAAAAAAGACATAGTGGAAATGGAAAAGGTGCAAAAGAGAGCGACTAAGATGATTACGGGGTTGGGGCACCTTCCTTATGAGGAAAGGCTATGGCGTTTGGGCCTCTTCAGCCTAGAAAACAGACGCCTGAGGGGGGACATGATTGAGACATACAAAATTATGCAGGGGATGGACAGAGTGGATAGGGAGATGCTCTTTACACTCTCACATAATACCAGAACCAGGGGACATCCACTAAAATTGAGTGTTGGGCGGGTTAGGACAGACAAAAGAAAATATTTCTTTACTCAGCGTGTGGTCAGTCTGTGGAACTGCTTGCCACAGGATGTGGTGCTGGCGTCTAGCCTAGACGCCTTTAAAAGGGGATTGGACAAGTTTCTGGAGGAAAAATCCATTACGGGGTACAAGCCATGATGTGTATGCGCAACCTCCTGATTTTAGAAATGGGTTATGTCAGAATGCCAGATGCAAGGGAGGGCACCAGGATGAGGTCTCTTGCTATCTGGTGTGCTCCCTGGGGCATTTGGTGGGCCGCTGTGAGAAACAGGAAGCTGGACTAGATGGGCCTATGGCCTGATCCAGTGGGACTCTTCTTATGTTCTTATGTTCTTATCCTTAATATGCAAGATCCTGAATGGGGATTCAGCTTTATAGCCAGGTCAGATTTATGTGGCCAATCTGTGTTCACAGGAAAAGATGCTAAGGGTTAGTCCAGAAAGTCTCTGTATCCAGGACTGGGGAAGAAAACCAAACACTTCAAGTTCTTAGGTGCAGGCAACAATTAATTTTTTAGTAGATAGCATCAAATTTTTAGGTTCCAACCTTGCACAGATCTGAATAAAAATTCTTAGTACTGTACCTAGCTAAGGTACTAGTTGTAGGCAACTGAGATTTTTCTCGTTCTCTTAAAAAAAATGTTTAAAAAATAGACCAGCTATTTTCGGTCTAGAATGTTTGGTTAATTTGCAATACAAAAATTGCAGATCATCCAAACTGTTATTTGATTGTATTTGCAATATACACAGTCGAAGGAAACACTCTTAGATGCTTACAACATAAGTGGGTTCACCTGTGAATCAGCATCAGGTACCATGGGCAAAACCTGGAAAAAACACACAGAGCTTCCTTGTGCTTGGCCTTATGGTACCAAAGGTTGATGGTGTGAACACTTGATTGGAGGAGTGGAGCCCACCTGACCTCTCCATCTCACCCTTTTACCTAGATAGAAACATTTGCTGCCCCATTGACCAGTCATGGCTATCTCTAAGCAGACTAGCTACCCCAGACAGCAAAGAAGTTCACTGAATACATATCTACATGTGGCTTGTAGGTAATGAAGTTTCAATCAAAGAACAAAGGCTGCTTGCCAGTAGCTTTTTAGAAAGCTACTGTTGATATTTTCTTATCTCCAATGGTATCATGCTGAGAACTGGAGGGTCAATGCTTTTAAGACTCCAAGGGGTGACCTATTGTAGTCTTTAAAGGGATTCTCCACCGCTTGTTGGTTTTACAGCGATCCTCCACTGTAGTTGCTGTGAGTCATCTTAGTTCACATTGCACTGCGCTGTCCTCATTAATGAAGCCACATGCAAGAAGATAGTTCTGAAATGTAGATAAGCATCTGTGCAATGAGGGTTAAAGCTGTGATATTTGAAGCCAGAGCATGTGGGCAGGAAGAGAACCCTAATATACTGGAATTAAGAGAGCAATGCAGAGAGACAACCTGTGTGTGGTATAAATAAATAGAAGGCAATAGCAAATAGGTAGGCAATATATAAATAGAAGGCAAGAACAGTAAAGTGTTGTTGCCAAACAGGATCAGGCATCATCTGGTGATGTATCTACCAATAGAACACACAGAAGACAGGTTCTCCTAAAGGCACTGAACAGGAGGAAGCAGCATTTCCAGTGAAAAAAACCTGACGCCAGTTTGAAGACAGCAGTCGCATTGGGCAGAAAAAGCTGTTTCAATTTGCTTATGTAGCTCTTCATTCTGAGATGAAATTAAGCCACTGAGAGAGAGAGGGAGAGAGAGCACAAGCCCCTTCCTCTTTCCTCTCTTTAAAGTAATGCATCAGTGAATCCCTTAGGGGTGAAAGATTTCTGCATGGAAGTTTTCTGTGTATTTTATTCATCCTTTGTGTCTTGGATCCCTCAGCACTTTCAAAATCCTCTCTCCGAACTAAATCCCTGCACACGCTGGGCTGTTGGGTTTTTTAACTATTGTTTCCAATCAATTTTACAACGGATTTGTATTTTTGATAAAAGCCTTTTCCCATCCCCAAGTGCTCCCACTCTGTCATGCTGTATGCCAGTAAGATGGTGAGAGTCCCATGTTAATTTGAGCTCAAGGAGCAAATGAAATTAGGAAGGCCACAACTGTAGAGTGTGACTGGAAGGTATTAGCTGCTCTTACTATTTGCATAAGAAGGAGGTGCGATCTATACCAGATCTTATGATCTTACATTGTTTGTGCACCATTTTTGGTTTTCTCACTGCACACATAATTGGAAAGAAAAGGTTTTGCATAATTCTTCATGGAAGTTCTCTTTTGTATGCCACCTTAATAATCTTTGATAAGATAGGATATAAAGTCCAAAAATAAAGAAATAATGTTCCTCTTCCTAAGCATTGTACGTACTTCTCTCTCCTTCACTAGTGAAGTCTTTTTTTGGTTCTTTCTTTTTCACCGAATCTTCACCTAGGCAGAAACTCAGTAAAAGTTTTGCTAATTTATTTTGCTGGTAAGAGAAAGAAAAAGTCACAGTTCCTAACTCCTTTATGATCCCATCTAAAGTTCTCTTTCTACCCTTTCTGTACATTGTATGAAGAGTATTAGGATGAGTATTGGCTCAGTTCCACAATGCCAATATTTATTTTAAAAAATTTAAAATGAGAACATCTGATTCTGGGAAAAGGAAGTACATGTGTATAGAAAATGTACAACAACAACAGTATATATACGGTGCTTTTCAACAAAAAGTTCACAAAGCAGTTTACAGAGAAAATCAAATATCTAATGGCTCCCTGTCCCAAAAGGGCTCACAATCTAAAAGAAGCAAAAGAACACCAGCAGACAGCCACTAGAACAGACACTGCTGGGGTGAGCCAGTTACTCTCCCCTTGCTAAATAAAAGAGGAGCACCCACTTGAAAGGAGGAGCCTCTTAACCAGTTAGCAGGGTACAGCCATTAGGATGGTGAGAGACAAAGGTGAAATGAAGCATAAAAAGAATGACGTAGTCCCATGTTTACATCCTTCCACTTACAGGTTTTCCCGTGAAATCCTTGTGTCAGGCAGGTTGTGTGAAGGGTGTGCTGCTGTCATGGGGGTGACTCCCAGTAACTGGAGGCTGTGGCTGCCACTGTATTACTTTTCCAGGGGTCACTTGGGAAAGGCAGAGGCCTGGTAGTGAGACCCTCTGAGTTCAGTGGAACTTGCTGCCAAGCAGTGTGAGGACTACAGAACTTGCATAGGATTGTAATCTTCAAATGTCACAGTGCCTCCCAGTGCAAGAACTGCTTTGACACTGGCAGCAAGGGAGCAAAAGCAGAGAGCAACCAGGAAATCCCAGCCCACAAGGTTTGAGTCCCCTTATGTCAATCATATAAACACACACTGACTAGAAATTTTTTACTGCACTGACCTTTTTTACTGCAGTAGACAAAGGGAAGAAAGATAGTTCCTGTGGGAAAGGTCAGGAATATAGAATGAACACACAAGTTTTCCCAGGGCAAGAGTGAGTCTCTCTCAGGAAGTCTGATGACTGCATAGAACTCTTTCCAAGGGAGACACTGAGATAAACCACAAGGAGAGCCCCAACAAATGAGCCAGGGTGCTGGAATCCCAAGTCAGGTTCGAGCCCAACCAGGGGACTTACCAGAACCAATATCACACTCACCTTTTTCATGATTGACCAGAAACATCATAGCTCTCAGCCACATAAGACGTGCAAAGAGCACCTCATGGAACATTCTGCATTACCACAAACATTACCACACCTGGTTGGGAGACTATAGCACATGAACTAATCAGAGGGAGCACTGCATGGGCCAGTCATTGGGCTCACATGTGCTGCAACCTACTCATCTAGCCACATGCCCTTTGCATCATTCTGGTATCTGCTACATAGTTGGTTCAGTTGTTTATGAGTGAGAGAGTATTTGAGGCATTATCTTTCCCTTCCCTTTGCAGTGGAACTCTATGAGAAATGACTGTTCTGCTGCAGATGGCAATGCTGCAGGCCTGAAAAACAAATGGATTTCAAACGAGCGTTTGGCCAGCAGTGGCAATAATGGCCACTGGCATTCACCAAGGAAGACATTCCTGCTGTTAGCTGTTGCAAAAGGAAGGGATGTTTAGGCAGATTTTACAAAGGGGCAAGGTAGAGACATGAGACGAATATGCAACATCAGTATATTGTATTATGGGATTCTGCCCCTCCTTGTTTATCAGCGTGAGATGTATTGTCCTTGCTCCCCACCCCCACCCCAGGTTGGGATGGTGGAATGAAATTCCCCTTGGGTGATGGTGTGTGAAGTCCTCCTGGGGCAGAGCACCTGCAGTAAGAATACTAAGGGCGCAATCTTTCTGTTTTCCAGCACTGGCATAGCGGTGCCAATGGGACATGTGCTGCATCCTGTAGTTGGGTGTCACTCACGGAGTCCTCCTCAAAGTAAGGGAATGTTTGTTCCCTGACCTCAGAGCTGCATTGCCCTTATGTCAGTGCTGGAAAACACTGACATAAGGGGTTAGGATTGTGCCCTAAGATGTCAGGTGTTGTTGAAGTATCTTTTCATCCATGTTGTGAGAGACAAGAGGTTGTTTGTGCAAAGCTCTCCCTTTGTGTGCTAGACTAGAGAGCTGTTGACTCATGCTGTGTGCTTTGTGGGGTTTATTTATATTTATTTATTTATACAGGTAAAACCCCCATAGGGATTTTTACAATTGAATAGTTCTCGTCTTTCATAGAACTCCTCATTGCAGCTGGACTCCTTCCCGCTCTGGCCTCTCTCTGGCCCTTCGCCTCCCACGCTCCACTTGACGGCAACTCCTCTCTGCCACTGAGGGTCAGCTCATCAGTATATCAGTTCTCAGGTACTTCCGGTTGTTTCGAACTGGCAGCCTCAGATCTTCAGGCATACAAGGCGGCAGCTCTACCAACTGAGCCAGACCTCCTGCCCTCCAGTTTTATATGCTGGGGTGGGTGTTCTGTGATTGGCTGCAATATGTAGTCTGTATCCAATGTTCTGTCTTGGGGGAGTGGGCGGGGCAGGGGGTGACAGGAGTTGCACTTCTGTTTTTTTGCTTCCCCATTGCTCCCGGTGGGGTTCCTCCTATCTACATCAGGTCTGTCATTGACATAGTCATTGCCCTGGCATCAGGGCATGTCTGTCTTCTGAAAGGGCATCACAGTCTGTTGATTCCTCCCCATTCCACCCCACATCATGTACTGATCTCCTACCCATTTTGGCCTCTCTGCCAGGGGAGTTGTGCAGGTGTTCAGGCTGTGTGTGCATCACGAGGGCACATCATTTTCTTGCCATTACACTAACATCTCTGGTGCAGCTGTTAATTGGGGGCTTTTGCGTCACTGAGGTTGCCATTGCTCCAGCATGCATGATGATATGCCAGAATATCTTGCTGATAGGATTGCCTCTTTAGGTTGCACTCCTATATCCACTTTCCCAGGAGAAAGCCCCATTGAGCACAGTGGGACTTACATCTGAGTAGCAACACTTACGGTTACACTATAAGTTTGTGCCAGATTGCAAAACGTATTCAAAACTGATGGAATGTATGTAAATATTCTGGATCTGCATAAATTCATCGAGAGTCTGATTTTGGCTTTTGTGTTTGAATAAAATACATACACATCAGCTCAGAAATAATAGCCTCTAGTCTGTGTGCACAGATCTTTCTGAGGCTATATAACTTGTTGTCTACATGCTAGATTTTACACAGACATTCTAAAAACCATCTTCCTTAATAATCCTGACCAATCATTCCAGAATGGCCTCACCTGTGGGGTAAATAACTGGAAATACTGGATTGTTTTTCATTTGTTTTTGTTTTTTTTCTTTTGCTGGGGTCCTCAGAGATTGCACTGTGCAAAAGCCCCTTGTTGGCTGCCGTATTTCATGCATTTTTATAATCTTCCTGTTTCTGAAATACACATTCTTTAATACATTTTTTCCTAATCACTTTTGCCTCCTCAGCAGTTTTCAGAACTGTTTTACCAGCATCAGAGTCACAAGTCTATTAGCTGCAAAATGTTATGACTCAAGTATTATGTGATACAGCTTTGCAATATTAGCCCTTACAGTTTCCTATATTGCAGAGTGCATACATATAGCCAATTCTTGCAAACATGAATGCATTCTGAGATGAGTGAGTGTTTTCACCATATCTGCCTCTATGGGAAAGGGAATAATGAAGCTGATGAAAATGCTAGCTCTGGGGCACATGGAAGTCACATCAAACCCAGGAAACACACACACACATCCTTCTTCCTATGTTCAGCTGTGTACTGCAGCGCATTTATATGCACAGGGAATGTCTCTGGCAAATACATCAGACCCTCCAACAGAGGTATTGAGCTGCTATTGGTCTAAGTTTGGGGGACTGTAAGGTGTAGGTTGGGCAATAAGGATTTCCATTCACTTTTTAGAGAAGACACACAGCTGTAGTCATTGCAAAGAGGAGTAAAATCATAGGTCCTCACTCATCAGCACCTCTTGTAGATAAAGTGATGATGAAGGGGTCCTGCCCTCAGAGTGGACAGCCACACTGACCTTATTGAGGATCCTAATCAATTTACCCTGTCCCCATCCGCTGCCAACACCCCAGGTGATTAATTGAGTTGTTACACATTGATTTTCTCACCCCGCCCCACTCCCTGAGACAGGAGCAATAGCAGCAGAGATCTATTGAGCATCTGAGTCTGCTTGCAGAACAGTCTGCATCTTACTAGAGGTCTAAAAGAACTGTTGCACTTTTTCCTTCTTCTGGGTTTTGCATGCAATAGAAGAAACCAGATTCATTGGTTCAGAGGAAACCATGAATAGGATTCTGATCATTCCAGGGTTTAGTTACCAGCATGTGCCCAACTAAAAGCCTGGGAGGCCCCATCATAGCTATATGTGACCCATTACATTCAAGCATCTTCATTTCCCTTTCCCTAAATTACCAGTGAATTTCATCTTTTCCTGACATTGCTTTACTCTTGAAGCCCTTTTCCTTCAGTGCCCCTGTCATCTACAGCTTCCTCCACAACTCTTTCTGAGGTTATTCTATTTTTCCTTCAGTCACTGACCTATCCTCTCTGGTGTCCCTGCCTCATGAGGATGAGGATCAGTTAGGCATGCAGACTCAGTATTGTGAATCCCAACCTCAACAACATCAAGCCTATGAGATCTGCTTTGAAAACAAAAACAAAACAAAACAAACAAAAAACAGCCCCACATTTTCCAGTATTCACCAGCAAGAAAAATGGAATAGGGCTCCAGACATGCAAGGTGAGATAAGGTGAGTGACTTGGATGGGATTTTTTTTCCCTCTCAATAGATGAGCACATAGCTGTTCCCCTCAGAGGGCCTGTATGGAGTTTCTCTTCTCATTAAGACTCCAGTCAGAAAGAAGCTTTGGCATCAGTGTCAGAATCTGGGCAGTACATCAGGTTTTCCCCTGACTCTAAGCTCACCGAACCTTTACTCCTACTCCATAAAATGGATATCACCCAGCTTCTATCTTGTCATGACAGCTGAGTAGATTCTGAATGTGTGGACAGACTGCAGCACCGGAGTGGGTGCCAGGTTTACATCCAGTGAAGAGGCACACATCTGAGGCACAAACCTCCAAAAGTAGGACTTGGCAAACAGGTCACAGGTCTACTCCACCACACTTAAAGCCCCTGCACTTGAAAACAGAGTTGCAAGTTCCATGCCAAGTCCAGTGAGGGAAGATTAATTTTGCTCACAGTTCTTTGGATTGCAGCTAGTTTTGCAGGTTGCCTTGGAGTGTGTGTCGTTACCCCTCCCCCCCGCCAATAAAAATTCTGCTATCTCCGATGCAAACCAATTTTCTCTCTGGCACTGTACCCCAGAGTGCTTTTTGCCTGGTTTTGGATGAGGTTTTTCCTCTTAGGTGAAAGACAAAACATATAATGCCAGTGAAAAGTGGCAAGCCAGAACAGACCATTTGGGAAGCATCTCTGAAAGTGAGGAATAAGAATTGCAGTATAGTTCAGAACAAAGTTCTGAATTCATGAGGGTTCATGAATCCTTTGTTCCTTGGGCATTATTGCAATAGACAAGAACGCCGTGTACTGTTGGGTGCTGTTCTGGGATCTTAGGGGACTTCAAGAACAGACAGGCAGCCCAATCCTAAGCTGCCCCAGCACCACACAGAACAGCAGCGCTGAAATGACTTCTGCTGTATCCTGTGGGGCTGCGGCAGCCACTGGAGTCTCCTTGGGGTAAGGAAACAAATGTTCCCTTACCCTGTGTTGAGCTGCGCTGGCAGCAATGGGCTGCCTTGGACCTGCGTGTGCTATTTAGTGAATGCAGAACCGAGGAAGCCCTTGTCGGGCTTTTCGGTGCAGGAGGGGGCAGAGGACTCAGCAGGAGACTCTATCACCATCCCTGTCCTCTTCCCAGGTCTGATCCTCCCCTCACTGCTGGCACTTGAGGCACTTTTACAACATTCAGAACCAGTGGTGGCACTGCAGTGCCAGCAGTGTGCCTGATAGGATCGCTCTCTAAGTTTGGAGTTTATGTGTCACATTCTTTGTTAACATTGTTTCTTTCTTATCTCAGTTCAGGTTTATATTTTACTTGCTTATTAAATGCCTTACTTCTTTTTAGCAATGTTATGTCTGAGTGCCACTTCGTTCAGTTGTTGGAATAAACTGAACTGACTACCTCTAGGTGTTATGACTCCAAAATGTTTCTGTTGGGTAGGGGTATTTTTTTTTGGGGGGGGGGGGGAATATTTTCCCCAAAATTTCTTGATTAAAATAGCAAATCATGGTGTTGTGTAAACACCATCCAAATTTTTATCCAAATTTTTATCCAAATTTTTATCCAAAGCAGTATAAACAGCACAATACAGCACAATAAGCATTTCAACTATGAACTTGTTACCAAACATAAATACATACATATTCATTGGTTTTCCAAGCTGCTCTAAAATGCAGCACCACAAAAACAAACAAAAAAAAATTTAAATCACTATAACACCCTTAAAATCACTCTCTGCATACCAAAATGGCACAAAATGTGCAAATAAGCCACAGAAAGTGATCGGGTCAAGGTGAAGTTCAATACAGAAAAAATAAAATCAGAGAAAGGCTTCACTGAGCCTTGCTTGGTTTTCCAAGCCTCTCAAAAGTGCAACATCACACAGACAAGCACCACACAAGGCATTTACAGAGAGTGGCTTGGGGCAGAGGGAAGATCTAGATCTGAGCACACTCATGTGATCACAGATCACATAACAGATCATAGTTTAGAACTCAATTGCCTCTAGATTATAGTGAAGAAAAGCAAAGAGGGAGCAAGGCAAGTCAGAACTGCAGACTTAGCTCTTCCTTCTCAGTGCCTCTGCTCAGTCATTTGCTTTCTCCCCACCCACTTACTTCTCTTTCCCCCCCAGCTGCTGCACATCCGCACACACTCTAGTGCAGGGATGTCAGATATAAGGCCCAGGGGCCAGACGTGGTCCATGGAAGCTTTTTATCCAGCCCTCGGGCTCTCAGCTGCTGAACGGTGCTGAGGTGTTACTGCTACATGATGGTTCGGCTCTCCTATATCTTGAAATATGATCAAGATTTGCATATTTTCTCTTCTGTCATTTTGTAGCTAATGTGTTAGAAAAAAAGTGCTTATTTCTGGTTATGACCTGCTTAATGTCATCACTTCCTGCTGAATGACTTCACTTCTGGCCCTCAGCAGGTGTCATAAGTGCTATTCGGCCTGCTGTATGAAATGAATTTGACACCCCTGCTCTAGCTGCTCCTTTTACTCAGCTGTTCCACCCTTGGAAACGCTTCAGGGGCTTATTGCCTTAGTGAAAACGACTTGCAGATTTCTCAGAAGTAAGCAAAAGTGGTGTTATTTAGTGAAATGTATGGCTTTTTGTGTTTTGATCTTAATATCATTTTATATTGCGATTTGAGCAGAAATTCTCATTATTTCTCGTTCTGTGTTGGTCACCAAGAAAACACCCTTACTGATGGTTGAAAGAGTTCATAGTGTTCTCACCAGTGACATTGCTTTGGGGTGTGCAGCCACACCAGTGACATGCACCGGGGGGGGGGTGTGACACCGCTATTGGCCAAAAAAATTAAATCTTGATATTTTCAAATAATGCCATCATGTTATATATCATGCAATGTATAATTTCATGCAGAATGCAATGAAACAACCCACATTGAAATATCTTTATTATATCAAAAGTTATAGCCAAAAAACCAATGGGAGTGGGGCACTGGTACATCACCACGCCCACTACCCAAAGTATTGCCCCATCCACTTCAAGGCAGGAGGCCCACCATGGGGGTGATGCAATGGCCTCCTGCACTAAGTGACACAAACCCTAGTGGCACCACTGGTTCTCACTGACTGATTACAGAAACTGAAGCAGAGGAGTTACAGTAGCTGGATTTGGCCTTCATGGAGCTCAACTTGGGAGGCTTTGCCTCCCACCCAAGTTGCTATGGAATCAGGCCAGGCTTGGGGATGGAGTCGGCCTTGGTGGTAGAGGACCTGCACAGGTCTCGGTTGTTTTCAACACCATGTAGCATGGTGTCCTTTTGGGCTGTTTGGCCAAGGTGGGGGTTGGGGGAACTGTTTTGCAGTGGTTCCACTCTTTCTTGGCTGACTGATCCCAGTTGGTGATGATTGGAGAAATGGTTTAACACCCTGGCCTTTAGACTGTGGGGTGCCATAGTGTTCAATTTTGTACCCCATTGTGTTCAATAGCTACATGAAACCTCTGGGAGAGGTCATCTGCGGATTTTGGAGTGGGGTTTCATCAGTATGCGGATGACACGCAGCTCTGTCTCTTCTTTCCACTGGATACCAGGATGGCTGTCGAAATTATGTGATTGGGATATGGATGAAGGCTAACAAACTGAGATTAAATCCGGACAAGTCAGAAGTTGTCCTGGTTCACAAACGCATAATGTGAGTATTGGATAATCATCCTGCTCTGAATGGGGTCACACTTCCTCTGAAAGAGCAGGTCCACAGCCTAGGGGTTCTCCTGAACTCAGATACCTGGATGCTCAGGTATTAGCTATGCCCAGAGGGGCCTTTGCACAGCTTTGCTGGTGTGCCAGCTGTGGCCATACCTGGAACTGGCCACAATGGTTCATGCCATGATAACATCAAGATTAGACTATTATAATACACTCGATGTGGGGCTGCCCTTGAAGACAATTCAGAAGCTACAGTTAGGGCAGAATGCAGTGGCCTGGGTGGTTGTTGGAAGTCAAGAGTTTGACTCTGTCAGACTTCTGCTTCAGTGGCTACACTGGCTGCCAGTTCATTTCTGGGCCCAATTCCAAGTGCAAGTTTTAATCTTTAAAGCCCTCCACAACTTGGGGCCAACATATTTGAGAGACTGCCTTTTCCCATATAGTCTGGCCTGTCCTCTCTGATTATCAGAGAGGGCCTTTTTAGATATGCTGTCACCTACAGAGGTAAGAGGGAAGGCAGCGCAAAACTGTTCGCTTTCAGTAGTGTTATCTGTGTTATAGAATTACCTCTCCTTTGGTTTAAGCTCTTTCTTTAGAAGCCTTCTGGCAAGGTCTACAAACATTCTTTGTACAGCAAGCCTTCTGAATTTAGCCTTGGGGCCTGCAGGTTTTATTACGTTTCCATAATTTTAGTATGTTATCAGCTATGATACGTTACGTGCTGTCTTCCAATTGCTGTTTTTTAGTGTTTTATGTTTTTAAAATTTATGGTTTTTAATATTTATTTTGCATTTTATAGTTTGATTTTAATTGTATTTTAATACTGTTGTGAGCCATTTTGAGTGCGTTCAGGAGAAAAGTGCGATAAAAATTGAATAAATAAAACAGATTTTAAAAATAAGTGGGATTTGTCTGTGTGAGTGCTACAAGTCAAGAGCCTGTGTTCAGAAAGAATTGTTGTGATTCTTGGTTCCAGGCCAATTACTTCCGTTGACTTTTTCTTTCCAAATGTGCTCAAGACTCTTTCCCGCGCGTGTAACGATAGTAAGTCTCTCACAGCCCAATCCTGAGCTGCACTGTCACAGCCAGGACACATGGGCTGTGCTGCATCCAGTGCAGTTTAGGAACAAGCTAGAGATCTCATTGGGGTAAGGGCATATGTTCCCCCTTACCCCAAATAAAGCCCCAACCACCCCTGTGGGGCTTCTTGGATCTGCACCAGCTTTATAGCTGGCACAAATCCAGGAAGCCAGTGTAGGGCTGCCTGGTCTGGGAGGAGGCCTTCACCTTTCCTGTCCCCACCCAGGCCCAATCCTTGTCCCATTCCACACTCCCCTGCCCAAAATGACCCCTCTTACCTCCAAACCACCCTCCCACCATCCTCCCCTTGCTCAAGTTTACCTGCGCCAGCCAGCACAGGGCACTGATTCAGAGCCACATAAGGATTGCACCATTAGTTTGGCACCTAACGGTTTTCTTGCCAAGCTGTTTGGGACTTGATTTGCAATACAGACAAGCCAAAATGATTATGAGTTGAAGCATATACATGAGTGTGTAGAAAATATATTAAGTTAATATTAATATATTGGGCAGGAGGTCTGGTCTAGAGGGTTGAGCCTCCATTTGCCTGAAGATAACATCCGAAGATCGCCAGTTCGAGGCCACCGGCACCGTGCGACCTTGGAGCAGCTGACAAGCTGAGCCGAGTTATTCCACCTGCTCTGAGCGTGGGAGGATGGAGGCCAGAATGTGCGACCAGATCAAGAAAGAAACATCTGAATGTTGTGGTTTCTTGAAAGATAGAACCTTCTTTCAAATTGTAAAAATCCCTACGGGGATTTAAATTGCCTGCCTATGTAAACCGCCTTGAATAAAGTCTAAGGAGAAATCTGAGGACCAAGAAAGGCAGTATAGAAATACCTGTATTATTATTATTATTATTATTCCTTTAATGTGTTTCTATATCTTCCAGTTACATACCTCAACTATTCTCTGTAACCATGAAGACTATTCTTGCAGGGTTTCTCAAACTGTGTGTCTGTTGTGGGAACCACTTTCTTAGACCAATTCATATGTTGGTTGTAGCATCAAGCATTCTAATTTTGATGTTTGAAGGAGCCTTTCAACCATTTATTACCATAGATAGAACTTTCGTGGTGGCCACATACTGTACACGCAAATACAAGTTTACAATACAGTGGACCCACACTTTGCATTCATTTATGTAAATTTATTCAAATTTTAAATGTAAATTAATTCTTTTTTTTCCTGGTCCCTGACACAGTCAGAAAGATGATGTGGCCCTCCTGCCAAAAAGTTTGGATACCTCTGTTGTAATGTGTAAGGCACTTTTCTTTGGCAATTCATTCCAAGACTTCAGAAGTTGAAGTTTGTCCCTCAGAACTAAGCTGTTTCCCTCTTTTAAATTACCTCTCTAAAAGGTGATTTAAAAGGTTCCTGCTGTGCTCTTTAGAGGCCATGGTTATCAGTTTACACAAGGTTGTAATTATAAAACACAAATTACAAGGCTATATCCTTTCTTTATTACAACAGCCACAATGTTAAAAAGCATTGCTGCCAGCTGAGACACTACCTAGAAGGCTTGTGTTTTCATCAGTGCATTGGCTATATCCTTCCCTCCAGAGACAGGGCCACAATGTTAAAAATGCTCCTGTTGGCTGAGATGCTACCAAGCACTTGCATTCACATTGCTGATTGGCTTACCACACCTACAACGTCCTGTTCGCAGCAATCATGAAAAAAGTGAATAACATCATATAGTGAACCATGTTTTACTGTGGAGAGTCCATTGTAATGTGATTTGATTGTAAAGTGAATCCATTGTATAGTTAGGGTCCATTGTACTTTATGTTTCTCTGGGAAGAAAGTGCTGGCATTCTGCTGGGGTGCCCCTCTCCTGGGAGGCAGGATCGGAACCTCTGTGTTTTTAATGGAAATATTTCACTCATTTTGTTGAGTCATCACCCATATTCGGACATCATATTATTATCAACAAATGGGTGGTAGGGAGCATATGATGCAGTATTGCACCTGCTGGACATTTGAGGAGCACTACTTCCTGATTGAATCCTGCTCCCCACATGTTGATTCTTTGCTGGAGTAATATTGAGTAATCAAACCACCTGTGTACATCTATGAATCCACTTAGAATCAGGGGTTGGATTCTGCAGCAAGATTGCCTTCTGCTTAGATTAATTTAAAATTTAACAGGGCTGGAAGGCCACAATTTGCACAGAAAACTTCTTTTCCTGCAAAGCTGCCAACATAGTCTGACAGTGTTTTCTATGGCTTAACCTAAAAATACGCTTTTCTTCAACTGAAGCCCTTGGTGCTCAGAGGGAGCGATTGGTCTCACTCTTCTTCATGCCTATTTTTCATATAATGTACAATTTCATGGAGCAGGAAGATTCCGAGAAAGACATAAAGAGAGGAATTGTTCCTTACAGTGGCCAACCCACATTACTTGAGGAGGTCATTTCTGGTAACACGTATGCCAGTATTGCATTTGCTTCTGAATGGCACAGCATTGGTAGGAGTGTTATTAGAAATGATCCCTAAGGCCCAATCTGTGTCTTCCCTTTTGCTTGTCATTGGTGCTCAGCCCTCCTGTGAGCACAGCTGTCCAACACCTTTCCTGCAAGCTAGTGGCAAAGGAGAAATTTCAGCAGTGGATCATAACTTTAACTTTTATACAGCAATTTTTTTTTTGTTTAAAATGCTTTTTATACATTCTCAGCAATTTGTTTACCCCAGTAATGCACACTAGTATAACCATATTGCAGAGGAGGAACTGAAGCTGAGAGTCATTTGTCCCAGTGAGTACATGGCTGATGTGAGATTTGAAATTTAGACTTCCTAGTTCACACTCAGCCCTTTTACTACACGAAGCATGTTATGCGTGGTGGAGGGCTAGTCTGCATTGAGGGGGAATCCTGTGAATTTGCAAAATCTGTCCTAATATATAATGGGTTTTGTAGGATGTTTCTTTATGAACACTTCAGACCAGCATCTGCCTTTATAGATTCCTACTTTCCAGTTTTGTTTTTTTTTATTTCATTTTCTTTTCAAAGATATAGCTCAACCCACCAGCACAACTCACATTAGATCAAAATAAGATTTTTTGCCAACGGAATTCTTTGAGGATTTGTTCTATAATTAATGTAATATGCAAACTTTAAAAATTATAATACAAATTAAAGCACATATTCAGTCTTTAACATGATCCTTTATTAAATAAAACCATTTATGTCTGACTAACCTTTTTGCTACATCATCCATTCTATTTTTTTTTTCCTTTCAAATTCTAAAAATGGCATGAAGGCACTATGAAATTTATTAGGCTCTTTAACAAGTAACTAATAAATTGTCCATTGCCAGATCTTGCCAGACTTTTATCTTTCCAGGCTAGCTGCTGGCACTGAAGGTGTTCGTTGTTTCCCAGCATCTGCCTTACTTACTTAAATAGGGCATTGAGCCTTATAATTCCAACAGCAAATATTGAGTGTTTTCTCCTTCACTGTGGATCTGTTCTTATGACCCCTCTCAGTCCACGGCAGCCATAGTTTGCAGCTACCCAATATAGCTCCCAGACACATCACCCTGCAGTGTCACAGATATGTGCATGTCACTGTCTCATACTCAACCTGGGTTAACCTAGGTGGCCTGACGTACTGAAAGCTGGTATGTGAGTTCCACATGTGAAAGCACCATGAGTGCAACTTCCTAATGGAAATCAGTATAGGATAACTGAAAACCATAGCTGTGAAGGGCTGAGAGGGTTATGTGAACAGGATCTGACTTACCAAGGTTTGTGACTACCAGGTGATACCAGTGAATCAATTGTGGTGCAGGTTTTTCTCCCTTGATCCACTTTCCTGCATCCTTTGCACAGCAGTAGATTGTTCCTGTTGCATAATGCTTTGTTGTCTGGCAGCATAGTAGAGTTTAAGGCAACACCATACAGCAGTGCTACCTTCTCAAGCCTCAAGGGGTCTTCTACTGTATAGCAATTTGCTAGCCATTCATTCTCAGATGGGGCTAAAGATCTCTCCTCCAGGATGAGTATTGTATTCCTTTTGGAATCTCACTTTTATTGGGGGCTTCACTACTTCCTTGAGGTGTGGATGGTGCATTTGAGTGGGGGCAGAGACTCTGACAAATGCCTTGACTGATTGAAGCCATTATTTAGAGTCTCTCTGTTGTGTATGATAGATATTTCTCTTTCTTAGAAGAGGGTAGAAAGATGACACATGATTCCCCCAGCTCTTTCCTCCAGCGGCACTTGTGCGATTTACATTAAGGCCTATAACCGGGGTTGGAGTAAATGGAGCAGGTTTGCAATTAGTTTTCAAAGTACTTATCTCATTAAAGTAAATGAATTATTGATTTAGTGACACTCATGCTTTTAGTGAGCGGCACAGTGCCATCACTGCTCTGTTCTCCAGCTCAGCGAGCCAACGGCCAACCCCAGCAAACTTGCTTTGTGTGTGGTTTTTCCTTTTTCTTTCCTTTTTTTCTTTTGTAGAAATTTGTAATATTTCCTGTTCGTTATTTAGCTTTGTAATTAAAGTGGATCCATGTCAGGAGGGACTGGTGTGAGGAGTGAAGGCACTAGTGATTACCTCTAAAGGGAGATGGTGACAATGGATAGGTGGCTAAGGAAAAGAGACCCTCATCTCTGAGCAGGGACATATTATATTTGGGAGCAAATCCTAGTTGCTCACTGTGTCAAGCAGCAGCTGCTGCCAGGGACTACTGCAGCAGTTCTGTCTGGTTCCCTCTGCCAGTCATTTCCTGGAGTGCCTGCAACAATGACAGAAGTCTGCTCGTGTGGGGAGAGATACCCAAGGGCAGAGGAAATAGTGTCTGTCAAATGCTACAGGGGCATTTGCTGGACAACACTATCCTGTTGGGAATTTGGGGTCCTATTCCAGGGCAGATGGTTTAGCAGGTTATTTGTCCACTCTCATGCACCCATTCCAGAATATTGAAAATAAGGAATCCAAGCCTGGGACAGCCTAGATCTGGGACTCAAGAAACATCAGGCTAAGCCAACTGCTACTGACTGACATCTGCCTTCTCCTTGGTCAGTGCTTTGTCAAGGCTTTTAGGAGGCAACTTAATCCAATCTTATTAAAAGATACCCTAAACACTGGGTACTCCAAATATGCTTATCCTTTCTAATGAATTCCCCTCTTACTGTCATACTTCTGCACACATACCTAAAATGCCAAGGAAGGAACAGAGTTTTTGTGAAGCAGAATCAATCCTACAATGTATTGGAGTGGCATTTCTTGAACCTGATTTGTTTATCTCATGTGCTATGCCAGTCCCATACAGCAAAATATTAGACATGGTGCAGCATATCCAGCTTCAGACATAATGCTAAATTATAGTTTAGGACAGTGGTTCCCAGACCTTTTCGTACTGGGACCTATTTTTTACAATGACAATCTATCGCAAGCCACTAGACAAAAAATCTAGAAAGAATTATTTTATTATTAATGATACTTAATAAATTATTAATTAATAATTTTATTAATTTATTAATAAATTTATTATTATTTATAATTAAATTATAATAATCAGGGTCCTGTGTTTCTGAGGCTGATAGAGACCTTATATATAGTATGCGTGTGTGAACATTTGCTAGACTCTCCCTAGAAATGGAGTCCCTAGAAATTTCCTAAGAACCATTCCCCCAAACCTTTATAGTTATTCCAGGGTACCCAGAAGGCTAAACTGGAAAGCAAGATACACGGTTAGGGATTTCCAGGCAAGACAGAAGGCTGAAACCAGGTTGACAAGTGATCTACAGCATGCCAATTGCTAGGGAAAATCAGAAAATGTGACATTTAATTTGAGGGTATGACAATTGCCTCATTTCACAGGTTAGAATTCCTGCTAATGATTTTCTTCTGCAAGTGTGCAAGGGTACTTGCAAAGTTGTTTTTTTTTTTTAATGTTTCAAAAACTTTTCACAACCCACCATAATGCAGTTCACAGCCCATTGGTGAGTCCTGACCCACAGTTTGAAAAACACTGGTTTAGGATAAGGCTCTGCAAGCCATGGTTTACATGTGCCACCTCCTCTCTTTCAAGCCTGAGAGAAGAAAGTTGTAAAGCTTCTGCTTTCACCTTAGAACAAACCACACTGCTGTGTTATGCACAAACTCAGGAAACTGTCTAACAATAGTTAATTAAAACAAACCAAGATTAAACCCATGGTCAGAACTACTTTGTGACCAGTTATTCTGGGGTATCCTTGCTAATCTTTGGGCACAATCCTAACCAACTTTCCAGCACTGACGTAGCCACAATGCAGCCCCAAGGTAAGGTAACAAATGTGCCCTTGCCTTGAGGAGGTCCCCTTGACTATGTCAGTGCTGGAAAGTTGGTTAGGATTGTGTCCTTTATTTATTTTCAGCATTTGCACCTTAATTCTCCAAAGCTCAAGACAGCTTCCAAAAGAATACAAAGCAGTAATGACTCCATTCCTTATCATGGATGTCCTCACCTCCTGCATGGTGGATACACAAGATTGCTCCATGAAATGCAGGGTTCTTTGAGGTTACACAATATTGTTGGTCTGTAAGGTATGTAAAACCAAAGCCATGAGAGGCTTTAATGATAACAACCAGCACTTTTAATTTGGCCTAGAGGCTAATTGGTAGCTAGTGCAATTGCTACAGAAGAGGATAAATGTGCTTCCACCTGTCATGTCTACCAGCATTCTGCAGTAGCTAGAGCTTCCAAATCATCTTCAAGGGCAGCATCACATAAAGCATATTGCAAAAAGATTCTTGCTGCACCAGATGCTGACATCCTCCTTGCTAGCAGTGTGCGAATAGATGTGAAGCGTCTCCATCGCTCTTTCTCCTGTGCTCCCTGGAGACACTTTAGCCCACTTCATTTCCTTATTCTTTCTCTTATACGCCACTCCTTTCCCTTTTTCCTTTAGGGAGCATGAGAGGAAGATGAGCAGCAATTGTGATAGGCATCTGCTGCCCCACCCCCTGTGAATCCAGCACCAGAACAGGAATTTGAACCTGTAACTGCCTCAGGGCCCAGTCCTATCCAATCCTTTTCCAGTGCCGGTTCAGCTGTGCTAATGGTGCGAGCACTGCATCCTGAATTGGCCTCCTCAAGGTATGGACACATTTGTTTCCTTACCTCGGGGCTGCATTGCAGTTGCACTGGTGCTGGAAATTTGGATAGCCACTTTCTCCTTTTATTCCATCTGCTTTCACTACCATATCTCCCCAGCCCTGTAACCAAATGGGTAGAAGCTTTGGGGAGATAACCTTCTCCTTCTCTTGGCAAATGCATCTTTTCAACTGTTTCAGGGAAATGCTTCATGTTCGCTCTGGCAGCCCAACCTTCTGGGGCTGACACCTCTTTGATTGCACTGTTATGATGGACCACAGGCCCCTCTCTAATGGCGGTCATGAATAAGATAAGTCCACCTGGGCCCATCTGTGTTTTCAGCTTTCATGTAAGGCAGAAAAGGCCTCCTCTCTGCTGCAGTCTCTCTCCAACTGAGCCTCAACGGTCTTTTAAAATGCAAGCTGAAGGCAGCCTCTGGGAGAGCAGGTGTGGGGGAACTAGATGGTAACAAACATATCCCCTGCAGTCATATTTTTTTTCAGTGCTGCTTCAGTAGTCTCAAAAAAGAAACTCTGGAAGGGCCTCCGCCACTACCACAATGGAAGTGGTGCACCTTCCAAGTTATTGAAGCTGCAATCCTTTACACACTTACCTGAAAGCAAGTTCCATTGAATGCATGAGGACTTACTTTTGAGGCAAAGTAAGGAGGATAGGATTGCAGTGTTTGATTGCAGTGTTAGATTGCATAGGATTGCAGTGTTAATTTACCTGTTTTAAGGTATGTAGAAAGTGTGGGAGATTTACAATTCCATGAGAGGGGAATTAGTCTGTGGGGGCAGGGAGTAATGGATCGGTGTCAGAAGATGTGGCAGCTTGGCAGAGAGAGGTTGTCAGAATTCTGTGCAAATAGCTGAATTCCAGATTTATTAGTTATTTTAAAAATCACCTGAAATAGTCTAGTTAGTGTATAAAGATTTTAAAATGACACAAGCCCTACCTACAACTTAAAGACTAACAACTGTGATGCAAAAGAAAATGGGAAGGGAAAAACAAGCAAATTCAAATAGCAAAACCTTCAAGCTATGTACGGACCAAGTAGAATGGCTCCTGAGGCAATGATCCAGGCTGGGGAGGAGGAATGCAAAACTCAACCGGAGCTGTCCTCACTCAAGCTGATTCAATAGATGGTGCTGTCTTACCTCTCCCCTCTGCTTTGGCTATATTCCATGCTTTGCACTGTGAGCATGCAGGTTTCCTAAACCGCAAATGGTGCAGAAACCATCAGTGGTCTAGAGTAAGAGGCAATGCATGACAATTCCTCAGTGTTCTGATGATCTATGCTTTGCAATAAAGGAAGCCTTCATAAAACAAAACATACTGGCAACCATAGTCATTGGGCAGCTGATGCTATGGAGAATGCAAAACAAAAAAAAAAACTTGAGGTATGGTTGGCAGGTGCACCCTGCAGAATTTCCATTGGTGAATTACTTTTTGATAGGAAGGTTTGGGAACAATTGCCTTCGCAAAGAGCAGGCAAGAGCTGCCACTGTAGCTTGATGCTGTGAACCCTCTTGCCCTTACCAGATTCTCTTCTCCCTTGAGTGTTATGCACATCTAGTAAGAAGAGCAATGTTTGCCTTTGTTGTCTGAGCAGAGACATCACCCAAGTGGTTCCCTGATTAGCTGCTGAAGACCTGGCCCTTTTTCTGTGCAAAAGTTCTTGTTTAATTAAAAGCGTTGACTTTGGAACCAGCCAACCCACCCATCTGAGAATGCACCGATAAATTAAACATTAAGCTTTTAATGGCCCATAAAGAAATTCTTCACTTTTGCTTATGTATGGGGAGATGCAGAAAAAAGGGAAGAAGTAGGGGACAGGTTATATAGCCAGGTAATCTGAGCTAATTAATTTAATTTAACACCAAAATTCATTTAGGAATTATAAAGGAGGAGGGAATGAAATGTAGGTCATAGCAAGAGTGTTGAAGGGCTAATGGGTGGTGGACATGGAAGGTATTCTTTTCTTATGGCCCAATTCTAACTAAAGGAAGCGCTGGTAGAATGACATGTTCCACTGGTGCTGGCTACTGCAATAGCACTGTAAAGGTCTTTGTGGCAGTTCAGAGAGCCAGCAGGAAAGCCACAGCCTTTCCACATGCACTGGGACAGCAACGGAGGCCCACTGGAGCAGCTATGCCCAGCGCAGGGGGAGGGCAGAATGGGGTGAGGGAGGGTAGAACAGAAGGTAGATGGTATAGGGTGGGTGGATCAGGCCCAACAGGGACAGGTTCAGTGGCAGCGGTTCACACCAAATCCTGACCCCCTTCCTGATCCTGAACCACCTTAATGGGTCAACGTGGACTTGTGCCAGCAATATTGTTGGCACAGGTCCACATTGACTTGCTGTAACTGCTGGGGTTTACACCAGAGCAAGGGGATATGCAGGGGCAAATGCCTGGGCGCCACCCAGCTGGGGGCAAGGCTGGGGGCAAGGCTGCGACATGCTCCCCCAGCAACTGGTTCTTTTGGCGCACCAGAACCACACCAATCTGAGCATCTCCCTCTTCTCCCTTTTCTTTAAAGAAAGAGGAGGGGAAGAGAGCAGGCCTCAGAACAGCCAGGTATGTGCACATGCCACCTCCAATTTTGGAGGAGGCAGGTCCACTTCTAGCTTTGATGGAATCTTACATGCCACTGCTAGTGATCTGAAAAGCTCCATTGGAGCTTTCGTACGCCGCTAGAAGTGGCACCCGCCTCCTCTCGCACCGCTTCTAACAGTGTGAAAAAGCTCTGATGGAGCCTAGCAGTGCGAAAGGCTCCATTGGAGCCTGGACCACCTCTTTCCTCCCCCTCCTTTCTTAAATGGGGGAAAGGAGGAGGTGGTGTAGAAGTAATTGCAGTGATGTCACTGCAATTACTTCCAGGACGGGGGGTGGCAGAAGTGGGGTGGCCCCCCACATGAAAAGCGCCAGGATCACTGCTAGGGACATATGTCCCTTTCCCCAAGGAGACATCCAGCATCAAAAATCCCCCATGGGATGCTGTGGAAGTTACACCAGCACCGCTGTGCAAAGCTGCACTGCAAAGCTATTTAGGTAGGATTAGGCTCATGGACCTCAGAGGCACCACAGCCTGGGCCTTTGATTCACTAGAAACTCCATTCTGCCAGGACAGTGTTTCTCAAACTGAGGGTTGGGACCGACTAGGTTTTCAGGTGGGTCCCCATTTATTTCAATATTTTAATTTTAATGTATTAGACTTTATGCTACCATAGTATGTGAATGCATTTGGGGAAATGTTACAGACCTGTACTGTTAACAAGCTACTACGTGTGTTCTTTTAACAATGATAGTAAATGGGACTTACTCCTGGGTAAGTGTGGGTGGGATTGCCTAGGATTGTGAAAAATTTTCCTGCTTGATGATGTCACTTCCAGTCATGACATCACTTCCAGTAAGCCCTGACAAATTCTGAAAAGTAGGCGTGCTAAATGTGTGAGAACCACTGAACTAGAGAATTAGAGGGAAATAATTTGTAATGTAAAGTCCACAGAATAAGTTAAACTTTTGTGGTTTGTAGATGTCACTGTATTTTGTAAGCTTTAATTGTATTTCTGGGTATTTAGAGCTATTACAATTATCTTATTTTGGAAACGTAATGGAACTCCCTTCCCCTTGACTTGAGAATGGCTCCCTCTCTTGAGACTTTTTGGTGAGGGCTGAAGACCTTTTTGTTTAAACAAGGCTTCTGAGTTCATGGCCTTTTTAACATCTTTTCTATATCTTTTAGTATTCTTACAGGCCTGATTCCTCTATGATTTGCTGCGTTTTGCTCTTTTTATCCGACTACTGTTTTTATGGTATCTGTTAATATGTTTTAATACGTTTTTATTCGCTGTTAAATTATGTTTTTAATCTGTTTTTAACATGTTGTAAGCCGCCCTGGGTCCCTTTCGGGGAGAAGGACAGGATATAAATAAAGTTTATTATTATTATTTATTATTTATTTAATCCTGTATTTTCTGAGACTAAACACAAGATTAATTTCATTTATTTCAGTAGAATGGGAGCAAATAAGTGTACTTGGATATATCCCTAGTCTTAGGCCCTAAGACTCAAACCTCCCTCCTTCCTCAGCCAAATCTGGTTTCCTGAAGAAATGACATTACTTGCCAAACTACTGAAAGAAGGCTGTGTGTAGAGAGGAGTAGCTGTGAAGAACTTGCCAGCAGTCGCATTTTATGGGGGGGGGGGGGGCTGGCCTATAATTTTCCATCCCTTTTTCAACATAGCTTATCTATAAAGTTTGTTGTTGATGCAACCCTTACAGCCCAGTCCTAATCTGCCCTGAACCAGGCAGGCCAGCAGGTCTGCCCCACATCCTAGGCAGGGTTGGGGCCGAAAGTAGCTTGGCTCAGAAGGACTCAGAAGCTTCACAGCATATATTCTTGCGGAACCTGAGATCAAATCTTGGCACATACACTCAGCTTTGCACATTTGAGGTAGACTAGTCCCCAGCAGTATTCCTGCCTTTACTCCCTTTCCTGGGCCTTTCCAAGCTCTGTACTGCCCTTTGCCCCCAGCTGTGTGAAGCATAGACCAGTCTAGTGAAGCAACTAACCAGTATCTATAGGGAGCAGGAAGGACCTTCAGTAGAGACCCCTTTAGCAGCTTGGCACCACTCATCACTGATTGCTCTCTCATGGGATGGGTAGAATTCTTTGCTCTGATTATGTGATATTGTGCACAATAACTCTAGTGGCTTAGCTGTCTGGGATTGCCTATGAATCAGGCAGTTTCCTTTCTTTGCTGGCTGTTTTCTAGGAGCCTCTTAATCTCTGCCCTACCTGAATCTGCAACAGTGAATTAGAACTCCATTCCCCACTGAATTTTTTCCAATCCAAGCAATGCAGTTCTTTGCTACACTTGATAGCACATGCAAGTTCTTCTGGCTGGTAAGATCCTCAAAGGATGATTGTTGAGTTTGCAAGTTTCCTTCTTTGGCAGGAAAGACTATTTGGTAATAAAACTGCTCCTGGCAGTGCCATTGCACAGCTTTCTATTATTTATTTCCCAAGTGTCTTGTCAATATGTCTGGGTCCCCCAACACTCAACTGCCAGGATTTTCTATTGGAGAAGAGGGAGGTGACAGTGATCTCAGCACAGACCCACGAGATGGGTCTGGGCTCTGGATCTCAGCCACAAGGGTCTTTGAGTCCTCATAAGGGTCTTTGTGTCATCCTTTAGCAAGAGTTTTTACACGGTCAGGGCAGGCAGTACCTGATGGAGAGCACTGAGTTTCTTTTCCTTGAGCTGGTCTAGGTCATGTTATTGCCAGGCTGAGTTGTAGAGAGGAGCTTTCTGGGCAATTTCCAGGAAAACCACAGTGGTGGGTGGATATCATCATGGCATTAATGGAAGCAAGCCCTGGCCTAATGAGCTGTGATTCACTCTGAATTGGGTTCACAGAGGCAAGAATTTCCATAATTGATCTCCTTACTGCATGTCACACAGTCAGAGCACCCAGCAATCCATACAACGTGGTGTAGGCTATGAATGCAATGACTGGGAGAGAGCAAGGATCTGAGGAGATCTCATAGGAATATCTTCAGCAGCAATTTGCAAACAATGCCTTCTCCAAATAAATTCTGGCTCTGGGGGACTAAGATTCCAGCCATCAGGAGCTAAATAGCAGATGCAAATAATTCAGCACTTTAGAAAATTCAATGGTTTTCTGCTTTAGTGGGATCAAATACTAAACATTCATCCATTCATTTATGGCCCAGTCCCACCATACACTACACTGATGTTGCATGAACATTGGCGCTATGTCATATCCTAAACCCATTCTGGCAGTGCCACACTAGTGCAGCCTAGTAATGCCAGTACAGTCCTCCCAGTAACACTGGTGCAACCCTTTGCAGCACACACGCACACCTCTCCATGGTGAAGGTTTGAGTTCCCATGGAGGCATTCATCTCCTGAAATGAACCTTTTTGCCAAGGGAGGGACTGGGGCCCAATCCAAAGGGCCACTTGGGCCAGTGCAAGTCCCTTGTGCCAGCCCAGAGGAATCAAGTGCCATCAGGCACTTCTGTGCCACCATGGGAGTCAGCAGGCCGGCACACAGAGGTGCACTGGCCTCCAGAAGCCGAATTCAGACTCAATAGTGCCAGCTCCAGTGTTTCTGGGGTGTTCCAAGCAGTAGGAGGGTGGGCAGGCACTGAGAGGACCAGGCCCAGGAGGGGGTGGGACCAGGTTCTGGCACTTATGTTGGATCTTAACCCCCCCTCCCAGGTGACCCAAGTCTTCCACTGGACTGCTCAAGTCTGTGCCATCTCTTTAGGTGGTGTAGATCTGAGGAGCCCCATTTGGCCCACTGCCATGCTGCTTGGGCTAAGGGGAATTGTTTCCTCTTGCCCCACGTTGCATCACAGTCAGCCCCAAACCTGCTCTGGATGCAGCACGGGCCACCTGGCCATTCTGCTCTAGGGCATGTTACGATTGGCTGTAGGACAGGTCACAAGGGGAGCCTCAACATGCAGGCAAAGCAGGGTCTTGGTAGCTTATTGCAAAAAGACACAGAGTGAGAGCCATGCAAGATGATTTGTGTCCAGTCAAGGAACATGCCCTAGGCACTTGAATTTGCATGACTGACCAGAAATTCCCCCCTCTCGGTTCTCCCTTTAGGGTCAGTTGCTTCCCTCCTGTCCCAACTTACCTGGAGAGGCTGGGGGAAGGTCCCCAGACTGGCAACAAAAGCCTCAAGAGAAGGAGGAGGAGAGGCTGCCATGATCCTGGGCATGCCCACCCAGCTGCCTGTTCCACCAAACACAAGGGAAAGAAGGGAGTCAGGGACCAGCACCTTTAAATAAATAAATAAATAAATAAATAAATAAATAAATAATAATAATACATGTATTTATTATTGGTCGTCAGATTTCTCCTCAGACTTTATTCAATTTCTCCTTTCTTGGTTGTCAGATTTCTCCTCAGACTTTATTCAAGGCAGTTTACAAAGGCAGGTTGTTCTAAATCCCTGTAGGGATTTTTACAATCGAAGAAAGGTTCTATCTCTCAAGAACCACAACATTTCAGATGGATCTTTTTGATCTGGTATCACATTCTGGCCTCCGATTTCCTCCCACACAAGCTGACAAGCAGCTCCTTCATCTCTCACATGGAGGGCAGCCAAGATGCTTCTTCGCTCACACCAAAGAGCAGGTGGAATAACTCGGCTCAGCTTGTCAGCTGCTTCAAGGTCTCACCATTCATGGTGCCGGTGGCCTTGAACCAGCGACCTGCGGATGTTATCTTCAGGCAATGATACCCTCTAGACCAGACCTCTTGCCTTTAAGGCTCTCTCAAAGGAAGTGGGAGGAGAGAGGAAGGGTGGAGCAGTGAGGGCTTCATAAGGGAAGCCTGTGATGAGGGAGAGGAGGGCAAGGTGTGGAGCAGTTTCTGTCACCATTGCTGAGCACCACCCTCAAGAGACAGAGAGGAGGAGAAGGGTGCTGTAACCCCTTCCCTCTGGTTACCCAGCTGAGGCTCCTGAGGCACTCGCTTCCACCCTTCCTTAGGCCTTCTCTCCCTTGCTGGGAAGGCCTGGGAGGCAGGGAACAAAGCTCCACTGAGGACAACTGCCCTGCCCCCACACAAACCCTGACATCTCCACTTCTTTCACAGGTGGGATGCTGAGTTTTTAAGAGTCCAGTCCTATGTGTTTCTACTCAGAAGTAAGCCCCATTGTAGTCAATGGGGCTTACTCCCAGGAAAGTGTGGATTGGATAGTAGCTTGAGAGCCCAGTCCTATGCTTGCCTACTCCGAAGTAAGTCCCATTCTAGTCAATGGGGCTTACTCCCAGGAAAGCGTGGATCGGATTGTAGCCTAAATCTCCTGCTTTGGCTTGCTGGGAAGACTTGGTTGCTGGGCTGTTTTGTTTCCGTAGGCTGGAGCATGGAGAGCCTGCACCATCTTAGTCTGAAGGGGGGGAATTGGGAAACACTCCCAGGGTTTTTTAAAGCAATCCCCTCTGTTGCTACCACACCTGCCCCTGTGTGTGTGTGTGTGTGTGTGTGTGAGAGAGAGAGAGAGAGAGAGAGAGAGAGAGAGAGTGCTCCCCCTTGCTGTACGTGCCCTGGCTACAGGGGTTTTCTACCCCCCTTGAGACAAATCCTCAGATAAAAGATCTGTGAATAGGTTGCACTTGTAGTTTCAAAAAAAACTGTAACAACTAGTTTTAAAAAGTTTGTTCCTAAAGCTAACAACTTGACAAAAATCAATATTTTTGTATAGTATGCAAGAACTGGAGTTGCTGAACAGGGAGATGGGGATGGGGGTCCAGTAGTACGCACAGACAAGGATCTAGACCAGGGGTGTCAAACATAAGGCCCAGGGGCCGGATGTGGCCCTCGGAACCTTTTTATATGTCCCTCAGGCTTTCAGCTGCTGAGTAGTACTGAGGTGTTACTACTGAAAGGGCATCCTACGTGAAAATTGGGCTCTCCCATATCTTGAAATACAATCAAGATTCATATATTTTCTCTTTTGTTGTTTGCAGCTAGTGAGTTCCTAAGTGAGAGAAAAGTGTTTATTTTTGGTTGTTGTTGGCAACCTTCAGTCTCGAAAGACTATGGTATCGCGCTCTGAATGGTGGTTCTGGCACAGTGTCTAGTGTGACTGAAAAGGCCGATTCAGGAGTGACAATCCCTTCCACACTGGGAGCAAGTGCAGTCTGTCCCTGGTCTGTCTCCCTGGCTATGGGCCTTCCTTCTTTGTCTCTTTGCCTCAGTCTGTTGGCCAAGTGTCTCTTCAAACTGGGAAAGGCCATGCTGCACAGCCTGCCTCCAAGCGGGCCGCTCAAAGGCCAGGGTTTCCCACCTGTTGAGGTTCATTCCTAAGGCCTTCAGATCCCTATTGCAGATGTCCTTGTCTACCTATAGGACGCTTTCCTTGCACGAATTCTCCATAGAGGAGATCCTTTGGGATCCGGCCATCATCCATTCTCACAACATGACCGAGCCAATGCAGGCGTCTCTGTTTCAGCAGTGAATACATGCTAGGGATTCCAGCACGTTCCAGGACTGTGTTGTTTGGAACTTTGTCCTGCCAGGTGATGCCAAGAATGCGTCGGAGGCAGCGCATGTGGAAAGCGTTCAGTTTCCTCTCCTGTTGTGAGCGAAGAGTCCATGACTCGCTGCAGTACAGAAGTGTACTCAGGACGCAAGCTCTGTAGACCTGGATCTTAGTATGTTCCGTCAGCTTCTTGTTGGACCAGACTCTCTTTGTGAGTCTGGAAAACATGGTAGCTGCTTTTTGGTTATGACCTGTTTAATGACATCACTTCTTGCCTAATGACATCACTTCCGGCCCTTAGCAGGCATCATGAATGCTGGGCAGCCCGCTGTATGAAATGAGTTTGACACCCCTGATCTAGACATATTGGAACTGCTTATGACAGGGAGGAAGGAGGTATCTGAGAAACTGAAACGTTCAAAACATGGCACTTCAGATTAGGTAAATGACCTACAACAGTTTAGCTTGGCAACAGGGCTGCTGCAAGACTAAAGTGCCACCTTAAGCTTTTCTGGAGAAAAAATGGAATTGTGTAAATATAATAACTAACCAACATTATAGGTCTCAGCCAAACACATTTGACCAGCAGTTATCTGCTCATCTCACTTGTACAATCAAGAGTGTGGCCTATGCTGCCATACTAATTTTTGAAATCTGGGCAGGTTTCTAGAGACTCCTTGAAAGACAACA
Organism: Tiliqua scincoides; assembly: GCF_035046505.1. NCBI lineage: Eukaryota > Metazoa > Chordata > Lepidosauria > Squamata > Scincidae > Tiliqua > Tiliqua scincoides. The sequence goes on from NC_089822.1 coordinate 151,814,685, forward strand.
ACACATCTTTGGAAGAATATTTCCAGTCACTGAAGCGATGCCATTGAGTGTGGGTGCATTATCTGTAACAATGATTTCAAAATTTTCTTCTCTTTTTTCTTTTCTAGAGAGTCCAAAGTAAAAGAGCACCACGGGGGAAGCTTGGCAGATTCCAAAGGTATCATGAAAATTTCCTTTCCCAGAAGCCTTTGAGTTTTAAGCCTCTGAGGCTATAACCTGTAAACTTGGGAAGCCCTTTCTTCACCACATGTGGGACCGGGGGCCATTTTGCTCTTTAATTTCTGCATCTGTATCGCACTGATTACTTTGCTCAAATATAATTCACTTAGAGAAAAGGAAAAAATACTCCCCCCAAGTCAGTTGCTCTTTGATAGGTGCACAGAGGAGGAGATTTCAGATTGGTTCACCTTTCAGAAAATGGTAGCAACTGAGTAGGTGCCATTTGATACCTACAATGTTGGCATCTCAGAGCTGGAAGTGAAATGTAATAGTAATAACAATAATACTTAGCATTTATACAGTGCCTTTGGGATGTTCAAAGTATTACATGAATAGTACATTGTTTCAGCTGTTCTTCCAGCTATGCTGAATAGGAGACCTGTATCATCATCTCCACAGTGCAGAGGAGGACTAAGAATAAGTGGCTGGCTAAGGCTGCCCAGTGAGTTCATGACTGAGGTGAGACTTGAACCAGAGTTTTGCCACTTCACAGCTTACATATGTAACCTTCACACTACACCAGCTCTAGGAGAATAGAGGGTTGGGCCACTCCTGTGGACAACAGGCTTGTTTTTTAAATACTATACTATTGTGTTGTTGCCAGCCTCACCAGTAAGGCTGAAAAGCAAACAGACAATTAGCAATTTTGGCAACTCTGACAGACGTCTTTCTTTCTCACCTCTTGGTTCCTCTGGTAGCTCTCAATGGTGAGATTGGGTAACCTTATTTTGCTTGACCTATTGAAATATTTTTTACTGTACTCTAATCTTATCAGTGAATATGCTGAGATGTTTTGTGGGACTCCTTAGTATTTAACAGTATTCTGCACCTATCCCTGACCACTTTCAGCACACATAATTTTCACAATGGCATGTGCACTAAGCAGAGATACTTCATCTAAGTGATATCAACTGGGTTATTTTTTTTAAGGACTATTTCTTAAAATGGCAAAACCTGCAGAGACCTGGAACCAAATGGGTCATATTCTGGTGTTGTAACTGGCTGACGCCCATCACTCTGTGCTGGTCTGGCCAAGTTACATGTGGAAGAATGGAAGCAACATCTATTCTCTTATTTCTGGAATCACTCATTCACACATTACAATGATATCATACCACAAGAAGGAGAGGGAGAAGCAAATGGTATAGGTGCAGTGCCCTCTATTGTGAAGCATGTATGCGTATAATGGTAATTGTATGCTGAACTTTTAAAGTCTTTAGAACGCTTCAGGTACTATGTATCAATAATGTGTGCAACTATACTGTAGGGTTGTTTGTACCACATTGTGTTGTCTCTGTGTTGTAGGTGGAGGCTGAAAAATATTTATTTACCCAAGACTACCAAGTGAGTTCATGACTGAAGGGGGATTTCAGCTAGAGGTTTCCCATCTCATAGTCAAAACAGCGGAACTGCACATTACAGCAGGTGTGGCTGCCACCAAAACCTGCAGTCTTGTACCACCACCTTCAACTTCTCCCTCGTAACATCTAATAATACAAAATGCTTGACATGGTGCAATTGCACTCTTATTTCCCCATCCTTGCTCTACTTCATTGGCTGGTGCTTACAGGGTCAGAGTAACACAGAGCATAATGTCTTGCTGCTTGTTTTGTATTTCTAGAACTTTCGGGAAGAGGGGGGAGGAGATTTTAGGGTTGCTATTCTGTGTAGTAATCCTGCGTCTGTCATAACACATAGTTCCAGCTTGTGCTGCTTATCCAAAATGTGTGCTTCAGGTATGTGCAGTGGGTGCAGCATTCTTCCCCCAGTCTGGTGTTCAGGCGAGATGAGAACAATGTCAGAAGTAGTTGCACCATCGTTCACAGGTGTGTCAATACTCCTCACCATCGTTGCACTCTGCCCCATTATATCACTGCTATTCTGTGTCTGTAGCTTGATGGTTTTACTTGTTTGATGTGAGCTTACTGCCTGGGCTTTTGAGTGGCATCATTCTGGGTCATTAGCCAAACATGACAGTCCAACCCAGTGCCAAGCAGGTGGATGTGATTCCCCAGTGTATTAATTGCAGATGGATTGTGTGTGTTCATATTGGACAACGTAATTTATCATTGTGCTAAATTCCTGCTGGAGCTATTCATGCCCTGAAGTCTCTCTGTACATAGCTTGACAAGCCTATGCCCAAGGCCAGGAGAGGCAAAGTGTGCCTCCGAGTCTCAGGTTTGGGTCTCATTGGGCCAGTCCTCATTTAGCAGAGTCAGGGCCTTGGCTTGTAAACACCCAGCTGTCAGCAACTGAATTGATAGCTGAATGCCTGTCTTCCATGAAGAATTCTACTTCTGATCCTGTAGCTGATGGAGGGGTTAATGGTAGTCCCTGATCTGTAATTCAGAATGGGAAAGAATAGCTCTGCACTATGGTGAACTCTGAAGAATTGCACACTGGGGTAAAATTCCGTAATGCAAAACAGCAGCTGTGCCATAGACCAGTCAAAAGACTGTATGAATTAACCAAGAAGAAAATCAGGCCACATGGCAAAAACACTTGACTTAGGATGATCACATTCCCCAAAGGGCAGGACTTTTCCCTTAGAGAGCTATGAAGGGGGAGCAGAATTTAGCAGGTGCAGATTTCCTCATCACTATCATGCTGTGGTGGGTGAAGACATGTCAGGGAAATGTCTTAAAATGACAAGACTTTTCACTTTTAAATAATCACTACCCCAGCTTAGCTGCAGATTGCTTGCAAATTATATGAATGTCCAAAACACATATATTAAAAGCCATTTCTGCCCAACGTTGCATATATGCAACAGGGACCAAATGTGTACACCTGTGGGCCAGGCAAAAATGGGTTAATGTGAAGAAGAAACCATCTAAAGGAGATGGGGAACTGTTGCAGGGGGTGGTCTGGCTCACTGCCTCTGATCCTGATGAACAGCAGACACTCTCCATATATGAATGGGACAGTATGCATTCTATGAGTATTCTAGCTGAAACTCAGAAGTTGAACCTTAAATTGTCCCTTAAGACCCACTGTCCAATACCTGTGGGTCTTGTAGCTGTTTGTTCTTTTCTCTCCTGGTGACAAGATGGAAAATGTGATGGACTGGAACCTTAAACACCCTGATGTCGTTTGGGGTACCCAGTCCTAAACTCACCCACTCTCAAACTGGAACAAAACACTACAGGAGACACTGACTTGCTGCCATCTCATTTCTTTCTCTTCCGTCTTTCTGGTAAATTCTAGTAGTTAATATAACAATCCACATTACAATGTCACTGTGCTGTGCATTTCCGCACTACCAAAGATGTGAAGCAGGGGCAGGAAATGCACAGCACAGTATCACATCATGCAGTATGTTATACTACGCCTTATTGAGAGAGTAGTAGAACACCTGGGGTGGCAGCAGCTCCATGTCTTTAATAGCATCTAGTTCTGCCCTCAAACATATGGAGAGAGTGAACATCTAGCTCTCCAGATGTTTCTTGGCTACTGATTCTAGGGTTTTTTTAGTACTTCTACCTCTCCAGAAATGATCCAGATCAGTTGCAGAAAATGAATCACACGAGGTCTCCCTCAAAATTCAATGGGACTTTTCTCGCAGAAGAAGATTGCCAAAGCATTGGGTTCTGGCAGGGAAAAAATGCTTTGCCAAAGGAGTGGAGGTTACTAAAGTGACACAAGAATGCAGTATCATCCTTCTGATTTTGCAAAATGCCTGGGTCCTGAAGAAACCAACAGCAAGGGGGCATAGTGGGCAATTGAGTTCTAATTGTGGCTGGCCCAGCCATATGGTAACCTCATGTGGCTTGGGTCAGCGGTAGATGGCAGGGAAGGGCAGCAGTTTCAGAGTGCCTATAATCCCAAGCTTGCCATAATCCCAGCTTGCCATGGACATGAACCACATCAATCCACTTCATGCTCACCTGAGTGAATCATCTGCTTCCTTACCAAGTTCCATTGCTCAGTCTTCACAAACACAAAAGTGGACTTCCAGTTTTATTTACAGGGATCACATGAACAAAGGAGCTCCTCCATTTCTCCATTTGCATGCTCCCTTTAAATAAAACAAAAAATCCCACACTTCTGGATTTGTGAAAATCACACAGTGGAGCATGATAAGGGACTTTTTCAGAACACCATGGCAGAGGCAGCAGTGGCAGAAGTAAGGTGGTATCAGGCACTTCCCCAGTGGCACCACACCTGGTTCTAACACACACACACACACACACACACTTTTCTACCATCACTTGAATTTTTCTGTCAAGATTCACTTCTGCAAAGGGGTAGATGCAATGAATGCAATGCAGTGAAGTATGCAGCGAATTCCTGTCAATACTTCTGAAGTGAATAGTTATCAAATGGGTTCCAATCAACCCCGGTTTGGCAGAATCCCCACCTAAGAAAAGGGTATAACTACATTTGCTTCCCAGATTCAGGAGTTCATAGACCCCCCTCCCTAGGAAAAAAGTAAGTGCTAAGGCTAGATGTGGGAGAATAAGGCTGCATCTTGAGAAGAGGGAGATATGTGATTGTAATTCCCAAATCTTTAATGTGGGGATTCAGATCAGGAAAATGGTGCAGAAGAAAGGATTAACTTCCCCCCTCCTTCCAAATCAGGGTCTCTGCACTTGAATTTAGCCTTTTAAAAAATGCAAGCGATCCAATCATAGATTTTCCACCATTATACCTAATGTGGTTCTTCAGCCAACATACTGCTGTTTGATACCCAAGTAAGCCTCTCTCTCTCTCTCTCTCTCTCTCTCTCTCTCTCTCTCTCTTCCCTATGACTATAATCAAAAACTTCAGTCTAACCCAGGAAGTAGATGTGCTGTTTCTCCCCAGGTAAAACAGACCTTGGAAGCAATCCCTAAAGCTGTCAGCATGGGCACTTCCAAGATTAGCAAGGGTGTACAGAACAGGACTCTTAGGTGCTTAACTAGCAAAGTTGTTTTGAAGCATAGGCATCCTCTCGCATTTGTCACTTTGAGACCCATACTTCAATCAGCCTTTGAGGCCTTTTTCTATATCCCTGTAGTTGTGAGAACTGAGACTAAAAGCTGAATGCCTATAAAACTGGGATTTTACTCCCCAAACTTCTTAATCAATGCGAGTCCTGCTTACGGTAACATGGCCAGGGCAGGGAGCAGAAAGAATGCCTTGAGGCTCAGCACCAGTAAGGAGAAAGCTGGCACCTCACAGGTTAATTACATGAGCGGCCAGTTCCCTTATTGACAGGGTAGCTTGGAAAATGCTGAGGCAGGACATACACTGCAGAGTGTCAGAGCGGCGGGAGCCTCTGCTCCCAGCTGCCTCTCTCTCTCTCTCTCTTTCTCTCTTTTTCACACACACATACATGCATTCCCACAGCACAGCCCCTGCACCCCCACCCATCCCTTCCACAGCAAACCTGTCAACTTAGCCTGCTTGTCTGCTAGCTGAGGTTCCTTTTCTCTGATTGGAGCCACACGTCCAGCCAGCCACCCCTGTACTGCCTGCCTGCCAGCCCTACTCCAGCTCTGCGGGAAGAACAGGTCTGGGCTCTGAGCTGGCTTTCCTTCTCTCCTATTTCCCTCCAAGGGGGTGGCGTGTTTGTGGTCACCCCCACCCCCAACCTCCTGTTGCCAGAGGCTTGATCCTTCATCTCTGCCTCCTGCCTGGACAGCCCCCACCTACAATTCCTTCACCCAGCTGGCACGTCGGATGCCCATGGCCAGCTCTAAGGCACGTGGCGGCCTGCAGCAGTTGTCAGCGGGTTTGTGCCAGTGAAAGGGGGAACCCCGGCCGGCATCATAGGACAGAGAAAGCCGGGGCAGGGGAGACATCCAGCAACCTGGGCCGGATCATCTTTCCGTGGTTCTGTGGACATCCCTGCTGCCAGCATGATGATGTATTTCTGGGTAGGTGTCTGCTTTGGATCTGTGCTGGGTGAATCCAGGTTGGCTCTTTACATGCTGTTGCTGGTTGACAGACTGGATGTGGGTGTTCTCATGCAAGGGGTTTTGTTACTTCCTTGGCTTCTTGGTCCCCTGCATTTATTTTCGTATCATCTTTCTAGAAAAGCAAATTCAGTGGTCATAGGCTCTGCATGTTCTGTAGTACTTTGGTGATGCTGGCATGGGGATATTCCTCCAGATGCTTCTACAGGGAATTTTATTCTAATTTCTTCAGCATTCTCTGCATATTTAGGCCACCAAGGGCCTAAGTCTCAACTGGAGGCATGTGGTTCTGCATACTTCTCAGGCACCATGGTCTCTGTGCTCGCTGGATTCACAGCTGATGGCAGCTGAAGTAGTAAATCAGTGTCTTCTTGGGCAAGAGCTATCTCTACTTGTATATATTACTTGGAAGAGTCTGGGATTACAGGTGAACCATTATCTTGCGTCCCGATGATGTTGCATGTGAGAAGGATTTGAGACAATTACAGGATCTAGTCTTATTGCTTCCTTTTCATTATCATGTCTGAATACCCAACAGTTCAGTCTACCCAGAATGGAGGATGAGTCCCCTGATTCAGTGTGAGTTATGTTCTTCTTCCAACCAGAACCCCATGTCTCTGACTTTGTCTTCCATATGGCAAGTGGAATAAGTGTGGCAGGGGAGCTGTTTCTGAAAGAAAGGCACTGCGCAATTGGATTATGCATAGAAAAGGCCTCGCTGAGAGTGGGTACTTTGAGTCTCCTGCATCCTGGTTTTTAGTCTACAAGAGACTAGTACACTCAGCCAGGTGATGAAGAAAGCAATTCTGAAACTAAGAATATATTTCAAATTTGACTGCATACTTCGTGGAGGTGAATTGCTGGGATTGTAAACTTGATCATCTTTAGCTCCTAGCATGGGAAGTTTAGAAATGGTTAGAGTTGGATCTTAGGGTTTCGGTGGCAGGTGCCAACTACTCTGGGGTGTTTTATTATTCCCCCAGAAAGCCAGTGTCCTATTTCATCTCCAAGAGATTTTCTAAACATGCTTCACTCTCCCTGTCTTGACAGCTTCAAATTCTTAGGTCAATGCTGATTGGCTGTCCACTCTGAAATAAAGTTATTGTTCTCCCCCTTGTTCTCAACCATTCTGTTTTATTGCCTAGCAAGTTGGGTGGCTGATTACAATTTTTCTCCATTTAGCTCAGGCTCAGGTGTTCTTAGACTGATGTCTGTGACAGGAGAAGCAAAGGTGAAGTCAACAGAAATGTTGCAGATGCAGAGGTGACCAAAGTGGAGTCAACCTCACTGAGACTTGATAATCGTACAGGTTCCTCTGTAGGTCTGGTTATGAAAACACCGCCTGAACAAACATTACAAACATTTTCTGGCAGTAGCAAATTTACTAACAAATGCCTAAGTGAGGAACTCTCTTACTTGGAAAGTAGGTTGCAGCAAATTGAGCTCTTGCACCAAATAACAGAAGTGCTGGTAACTCCCCGTCTGAAGAAAATGCTTTGCCAGTATGACTTTCATTTGTTGTTAAAGACCTGGGTGGCTTTGCTTTCTCGTCTTGTTGGAAGCTGTGGACACTTTAGTCATTGTGTATGTGGGGATGGGGGCAGTCAGTAGGGTGTGTGACAAGACCCAGTTCTGTGTATATAGCAAGGCCAAAGGGGATGTTTCTTGTGCAAGTATGGCCTCAGTGGTTTACAGTATAGGTAGGAGTATGCATGGAGTAGTTCTAGTTGAATTTCCAGCTTCCTAAGATCATTTCTGGCACAGCTTGCAACTCGGAGGCCCAAATCCTAACCAGCTTTCCCGCACTGACATAGCTGTGCCAATGGGGAATGTGTTGCATCCTGCTGTTGGGTGGCAATCACGGAGATCACCTCAAGGTAAAGGAATGATTGTTCCCTTTTCATGGAGCCACATTGCCCATATCTCGCTACTGGAAAGTTGGTTAGAATTGTGAACTGAACCATCTTCTCAAACAAGGGTGTGTTGAAGTTGAGGCTGTTTAGTGTTTGGGACATGAAACAAACCTTTCACTTGGTCTGGAGGCAACAGTGAGGTGTCTGTTAGGTGCGGTTTTCTCCAAAGCAGTAGGCCATCAATGTGTTACCTTTACACTTACCAACCAAAGATAACCAAAGCTTTGAAATGCATAGGTAGTGGTGACATTTAAGAACCACTGACATTCCTTTCACTTTCTTGCAAGAACCTTTGCTAGCAGCATTCCTCTTCTTGACATATTGCAGTACTCCTTGCAAACATTGTGGACTCAGGAACTAAACTTTAGAAGCCAGAAAGACAGTAAACCAGAATTGGATCAGGAGTTAGGATGCAAGCTGGTGAGGGATCATAATCATTATAGTGAAGATAGGTCTGGAGCCAGAGGTGAGAATTATTCAAGTCGTTGTTTCACAGCCAATTTTAATATTACTTTTAGGGCACAATCCTAACCCCTTATGTCAGTGCTTTCCAGCACTGGCATAGCGGTGCCAATGGGACATGTGCTGCATCCTGCAGTCGGGTGTCACTCATGGAGGCCTCCTCAAAGTAAGGAAATGTTTGTTCCCTTATCTCGGAGCTGCATTGCCCTTATGTCAGTGCTGGAAAGCACTGACATAAGAGGTTAGGATTGTGCCCTTAGTTTAGTTTCCACTAGTCAGTGGAAAATTCTGAATTTGCAGATGAATACAGATGAATTAACATATGCAGATGAGCAGTAGCTACATCAAGTGGTATGACATGCTACATCAAGTGGTAACTCACAGTGTATAATACCTGACTAGCTGCCTGGAATGAACATGGATTTCTGTTTCACTTCACTGGTGAAGTCATTTCAGTACAAGGCTTCAGACTAGAAAAAGGCCATGATATGTGATTCTCTTGTTGACTGAACTTTTCTGGAAGAACCTTTGCCCTCTGACATGTAGACTATGTTCTAAGGAACTAAAAGAGAGACACTCTGCAATATGGGAGAATGACCAGAACTGTTGCTGCTCAGTCCCTGAAGGCATGAGCCTAACTCACCGTATTCTTGGGTGAATGGCTGATGTAAGGATGGTATAATATTTGGAACAGTAAAAGTGCAGTATAAATAAAAGCTTGTAATAGCGCATGGGCATATTGGAACTGAAGGTCTGAAAAAGGCAATCCCTCCTACACTGGTTGTGAGCATTCAGTGACTAGAGGCATCATGTGTGCATCTGGAGATGGGTTTTTTCGCTTGTGCCAGAAAGTTAAATAAATATAAAGAAAACTGATTCCCAATTCACATATTTTTCTTGACCCACACAAATAATCCTGGCACTTCCTGAATAAAGCTTGCGTAGACAAACTTTGTTTGTGACATGTCTATGGCTGGCAGCAACTTCCATCATTTCGGCAGCTGGAACAGTCACACAGAAGTGATCATGGAAGTTGTTGGGAAAGGCCAGAGATGCTTGTGTGAAAAGAAATGAATTGTGTGAACTCGACCTGTATGTTTTCCCATGCCAAATTAAATTTCGTCTGTGTGTGGCTGTGTGTGCTGCTTGCCATTCCTGCTTTTGCTTTTTGATCAGCTGGTGTGCATGTATCTGTACAAAGAAGGTTTGCGAGATACCCCTTAGGGTCAATTCTCACTTTACATTTTATACTCGGGTATGAATACTCAAGCGTATAGAATTAGACACATGTCTCATTTAAAAACAAAGCAAAATGCAAAAGCATCAGCCAGAAAATAATCATAGCTTTTGAATTTTTTTTAGAGAAACACATTCCTGATTTTACATTCATCTTTTTTTTTACGCAATATGGCATATTTTTTGTACGTGGATATGCATAGATAAGGATAAAAATACGGAACTTTTAATGAAACTTCATTGGCAACAGGCCTGAGTATCAGCATGTGGCTGCCTTGGCCAAATATATACCAGGGACCCACTGCCTTAGGCCCAGTCCTGATAGCTGGACCCTCCTGTCTTCCCCCTCCCCCCCCGCACCTTTTAACTTTTCCCTGGCACTGCACTGAATGTGCCATTTTAATTTATCCAATGCCCAGCCCCACTACATTATTCTTGACCACTTCAGGGACAAGAATGGGGGGCGGGGATTAAAATGACGCTTGCTATGCAGCCTGCTTTCACAACCACCACCATTACAACCATACCAGCACCTCCTCCTCTGACTGCCTGCTGGGGCGGAAAGAGGAGAAAGGGGAGTAGCTGCAATGAAAATGGTCTGCAGTGCATGCCCGGTTTTTATTTGTGGAATGTCCAGCCCCACTCTTTCGGCACCAGCACTGGCTAAGGGCCAAACATGGGGGTAAACCGAAACTGTGTGTATGCTACAGCCTGTTTTTACCACTACCCCCATTTTCTTCCCTTTCACTGTGGCAGTGGGAGAAGGCGACGGAATAAGAGTGAAAGCAGGCCACAGTGCATGCACCACTTAAATTCTAACAAGACCAGGCCCCAAAATAGGATCACTCCACAGTGATATTGTGTCAGATATTGTGTCATTGGGAGAATTTAAACGCTGTAAATATTTCAGCTCCCACTGCCGCTGCTGCATATGCTGTCCACTGTCTCTGATTCCATCCTGTTCCTCTGTGTCCTGCTGCCCTGTAAGCCTGGGGTAAAGGATAGGGCCTGCTAGGACACTTTGTGAAGAACCCCCTTGCATCTGGAATTGACCTTGACCAGAGGTTTTCAGACTGGGGTGTCACAACGCCCCAGCCTGAAGGCCCTGGCCTCTGCCCCCTTAAGGGGCGGAGGCGGGGAGGAGGCAGCAATGCAGTCCCCAGGATCATGCCGCTTAGGGGGGCTGCAGGGACTGGGGTGCACACACCAGTCCCTGCAGCATCGTCCTGGGGGTGCGGGGAGCCCTGCACAAACGCCTGCAGGGCTCCCCAGCTGGTTTGAAGTGAAAGTAGAGCGATCACGCTCCACTTTCACAAAACTGGAAGTGGAGCGTGATCGCTCTACTTTCACTTCGAACCTGCTGAGGAGCCCTGCAGGTGCTCACACAGGGCTCTCAGGACGATGCTGTAGGGACTGGTGAGTGCATCCCAGTCCCTGCAGCCCCCCTGAGCAACACAATCCTGGGGATCACATCGCTGCCTTCCCCCTGCCCCCGCTGCCTCTCACCTGCCCCTGCAAGGACTTACTGTGCTTTTCAAACTTCGGAAGAGTTTGAAAACCGCAGACCTTGACTGATAATTATAACCAGAGCGCCTGAATATTCTTTATATGGGTATGTGCAGGTGAATTTTTGATAGGGCCTGGATTGATATGCTAGGGTTAAATCTTTTTCTCACCAGCACTTTGGAAGGGGAAATGAGCTATGATTGGGTGTTGAGATCCTCCCAGCCAACTGCATGGAGTCAGGCAGTGGCATTCACTGAGCTGCATTAGTACTTCTGGTGATGTATAGGATAATTAACATCAGAACTCCAGACTTTGTTCTTTCTTTCTACACTTCCTGAAAGGTATGTTGGCAACCTTCAGTCTTGAAAGACTATGGTATTGCGCTCTGAATGGTGGTTCTGGCACAGCGTCTAGTGTGACTGAAAAGGCCGATTCAGGAGTGACAATCCCTTCCACACTGGGAGCAAGTGCAGTCTGTCCCTGGTCTGTCTCCCTGGCTATGGGCCTTCCTTCTTTGCCTCTTTGCCTCAGTCTGTTGACAAAGTGTCTCTTCAAACTGGGAAAGGCCATGCTGCACAGCCTGCCTCCAAGTGGACCGCTCAGAGGCCAGGGTTTCCCACTTGTTGAGGTCCACTCCTAAGGCCTTCAGATCCCTCTTGCAGATGTCCTTGTATCGCAGCTGTGGTCTACCTGTAGGGCGCTTTCCTTGCACGAGTTCACCATAGAGGAGATCCTTTGGGATCCGACCATCACCCATTCTCACGACATGACCAAGCCAACGCAGGCACCTCTGTTTTAGCACTGTATACATGCTGGGGATTCCAGCTCGTTCCAGAACTGTGTTGTTTGGAACTTTATCCTGCCAGGTGATACCGAGGATGCGTCAGAGGCAGCGCATGTGGAAAGTGTTCAGCTTCTTCTCCTGTTGTGAGCGAAGAGTCCATGACTCGCTGCAGTACAGAAGTGTACTCAGGACGCAAGCTCTGTAGACCTGGATCTTGGTATGTTCCGTCAGCTTCTTGTTGGACCAGACTCTCTTTGTGAGTCTGGAAAACGTGGTAGCTGCTTTACCAATGCATTTGTTTAGCTCGGTATCGAGAGAAAGAGTGTCGGAGATCGTTGAGCCAAGGTACACAAAGTCATGGACAACCTCCAGTTCATGCGCAGAGATTGCAACGCAGGGAGGTGAGTCCACATCCTGAACCATGACCTGTGTTTTCTTCAGGCTGATTGTCAGTCCAAAGTCTTGGCAGGCCTTCCTGAAAGGTATAGGCCAGAACAAATGGGATGGGAGGGTGAATGCTTGCTACTCCAACACCCCCACCAAGAGGTAGAACTATGCTGTGGTTGAGTTGTGATATTTTGTCGAAGACAGTACAGATGCCATCTTTGCAAGCTTACCCATGAAGATAACTAGAAGCAGTCTCATAGAAGGTTGCTTCTCCTCCATAGTTTAGGGGGGGGGGAAATCACAAGGTACAGGAGAAGCCCTCTTCCATGTGTTCTCCCTCTGATTTCCCTACATCTGAAAACAGAATGTATCTGAATAAGGGCACAATGCTAACCAGGTCTACTCAGAAGTAAGTCCTATTTTGTTCAATGTGGCTTACTCTCAGGAAAGTGTGGTTCGGATTGCAGCCTAATAGTGCTAGATGGCTGTGCACTACTCTCACTGGCAGCGCAGCGCATCTTGCGCATGTCTGCTTCACCATCATGCCCCAACCCTGAACTAACAATGCAGCAAACTTCTTTCACTGTCAATCTTCTCCTGACAGGACCCTGTCTCTTGCCATTCCTACACTGCCCCCAATCACCTTATGTGCTTAGTGTTTTCTCTTTAGAAAAACTATGTTTCTGAAGGTTGGTTCTTATTTAGAAGCACGCTTAGTTTCTGCAGTACATGTGCACGGACAATACATACTCACAACTGGTTCAGGCCATGCAGGTCCCAGTCAGTCAGAGTTTGTGCAATTGTGAGTGTGGAGCACCTAGAGATATGAACTCTGCATGGTTAGATTTCTCGTTTTGTTTCAGAGCTGTCCCTCAGGAAAGAATTTTTGACTTCTTTCAGAAACATGTCTCTTGCTCTCATTCATGAGCTACAATGTTCAAGGAGATACTCTGCGGCATGCCCTGGCTGTCACCTACTGAAGTCGGATGGCTTTCTCTCATGACGTTTCTGAGAAATAAGGAAGTGCTTCTTCATACAGCCCATGCCTTCATCTCCCCTGCTTATAAGCTTCCTAGAGGCAACTGTGGGAAACAGGATGCTGGTCTAGGTGGGTCTTTTCCCTGGTTCAGCAGTGCTCAGCATGTTCACATGAGGGTCTTTTCTGTTGCTTAGGCAGTGCTTTTCCGCAGTTGGCTAGAAATTGAATTTGAAGAATTATTCCTTGTGGCACTTTGTGCTGTACGATCTAACTGTGCCTGTCACTTTAGCAAAGATGCTTCTAGAGTGTTCAGAGTGCTTCATATGCAATGCCTCAGTAGTTCTCACAACATGTAGGCTGATATTGTTATCATCTTCAGATGTATGGCTGAGAGATCGTGGCTTGCCTAAATAAGGCCTTTGGTGATATTATGAATGATATGGTATTGGAACAAGGATACTTGAGCTCAGTGCACCCCCAGTCCACTTTCTTCTCTGCTTCCCATAGAATTTAGTTCTTGAAATGCAGAGTTGTGTTTCCTTCCCTCCTCCCAGTAGCAGACAATGTGATGGAGTACAGATGAGGAAACTTACATTGCGATGGCATCATACTGCACGTTTCAGGAACTAAATGTTATGGAGAGGAATTGAATGTGGGGTGGCCATTTTCGGCAGCAAACCTTTTCGGGCATTACATCTGGCTCCATTGTCAGTCACCACATTACATCAGTTATTCCGGCCTCTACCATTTGGGATCCCTGCAAGGAAACATGTATTTTCCCAAAAAACTGTCCCACTATGTCCTCCCTCCTATATATTCTTCTCATTCAATCTGGAATGCGTCAGTTTCAGGAGCATTTGAACTAACTGGTAGAAGAAGAAACTGGAGCCCAGCCTTGCCTTCCTTCATTATCAGAAGGAATGCCTTCTGGTTATCCCATCTATTCAAAGGGCCACTGAGACCAGGGCCAAACCACAAAGATCAGGGCCACTGAGACTAGGTGCCTTCTACAAAGAAGGGAATTCTACCAGCTACTGTGGGCCATCAAATTGTACTGTGCACACATTTCTCATTGCAAGCAGAGGCAGATTAGAATTAGGCTCTCTCAGGCCTTGTCAGGCATGCACACGCTGCTCTTACTATCGGTGCAGGGTTTTATTTTCAACGACTTTGGTATTATTTTAGAATCTTTTCAGATTCCCTTTAGTGACCCCCCCCCCAAAAAGAGACAGGGGGCAGCCATTTCTCAGTTGTTGCAGGGGATCCAAATGTATTCCTCAAAGAGGCAGAGTTGTTGTTCATCTGTAGTGGGCAATCTGGCTGTCTTTTCCCAGGAGAGCACCTTCCCTTGCAAGGAAATTATGTTTTTTGATTCCTCAAGCCACTTCTGTTGTGAGCCCTGTGCATTGTGGTTGCTTGAGTGTTGTGGCAGCCTCTTGGATAATTCCTGTGACCCAGCTTAATGACAGAACACCTTTCCCCTTTGTACATCTATCTTCTTTATAATTTAATTTTAATGATTTGATTATCAACTCATCTTATTATTGTTATTATTACTCTTTAGCAGTTGAGAAATCTTCCTGTTACAACTGAAATTTAGGAATGTTTGTATAACCCTTTAAGCAAATCCAAAAAGTACCAACACATCAGCATAGCAATCTGAGACATGAGCACACCCCCTGCTTCACAGGCCTCTTCCCTTTTTTGATTTTTGTAAGTTGTGCACTCCCCCTCTGCAGCATAGCTACCCTAAAGACCCTTGTTAATTATTCTTCCTTGCTTTAGCTAGAAAAATTGAAATTGACAAAGCACCACAGCAAAACATTCCTCTCACCATCTACATCTGGTTATGGTATATGCAGGATATAGAAAGACTTGTGGGAGACTTGTATAAAGAAAAAAATGCCTTGGATTTGGGAGTTTTCAAATGGGGAGGGAGAAAGTGCACATTGAATCATAAAGATTAGCCTTGGGTTGATGAAGACATAGTGGTCTCTTACTCTGTGTGTATGTGTGAGAGAGAGGGGGGATCCATTGGTTCCCAGTATCTGCTTCTGGGATTGAGTGCTCCAATGCCATACTATCTCAGTTTTGTTCACCATGCATAGGCTCCCTGTTTCTCAACCTGATGCCTACTTTAGCCCTCTTACTTTAACCAATCTTTCACTTAAAGTCCAATCTTATACATGTGTACTCAGAGGAAAGTCCCATTATAGTCAATGGGACTTACTCCCAGGTACGCATGGATAGGACTGCAGCCTTAGAACCCAATCCTATCCAATTTTTGACCACTGACACAACCATGCCAATGCGTCATGCACTGCATCCTTCAGTGGCAGGGCAATCATGGTGGCCCCCTTAAGATAAGGGAACATTTGTTTCCTTACCCCAGGTCTGCATTGTGGCTGCTTTGGTGCTAGAAATTTGGATAGGATTGGGCCCTTAGACAGATACCATAGGATGACTCTCTCTCTCCTTCCCCCCATTGTATACAGCCTCTTCTGGCCTCAAACATAGTGATGTTTCTTTGAAGCCACTTTTTGCCTCAGTTCCTTGTCTTTTCAGTGAAGTTATATTATCTGGAACTGCTCACATCAAATGCAAAAGGCAGTTATGATAGTTCTCTGAGGAAAGAGAAAATGTATAACTATGCAGAACCAATGCTCAAATTGTGGAGGAGGCGAAGAGGGTCACCTCCCCCCACTTTTTGTGCCAGCCCCCTTAGCTACTGTTTTTCAAAGCTACAACTTTTAAGAGGCTTTTAAAAGACTGATTTGATTACATCTGGGGGGAATCAGCATGAGACTTTTGGATTTCATCAAGTGTCTCTGTATCTTTCCCCCACTACAGCTGGATCAGGGTAATTATTATTTATTGTTTATTGGATTTGTAATCCGCCTTTTTCCCTGAAGGGCACCCAAGGCGGCTAACAACACTTAAAAGTTATAAAATACATAGTTATAAAATACAATAACAATAAAATAAATAATAATAGATAATTCTTGCAGGAAATGATATCACCAGTTCAGATTGGAAGCATCAACCCCATTACATGAGCATCAGGGGTATGTTCCCTTCCCCCACTTCAGTGTGAGGACAATGGGATGGAGGGATTCATTTGCCCTTAGTATGTCATCACATAGTCAAATCTGATGGATGATATACTTCTGTAACAATGAAGAGAGTAAACTTGTAAGTTGCACTGCATGTGTATTTTATTGAGCTCAGTGTGTTTTCAAATGCTTTCTTCAGATGCTCCACATAAACAAAGGACTCTTCTACGCTGTGTAAAACTCTGAAACTGTACAGAAAATTACTTTGCTTAATCAGTGTGACCAAGTAAGAGTCACGAACTTGAAACACATTGGGCTCAATAAAATAAACTTTCAGTCCATCTTGAAGGTTCCCTCTCTGAGTTTCTGCATCACTACCTTTTCTCTTTTCCTTTCTGCGTGTTGCTGTAACATCATCATGTTCACTACATGATCCCTGATTGGCTGGAATCATGCAGTGAAGATAAAGGAAGCCCTAAAAATGGTGCTATCTGCTGAAGCAGCAGCATAATGGGGCTACAGACAAGTGCACATATGTTCACATGCACAAAGAGAACACATAAGAGACCATTAGGTAGGATGTTTTTCAAGTGACATTTTGCATCTTCAGAAGCCAGCTTATCACATAAAGGATCAAACTCCAAAAGCATTCGGTGTAACACTGCTCCAAGTCACATCACTTTAAAACAAACCTAGTGATTTTTAAAGTTGGATTTCTTAGATATTTGAACTACATTGGAGAGAGGCAGTTGGCTCTGATGATTAGAACTCTGCTTGGGATAGTGAAATCAGGAAGGTAGGAATTACCTGCCTGGTTCATTCCCAAAAACCCATCCAACCCATTATCCTGTCTCCAACAGCGGCAGCACCTGATTGTTTCAAAACTTGGTGCCAGACTAACCATGCTTTGGGCAGATGGGGGCTAATCTACCCCAGGAAGCACTCGTCCAAATGGCCCCATGTTGGAAGCCAGAAGGCTTATATCCTCCTTTAGAGTTTGGTAACATTAACTCATCTTTCCAGAGCTTCCTGGCTTTTTGAGCTAGAGAGAACCATTGGGAATATTCAGTGTCATCTCCAATTCATAGGTTGCAGAATTTATTACAAATAATATAAAGCAAGGCAATCTTGGTTCAAAGATCCTAAACATCAGTGATCTCTGTAGCAGTGTCATTGGTGAATTGTTCTGTGTTTGTTTGGCCTAGTTGCTCATAAGCTGCATCCCCCCCTCCCAGGTGAATTTAGATATTTTAGGCAGGCATTATTTTTTCAAGTTTCCTGTGGCAGGCTGGTTTTGGCCATTTCAAAGCTCTTATTATTCAGGGTAGACATAATAGCAGCAGATCTGTTATCAGATTTCCTGAGTTTTTAAAAAATTGAATACCCACTGAGAAGACATTTTGGACTGGGAAACCAGTAAGGGTTTAACCCTTTCTCCTATGCCATCTTTTTTGCAGATGAAAACAACTGCTTCCCCTAACTGTTATTTGCCCTGTGAAAGAAAACTTAGGGGTACTTGTGTGTTACCTATAAGCTTTCCCCAACAAAGCAAATAGCAACTTCTGGGAGACAGCTATTTTTCACTGGGGAAAATGGTGTGAGTGGAAAAGATTATCCTCCTCTCTTCCCAAATACTGTTGTTCCAATCCTGATTCTTCCTCCCCTACTGTTCAGTTGTTGAAAAACCATTGGAAATCTGATTACAAATTTCCCACTGTCATGTCTAGTCTGACCCTCCAAAATCCTTGGATGGGCACTTGTCCAGCTACCTTTCAGGTATCAAGTAGTAAGAGCTTTCAACCAGCCCAGTAACAGTGCAATCCCAACTCCACTCCACCCCCAAGCTGGCACAAGTCCTTTGTGCTGGCTCCCAGCTGTCATGAACATGCCGTAAAGCACATTCTTCAATACTCAGGAGTAGGGTAGGCGGAGCTGGCCCTGCACCTGGAGATGATAGTTTCATGCCAGCCCTGGTGATCCGGCACAGGGGGGTGAAAGAGGACAGAGGGAGGCAAAGAGGGAGCGTTTCTGAGTGGGGAAAGGGTGGCCCAGGAATGGGGTGGGACCAGCTGCAGCAGCGCAGACCAGATCCCAACCCCTGTCCCTGGTTAAACAGTGTTACTTGGACCACTCAGATCTGTGCCCACGAAATCACTGGCACAGATCCAAATAGCCCTATAGGGTGCCTGAAGCGCTTCTCAGGATAAGGGGAAAGAAACCCCCTTACTCTGAGTTGCACCCCATCCTGCATCAAACCATCCTGCCAGTCAGCCTGCCTGTTCCAGCATAGGTTAGGATTTCCCTTAAGTATACCTTTAATGCTAATGTTGAAAAAAAATTGTGGTACTAATGCTGCAATCTCATATGCACTTGTATGAGAGTCAACCCTTTTGAAATCACAGAAACTTACAATTATGCTTTCCTTCCCTGCAGTGGGACTTCTTTGGGGGGGGGGCTGAGGGACACATTAGATCCAGAGCTGTTTTGTCCCATAATCATTTCTGTCCTTAACCCCACCCTAGTGACTCAGGGTAAAATTTTAAGATTATATGTTACTGTGCTGCAGAATTACCCTTGATTTCATGTGACCCTTTTCCTGACACTGAATGTATGCATGCATCCAGGATGCTTGGTGAGATTGTCATCTGATTTAAGGCAAGGCTCATTTGTTCAGCTCAGAAAAGAATGTTTGAAAGGGGTTTGGAATGAGGAAGTTGATTTTACACACAAAACAGAAGCTGGAATTTGGCATAGATCTGCTCTCAAGACCTCGAATTGTGAAACAGTTGCTGCCTTTCATAGCTCAACCTACAGGAGAAATGATACTCTTCTGTGTGTGGGAAAATCCACTTTGCCCCCCACTGAGCTGCCACTTGATTTGTGAATTAAACATTTATGCTGCCTTAGCAAGGAAAAATCCGAAGGAAGCTTTCTTTCTGCGCATCGCTTATAATAAAGCACTTGGTTTTCCTTTCCCTGAAGTCAGCCAGTGACCTGCAGACCTCCAGCTACCCCCACTCTGGAGCCTCACATCTGCCTCAGCTTCAATCTGTTTTTTTCATACATGTGAAATGGCCTTCAAAACCCGCCAAAATTCCAGCTACTCCTGTTCTGTACCGACCTACCATTGCTTTGTATCATCTCCTCCATCTATTTCACAGCAGATGCCTTTGGCTATTTTTTCAGGTATCTTTCCTGATTTTAAGGAGAAACTTGAGGAAGTTCCTGCAATAGGCTGGAAAGACTTCCAAGTCTAAAGAGAGTGCTGATAAACAGGTGACTTTTTTGAGGTGGTGATTTCTTTCTTTCTTTTGCTTCTCTGTCAATAATAAGCATGTGAATGACCTAGGAAATAAACTAATTGCTCCAGGCAAAATATTGTAAAGGGTTGCTATCTTCCTGCCTCCTTTTCCTCCTTCTTCTATTCAGGGTGCATACAGATGCACCTGGGAACAGGTGTGGTGGTTTCTGTGCAGGGTGAGTTCTGCTCACCTCCTCCAGAAGCACACAAGCTTTACATCCAATATGCATTGCCTGTAACTCTTCAACCTCCCTCTATTCCCTTGCTTCAGCAGGGCTCCTCACTTTTCCCCCAAGAACCTTCAATGTTCATCTGATCAAATGTTTGCTCAGACTTATATTTATTTATTTATTACACAGTTTGTGTACTCTTGAAAAAACTTCCCAAAGAAGGAACGTAGCTTTGTGACTGAAGCAGAGAACAGACATTCAGCCATGTACACAGTCCTGTTCTAAGAAGGGGGGGGGGGGGAGAGATAATATATGAAACTATTTTATACTGAGTCAGCCCATTGGTCCACCTAGATCCATGTGTCTATTCTAGTTGGCAGCAGTTCTTCAGAGTTTTAGGCCTAGAGGTCTGTTCCAGCCCTACCAGGATTCTGAGGGCTTGAACCTGGGATTTTCTGTGTGCAAAGCAGGTATTCTACCACTGAGCTGAGACTTCCTCCTGATATGTGAGATTAAACCCATTTTGTATGTGTAAACAGGCCTGGTCTGATAAGGAAGGAGAGGTAAGTTTCATTACAAGAGATAACCAGTTGGCCCTGTGCAAATCTGACTTCTGCTGCCAACTTGGTTTCCCTTGAGTCTGATCTGGGTGAAAGTTGTAGGTCTATCCAAAATGCAGGAATCTGCTTCCATAGCAGGCTCACATCTACAACCATGACAGCTGTATGAATGCATCCAAGAAGGGGTATCTTTTTGACTTTTCACTTTACACAGGAAAATGCATTTCATGTGAGTATACTTGGCATACAATGACTACATGGGAAGAATAAGAAATGATGCGTTCAGATATAAGATATTAGACCTGAACAGAGGTGTGCTGGTACACAGCTGCATTTGTGACCTCAGCATACAGACAAGCTGTAAGACAGGTAACATAATACTGCAAAAGTAATGTTCAAACCTATTTCTCTCTCCCTCCCCCAATTTTCAGTTCCTCATGTCTTTCAGATATAAACCTGATAATGCAGTGGGAAAACTTTCAATTATGGCTATCAGTGACAAACACATTGGCTGTCCCTTTCAGTCCACCATCAAGGGTGCTGGACAGGCTGTGACCTCACGATCCTACCACCCAGAGAGTTTACTGTGTTAGAAATAGAATAAAATCTCCAAAATAATTTGGAAAGACTTGTGGATGCAATTGATAAATAGTAACCTCCATATGTAACTTAATGCACATATTGTCGCCTCCCCTTTCCTATATTTAATTAATTTAACTACTTAGGACCCAATCCTGAAGTCAGCATGCTAGCGCACCCCTGCCACGCACTGTTGCAAACATGCCATAAGGCATATTTGCGAGTCTTACTGCGGGCCCAGCACTGAAGCTAGCCCAGTGCAAGTCCACACTGGGTCAAAGTGCCCGATGATGGAGAGGTAAGACAGGGCAGGAAGGAGGTGTTGTATGGCAGGCAGAGTGTGGGGGGAATGTGTGGCGGGAATGGGAGTAGGATGGGAGGGACGAGTGGAGCTCAGGCCGATATGGGACTCCTTGATTCTGCACCAGCTAAAGAGCTGCTGCAGAATGGAGTAGCCCTATTGTGGAGCTACTTCCCTTACCCAAGGAAAGGGGACTGTAATGGAAGATCAGAAGATCATCAGGTGGATGATGTGGTGTTGACAGTGATCCCATGTTTTGACAGCTGGTTGACAGCTCTGGGAAGGGCAGGGCTGGCTCCACAGCTGTAATCAATCAAGGCCAATGGAGACTCTGATGGACACCTGAGCTTCATTTGACCATGATGGGACTTTGGATGAGTTAACCTGGTAGCTCACAGCTGAGCTGCATTTGGATAATGGGATATACAAGAATAAAAGGCAGCTTCAGAAGGAGCAAGCCCAGACCTACAGGACCCCAGACCTACTGGACATGGACGGACCAGGACCTACGGAAGAAGGGGGCTGCCAGGACTCTGCTGGAGGAGACACTCTGCTGCATTGGACTGAAACTGGGAAGACTGGACTGTGCTCTGGAGAATAGACCGTGGACTTGGACTGGAGGCTTCAGACCTTGCCCACTAAGTTAAGTGGAGTTCTGGGGAGGGGAAAATCTCTGGACAAGAGGAATTTCAGGGAGTGTGTTTGTAGCAATAAATTACTGTTAATTGCTCAAACTGATAAGGAGTTCTAGTCATTTCTTTGCGCACCGAAGCTACTGTTCTTTGAAGAAGAAAGGGTTAATTAACCAAAAAAGTGGCCATTAGAAGGGAAAATAGGATAGGACAAATTGGCGTAGTTAGCAGGATTTGACAAATTGGGTTATGGAAAAGGAACAGAAGTCCATTTCCTTCCGTCCATTTCCAGCCACCAGCAGTTGCCTGGCACACTCAGCTGCCTTTGGTGCTACAGGAGCCCCACTCAGGATTGGGCTGTTAGGCTCCAAATATATTTAGATTTTGGATTGCTAGTATAGACCTTTGAAACATCTATGAAACAAGGATGCTGCCTATAAATAATGATGGTTCTGTGTGGTTGAGGATTGGACGATGCATGAAAGAGGAAACAGCCCAATCCTACCCAATCCCCCCCCCCCGCTTATACAGGTGCGCCAATGGAGCGCACGATATATCCTAGGGTGTGGTGAAAGTTTGCAGAGGTCTCCCCGGCGTAAGAGAACCTTTGTTCCCTTGCCTTGGGGGAAATTCTGTGTTCCCTATGGGTTTTCCATGGTCCTATGGCAGCTATTTTGCTAGCGGAAAACTGCAGAGTGT
This sequence comes from Tiliqua scincoides, assembly GCF_035046505.1. Lineage (NCBI taxonomy): Eukaryota > Metazoa > Chordata > Lepidosauria > Squamata > Scincidae > Tiliqua > Tiliqua scincoides. Next base: position 151,837,366 of record NC_089822.1, read on the forward strand.
AATGGCAATAAAAAGTGAGAGAGACTCACCTTGTGCCAGCACAAGTGCACAGGCACAGTGCACCCTCACTGCACTTGCCAGCAGAAGGGATATTCCACCAGCATCCTTCTCATTCCACTGGTAGAACATGTGCTCTGCCAGTGGCAAGGGAGAATAGGATTGTGCTCCAAGTTAAGTGAATTTTGAGGAGTTGGGTACATGTTTGAATGGCATGGGGGTGACTATCCTCCTTTTCCTACCCTAGATCTCTGTCACCACCTGATTTAGTGACCACCTGGTCCATCAGTCTTATAAACCCATAGTTTAGTCTCTTTAGATATGTCCCAAGCCATTTCTCATTTCTACACCTTGTTTTCCTCTCTGTCCTTCCTAAGTCTCACTGCTGTTGTCACTGTTACAAGTAGATGACAACTTCTACAGTATTCACCCTGGTTAAATCAAACCTATGTCTTTTTTTTTTTTCAAATTGTGGTGATCTCTAGCAACCAGTAATGAATGTAATGTTTTGATTGGTCATCAAAGTGTGTTTTAATTTTTTTCGAAAAGAACCATAAGTAGCCTGAAGGTGAGCACAGTGTTTAGAGGCAGTGCTCTGTAAAATAGTCTGTGAAGGGATATAAGCCAGCATACTGAGCCAAGCAAGGAGAATCCCCAAGAAAACCTAAATTGTATTAGGTTGCATCAGGCCCTAGGAGGCATTGTTTCTGTGATATAGGGAAACTCTCCCTAGATCTTATCACATCTCCTTCACCAAGCAGCTCTGATTCCTGCTGTGTCCCAGGCTCTGAACCATGTCCCACTCTGCCAATTTAGAAGTAATTGCTGCTGAAAGCCAACCTGCCTGCCGAGAAGCCACCTGTCCTATGTCCTGGCTGCCCCCCAGAGTTGTGACTGAAAGTGCCCTTTGTAGCCAAGGTCATGCTATGCTTCTTATGGTCTTCAGTAAAGACTACACTCTCTTGGCTCATTGCCTTCCCAAGCTGTTCTGTCCCACAATCCTCAGTCTTCCAGATATATATATACACACACACACACACACCCCAGTATTATCATTATATGCTCTCAGTGGTAAATACAGTATAGTCACTTGTCAGAGAATGTATAGGCTTGCAATTCTGTAATACAGTGTTTCTCAAACTGTGGGTCAGGATCTACTAGGTGGGCCGCAAGACAATTTCAGGTGGATCCCCATTCATTTCAAAACTTTACTTTTAATCTATTAGACTTGATGCTCCCATGGTATGTGACTGCATTTGGGGAAATGTTACAGACCTATACTTTTAACAAGCTAACTATGTATATTCTTTTAACAATGATAGTCAATGGGACTTACTCCTGGGTAAGTGTTGGCAGGATTGCAGCCTAGGATTGTTAAAAATGGTTCTGCTTGATGATGTCACTTCTGGTCATTACATCACTTCCAGTGGGTCCTGACAGATTCTCATTCTAAAAAGTGGGTCCCAGTGCTAAATGTGTGAGAACCACTGCTGTAATATATAGCATGTATAGCCTTGCAGTTCATGGGGCACCCACATATCCCTATTCTTTGCAGCCATTGTTAGAATAATCTTAACTCCCATCTTGGAAACTAGCTCTCACAACGGGAGAACTGTGGTAGCAAAAATACTAAAGGATTGGAAGGAAAGAGGCAATTAAAAAGACACCAAAATTCACAACCTTAGAACTCTTATGGTTTCTAAACCCAGGTAGCTTTCTAAAACCACCCCAATTTTCTACATTTCAGAGCAACCATTTCAGAATGAAAATTTTATGAAATAAGCTTAACACATATTCTTTCTTCAGCTTGGCATTCACAATGTTTGAGGAAACAGTATGCAATTTGTGTTAAATGCAAGCAAATATGCAATTTGGAAACATAAACTGGAAGGCCACAGCTGTATATGAGCAAGTTGCTCACCCCTGTTGTAGAAGTACTTTTCTGCAATATAGCAACACTGATTTAGCACTACAATTGAAGATATCTCAGTATCTAAACTTAGCACAGAAGCCAGCTGATATAATTTTAGGGCATGAATGCAGGAGGGAGCCACATTAACAGGAAGGCTAACAAAGAATTTCTGAATATTCATGCGTGTGGAAAGCAGCAATGCCATTGCATCTTGCTCACTTTCCTGCTTTCCATAGGAAAGAAACTTTAAAGAGTTATGTCCATACTGGCCAAGTTCAGTACTTGGCAACAATCAGAAATATATTTGATTTCAGTAAGCCACTTTATGGAAAAATTAGGACTCAGTTAAGTACATGGAAGATCCCAGCACTGCATGTGTTTTACAGAAAAATAAGGCAAATTTTGATAAATGTTTCTAGTAATGAACAATTTTCTCGGAATGATTTTACCTCTGTTGGGGTGTTGCTGTAAATCTTCAAAAAATATTTACAGCCCAATCCTAAATGGGTCGGCTGTCATCGGAGCACCTCTTCCGATGCTGTAAAGCAGTCAGCACAAGGCATAAAACCTTCCCACCTGCACCAGCAGATCCAGAGCCACCTGCCAATCACAGTGAGATGGCAGGGCAGGCAGGAGGCGTAGAAGGTGGAACAGGGCCGGGGGAGTGAAGAACAAGGCAACCACAGGTGTGGAGGGAGGGCAGAAAGGGAGGGCCATGGGGGGGGCAGATCAGGTATGGGAAGGGGCAGTTGCAGCAGCCACTGAATCCTAACCCCAGATCCAATTCTGCAATGCGGGTCTGCACAGACCTGCACCAGCTATTTAGCTAGCACAGGTCTTCCCACACCTCAGAGATTTACCCTTGATGAAGGGAATGATTGTCCTCTTACCCAGAGGAGACCTCCACAACTGCCCCCCCCCGGGCAGGATGCAATTACAGTGCTGCTGCATTGGGGGGGTGCGGAGAGAGAAAATAGGATTGGGCTCTTACTAATATAGCTCAGCTCATCATCAGTCCTGTCTAAGGTACAGCTGACAGAGCTGTCCTGATTGCACCAGCAACCCAAACAGCATGCGATGTAAGAGGTACGCCCCAAGGAACTCTGCAGTTGTGTAGAGCAGTGATTCCCAAATGTTTTAGCACTGCAACCCACTTCCTGTCCAAAAAGATCTCTTCGCCCTCACCACCCCCTCACCACCTCCCCATTCCAATACTCTGCTCCAGCCTTCTCCGTAGACTCCCAGAGGGGAGGGGGGAGACCAGTTGCTTTATGGGTTGTCCGGCTGCTCTGGCACTGTGCTGATGAGGGAGGGGCCTCTGCTTCCCAGCCTGACCTCAACAACAAGTTACAACTGCTCGCACAGCAGCCCTTGGTGCTGGTCACATCAGCCAGCATATGTTGTACCACAGCAGTTGCTGTCTGGCCCACAATTGCTTGTTTGGGAGCAGACATAGCAAGTCCTGATGCTCATGTGGAGCTGCAGCATGCTAAACATTCCAAAAATCAACTCGCAACCCACAGTTAGGGAACCACTGATGTAGAGGATTCTGAGGCTCAGTTCTTAAACAGTACACTACTTTGCACAGTCCAAAAGTTGCCCTCTCCCCACCCCCCGCCCAACACCCTTAGTGTGGCAGGATGATGTAGCAGTTCAGGAGTTGGACTAAGACCTGGAAGATCCGAGCTCAAATCTCCACTCAGCCAGTGTCTATCTCACAATCTAACCTACCTCGCAGGGTTGTTGTGAGGACAAAAAGGGAGAAGGAACTATGTGCATCATCCTGAGCTCCTTGGGTGGGTAGGGTGGGTAGGAAAATGTGAAAATTTCAAATAATGGGAAATAATTATGGGGGGAAATAATAATTCTGATAAATAATAGGAATCTAGGATGTAGTCTTGGACCATATGAAGTGGCATTGTTTGGGCTGACCTTACTGTATAGAATGCAGAAGTAACATGTTTGTATTCAGCATACAACATAAGAGAAACAGGAAGGGCAGAGGTGTTAAAGAATAGTGGCAGACTGCAAAATAAGTGAGGCTACAAACTAGCAAGAAGTACGTTTAGGGGAGAGATTTGGAGGAGGAGAAAGAATTGTTTGATCAACTGGGAAAAGGGGGAAAGCTGCAGAAAAAGCGGGATGGTGGGGGGGATATGTATGTTGCTATACCATTGTGCTTTTCTGTTTTGTTTTGTTTTTGTTTGTTTGTTTTGTTTGTTCTGATTGGGGTGCATCCTCAATCAATAGATATTCTCATGGGGGTATGCTCCAGTCTGGCTGTTGACAAACCAGTCTGGGCACTTTCTCATAAGGATAGCTGCTGGTAGAGAAGGGCTTCACAATGCCATGTGAGAAATAGGTCAGGCATTTCCTCAACGGAAAGCATGCTTGCAAGTTAGTACTTTAGCCTGCTGCTTGTTGCAGAATTCTTGCAAGAACTATGCTTTTCCTGCTGTCTTTGAAACCTAAAGAGGAGCACAAATTGTGATCAGATTTAGACTCTACAAGCTGTTTCCAGTACATCCTATGAGATATCCCATCAAAAATAAAATCAGTATAGCTGCATCCTGTGAGAGGGGATACAGAGTAATAAAGCACTTTACATGGAAGGAAAATAAACTTTAATATTATGCAGACTAGTTATAGTGAAGAGGTTTAAGGAAAGTGCCTCTACTTCTCTGTAGCACTGACAGGATTTTTTATATGGGGGGGTGAAGCAAGTGGGCCTGCAAATCTGACAGTGACACAGTAATTCTGATAAAATAAAAATACCCAGATGGCGAAGAGGGGCAACCCCTTTTTAGTTTGACCAGAATGGTTTGCAACAGATTCTGTATTCTCAAGAATGAGGCCTAGAGATTACACCCAAAGAAAGGTCCTCAAACGTTTTCTTCTCTTCACCATCTGGGTATTTTTATTTTATCAGAATTACTGTGTCACTGTCAGATTTGCAGGCCCACTTGTTGTCAAATGACACTGTTCCTATGCGCCTTTGACATTGTATTATATTAGTATTAGTGTGAGGTGTCAGAAAATGAACGTATATTTATCATGAGTTGTACAGATGTCTAGAACTCTGAGTCCTAGCAGATTCCTTGGCTACAGCACTGGCTTGTACTCTCACAGGATTCCTGTGTATTGGGAGGAAGAGCAGAATGCCTCCCTATACTGTCCAGTGAAAGCACAGGAGCAAGTGCTTAAGGAGCAAGTGGAAAAGGAGTGCTTAGGAGCTGTGTGAAAGTGAATTCAAGTCTGGAGCTTGGGGCATGGGAGGTGTTCATGGTATTGCTCTTAAGAACTGTTGTCTTAGGACATTGGTGGGCATTGAAAAATGACACTAGATGAGTTGCATAATTTATGGTTGACCCCTTAGTGCAAGCACCGTGGGTGACATTTGCTTCTGCTTGTGTGTCCAGTCTCCTCCTCCTGCCTTCTGCCAGCTCTTACTAGTTGCATTTTTTCACAAAGCTGTGCTATGCAAGATGGATGGATGGAAATAAACTTCATAATACTGATAAACATGCTCCCATCCTTGAGAATGTTGGTCTTTTAAATCTTTCCATGAGAGTCATAGTATTGTTCTATACATCATGTTCAGTGTCTTTAGGTAACTGTATCATTAACATGGGACACTGACCAGAAGCAAGACCAGAGTCTCTGGGGGACTTCGCAGAATTCTCTGGATGCTAATAATCTCCTTTTGATTGTCAGGAGTAGCACACAGGATTAGATCTGTGACCCAGTTAGCTGACTGTTGAATCACTAGCTGTCCCATCCCCATCTCTTAGAAAAGGCAGTCCCTGACACATCTGAATGTCTTTGATTGTACTTCCCCTTCCACCAAGAGCTTGTGACAACATCCACAAGTCACTAACTTGTGTATAGTCTCTGACCATAGAAGCTGCTAAGGAGATTCCGACAGTTTATCTGCTAAGGCTGGAGTTCTGTACTATTTCCTGAAGTGTGCCAAGATGCTGAGCCTTATGGCTTCTATTCCTGTTGTAAATCTACAATTGCCTGCACACTATTTGTCTCAAAACTATAACGTAAAGCTCCACCTGACCCATCTTCTCCAAATATCAGCACCATATGGCACTTAGGTAGAACCCTTGTGATTGTGGGTGGGTATTCCCATAGGATCTCATAGCATAATGAAGAAAAGTTGAGACCAAGGCTATAATTTTGTGTGGGTGGGTGTGTGGTCTGAGAACTGCTCAAGCTACCAGTCTTTATGCCCTGCATTTTTCAGATGGTTGCAGCACCAGGAAGAATTACCTAATAAAATTCACTTAGAAGTATCTCTGCCTGGCAGGGAATATTCTGCCTTTGAGCCTTGGAAGGCAGCCCAATTGCAGTATACCCCATGTTCTGGCTGAACTGAATGTAGGATTCATGGCTATGCTGCATGGTGAAGCCTAGCACAGGTGGTTAGAACATTTCCACTGGGCCTGCAATGCATCTGTACTGAGTAATTTGGAAAGCTGAACCAGGGGATTTGGAGGACTGGCCCAAAAGCAGGGGTCCTTTTGTACACTACAAGCAGCTTCTGTATAATGGACATAAAACCCCTGACCTTCCCAGAAGTTTGCAGTCTTTCCTTAGAATCTAGGGTTCTACAGGCACCTGAGTGACAACTGCCACCTCAAAGGCAATTCCATTTAACAAAGCCAAACATTCAGTCATTGACTTAGTGGCTGCCTCATGACTATGGAGTTTCTTTTCCTGAAGGCTTGTTAGAATCTGAGCCTAAGCACTTACTAGAAGCATTGCGAGTCATCCTTGATTGGCTGGCTTCTCCTGGTTAGAATTAAACATGCTGGAGTAATTTTAATTTGTGATGCATAGCAATTTGTACTGTATTTTCATTGGTATTTTATGCATGTATGTACATGTGTATATAAAAACACCTGTATGTAATTCCAAGTTAATGAGCAAGGAAGGAATGAGGGCAGGGAATGTGAGTATGCATTAGGATAGCTGCCTGCCCAGAATTCCATCCTCTGAGCAAAAGGAAAATGTAAAGTCAGAAAAAAAATGTCTGCAAGTTTCACTGAAGGATAAAGTTTTAGTATGTACAAATTTAGTATGTATGCCTGTGTAAGCTGCATACAGGTGGAATGCTCCTTTCAGTGCAGTTCTTAAGGATGTAAGTTATTGCATCAAAGAGACAATTTTATCAGGTGCAATTTGTACAACATCAGTTGCATGATAGCAGAGGCTTCTTAAGGCAGAAATTCTATCTTTGGGGCAACTCCTATGAAACAGGCATCTTGCGTCTTTTGAGTACCATACCAGGGAGCACTGAGCTATCCATTGTGAATCACCCTGCATTTTATATTGTGTTATATAAAAAACAATATTTTGAAAAAGATTCTGGTTCCTTCTACAAGAAGAAAAGCACTCTGCATATGTGTATGTGCCTGTAAGTACTTTTGGGAAGAGGGAAATTGTGCTCCCATGAAAGGAAAGGCACGCAGCATGTGTGCTGAGTGGTACTGTCCGGAATGACAGTTTTGTTTGTTTGTTTTAATCAGAAGTTGTCAGCTTTAAAATGTATGTCCATATGCTTTCTTTCCTTGTCTTTTACAAAATTTAAAGGGACACGGAGAGGAACATTTTTAAAGTGACCCTGCAACTTCTCCCACATCACCAGTAGCTTCTTCTGGTCATCCTATTTCAAAACACAGCAAAGGAGTTGGCTAATCTCCATTACTGCCAACCTGTCTTACCCAACAAACATGGAATGTGCCAAAAACATTTCAGTGGAGCAGGGGCAGTATTCAGCCACTTTGTTTATGTAACTAGAGTAAAAGTCAGAGATATTGGCACTCCTGAAGTCTGATCACACATAAGCTGAATCACTAATGGGTGAACGGTGTGACTGTCCCACTCTGACCTATCTAAGTGGTAAACAATGACCCAGAGATAGACACACATGCAGAGTTCTTTTTGTCAGCCCCAAAGAAACCCTACCTTGGAAAGGAAAGTCACCAGGTAGTACAGGCCTTATACTGGGAAGGCAGAAGTCAATGTCTTCCTGTTTCTGCACAAGATGTTGAGAAGTGACTCTCCAGTGAGTTGGGATCTATTTGTACTCCTATGGGACAGACTAACAAGCACTCTGGAAGAATCCAGTAAAATGCATCTTCTGCCAAAATCTGCTCATATTTGAGAAGTCAGCTGGCTTTCATCTGCACTGGCTTGGTATGCAACAATGTTTGTGTGCCTATGGGTGTGCAAGTCCATATCTGTGTTTGGGCACAGGGCATGTAAGGCCTTTGTGTGCAGGCATCTGTATGTGAGAATCCAGGTGTTTGTTTATGCCTCTCTTTTGTGGGATAAGTGGAGTTGTTTCTAAGAGCATGACGCCCATTCAAGTTCCTGTGTCAGTGAATTCGTCTAAGCAATATATTCTTCATATTTCTATATTATGTGCATACTTGAGGGGGGCAATCTCGATTTTTCGCACTGAACTTCTTTGCCTAGTACCCTGTGCCTGGGGCTGTGTCATAGTGAAGCTTTCCATCCCAAGGGATTGGGGTGGGGTGCACCATTTGGAAAAATGGATGCCACGACAGCAGATTTCCCTCGGTATGGTTTGCTAGATAACGTCCCCAGAGCTTCTGACAAAAACTCAGTCTGTTTCTCTGAGCTGGTACAAGCGAGACAGCAGGCCTGAACGAGGTACCCCAGCTAAAATGTCAAAGCTTGTTTGGTGGCCTATTTATCGCAGGGCAAGAGGCAGAGCTGCAGCAGGTGAAGGGTTAAGTGCAGGCTCAGCTGTTCCGGATTTTCTTGGTTTCGCAGTGAGCTGTTTGATGTCTGAATGCACAGGGGACTCCCCCGCCTCTCAACCCTCGCTCCCCCCCTCCCCTGCTCTCTCTCTCTCTCTCCCCCTGCCTCCCTCCCAATGCGCGCACACACACACAGGCAGACACACACACCCTTTGCAGACCATGCATTCATTCAGCAGCTTCATCTAATGGCACCAAGTGACTCTCAGCCTGCACGCTGCTCCTTCTCTGTTTGAGCCGAGGGCACAGCATGCAGCTCCACCAATGGAGCCCTCTTAAATAGCTCTGCACGGGGGGAGCTGCCAAAAGAAAAGCCACGGAGAAAAAGCAAGTACCGTGAAGGGAAGGAGCGGAGGGAGCTGCCAGCATAGCTGCTCCTGGGCTTGCCGGCAACACATGCTCTGCTCGATGGCTAACTCGGGCTGCCTCCTGGTTTCCAACTCAGGCTTGCTTCCGCACTCGCTGCCTTGCCCCCCGGCCTTCCTCTACCTCCAGCAGGTAAGTCCATCTCTTCGTGCATCCTACTGCTCACGTGGTCAGAGTCTCCAGAGCCAAAGGCCAGGACATTAATTACCCCTTTCCCCAAAAGGCATATCCATTTTGGTTTCTTGGTTGTCACATGAGGAATTGTTAACGGTTCTGGGGCAGCACCTGTGTGCTGTCTGGCTGCAGAGGTGCTGGCATGCTGCTATGGCATCTGCTGTGGATTCCAGATCAAAGCATTGACACTTTCCCCAGTTTTTGACATTGTTTATGTGGGTACTTCAGTGCTAAACTTTACTCAAATCATGTTTAGAAAAATAGGAGAGTAGGTTACATACATTTTTGCACGTATGTACGCGTTCCAGTGAAATTTTTTCAGTGTGGATCCTTACTTGGAATATAATGTATGTCATCCAGTGGCATGTATATGCTTTTTTGTTTCTCTCTTCCAGTTGCCTTGCTGTTGCAGTCAAATTTTATACCCCTAGGGTGGTTGGAAGTGATTGTTCTGAATATGTGTGTGTTGAAGTAATTTAAAATATAAATCTAGTCTGTCTCAACTTGGCCCTTCAAAGTGCTGCAACCCAATTTCCAGCCAGGTTTGGTACTGCCAACTGAATCTCAGGCGTGTCTCCCTTAGCTGGAGAATCTCACTGCAATGTGAGTCGAGTTCCTTAACTTCTCATTGCGGGGGCTTGTCGTACCCGCATCGCCACTGCCATCATCATCACTGCACTTTCTTTCACTTCATCACTGAGGTCCCAGATCTGCACATGTTTCCTTGTCTGGGATCTCCAGAGGAAAGGAAGCCATTGCTTCAAAAACCTCTTTGCAGCATCGGAAATCCTCATCTCCCAGTTGGGCTAACCCTTCCATTTGTGCTTGAAGGAGTTTAAAAAATTCATGGCATCCTAACCGCTGGCACTAAGTGGTCTATGTGGCCAACCAGCTTGGGGGAGGAGAGAGCTTGGCAGGTTTGTTCTTCTAAGTTCCTAGTGGAAGGAAGAAGAGCGATTGTTATTTGGTTTAATACTTTAAAATCTTTGAATGGAAGTCTTTAAGGTTGCAAATACAAGATAGCTTAGATCCAGGACTTCCTCAAGTTTTGCTGAGTGAGGTGGCTGCCTCTTCCTTCCAGCACTGTCTAGAAAAGAGAAATTTTCTGTAACCTGGTGTTCTCTGAGCTGTGTGAGTGCCAATCAGGAGCAGAGAGCCTGGGTGGTGTACATAGCTGTCCTAGAGGAAGAAGGAATTAGTTGGGTGGGGGCCTTCCTATAAATTACAGCATCTTTCGCCTTGTGCTTGGAACTCCCTGAGAAAAGGAAGGTTCATTTAGAATACATCACTCAATTCCAGTGAGTTGCTGGAGGGATTTATGAATGTCTGAGGGGAACACTAGGGGAATCTCTCGTTTTGAACTAAAAGACAGTCTAGGCTAAGATGATTAAAGCAGAGAGGGTACCGTATTCTCTTAGCGGAATCCCTTTGGGTTTCTGCTTTTGGTCGCACTGCGTAGCACTTCAGCCTGCTAACTCTTCAGCAAAGCTGCATGGAGAGGTTTAGTCTGGTGTTTGTTGCATTTCCCGTAGACTAGGCAAGGGAATATTACAAGCGAGTTCATTAAATGAGTGGCTAGAGCCCACAACACCAGCACGAAGGAATTTAGGACGAGAAGATATCCGGTATTCACTCAATAGCTTAATTCCCCTAGCTTTTTTCTAGCCATTAGCTGATTTGGCCTCCCCTCCCTCTTTGTTTTTTCCTCTTGTACTTTGGTTGCACACTTTTGGATACAGGGCAGAAGAGAGGCTGTAGGCATTTTGGATGAGTGGATGCAATTTGGGTTTGTTTGGTGCGATTTGAGAGTTGAAATTTCTCTCTTCTGATGCTTGGTAGAAGTCAGTAGTTCGCATCTGAAGTTCCTGATCATTTAAAACAATAGTTTAAAAAAATAACAATAAAACATAAGAGATGTGCATGCAAAGGACCCAAGAACAGTCAGGTCCAAAAGTCAGGTACATGCTGCTCTATACACGATTGCCCCATTTCATTCTGCAGTTGGCTACTTTAGATCCTGCTGCATGTATCGTGGTAGCTGAGGGGGGCACAGTTGCTATGCTCACAGGTCGGTTTTGGGATTTCACAGTGACCCTTAGGCATGAATGTTGTCTTTAAGCTCAACACAGGCAGAATCAACTTCTGGGCCCTGTTTTCTAATATTATACAGAACAGGAAGTAAGAACTGTGCTTTGCAAAGAGTCAGCTGTCTAAGGGTTGTGCTTTCCAGGGACCAGGACCTATAAATGAAGTTTTTCAGCCAGGCAGAAGACTTACATTTTTAACAACTGATTCCTTAATCTGCACTACATCATAGGTTCATCAGCAGATGTTTGTCAATTGTTGATCAAGGGTGCATAATCTCAATCAGTTTGTCTCTAACCCTATCTTGATTGGCAGTAGCTGTATGTGGTCAACAGGATCACTCCATTTCAGGGCCAGGCCACCTGAGGCATCCAAAATGTCTACAGCCTCTCTTCTGCCCTGTATCCAAAAGTCTGGCACCTGAGGCAGAAAATCTGTATAGAACCTTCCCCACAATATAATCAATAATTATTATATGCATTGCATTTGTTGACTTTTTGTGGCCTTTGAATGGAGCCTCAAATCTGCCACCTAAAAATAATGAAGTCATCACTTAAAAGTGAGAAACAAAACTTTTAACCTAAACCTTAATGATGTTTCACTGAAATGCTGCGTCGTAACAGGGTTATGTTTATGCATTTTTACCTTTTTGTGTATGTTCATTGATACTAAATGGAAAAGGCGCCACCAATAAAATCCCTAGTGATCTTCTGTATCTCACAGACCCATTTGGTGTCCCAGGCATCTCCTTCCAAATTTCAAGATTGCAAGCAGTAAAAAAATCAACTTCTCTTTCAGTAGCCCTTTGAGATGTTAATTGCCTGCCACTCTCATGGCATCTCTTCATGGCTGTGTGCATATATGTGTGGAATATACAATATTATCTGGTCAGTTAGGAATGGGGGGAGACAATAAAAACATTTATATAAACGTTACAAGGACCTAAGAACAAGAGTTCTAGGCAAGAGTATAATTGTTATGTTGATATGGCATTACTGGGAGATTCAGAATGGATTAAAGACTAGGAGCTTTGAAAAAATGGAGGCCCAGGCAGTGGAAATTCTTCTGTGCATTTATATATAACAGGTGTGGGATGAAATGAATCGGTGTGGGTGCAACCTTCATGTATACGTTTATGTGTGCATTTATTATGCACATATAATGATATCTAGATTAACTATGTATCTATGTAGAACTAGACAGAAAAGGAGTATTTTATAGCTAGAGCTGAAGTTGAAGATAATTATTATTATGTGTCTAATGATCAGGCTGAATGCTGATGTGAATTTTTCCAGACTCTGCTGGCAGTGAGCACCACTACTAAACTGCAGGGCTGAAACAAATTGGGTGTTACTACTGCCCAAATAAAATCTGAACACTTGGCTCATTAAGTTTGATTTATTCAGTCCCTAGTAAAGCCAAAGTTTTAGTTGAATTGCTTTAATATTAATTAATCCCTTATATTTGAAATTATTAAGATTTGCTCATCCAACAACACAAGGTGACCCACACAACAGTTCACATTGTTGAATTAGAGAGAAAAATAGAGTTGCAAATCAAGCTGTAGCAATCTAATTCACAGATTAATTATTTACACAATCCTTTTGTGATTATAACTGTAGGATGAATTTTGAATTTATGTTCAAAATGTGCATTTATAAAATTCAACTGCAGTTTAAATTGCTCAGCATATTTATTCCACCATATCACAGGAAGCATGAGAGTCAGGGTCTGCCCATAGGAAGCGGTATAGAAATATAGCATCCCATAATCCTTTGCTCTCACACACATTTCCCTTGAGAGGAAAGACCTGTGCCAGGAAACAGTCATAGGAAAAGTCAAGATTTGCCTTTGATTCACTTTTGCTAGCAAGTATTTCCCTGCCCCTTCTCACTCCTTTGTGACATATCTCTACTCCACTGAGTGTCTCCCAAAACAGTTTAAGAAACCATGACCCATGACTAGCCTAAAGCCTGGAAAACCCCAGCTTACTCTGGGACTGTAGAGCTAGTGATCAAATGCTTTCTGCAGATTGTCAAGAGCAGCTGTGCTGGGCAGCCACTCTCCAAGCTGCCATGTCTCTTCACCAATCTCTATGTGGTATAAGCATGCCAGATATGCAGAAACCACCAGCCTTTACTTATTAGGTGCAGGTGTGGGGTATTGGAAGCGAGATCCCAATGTGTATGAGTCCTGTCGTGCAAAGCAAACCACAGTGGTTTGTTTTCAGGACTGTAGTTGTGCCAAGTAATTTCAGGACGAAAAAGACAGGCAATGCCACAATGCAAAACTGTCTGGGGGTTTGCTACAATTGTGGCGTCTTTTTCCCAGCGTAATGCAATAGGTAGAGATTGCAGTCATCCTGCTGAGTCGTTTGATGTTAAAAAACTGTCCTCAGCATCATTAGGAAAGAATCCTTAACAGCTTCCGCAGCAAGCAGCCATCTTGCCACCCCAGTTGGTGCACGCTCCTCCATGTAACACCCTGGATATCCGGTAATGTGTACATCAGATTCAGTAGCCAACGGGTGACTCTATTAATGTGTGCTAATTTGCAGAGTGGGTCAAAGCTACTGTTAAATTTCTGCTTGCATGCCACCATAAGTTGCTTGAAGTTAGAAGGCAGCTGGGGCTCTTGCAAAGCTTCTGGGTCACTCCAAGCAGACTGCATCTCCAAAATGACAGTGTCTTCCTGAACAGAAAATTGCCATAGCTTAAAGGCAGCTTGGGTGCGGAGGGGAGAAATGATGTCTTCAGGTTAAACATCCCTGGAGTATAAATGTGCCTTCATCACTAACCACATCGTTGCAAGTGAAATCCTTTCTTATTTATCTCTCTTTGCTGCTGCCTGGGCTTTCATTTTTCTTTACTTTTGACAATCACAGCCTAGCTGGGATCCTTTCTGCTCCCCCAGGTCCTTAGTCTGCGAAGAGCATTTGGGTAGCAGGCACAGCTGGGATAAAGGAAATATTTCTCACTCATTTTTTTTAAACTCTTGAAAGAATGCTAATATAACAGCTTTTGCTAATTGATTTTGTCCCTGCTATGTTTTCAGTGTGTGTTACAAACCAGCTTTCTTTAATAAAGAGATAGTGGAAACACAGCAGAGAAAGGAAGAGATGAGATTAAATGAGGGTTAGTAGCTTTTTAGCTATTTAGGCCACATTGCTTAATCACTGGAAAGATTTTTTCTTATAGAGAAGAATTGCAGTAGTGGGCTCACATCACTTGTGGGTACAGCTGTACCATGCTGTACCATGTACATGTGTGGTGTTGATTTTTTGCATACCTTCACTTAAAGTTGCACGAGTTGATACCTTTTTGCTCCTGCACGTGCAAAACTCATACTGTCAACTTCACACAAACTCACAGTGTACTGTTGCATAAGCTCATAAAGCATAACTCCTGTGTTAGGCAAGCATGCACACAGGCAGCTCTTCTCAAACCAGCATCACAACTGTTCTGTAGATGTGGGCATAAAGATGCTCACACATCCGCACTTGGCTTTAGATTTTTTTTTACCCCAGATTCTGCAATATCAAAGGAAGGATTTCACAGAATGAAATAATGACACTTTTCTGCTAGCTTCCATGTGCATCCCTGATGTCATGGACAGAAGCACCTCCCCTTGTGCAAACTCTGATGCTTATAGAGCCCTGGCACCTATTCATCTTTTTGCTCATTTGCAACATTTGAAGTAAGGATAGAATTGAATTGAGACTGAGGGACAGAATGTATAGTAGTGTGCACTTTAACTAGGAGTCATTCTATGGATTTACCAGGTGGATCCTACATGATTTTATCCACACACATATTTGAAGATGTTTGAGAGGATGTGGGAAAAGAAGCTTGTGGGGTAGTTATAGCGGTGAGCATTCCAGACTGAATCATACTAATTAGAAATGGTGACTTTTCCTGGGAGTGCTTTGGATTGGCTTGAAAAATCAGCCAAACCACATCTCTCTGACATTGGAAACCACTCAACTTACTTTATGTCAAAGTTGCTGGTCCATCTAGCCCCCAAATCTCCATCCCTTCATTTTTGAACCATGCTTATCAGTACCAATTGGGGTGATGCTTTAGCCACCATGAGAGGAAAGGGGGAGCTCTCGCTTTCCTTCTTCCCTATTGGTTAGCATTAGTGTGCTGTGTAAGCCCTGTGGCCCTTGAGAAATGGAGTTTTCCCCCAAGGGCTACTGCAGTGAAGAAGTTCCCTACCTTTCCTTCTCACCGAAGCTGAAATGCTGCAGCCACCAGTTCTGCCACAAGGAAGTGTAGTTTAAAGGAAAGGTAGAGGGCTGTGTGGGGGTGAGGGAGGTAAACTGGCAGATCTGCTCCAATTCAGAACTCAATCTGAACTAGAGAAGAATTGGAGCCTTTGTAATGTTTGCCTCTTTGTTGATGCAAGAATTATGAACTCATGAACTGTTTGGGTGGGGCCCAGCTTAGCCAGCATCTTTAGCTACTGCCAGGCAATGTGTATGGGAATCCCATATAAGTACCAATATAATATTCCATTTCTGCTGAGAGAAGTCACTTGATTTCATGCCTTGATCATATTTGTCAGGAAGAACAATTAAACAAGGTAAGGCCTCATAGAAAAGGTCATGTTCAGAAATGCTACAGAGCCAACCTGTTCCTGCCTGCTGAAAGTGCTAGAAGGTCTTCATTTGAGTTACTTCTAAGAGATCTAAGGGCCCTATCCAATTTTCCATTGCCAGTGTTGCTGTGCCAGTGGGGTATGCACTACTTCCTGGGTTTGGAGGCAGTCTCAGCGGCCTCCTCAAGGTATGGGAACATTTGTTCCTGCAGCACTGGTGCTGGAAAGTTGGATAGGATTGAGCCCTGAGTCTCTAACAACACAATCTTATGCACATCTACTCAGAAGTAACTCCCATTATGTTTAATAGGGCTTACTCCCAGGAAAGTGTACTGTATATAGAATTGCAGCCTTAGTCACACTAGATTTCTGTATAACTGCCTTATACTGAGACCATTGGCCCATTTTGACCAGTAGGTCTTCCCTAGCCATTTTACCTGGAGATAGCAGGAATAGAACCTGGTGCCAGCTTCATACAGAGCAGGGGTGCCCAAACCGACCCGGGGGCCACTTGTGGCCCTCTGGAGACTTGCTGGAGTCCATGCAGCTGCTCTCAGCATGAGGGCGACTGTTTGCCCTGTCATGTGAGCTGTGGGATGAGGGCTCCCTCCGCTGCTTGTTGTTTCACATCTGTGATGTGGCAGTAAAGGAAAGGACGGCCTTGCTTTGTGCAAGGCCTTTTATAGGCCTTGAGCTATTGCAAGACCTTCATTCATTTGTATAAGTTCCATTTCTAATATATTCATTTATGTAAATTTATTCAAATTTGAAATGTAAATAAATTCTTTTTTTCCCCCAGCCCCCAACACAGTGTCAGAGAGATAATGTGGCCCTCCTGCCAAAAAGTTTGGACTCGCCTGATACAGAGCATAAGGTCTGACTCTTCTTACCCTTCTGGTGTGTTTACACAAGCAGATGGTGCACAGTAGAGCATGGCCAAGGAGGAGAAGAGCCACATTTCTCTTATAGTTTCCTGAGTTGGCCTTGCTGCACAAGGAGAAGCCACAGCAGAGAACCAGTCTTGTCAGTGAAGACCCACACACACATGCACCTATACAGAAAACTTTGTATTGCAGTGGCATGCAATCCATAATCCAGCCAATCTTTCCTCAAAGCACAGAGCTCAGGCAGCACAAAGTCACAAGAGGCTTGGGGGGTTTGGCTGCAAGAAGGGAGCTGCTTACATATGCACATGCACATGCACCCCAAGACAAGCCCTCTCCCAAGACAAGCTCTTCCATCAACAGGCTAATGTAAAGTTTTTTTGAACATGTACAAAATTCATTTCCCTCTCACTAGCCATATGCACCTGGGATTAGGAAAAAGCCTTAGCAAGCATGCGTTTCCTCTACCTTTTATTTTAGAAATCCAGCACAAAATTCATTTGTCATCATTGCCTCGCCTTCCCTTCAGAGTAGGTGGTTCCTTAGCACTATGCTATCTCTGCTGTTCCTTTTTCCTGATAAGGAGTCATGCTTTCCAAGACTCATGGTGGTCAAACTTCAGATTCTGAGAGAGGACCTTTCCTATGTTTCAACTAGCTGGTACACAGGAGCAGAAAACAGTTTCAGTATTTCATAAGGCTCTTTTTGCCTCTTTGATACTCATTGTGCTGTGCCACTGGGTCTTCATTAAGACTTCTGCATTAAGACTCTGCAACCAAAGAAGAAAAAAATCTTGATTCTGCTTTTATAATTAATTACAAAGATTAACTTGACAAACTGGGGAGGAGAGAACAGTGTGGCAGGCTAAGAAGTGACGGAAGGCTAGCACACATAGTTCATATTTATGACAACAGGCTGGCAAAAGTGGCTGCTCTGCAGATTTTCTACCTCCTTGTCACCGGAAATGCTTTGCAAGCCCTTCGTGTTTTGTTCGATTGTGGAAACTACATGTGTGCTTTAGGTTTCTTTCCACAGCCTATATTAAGAATTTGATCTTTTAGAAAACAAAAGTTCATATTCTGTGGAAGATACTAGATTCTTCTGTGAATTCTCTGTCCAGTAGCACATCACTGTCATGTAGACAAGGACAGCCCACCTGAGGCCAACTGAGTAGTTATCTTAGGCAGCAGATTGGTGGGAAGTGCTCATCTGTCTACCTACTTGCTTCTGCTGCTCCTCCTTCACCTATAATACCCTGGGTTAGAAAAGGGAATAGAGAGGAAGAGGAAATGTGGAAGGGTGGAGAATGCAGAGCTAGAGCATTGGAGGGTGGGAGGAGGAGGCTGGCACTTCATCTCTTGTTATCTGGTGTGCTCCCTGGGGCATTTGGTGGGCCGCTGTGAGATACAGGAAGCTGGACTAGATGGGCTTATGGCCGGATCCAGTGGGGCTGTTCTTATGTTCTTATTGGGGAAGGGGGGGAGCATTTGGCATGCCAGCTCAGGTGTCAGGAGATCTTGGGCTGGCCCTGTATGTAGATTCCTAGACACCTGATGGTAGTGATCATTCTCCGTGATCAGTGAGACACCTGCCTGCATGATCATTCTCTAGGCATTGCATGTTTTGGTTTGTTTTTGCAATTTGTCTAGACATTGTCTGAACATTGACAGACATTCTGGAAAAATGGTGATCATGGTAAATTCAGGCAATTGGAGCATCAGGCAAGGTGCATCAAGAAACAGACAAAGATAAAGTTCAGAGCAGTGGTTTCCAAATGTCACCTTGGAAGTTGAGAACCCTGTAAGTCTTTGCAGGGGAGGGGTAAAGGCAGCAACACAATCACCAGAATTGTGCCACTGCTAGGGGCGAAAGGGGATTTTTAAAAAAAACTTACCAGGGACAACACCAGCCTCTTAGGGTGTGTGGGAATCCCACAGATGCCCCTGCAGGGCTCCCCAAGCCTCAGAATGTCTAAAAATAGTGATCACGATCCACTTCTGGTTTTAGCAAATCATAATCACTATTTTTAGACATTCTGAGGCTTGGGGAGCCCTGTGGAGGCATCTGTGGCCTCCCCACAACCCTCAGGAGACCCCTGGAAAGACCTTCATGCCTTCCCTTCATTCCTGGCAGCAGGCACAATCCTGGCAATTGCATCACTGCCTTCACTCCTCCTCACCCCTTAAGGAGGCAGCAGAGACAGGGCTTCCCTGACTGATGGGTCATAACCCCCCAGTTTGAGAATTTTTGTGAGGCCTATTTCAAGCCCCTGTTCTGTGTCTTATCCTGGGTTTTGTTCTGCCAGGTCCTTCACTGAATCCAGAGTAGGCCAGCTGGCTCTTAGCGATGCCATCTCTGAAGAGCCACTGCCAGCTCTGAGCAACCCATTTGCTGTAGCTAAGATACACATCCATTACCAGTGGAGTTTGCACTGAATCAGCAGGTTCCAATCCAAGCCTCTGGATAAACTTGGATTTGTTCCTGCAAGAATATAATCCCTCACACTGGGCACCTTCTACAAGGGATGAGAGAATCTCTGGCAGAGAACAAAGTCTGAAGAGCAGCCTCGGTTGTGGAATGGATGCAAGGACCAGAGATCACTGCAGGGCTTGTGCTAAAAAAGACCAGGTTACGGTGGCAGGGAAGATCTAGCTCAGTTAGGGACCAGCGTGGCAGTGGTTTAAAAAAGTGAAGCATATCTTAGCACAGACCAGGGTAGGGCAGAAGATTCAGGGAAATAAATTCCTACTCCCTACCCCTTTATCTTGTAGCTTGCAGAATGTTCTCATTTTCCCTCTTCAGCTTTGGGCCTGGACTCCATGACTAGTAGCCAAGAGAGATGAAAACCCTTGGGTCACTAGTCACTGTTGTATTCAGTTTCCTATCTGGATTCTCTGCTTTGAACCATGGGCAAAAGGGACTTAAACCCATTCTCCTACAGAGATAGATTGCTAAGCATTAGATCCTTCCACCCCACTCTGTGGGCAGTCTCCAGCATCAGGTGCTTTGTCTGCCTCAGCACAATGGTGAATAATGAAATGGTTTAGTATTTATATAGCACTTTTTCTAAGTATGTCATGGTAATCTGCTGTCACAACATTGAATACAGGCTGTTATCAACCAAGTAAATCATTTTTGTTATTCATCTCCATTTTGGGTATCACTTAAACATTTTTTTCTTTTACACTGCATATTTCCAAAACTTCAGTATAGGTGCCTGTTTCAAAAAACAGAAAGGGTTGAGCAGGGCCAGCTCAAGATCTCCTGATACCTGAGGTGTCATGCCAAATACTGCCCCCTTACTTGATGATACGCCAGCCTCTGCTCCTCCCACTCTCCAGTGTTCTAGCTCAGCACTCTCCTCTATATTTCCTCTTCCTCTTTGACCCCCCTTTCCAATCCAGGAAGCTGAAAGAGGAGGAGGAACAGTGGAGGCGAGTAAGCAAAGATGGCACCTCCCACCAGTCTACTGCCTGAGGCCACTGCATCAGTTGGCCTCATGGATGGGCGAGCCCGGGGATGAGTAAACAGCTATCAGAAGGAAAAGGTCATGCTTAATTTTTCTTGTTCGTTTCCTATTTCAGTTATACACCAGAACCAAAATAGTCCTTTGAAGAAAAGAAAAAAAAGACAACATGCCCTTAACATGCAGCACCACTAATTAAAATTTGTCGTTACAGATTAAACAACTAAAGCTTTAATTGACTGATTTGCCAATTAAGCCTGTTGTGAATAAACTTTTTTGCAAGTGTGACATAAGTCAAGTCCAATTTAGCACTCACTATAGCACATGTGTAGTGCGAGATTTCAGCATTCCCTACCCAGGCACCCCTTTTGTGTTTTATATTGCACCACCGTTGCTCAAACACACTATATAAATTATTGGGAGTGAGGAGGTTTGCTACTGTCATATGAGGTTTAACTGGAATTGTCAATTTCATTACAAGACTGCAGGGTGTAGGGAAAGAGAGAATACTCTTGAAATGAACTGAAGTCTACATGTTGGTTATTTCCAGAACATTCTCTTTTCCCACCCCACCTCAGAAGTCCAAAATGCAGCTATTACATTTGTCCTCAGTACAAAAGAAAAGAGATGAGGGAAATTGACTCAAGATCCCTGAGAAGTGTGGCCCTTGGGAAGAAATGGCTTGTGGCAAAATATAGGATTTCCCATTATTTTGATGAAAAAGAGATTGGCTGGCACTTAGCCTCTTGATCCAGTGATGACACGCACGGGAGAGGGATTGGGAGGAGGATTTTATGCCTGCACCACTTGCATTTAGAAGACCAAAGAACTAGAGTAAAAGAAGCATCACAAGAACAGTTGACCCTCAAAGTGGTTGCTTAGCCTGCAGTAAGTGCCCCCAAGAAAGGGGGGCCAAGAAAGTGCCCCATTCTGAAAGGGATACGAGGAAGGAAAAAACAGAATGAGCCAGCATGTTCGTTTGGGTGCTGCATGTTGTGGGGAGTTAATTAGAGTTAATTAGACTAATTAGCTTGCAAATGAAACTCAGCATTTCCTTGCATTTCTTCTTTCTTATGAAATCCTAACCAGATAAATATCACAGTGTAACAGACTTAGAAACAAAGACAGTGACTGCATCTGATGGGGATGCTGCCTTTCCAGTCCTCCTGACAACTATTGAAGCTTCTTCTCATTGATCCGAGAATGTTCACTGCTTTATTTTCTATTCTACACACACACACACACACACGCACACCCAAGCAGCTCAGCCCCACACCAGCCCCTAGGTCCCAAGAAAACATCTTGTTTGAGGTTGTGATTTAAACATGTGGTTACCGTATGGCCATTCTAGTAGAACATCTGATCTGAAAATCACAGGTATCACTGATGGCAAGATCATGTGCTACAGGTGTTGTTTTTGGGACCTGCATCTCACAGAGTTCTCAGGGCCAGGACTGTCTGGAATTTTCATGTTTTACATGCACTGGAGCTTTTTAACATCCCAACATTCCACATTTTCTGGCTGTTCCTCTACACGTATTCTTAACACATGAACAGGGAAATTTAGGGTGAAGATGCAGCTAGGCTACTGTCAAAACATCTAAACTACAGTCAGTGCAGATGTGTGTATTCTTCTCCAGGATTGAGCTCTAGTGGGGAAAATTGTTCTGCAACTTCAAAGCAAAAGCTGGCTATGTATGGTGCTGATTGACTGATCCCTCATTATGTCACCAGTGAAACTCCACCCCACTTCATCCCATCACTGGAGCAGTTTTGTGCTTTGAAAAAGCACCTTTCTTCTTTTGTTTTCAATCCATGAGGGATGAGCAAGCAGCAGAAAAGCATTCATTTTCAAAGTTTTAACTGCAAGCAGCCCACTTCAGGCTTAAGAGGAGGGGCAACTCAGTGTTCTGTTTGCGGAGATACATATTCATTGCAATGCTGGTCTCATTTCATGGCTGAGAGATGTGTCATGAACTCTGTCTTTATATTACATCTGTCTTCACCTGCAGTGTTAGAAGCAGGCCTAAGTGTTTCAAGCAGTGCTTGCAGCTTCCAAGGAACAGTTCCTCTCTGGTGTATAATATGGATCAAGTGTTGTGGTTTCATCAGAAATTGCTAATTGTTTTATCTGTTTTCTGGTGGCAGCATGGGATTGTTGTTTCTGATGTTGTGTGTGTGGTTGCTGAGAGTGGGTGGAGAGCCATGAGACTCATCGGGTGATAGTGAATCATAGTTTGGTGTGCGAGAGGTTGTGAGACTGCACCTCTCTTTGTTGAAAATGGTCTTGCTTTTGGAAAGAGACAGCTCTTCTTTTCAAACATTTGTCCATAGCCAGATATTGCTGCTGGGCAGCCTTCTCTGTCTTCCCACTAAGCAGCTACAGCAGAGCAATACATGCTTTAAGGAGAAGCCTAGTGCCATCCCCAGCTCCTAAATACTTTGGAGCTTCTGCTTTAACAGACCAAGAGCTCTTTTATAGCTGTAAATACTCCAGCTGTAAATACTGGCAGATTCCCCCACACCCTACCCCACCCCTGCTGTACTGTTGCTATAACCCATTCCTATGAACCGCCCACCCCTTCCAAGTGGCCACTTCAGCACTTTCCCACCTTACAGAGTCAGAATCCCCCAGCCCTCACCAGCCCATTCAGAGCCCCTGACAGCCACGAATCCCTGACGCCGACACCTTCTCGCTCCATATCGATCCCCTCTCCTTTCCAATCAGCGCTGCCAGGGTGATGGATCAGAGATGCTGTGGCCTTGTGCACCCTTCATCCCCTCACTGCTGATGCACCACAAAGTGTGGAAACTTGGAGGGACAAACCAAGTACCTAGCACTCCAGGAGAAGGCTCATGGAGGATAAGAGGGCCCTATACCCTGTCTAGTCACTCCAGCCCAGCTTTCTGAAACCCCGTAAATTGCTCTATCACCTGTGTGGCTGCAGAATTCCTGGCAGCTGCCCCTCGAAAGGCTTCTAGAACCCTCTTTCTGGGTGATGCCTAGAGCTCCTGGCCGAAGAACTTAGCTTTATGCCTGCCTCATTCACTTTTCTAAGTGATGTGCAGTATGTGCAGGATGATGCCACCCAGGATTTCTGTGGCTGTCTGTGTTGCTTGCTAAACATCTCCATACAAATGGTGTTCTGTTTGTTCCAGTATGGTACTGGAACATATGTAGCAGAGTGGTGTTTGTGTCTCTGTGCAGCAGAGGGTATAAATCTGCTGAGAACTGCCCCCCAACTCCCAAGACAAGGATACAGAAGACAAAGATCCACTGTGTAGCCACAGCCATTTTTGGATTGCCAAACTTTCCAGGTGAATCAAGCCATGGAGCAAACTTTTTTCAAGAGAAGCCAGCTATGGAAAGTGCTGATTTGCTGGGTTTGGGGCCAGTCATGAAGCCACTTGCTTCTCATTCACTGTGTAGAGTGCTGAGTAGCTGAGTGCTGTGCAGAGTCGCTGGCTCTTGTGGCAATAATGAAGTCACCAACCAGAGTCCAGGGGGAGATGTGGAAGAAAACCCAGATGGATTGGTTTGGGGATGGGGAAGAGACACCAAATCAACTTTGACATGGATAAACAGTCTGCCCTGCTAACTGGGCAAAGAGGCACCATTTAAAGTGGTGTTTCTTTTCTTTTTAGTGGGGAAGAGCAACTGTCCCTATGCAACCCAGGATTGTATCCTTTCTTCTGGCTGCTTGGCAACTGTAATTCCTTTTGCCATGTAAGCTGCTTCGAGAACTTTTAGTTGAAAAGTGGCATATAAATACAGTGGTGCCTCGCAAGACGAATGCCTCGCACACCGAAAAACTCGCAAGACGAAAGCGTTTTTGCGATATTTTTCTGGTGACTTGCAAGACGAATTTTTCTATGCCATGCTTCGCAAGACGAATTTTTTCTATGGCCGTGCTTCGCAAGACGAATTTTTAAAATTAAAAAGTTGAAGTTTTGTGCTTGAAATTTTTGAAATCCTCTGTACAGTATGTATGCCTTTAAAGAGCACTTAATAAACACTTTGTAAACCAAATTTGACTTTGTTCTGACTTTTTTTGCCCTTAGGAACGCATTAATTAAATTTCAATGCATTCCTATGGGAAACCGCGCTTCGCAAGACGAAATTTTCGCAATACGAAATGACTTGCGGAACTAATTAATTTCGTCTTGCGAGGCACCACTGTATTCTTAATTGTAATAAATTCATCAGCTGGGGGGGGGGAGGAAAATGAAATCACACCCTAGGAGAGAGTCCAAGAAGCAAGTTTTCACATCGGGTGTGATCAGGAGTGTAGTCTCTGAAATCAAGCAGTAAGTATAGCCACATCTGATGTATTCGCAAGCAACATTTGCTCTCTTCTGTTTGACCTCAGCCTGGAATCTTCAACACTTTAATAACCTTTAAAAAGAAACACAAAAAAAACTTTTACTACATGTTAGCTGAAGTTCACTCTTCTGTTTCTAATTAGTATTGATCTGAAGTGAGCTGGAGTGTCCAGTGTTTAGTTTTGTGTTGTTGTTTGGGTTTTTTGAGAACAGAGGATTGTTGCATTGTGTACCTTGTGTACCCAGGAGCATTACAGCTGCATGGAGATTTCTGGAGTTCTAAAAGTGAAGATAACTGTAATCTAAAAAGAGAGGTGACAATGCATCCTTCAGCTAAAGAGTAAGCCCAGTTTCCTCCTACTTAACAACTGAAATGACAGGTACACATACTAGTGAATTGAATGTTAGCTCCACCTATTAGTATTGTCCCTCTGCCATGTTTTAGTTGGTCCATCCACCTTTTCAGTTTTAAAAGTGCAACATGAAAGTATGTGCATTTATCGATTCATTTTTTTTGCTTTATTAACTAAAACAGGAAACCATTTATTTTCCTTTAATATTTGTAT
Organism: Tiliqua scincoides; assembly: GCF_035046505.1. Classification (NCBI taxonomy): domain Eukaryota; kingdom Metazoa; phylum Chordata; class Lepidosauria; order Squamata; family Scincidae; genus Tiliqua; species Tiliqua scincoides. The sequence goes on from NC_089822.1 coordinate 151,862,535, forward strand.
TTAATAGAGCAAAGCTGCTCTGGGAATTGGAGGATATTTCTTGGGGACATCATGGAATAGGGGGTTAGGAACGAATCTTCACAATGCAGAGTTCTTCAAATTTTCAGAATAAATGCTTTTTTCCTGTCTCTTCCAGAACACAGCCCTGGAAAGAATAGGTAGATTTAGACTGCTCACAGTGAGGGCACTTGGAGCAATCCTGTGCACACTTTCTTGAGAGTAAGCCCTACTAAATCCAGTGAGATTTACTTCTGAGTAGACATAGCTAGGATTGTGCTGTTTCAGAGCAACCTTGTGCGCTCTCTCTCCTCCTAAGGCAGTTTGCCATAACTATGTACCAGAGAGCTTTGGGACAGAAATACTGGTCCTAGCTTTATAAGCAGAACTGCTTGTCCCTAATGGGATGTTTATATAGCTTCTTATAGGATCCTGATTGTTTCCTCATTTTGTGGCAGGCCATGATGGATGGATGGAGGGATGAATGGAATGTGCAGTGAAATTTGATGAGACCAGATTTTTCTATGAAGAGGTTATTGCTTACTGGTAGCATACCTACTCTGCATGCAGAAAGTCCTGGATTCAACCCTCAGCAGCTCCAAGAATCTCAGGGCCCAATCCTATCCAATTTTCCAGCTCCAGTGTAGCCACAGTGCAGTCCCATAGTAAGGGAACAAATGTTCCCATACCTTAAGAAGGCCCCAGTGACTGCCCCTCCACCACCAGATGCAGTGCACACACCCCTGGCACAACTGCACCAGCACTGGAACATTGGATAGGATTGTGCCCTCAGGGAGCAGGGCTGGAAAAAATCCCTGCCTGAGGCCTTGGAGAGCTGATGCGAGTCAGAGCTAAGTGGGCTAATGAGCCAGCCCACTATAAGGCAGGTACATCTGATCACATTGAGTGGCAGAGTGTTTCTTCCATACTCTTCCTGATATGACCTCAGGACAGAGATGAGAGAGAAATGAATGCATGAGTAAGAGAAGGGCACTCACCTTGCTTGCTCACTCTTGACTCATCCACTTTCTATGCCAGTTTTTACACCACCAATACCTTGGATCATTTCAGGAGGCATGATGGGGGTAAAAAGCCTGTTGATAGGGGCAAGTGTTTTGACTTGAGGGTCCCTGACCCCTATCTCAAACTACAGATTGGCAACATGAAATAGAGAAATAATGGTAGTTAACTGAAACATAAGCAAGGATAATCTGCCCTGCATCAGGGCCTTCTAGGTGCTGACTGCTCATTGTAAAATCTGAGGTAAGTGAACTGAATTCCAAGACTTTGCTGTACTGGCAGCTTTCTCCTTCTTCGTCTCAAGTAAGAAGAATAGCAGTGAAAGGAATTATTCCTCTTTAAATATGAACTATGTGGCACATAACCAGAAATTGTGATGGATAGATGCTGGCAAATTTGGGTGGGTGGGTGCGCCGGTACTGCAGCCTGATATGTCCTGGAATGCATCAAAAATGGAACCGGTCTGTGAAAAACACTTTGTACAAACAGCCTGAGACAGCACAATGCCCTCTCCTGCCAGTTGCCCAATGTCTCCCTATACAATGCATTTTAAATTTATGAATCAGCATTCACTTATAAAAGATAAAATCCTAATAGAATCCACTGGGTTACCTCCTTTCCTTCCTCCAATAATAAGGCTCCTCCTTCCAGAGTTCACATTTCTAGCCTGATCAGGGGGAGTGGGAATAGATTGCCTTTCTTTTATGAAAGGTGCAGTCCCTCTGGTTTCAACAGCTAGTTCTATACTACACAGGCACAGACAAACCCAGTTTTGTGTTAAAACAGCCACAGCTGGCAGCTTTTAGACCCATTTTGTACAGCTCTCAACAGCCACACATCATATTGTGCACCGTTCCTTTCTCAGCTCTGTAGTTGTTCCTTTCCCACAGTTTCTGCAGCAGCCCACGGGCTTTGTTAGCACAATGTGGTTCAAATGTCTGATTAGTCGTTAGGAGAGCAAGGGGTCAATTTGCCAGAGCTCCTTCCTCTCCATTTAACTAATTTAACTGTGGAATTGTTACAAATTCCATTTTATTAGAGCCCTGTTTCTCAGTCCAATTGAATTACCCAAATCTCATTTTCTCAGAAGTGCTGAATATGTAATTAGAGGAAAAATTATGCTCCTGATTCCTATTAGTGTGGTGCACGTGTGAGAGAGAGCGTGTCCGCATGGGGGCGAGCCATTGTGTGTGTGTGTGTGTGTGTGTGTGTGTGTGTGTGTGTTTGAGAGAGAGATAGAGAGAGAGGGCCGTGTGTCTGCCTTTGCCATTTGGTATAGTATCAAAAGTGCTTTTCTGAGCCATAAGTGTATTTTTCATACAAATTGTTGTGTGAATATATATGTGCACACAGTGTTGTGTATCACAGAATTTGCATGTACATGATTTTGTGTGAGAGAACCAGGATTATGGATTTATTTTCATAAGAATCATGATTTCCTAATCATCCTTACATATTTACTCACTGGTTGTGTTTTAGAACCCATGGTGGCATCCATCTCCTAGCATTTATCCACACAAATAGGTCAAATGCCTATCTTTTTTCTTAATCCCTTCCAGACAAAAAGTTAGCAACTCTAGGAATTGGAACCTCAGAGCAGCTGATGAACGAATTAGGATCTTGCAATGCCTGGTCACTAGGTCTCATCTGTGAATATTGTCCAGTCTGAGCTATTTTCTCTTTCCTTCTGACAGTTACTATTTGCCTTGAAAAACAGAATCTCCGTATTAAACTCTGGACCTAACAAAATCAATATTTGGGGAAATTCTATCAAGTTTCTGTTCCCCATCACTTGCAAGTGTCAGTGTAGGTGTCCTTTCTCTTGTCAGTGTAGGTCTTATGCTGTGGCTTTATGGCTTTGTTAATGTGGATCTTGGTTTAACTGATCAGGTATTCTCCATGCTGAGTAACTGAGATGTATATTGCACCTGGGGTCATCAATTAGTGAGAGAATTGACTTTATTTATCCCGAAACAGAGTTGGCATCATGACACCAACTCCATATCCCAACTGCTCTGTACCTCTGAGTGAATTCCACTCATGGAATTTTTCCCTAATGGCAAGACTTCTTTTGTGCTGATGCCATCAAAGCCTGTAGCCCTGTTAGGAAGGAGGCAAAAGTACATGTTGTAAAAAGTGTGTGTGGGGGGGGCTGCCACCAAAAACAGAAGCACAATACAAAGTTCTCTCTTCGACCTGACAAGTAGTAAAACGTTGCCAGTGTCTTGGCATCAGAACATTGCAGGCAGGACACGGGTACAGAGGGAAAGAGTGAGAACTTGACACAGGGCTTTCTTTTTTCTCTGCAGCTTTGTGTTCTTCATGATATGTAGCCCTATACTCTGTGTGTGTGTGTGTGTGTGTGTGTGTGTGTGTGTGTGTGTGTGTGTGTGTGTGTGTGTTCCCCCACCCCACCCTTAGGTTCATGTGAAACTGGGAGAGAAATATACAGAAGTATAGAGAAGGCTCTTATATTACTTTTTACAGTATTCTGCAGTACCACAGATTGGAAGGTCTTTTTTGCACCACTGGGCTTTAAAATGCCCTGTTCTGCTTCCATAAAAGACCAGGGCTTTCACTGAAAGGCATGAAACTGAAATACATCATGAAAATGTGTGATCCTGATCCTTGCGGGGAATGAGAAGAGCCCATAGGAAAGGATGCCCTCATCAGTACTCTCTTGTGCAGAGTATCTCCACAATAAGTCTGTGAGTATTTGGGGATCAGGTACATGGGGAATAAGCAACCCTGCCCTTTCGCACTACAGATGTGCCTGGTATTAGCAATGAAACTGTTGTATTGGGTTCCAGGGCGGTACTTCATCCTCCGCTCCTGATGTATTTACACTTATGGAACCAAACTGCTTGCCCTGCGAGTTTAGAATACATGCTTCGATACACTGTCATCTTGAGCATCCTAAAAGGAAAATATTCCTTTCAGTGAGCTTCAGGCCCATGGTGGCAAGGCTATCGAATGTGCCATTTCCAAAAGCTCAGAAGCACCCCCATATCCCATCACATTGGCCTCCATTTTTTCCTGAGTTACACAACATTATCATCCCATCACATTCTGAAATATACATGAAGTTGGCTGAATACAGATGAAATTGCACCATTTACAGCATTAATATTTCATGCTGTCTCAGCTCCTTGCTTTCTGGCTAAGGAAGCCAAGAATCAGAACCTTCACACATACAGGGTCTAGTTCCCTAGTGCCTCCAGGCATTGTAGTACACTGTGTGTGTGCACTCGCATGCCCAGGTAGAGGGAATGTGTGCCTGTCCAAAGCACTCTGCTGTAATTTTAAGACGTAATTCAGGCCTATGTTCCTGTCTGGCATTCTGGCTAGCAATTGGATTTTCTTGATATGAAGTGCAAGCTAGCATAGCTGAATGGTGGAATATTTTAGGTCTAAAATAGCCTCTAGGGAACCACTATCTTGCTAGTCAGAATTCCATCTGAATTTTTTTTTTTTTTGCCACTGGCACTACTTAGGGCATCATCTTTGTGCCATTTAATTCATTGAGTCCTAGCCTTACAAGCAGTGAGGTTAAGCAGAAAGTGAAACAGGACTAACCCTTCCCTTTTGGGTCATATGAGTTGGAAATGAGAGGCAGGCAGACTAGGAAGTCTGTTGGCTTTGCAAAGTTGTGTAGTTTGACAGAATTGCAAGCATGTGGTGCATTATGATACTAGGACTTTACGGAGATCTCTTGGATTAGAGGGTTTCGTTTTCAACCTGCTCCAGGGGGGTTGTCATGTTAGTCTAAAGCAGAAGACAACAAAGTATATTGTGGTACCTTAAAGAGTAACCAATTTATTGTTCCACAAGCATTTGTGGACTATAATCCAGTGGAAACCCAATACTACAATAAATTGGTTCATCTTTAAGGTGCTATAAGACTTTTCAAACAGATGGTTCTCATTTCAGATGCTTTTCCTGGACTCCAGTTCCAGGACCCATACCTTAGGTGAGAGCCTTAATCACAGTTGGTATGTCTCTTCTTACCGAGCCAGACTATGAATCTGTCCCCTGCCCTGTAATTCCATCCCTACAGTTATGCCAGACACGCTACAAAACTTGGCCAAACAAATTGTGGGTGTGGGAGACTGAAATTTCTTGGATGCCCTTCTGTTGTGCATCTTGGTGCTAACTGGGCAATTAACATAAGAAACAAAACCCAGACAGTAGGGTCTGGGCTCATCCTACCTGCTGCTGTCACCTACCTAGCCTACTGCTGGCTTCTGGCTCTTCATTCATTGGCAATGCTTGTGTGACTTCCCTTGCCAATAAATTATGTTCTGAGATGCAAATTAATTCTATGTAGTGAGCATCCGCTAGTGCTATAGATAACAGCTGCATGGCCCTGCCTACCTGGTCCCAAAGCTATACCTCCAGGGATCTGCTTTCTGCCAGAGGATGTGTCTCCCATGAGGCAGGGATGGGATGCATTCTTGCATACAGTAATTGCATGGTAGTTGCATGGCTGCCCAGGATCAGCACATGTTTCACAGTGGAAATTGATGCTGCAGTTGTCTTTTGCTATCTTGTATTACCTTTAACCAGCAGCATTGCAAGGGGGTGGGGGCTAGCTGGCTTTTCTGGGAACTTCAGTTTAGCAACCAGCCTCCCCAGCCCCATCAGACCCATTCTCCCTTCTCCATTCTCTCTTCAATGTGACTAGTGCTTGTTCCCACTGGCCAGGCTCTCTGTTTTGTATGGATGGTGCAATGTTTAGGGTAATGAAATATTCACAGGTCAGTGCTTTGCTGAATGATGGCAGGAGCCGTCAGTTCCTTCTCAGGGAGGCAGTTGCTTCCCTGGCGCGACCTCAACTTCCTGGCGACAGGCATTAGTGTGAAAAGGAGGCCAAATCAGAGAGGAGGCAGCATGCAAGTCTCCCAGAGAGCTGAGCTCCACTTACATGACACAGGGCCCAATCCTATCCAACTTTCCAGCACTGATGCAGTCGTACCTGTGCAGCATGTGCACATCCTGTACTGGTGGAGCAGTCACAAAGGCCTCTTCAAGGTAAGGGAACATTTGTTCCTTTACCTCAGGGCTGCATTGCAGCTGCATCAATGCTGGAAAGTTGGATAGGATTGAGCCTATCAGTCCCCACTGGCAGGGAGAGATAGTGGATGAATAAATTGATCTGTAAATGAGAAATGGCTAAATGCAAGGAGGGGCTCTTGGAAAAGAGAAAACCCCTAGTAAGAGGGAGCTCTAGGAGACTGCATTTATTTTATGTTTAAACATAAGAACATAAGAACAGCCTCACTGGATCAGGCCATAGGCCCATCTAGTCCAGCTTCCTGTATCTCACAGCAGCCCACCAAATGCCCCAGGGAGCACACCAGATAACAAGAGACCTCATCCTGGTGCCCTCCCTTGCATCTGGCATTCTGACATAACCCATTTCTAAAATCAGGAGGTTGCGCATACACATCATGGCTTGTACCCCATAATGGATTTTTCCTCCAGAAACTTGTCCAATCCCCTTTTAAAGGCATCTAGGCTAGACGCCAGCACCACATCCTGTGGCAAGGAGTTCCACAGACCGACCACGCGCTGAGTAAAGAAATATTTTCTTTTTTCTGTTCTAACTCTCCCAACACTCAATTTGAGTGGATGTCCCCTGGTTCTGGTGTTATGTGAGAGTGTAAAGAGCATCTCCCTATCCACTCTGTCCATCCCCTGCATAATTTTGTATGTCTCAATCATACAAAAAAATCATTTAAAAAATGCTGCAATAATAAGACATATCAAAGTTACTTACATCTGTAAGAATTGTTGTGTGCACACTTCTGATTATAGCATCCAAAGTTCTTGTGCCTCAGACATGGCATTTCTATCCCAAAACCTTCACACACTAAAATTCCCCCCAAGCCTTTGGGAAACAGGTTGCTTTTTTAAATCATCAATCTTTCATTACTTTTATGTCATGCAGAGATGAATGCAAGTGGGGTGGCTGTGGGGGTTGAGATGTAAGTGGGGGTGGCTGTGGGGGGAGGGGGCTCTTGGACTAAACTCTGCAGCTTAATAGCTTTTGTGCTGGGAACATAACACTCAGAGCATAGCTTTATCTGGCAGCCAGCTTTGCTTTGGCACAAGCCCAGAAAACACAGACACAGACTACAGTGCGTGCATGGAACCTGTGACGCCTCTTCGGCAGAGATGGACCAGACTTTCAGGACCCCAGTATTCCAAGGCAGTGGAAGGAAGGGTTTGACACAGGGCAACTTCCTTTGCACTATTTGCCTTCCTCTAACTTGTTAGAGGTACCCTGATCACTTCCAAAATAACAGGATATATGTGGACCTTCAGTTCTTTGTAGGTGTGTGCCAATATGCCAAATATTTGCATGTACGCAGTACATAATTGTTGAGTAAGGCAGTTGGTGGCACCCATGTGCCTCCTATAGTATACAGTGTGTTTGTAAACATGACATTCAAGGAGAACTGGGCAGAACAATGTGTTGTTTAGGTTTGCAGAATCTACTTATTCCCTGATTCAACTGCCCCATGATTCGGTGGGGGTGTGTGTGTGCTGATTTCAAAGTGATAACACCATGAACAAATTTAATTTTACCATGCAGTACTCTCTGTGCCCAGTTTCTCATTTGAACCAGGCTGCCTTGCCTGTGCATGCACACTTAGAAGGTAGATGTTGGGCTGGCCTGCAGTGCTCTTAGCAGCTGAAGATGCTGTTTAAATGAACAAGTGCCTTGAATGCCACACAGATGCATTCTTCTTGCCCCATAGTGTCACATTTTAAAATTGAGTCTGGCTTGCATTTAGGGGAGGATGAGAAGGCATGTCTTATTAACATCATCAGATGGCCCCTGCCAGGTAAGACCAAAGTTTTAAGTTCAGCATTCTGTTTCTCACAAAGGCCAAACCAGATGTCTCTAAGAACTCTTCAAGCAGACCATAAAGGCAAGAAATACCCTTCCTTTGCTCTTTCCCCACCCTCACCCAGCAACTTGTATTCAGAGGTTTATTGCCTCTAAACATGGAGCTTTCACATGACCTATCATCACTAATAGCCAAAGACCCTTTTTTCCTCCCCAGATAAGCTTGAGTGTCTCCTTATTCTGTCACCAGATGGGGTTTCTGTGTTCTGGTCCCATCCCTTGTCAGTGCATATACGTTGAGCTGAGTGGCTGTAACTCACCTTAAATTTTTGTTTTGTTTACAACACCATCCCTGTGCATGATGCTTTACAGAGTAATCACAAGAAGACTGGTCCCTGCCTCAAGGAATTTACAGTCAAAAACTCTTCACAGGAGAGGTATCTGTTTTTGTCTCATTTAGCCTGAGAATAATAATTTTTACAATTAGACTGAGAGACAGCAGCTTCCTCTTGGCTATCCACTTAAAAAAAAAACTGAATGGAGATTTGAGTCCTTGCACCCACTCTTAGTGCAGATTTCAGCTTCCTAGGTAAACAAACAGAAAGTAATAACAATTGTCTTCATGTTGTTGGGTAGAAGGAAGAGGTGTGATAGGAGGTGTTCTCTATCCTGAGCCCTCAGCAGAGGCTGCCTTCTAGCCCAAGAAGGTAGTGTCATCAGAACCCACAGTCTGAGTATAGATGCAGTTGTGCTGGTAGTCCTGGTTGGTTCCTTGGTAGTGAGATCTGTGCTGTGAAGGTTCAACTTCACTGTTAAAGGCAGCTTCTTTTTTCCCCAAATAAAAGAGGAAAAATGTTTAAAATGGAGTCATCAGGTGTGAGGCGACAGGCACCATAAGCAAAGTGCGGTGTCGGCAGGAACCAGCCCCACTCACTAAATGACTCGAAAGGGAATGGCCCCGTGTTTGTGCTGAGGCGGCAGGGAGAGAGCAAGCCAAGCAAGCCCAAAAACTCCATTAATTAAAGAAACTCGTTAATGAGGGACATTTAATCAGGGCCAGATTAGATCCAACTCTGAGCTTTGCCAGTGAGGCAGGCAGGACAGCGTGGGCCAGGTGCTGCAGGGTAGAGTAGCTTCCTTCCAGCCTGCTACTTGAAGCAGCCACCTGGATCAGTCATCATGTTATGGCGCTTTCACTTACATGTTACAGAGAAGATGTGGGGAGAGCTGGGGCTCAGTGGTGGCCATACGTTTCTCCGTGACTTGGAGTTTGGATGTCATTTTCTAGTCTTTCCGGTGTAAGGAGTGTGATAACACTAGGTACAGACGTGTTTCTTTCATATTGTGTGTGACAGTGCAAAATGTTTAAATCATATGCTGCAGTTGCATATGCTTGCTGGAATTCTTTGTACTTGGACAAATCATTGCTGGCCTGTTTGCATGTGTGGAGAGGTCAACGGTTTAAAAAAAAATGAATCCTAAGGAGTATATTCTTTATTTAAAGTAGCTCTCAACACTTTATACCACAAATGAGCAAGTAGGATGACACTGTGAAAAAGTGTTAGTGGCAGCTTTATTGTAGGAATTTATTTACTCTAGTAGTTTCTTCATTTCATAAAAAGTTCTTATAGCTTTTTTTCTCTAAGACTTTGTCAGCTAGTCAGAAACTTCCTGATGTATTAATTATGAGCATATGTAAGTAAATATAAGGTGTGCTAGAACATTATTCCTTTCCTCATATGATGATTTGATTTTTGTTTTGGATTTGGGGCTGTTTCACAAAATTGATGTTAGTTTTTGTAATTTATTTAGTATTCATGTACTGCAAACATCTGTCGCATTTGTGATGGATTGGTATTTCTAGGGATACATTGTCATCCTCCAGGAGTTGTAAAAATTCTTCTTCCCTAATCCAGCAAAAGAGAACTGCACAGATCTGTTTGTGTCACAAGTGTAGATGTTGCTATGCATCACTGTTTGCATTCTGATCCCATCCTGACCTCACTGGAGTGGCAGATTGTCTTCTGATGTCTGTGGAGGTGTGGATCCTCACTTGGGACCACTTGGTGGTTATACACAACTAATTACGACCACTGGTGGTTATACACAACTAATGCTCGTACCCACAGCTTGAGCTAGATTTTTCAAGTGTAAAGTGACCAACAACGCAGTCCTAACTAAATCCCCCCATTCGATGCAACTCCACCCCCAGAGTGTGCGCTGCATCCTGCAGGGGAGGAGCAGTCATGGAGGTCTCCGTCGGGTGAGGGAACATTTGTTCCCTTACCCAGAAGGAAGCCTCCATTGCTCAATGGGTCAGCTCAGAACTGTGCCAGCTACTTTGCAGGCACAGGTATGAGTAAGGGAGAGAGAACGGGGCAAGATAGGACAAGGATATTGGTGCAAGTCACTGCCACTGATATCTGCCTCCTTTCGCCCACTGTTCTGCCACCTCCCCTTCCAGATGCTCCCCCATTTCCCCCTCCCTTCCTATCTTCTGCACCCACCACTAGCTTGCTTGCTTCAGCACGTGCAGCAGGCTCCAGCAGTGAGACTGCAGCACCACCGTCTCTACTTCTTGTGGCAGCGCTGCCTATGTGCCATCAACTACCATTTTATGACAGCAGAACACTGTTCCGCTGTCATAAAATCCCCTGTGTGCTGGCCCCAATCCTAACTAACTAACCAATCCTAGTTAGGATTGGGCTGCAAGTCACGTCAAGATAGAAAACTCATTTTGAGTACGTGGAGTGGGGCTGTGGCAGATACCGCAGCTGGCGGTTTTCAACACAAACGGAAGGTTGGGGAGGAATTTTTCCCAGAAGCCCCCCAAATGCCAGAATCTCTTTCACACTGGTTCAGAGTTTCTTCACCACCTTGATTACCTTCTTATCTGAACTGTCATTCTTGTATTGTGTTTTTACCCCTAGGAATAAAGTGATGTGTCATTATAGCCAGTCAAATTTGGCTATTCCTGGTGGAAGAGGGTGGTGAATGGGGGACAGACTCAGCACCTGACTGTTAGCAACAGCTTTTCCATCTTGCTCTCCGCTTTTCCTCTCCCATTGGTTTATATGGAGATTTGGTAGGTTTCTGCTGCTTACTACCAAGGCTGAGGAACCAGAAAGAGAGAGGCCACCTTGCAGTGCCTCTCTCCTTGATGAAAGAGGGGCGTTCCAGAATTGGGGGAATTCCCATTTACACAAAAACCAAAACAAACAATAGCATGAAATGGACAGCCTGAAGAAGCTGGACAAACTGCCCTCTCTTTAATAATTGACACCAGGCAGGTAATCAGTAAAAATAAAAGGAATTTATTAAATAACAAATGTTTGACTTCAGGGACTCTAGCTCCTATCCCTTACTACAGATTGGCAATGTGATACTAAAAAAAAAAATTGATGGACATAACTGAAACCCGGAGACAATATGGCAAGGTTATCTGCCCTGCATCAAGGCCTTCTAGATGGTGTCTTCCCATTGTAGAATCTGAGATGAGTGAGCTGCATTCCAAGTCTGCGCTGAACTGACAGCTTTCTCCCACTTCATCTCAAGTAAAAGCAATGGTAGCCAAAGGAATGATTCCTCTTTGAATGGGAACAAAACCAAATGTAAGTGGGAAGGGGGCACAGAAGATCAAAAAGCAGGGTGTTTCAAAATTAAAATAGAGCTGACCAAGATGAGTGATCAGCAAAAATTGGTCACAGAGCTTAAAAGGCAAACAAAAAGTAAAATAAGATTCCTGAACACAGCTGGGCTGGGTGAGCCTTTTGTTAATGCACTTACATAGGGCATCAGATGACAAACCAGAGGCAACAATCCAGATCATCTCTGTGCATGACTAAAAAAAATCTAGGTTTGCCTATTTCATGGGGACATCCGATTGGATGAGTTCGGACCATCTGGGCATCCCCTTCCACTGCTTTACTTAATCAAGTGGACTTGGGTGCCTAATTAGTGGGCGCATGCCAGTCTCACCAGGAGGGCTTGCCAGAATCTTTTGTTACTGGGGAACTCTAGGCGTGAAGCTGCAAATCTGAATAATTCTTGTCTGGGATCCATGTGGCCCTTCAGCAACAGTGCTGAATTTGAAAAGGAAAGGCTACTACTGAACAATGTCTCAGCCACTTTCAGGATACTGAGACACTACACTCACCTCTGGGAGTTAGAAAAGTCAAAAGTAGGTTAGAATTAGGGGGAAATTAAGGATTTTTGTCACACTATGTGATCGTGATCTCACTGAGGGTAAACAAAGCTAATTCTGAATGAGGGCAAACATTGCCCACCTCTAGTGTGAGTCAATGTCTTTTGCCCTTAGTAGCATTGTTACATTGCCAAATCTATTCATTGTATGATAAGTCATTTGGTTTGGGGGGGGGGGGATTTTTTTAAATGACAACAGATCAGTGGTCATTCAGGACTGTGGACAAACACTGAAATATTGCACTTGAATGCCAGTACCAAGGAGCCTGTGGGGAGATCATGATTATGAAGTTGTGTAGTGAACACACTTTGAGCCTTCATAGAACATTGATAAGGATGGAGGAACATGGGTGCAAAGTGGAAGGGACCATTTTGGCTCATTCTTAAATTAGAGGCAGTCTTCCACTTCGTAGCTGTTGCAGAAGGGTTGGAAGGTCTTTGAATGGAAAGAGAGAGAAGGGATGGGCAAAGAATACCTCCTTGCAGTACAGTTATTTTCTTGTTCAAAACCAGTCGTTTGTCTCCTTCCACTTCCAATCCTGCATTTGATGGATTGGTACACAAAATTCATAAAATCATGTGTTTTCTATATTTCCCTTTTGTAGCATTTGGAGGCTCAACCCTAGGTGCCTGCCACTTGTAGTCATTTTTTAAGTCAATGGAGCAGGCAAATACTTTCATCTCTTTTTGGTGTTTGTGTATTTAGTGTTGAGTGTTTATATTGTAAAGATCTGGCCAGGAAGAAATCAATTTTGTCCTCATGGCTTGTTGTGTGTTTCTTTAGTTCAAGAGTGGGCGACGTAACATTCCACAGAGCTGTATTTTTATGGATGCTTGCACAAAGATTAGTTGTGACCTGTGCTGAGTCTCCTCTGGCATGCATCATGTTCTTCCTGGCTCGTGTTAGCAACTTGGAGTGTCACAGACTCTTCCTTTTTGTACTTCCATCTGTTTTATACAATGCAGCTCCATAATGGCAGCCAGTGGTATTTCTGCAACACATAGAGTAAAACCTCCAAATGTGGACATAGCTCTAGAAATCCTCAGTTGACATGCCTCTTTTGGCTCCTTTTGCCCAATTCACCGGGAGTTATTTGAGAGAAGTGAGTTGATGGACTGAAGAAGCTGCCAACTTTTACACTTGGTATTATGTTATCTGTATTTTGAGGATGTTGCAGCCTACTGCTGTTGCAACTGTGGAAAATGGCAGAGTACCTACAGTTTCTCATCAGGGATCCCAAACTCAAAAAGAGTAATATTTATTACTATTTGTGAGTCAGAAACTACATTTCATCTTCAGGAACAATAATAAGCATCTATTTAGATAGGATTTAGTTAGACCAATGGTGAGCTTTAATAAATGTCAATCCTATTAAAACATTTGGTAGTATTGCATGTATCACCAAGGACAGGTGGCCCTTTTGTTTCATGGACAGAAAGGAATGTTATGTGTGGCCAAATAGTTCCATTCCTTTGAATGGTGGGATAGGGTTGTTTTGGAGTTAAGGATCTTTTGGAATAGTATCTGAAAAATTGCAGGGAAATATGTAAAACAGATACCATATACACATACACATGTTCTCCAAGAAAAATGTTTTCTTACAAAAAAACGTATTTTCTAATTCATAACCATGTTAAAAACAAGCAATTTAGATTGGTGTTTCTCAGCTGATGTACCACTTCACATGGTCCACTGGAAGTAACAGGCTATGATGTCTTCACCAGTTACTTCTGGATTGGGAGGCCAGTCACAATGCAACAAACTCTTGTAAGAGGCTCGGGCTGCAATACTAACCACACTTTCCTGAGAGTAAGCCCCATTGAACAAAATAGGACTTACTTCTGAGTAGACCTGGTTAGGATTGTGCCCTCAGTCATCCAGGGAAGGCAGCCCCACACACAGAAGTGATCGTTTCCTATTGCTGCCTCTGAAAGTCAGAGCATCCTGTATATTCACAGAACTCCTCCTGTCACAATCAAAATGGTCCCTGCACACAAATACCCAAAGGAACGTTCAGGATCTGGATCATGGCACATCATCTCCTCACCACTACTACCAGTACTTTTCCAGTTGAACATAACAATAAAAACTCACTTCAAATATTCCTTCTAAAACCAAATGTGCACCAATACAAAATGATGGCATGCACAAGTTGAGCCTACTTTGTAAATTAGTATTAGATACGCAATTAAAATTGCAGAATTGGAGTTTTTTTTATTGCAGAAAAAAAACTGTGTAATTCCAGAGCCTCAGGGCCTGATCCTGAACTTGGCATGCCAGCTCACCAAGTCGCAAACATGCCATAAGGCTTACCACGGGCCCGCACTAGGCTAGCTCTGCCGCTGGGCCTGCAGTCCATCGCAAAGCACTCCATGCAAAGCGTGGGGCGGCAGAGAGGTAAGACGGGGCAGTGGGGAGGCATTCCGGGACAGGTGGAGGGCAGAGAGAAGGCATGGCAGGGGGAGGGAGCGGGATAGGAGGGAGAAGAGACTGGCCCTGTGTCAGCAGCCCAGCACAGGGCTCCTTGATTCTGCGCCTGCTAAGAGCCACTCCAGAATTGAATAGCAGGGCTACTTCACTTACACAGGGGAAGGGGACAAAAGTCCCCTTCCCCTGAGGAGCTGCTGGTGGCTGCCTGGTGTGCTCAGAATCCTGCAGTAGCCATTTTGGCGCCGTGGGAGCCCGCTCACCAGGCAACTCAGGATTTGGCTGTCAGTCAGTAACCCGAGGATGCCACGCCTGGCAGTGTTGGTCCCTGAGCATCATTCTGTGCCTATCACCATCCCTATTGCATAGATTTATTTTTCCTTTAAGGGCATCAAATCTGCCTCAGCCACTTTGCCCTTAGCAAGAGACACCTAACTTGGGACACTTTCATCTCTGCTCATTTGCTCTAGCACTAAAACTGTCCAGGTATTTCCAATATGCAAGGAGTTTAGCATCACATGGCCTCAGATGCTGCTGTACCAGTAACCCCTAATATATGTGCAGATACACCTATCTCCTTTTGTCTCCCATTTCCCAAGGAAGTCCAGGTACTGATGTGGTGTATGAAGGAACTGAGTAAAACTTGAATGATTTCAATCTTTTTTTAAAACCTCAAAAGGTTTGCTTCATGTATACGTTTGTGTTAAGCAGCAAGTCCCAGGTGAGAGGACTCTGCCGCATTCTCTGGCCACCAGCATGTGACTGGGAATAGGACACTCTATGGACAGGGCCTGGGGTGGAAAGGTTTCTCTCTGCAAGCAGGAAACGCTGCGTGCCCAAGTCTGTCCCACTGTGATCTTGCTTTGTCATAAATTAACCACACACACAATTAAGGAGCCTGTCTCAGCTCCAGGAGCTGCGGATGTATTTCATCCCGAGAGAGAGAGGCACTGCTGTGTGAGGCTATAAAGTATCTGAGAACAGAACTCAGGCTCCTAGCAGAGGGGCTCATGGCTGTTTGTCAGCACAAGGCGAGGGATGCAGTGCTGAATGGGAGGCAGGGGAAAAGTAGTAAGCAGTGAGGTGTGAAATGGTGTGATTGTGTGCAAGTGAGGGAAAATGTACTTGAGGAGGGACAGTACTCTGGGCAGGATGATGCCTGGGAGATACCTGTATACCTCTGCAAGGTGGTTGTAATGATTAGTGGGTTGCTCCCTTTATGGGGATCATATCAACACATCACCACCAAAACCACAAGATATTTCACACTAGCAGCTAGTGGCTAGGATGGCATGGGAACTTTTCACACTATGTGGAAGATCCACCGGCAAGCCAGTCTACACTTTACAGGAGCAGCCACTGTGTTGAGGGTGGCCCACAGCCTAATCCAAGCGAACACAACAGCAAAACAGAAGTTCTGCTCTCATGAATGGCCATACAAAGGTGCGCACACAATGTGCCACTGCCAGCTATTTTGCTACTGTCACTGCAAACAGTGGCAGTGTCAGTGGCCACTTGCCACTCACAGCTACCTGTGGGAGCACAGGTCAGCTGGCACAAGGAGTGGGCACTGGGAGGAATGGAGCAGGAGGGGGAGGAAGAGGGAGGTGTGGATCCCTACTCAAGTTGGTTAGGATTGGGCACTCAGTTAACTTTGGCTATGTTTACATTTTAGCATTGGCCAAAGTTAACCGAGTGCCCAATCCTAACCAACTTTCCAGCACCGGTGTAGCTGCAATGCAGTCCCAAGGTAGAGGAACAAACATTCCCTTAACTTGAGGAGAGCTTCGTGACTGCCCTCCCCACCACATGATGCAGCCTGTGCCCCGCTGGCACAGCTTTAACAGTGCTGGAAAGTAGGATAGGATTGGGCCCTAAGTTACATGATGAATTTGTGGAGCTCCCCAGGTTAGACCCAAGTCAGAGGGGGCACCTCCCTTGTACTTACAGCTCCCACTTGCTGGATCTCCAGGTCACCCCACTCCCCATATGGGATGCATCCTGCTGCCTGTCTTGGAGAGCCTTTCTTTGTTGCCTCAGATTGGCTTTGAGAGGGGAGGGGGTTGTAGAGCATTGGCTTCCTCCTTCTCCACAGGACAGCCTGACAGAGCCCTCAGCCTTGCCACTGCCTCATCACTGGCAGTGACTGAACCCTTTTTTCTGGGAACTGCCTTATAGGCCAGTGCAGCCCCGCTCCCTTTCCAACCCTAGTGTCCATATCACCCTAGCGATCCAAAAACTTGCCTTAGGAGAGGCACAAGGCATCACAAGGTCCAGTTGTGACCCACCTCGTGGCTGCAGTGTTTGCTGTGGGATTAGTGACTGGCTTGGTAGTAGTGCACTACTGGTATGTCTAGGTCTGCAGTTCTCAGGGAGTTTGGGGACTGCAGTAAATCCTTGCAGGTGAGGGGGAAAGCAGCGTGGGTGGGGGGAACACAGTGACACAATCCCCAGGATCGCGCTCCACTTCTGGTTTTGCGGAGGCGGAGTGCATTCACTTCGCTTTCACTTTTCAAGCTGCAGGGAGCCCTGCAGATGCTCGCACAGGGCTCCCCGCACCCCCCGACAGGCTGCTGCAGGGACTGGTGAGTAAATGCCAGTCTCTGCAGCCCCCTTAGTGACGCAATCCTCCCCCTGCCCCCACCCATTAAGGGGAAAGTGGCCAGGGCCTTTGGGCTGAGGCATAACGATGCCCCAGTTTGAATAGCTCTGGTCTAGGTGACCCCAGCATGGGGCTCAATGGCTGTACCCAGGGAAGGTTTGGTGGGATTAAGAATGGGGGCAGCAATGCTGATCTTGAAGGGGTGTCTAATATGGAATGTGCTGCCACCATACTTCCTCGTATGCAAACCAAAACAGAAAGAGGCATCTGGTTACACAGATAGGTCTACTTACAACCAAATCCTATGGAGGATTGGGATGTCACACGGAGAAGTTTACAACAGCAGAAGACACTTCTGCTGGTGTAAAATGGCTGCCAGTGCAACGAGCAACAGGTGGCAGAACTGCAACTCTGCCAACAGACCCCACCCCAGCCACTGGACCAGGTTAGGTTGTGGGGGGGGGGCAGATTAGGAGGGTAGGAGGTGTTTACCTGCATGCATGTCCTGTGCCAGTGTGCTACCCCCTTCCTTGCCTCCCAATGCAGCCCTTTTCTCTCCTCAGATTTGCCCTTACTCAAGAGCTGGCACAGGTCTGAGATCCATTGTCTGAGCAGAAGGCTTACCCAAAGGTGAGGGAAAATATTTTCCCTTACCTCTCCCAAGCTGCCTGGTTTGCCCCAACCCCATAGGATGCACCACAAGCCTTTTTGGTGGGGAGATTGGGCTGTTAGAACTGATATAAAATGTATTCATCCATCCTGGGTCACATTTTTTCTATTTCACTATTTTACCCTCCTCAGAAATACTTTATTCATGTAACATAGTACCAAGCAGAATTTCAGGTTTACTGGCTGCCATTTTAGAATAACCCAGAGCAAAACTAATAATCTTAAACGATGAAGAGCCCAATCCTATGCATGTCTACTCAGAAGTAAGTTCCATTGCAGTCAATGGGGCTTACTCCTAGGAAAGTGTGGATAGGATTGGGCTGGAAATAATTTGAGCTCTATTCTGTTTTCCCTAAATAAAATCGGGCATATTAAAAATGCAAATTTAGCTAAAACACTGACATAATAAATGCTGTAGGTCAGAGGAAAAGTCTTTAAAAAGTGGAACTTCATTTGGACTTAGTTCCCTCTGTTTAGTTTTCTCTTTTCAGTAAATCTGTGCCCTGTATCTGGCAATGTTATCTCAACAGGAAAATCCTGTCTGTGTTGTGTGAATTGGTTCTCTCTGTCTGTCTTGAAAAACAATATCCTTTTTTACAGATGGAAAGGTCCATTTCAGATGATGGTGGTTATAAGTTGGGTGACTTTGAATAAATCAGCAGTGTTTTAGTTATCATTTCAGGGTAATCTGTCTTGTGTATCTGATCCCAGGTGGATGCCAGGGGAGAGATAATAGAAAGGTCTACAGTTTTCTCTGTACTCTCCTGCCACCAGGAAACTTTTAACCAAATAGCATCATGTTCAAGTGATCAGTATGAAAGGTTCTTATACACATGTGGGAATTTTTCCATCCCATCTTTTCTCAACTCATTATTCAGAAGTGGCATTACCTTATTTTCTGGGGAGACTTCAGCCCTTTCAGAGCTGAGATGTGAGGAGAAGAATGTTTTACTGACACCCCCTTTTTCCTCCCCCCATCTGCTTTCAAGTCAGCCTTTTCTCAGCCTTGCTTCCTCCTTTCTTCCATGAAATGCAACTCAGCAGGTTGCCCACTCTTGCTGAAGGCTCTCTGTTGGCTCTCTTGTCTTGGAATCAGTCACATCTCTGTTGCCTAAATGACCAAGTCACAGTCCTCTTTTTCAGTGTCTAAATCAGGCACCTGTTGAACTACTGTGGCAGCTTCATTTTCAGGGCCTGTGGTAGTTCCTAGTGCCTCTTCTCTATTTGGGATGTTTTACCACCACTATGGGAGATGAGGTGAATGATCCTAGGAGCAGAATGAACAGGCAGGCACATTTTCGAGTAAAGACCAGTTTGGAGGCACAACCTTTTTCTAGCAGACCTGACCTTTCAAAAGGTGTCTGTGCTTTGTCGAGACAGTTAAAAAACATTAATATTCTGGACACAAGTATTGATCCCCCCTCCCATTGTTATTCCCATCTAGAATAAGCAAGAGCTGAAATTGCCTCCTACTTGTAGCAAGACCCTGGGGGTAAAAACGTCATCATGCTTCTCATCTCCAACATTTGATAACACCCCACTCCCCTTGCTGGCAATAAATTGAAAATCCACAAAGAAGCATGTGAGCACATGGGTGTGCCTCTGGGACTTTCAGTGGTTACATCATAGTTACATCACCACTGTGCATATTTGTGTGTGTTTGTGTGTCACAAGTATAGAAGCTGCAAAATTTGGCATCCTGAGAATATCAGTTTCTTCTTCATGGTTTCTGTAAACAGGTCATGCCTCGAACTGGGGTTCCATTCCAGAACACCTAGTGGATTAAAAAAAAAAATAAGTGGATACCAAATCAGTGGAAAAATAGTTTTAAGGACCCACTTCCAGGTTTCCTGCTCCTACATTGTTGCCCCAGAATGCCTTGGTATAGATACTATACCACATCTAGCCAACTAGATGGGGTGAATAAAGGAATCTAATGGAATGAAATTATTATTTAACAGCGTAAAGCTAGGAAATGGGATTTTGTTATTTTTTTTTCCTTATTACAAGACATTTAAAGGTGGATTCTGGTATCAATGGTGAGTCAAATCAGTGGATACCGAGATCCCACCTGTATGCACATATGTAGGCAGATCAACACCTGTACAGAGCTTCATTCGGAGCTTTTTAGACTAGAATTTTGGAAGACTTTGGTGTGAGCCCTCCCCATCTGCAGCAACTGTGCATGTCTAGATGGGCATACCTTCCATTACAGTTCTTCTTTGACCACCATAGCAGTAGAATTGTGAGGGGGCAGGTCTTGGTATTTTTCCGCATGACCTTGACCTCTTCAATTTTACTTCTCTTTTCTCATATAATGTATTTCAACCTTTCCCCCCCCCTTTTCCATTTTCTGTTATATCATGGTTTTCTTGCTGTTTCACTATTGTCTTCCTGAGCTAGCCTGCAGACCGAGAGTATTCCAGGTATTGTTTAAGAAGTGCAAAATTTCAGCTTCTGTTTGTGACATGCCATTGTTTGCTGCTTAACGTAGAAAACTGTAGAAACCCCTTTAACATGTGTGGACAGAGTCTGGTGCAACCTCAGAAGTCAGAGAGAAACTGGGTAAGGTTTCTAGGGAGTGGGTCTTGATTGTATGGTACTGGTCCTCTTTACCTGGCCCTCTGCAGCCCACCTGTCTTTAGGCACTGTGCCCTTTACTCCTGTCGTTCTCCCAGTGCTTGCCAAACAAATTCTCTGAAAACCAAGATAAAGTTGCACACGTCTGCAAATGTTTTCAATTTGCATCATTTTTTTTTTCTGACTTCAGAATTTGGGCTATCAAGATGCAGTATTTGGGGTTTCTTTGGATGAGGGATTGGCCCAACATAGCACAGACTTTTGCTTGTGAAGCACACCTTTAATGATAGCCTCACACTAAGAGAAGATGACTGTACCTCAGAGTACAGTGGACAGACTTAGACAGGCTATCTTGGATGAGAGAGAGAGTGGATAACCAGCCACAGTCAAGCTCTTGACTGCTCCTGGATGTCTAGACCAGGGGTGCCCAAACCCCGGCCCAGGAGCCACTTGCGGCCCTCGAGGCCTCTCAATGCGGCCCTCAGGGAGCCCCCAGTCTCCAATGAGCCTCTGGCCCTCTGGAGATTTGTTGGAGCCCACACTGGCCCAACACAACTTCTGTCAGCATGAGGGTGACTGTTTGACCTCTCGCGTGAGCTGTGGGATGAGGGCTTGTTGTTTCACATCTGTGATGCAGTAGCAGCAGCAAAGGAAAGGCCAGCCTTGTTTTGTGCAAGGCCTTTTATAGGCCTTGAGCTATTGCAAGACCTTCATTCATTCATATAAGTTCATCTTTAATATATTCATTTATGAAAACTTATGTAAATTTATTCAAATTTTAAATGTAAAATTAATTCTTTTTTTCCCCTGGCCCCCGACACAGTGTCAGAGAGACGATGTGGCCCTCCTGCCAAAAACTTTGGACACCCCGATCTAGACTATGTGTGTTTTTTGCATTGTGTCTCCACAGGGCAACCAGGACGCCACGGCTCCGCCTGACGCAATGGCCCAGCCCTACCCTCCAGCCACATACCCACCACCCCCGCAGAATGGCATCCCTGCAGAATATGCTCCTCCGCCACACCCACACCCAGCACAGGACTACTCGGGGCAGAGCACAGTACCTGAGCATGCCTTGACTCTCTATACGCCAGCACAGAGCCACACTGAACAGCCAGGCACTGACGCCAGCACGCAGTCCATAGCAGGCACACAAACAGTACCGGTAAGTGACAGTGCAAAATGACATGGAACGGTAACCAACCCTGGCATGAAGAAAGCCTGTTCAGTGGGTGCTTAGGTTAGTTGAGGAAAGTCAGGTATGAAAGAAAGAGGGAGAGGTATCTCTGCAAGCATGTAAAGCAGAAGCGGTTAACTAGAGAATCCAGGTATAAAAGCCCAAACACATGAGAAGCCCAAACAGAAAACTCAGAGCCCAATCACTATCTCCCAGCTTCATCTACTTCACAGGGTTGTTGTGAGATAAAATGAGGGGAGGAACTATGTTTACCACCCTGAGCTCCCTGCAGGAAGGGTGGTATAAAAATGTGAAAAATAATAATTAATATCCTCTCCCCCCCCCCTTGCCGCTTTGTATCCAGTGGGATGGGGATGGGGAGTTGGAAAGGGTGGCTTGGGAGAGGAAGGGGAATTATTTCCCCTTAACCTTCCATAAGCCTCCCGCTCCACAGTGGGTCTCCTTGGACCTGCACTCTTGAGCTGGCACAAGTCTGAGGAGAAAGGGGCTGGGTGTTCCTGGATGGAGGGGACAGGATCCGGCACATGACATTGCTGCTGCCTCCTGCTCCTCCCCAGCCTGTCTTCCCTCTTCCCCAACCACCTGCCATGACTTCCTTACCCAGTCTGGCAGTGGTGGTGCAACCCAGCAGCAGAGGTGTAGTGTGACTGCCTCTTGAGGCAGCGCTCACAAAATGGCCACTGACAGAGCATTCTGAGCTCCATCTGCAGCCATTTTGCAACAGCAGAACTCTCTTTGGCAGAGAGTTCAGCCCAGTCCTGGATAGTCTTAAGGGGCAGAGCTATAGGCAAGCGGGCAGACAGAGGCAACCTTCAAGCTCCTCTGTCTCATCCTGCTCCGCACTCGAACTGAGGCTCAGAAATAGCAAGAAGTTGGGGTCAAGATGGAGCAGGGCTGAAACAGCAGAGGGCTTGTGCAGTAGGGGAAGGTTCATGGAGGCAATTACAGTATCCCACTGCCCCCATGGGCGTTTGTGGCTCAGTGCTTAAGTTTCCTGGCTCCCCTCATGTCCCTAATCACTTGTAATCTACCTGCTTGGCTGCCTGCCAATCCCATCGTGCCAATGATGTGGTTGTAATGCAGCTTGGCGGGGAAGCGCTGAGTGAGCAATTCCCAGCCGTTTCTCAGTCCCCAAATGCCAGGCTGGCTCCCTGCCACCACGCGGCTAAGAGGCATGTGCTCTGCCTCCCCACATGGCTATATGCTTGCTGGCCCACATGAAAAGGCAGGGTCAAGCCATCACCTAC
This sequence comes from Tiliqua scincoides, assembly GCF_035046505.1. Lineage (NCBI taxonomy): Eukaryota > Metazoa > Chordata > Lepidosauria > Squamata > Scincidae > Tiliqua > Tiliqua scincoides. Next base: position 151,885,335 of record NC_089822.1, read on the forward strand.
AGCACACAGCCTCTCTCCACCAATAGGCATGTCTGCTTCAATCCTTAGCCTGTTTTCTCACACTTACTCATAAAAACAATTATATTGAACATTTTCAAAACCCGTGTTCAGTGTTCAGAGCACTTTAGGACACTCCTTGCCCGGTAAGGTAAGCCAGTGTTGTTTTCCCCATGTTGTATTGTGGGTTGGAAGTGGGGCTTGAGGCAAAAAGAATAGTGAGTAGCCTTGCTAGTGGGTGAGATTTGAACTGGGGACTTCCTGGCTAACAGTTTACTCGCATAGCCATTGTACTATCCCTATACGTCATGGAAGGTTGGCGGCCATGTAGCAGCACAGCAAGAGTCGTACATGTGCATGTACACATGCGCGCGCACATACAGAACACTTGAAACAATGGTAGAGTCGCAGCAGAAACTTCTTTCCTTCCAGCAGACAGATGAAGCGGCACAGACAGACAGCCAAACACTACACCCGCCAGAGAGTGGCTCCGACAAGCAGCAGCCCAAGCGGTTACATGTTTCCAACATCCCTTTCCGCTTCCGGGACCCTGACTTGCGGCAAATGTTTGGGGTGAGTTCATTTCCCACCCCTTGCCCCTGGAAAGATGGTGGGTCCCAGGCAGTGGTACAGGCAGAGCAAATGCTGCTGGAACCAGTGGTGTTACCAGACCTGCCTCCACGCCCTGCATCCTGAGCAACCTCTGCACAAATGTTCTGCAAACAGCTGCTGCTAATGCATCCAAATAGTTGCTGTGCCTGCCTTGCAGCATGTGATGAGAAGTGCAGGTTCTCTCCCTTTTTGCTCAATATTTGCCAGAGCTCCCTGGCAGGCACTCCCTTCTGCTCTCACCTGTGCCCAGAACCCTTCTGCTCAGGTAAGCCTGGACCCCAGTAGGGTCACCCAGTCTCCTTGCCCAGTCCAAGCAAGGGGAAAACTGAGCAGCCCTTGGTAGATGCTGTTTGAAAGACAACATGTCTGTCATATTGTTGGAGTGCTCTCAGAGCTGGAGGTGGGTTTCATTGGTCTATGAGAGTACAGAGAGTGATCTGTATGGATATGTCAGCAGACCATATAAGCGTTCGTGGATATTTTATCCCCTGAGAATGGCCTCGTATTCCAGAAGTTGCCTGGGCACTGAGCCTCTTGGGAATAAATCAGAGCATAAAGGGAATACATAGCCAAACTGGGATGGAAAGCGAAGGATTACCTGGCTTCCATTTTCACCTTCAACTTGTCCTTTTTTTCCCAGCAATTTGGAAAAATCCTGGATGTTGAGATCATTTTCAATGAGCGTGGCTCCAAGGTGGGTTCAACATGTTGATAGTGTGGTAGAGCCCAAACCTCACTGTGGGTACATCTTCCTGGGGCCAGAATACCCCCTCAGTTCTTCACTCCTGCCCCTCCAGGAGGTCCCTTTACCATTTCCTCTCTGTGCCTTAAGTTGCCCTATTGGTTTCTAACAAATTCAACCCTGCAACTGTGGACTTGGGATTTCATTTTGGTTTTAGCTTTCCTGTCACTAATGTACTGGACAAAGATACTTACTATATACAAGTTTATATATACTGTCCTTCAGATTGTAAATATGCATTAACTACATGCAATGCAACTTTTTAAGGACCCAATCTTATACAGTGCACACTGGCTTACTGCTGGTGCGTACTGTCGCAAACATGCCATAAGGCACGTCTGCAGCCCTCAGCGCCAGTCCAGCGCTGGGCTAGCACCAGTGGATCACCACTGCTCCACCGGTCTGCAGTTGTGTGGACTGCTGGGTGGCAGAGAGGTAGGTGGGGGCAAGGGGAAGGCAGGGAGGAGGTGTTCCAAGGTGAGGGCAGGCAGAGGGAGGGCAGGGTGGAGACATGTCAGGGGGAGGGAGTGGGGTGGGAGGGAGGTGGGACAGGTAGAGCTTTGCTCCACCGGATCCTAAGCCTCCATTTTGGGCCACTGGCCTGACACGGAGGCTCTTGATTCTACGCCAACCCTTGAGTCACCATAGAATTGAGTAGCCCCATTGTAGGGCTACTCACCTTACCTGGGGGAAGGGGACAAAAGTCTCCTTCTCTCAAGGAGCTGCCAGCGCTGCCCAGGTTGCACTCAGGATGCAGTGGCAGTCATTTTTGAAGCTGCTGCAGCCACAAACCTATCAGCTAACAGGAGTTTAGGCAGGAAAACAGTTTAAAGCAGGAAGAGAACCACCCTACTATGGTAAAATTAAGAAATAATTCTTACAAAATCATATATATACAGGGGTGCCGTGATATCTGTGGGGGATGTGTTCTTGTCCCATAGATAAGGGGAACCCCCCATGCGCGCACACCCATTTAGTAATTCGAAAGCTTGCTGCTCTGTTTTTTGTCTTCCTTAAACCAAACCCTGTAAGTCTACAGACTTACAGTACTTTTCAAGCTGCCTCCTGACAACCAGAACACTTAAAAAAAAAAAAAAAAACTCAGAGGAGGTCAGCAGGAAGTGACCTTGACGCTTTCTGTTGTCATCTTTTGAGTTTTCCCAAGTGTTTTTTTTCAAGATATGGGATCTGCAGATACAGGGCCCCCCTGTATGTACATGTGGGTATAAAAGTATATTTATATTTAATTATTTATTAAAATAAATTTTAAATATACGAATATATTAGGGGCGCAGTCCTAACTTGCCATAAAGCACTTTCACCCCACTCTGGAGGCAGTTAGGCCAGCACGAGGAACTTGTGCCAGCCTCCCCACGTTGTCACAAGTCCCAAGGAAGGTGAGTTTGCATCGGCCAACCTTGGCCAACACAGGTGTCTGGAAAGGGCAGGGAGGAGGGAGGAGGGAGGTGTTCCACGGCAGGGGGTGACTGGGCAGCAGGCATTCCCAGGAGGCAGGGCCAGGATCCAGGGATTATGCCAGTTCCTAGCCCCATTCCTGGGCAGCCTGGGCCAGCCAAGGGATGTTCAGATTTGTGCCACCTCTGGAGGTAAGGGGGTGATTCCTCTTGCCCCAGGCTGAGCCACTGGATGCCTGAACCTTGTGCTGGATACAGCGCAGGCCTGCTGGCTCACCTGTTCCAGTACAAGTTAGGATTGCGCTGCACTAATTTAAATAAGACACTATTACTTAATTTTTCCAAGCCACATGACAGTTTAAGTAGTGACTCTTAGAGCCAATCTAGTTGTTATGCAGATGATCTATGTTCAGATCTCCACTTAAAAGCAATACAGGAGGAAGCAAACTGTTTATTTCCCCTTCTGAGGGGAGACTACAAAACAGTTATCTCTCTCTTTTCCCCAGTGAGCTTAATACCAGGTTGAGCAAAGGGGAGGAGACTAATGAGGGGTGGGATTTCAGTTAGAGAAATGGAGTGAAGGAAAAAGTATGTCCAGTGCCATATCCCTGAGTCAGTCCCACCACCATCAGTGACAGCTGCTTTTGGAAAAGCCATTGAGAGATCCAGCTATATCTCTTCCACATTACATCTACCTTAGCACTTAGTCCTATTAAAAGAATAAGCACTTCCCACAACGTCCCTTCATTGTCCAGAAAATGAATACTATCTGTCTCCAGTCTTTTTGTATTGAAGGGATCCGTTGCAAGTAACAGGATCTCAGCACAAAGCTTGCTTATATCCATTGTCCACCTGGGTCCCCATCCCCTTAGGGAGTGGTAATGCCTTCTACCACCTCTCATCCTGCAACCATCACCTCTTGGCAAGCCAATTCAGTGTCTGTCTTACTCCTCTCTAACTTTCCCCTCCCCTTCTCCTTGCTTTGCCCCTTTCCCCCCAGTCCTTGGGGTGGTTTGGAAAGTCCACGTCCTGCCTCTTCTCCCAGGCCCTGGGAGGCTCTGTCTCTGCTGCTCCTTACTCACCCCTTTTCTCTGTCCTGTCCCTCCCACCCTTTTTCATCCTTCTCTCTTCCTCCAACCTCTTTTCCTTCCCAAACTCTTTCTCTCTCTCCTTTTCCCTTTCTCTCCCCCACTCACAGGGTTTTGGGTTTGTAACTTTTGAAACTAGTGCAGATGCCGATCGGGCACGGGAGAAGCTGAACGGCACCATCGTAGAGGGACGCAAAATTGAGGTGCGAACAAGTGCACTGCCTGCTCCGCGTCGGGCATTAGGAGTCACACCTTCTTCCCCACCCACCCCTTTTGACCATTCCTGCCTTCAGGATCTCATGGAACAAGCAGGCGGGCGAGTTGATGTTGCATGTCCTGTGCTGGTGACCACCCTCCCCCCCCCCTTCGGTTGAGAGAGAAGGGGAAGAAATGCAGGGTGGAGGGAAAGAAAGGCAGAACCTCTCCAACAAGAGTCTGCTGGCAGCTGAGGAGAAAGACTGAGTTTAAATTGCTTACATAAATAGATAGTAGCCTGTGCTGTGCCAAAGAATGTAAGAGTAAACATGATATTGCCAAATCCCTAAATCTTCCAAGCTTCTCAAATTAGGAAACTAGTTTGACCCACATGTGTTTGTGCAGTTCAGGCCCTATAGGGGAAATGTGGGTAGGGAAATGGCCACTTGGCTGTGATTCCTTCCTACCTCCTGGTTGCTTATATGTTGAGTAACTTGGAGCCCAATCATATGCGCGACTACTCAGAAGTCAGTCCCATTATAGTCAGTAGTCAACTTCTTACTCCCAAGGAAGTGTGGATAGGATTGCAGCCTTAGAGACGCAAATGAGAAATGACTCAGAAGGTGGCGGAGATAGTGACTCTTTCTTGGTCACGTTGGTCACATGTAAGAGGCTCCAAAAATGACTCCACCAGGGTGATCCTGGGCAGTGGGAAAGATGGCTAGTTGTTCCATCTTGACTCAAACATCCTCTTCTGCCAGAGGGTCTGCCCTTTTGCACCATGCTTGGTTTCTGACCTCCTCTCTCATGTGACCCCACATAGCCTGCCCAGTGAAAGGTACACTCACTGTGCATGCCGCCTGAGCAGGACCCTGCATGCTAGCTGTGAAATGTGACACTGGGAATGGGGAAGGGGGAAGTTTCAGGAATGTGTTTTTTCAAAATGCCAAAATCACAACCAGCTCCAATTTTCCTCTCATGTCTAAGCCCTGCACTAGGAGGGGCTGTAGGTCAGAAGGGAAGGTCCTTATGAGTAGAGGCTGTTTAGGAAATTGGGGTGGTGGGTTGAGGCATTGCCAGATCTGGCACTACAGGCACAGTGTTTTCTCTGTGTCTTATTATATGTGTCTTCTGAGGAAACTGGTCCATACACTGAATGGCATTTCTGAATCCGGAAACTTTCCTTGAGTCTCCAGTTCCAGCTTCCTTTCCAGGGAGAGAGACAAGCCCTTGAGTCCAGGGGCCTGTCAATAACTCCCTTCCTCTGCGTGTTTTCTCTAGGTCAACAATGCCACAGCACGAGTAATGACAAACAAGAAGGCTGCCAATCCCTACACAAATGGTAATGGAATGGGCAGGGTGGGAAGGGGCTGTGCTAGACCAGAGCTAGGAATTTCTGGAAGATTGGCATCCCCTTTTTGGTGTGCTTGCTTTTTCCCATGTAACCATGTTGTGGAGTACTGGAATGGTCTTTAAAGGCAATCCTTTGGTGGCTGATGGAAGCTGGTTATGTGGTACATCTTGGGGGAACACTAACAGCCTGCCGAAGAAACTGACCCTGTCCTCCTCAGGTTCATCTCCAAATGCCTGACATCTCACCAAGCACAGATACCCTTGAATTCCTTTGACCCACCATTACAGGTCACAAATGCTACCTGTATCAGTAGGCAGGATGACAGAACAGGGTAGGCATGGCTTGAGGTGGTGCTTTCATGTCTCCTTGTTCTTTTCCCCCCAGGCTGGAAGCTGAACCCTGTGGTGGGCACTGTCTATGGCCCTGAGTTCTATGCAGGTAATGTCTGGTTCAGGTCAGAATTGCCCTTTAGGGACCTGTAGGACCACTTGAGTCTTACAGCAGAACATAATTCCTACTTGTTCCTAACATGTAGCCATCTCTTGCTGACAAAAAAAGAAAGCAAGAAGAGGGGTTTGATGGGTGTAGCTGGGACTTCAGTAAACCAGAAGTGAGGCATAGCACTGTTTCAGAGTTGTAATGCACACCTAAGAAACATAAGAACAGCCCCACTGGATCAGGCCATAGGCCCATCTAGTTCAGCTTCCTGTATCTCACAGCAGCCCACCAAATGCCCCAGGGAGCACACCAGATAACAAGAGACCTGCATCCTGGTGCCCTCCCTTGCATCTGGCATTCTAACACAACCCATTTCTAAAATCAGGTTGCACATACACATCATGGCTTGTAACCCATAATGGATTTTTCCTCCAGAAACTTGTCCAATTCCCTTTTAAAGGCATCCAGGCCAGATGCCATCACCACATCCTGTGGCAAGGAGTTCCACAGACTGACCACACGCTGAGTAAAGAAATATTTTCTTTTGTCTATCCTAACCCTCCCAACACTCAATTTTAATGGATGTCCCCTGGTTCTGGTGTTATGTGAGAGTGTAAAGAGCATCTCTCTATCCACTCTGTCCATCCCCTGCATAATTTTGTATGTCTCAATCATGTCCCCCCTCAGGCGTCTCTTTTCTAGGCTGAAGAGGCCCAAATGCCATAGCCTTTCCTCGTAAGGAAGGTGCCCCAGCCCCATAATCATCTTAGTCGCTCTCTTTTGCACCTTTTCCATTTCCGCTAATATTAGCCGTTTTGTTCTCAATACCTTTCCTAATGATCCCAAGCATAGAATTGGCCTTCTTCACTGCCGCCACACTTTGGGTCGACACTTTCATCGACCTGTCCACCACCACCCCAAGACCTCTCTCCTGATCTGTCACAGACAGCTCAGAACCCATCAGCCTATATCTAAAGTTTTGATTTTTTCCCCAATGTGCATGACTTTACACTTACTGACATTGAAGCGCATCTGCCATTTTGCTGCCCATTCTGCCAGTTTGGAGAGATCCTTCTGGAGCTCCTCACAATCACTTCTGGTCTTCACCACTCAGAAAAGCTTGGTGTCGTCTGCAAACTTAGCCACCTCACTGCTCAACCCTTTCTCCAGGTCATTTATGAAGAGGTTGGAAAGCACTGGTCCCAGGACGGATCCTTGGGGCACACCACTTTTCACCTCTCTCCATTGTGAAAATTGCCCATTGACACCCACTCTCTGTTTCCTGGTCTTCAACCAGGTCTCAGTCCAGGAGAGGACTTGCCCTGTAATTCCCTGACTGTGGAGTGTGGACTGTGGTGTGACACCTCTTCTTGTAGGAGTGGTGAGGGTGGGAGAACGGAGTGGAAGGATTATTGAAGGGTCATAGAGGGAGAGGAAGGTGCAAGCTTGATTTCCTTTCCCATAAAGCTATGTCTGAGAACTCCAGTGATGAGGAGGGGCAAACATTACACCTCCTGTCTGGAAACATGATGGGTTAGCAACATTTAGCACTTGGAATTATTCCAGAGGTACTCATAGGAGTTTCTTTCTCTGCTGCAGTGACGGGTTTCCCATACCCAGCCACAGGAACAGCAGTAGCGTATCGGGGAGCGCACTTACGGGGGCGGGGGCGAACAGTCTACAACACATTCCGGGCAGCTCCCCCACCTCCTCCCATCCCCACTTACGGAGCGTGAGTATTTGGCCAGATCTGGGCTCTGGGGGTGGGATGGTGTGGTGGGACGATGTGGTGGGATTGGTCACTTCAGACTAAGACAAAGTCTAAGGGACTTCGTCCTCATTCCCTCTGGGTTCCTGTAGCCTGCCTTAAGTGAGCACTTCCCAGTTAACCCAGCCATGAATATTCAAAAGCCCTAGTGCTGTGCCTAATTAATTACCATGAAAACCTACAGTGTCCCTTTTCTAAAGCTCAGGACCAGTGGCAAGGGTCAATGTGTCTGGGCACAGTGCTCGTAACCCACTGCGGATCCCAGAAATCACCTTTGTGCCCATAGCCTTTTTGTGGTGGTGGCCAATTGACTTTCTCAGGTCCCCACACAGGTAGGAGGGAGTCCATGGAGTGCAGTTGCTGAGGTCAACCTGGAGTCAGCCCTTCTAAACTTGCTCTGTTAAGTGTGCCTGTATGATTCAAATCCCTGGCAGTATTGTCTGGATATAGATGTAAAATAGATTCTGAAAACTCTAGACCCCGGTACCACAGGAGCTATCAGTCAGAAAATTGTGGTGTTTTCAGTAGTCAAAAATGCCCAGAAAACCTTGGACCTCAGGTTTCCCCTGTTGCAACCAGGAGTTATGACATTCTTTGTGAGGGCCTCTATACACATCACAGTTTCTATACATCTTCATGTAGGGAAACAGTGAAGAGTGAGGGGATTATTTTTATAGGCGGGAGGGTATCTCTTGTGTACACTGATAGTTGGAAGAGTGCACTGTGTGTGACTGCTAGATCCATTTATTCACAGCACAGGAGAGTCTCACGTGGCACTTCACATATCACGATCAACTCACAGCTGCAAAAGCACACTATATAATCATGAATTTTGTTTTCAACCAAAACCTCACAATTGTATGTCCTATGTAAATTATGCAACCAATTAAATTTATGCAGATGTACTTTGCACAAAATATTAAATTTGCATTCTCCAGTCTGAAACTGATTATTTCATATTTTGTTCACTGTACCGTATTTTGGGCAGGGAACTATACAGAGGCTGTGAGTGAAGTGCATAGGTATGTGAGGGGCAGCTGAGATATAGAAGCAGGAAAGCATTGTGATGTGACAGTTAGCCATGGAGGGCTTGGCAGCTCTACCCTGTACACGCAGGTTCTATACCCTGCAGCTGTGAGAGCTAGAAACTTGAATCAGAGAGTGACTTGCCCCAGTTTATTCCAAAAGCATTTGCTCCCCCTTGGTCATCTGACTTGCCTCTCAGGCAAATAATCCCATCCATTTTCACGACCATAGATCTCTCCCGCTGCCTAAGCAGAAAAAGGCAATTAACAGCAGTGAAAACCAGAATCACTATGGTCTGTTTGGTACCTGGACTGGGGCTATCCTTTGAAACCAGTGTACAGTCATTTCCAATGGGCTTCAAAAGTAGTTTGCACACAGTTATAAGTCATGGTTGCCCTTTTCTTGTTTCCGTTGCAGAGTGGTTTACCAGGATGGATTCTATGGTGCTGAAATTTATGTAAGTCCAACCCTTTTGATTTGCTCTTTGAGTTCCTTGTTGGTTTTGTTTCTAGTCTGAACTGCAGGAAGCCAACTGTTTGTTCTCATGCTACCCCATTCCCACAAACACTCAGGGCGTAATTCTAACTGCATCCTAGGCTGGCGCAAGTCCCTTGCACTGGCCTGGGAGGGTCCCAAACATGGTGTAAAGCACATTTGCGCCTCTGTGGAAGTAAGCCACGCTGGCACACAGAGGTGCGCTGGCCCGCAGAGGCCAAATCCAGCCTCCGCGACAGCAGGAGAAGATAGGTCTGCACCGAGCTCGACCGGTGCAGGAGTCTGGGGAGGGTGGGTAGAGAGTGGGGAGGAGGCATTTCGGGGCAGCCGGCTGGTGGTGAGCGGGAGGTGGGGCCAAGATCTGGGAGTTATGTCAAATCCCAGCCACCGTTCCTGGGTGGCACAGAGCAGCTCCTGGCTGCTCCATTCTGCTTGAATTTGTGCCACCTCATCAGGTGGCACAGATCCAAGTAGACTCATTGGGGCTGCTGCAACTCTACCCAGGATAAGGGGGAAAGTTTTCCCTTGCTTTGCCTTGAGCTAAGCCCCAGCCAGCCCTAAACTTGTGCTGGATACAGTGCAGACCCACCAGCCTGCCTGTTCTAGTGCAAGTTAGGATTACGCTGCCCATCTCCCTTGCTGATAAACCATCATGTCTTCCTTGTGGGGAGACTATTTCCTATCTGTCAAATCCCACCTGCTTGGCAAGTTAAAGAGAAATGAGCCCCTGGAATCTTTCCAGAGCCAGGACCATAAATGGGAGAGATTTTAAAGGGAAAAATAAGTGGATATTGCAGCCAGTTCCAGAGTTTTGAATTTGGTCGGGCAGCAACTGTATTTTTTTCAGTCCTGAGTTATCGTTTGTGTAGTAGTCATACCATTCTCTGTTGTGGCGCAGAGCTTTAGGACTTTAAAGGAAATGTGTTTTCCCCACACATATACTGAAGGTGGGTCAGTACAAAGCAGCATGTTGAGCGCATCAAAAGATGACGAAACGGGGGTGACTGCTAGGTCTGTGTGGATGTGATGTGCCAGTAGCCTGTGTCTTCTGTATCTGCTCCCCCAGAGGGCAGGATTTATTTTCTGGTCCAGTGTCAGCATGCTGTATTAAGGCGGCATTTCCCCTCCATATTTAAAGTGCTCTGGGCAATATTTCAGGCACACACTGACGGATTTATCAAAGGCGACATCTCGTTAACACCACCACCCACCAGGGAGGTGACATTCTCTCCTCAGCGTGTTTTAATTTCTGCAGGTTAATATTAGCGAGACCCCCAGGGAATACTAATGAGACTAGTGTTGGGCTTGCCTTGTGGGGAGGTACATGCTTCCTGCCTGGACTTGGTGAGCTCCTGGTGTGCCCCATTTCTTTGTTAAGAACTGGCCATGCGGCAGAAGTGCTGTGCCTCCTGCGTTCATTATCAGAGGAGGCAGAATCTTGGCCCTCATGCTTTGTCTCTCTTGTTTGCCCCAGGGAGGTTATGCAGCCTACAGATATGCCCAGCCTGCAGCAGCAGCAGCAGCTTACAGTGACAGGTAAGCATCCTTACATGTAGAGAAGATAGTTTTCGTTGTGTAGTACTACTGATCTTGCAACTCATGACCTGGTCCATCTCCTGTGAATCATCACCCCCAGAGGATTAGGAATGGAGGCATTGCATCAGAGGACTGATGAGGAATGAGAAAGGTGGATCTTCAGCAAGAGGCCCTTCCCAGCCCCAACAGACCTGTGCACATGCACAAGAGCCATGAAAAAGCAGCCTTGTTCACAGTGGCAATAGGATGCTGTGAGCTTTTCATTCTGTGGAGAGCACCAGGCCTTACCCCAGCTCTTATTGCATTTGCACTCCAGTACTGCTGTCCTCCCATCCTTAGTGATTATCATTTTCAAATCTTCCCCTTTTGCAGCTATTGAAAACAATATGCTTTGAGGCTGATGGACATGCCTGGCTCCATACTGATATACAGTGAATATACAGATATTTACAAAATGTCATGGGGCTTTTAGGATGCTTCTTGTGCAGTGCAAAGAACTGCTATAACATGCCAGCTGTATTCGGTCTTCACATTTATCTCATACTTCTGATCTCAATTATTATGAAAGTCCTGATCAATGCTGTTACTGAAAAGCTACGTAGATACAATGAACTTTGGGTGCAATCCTAACCAACTTTCCAGCACTGACCTAGCTGCAATGCAGCCCCAAGGTAAGGTAACAAACATGTCCTTATCTTGAGGAGGCCCCCTTGACTGCCTCCCCACTGCAGGATGCAGTACACACCTCATTGGCATAGCTATGTCAGTGCTGGAAAGTGGGTTAGGATTGCGCCCTCAGTCTGATACTCTGTTCATAGTTAGGATTCCTCTAACCTTTGCCTCAACCTAGCCTACCTTACAGGGCTGTTTAAGGATTACTGAGATAATGTATGTGAAGTATCAACACTTAGTATTTATATAGTGGCTTTCTTAAGTATTCTGATTATAAAATCCCCTGAGCTTTCACTGCTTAATACTTCAGCTATTGAATCAAGTTATAGCTCCATTCTTTTGGAATGTTGGTCTAAGAGCCTCTGAAATTCAGCTCTTTGTTCTCCTTCTCCCTCTCAAAATCCTCTTATTATTTCTTCATCTTGGTTCCTAATATCCAAAATTGACAAAGGATGTGCTCCAATCCTGCTCCCTTCCTTCTTTTCTACTAGTTTCCAAATGCAGCCAGAAATTGGTTTAATCTCCATTTCCTACATATGGAAATCAGTTATCATCAGCTTGATCCCTTCTCCACCCAATCCCTACATTGTCATGCACTCTGATCTCTCTTTATTTGAATAAATTATTGATATAAACCTTCATAGAGCTTGCCAAGTGTGCAAAATGTAGGAGTAAGAGTTTGGATGCCCCCCCCCCCAACTGCTAGGGTTCTGCTCCAAGGGAAAGACAGAAATGATTGAATGTAACCCTGTGCAGATGTTAAATTGAGGTGTATGCAGAACACTTTTGGAGTCTGTAAGAATAGACCAGCATTTACCAACCCTGATTCCCACACTGACATGCCCCTAACAACATGTTCCTGAAGCCCTGTTCTCTTCTTCACACATACAGCAGTTGCCTGGAGCAACAAAGGCTGTACTGGGGGGGGGGATCGTCCTGTGATCTGGAATACTGGGATGCTCAGCATATCTTAGGCTACAGTTAATCACTGCAGACATACAGACATTCCATCTCCCCCTCCCTCCCCAGATCTGCAGATCTGGTATCCATTGATTCAGTTATTTGTGGATACAGGGTCTCCACTGCCGTCCACACCCATTGGTTTCAGTTAGGAGCGCTGGAAGTATGGGTGTTTCTTACTTTCACAAAACAACATTCTTGCTTCATTGAAGAACATGACGTGCAGGCAACCAGTCTGCATGGTAGAAGGAGACTAACCAAACATTAACAGGAAGCAGGACAGTTCCTACTTTCTGTTAACATTCTGTTAGTCTCCACTCTCTAGCGTCAGGGATGGTTGTCTCCACATCACATTCTTTGTTTTCTTTTTTTAATTTTTTTTTATAATTATTATTATTATTTTTACATTCTTTTTTAATTTTCCAAAAACAAATACAGTATAAACACACATAACACAAAAAATATAACACCACTACACACAAAAAAAAGGGGTGCAGGAAATCATATATCATTATCATATATCACTACAACTAATAAATCATTACATATCTTAATCAATTTCCTCTTCTAAATTTACCTCTTAATATCATTTTTCATTCATTCATCATTCTATCATATCAAATATAATATATATGTAATACAATCATCTACATGCCCTATCATATATTTCTAAAACTTCATTTTCAACCAAGCATAAAAAGATTTTCATTGCTCAATTTGTGTCGGTTTTCATTATTAATCCAAAATTTCTGAATGCCTGTCCATTGCCTCATTATTTTCTCTATTAATTCATCTTTCATTAATATTTTAAAATCCTTCCAATATCTAACATATAAAATCCTCACTACAATTAAAATCATAATAACTAAATAACACTTTTTCTTTATCTATAACATCTAAAATATTAAGCAAAAATAATTCAGGTTTCAGCGATATCATAAATTCAACAATCTCTTCTATTGGAGAATGGTAAGAAATGTAAAACATTTACATTTTTAAAACATATCCACCACATGTTCCTTCCCTTCTATCTCTGATATTTTAGCTTGGTCTTTTCTTATCTTTTGTCCCAATCTCTCAATCTCTTGTTTATTTTCTTCTGGTGTAATTTAGTGGACACCAGAAGAAAATAGTGGACACCATCAGGTGTCCACTAAGTTCATCTAGTTGTTTAGTTAATACATTCACACTGGCTTGAATCTGTGCAGATTGATTTATTTGTTGCTGTACCGTTGCCAACAGTTTTTCCATGTTGTCTTGCATAGTGTGTTGCCAGCATTTCCCTTTCACTCCCTCTCGTACTAATTTTCCAAATCCTGTCTCCGATGCTGGCAAACTTTGGACTTTCTTACCTGCCATCTTCATTCTTCCTTCCTGTGGAACTCAAATATCTTTTGCTCGCAATTCTCTTTAAGACCACTAGATGTCCTCAGCATATTATCTTCCTTGCTCCACTTATAAAAACAAATCCAGTTCTTGCAATGTCTTTTTAAATCCACTACACGTCACTGGTGCACTGTTCTTGTTTTGTTTTTGTTCTCTTATCTCTTATTTATACTTGTAGCCTTGGCAACCAACATTCCTCAGTCTGCAAGACTGTCAAAACATCCAGCCGTTTTCAGGCAATCCCAAACAAAAGTATCAAATCAAGACAATAGAAGCTGCAATACACAAACTTTATCCAAGGACAATTAATTTGTAGCCCACCGAAATTGAAAGTTATAAAGTTGTAATTATATTTTCAGATAACCCTAACAAGCTTGGTAAATCTCTTCTAGGATTTCTCCTCACACTGATAAACAGCTGGGGGGAACCTCCCCCCCTCTTCTTCTCACGGCAAAAAAACCCCAAATCAGGCAGTCAATTACTCAATCCACGCCAGGCATACACAAACGGAATAACACTTAAGTCTTTCAAAGTCTTTCCCTGCTGGGGCCTTCTGCTTGATTCAACATGAATTCTTCACCATTACTGCCAAGACGGCGGAATCTCCTGGGAAAACCCCCTGGCCAGGCTTTATCTCCTCAGGAATCATGCCATCACATGGAGGAGTTTGTCTCTCCTGACAAACAATCCCTGGGTCTCCTCAGATCCACAGTTTTTTGGAAAAAACAGAGTGCCCTTCAAGAGCTTGAGAAAGGCACATCTGCTCACTGCTGGCTGGCCCCTCCCTCCACATTTTTTTTACATTCTTCAGTGAAGCAAGAATACTGCTTTGTGGAAGCAAAAAAACACATATTTTCAGCACTCCTAACCAAAAACAAAGGTAATGGGTTCAAGGCAGGGGCTGCTGTTTACATAGGGTTGCCCTGTCTCCACGGCTTCCATATCTGCAGGGGGGGTGCAAAATGGAACCCTCATGAATACAGGGGGATGCCTGTATTTGGAATGTGTGGCGGGGGAGTGGTGGTACTTTAGGAGTGCGCAGGAGTGGAACTTGCTTGTATGCTCTCTCCTCCCCCCCCCCCCCATCACCCAAACAAAGGTAAGGTCAGAAAAAGCCTTAACTGAGACAAAGAATCATTACAGTTCTCCAGAATCCTGCATTCCTTTCAGAATAGGAAACTGATGAGCAGCAAGCCCAGTTTTATGGAGCTGTTGATTTGTGAAATCTTGAACCTCACTCAGTTTCGTGATTGTACTAAAATCTTTTCCAGCACTGGGAGTTTTTGTGTGTATTGTTTGTTTTACTGATTGTCAATGAAAATGTGCCTCAAGTTACTCTCAAAACTTGAATTGATACTAAACTAAAATCCTCCCATTTATCCCAACTTACCAGGTATTTAGTACACATCGACACTATGACAGGTTTTAGTCTTCTCTTTGCTTACTACTGTATGGCAAATTAAAACCCCTAATGCAGTGGTTCTCAAACTTTTTAGCCCAGGACCAACTTTTTAGAATGATAATCTGTAATCTGTTGAGATCCACCAGAAGTGATGTCATTAACCCAGACGTGATGTCATGGCCGGAAGTGCCATCATTAAGCAGGAAAAATTTTTTACAATTTTTTACTAGGCTGCAATCCTAACCACACATACCCAGAAGTAAGCCCCATTGACTATCATTGTTAAAAGCATATACATTGTAGTCTATTAAAAGTACAGATCTCCCCAAATACAATAACATACCATTTTGGCATCAAATCTAATATATTAAAAATAAAATATTGAAATGAATGGGTACCCACCTGAAATTGGCTCGCAACCCACCAAGTGGGTCCTGACCCACAGTTTGAGAAACGGTGCCCTAAAGAATTGAGTTATTCCCATCCTGCTCCCCAAATGAGTCCTTAGAAATCACAAAATTAGGGGTTAATTACCCCTAATTTACTAGTGAGATGACATACGTTCTGTATTGTTAGACTTCAAAATGAAATGTTTCATCTCTTAGCTGGGCAGAGCTGAGTATTCCATTATCCCCATCAGTCTGTGGGCCCCTTTATATGCTACTGCAGTGACATAGGGATAGCTTGTCTGTGACTTTGTTCCACATCGCCCTGCATCTCATGATAGGCTGGCAGAGACCCCTGCGATTAGCCCCTCACATATACAACAGGCTTTCAAACATTCCTGAATTTGTAGCATGAGGCAAAGCCAGAGGGAGCAGCTGAAGTAATGTATGCAGGGCCGTGATCTCAGGACTGGCTGGACTAAGTTGTGTAAGCCATGTGGCATGAATAGCCTGACCTGGGGTTTGCTTGGGATCCCCTGCTTGTTGACTTAGAATATCCTCAGGTTTTAAGGACCTAATACCACTCACCTAAAATTCTGACTTATCTGAAATACAGATATCAAGCACTCTGTTGCACTCATGGATCTCACTCTAGCATGGAGACAGATTTCTCTTTCTATTTGTGTTTGTATTTTATTTTGAAATTCCTCAATTTTTTTTTCTGGATCCTGGCTACCAAGGCCTGGAAAAAAAAAGTTCTTCTCATTTCCCCTTTTACTGAAAGTGTAAAATTTAATGAAAACTCACTAGTTTTTGATTCTTTCAGAAATCAAATCTGCAAGCCCAGTTCCTTTAGCATATTTTGTCAATTATCAATTAACGTATTTGTTAACGTAGACTAGACATACATGTTTATATAACATATAAACACATACTTGTCAACATATCAGGTAATGACAGAAAATCCTATACTTTTCAGCAAAGGCCAGTATAGGCCTTGTTGTGACACATCAAGGATTTAAAATATACCCTTATTTAAAAGGTTGTTCTTTATGAGGAAGTCTACATATATTGAATATATTTATTTTGTATGATTATGTGCCCCCCTTCTTTCATAGGAGTAATCTTGAGGTCCAGGGGAATGGGTGTCTTTGGGGTATAAAGAAATCCAATAAAATCTAGATAATGGTATTTTAATTTTCCCCTGATGTACAAGGGTCAAATTGTTTTTGTGTCCTGTTTCATTAAGATGATGTGTTTGATGATTTAATAGACAAGATAGGCATTAACCCTCACCTAACTCACCTAACACCTGTTGGTTATTTAGTTCAGTGATATCTCAGGTTCATTGTTCTGCCATCTCTAGTTAATAGGATCTGGAAAATTCCTCTAATGCTAGAGCTATAGGGCCAGGTCACATTTCCAATTCAAAGTGGTGCTTCTCCACTAAAAAGCAGGTGGAAAGTGGTGAATTGGAGGAAGAGTGCTTAATCCTTCCCCCATCTAGACTTGGGGTTCTAGACCTTGTTTACATTGCAAAGATCTTTTCCTTTCCCAATACCCCTTTGCATCAGAGGAGCAATGATCCAGGTTTTGACCTTCTACTTGACCACATAAATGTCATAGCCTTGGAGATTGTTGCCAGTTAAGAGGTGGACAGGAGTCAGCTAGATAGACCTGTATTATGACTGTACAAAGGCAGCTCTGTGTGTTCACAGTACATCCACTGTTCTATATGGCAAAGTAGTACAGCAGATGGGCTTGGACTGGCTATGCCCAGCTTATCCTGACTTTAGATCTCAAAACGTCTCTTAGGCTACAGTCCTATGTGCACTTTTCTGGGAGTAAACCCCATTTAACACAGTTAAGACTTACTTCCAAGTAAAACACGCACAACATTATTTCACTATTCAAGTTTGTTCTTTTTACCACTGTTTTTTCAGCTGCAGTTTCCAGTACAATGTTTTCAGTACATATCGTTGCATATTTTCCAGGGATTTCAGCCACAGTTTCTCTACTTCATAGACTGTCCCTGGTTTATGAAATCTGATTTTCATTATAATGGTCAAGCCCTGATTGCTAGGAAAGAATTCCTTCCTTTGCACCCTCTGAGAACTTTCAGGGAAATTACATCGAAGACAGTGTGGGGGGAGGTAATTTTCATATTGCTCACAAATCTTGCTGTTTTAAGGGTTTTCTGAAGCTTGAAATAATTGTTATGGTTGTGAAGAAAATTTTAAGCTTGAATGCAGGCTGCTCCCTAAAAGCACAGAAAAGAATCCTGCCATTTTTGTTACATGTATCAATTATTTTATTTTATTTTTTGTTATTTTTTTTTACACTTATGATATCTGGAACCTGATTCATAATTTTTTGAACATTTAGGGTTGCCAACTCTGCGGTCCCCCAGTTTCTAACGCTACCCCCTGTGTTCGCTCCTAGTTACGGCAGAGTTTATGCAGCTGCAGATCCTTACCACCACACCATCGGCCCTGCTGCCACCTACAGCATCGGTACCATGGTAAGAGCCACTCCTTCTGCCTCATTGTGTGTGTGGTGTCTGGAGGACACGCCTCCTTGTTCCTGGGGTCAGCCACTTAGCGTGAAGGAATGGCCTCTGGGAGCACTGGCACCATGCTTTTCAGTCAGAGTTACTAGTACCGCTAATGGTATGTCACCATTTGGCAAGTGGTGCTTTGACTCCCCTGCCATGGCACACACATGGGAGAAGCCCACCTGGCTTAATTCAGCTGCCAGTGGAGATGGTGCGCCAGTGGGCAAGATATGGCTGTGCAGCTGTCTGGCCCTTCAAAAGAGGCATGCTTTGGGGGAAGAAACGGCAGCGAAGAAGCCTCCACAGTGGGGCAAGATGCCCATTCCTGTGCGCAGCTGCCATCTCTGGTGGCAGTGGTGGTATTTAGAAAAGTGGTGCCCACTTTAAAAAAAAAAGTGGAGGTGCCCTGACCAACTCTCACACCTTGGCTGCAGTTTTGTCAGGGCTACCCAGAGGAAGAAAACCTAACAAGTGGGGAGAAGAAAAATCCCAGAAGGAAGAGCACATGCACAAGGCTGGTGCAGCCCAGCTGCTGCGCTCACAGCTCCTGAAAGCACATGCACACTGACCCCTGCTGCCAGTCATGGCTGTGACCAGGCTCTCTAGTAGATGTCGCCTACTGTGGAGTGGTTGCCTCTTAGAAACCAGAGGCCTGCCCTTCTCTGGAGAGAGCCGTCTGGTGCAAGCGGCCGCTCGTTCAGGTGGAAGGGAGAATGTGCTCAGGAGCAGTTTGTCAAGGAGCAGAGAATTCTTAGAGAATGAGGGTCATGAGAGGTGGGAAGGCTGTGCATGTGTTTGTGTGTTATGTGTGTGCACAACCCAGGGTCATCTCCCACCATTCCCAATATTGGACACACCCAGGTCTTGCAGTGATGCCTCCTTATAATCAGCTTTATAGACAGCATCAAAGAGGAGAAACATCCAAGCCATCCTGCACTAATTTTTGCTTTTTTATGAAACCTCCCTGAGGTTTCTTCTTACCAGGACCCATTCACGAGCCCTTCCCTTGGTGTCACCACCTTCCTGTTGCGAAACAAAAAATGGCCCCCCTGGGCGTACAAAATTAGGTTCAGTTGCAGCCCTTTGGGGAGAGAAAGGCCGGGGAAAGGATTCTGGACTGGATTAGAGGAAACCAAGGCCATCTCTCTTCCTTTAATCCTGGAGTAGTCCATAGGAGAAAGCTAGGCACACTTCCTTCAAAAGCCCTGTTTTCCTAAATGAATATATCAGCACTAACCATCTGTCCTCATCTGGACTTCCTGTGAGTCCAGCCCAGAACAGCATTGCATGCTGGAAATTTAGTCACCTATCTGCCACCAGCACAAAATAAGGCCTAGCCAGCCTGGGGGTCCCGAGAGACCACCATATTGACTGAAATAACAGGGCAGGGATGGGCTATGCCTCTCCTTTATACTGATTGGCTTTTTCTCCGTCTTTGATGTTGCAGGCTAGTCTATACCGAGGAGGGTACAGCCGCTTCACTCCCTACTAGCAAGACAGACCCAGCCCCTCCTCACAATAGTAACATTGACTGCTCCTTAGAAACCAAACCAAAATCAAATGGACACGGGCCCCTGCCCCATGCTGCTGGCCCTCGGCAGCCTAAACCACATATTCTTTACCTCAAGTCGCTTCTAACGCCTCACATCCCACCTGTATCTGATGATGTACAGCCAAGTGTGTTTTTATTTTGCCAAGCAACCAGCCAGGGGGTTGGGCAGGTGCCTGCTTTCACCAGACAAAACCACCAGCAAGCAGAACCTCAAGGAGAGCATCCGGCCTCCCCAGAGCCCAGGCTACCCTGTCACACCCAGGTCCTCTGTGTTACACTCAAGCTAGCCCTGAGTGAGATATCCTTCCTGCACTGTGCAGGTGTTCAGGTCTCACTTATCTAAGGGAGAGAGGGATGGTTAACAGAGTCCAAGATTTCATCCCTTGTAGCTGGAAATTGCCCACCCACCTGTCTTGCTCTCACCCACACAGGAACAGCATGCTGGTAAGACTAGATTGGGCCAGGTGGGTAGTACCCTGGGCTGTTCCAGAATACTAACACATACAGGCCCTGACTAGGCCTTCATCATCCTGCTTAGATGTGCTCTGGTTGACTTGAGGAAGGACCTTGCTTCCTCCATCTCCATGGCTGGGAAGCGGCCCCCTCCCCACAGAAGCAGCTTGGGATGGATGGGGTAGGCTTGTGCCACTAAGCTGACTCTGGTAGGGAATGAAGGACATCCTCAATCCCCTGGTGTCACAAATAATGTATGGGGGAGCACTAAACACACTAGCAGCCCCCTTCTAGATTTACTATGTACTCTGAGGAAGGAGCTGGCTGGGACCAGCCTCTGGTGGGGCTGAATGATCCCAGCTCCTCTCATCCGCATCAGGACTAAGAATTGGGTATCTCCCACTAATCTGTTTCCTGAGCAAGACTGGCACAGAGAGCTGCACAGAAGGGGCACTGGAGGAGGAGGGTGCTTGTGCAGACAGGCAGAGGTGGGCCGTGGTGAAGGGCTCTGGGGACCAAGTGACAGGCCCCCACTTCCTCAGTGCTCGTGTTTTGCACCAGCACGCACCAGCAGAGAGCGCAGAGCCCTCCCCTGACGCCTGCTGCACCACTTTTCCCCCAGGCTACTGCCTGCAGGTTGCTCCATGGAACGTTCTACCTTTTTTTTCTGTTGTAGTGAAACCTTCAGCTGTTTCCTTCTGGGACCAGGAAGGGCACAAAAAAATTTTTTAAAGCAAAGCAACAAAATAATTACAAAACTAACGAGCCAAGCGACCGAGTGAAAGCCCCCTTCTGTCCACACATGCGCCCCAAGCGCCAGGCCATCCGGAGCGCAAGCACCAACCAACCGGAAGGACGGACAGACGGACGGCAGCTACCCACAGACTCTGCAAAGCTGTCCACACTGGGAGACCCGTGCCCTGCTCCCCCACTGCAGACCATGGGGCCAGGAGGGACAGGCACTGACACAGACTGGACTCTGCAGGCCCCAGGCCACCACGTCTTCCTTCCAGCCCTCCTCAAGAACTGCGGCCATCTTATACCGCAGGAATACGCCACGAGTGCACCTGCAGGGCTAGCAATCCTGCTACTTGCTTCCCAGAACCTCCTAATGCTTTTTGTGCTTTGCCGGTTCATCCATTTGTCAGGTTGACGAGACCTTGGTTCCTGGGCAGGGCAGGGCCAAACCCAGGGGGTTCAGGCATTGCCACTCTGTCCCAGTGGGTGGGAATCTCGGGTTTTAGAGGGGATTTTCTTGGATGAGATTGCACTTCCTTCTCCCCCTGAGGATCTTGGCTCCCACCAGCTCCTGGGGGGGGTCCATCTCTGCCTCTCCCATTTACCTCCCTCGTGGTTGGCCTGGCTGGCCTACTGTGGCTGAGAAGATCTGAGATCATCCCTGCCTCACCCATGAGCCCCAGCTTTACCAATAGCCTTCCACCCTGCTCTCAAGAGCCGACAGATGCTATACACCCCACCGCCTCCACCCCCGCCCCCCCACGAGCCAGAGTGCCTGGGGCAAGCACATCTTCAAGGACTGCATGGCCCAGCTGGTGGGAGAGCACAGCCCCCTGGTGGTGGCAGGGAGTAAAGCAGGCGAATGTACCAGACACTAGAAGAAAGTATGGTTTGCTGCACAAACTGAGCAAATGGTCTGCTAGCCCCAGAGCCTGCTGGTGAAATGGGTACTCCATTCATCAGTTCTCTCCCTGCCCTTAATGCAAGGAGTGCATGTCCTATGGCCCACTTCCTACCCCACCCCAGAGCCAGATGGACTCAGGGCCTTATCCCCCCCCCCCCGCTCCATGCCCCAACCCCACCTTGGCTTATTCATCTCATGAAACCTCACTTTCTATTCAGCATTAAAGCTCCTGACACGCCAGCAACCAGATGATCCTCCTTTTCTATTCCTGTTGTATATAGCCCCGTCCTTTCCCATTCCCCCCTTGTATAAAGCTCCTCCCATTTGCTGCCCTACCTCCCACCCTGGGAGCATCGGTCACCCACCCCATTCTGTATGCTTCTAAGGTGTGATCATTAAAATAAACAGTATTATTATTATTTATTGATTATTATTATTAAGATTATTAATAAAGGTTTCTTTCTTCAATCAGGATGGCTCAAGAGCTTGACTGGGAAAAACTTTAACATTTGAATAGTGTAATTGGGGAGAACCTGGAAATATGCTCCTTGCCAGAAATGTGGGAAACTGCATGATTTTAGGTACCTCACTACAGAAGGCAGGGTGGGTGGGAGGCAAGGTAGACCATTGTATAGAAGCAAAACTGAGACTGCAGAAGAACATAACCATGAACCGAAGTTTAGTCATTGGTACAGGCTGGAGGAAAGCCGCTTGAAGAAGTCCTAGAGCAATTAAGGACTAAGAGCTTGCCTGCCCTTTTCCCTTGGTTTGGGGGTAGTCAAGGACTTGGCAACATCATCCTCCATAAAGGAGCGTCTGTACATGCTGGCAAGGAACCATTAATGAGGTTGTCTTCCAGATCACTAGTGCCCCACCAAGCTGGATGCTGGCCACCAGCCATGTCTTTTGCTGCCTACCTGTGACTGCAAGCATAGGGGAGCTTTCAAGAACCTGGCAGAGCAAAGTCTAGTGTTGGTGGGGTTGCATTCAGCTTGGTGGAGCAAAGGTTGATGCATATATTTGTCCAATCCATTATGGGGCCCTGATGCCCTAGTATTCTGTTTATATTATGAAAAAGGTAAATAGACATTCTTTGTTCACTTTCTCTCCACCCCTTAGGCTGCAACCCTAGGCACAATTTCTTGAGAGTAAGTCCCATTGAAGGCAACGGGCCTTACTGAGTGGACATGCAGTGGGGGACCTTTCCAGCCTTGCGCCCCAGGGCAAAGGTTTGAGATGGCACTCCTCTGCAGGATGCTGCTCCCCCACCCTTCACAGATCCGCTTGTGACCACAGGCTACATAAGGGAAGCTTCCTGAGGCTTTAAACGGTGCTTCTGTTTTTCTGGAAGCAGTTTCCGACCCCATCAAGAGCCTCAGAGAGGCTTTTGCGGGGTCCTAAAAGCTCATGCCTGGGGCATTTGTCCCAGCGTACATAATGGGAGGTGGACTGTAATGCCACTGTGGACATGTATAGGTTTGTGCTGGTAATCTCATGTTATTTCTTTGGCTTCATATTGCAGTTCGGTCTCCTTGTGAAAAACTATTCCAATATTCCATTCAAGTGTTATTTGAACACTATGGCTCTTTGAGCCCTTTCTGAAGCTGGTTCTACTGTGTGCAGTGGCACCAGACAAGGGCAGGCAACAGGCACAAATAAGAAGTTTCTTCACTGCCAAGAGAGGGCGTAGTGGAAGCCAGAGCAACGGCTGTGCTCAGGATTTAAAGAATCTAAAAAAAAACAACTACTAGAGCTCACATTGAGGGAGAAAATTTTGTGGTTATAGCACCATGCCAGGCCTGGCATTTTTCAAAACGTCAGTTTGTTGGTCTTGCCACAACCATGTCCCCCTAACTAGCAATGGCAGTGTAAATGTCGACATATCAATTTGCTTAGAGCCAAGGCTACAGGTTGGGATGGGGCCCTTACAGCTTGGGAACTGAGATCCTTTTGTGTGCATGGTTAGCCACACTCCTTGCATGCCAGACTGTGACGGAATAATTGCCGTTATTAATTCTCACGCCAGTCCTGCCTCACAGATTCAGAGGAGGGGGTGATAGGTGAGAGCAACTACAGAAAAGATGTGACAAGCCAGTCAGCAATCTTCAGGCTTATCCTCTTGGTGCAGCAGGATAGGACTGCTATATGCTATGCCCATCACAAGGGGGAGAACAGAACTGGGAGTGGGGCAGTTTACAATCGAGAACTACCACACTAGCTGTCACCCATGTTTGTTTTGTCTCGTGGGACTCTCTCAGCTTTGTCTGAGGGAGTAAAAGTTCCCCAGTTTTAAATGAACACCTCGGAGAGCACACTGTTAGTATACCGACTATCTTCCTTGAGTCATGATGCATTTTACCTCATTGTAAAAGCTGAAGGCGCTTCCCAGCCCACTGCCTAGGACAGAACTAAAATGTTCCTACTGACACCACATGACCGAGAGGAATTATGAGAGCCCAGGTGATGTAGCTGGCGGAATGTCAGTGTTAAGAGTGTTCAACCCCCTGCTCAGACACAAAGGACCAACCAATTGCCCTCGCAAGTTGTTGTGAAGGTAAAATATAGGGAGAACCTTCTGTACCACCTTGAGCTCCCAAGAAGGACAAATAATGAGGAAAAAGTTACAGTCCTGTGTTTTTGTATTGCTTTGAAGACAGAGGCAAAGCGTTTTGGCTTCTCATGGGATGATAGCCCTTGCCCTCTCCTACAACAAAAGAAAGCAGTGCATCTAGAACCACCTATCACCATATCTGATTAGCTTCTTCTGAAGCAAAATACTAGTGCTAGGTTCAGGCAGGATACCGACATAACAGTGTTTGGGTTGTCCTCAATTCCTCATGCTTCAGTACAACTGAGGGCCCCTTTTCACCAAAATCTTGAAGACGTAAGCAGCCAGGCGTGAAGCTCTGCTGCCACCCTGTGGCTCACTCTGATAACTATTATTCCCTGGCAGTCATTAGGCACCAGCCTAGTTACCATATTGATAGAGATGCTGTGGGGGTGGCAGTCTGGGGGCCTTCCTGAAGAAACACTTGCACATGTTTGCATTGCCTAAACATTCATTCAAAAGCACACACTCTTGAAGAGGAAGCTCACTGAAGTCTCACTATTGAAAGTGTTTCTTCTCAGGAATATAGTAAGATTAAGAGAGGAATTTTATTAGGAATTTATTAGTGGCTGCAAAAATGGTGATAGTAAAGCATTGTAAATTAAATAGAGCTCTGACTCTTTAAAACA
This sequence comes from Tiliqua scincoides, assembly GCF_035046505.1. NCBI lineage: Eukaryota > Metazoa > Chordata > Lepidosauria > Squamata > Scincidae > Tiliqua > Tiliqua scincoides. The sequence continues at coordinate 151,910,245 of NC_089822.1, forward strand.
TACTTCAGTAAGATTTAGAATATAGTGGATGTTAATCATGGCATACAAATTGATGTGGCAAAAATCTAGTATTTCAGTCATAACTGATTGATCTTAACATTTGGGTGATATTCAAAACCACTTACTTTACACTGATTATCCTGTCCCTTTTGCCATCCATTTCTGAAAATAAAGGTTTGCTGAGAGAGGCCTTCATACAGTGCCCTTCATACACACCAACACAACAATCTATGGGTACTTACTTCAAAATAAACCACTGTGCACCATGTGATTCTTTTCCTTAGTAAAAGTGTTTAGAATTGCAGTAGGTGACTACTGGCATGGTTAGATTACTGCAATCCTGGAAGGATCATGGGGCACCCATAGTGCAAAAACTTTCCATCTTAACCTTCTGGGATTCAGCAATTTAAGTTCCTTGTGGAAGTATGTACAGTACATTCATCCTCAAAATGGAGTTAATTTCATCCGTGCAAATCACTTTTGTTGCCTCAGCAGAAGTAATTCTGCTGGTACATCCTGTCTACTCTGTACTCAGGAGTTAGGACTCCAACAACAGAATAGGTTCATTTAAAGTCACAACACAGTATTAAAACATCTTTTATAATTTAAGAACTATTATACACAGTGTTGCAAATTACTATGCCACTAAGACTGAAAGAGTTGAAGATGAACCACTCAAAGATCTATTGATGCAAAAGTAATGAAGTACACGTTTGCCATTTTATAACACACTGAGGTTAAACTGCCAATATACAACTCTCACCCCCACATTTATAAAAAATAAATAAATCCTCAACTGCCAGACACATTTTGATTTGCGTTTCTTCCTCAGTGACATACATGAAATAAGTTCAAGCAAAAAAAGTCATCCATCCTTCAGACTGAAAAGTAGACAAAAATTCACAAAGAAAAATGCCTCCTCGTGTTCTTTTCCTGTATCTGAAAAACAACCAGCCATTTTACCCCCCCAAAGGAAAATCGTCATGCATTTTCCATCCTGTAGGCTATTCTTTTTTGGAGCATCCTTTATCACAGCAGGATGGGATGGCCTGTTACCACATATCTTCAAGTTTTTCTAATTAATGGCCACCACATTTTCTATCTTATCTATAAACACTGATTCTACTCTATATTGGTTATATATATATATATATATATTATATATATATATATATATATATATATATATATATATAACCTAGATTCTACTCTATATTGGTTATTTATGAAGAAATCTTTCACTATGTCTTCCAGAAATGGCAAAAGAAATAGAGTCATAATTTGATCTAACTGCCAGTCTAATTGCTGGAGCTTCAAAAGTTACAGCTTTCCATTTTGATTTTGTACAATCATGTATAAAATGCCTGCATTTTTTGCACTGACAATTTTACCTCTATCAGTTTGTAAAGAGCACTTCTGCATCAGTAAAACTCCTGAAGTGATCACCATACACTTTCCATCTTAATGACAAGCTACTAATTATAACATTGTACTTAACAGATTTTTAAACTTCTGAAATAAAGTTTTAAGACTATATGGTGACTTTCAACAAACCTATTTTGTGAAATTTCACACTTCAAGGCAGCAATCCTAACCTCACTTTCCTGGGAGTAAGTCCCATTGAACACAATAGGACTTACTTTTGAGTAGACCTGGTTAGGATTGTGCCCCAAATTCTCAAATACATTCCAAAATATTTTGTTACAATATATTTCAGGAAAATACCTAGTATAAAACCACTGCACCAGATTACAGCATTTACACAACACAACCCTGGGGTACTGAATATAAATATATGCTTGTGTTCCTGAGATGTGTGCATAGAAAACATTCAAGTGCTCCTCCCCACTGCCACTTCAGAGATGCCCAATCCCAAGCTTATTTGAGATAGAGCATACCTGCTAAAATCCAAATATAAATAACTTTGTAACTGTGGGGTTGTGTCAGTCTTCAGTGCCAGGTCCAGTGGTGGGGAGCTTTGGGTCGGAGTATATCAAGACCAGTTTTCCCCACAGAGCAGCATCTACCTGGATCCCGGTATCAGGCACTGGTTCCACCAGAAATTCCACACAGTTGGAAGTCTCAGAGTGAGGCTCAGGCACAGTTAGCTGAGTGACACGGTACACAGGGGCATGAGCTTGCCCAATCAGAAGCAGGGGTGGTTCATGACCTCTGACACATGATCCTTTCCGGCAGTGCACACGAAAACATTTGGCTTTGCTAGGGGGGTAGGTCCAGCGCAAGGTGAGGCTGATAGAGAGAACCCTGGCTGAAGTCCGATGCCAGTGGAGGTGGGCTACATCAATGGGGGACATCTGACTGCCGGTAGAAATTGACGTCAGTGAGCGCAGGTGGCCAGCATCCAGCACCTATGGGAGACAGGCACTGAGTTAGTGGTGGGAATAGCACCCCAAAATAGACACAGAGAGGAAAGGGGCTGACAAGCACAAGGAGCAGATCCACATCAAGCAGTTCCTCCAAGGGCAGGATTCAAGAAACAGGACTGGGCTGGAAGGAAACCAAACAAGGCAGATGCATAGAAATTAACTGCATCAAGGAACAGGCCTTGCCACTCCTATCTTATAGGACATGGCTGGATTGTGGCCACTTAGAGAGCCCAGTGTTATGTGGGATTCTATGCCAAGTCTATGCTTGGGATCATTAGGAAAGGTACTGAGAACAAAACTGCTAATATTATAATGCCGTTGTACAAATTGATGGTAAGGCCACACCTGGAGTATTGTGTCCAGTTCTGGTTGCCACATCTCAAAAAGGACATAGAGGAAACGGAAAAGGTGCAAAAGAGAGTGACTAAGATGATTACTGGGCTGGGGCACCTTCCTTACGAGGAAAGGCTACGGCGTTTGGGCCTCTTCAGCTTAGAAAAGAGACACCTGAGGGGGGACATGATTGAGACATACAAAATTATGCAGGGGATGGACAGAGTGGATAGAGAGATGCTCTTTAGACTCTCACATAACACCAGAACCAGGGGACATCCACTAAAATTGAGTGTTGGGAGAGTTAGGACCGACAAAAGAAAACATTTCTTTACTCAGTGTGTAGTTGGTCTGTGGAACTCCTTGCCACAGCACGTGGTGATGGCATCTGGCCTGGATGCCTTTAAAAGGGGATTGGACTAATTTCTGGAGGAAAAATCCATTACGGGTTACAAGCCATGATGTGTATGTGCAACCTCCTGATTTTAGAAATGGGCTATGTCAGAATGCCAGATGCAAGGGAGGGCACCAGGATACAGGTCTCTTGTTGTCTTGTGTGCTCCCTGGGGCATTTGGTGGGCCACTGTGAGATACAGGAAGCTGGACTAGATTGGCCTAAAGCCTGATCCAGCGGGACTGTTCTTATGTTCTTATGCGACAATATGCTCCCCTTATGGGAGCATCATAGAGATGAATGTTTGGAGGATCAGGACCAGTTAGGAACAGTAGCCTCATTGCTTGGATCAAGAGTTCAGTTAGAAAGAAAGAAAATTATATGGAGGGGAAAAAATCCCTCTGATGAAATCAGTGTTATAATTACTGGCAGGAAGGTTTAAAAAAAAAAAAAGATACATCCCATCAAGACTACCTAAGCTGTCCCCGGCACTGCCTCACAGCTGCAAGAGATGGAAGTCACATAGGTGAACAGGCTATGGAAGGAAGATGCGCAGACCATACTGGATCTGGAAAAGTTGGGTGGGAAGAGTTGCCAATTTCTCAACCAGCCACTGTAGGTGTGTCTTTAACAGTAACTTGGTATGCAAACCATGGCAGGTGATCATGTTTATCTCTGTGCTTCACTTGCTAAACATCAGATTGCTGTTACAAGGTACAAGAGCAGGCCAGGCAGCTTTTCTGATCAACTGGCAACCTTTTCAGAGTACACGCAGACACAGGGATTGCCTTGCCAATCCTGTTGTCCAGAAGCCTTTGTTCTAGCAGCATAGCTGTAAGACTCCAGCCTCTTTATGACTCATGAGCAGAGACTTTCAGAAAGGACTGAAGAGTCTTTCTCCCCCTTTACACCTCCTCCAAAGCCAGTGGGACTAGTATCCTAGTTGTTGCACAGGTACAACAAGACCACATTTTCCTCTGGCTATTTATGACAGCCAAGAACTTAGTCTGGGCAATCTTTATGTGCTGGAGTCTCCTGATGTGACAAAGTCACATTCAGAAGCAGACCCCTTACATCTTTCTTCAACAAATCTTTTTCATGAACTGTCAAGGACCCAGCTCATGCCACGGGCCTATAGGGAGTCTGCCTGCCCATCCTGAAGGTGGATGGGAAACTGGCTGCCTCACTTCCACAGCTGTCTGGGTATTTCCCAGACCCTCCCCCATTGCCTCCTCACCCAGATCCTGCCAAGGAGACAGGCAAAGGGCACCTCGTTCTGGCCAGACTGGTGATGTGACACAGTGACGAAAAGTTCATCCAGGACACAATTTTGGAACTCCAGCTCATAGCATCTGGAAAGGAGAGAAGAACAGTCAATTGTTAGGGTCTTGGCTGCTGCAAAGTATTGAGACGTCCATCCTATGCTGCCCACACTCTTCCATTTCCAGGCACTGGAACCAATGCCAGGTCTACTGAGGCTGTGTGTTTGTTTATGTAAAAATGTTTGTAACACCGTGTCGCTAGACAGGCCTTCAATAGACATGGGAAATACTGATACAAATAAGACACTCAACAAATGACAAAACAAACAGAAATGAGCAGTAGAGACTAGATAACCAACAGCAACATCAAAGAATTCCACTGCAGCAGGGGAGAGAAAAGGTTTAATTCAACTTCAGGTGGCAACACCACCAGTTTCTACCAAAAATAGTACTGAAGGAGGTTGCCAAGCAGGCCTTTCAGGTGGTAGGGGAAGAAAATGCAGTTCTAGAGTCTGAGCCCAGCGACCACAAAGAGGATACCCACCCACTTGCCCCCAGTTGGTGGTGGGATCCACTGACATGGAACAAACAGTTTCCATCCACTTTGCTTTCAGGGAGACAAAAGAAAGTGATGCTCTCTGCCATGCAACTTCCACTCACCGACTTTGCCAGCCACGTTCCCCATGTTGTCCGCACGCTTTGAGTAACTGTGCAACTTGGGGAGGAGGATTGTGGATGGGTTGAGGTCTATGCCATCTGGGTGCTGTTGGAGGAAAGGGAGCAATTAGAGCCTGGCACCTGGGGAAAGGAAGGCAAGTCCCTCCACATTGGAATACAAGTTTGTGTGACTACTGTTGCTCCTCTCTAGGAAAAACCATAAAATGGTAAGGTAAAGATGTATTTCCTTACCTGGCAAAGCAGACACATTCCCTGGGTTACAAGAGTGCGACTCCTGTGTGGTGAGCTCTGGAGAGAGGGTCACTGCTTGAAATGGAGCCTCGTGTTTATAAATTAGGACGACCAACAGTTTAGGGGGTGCCGGCATCTGAAATGAAAACAGCCTGATGACCCCCCCCCCATAAGCCCCAGACAGACAGGGGGGAAAAAAGACAGAGAGAGAACACAGTCACTGCCAACTCCAGGCACAGGGCATCACAGTCTGCAACCACAAGAAGACCCAGGCACACATACCATTTTACCAACACAGAGAAATGCCACAGTTGCAGATCTGGTGAGGCTGGAACTAGACGCCCACAGGGGGTCAAAGGAGCTCATGCATCACCAGGCATGTAGAAAGGGCCTCAAAACCACCTCAAAACCACCAGGTCCCCTGCACCCTTCCAAAGGAGACCAAGCTAGCTCTCTCCTTCCACCATGTCTCTGATGAAAGGACCCATCAAAGCATCTATCATGGACAGAAAATTCTGAATTCCTCTCTAGTTTATTGCCCATTTTGGCCATTGCTTGGGAACTGCCTGGGAACCAAAACCAGTCGAACTCTTAGCACCTGGGTCAAATCCACAGACCCAAACCCCTGAGGAGCAATACTGGGTTTCTGAATTCATTTCACATTCTGTAGGCCTAACTAAGTTCGACTTCACAGGAAGGAACATTTGCTTAGCTCAGCTATAGGTAACCCGGAATGAATTTCTGACCAATAAATAACGGGGGGGTGGTGGTGGAGAAGAGGGGTCACTTGAGGAGCCTGAACCACTTTACAGAGCATGTGCCTTCACTTGCCAGATCCAAATTCTCAACAGAATCCTCCATTCCTTGTTGACTACTCCCAGCTTCCTGCAGTCTGTCCAGATCCCTGGAGTTGCTATTCTCACAGAGCTACAAAATTGAAGGTCAGAAAAGTTTTTCCCAAACTTTATGGTGGTTTGATATGAATTTAGGGTGCTGATTCCAAAAATGGCATCTGTTTTGCCCTATCACGTCCAGTTTTCGAGATATAGTATAGCCTCATTAGTGAATGGTTCAAGCAGCTTCCTCATGAAGAAGCCATGGTGTAGGCTTCCTCATGAGGAAGCTGCTTGAACCATTCACTGAAGAGGCTATGCCGTGTCTCCAAAACGAGACGCGACAGGGCAAAACGGATGCCATGTTTGGAATTAGCACCCCAAATATATCCAGGAATTGGTGTAACGTTTAAGGAAGCAAAATGTGTGTTGGCCTGTGTTCTCAGTAGGCAGCCTATAAGCCTGACCAGATCCACATTGTGGGTCAGTTTTTTCTCCTCCCTCCATAGCTATTACCCTCACACATTTTCTCAATGCTCCCAGTAGTTGCTACTCCAGTATCTATCAGGTTGCCTAGGAAACCTCTGTACACTGCAAACATTGCACAGCAGCCACCACTGGGAGCAACAAGCCAATGAGCCAGAGGGAGGAGCTCAGGGCATCAGGCCCCAAACACTAACTAAAATGCAACATTGTTCATTTGAAATCTGCTACCAGTCTAACTTTGTCCAAGTGGTTTGTTTTTTAGTTCTAGCAGTTTGGGAGGAAATATGCCCCTTTTCCCCAGTCAGCGTATCAAAGTTGCTACATCTCAAAAGGTGATTTATCATTTTATTTTTTTAAAAAGGATTTTTATCATGCCTTCCCTAACCAAAATGGAAAGGCAGCTTACAGAAATCTCAAGGCAGCTTACAAAGTGGAATAAATCCAAACACCAAACAACTAAAAAATCAGAGCAACAAAACACAATGACCAAGAGCCAATACAACCCTCTCAGAGCTGGAACAAACTGCAGTGAACCAATGGGAGGTTTTGCTGAAGCAGAAGTGGTTCTGCATCTCTCCTAAATGCCAGCAAGGAGGGGGCAATCCTGGTCTCAAATGGTAGGGCACAACATTCCACAGCCTGGCAGCCACAACAGAGAAGGTCTTGCAATGAGTTGTCATCAACCATGTCTCCAGTAGAGAGGACAACTGAAAACAAGTCTCTCAAGATGAATTTTGTCCATCTCACTAGGTCGGGGGGGGGGGGGGAAGAGAGATGGTCCTTCCAGTTTTTCGGACTCAAACTGTTAAGGGTTTTAAAGGTCATCACCAGCTCTCTGAATTGTGCCTGGAGGCAGCCAACAAAGTTGGGACAACAGGGATGCAACATGGTCCAGACCCCTGGCACCAGTCGAGAGCCTGGCAACTACATTCTGTACCAACTGCAGTTCCTGTCACTGTAATCCACATTAGGCTGCATTTGGCATGCTAAGAGAGCCACTTGGGTTTGACATCTTTCATTGAATCCAAGACGGTCCTCCTGTTCACACAGTTCACAGAAGGAAAAATGCTTTCTGCCACATTCTTCAACTTTATATCTAACTAATAAGATCATGTGAAACCTCCTAGAACTCTGCAAGTGTCAGTTGAAGACCTGACTACATCCATTTGCAAATCTCAGTTCCAGGGGGATGTGCCTCTAGTCTAATTTCTTAGTAGCCCCAGAGTGATCATGTGGCATGGCAGTCAGCTTCTTGGTGCTTCCTGTCACTATAAGCCACACTCAAGAGGTTAGGACTGGCCTGTCCCCCCCATTTTGCTGCAACAGCAAAGCCCACAGCCACAAGACAACTGTGCAGGTGTGCAGCATGACCATTTGCTAATGGCCGAGTTGGAGCAGCCTATTTAAGCTTCCTCAGACCTCCATAATATCTATGAACAAAGAGGAAGTTGTTGGGGGAAAAATTGAAAAAGGCTGAAACCCTAAGACTCGAGCCATCACTAGGGTCACAGCAGTTCTCCTACCAAGTACTGGCACCAAGGGTCATTTGGTTAGTACGCTTTTATTATTTTGCCAACTACCTTGGGGACCTCTGGAGGACTGGAAGGTGCGGTAAAGGCGAAAAGAAAAAACAAACACAAATATTGAACCTATTTTAATTCAGTACTTTTCTGAAAAGATGCAAACTGGAAGGAGTCGCAAAGGAGCAAAAGAAAGACACAGAGTGTTTGGGAAGACTGCTGTGAAGGAAGAGCCAGTAATGCACTAGCATGGGGGGCGCGGTTGGCTGGAGGGCATGGCTAGCTGCCACACTCCCATTCTCCCTACCACCACTTTTTCACCCTACCTGACAAGGAGTGTCCACGGAGGGCTATACAGTCATCCCATGCTCCTCTACTCCCCCCCAACCCATGACCAGCTAATGTTTATTTAGCAAAGTCAAATGCTTGTTATTGCTTCCTCTCCCTCACACAGTCTATGGCCTGTTCCCAAGTCCAACTTACCACCACCAAGAAATCCACAATCCCAGCTGGCACTCACCTTGCTGTGACATGACTGGCACTGGATGGGATAGCGCCCTCCAGCAGCAGGGAGCTGCCCCCACACCAGGCATCCTTCAGGCAGCATCGTGTCCGCAGCCAGCCACCACTAGGGATCCTGTGGTTGGTGTACAGTGGCTGGATATCCTGAGCACTCAGGTTGTACCATGGCTCTGTCCCATTCACCTAGTAACAGAAAAAAAGACATTGCAGATGAAGCCAGGATGTGGCAATATAGAGCCCAACCCTGCCTTACGGCAGTTGCAAAACGGTCTCTGGCTGCGCAGGAAGTTGCACACTGCTGGAGTGCCAGTGGGAAAGCTGCCGTGGCCTCACACACAGTGACAGCTCAGGACCAGCCCGCCAACTCGGGTAAGTAGGTGGGATGGGGCAGGGGGAGGAAGGAATGTGAGCAGAGCAGGGCAGTGATGGAGGGGAAGAGCGGATCAGGTCTGGGAAGGAGGTGAGTTCGGTGGTGGCAGCAGGCAGCTACTGAAACCAAACTCCTTGCCCAGAGCCAATCCCGCTGCCTAAATCCCTGCAGACCTGCACCAGTGCAGATCTAAGCAGACCCCTCTGCACCGCAGAGGCTTATCCCCAGGATGCAGCACAAGCTGTTTTGGTGAGGCTGCATCAGTTGGCTGGAAAGCATAGGATTGGATGGCTAGAAATTATTATTTATATGGGATGATTCTTGTGCTCCCTTGCCTCAAACGCCTAACCCCTTGGGTTTCCCTTGAAAACTTGATCTGAAAATAAGCTTTGTATATGTTACATTTACAGTTCACATAAAGTGTTCATTTTCCATCTGGAAATACCAGACCTTTTACACTACAAAGACCAACATGGAAAGTGTTTCTAAGGGCACAATCCTAACCCACTTTCCAACACCGACATAAGGGCAATGCAACTCCTAGGTAAGGGAACAAACATTCCCTTACTTCGAAGAGGCCTCCTTGAGTGCCACCCCAACTGCAGGATGCAATACACATCCCACTGGCACAGCTATGCCAGTGCAGGAAAGTGGATTAGAATTTGGGCCTTAGTGGTCAAAGTGAAAGCTTAAATGACAAAGGGCACAATCCTAACCAGGTCTACTCAGAAGTAAGTCCTATTGTGTTCAATGGGACTTACTCCCAGGAAAGTGAGGTTAGGATTGCAGCCATAGCTAAGGGCCCAATCCACTCCAACTTCCCAGTGCCAATGCAGCTGCGCCAACTGGGCATGCTCTGCATCCTGCAATGGGTGGGCAGCTATAGAGGCCTCCTCAAGGCAAGGGAATGTTTGTTGCCTTACCTCAGGGCTGCATCAGCACTGGAAAGTTGGACAGGACTGGGTACTAAGGAACCTATTCCTTCTTACTAAGTTCGAAGCTTTTTGCAGACTTCTAAGAATAATCTTGTAGCAGAGAAGCAGCACGTGGGGTCTGGAGGCATGAAGGTCCAAGTCAGGTGTTAAGAGAGCCTGCATTTCTAAGCAAGAAAATGAGCCATCTTCTGGATCAAGGCAGCTGCCTCCCAGCCAAAGGACGTGGAGGGGGGGAAAAAATCAGTTCAGATTTTGTCTTCAGGCTTAGCTGGCCAATAAAAGAAGCGAAAAGTTGAAGAGCAGTGCTCTTCCTCCCATGGGCAACAGGGCCCATTAAGTGGAACTCAAGACCTCCCCCCTAGCCAGGCAGACAGGAAGCAAGTTAGCCCAGGTGTGAATTAAAACCAGAGGACTGAAGGCCAACAATCTCATGGAAATAAGCTGACTGGGGATCCATCCACATGAGGCATCCAGAAGGCACTGCTGAGTCTGTCACTCGTTTGGATGTCCACTGATCAGACAGGGCAGGTACTAGAAGCCAGTGACTGGTACCTAGCCAAGCCACCAAACGATAAAGGTGGCAGTTTTTTTCTCCCTCTCTCACATTCACACACAGCTTGACACTAAGGTTACCTCTTGCCCAATATCCTTACCTGCCCATCAAAGAAGTGCTTGTTCCCCACACCCAAACTGAAGGTGGTGTCAAAAGGAAGGGAGCCAACACTATGAATGGGCAGCAGACCAGAGAGTAGGGCCCAAAATCTGCAAGGAAAAGAGAAGGCCTTACCAAACAATTTCTTGCACTGTCGGACAAAACCCCAGACCAGGAGGTTAGAAAGGCGTACATCTCAAAGTGCTTAAAAGCCTGCTTCCATCTGGTCGCAGAGCCTGAGCAGCTCTAGACACTATGGGGGGGGCCTCACAGAACCCTTCTGCTGCATAGGCCTCCTCTTTCCAACTTTAGGAGAGTGGCCAGAAGACCCCACCCAAACACCCTGCATCACCTCCACACAGCCCTTACTTGTCTTCGTTGTTCAGGAAGTCTGCTGGGCCAAGATGCTCATAAACCCATCCCGGTGCAAAAATGGCCACAGAAAGGCCCTGCTCCCGTATCATGCGCAGTGACTATGGAGGAACAAGGAATGCAAAGTCACCCTTTCCCTGTGGGTGGGATTTCAGGGTATGGAGTCCAAGGAGGGCACCAACAACAGTGCACTGCAGGGACACCAGCACCCTCTCTGCGAAAGAGAGTGTGTGTTCAGAGCGACACGAGGGGCTGGATCTCAGAAGACTGTGCGTTCTTGCCCAAGGAATGGCTCTTCCTTTTGTAAAGGCACAGATAGGGCCAACAATGATATCTGAGAACTAAAAAGATGGATCATCAGACTCTTGGCCACAGGACATAGCTGCACTTTGCACAGTAGGAAGAGCCAATGTGGCCAGGGACATCCCCGGGGCAATCTTCCTGCTTGTCAAAAGGACTGCCCACCTTGTCAATATCGAAGCCACCACTCACGACATCTCCACGACCAAAGACATCCACTCCCACATAGACTTCTGGCCGACGATCGCCTGCCATCCGTGCTGTCCGCACCAGGTGCTCCTCCTTCCAGTTGTAGTTGGTAAAGAAGCCATCGCAAACATCATAGTAACATCTGAAATGCACATGGATTCAACATCATAAACCAGGCATCACACCTCACAACTGTACAAGGCTATGCTTGCGAATTATGCTTGAGTGCCTTTACTTTTTGCCTTGCTGTCACTCAAGGACTTCCACAGATGTTTTGAGGCTACAGGTTCTTCCAGATGGCTCTAATAGTATGGATACCTGTTGCCTGTGCAGGACTTCACCTCTGTGCCTGGGGAGGATCTGTGTATCTGCATGGTCTGCATAGCTAGAGGTACCTTGGAGGACGCAGGACACCTGGCTCTTCCCAGGTCACCCCCTACAGCATTTCGCTGTACTACAGCATTTCGCACAGATCCCAATAGGGTGGGGTACACTATATTGAGAGCCATAGCTCAGTGGCAGATAACATGCTTAGGATGGAGAAGGTCTTAGGTCCAATTCCTGGCATCTCCAGGTAGGGCTGGGAAAGAGCCCTGTCTGAAACACAGACAGATTCTGCCAGTCAGGGTAGACAGCCCTGGGAAGATTGATTCATTCCAAAACAACTCCCAAGAATACACATACACCAAGCCAGTCTTCTCTCTACCTGGGATTTAGTAACCACTGCTCTTCATTTTGCAAGCCTGGGTCAGCAATCTTACTGCCCCAATGAATGCAAGCTCATGTAGGGACTGCAGCTCAGCAGGACTATAGAAAGTACCCAAAATGTAACAACCATTCCTAAGGTTGGAGTGTGCCGCTCTTCTCTCGCCTTGGTGGTTGGGGGGAGGGGAACTGTTACATTACCCACCGGTTGCTCTCATTAAGCTCATTCTGCCACTTCAGCTCCCCGCTCTGCAGGACGCTGTCATACCACACCACTTGTCCTCTAGGCACAAGTCTGTGCACCTGAGCTGTCAGATACCTCAAAAAGTGGGGCATGTTCCGCGCTGCTGTCACCTGCCATGAAAAAGGTGTACAGTCATCCTCAGGGAAGGGGATCCTTGAAGGATACCAACTCATAATCTCCATGAAATGTCATGAGATGTTACATCCAAACCCCCAGTGATGGGGCAATTTCACACCTTCGCTTGGAGACTTTCTTTCCAACTCAGGGTGCCTAAAATGAGCAGTGGGATTGCTACAGAAGCTCATTCACCATGTTTTGTTCACATAAATAATCTCATGTCTAGGATCAAACTGAGAAAAGCCAGTTCTGCCCAATTAGAGCAGAAGACGGCTGTGCAGACAGCCGATTGTCTGAGATCTCTAACATCACAAGCCTCCCTCCCTCCCAACCATTCTAGAAAAAGTTTTTTCAATTTATAAAAGACAAATTATGTGGTTTGGAATTTAAAAAGTTATTGGATCACCACTGAGTCAATGTACTTGCTCTGGCTGAAAAGTTTTTAAAAGGTGGACAGTCTACTTGAAGCTGGGGGGAGGGAGGGGAGAGAGAGACCACTAAATGAGCATTTGCTTCAGTAGGTAGTTAGTACATCTGTAAAATGCAAATAGAAGTCGTATGGGGGAGGGGTACAGAATCCAAATTTACTCAGTGGGAGAGGGGAGAAAAAGCTGCGCAAGGTGGTTTCAAGGTACATCTGTACACATCCCTTGTTATTTTACCTAAATCTCCCTTCACATAACAAGGTGCTCAAACAGAATCTCATTGCTTGACAAACTGTTCCTCTTCCTGTATGGAAAGTCTGGAAGGGCTCAAAGGAAGCAGTGACTGAATATTTTAAACACCATAAAGTTAGAATAAGCATATGGATTAGGCAGAGTTTGACGTGGGGGAAAAGACGGCCTGCATCCTCCCCCGCTCTGCTGGGGAAGTCAGAGTAATTCGAGGATGCACTGGCAGTATTGTCTCCTTTTTAGCACAAATTAATCTGCAAAGCCCTTACTGCGTACTTAGTGTTGCTAATGCAGATGAGAATCAGCACTTCAACCAGAAAACTACCCAGTTGGGGGGGGGGGGGGTAATGGACCTTCTCTGGAATGCCAACAGTGTCTCCAGATACAGCTCCTTGACCCCTCAAGCCAGGCCACAGACACACATCCAGAGACATTCAATAGTGGGGGCAGGAACAGATGAGTAAACTGACAGCCAGCCAGCCAATCTCTCTTGAGCATCAGCTGTGGAGGAAAGTGTGCTATCCTCACAGGCCCAGGGCAGGAAAGGAAAGCCAGGGATGGGGAGCGGCGGGAGGTATGACTCACACTCAGTAAATTCTCAATGTTGATCAGCCAGCCGTCAAAGCGATAGAACTGCGCAATCGTAGCCAGCTGCTCCGCCACGGCCTGATAGGCTTCTTCCCCGCCTGACAGGAATGCCTCACAGATCTTCCAACCATCTATCCCCTCCGTGATGAAGGTACCTACAGCCCGGAAGGGAAATGCCAAGAGTCACTGAATCCATCACCTCCTGCCCTGTTCAAAACATCTTTGCCTCAGAAGAAAGGGAGACAGAGGAGGACTGAATCCTTGGGAGGGAATGAGGAGTCCCCCAAGGATGTGTCATGCCAGGAGTTGGAAAGGACCCTGCCTCACATTAAAAACAAAACACAAAGAAGAAGATGAAATGGTCACAGCCATTTGCAGATGCTCCCAACAGCTCCCAGAAAGGTAAGTTATGAGAAGTCAACAGGAGTACAGGCTGCAGAGGGGGCAATCCAGTCTCAGACTTGCATAGCAAAAACTATGGAGCAAGAACACAACTCATGGCAGAAAGAGCTACTCCAGAGAAAAAGAATTCAATCCAAGGACAATCTTTCCAGCTCCACTCAGCATAGAGCAGGGTCAGAGAACAGACCGGGAACACCTCCCTACTGCAAGCCCAGAAGAGTACTAGTATCAAGGGCTTCAGAAAGACCAGCTAGGCTCACAGACCACACACCCCACACTCACCCAGCATGAGGACACCATTATGGTGAGCAGCATTTGTCCAGACCACGGGTGGAATGGTGACAGCGTGGTGGCTGAAGTATACAAAGATGTCTATGTAGTGCCAGTGATAGAATACAAAGGGGTCACGTGTTGCTGCGCCCTGGATGAACCTGCCCACAGTAAGGGGAGAAAGCAGAGGCCCATGGGGCACAATGGACTTGGCAACTCAAACCTTGCACCATGAGCTGTTCCTGACACCCTACATCTGTTACCAAGATCTAAACTGGTCCAAGCAGTTAATTCTTCCTGAAGCAAGGGTGGCCCTGCCACCACCTGCCTGCAGAAGAAGACTATAATAACCACAGGAGTTTTCCTTCCAATTGCAGATTGAGATTCACTTCCCTGTTCTCACCGAGTACAGAGACTGTCTACAAGTAAACCACTCTTGTTTACTTTTAGTTCACTATCTAGTTTTCTTAGTTACTTTTAGTTCACTATCACCAAACTAACATGGAGCGTGATGCAGATATTATCTTTGCCACAGATGCCAAGTGGAGTTGGCCCTTCCTAGTGATGGTCCTGCACATGAAACTGACCACACTCCTGGGGCCTCCACCCACCCAGTGCTTGTCTGCAGAGTTCTGCGCCAAACACTGGAAGGATCCCTCCAGAAGGTTCCATGGTGTCTGGAGGCACAGCCAGCAAGTGCATGACACACTCCCCCCCCCCACACACACACACTAATAACCATTGCAGGCATAACCTCTGCACAAGGCCTGGGAGATTGCAAGAAGCAAATTAAACAGGTTCTTGCACACAAAGTGCCACCTTCTGTGGGCTCATAGCACAACAGTCAAAGTGTAGCCCCTCCATAGAAAGGTATCCAGAGTGGGCTGAAGTTGCAGCAACCAGATGTTGGTCAGTCCTGGCTCAGTACATCAACCTGGAAGCTCCAGTTCAGTCTTGCAAGCAGGTTTCTCTACACCCCACCCCCTCCTCAACATGCCCCACCTTCAATATATTACAGGCCACTGCTGAGATAATGGACCAAAAAGTCTTTGGATACTTTGGATACTTGTAGCTAGAGAAATGCTACACCTTGTTATTTCAGGACGGGCTGCAGCTCAGTGGCCAAAGCACCTGCTTTATAAGCAGAAAGCTTCAATTAAATCTCCATACACAGGTAGGGCTGAGAACAATCCTGCCTGCAAGCTTGAAGGGAGACTATCAGGCAGAGCTGACAATACTGATCTTGATGGACTGAGGGTCCAACTCAGTAAAAGGCACAGATGTCCCACCAATGACCAGCATGTTATGGTCTCGGGCTAGGTGGGCTATTTTGGCATTGTCTCCACATGCGGAAACGACCCCATTTCTGCCTTGACTCCCGACCCCTGCCAGCCCCAACCTGTCTTCAAGGTAGCCACCCTTCATGTCATGGCACACCAAGGTGCGGGGCCTGTGGCTGTCAAGCAGAGGCCGACGTTTCGCCAGAGGTTCAATAGACACATTGAAAGCATCGTCACTGGTGGGCTTCCAGGCGAGCAGCTCTTCCAAGCCTGAGAGGTAGAAGCTGATTGGCTCAGTGGTACGTCTGTCATACTGCCTGGCTGAGAGATCAAAGGTAGAATGTTAAAGCCAAAAACTTCAGACCAATGACAGTAACAGCTCCAAGGAACTGAACATCTACCAAGTCTTACCAGGGAGAGGATCAGGGGCAAAATTGATGACCCGGTGGACAATGGTGGATCTCTGGCTCACCACATCAAGCTGTAGACTGAATGCAAAAACAAGGGTCAGGAATAGAATCCCTTTTGGGAATCTGCTCCTTTCCCACACCAAACCCCTTCTTATACTACGTGAGGAACATTTAAAAGTAGTTGGGCCTATAAATGCCATGCCCACCAGCTTCAGTTTCCTTCCTTCCTTCCAGCCCAGGGATAGGAAGAACATCGACTACAACCCTCTGAATAGATGCAGGCAAGTTCTGGTTGAGTGTCAGCAGCCCTGACCAAGGCAAAGGAATTTGCTCTGCCAACACCTCTACCACGGTCCTCGGGACCAGACATGTCCAGCAGGAAAGGAGAAAAGGTGTAGAGCAGGGGTGCTCAATAGGTGGATCGCGATCTACCGGTAGATCGCAAGGCAAAATAAGTAGATCGCGGAGTGCCGACCCCCCCCCTTCAGGTGCCTCTGGGAGGAAACACCGGGAGTAAGCCCCATTGTACTCAATGGGGCTTACTCCCAGGTAAGTGTGGCTAGGATTGCAGCCTCACAGCCTAATCCTAGGCATGTCTACTCAGGAGTAAGTCCTGTTATACTCAGTGGGGCTCAAGGTACACCAACATACATTGTACACATAAATGTTATATGTTATGATGGCGCGAACATTGTAAAAAGAACTCTGGTAGATCTCCGGGCCTTGCTGGGTTTCAAAGTAGCTCTAGAGCCAAAAAAGTGTGAGCACCCCTGGTGTAGAGAGTTCCTTCCCCTACCCCCAAGCTGCTGCAGTCCATACACGGCAAGTGAGGACCATGGCCAAGGGCCAAGCAGTTCTAGGAAGAAGAGAGGAATCTGAAATATGTCCAATCCTGTTTTGGCCATTTTCAAGTGTTGATGGCTGGTCAGAAAAGTTGGGAATCCAAAAGCACTCTTGGAAGCCATAGCCTTTGCAGAAGCAACTGTTGATGGCTGCTGTGTGTTCAGAGCTTGAAGAAGGCAGGACACCCTTCTTCAAGGGGAGGAAGGGTTCTAAGAAATGCAGAGTGATTTCCTGCTCTCTCAATCTCTGTTATAGTCTTGCTCCAGAAAAACAGAATTTCTGACATTCAGCTACTCCAGGGTGGACCAACAAGTCCGCTTCCAGTCCCAGGACACTAACCTTAGGCAGAAGCCTGTCATAGGAATAAATAAATAAAGTCTTGAATAAAGTCTGAGGAGAAATCTGACGACCAAGAAAGGCAGTATATAAATACCTGTAGTATTATTATTATTATTATAGGGAGCAATCCTAACCAACTTTCCAGCACTGGCCTAACTGCATTGCAGCCCCAAGGTAAGGTCACAAACATGCCCTTACCTTGAGGAGGCCCCCTTGACTGTCTCCCCACTGCAGGATGCAGTGCATGCCTTATTGGAACAGCTATGTCAGTGCTGGAAAGTTGGTTAGGATTGTGCCCTTAGTCTCACAGGTTCAGTTTGGGGTAGAAACTCTACCCCATCCTCCCTGTGCTATAAGGTGTGGCACTTTGTAATTAACGCAGCATCCTGTTCAGCAAGCATTCCTTCTCCCACATCTCTGGCATTGCTTAACAACAAGTGGTTAGGAAGCAAAGTCCAGCCTACTCTTCCAGGAAATATCAGATGGGACAGGCCAGAAACGGGGTGGGGTGCCCAGGGTAGGAAAACACTGTAGAGAAAGGATGAAGGTCAAGCTGAAGGTCCTCCTCCAGGCTCCCAAGGCGGACTGCAAGGTTTGCACCCATATTGTCTCTCAGGGTTGCTCTCCATCCCCAGTCCAAGGCTGTCTTCATTAAAAGTCATTTCTGCCCAACGTTGCATATACACAACAGAGATCAAATGTGTACACACACTTGGGCAGAAATGGGTTAACTACCCTGCCCATGGATATATGTCCAGGATCAGCCCCAGATGTCCTAATAGCCGAAGCAGCATTTCTGATGCTGCTCCCGCTTACCTGGGAACATTCCACTCTCTGCTTCCCCCCACTCCCTGAATTGAGAAGAGGAAGAGAAGAGTGGAAGCATGGAGGAGAAGAGAGTGGTGGGCAAGAGTGACTCCATCTGATACTCTGTCCCACCACTCTCCTGTCCTTCCTGTCCCCCTCTCCCTTTTCCAATCCAGGGAGTGGCAGGAAGAGTGGTGGAGCTGAGTGGGCAAGTGGAGGTGGGCGCTCCCTGCGGTGAGGGCTTCTGTCAGCCTCAAGCATTGTAGCTGGGCGAACTTGGAGATCCTGGCTCCACAAGGACTCGGTCCTTGAACAAAGATGACAAAGAGAATGTCTTTGGAAAGGTGCATGAGGAGGCACCACAACCAGTTCCCCAAGACTTGAGCCAAAGCTCCGTTTCCCTGCTCAGGACCCGCCTGGGGTTGAAAGGGAGCTTCTCAGTAGACAGGCCGGCCACGGGCTACGCTTATTGTCAGCCCCCTGAAGCAGAGGAGGGGAGGGGGCGCGCAGCAACCTCTGTGGGCTGATGCCAGGCCCCCACTGGCTGGAGCCACTCTCCCACCACAGCTGAGCCCTTTCTCCCTTGAAGCACGAGTGTCTCTGAGCACGTGCAGAGTGCCCTCTCCCCACGCAGCCCCTGCGCACCCGGCTTCTCAAGCAGGCCGTCTTTGGCTCTGGATGAAGCGACGCGAGCAAACGCAGGCTCGGCCGGGGCTCCTCCAGCCAGCCGGTCCCCGTCCCTGCAGCTCGGGGCAGCGAGCCCCCTCTGCCGCCGCCAGTCCTTACCCCAGCCCGGGCCTGGAGCGCCGCTCGGCCGCCCCCGGCTCCTCCCGTCCGCCGTCGCTGCCCTCCTGGCCCCGGGCCCTCTTGGCCCCCCGGCCGCCACCGTCCTGCTCCCCGGCCGCCTCCATCCTCCCTGCCTCCTGCGCCTCCCTTCCCCGCCCCGTCACATGGAGACCAGGGCGGCCGCGCTCCAGCCAATCCGCGCATCGGCGCGCCGACAGCTCAGCACAGTGGCTGCTCGCCCCGCTCGCCCGCCCGCCCGCCACAGAAGGCCGGACAGGCAAGCCCGGGGTTGTGCTGTCGTTGTATTGTATTGCAACAGACTGGCGAGTCCTGAAGGCGGGGAGTGCACTCTGCGCACACTCAGAGGCACCTTCTTATTCACATTCTGCACATGCTCAGAGGCACCGTTTGTTCGCACTCTGCACGTACTTAGAGGCACCCTCTTATTTCGCACTCTGCACATGCTCAGGCACCCCCTTATTCGCATTTTGCACATGCTCAGAGGCACCTTTTTATTCGCACTCTGCACATACTCAGTGGCACCCTCTTATTCGCACTGTGCATGTACTGAAGCACCCTCTTATTCACATTCTGCACATGCTCAGAGGCAACTTTTGTTCACACTCTGCACTTACTCAGAGGTACACTCTTATTTCACACTGCACATGCTCAGGGGCACCCTCTTATTTGCATTTTGCACATGCTCAAAGGCACCCTCTTATTCGCACTCTGCACATACTGAAGCACCCTCTTATTCACATTCTGCACATGCTCAGAGGCAACTTTTTATTCGCATTCTGCGCAAACTCAGAAGTACCTTCTTATTCACACCCTGCTCATACTCAGAGGCACCGTCTTATTTGCACCCTGCACATACTCAGAGGCACCCTCTTATTCCTCAGCAAAACACTTTCAGGGAGGGCCTGCCTGCTGAAATTAAAATCCTGCACCCAGCAGGGAAGGAGGCGCCCATGTACAGTATTAGAGCCCTGACTGGGACCACTTACTCTCATCCAAAATATTGAAACCGAGAGAGACTTTCTCTTCCAATAGATCCAAGATGGAGAAGTGCAAGAAAAGCATTATGAGGAGGGATATTCTTGAAAGAACATAATGGGCAGTGCAGAACCTGACTCTGAGCTCTGGGTAAGGTTGTCATCCCGCCATCATCTCCCCCAACAATATCATCCCTTTCAGTTGCTAACATTCTGCCCTGGACACTGTTAATTTCACCCTCAGTTTGTCCTAGGAACTGCCTTTCTGCTCTGCATACTGTCATCCCATTGTTATTCCACCCTGGATGCTATCATTTGAATTTCATTTCTCAAATGGTCACTATTTCAGACTGGGAACTGTCATTTGGTGGTTATTTTTCTCCTTTGAAGATCACTATACTGTTGTCCTGATCTGGACACTGTGATTCACTTTGATTATTTTCCTTCCACTCCAGACGATTAATCTCATAGTTCCCCTGGTGACTTTCATGCCATTCTGTTCCCAAAAGACCTCTGTGTGGTTACTTCCCCCTGCACATCCTAGCACATTTACACCCCTTCTTCTATTTTGATATTCCCCCGAGTCTCCTGAGCTGTCTTTGTGTATCTCTGTCTCCATGACAGAGATACACATCTGTTAGTGCAGCAAAGGTACATGTCTTTAAAATCTCATTCACACCTATTGTCATTCAGTTTCATTCCCCTGTCATTTCAGATATGGTTTTCTGTCATTCATTTTAATATTTACTTTTATTATACTTGTCTTTGTTATGCCAAATAAAGTATCTCTGGATGTAATTGAATCTGGGTCTCCTTTCCAGGCACAGCTCTAGGACATTTTGAAGCCCTAGTCCACGAACTCACTCTCTCTCTCTCTCTCTCTCTCTCTCTCTCTCTCTCTCTCTCTCTCTCTCTGATGAATCAAGGTTCATCCTCCTGGTTCTGGTGGGGCATCTCCAAAAGTGTCCTCATTTACTATTTGAAACTGACTGGATGTTACCTGATCTGAGAGGTGTTCCTACAGACCTATCCATAGCACCAGATAGATCAGCACTTGGACCATTTCTCATCCCATCTCCTCAATTGTACTAACTCAATACTTACTGGTATCTCACTGCATAGAGAGGAAGTGGCACCTTCTCCCCAACCTCCCCTGCTACAAGTTACAATAGGACCCAAGTTTACCTCTTTCTTTGCTGACTCTGCCCATCACAAGGCGGAAAAGCCATCCTCACTGCTCCTCCTCACCTCAGTTACACTCACAGGTAAGCCAACTTATATCTAACATGTGAATGGGTGGGAGGGGCAGAGGAGAAGGGAGCGCCAATTACATTATACCTCTTCTACTCTTTCTACACAGTGAGATGTGACACTATGTACCTTGCATTATCTTAATGTTCCATCATAACAGAAGCACCTGAGAGTTTCCAGCCTCCAGAACAATTGTTTTTCTAAAGAAAGCCTTTGCTGTATTCTTTCTCTTTTGCCTCTGTTATCTCCCCAAGTCCTACTCCCCCAAGTCCTACTCAACTTTGATAGAGGCTTATGCGCCTTGATTCTTGAATGGGCCTATAATGATTCTTTGATGAGAGTCTGTGGCAGTTATGCTCATTTCCCTGTTCTGGGGATGGAAATGGGATCATTTAGCTTAAAGTGGTTTGAAGAGCAAGGAGCCCAATTGCTGAAAGACACAGAAGAGAGAATGGCATATTGTTCAAGGACACTTTCAGATAGGGAAGTTTAGTCTGAGATTGTCACAAATTGTTCATGCATTGTTGCACAATGTACACACAGCAGCAGCATCCACCCATTACCTTGGCTTTTCCCATGGTTAAACCATTGCATTCATTAATGGGGCAAATCTATTAACAGGATATGCGAACAATGTGTGACAATCACAGACTGATCATCTGAAAGTGTCCTTAGTCAGAGAGTACAGACCAAACTTTGGAAGACCAGAAGGCATGAGAGAATGGAAGTGAATAATCCTGAGAAACATGTGGCATTGTCCAGTGGAACTGCCTGCCACTGGGACACAATAAGCCTTGTTGCAGATGATAAAGCATTCTCACATTTTCATTCAGCCATTTGGGAATGTTGATGAGCTGGAGCCAGACAACAGTGAAGGTGGTTACATCGTGCCACTGGGAAAGGGCTCCCATCTCCTGCTGCTGCTCTTCCAGCAATGAAATTGTGCTCTATGAGATCTTCATGTTGACTCTGTCTGATCTCCAACTCCTGCTGCCTGGGAGGGTTTGATTCCTCAGGCGAGTGTAAATCTTGGCCATCTGGATTGATTCTGGCATAAAAATGGCAATTTCCCCTCCCTGCCAATGCAGCTGCACTGCCAGAGCACACGCTGCATCTGGGGGTGGCCGTTCTGAAATTTGTTCCCTTGTACATTTGTTCCCAGGAACAATTCGAACCTGCACCAGCAATTTTGCTGACGCAAGTCCGAGCGGACCTGGGAAGGCAGATCAAGGCCTAGAAGGGGGATAGGTTATCAGCAGCACTGCTGCTGCCATTACCACCCTCTTCCTAACCTCATTCTGACCCCCCATGCTGCCGTGGTCTCTTCCCACCCCATTCCACCCTCTCTACCTCTCTCCCACACCCTTGCACTGACTTACTGGTACCAGGAGACTCCACTGATGCAGAGCCAGGGCCACTCGCTACTTGCAGTGGCAGCCCAGCACAATGATATGGCATGTCACCTTTTGCAACAGCAGTAAAGGGCCTTATGCCACTGGAACACTAGTTCTGACAGCATAATGCCCACAAAGAATTAGGCTGCCCACCATCAAGCCTATACACCAGTGTCTCTCAGACTGTGGGTTGGGACCCACTAGTTGGATTGCAAACCAATTTCAGGTGGGCCCCATTCATTCCAATGTGTATTTTATTTTTCATATATTAGACTTGATGCTACTATGGTATATGACTATAGTTGGGGAAACGTTACAGATCATTATTTTTAACTATGTATATGTTTTTACAATGATAGTCAATGGGGTCAATATAGTACAATATACTATAGTGTATAGTACAATACTATACACTATACAATATTTTACAATGATAGTCAATGGGGTTTCCCCAAACATCCCAAGTATGTAAGTATGGATAGGATTGCAGCCTTTGGGATGTTTGAGGAATTTTTTTAAACAGATCAGCAACTGCTTGGGAGGGTTAGGAGGGTTCTTCTTTATTTTAAATAAATTGTAATATTTACATTTATTGTAAACTCTTAGCTTACTTACTAACGGCCCAATCCTATCCAACTTTCCAGCACCGGTGTAGCCGCAATGCAGTCCCAAAGTAAGGAAACAAATGTTCCCTTACTTTGAGGAGGCCTCTGTGATTGCCTCACCACCAAAGGATGCAGCACACGCCCCATTGGCATAGCAGAACTGGCACTGGAAAACTGGATAGGATTTGGCCCTAAATTAATTGATTTTGTCATGGGGGGGACGTTAATTTTCCCTGCTTTATGATGTCACTTCCAGCCATGACATCACTTCCATGTTGATGACATCAATTCTGGTGGGTCCCAACCAATTGTCATTCTAAAAAGTGGGTAACAGTACTAAAACGTGTGAGAACCACTGCTGTACAAACTTATCTGGGAGTAAATCCCATTGAATACAGTGAGATTTACTTCTGAATAGATATGCCTGAGATTGCACTGTATATGTCCTCAGGGTGGGGACCACGAGTCTTTTGTTTACAGTATATCCAGAAATTTTCTCTTTTTTCCAATGCCCTAGGAATTTTTGGTTTCTCAATAGGAAACAGACATATTTCAAAGAGACTGTGGCTGTCAGAATTAAATTGTTTAGCAATAGGCTGTTGAAGTATCTTTGTAGTTATTGATGACTCATGCTTTCTGAGGTGTATGAGAAGGTCTGTTGCTGTTTTCCCAACATATTGCATGTGGAATCCAGGGTGCAAATGTGGCATTTGATAACATGTAGTACCTGGGTGGATTTGTAGGTGATGTTCTGCCTGATAAAAATGTTTCATCTGTCATTGTGCTTTTGAAGCACACTGTGCATTTCCTTCAGGTGAAACTGGAAATGGATTCACTGGATTCACAATGATCCAACTGGATTTGCAACTGGATTCACAATGATGGCAATCCCGGATTAGTGACAGGTGGTTAATTTCCATTCTCACTTGTAACCTTGTAATGGCCCAATTCTATCCAACTTTCCAATGCCGATGCAGCCACAATGCAGTCTTGAGGAAAGGGAACAAGTGTTTCCTTACCTGGAGGAGGCCTCCATGATTGCCCACCACCACCACAGGATGTAGCACATGTCCCATGGGAAATGTCAGCAGCACTGACACTGGAAAATTGGATAGGATTTGGCCCTGCTTGTAACTAGCAAATTAGAAGAGCGATATACAGTACATGATTGTGTTGGTTCAGCACAGAAAAATCAGATTGTTTCACCCCTTCACTTAGCGTAGTACCAACGCTGGCAAATGTTTCTGCCACCTCCTTTATGCATGGGTATAATTTCCAAAGAAGGTGAAGAAGTTGCTGGCAAAGGTTTATGGCCATTGCTAATTGCTCACTAATCAGAAAGCAGGTTCTACTAGGGTCTAGAATGGGGGAAATGTCTTCACATTACACAGCAGTGTCCATGGTCACAACACTAGAGGACTGAAAAGGAGACCTTTTATGTAGTCATAAAGCATACAATAACAAAGGTGAAAGAACCTACCCTGTAGTTCAAAATTGTGGTTGACCTTGAATCATTAACAACCTAGCAGGACTCAAGCCCTTTTCCGAGGAAACCTTTGGGAGGAAGCATGCGTGCCTCCTGACACCCTGAGTCATGGGAAGACATACCTCTGTACTCCCTGGACAATGCTTGTATTTTGCTGGATAGAGTGCCATCATGGCATTTGGACTATTCACTGATGCCTAGTAGGGATGCTAATATGAGGGCACAATCAGCAAGTGGCATCTTGACTGGACCATAGTGACAAAGTTTTCCAGGATGCTTCCAGAGGGTCTCCTAGTGTTGTTCCCTTCAGTTTTGTTTCTACAAAAGCAACAGAGGATCTTGTGACCAATAAATGTACTGTGGCTGGCATAGGCTTTCTTGGACCAGAGTTCACATCATCACGAGTCTGATGAAATGGGTGTGTCTGAGGAAAGTACCAGGAAACTTGTTACTTCTATTGCCACAGCCCTGCATTTTATTTCAGTGTTCTGCACTAGTGGTTGAGCATACGGTCACAACTCTGTTATGCATGCATTAATCCTACTGAGGGCCAGAAGAAGCTATTGGGCTGTCTGAGAGCCCAATCCTACTAGGTTCGCACCAGCCTAGCACCAGTGTGCCCTGTCACAAATGTGCTGTAAGGCACTCCTGTGACAGTCTGTGCTCATCCAGCACTGGAGCTGGCTCAGCACGAGCCCATGCTGAGTCAGTGCTGGGTGGAGGACAGAGGAATGCCACCCAGAACTCAGGGCAGGCGCCAGGCGGCGGACAGGTACATCAGGGTGGGGGGGGAAGTGTTCCAAGGTGGGGGAAGGGTAGGGGGGAGGCATGATGGGGGAGAGAGCAGGGTGGGAAGGAGGCACAGATGGCAGCAGGTCCTGCCACCATATCCTAACCCCCCTTCCAACTCGGGAGACCCAACACGGGTCTCTTTGGATCTGCACCTACTTAATAGAGGAGATCCCATCAGGGCCACCTGGGGATTACACAGGGTAAGGGAGTAGCCCCAGAGTAGCTATGGAGTAGTCACAGTGCTGTCTTCCAGCCCCATGGCATGCAGTGGTAGCCATTTTGACACCACTTCAGCCTTGGGCTCTGGGAAGCATAGTATTGGGCTGTGAGCAGCCCAATAGTGTTGCCCTCCCGGCTGCTCCCCAACCCCATCTTGCTTCTTCCTCTATACAGATCCTTTCAACAAAGCAGGAAATGCAGGTCACTCTAGGTGTGCTCTCAGCACGCTCTGCATTTTCTGCTTTGAGAAAACAGGTTTTCTCAACCTTCCTTTGCCCCATTCTGAGCCCCATTTACTTCTGTGCCCCCCCCACAACCACTGGCATTGGGGAAAAGGTACTTTACCATCTGCATTGCTTATTCTAATAATTGGTACTTTATTTTTAAGTGACTGAGGGCCCAGTCCTATCCAACTTTCCAGCACTGGTGCAGCCACAATGCAGTCCCAAGGTAAGGGGACAAACATTCCCTTATCTTGAGGAGGCCTCTGTGACTGCCTCCCCACCACAGGATGCAGCACATGCCCCATTGGCATGGCTGCACCGACCCTGGATAATTGGATAGGATTGGGCCCAAAGTATGATGGGGCCCCCAATCCACATTGAGAACTACTTATTTAAAACACCCAGTTAGGCAAGGAAGCTGGCTTGGATGGCACTGAACTGGAGGGAGATGGCAGACATTTGTTTTCCACTACCCCCAATCTGTCGCCCAATAGGAGTGTCATAATTTGCACCATGGATGGGCTGGCTGTGGTCCTATCATAGTAGCCACAATGGGTTCATAGGATTGCCATGGTAGAATAGGAAAACAATGTATGGCACTGGATGGTAATCAGAAAACCAGTGAACAAACTGAGAATGCATAATTCCTGTATTATCAACTTAGGGTCCAATCCTATCCAACTTCCTAGTGCTGATGCAGCTATAATGCAGTCCCGAGGTAAGGGAACATTTGTTCCATGATTGCCTCTCAAGTGCAGAATGCAGCACATGCTCCATTGTCTGTACAGCTCCATACAGCTGCTGCAGCGCTGGAAAGCTGGATAGGATTGGGCTCTTAAGGGCAGAACTACCAGTTCAGAATAGCAAAAAACAAACAAAAACAAAAAAACCTGAAAGGCAGAAGTTTGAGAAGAACAAGCAAGTCCTTATTGATCCAAATTGGCCATTTGTACTATTACTACATTTGGAGGGCAAAAGTATTGCAAGAAGACATCCAGCTAAAAGTCCTCGGCAGTGCTAGGAACTGTTGGCTAATGCAGCATCATTTGTAACAAGAAAAATGGAAAGCCAGGAGCAATTTGAGATGTATCCAAGCATTCCTCCAAGATCACCTTGGCTAAAAGAAAAATTAACATCCATCTAGGAAAAGTATCTCTCTTTGATGCCAAGAATAAGAGAAGACTAAAGAAAAAATGAGGAATGGACACAAGCACTGCAATTCCATAAAGAGGCTATGAGAAGGGTTGGCTTTGTTTTCATTCCTCTGGCCATGGTTTATGAAGCTTCAGTTAAGGTAGCAGTTCTCAAAGTATGGGTTATGGCGTGATCTTTGGTGGGTCACATAGCACTGAGCAGGGCCTCCAAAGAAAATACAAATGATGGAAAGATCAGATATCCAATTGCCTCAAGCCTAAGGCTATTCAAAAATCAGATATCTGCTAATTGCCCTGCAAAGAGCCCAGTTCCTGAGTTTGCATGATAGCTAATTGCCCTGCGCAGAGCTCTGCTCCTGCTGTTTGCAAGCATGTGTAAATATAGGGAGATAAATGTTTGAGCATCTTTTTTCTGGTTATTATTATTTGTAAATAAATAAATAAAAATATTATTTCATTCTGGATCTTTAATTTTTTTTTTTGTCTCATAAACTTAGGTGGGTCTGAATAGAGCAGCGATTTTCAACCAGTGTGTCATGGCACATTGGTGTGCCACGAATAGTCTGCAGGTGTGCCGTGGGAATTTGGAGAAGGGTAATTTATTAGTAGGGCAAATGGGGACATGACCCCCCCCCCCCACACACACCAGGAGCCTGGTGTGCCTTGTCAATTTTTTAAAAACTATGGTGTGCCTTGTCAATTTTAGCTTCTTGTCAGTGTGCCATGAGATGAAAAAGATTGAAAATCACTGGAATAGCTTGTCATTTTAAAAAGTAGATCCTGGTGCTCTTTCATTATAAGAACATAAGAAGAGCCCTGCTGCATCTAGTCCAGCTTCCAGTATCTCATAGTGGCCCACCAAATGCCCAAGGGAGCACACAAGACACAACCTGCATCCCAGTGCCCTCCCCTGCATCTGGCAATCAGAGGCAGCCTACCTCTACCTTGCACATACCTACCATGACTTGTAACCCATAATGAACTTTTCCTCCAGAAATTTGTCCAATCCCCTCTTAAAGGCATCCAGGCAAGATGCCATCACTACATCCCATGACAAGGAGTTCCACAAACTAATTACACGATGGGTAAAGATATATTTTCTTCTGTCTGTCCTAACTCTCCCAACACTCAACCTTCATGGATGTCCCCTGGTTCTGGTGTTATGTGAGAGGGAAAAGACCATTGTGGACCATTGTCCACATGGTCCTCCGTTCCCATGAAGGCAGAAACCAAGGGAGCAGGGGCAGACATTCCACTTGGCGGCAGGAGAGTGAAAGAGTGAGATCTAAGTCCAGCCCAGATTTGGGGTATCACTGAAGCAGCAGTGTAGCCAGCCACATTAGAGCCCAGGGAAAAGCTCCAATTATGCCCCCACCTGGAAGTGACATCACTTCTGGGTGTGACATCATACCACGTGCTTTAAAAAAAAACTGAAAGAGCCATGAGCTCTTCTGAGTTGCAAGGAGGCGACTCCCCGAGCTCTTAAACTAGAGGTGGGGGGTAATTGACCCCCCAACCCCCTAGCAACGCCACTGTACTGAAGGGTGGCAAGTTGGCCACTATTTCATTTATGCTGGTGTTTTTACTACTACATGATGCTATTGGGATTTTCTATCACAGGTGCCAAAACATCTTTGGGCAGGCTCTGGTGAGGCCTTTTCCCTTTGCCTGTTCTAACCTAATAGGCCAGTGGTTCCCAAACTTTTTAGCACCAGGACCCACTTTTAAAAATGACACTCTGTTGGACCCACCAAGTATTTTGAGACTTAAAAAAAAAAAAGTTTCACTTTACCAGTTGCTTAATCTTCTGTTTTTATCCTTCTTACTGTGGTGGCGGTGAGATCTCCTTCTGGAGCATTTTTTGTGCTCCATGTACGTTGGATCAAGACCATTTTGCTGGCATTGCATTTCTCTCAGTCTGCCCTTTGAAGTGGATTGAGGCATGTTTGCCTACTCATGAGTAAACACACATTTCGGCTCAGCTTTACTTTCCATAGGGCTCAGTACATTTTCCTTATCAACTATCAGCTTGTCAGTTTAAGTTTCAGGACCCACCAATGATCAGGTCATGACCCACTGGTGGGTCCCAACCTACAGTTTGAGAAACACTGTACTAGGCAGTTTGTACTTCTTGTGTTAGTCGCTGTGTTTATCTTTCCAGAAGAAAAGCAGGTACAAATAGGAAGAAAATTAAAACATTTCCCATAAATGATAGCTTAATTTCTCTTGTGCCATAGGATGTTTCACTAGTACCTTGAAGCATCCTTTTCTTGCCAGGTACAGTCAGTATGTTACAGCTTAAAGAGTTGAAGAACAAGACAATTCACACTGGGGTTTTTTTTCTAATTAAAAGGGGAGGGCGAAACATCCCATGGGAAAAACATGACATTAAGGAAGTAATCGGAATGGGGAAGGCTTGGGGGTGCTGTGCCGGCTGGGCAGCTTCTCCCTCTTTACCAGCCCCATTGATTATCACTGCCAGTTGAACAGGGCAGGAGAATCAGTCACAGAAGGGTAGAAACGAGGTGGAGAAGAAATTGTCTGCATATGAAAAACAAAGAACGTCTTGATATTAAATGGCTGTCACAAAGAAACTTTTCAGTAAGGGGATGAAGCAACAAAACACTGTGTAGAATGATTATAAAGAATGTTGTTTTAAAAAGTGGGTCCCAGTGCTAAAATGTGTAGGAAGCACTGACCTAGACCAATAGCTAGCCACTGCCTTACACCCAGCTTGCAAACAACATGAGCAGATGATTTTCACAAGTGGTTTGTTGGGGGCAGGATCAAGAGAGACATTCACTGACCTGCCAAGATCAGTACTAAGGGGAAATTCACAGAATCATGACAATGGTGTCTGAGGTGGAACTTCTAAATGGCACAGGATGTACCTCCTGATACATTCTGAGAAGAATTGTATCAGGAGGTACAAAGTTTATTTTGGGCCCCTTCCCTTCTCCATTGGATCATAATTTCTATAAATTATGATATATAAAACTATGTAGGCTTACACCAGGGATTCTCAAACTTCTCAGGAGTAAATCTCCCAAGGTAAGTTTGTGCAGGGGCAGGGAAAAAGGCAGTGATGCAATCCCCAGGATTGCACTGCTGTGAGAGCAGGGGGGCTTTTTTCTTACAGAACATACCTCCTGCCAGGATCCAGGGGCATGGAAAGCCCCGCGAAACTCTGTAGGGCTCCCTGCAGCTTGTCAACAGCAAAAGTTATGATTGCAACCCACTTTCTGGTTGCAATCGTGAAACCAGAAGTGGGTCACAATCACAATTTTCACTGTTTACAAGTTGCGGGGAGCCCTGCAGAGTGCACACCTGGACCCTGGCAGGAGGTAAATTCTGATAGAAAAGAGCCCCACTGCCCCCACACCAGTGCAATCCTAGGGATCACATCACTGCTTTCCCCTGGCCCCCATCCCCTTAAAGGGAAAGGGGCAGTGTTACACAGGCTGGTGGGTCACGACCCACCAGTTTGAGTACCACTGGCTTACACAAAATATGAATGCTGGTCTTCACACAATAAATGCAAACATTTTCTGAGATCCCAGGAAACATCCTGCTCCCCTCCTTTGGCTCCCAGGTCCCCTTTTTAACCCTGGGCCCAGATATGATATACTCACTGCACCCCCTCTCATAAGCGCTGGTGAGATCAGAAAATGTAAGATCCTAGGAAATTAGACCCCTTCCTTGGACTCCTCAGCCCCCTTTTTGACCCTGGGCCAGGGTACAATTTACCTCCTGCACCCCCCTCTCATGGGGCCTGTACCACATCACCACTTTAGAGGTGTCTCTTCATTTGAATGAATCTTGTTCAAGAGAACTTCTTTATAAAGTGTGCCTTATGGATTAATATATCTGTTTCTCATTCTGCCACTCTTAGTATCACCCAAAATCTTCTGGGCTGCTTTGCAGCCAGGGGCTGTAGCTCAGTGGTAGATCACATGTTTTGCGTGCAGAAGATCCCATGTTGAATTCCTATGATCTACAAGTAGGGGTGGGCAGTAGCGAAGATAGAGCAGTCCACTTTGTTTTTGCTATCTGAATGGCTCAAAAGGCGAGAGGGAGGGGCTTACACTCACATTCCGGAGCCTGCACTACTTACCATTTTGCACCGCTCTAGATACGCTACTGGAGATGGGAGATATTGCTGTCTGGAGAGCTACTACCAGTCAATGTAGAAAATACTGACCTAGATGGGCCAATACTCTAACTCAGTATAAGGAAACCTCATATGTTTCTATTTTGGGCCTCTTCTCTCTCTCAGACGTACAGTAGCCACTGTAAAAAGAGCTTGAAATCTTGCCCATAGTCTGTTGCAGTGCCACATGCATTCAATCATGCTCTTTGCTTATTAGTGAAAACCACTCCAAGTCTGGTTAAAATGTGGCCTGCAAGAAAAAAAAAGTTGTGAGTGTGATGGCACCTACACAGACTTGATCAGAAGCAAGGAGCCAAGGCACACAGCAGTGCCAAGCTGCTGACAGGTGAGTGAAACAGTTGCTGATTGCAGTTTCTTTTAAAGTCACGCAGATGCTTGGTTTAAGCAAACCACATTTTCTAAAGTAGAGTTTATAGTACATGAAAGCACAAAGGATTGTCATCTATACAGAAAAACAAACATGCATTTCTCAACTACTGTACAGCACACCCCTCCTCCAAGCTTATCTTTCTGGCATCTCAGTTCTATAGATTTGTGTAGCCATGACAACACTCTAAGCATAGAAAGTTGTGGGAAAGCCCTTACTATTGCACTACCCATTACTTACATTCCTCTTACTACATACAGCGGCAGCCAGCCCACAAGCAGTGGCCTAATCGCAGAACACGTTCCATCATCCTGCAATAAGATTGAGCTGTAAATCACACACATACAACTTGTGGTTTTGGTCCAGCTTGCTGTATGTAGAGACAGCCAGTTCCTGACAAAGTCTTCTGCACAGATCTGCTCCAACTACCTTATCATTTGATGCAAAGTTGGTACCAGATGTTGTGGTTCAACTTCAAGAGCCTCTGGGGAGCTGGTGGGCTCTTCCCATAAATGGAGTTAAAAGATCAAGTTGCCCTGAGCCACCAACCTGTCACTTCAAATGCTAAAAGCTTAAATGCATTATTTGGGACCATTGAACCGAATGGAGCTTACTCCTGAGTCAACATGCATAGGATTGTGTGGAAAGTGTCTTGCAGGAGAGTGGCCCCAAGCTCTAGAATATTCAGGTGTGTAGCCCTGTTTGTGTTGCCTACTGTGAACCCCCTGCTATTTGGACTGGGATCTTCAAAGCACACCCTTTGAACTGAGCATAGTTTGTTTTGACAGAAAGAGGCCTCGATTTGAGTTGGCCTGGTCTCTTTAAATGCAAACAATGGTTCCCAGAAGGAAGCTTATTTATTTTTACTAGTTTCTATGGAAACCTCATTGCTGGGTGGAGGAACTTAAAAGAGGGGCTTTACATGAAGATTAAACACATTCAAATATGATCTGGAGGCAAATGCCAAGAGCTCTGTGTATGTCTGGATTGCATGTACCCTTGTATAGGCCTTTGCAGCCACTTCCTGTCTAAAGCTCTACCTAATCTCCATATTCTCTGTGCATTCTTAATTACTGAATTTTCTTTTAATCGGTATACAAAAATAAGTTGGTTGTGTGCTTTATTGCATTTAAATAATGAAATACAGTTGGGTGAAATTTCTGTGTTTTGGGGGGGTTGACGCGTATTAAGTGTTCACAGTAAAGAAAGCATCCTTTTCTCTGGAGCTGATGGCCTACAAATGCTACATAACAGACTAGAGGCACTCTGAGTAATCCCTGTGGGAGTCCTGGATGGTCTGCTTGGAAGTCTCAATAAAGAAAAAAGCCGATTACAGAGTCAATACCACCTTTGCTTGTGCTGTTCCTCATGGCATTTTCCCTATGTGGGTGCTCTACAAATTAACACCTTGGGCCAGTTTGGATGAAATTTATCTTGCTGGATCAGCTCCATATGTTTAGTGATAGTTACACTCATGGTGCATGCAAATCCTGGCCCTTCCCCTTGCTTGCCCTGCTTTCCTCCTAAGTCTTCTGAATCAGGGGTGGCACAACCTCAGATGCCACCTGATGTGACAGCTTCCACCTCTGCCATGGTGGTAGGGAGGGGCTAGTCCCTTACCATGCTCCTCACATGGTTTTCACACACCCAGAAGTGTGGCACTTTGGTATTATTTAAAGGGACTGCATGAACAAAGGAGCTTGGTGAGGAGGCGGTTATAGTCTGCTTCTCATTCAAGTGAGCAAGAAGTGAATCAATGCGGCTGCAAGAAATCTGTTTGTCTTCAGGACGTCACCGCTCTTTGTTTCTACAGACAGCATCATCTTGCATGAAAAGGCCCCAAATTGATCAAAGACTACTGCTCTTATATAACTTGCACATTTTCAGAAGCTGCTGTGCACCATTTGATGAAAGCAAAGCCTGGAAAGAACAGAAGCAGCATCAGCGGAGCCCAATGAAACCTGTGCTCTCCTGGATATCCAGGAAATCTCTGCATCACTATTACACTTGTCAGGGCCAAGAGACAGGAGAATAGCCTTTTCAAAATAGTAGCTAGGACTGCAGGCTTTGGTGCACACCAAGTAAACCACGCAGAGTGGGTGGGTGTACATGCTACAGAACTGGTTTCTTTCCCTAGGGAATTCTATGGCCAGTGGAAGGAAGGAAGCAAGGAATTCATTGGTTCAACAATTCAGCATAACAACAAAGAAGAAAAGGAAAAAAAAACACTTTTCTTTACAGATTCTACCCATTGTTTATTCCTTTTAATTTTGGATAATTGTCTTTCCTGAAAAAAGGTGGTGGGCATATAAATAAAGATTATCAATCAATATCATTTTATGACATTTGTAGTCATAAAAAGGAATCATCAGACCTGTGCTGTGAAAGTCTTTACATCTTAGATGGGAACTATTCTGAGCCACCCCTGTCTACTGAGGCATATCTGGTGTGCTCCCTGGGGCATTTGGTGGGCCGCTGTGAGATACAGGAAGCTGGACTAGATGGGCCTATGGCCTGATCCAGTGGGGCTGTTCTTATGTTCTTATGTACTGGGTGAGCAGAGTTGAATTACACAGGTGGGCATGATAGGGCTGAGCATTAGAAGCAAGTGGTGTCCGCATCATAGCTGGGGATGGCAGGATTAGCCAAGGATTCAGAGCAGATCATACCCCTACCATAGTGCTATTAGAGTTTATTTGCCTGGTATACAGGCTGCAGTCTGTAGAATTGCATGATGGCACTCCAGTAGTGTTAGGGGAGAATGCTGAACCCTGACACCAATGGCTAGGCTGGCATAATTTTCTAGCAAGTAACTTTCTCTTAGTGGAGAAAGAAGCAGTGAAGCCATCAGCCTGCCATTCTCTTCATGTGTGAAAACAACATGTTGATACTTAAGCTTAATGGACAGTTCACTGAAGTTCTCAGAACCATGGGGTCTGGCTGTGGTGAATGAAGGAGGAACATATCCTCTCAACATGCTCAGAAGTATCTTTCTCTCCATCTGTCTGCTGTTGCTGAGAAAAAACAAGCTCAATAAGTGCGTGATGTGAGAAAATCCCTTTCCAAAGTCTGACATTGGTGAGCTCTGTTTCCAATTAAGCATTAGTCACTCCCATGTCACTCCAGAGAAGGTAGGAAAAGTACTTGATGAATGGGCGACATGAGCATGATCTCCCCACGCTCACCAATGAAGCTCTGTGCCTGTGCTGGCACCGCTTGGCTGCCCATCAGGAGAAATGCTGTATTCTAGGGAACTCTGCACCCTGACATGTGTTATTCTGAGCATGGGACTCAGCAAACTGGATCCCAGCAACCAAGAATGGAAGTCGGCAACCCAGATTGTTTCTCTTGGCCCCCAAACATGTGATTTCATTTTTTCCCTGTTTCAGTTCACCTCTGCTAATAATAGTATCAGGACATCACCTCTGTGGCTAATTCTTTCTCTCCATCCTCCCTCACCTCTCCCAGGCTCTCCACTCCCAGTTTCCAAGAAAGCACTCTGGCATGCAGCAGGACTGTTTGTGTCTGGTTTGAACGTGGGCTAGGCCAGGGTAGGTGGGAGAACGGTGTGTGGAGGCCCAAATTGCAAGTGAGAAACATCTAGGAAGCACAGAATGCATTTATAAGAACATAAGAACAGCCCCACTGGATCAGGCCATAGGGCCATCTAGTCCAGCTTCCTGTATCTCATAGCGGCCCACCAAATACCCCAGGGAGCACACCAGATAACAAGAGACCTGCATCCTGGTGCCCTCCCTTGCATCTGACATAGCCCATTTCTAAAATCAGGAGGTTGCACATACACATCATGGCTTGTAACCCGTAATGGATTTTTCCTCCAGAACTGTGTCCAATCCTCTTTTAAAGGCATCTAGGCCAGATGCCATCACCACATCCTGCAGCAAGGAGTTCCACAGACCAACCACATGCTGAGTAAAGAAATATTTTCTTTTGTCTGTCCTAATCCTCCCAACACTCAATTTTAGTGGATGTCCCCTGGTTCTGGTGTTATGTGAGAGTCTAAAGAGCATCTCTCTATCCACTCTATCCTTCCCATGCATAATTTTGTATGTCCCCCCTCAGGCGTCTCTTTTCTAGGCTGAAGAGGCCCAAACACCGTAGCCTTTCCTCATAAGGAAGGTGCCCCAGTCCAGTAATCATTTTAGTCGCTGCCTTTTGCACCTTTTCCATTTCCACTATGTCCTTTTTGAGATGTAGTGACCAGAACTGGAATGCATTTATGAACAGTAAGACCATGTGCATATGATAAATATGTGTATCTTTGGCTATTTGCTGGCCACTCCCTTGCATGCATTTTAAGAATACCAGAAAGGAAAATGAGTGTAAGGGTTCAGGCCTCACAGATATGCTGAGTTTTCTTTTGAGGGTAGAATTCTCAAGACTTGAATTCATTTCCACACTGTCGAACAAACTTTAAACTATTTCTTCATGCATAAAACAGACCTTTCTTACCATACAAGATACTAGCCTTTCCAGACTTCCCACACGTTCTGAGCAGACATAGGAGCCTGCAGAGAGACATCCTGATTCTGCCCACTGAATCCAAGGCCTTCAGGTCCCAGACAGACATGAGGGAGAAAGAGCAGAGCAGAAGGAAAAGACTGGCCAAGAGCCTGACTAGTGATCCTAATTACTTATGCATGCTTAATGCAAAGACAGAATTAGAGAGTGCTGCAGTATATATACTTCCACCCCCAAGTCCAATGCCTGATCTACAGATGCAGCCAAAAGAAAGTGGAGTCTGAAGGATGCCTGCGGGCTACAGCAGCATCCTGCTGAACACAGAGGGAAGGAGTGAGGGATGATGGAAAGTTGGAAACTATGTGACTGAGCAACCTCAGAGTCAGTGCTGGAGCCTGAGGTTTAAGAGGGTTGCTGGATTGATCTAACTCAGGAATCTTGTGGCAGGGCATGTCAGGGCCCAATTGCTCAGAGGGGCATTTGTTGCTAGTAGAACACAGCAGGATTACGGGAATCTGTGCCTCCTCCAAGCAAAAGGTGCAGCTATCAGGATTAATGACACTAAGGGTACAATCCTAACCTCTTATGTCAGTGCTTTCCAGCACTGACATAAGGGCAATGCAGCTCCGAGATAAGGGAACAAACATTCCCTTACTTTAAGGAGGCCTCCATGAGTGACCCCCAATGGCAGGATGCACCACATGGCCCATTGGCACCGCTATGCCAGTGCTGGAAAGCACTGACATAAGGAGTTAGGACTGTGCCCTAAGGTTGCAATCCTAACCACATGTTCCTGAAATAAAAATTATTCAATTATTCCCCATTGAATAAAATAGGATTTACTTCTGAGTAGACCTGGCTAGGCTTGTGCCCTAAATGCTGAAGATCAGTGTAAACATCTCCTGTGCTACAAGAGCCAGTTCTTATTTTAATGCACCTATTTTGACAAAAAAATGTACACAAGCACCAATGATCCTGGCATCTCATTTCTACAAGAGACAAGAGAGGCCAGACATTGTATGTCATCACTGTCCAGCACTAGGGTGGGGATTGGTACAAATGGAACCCTATTTGATATAGCCCTAAATTCTCCCCACCTCAGCCAGTATGCATACAGCTCAGTGCCAAATAACTGGGACTGCAGTTTGTTACATGGGAGGTGGCGTTTGGAGGGACTTGTACCTTGCCACTGGTCTGTTTGGGGAAGGCAGGTCAATGATGGACACATGCAGATAGAATATGAATGAAGCATTGGCATGAAATCAATGTCAGCATATCTCCAATAAGAGGGAAAGTCCTCATCTCCTTTGCACCAAACAGCACCTCATTCAGTATTCCAAACTAACTCAGTGAATAGGATGGGGGTTTAAGCACTTATATGCTATATTGCAGTGTTTCTCAAACTGTGGGTCGGGACCCACTGGGTGGGTCGTGGGCCAATTTCAGGTGGGTCCCCATTCATTTCAGTATTTTATTTTTAATATATTAGACTTGATGCTCCCATGGTATGTGACTGCATTTGGGGAAATGTTACAGACCTGCACTTTTAACAAGCTACTGTGTATATTCTAACAATGATAGTAAATGGAACTTACTCCTGGGTAAGTGTGGATAGGATTGCAGCCTAGGATTGATAATTTTCCCTGCTTGCTGATGTCACTTCCGGTCATGACATTACTTCCGGTGGGTCCTGACAGATTCTCAATCTAAAAAGTGGGTCCCGGTGCTAAGTGTGTGAGAACCACTGCTATATTGAATAATAAAAACATTGATCAAGGTTAGGTGATATTTACAAATTGTCCTGCTCAGTAACATCGCAAGGGGCTAGGGAGAGAGCCAAGGAAAGTGTAAGGTGAGGATGATGACAATGTCTGGGGAGAAGAAGCATGGAAGACACAGATGTAACACATAGGGCTCAATCCTAATTTACTCTGGAAACAGGCAGGTCAGCAGGCCTGCACTGCATCCAACACAAGTTTGGGACCATAAATGGCACAGCCCGGGGCAAGGGGAAACCTTTCCTCTTCCCCGTGTCACACTGCAGCGGTCCCAATGGGTCTACTTGGAACTGCGCCATCTGACAAGGTGGCGCAAATCCAAGCAGCCTGGGACTGCCCTGGGCCACCTAGGAACAAGGTCAGGTTCTGGTATTACTGCCAGATCCTGGCCCCGCCTCCCATCCCCCACCCGTCCACGGTTCTGCCTGCCCTCCTCCTGCCCTAAAAAGCCTCTCTCCCAGCTGAAGGTCAGGATTGGCGCCCTTAGAGGGTCAGACAAGACAGAAGAAGGGCCCTGCTGGATCAGGTCAAAGACCCATCTAGTTCAGTATCATGTTTCCTGCAGTGGTCCATCCTGCAGATGCCTCTGGAAAGTCCACAAGCAGGACAGAAAGGATCCCCTGCAACTGACACTCAGCAACATGTTGATGCTTGAACCTGAAGATAATGTATCATGGCTTGTTGTCATGGATACGCCTGTCCTCCATGAATCTCTCAAATCCCCTCTTAAAACCATTCAAGCTAGTGGTGATCACCACATCTTGTGGCAATGAATTCCAGAGACTGACTATGAGCTGTGTAAAGTAGTACCTCCTTTTGTCCATCTTGCATCTCCTGCTAACCATTTTCATGGGAAAACCTTTGTTTCTAGTATTGTGAAAGAGGAAGAAAAAATGTCTCTCCACTACCTCCAAATCATGTGTAATTTTCATAATGCATGTATCAATTATATCTCCCCCATGTGCTTTTTCCAAGCTAAAAACTTCCAAATGCTGTAGCTTCACCTTGCAAGGAAAGTGCTCTCGGTCTCTAATTTTGGTTGTCCTCTTTTGCCCAACTGCATGCTGGAGAGGCACGCTTACAACTGGGCCTCTTTTCACATGAAGTCCTTCACCATGAAGGACTCTCATTCTGACTGGGACTCTAATGCATGGGGAAGGAGACAATTTTTTCCCCTTGTGCCATTTACCTGCCAATAAATACAGCCATCCCGAAGAGGCTATCCTGAAATGACTATTTGGTGCAAATGGAAAATGGAGGGGACAGCCTAACCGTCAGAGGTGAATGGCAGAGAAGGGTAACGCAAGCTCTGAAGCATGAAGAAGGTTTTAACAGGGTTAAGAGTGAATTCAGAAATCAGTGCTGTAGAGGGCTAGAGGCTGAGGTCAGTGTGGATATAAAGAGATGCAGCTTGATTTAAGGGGAGGGGAGAATCCCAGCAGGGCATGTGAACTCAGAGGCTGAGAACAGTCCCAGCAAGACAAGAGAAGAATCAAATACTGGAGGACAGGAAGGGCTAGGAAGAATGGTGCTGCCATGTTTGATTTAGGATGTGGTTCTTTGTAGGACCAATGGAAACATGGGTCTGCACAAAAGTTAGATTACATTAGTATATGGGCAGGTCCTGGAGGCAGGGGTGGAGGGGAGGGCTTACAAGTAAGGGGCTAATA
Organism: Tiliqua scincoides; assembly: GCF_035046505.1. Lineage (NCBI taxonomy): Eukaryota > Metazoa > Chordata > Lepidosauria > Squamata > Scincidae > Tiliqua > Tiliqua scincoides. Next base: position 151,949,762 of record NC_089822.1, read on the forward strand.
TAGGGGGAAATGCCAGATCAGGAGAAGGGAGGATGTAGTTTGACATAAGTGAAGAGGCAGCAGTGTTGTCAGAGTCGGAGTGGGTTCTGGCAGATCAGGACTAGGATCAAAACTCGGTGAGGAGGAAGGCGCTGGAAGGCTGGAGCAGGAAGACGTTCTTAGCAGTATTTTGTCCATCTGCCTGCAGACTCAGGGCTCAGAGCTGGGCTTAACCAGGTATCCGCTGAAGGTGACGTATGTGTCAAACTCATCACTGAAAACAGCATTGTCCCGTTCGCCCTTGAAGAGCCGTACCCACACCTCATCCTGGTCCTGCAGGTCCAGCATCAGGCTTTGGCTCTGCATGATGCTTCGGTCGCTGGCCTGAGCATATAAGATGGCCACCTCTGCCTCATTGCGCATGATGTGCAGGTAGGTCTCCTTCTGGTTCCAGGTGTGCACGTTAAGACTGAAGAAATACACGCCAGGCACATAGCAGTAGAACTTACCCATGAACATGTTGAAATGGCCATAGAGGTTCACATACTCGGTGTCAAAGATTAGCGTCTGGTAGTAGTCATTGCTATGCAGGGGTTTCCTACGGCCGACTGAGAAAGCAGCATAGTTGGTCTTGTACCGTTCCCCTGGAGCCCCTATGTTGCCTTTTTGCCCTTTGAGGCCCATATGGCCCTTGCTCCCACTGGAACCAGACTTGCCCAGCTTGCCTTGGGGTCCACGCTCACCACGATCCCCTTTCTCACCTAAGTAATAGAGAGAGGTCATAATTGAGCAGCAATTCAACTCAGCTAGGCTTGGCCTCTACATTCAACTCAAGACAGACATTGGGTGAATGATGTAGACAAATCATCTTCACTCATCCTTGGGAGAGAAACCTAGAAGGAGAATGTCCCAGTCAACCCAGCACAGTCATTCACTGGGAGAACATAAAACGACCACTTAGCAAGTGTCTGGCTGCAAAGCCCAACAGGGGGATTCTCTCATCTGCGCCAACAAAATAGCTAGTGCAGATGCAAGCAGTCCCATTGCAGGACCTGAGGCTTTCCGTGGTGGAAGGGGATATAAGAACATAAAAATAGCCCTATGGATCAGGCCAAAGGCCCATCTAGTCCAGTTTCCCCAGTGACCCACCAGATGCCTGAGGGAGTACACAAGACAACAAGAGACCTGAATTCTGGTGCCACTCCTTTGCACCTGGCATTCTGAAATAGCAGACTTCTACAAACAGGAGGCTGCACATACCCATCATGGTTTGTAACCTGTGATGGAATTTTTCTTCTAGAAATCTGTCCAATTCACTTCTAAAGGCATCTAGGCTACATACCATCACCACATCCTGTAGCAAGGAGTTCCACAAACTATTCATGCTCTGGGTAAAGAAATGCAAGCATGCCCCGGTATCCACGGATTCAGTATCCATGGTTTCAGTTATCCACAGATACCATAGATACCAGGGACACCTATTAAAAAGATAGGGGAATATTTTTTTAAAATCTTGTTTTATCAAGATTTTTTTAAACTTTCCCCTATCTTTTTAAAGGCATCCCCTGTATCCACAGTTTCCACGGGGAAGTCCGGAACAGAAGCCCAGTGGGTACCGGATGATAGAGATTTTAGAGGGTTAGCTTATCTTCTCTTGTTTGAGAAAAATAACTGAAATAGGAGCCAAGAGAATGACTGTTGTTTCCCTTAAAAACAGGATTAGGAGAGCACATCTGTATTTTCTTTTGTCTGTCCTAACTCTCCCAATACTCAGTTTTAGTGGATGTCCCCTGGTTCTGGTATTGTATGAGAGGGAAAAGAACATCCCTCTGTCTACTCTATTCATCTCTTGCATAATTTTGTACATCTCAATCACGTCCCCTCTCAGGCACCTTTTTTCTAAGAGCCCCAAATGCTGTAGCGTTTGCTCATAAGGGAGTGCCCCAACCCAGTAATCATTTTGGTTACTCTCTTCTGCACCTTTTCTAGTTCCACTATGTCCTTTTTGAGATGTGGCAACAAGAAATGGACAATACTCCAGATGCAGCCTTACCATCAATTTCTATAAAGGCATTATAATATTGGCTGTTTTTAAATGATCCTTAGTCTAGAATTGGCCTTCTTCACTGCCACCGCACACTGGGTCGAAACTTTCATCGAGCTGTCCACAAGCACCCCAAGATGTCTTTCCTGATATGTCACAGACAGCTCAGAACCTATTAGTCTACATGTGAAGTTTTGATTTTTTGCCCCAATATGCATTACTTTACACTTACTTGCATTGAAACGCATCTGCCATTTTGCTGCCCATTCTGCCAGTTTGGAGAGATCCTTCTGGAGCTCCTCACAATCACTTCTGGTCTTCACCACCCAGAAAAGTTTAGTGTCATCTGCAAACTTGGCCACCTCGCTGCTTATCCCTGACTCCAAAGTCCCTTCCCCTGAAGAGACCTCCAATGGCCTTTCTGCCCCCACTGGATTTAGAGGTAGCCATTTGGGGTCTGTTGCACCAAACTGTGCCAGGGAGCTGAGGATTGGCCTGCCGGGGAAACCCAAAACTACCTCCTCTAGATTTTCAAATGTTGAAATATACAACTTATACATACACAGAGAGAGAGAGAGAGAGAGAGAGAGAGAGAGAGAGAGAGAGAGAGCTGCACCCCTTTCTATGAATTCCTGAGGAGGGCTCTAGGAGTTCAGCGATGTCAAGCTCTGCTCTGATGATGACGTAATTTCTCCATCTTTCATATTCTTCCAGTGAGGTCAGATCATGTCCTTATGCAACCTCTGAAGCTCTGGGTCTCACTCAAGACTAATTTGGCAATTCTTCCTGGCCTAAGGAAGGGGCTTGGATAAGATTATCATAACAGCTTCTTCAGGCCAGGAAATTCTTTTCTTCCTTACAATTTCTCTCAGACCAGTCCTCTGGCCTCTAAAGAAATCCAAAGGTTTGTCAAAATGCAGTCACTCCATGAATACGACCTAGGCTTTAGACCCAAAGCTCATTATTCTACCTTTCTGGATTCAGATATTTTGGAATCCTGCCCCACTGCTGTTTCAAGCAGGCTGCTAAATGCATTCAACTTTGCTCGGGTAAGGGCTGTTTCACAGAGAAGTTCAGAAATGGGTAAAGCTACAAGTTTCACAGAGCAAGTCCCAATTCCACTCCTGCATGTCAGGTTGCACCATGGAGATCCACCCCACCCTGCATCAGCATAGGAGGCAGCTGTAACAACTCTCAGGGCCCAATTCTATCCAATGTTCCAGCACTGGTGCAGCTGCAATGCAGCCTCGAGGTAAGGGAACAAATGTTCCCATAACTTGAGGAGGCCTCTGAGATGGCCTCCCCAACACAGGATGCAGTGCATACCCCATTGGCACAGCAGCACCGGCACTGGAAAATTGGATAGGATTGGGCCCTCACTTGTTTCTTCCCTGGTTCTGTGGTTCCCCCCCCTCCCGCAACCTGCTACAAGAAGAAGAACTCCCAGTATGTCACACAGCAAGTGGAAGTGGACAACTGGACTGGGAGGGGAATGGTGGGGAAGTAGCTGATGCCCCGTATCTTGATGTGGGGAAGAACCTCTCTAGCTCATCTTCCCCATTGTGCATTGCACAAAGACCTTCTCTCTCCCTGCAGTCCAAGATCTGAATCCATACAAGGCCAATCAGTGCTCCTTACCTTTCAGGATGGTAATGTTGATCTGAGGCACAGGCTGGTACATGGGGTACGCTGAGAAGTGCTCAGAAGGATCACAGCAGCGGACACATTCAGGGCCTCTGGGCGTCTTGCTGTGTTGCTCATACACATTCCCAGCCCTGGGAGGCAGAAACAGCACAGACAGGGTAGATTGCAAGGCTGGGAGAAAATTGGAAATGTAATTCAGGAACCCACTGACCTTGGCAATTTAGCAAAGGCCCCTATTCCGGGATCACACACTCAATTTTTCCCCCTGAAGTCATCATTTCACAAACTTATCCTGAAGTAGAAGTTGTTGGCAGAAATTGCTGAAAGCCTGAATGCTGTCAGGTGGTACATACATGTTTTACACAGCCCCTAGTAAACAATCCATTTTTTCCCCACTTGCTTCACTTTTCCCTGCCTGTACTCAAGGCACAGCTAGGCCTCTGATTGCTTGACTGGGAGTTTTGTCCCAAACTTGCAATGGGGGCTGAAAGACAGCTTCACCCCTCACCAGGATATTTTTCAAGTTGCCACCAAAGGGCATACCCTCCTGTATGGAGCTGTAGTCGAAACACTTCTGTTCTCACACAGTGTTGTGTCCTTCGCTGACTTCTAAAGCAGGGTGTGTTAGCGTACAGAACACTGTACCAGTCCCCACAAGAAAGAATGTTTTAAGAACAGATCACGGTACATCTGGTAACACTCCTTAGGATATTTGCAACTGAAACAAATTAAGTGAACATTTACGCGTACTATTTGGATTGGTAGTTATGGGGAGGCAGAAGTGAAGCCAGGCAATTGCCATTTGGAACCAATGCCCAGGCATTTCTGCATAAGCGTCTGCTGCAGAATCACCACCCTTCTTAAATGTTTCTTTTCTAGAGACTAATGTGGCGGCGGGGAAAGAAACCTGAAGGATTCTCCTGCTTGTTAACAACATCTCTAAAAGGAACCCCAAAGACAGTCATTAATGAGGAACAAATACCAGAAAATGGCAGCTTTCCTTGGTTTATAGGGGGAATTGAAGCATATGTAGCCGTAGTGTGATCTGGGGGCACAGGAAGGCAGTGCAACCAAGACAGGCCTCAGAATTGATTCTCCTCTTCAATTAACTGCATTAAGGTCTGCAGCTGGCCTTTCTCCCAGTATATGCCCCTGCTCCATCAGATGTGCACAAGGAGACTGCGGGCAAGCTGAACCAATGCCTAGAGCGGTGCTCCAATTTTCCTCTCCCATTTTTTTCTTGCCCCCCCATGCACATTTGTCAGCATGCACGCTACACAACCCCACTGTCTCCCTGCCATTGCATTGCCACCTCCTCCTGCATCCACCACTTCTTCAAAGCAGACTACCTGGAACAATCCTGAGAGTGGGAAGAGGATGTCTTCCATTGCTCTTTTGTTCCCAGGTCCCTCCTGCCTGGGAAGTGGCATTGCAAGATTGCAATGGACAATGGAGATGGCTGGGATGCTGCCATGATCCTATTCCCCATCTCTCTTCTTCCGGGTGAGCAATGGCAAACAGGGTCACAGAGGCCCCCCATCACCTCCTCTAGCCCCACTACTGTGATCTTTGGCATCAGTGCTGGAGGAGGAGGTAGAAGAGAAGTAGGTGGCCTGCTGCTGCCGTGATAAGGATGGCAGCAAAGTGGCTAGGTGGCATGTTGGTGGAGGCAGAGTGCAGGTACAGGGTGCAAGGCGCCCCCTGCTAGTTCACTGCTCCTCCATCACCCACCACCTAAAGCAGCCACTTCACCCAGCCTCATAAGTGGGCTGGCCCTACAGACAAGGAGAAGCATTCGGTGGAGGTGCGGTGGGAACCTGACGGCTGAGCACTGAATGATCCAACTGGACTGAAGAAAGTTGAAGAACATCTGCTCGTTAAGACAACTAAAAGCAGTTCAAACAACACAGAACCCAGCTGGGCCCAAAGCTGTGGAAACTCTATGATAATTGAATTCATTCTGTACACATCAGCACTGGGGTAATGCCAGTCAGCTCATTTAGCTATGCATCTGTTAATGAGACAGAAATGCCCTCCAGTTGCATCCATTAAACAGGTACAGACTGTCTGTTACTTTCTTATTATGTTCCCAGTTTAAGCCAAATGTGTACCCACTACAGTTGGCCTATTACTGGAATAGCACATATACTAGTGCCTGGAGAGTGGGCAAATTTGCCCCTGCCTCCTAGCCATCACGCATTAATGAGAGAAGGGGTGTGTGGCTTTGGCAAGATCTTTCTTAGTGCCGCTTTCTCCCCTTGTGTCCCAGCGCAGGGCCCCATAGTTCCTAAGGAGGCTCTTGTTAGAAATCCTAAACAGGCAGATTATTTGCAGTCTCTGCAGGGGAGAGGGAATGAGGAGTATGTGGCTTCCATACGCAAAACGCTGCATAAGTTGAAGCTGGTATGTCAGATCTCAGTGGGGTGCAGCCGCAGTGCTATGAAACAGACTGTGAAGCACTTTGGAAGGATGAGCCACTTGCTCACTTAGCCTATATAAGCACCATCCACCAGTCTAAGGACAGGGGGAATTAATGTGGTGATTCACAGCAGATCTGAGAATGCGCCAGAGGCTATGACGTCCGAATCCCAACTCTCCTGCCCTTTCTAGCAATGGCCAGGCAAGAACAAGGCTGCAATCCTATGCACAGTCACCTGGGAGCAAGCCATACTGAACTCAACGGCACTTGCTTCCAGACATACATGCATAGGATTGTGCTTTAAGACTGAGTGAAGCCTTGATGCTGTAGGAATTTGCAAGGGGAACCTAAAGAAGCCTTTTTACAATCCTTGTAAAAAGATACATGGTGGAAAGCTCACTCTGGTTAAAAGAGCCTTAATTTTATGCCTGTGAAACAGCCATTAAGGCCCCTTATACAGTCATTTATACCTCCTCCAGAGCCATTATCATCATCCAGCAGCCTCTGGCTTCATTCAAAGTGGGTCAGAATGATAGAGTTAATTGTGCATTAACTGCACATGGAAGATGCACATTAATGGAGTTAATTGGGCATTGAAGTATACCACGAAGTTATTTCTTTAACTGTCAGCAGTTGGAACCATAAGCGTAACAATCAGGGTGGGAGATAATGGGGATATTCTGAGTAGCTGCCCAGGTATGCAGTACTGCTAATGGTAATCTATCCAGGGCCTGTGTGAGAGTCTTGGTGATCACCTTCCACTGCTGAAGAACAGAGCCATCACCTTTTGATATCCTGTGGCCTCCATGTCCCACAGTTGTAACCCACCTGAAAGTATGATGCTGGGGTGGTGTTTGTGTTGGAGCTCCAGGCCTCTCTTCCATGTCCCTCTCATTGCAGTGAGCCTGGGATAGCAGACAGAAGAGCAAAAAAGCACTGGGTGCCAGAGGTCCCTTCATTGCTCTGGGCCCTGTTGGAGAGAGTCAGGCAAGGAGAAAAGGGGGGAGAGGTCAGGGAGCAAGAAGAAATCCTGCTAGAGTGATGTAAGGCCCTTGGGCCCACGAGGTGAAGGACACTGGCAAAATGTCAGACGCCACACAGAGGACTAAAGAGACTGAGGTTAAGAGTGAGCAAGAGTGCCACTACATTTAAGTGGCATTCTGCTGGGAGCAAAGATGTCACTTGATTAGAATACAAATTGGACAGTAGAGCTTCTCGGAGCCGTAGGTGGGCATCAAAGCCAAATAATGCTGTGAAATACAAGAGCAACGTCACACAGCAACCTCAGTCTAATCCTGTCTAACTCATATTTTTGCCATGGTAAACCTGTAAACCACAAAGGGAAGGGAGCACAGTTTTCAAAGCTAACTGACTTGCCCCAAGTAGACACAACCATGTGCTGACTCTTGATGCATGTTCAGCTTGTCTGGTCTAGAGGGTAGAGCCTCCATTTGCCTGAAGATTAACATCCACAAGGTCGCCAGTTCGAGGCCACCGGCACCGTGCGACCTTGAAGCAGCTGGCAAGCTGCAGCTGAGCTGTTCCATCTGCTCGGAGCGTGGGAGGATGGAGGCCAGAATGATAAACCAGATCGGAGTGTAACACCTTGAATGTAGTGGTTCTTGAAAGAAAGAACCTTCTTTCAATTTGTAAAAATCCCTGCGTGGATTTAATAAGCCTGCCTATGTAAACCGCCTTGAATAAAGTCTTGAATAAAGACCAAGAAAGGCGGTATATAAATACTGTATATTATATATTATTATTATTGTGACCCCAAGAAGCTGAGAACATGCACACACACCCCTTCATAGTGTTGAGTGTTTACTATGGCAAACACCTCTGGAACAGTGGTGGCCCTGGATTGCTGTAGAAATTGCAGAGAAGCATAGAGGGAGCTCAAAAGTGGATTGTGGATGCAGAGGTCCAAAGAAGGGCAAATGGCTGACAACAATTAATCTTCTTAGCATTGTAGTGTTGTGCAGGTTCTAGGCACAGCTCTTTTCTTCCTGACTATGTAGAAAATGGAGCTGGGGTGAAGATTCTTAGTGGGGGGATGCAGCTGCTGGGCTTCAGCACTTCCTAGCCACTTGGCACAGTCTATACTTTCTCGCTTGGGAACCCTGGCCATCATTTGTCCACTGCAAAATGACAGCGGCAGACGCAATTTGCACAGGACAAATAGCAAGCAAAGGGGTGTTGCTTAACTCCTCCCCGACCCACATTTCTCCACAACACTCCCAGCAGCTTTCCTCCAAACCAGGCTTCCCAAGTGCGTGTTTCCCATGCAAACGAACAACTAGAAAGAAAAGAAGCAGGGCTGGCTTTTAGGCAATTGGGGGCAATTTTGCCCAGTTGGGCCCTGCGCATGGTGGGGGCCCTGCATTGTACTTCCGCCCACTGCTGCTGCCAGTTGGGCCAAAATTGGTGCCAGGCAGGTGGCAGCATGCTCGCCTTGCTCTTTCCCTGCCCTCACATCTTCCAGTACCATCCTCTAACCATCTTGCTCCAAAGTGGGCTGCTGTGGACAGGATGGGGCACGCAAGTGTTGGGGAGCATTGGGCCTGGGTGCATGCTCCCTCCCTCCCTCCCTCCCTCCCTCCCGCCGACCTTTCAGGTGCCTATTCTGCACAATCACAAAAGGTACAGGAGTCCTGTCCACCTGCACAGAAGTAACAGATGCTTTTTTCTTGGTCTGGCTCCATTCAAGAGCTAAGAAAATTAGCAGAGGGGGCCCAGCAAAATTAGAGGGTCCCCCGCAAAAGCGTTTCCAATTGGGCCCTGCAGCTCCTAAGGCCGGCCCTGGTAAGAAGGGCAGGTGGGGAAGGATTAAGAATTCCCTTGCCAAGGCTTTTCCTAAATGATTTCTTTCCTTAATGGCTTTGCAGCAGAGATGTGTTGGCTGGAATTCTCTGTGCTGTGTTAGGCAGTGAAAGTGTAGATAGACCCTCAGAGTAGACAGATGCAGAATAAGTAAGAGGAGTCCTGAGAAAAGAAAACAGGCATCCTGTTCTCTTGTCAGTGGCAGATGGAGCAATGGGTAGCTGGGAATAGGGAAATTCAGAAGACAATATCACCCTTTCCCTACAATATTGTAAAGATGACATGACTCACTTGCCCATACTTTATTTTCAGCTGCCTGTTGGAACAGTTCAATAGCTCCGTCCTAGGGTACGTCTGTGGCTTCATGACAGTGCATGTGTGTGAACACTGGAATCGAATTCAATAATAAGCCAGAACAGTGCAATGCCAAGCAAAACTAGGCAACTTTCCTAACATCTGTGGTCAACAAGCTGCTGGGAAGACAAAACGTCTCATGGAATGAACCACACAGCTGGGTCAAAACCCAGGAGATTCTGGTGGCAACAGCAATGTGCCTGGCAGAGCAGAAAGAGAGGGCAACTGGGCCAAAGGACACAGTTACACAACTATGTTGAAGCAGGAGTCATGCTTAGGCAGGTGGCATTTGTGCACTACACTTGCAAAGCTCATGTGTACCTAAATGCACACAAGCACTCCAAATAAGCTACAACCATGGAGCATATGGTTGTGTGAGCATTCCTTTTGCACAAGGAATGTATATGCAGTTTGCTCTGAACTGCATTAATGAGTGCATCAGTGTATGTTGGTCTGAAGCTTTCTCTGAAGACCTCTGGGAATTGTTGTTTTCTGAGATGTTTTCAGAACTACAAAACACAGGTTCAGTTGGGGAAGAGGAACTAGAACAGTTCACCTACTTTTAGACTTTAGTGTAGATCAGTGGTTCTCAACCTGTGCTCCAGGGATCACAGGTGGTCTGTGAGACCCTGAGAAGTGGTTTCAGGAAAAAAAAAAAAAGATGATTCTGCAAGATGCTTCCCAACGGAGCACCAAAGAGAGGGCAGAGAATGGAGCACCTGCAGCTTCCATTTTCATTGTCTTCCTGAACGCTCCCCCATGGGCTATCAAATTGAATTGTATTTTTGTGTGTGGTGGGGATGGAGGGGATTTCATGTGGTCCACGACAATTCCAGTGTTTGTGTCAGTGGCCTGCAGGCTCCTAAAGGTTGCGAACCACTGGTGTAGATATTTGTGCAGTTCAAACTGCACACACACTTAGCATTTGCTGCACTCACACACTCACTGCACAGTGCATAAAAACTTACATATACCCAGTGTGCATTGTTCATATTCCTTCTCCCTCCATGCATTTTGAACACAAACAGCAGACCACCTGATTCTCTATAGGCTGAGTTAACATGACTATTCCCCATATGTATCCAATCTCACACACTGGCACATTTCCAGCATTCAAATACATAAAGGCAGGCAGAGTTCACATATATCAATGTAATGCACAATAAATGATACAGATCATAGCCCCAAAAAATCAGGTGATCAGCAAAAAAGAGGGGGGGAGAGAGAGAGAGAAAAAACAGACACAGATAAAGATGAAGACAGACACACAACCAAGCTCAGAAGTGTATGCTTATATGATTTAGAAAACCCTACTAGAGTCACTTTGCATATGCTAATAGTACTGGTGTATGCAGAGAGTACAGCTTGTACACATATTCACACGCAGAGAGATGTAGGAAAGCCTATGTGTGGGTCAGTCAAAGAACACCTACACATACGAAGATTGTGTAGGTCCTAAAACTTACAGACATTAAATGCAGGAACAAGAGAAAAGGCTCATATACAAAGGTTCACAATATGTGTATACACAGAGAATCCCAAACATGGTGAATGAACCCTGCTTATCAGTGGCTCCCCCACAAGTACAGAATTACCTTCCCCTGAAGGCTCATGAAGTCTAAGCACAAGCATTTAAAAACAATGAGGTGTATTCATTTTGAGTGGACAAGCTCAGTATGATTAGGGTTAAACTGGTATGGGATACTTCTAATTTGACCATATTTCATGTTTAGTAGGTTTTTTTTATCTCTGTTTTAATTGTGTTTTAAACCAAGCTGCCCTGAGCCCTCAGGATGTAGAAAACAAAACACCCAAATGCATACATCATCACCACCATCTTTTGCTTTTTATGACACAGGAAAGGTCTACTGAGCACTACAGAATATAGAAAAGAATATAACAGCAAAAACCCTCCTATAAGTTTTTTCAACAAAATATCTACTCTCATATTCTAGGTCCCAAGAGACAAAACCACACAAAAATGTGTAGCCAGACATATGGCCAGACAAAGAGGGTCTTATCTATTCAAGGACAAGCATATACAAGCAGCAAAACAGGGCATGCACACAACTGAACACACATAAGCTTGTATAGAGACATGAGCTCAGGGGCATACAGAGATATGTGCTCCAAGAGTGTATTTGTTTTTTCCGGTTCCCATTGGCTACTCTCCATCTCTCTGGGGCCTGATATAACAGCCGGCAATGTCTAGGAATGTAAAGCTATCACATCCTGGGGAAAAAAGTTCCTTTGTCGTTGCAGATCCAGAGACACAGACTGTTCCAGACAGTCAAACAAGAGGAGGATATTGGGGTGAGGAAATAGGGTTCAAGACCCCTGCCCTCCCTTCATGGCCAAAGATGCTTCATCCTCATGGGTGTTTGTGGGAGCATAACGGGTGCCGTTCCTGGATGGGCTACAAGGCAGCCCAGGGTTGTGCATAGCCAGGTGAAATAATCCTGAGCTACGGAGCAGCTAACAGCAAGCATGCCAGCAGGCACAGGCCTCAGGCAGAGAGTCCCTGTTCCCCTTCCCCTATCAGGGCAATGGTTCATGGTTAGACTTCCTGATACAACTTGTCCCCAAGTGACATTTCCCCAAGAACTGACTGTAGAGAAGAATAGGAGATGGGAATACATTGCAACAGAAATTAATTTTTCCTAACTCTCTTAGATCAGCTTCTGGAGTGTTAATGATGCTGCCTAGACAGGGAAGGTAGCCAAGCAATGAACAGCAGTAGCAGTCTCCCTGTTACTGCAATGGGAGGATAGCATGTGGGGAAGATGCCGACACATTCTTAGTGCCCAAAGCACCAAAAGTACCAGCAACCTGAACCCCACAGTGCCTTATGTGTTATGAGTGCTTCGCTATGACCCCAGGCAGTTCTGGCTTGCTATTGTCCAGTCACTCCCCCAGCAAATCAGTACAAGTCGCTTGTACACGTCTTTTGCACACAAAATTCCACAGAGTCCTAAGCGCCTGGTCCCAGAATTCTGCCCATCTGATTGGCACCTACCTCAGGGGTAGGATTACAGGCTGCCGGAGCCACTACTTGCCTTTGCCTTTAGTCTTCTAGATCATCCCCCTCCAAGTCAGCACTTCCACCCCTGCTAGTGGGTAGAAAGGTGGAGTGCTGGAGAGTCCAGCTTCTAGCCTTCTGATCTCAGGCTCCAAGCAAAACTGCACTTTCTGGAAAACAGCAAAAGAAAGAGGGAAAGAAAGGGGCAGACACTGCAAGCCAGCCCTCCTCCCTCAGATGGGAGCACAGCTGCCGTTAACCATATGTATGCCCGGCACCCACAGCTGGGACAGCGAAATCAGGTTTCCTCTGCCAAAAAGTATCTCCAGATGCTGGGGTCTAGAGCCAAGAAAGGAAAGAGAGAGGGAAGGAAAAATATAGCCACTGCCCACAGCAACGGAGATGAGTTTGGCAGGAGACAGGCAGCCCTGAAGCCCAATTCAGCCTGGCACAGAAACTGACTGCAGCCGAATCCTTGATGGGCCTCCTTTGGTACATTGCTGCACCCACATTGCCTAAGACTGCAAATGGGCATCCCAAGTTATGTACAACCCAGCATGTCCAGAAGCAGCCTATGCTCCCTGCAATCTGCAGAGAAACTCAGACTGCTGCCAGGGAAATTAAGACCAAAGGGTTTCCAAGACTTAAGAGTGCTTTGAAGACTGAAGTCATGGCACTAAGTTGGCATCAGGTGGAACTCTTAACTCACAAAGAGGCAGGCAGTGAGTCTGGTTGTAGCCCACCAGCCCTGGCTTGATCATCACTGACAGAAATCTTTGGGTGAAGAGGGTACTTTCAGTAGGGGGCTGGTTACTGCTCTTTCCTTTCACTCAACGTAGCAGGGAACTGCCCTGTGAGCTCTCTGCTAATATTCCGTGCCACTCTATTATTATTATTATTATTATTATTATTATTATTATTATTATTATTATTATTATTATTATTATTCCTTTCCTTGCACGAGTTCTCCATAGAGGAGATCCTTTGGGATCCGGCCATCATCCATTCTCACGACATGACCGAGCCAACGCAGGCGTCTCTGTTTCAGCAGTGCATACATGCTAGGGATTCCAGCTCATTCCAGGACTGTGTTGTTTGGAACTTTGTCCTGCCAGGTGATGCCGAGGATGCGTCGGAGGCAGCGCATGTGGAAAGTGTTCAGTTTCCTCTCCTGTTGTGAGCGAAGAGTCCATGACTCGCTGCAGTACAGAAGTGCACTCAGGACGCAAGCTCTGTAGACCTGGATCTTGGTATGTTCCATCAGCTTCTTGTTGGACCAGACTCTCTTTGTGAGTCTGGAAAACGTGGTAGCTGCTTTACCGATGCGCTTGTTTAGCTCGGTATCGAGAGAAAGAGTGTCGGAGATCATTGAGCCAAGGTACACAAAGTCATGGACAACCTCCAGTTCATGTGCAGAGATTGTAATGCAGGGAGGTGAGTCCAGATCCTGAACCATGACCTGTGTTTTCTTAAGGCTGATCGTCACTCCAAAATCTTGGCAGGCCTTGCTAAAACGATCCATGAGCTGCTGGAGATCTTTGGCAGAGTGGGTAGTGACAGCTGCATCGTCGGCAAAGAGGAAGTCACGCAGACATTTCAGCTGGACTTTGGACTTTGCTCTCAGTCTGGAGAGGTTGAAGAGCTTTCCATCTGATCTGGTCCGGAGATAGATGCCTTCTGTTGCAGTTCCAAAGGCCTGCTTCAGCAGGACAGCGAAGAAAATCCCAAACAAGGTTGGTGCAAGAACACAGCCCTTCTTCACGCCGCTTCGGATGTCAAAGGGGTCTGATGTGGAGCCATCGAAGACAACAGTGATCACACTGTACTGTCACATATCAAATATTATAACCAATTGTAACTGGATGTCAAATATGTACATCGAATGGTGACTATTAAATAACTGTCAAATCAAAAATAGTCCAATCAAAGACTATCCAGTCATGAATATCCAGTCAAGATAGCAGCAGAGCAGCATAGTGGCTATTGGACTGAACTACAAATCAGAGAATTTAAATCTTACCTTTCCTTTAACTCAGTAGATAAAGCCATAAAGCTCACCTTGGGCCAATCTCTCCTAGCCTAATCTATTTTACAAGGTTATTTTAAGGATAAATGGGGGGGGGGGGAGAGGAGATAACTCTGTATACAGTTCTGAGCTTCTTGGAAGAAAGGCAGCATCACTCTAGCCCACCACTCTCCACACTTTCTCTTCTGCTCCATTCCCTTCTTTTTCCAGTCCGGAGAGTGGGAGGAGCAGAGACTGGCACATTGCCACATAAGGGGGGATAGCATTTGCCATCTTGGGTGCCAGGAGATCTTGGGCCAGCCCTGGAACCAATCTATATATCATCGTGAAACTAGGCTAGAGTAACTCCCTGAAGAAACAAAGGACACAATCCTATGTATGCCTGCTCAGAAGTAACAGCCCAATCCCGAGCTGCCCGGAGTACGGGGCTGACGCAACGCCAAAATGGCTGCCACAGCGTCCAAGGTGCCCCAGGTAGCTGCCACCGCCTCCTCAGGTGAAGGGGACTTTTGTCCCCTTCCCCCAACTTCCTTTACAAGTAGCCCCACAATGCGACTACTCAATTCTGCAGTGGCTCTGGATGTGGCCCGACATGGGGATGAGGATCCAGTGGAGCTGAGTGGAGATTAAGGGGATACTCTTACATTCCTTGATGCTTCTGTCATGTCCTCTATCAATTCAGTAGAAGAGCAAACGCTCTGGGAGATGCTCAGATTTGACACCTGTGGGCTGCATGGACAAAGAGGCCGTGGTATATCATATATGATAAGACTGGGGAATGACGTAACAATTGCTATGGCCATGGGTTACTGCAGCCAGTCTGCTGCCTAACATCGACTCTCTCCTGCTGTACATGTGGATATCCAGTCTGAGTGGTAACTCACAGAATAATCAGCGCACTATGTATGGTCACAGCCTTCTCTCTGTCCCTTTCCTAGGCAACTCATGGGATACACCACTACAAGAGCTTATAAAGTCTGCAGTGGTGGCCTTTATTTACTTTCTCTTTAAAGTGCCTATCATGCCATCATTTGCAAGTGTGCAGAAACAGGAGAGTGTACACGCATCGTACACAAGGACATACATTTCTGCCACTGAAACAAGGAGTGAGAATGAAGCTGCAGAAGAAACCCACAGCCCTGCTAGAACTGAAAAGGACCTTTTAAGCCATTTCTGCTTAAATGTAGAACATTGCATATACGCAACAGGGACCAAAGGTGCACACCTGTGAGTGCCAAGCGAAAACAGGTTTTAATCAACTTTGAGCTGAAATGATCTTCTTTCTTGCACATGGTAGAAACTTCCCATGGTTTGAGATTGATTCAGCAAGGACTAGACAATGGCTCACATGCTTTCCCCACAACACCATACAGTGGGCTATGGGCCCAATCCTATCCAACTTTCCAGCATCAGTGCAACTGCAATGCAGCCCTAAGGTAAGGGAACAAATGTTCCCATACCTTGAGGAGGCCTCTGTGACAGGATGTGGTGCTTATGCCCCATTGGCACAGGTGCACCAACACTGGAAAATTGGATAAGATTGGGCCCTATACTACTGCAAAAAGGATGGACCAGTGGAGAGGGAAGGGCAATATCATGCCAACAGCATCTCTTCAGTTCTGAAGTGCCACTTTCTTCCTGACAGAGCCCCCTGATCTCTTTGGAGGCACATCACCATGTTCCAAAAAAGGTGAGGCTTTATGAGGGATGCAAGTTCAGATTTTTGCGTGCTCTCTCTCTCTCCCCCACCCCCACATTTTTCTGTTTCATGTGAAGTGAGCAAACAGGAAAAAGGCATAAAAGAATGAAGGCAGCCGCAATCATTGTGTAACAATGATAAGTTTTTAAAGGAAGCTAAGACAAAACCATATTTTTACATCAAAGTTTTTCCAGTTGCGAAGTTCATTTGAGAACAGAAAGACCTCCATTTGCTTTCATTTGAATCCCTTTTATCTTATGCAGGAAAAACTTCAGAGTTATCTGACTGTAATTCACAGCAATAGTTATAAAGTTTTCCTCTATCCCATCTCCTCAAACACCCACTATGCATGCCCTGACCCTTCTGCCAGTCCCTTGTTTTGCTAACCACCCTTGTCCCTGGAATATCTATCTGAAGAAAAGACCCATTTTAGCAGTTGCATTCTGAATGTGTGGGGTTGGTGGTGGCACTTGGTTGATGAGTAGATGTGTTATCTCTGAGTCTTTAGTAAACTTAGACCATGAGTTCTTTGTTTGGGATCCTTCTTTTATTCTGAGCCAAAAGAGATTTATCATGGTGCTGCCTGCGACACTGACCACTCCCTGGTGTGCAGCAGAGTGAAACTGCAAACAAAGCAACTGTATCACACGAAAAAGGAAGGAAGACCTCGCATTGATACCAGCAAGACCCGGGATCAGAGAAAAGTGGAGGAATTTGCACAAGCGCTTGAGGAATCTCTTCCAGGCCCGGCCGACGCAAACGCATCCAACAGATGGGAAAATTTGAAGAATACCGTTTACAACACCGCCTTGTCCATATTCGGCAAGAAGACCAACAAGGCGGCAGACTGGTTTGAAGCCCACTCTGAGGAGTTGACACCAGTCATTGAGGAAAAGAGGAGAGCTCAAGCAGCATACAAGGCCTGTCCCAGTGAGCGCAACCTGCAGGTCCTCCGAACTGCTCGCAGCAAAGTCCAACAGACTGCCAGGAGATGTGCTAACGACTACTGGCTCCAGCTCTGTTCCGAGATACAGATAGCAGCTGACACGGGCAACATCAAGGGGATGTATGATGGTATCAAGCAGGCACTAGGTCCAACACAGAGGAAAATTGCCCCTCTGAAGTCTGCCACAGGCGAGGTCATCCAGGATCGGGCGCAGCAGATGGAACGCTGGGTGCAGCACTACTCTGAGCTATATTCCAGAGAAAATGTAGTCACCGAAGAAGCACTGAACAACATTGAGTGCCTGCCTGTGCTGGAAGAGCTTGACAGTGAACCAACCCTAGAAGAACTTCACGTGACCCTGGACTCCCTTGCCTTTGGCAAGGCACCTGGAAAAGACAGCATCCCTGCTGAAGTCCTAAAATGCTGCAAAGAGATCATCGTCACTGAGCTGCATGAAATCCTCTGTCTCTGCTGGAGAGAAGGTGGAGTACCTCAAGACATGAGGGATGCAAACATCATCACGCTGTACAAGAACAAAGGTGACAGGGGTGACTGCAACAACTACCGCGGCATCTCTCTCCTTAGCGTTGTAGGAAAGCTGTTTGCTCGAGTTGTACTAAAGAGGCTCCAGGTACTTGCAGAGAGCATCTATCCAGAATCACAGTGTGGATTCCGAGCCAACAGGTCCACCACTGATATGGTATTCTCCCTTAGACAACTGCAGGAGAAATGCAGGGAACAACGACAGCCATTCTTTATAGCCTTCATAGATCTCACAAAGGCTTTCGACCTGGTCAGCAGAGACGGCCTCTTCAAGATTGTCCCCAAGTTTGGATGTCCACCCAGGCTCCTCAGCATCATCAGATCTTTCCACAAGGACATGAAGGGCACTGTTGTCTTCGATGGCTCCACATCAGACCCCTTTGACATCCGAAGCGAAGTGAAGCAGGGCTGTGTTCTTGCACCAACCTTGTTTGGGATTTTCTTCGCTGTCCTGCTGAAGCAGGCCTTTGGAACTGCAACAGAAGGCATCTATCTCCGGACCAGATCAGACGGAAAGCTCTTCAACCTCTCCAGACTGAGAGCAAAATCCAAAGTTCAGCTGAAATGTCTGCGTGACTTCCTCTTTGCCGACGATGCAGCTGTCACTACCCACTCTGCCAAAGATCTCCAGCAGCTCATGGATCGTTTTAGCAAGGCCTGCCAAGATTTTGGACTGACAATCAGCCTGAAGAAAACACAGGTCATGGTTCAGGATGTGGACTCACCTCCCTGCATTACAATCTCTGAGCATGAACTGGAGGTTGTCCATGACTTTGTGTACCTTGGCTCAACGATCTCCGACACTCTTTCTCTCGATACCGAGCTAAACAAGCGCATCGGTAAAGCAGCTACCACGTTTTCCAGACTCACAAAGAGAGTCTGGTCCAACAAGAAGCTGACGGAACATACCAAGATCCAGATCTACAGAGCTTGCGTCCTGAGTACACTTCTGTACTGCAGCGAGTCATGGACTCTTCGCTCACAACAGGAGAGGAAACTGAGCGCTTTCCACATGCGCTGCCTCCGACGCATCCTCGGCATCACCTGGCAGGACAGGGTTCCAAACAACACAGTCCTGGAACGTGGTGGAATCCCTAGCATGTATGCACTGCTGAAACAGAGACGCCTGCGTTGGCTTGGTCATGTCGTGAGAATGGATGATGGCCGGATCCCAAAGGATCTCCTCTATGGAGAACTCGTGCAAGGAAAGCGCCCTACAGGTAGACCACAGCTGCGATACAAGGACATCTGCAAGAGGGATCTGAAGGCCTTAGGGATGGACCTCAACAAGTGGGAAACCCTGGCCTCTGAGTGGCCCGCTTGGAGGCAGGCTGTGCAGCATGGCCTTTCCCAGTTTGAAGAGACACTTTGCCAACAGTCTGAGGCAAAGAGGCAAAGAAGGAAGGCCCATAGCCAGGGAGACAGACCAGGGACAGACTGCACTTGCTCCCAGTGTGGAAGGGATTGTCACTCCCGGATTGGCCTTTTCAGCCACACTAGACGCTGTGCCAGAACCATCTTTCAGAGCGCGATACCAGAGTCTTTCGAGACTGAAGGTTGCCAATACAAAAAAAAGCATGGAAAATCTTGGTTTGGGAAGAGACTAAGAGTCAGGGAAAGAGCCTTGTTGATTCAGCAGTAGCCTAGCGGTTATGTAAGCCTGGATAGCTGTGAAGCTTGAAAAGACACTCATGCACTGAGCTGATGATGGAGGGAAGCATATATTAACATAGACGATGTGGTACTCAGGAGAACACTGGCGTAGCTAGTGGGGGCAGGGCACTAAGTTTTGCAGGGAGCCTCCCCGCAGCGTGCAAGTGGCTCCTCCCCTCCCCTTTGGAGCCATTTGGGGGGGAAGCGGAGGCGAGTGGCTTCTAAGGGGAGGGAGAGGGGCAGCTTGCACGGCTCCCCACAAAACTTAGTGCTCCGCCTTCCTCTAGCTATGCCAGTGCAGGATAAACCTGTGTTTGGTTACCAGGTGCCAAGACAAGTGTTTAGTTACTAAGGCCCAAATCCTAACCAATTTTCCAGCACTGACACTGGGGCAGTGCTGCATCCTGCAGTTGGGTGGCAGTCACAGAGGCCTCCTCAAAGTAAGGGAATGTTTGTTCCACTATCTTGGAGCTGCATTGCCCTTTCCTCTGTGCTAGAAAGTTGGTTAGAATTTTTCAGACTAATGAGCTAGCTCTGAGGCCCAAGTGTGCCAGGATTAGCTTGTGAGGTTAGCTAATGCACCCCCTGGAAGCTTTGCCAAAAGAGGATAGAATATTGATGACAGAAGAGGTCAGGTTCTGAGTCTTGATTGTCAGGTTCCCCGGTTTGAATCTCACAAACCCTGGTGCCTTATAGCTGCATTTCAAATATGTGTAGGAGAGATGTCAGCACAAGCAGCTTTGTTTGCTGCTGCAACACTCTGCAACACTGTGATATGACATACAATGCCTGCCAAAATTCTTTCTTTTCTGTAATTATCATAGGAGCACTGTCTTCTGGCCTTTTGTATCTTTTCACTTTTCCTCAGGAAGTATGAATGGAAAACATGAAACCATATGATGATGACACAATTCTGTTGGTGACATGTGTCAGACATGCATGCTGGAGTAGGGTTGCCATGTTACTTGGACTGGTGTTCTTTCACAGATTTTAGGCATCCCACCCATTGTCTATTTGATTAATATCAAATAGATATAATTAGATGATCTGAACTGCCAGTTTACTTTTTTTAAAAGCCATTTCTGCCTAGTGTTGCATATACGCAAAAGGGATCAAATGTGTACACCTGTGGGCTGGGCAGAAATGGGTTAAACAAGTTTCTAGCTGCTCCAGAAACCAAGATGTGAGCCAGAAAGTGCAGGCAATGTTCTGTCCAATTGTTCACTGAAAAGAGACTGCTTGTCCCTTCTATTCTAGTCAATTAGGGAAAGCAAAACTGGGATTTTCATGGAAGAGAAGCAGAGATAATGTGCTTCCTTTCTCTCTCACAAATGCGACTCATAGACCTAGGAAAAGACTATAGTCACAGTTCAGTCGTTTGAAGATGGAACTTACTGGTTTCTTTATGAAGCTTTTGGCCCACATTTTATGATGCTGAAACATAGAGTCAGAGATAAAAGTGCCACCTAAAGTGTTTGCATCAAACTGCAAGGATTAGAGTGTGGAATTACCACGCAGAAGAACATATTGCAAAAGGCACTGCAGCTTATGCAGTGAACAGAGTGCCTAGAGCAGGAAATGATTCAAAGTTGACAGCCTTGTTTTGACTCCTCACCCTGAGTGCAGGATAAGGCATGTTGGGCAGTAATAAAAGAACACTTGGGGGGGGGGGGTTCAAAAGGACACCAGCAAAACTTTTTGCTTAGCTTTCAAGAAGGGTTCAGAGAACCATCCTGTGCATTGCATATTGTTTTAATTCCCCATCCCACCATCTGAGCATCTTTGTGCAAGACACCCCATGTGCTGTGGGGTGACAGTCAATCCTTTGGTATTCTATTGTTTTGCAGTGTTGCTGTGGCCAGATGTCTTTTTCTTACTCTCAAAATATTCTCCACCTTATTTCAAAGACGTTGGAGTTTCTCCCCCCCCCCTGCCCTGCCCTTTGTTGTTGGATTGGTTCACACCCATCCTCTAGAGTTCCAGAGAACTCACACAGCCCAAGCGTAGGCATGTCTACTCAGAAGTAAACCCCACTGAGTTCAGTGGAGCTTACTCCCAGGAAAGTGTGCATAGTGTTGCAGCCTCAGATGCTGACTTCATCCTATTTCTTGTCATTTTGGGTGGTCCTAATAAAAATCTTTATGGCTTCTGAATGGCTAATAAAAGTCATTTATGGCTTTCTAATGAACCACTGTTGCGCTCATTCCAGGAGCCAAATAAAACAGAACAACTGCGCCAACAGCTCTGGCATGTATTTTATTTTTAATAAGTTACTAACTTTGGTATCTAACTGTCTTAACTACATTCCCCAGCATAACTTGAAACGTGCCACCCGAAAACGACAAAGCCTTTTTGTGCGCAAGGCATACTGGAAGGCGTAGTTCCCTTCCTTAAAGAGCCACAGCTTTTGCCTATACGCCGCTCACGTCATCCCCACGAGCCGCAGCGCATGCCGGGACCTGTAGTAGTTTCCTTTGCGCGATGCATTCGGGGAGTTGTAGTCCTTTCTGAAGGAGGGAGGGAAGGAGTGCGCGGAAGGTCCTTCCCTCCCTCCGGTTGTTCCCGGCGCGGGGAGGAGCCTGATCGGTGAGTGGTTGGCGGGCGGGAGGAGAAGGAAGGGGGTGTTCGTTATATCTTGGGGGGGCTCCTGGGGGGAGCACCGTTTGGGGAGGGGCTGTCACCGGCCCCCTTCTCCCTCCCGACTGTGGGCCGGGCAGTGCAAGGGCGGCTCTGCCTGAGGGTTGCGCTGGGCGGATCGTGGACCGGTTGGCCGCTTCCCCCGGCGGTGGGTCCTGCCTTGGGGGTCCTCCGCCCTACACCTCTGGTCCTCACCACGGGCACGTCGGGGGAAGGAGGTCCTTTGGCGCAGAGAAGGGGAGCCCCCCGCCTTCCCTTCCCTTCCGGCCAAGAGAGATGCTGGGATGCAGCTCAGGTGACCTCCTCTGTGGAACTGTGTAGTCTGTGGAACTCCCTGCCACAGGATGTGGTGATGACATCTGCCCTGGATGCCTTTAAAGGGGATTGGACACAGTTCTGGAGGGAGAGTCCATCACAGGTCCCAAGCCGTGATGGGGATGTGCCACCTCCTGGTTTTAGAAGTAGGCTACCTCACAATGCCAGGTGCACGGGAGGGCACCAGGATGCAGGTGTCTTGTGTGCTCCCTGAGGCATCTGATGGGCCGCTGTGAGATACAGGAAGCTGGACTAGGTGGGCCTTTGGCCTGATCCAGCAGGGCTCTTATGTTCTTAAGTAGAGCAGAAGAAGGAACTGTCACCAGTCATCTAAACACAACACTCCATTCAAATCTATGTGGGTGCTAAGAGGTGTTTGAGCAGGGTGACCAGATGTCATAACCGCAGGAGGCACCCCAAAATGTAGGACATCTAAGAAAAATGTAGGGCATGACACAGTAAAAGCTAAAAACACTCATATTGATTTCATGTTGTTAATTGAAACACTGTTACTTATTGTTACATTTAAAACTATACTGCATATCATTTATTCATTACAAGAAGGCTGTGCACTGCCCGCTCACGGGAAAAAGGGGGACATTTAAGTTCTTTATCAGGACACGAGGCTAAAGAAGAGGATATGTGCTGGAAAAGAGCATGTCCAGTCACCCTGTGTCTGAGTTTTTAACACCTCTCCTTGAAATGGCAAGACTCTGTCCCACCCGTCCCACACTATCTGTGCACAAATGAGGCATTCCTGAGCATTTACATAACTTATATGCACACAAACCTTTTGCAGTGCTGTGAAATTCTCCTGCGGTTGATGTAAAATGATGACACTGCTACTATCCTCATAGTAAGACAGTGCCCTTGGTGCAAGGATGTCCCCACTTCTGCAGTGTATACTGTACTTTGCCTTAGCACAGTGTTTCTCAACTGGTGGTACTTGAAGTGGTGTCTGGTGGTACATGTAGGACCCCCAGTGCCTGGCAGCGAGACCAGCAACACAGTGTGGAAAATAGCAGTAGGAGGCTTGGCAAGCAGAGTTCCCACATGCTCTTTTCATGCTCTCAAAAAGCCCTCCTGTCCACTGTTTGCCTGGTTCCATCTGGCCTCCCAGTACAGAAAAAACAGGTGATTACATCATCACCAGTTATTTCAAGTGGTACTTCCAATAGGTGGACCATGTGAAGTGGTACTGTGGGGGACAAACATTGGGAAACGTTGCTTAGCACATTCATCCTCCTCACAAGCCTTCAGCACTGCACTGCATCCAGCTCTGTAGGTTTCTACCTTCCTAATTCTCCAGTTATGTCCTCCCAGGCCCATGCCTCTCACCGATTGAGGGACATCGCTACACAAATGTTTTCAGCTCTCTGCAAGCCTTAGCAAATGGGTTCTCTCTACTAAGGCTGGCAGGCACAAAGTTGTGGAGTCCTTGCTGGGAATTTAGCTATCTGTTGCCTAATCTCCACAGGCTGGCAGTATTTCTGGGTTGTGAATGGATGTTTTCCAGCAAATAGTTGTCTCTCCGTCGCATTTTGGAGCCTTACTGATGCTGTACCTGGTGCAGGTTGTGCACTCGGGCTATTCACATACATTTCCCTGTATATGAGTACGTATTTTTTGTGTGAGATTAATTGTTCAAAGTTAGCAACCTTGTTTTGTATCCCTTATTCGGTCTGCTTGGAACAGGAAGGTGTCTGGATTTTGGATTTGTCTGGATTTTGGAATAATTGCAAAAATATAATGAGAAATGCTTCCTTCTGCTCTTTTCACTGTTATCCATATGGGTGTCTGCTGGCCTCTTTGACATATTTTCAACAATGTCTGTTGAATGTACAGTACAGTACAGCAATGTACAGTACACAACAGAGAACAGAACTTACAGCCTATACCTGCACCGTGTTTCTGTGGGAATGAGTACAAGGCCTTCTAATGTTTACACTACAGAAAGATTTTTAAAAAGTCTTGGACAAAAACACCTAGATTTTGGAATAGTCCGGATTTCAGATGTTTGGATATGGGGTAATCTACCTATACATGTGTTTGTTGAAAAAGTCAATGCAGAGATTGAATAGCTCCAAAATATGGAGGACACACTGTGCATACTGCTGCATGTGCAGTAAGTGTAACTGCATGCATACACAGATCAACAATTTTCCGCACAGATTGTACACATGCTGAACGTAATGTTAACGGGTCTGGTAAATTCTTGTAGTGTTTATAAAAATGCAATTAAAAGCTATTACAAGTTACTGAGTTTGATATGGAGAATAGTACAGAAATGGTGACTACAGTCATTCCAGAGGCGCTGGAATTTGCAGAACCTGAAACAGGCTGTATGTTGCAGGCTGTTTGAACAGAACAGGAAGGAGGGTCTGTGGTATCTTTAAGCAGAACTGGTTGGTCAAGTCAAGAATGTCTTTGACATAGTAACATTTCCAGGCTACATTTCCTGCATACCATATGGGGAGGAGCTGAACCCTGCCACCTGTCACACTTCCTAGGTGTAGCCCGGAATTGCCAGCAAGACATGCCTTGGGACATTCAAGCAGGTCTGGAAGGGCAGAGGCTCTGGCATAATTTCTTCTCAAAATAATCTACAGTGCCCTTCTTTGAGGATGGAAGAATCTCTGTGGGTTTGAGTATCCTTGACAGTGGGTGATGTCAAAGTTCTTGGGAACTAGACCCCTCATGGTGCAGGGTCTGAGTTGACTTTTGATAGACAGGGATAGGAGTACTAAGGTGGCTGGAGCCCAGGACTTCTGAATTGTGTTCCTACACTTGGAAAGGGAAAGTGACCACTGCATGTTCCATTATGAAGTTATGTTCCTAACTTTCTGTATCAGTGTGCTGCTTTGTTTGGACTGTGAACTTTAACTGGTTAATTGGCGGATACTGTTTTGAAACACTGGTGTGGGCTAATTTTACTTGAGAACAAATTCTAATTGTTGAGTCTGAGAGTTGCTTGTTTTTTGAGGCTGTTTGGGGCTGGTGTCTCAACGTAAAGATAACATGGCCTTCTAATCATAAGTGATAGCTCTAAGTGTATTGAGAGCCTGTGAAGTGTAGTGATTAGCATGTTGGGCTTAAACTGGGGAGACCTTGGATGGAATCTCTACTCAGCCACCACACTTACTGGGCAACCTTGAGTCAGTCACTCTCTTTCAGTCTACTGATCTCACAAGGTTACGGTGAGAGTAAAAGTGGGGAGGAGGTCTGCCACCTTGAAATTCTTGGAGAAAGGGCAGTATAAACATATTCGACTGTAAGCAGTCTTGTTCATCCTTCAATATCTCAAATAAGTACCTGCATTGATGCTTTGATAAGGTGTAGACAAATGTAAATTTAATCGGTTAATTGATTAAAAGCAAGATGATCAATCATAAAAATGCTTTAATCAGCGGAGAGACCTACTTTTTGTGCATCTGTTTCTGTTATACAGTTTCTTCCCGTTTCAGTAGGAATTCTAGCAACATACTAGGGGCACCTTCCTTATGAGGAAAGGCTATGGCGTTTGGGCCTCTTCCGCCTAGAAAAGAGACACCTGAGGGGGGACATGATTGAGACATACAAAATTATGCAGGGGATGGACAGAGTGGATAGGGAGATGCTCTTTACACTCTCACATAATACCAGAACCAGGGGACATCCACTAAAATTGAGTGTTGGGAGGGTTAGGACAGACAAAAGAAAATATTTCTTTACTCAGCGTGTGGTCGGTCTGTGGAACTCCTTGCCACAGGATGTGGTGCTGGCGTCTACCCTGGATGCCTTTAAAAGGGGATTGGACATGTTCCTGGAGGAAAAATCCATTACGGGGTACAAGCCATGATGTGTATGCGCAACCTCCTGATTTTAGAAATGGGTTATGTCAGAATGCCAGATGCAAGGGAGGGCACCAGGATGAGGTCTCTTGTTATCTGGTGTGCTCCCTGGGGCATTTGGTGGGCCGCTGTGAGATACAGGAAGCTGGACTGGATGGGCCTATGGCCTGATCCAGTGGGGCTGTTCTTATGTTCTTACTACTTAGAAAAACCACGGCCTGCCCTGCCTCTTTTCCTGTTCCACTGCAGAGTTCCTAGTCTGTTGCCAGGATCTTCTTCTCTACTGCTGCAGGAGCTGACCATTCTTGATTTCTTTCAGTTCTTGTATAGCAGCTTCCTTTTCCTTTTATGGGCAGAGATCAGCAATGCATAGCTCTGTTGCCCCTTTTATCTCCTCACCACTTCATGGTGCCTCAACCTCCTGTACCCCTTTATTTTTCCCTGCTGATCTTGTTCTTTCATTCCCAGGTTCCCAGGAACCTCAGGCTCATGCCCGGCCCGGCCCGCCCACGCCTGCAATGGGATGAATCTCTGAGTCCCTTGCGAATTAGTGTGGGCAGTCTCCCAGTGCTGGCGTCCATGACCAAGGCAGCTGACCCCCGCTTCCGCCTGCGTTGGAAGGCCATTGTGGCAACCTCCCTGGCCCTGGCCCTTGTGCTGCTACTCCTCTGCTTCCAGCGTTCACCCTCCGTAAGCCGGCTAGCTCCACCCAATGCTCATAACTGGCGGCTCAGCGCACTGCCGGGTGAACGATACAATGACACTTACCCTCTGTCACCACCTCAGCGGATCCCTGAAGGCGTGCGCTACCGCATTGGACTTATTGCTGACTTGGACACAAACTCCAGGAGCCGCAGTGAGCATACTTGGTTCAGCTACCTGAAGAAAGGTTATCTGACACTATCGGCCAGTGGGGACCATGTTTCTGTCGAGTGGGATACCCAGGACCACATGTTGGAGTCTCACCTGGCTGAGAAGGGACGTGGCATGGAGCTCTCTGAACTGGTGGTTTTCAATGGCAAGCTCTATGCAGTGGACGATCGCACTGGGGTGGTCTACCAGATCGAAGGCACCAAGGTGGTACCTTGGGTAATCCTTTCTGATGGGGATGGCACTGTTGGCAAGGGTGAGCTAAGAATGAATTCAGATTCAGGCTTTGTGTTGAGGAATGCCCCTACAGACACATCGTCTCTCAACTTCCTTCCATTTTTAAATACTTTTTTTTTACACATGTAAACTAGATCAAAAAAGGGAATAATTTGTAACAGACAACAAGCTCATATGCAAACAACAAACAGGCTTAACAAAGCTGTGTTATAATCTGACGTAGGCGGTTCTATATATCCTATCATGGGGCACCGCATTTCACTTAGTTTTAAAACATTTTTTTAAAAAACTTTTTAAAAATTGTTATTTTTGCAATTAACTCTCAGTTTCTTGATGGCCAGTGAATATCTAACTACACCAAATCTGTCAGCTTTCCCAAGTTTACCATGCTTTCTACCACAGATACAACATGTCCAAATGTCTTCTGCTGGGTCCTCCATGGGGGTTAAACTACCAGGTTTCATTGCTATCCCTGGGCTGAGAAATTCTGCTTCTCCTTCTTGTTATTATTCTAGATCGGGCAAGGGCAAATCTCCAGTGGACCGACTGCCCGTTGAACATGGGGGGGCACCCCTAGGGCCGGATATGGGGGCCCCGTGGGCCACAAATGGCTCGCAGACTGGGGTTTGCCCACATCTGTTTTACACTGAGGTTCCAGTCCTATCCAACTTTCCAGCACTGATGCATCTGTTGTAGTGGGACATGTGCTGCATCCAGCAGTGTGGGTACAGTCACAGAGGCCACCTCAAGGTAAGGGAATGTTTGTTCCTTTATCTTGGGGCTGCATAGCTGTTGCATTGGCACTGGAAAGTTGGATAGGATTGGGTCCTGAGAAACAAAAGTAAAATGTCATTCTGAAATGCAGTTCAATTATATTTTAACAGTCTTGGGAAGTTAATCTCCCCCTCCCACCCTACACATTGCACAAAACCTCAGCTTTTAACAAAGATTACAGTAACAGGTCATGTCCATATAGCCATGGCTTACATCTTGGATCTACCACCTCTGTGGGCAAATCACGTCCTGTCATGCCTTGAACTCTCTCTTGTTTTGCTCAGGATTTAAGGCTGAGTGGCTGGCAGTGAAGGATGAGCATCTCTACGTGGGAGGCCTGGGCAAGGAGTGGACAACCACCACAGGGGAGGTGCTCAACGAAAACCCTGAATGGGTAAAAGTCATTGGCTACAAAGGTGATGTGGCCCATGAGAATTGGGTGGCCAATTATAATGCACTCAGGGCGGCTGCTGGGATCAGACCCCCAGGTGAGTGATGGACTTATTCTTGATTTTGAATATTTGGTGAAAAATTAGCATGCTTGCAGCTAGTTAGTCTGCTTAATTCTGTTCCGAGATTTGGGTGTTTCTGAGAACTTAAGGTTTTGAATTTTAGCAAAGACTGGATTGATTGGGAACAAGGCTAGGAAGTGTGGAATCTGGCAAGGAAGGACAGAGATGCTCTTGGGGATTGGCAGTGGCCTAGTTTTTAGTCTTGTGTTCGTGATGACTTTGCCAAGATTAGTGTGCACTGCTATAAAATTAGTGGATTTTATTTATCCACTCATTGTTCCTAGGCCTTTATTTGATGTTGTCACATTCCCACGCTTCTGTTGTGAATTTGGGGCTTCAGTCTGCCTTCAGTCTCTCCTTTGTCTTAATGTCTGCGGTGACTACAGTGCATTCATTGCATGTCTGCTTCTGTGTCATCCCTCCCAGGTTACCTGATCCATGAGTCTGCCTCCTGGAGTGAGACACTCCAGCACTGGTTCTTCCTGCCACGCCGTGCAAGCCATGGACGCTACAACGAGCAGGAGGATGAGCGCCGTGGTACCAATTTGCTTCTTAGTTCCACTCCAGACTTTGCCGATATCACTGTGAGCCATGTTGGTGATATCATTCCCACCCACGGCTTCTCCTCCTTCAAGTTTGTCCCTGACACAGATGACCAGATCATTGTGGCACTGAAATCTGAGGAAGATGCTGGACATGTGGCAACCTATATCACAGCGTTCACCTTGGATGGGCGTTCCCTCTTGCCTGAAACCCGCATTGGTTCTGTCAAATATGAGGGCATTGAGTTTATCTAATTAAAGAATTGATGTTTTGAGTCTGGACTGGTGGGGTGGGTAAGAGATTGTGCCCTGGGCTGCTGCTTCTAACTGACTTGGCTGCAGAACATAACCGGACTGAGAGGCATGGGATAGTTTTCACCTCTAAGGGCAACTCTGATATTGCAAGTGTTTCCTTGCTGACCCCTAGTGGTGCAAGCTGGGCAGTGCTTCTGCAGTTTTTTTTTTCTCTGCTTCATTGCACTTGACAAGGGATGGCCTGATTTCTCTCCAACTCCCTGCTTTGCTCAGCTAGTCTGGTGATTTGGCAAAATGTATGTGATGAAGAATTGGCTTGATATTCTTCCCATCCTACTTCTCCTTGTTATGTTAATTCACTATGAGTCACACGTGCCTTTGCTGGGAAGGGGATGTCTTGGCACCTGATTCTTCAGCAAGGTTATTATCTAGTACTTGGAGGATATTTCATGTCCCTGCCCACCCCATCTTGCTGTAATCTTGATCCCAACTGAGTAGGCACTTCTTTGGAATGTATGCAGTAGAATGTGAGCAACCACTGATGTGAACTGAGCTTGTGGTCTAGATTGTGCTGTGTAGCAGCAGGGAGAACAAGCTGATCTGCCTTCAGAAATTTTATGGCTTACAGCAAAGGAATCATTTCACTGAGATCCTCTGTGCCACTCCCTAATTGGGATAAGATACTCCAGATGCCATATATGCATATGAACCCAAAAGAATATCATATATAAGCCATAGTTGGGGGTCATATCAGTGACCCACTTGACACAAGTGTTCTTTTGTGTACAAAAACTGCTACTAAATATTTCAGAAGATGCATATAGAAGCAATCCATCTTGTGTTTGGGTCATCATCAACAGAGAGGGCTAGTCTCCATTGTTTTTTACTTAATTAGAAAAAGGGAGGGGATTCAGCATCAGGAAGCCAAGATCCTATGACAGCATTATAGGTGGAATAAAGTATCCTAATGTATTTCAGCTACAAGGGGCTTAGAACAGTGAATGTGCTTTTGTCGTCCCCGATGGAACTCATACACTTGTTCAAGATCTCCCAAATTCTTGCACATTTTCATGAGCATTAACAGCCACCCTAGCACTGTGTGCTATTATAAATTATCAATAGCCCTTTCTGGTCCAAGAATCCATGATGATTTTACCTGCCTGCTCAGGCACCAAACTGATTGTTCTGATGTTCATGTGTTGACTATAAGAACCCCTTTTCTAACTGGCAGGCTTTTGTAGGTGTATGCAACTAGCATGAGTCTTCTAAAACAACTTCTGGCAATCAGGCTTCAGGCAGAACTACCCCCTCCCTCCAAAGTACCCTTGATGTGTGTCTGAACACACATGATTAAAACCTGTGCCTCTTTTTATGAGTCATCATGCACAAAATTTAAAATCTGACACTGTTTTAGTGGGGCTTTCCCAAATCAGTCATTCTCAAAGTTCCCTTTCCACCCTTTGCTTCTGCAGTACCTTCTGTTTATATCTACATGGCCTCTCAGTCATTGGTAAGACTCAGAAAAGTTGGTCAATAGATGGCAGCACTGGTTTGTTACAAAACCAGGACTTGTGGAGCTCCTTCAGTTTTCCTAGAAAAGACCAGTTCAGTCTGCGGGGGTGTGGTACTGTGTTTACGACAAATATTTCAAGTCAAGCCATTTGTGTGTTTTAGCTTTTGCTGTTAAATATGCATAAAATTCAGATCACAGTGTAAGTGTGAGGCATACTGAACAAAAATAAGGAAATTTGGCATACAAAATAAAATCAACATTTGACAACTGCTTTCCATTTTGTGTAGAGAACTGTTTCGTACAGATTTTGTCGTTAGGTAGTGTTAGCAAAAAATTGCCACTCGTGATTTATCTATAGGAATTTATTACCCATATATCGACTGTTAGGATGGATAAAGTGTAGAATGAGAGAGTGCCACATACCTGGATCATGCTCTTGTATCCTGTTGATTAATGCAGAAAAAAAACCACCCTGGTTTGGTTCCCACTGTCGCTATCATGGGGTAGAATTACACTCAATAAGCATGTGCTGAAAGGACAAGAAGAAAGCATCCTGCTAGCAAATTTTATTTGGATTATATGGTGAATACGACGTCTAGACTGAGTGATGATACTACGCATACGCAACAGAATTGGAATTGAGTGGATGGAGAAAATTAAGTTTGGAACCAGACAGGAACAAAAGTTAAGAGTCTCTGCAGTTGGGGTTCCAGGCATTGCTAAGAATACTGTAGGTTGTGATAACATCTCCTCTGGTAGGATTGTAGATATGTACTGTGCATAGTCAATGTCAGATGTGAAGCCATCTTGGAAAATGCACATTATCTGATAAGGTGGCCACATAATAATTATGGCCCTTTTTGTGTGTTAAGCATTTGTCTTATACATGAAAATGTGTGTGGTTTCATTTCTGAGATTATTAAAACAGGTTCTGTGAAAAACAAATGGGTATATTGAAATGAGTGAAATGATTTTATTGCCGTATGCATTCTATTTCTGTACCCATAGCACAGTAGAGAAGCAAGCTGCACAGTATGCAGTGATGAACAGAATAGGTATTTTGATGAGCAGAAAAAATGGCCTCCTTCACCAGCAGATCTCAGTCCACCGATCTCAGTGCTGTTTACATTGATTGGCAGCATCTCTCCAGGGTTTTAGTTGGGGATCTTTCCCAGCCCTGTCTGAAGTTGCTGGGAATTGAAGCTGAGCGAAGCATGTGCTCTGCCACTGAACTACAGCCCTTCCCCATCTTCCAATAAAGAATGCAGAAGGAAAAAGGATTGAAGACTCTTCAACAGTTTGTGGTGTGTGTCCCATAATTCTGGACGTTGCAACCAGTCCTGTTGCCAAAGCTGATCATTCAAGAGGACACGTAGGCTGCATTTATCTGCTCATCCCCAAGCGTGGTCATTTTGGTAGGCAAGTTGCCCTCATCCGCTGACAAACAGCTCGAAGGAAAGTTTGCCTTGTGTGGAAAGCACCAAGTATTATGAGAAACTTATTTTTTTCCATACGCCAGGCCAAGTTCATTGCCTGGGTGTACAGTGGCTGATGTATTACAGTTCCACTCAAACGCTGTGTGATAAGTTTAACTATGTCTGTCGTATTTCTTATCATAGCAAATGATGAATCTCCAAAGAAGAGAGACAGAGGTCATTTATGCCAATATAGAACATACACGGTTTCTTGAGTTGTTTGCATGGAATCCTGTCCATGAAATGGCCAGTCTAATGTTAGCACAATGCTTGCCTTGAATATGAATATGTTGGAGCTCTGCTTTCTAAATACTAGCAGTGGAGCAATGACGGGGAAAGTATGCCTTCCTCTCTTTCTTGTGGGCTTCTCAGAGGTAGCGGTGGGGGGGGGGGTCACAGTGGGAAGCTCTGCTGGACTGGATGGGCCTTTGCCTTAATTCAGTATAACTTTTCTTATGCTCTTCTTTCTTTAGACAATCTCTGCATTTCAACATCTTTTCTACTGCTTTTAAGCCCTCAGGGTAGAGTAGGTTCTTTGGATTTTATAAATATGAGGCTAACTATAGCAAATGTATTGGGAACCTTTAAAAGTAATTATCTTTGCCATTGGTGAGCAATTCTGTCAAGTGGCACTATTGATGGTCTCTTGATATCGGAAAACTTTGACATTTGCTAAAATATGCATAAATTATTGTCACCTTTTATGCTGCTTAGGTTGCGATCAATATTTTATCACTCTTGGGAAGTAAAATTTTGCTGGACAAAGGAGTTTTTCTTTCTCAAACAGAATTTTCAAGAGACTTGCGTATGAGATTGGCCAGCCATGGTTCTCTCATGTCTCCACCGTTTCCTTTCATTTTCCCATCCCCTGAAAGTTTCCAGTACAATGGAAAATGAAGTCCTCTGTTGGTCTGGTGTCCCAGCTGGCTCACAAAATTCCAAAGAAAAAAGTTTGTACTTTGAGCATTGGTTGAGTGATAACGCCATAGTTTATGAGCCATGCACCCTATATTCATGACAGCAAGCAGTACTTGGGCTACAGATTACACTTAGCAACCATTCCTGAAACTTCCCATTACAAGTGCTGGTATGCTCAGCTACTTCCTGTCTTAACTGTGTTTGCCAAATGATTGCACCTTCATTGTAAGCCTCTTTACAAGCTTATCTTACTGCATTGCCAAAATTTTTGCCAAAGCTCAATAGGTACAGTACTCTCTTTCTGAATGTTTTGCTGTCGCTTGCGGAAACTGTGAGAGAATCCTTTCCTAAATCCTGGAGATATGTACCTTCTCTGTGTCTTGTTCTTCTGTAGCTACTGTGTGATCAACATTCATATATTTTAATCAGATTCCCCATTTTGAATACTGGGTATTCCTCATCTATTTCACAATATCTTCCGTATACTAATTCTGCACTAAATTTTGCTGGTCTTTCTCATTGTGTCTCTTTCCCTGGTCTTATTGAATGAGGGTACTTCCAGTTCTGTCTTGTCGCCAGAACTTAGCTTGTTTTGTTGTTCAATTGTACATTGTGAGACCTCCACATCAAAATTTGTAGCAGTAAATAATAGTTAATGAGGTAAAACAGAACATTTAAAGAAAAAACACCTCAGTTATTTTGTGTGGATTTGATATACTCTCATGATGGCTTGTTGATGTCTATTGCTGTTCATTAACTTCATCTTCTGTCCATTTTTTTCTCTTTCCAGAGAAGAAGAGTTGCACTTCAGTGCTCACTTTTGTGCGATTTACGTTTTTCCATTCCACCTTGACCTTTGTAAAAATTCTTCAGGTCAATGTCTATGGAGACTACATCAATATTTTTGAATTCTCTGGAGTGGTTAGCCAGAGAAATGTAGCTTACATTACATGATGACTCACAAATCACTCTGATCTGAATGTGGATTCAGGATGCGTAATGATTAGTATACAGGTCATGATGTAGCTTATTTTTCACTGTCACCTCCCAAAGTGAATTCACTGGTCAATTTAAAGCATTTTGAAATCTCTGATACTATTTCCGTTTTAGACAGTTATGACATTGAGTAGTGCACCAGCTATTGGATATCAATAATATATGTATTAATATCTATGTTTAGATTCTTAAATGAATTCCTTGGTGCCAACAATCACAAGAATGATACCACACATATTCTCATATACTTTTTGGAAACGTTTAAATATGAAAGGCAAAAACCAGAAAAGCTGCCATTTTATGTGGCGGTTGTGTTGGAATTTGGCCATTTTCCAAGATGGCTCCACACTTAAAACTGACTAAAATTGATATCTCAATCCTGCAAAAATAGGTCTTCATATGAGCTTGCAGGGTGTTTTTTTACCATCTAGTACTCTAACTATGAGGGTCTGTCTGTCTGTCTGTCTGTCTGTCTGTCTTTACACATGCAATAATAAATTCTCCCTGCCTTGAAAGCAGCAATTGTCCAAGATCCCTTATCTGGGATGTCCTGGCACAGTCTTAAAGAACCTATTTGCCTTTGCTGTAGCTAGTATATTAATACAAGGACATTACAGGTACTCGAGTATATCCAATATAAAAGACCTGTAAATCAGAGTAGACAGTAAATTGATCAGTCATTTAGAATTTGGTTCAAAGTAAAGGAGTTTAATATGTTCACAGGGTTGTCTCAGGAGTTTTGACATCTTTGTAGATTATAGCTACCCCTGACCAAGTTAGGGAACTCCCCTAAATAGAAACAGAAATTTAGTTAGAAATGAATAGAATAGAAGCATAGTGGGCTTACTCCACCCTTTCACTTCTCCTCGAACTGCAGTTCCAAAAACCATTAACTTACCCTCGGGCCCCAATCCGATTCCAACTTTCCAGTACTGATGTAGCCGTGCCAACCAGACATGCACTGCATCCTGCAGTGGGGGGGGGGGCAGTCATGGAGGCCTCCTCAAGGCTTTGGCGGACCTGCCATTAAGTGAAAGGGGCAAATGTCCTGGGTGCAGAGCCTTGTGCACCTCTTGAACTGCATGGAAGCTTCACTGAGGCTCACAATGCGGTCGGAAATTGTGCTTCTGGTTTACTGGAAGTACAGTTTAGGAGTGTGAGGAAGCCTCAGGAGGCTTCTCCAGTGCGTCTTGAAATTGTGTCCTGGACTCACCACGTTGTGATGAGTGGGGGGTTGGATTTCGCATGGGGGTGCCAGCATTTCACAGGCAGTGCCATCATGGACCTTTGCTACAGGATGCAGGCCTGGGGAAGTCCGTCACTGTCTCCAGGTAAGGCAATATTTGTTCTCTTACCTTGGGGCTGCATTGCGGCTTCATTGGTGCCTTTTCTCAGCCAGCCTACCACTAATTCAGGATTACATGACTAGCTGGTTGCCTGTGCATCTATGCAGGAAATGGGGAGGCCTAGTTCAACATAGCTGGCACACTGAGTTTTGCTTCTCACTTGTGCTGGAATCCTTTTAGCTCTGTAGTTGTCTGTCCTTATCCCCAGAAAAAGAGTGAGCATCAGTAGCCATATTCTTTTCTTTTCGTCGGTATTAGGAGAAGAGCAGATATCTTTTTAATTAGAATCACTCACAATGACAAAGATTGCCCTATAATATGAGAAGCAGTGAGCTCTGCGACCTGCACATGGGGCTGGGGGTCCCGTTCTACTGCTCACAATCTATGTTTTGGGGATATGTGAGATGCTTCAGCATTTGATTGGCCCCCACTCACTTGACAGGAACCAGCATGTGCTATATGCAGTCCACATAGTTTGCTTTCCACACTATGCTCCTGCAGAAAGAGGACACCTGCGTTGCCTGTGCTGAAGAGGCTGGCATTGGCATCTAGATTCCCCCCTTCCTAGTTATGTATTTGATTCAAAGGTGCTCTGGACTGAATGCACTGCTGTGACATCTCATATATCCAGTCACATGAGTGTATCATCTGGAGACCCAAGGCATATTTTGCAGCTCAGTGCTGTAAATGTGTCCCTTATTCAGATGGCATCTCTGTACCTTCTAGCCAGTTAGGGAACCAGGACCTGTGAAGCAGTTTCAACTTCCTGCTCAACTTTCCTGTTGTGTATTAGACTCTAGCAGTTAGAGAGCATCAAACCAGGAGTGCAGGGTGGAAATCATGGTCTGGCTAAATCCTTTGTGTCATGAAGGCCATAGCTGCAGAATTCTTTCTGGTAAAGCAGAACAAACAGATTTTGGTTTTTCAATTATTTCAGTGAAATTTGCCATTTCAACCCCTGCCAATTGGGTAAGAGGCACTTTTTCAAGTGGGTGCTCCTTTTTTTAGCAGGGGGAGAGTAACTGGCCCACCTCACCCCAGCAGTGTCTGTTCTAGTGGCTGTCTGCTGGTATTCATTTGCATCTTTTTAGATTGTGAGCCCTTTTGGGACAGGGAGCCATTTAGTTATTTGATTTTTCTCTGTAAACCGCTTTGTGAACTTTTAGTTGAAAAGCGGTATATAAATACTGTTAATAATAATAATTACTGAAATCTGCAGCTTAATTTCTTAATTACACTTGTGGGCTGGGCAGAAATGGTTTAACAGAACTTACAGCAGAATCCTATGTATGTCTACTTAGAAATAAGGCCCATTGAATCCTGTTGGACTTACTCCCAGGAAAATGTGTGTATAGCATTGCAGCCTTAATTTTTCAAGTTGCTGAAACTTGCTTGAAAAGTGGGTGAATCACCTGCATGTTTTGCCAATGGGTGAAGGCAGAGATCAGCATTAGAGAGATATGTTTATGGAAAATCTCTCCCTTTTTTGCCTGCCAGCATATTTATGGATGAACTTGAAATATTTGCGTGAAGTGAAAGCTTTCTTCTGGATGAGAGGACAGGAGAGGACAACAGAAGTGAAATACGGTGCTCTTAAATCACTATTCTGGTTTACTTGTTTGGTGTAGGTCACCACATGTTCCCATAACCACTGCTGGAGGCTCTTTGAAAGGCCTCCAAATGACAACGCAGCTCCTTCTGCAAAATCTGCACTGATGCAGCTGTACTAAATGAGCAAGCAAAAAGGAAGAAGAAGCATTGCCAGGGTTGCATGTGCTCTTTGTCACTGAGATGTATTTATTTATGCTCAAGACAGTACTGTACTACTGACAGCAGATTTAATTGCTGCTTTCTTAGCATTAGGCATATCTAGCAATATCCATGCAATAGGCAGAGTTGGCCCTGCTGCTAAGGAGAACCTTCTGCTGCATGTGAGATAACTATGTTTTTTAAATTGTAGGCATATAATCTCTAGGAAAAAAAAAGGCATTAGATTCTGTGCCTAGATTCTGTGGCATTAGTGCAACTAATGTTGCCACAATACTTTTATCTGCTGGGGAAAGGATTACAGTATATCAGTAAATTGGATTAATTACAGTTTGAGTGCTGAAAAACAATTATTCCAAATAGTGGTGATGGCAGGTTAATGCGGGCCTGTGGCAATGGCTTTCACTAGATCCCTATGGTGCTTCCATCCCACCCCTTGGTGGTGCATTGTGTGCTACCACTGCCACCAGTGTGTCTCACTTGGTCAACTTCTGACACCAGCCCAATTCTACCACAATTGAAGTACTTGCTGCTGTGATGTCTGATTCAGTGAAGGTTGCACTCCCTAAGGGTAAACAATAGTGTCTGAAAGACCATGACAAATATCTCCTTGGCATGACGTATGTACAAACCTGGCAAAAATTCCCCTGCACTCTGGGCATTTAATAGTGGACTACATGTGAAGTGTAGTTTTGAAGGTGGAGAGGGGGCAATCCTGGGCAGGGCGAAAGCAAAACGGGGGGGGGGGGAGGTGCGGA
Organism: Tiliqua scincoides; assembly: GCF_035046505.1. Classification (NCBI taxonomy): domain Eukaryota; kingdom Metazoa; phylum Chordata; class Lepidosauria; order Squamata; family Scincidae; genus Tiliqua; species Tiliqua scincoides. The sequence continues at coordinate 151,987,653 of NC_089822.1, forward strand.
GAGGATGAGGTCCAGGCGGTGGCAGGATCAGCGGCAGCAGTGCACACTGTATCCCAATCCCCATTCCTGCACCTCAGAGCTCTACACGGGCTTCTCAGATCTATGCCAGCTGAATAGCTGGCAGAGATCCGAGTGGTCCCTAGGGCAGGTAGGAGCTAGATATGAGGTAAGGAGAATAATATCCCCTAATCCCAAGGTGACCTCCAGTGCAGGATTGCATTGTCAATCTGCCTTCTTTTGTTGCCTAATTTTTCAATTATTTCCTTCACTTTCAGACTCACGAGTAAAGGCCTTTAGAAAATTGCAAAGGGGCACTTTAAGAGATTCCAGTGGACTGTGGGGTAAACTGGGGTAAACTTATATGCTTTCTTTGTTGGCTCTTTGTGTTTTGAAATGGCTTAAAGAAAGGACTTTCTTGAAGTTTGGGGCTTTCTTGGCTATAAGATCTTGGTGTAGAAATTCTGCAATTTTATACAATACTTTTCATGCTTCTTTCTTTCTTTTTTTGCATGTTTCTTTTACTTACAGTGCAAATTTGAATTTCTTTAAATGAGTACAATTTTTCTTTTCAATTCTGTTCTTTGCCTCAGGATATTTTTTCAGTCACCACCCATCAGTGTCACCATTGCATCATGCTACTGGATTCCGATACCCAGAAAATATTGGGGTTCTTTTTATAAGGAAATATTGTTCTCTGGAGGCCTATTGAAACAGCTGTGATGGCATTCTACTGGAGATTTTATGAGTTTGTGAAACAGGGTCAGAAAAATAGGGTGCTGCAGGATGAGAACTTACGGGAAAATTTCCCTGTACCTCTGATGTATGACCTCTTGACATAGCAGTATCTTCCCTATCATTTCAAAGGATCCAACCTCTCCCAGTCATTCCCAGACACCCTAGTTTCCCTTTCAAGACCCGGGTCCTTCACCTACCATGCCTCTGTAGAGAGCCGCCAAAACAATAACTTCTGATGCTCCTCAGTTTCCCTATCCTCTGCCTTGCACAGACAGGTTCTGTGGAGCACACCATCCACTAAGAGAACAAAGCACTCTTGCTCTGCCAAGGGTTCTAATCTATATCATAGGTGTGGTTGATTTTTTTAAATGGTATGGCTGTGGTCCCAGTACCATCAGTGATGCCTCCTTTCTTTGTACAAATGGCTACTCTGGGTTTGTTCCTGGCTACATCCTGTTTACAAGCAGAATACATGAAGAACTCAGGCTGGCTTTCCAGCAGAAGTAGATTCTGTAATGAGCAGAAATCTGCCACTGAGGAACAGCTGAGAATACCTTTGCTTTTGTTGTTGCCCGTGGGGCCTCCAAGAGGAATTTTATCAGGGTGTACAAAGTTTATTTTGGGCCTGTTTCCAAAGGAGGAGGGTAGCGACAGCTGGAAAAGTCTCCAGAGCCCAGGTCTACACACCTGGTGAACCTGGCCTCCTAGTTAGCCTGGCCTCCATCCTTCACTTTCCATGAGGCCCGCTGAGATCCCAGAAATTTCTGGGTATCAAAACTTCTGCAGCAGTTGTAATCACACAATGGGCAGCGAGTCCAGGAAACATTTAAAAAAATGTAAAATCCCAGGAAATTTCTAGGCTCCCTCCTTTGGCTCCTGGGCCCCCTTTTTTTTACCCTAGGCACAGGTACAAATTGCCCCATGAGCCCTAGAAGTCCTACCTGCAGTTGTAGATGCAGCATTGCTATCAGGTGAATAGTTCAACCCCAGCCATCATACCATGTTGAGGTGATCCTTATCAGCTGGTATCAGTAGAAGACTAGGTAATTTTTTCTTTCTCTCTAGCTTGACAGATGCAGCTGCAACAAAGCCCTAGTGGAAGAATCCTGAATTAGGGCTCTTCTACAGTTCCATTACTATAGGTTGGATCAAACTAGTTTGTCTCCTCTGGCCATTCTGTTCATATGGAGTGCCCTCTTTCTTCCTGTCTCAAACGCTAGCTGTAAGGGATTGGGAAAACCCTGAGACAACAATTTCCCTTTCATAAAAATTATTTTAAAAGTTGGCAGTGGTTGGTTTCCAAAAAATCTAGCACTCTAACCAAAATGCCTCTTCTAAGGGAACAAGGCTTAAAAAATAAAAAATAAAAAGACCTCCCCCCCCTCCCCAAAGTTTCTTTGAGCATGTACAAGATACTACTGGTGGGGAGGTCTCCAGCAGTAGAATGTGAGTGTGCAAAAGTCCCAAGCTTAACGTACCCCAAAGACTCTTTTTGGCCTTGTGAGGTACCCATTTTCTTCATGGGGCTAAAAACAGCTTGAGAGGAGCAATTGGGAATTGGAAAAACTGGCACAGAAGCAGAGTTAATAATATATGCCCCCTGCCCCAATATCCCATTAAGGATGGCAGATGTGGAGTCTAGGTTTAAAAAATACTGGGGGGAAAAGCTACATGAGCTTAATGTCATTTGCAGCACAATCCTATGCATGTCTACTCAGAAGTAAGTTCCTTTTTGTTCAGTGGGGCTTACTCCTAGGAAAGAGTGCATTGCCTTGCAGCCTTTTTCAGTACAATATCTGAGACTAAAAATAAGCCATTGTTTCATAACATCTGGCAAACATGGTCCATGCTGCATTCTTTCAAGAAAAAAACCTTGTTCTAAATTCTTAGGGCAGCACAGTCTTGCTTCCAGTAGAGGACTGGCCTGTGAGACACCCAGTGCTAGGCTTGCCTTGTTGTTATCTTTTTCATAAGCAGTCCTGCTGGGTGTTTCTCTCTGTACAGGCCAGTCTCAGAAGGTGGGCCTCGACACATGTGTTTCTTTTTAGGAGGGAGCTCAGGGGAGGGGAGGGGTGCCACTATCAAGAGAGTGACGGGCCAGGTGTCGTTGGTCATGCTGTCCAGCAGTTTGCTGGGTTCGAGTGCCTGCATGTTGTGTTGAGAGGGCCAGACAGGATTGGGATTCTGTTGGTGTACCGCCCGCCCCGCTGCCCAATAGTCTCCCTGCCTGAGCTGACCGGGGTGATCTCGGGGGTGGCATTGGAGGCCCCCCGCCTATTAGTGCTGGGGACTTCAATGTTCATGCTGAGGCCCCTGCGGTAGATGCAGCTCAGGATTTCATGGCCGCCATGACAACCATGGGCCTGTCCCAGAAGATCTTGGCCCCAACACATACTGCAGGACACATGCTGGACCTGGTGTCTACAGCCGGGCACGGGGGCAGTGATCTGGATGTAGAGGAGATCAAGATCACTCCGTTGTCATGGACAGATCACTTCCTTGTAAGGTTTAGGCTTGTTGCGGCTTCTTACCTTTGCGGAGGCGGGGGACCGCATTCTATGGTCCGCCCCCGGAGGCTAATGGATCCTGAAGGTTTCTTGAGGGCTCTGGAGGATTTTCCCACCGACAAGACTGGCGTCTCATCTGAGGCCCTGGTAGACCTCTGGAATGGGGAAATGACCAGGGCAGTGGATGAGATTGCTCCGGAGCGACCTCTGCCACGTCGCAGACTCAGAGCAGCTCCTTGGTTCACTGAGGAGCTGCGAATGATGAAGCGGCAGGGCAGACGTCTAGAGCGACGGTGGCAGAAAACTCATGATGAATCTGATCAGACATGGAGTAGAGCTCATTACAGAGCCTATTCCGTGGTGGTGGCAGCAGCGAAGAGATCGTTCTTCTCTGCTACCATTGCGTCTGCTGACAACCGTCCAGCAGAGCTGTCCTGTGTGGTGCGGGGCCGCCTCCATCAGGCCCCTCCAGTAGACTAGGAGGAACACGCGGTCAGCCGCTGTGAGGTGTTTGCGCAACATTTTGCAGATAAAATCGATCGTATTCATCACAACTTGGATGCCACATTGACAATGTCTGATGATGTCCCCTTGGCAACTGCTTGTCCAGTGTTGTGGGATTCTTTTCAGCTTGTACAGCCTGAGGATGTGGACAGACTCCTTTGGAGTGTGAGGCCATCTGCCTGCCTGCTTGACCCTTGCCAGCTTGGCTGATAAGAGCTGCCCGGGGTGAACTGGCTGAGTGGACGGGGAGGGTGGTCAACTTTTCCTTGATGGAGGGGACATTGCCATGTGCTTTGAAACGGGCAGTGGTTCGCTCCCTCCTGAAGAAGCCCTCCCTGGATTCCACTGTGTTGGATAACTACCGGCCAGTCTCCAACATCCCGTTTCTGGGCAAGGTAATTGAGCGGGTGGTGGCGTCTCAACTCCAGAGGGTCTTGGATGAAGCGGATTATCTGGATCCTTTTCAATCTGGTTTCAGGCCAGGCTTTGGGACGGAAACTGCCTTGGTCGCCTTGGTGGATGACCTACGCCGGGGACTGGACAGGGGGAGTGCGTTCCTGTTGGTCCTGCTGGACCTCTTGGCGGCTTTTGATACCATCGACCATGGTATCCTTCTGGGCTGATTGGCCGAGTTGGGAGTTGGAGGCACTGTTTTGCGGTGGTTCTGCTCCTACTTGGAGGATCGGTCCCAGATGGTGGTGCTGGGGGATTCCTGTTTGACGCCCTGGCCCTTGAGGTGTGGGTGCCGCAGGGTTCAATTCTGTCCCCCATGCTATTTAACATCTACATGAAACTGCTGGGAGAGGTCATCTGGGGGTTTGGAGTGGGGTGCCATCAATATGCCGATGACACCCAGCTCTATCTCTCCTTTCCTCCAGACACCAGGGTGGCAGTTAAGGGCCTGGAGTGCTGTCTGGAGGCAGTGAGGATCTGGATGGGGGCTAACAAGCTGAAATTAAATCTGGATAAGACAGAGGCTCTCCTGGTTCGGAAATCCTCGATGCAGGTGCTGGACTATTGGCTTGCGCTGAATGGGGTTGCACTCCCTCTGAAGGAGCAGGTCAGCAGCTTGGGGGTCCACCTGGACTCGCAGCTGCTCCTGGATTCCCAGGCGGTGGCTGTGGCTAGGGGAGCCTTTGCTCAGCTTCGGCTGGTGCACCAGCTGCGGCCTTACTTGGATCGTGCAGACCTGGCCACGGTGATCCATGCCACGGTGATGTCGAGGTTAGATTATTGTAATGCGCTCTATGTGGGGTTGCCCTTGAAGATGGTTCGGAAACTGCAACTAGTGCAGAATGTGGCGGCCCGTGTGGTTACTGGAGGTAGGCAGTTTGACTCTGTCAGTCTACTTCTCCAGCGGCTGCATTGGCTGCCCATTCATTTCCGGGCCCAATTCAAGGTGCTGGTTTTGACCTTTAAAGCCCTATACTGCTCTGTGCCAGGGTATCTTAGAGATCGCCTACTTCCATTCAATCTGGCTCGTCCTCTTAGGTCATCAGAGAAGGCCTTTTTACAAGTGCTGCCGCTTAGGGAGATACGTGGAGCGGTGGCTAGAAATAGGACCTTCTCAGTAGTGGCACCAACATTATGGAACTCCCTTCCCCTTGACTTAAGAATGGCTCCCTCTCTTGAGACTTTTCGGCGAGGCCTGAAGACCCTTCTGTTTAAACAAGCCTTCTGAGTTCTCGGCCTTTTTAACATCTTTTCAACATCTTTTAATTTTTTACAGGCCTGATTCTTTTATGACTTGCTGCTCTATGCTCTTTTTACCTTTTTACTACTTGTTATCTGACTACTGTTTTTATATGTGTTAATATGCTTTTATCTGTTTTTTAATTATGTTGTTAATCTGTTTTTTAATTATGTTGTTTAATCTGTTTTTAACCTGTCCCTTCGGGGAGAAAGGCGGGGTAAAAATAAAGTTGTTGTTGTTGTTGTTATAAAGGCGAAAAACTCTGGTATAGAGCAGGAGTGCCCAAACCCCAACCCGGGAGCCATTTATGGCCCTCAGGGATCTCCAATTTGGCTTGCAGGGAGCCCCCAGCTGCCAATGAGCCTCTGGCCCTTGAAGACTTACAGGAGCCCACGCTGGCCATGCTGACACAACTGCTCTCAGCATGAGGGCAACTGTTCGACCTCTTGCAAGAGCTGCAGGTCGGGGGCTCCCTCCACGTGTGTGAAGCAGCAGTGACAGCGAAAGGAAAGGCCAGCCTTGCTTTTTGCAAGGCCTTGAGCTATTGAGAAACCTTCATTCATTTATATAAGTTCCATAGCTAATATATTCATTTATGTAAATTTATTCAAATTTTAATGTGAATTAATTCTTTTTTCTCGGCCCCCAACACAGTGTCAGAGAGATACTGTGGCCCTCCTGTCAAAAAGTTTGGACACCCCTGGTATAGAGGAATCAAATCATTTATAATGAATTAAAAGTATCTGAGTTATTTCAAATTGGACAAAGTGATAACATTTATCTTTGATCTTTGCTTAGAACAAAAAAAAAAAAAAAGCAGACAGGTGCAATTCATAAGTTTCCTTCCAGTCTGCCAGAAACTCCAAACTGATTAGCATTGTGATTAAAGTGATGCAGGCCAACAGCCAGGCCACAATCCACCAGCAAAAGGGAAGGTGGTGGTGAGGGTGAGCACTGGGAAGAACAGGGGAGTTACTGGGTGAGGAAGGAGGGAGAGGATGGGTTTGACAGCATGAGCATGTGGTTGAATACTTTCCCTCTCCCTTTCCACCACCATTACATTTCCCAACCCTGTGCCAGCAAAATAGAGGGCTCAGGATTGAGGAGTCCCATACTATGGGAGCTTTGCCCAGGGCAACTGAACAAAAGTTCACTTACCTCAGAAGACCTCTTCAATTGTCTCCCCATAAGATGCAGCATTGCACCTTCTTGGGGTGCCTGCAGCATTGGGGGGGCGGGGAGGTTAGGTTGGGCTCTCAGTCAACATCTTAGTGTTTGGCTTGAACAGGTTTGTCATTATCAGAATGGCTTCTTAGGTCAAGAATTGTAAATGGTAACACAAGGAACCAAAGTCTTGTTTCTCAACACATGGAAGAGATGCTTTTGGCAATCCTAGCATAACCAGAACAAGTTACCTCTCATTTCAGCAGGGCTCTTCTATAACCGCCACAGGTTTGGCCTTGTAGATAAGATGCAAGTTCACAGAGAAAGATTATCTGATGGGATGCTAAGAGGCATCTGAACTCCAGCTGGAATGGCTACCATCTGTGAGAGGGTCTGGAAGGGGGAGAGGCCAGCAACTTGGAATAAGTGAGAAAAACAGACTGAGAGCTCTGTAGGGTGGAAATGGAACAGGAGGAGTTGCCTAAAGGAGATGGGTGGGCAAGCAGAAGCAAGGCAAAGAGGCAGCCCTGCCCATTCTAGCATCACTAAACTCCAGGTAAAGCAATACGTAGTTCCTTCACGCCATGGGTGGGAGACTTGCAGTTGGTCTGGAGGAATGTTCCACCCTCTCTCCAAGGCACTGATGGTCACATGTATTGGATGTTAGGTCACACTGCGACCCTGCAACTCACCCCATGCTTTTGGCTCATCCAAATGACTGTTCATTCCCAAGCAATTTGCACACACCAAATGGTTGTTCTAATCTAGAACAAACCAGCTTTGACTGGGTAAGGAAGCCAACACAATGCCCCAAACTCATTTGGTCTACAAGCAGGATGCAGGCTGCTCCAGCCAAACTATTTTTTTGAAGAACAAACATTTGTCAGCCTTCTCCTCTTTCAATAAGCCAGCTGTTCCTTTGACAATGATTTCCAGTCTGTGTCATGTGCAGATACAGGACAGGAAATGGTCAAGTGCTTTCTCTGCAATACCTCCTTTAACCAGAGCTGGCTGATGGCACACAGACTTGAATCTCTGCTTGATATCTGTCAGGTTTAGGTGCCAAAATCCAGAGGAATTTCCTGCAGGATGATACAATTTCCTGTACTGGAGTTAATTTGATCTGATTTAATTGAATCCGTTCTATAGTGACATGAACAAACTCTGTTAAGAAGTTGGTTTGACGTTCCAGTTAAAGTCTGCATATAAAAGGTCTTATCTATAGTCTTGTTATCTGCTGAACAGATAAATTGCTTTGAAATCTGTACTTATATATGGATCTTCACTGCAGTCTTTGCATGAAACAATAAATATATTGATATGGGCAGGGCAGGGCTGGCTTTAAGCTAACTGGACAAATTGCTCCCAATTGGGCCCTATGCCTAAGAGCCTCGCATACTAGGGTAAAAATAGAAAAAAACAATATTTTTACTAAATCATTTCATAGACACAAACACAAGTGGCTTTGTAACTATTTACTTATATATAATACCTTTATTGGCATATAAGCAAGTAAACAAAATTACAACAGTCACAAAAGGATAAACATGATGGGGAGGGGAGATGAGAAATGATTCAAGAGAAGAGGGAAGAAGAGAAAGGAAAAAAATTTTTTTTCCTTTTTCTTCTCTCTCCCCCTCTCCTCCCCTTCTCTTCTTCCCCCCCTCCTCCTTTCCTTCTTTCCCTTCCCTTTTTTTTTCTTTTTTTTTTAGGAAGGGGATATTTTAAGAATTTGGGATAGAAAACTGGCAACTGCTATTGTAATGTTTGCCTGACTGTCACTTAACAAAACAAAAAAGGGATCAATAAATGGGCCAGTAGGATGCCGTAAAACGGGATCCAAATACAGCGTTCGAAGTGAAAAATGCGCTGGACAATGGATCAGAATATGCTCAAGTGTGTCCGGTTCGAGGTGACAGAAGGAGCATAATCTGCAGTTCCGAGGAATGTGGGAAAATCTGCCAAGGTGATACGAAGAGGGGAAAATATTAAAACGCGCAAGCATAAAAGCCCTTCTAAGGGAGGGGTTTATTAGGGTATCAAAATATTTAGAGGGCTGACCTGATAAAGGACAGAGACCAAAGGAAAGAGGGGAACATACTGGGTTAAGATCAGCGGAAAGAGAGGTAAATTCAGCTTCCCAGAGCCTGGTTTGAATTAGCTTATAGGCACTGTTAACATCAAGGCCCGCTAAAGATTCCAAAGGAAGATCTAGGGAGTTCAATTTGGAATCAATTTTTGGAAACCAGCTAGACAAAAAGGGGTCTCTTAACAGGTCATTAAGAAGGGAGTCAGATGGAAGGGACAGATGGAGTCGAAGTCAGAATTTAAGCGTTATAGCCCATGCTATGGTTGAAGGGAGGTGAACTCCCAACTCGAGAGTCAGCGTTGCTAACCAGATGGAGTTTGGGACTCCAAGAATCCTCCTAAAAAATACGGCCGCAACTCGGTCCAGGGTACTATTGGCTACCGTAACCCATATGGGGACGCCATATAATAGTTGAGCCACTATCTTGGCTCTGAAGATCTGAAGGGCGGCAGGCACAAACTGGTTACCAGTGCTATAATGGAACCGAGTAATCGCCTTAAGGTGATGATGCGAGGTGGCAATAGCTAACTTCCTATGGGCTGCCCAAGTTAATCGGTAATGAAAAAGTAGGCCAAGATATTTAAAAGTGGGGGCTTGCTCGTAGATGGAGTGACCAACCCTTCAGGTCGACAGAGACCAAGGTTTTGAGAATACTAGGATTTTGGTTTTGTTAGCGTTGATGGTCAGGTCGTTGGATGTGCAGTAATCCTGGAAAATAGTGAGGGATTGATGAAGTCCAGATTTAGTTAGTGAAAGACGAACAGCATCATCCGCATACAATAAAAGGGGTATAGGAACACCATTGAGGGAAGGGGGAGAGACCCTTTGGTTGGAAAAATAGGAGGGAAGGTCAGATAGGAAAAGGTTGAAAAGTGAAGGGGTAACTATTTACTTTTTAAAGGTACTCTACACATTTTATTTATTTACTTGTAGGCTTACATGTATGCCATTTTATACTAAAATAAGCTTAGACCAGCGGTTCCCAAAGCCCTTCTCGGACTTTGGGACCGTGATCTTTGTGGGGGCAGGGTGTGGAAGCCCTGATGGCACTGCAGCAGTTGTAGTGCCACAGGGACTCAGGGATTTTACACTTACTGGGGGGGTCATGTGGGTCTCCGGCAGGGTCTGGGAGGCTCACAGACCCCTCTGTAAGCCTCCCTATGGCTACACAGAGTTCTGATTGGCAATCGGAGCCCACTTCCAGTTTCCAGTCGTAGCTCCAATCAAAAACTGGAAGTGGGCTGCAATCGGGGAGGCTCACAGACGGATCTACAAGCTTCCTGGACCCTGCCAGAGGCCAGCACGATCCCCCAGGTAAAAGCCCCTGGGTCCCCAAGGAGCTACAATCACCCATCAGGGCACCCATTCCTGGGCCACTGCACTTAAGGGGGAATGGCCCATTTCAAGTTCCCCTGGTAGGTTGTGATCCACCAGTTTGGGAACCACTGGTTTAGACCCATTTTGTCAATTAACTCACATGCACTTTTTATGCATACATTTTGATTGCTTTCCATTCTACTACAAAGATATCAAATCTATAATAAATCTTATTTATATCTCTAAGATTCTACGGACTTTGACTGTGAACCTGGAGCCCCACAAAAAATGTCTCCAACTGGGCCCCGCAGCCCTGCAGTCTCCAAAGGCCAGCCGTGGATATGGGGAAACTGGCTTCCTTATTCTACTGCTAGAAAGAAGCAAACATTCTGGCTGCCACAACCTCTTACTTCAGTCTCTGGTGCATGTGATGATGATGACTTCATGCCTCTGTGAGCAACTTGTAGAAATTTGTCATTTCCTGAGTAGGATCAGCATTTTAAAAGCTGCTTGTATTGGCCAGGTGTAAGGCCACCCGATGAGCCCTGTCAGTGTTTTGGACTGCAGAACAACTCGGCAGCAGCATATGCTGTAGAACAAAGAGAGTGGGCTCTATGTCTTGAATTCCAACAAATTCCCTGTGCAAAACTTTATTACCTGGACTGATCCCATATAAGAGACACAAAGGTTTGTACCATGTATTATATAGCTTTCTGCTGCATGATTCCCATGGAACTAGGAGGTACGGAGCTATTTTGTCTCTTTGCAAACTGACCCTACCACAGTCTGGACCTGAAACATTCCCATAAATAAATTAGCATCCTCAGTTCTATGTCAGTTCATGACTGGTGGCACATATCAGCACTAAATCTGTATTGGATTTACAGCAGTTTAGCTGTCATGACTTGCTCTCAAGAATCCTGAGAGTTGTAGTTTGGTGAGGGTGTGCCGAGCATCATGTTAGAAGATCCTTAGCCCTCCCCCTAGGGGAATTACATTTCCCAGGATTCTCATTGATGGTTGTAGTGCAGGTGTGTCCAATTGTCAGCACAGGAGCTATAGAGCTTTATGGTTCCTAACTTGAAAGCATTTCTCAGGACAGTGAAGCTGTTTTGAAAGCAGCATGCGCCATCAAAACACAGTCTGGCTGCCCCACGCGCCTGTTGGTATGCTGTCTGATAAAGGCTTCTCCTGGAACTGTGTTGTCTCTGCATTCCGTCTATGGCAATACTGAGTCACTCATTCCTTGGGAACCACCACCACCACCACCCTGCTCCCAGCATAGGCTAGAGTCAAGCTCTTCTAATGGATTTAATCAATCTGGCCTTTCTGCCACCCACTAGGGCTGCTCCTGACATGTAGCTTGTAGCCATGTTTTGCATGCAAGACACAAGCTGGTGAGAGAGCTATAGGGCCAAGGCACACCTGGTGAAGAGTGTTCATCTAGGAAGAGACAGAGGAGGGAGGGAGACACCTTAGGTATGCTTGCTTTACTTGCCAGCTCCCAAAGCAACAATTCTAATTGCAGATTCCAGAGGGCATCACCAGCCTCAGTGCTGTATATTGGGGGTCACAATAATCCTCTCCATCAACTTTCTGTAAGATTCCCGAGGGCCTGGGGAGAAAAGGGGCCTGGGGAGAAAAGGGGAAGGGAAACAGGAGTATGGCCAGGTTGCTTAATCAAGACAGAGGAAAAACAACTACCTCTTTAACTGATAAGCATATGAAACAAAAATGTTGCTGGTTACTGACAGGATTGTTCTTTCTACCCCTATGTGGGACCACCACTTCTGTAGGATACTGAGGAGGGTGGTGGTGGTGATATAGGTTGTATCCCATCTCAGGCTTTGCCACACAAAGAGTAATATGCCACACAAGAGTAATGTGCCACACAAGTAGTAATATGTTACACTGGCATTGGGTGAAGGCATGGCTAGGATATGGGCAGAAAATCATTCTCCACGTATCTCTCTGCCAAGCCCAGGTCCCTGCAGCAGTGGGTGTGAGAACTGCACATGCCTGAGCCTCTGGCTTGGACCATCCTATGTTTACTAAGTATCCCTGCTTTTTGTGCTGTGAGCAATAAAGGCCGCAAATGGCTGCACATGTGTTTCCATTTATCTCCAGCAGGCATGAATCACTGCTGGGCGCTCAGCCCACTCCACTCCCTGGCCCTCAGCAGGACCCGCCTCCACCCTGGCTTCTTGACCCTAGCATTGTCAAAACACTTGTACAGATCCTTCTGTGCCCAAAGCGAATTGCTACACACCACTGGGGCACTGTAAGGCGTCAGTGCTGTGAACTGTCACCTGAGTTCCTTCTCAGCATCTGGGTCTGAGGGCTGGGAGGGCATCTCCAGGGGACAACGCCCTTGCCAAATTCAAGATGAGGATGGAGTAGGCAAAGGGCACATTTCAATGCCTACATAAAGTTTCATGGGAGGGCAGTGGAGTTTGGGTACAGGAACCAGTGATGTTTGCCCATTTTAAAAGGGAGCAACCTAGGGAGGATTTCAGGGCAGCAGTGAATCCCAATAGGACAGTGGCTCCCGAACTTTTTCGACTTGCAGTTCCCTTGATCTACTGACCATTGGTTGCAGCTCCCCAGTACCGAGCAAGGGAGCAGCAAATGGGAGGTGTACTTAAGAGGCAGGCACTCTGTACATGCTCTGAGGCAACCTTTCTTATGGTATGTGTATATTTCTATATGGGTATACAAAATTCTCTCAAGGCACAGCATGATGGGAAATGGAGTCTGGGCCTCACATGCTCCTCAGAAAATATAGGGAAAGAAACCCCCCCCCTGCACTGCGCAAATGACTAAGGGCCCAATCCTATTCAATTTTTCAGTGCTGGCGCAGTTGTGTCAGTGGGGTGTGTGCTGCATCCTGTGGTGAAGGGGCAGTAACTGGGGTCTTCTTAAGGTATGAGAACATGTGATCTCTTACCACAGGGCTGCATTGTGGCTACACCGGTGCTGAAAAGTTGGATAGGATTAGGCCCTAATCTGTCTCTGTTTGCAACCTACCTGTTACTGTCTCTATGTGTCGCTGTGTCTTGTGCTGTCCACTTCCTGTCCGTGTTGTGTTGACTGCAGCCCTCCAACCTGCTTCCTGTTAGCATTGTGCAATGCTAACAAGAAGCAGTTCCCAAAGGAACAAGAGGATGCCGCAGCGGCATGCTGGGGTGTAGCGGTGTACACTTTGGGAACCACTGCAATAGGAGATAAAATTACAGGACAAGGGTTAGTTGAGTACAAGCAATTAGAGACATTATTGTAAGTGATGAAAGCAAATGTTTTTCTTCTGCAAAATGGCTCATCAGGATACCAGTCTTGAATTCCAATTGAGAAGGAGCAGTTGTCTCAGAACACTAATCATTCTTTGCAAATGTTTCTGAAAAAAGGAAAAGCAACACCCAGAGGTGGTGACATCTTAAAACACGCAGTGAATTTAGCATTAATGCTGCCTGTCTGGATCTTCTATACTCAGACCATGGAGTAACTCACCCCTCGGGGGGGGGGGGCAATTATTCCCATGGGCTTTAGGTTCAATTTTAACTCCCCAAACAGAGGAAGAGGAGAGGGATGGGTGACATCACCAAGGCTGAAGTGGCAGGCATGCCTGCACTGACAGGGAGCCGCTTAGTTGGTTGTGCAATGGCAACACCATTTTGGGAGACAATACAACTGTCCCTACTTCCTGGAGGTAGTGGCCCCCTCTTATGAGCCTCTCCAGAGCATATGTGGCTTGCTGAACATTATTTGAGAGGCTGAGAGAAGATGGCAAAGCAAAAGATGGTGTGGCTGGGTGCATGGAGACTCATCGATGAAGGGAGCCAACCAAGGACAGAAGGAGATGGGTACTGTGAAGAACCCCTTCCCTCTCAAAGTGAGAACAAGGTGGGAGAAAGCAGGATGTGGTTGGGCTCCTGCAAGGGGGTTGGGGTATCTGGGAGCCCTGACATCCCCACCATTATTTAGTGAAGAATGCAAAGGTGGGGCATTTGCCTAGATGTTCACTTTTGTTGTGAGACAATGAGCTATTGCTTCCTTTGAGTCCAGATGTCCCATGATTGTGTGCTAGCATAGCTGATTTACATAGAGGAGATTGGGAGACTGCGATTAAGATCATTTCAAGGAACATAATCATAATGAAAGGAAGTACTTTATTTATGAACATACATGTAGAGAGAGAGAGAGAGAGAGAGAGAGAGAGAGAGAGAGGATTGCGTCACTGCCGGTGTCACAGGGGCTTTTTCAAACTTACCACTGCTCATAACAGCCTCCTGGGGTTCAGGGAGCCCCACAGAGCCCTCTGCAAGGCTCCCTGCACCTCAAAATAATTAAAAAATGTGATTGCAACCTACTTCCGGTTTTGTGATCACCAACAAAAAGTGGATCATAATTTTGGATCATAACATTTTTCTATTATTTTGAGGCACGAGGAGCATTGCAACAGACTCCATGGGGCTCCTTACAGTCCCAGGAGGCTGCTGCAGGCAGGGGGTAAATTTGAAAAAGCCCCTGCAACCCCAGTAGCTCCTTACCCCCTCTCCTGCCAAGACCTATTTGAGGTTTCAAACTCCCTGTGAGTTTGAGAACTGCTGCTGTACTGCAGTTGCATACCTGGAAAAGACATCTATGAGATAATAGCGATTTTCACCTCTGGATGGTGTTTGCCTGGGTCCACGGATATCACTGTCGATCAGGCCCTGGGGCACTTTGTGTTCCTGTTGCTGTGAGTGTAGTTCTCATATTTGCTTTTGTTATGGCAAGGCACTATTTCCAGACCTCTAGCAAGTTCTCATTTCTCAATGTTATGTATGGTTTCAATGTCTCTGTCTCATTCTTCTGTACCATAAATGCAAACATTGTTTGAACATGCCCTTGCATTGTTGGCTTGTTCATTCTGGCAGTCTAGTTCATTCCAGGCAAATACTGCATAGAACAGTGATTCTCAAACCTTTTAGCATTGTGACCCAATTTTTAGAATAACATTCTGTTGGGACCCATTGCATGCCATTAACCTGGAAGTGATGACATGGCCAGAAGTGACATCATCAAGCAGGAAAATTGTTAACACCCTCCATAAGACAAAATCAAATCAAATCAAAAGTATAAGTTTAAAAAGGTATTTAACCCATTTTTGCCCAGCCCACAGGTGTACACATTTGATCCCAGTTGCATATGTGCAAAGTTAGACAGAAATGGCTTAAAATAAAGAACCCTCCTAACCCTCCCAAGTTGTTGCTGATTGGTTTAAAAAAAATCCGCAAACCTTCCAAAGGCTGCAATCCTACCATTTACCTGGGATTAAGCCCCATTGACTTTCATTGTTAAAAGCATATACATGGTAGCCTGTGAAAAGTATAGATCTGTAATATTTCCCCAAATGCAGTCACATACCATGGTAGCATCAAGTCTAATATATTAAAAATAAAATACACATTGAAATGAACGGGGACCAACCTGGATTTGGCTCATGATCCACTTAGTGCAGTGTTTCTCAACCAGTGGTTCTTGAGCTAGTGTCTGGTGATACTCGTGGGACCCTTGGACACCTGCCGTCTGGCAGCAAGACCGGGAACACAACACAACAAACAGTGGCAGGAGGTTCCAAAGTATGCTTTTCCATGCTTGAAAAAGCCCTCCCATCCACCCTGAGCTTCTTACTGGTGTTTGTCACTTTGCATTTTGCCTCCCAGCCCAGAAATAACTGGCAATGATGTCATCACCAGTATTGTCTGGTGGTACTTCAACTAGGTGGACCATGTGAAATGGTACAGGACAAACATTGAGAAATGCTGACCTAGTGGATCTCAAACCAGTTTGAGAAACGTTAGAACTTATTTGGTTTCTTCAGCTCTGCCACCTGTTGGTGTATTGCAGTATAGCACTCCTAGGCCTCTGCTTGGTTATCTCTAAACGCTTGCTCTCAGTAACACTAACAGTTCTATTTTCATTTGTGGATACTGTTTGAAAAAGTCTTTGCATTTGTTATGTGAGCAGAGGCTCCTGAATCTATGCACCAGAGGTGTCACTAGGGTTTGCATCACATGGTGTGAGAGCTCATTGCTTCACTTCCATGATGGACTTCCTCCTGTACCAGACCATACAGAATACATTAAAATATTATAAAACCAGTGGCCAACTTGATGAAACTCACACAACTGAATAAGGTTCTAATATTAGCTCTGATATATGGAAACGAGAGCTGACTCAGTGACGGTCCTGGTGGGGCCTCCTCCTCACTTTCCACCCCGAGCCGGAAATAAATGCAATGACGTCATCATCACTGCAATTACTTCTGCACAGTCTCCTTCTTTGCCCCTTTGAAAAAGAAAACAAGTAGTAAGAAGGTGGCCTAGGTTCTGAAGGAGCACCTCTGCTAAGTGGCACAAAAAGCTCCATTGGAACTGTTTCATGCCACTGGAAGCGGTGCCTAGCAAGTGAGTGGAAGTTGTGCTCATCTCCTGGCACCACTTCCAGTGCCACAAAAAAGCTTCAACTGAGTCTTTCGCACCGCTTAGCGGTGATACGAAAAGTTCCATTGGACCGAGAAGCAGTGCATGCCTCCTCCAAAATCAGAGGAGATTACCACTGCTTCCAGCTGGCTACTCAGCCATTCTGAGGGCTGCCTTCTCCTCCCCTTTAAAGAAAGGGGAGAACAAGAGGGTGACCCTCAGTTTGGCATAGAATCATGCCAACAGTGGCTGTGAGAGCGCAGCTACTATTAGTGTGGTTCCCAACCTTGCTGATAAAACTGGTGGTGGAGGAGCAGGTCACAGGGATGTCAGCCAAGTGCCCAAGCGCCAGTGTCATTTGCCCCCATTGCCCCCCAGGTATAGCACTGCTCATACTAACATCTTATTGGTTCCCCACTGTGTCATAATCACACCTCATTGGCTCTCAGAACAATAAGTCTCATTGGTCAGTTCTGAGTTAAGAAAATCCACTTTTTGTTACATAATTCAATTATGTTTTCTTTTTCTGGTTATTTGGCTATAAGCTTTGATGGAATACAGACATTTCAGCTTGTTTTGTTTCATTGCATTCTGCATTAAATTACGCATCAAATGATATATGACATGATAGCATTATTTAAAATTACCAAGATTTTCACAATTATGGCCAATAATGGTATCACACACCCCTGTGTGTGTCACCTGGTATGGTCTGCCCCCTCCCTGCCCCCAGTGATGTCACTGCTATGTGCCATGGAATCTGTTTCCATTAGGTTTTTGTGCTTAGTTCTGGAACCAGCATTTGAATTATTCCTAGTTTTCTTTCAACTGAATAGCCTTGTCTGAGTTCCTTGCAGGTTGATAAGGTGTGGACATTATTTCTTCAGGTGCCTTCTCTTTTACAATGAAAGCACACAGCAGACAGGAGCATATCTGGATTTTGACTTGGTAGCCATGGCAACCAACTTGCATTTGTTTAGGGACACAGACCTCTGGCTTCTGAATGCAGTGAAATTTGATCCTTTGTCATGAAAGCCCTCCACATTTTGCTTTTTTTTTTTTTTTTGCCTCTGCAGTATAAGTTGTATGAAACTTAAATCTTGCTTCATCTCAATTCTATTTATAAATGGTACAAATGAATTTGTAAGGCTTACTAACAGCAGTACAGTCTGGTCTTCCACAGGAAGACAAGGTGATACAAAACCATTGGGCCACTGCCCCAAGAAAGATGGAAAGAAGTGGAGCACAACATGCCCCACTGTTACATATGAGGATTATAGAGCCATATCAGAATGATTAAAGTAGACCAGTGGTTTTCAAACTGTGAGCCACAGCTCCATGGGGAGCCACAGAAACCTGCCAGGGGAATCCTCAAGAAAAACCTGCTGTCCTATACAACGTATAGGATTGTAGCCTTAATGGGAAGCCACGCCCAATGGCCCAGTAGGTCAAGGGAGCTACCAGTTGAAAAAGTTTGGAAACCACTGGAGAAGACTGTTGTCCTAGTACCAAAGCCTGATAGTGTTGATTTCTGGCAAGTAACTCAGGGTGAAATTCTAACCAACTTTCCAGCACTGGCATAGCTGTGCCAGTGGAGCATGTGCTGTATCCTGCAGTTGGGGGGCAGTTACGCAGACCTCCTCAAGGTATGGCAATGTTTGTTCCCTTACCTTGAAGCTGCATTGCCCTTATGTCAGTACGGGAAAATGGGTTAGGACTGCACCTTCAGATAGCTAAGTTCAATGCATATCCTACATCCCAAACAGATGTACAATGGGCCCTCACTTTACAATGGGTTCACTTTACAATTAAATAACTTTACAAACAAGGTCCACTATACAATGTTAGGGCAGTCCAACTTTTAATAGCAAGGGGGCAGCATGACTCCAGCATCACCCCCCTCCCCCCAGTGAGCAGGCATGGAAGCAATTGGCAATGACATGATAATGTCACTACCAATTGGATTCTGAGCCTCCAAAGCAGGTGGAAGAGGAGGAGGAAGAGGAGGCGATGGATGCAGCAGGGCTTTTTGATCACCCTACCACGCTGTACCAGCTTCTCCAGAGAAGGAGAAGCTGGAACAGTTCAGCAGGGAGACTGAAAAGCTGCTGGAACAGGAGGAAGTGGAAGGTGGTGGGAGCAGTGTGGCTTTTTGAGGCACTGCATGTGGCCTGTGTGCCTTGTGTTGAACCACCCTGCAATGTTATTCATTTTATGATGGTCTCATGACTGCCATCAACAGGATCTCATGAGTGATAGACAGTAGTAGGCAACCTTCAGTCTCAAAAGACTATGGTATCGCGCTCTGAATGGTGGTTCTGGAACAGCGTCTAGTGTGGCTGAAAAGGCCAATTTGGGAGTGACAATCCCTTCCACAATGGGAGCAAGTGCAGTCTGTCCCTGGTCTGTCTCCCTGGCTATGGGCCTTCCTTCTTTGCCTCTTTGCCTCAGACTGTTGGCCTAGTGTCTCTTCGAACTGGGAAAGGCCATGCTGCACAGCCTGCCTCCAAGCAGGCAGCTCAGAGGCCAGGGTTTCCCACTTCTTGAGGTCCACTCCTAAGGCCTTCAGATCCCTCTTGCAGATGTCCTTGTATCGCAGCTGTGGTCTACCTGTAGGGCGCTTTCCTTGCACAAGTTCTCCATAGAGGAGATCCTTTGGGATCCGGCCATCATCCATTCTCACGACATGACCGAGCCAACGCAGGCGTCTCTGTTTCAGCAGTGCATACATGCTAGGGATTCCAGCACGTTCCAGGACTGTGTTGTTTGGAACTTTGTCCTGCCAGGTGATGCCGAGAATGCGTCGGAGGCAGCGCATGTGGAAAGCGTTCAGTTTCCTCTCCTGTTGTGAGTGAAGAGTCCATGACTCGCTGCAGTACAGAAGTGTACTCAGGACGCAAGCTCTGTAGACCTGGATCTTGGTATGTTCCATCAGCTTCTTGTTGGACCAGACTCTCTTTGTGAGTCTGGAAAACGTGGTAGCTGCTTTACCGATGCGTTTGTTTAGCTCGGTATCGAGAGAAAGAGTGTCGGAGATCGTTGAGCCAAGGTACACAAAGTCACGGACAACCTCCAGTTCATCAGTGATGCAAATGCAACCATTTGGTAGCATCTCAACCAACTGCAGTGTTTAACAGAATGACTGCATTTATGGAAGGAAAGATATAGCCAATGCTGATGTAAATGCAAGCCTTTTAGATAGAATTTCAGCTGCAAGCTGCATTTTTAGCCAGGTTAATAATACACACAATTCTCTGTGTGTATTGAGAGAAGCAGCCTTGTAATTTTGAGGCATGGTGACCTTTGACCCTAGACCTGGATAGCCCAGTAGAGTATAAGCAGAGTACTAAGAAATAGTTTAAATGCGCAATATAAGAGAGCTGCTTGATTTTTAGAAACAAATGCTTAAATAGCTTAAAGGCTACACTGCTACAGCATAAAGGAAAAAAGGAGTTTTATTTAAACATCATAGTTAGTCTCACAGAACAGGGGCAAGCTGCTTGAAGAAAAATTATTTTTAGAAGCTGTAAGTTTGCTAGAAGTTACACACATTAGAGTTTAGAAGGGAGTAGGGCAACAAGGGAGGTAAGACTCCTTCTTAGCAGGCGGACAGGGCTGGCCAAGGTTAACGCCATGTTAGGTGCCAAGACTCACTTGTTATTCCTCTAAGTTTACCAAAAAAGGGAAAAACATATATGGATATATAGTCTTTGCTTTAAAAGTGTAACCAACATATATGGAACATGTAATAGTGGTAGAAGTAAGTCTTAAACAAACAAAATGCTTGATTTTAGAACTTTAAGAAAAACTAGACAAAGAGTTTAACATTGCAAATATCCTTATCAGTTGGCAGGCTGAAATAGGGTTTTAGCTAGCTGGACACAGACACCTGCAGTTTAGGAAAAGAATACATTTAATGAGATAAGCAAGAACCTTCTTGAGAAAGCCCCTGTTTGAGTTGCGACTGAAATGGAGAACATGTAATGTGTTTAAAGGTAAAAGAGAAAAGGATTTCTTAAGATAAATCCTATATACAGTGAGAGTTTGGCTTGCTTTATGTTAAAATATATAAAAGAGGTCACTTATATACACCACTATACCACTTAATAGGTAATTAGTCACAATAGTTACAATAAGAATTAAGGCATAGAGTAAAAATTGTAAAAAGAAGTTTAATAGTCTCTGGTTCACACAGGTTTGCAGAGGGCCCACAGGGAATATACTAAACCCAGAAGAAAAGATGCAGAAGAGATAAGATGAGTGGCACTAGTAAGGCCATCCTAATTGGAAGGGTTTGAAAGGAATATATGTCAATAAATAGGTTAGAAGTTCTGCCAAATTAAGGTCTTCACACCCATCTTTAAGTGTTTGTGTGTTCTCTTTAATGAGGATAGTATGAAAACCTATTTTCAAAAAGAGGTCCCTAGTTAGATTGATAAATGTGAGTGTCAGTGCTGGATGGAATAACGTTACAGAGAACCCTACTGGTTTTGGAAACTTTTGGAAATTGTGTAATTTTGGCAAAGTTTTGAGATGAAACCCCTCCTGTATGTAAATGAGAGCCAGCCAATGGTTTTGCTCACTTGTTGCCCACCTATTTTCCATCTTGTATGTAAATGGTATCTTATCTGCATACTATTAAGAATTAGCCCCATTTATGATGTCAAACTTTCAGCGAATGAGAAGTCTAGATTTTCAGGCAAAGGATTGTGCGGTTTAAAAGTTAAGAACCAGTGTTCAGACAGGGTCCATACTCTGGACATGAGTCCCGTGAACCAATTGTATACAATTCAATAAAAGCCTGTGAACCTTCATCCCTGTGTACCGAGTCATTCTGAGTTGCTTATTTGAGTGGCTGATTGGCCTCGCAACAATTTGAGTTTTATAATTACAACATTGTGTAAACTGATAACCATAACCCCTACAGAGCGCAGTGGGCACCTTTTAAATAATTTTTAGGGGGGAAATAACTTAGGGCCCAAACCTATCCAGTTTTTCAGTGGTGGTGCAGCCATGCGAATGGGGTGTGCACTGCATCCTGTGGTGGGGAGGCAGTCACAGAGGCCTCCTCAAGGTATGGAAACATTTGTTCCCTTACCTAGGGGCTGCATTGCAGCTGCACCGATGCTGGAAAATTGAATAGGATTGGGCCCTGAGTCCTGTGGCAGAAACTTCAACTTCCAAGGTCTGGGAATGAATTATCAAAAAGAAAAATGCATTACTGCATTCACATTACAATATTTTCACAATACAGTGGTGTCTCCGGAATGAATTGCCATTGTAAAGTGAGGGTCCACTATATTGATAAGACTCGTTGAGAAAAGAATGATTCCTCACAGTGCTTGTTCTAATGAAAGATATTGGTAAAACTTCTTGCAGTTGGAAGATAGAAAAAAGATGGCCTTTGCAACTCCTCAAGGACTATTTCAATTAATAACAGTGCCCTTCAGATTGAAACTTTAAGATTGGATCTTGAGCCTCTGTCTGGCTATTTCATTCACACACATTAACAATATATTTGGGCTCAGCACCACTTGAGAAGACTATTTATTGCATCTATGGGCCATGCTTGGTGCCTTTCAGGATGCTGGCCTTCAAGTTACCAAGTTGCATAGGGCAGTGTTTCTCAATCTGTGGGTCGGGACCCACTAGGTGGGTCATGAACCAATTTCAAGTGGGTCCCCATTCATCTCAATATTTTATTTTTAATATGTTAGACTTGATGCTACCATTGTATGCAACTGCATTTGAGGAAATGTTACAGATCTGTTCTTTTAAAAGGCTTCTTTGTATATGCTTGTAGTAAATGTAGTAAATGATAGTAAATGGGACTTACTCCTGGATAAGTGTGGGTAGGATTGCAGCCTAGGATTGTTACAAATTTTACTGCTTGATGATGTCGCATCCAGTCATGACATCACTTCCAGTGGGTCCTGTTAGATTCGTATTCTAAAAAGTGAGTCCCAGTGCTAAAAGTTTGAGAACCACTGGTATAGGGAAATAGGAACTATAGACAGGTAAAGAAGAATCTGGTAAAGAAGAGCTCTGTAAAGCCAAAGCAATAAGACGTAATCATACTATGTACTTGTGATGAAAGAGGAGTCATGTGAGGAGCATGAATGGAGGGTGAGGCACAGGTGCAGTACCTGACAGTTAGCAACAGTCCTCCTACCCTTTACCTCTCCTAATGGTTTTGAGGCTCTCCTGCCACCACGGAAGTTGGGGGGAAATCCAGACAGAATTAGGCCACCTTGTAAACTTCTCCCCCTGATCAGTAAAGGAGTTTTGAAAATCTGGAAGATTCCCCCACCTGCACAAAGCCCAAAACAATAAGTAACAAGGACTGTCCAATTGCAAAAGTGTCACAACCCTCTTTCTTATGTACTAAGACCAGGCAGGTAATCCAGAACATTTTTTAAAAGGAGCTTATTAAAAGCAGTAGATAAACAAGGCAAAATAAAAGAAATAGAGAGGAAGTTGCAGAAGATCAAAAAGGAAAAGTTTATCAAATAGGACTGATCAAGACAGTCAAATGGTAAAAGAAAGCACAAAGCTTCAAAGGCAAACTGAAAATAAAATGATGTCCTGGATGGAAGAAACCTGGATATTACTCATCCTTAGCTAATTACATTGCCTGGGAGGAAAAGAGAGAGAGTCTGGGTCCTGCACTCCTTCATGGAATGGGTGAACTCTGTCATTGATACATTAATATGGTGCATCAAACAAACAAATCAGAAGCAACAACCAAGATAAATCCTGTGAGTACCCTTAAAAACCTAGGTTTGCTGATGATATTTTAGTTCACGGGTGCTCAATAGGTGGATTGCGATCTACCGGTAGATCGCGAGGCAAAATAAGTAGATCGCTGAGTGCCGACGCCCCCCCTTCAGGTGCCTCTGGGAGGAAACGCCGGGAGTAAGACCCATTGTACTCAATGGGGCTTACTCCCAGGTAAGTGTGGCTAGGATTGCAGCCTCACAGCCTAATCCTAGGCATGTCTACTCAGGAGTAAGTCCTGTTATACTCAGTGGGGCTCAAGGTACACCAACATACAATGTACACATAAATGTTATATGTTATGATGGCGCGAAGATTGTAAAAAAAACTCTGGTAGATCTCCAGGCCTTGCTGGGTTTCAAAGTAGCTCTAGAGCCAAAAAAGTGTGAGCACCCCTGTTTTAGTTGATTGGAGAAGTGAGGGTCATAGGAGCCTGCTATTCCACCCCTTTATTTAGCCAGCTGGGATTGGCTGCCTAATCAATAAACAGATACCAATTGTAGCAGGAGAGTTAGCCAGCTCCCTGTCTCTGGGGAAGCCCAGTCACAAAGACAGCAAATGTGTTATGTGAAAATCCCGTTTCCTTTTAAGTTGTGATTTTATATCTAGTTATGTTATCATGGACTAAAATATCATACAGGCCAAGCAAACAAGCCCAATTTCCAAAAACCCTGGTAAAAGTCACAAGTTTACACAAACTCCAGCTCTCCATGCACACAGCAACAAAGACTTTAGCAGCAAAGTCTAAAGGGCAAATTGTTGTCTCAAACACTGTAAACCGTTGCTTAAGTGTTTCCTATTGTTGTCTATTGTGTAAGTTTCCCTAGTCAGGGAAGCTAGCCATTTGACCCATTTGAATTCTGCTGCTAATAGACATCATGTCTCCAAATTCCCAGAAGGGGCGACAGAAAGCAAGCTACCCCCCCCCCCAGGAGGCCAGTCATGGCTGATACCCAGTCATCCTTTTCTTGCATGCTCCAGGTGTCCCACTGTGTGTAGTGAGCATGCGCATCCAGGAGGCCACATCTGGGTCATTCACATCCAGCTTCCAGGTCAGCAAAAAAGCCTTTTAAGAGAGAACTTCGCCACATGTGCTCTCTCTCTGGCTGCCTCCAAGGCAGAGGTCCTCCATAGGACTCTTCCCCCCCTCCTAACCAACTGCTCCTCAGGACAGGTAACTATATCTTGTGTCTGGAATCTTTTCCCTTCTTCCCCCCCTTTTTTCTCCCCTTCTCTCCCCATCTTAGTTAGCAACTGGGTTAGGCAGATCAGGGACCCCTAAAATCCTTCCCTACAACCTATCCTTTTCTGATTCCTTCTCGGATGCACCAAATACACAGCACATGCAACCACCATAAAGCTAGGTACACAGGATCCAAATAGTAGGAACCAAGAAACATATACCGTATTTTTCGCTCCATAAGACGCACCTGACCATAAGACGCACCTAGTTTTTAGAGGAGGAAAACAGGAAAAAAATATTCTGAACCAAACAGTGTAATAAAATATTTAATAAACTATAACAGAATAACATTTGAACCATGTAAAGTGAACAGCAGTCAACAGTGGCATTAAGAACCATTATCACTGTCATTAACAAATGGAGAGACTTAAAGGTTTGAGTACTCTAGTTTTCTGGAAACCCCAAGAACTCATCGCTAGAGTCAGAATTTATGAAGCTCACAAAAGCAGGTGCACACAAATAGGGGATCACATTATCTTTCTGCTACAATGATGTTCTGCCAAATTCCAATCCACTGGGCCTCGTGCCCGCTTAAGGCTGATCAGTCCCCCTTGTGCAACTCACCAGTGCAGCAAGCAAAAGTGAGTCCAGTTCCAGTCCACAGATGCCAAGTAAATCAGTCCCATCAATCAGAGTTGCCAAATCAGAGTCCAGAGCCAATAAGCCAAATTACAGTCCAAGGTCAGGTTCCAGGTAGGTTAGTCAAATCCATCAGGGTATCCAAGTCCAGTCACAATCCACAGTCAGATTCCAAATTCAATAAACCCAGTCAGTCTCCTCTCCTACCTCCAACCTGCACTCCTTCAAAACCCACAAACCCTTTCTGCCTCAGGTACTCCTTATATCCCTGAGGGCCCTATTGCCTTCCAGTGGCTGCAGCTGTGCAGCACACTCTGCTGGATGCCCAGGCCTTACCCTTAAAGGGGCCACTGCTGACACCACATCTACCTCCTCGACAGTTCTTCCGTGATTCCAATACAAATGAACAAGTGCAAAGTCCAACCACAACTTGAATTCTCAAGACACAACAAACCTCTGGATTTATGGTGATACCTGGGGCTTGTGCAATAAGCAAACACTGGCATTCTGACCAAGGAGACAGTTTTTTCTTTGTGATGGGGGGGGGCTTACATTCAGATGCTGGATGAGGTGAGTGAAAGTGCCCTTCCCCTGCTGTGTGAGTGTGTGTGTGTGGGGGGGGGAGCAGAGCATCTGTGTGTGTAAGAGAAGAGGGCAGCCTGTGTGTGAGAGAGAGGGGGGAAAGTGTTTGTGTTGCAGAGACGTTGTGATGCTCCAGGCTTGGGGTGGGGGGAAAGAGAGGCTGTGATGCTCCAGGCTTGGGGGGGGGGAAGCAAGAGTCTGTGATGCTCCAGGCTTGGGGGGGGGGAGAGAGAACCTGTGATGCTCCAGGCTTGGGGGGGGCGAAGAGTCTGTGATGCTCTAGGCTTGGGGGGGGAAGCAAGAGTCTGTGATGCTCCAGGCTTGGGGGGGGGAAGAGAGAAGCTGTGATGCTCTAGGCTTGGGGGGGGAAAGAGAGAAGCTGTGATGCTCTAGGCTTGGGGGGGGGGAGCAAGAGTCTGTGATGCTCCAGGCTTGGGGGGGGGGAAGAGAGAAGCTGTGATGCTCCAGGCTTGGGGGGGGGAAAGAGAGAAGCTGTGATGCTCCAGGCTTGGGGGGGAGAGAGAGAGGCTGTGATGCTCCAGGCTTGGGGGGGGAGAGAGAGAGAGGCTGTGATGCTCCAGGCTTGGGGAGAGAGAAAGAGAGAGAGAGAGGCTGTGATGCTCCAGGCTTTGGGGGGGGGGAGAGAGAGGCTGTGATGCTCCAGGCTTTGGAGGGGGGGAGAGAGAGGCTGTGATGCTCCAGGCTTGGGGGGGGGAGAGAGAGAGAGAGGCTGTGATGCTCCAGGCTTTGGGGGGGGGAGAGAGAGGCTGTGATGCTCCAGGCTTGGGGGGGGAAGAGAGAAGCTGTGATGCTCCAGGCTTGGGGGGGAGAGAGAGAGGCTGTGATGCTCCAGGCTTGGGGAGGGAGAGAGAGAGAGGCTGTGATGCTCCAGGCTTGGGGAGAGAGAGAGAGAGAGAGAGAGGCTGTGATGCTCCAGGCTTTGGGGGGGGGAGAGAGAGAGGCTGTGATGCTCCAGGCTTGGGGGGGGAGAGAGAGAGAGGCTGTGATGCTCCAGGCTTTGGAGGGGGGGAGAGAGAGAGGCTGTGATGCTCCAGGCTTTGGGGGGGGAGAGAGAGAGGCTGTGATGCTCCAGGCTTTGGGGGGGGGAGAGAGAGAGGCTGTGATGCTCCAGGCTTTGGGGGGGGGAGAGAGAGAGGCTGTGATGCTCCAGGCTTTGGAGGGGGGGAGAGAGAGGCTGTGATGCTCCAGGCTTGGGGGGGGGAGAGAGAGAGAGGCTGTGATGCTCCAGGCTTTGGGGGGGGGAGAGAGAGGCTGTGATGCTCCAGGCTTGGGGGGGGAAGAGAGAAGCTGTGATGCTCCAGGCTTTGGAGGGGGGAGAGAGAGTCTGTGATGCTCCAGGTTTGGGGGGCAGAAGAGAGAGGCTGTGATGCTCCAGGCTTGGGGGGGGAGAAAGAGGCTTTCCTGGGAGTAAGCCCCCTGACTCTAATGGGACTTACTTCAGAGTAGGCATGCACAGGATTGGGCAGCGAGACTGCCACCCCACCCACGCTTTCCTGGGAGTGAGCCCCACTGATTCTGAGACTTACTTCTGAGTAGACACGCAGGCCTGGGCGCCCTCCAGTGTTGCCACAGTCCGCACCGGCACGGAGGGAAGGCAGGAGCCCCCCAGCCAGCTCAGCCTCTGACTGCCTGGGGAAGCAGAGCAGAGCAAGCGGGCAGGGGGCGGGGCCAGGGCGGAGGTTTTTGTTTTTTTTTTAGTATTCGCTCCATAAGACGCACACACTTTCCCCCCCACTTTTTGGGGCGGAAAAAGTGCGTCTTATGGAGCGAAAAATACGGTACTTACCATTTTCCATGTGCATTATGTATACCTATGTGTTTTTGCAATAAAAATATAATCCTATTGAAAGTTATCTTTCTCCCAGTCTCTTTTCAAGCTAAAAAGGAATTTCTTTGCATTACGCTGTCTTGTTATCTAGCCTGTGATCCTGAAGTTTCCAAAAGGGTAATATAATAATTCCCCTTAAATCATAACAGCCCTTTTTGGTAACAAATGCACATCAGATCTGTCTCTTATCTTATGTGGCCCTTTTATAATGGTGATGAATTCAAAACAGGGTTTATTGCAAAGTGATGTCCCAGCCATTTTTATTGTGCTGGGACATCACCGAAGTTTCAGGGGGTGGTGATGGTGGTTTAGAAAGGTCCAAAAATAGGCAATAGTGAGATAAAACAAGGATTGTTGTCGTACTGGCCAAGTTCCTGCGTCCCTGGGACAAGAAGCACCTCTGTTTATTTTTTAGCCTGCTATTATAACTACTTCATACCAGATTATGCAACAAAGACCAGTTGGTTGACAAACTATTCAGAGTAGGCCCACATGACCTGCTCCTTCAGGAATCTTCATGCAATGAAGCCTTTAATGCCATCAAGGAAGTCCTTTTTATCCATTCCAGTCCTCCTTAGCTCCAACTTTCAGCAATTGTCTAAGTTACAGACAGATGCCTCAGTAACTAGCCTGGGGGCCATCTTACCCCAAGAATGGAAGGGGCAGCCTATGCATCAGCCATAAACCGCAGTCTCTGGAACAGAAGTATTTCATGGGAGAACGGGAGGCATTAGCTGTTAAATGAGTCATCTCAGTCCTTCAACATTACCTGTCCAACAATCCTTTCATCCTGGTTACAAGCCATGCCCTGTTGCAATGGCTGCATCAAATGAAAGACTATAATACCTGAATCCTAGGATGGTATCTCTTCTCTCTTTCAAGTTGACTGTGTACCATTGCAAGGGCACTCCCCATGGCAATGCCAACAACTTGTCATGACTGTTGTACAAGGAGGCTGGCAGTGGCTCAGACTTGTCTCTAGTTAGGGTCATGAGTCTGGGATCCTCAGGCTGCATAGTGATGCAGGGGCAATGATCCCTATCAGCCGCAAGTTCAATCCAGCAGTCCCAAGTCAGGAGAGGAAAGCATAGGTGACATTGAGTAGTGGAGCCAGAGGAGGGGCAGAGCTGCACAGCTCTGAAACTTGCAGTGTAAGCTGCCTCCCCCTCTCATTCTTGGTGCCTGTTTGGGGGCGAAAGCAATGTGGGGGAGACTCCTCTCCTCCTTGGAATGGCCCTGGTGTTGCTTTTGCTCCTCAGAATGACCCCAAGAGCAGGGGGAGGGGGAAGCTTACATGGTGAGTTTTGGAGCTATGAGGTACTTATAGCTCCATCCCCTAGCTCTGCTACTGGCAACATCACTGAGGCTGCGGTGGGCATCCCTGCCTTAACATTGACTTGACAATGGAGCCACCACTTTGGGAAGCTATGCAGACGTCCTTGCCTGTTGGGGACAGCCTCCCAGAGGCTTGCTGTGATGAGGGGGCAGGCAGAGAGAGTGGAGGAGGATACAAGCTGGGTGTATGGGGAGATGCCAGCTGAGAGAGCTGATTGAGCAGAAGAAAAATGGGTGCTGTATAGAAGGCACTGCCTTCTCAAGTAGAGGCCACAAGGGAAGAACACAGGACACAATGGGACTCTTGCAAAGAGACCACACAGGCATTAGGGTATCTGGAGTCCCAAGACTCCCACACTACCCCTTGAGCATATTCAGGATAGAAGTCCCCTAAACTGGCTGTGATGAAGCATAATGCACAGCCTACCTAATTAGCTCCTCAGAGACAATGTATGCTAGGAAATGCAGCTCAGCAGAGTTAAGGTTGGGATTCTGGAGTGCCTGTCAGGACTTTGAAAGGAGATTCCAAAATACAGCACATGATACTTTTGACTTTGATGAGAAGGAGACAGTCTCTTTGGTTCTCATCTCCCTCTCAGAGACTCTAGAGTGGGGGTTGAGAACAAGATGGAACACAATTGAAACAAGATGTTGGGCAGATGTCCTGCCATGTTGCCAACAACCAAAATGTCTTTCTGTTGCAATGAGATTCCACCTGGCACAGCAAAGGTTTTAGGACTGAATTATGGCACTGAAAACTATTTCCAAGAGGGCTTAATTTGAGCCAGGGCTCAATGGAATGTAACCCTGGAAATTGTTTGCAGTGCTGCAACTCAAGCCTCACGCATGTGAAATAATAATAAATAAGAAAGTGCCTTTGGGCATGTGCAGAGGTTTTCTGCTGCAATAACATCTGAGCAACTGGGAATAGAAGACTGATGAAATGTGAATTGATATGGAGTTTCAGAGGGAAAAATTTAAATCTGATTCATCACTGATGCCAGAGCTCACGTTTGCCATACAAATAATTCTCATTCTCTGACCTGGAAGTTCTTCTCTCTAATCCACTCATGAAGATTGGATTTGTCTGTGTTTCCTGAATTTCTGAAATTTGAAACATTGGTATTATGAAGCATCTTCTTTTTCCCAAGGAGCATGGGGTATGTAAATTTCTTGCAGCTTTGTGTCAAAAAAGGAACTGGAGACAAAGAGTCAATGTCAACCTCCTTTCCTCTTTTCTGAAAAAGACAACTCATGATGGCAACGGGTTCACTGCTTGCAGGGACTGTCTACATCAGTGTTTCTCAACATTTGTCCACCGCCTTACCACTTCACATGGTCCACCTATATGAAGCACCACCAGAAGTGATGACATCATTACCAGCTACTTCTGGGTTGGGAGGCCAGATGCAACATGACAAACACCAGTAAGAGGCTCAGGGTAGACAGGATGGCTTTTTTAAGTAATGCCAGGTGGAAGGAGTCCAGGGGGTCCAGCACGTACCACCAGACTCACCTCAAGTACCCATACCACAGGTTGAGAAACACTAGTCTACATCCTTCCCCAGATGATCTCCAGTATGAATGTTCCACTTCAGAACATTCTCTGGAGTGCTTGTTAGCACTGCCATCTTGCCATCCAGGCTACACCTTTAGTGGCATTTAACACTGAGCATCCCTGTCTGAGGACCCAATCCAATCCAACTTCCCAGCTCAAATGTAGCCACAATGCAGCCCCATCATAAGGGAACACATGTTCTCATACCTTAACCCCAGTGACTGCTCCTCAATCACTGGATGCAGCCCACACCCCACTGGTACAACTGCACCAACACTGGAAAATTGGATAGGAATGGGCCCTTAGGACCTAATCCTATCCATGTCTACTTAGAAGTAAGTCTCATTATAGTCAACGGGCTTACTCCCAAGAAAGTGTGGATAGGTTAGGACTGTAGCCATGGATGGGCAGCAGATTGTCTTCTGATGTTAGGGCTGCTAGAGAGCGTTTTCAACCAGTGTGCAGTGGCACAGCGGTGTGCTGTGGATTGTCTGCAGGTGTGCTGTGGGACTTTGGGGGAGGATCATGTGTTAGTAGCGCCACTGGAGGATGCAAGCCCCTGATGTCAGTGCGGTGTGGCTTGTCAATGGTCAAAAAACGATGGTGTGCCTTGACAATTTTAGTGCTTTGTCAGTGTGTCGTGGCTGGAAAAGATTGAAAATCACTCTAGACGGAGAGCTACCAAGGCAAGCCTGCAGGAGAGGGCATCGCAAGCGTGCTGATGTGACTGGCTGGGGAGGAGGCACTATGAAAGAAGAAGCGAGCGAGGGGAGCCCTGGCGGGGGGCGCGACCTCCTTTAGTCACAGCAAGCCCCAGTTGTGATCAAACAAACCAGCCCTTTCGCTGCGTGGCTCAGTTCCAGTGGCTGAGCGGAGAGCCTCAGGCTGCAATCCTAGCCACGGTTTCCTGGGAGGAAGCCCCATTGACACTAATGGGGCTTACTTCTGAGTAGACATGCACAGGATTGGGCTCCGGGCTGCAAACCTAGCCACGCTTTCCTGGGAGGAAGCCCCACTGACGAGAACGGGACTTACTTCCGAGTAGACACGCCTAGGATTGGGCTCTCCGCCTCCCCCGGAGGAGGGCGGGAGCTGTCAAGCGCAGGCTGCAGAGAGAGAGCCTGGCCGGGGCCAGAGGCGCGCCAGCCAGAGCGCTGACGACGGGAGCAGGCGAGCCGCCCGCCTGGCCCAGCGCCACGAGGAGGAGGGGCAGCGAGTCCCCAGAGCCCATTAAAAAGCCAGGCTGAGCAGAAGGCAGGAGAAGAAAACACCTCCATAGAAGGAAGGCGGCGGCAGCAGCAGCAGCAGCAGCAGCAGCAGCAGCAGCAGCAGCGAGCGCCAGCTTTGGGGCTCCTCCTGCAGCCCCCCCTGAGCGAGCGGGAGCCACACCGCCCGTCAAGCTTTTGGGGTTGCTTGCCTGCGTGCCTGAGCCCCGCGAGCCCCCTCCCCGGGACCACCGCAGACGCAGAGCCCGGCAGAGAGAGCGCGCGCGCCCGCCGGCCCGCGCGCGCGTGCCTGAATGAGGCGGCCAGAGCCGTGAGCAAGGAATCTCGCCCGCCCGCCCGCCTGCCTGCCTGCCCCTCCTTCTCTCCCGCCCGCCCGCCTGCTTGCCTGCCTGCCTTCTGCAAGATGAGTGCTGCGCTCCCGAGCCTCCTGGCCTCGCTGGCCGTGCTGCTTCTGGGAAGGATGGACCGCCTGGCCGACGCCTGCAGCTGCTCCCCGGTGCATCCGCAACAGGCGTTTTGCAATGCAGATGTAGGTAAGAAAAGGACGGCCCCCCTCCCTCTGTGGCTCCCCACCCCGCAGCGCTCTGCCTCGCCCGGGGAAGGGGGGGCGGCTTGTCCTCCCTCCCGCTGCAAACTCACTTGTGAGCAGCCAACCCCCCCTCCCCCCTGCCTCTTCTTCATCCGGCTGGAAAAGAGCCTGGGTGGGAGAGTGGCAGGGAAGGGGGATGTTGATCCCTCTCCTCGTACAGACCTGCAGTGGCTATTGTTACCCAGGGTGTCGTCTGCCTGCTCTGGGTCCGTCAGGCTGCCCTGCCACCCAGCCAGGCGTTCCCATAGGCTTTTTTCTCTTGAAACAACAGCCCCAAAGTGTTTCTCTCCCCCCTTCTTCTTGCCTCCTCCCCTCCCCTCCCAGCACGCTCATTCTGACCCGATCCACAGGAATTCTTTTGAAAGCACAAAGACAACCACGGACTCAAATTCCTCTTTTCTGGTGATGGCTCTCTGCCTGCCAGAACTAGGCTGCCAGAAGCTGGTAGTGGAGAGAGAGAGAGAGAGAGAGAGAGAGAGAGAGAGAGGCAGCAGTGGAAACTGGAAGGGAACTGACCAGGAAACGAAAACTTCACAAAGGCAATCGGAAAATGTATGGCCCACCTTCTCAGAAGGGGGAAGAGTGTTTCTTTCCTATCTCTGTGGCTTCATCTATTTAAAATTAGGAAATCTGAAAGGATCCATAGCTGGAATGAGGGAGGGAGGGAGGCAGCAAACGTCCCACCCTCAGAAGTTAGACCTGACAACTCATATATAGCAGTACACAACATCCCCTTGCAGGGCTAAATAGTTCAAATGAGTGTCTGCATGAAGTTCTCATTTCTCCCTCTCTTCAGCTCATAGTTTACTGCTATCAGGGTTTGGGGGTTCTCCCACCTAATGCACGTGCTTCCTGAAGCAAACCCTGTGAATGAATGAAATCCATAGAGATTTCAAAATGCAGTGATATTGGGGTGTTTTGGTGCTGGCCGCCTACAGGACAATCATAAGGCCTGGAGTCCTTCCGACTCATAGTGGAGGAAGCAGATGGAGGGAGGCATGGGAGGATCAGAGGTTACAGCCTGGCTGATGACAGCAGCAGGGAGTTTGCAGGCCAGGAGGAAGCCTGGGTCAGCCCAAAGCGGAAACCTGATTTCCATCTACTTACAGTATATAAATATCTTTGCAGTCGCTTAAGCTCCTGGCTCCAGGGAAAGAAGCTGTTTTCCTTCACCCAGAATCAGCTTAGCTCTGTTGCCGTTTTTGCTGCGTTCATGCCATGCTACTTTTGTTTTCAGTCTTGTGGAATAAACCTCACTTTCAACCTGTGGGCGTCTTGGGCTGCACTCCAGGGAGACCACATTCTTGTTGCTCCATCACCACACGCATATCCTTCCTGTGCAGCAATCAAGCTTGAGCCCCAAATTACTTTAAGCCATATCTTTCATCATGCCACTGTCCCTCACTGTCAATCCACCAGGAAATAGCTGGGGTAGCAATGTTTTTGAGGAGCATCATGAAATCAATCTGCTATTCTACCCCAGCTTATCATTTCTTCCTTTATTTTAATTTATTATTTATTTTAAAGATTGTTTTTTATTCACATAATTCATGTAGAAACTTACAGCTGTTCACAAATGTAGATATATTAACATAAACAACTGGTAAAATCCTCCAATATAATACAGTACTATAAACAACTACTTGAATATGAACACAACAGTATCTAATGCATAAGAACAAAGGACAAAATGCAGCAGTCATTTATAAGCCATTTTTGAAGACTTTCTGAAAAAGAAAAGTTTTTACTCACTTCTGGAAGGGACAGCAGGGACAATTCTGAATGGACCAGTTTTGGAAAGGAGAGCATTGTGGTCTCTGAGAAGATCCTTATCCTTGTGGAGGCTAATCTGTCCTCCCCACAGAGCTCTAGCTATTTGCAAAAGTGTCTCACTCTCAGGACCAGCCTATTCATAAGGCCAACTGAAGTGGCTGCCTCAGGCAGCAGGTTGACCAAGGGTGCCCACTTTGGCCATCTGCTCACTTTCACTGATATTCCTCTTCCTATTCCCTGGATTGAAAAAGGAAGAGGGGGACAGTGTGGAGGAAGGGAGAGCAGTGGGCTCGAGTGTCAGAGGAGCAGAGACTGGCACATCACCAGATAAGGGGTGCAGCATTTGGCATGCTACCTCAGGCAGCCAAAGGCCTTGGGCTCACTGTATATTTTAAGAGCCTGTGATCGTCTCTTATGGATGAGAAGAGTCTGTGTTAGCATCAGACGAATTGATTCTGCTTTTGAATCCTTCCTTTGCATGAGAATAGAGAAACAGAATGATCTCTTGTCTTCAAAACCTCCTGTGACTGTCAGTCAAGGTTTAGTGTGAGACCAGTCACATTGAACCCCAGTCAAAGCCCATTTTCAGTGCAAGCGTGTATCCCTGGAAGTTTTGATAAAAAGAGGGTGCCTCTGGGCATGTGTCTTTTCCCTTGCTAGGAGGAACCACAGCTGGTGTCTAAATACTTGTGATAGGAGAACAGGGTTTCCAGGTGTAGTTTGTAAATAGGCCTGAACTCAAGTGCATGTGTTTTTAGAAAAGAATCCGTGCAAAATGATGAATACCATTTCTGGAGCTGAGAAAAAGAGTCTCTGTCCAACCCTGCCTTCAGTGGGAATGAAGCCCTTCTGGTCTGCCTGATTTTGAGAGGCTGGATAGCTTGTTCTGTTCCACCTGCTGCCTCACCAGCTTTGTAGAATACATTACTTTGGATACCATTCATAGGTGTCTCGCCTCTCATTTCTTTCCACCCAGAGCAATGCATCTTGGGTACTAGGTTTCAGTATGTCTACACCATGGCGCCCTGCCCAGTGTGGTTGAGGTCCTCAAGAGAAACATTAACACTGCATGATTCCATCTTGTTTCAATCAAAGCCTTCATCTGCCAGCTCAGCTAAATGCTGAAGAGAAGGGCTTGGATCCTTCCTTTTTGTGACGTCACTGTGTGTCCCTTTGCACTTGGCAGTGGGCAAAAGGAGCTGAATAATGGGAGATAGCTGTGCCCTTCTAAACTAACCACTCTATACTAGGACACTCACCAGTTGCTCTTTATTGGTAGGTGTTGTCTCTCTCCCTTCCCAATTTGCTCAGCTTGGACGCTACTGAAAGGCTGGGCCTGGCAGGGCTGGGACTCAAATTCCTTTTTCCATGAATAATCCCCTTATTAAATTTTCACATGTTAAACAAACAGCCCTGGCCTCGGCTTCCAGATCTCGCTCTGGAAATGGAATTTGGAAATACTTTGGCAAAGCAGCCTCTCTGCTGCAATGATTGTGTCCATAGAAGTTTCAGGCTCTCATTGAGCCCCAAACTATGCTCCCTGATTCTATAATGTGTCCAGGAACTGTGCGACTTCTGTCGGCACCAGCTGACTGTGGTTTCATTTTGCTTTCCAGTATCTCTTCCTTCTTGGGGAGTAGTCATTTCTAAGATGTGTTTTTTTTTTTTTCATTTTTTCTGGTCGCATTCTCTGAGCATATGAATCTTGCATGTTGGCAACCTTCAGTCTCGAAACACTATGGTATCGCGCTCTGAATGGTGGTTCTGGAACAGCATCTAGTGTGGCTGAAAAGGCCGATTCTTCAATCCCCCAAGACCCCCATGGGGCTCTGCCTGATACTGGCATGAGTGCACCCTGTTTGTACTTGCATGAATATTAGGACACTGAACTGACTGGAACCCTTTTTTGCAGCATGCAACTCTTAGGCTGCTATCAGACATGCCTCCAGGCCTCATGTTCACGAGATCTAATAGCAAAGATATCTTGAGCCCCATCATGCTCTTCAGGATCGGGAACTGAATCATGTAACTTGTTCATTTCTATTTAATGTCTCTTAAATTGTTTACCAGTTTATAGCGGGGGGGGGGGAGCAGAATTTTTATTAAAGAAAATAAACAGTTTAGGCCTGGAGATAAGAGGAAAGCAATACTGATTGCCCAAAATATAGAAAACAAATTATTTCTAACATGCATTTAGATTGTTTTCTGATGCCCCGATTTACCAGCAGGGACTCAAGATGTGAAATAATTTTGGGATATATCTATTTAAGAGCCATCTTGCTCAGTACTTGTATTGCAGGAGACAAGGAGGCTGTTAATGAAATCCAAAAGCTACACCAAATGCCCCCTATTTAGCCACATAATGGCTACTTGTTACCAGTTGGCATCCTTCAGTCTCGGAATACTATGGTATCATGCTCTGAATAGTGTTCTGGAATGGAGTGTCCTCTCCCGTGCACGAAGCCTGGGTAAGGTAGATATGGAGGACAGACTGTTACCCATGCAGCAAATCCCCCCTCTCCACGTCGCTGAAATGGTCCAATGGAAAGGCAGAGGCCAGTATGGTTGGTTCCAGTGGCATTGCAGGAGTTGCCAGAACATGACTGTGTTCAGCCATGAACTGCCTCAGGGACTCCGGCTCCAGATTTTGCCTCGAGGTTGACTCCTGAAGCCTTTTCCATAACTGGATGTAGCCACAAGGCAGTGGAGGTTTGGGATCAGAGTTTTCCTTCTCTCAGACGAGCTGCCTTCCCAGGCTAATGAGTCCCATCTACCCGGTGTAGACTTGTAGCCATCTAAAACTAGTAGCTAAGGGGACATGAAGAAATGATAAAGTGACTGGCCTCCCTCTGCCCCTCCCCCATAATTTGAGAATTATCTCATTACTGCAGTGTCTTTCTCATCCTGTGTAAAAGATTCAGACACTCTACTATTTCATAAATTCATATTTTTGTGAAATACATTTCTGGTAGCCATTCCTGAAGAGTCCTTTATTGTAACAAAAGTGCCCCCAAACTAAAGTGTTATTAAGTGTTATTAAGGCTCAGCAGGAGTTTCTTTTGATGCCCTTGCCCAAGAGGAAAGAAAGACTCAGTACAGAATGGTGCCATAGAGGAAAATGAATCAGTTTGGAGTCAGGCGCTATGTACATCATAGCAGCAACTACTGCTTGGGGAATGACAGACACATAAAACTTTGTAGCAGGCTAAATAATATGTGCTGTGATGCTCACCTGAGAAAAGTCTTGAGTAGAGGAAGGGTGGGAGAGAAGAACATGCCATGTGAATTCCTGTGCTGGACAGGAATGGGGAAAGAGTTTTTCCCTATCATTAGTAAGAAGGTGGGCACCATGTTGGCTTTCTAGGGCCAACAACAGATAGTGTCGACTTCAGCCTGTTTTCAGAGAAGCAAGATGAACTGTAGGGAAGGCCAGATGGACTCATAGTCATGTAGCTCTTCAGTCTTCACAACTCAGATCCCAAACAGTACTTTCTGATAGAAAGTGTGGACCCTTCCAACAATACCTGCTTTTGCAAGGTCCTCCTTGGTCTATAGGTAATTGTTGTCTGTCTTTTCAGGGTGGTTCAGTGTAAAAGGGTGATGGTGTGTAAACAGTGCAAAAGGAGTTGCTGTAAATTCTGAAGGCAAACAGGAATTGATGAGAAACACTGCTGGGAAAAAGTCAGCGCAACCACTGGAGAGTCACCCTGTCTGTGTGATCATCTCTGTATTCAGGCCATATCTGATTTTTGTTTTTTACAGATTTTATTACTTTGGTACAAGAACTGGTAATTAGGGGGCATCTTCTTTGTCTCAGCTGCCTTTCTGTAGCTCCATCTAAGCTGAAAGCAATTGAGGCAGGGTGGGGCATTTGCCCAGGGTTCACATTTCCAGTATCAAATTATTGTATTGGCTTTTAAAATGATCAGTTAACTTGGATAACTTCTTAGAAAAAAAAATCTATCAGCAATTATTAGGCAAGATAGCTAGATGGTAACTCTAGTTCAGAGGCAGTATGTACATCACCTTCAACAACCTGTGGATCTCTGTTGAGAACTGGATAAAATGGGTTTGGCCTGATCCAGAAGAACTCACCTGAGGTACTTATCCTATTTCCTCTCATATTTGTGACTATGAATCAGTGTGCAGACACATGGACATTGGCACTTATTTCACTTCCCTTGGGGAACCTTCCTAGCTGATATGCAGCCCAAAGAGCACTAATGGATATTTGTCTGTGTGGCTTGCATTTCATTGTATTGGCTTGTAGTAAAGTTTGCAGAAAGCAGCAGTCATGCTGTATTTTGGGGGCATTTCACATAATCAGCCACAGCATAATTTCATAGTGGCCTTAGGGTTGTGCAATCAGTGCCCTTGCACCATGTTCTCTTTAAATGTGGGACCTGCAGACAGCTGATGATGGCATGATTCTTTCTTCTGGCTCCTATGATTGCCTCAGAGCACCTCCACTCAACTGGCTGTCATGTCAGATCAGCATAGGACCTCAGGAAGCTCCTCTGCATTCTGCCTCATCTCCTGAAGCACTGCCCAACTGATAAGGCACATGAGCATGGGATTTTAGATTGCTCTGGCAGCTCAGTTTGCAGCATCTCTCCTTTCCCTGTGTAAATCATAGGGAAAATCGCTTGTAATATTGTTTGGAACAGTCAGGCCAATCTGGAAGTGCCCTCGCTGTGTTTGATTTAAACATACTTTTCCTCTCCAAGGTTCAGCACCAGAGGAAAAAAAAAAAGGCCCAACCCAGTTATTTGAGTTCACTGCAGAAGCCAGCTGTGCAAGGCCTTGCTTTGCTGGCTCCCCTTCATAGAACTAGAACTCCCCTCCCTTTAATCTCCAAAAGAGTTTGGCAGTTTTATGAAAGTATCCTTTTTAACAAATAAGACAACAAGTGAATAGATAAACACACAAATGTTTAGGTGATGCCTCTGAAAATAAAAAAGGCAGACAACCCACCTGAAGTATGTGAGGAGGGGCAAGACTGGCAGCTGAGGTAGCATTTGATTTGATATGCATGCTTGACATTTCAGTAATGAGGCCTGGCTCATTCAGCAACTGAACAACTTCTGTGCAATCTGGTTTTATATTATGTCTGGCTTCATGCTTAGGCACACAGACACCCACATTAAGATTCTTCTCCCAGGACAACCAGTTTTGGCTCCAATCCTTTCTGTCCTGGGCAGAGTGTCTTGGCAAGTGTCTTATACGCTAGTTCAACACCAGGGTCAGGAACTGTTTCTCAACACTTAGTTGACTGGTTGTTGTACAACATAGTGAGAGCAGCACAGATTTCTGAATACCCTAGTCACAAGAACATACTGACCTCTACTTGTTCTGAATTTCCAGGGTCCTAGTTGGCTTTCTTCTGAATCAAACCAGAGCTGTATATTTCAGGCTGTTGCCTTTCTCACTCATTGGGATGAGGGGACCAAGTGAATGCTATTGGCCAGCTTCAGTGGTTCAGGCTAGTTCTCCCATGTTGCTTTCATCTGCCACTGGCAAAGTCATAGCAAGGGCATGGCCAACATGGCAGTACTGTGACTAGAAGTACCATGTATGAGATTGCCAGAGGCATAGATACTATCCTTGGCTTTAGAAAAAGTTTCCTAACAGACAATGTAATTGCAGAGGGCACATATACCTCCCTTTCTTTCTAAACCAGGGTTTTTCCATGTGAGCATGCAATATAATCTTTTTTTGCTGGACTTTTCCTATTGCAGATATCCTGACACTGTCCTGAAAGAGGCACACACTTCTTTCTTATGCAGCTCCATAGATCTTGCTTTTAAATAAAATACATTGTTTGAATTGCAGCTCCATATTTTTTCCTCTTTGTTTACACTTTATTAATCCTGGCAGTCGTTTTCAGAGATGAAGTAGGGTTTTTGTTTTGTTTCTCCCACTTTGATTCCCCCCTTTTCTCTTTGTAACCTTCTTTCTTTTGTAGACAGGAGCATCATTTCAGATCTCTGAGCAGGGGCAAGATTCACAGCAAGCTTCAAAGACCTAGCCTTAGATTAAACATTAAGATACAATGCTATTTTTGTATTTGAAGAGCATGTGTCATGGTTACTTATTTAGATCTGATAGTTACAACAGTAAGGTAATCAATACAGGACAGTCAAATACTGTGCTACTTTTTAAAGTAAGAGGGTTTGTATGCTTTGCATATACGCCCATGTAATTTTTAATAAGAATTGTTACTAAGGGTATAAAGACATTGACCTGGCCGGATATGCATATGCTCCAGTGCATCGTGGATCACATCATGGTGATTAGGGGCTCAATTAATTTACTAGTTTACCTTCAAATAAATGTGTCTTTAAGGAACCACAAGACCTTTTGCTTTGCTGCTACAGCCTAGCATGTTCCTTTCTGGAAATTTCTACTATTTGTGTCAGTTTGCTTCCAGGAAATTTTTCTGAGGCAGGCTAGAGTGCTTCATAATACTGGGAAATAGGCTGGTGACTTTTTCTGACATTGTGTTTGGGTTCTGGAGTGAGCAAATGGATGATTACCTGGAACAGCACACATTTGGGATACAAGGGGCACTGTGTTTGTGTAGAAAGGATGGAGATGGTGAGCACTGATGATCTCCATTTGAGTGGTTACCTGCAACCAAGACACATGGTTGGTGACCTTGGTGTTAGAGGGCAGGGATGTGTGGTGTGGGGGTGGCAAGTGAAGCAGAACCACCCCATTGTTGTCCATGGAAAAGCACTGCAGCTGCTCCACCCACTTATGCCCGAGGAGGCTCTTCTTACACCCAAGAAAGCTCTCCTTACACCTGCTTTCTGGGGTGTAAGGTGGGTTTTCTCAGGTGTAAGGAGAACTTCCTTGGGTGTAAGCAGGTGGGGTGGCTGCACCATTTTTCCATGGACAATGATGGGGCTGTTTTGCCTTACCTGTTGCCCCACACTGCACATCCATGGTTAGAGAAGGTACCAGGAAAGTACTAGACAGATTTTCCCTGTTCCAGAGAAGTTGTCCTAAGTACAGGTTCTCCTGCACCATCCAGAATAAAGTGGAACATAACTGCACAATAAACACATACATTGACTTCCTATCTCCCTAACTACCATTACTATTTTCTCGAAAGAGTCTTGGGATTTATAGTTTGATGTGGTGTGGGGGGAGTTAAGAATTCTGTGAGAGAACCACAGTTCCTGGGGTTCTCTGGGCAGGGGGAATGACTTGTTAGGGTGTGTTGGTGGCGAGGAATGCTCATGAAATGCAGTCTTTGAAGACTGAGGCCTCTGCTGCGAAAGACTCTGAACACTCTGATAAATCTAGAACCATGGTGCACTTTTTGCTACATGTGCAGTTAGATTAGCATCGGAAAGTAAGAGACTTCTTAATCTTGTTTTGGGAGACTGCAGAGCCTGGAAAAGTTCCCACAAGATGTAGGTGTAGCCGGTGTTACTAATTTGGGTTGTATTCAGTTCTTGCTGTGCTGTTCCTAATGCCAAAAAAAGTACCTGACTGAACAATCCCCCCCACTTGCCTAAGCTGCATATTAGGAGGCACTTACAGGTGGTTTTGTTGACACATAAGTCTTCACCACAGCAACAAGGAGAGAGGGCATTTTGGGGCCCTTGCTGTAGCAAGTATCAGAAATGTATGCGTCACCCTCTCCGGACATACTGGTAGTAACCATCTTTGATTGTACTTTTTTCCTTCTGCCTATTCAAGGCTGAAGACCAAAGATGGGGAGTATATTACTCACATGGAAAGTATGGTACCTTCTGAGTTTAGCAGGGCTGCTGACTGTGGGAGTAAGTGGCTAGAGATGTGCTCTCCATGAGCTTCCAGAAGCCTCACCTGCAACTGAATTTCGACCAAGTCCATTCCCTTGAATTGAGTAAGGGTTGAAAGGATAGCAATGCAAGCGAGCAGATGAGGTGCCTAATGCAGTATTTTTCAGACTGTGGGTCGGGACTCACTAGGTGGGTCACCAGTCAATATCAGGTGGGCCCCCATTCATTTCAATATTTTATTTGTAATCTATTAGACTTGATGCTCCCATGGTATGTGGCTGCATTTGGGGAAATGTTACGGACCTGTACTTTTAACAAGCTACTATGTATATTCTTTTAACAATGACAGTCAATGGGACTTACTCCTGGGTAACTGTGGGTAGGATTGCAACCTAGGATTGCTAAAAATTTCCCTGCTTGATGACGTCACTTCCGGTCATGACATCGCTTCCAGTGGGTTCTGACAAATTCCCATTCTGAAAAAGTGGGTTCTGGTGCAAAATGTGTGAGAAGAACCACTGGTCTAATGGAAGCACTCTGACAGAACCTTGGTTAATGTTCTCACTGGGTGGGAGTGGCATCAAAGAGCCCTTGACCATCTTTTGTATTTCTTCCTGGAAAGGAGGAGTCTGAAGAACTCCTGGCCTCTGTGTGTGGGAGAAAATGGGTGTGAGATGCATAATAAGAGGAAGTGTCTTTAGGATTGGAGTCTACCCTGGAGGTCAAATGGGAAGCCCTGGAGAGCAGATTGAATCCTATTGTCTATCTCTCCCTTAGAATGATAGCGCAGAAGTGTTGACAACTGACTGATGCATACATGGAGTGAGTGAGGCAGGTGGGCAGGCACATATTTCTCACCCGTTCAGTGTCTTTGCCCTTATTCTCTAGCTTGTAGTGGTGGAGGGAATGATTTTAAAATTGGGACTCCAATTCCAGAAGGATATGAGGCACTTTTTAAAATATCTGCTTATCCAAGCAACATACACAGAAAGT
This sequence comes from Tiliqua scincoides, assembly GCF_035046505.1. Taxonomy (NCBI): domain Eukaryota; kingdom Metazoa; phylum Chordata; class Lepidosauria; order Squamata; family Scincidae; genus Tiliqua; species Tiliqua scincoides. The sequence continues at coordinate 152,030,405 of NC_089822.1, forward strand.
AGAAGTGGGATATATGTGTGGTTTAAAGAATAAAAGGGCTGCATGGGTGAGGGGCAATGGAAACTCTTCTGTCTTACTTCTGATAGCTTAGCTTCCTCAGTCTGCTGCTCCAGATGCTTTTCTCCCAGGTAGACTTGATTCCTATATTGGAGTCTGGCTGAGGGGAGGGGGGGTTGTGTTTTATACTGTCAGCAGATAAGCCACAGGATGGGGGAGGGCTTAACAACTTTTACCTGAGTTCTTGCCCCCCCCCCCCCAACCATAGGATGCAGCCCACACTTTTTTGGTGTGGCTACATTGGCACTGGTGGCAGGGGATAGAATTGGACTGCTAAACAAGTATCAAACCTGCATTTTGTATGTCTCTTCCCCCCTCCCCAACATATTTTGAATTGAGTGCTTGTAAGACTAGCTATATTGATTGCATTTCTTTAGGATCATGCCAAAAGAGTTTGCTGACTAATAAATCCACTCATTGGGACTTGTCTTGCTTGGCAACGTGCAACTTATTCCAGAGATTGGTGGGTCAATCCTACAGCTAGTCATAACAATCTTGTTCTAATTATATCAGGATATTGGCTGAGAGTAACAATGCAGGGCTCTAAACTAAGGAAGGGCACAGCAGACTGTAAGACTTTCCAGGTTACGGTGGCTAGAACTGATAGGTGACTCACAGTTCCATCAGATGGCCTCCTTGTTACAAAGTTGGAGACAGTGTGCCTCATACTTGCCTGGTATCCCTTTATGGTGATATTTCACTCTGGGAATCTCTCTGGGACATCTGCCATGGAATCCATTTAGACCTCACTATTATTGTGTTTTGCATTGCCAGAGCTTCAGATCAGTAAATTATAGCAGAGATTGCATTACTATTATGTCCTTTTTAGATTTCCACCCCTCTGTTTACACATATCTTACAGTTTTTGAAAAGATTTGTTGGCTTTTCTCATATGGAAAGTTCTGCAAATTAAACAAATTACAAAGCTGCATTTTTGGCTGAGTTGAATTTCATATACATTTTCCCCTTAACATCGCCATTCATGCACTATCTCTTATACGTCCATTAACAGCATAGATGCCCTTGACTTAGAGGTTTCTTACAGTTCTCTGAAGTTGACCATCTGGTGAATTTGGCATGATGAATATGTTTGACCCCATAAGTGTAGGATAACTTGTTTACTTGACGACTTTTGGTTTTCCTTGCTAAGTTCATTCCTTGTCATACAGGCACTTCTGGTATGGGGAAAAAAGAGGGTACCTGCCCTGAACACACCCTACAACAGGGGGAAAAAATTCCATGGGGGCAGAATTAGGAACAGCCTGCTGTTATACTCTTCAGAATGTATCTGTCACCCTGCCCCCAAATGATAGCAGCCAAGAAAATAATTCTAATTCCCAGTGGGTTAAGTGTTTTTTTCCAAGAACAACCCCCCCTCCCCAAGTGGATCTCCCCTTCTCTGATCATGCCTGCTAGTAAGCCATCTGGTGACACTGCAGAAGGCTGAAAAGTGATTTGGAGAGCTTTGGGACTCATCCAAATTTACAGTATCAAAACCTCATCAAATGTTTCCAGAGCTCTGGATAGGGGGTTTTGTCTCAGGGGCACTCAAAACAACCAGCTCAAAGGTTATAGAACTCAACCAGCTTTGAAACCACTATAACAACTTCTTCACGTGCAATACACCGTTTGAACATGGTATTACTTATTTTATTCAGAAGAAAGTCCATTGTGTTCAGTAAGACTTGGGCTGTAATCCTATGTTACTCACTGGAAACAAACACCTCTAGTGATAGGCAAGATCCGCATGTGGCAACCTTTTTATGGTCTGGGCTGGGGGAATACATTGTAGTCCCTGCGTCAAGGGACTACACTTATGGCTGTGTGGATACTGTTGTGGGATCTGTCTTGCATCAGACTATATTTATTTGCTTTAAGGGAGAAACATGTGGTATGAAGTAACCTGGTACCAACAGCACTCCAGACAGATACTATAAACATTGACCTGCAGCACAGATTTTTTGGATTTTGTTGCATATCTGATACTCATTTGGCTTGTAGATTTATATTAAAGAAAGACTGGAACAAGATGTTCTAGGAAGCATGGATTCTAGTTTGCCTGTGTCCTCCCTACTCAAGTAAGATGCTTTACAGGAGTCAATTGTTACCAGATAATCTCTGAATACAGGAATCCCTCTGGAATACTTGGAATGAGGTAAAGCTGTCAAAATGAGAAGGTGAACCCACCCAGCTAAGAGAAGAGGCTTATGGAAGACCTGTGTGTAATGGGGAGAAGAAAAAGCAGTTTAGAACAGAAAGAGAAAGCAAAGAAAGCATCTTTGGGATTGGAATCTAGTGAAGTTACAGATCTACTGCCTTGTTGAGCAGGACCTAGGAAAGGGGGGTAAAGGGGCTAATTTGTACCCGGGCCCAGGAGCCAAAGGAGGGAGCCCAGAATGTTCCTGGGATGTGACATTTTCGTATCTCACCTGAACTTGTTGCCAGCGCATAATGCTAGGATACAACCACGTGCATACAGTGTTAACTGCTGCTGCAAGCTATGCACACTGGGCCTAGGAATGCAGCCATGACTCTCCTTTGACAGTGTCAAATCTGGGAGGAAACTGGCTGTGCCTTCCAAATATTCCAACTCCCTTTGCCTGCTTTTTGGCTAATTAACACATCCTTATCTCTAGAAACAACAGCTGTGGTGTGCAAAGGAATGAACACAGAACTCCTTATCTATAGCAGTTAACCAACTTTATTGCTACAAACACTTCCCTGAAATTCCTTTTGTCCAGAGGCTTTCCCTCCCCAAAACTCCACTTAACTCAGTGGGTAAAGGTCCAAAGCCTCCAGTCCAAGTCCAATCCAGTCTCCAAAGCACAGCACAGTCCAGTCTTCTGCAGTCCAATCCTTCCCATAGCAGTCCACTGCAGCAGAGTCCGTTCCTCTGTGTCAGAGTCCTCCAGCAGCATCCTAGCAGTCCTCTTCTCCTGGTGTGTCCATCCCATAGGTCTAGGATGTCCTGTAGGTCTTGGTGCTATAAGTCTGGGTCAGGCAGCTCTGAGCTCCTTCTGAAGCTGCATTTTATCCTTGGATGTCCCATTATCCAAAGTGCAGCTCAGCTGTGAGCTACCTTGTTAAGTCCAAATTAGGCTCATGTGACCCATCTCTTCAGTTTGTGTCCATTCAAAGTCCCCTCAAGGTCAAATGAAGCTCAGGTGTCCATCAGAGTCTCCATTGATTGATTACAGCTGTGGAGCCAGCCCTGCCCTTCCCAGAGCTGTCAACCAGCTGTCAAAACATGGGATCACTGTCAACACCACATCATCCACCTGATGATCTTCCATTACACTGGCCTGCTACACTGGCTTGTGGATCCCATAACCATGAAGGAGTGCATAGAAGCTCAGGGACCCAGCTGTGGGGCTACAGCTGCTGCAGAAGTTCATTTTGATTCATTCTAGTGTGAGCCTAAATACAATGATGCTAATTTTCTGCAATCAATTTTCTATATTTCAAAAATTTTAGAGAGGTTTAGGACTGTTTGGTTTTCCATATTTCTTTATCTAGCTGCCAATACAGTATGGTTGGGTAGACCTGGGCTCTGCATCAAGAAGCCTAGTAGATCTGAGCTCCAAAGACTATTGTGGCTGTTAGCACCCTCTCCCATCCTATTTTGCCCCCCTCGTTGTGCCTGCCCCCATTGCCCCCTTTCTCCTTTGGGAAGGGGCCCAGAAGAAACTTTGTACCCCTGATAGAATTTGTCTCATAGGCCCTGTTGTAGAGTGTACATTCTCCTTACTTCCACCTATGCTACATGCCTATTTGGAAATTTTAAAAAGATTTTCACCAACTCTATATGCCTCCAGCATGCCCTGTCCTCCAAAGAAAGCCAAACCCAAGTAATGTTGCCCCTGAAACTTCTCACAGCTTGATTACTGACACACTTGCAAGCATATACAGCTCCAGCCTTGTTATACATAGATTTTTTTATACACGGATATGACTCAACAAGAATGGCCACTGTAAATGAGAAGGAATGTGCTGATCCCTGGAGAAGGGGAAAATGCACCCCTTTAAAATTGCAGTTTTAAAAACTGCTTTTTACTGTTGCAGAGAGATAGTCATGCAAGTGATTACAGGTATAACCTAATTATCCACAGATTTTTCTATCTCAAAGCTGATGGGAAGGGCCCTTTAAATTAAAGGAAAACAGTCCTTTAATAATGCCAGAGAGGGCAGCCGTTGACAATCCATCAGTCATTCTCTCTGCAGGTTTCACTCCACCCTTCCCCTTGAGCACATGAAAGAAGGCTAAATGGCAGTGATCATCACCCATTCTTAACCCCTTGCTGGGGCTCCTGGTGAAGGGAGGGACTGCTGCCTCAGAAGGGCCTGGAGAGAAACTGATTGCTTCTGTGTGCATTGCAAAAGGTCAGCAAGGCAGTTTTTAAATCACTAGAAGCAAAGGGTCTTTGTTTTTAAAATCGATTTGCTTTAGTGCATTTTTTGCCATCCACTTGAGTTCTTGGAATGGGACCCGGGAGAATAATGAGACTCAACCTGTATGTCGTGAATTATTATTTATATTTCTATCCTGGAGATCAGGACTGCTGTGCATAGTCACTCTTCACCCCATTTTAGAGTTGCAGCTCTGTGAGGTAGAGGAGGCTGAAAGACAGTGACTGGCTCAGGCTCATCTAGTGACCTCCATGGCTTGGGTGAGGATTTGAAGCTAGGACCTTGATGTCAGACTAGACACTCTACCACTACACTGCACTGGCTGTCAGTGATTTAGATATGCAGGTTCTCATTACATAGCATGATCTGTACTTGCAAAAAGTGGCATGTCTGAAACAATTCTAACTTCCTTTTTAAACTATGTGGACTCATGAATCAGTTTGTCTCAGACCAGGTCTATGTGTCTTGGAGAGAGAGATTCAGTCCTCAAGTGTGAAATCTCCCAGCCCATAGCGATAAGCTTTCTTCACGTGTGGGGCTATAGAAGGACATGCGTTTCCTTTTCTTGATCTTTACTCTAGGATTCATGCTCCCTCACTCCCACCCCCACCCCACTTCCCTTCAGCCCCTAACTTGGCTGAACTACTGGGTGCTTGGCTTAGAAAGTGCAAAGCAGCAATTCCCTCTACAAAGCCACACTGTTCAGAACAAAAATCCTCCCTTGACGAGGTTGCATTTTTTGCCAATGATTCAGCAGCACGTGAGTGGAAAAGTCTGAAGCCATAACTATTAGCCAGGCCCAAAAACTCTCAGCCGCTGTCACACAATCATCTGGGCCAGGCCAAAAGCATCTGAGCCAGGCCACAGGCAGCTTGCAGCAAACTCAACTCAGAGGGCTCTGAAACTGAGCCGGATGATGGATGTACCATGTGTTGTGCATAATGCTGGGAAAGGGCCTTGCAAGCAGAGATGTGTCCTCCTCTTTTCTGTGATGCTGGAAACTCCTAGCTGAAAAGGACTGAACACAGAAGTGAAAGGGAAGTGACTCAGAATCCTAGGCTGGAATTGACTTCAAAGGTTTTTTCAGTCCAGCAATCCTCATAGTACCCTTCTCTACAGATACAGTAACATGATACCTTATATTAGGACCGATCAATATACATAATGTAGTATGAAAGCTTTCAAGTTACACTGAACATTTCCAAATGTTGTAAATTCCCTTGAATAGTTTTTTTTCTTTTTAATAGAAAAGTAAGCGTATGGGGGGGGGGTGTGCAGGAAAATAAGACATTTCTGAATGAGGGTGGAGCTCTAAACTCTTTTGGGGTTTTTTTTCCATAAAGAAAATTTCATGGACTTTCTGGGCAACTGATTCTATGGCTGGGCTATTGAATACAACTACAATTTTTTTCCTGATACATGGACCCAGCAGAAGGTTTCCTCCCCCCCCCCCCCAATTTGGAACCACTTTCAGGTTCAGAAACAGAAGTTGCCTTTCTCCAACACCCTGCTTTCAAGCTCCCACAGCCTGCCATTTGAGAACGGTTCATTTAAAATGCTGTTTTCCCAGCAGCTTGTTGAATAATTTTCTGTTTCTTAAATGTAGCCATTTGCTTTGAGTACTTACAGAATTATAGAACTGGAAGGGATCCAACGGAGAGTCTATTCCAGGGATGCTTATTGGGCAGCCTGCAAGCTGCATCTGAACCGCAAAGCAATTTTATCTGTTCTCCAAGGACCCTATGCAGTGTTAATCTGGGTGTGGCAAAATGTTACCCACGCTTTCACATGAAAATTGTTTTCATTCGCTGTGTTGCATGAGATAATCTTGCACTTCGCGATATTTGTGCAGTCACATCAACAGGGTTCTGCATTGCGAAGGGCCTCTTTTGAAACCTTCTAGAACAGTCCAAAGATTTGCTGTGGACCCTGCCCCATGGAGTGAGAGTGCAGACCCTGATAGGGGATGACCTGCAGCTTCCTGAGCAGTTCTTCTGCTGCCAGCACAGTGATAGAATTGTAGGAGACTTCTAAAATTATTTTTTAAGTTTGTCTTCTGGGATTGTTCTCAAATGAGCTTACTTTGCCTCTTCTTTCTTTTGCTGTTTTTCCTTCACTTGGTTTCCAGTATTTTTCTTCTTTTCTGTTCTGTGTTTTGATTTTGCTTCACATTTGTTGCCTTTCTGCTCAGGCTTTGCTGTGGGCCTACGGCTCACTGGGTGGTGTCCTTCAAGCGCTGCACGTCTTGTGGGCAGAAGTTGCCTTCAACCAACAGCCACTATTGCGTCTTTCTTTGCCTCGGTGGGGAGCACAAAGTAAACTGCTGTCCCAGTCGTGAGCACTTTACAAAGCAAACTATGTGTGATCAGTCTTCTCTTTTATGAGTGACTTTGTGGGAAACAGAGCTTCAGGCTCTATGGTGCAACTGGTGTTTCTGCCATTCAAGCCCATATACTCTCTTGGGCAGCCTTTTGTGGACCTCTGTGTCCTGGTACCAGTTTCATGCCCCTTGGAGCTGTTTGTTGGCTGCTGCACCAGCTGAGACTTCTTCACCCACACCCCTGGTACAAGTTGTGATGGTGGTCTTGCATTTGACTTGGTTGGACCTGATACCACCAGTACTGGACTTTGACAGTGTCAACGCTTTTGTCCTTAGAACCAAAGAAGAAAGTATCAAAGCAGAAAGAGACAGAAGCTGCCAAAGTACCTAGGAAGATGAACAAAAAGAAGCCCTCCCCTGGACAGACCAATTTACCAAATATAGAAACCCAGCTCTGGCTCTGGCTCCAGCTGTACCACTCTTAACCCCAATGGAGGAGCTCCATCAGACTCCTCATCCCAGCCAATTTTCATGAAACTTCAGTAAATTCTACTGGCATCATCAATCCCCAGACAATCATAGCTAGACTTATAATGCATTGGTTTAAGCTTGGAAGAAGAACCTATCCCAGTCAGGATCAGTTCAGGAGGCCAATTGAGGCAGTTGCCTCAGGCAGCAGAATGATAGGGAGAACCCATCTGTTGCTTCTGCACATCCTTATCCTACTCTCTGGTTTTGTAAAGGAAAGGAACAAATCAAAAGAGGGAGTGTGGAGCTCATCACTCTCCTCATCTCCACACTTCCTTGTTCCCTTCTCTTTTTGGGGATCTAGAGAACAACAGAAGGAAAAGAGCAGTAGAGGTGGTTAAGAGAGTGGTGGCATTTTATGTACAGTGCTCAGCATCAACAGATGCCAGGCCTCGGCTCAAAGGGCCTCTTGGATGCGACCAGATGTGGCTTCCGTACATGTCCAGGAGGTATTCTGAGGCGAGGGAAAAGCCACAGAGTGGACTATGGGCCTTCCTCAGCCTCAGAAGCCATCCTGGACACAAGCGGAAGCCACTTCTGGGTGTTCCTACTATTTGGATGTGTGCAGAGCATTGTCCTAATTTGCCCCCCTGTACAACCACTTTCAGGTAGGATTCTTGCACTGTTGTGTTTTACTTTAAACCTTGGAAAGTCCTCAAGGTCTCTTTTTACTGACTTTCCTCCTGGATCTTGGCCAAAGTGAAATGGGCCTATGAACCCTCCTGGTAACCACTGCCACCTTCCATTCCAGAGTGACCCAGCTTGCATTGGACAGACGTAGACTCTATTGTGGGGATGTGTCGGTGCCAGAGCTCAGTGGTGGTACAGCATATGCTTTGCATGCCAATGGTCCTAGGTTCAATCCTAGGCAACCAGAGTAGATAGAACTACAGTTCGAACAGTCTACTGGATGGACTTGTGATCTGACCCTGTCTAAGGCAACTACAGCTGAAGAATCTGCTGGTAAGCAGGATGTTGAGTCACCCTCATGCCCTTGTTAGCAGCATTAGGAAAAGTTACTCACTCTCAAAGCAGAGAAACTCTCCATCCAATAAAAACAACAAAGAAACCTAGGGTACCTCAAAGACTAACACATTTATTCTGGCATCAGACTGAATAAGCTGATCAGAGCAAAAGCTGATGCGACAAGAAATGTGTTAGTTTTTACAGTTCCACAAAACCTTTGTTGTTTTCATTGCTACAGATTAACATGGTTACCCCTTTGGAATTTATATCCAATGAAACTGATTGGCAACATATGTATGACAAACAGAAGGAAGTACAGTACTTTTTAATGCATTGCAGTTGACTGATGGAACTTGTCATATAGGATATTATGATGATGACCAGACCTGATGATGCTATTGTGAAAAAAAAAAATTTTAAATCACCCAAAACATTACTATGGTGTTTTCAGTTCAGTTTCCCAACGTCTATAATTTAATTTCAAAACACGAGTCCTTTGCCCTCATAGTTGCAGAGAAAGTATTGAAAACAGGAGAGTTGCTCAACCTACCTCAAATTATGCAATGGAATGGGAAATCCAGGGCCTTAAAGAGTTGGAGGTTTACTTACCCAACGTTCTTCTTATTCATCTATCCAGCAAAATTAAGAAGCTATGACCCCCTCCCCTTTTAGTCATTTTATTGTACTTATTTCTAAGCAATAAGCGCTCCTAATTCCTAAACAATCTGCAGCATGCATGCACACCCACCCATACACACACCCTGTAATGTGTGGGTTGACTCTCTTCTGTTTCTGGGTGTATGATTATGCTCTTTGTGCTCTTAGGTGTGGTTTACCTGATAAGCTCCTGCTTCCTACTTGTGGTACAGTGCGGTCTGTAATGTGCGACTCTAATGTGTGACTGATCGGTGGGAGACTAATGTGTGAATGGTCATGCATTTTGACAGGAATTTGCATTTGGCCCTTGATCACATTGTTATGCCTTGAGAAAATGCACAGGGTTTAGTTTCAACCTGCTTTTATCAGGACTTGGAACCCATTTTCGATGCCAGTTCTCACTCCCTGAATACATGAACAACCGTGTGTACAAAACACCTTTTCCTCATTCCAGAATTAATTCAGGGCATGGGACATTATGGGCCAGGTTTAAGCCTACCTATTTCTGATTTTTCAACTATGGCAGTCAGGTGTGCTGACTACCTGCACAGGTGGCTTTTAAAAACAGCGAGATAATGGAAAGACTCAGGGAGTTGGAACAATTTAAAAGACTGGTTTCAATTCTGGTTAAGGTTCACCAGTTATTATTTTTTTACCTTCTGGTTCATTTCTGGTTCAGGCATTAAAAAGTACATAGGTAATTGTTCAGACACTTTGAACCTGTTTAGATACATTTCATACAGAATAAAATAAAATCCTTTCTTTGCAGTGCAACTGTATAAATTGTATACTGTATGGTAACAATTATTTAACTTGCAAAATATATTTTGTGCTTTTTTTTAATTCAAAAGACCTTCCCAACAAAATATGTTTAATAAAAATTTCCAGAAACACAGGAAACTTCCAGCAATCTCAACTCAACAATCCTCCACACTAAAGCCCTATTGCTGGACAACAGGGGAAGCCTCTACTCAACAATCAGGAAGACCACAAGCCCACTTACCCATCTCACCTCCTCCCTCCCTCATTTTTAGATGAACTCATTGGAAAATAGTTTCTCCAAATACAGCTGAAGCAGAGAGGAGCCCTCACCACCCCTCAGAAGCATTTCCTGAGTGGCTTATTATTGATTCACTTAGTTTGAGCCACTTACTACATTTTGTGTGTAGGAGTTCAGTTCTGGTTCCAGTTCAAGGCAACAAAGAGAATTCTAGGATGAGATTCAATTACAGTTTACTGGAGGAGAAAATAAAACATCTGAATTGATTTTTGGATTCAGGTTCAAGTTCAGCCTTACTCCCTAGATAGGACTACCAACAAAGGATAGATTTATTGGAAGCCACGCAAGAAGTATGTAGAGCATCAATATACTGTCAACTGCTGAGGAGTAACAGTGGCTGTGTCTTGCCATTGTATGTCCTGTTTGTGGACTTCCTTGTGATGTGTGATGATAGGAGACCGAATAATGAGGTACATCCATCCATTATTGGTTGGATTGAGCTTTACATGGGAATGTCAATGTCCTTTTAGTTGATGAGAGTATGTAATGCCAGGCATTGCAGTCCCAGCATCCAGTTGCTGGGAGCCCTGAAGCAACATCTTGCACTGGAACCTCCCTCACCTGCCCCCTGATTGTGCTGAAAGTTTGGGGGTCAGGTTGGTCAAGTGCACACTCTGATCACTATAGCCAACTTGGCCCAGTCTTGCTCTCCCCTAGGCGTTGTCTTTTTTGCTTTACAATGCTATGATCAGCACAGCAGTAGATATTCATATTAAACTCTTGGAGGATTTTAAATAGGAGCCAAATATGAAATTTTTTCATGGAAGGAGTTTCAGTGTGTGAAACTGGACAATTTCACTAAGGACAAGGTGAGGGCCTGACATTTAATAGCAAATTGGTTTAACAGGAACAACTACTGTATTGTATTAAGCCCTGCACATTGTAACAACCAGTACTGCATTTTAAAAGTTCCTTCAGTGACATGCTTCATTTTCAGCAGCCTTCCTTACCCTGGCTGTAGATGGTGCAGATCTTTGTCCTTTTGCTCTGGAACAAACAGAGTAAGAGGGCATTTCCAGGCTCTCTTTATAATAGTCAGCTGTGCTCTACTGCTGAAGAGGAGGGCACTATGTTGATTGCAGCAGGCTGCATAAATTGTCCTGTGAATATACACAGAGATGAATGACTTCAGGTTTTACCTGTTGATGAAGAATTAGCATTCTTCATCATTCTGTGGCATTGTAGGAAGCCTGAAAAGAGTTGGACTGATAGTGTATCTGACCACTAATTTACTCTATGTCTTTTGTTTCAGTGATCAGAGCAAAGGCTGTCTCTGAGAAAGAGGTGGATTCTGGTAATGACATCTATGGGAACCCCATCAAACGCATCCAGTATGAGATCAAACAGATAAAGGTAACAAACAAGCAGTATCTCAGGGATCTCATATGGAACTTGGTCAAAGTGTTATTGTTGTTAATTTTTTTTTTAAAGAGAAGCATAAAACAGTATTAAGAATAAAAACAGAGAAAACCTATAAACTTTGTTGCTGTTCTAACTAGTACAATACAACTGTTGGCAAACAGGACCTTGAAAGATGGTTGGGTGGATGGTTACTACCATCCAAAGTAATTCCAGGATCCTAAAGGTTTTATGAAACAGGCTTTCCTGGTTCAGGTCTTTAACTGCCCAAGACTGGAGCAACTGAAGTAACTTCCAATTTGGCATACCACAGGCCAACAAGACAGAAATACTTGCATCCAGCCTGTTTTATGATAAAAGCATCACCTGAGTGAGGGAAACAAGGACCTCAAAAATCCTGGAGTCCTTTGGGTCATAATGATCTCAGGATAGGGAGGGAGGCGGACTACATCTCCCATAACTGGCAAATGCTTATGAACTTGTAAGATGATTTTCCAAAGAGAGGGGAAAGAGACTGTAGGATATGAATCACTCAGGGTTGTCTGGCCCTTGGTGATAACCTCAACCACTTATATTGCTAGAAACCTGGCTGAGCCAAGAATAATAGGGCTGCAGTTATATACACACTTACTGGGAGTAAGCCACATTGATCACAGCGGGACTTACTTTTGTACTGAAAGCCTGTTGCTTTCAAATAACATGGCCTACCCTGACCCCTGAGAAGAGAGTGAACATCACCATTCAAGCTATCAGAATTTTATTGCTCTTAGGCCCAAACTAAGCATGCGGTACATTTGTGGGAAGTTGCATCCATGAGTGGCAAACCATGTGAGATTTGCAAGCACATATTCATTCCATCTGAGGGTTTATTCATGGAAAAAGCAGAGCTAGTCTGGTGCTGTCAATCATCTTTCCTCTAACCGCTTCTGAGAATTCATGGATATTGGACAAGCATGTATCCAGCCTTATGTTCAAAGCCAACATGATCAAGGGTGTGTATCTAGGGCGTGACAAGATGGGGCATTTGCCCTGGGCACCACACACCCACACTTACCTTTGTTTATGAAACTACAGCAACATACAGACCCATCCTATCTAAGACTGGGCTGTCCTTTTCAGCAGTAGAACACTGTTACGTTGTACTGTACAATGTTACAACTGTTCCACTGTTGTAAATGGCCATATGGTGGCATGTGCAGTGCGCAACTAGGGGCCTGCTGTCACTCTGACTTCCTTGGGTAGCAAAAGTAAGTTGGTGGCAACAAGAGAGTGCAGTTGGGGTGGATGTTACAGGGTGGGCAGGGGGGTAATAGGAGTCTTTCTGGGTGGGGAAGGGAGCCGGCAGGAGACAGAATGGGAGAGGGAGGGGTGGATCTTGGCAGCATTAGCATGTATCAGATCCTAATCTGTCCTCTGATCCCTTCCCTCTCCCTTACTCTCCTTGGACTTGAGCTAGCAAAAGAGCTGGGGCACATCAAGGGAGACCCATTGGGGCAGCAGAGGCTTGCCCCAGGGTAAGGAAATAAACATTTCCTTACCTCAAGGAAACCTCCACGACTGCCCCCCCCCACCGGATATAGTATGTGTCTTTGGTATGTCTGCATTAGTGGTAGTTGGGATTCCCAAACGCCTACAGTGTCAGTATTTAGCCTGTGCGGAGAGCCCTGCAGACTCCTCAGGGAGTCTTCCTCTGGGCTTCCTCAGTGCTCCCCAAGCCTCCAAATGAATAAAAATAATGTTTGGAAACTACTCCAGTTTCACAATCAAAAACCGGAAGTGGTTCCAATCGTTATTTTTACTCAGTTGGAGGCTTGGGGAGCCCTGTGGAGGTGTCCTGCAAGCGATCATTCCATTCTTCAGCTGAGCCAGGCAAAGGCAGGGAGTCTTTTGCATTTCTAATTGCTGACTGCCTCTCTACAACAGTAAGAAAAGCTGTTTTTAAACCATAATTGTAAAGGGACGCACTTTTTAATTTTTTTAACTGCTTTTATTTAACACATTTGATGGTATCAGCAGGGAGTCCCAGAATCAAACCCCTGCAGATGTCAAGGCAAGACCTTATTCCATTAGGAGCAATGGAGGGGCAAGAAACCTGGAAGTGGGTCTTTAAATCTATTTTTCCACTGTTTTTTAATCCACGGTTGTTGTTTTTATCCACTAGGGGTTCTGGAATGGAACCCCAGCAGATAACAAGGGACAACCTATATTTGGATGTACTAAATAGACTGATGGGAGCTGTGTTGCCTGGGGAACTAAGGGGAATTAGCTGGAGGCGGGGCCTGCTGCTGTTCCTGCCCATCTGCTTGACCTGCAGGTACTTAAACGCTGGGCTTGCCCAGAGCTGTGAGCCTAAGGGCAAGAGCCAAAGGGTTCTTAGCCTGGGACTGGCCAACTCGACCAGAGTCTGATAGGACCCAGAATGACCTTAATACAGCAAAATCAGAGACGATAGTTTATGGCAGCCAGCATGCAAAGACTGATGTGAATGATGAACAACAATTCATTCCACAAGTTGTGGAGTCAGACACAAAATGCTTGAGGAGTCAAGAGCCATGTGGTAGTTTTCCTTAGATAACTCCTTGCTTTAATGAGACATGCTTGATGGCAGAGGTTGTTTTCCTTGTATGTGTTTCACAGACACATCTGCAGGCAAAGGAGATTTTGGGATTGAGAGAATGGGTCAGTTTGAGGATGAGCAGGAAAAAGAAATGGCTTGAAAGGCCCCTGCAGCAAGTACACACCTGCACCTTCTATCCCATAGCATGTTTAGATACTTGAGCTCGCTGAACTTGGGTCACAGTGCACTCTTTCCCACTCTGAACCAAACTGGGTCAGTGCCTCCCGCTTACCCTTAGGCAGCATGTAACCAATTACTGAGTTCCCTTGCATTCCCTTACCTTCTCCAGCTCTATCTGGCCAAACATTTTGCAGGGGGGGGGGGGCGCTAAAAGGAAGTACTTGAGGTTGTTGAGCACCTGTAGAATATGCACTCCCTCCCCACTAGAAATGAGTTACATTGGCTATGGTTGAACAGGCTAAACATTGACACTGTCATACAGATGGCTAGACAGTGGTCTCACTGGCAGTGCTGATGGATAGATTAAATATCTCAGCAGCTATTGGTGCCATGATCTTTGGCCTAGTAATGTCCTGTCTTATGTCCTTAAGATTAACTTCATAGCATAACTGCATTGCTCTCTCCAGCCCTTGGTCTCACCAACTACTTCCCCTTCCAGATGTTTAAAGGGCCTGACCAGGACATTGAATTTATCTACACGGCTCCTTCCTCAGCAGTGTGTGGAGTAACGCTGGACGTTAGTGGCAAGAAGGAATATCTCATTGCAGGTAAGGAATATCTTGTCTCTTATTGAAAGTCATTGACTCGCAAAGATCAAGGGGAAGAGCAACAAGTGTCACTGTGTTTCTTGGAGGATGCCATTTGAGCCTGGAGGAGAGTGGACGGAGTGGTGTTGGGTTTGGCTATTGGAAACCCAAGTTTAAATGCCGAGGTGGCTGTGGAGGCTCTGAACTGTTGCCTGGAAGTGCTTGGGAACTGGATGAGGGTTGAAAAGCTGAGATTAAATCCAGACAAGACAGAGGTTCTCCTGGTTCAGAAATCCACAATGCAGATGCTAGAGTATCGTCCTGCACGGAATGGGGTTGTGCTCCCTCTGAAGGAGTAGGTCTGCAGCTTGGGGGCTCACCTGGATTCACAGCCGCTCCTGAATTCCCAAAAGGCAGCTGTGGCCAGGGGAGCCTTTGCCCATCTTTGGCTGGTGCGCCAGCTGCCACTTTATTTCGATCATAGAGACCTGGCCACAGTGATACATGCCACAGTGACATCAAGGCTAGAATATTGTAACTTGCTTTACGTGGGGCTGCTCTTGAAACTGCAACTAGTACAGAACGTTCAGAAATTGCAACTAGTGCAGAATGCGGCATCCCATGTGCTAGCTGGAGGGTGGCAGTTTGACTCTGTCGGGCTACTGCTCTGGTGACTGCACTGGCTGCCCATTTGTTTCTGGGTCCAATTCAAGGTGATGGTTTTGACCATTAAAGCCCTATGCAGCTTGGAGCCAGGATATTTGAGAGACTGCCTTCTTCCATATAATATGGCTGGTCTTCTCTTGTCATTTTAGAGGGCCTTTTTATGGATGCCGCCACCTATGGAGGTGGGTGGGGTAGGCGCAAGGAGTACGGCCTTCTCCACAGTGGCACCAATTCTATGGAATTCCCTCTCTCAGTTCACAAACTGCTGCCTCCTTAAAGGCTTTCCGGTGGGGCTTAAAGACATTTCTTTTTACTCTCATTTTCTAAGGTTCTAGCTTTTAATATGGATATTTAAAGTTTTTAAGCATTACTTTTATGGGCTTCTGTACTTTTTAGTGTTTGTTGGTTCTTCTGCTCTTTGCTCCTGGCTTTTAATTAGACTTTTAGATTACACACTTTTTTTGAGGGACTGTTAATATTTATATTTTTATATTGTATTTTATGTTTTTATTGACTTTTTGTAAGCCGCTTTGAATGCCCATTTAGGAGATAAAGAGCGGTATAAATTTGCAAATAAATAAATAAATAAATCTGTACTTAGCTATGAGGCCTGCTGGTTATGGCCTTGAGTGAGTCACTGTCACTTGGTATAGGCTACCTTGCAGGGTTGTTGTGAGGCTCAAACACTGCCCTCAGCTCTTTGAAGGAAGGGTGGAATGCAAATATCACAAATCCAAGAGCCCTCTTAGGGTTTAACAAGACTGCTACCTGCCTTAAGTGCTGTGCTGGCTAGAACAGCCATTTTCAACCACTGAACTGTGGCATATAGGTGTGCCGCGAATGGTCCCCAGGTATGCCACAGAAAGTTGGAAAACAGTCATTTATTAGTAGGGCCACTGGGTAGGTGGGACTCGTTAGCCTGGGAAGGCAGCTCATCTAAGAGAAGGAAAACTCTGATCCTAAACCTGCACTGCCTTGTGGCTACATCCAGTTTTGGAAAAGGCTTCAGGAGTCAACATTGAGGCAAAATCAGGAGCCGGAGTCCCTGAGGCAGTGCGCGGCTGTATACAGTCATGTTCTGGCAACTCTTGCAACGCCGCTGGAACCAACCATATTGGCTTCTGCCTTTCCATTGGGCCATTTCAGTGATGTGGAGAGGGTTTTTTTGCTGCAGGGGTAACAGCCTATCCTCCATACCTTCTTTACCCAAGCTTCATGCACTGGAGAGGACACTCCAATTTCACCATACAACGTTGGCACAACACAGGAAGCAGCAGTTTACATTTGCTCCCAGTGAGGAAGGGATTGTCACTCCCGAATTGGCCTCTTCAGCCACACTAGACGCTGTTCCAGAACCACTTTTCAGAGCGCAATACATAGTCTCCCGAGACTGAAGAATGCCAATGTTGATTAGTAGGGCCACTGGGGGGTGTGAGCCCCTCATTGGCAGCACAGTGTGCTGTCAGTGGTCAAAAAACGAATGGTGTGCCTTGACCATTTTAGTGCCTTGCCGGTGTGTGTGAGACAAAAAAAGTTGAAAATCACTGGGCTAGAAGTTGCTGAATTCAATGCATGCTGAACTAAAATGAATGCAGTTAACCCTGTGTGGTGCAATGTGGGTTCTCTCTGGAGGCTCCAAGGAGCCTGCAACCCCCTTTTGCAGCCCTCCCCAAGGTCCTGTAAAAAAAAAAGGGGGGGGACCGCTTCCGGTTTTATGATGAAAACAGGAAGTTTTTTCTTTTTTACAGTCCATCCTGTCTCCCCACCTTTTGAAAAAGACTGAGGCTTGTCCCAGGATGGAAGAAGGAAGCTGGGGAGAGCAGCAGAGACTTCAGCTGGTGAGGAGTCTAAACGACCACTCTGGTCTCTACCGTTCTCCCCAACTTCCATTTTCCTTCCCATGCCTGCCTTGTCTTTCCAAAAGGCATAGGGTGCAGGAAGGAGAAGGAGATGGCCAGATGAAGGTGCAGCAGCTGCATCTATTTCCAGGAGCAAGAAAGAGCTGACCCAGGAGAGGAGGGGAGAAAGAAAAAAACAAGTCAGTTTTCATGCTAGCCCAGGGTGGGGAGGGGGAGAAAAAGCGGCCAGAGAAGGAGAATAATGTATACCCAATACTATGAACACCTGAAAGTATTATGTAAATGCTAATGAATATATGAAGATGCTTTCAGCTGAGTCAGAGCATTGGTGCATCGAGCCATATTGGCTAGCACCAGTTCTCCAGGGCTTTATGTAGATGTGGACATCCTCCAACCAGAATTTGTCATTGCAGTGAAAATATGATTCCCAATGCCATGTGTAGCTTGGCAAGTGCATTGTGAAATGTGACTGTACAAATGTCACATACCTCTGTTGGCTAGTGCCTGACACCTGTGACACAGGTGTTACATCTCCCATCACATGTGCACATTGTTGCATGAGCTCTTAAAACACATTTTTTAAAAAGTTACTTAGTTGCTAAAAGAGGGTCTGCTAGTGTGCATCACTAAATCCAGTTATTTTGCTAAGTGTGTGCCACATGACATGGTGGTGCGGATTCCTGGCTGCCCTGATGTTCAAGTACAAGTTTAGAGGTGAAGCCCTTGGGCTGCTTTGCTTTTAAATTCTCTTTGTAGTGCTGTACCAAGCACCACCTACTGGTGTTTCCATGAAAGAACATCTGTTATCATTTCTGTTGCCAGCTCATTCTTAACAGGGCCCTTGGGGCTGTAATAAGGCATGTTATGCAGTAATCTACAGGGTAGGCATGAGTCTGTTAGAACCTGGTATTTTGAAACTCCTTATGAAGTAGGCCTTGTCTGGACAACACATTTTTTCCCTACTCATGGAAGCAGAATAATTCCTCAAATAACAGACAGTTCAGATGAACTATTTCACTGTAATAGTTTCATGACTGAATTGCCCAGATATCATTTGATCCAGCAAATGATGCACTGTTGTGATTAATTACCCATGATCCTTAGCATTATAGTAAATAGTATACCTAGAAAAAAATTAGATACAGATGGCAAAATGATGATGACGACGGTGAGGAATTTCTCCACTATGTATGGTTAAAGGAGCACAGACACAACACTACTCCTTACAATGGAGGACAAATGTTGTGGATCTACTGCTCCATCGTCTTCTGTCTTTTCGCCAAATCCTTTTTTGGCAAAACCCAGATGAGAAAGCTAAGCCTGCAGTTTTTAAAAGTACTATAAGCACTACAGTTGGCAAGCAGTGATATACTGCTTTGATAAAATACATGTTCAGGGCTCTTCAAAATCCATGCCTGGATAAGCTTTTAATTACTGTGGCTTTTCTGCATGAAAAAAAGTTGACTGTAGAACCACACAACAGAAGTTTTTTAAGGACAGGAGCAGTATAGAGAGACAAAAAAGGGAAAGGCTTTTGCTCTTTCAGAATGGAAAAATGTAGAGCAATTCAGTGAGGAGAAAGGGTCATAGCTTAGGGGTAGAAGGTTCCAGGTTTAGTCCCTGGCAGCATCTCTAGGTAGGGCTGGGAAAGACTTTTGTCTGAAACCCTGGAGTGCCAATGCCAGCCAGGGTAAACAATGCAAGACAAGAAATAGATGGACCAGAAGCCTGAAACTTTATAAGGCAGATTCATATGTCTGGCAACACACCACACAAAATTAGGCTGCAATCCTAACCACACTTTCCTGAGAGCAAGTCCTATTGAACAAAATAGGACTTACTTCTGAGTAGACCTGGTTAGGATTGTGCCCTTAATCTATGACATTTGTTGCCTCAATATGTTGTATTGACTTTAAGCAGAAATGGCTTTTAAAATGGATATCCTCTATATATTATCAGTGGCTATCAGCCATGACAGCTGAACTGCAGCCTTGAGGCTCAGGGATGGTCTGGTTTTAGCTACCGCCTACTGGAGATGAACAGGAGATTGGTTCTGGTGTGTGTACTCTGTGGCATCTGGCTGGCTGCTTGTTGGAAGACAGAGTGCTGAGAAGATAGAACTTTGGTCTGACTCAGCACCTCAGTAATCATCTATTGATTTAACAGAAAGCTATCCCAGGATAGGAGAAGTGCTTTGTATTAATGTCTTTTTTTTTTGTAACACCCCCAGCCAAGACCAACACTTGCTAGTGGATGAACTGACTGGAAGCTGATAAAAAAGATATTTTTTGTGAATTGCCAGTAACTCTGTGGGCATGTGGTACATGTGGCTCAACTAAAAACCATTTTGCTTTGCTAGGCAAATCTGAGGGCAATGGCAGGATGCACATCACACTGTGCGACTTTATCATTCCTTGGGATTCCCTGAGTGCTACCCAGAAGAAGAGTCTAAATCAGCGATACCAGATGGGCTGTGAGTGCAAGGTAAGCCCAAATGGGAACACTTCAGTTTTTAGAACTTCTGCCAAATTGTACACACAGAATATCCCATGTTCCAATTTGAGTTGTTTGACTCTAATCAGGGAAGAAAGATTTCCTTTTGTCATTTGTAGAGCTGGGAGAAAACAGTGCTAATGAAATAAAAACACGTAACACTGCTTTCTGCTCTTCTAACCTTGGAAAACACTGAACTCTGTGGAAAAAATAAAACAGTTTTCTCCCACCTCTAGTCACTTTTCATTGCATGGATTTGTCCAAGGATATTAATGAAAATTTAATTACTATTTTGGAAGAATGGCATGAGTGCGTAGCCCTGACAGTCCATCAGTTTGTACAGAATCACTAGAGTATTTTCCCCTAGGGCTTAATTTCTCAAATGAAATGTCAGTGTTCTGCTATACATTACAGTACCCTGCCCATGGTCCTACTTATTCACTGCTTTTTCATTTATGAAGGAATAAACACTGCATATGTCCACAGGCAGTCTCAATCTCTCTCTCTCTCTGACATAACTGCAATGGAAGCATATGCTGGGTGGGAAATTGCTATTTCCAAGCACAGGTTTGCGCCACTTAACGACAGGGATACATTCTCCTATCTATGTTGTTATGCGATTAGGTTGTTAAGTGAACATTCAGCCCAGTCTAGTGCCTTTGATGTGTAAACTCCCTGCCAGAAACTAGCTGGCTGTACAGGCTACTAGAGATAGATTGCCTCTTCTGCGCATTAAGGGTCTTTTTATTGTGTAAACAGACACTGCTGCAGGCTATGGGAGTACTGACTCCCTCATTAAGAGCCTCTTTGTTGTGCTTTGACCACCATCATGTATGTCTGTTAAGGGAAGGTTGTTAAGTGGTGGGCACCTGTACTAACCTATGTGAATGTTTGAAAAAAAATAATTGTTTTGCAACCAAAGCATTAGCAGGATGAATGGGGACAGGGAAGCCATTTAGGTCTCCTGCAACAACTGAGAACTCTGCATTTCCTATTCAATAAGACAGATTTCTTGAGAAGACTACATCTTGAATGTTAAGCAAATTGAGATCCCTAATAAGCCTAAACAGCAGTCTGATGCATTGACTTGCATAACTGCTGCTGTACAGTTATAGTGATTGGTTCTTTGGTAGTTGGGGGATGGGGATGGGAAAGAGGGGTTCACTTGCTCCCTGATTTGATCCTCAAGATCACAACTATTTCAATCTTGAGAAAGATGAGTTTTGGGGAGAAATGTCAGCCCCCTGGTGTTGTGCAATATTTACTAGCAACTGGAATGACTGTTGGACCAATAGCCATGGCAAATCATAGAAGCTTATGGTGTCTGTTCTGTCTGCAGATCTCCCGCTGCCCCTCCATCCCCTGCTATGTCTCTTCTCAGGATGAATGTCTGTGGACAGACTGGGTGACAGAGAAGAACATCAATGGGCGGCAGGCAAAGCACTATGCCTGTATCAAACGGAGTGATGGTTCATGTGCGTGGTATCGTGGAGTGGCCCCACCAAAGCAAGAGTTTCTTGACATCGAGGACCCTTGAGTCCCCAAGGCCATGAAAGTTCAGTAGCCAAAAGAAACAAAGCCTTCAAGAA
Source organism: Tiliqua scincoides (assembly GCF_035046505.1). Classification (NCBI taxonomy): domain Eukaryota; kingdom Metazoa; phylum Chordata; class Lepidosauria; order Squamata; family Scincidae; genus Tiliqua; species Tiliqua scincoides. The sequence goes on from NC_089822.1 coordinate 152,051,690, forward strand.
ATTAGACTGGTCCACCTCTGACATCACTTCCTGGAAACAGCATGAAAATAAGGTCTTCCGGGCAGGCACAATGGTGGCAGATGGAGGGGTTAAGGAAGGGGATGTCAAGGCCTCTCGTATGTTGCTTAGTAGGTTTCCTCTCCTGTGTTATGGTTTCTTAGAGTCTGGATCACCATTGCCAATATATTAAGGCGCAGTGGAGGGAACCAGAATGAACAGTATGAGTGGTGGAGATGTGTTGCCTCTGATTCTGTGTAGCAGGCCTACCAGGTTCTTATTGCCTTGAGCGGGGGTGTCTCTCACTGTGGGAACAGCTTCCACCCCTTCAGTTCCCTACTCTACTAGCTTCTGCCTGTGTAAAACCCCATGTTATCTTCCAAATGTACATCACAAATTAAACTACACTCTGCTTTGGAATAATTCCCTTCTCTTTTATTTCCTTTATATGCATGTCTGGTGGGCTGAGAGCAACATGCCTGTTAGCCCTCATAACAACAAAAGATTACCGTTTTGTCACAGTATCCCCTTCCATTGGCAAAGAGTTGCACTCCTTTTCAAATGTCAAAGCACCCCATTGAGGGCAGCCCCTGTTTTCAGGAACAATATTTTTGTGATGACTGGTCAAGTCACAAAGTTTAATTACTGCTTGTTAAGCCCTGTCTATGTTGGTAAGCAAGAGATGTGTGCAGAATCTCTTTTGACTATAAAAGGCTCTTTTGACTATAGTTTCAGACTCTGGGTTAGCCCAGTAGACTTCCTAATTGAACCAGATGCTGTATCAACTTCCTGTGCATGCTTGTGCCATTGATGTAATTCAAGTGCCAAAACCCCTCCCAACTAGTGGAAAGACTTGCTAGTCCCATTAAATATTCTATATTATGCAGACCAATGAATCCACTTCCTCCTCCTCTTTTCTGGCTATACAAAGTAATTATTTTTAACATGGCCAAAAGTTGCTTAAGACCTTATAGTCTGCCCTATATAGAAATCAGCCTTAGTGAAAAGTGCTTTCCAGAAGGCAAAGAGTTTGTGTTCCCCTCCCAAACATGTGACTACAAGAACTGGCAAGTCAAGGCCTACCTGCCTAAACTGTGAGTTTAAATGTGCTTTTGGAGTAACAAAATGATCCTAGCTGCTTGTAAGAGAACTGTGTCACCAGCTCTGCCTTCAACCCTTTCTTCTTCTGAGCCAATTATGTTCTTTTGCTCTGACCCCTGAGCTCTGCATAGTACTCCCCCCCTCCCACTTTGCAAGATGAAAAAATTGATTGGGAGAGATGTTCTGAAGTACTCCCAGGCAGACCTGCCTGCACCCTGTGCCCTTTTCATGCTGTTCATCAAGGTAAAGTTTTTAAAGATGTCATATTGGACCAGTCTGTTTGATTTCAATATATTTAAAAAAAAAAAAACTGAAAAAGGAAAAAAATCTGTTCAGTCCAATATAAGACTCCTGTTTTGCTTCCTGTATGGTTATATCATATGTGACATTTACCTCTCTCTCTCTCTCTCTTTTTCTCTCTCTCTCTGCTGATTGATTTTAATGTTTTCCATTTGTTTTGGCAATCAGTTGTATCATTCCTGTGCTCTATTATTTTTTTTTAACTTCCTTGTTTAGCTGTTAGATTTGCACTTATTATTTTTTTAAAGGGGTTCTGCATTGGAAGCTTTCAACATACAGTGGGAAGAATGTCAAAAATGTATGGAGGGTGGAGTCCTCCATTTATTTCTGAATACCTGTGGGGTAGTACTTCTGCCTCCCTCCTCATTCCCCCTGCAACACGCACAGGTTGTTCTAAGCTGGAGGCTGGTTGTGACACATGACTGCTTCTTGCTAGCCAAACTGCAGTTCAGTGACCGCCAGTGAGCAAGATAGGGTTGCCATTCCAGTAGCAGTGTGAAAAGCAGCCATTGTAAAAGATCTATTGCTAGAAAAGCAGTTTCAAAGGCTTTTCAATTGGCTTAATTTATAGCTGTTGGTTTTAGTGCCACACTGAACCTTCCCTGATAGATAGATAGAGATATATATATATACACACACACAGAGAGACAGACACAGTTTCCCCTTCTTCATGCCAGCAACTACAAATATTTAAAAAAAAAAAGTTTACATTATTTTCAGATATTTGCTTGGTAAGTATGAAAAATAAGTATCTAACTTGCTGCCATAATTTAAAGCTTATTGGGGAGCTGGGGCTGGGATGTTGTTTGGGGGTGGAGTAATATTGGGGGTAGGGGAATATTTTTTGTTGTTGTTGTTGGATTCTGAAAGCTGAGATTTTCTTGTGCTGGGAACACATGAAAGTTGTTGAATAGACAAGCAGACTGTGCATGTCTCCGACGCTTTGTATAATTCATATGTGGACATTTGAGTCTTCGGACAATAAACAGTATTATCAAATAAAATAAGAATGGTCTCTTATGTGGAGTACACTTTGCATCTACGGAGGTGCTGGCTTTGGGAATGAATACTGGAAATTCTTCCAGGATTTTTTAGCCTCTTTGAACTCTGGTTCTTAGTGAGGAAGGTTCTTGCTTCACTGCCTCCCAAGCTATTTCCAAAGACTTAGCTGCTCTCCCACCTGATGTTTCCATGTCCCCTTATTATCAAATTTGCACAATCCTATGCGTATCTACTCAGAAATAACTCCCATTGTGTTCAATGGAGCTTCCTTCCACACCCAGGAAAGTGTTTGCAGAAATTTGTCCTTGCTTTCCTAAGGTTTCAAGGAAATAGGTTCTCCTTCAGTAATGGCAAGCAATTAGTCCAGCAATACACAGTGATTCCCTCAGAATCCTGCCTTGTGTCATACACGTGCTACTCTTCATCTACTTCACTGAAGTAATTGCTGAAGCAGGTCTTAAAATCCAGCACAAACTCTTACAGAAGAAACCCAGACTTTTTCACATGAACACCCATTAGTTTCCAAGATAAAAGCAACTGGTGTTCTTCAGAGGTCTTGCAGAGAGCAAGGACCATTACAAGCTTGTAAGTTTTATAGATATGTGAAGAGCATAAAAATGGAACAGGGACACAAAGGTATAATATACCTACATAGTCATTCTACTGCTCCAATTTTAAAGCAGCTTCACTACACTTCACTGCAGCTGACCCACTGAGCTACTCAAATCTGGGTATGGTCCTAACAGCTCCCTAGTAGTCACATTTAATAAATAAGCCTCTGGCCACAAAACATTTTGTTTGACTTTTTTGCTGGTCTCAGATGCTGCCTATCTCAGATAAACTGGTCATTTCTCAGGTGCTTACAATGGATCCATAGAAGACCTAACCCTGTAAATAATTTGTGACAACTCTCCAAGGATTCCACACGCTCGGAAGGAATTTAGCACTGTAATGGAGTATTACACTGGATATATTGCCATATTTTTATTTTAATCCATATGTTATGTATGTAAGTTATACAGGATTGAAATCCTGCATAATCGATTGGCCCAGACTTATGGCTGGCCAATCGGGTGATGGATCGAAATCCTACCATCTGATTGGCCCTCTAGTAAGGTTTCAATTGCACCAATCATGGGAAGTCTGGGTGGAGTAAAAGGCTATAAAAAGCCAGGGGTTTGCCTTGTATTCAGCAATGTTCTGTTCTGAAGATGGAATAAACGTATTGAGCTGTTATCACTATGCCTTCTTTTATTCACATGGACCCACTATATAACACTGGCGACAAAGGTGGGATCCTATTCCTCCATGTTGAACAACACGAGAACCAAGAGCTGATTCACCACTGGGGAATTGTCGCCCCAGACAAAGAAAGAAGACCGGCTTCCATACGTCTGTTGAGCTGCCACCATGACCACCCAAGGTCACATTGGGGAATTTGATCCAGCGTCCCCAGAGCTATGGGACACTTATGCAGAACGTCTGGAATTCTTCCTGAAGGCCAACGCAGTTAAAAATGCCACCCTAAAGGGGGCCACCTTGCTCAGCGTCTGTGGCTCTGCCACTTTTGAAATCGCCCAGAATCTTGTGGCACCAGCAGAATTAAGGGCTACCAGTTATAAGAACATCGTGGCCCTCCTGAAGACTTGCCCCAGCTGTCCCATATTGCATGCCGCCATGCCTTCTACATGCGAGATCAGGCTGCCAGTGAGTCTGTTCCAGCTTACGTGTTTGTGCTTCGTCATCTTGCATGAAGATGTGATTTCCGAGACCTGGAAGAAATGCTTCTCGACCGGTTCGTATGCGGCCTCCGGGACGAAAGGATTCAGGGGAAGCTCTTTGCGAAGGAAGAGCTGACCTTTCAAGAGGCTGTCAAGGAAGCGCTGGTGTTTGAAAAAGCAGAAGATGCAGCAGGAGAGATTCGTGCCTCTCGCAGCCCAGCCACAACTCGAAAAGCCGAGGCAGTCCACCATGAGGACATGGCCACAGACCGTTTGGAAGAAGGTGAGGTGCTCCGAATCAATCAAGGTATGTCAAGACGCAATGATCGCCAGGAACCACAAGCACCTAGACCCAGGGTCCGACAGGCCTCTGATGTCTCCAGCCAGGGCCCTTGTGCCAGCTGTGAGGAACCACATGAATGTCAGAGTTGCTGGTTCAGTGATGTGACTTGTCAGGCCTGCGGAAAGAGGGGCCATATTGCCCACACAGTAAGCCTTCTCAGGCTCGGAGCCAGAAAGTTCTTCAGGGGTCTGTCAGCCAGGAAGAGATCACTACTTCAGTACACCCCATCCAGAGCGTCCAGTTGCCAACCAAGGAAAAGATACAGGTGACAGTAGAAATTCAAGGCTCTCCCTGCATAATGGAAGTAGACTCTGGATCAGCACTCTCTATTATTTCTACAGAGACTTTTTGGCATATTTGCCCTAGAAAGGGCCCCAGCCTGGAACTGGTTGGACTTTTGCTTATGAATTTTCAGGGTAACCGTGTCCCTGTTTGGGGTGCGGGTGAGTTTCAGGTTCATTATAAACACTTTGATGGCCTCTGTTGGTCGCCGAGGGACATTGTACCAGTCTCCTCGGCCTTGCGTGGTTTGATCCTCTGGGCATCCAGGTGACTGGGGTCCAGAGTATCAGCAAATTAGACTTTGATGCAGTCTGCCAAGAGTTCGCCCAGGCCTTCGAGGGGACCCTTGGCTCCTGGTCTCTCTGCACCTCGATCCGGCTGTCACGCCCATCCGCATGAAGGCACGGCAGGTTCCCTTTGCACTCAAGCCCAAGACAGACGAGGAACTGTATCGCCTTGTGGCTCAAGGGGTTTTAGAGCCAGTGTTGCACGCACTCTGGGAGACTCCAATTGTTAAGCCTCTCAAGCCTAATGGGGATGTGAGGATCTGTGCAGATTACAAATGTGCAATCAACAAGGCTCTCCAGCAGCATGTGTACCCAGTGCTGGTCATCAGCCATCTCCTTGCCTCCCTTGCAGGCTCCAAGGTTTTTGGAAAATTGGACTTAGCCCAGGCTTATCAGCAGTTTCCAGTGAATGATGACACAGCAGAGGCACAGATGTTAATTAGCCACTGGAGTGCCTTTAGGGTCAAGTGCTTACAGTTTGGCGTCTGTGTTGCACCAGGAATTTTTCAGGGGCTCATGGACACTCTCCTCAAAGGAATTCCTGGGGTCATTCCCTTCTTTGACGACGTGCTGATTGCCGGGGCATCAGATTCGGAATTCGCCAGTCTCCTTCGCGAGGTCCTTCGCCGCTTCCAGTCTGCTGGACTTAAGATAAAGAAAGAAATGTGCATCTTGGGAACCCTGAAAGTTGAGTTCTTGGGATACCTCATCGATGCTAATGGTATCCATCCTGCACCAGAAAAGGTTCGAGCTATCATGAATGCCCCACCTCCAACCTCCAAGCAGGAGTTACAGGCATTTTTAGGACTCCGGAACTTTTACCATTCCTTTTTGCCACATAAGCCACTCCATCGCCTCTTGGACAAGAGGACCCCCTGGGTCTGGGGCCGCTGCGAGGATGCTGCCTTCCGAGAGGTAAAGAATTTACTCACTTCCAACTCCATACTGGCTCACTTTGATGAGTCACTTCCTGTTGTCCTTGCATGCAATGCCTCTCCATACGTTATTGGTGCAGTCCTCAGCCACACACTCCCAGATGGAAGAGAGGCTCCAGTAGTCTACTATTTGCGCACCTTGTCTCCTGCTGAATGGAATTATGTACAGATAGACAAAAAGGCTCTGGCTATAGTGGCAGGCATCAAAAAATTCCATGACTATCTTTATGGTCGACGATTTTTGATATTGATGGACCATAAGCCTCTGCTGGGTTTTTTTGCCCCGGATAGACAGACACCACAGATTCTGTCTCCCCACATCCTGCATTGGTCCATATTCCTGGCAGCATATCAGTACTCCCTGAATTGCAGGCCTGGCAAAGCGATGGGCCACGCAGATGCCCTCAGTCGCCTTCTGCTGCCTGCTTATGGACCCGATCTGGCTCCAGCACATGGCATCGTGCTCCTGGAATCGCTCCCAGAACTGCCGCTCCATGCGTCGCACATGGCTTCACACTCGGCCAAGGACCGTATTCTTTCCCGTGTTCTCAACTGGGTGTGGAGGGGGTGGCCTACAGACCACATGGATGCAGAGTTCACTGCATATGTCTCCCGCCAGCACGAACTCTCAGCCCATAAGTGTTGCCTCCTCTGGGGAAGCTGGGTCATTCCGACTAAGCTCCATCACTGGGTCCTAGAAGCCCTACATGAAAACCATCCGGGCATCGTACAAATGAAGGCACTGGCCAGGAGCTAAGTCTTGTGGCCCAGAATTGATGCGGCCATCGAAAAATGGGTGAATCAATGCAACACCTGCCAAGAGTCTTGGCCAGAAGTACCTAGGGTGCCCGTACAACAGTGGGAGTCCACTGATTCCGACTATATATAGACTTTGCAGGGCACTTTCAAGGCCAAAATTTCTTCATTCTAGTGGCTACACTAGACCACTACACCAAATGGCTACACTACACCACTACACCAAATGGCTAGAAGTTGTCCCAGTAGCAGCTATGACATCCCAGGCAGTTGTCAAGGCTCTCTGCAAGATCTTTGCTACCCACGGCCTACCTGATACGATCGTGTCTAATAACGCCGCCCAGTTCACATCAGCAGAATTCAAGGAGTTCATCGGCAGGTATTTGATCCACCATGTGACATCAGCTCCCTTCCATCCATCCACGAATGGTCAAGCTGAACACATGGTGAGAACCACAAAAGAAGCACTCACCCACATCATCCAGGGTGAGTGGGAACATTGGCTGGGAGCGTTCCTTTTCAGCCAGTGAGTCACACCATGCACTGCCACAGGCCGCAGTCCAGCAGAACTTCTTATGGCGTGTCGCCTAACAACGCGTCTTGACCGGCTGCACCCAGACAGGACTTCGGGAAGACCACCAACCTCCAAGATATGAGAGGGTATGTGTGGGTTCAGCCCAAATGACCCAGTGTATGTACGGAACTATGCGAATGGTCCAGTGTGGATCCCAGCAACCATCATTAGAATCACTGGCCCCGTCTCATACGAGGTGGCCATTCCGGACAGCCGGACCCTCTGCCATCATGTAGACCAGATGCGTCGCCGTCTGGCTGACTCAGCACCCACCACGCCAATTCCAGTCCCCAGTGGAGAGCATCAGGTCTTGCCACAGTCTGGAGAGGCCATCAGTCCAGACGTGATACTGCAGGAACCGGAGACCTCCCTGGGCTTATCTGAGCCACCAGATGTCAGTGCACCTATGGGGAGTCTCTCTGCCGTAGATGTGCCAACCCCAGAACTGACTGAGGAACCAGAGGTCCTGATACCGATGCTGCGCCGTTCTTTGCGAAGGCAGGAATGGCCATCCATCCTACCATCCATCCTACCATCCGATTGGCCCTCTAGTAAGGTTTCAGTTGCACCAATCACGGGGAGTCTGGGCGGAGTTAAAGGCTATAAAAAGCCAGGGGTTTGCCTTGTATTCAGCAATGTTCTGTTCTGAAGATGGAATAAACGTATTGAGCTGTTGTCACTATGCCTTCCTTTATTCACTTGGACCCACTATATAACACATAGCTCTGTGGTAGAGCACATTTTGCATGCAGAAGTTCCCAGTGCAATCCCTGACATCTCCAGTTAAAATTATCTCAGGTACAGGGCTGCCTAGAACCTCCTGGTGCCTGAGGCAGTATGCCAAACACTGTCTCCTTTACCTACCAATATGTCACCCTCTGCTTCTCCCACTCCCTGGACTAGAAAAGAAAGAATGGGAAAAAGTGGAAGACAAACTGCAGAAGGGGAGGAGAGTTGTAGTCCACCACTTTCCTCACTTCCGCATTTCCTTATTCCCCCTCTTCCTTTTTAAATTCAAGGAGTAAGAGGATGGAAGTGGGTGCAGTCTGGTGCCTAAGGTGACCACTTCATTTGGCATCATGGGTAGGCCAGTCCTGATGAGGTACCAAAGATCTTTGCCTGAGACCATGGAGAGCTGCTGACAGAGTAAGTGCAACTGAGCTAGATAGAGCAATGGTGGGACTCCATCTACAGCAGCTTTATATGTTTGACCAGAAATTAGGAAACTGCCAATCAGGGAAAAACTTCTTAACTATGGGGGAGAATAGCTGAATTTGGCATGCAAGCCATATGCATTTATTTAACCATGTATTTAATTAACCAATTTATCCCCCTCCTTCAAAACTAAAGAAAATAACAAAGTCTTTGGTGCCCAAAAATATAACCAGAGATCACCACACAAGCCTCCTTTGGGAATAGCATTCCACAACTAGGGTACCACCATTGAGGGAATCCTCTCTCCAGGCACCACCTGACATCCCTCAGAGAAGGACCTCAGAAGATGATCATACTGTATGGGCAAGATTATGTTCTTCAAATATCAGAAACATGGGTAGAGTTATGTCTCAGAAACCCTATATAGCAACATAAGAACAGCCCCACTGGATCAGGCCATAGGCCCATCTAGTCCAGCTTCCTGTATCTCACAGTGGCCCACCAAATGCCCCCGGGAGCACACCAGATAACAAGAGACCTGCATCCTGGTGCCCTCCCTTGCATCTGACATTCTGACATAGCCCATTTCTAAAATCAGGAGGTTGCACATACACATCATGGCTTGTAACCTGTAATTGATTTTTCCTCCAGAAACTTGTCCAATCCCCTTTTAAAGGTGCCCAGGCCAGATGCCATCACCACATCCTGTGGCAAGGAGTTCCACAGACTGACCACACGCTGAGTAAAGAAATATTTTCTTTTTTCTGTTCTAACTCTCCCAACACTCAATTTTAGTGGATGTCCCCTGGTTCTGGTGTTATGTGAGAGTGTAAAGAGCATCTCTCTATCCACTCTGTTCATCCCCTGCATAATTTTGTATGTCTCAATCATGTCCCCCCTCAGGCATCTCTTTTCTAGGCTGAAGAGGCCCAAACGCCGTAGCCTTTCCTCATAAGGAAGGTGCCCCAGCCCAGTAATCATCTTAGTCGCTCTTTTTTGCACCTTTTCCATTTCCACTATGTCTTTTTTGAAATGTGGCGACCAGAACTGGACGCAATACTCCAGGTGTGGCCTTACCATTGATTTGTACAACGGCATTATAATATTAGCCGTTTTGTTCTCAATACCTTTTCTAATGATCCCCAGCATAGAACTGGCCTTCTTCACTGCCGCCGCACATTGGGTAGACACTTTCATCTACCTGTCCACCCCCCCCCCCACAAGATCTCTCTCCTGATCTGTCTCAGACAGCTCAGAACCCATTAGCCTATATGTAAAATTTTGAATCTTTGCCCCAATGTGCATGACTTTATATTTACATTTGAAATGCATCTGCCATTTTGCTGCCCATTGTCCCAGTTTGGAGAAATCCTTCTGAATCGCTTCACAATCACTCCTGGTCTTCACTACTCAGAAAAGTTTGGTGTCATCTGCAAACTTAGCCACTTCACTGCTCAACCCTGTCTCCAGGTCATTTATGAAGAGGTTGAGAAGCACCAGTCCCAGGACAGATCCTTGGGGCACACTGCTTTTCACTTCTCTCCATTGTGAAAATTGCCCATTGACACCCACTCTCTGTTTCCCGGTCTTCAACCAGTTCTTAATCCATGAGAGGACCTGTCCTCTAATTCCCTGACTGTGGAGGTTTTTTAGTAGCCTTTGGTGAGGAACCATGTCAAATGCCTTCTGAAAGTCCAGATATATAATGTCTACGGGTTCTCCCGCATCCACATGCCTGTTGACCTTTTCAAAGAATTCTATAAGGTTCGTGAGGCAAGACTTACCCTTACAGAAGCGATGCTGATTCTCCCTCAGCAAGGCCTGCTCATCTATGTGTTTTGAGATTCTATCTTTGATGAGGCATTCCACCATCTTCCCCGGTTTAGATGTTAGGCTGACCGGCCTATACTTTCCCGGGTCCCCCCTTTCCCTTTTTAAAGATCGGTGTGACATTTGCTATCTTCCAATCTTCTGGCACTGTGGCCATTTTGAGGGACAAGTTGCATATCTTAATCAAGAGATCAGCAACTTCATTCTTCAATTCCTTAATAACTCTTGGGTGGATGCCATCAGGGCCCGGTGACTTATTGATCTTTAATTTATCAATGAGGTCTGAAACATCTTCTCTTTTAACCTCTATCTGACAATTCCTCGGTCAAGAGGGGCCGTTCGGGCAGCGGTATCTGCCCGAGGTCTTCTGCCATGAATACTGATGCAAAGAACTCATTTAATTTCTCTGCCATCTCTAAGTCTCCTTTTATCTCCCCTTTCCCTCCCTCACCATCTAGAGGGCCAAGCGCTTCTCCGGCGGATTTCCTGCTTCCTGCTTCTAACATATTTGAAGCAAGTAAGTCTTTGGTTGCATCTCAAAGCAGGTAGAATGGAAGGGTGGGCAGAAGTACTGCTGAAGGGCGATACAAGGTTAATCTATACTTTCTGAGTTCTTAAAGAGAGAGGCAGTCTTCACCTTGCAGTCATCTTGGTTTAGGGCTGATGCCCAAACTCCTTACACAGAGCACAGTCAGTTGCATAGTAGCTTAATGTGCTGAATAAGACCTTGAAAAAAATGAGTGATGAGGTAGTATGAAATCAAGTATATTTCAAAATTCTGCCCATGCTTGATGGGATCATCCATTATTAGGAATGTTGTGTCATCTTATCTTCACTGATTTTGGCAAACAGTCTCATGTATGACTCCTTGGTTACAACAACTATAATGTTAAAGGAAACTGTCCGCCAGTCCCGTCCCCCCCCACACACACACCTGTCTAGCTCTTATCCTGCCACAAGTATTTTCATTCAGGACTGGCCCATTAAGATCAGGCTAACAGCAACTTTCTCCAGGGGTCTGCCAGAGGTTTTTCTCCAAAAGTCTGCCAGAGGCTGGGAGAAGGAGGAAGAGCCTCCATTGCAGACCAGCTGCAGGAGAACAAGCAAGATTGATGGGGGTGGAGCCTGTTGCCAGGGAGATTGGTTGTTCTCCTCCTCCTGTGTGCTATGTCAGGGGCCTCCAAACCCCGGCTTGTGATAAGCCTTTTTCTGGCTCACGGCAAGCCTCTGGGTCCACTCAACTGAATGTGACCAAAGGTGTGCTCCGAAGGGTGTTCCGAGGGCTAGGGAGGCCATGCGCCTCCCCTCTGAATGCCTTCTAAAAGCCTAAACATCACTTCCTTGTTTTCCTGAAAAACCAGACCTGACATTTTTGAGCCACCTGAAGACCTTAGGCTTTCTGAGGCTTTCTAATGTATTTATTTAAGTTTTATATTAAAAATTTATTTTTCCAGCCCTCAACAGATATTTGATGCGGCCCTCTGGCCTCAAAGGTTAGAGACTGCTGTGCTAGGTGAATATCCCTCACAAAGATCTGCCAGAGGCTGGGAGAAGAAGGAAGAGACTCCACTGCAGACCAGCTGCAGGAGAGCAAGTAAGACTGCTAGGGGTGGAGCCTGTTGCCAGGGAGATTTACTGTTCTCCCTTCTCCTCCTGTGTGCTAGGTAAATATCCTGCACTCACTGCCAGAAGCGTGAGCCAAAGGGCAAGAGCTAAGGGCTCATTGCTCATGGATCAGAGTCTGTGAACTCCAGGGCAGAGCATCTGGAGGTGGTAAGCATCTGGTAAGCTTTCTAAGGATCCCTAAACAAAGACACCAAACTATGCAGTCAGCCAGCCAGCAGCAAGGTGGGGGCTATCCAGTGTTTTGCACTGAGTGTCACATGTGCCTCTGGGGCATAAGTCATGGGTGTGTCCTTGGTACAAGAACCTCCAGGGAACAGGTCTGCTCCCTTGAAGCCTTGGTTGCCAACCTGGCGAAGCAGAGACAGGCAGAGAGGGACCACACAGAGACTTCTGGGGACTGCAGGTTTCTTCCTATCCTCAGGTGGACAGCTCCCCAGCTGCCAGGGTAAGAATTATCAGGGCTGGAGGATGTCATTCTGGAGAAGAGGGAAACGAGCCCCTGGGAGAACCCTTCTTCAGGGGACGGGCCTGTATCCATTCGCACTAAGGATACTCCTCAGCTGGAGGGTGGTTGGGAGCTTCTTGTAGTGGGCAATTCGATTATCAGGAACATAAAGTGGGGTGTCTGTGACAGATGTGAGAACCGCTTGGTGACCTGCCTGCCTGGTGTGAAGGTTGCGGACATCACATCTCACCTAGATAGGCTGATAGAAAGTGTTGGGGAGGAAGTAGTAGTTGTGGTGCATGGCAGCACCAACAACATGGGGAAATGTAGCTGGGAGGTCCTGGAGACCAAATTTAGGCTGGTAGGTAGGAAAGCCAGGACCCAAATGGTGGCATTCTCAGAAGTGCTGCCTGTTCCACACACAGGGCCAGCTAGGCATGCTGAGATCAGGGGTCTCAATGTGTGGATGAGATGATGATGTCAAGAGGAGGGGTTTAGATTTGTTAGGCACTGGGGAATATTTTGGGACAAGCCAGGCCTGTACAAGAAACTTTGCTTCACTTGAACCAAAATGGAACCAAACTTCTGGTACATAATATTAAAAAGGTGGCAGAGCAGCTTTTAAACTGTTCCCTGGGGGACAGCCGACAGGAGCCAAGGGACATCCAGTTCAGGACCTCATCTCTATGGAATGAGGAGGGGAAGGTTAGAGAACAACAAGGCAGAGACAGAGTAGGAATAGAAAATGGGAGTGGAAGCATGATGGGATGTGATAGCCCATCCACCAAAATGAGAGACTGAAGGGGTAAAGGAGAAAATAAGCAGCCCATCTTGGGGGACTCCGTATACAAGTGCTTTTATGCTAATGCCTGAAGTCTCTAAGCAAAAATGGGGGAACTGGAATGTTTGGTGGCTAGGAAAAACATTGATATAGTGGGAATAACAGAAACATGGTGGAATGCGGAGAACCAGTGGGATACCGCAATCCCGGGCTATAAACTCTATAGGAGGGACAGAGAGGGGCGTGTTGGCAGTAGGGTGGCCATCTATGTTAAAGAAGGGGTGGAATCCAGCAAAGTAGAGATTGAAGGTGGGTCCAACTCCACCATAGAATTGCTGTGGGTTAAATTAGCAGGCCTGAGGAGTGATGTAATATTGGGTGCATGCTATTGTCCTCTGGACAAAAAACTGAAGGGGATCTTGAAATGAGAAAACAGATCAGGGCAGTGTCAAGGAGATACAGGGTTGTAATCATGGGGGACTTCAATTATCCTCACAACAACTGGGTCCATGCTTTGGTCATGACAGAGAGACCGGATTTCTTGACATGCTAAATGACTGTGCCTTAGAACAACTATTCTGGATTTAATATTGTGTGGTATTCAGCACCTGGGTAGAGATGTAAATGTTACTGAGCCTTTGGGGAAGAGTGACCATACTTCAGTTAGTTTCACCATGCATGTAGGGGAAAGAGTGCCAAACAAATCTGACACAAAAATCCTTAACTTCTGAGGAGCAGACTTCCCTCAAATGAGGAAACTAGTTAGAAATAAGTTGAAAGGGAAGGTAAAGAGATTTCCACACAATCTCTCCAAAGTGTGCAGAAGCATTTAAAACAACAGTAATAGAGGCCCAGTGGAAGTGTGTACTGCAAAGGAGGAAGGGTTAGACTAAGTTCAGGAGGTTGCCAGCATGGCTATCAAGCTAAGTTAGAGAGGCTGTACAGGGCTGTACATTTATTTCCTTCCATAAATGGAAGTCTTGCCCAAATGAGGAGAATAAAAAGGAACATAAACTGTGGCAAAAGAAATGTAAGAAGGTGATACGGGAGGCCAAGAAAGAATTTGAGGAACGCATGGCCAGCAGTATTAAGGGGAATAATAGCTGCTTCAAATATGTTAGAAGCAGGAAACCTGCTAGAGAAGTGGTTGGCTTGCTGAACTGTGAGGGAGGGAAAGGGGAGATAAAAGGAGACTTAGAGATGGCAAAGAAATTAAATGAGTTCTTTGCATCTGTCTTCACAGCAGAAGACCTCAGGCAGATACTACTGGCTGAATAGCCACTCTTGACTAAAGAATGTGCAGCGCAATCCACTGGAACAGGCAGGCCAGGAGGCCTGCAATGTATCTAGCACAAGATAGGGGCCCAAAGTGGCTCAGTCAGAGGTAAGGGTAAATTCTTCCCCTTACCCCTGGGTAAGCCCCTGCAGCCCCTATGGGTCTCCTTGGACTTGCACCACCTCAAGAAGTGGTATAAGTTCAAGGAGAGCACAGTGCCTTGAAGCAACTCCGTGCTGCTCGGGATTGGGGGCTAGGATATGGCATATCTGCCAGGTCCCAACCCTGCCCACCCGCCCCTGGGACTGCTCTCCTCCTGCCCCAGAACACCTCCCTCCCACCTCCACCCCGCCTCCGCCCATCCCAGACCCTTGTGTTGGCCGAGCTTGGCCAACTCAAGCCTCCCTGGCTAGGTTGGTGCGAGGACTGGATTCAGCCTCTGTGGGCCAGCGCTCATCCCTGCACTGGCACAGTCGACTCTAGAGTAGATGTAAATGTGCTTTATGGCATGTTTGCAACCCTCCAGGGCTGGCGCAAGGGACTTGAATGGGCCCAAGGGCGAGTTTGGATTGCGTTGTAAATCAGACAGAGATTAAAAGAGAAGACGTTTCAGACCTAATTGACAAATTAAAAATTAGTAAGTCACCAGGCCCAGATGGCATCCACCCAAGAGTTATAAAGGAACTGAAGAATGAAGTAGCCAATCTTTTGACTAAAATATGCATCTTGTCCCTTAAATGGCCACTGTGCCAGAGAATTGGAAGATAGCAAATGTTATGCAAATGTCAAAAAAGGAAGGAGAGGGGACCTGGGAGACCATAAGCTGTTCAGCTTAACGTCTGTTCCAGGTAAGATGGTGGAAGGCCTCATCAAAGATAAAATCTTAAAACACATAGACGAACAAGCCTTGCTGAAGGAGAATCAGTATGGCTTCTGTAAAGATAAGTCTTGCCTCACAAACCTTTTAGAATTCTCTGAAAATGTCAACAGGAATGTGGATGCAGGAGAACCTGTGGATATTATATATCTGGACTTTCAGAAGGCATTTGACATCGTCCCTCACCAAAGGTTGCTGAGGAAATTCCACAGTCAGGGAATTAGAGGAGAGGTTCTCTCATGGATTAGGAACTGGTTGAGGACCAGGAAGCCAAGAGTGGGTGTCAATGGGCAATTTTCACAATTGAAATTGAGAGGTGAAAAGTGTTGTGCCCCAAGGATCTGTCCTGGGAGCAGTGCTTTTCAACCACTTCATAAATGACCTGGAGACAGGGGTGAGCAGTGAGCTGGTCAAGTTTGCAGATGACAGCAAACTTTTCTGAGTGGTGAAGACGAGGAGTGATTGTGAAACGCTCCAGAAGGATTTCTCCAAACTGGGACAATGGGCAGCAAAATGGCAGATGCTTTTCAAATGTAAATATAAAGTCATGCACATTGGGGCAAAGATTCAAAATTTTACATATAGGCTAATGGGTTCTGAGCTGTCTGTGACAGATCAGGAGAGAGACCTTGGGGTGGTGGTGGACAGGTTGATGAAAGTGTCGACTCAATGTGCGGCGGCAGTAAAGAAGGCCAATTCTATGCTTGGGATCATTAGAAAAGGTATTGAGAACAAAACAACTAATATTATAATGCCGTTGTACAAATTGATGGTAAGGCCACACCTGGAGTATTGCGTCCAGTTCTGGTCGCCACATCTCAAAAAAGACATAGTGGAAATGGAAAAGGAGCAGAAGAGAGCGACTAAGATGATTACTGGGCTGGGGCACCTCCCTTACGAGAAAAGGCTATAGCGTTTGGGGCTCTTCAGTCTAGAAAAGAGGTGCCTGAGGGGAGACATGACTAAGGATGTAATCCTAACTACACTTTCCTGAGAGTAAGCCCCACTGAACAAAATAGGACTTACTTCTGAGTAGACCTGGCTAGGATTGTGCCCTAAGACATACAAAATTATGTAGGGGATGGGTAGAGTGGACAGGGAGACGCTCTTTTCCCTCTCACATGACACCAGAACCAGGGAACATCCACTAAAATCGAGTGTTGGGAGAGTTAGGACAGACAAAAGAAAAATATTTCTTTACCCAGTGTGTAATTAGTTTGTGGATCTCCTTGCCACAGAAAGTGGTGATGGCATCTGGCCTAGATGCCTTTAAAAGGGGATTGGACAAATTTCTGGAGGAAAAATCCTCATGGGTTACAAGTCATGATAGGTATGTGTAAGCTCCTGATTTTAGAAGTAGGCTACCTCAGAATTCCAGGTGCAGGGGAGGACACTAGTATACAGGTTGTGTCTTGTTGTCTTGTGTGCTCCCTGAGGCAGCTGGTGAGCCACTGTGAGATACAGGAAGCTGGACTAGATGGGCCTTTGGCCTGATCCAGCAAGGTTCTTCTTATGTTCTTCAGCACTAGTAATCTCTACAGTATAATTTCTGTTCTTATCTAAAGGTGGCACCGTATAACTGCAGAAGCATCGCCCTGCTGTGTAGGCAGAGCTTCTTTAATTTTTGCTGCTGTTGGATGTAGTGTAGTCTGTGGATTAGCACAGAACTTTGAAAAGGGGAGAAGGAGAAGAAAGTGGAAGAGGAAAGTCATTTCAGAGGTAGGTTTTGAAAATGAAAATAAGTCAGATGAGGGATGGAACTGGTGGCGCAGCTCACAAGCCCCCCCAAAACCAAACAGATATTGAAGATCCAAGAAGATAATGAACAAGGAAAAAAAAGTTGGCCCTCTCAGCAGCAACAAGAATATGTATATATTTGCCTGAAGATAACATCCGAAAGTCGCCAGTTTGAGGCCACCAGCACTGTGAACAGCAAGACCTTGAAGCAGCTGACAAGCCTAGCCGAGTTATGCCGAGTTATTCCACCTACTTTGGCCGCTGTCAGCCTATGTGGGAGGAAAATGGAAGCCAGAATGTGATACCAGATCATAAAAGATCCATCTGAAATGTTGTGGTTCTTGAAAGACAGAACCTTCTTCAACTGTAAAAATCCCTATTGGGATTTAGTATAGCCAGCCTATGTAGACTGCCTTGAATTAAAGTCTGAGGAGAAATCTGACGACCAAGAAAGGTGGTATATAAATACCTGTATTAATAATAAATATTATATTGCAGTGTTACTCAAGCTGTGGGTTAGAACCCACTAGGTGGGTCAATTTCAGGTGGGCCCCCATTCATTTCAATATTTTATTTTTAATATATTAGACTTGATGCTACCATAGTATGTGACTGCATTTGGGGACATGTTACAGATCTGTACTTTTAACAGGTTACTATTTATATGCTTTTAACAATGACAGTCAATGGGACTTACTCCTGGGTAAGTGTGGGAAGGACTGCAGCCTAGGATTGTTAGAACTCTTCCTGCTTTATGATGTCACTTCTGGTCATGACATCACTTCCAGTGGCTGCTAACAGATTGCCAGTCTAAAAAGTGGATCCTGGTAGTAAAAGTTTGAGAACCACTGAGGTATTGTATGAAAAGTCCATTTGGTGATTTTCAGTGGGATCATTAAAGCACTTTGAAAGTGGGCTGACCCTGCTTCCAGTGGCTTCCATAAAAAAGTGACCGCTCTTTGACCACATCAGGTTTATCCAGACTGCTTGGTCTTGATGTTCAGAGGAGAGTTTGGCCGTGCTTGCAAAAACTCGAGACAGGCACATGCAACCACTAGCACTTGGTTTGGGTGGTTTTTTCTCTGCTTGCCTCTCCTGTGAGAGATCCATCTGTGTTTTCCACGGGAGCAGCTTTCTCCATGACTGCTTTGGTCCCAGGAATCTTGGCACAACACAGCCTGGCCCAAACCTCATGATGTCTTTTGAAGATTTGGAAAGAGGAGAGGCTTTCAATCCTAAGGCCTTCCTGGGCCACGCCTTCCTGGGAGTAAGCCCCAGTGACTCTAATGGGACTGACTTCCGAGTAGACATGCACAGGACTGGGCTGGAAAACCACCTATATGCAGGACGACAGGAAAGGGCCAGCTTCCCGTTCACGCTCTGGAGCTGCCTTCCCCCCTTCCTCCTCGGAGGCACGTGGCAGGAAGTGTCGCTCTGCGGGGCACTGCGCTTTGCGGAGCTCCGCCACTCCTGCTGTTGCGCCCCGCGCCTCCTCCTGTGCGCCCACGGCGGACACTGTCCCAGGGTCACAAGCGTGCCCGCGGCCGCTCCCCCAGTGACTTCATGCCCGCGCGCACAGCAGCTGCCCCTGCAGTGGCTCAGCTGCGGGCGAGGCGGCGACTGTGGGAGGAATTCAGCAGGCGGCGCTGCCTCCTGCTGAAACCTGCGGGCGGCCCGAGAGGCGTCAGAGAAAGCCGGGCGGGTCTCCTCCGTTCCTCCGCCCCCTTCGGGAGAGGACTGGGCCCGGCTCAGCGGCCTAGCAGCGGCGGCAGCGCTCTTCCCTTCCCTGTAACGCGCCACAGACACGTGTGTATGTGCGCGCTCGCGGAGCCTTCGCGGGGACCGGGAGAACCCCGGCTGGTGAGTGGGGGGCGGGCAGATCTGGGGTGCTGGAAGGCTGGTGCCCAGCCGGGGTGGGAGGGAGAGCAGAGCTGCCCGGGACTGGGTGAGTCTCGGGGCTCCTGGACAAGCAGGTTGGCCTGCCTCACTGCGCGTAAAGGCGCCCCCTTCTCCTCCCGCCCTGTTATCTCCGTGTGAGGCTGCAATGCTATCTACACTTACCTGGGAGTAAGCCCCATTGACGTGATGGGACTGACTTCTGAGTAGACAGGCATAGGATTTGGCTCTGAGACTACAATCCTATCCACACTTACCTGGCAGTAAGCCCCCTTGATTATAATGGGGCTTACTTCTGAGTAGACAGGCATAGGATCGGGCTCTGGGGCTGCAAGCCTATCCACACTTTGGTGGGAGTAAGTCTCATTGCCTATCAAGGGACTGATTCCTGAGTAGACAGGCATCAGATTGGATTCTGGGGCTACAATCCTATCCACACTTACCTGGGAGTAAGCCCCATTGACTATAACGGGACTGACTTCTGAGTAGACAGGCATAGGATTGGGCCCTGACTCCTTTCGGCTGTGGTGACCTGGGCAGGCTGCTGCAGACCGTGCAGTCGAGACGCCCTTCTTGCGGTTCTTCTAGCCAGGCCTGCGGGTCAGGCTCCGAATTGAGGAGGGTGGCAAGGACTGCACTCGCCCAGGGAGCAGGCCCTGGACGAGATCTTCTGAGCAAGCAGAGGGGTATGGCTGCCCTTGGCATCAGCGTGGTGTCTGCTGTGCTGGGGCTCCCTGGAGGCTGCTATTGCTGACAGGGGCACCATCGCCCAGGAGGGAAAGAAACACTTCTGCTCCCCATGTGTGGCGGTGATTCTGCCTGGGTTGCCATCCGAGTCTGAAGCTAGTTGTGTCGAATTCTGCCGGGGGAGGAAGGAGGCCTATATTTCCTGCTTCTGTTGCTGTAATCAAGACCAGAGGGTGCCAGAGCATTTGGGCCCTTAAAGGTGAGCTAGAATGAGGATAAAGGACATCATTCTCTTCTACTTCCTGGCCTGCTGGTCCTGCCCCTCTCCTTGCCCCCCTCCTAGCCAAGCCCTCTGTCCCTTTTGACACACTAGCTGAGAAGGAAGCACCACTGCGTTTACTCATCTCCGCATGGACTGCTCAGGAAATATTGACCTGAGTGTTCGTGGCTGTACCTTGTACCTGAGAAGCTTGTTTTCAAACACACATTGGTGGTGTCCCCCCTTAATGATTCGGCGTTGCTGACTTGCTCTTCGGTCCTAGGGATGCACAGGCAATGCTGCACACACAGGCATGCACATGCACACACTGCCCCCCCCCCCCGCCACATTCCTTTTCCTGTGTGTTGCTTGTGTCCTTGCTTCTGGGCTAGATGCTGCTGTGGCAGAAGTCACAGTCCTACCTCACAAAGGAAGGTTTGTCTCAAATGTGCAGAGCAGTTCTCCACCCAGGTTACAAGCTTAGTTTGTATCTCCCTGATCCTACTGGACTGTTAGATATTTGCTGAGGGAGTTGTTACTGGGAGCCAAAATTTCTCAGAACTCTTTCAAGGAGTAGCCAGGCAAAGTGCATGTCCACACTGCCAGATGTAGGCTGGAACCAGGAATTAAGGACTCTTGCTCAGGACCCATTTTCTCTTATCAGCCAGAAGCTTTTAAAGTGTGAATACCCTTTCTTTATGTGCTGCTGCTAACCTGCCTACCTGAAGATGTGTTAAATCTCACGTCTCTGAATTAAAGGCTGGTTATGTATGCTGTGTTCCAAAGCAAGCTACCTTGTGGCTTGGATTGCACCAGAATGCAGAGCAAAACTGAAATGCATAGTTGCACTTTTGTAAACTGATACTCTGTTAGTTTATTTAATGTATTTTTACCCCACCTTCCCCCCCAGAGCTTATGAAGACCTTGTTTGCTAGAGGTCAATATAAACACTGCTCCAACAAACCTCTTGTGCAGACATGTTTGCTTTTCTTCTAGAGACTTCTCACTGTGTTGGGGATATGGAACATAGTTGAACCAGCAGAATGAGGAATGCTAAAAGATGTATTAAGATGTGTAAAAACTTGCAAAGACTGTAGTTGAGTTGCCCAAATCAGGCTTTCATGGCCTGCAATGTTTCATATTTAGATGTATATGTTATGTAATTTTTGTTTCACTTATGAAAATATTTGTCATGACTTTTAAAGTTTCTAGCCCTTATGATAAGAGAAGTTGGAAGTATGGGGAACGCTATTTTAATTGCTGCAAAAGCAGCAAGATCTCCTGGGAATTCTAATGGTGGTTAGGAGGCAGGAGTTGTATGCTGCTCTAATGAATTTCTACTAAAGATTCCACAATTTGCAATTGAAATACATTGGAAGCACTGACATACTCACTTGTAACTTAATAAATTCTGAATATAGAACTTGCAACTGTGTTGCAGATTGTTGGGTAAATGTAGACTTTCTGGTAACAATGTTGTTGAAATCAAAACCATGGTTATGACTTTGAATTTCCTTTTTAAGTCACTTGGCCGTCTTAACCTTTTAGATCTTTTTTTTTTTCTTGCAGCTTTGCCTTGCAGACACAGTTCCCTTGCTAGCAGGGCAGCTCTTGCCACCACAAGGTGATGCACCATGCCCATAGTGGACAAGCTAAAAGAAGCCCTAAAGCCTGGGCGAAAAGACTCTTATGATGATGGGGATCTGGGCAAGCTGTTGGCTGCTTCTGCCAAGAAGATACTGTTGCAGAAGATTGAGTTTGAACCAGCCTCCAGAAGCTTTTCCTACCAGTTAGAGACCCTCAAGAGCAAATATGTGTTGCTGAACCCAAAAACAGAAAATCTTAGTCGGCACAAGAGTTCTGAGGAAGGCTCCATCCGGAAGCAAGGTGCCTTACGTGCTGTACTCATTTCCGGGGGGCTAGTTTTCTTCTTGCTGTGTCTGACCTTGCTGTCTCCTTTTCACTGACAGGCAGCGAGCATGTCCTGGGAAGCGATGGGGTGCCAGCCCCACAGAAGGTCCTCTTTCCCATGGAACGTCTTTCCCTAAAGTGGGAGCAGGTGTACCGTGTCGGAGCAGGCCTCCACAACCTGGGCAATACTTGTTTCCTTAACTCCACCTTGCAGTGTCTGACATACACTCCACCTCTTGCCAATTATCTGCTTTCCAAGGAGCACAGTCGTAGTTGTGAGTGCAGCATTGGACATTTGGGGTGTTCTCTTCTGTACTGAATGGCTGATGCTCCAGGCTGTTGTGGAGCACACAGATGGACCAAGTTCAAACATTTTCCTAAACTATGGTTTATCTGAGTCTCATGAGCCTCAGATTTGCAATACAAACTGAAACTGTAAGTTGCAAATTTTGTTGCCTCATGTGCAAGCTATGAGCTTGTAATAATAACACTCAACCATGGTTTAATGTGATGTTTGAATGTGGGTATGTTTTCCCACAGCATTTTGGAGAGCAAAGGCTGTAGCAATTCCATGCTCTGCACCTTAGTGCTACTCTTCTAAGATTTGATCGTTTGGGACCTGGAACAAGAATGCATAACAAACTATAATAATAAAAGACAGTAACATAGAGCTTAAGAGACTGACAGCACGATCCTACATAAGTGTTTGGCCGGCACAAATCCCTTGCGCTGGCCTGGGAGTGTTGTGAACGTGCCATAAAGCACGTTCACTACTATGGATTCGGGGAGGCCGGCACAAGGGCATGCACTGGCATCTCCATACCATATCCCCACCACACAGGGATAAGTTCACAGCAGCCTGGGGAGGCCAGTGCGGGAGGTTGGGGAGGGCGTTTTGCAGTGGGGAAAGGACAGGAAGACTGGGTTCAGGAGGGGGTGGAACCAGCCCCTGAAAATTAGGCTAGATCCTAATGCCCCTTCTGAACAACCCAGCATTACACCAGGCTGCTTGAATCTGCACCAGTGATTTTGCTGGTGCAGATACAAGTAACCCTATTGCTGTGGCTGAATAATTACTCGGGGGAAGGGGACATAAGTCCCCTTACTCTGAGTTGCACTCCATTCACCTTCGAACCTGCACTGGATACAGCACAGACTAGTTGGGCTGCTTGTTCCAGCACAGATTTGGATTGAGCTGTGAGCCATGGATTGAGGGACGTCCTCGGTTCAAATTTTGCTTCTCTAATGCACTTGCCAGATGCTTTAGTCAAGCTACGTTCTCTCTACTCAGTGTCCCCTTCCCCAAATCTACTCTATGCAAATACAGTACTAATAGTGTCGGTTTTCAAACTCTCTAGGAATTTGAACCACTCTAAGTCATTGCTGGGGCAGGGGGGAGGCAGTGGGGGCAGGGGGAAGGCAGTGACGCGATCCCCAGGATCACGCTGCTCGGGGCTGCAGGGGCTTGGCTGTACTTACCAGAGCCTCCTGGGGGCGCTGGGAGCCCTGCGCAACTGTATGCAGGGCTCCCCAATGCTTCAAAAGTGAAAGTGGAGAGATCACGCTCCACTTCTGGTTTAGCGGAGGCGGAGCGTGGTCACTCCACTTTCGCTTCTAAAGCCGTGGGAAGCCCTGCAGACAGTCGCACAGGGCACTCCGCACCCCTGGGAGGCTGCAGGAGGCTCTGATAAGTACAGCCAAACCCCTGCAGCCCCCTGAGTGGCACGGTCCTGGTGATCATGTCACTACCTCCTCCCTGCTTCCTGGCTACCCCCGCCCCTTAACGGGAAAGAGGCCAGGGGCCCTCAGGCTGAGGTGTCCTGATGCCCCAGTTTGAAAAGCCCTGCCTTATAGGGTGATTGTAAAGATTACAAGATAATATATGCAAAGAACTTTGAACATCTCACAGCACAAATATTAATATAACTCTTCAGTGAAGCCCTTCCAAATCTTCTTGTATAAGAAAATCAGGCACTACCTCATGTTTCAAATGCTCAGTCTTCTCACAACTAAGAAGGATCCTCTTCTGTTGCACTATAACCCAACATGTTTTGAGATAGTAGGTAGGACTTAAATGATACAGCATTATTCAGCACTTGTTTTCATGTTGTGGAAGTCCTGGAGCAATACTTTCGGCAAGAGTAGTTGCACTGTACCCAGCTGCATAGGGGTGAAATTCTGCTTGTCAGATTAGGGAGATGAAAAGGGCAGAGCATGTGCATGTGCAGTGCATCCTGACCCTCCACAAATAACAATCTGCAGCTGCTTTAAAGGCCTGTGAACTCATCCTTGCATTAAAGGGCTGGTGGCCTGTGCCAATGATGGCAAAGAATCAGAGCCAGCACTTGGTTGCATGAGAATTGGTCATCTAAGAACTCATCCTATTAGTAGTGCTTACTCTTCATTGAGAGAGTGGGCCTTCATGATTATGTTGCGTGGCAGAAAGTTATCCCTGCAACTAGTGATATGTTGGAGATATTTGGATAAGAGCAAAGATTGTTTTGCACTAGAAGTTTTCTCATCTGCATAATTAGCAACATCACTGTGTTTAGCCTGCTGGACTGCTCAGCAGAAAGTGTCACATTTCAGGTGCTCTGGTTTGTGAGGAAAAGGAACTCAGGAGGTGGCTGTGATAGGGTTGGAGAGCTATTCAATTGACCACCATGGCCACAATATAAACTTCAGCAAGGTGAAAGATTCCTGTATGGGAAAGCAGATATAAGCACAGCTTTTGCATTTGTGAGAACACACCTCCAGTCAAAAAAGGGCATAATCCTTGTTTCATATTCTGCTTTCCTCTGCAGAAGCAGTTCAAGAAAAACAACAACACTGCAATAAGCAGTAAAATAATACATAACAGTAGCTGCTTTGGGTCCCTTTGGGGAAAAAAGGCAGGATAAAAATACCGTAAATAAATTTATAGTGCTTTCTGGTGTGCAAAGTGCTTCACATGTAGTACTCTTGATGTTGTCCTTGCATCAACCCTGTAAGTTAAGTAGTATTTTTCCTATATTGTGACTGGGGCTGGGAAGGAGTAGCTTGCCTAAGGTTATCTTGTAAGAATTCAGAGGCAAGATAAATTACAAGAACAAAACAAAGAATATAACAGTTTTGTTGACTTGTGATAGATGTGCAACTGCTGATGGAGATTTCTAGTAAGTAGATAAAGTAAATAAATAAGTAAATAACAAATAAATGTTAAATAAAGTAGGGCTGCAATCCTATCCACACTTACCTGGGAGTAAGCCCCATTGACTATAATAGACTTACTACTGAGTAGACATGCATAGGATTGGGCTCTAAATCAAGAGTAATACTTGATAGTCATACTAAAGATGACAGAAGACATGTCTTTTGTCATCTTTAGGCAGGGAAATTATGTTGTATTGGTTGGCCAAATGTCTTCTGCTAGGCTGAGCAGGACAACAGTGCAATCCTCTGTAGGTTGTTCTGCCACATCAGTTTTTGATACAGTGCGAGTCTCTGAAGGGTGAGAGTTCATGCCTGATTTCTTCTCTTCTAGGCCACCAGGGAGGTTTCTGCATGATGTGTATTATGCAGAATCACATGATACAGGCTTTCGCCAACAGTGGTAATGCCATCAAGCCAGTGTCCTTTATCAGAGACCTTAAAAGTAAGCAGAAGAAGGAACTTTGTTTGGGGCTGAATGGTGGCATGAGAGGGAGGGTAGTTGAAGACCCTTGGGTTGGCCATAGTGGTGGTGTCTTGTGTTTGTATGTATTGTGTATTGTACTTTGCATGGTCTGGAATGATGACTTTATTGACCTTGTCTGAGGTTTTTAGACCTCATAGCTGTAGAGGGATGTTTGAAGACATGACAGCAGTATGTGTGTGAAAGTCACAACCTAGAGATATTTGGATGTTGTTTTTCTTTCAGCCGTTCACTTTCTGTCTAGAAATATCTCAGAACAGACAAAAATGAGATTAGAATGTGCTATTAGCCCTAGTGATTATAATTGTACTTAGTTATGCTGAGTGGAGAATTAGAATTTCCTTGCTGCAGAATCTTGCTGCAGTTTATATGAAGGGGTTTCTGATCCTTTTGAGCTTCAGAGAAGAGAGTGGATGATAATGCAGTTAGCCAATGGTGTGGGATCTATGCGGAGGAGCATAAGAAAAAAAATGAGACTGTTATCTTCTTCACCTGACAGAGATTGCTCGACACTTCCGTTTTGGCAGTCAGGAGGATGCTCATGAGTTCTTGCGCTATACGATTGATGCCATGCAGAAGGCCTGCCTCAATGGTTTTACAAAGTAGGTACACTTCCTGTCTCTGTGGTTAGGAGGAACTAATATCTAGACTGAAGGAATGGATAGATTTATGCAACTTATATTCCCCCCCCCCCACCTCCATGCAGGGAGGTTAATGAAAGCATGAACACTCGCATGCCCTTGCATAGAATACAGGCAAGGGATCCTGTGCATTCTCAGTAAACAGCTATTCAACTGCTGGCAGTCATCTCTTTTACTTCGAGAAAAAAGAGCCTGTGCACTAAACAAGCAGCCTTATCAAGGGAGGAAGGCCCTTGCCCTGGATTCTTAGATTGCTCCTGTGTCCAAGCATTTGTGTGTAACTGTACTAAAGTCATTCAGTTGGCTTCAGAAGTTTGTTATTTTTGTCAACACTGGCACTTGTCTCTCCAGGCTCGATCGTCAGACTCAGGCTACTACATTGGTGCATCAGATCTTTGGTGGCTATCTTCGATCTCGTGGTGAGTGAACCTGCTGATTATTGTTTATATTTATCTAGCACTGTTCCTCTAAGGAGCTCAAACCTGTGATGTAAGCTAGGCTGAGAGATAGTGGCTGACCCAATGTCACCTGATAAACTTCATGGCTGAGTGGGGATTTGAACCCAAGTTTTCCTAATCGTAGTCCAACCATTGCACCGTACTGGCTATGCAGGTATTCTTGAGGATATTAGTTGAATCAGAACCTGGTTATTTTTATTCTTTGATTAGGATCTGTTGGATTGGTCATGTTACCACCCTATGCACTTTGATTAAGTCTAGCGATAATACCTCAGCTCCAGGGTAGATGGACTCCAGAGTAGCTCCAGAGTACCAGAGCTCCATTGATCAGCTAGAGTTCTGCAGGGCTAACTGGACATTCATCTGCAGGTTCCTGCTCTCCAAATACCACAAGAGTTTCCTGCTGTCTTCTTCTGTCCTCTATTGAGTTAGTAAAGGGGATAGTGGAACAACTGCTGATTTTCCTGGATTTGAGAGAGAAGTGTGGCTTCCATACTGCTATGAAATGTGTCATTGGAAGATAGCTTTGACACAAAAATAGCTTTGGGTCATTGAAAGATAGCTTTGACATGCATTCTGCTTTCTTTGCAGTGAAGTGCTCCATGTGCAAGAGTGTTTCAGACACTTATGACCCCTACCTGGACGTGGCTTTGGAGATCAGGGTATGCCCCAATTATTCAACTGGTGCAACTGCTTTTTTTTAAAGTTTCAGATCTAGAGGACAACACAACCTGGTAGTGAGGAAAAAATCTCAAACATGCATACAGTTTGCAGGTTTGTAAATATGAATCCCATTCATCACCATGGAGGTTTGGAATATAATTTTTAGAAGTTTAGAGTCTAGAAGCCAAGAATTACATTCAGCTTCTTAAGAGTAACTGATTATGGGACTAATACTTTTGAGAGAAGGTTTTTTCAGTGTTACCATTCCCCTGTAGTAGGAGGGTGCTTCCATCTCTCTAGGAAAAGAGAGACAGCTGCACATGCCACGACATCCAAACTAGATTATCAAAAACTGGGAGAAAGGGATTGGATGAGACAGTTAAGACCATTCTAAAGGATTGGGATGTGTCCTCTCAGAGGAGAGCCTAACTCTTTCTCATGATTTACTTTGCAGAGGATAGTATTTGCCTATTGGCTAGAGCAGCCATTTTCAACCACTGTGCCATAGCACACTGGTGTGCCGTGAATGGTCTGCAGGTGTGCCACAGGAGTTTTGGGAAGGGTCATTTATTAGTAGGGCCATTGGGAGATGTGAGTCCTCCACCAACAGCATGGTGTGCCTTGTCAATTTTCAAAAAAATTGATGGTATGCCTTGACAATTTCGGTACCTTGTCAGTGTGCCATGAGACGAAGAAGGTTGAAAATCACTGGGCTAGAGGGTAATGGTCACCTGGGAGTGGGCAACTTGGGATACTGTATGAGACTGTTCTCTCACTGGTTGTGGGATCATGTAGGAGGCTCTTCTGCACTTACCTTTTCTTTCTTTTATTACAGCAAGCTGCTAACATTGTGCGTGCATTAGAGTTGTTTGTAAAGGCAGATGTGCTGAGTGGGGAGAATGCCTACATGTGTGCCAAGTGAGTTCCCTCTTCATACCTGTTCCTATCCCTTCCCTCCCTGAACAATTATGCCATCTAAACCAGTGTTTCTCAACCAGTGGTACAGGTATCGCTAGTGGTACTTGAGGTGTTGTCTGTGGTACTTGCAGGATCGCTGGACACCTGAGGCCCAGCAGCAAGACACACCAAACACTGGTAGGAGGCTCCAAAGTATGCTTTTTCCATACTTGATAAAGCCCTCCTATCCACCCTGAGCCTCTTACTGGTGTTTGTCACATTTAATCTGGTCTCCCAACCCAGAAGTAACTAGCAGTAATGTCATCGCCAGTTATTTCCAGTGGTATTTTGAAAAGGTGGACTGTGTGAAGTTGTACAAATGGTTGGCAACCTTCAGTCTCGAAAGACTATGGTATAAGCCTACAGCCCCTGGTATTCCCAGGCGGTCTCCCATCCAAGTACTAACCAGGCCTGACCCTGCTTAGCTTCCGAGATCAGCGGAGGACAAATGTTGAGAAACATTGATATAAACTGAACAAATTCTTAGCATGGAACCTCTGATTTAGAAGGCCAGACAGGTCTGTACTGCTTCAGTGAATGCTGATTTGTTGAAAGCACACTATAGCAAAGGAAGTGGGAGGTGGAGGCAGGTTCACCTAACCACATGCAGATTTGATAAGAAGGGGGGAGTAAAGGAGAAGGAGGGGAAATGGCATGTTCCTGCAGAGTGTATGTTGTATTTGGTACACCCATTTTCTACCTGAAGCCACACCATTTCCCAAAATATCTAAAGACTGTGGTGCAGATGACTAGCTTGAGCACTGGAGAGGAGCCCTTTCACCAGTTCTCTCAAGGTGACACGTATGGAGTGCAATTGTGCAGGGAATGGGCACAATATCCCTCTGATCACAGCAAGGATGCAGTGTTCTGAATGAATTCTGCTTATTGAGTATGTGTGTACAGCGTTGCGTTTTTCTCTGCTTCCTGTAGGTGCAAAAAGAAGGTGCCAGCCACCAAGCGCTTCACCATTCACCGAGCGTCTAACGTACTCACAATCTCACTGAAGCGCTTTGCCAACTTCAGTGGGGGCAAGATTACCAAGGTGTGGAAATCTGTGTGATGGGAGGGTGGGTGTACTGCTTCCCTTTCATAAAGAAAGGAGGAGGAACACAAATGGCTAGTGTTCTGATCTTGCAGCAAACCTCTTAGAGTGAATACTTTTATGGCCTTGTAGAAACTAAGCGAAATCTTGGCAGATTGCCTATCTAAGGACCATTTAGGTTCACTCTTTTCCAAGTTACGGTTGGCAACCTTCAGTCTCGAAAGACTATGGTATAAGCCTACAGCACCCGGTATTCCCAGGCAGTCTCCCATCCAAGTACTA
This sequence comes from Tiliqua scincoides, assembly GCF_035046505.1. Classification (NCBI taxonomy): domain Eukaryota; kingdom Metazoa; phylum Chordata; class Lepidosauria; order Squamata; family Scincidae; genus Tiliqua; species Tiliqua scincoides. Next base: position 152,081,184 of record NC_089822.1, read on the forward strand.
ACCAGGCCTGACCCTGCTTAGCTTCAAAGATCAGATGAGATTAGGAATGTGCAGGGTAACATACCTATGCATTCACCAGAGAGAGAGAGAGAGTGAGTGAGTAGGATGGGGCAGATTACAAATGCATTTATTTTCCCTTGCAGGATGTGGGTTATCCTGAGTTCCTCAACATCCGTCCCTATATGTCACAGAGTAATGGTGACCCTGTCATGTATGGCCTCTATGCTGTGCTTGTACATTCAGGGTACAGCTGCCATGCAGGGCATTACTACTGCTATGTCAAGGTAAGGACTCTTCCTTTTGGCAGTTGGCAAAGATGGCAGCAGGATAGTATTTTTAGCACTGGGAGAGATGCTTTGCATCCAAGGCATTCAATTCAATCAGGGTTCAATTATGAAAAAAATAGATAATTTGCAGAATATTTTGCTGTTTTTTTATACCACATTCCATCCAAAGACCCAAAGCAGTGAATAAGAAAAATATGATAAAATTCATTACAAACCAATAAAGTGTTAAACAGTTTTAAAAAAAATACAGATACACTATCCCAGCAAAACAAATTAAACCAGCTTGTGACAAACTGTAAAAGCAGTATCCCCCTCAGCACTCTCCAAAGGCCCAGATAAACAAAAATTGCATTTATGCAGCTTTTATGGACTGTGTCCAAAACGAAGATTTGGCTGTAAGTAACAGCAGGCATCTGTGTGTGTGTGTGGGGGGGGGGGGAATGCGCTTTCTGTTTTCTTGCAGTATAAGAATTGTCATGCTGTGTCCAACCAGTGATCAAGTTCAGTATTTATATTTAACAATAGTAGCCATCCAGATGTCACAGGGGAAGTTCATGAGCAGGGCGAGATGGCATTATCCATCTCCTGAGGTTATTCTCCAACATACTTTGGTATTAAGCTGTTTGTGAACATGGATGTTGCATTTGTGGCTGTTACGGCTTGCAGCCACAGATAGACCTATCCTTCATGAATTTATCTAATCTCCTTTTAATGACATTTATGCTAGCCTTTGAAGTGCTTCAGTATTTTTTTTTTTCTTGCCCATCTGTCCTGGGGGAGATGGTTACAAATCCTTTCCTCTTCCCATTTTTAGGCTAGTAATGGGCAATGGTACCAGATGAACGACTCCCTAGTACATTCAAGCAACATCAAAGTTGTTCTTAATCAACAGGCTTACGTACTCTTCTATCTTAGGTAAGTGAGGTGTCTATGGCAGCTTTCTTCCTGCTCACTGCACCTGTTCCTTGGAGTGTCAGGCCAGAGACATGTGGCCATTCTGCTGACAAAGGGGGGTTTGGGAGAGCCCTTTTGAAGATGAAGGGCATGGCTTAATGATGTGCTGTCATAACAGCATGGCTTCTATTGCAAGTCTGTACAGCTGCATAGGAAGAGTGTGGCTGGCAAGGCACTCATACATGTCACTGTTGACAACGGACATTGATTCACATAGTACCTACAGTATCTGAACAAATTCAGTGTTCTTATGTAATCAGATCTTTTCAATCTCAGAGTTGCTTGTTGATGTTCTTCAGCTAACTAGATTTTTTTAAAGAGGAATCTATCATCTGTTTTTTTTTTGTCCTCTTTGAGGATTCCAAGCACCCAAAAGAATTCAGAGGGACCTGTTTCCAAAAGCAGTTGCCCTGTGCCCAACCGAGCAAGCATTGTCTCCGACCATATGAAGAGAAGCACGACCAATGGCACCCTTGCATCACCGTTGATAAGCAAAGTGAGTATCTGCATGGCTAAACAGGCTACCCACTAACCAGACCTGGCTGATATCGGGGCTGTGCGTACTTCAGACACACCTTTTTGCACCCATGTAATCCAGGTTCTTTCTTGAGAAAAGGCAAATTCCTGTGACCTGTGTAACAACTTGAGCGAGGGCACTGAAGCTCCGTTCCCAACTACTGAAAATCTTAGGCCTCGTCTGTACTTGCAGTGGAATGGTGCAATAAGTGTCTCGAGACTGACAGGAGAGATTACGTTTTTGAATACCCCCTGACATAAAAACACAAAGTGTCTTTGCCTGCAGAAACTGGCACAGCAGTGACTAGGCTGGGCCAACATTACAAAATGCAACACTCCTGCAATCTGAAGTGGTGCAGTCATTCTTCCATCTCGTTCTCTCATGTAGATAGATCGGGCCTTATTCAGCCACTTTGCTCTACTGAAATTTCAACCTGGGTAGTTCACACACTTTGAAGCATATCTTTCCAATCATAAGGGCAGGAAATGTTTTATTAATGAGAACTGAGATTCTCGGGAAGCTGTGTTCTACAGCCTCTTCCGCATTTTTGCGGTATGCAGCATGCTTACAGCCCTAGCTTGGGTCATGTTGTATAGACTGTATCATAAATAGGTTGGTGGAAATTGTGTTCTGTAAACTATCTATGGGTGGGGTAGTCTTCCCAGTTTGGTAGCAGCCACAACATTCTGAGAATCTTGAGTCTTCCATGGATATATATATATATATATTTTCTCTCTCAGCATGTTTGTGAACAAAGATCTTGGCAGTTTCATTTAGCTGTAATGGGTTAGCACAGGTGTTCCAGTAACTGGAGCATCTTGGTACTTGTATTTGGTGTTGCTAATTCTCACTAAGATGTTAAACTCTTTCTGGACTGTACCACTTCACTACAGGTGGGACATGATTGAATATTCTTCCATGTTGTTTCCCATGTGAGGGAGAAGGATTCCAGCCCGTTTGTGTCCCTGATGTGGTTGCTGTCTGTGTGTAGGAGTGTCCTTGGGTGGGTGAGAGGACTCCATGCAGACCCTTGCCTGAAGTGATAATTGTGAAGCACAGTTTTGCCACTTCATCTGCTACTTATGAGAACTAGGCCAGAAAGACCAGACTCTAATTGTAGTACCCAGCAGTCTCATTTCACTCCTTTCAAGCCGAATCTTGACAAGGATAGGATAATGTGTAAGGCAGCTTCCTTTAGTGCCTCCTGCAGGAAGAAACCTGGCCACAATCCATTTTTCATTTTGTAGTGTTAGTTTGTGTTTGTGATGTTTGTGTGAGAATGAGATGGCTGGTTTTGAGTGTGTAGTGAACTTATTATGCAAGAGCAGTACTTCTGTGCACTGTTGGCTCTTCTTGTCTTGCTCCAATGCCCTTACTTTTTTCCTCCACAGAGGCAAGTTGTGACTCAGGTCAAGAAGACTTCAGAAACTGAGGAACCTGGTGTCCCTGTGCCCCGCAGCTCCTTTTCTTCCAAGCCTCAGAATGGGATGCTGCCTCCTGCTAAACTTATTCCCACCTCGGGGTTCTTGTCTCCCAAGCTTCCCACCAAACTAACTTTCCTGGATGACTTAAGCAAGAGATCCAAGAAGCAGCTTCTCCTGCCACTCAAAACATCTCAGGACTTCAGTGAGTCCAGTAGTGTCAGGGTGGAGATGTGTAAGCAAAGCTCTTGGGAAGACAAGGGCTTGGCATCATCTCCACAGCTTCCAGCAACCCCTGTGGGAGAACCTGAGGCCAAAGTTCGTGGCGAAGGCACAGAGCTACCAAGCAAGGACTCATCATCCTTGTCGTCATCCTCTTCTAGCAGCTCCTCTTCCTCCAGCCCTGCACATAATTCAGTTAAGGGACTCCCACAGGTCACGATGAATGGCTACTGCTCCTCTCAGGAAACGGACTGTGCCTCTAGGAAATCTGTTTCTGAGGACTCCAAATTTGCGAAGCTAAAATCACCATTGCTGGCTAATGTGACCAACCTGGAGCTTGGGAGCACCATGTCTCCCCCACCTGCAAAGAAACTGGCGCTTTCTGCCAGAAAGGTGCGTTTCATGGGATTCCTCTGAGCTGGAGAAAAGGTTAAATGGGACAGGATAGGGCAGAGATGATCATCCTACAGTGCAATCCTATGCATGTTTACTCTGAAGTAAGTCAGTTTTGTTCAATGTCAGTTTTACTCCCAGGTAAGCACACATAGGATTGCCCTGTAGCAGTAATGTTTCAGGCTCAGTGGCATACCCTGCCGAAGCAATAGCCCAGGAAGATTTCTCACCTGTGAACCCCCTCCCACATTCTTATAAGTCTCAGACACTGGCTGAGTACCTTTCTTTTTAACCTCCTTTAGGGAATGCCCAGAGGCAATATTCAGGAAGTAATCTGTTTACCTCATGCTAGCATTCTGCACTGGGAGACCTGATCTCTCACAGGCCAGTGGTTCTTTTTGCCCCAAGATGCTGCACTGTGGAGGAGGAGGGATAGTTTCCCCTCATCCTCACCCCTTTGTGTGATGGGCCATGTCCCAAGTGTATGATGCTTACCATAAGGTGACACTTTCTATCTCACAGGGCCAGAGCAGAGAAACCCAGGGTGGTGCTTTTGACATACCACTGGGTGATGGGAAGGTGCTGGTTGATGGGTTTTGATGCTAACACTGTTCTGTCTTTTTTTACGTGTCCTTCCTTTTTCCTTTGTTTCTAACAACAAACACTTTTCTGATTCTTCTTCCCTTCCCTGTCCCACCCTTGCCTCTTTTTGTTTTGTCCCCCTCCCTGTCTTCTTACTCCACCCCTTGCCCCCTTGGGTCATGGAAACCTCTTTTTAGACCACCAAGTTTTTATTTATGTCGATAACTACAGGGCAGCAACACACTGCAGAAAGTGAGCGGCAGTGAGCGTCGGGCGCCGCCCCACTCCCCACCAGCTGCCACAAATACCACCCACCCTGTCTGTGCCGCTGAACTCGGCTATCCCAGGTAAGCAGTGCCCTGCAGGGTGATGGGTATCCTAGGGGTGTACTAGAAATGATCTTTGCTACATAGTTGTTTAAGGTCGTCAAAGTCATGTGTAGCAATAATCTCTTTTAAGATGGTGAAGAGATGTCATATGCTGTGACTCCTGTGTGTCCTTCTGGAAATAAGACTCTTTTATTCAGGACTCTCAATTGCATGTATATTTATGCAGATTTACTTGAGTAAAATGATGTTGACGGGAAGCCCAATCCTGTGCTCCCGGCGCCCAGCACTGTAGCGGCACTGAAAATGGCTGCCACTGCATCCTGCGCACATCTTGGGCAGTGCCGGGGGCTCCTTGGGAGAAGGGGACCTTCGTCCCCTTTCCCCGGGCAAGGTGAGTAGCCCTACAATGTAGCTATTCAATTCTATGGCGACCCAAGGATTGGCTTAGAGTTTTGAACCTCCATGTTGGGCCAGCAGCCCGTAACGGAGGCTCAGGATCCAGTGGAGCGAGGCTTCATGTCTTCAATCAGATGACTGCCTTAGTCACAGTGCTTGAGTGTGAGCTCTCGCACTGTCCCTCATATCAATAACTTTGACCTCCCCCATTCTTAGCATCCTTTGCTAATGCGTAGCAATCTGTGGCCTTCCTTGAGATTTGATGGTTCTTAGCATGGCTTAATTAAACCTTCCTGGAACAGATGTACACCAGGGCCTCCATATACTTTGGCCTTTCCAGATGTACACTTATCAATGGTTTCTTGCTTTCAATACTACCTTATGACCCTTCATTCCTTACACTTCTGAGTTTCAACAGAATTTGCAATTGTGTGGGATTTACAAAAGGTAGTGTGCTGATAAGTGGAACACTAATGGATAAGGGAATATCTGTAGGAGAATTGCGTTGTTCACAGGAGATAAATGGGAAGTGGTGCAGGGCACAGAAGCTTTCTTCATATTCTCTCCTCCCCTCCCAAAAAACACCCAACGCCCAAACATCTCTGGAACTCTCATGGACACTTCCTGAATCTTTATGACTATGGAGAGTAGAAATGAACAAATTCCAATAGTGTATCAGTGGAGTGATTGAGTTCAGCACCAAAAGAATTCCATAACAAGGAACCTGAAATTCTGCTACCCAGAGGATTCCATGCCTGTCTTGTGAAATGTGCAAGTTGACAATTCTGTACATGTGTTGAATTGTGATTCTGTTCAAATAGCTTTAACATCAGTTGAAGGTGATGTGGAGCCTTTAAAGAAACATTGAGTCTTAGAGGTATGAGGGATTTGTACTTCTTGGGGAAAAACGAAGAAAGCAATTCTCAATTTAAGTTACACTAGTCTGAGCCTGAAAGCAGCCAAATATGTTCAGGCCTGACTGATTATTCTTACCTATAAGAAATTGTAAGGGGTCCCCATAGTTCCTTGTATTTTGGAGGGGCTGAAATATGGCAAAGGCTCTTTAGTAGAACTGTGTTTGAACCAATCTCTGTAACGGTGAAATCGGTTTAGTCTTAGCTTTGATGTATCTGCTTTTCTCTAGGATGCTCTCATCTGCTTCCAAATCTTCAGCACCTCCACAACCAGCCGACAGCGCCTTTGTCACCTTTGCACCCTCACCCAGCTTCAAATCATGCTGCCCCTCTGCCACCTCTCTGTCACCACCTGCTGTGTCTAAAGAGACACTGAGCCACTCTTATCCAGACAAACTCAAGAGGCCTTTCTTTGCCAGCTCTAAGAAGAGAAAAAGGAAGCCGAACTTTCCAGAGGAGGAACAAGAGACTCATTTCAGCCCAGACATATCAAACATCAATGCTGAGGAGTCTTGGCTCTCCAAACCTCCCAAGAAGAAGAGGCAACTGAAGGAAAATGGCATAATCGTGGCCTCTCCTGTGCAGGAAACTGACTTGGTGGTAGTCAGGAAGGAAGGAAAGAAGGACATGGCAGAGAATCATGGGGCACCAGTTCCCAGTCTATCCAGTTCCACCAGGAAGAGAAAGAAGAAAAAGAGGTTGCGGCAGAAGGAGGAAGATGGTAGACCTTTGCTGTTCCCTGTGAACAGGTAAGAGTGTGTTTACTTGGCTGTTTTGTTTAAGGCCAGGAATTTGTCTGTTTCCTAGACATGAGTGGTTATCATATTGTTGGACAGACCTTGAATCATCTAGAAAGGCTGACTAATGGAGATATGGGGATGACATGGCCTTCGCCTTTCCTCTGGGAGAGAAAGCCATGAAGAGTTTACGCAAAGTTTACATTCTCTGGCAGAAGGGAGTGTTGCTGGTATCAATTGGTTTAAAGGCTTTTTGGTATTTCATCCTCCCCCCTTCCATATAAAAGTGGTCCCTTTGAACCTACTAGTGATTAGCAGTTTCCATATTTTTGCATCATTCCTTTCTACTGCCCTCCTGGCTCATGTTTAAATGACCCTTCTGCAACCAGGGTAGCCTGATTTAGATCAAGGTGGATTAAAAGAATTTCCCACATAGACATTTTTATATCTCCTTGGCATGCTTACATACTAATTGGTTGCTATAACAATTCTGTTTACATCTAAACTGAGTCTTTGTACTCTGTCAAGCAGCCATTTTCAACGACTGTACATTGGTGTGCTGCGAGTGGTCCACAGATGTGCCATAGGAATTTGGGGGAAGGCAATTTATTAGTAGGGTTGTCATTAGTAGGGTTGCCTACTGGCAACGTGGTGTGCCTTGTCAAAACCCTGATGGTGTACCTTGACTATTTTAGTGCCTTGTCAGTGTGCCGTGAGGTGAAAGAGGTTGAAAATCACTGCTCTAGAGGGATGGAGCACTGCAGTTGTGGCACCATTACAGAAAAGACTTTCCTTTTGGTTACCTCTAGACCAGGGGTGCCGAAACCCTGGCCCGGGGGCCACTTGCAGCCCTCGGGGACCTCCAGTCTGGCTGTCAGGGAGCTCCCAGTCTTCAATGAGCTTTTGGCCTTCTGGAGACTTGCTGGAGCCCGCACTGGCCCAACACGACTACTCTCAGTGCGAGGGCCAACTGTTTGAATTCTCGCACAAGCTGTGGGCCAAGGGCTCCCTCTGCTTCTCACTGTTTCACGTCTGCGAAGCAGCAGCAGCAGCAAAGGAAAGGCTGGCCTTGCTTTGCGCAAGGTCTTTTACAGGCATTGAGCTATTTCAAGACCCTCATTCATTCATGTATGTTCCATCTTTAATATATTCATTTATGTAAATTTATTTAAATTTTAAACGTAAATTAATTCTTTTTTCCCCAGCTCCCAACACAGTGTCAGAGAGATGATGTGGCCCTCTTGCCAAGTTTGGACACCCCTACTCTAGACCAGGGGTGTCCAAACTTTTTGGCAGGAAGGCCACGTTATCTCTCTGACACTGTGTCGAGGGCCAGAGAAAAAAAGAATAAATTTACATTTCAGATTTGAATAAACTTACATAAATGAATACATTAGAGACGGAACTTATATGAATGAATGGATTTTACTGAACGTTAATAATACACATGAGATCCAGAAAAGGGTGAGGCTTTTAAAATAGCTCCTGACCACACACCTCTTGCCCAGGAAAAATACAATACAAACATACACCAGCGTGGACTCTCTCCCCTTCCAAGGAGGAGCATGATTTTTTTTCTCTCTCTCTTCCATCCAGTGCAAAAGCAGCACGTTTCTTCCCATTAAAACAGAGTAGTGATCAATCCCCCCTCTGCCAGGCTGCTCACATCTCAAAGTGAAAGCAACCCACCCCAGTGATCTTCCCCCCCCCTCTGCCAGGCTCCCCCCTCCCGTTCCCATTCAAACAGACCTGCAAGGAGGCTGTAAAGGTGGTTGAGGAGGAGGCAGCCACACTGCAGAGCTTGCCCAGCAGCTTGTGATCTCGCTTACCCCAATCTTCATGGGACGTGAGGCAGCGACTGGCGGTCTCCAAGGCTTTCCCCAGCTGCCATGAGCATGAGCTTCAAGCTCCAAGCGCAGGCAGCAAGGAAAAGCCGCCCTTGCGCAAGACCTTTCAGAAGCCTGAACAAACGCAACATTTGCAAGTATTGCATTAGTTCAAGGCTATAAAAGGGCTTGTGCAGGGGCAAGGCTGGTCTTTTCTCTGCTGCCTGTGGAGCTTTGCAGACGCAAAGCTCAAGGCAGTGGAGAGAGAGCCGTGCTGGGAGCTTGCGGGCACCGGCGAGTCTCCAGCGGCCTGAGTGCCTATTGGAGAGGTGGGTGCTCTCTGGGGGCTGGATTAGGGTTCCCAGCGGGCCACAAATGGCCCACGGGCCGGGATTTGGGCACCCCTGCTCAGGACAAATGTCAGATAATGGCGGGATATAAATGTAGCAAATAAATAAGTAACGGTGGTACCCAGAGGAGTGGCTCCTCCAGGTGACCTCAAGGGCTGCTTCATGTGGGGGGAGGGGGGGAGAGAGTCCTTCAGATAGCCTGGCCTAAAGTTGTATAGGGCTCCAAAGGACAATACTGCTGCTGGAATAGCAGCAGCATAAAGTCAGACTTTCTGGCCCTGGTCACACATGTGCAGCTGCATTTTGAACCAGCTGCAGTTTCCATCTGGTCTTCAAAGGCAACTCCACAACGAATACATCACAGTAATCTCATTTTGATGTTTCCAGTGCGTAGACTAACATGGTCAGGTCTGACGGACTCAAGTATGGATGCAGTTTGTGCATCAGTCTAGACCAGGAGTCTCCAAATCTTGGCCTGGGGGGCCAGACGCAGCCGCAGCAAGCCTCTATCCGGCTCCAGCAAGCCTCTGGTCCCCTGCAAACCTCTGGCCCAGTCAACCAAATGTGACCAGAGCTGTGATCTGGTTGCGCTTGGAGAGTGTTCTGAGGGCTGGGGAGGCCTCCCCTCAGAAAGCCTTCTAAATGCCTAAAAACATCACTTCCTGGTTTACCTAAAAAACCAGAAGTGATGTTTTTGAGCCACCTGAAGGCCTGAGGCTTTCTAATGCATTTATTTAAATTTTATGTTTAAAATTTCTTTTTTCAGCCCTCGACACCATGCCAGACATAAATGTTTAGAGACCCCACTGCCACTGCCTGAGAATCCATCCCCAAATGTCAGGCTTGCTCCTTCAGAGAGAATGCAACCCCATCCAAAACAACTGACAATCCAGTGCATGATGTGCATGACCCCAGACCAACAGCAACTCTGTTTTATCCACATTTAATGTCAGCATGTTCTTCTTCTTCATCCGGCCCCTTACTGATGTCAGGTAGTGATTAAGTGCTCCCACATCTTCCCCAGCACCTGATGGAATACAGAGAGAGCTGGGTGTTGTCCTCATTTTGGTGACACCCAACTCCAAATCCTCTGCCCTCTCACAGTAGTTTCATGTAAATGCTGAATAAGACGGGACAGAAAGGAATTATGTGGCACACCAAAGGCCAAGGTGAGGAGTAGGAGGCCCCCCAATCCCACTTCCTGGAGTCTGCTGGCCAGGAAGGAGCACAGCCACTTCAAAACAGTGTCCCCAAGGCCCTACCCAGCCATGATTGACCAATATATTTGATAGAGGGTCAAGGATCCATGTATTACAGGCCATGAATGTCAACTTTGTTAGGTTTGTCTTGCACCCAGGTGTTATTTTAAACCACGTTAATTTTAAGGGTTAGTTAATATGGCTGCAAATTAAAAAACCCCGAAATCTGAATTTAAATTTTGAAAAGCAATTTAGAGTTTTTAAACCCTTTAATGTTTATTTGACCTGTGTGCAGCTGCTCTCCACAATGCGAGGCAGAAGTCAGCCTAGCACCTGTGCCAGTGGAGGAGTCCTATAGCTTGAAGAAGAAGAAGAAAAAGAAGCAGCAGCTGCCTTCACCGCATTCAGACAAAGGCAGCACAGCTGGAGAGAGCGAGCACCGAAAGCACAAGAGGAGGGAGAAATGGGGGGGCTCTTCCCCCAAAGTCAGCAACTCCCAAGAAGAACTAAGCGAGAATGGCCCTTCCTCAGCAAAAGGCAGCTCCTCAGGTTTGTGCTATAGAAGGAGTGGGCAAAAGGCATAGCCTAGAATCTGGGTGGTAGGAGAGATACTCACCATGATCCTGAACCAGGCCAGCCCTGCTGCTCACCAGAACCAGCATAGAGAAGATTCCACTTGCTGTGAGCTTTGGGTAAGCTCTCCTGTGAACTGGTTTTTATTTCCCAAGGAATAACAGTAGTTTCATACCCGGTTCCCTTTTAGTTGCATGAGAAGTGTTTACTTAATATTATTGGACTTCATTTCCATGAAAAACAAGTCAGCCAAATAAATATACATCCAAATAAATACAATAGAGATGTTATCCTATACAATACAATCTGTGACCATTAATTTTTTCCAGGTCTCTCCGTATTTGGGTTGGGCTGAGTGAGCAGTTGTTTCTTGGTGTACAGATGCTTGTGCCCACTCCTCACCTGGCTCAATTAGAACAAAAAATCCATATCAACTGCAGTTCTGAGATGAAAACTTAAGTTTCTGGTATGGCTCAAGTTAAATGCACCTTCATGATTAATCCTGGGTGCAAACTGAGTTACGTGATTTTTTAGTGTTTTTATTTTGGGGGGGACACTTTATGTGATGAAGAGGAGTCTGAGTAATGGAGGTAGTCTCATTGGGTATACAGGTATAACCTAATTATCCACTGATTTTTTGTATCTTCCATTTTATCTCAATGCGATGAGAAGGGCCCTTTAAATTAAAGGAAAAAGTCATTTAACAATAGCCTCATAAAGGTGAGGGAGGGCAGTCAGCTGACAATCCATCTATTATTCTCTCTCCAGGCACTTAGAACAGCTTCACTCCAAGGCAAGTGACCCTTCCCTTTCCCCAGGGCATGTGAAAGAAAGATAACTTTGCATTCTTTTCCAGGGCTGAGCTCTGGGTGAAGGGAGGGGTTGCTGGCTCAGAGTGAAGTCTTTCTAAGCGCCTGGAGGGAGACTGATTGATGGATTGTCTGCCTAATGACTCTGTTTTACATCACAAAGGTCAGCAAGGCTGATTTTAAATCGCCTGGCAAAGGGACATTGTTTTTTAAATGGATTTGCTTAAATGTGATTTTTGCCATCCATGTGAGTTCTGGGAACTGAACCCTCTAGAATAACAAGACTTAACCTGTATTTCAATAGTTCAAGGGGGTTAGGGGTTGGCATGTGTTCCCCTTGGGGATGGCAGGTTTGTGTCTTTACCTCTCTTTTGCCTTTACCTTTACATCCTTGGTGTGCGATGAATGATTTTCCTATTGGTCTTCACCACCACCACCAGCAGAATGTCCTTGGTTGCCTCAGTGTCATTCCAGAGTAGAATGCACCACTGACTCCTATCTTTCTGTTTTCCATAGCAGCATCAGCATGGGGTGGCCAGCTTAGACATGGGGACAAGTGCTCCATGCAAATCCTAAGCCCAAAGAAGGAAGTGGTGAAAAGTTGTGGGCAGTTTGATGTTGTCCAGGAGCTGCTGAAGGATTCTATGGATAAAGCTTACGGAAAGCAAGGTACTCCTTGTAATGTCTGGGAAAGGGAACCACCTGTAGGCAAATGTAGGCTTTCCATACCTTGAGCATTGAGTGAAGTTGGGAAAATACTATTTAGAGGGGTGTATGTGTGTTCAGTCTGTTGCTTAAACTTACGAGTTCTGTAATGACACACGCAACCAAAAATGCTTGAGAACATAAGAAGAGCCCTGCTGGATGAGGCCAAGAGCCATTCTCATTCAGCTTCCTATATCTCACAGTGGCCCAAACGACCCAGGAAGCACTCAAGAACATAAGATATCTGTATCCTGTTGCTGCTCTCTTGCATTTGTCATTCAGAGATAGGGTACCTCTAAAACCTGAAGGTTGTATAATATTCATTATAGCTTGTAACCTGTGATAGACTTTTCCTCTATAAATCTGTCCAATCACCTTGTAAAGGCATCTAGTAAAGGTAGCATCATAACATAATGTGGGAAAGAGTTTCACTGATTAATTTCATGCTGGGTAAAAGAAATTTCCTTTTGTCTAATTCTCCTGCCAGTCCATTTTAGTGGATGTCCCCTAGTTCTGGTGTTGTGTGAGATGGGAAAGAACTTCTCTCCAGCCACTCTACCCATCCCATGTGTAATTTTATAGCTAGAATAAGCATAACATCTCTAGATCTGCCTAAGTGTCCTGTTTCTGGTCTCAGCATCCTGCCCTTGCCTAGATGTTCATTGTGGGGAGGAATGTTAAGAGGGGAGAGAACAGGGCTTACAATCCATGGAAAGGAAGTATCATGCAGCCACCCACTCTGCTTCTTGCACATCTTTAGAAAATGCAGATAACATAGATGTTTAAAAGGGTTGGATTTTTGTCTTGTTTTTTAAAGCCATGGGAGCGACTTTTCTCACAAGGAAGGAAAAGAAACAGTTGAGATTTAGGGCGTTTTGAGAAGGTGTCCAAGCTTTACAGTAGAAATCCCTTAAGATGCTGATCTTGCAGCCCTCTGTGTGCTTCTGATGTGGACCACTTGCTAGGTTCCTCAAGGGAGAAGTGAGCATCTCAAGGCTGGAATGGTGAGCAGGGAGGAGGGCTGCCACACTTCCCAGCTTTTCTGTACTTCACAGTGTTGACCTGGGATGGTGAGGTGTCAGCTGTGAGCCGGGATGCCATGCGTGATGCTTTATGGTCCCAGAGCCAGAGAGTCCTTGATGATTGGGATGAAGAGTTTGACAGTGGGAAGGTAAGGAGCTGTTTACTTGCAGGTGTTGTCAATGTGAACGACTCAGCTTTCAGGATGGATTGATTTTAAATGGAGTTTCCTATCTTGAAGTGGCATGCAGTGCTTGTTCAGGAACTAACCGGTTGCCACTATAATAAAAAAAAAAAGCTAGTTAGCAACTAAATGGCATCTTTATATGACCTACGAGCATAATCCAAAACTTTTAGTCAGGCAGGCCTCAGCAAGCATCCAGACTTTTTCATAAGCAAAAGGTTGGTAGCTCTTGGGCAGAATAGTGTTTAGTAGTGAAATGGAAAATTGATGACCATTCTTTCTGGTTCAGAATAATTTTGAGAACTGAATAAATTAGTTTAGGTAGTTGGAGGGTATAAAATAGAGGTTACATTGCCACCCGAGTGGGCTCTGTGGATGATCCAAGTGAGTAATATACAGGGAGGTATTTTCTGGCTCTTAGCCCCTGTGAAGATGTGCTAGTTCCTGTAGTCCAACCGGAAGGCTGTATAATGAATTCAATATATTGTTGTATTTATAATGCTTAACCTCATGTCAGGTTTTCTTCCACATAGTTAATTTTTAAACAGAAAACTTTAATTCTGTTTGATGGTTGATACAGCATAAGACAGTGGTGCAGACTTAATGTTTTTATGTCCAGTTCACATTTCATATTAAAGCTAAAAAAAAAATAATTCCAATTTTAAATTGAAATTGTATTTTTTTAAAAATCTTGTCCACATTACCCCATTACTTTCTTGTTGGCATACAAGCTTGCTTTGCATACTGTATTTGGAGGTGATGGCAGCTTGAACATTAGAACTGGGACAAACATGCATTCTGATCTTGCCCACAGGTAAAGAAAAGCAAGAAGTTCAAGCGCGAGCGGAGAAGAAACTTCAATGCCTTCCAGAAACTGCAAAACCGACGTAACTTCTGGGCTGTGACACACCCAGCTAAGGTGGTTAGCCTGAGCTACCGGCTTTGAGATGGTGAGAAACAAGAGGGCAGTGTGTTTAGAGGGGATTCATTAACTTACAAGGATGTGGCTTCTGGTGAAAGCGGATGGAAAATTTAGTGGGTAGAATAGGAAAAGGGACTTGGAGTTTGGTCACCTGTATGAGGGGTAAGACAGTACTTTTAATTTCCCCAATAGCAAATGTTAAAGTATGTAGCAGAAATGTCCCGATTCTGTGAAAATATGCAGTATCCTTGCACAGGGCCATTTATTAGTTATCATTAGGTATCTTGGTCTGTCTTCTGTAAGCTTTCTTTGAAGACGTGCAGTATTGACATAGGATTGGTTATTGTATTTGGAATAATTATGGTATCATAAAATTCCTGTTTCTGTCTCAGGATTTGGGTGATGGCAGTAAGGGGAAATTCAAGTTCTACAACATGTTGTAATTCCCCCCCCCCCATTCCTGTGATTGTAGAACACATTGTGCCCTCCCTATGCATACTGAATTTTGCCTTGCCTGTTATCTGAACAGTGCAGTACAAATAGGTACAAATTTTCCAGTGATGCTAATCTGTTCATTCTCTCTCTCCCCCTTTTCCCCCACAGATGATTTCTAGACTGAACAGTACTCTGGTGACTTCTTTATTGTCAGCAGTTGCAAGCTGCCAACTCTCTTGAGTTTACATGAAAGGTTCTGTTCTTGCCCTGAGTGGGTTGCTGCCATCCTGGAGGACTCTGGATTTTCCAAGCAGTATCTAGAGAAAGCAGACCTCTGGCTATGAGGAACTGTTGTCTGTGGAAGGCACTATCTTAGGGTTGTTGTGGGCTCCAAGAATGGAGCAAGAGTGGAGCTCAACATCCTGGGCAGGGTGACCAGCCACCTGAAATGAGATTCCTCTGCTGCCTCCACCCACACTAGCCTAAGCTGGTGAGCTGTGATACCTCCTCTGCCTTTCCTGCCAGGCGAAGATGACGAGAGCTGTGTTTGACTCCTGAGAGAGGCATACTGCGTTGCCTGAAGTGGCATTCACCCCGTTCCATTTGTCCAGCACTGTCATTATGACCAGGATAACTTGCCTGGTCTTTCTCCACCTACCTGTATCCCCTGTCCATGAGATGAGCATGAAATGCTCTGTAAAAGATAGTTTTTCCAAGCAGTCCTTCGAGCCCCATTCCTGCTGAGTAGAACCCCTTGGAGCTGAGTTCTATGCAGCAGGGCAAGCTGTTGGTGGGGTTGGCCTGTGCTATACTTTAAAAAAAAAAATGAAATCACTGTCAGGGCCCCTCAAAAGGTGCTGCTTTAACCATGACAATTTCTCAGTGTTGTCCTGTATCCATAGCAGACGTACAGAACCTCTGAGTGAAGTAATGTATGTATTGCTGGGCTGTACCACTTCAAACTGCAGGTAGGGAGTCAAATGTTTAAACATTCCTCCATGTTAAAAAAAAAATCCTGCACCTACTAAACTTGGAGGTTTTTGTTTTGTTTTTATACAAAGGAATAGTTAAATATGAATTCTACACTTGCAATCTGAAGTTAAGCAGAAAGATGGTGCTGGCCGCTTTGTGCATGTTGTCTCTGTGCTGCCCTCTCCATTCAGGACAGCAGGAATAAGGCAAGCCTTCCTTTCTTCTGCAACACTCCCTTTGCCCCTGTTAACTTCTGAAGGGTCTCATTCCACAGTGTGCTTGACAGAAGCCATGGCTCCAAGAGGAAATGAGTATCAGTAGCAACAAATTTCCATCTCCATTTGTCTTATGGAGAGGCTGCCCGAAACATTGCTGTTTTGGCAGTAAGTCAGCATGGGCTAACTCCTGCAGGAAGCGCTTGCACTAAGCCCCTGCAGGGTGTCCCATTGGGTATTGCTGAGCTGAAGGGCTCTTGTTTCTATAGGGCTGGCTGGGTTTTCTTGGTTCACTTGCATTTGCTGCCATCTGGCTCTTACCTCAGTGGCTTCCTCCTGGACAGGCAGCTTTTACCTGTTAACTTCCCAAATGTGCATGATCAGTTTAAGGGGCAGGTCCATATGCACCCCACCCATTCTGGCTCCCTGCATTGTTCATCCATTTGACTTTGGCACCCTTTTTGTTTATACACAAACTGGGTGCAAGGGTTGAAAACCTAGTCTAATTCCCTCCAGCATGTAACACATCAAAAGAGTTACCAAACAGTTTTGGTTGTGCATTTACTTCGAGCTAACTTTTTTTTTCATTTGGGGAGGGGGCACTGAGGCACTTTGCTTCCTCAGCAGGGAGCAGAGTCTCTCCTAGTTACCATCTGGCAGTGCCCTTTTGCAGTCTCCTGCCATACAGGTCTAAAATACCTATGTAGATACTTTGAAACATGGGTACAGTTTGCACCTCATGCTGGGGCTTCTTGCACTAGCCCTGGTTGTAGCAACAGTTCATGGTGCAATAAAGGAATGTTTTTGTGTATGCCTCGTGTCTTATTCAGTTGCTCAATCAAGACTCTTATGATCTTTAGTAAACAGCCTTTGTTTCTGAGACTGTTGGGAATACTGACGGGCTGTGAAGAGGGACTTGATTTTCAGTCTTTGCTTTGCATCTATGGTGCAAGCATTATTAAGTTGAAGAAAATGATTTTTGAAAAAATTGTGACCTTTAGCCCATTTTTTTTAATTGCAGTAGCTTTTATTGCATTGTAGCACTTGTCTGTTCTTCCTGGTTGGTGGTGGGGCTGGCTTTAAGCACATTCTTCAGGGATTCCCTTCTACAGTGACTGCCCACCATAAGGGCTTGCTACTTGTTTGAACCGCTGGCCAGAACTGCTCTTGTTTTCATTTGGCTGTTCAACTTGTCTAATTATGCCCGTTCTTCCCCCTATGTGCTTATTAAATCCCACGTTCTCTTGGCACCCGTTTATTTTATGCCATGCATGACTAGAGTTTTGTGTCTGATTATGATGTGCACTTTTTGCTAGCACATCCCATTGTGTGTGCCTTTATTTCAGAAATGCATGATGGACCAAATAAGCTATCATGTAAATGAAATCAGAGGCCCTAAAGAGACGCTGGAGACCAACCTCAGAAATAGGGGTACTTTGACACTGCAGAATCAAGTTGTGGTAAAGCTTTTCTTGGTTTGTACCACTTCCACATTGCTGGTAGGATCAGTCCTTACTGGGATCCAATATTCAGTATAGAACAATTTCTTTAGTCTTTTGGGAGCTCTGCTATTAAGTCTATTAATTCTAGTTTCTCTCTACTCCCCCCCCCCCTCCCACAGCTTTACTGGTACCTGGTAACTTATCCCCTGTACAGGTCTATTGATTAAATGCTTTCCCTTAAATACATAAATCATGCTGGGGGGAAAAAAGGAGCACATTTCCCAAGCTTTGTTGCAGTGAGAATTTTGGAGAATGCTGCAGTTGAAGAGAATTTTTGCTAGCTCATGTGTTTTTTTATTTTACACCGTCAAACTAAGTTGGAGGAAAGCTCAGGTTAGAAGGTGTGTGTGACTGAGGGCCCAATCTTATCCAATTTTCCAGTGTTCCAGAATTCTAAATAGAATTCATTGTTGAATTTAATTCAAGCTCCTACTTGGAATGCTGGGGGCACATCCCTTGTAGTTCCAGTAGTAACCAGTATTCAAACATAGCCTATGCCAAAAACTAAAATATTACTCAGCCTTTCAAAGAGAAAAGGAATGTAGTAATGGCTCTCAGAAAGTGCAATTAGGAAAGCTAAAAGCCTACAAGCTAGCAGATAATAGTTTTTATTATCATGCTCATGCATCTTCAACATTACATTGAGAGTATATCCCCAGCTTTCTGTGCTATACTGATTGGGATGTTGACATTGTGCCTGCTAGTCTACTGGAGACATTAGAAAGAGATTGGGGAAGAATTTTTGACTCTGACATCTTCTTGCACATCACTATGGAGGCCGACTCCCACTTGTACCTAAAGTTGCTTTTCTATTATAGCTGTCATCTATCTAGCCTGCCACAGTGGAAACTGTCCAAGGCACTAGACTGCTACTGTATTCAATATCTGGCCATGAAGTTCTAGCTATTGCTGCTGTAAAAATGTGAGTCTAATTTTACAGGAAAATACATCTCTTGACTTACATAAAGTTTTCCTATCTCTGCCCTTCCTTTAAATCAGCATTTCTCAACTGTAGGTTGGGACCCACTTTGTGGGTCGGGACCAGATTACTGGTGGATCCTGCAGAGCCTCCAATGAAAACACAAGTGATGGAAAGGTCAGTGGTTCTCAAACTGGTGGGTCATGCCCCACCAGTTTGTGTAATGCTTCCCCTGTCCCTTTAAGGGGATGGAGCCATGGATCATGTTGCAGAGGGGGTGCTTTGCACTTACTTCAAGAAGGCAGGGAGCCCTGCACTGTCCTGCACAACGCTCCTGGAGGCTTGGAATGTTTGCTAAAAGCAGGCACAAAGCACCTCCTGCAAAACAAGTGTTTTGTGCCCGATTTTAGTGAAAGTTCCAAGCCTTGGACAGCGCTATTCAGGGCTGCCTGCACCTCCTGTAGCCTGCTGCAGCCCTGCCTTCTGAAAGTAAGTGCAAAACACCCCCCTCACCCCCCTTAGTGATGTGATCCTGGTGATCTAGTCGCTGTCCTAGCCCCTCCCCCGCAAGAACTTACTGAGGTAGTAAAGCTAGTCAAAGTTTGAGAATCTCTGGGTCAGATTACTACAAGCTCTGAGGCTTTTCAAAAATCAGATAGCTGCTAATTGTCATGTAAACAGCTGAGCTTCTACAGTTTGCAAGCTTGTGTAAATATAAGGGGATAAATGTTTGAGCATCTTTTTTTCTGATGAGTTTTTTTTCCAAGTCTGTCAATAACAGGTAGTAGGGGCAGGTGAAGCCTGGGTCACATAACTAAGCCCATCAAGCCTTGAGGTATTCATTAGGGGCTGTCTCATTATGAGAGATGGATTGGGGGGTGTTTGCAAATAAATAAAGTATTACTTGTAAATAAATAAAGTGATCTAGAAATAAATATTTAAGTTTTGTAAAGCTAGGTGGATCCAGACAGAGTCATTTTAAAAAGTGGGACCCAGTGCTAAAAAGTTTGGGAACCACTGCTTTAAATAGTTTTTTAATATATCCAGTGCTCCTATTCATAATGTTTTACAATCCAAATCCCTTGTTATACTTTTGTTATCACAGGAGTCTGTTCAGCTGAGTCAGAAAATGCCACAGTGAACATGATGAAAAACATGTATAAAGTTGGTATCGCTTATGGTGTGCCTCTGACAGAATATATGTAATTTTTATTTTTACAAAATGGTTGAGGCAAGTTCACATCCCTCTTGTCTTGGCTGAGGGTAAGCAGATTATATAGCACCAGTAGAGTGGTGCTCTACCTGGAGTAGCTAAGCAACTCAGAAATGATGTTTCCAATGATAGGTTGGGTTGCCAGTGTTACGGTAGCTAAGGTACGTGTACAATGGCTTCCTGACTGGGTGGACTCATGATTTCAGTCCTAGTTTCTACAGCCACTGTTAGGGCTTGCAACCCTTAAACGCTTTTGCTTTCCACCCCCCAGTCTTTCCCAGCTGCCTTTAGTGTGAAATCTAGGTCACATGTAACTGACTTAGGACCCAATCCTATCCAATTTGCCAGTGCAGCCATGCCAATGGGGTGTGCACTGCATCCTGTGGTGGGGAGGCAGTCACAAAGGCCTCCTCAAGATATGGGAACATTTGTTCTCTACTGTTACCCTGCACATGCCTGATCTCGGAAGCTAAGCAGCGTCAGGCCTGGTTAGTACTTGGATGGGAGACCGCCTGGGAATACCAGGTGCTGTAGGCTTATACCATAGTCTTTTGAGACTGAAGGTTGCTAACCAACCAGACTTGGGGCTGCATCACTTAGGGCCCAATCTTATCCAACTTTCCAGTACCAGTGCAGCTGCAATGCAGCCCCCAAGGCTAGGGAACAAATGTTCCCTTACCTTCTGGAGGCCTCCCATCACAGGATGCAGCACACACCCCACTGGCATGGCTACAGCAGGGCTGGAAAGTTGGATAGAATTTGGCCCTTAGAGCCCAATCCTATACTCAGAAGTAAGTCCCATTGTTTTCAGTGGGACTTGCTCTCAGGAAAGTGTTTGGATTGCAGCCTGGGCCAGTACCAAGCTTGATGTGCAAGGGGGTATTTTGGGAAGCCCTTTCAAATGAAGGCAGAGGTAAAGGGAGTGCACCACTTTTATCTGAAACAAAGGAAAAAGAGGCTCTAATAACCTTCCCACTCAGTTTTTGACAGCTAAAGCTAGGAATGCCCTTGCAAAGGAGCCTTCAGCTTCCACAGAAGGGTTTTCACTGTTAAATGCAAAATGAGAAATGAACTGTGGTGGGAAGGGTGTGCAGCCCCCTTCCCCGGAACCTTCATTGCTGCAGGCTGAGTTTTCTTCCATCTCAAAATAGTGGTAGTTGCAGTGTCAGCAAGCAGAAAAAAGGCAACGCTGTGTGGATCCCCTGCTGCAACCTACAGCTGACTGCCAGCTGACTACACCCAGCGCATTGGCTGGGTGTGAACTGATTGCCTGGAGAGAAATCCACCCCCTGCCATGTCGAACATCGTGAGCAGTGCCCCTGAGAACCCAGGCAGGCTATAATCCGATCGACACTTACTTGGGAGTAAACCCCATTCATTATAATGGGACTTACTTCTGAGTAGACAGGCATAGCACAGGACTGGGCTCTCAGCTCTGTCCTGGATCTTTGGTCAAAGTTGCGGTAGTGTATTGTTGGGGGGGGGGAGGGATGAAGGTTTATGTTTGGGCAATGTTTGCCTAATAGTTCTTCCTAGACAACCTGAGGCTACAATCCTATGCGCACTTTCCTGGGAGTAGGCTCCATTGAATCCAATGGGACTTGCTTCTAAGTAGACCTGCATAGGATTGGGGTGTTAATCGTATTAAACCTTTGCATCAAGGCTACTTACCCTCTTTGTTTGTTCTCTGCCTCCACCTCCCAAAAGAAAGAGACCATTAGCTCCAGCTCCAAAGTGACTGTAGTAGGATTTGCTCCAGGTCGGATCATTTGATTGGATTAGGGCTGCACTCCTATCCTCGCTTACCTGGGAGTAAGCCCCGATGGCCATAATAGTACTTCTGAGTAGACGTGCATAGGATTGGGCTCTGGGGCTGAAGCCCTATCCACACTTACCCGGGAGTAAGCTCCATTAGCTCGAATAGTACTGTACTTCTGAGTAGACATGCATGGGCTGGGCTCCGGATATCCCTGAATGCCTTTTAACTGCTCTGCCCTCCCCCAGTTAAGGTCGTTGCTTAACTCAGGTAAAGGCCAGAATCGGGGGCGGGCGTCCCTTCCTTCCTTCCTTCTCAGGCTAGCTGAACTCCTGGTCATTCTTGGGGAACTATCCCTGCGCAGTGCCTTCCAACGCCTGCGAGCACGGCTGGCTTCCTCGGCACGAGGCTCAGGCCGGCACAAGCCGCAGCCCTTGCCACGCGCTCGCTCCTTCCGGACGGGTTCCAGCCGCCCCGCCCCTGCCGCTCCGTCGAAGGGAGGCCCGTCTCGGTCACGTGTGCTGGGCCCGGGGAAGGAACTTGCTGAGTAGAGGCAGGGACTTCGCAGAGCCTTGGCGGCAGCTGCAGCAGCAGCAGCAGCAGGAGCCGCGCCGTTGCGCTCTGCTTGGTAACATGGAGGAGGAGGACGAGAGCGGCTACGGTGAGTGCTTGAAATGCATGTAAGGGCACGGGGAAAGCAGCCCCTGGGAGCCTGGGCGTTATCGCCGTGCCTGCCTTTGGCAGTGGGGTGCCTGGAGGAAGAGCACGAATCTTGCTTTGATCTCCAGTGCGCAGTGTGGAGTGAAGGGGGAGTGGCCCTTGTGTGTGTCGCGACCTGCCCTTGGCTGAAGAGGGGCTGCTGGGGAACTGTTTTCTCTGCCCCCCTCCCCCCCACATCACAGCCACCGCCTCTAGGTTTTGCGGAAGAGCGATCTCTTTTTGGGGCTGGAAGGAGCTGGGAAAGTGGAGAGCTGTCCTTGGCGGACATGTGGCTCGTTGCCCCGGGGCTGCCAAGGGGGGCACTCCTTCTACTAGACCAGCATCTTTGGTTAAGCTGAGGAGATAGATTTGGAGCAAGATGAGCTCTTGGGTGTCGGAAGGGAGTGAGGTGGAAGGCAAGGGAGTGGGGCGAAGTGCCTCTTGATGAGGGTGGGGTCCTAGTCGGTGCTACCCCAGGGATGGAGATCATGGAGCTGCAACTGCTGGTGGGGGCTGAAGGGCACCCTGCCCTGTGAGTGAGCTGCCCCTGTTGGGAGAAGGGAGGCTTCTAAACAGCTGTGGTGCTGTGTGGTCACAGGGTGAGGGCAGCTGTTCATTCACTGAGGAGTGGGTTAAAGTGTGGCATTAACTGGGGTGGGGGTTTGGGAGAATTGGGGTGCCAGTATGTGATGGAGAAGGAGCTGCATGTGCAGGGGGTGGCTGTCCTTCTACTGAGGAGGGGGTTAAGGAGAGACAGCTGGCCTGCATGCCTGAGTAGGGAACTCTAAGCTGACAGGCAGGCGCTGGCTAGAGAAGCGTAAACTGTCTTGCTGGGAAGCGGGGGCTGATGGCTATAGGGTAGCAACAGCTGCATGGGCAGCAGCAGATGCTTCCCCTTTTGCCTTCCTGCCTCCCTCTCCTCTTCCAGACAGCTCAGGGCCTGGCTGGGGGTGGGTGGGGAACATGACTCTTGTCAGGCTGAACTCTTGCTCAGCTGTCACATTTGTGGTGTTCTTGAGCAAGGGAGGCTGCTGTTCAGTGCTTGTGCTGACTGATTGCGACGCTTGCCCTGTGTGCCCAACCGCCTGCTGTTTCTGTGGCCTTTTGTGATGGCAGCAGAAGCCCTGGGGGAGTGGCCTAGCGGTTAAGTTCTGGGCAAGTGGCCTGGCAAAGGCTTCTTGCCACTTGGGGAAGGCCCTCAGCTGAGCCTTGTACTTATCCAAATTACAGCTCTAGGGATATGCATTCTTGCATCAGGTTTAGGAGTGACTGCAATGCTCACAGCAAAATGGCCATGTTCAGAGTTTATGCACGGGGGTGTCCTTTTTTAACCCCAGCGGTTTGGAGACCGATTTAACCCTGAACAGCGGCTCTTATCAAGGCAAGTATTTGTGGGTTGCCTTGCCTAAGAGCTGAGGTAGTTACAGTTTCTGAGTAAAGCCACAGGTATAAGGAATTGGGAGAAATTCAAAAATGCTGTCGTTGCTATGCCCGACAATGCAAATATAGCAAAACTTTTGAAGTATTTGTCATATGAGAAGCTGTCTCCAAAGAAACGAAGATTTTCTGTATTTATGGCCCAGCTCTTCTACATTGGTCTCTCTGTCATTGCTGTCCAGGTCTGGTGGATAGGTCAGTAGCATGGTTGCCTTTCTTTTTCAGAGCCATAGAGATTTGTTTGGCCTTGGGGAAGTCTGTGAAATCCACATTGACTCAAGATGCATTTTGTCAGAGTAGTTTGAGCAGTGGTGCTTGATGATCTAAACTGGGAACTCAGCTTCTCTTGGTGTCCTTAGTCTATGGAGGTTGCACCTGATGCTGAAAAAGTTCTTTTCATTGTCTCACAGGTGAGGTAAGATGCTCTGGGGTTAGACCTCATTTCAGAAAATCTATGGCTCTTTGCTTACTCAGCTTTGTGTGTGTGTAACACTGCAATGGAGGGAGTCCTCCATAAGTGTTTAAAAAAAATCATCTTTGTCTTTCCTGAATCCACATGAATTCTGTAATATCAGGAGCATCTCTGCAGTACTGTTGCACCAAGAGAATGAATTAATACGTATGACCCAGTTATGGGTGAATGGCTGACTTAGAGGATTCCCCAGTGGAGCTAGGAACTCAAGCCTGTGTTTTAGCAGCTGTGACGGTAAAGGCACGCTCAATTTTTTTCCTCTTCTTGCATGGCATCTCCCGCCATGCAAATGACACCCTGGGCTTTTTTTGTCCCTCATGTTAGCATTGTGGCCTCTGGGATCCGATGCCTTTTGATGTGTCTGTGCTGAAACTGTATGTGGATTTGGCACAAATGAGCTTTGAATTTCGGGTGGCTTTTGAGCAGGACTGGTTGGACACATTCATGTTTAATCACAGAGGCCCAGGCTCAGGATGAAGGCTGTAGCTGTAGGTGACATCTGAGAGCCAATAAATGCTTTCCAGTGCTCTGGCGTCATGCACGTATGCCCTGCCATCAGCATGCTTGTTCCTAATTTGTCTAACAAATGAATATTCTGACTGTGTTGCTCACTCTTGCTGTGATCCCGAGGACTGTGTCTAGTGAAAGTGGAATGATGTTAAGCTATGTATGCAGCTGCTTTCTCATCCTGAGTGTACTGTGAGTGCCAGATTAGATGTTCAATGATAATCTCCCTTTCAGGCAAGTGGCAGGCTGCCCAGTTCTGCTCACCATGTTGTTCGTCCCTGTGTGTGCTTGACCTAGGTAGTGCTGTTACATGGAGGTTACATGGTTACATGAAGGGCAGTACTACTTTTATTTTCATAATAGGAGATAACTTGGGGATAGTAGCAACTCCAAGGACAGATGCTCCCTGCCCTCCCCATGTCAGACTAGCTACTCCCTAGGTTGGGCTGAAAGGTGAAGTTCAGTTTTGAGTCTGAGCTGTGCTGGATGTATATAGGCTAATTTTCTCAGGTTTTCATATTTGCTGTAAAGCAATATATGAGTATGATTTCTCTGCAGTGGCAAGGACAGGAAAAATGTTTCCAATTTCTTTATTCTAGCATCTTTTATTTAAAGTTTGGATTACCAGATCCTTGGTATTTTCCCACCTTCAGTCCTGACATATTTCCATTTAGGGGACTGGAAGTTAGGATATAGCTTGATATAACTCAGAACATATCTGCTTGGAGATTTTGAGCATGGGACTTTGTAAACGTCAAGAATGTTCATAAACGTCAGGAAAATTGGAGTGAGATGATGAGGAAATAATTCAGTTCTTTGAATTCTACTAGAATCGTGTTGCAGAAGAGAAACTTCTGTCTTTCTTCTGTTCCCACCACCCCAGTGTTTTGTTATGGGTCATATTCAGGCACCAATGTGTGTGCCCTTCAGGAGCACGTTGCAGGCAAAAGATTTGCTGTGTTGTCCAGTAGGCATCCAAATGATCCTGCTGTCTCCTAGCTGAAGCACTTGTCAGACATCAGAGCGCTATATCTCATCTTCGAAGCAAGCAAGCAATGGTTTTGCTCCGCCAGTCTATTTGCTTACAAAGAAGCTAAATATATGCAGGTTTGCCTGGGAGCTGTTGGGTTGTTCCAGCTAAAGAGGAAGCAAGGGCACCCTTGCAAAATGCTATAACTGATTGGAAGAACCTCTCCAGGAACACTTTTAAGGGGCATCTTTTGAAATGCAGGGCACAAAGATTGCATCCAGCAAGGTTTTACGAACACACAGAGTGGAAATAGTTGATTGTACTGAACACATGGGGCTGCCCTGTATATCTACCCCTTCATCGGTGCTGCTGCTGCAGGGCACAAACTCTCAAAACTCTTAGCAAATTCTCTACTCTTGTCACATTTAAGAGCAGAGGGAGAAACTGCTGTGTGTGCACTCATGTAATGAATGCCACATCCTCTGTAGCACATCTTTCCTTGCAGCTGGTTGTTGCCCCACATCTTGGTGGTTCTTCAGTGTCACACAAAGTTGACTCATCCCTTCTTTCTCATTTCCTTCTGTATAGCTTGTTAAAGGAATAACTTCCCCTTATTCCTATCACTTGCCCTGTCATTCACTGAACTCTCTGATGGGGTTGGGGAGGGCTAGTGATTGCAGGGTTTTTTCCAGCCATGCACAACATAAGAACCCTTTAATCTCCACCTTGTTTTCATCACACAGTTTCCTGGGCTTTGCTGTTTTGCTCTGACAACACAGTCTCTTGCATGCTAGGCTGCCTCTCTTGCCAGAGTGCAGTCTGCACTCTGTGCCTTTTGTGGCTTGTGTTCAGCTGGCATTTCTTTGTGTGCTGTTAGTCGTAAAATCTGCAGGCCTCTTAGACAAATTAGACTCATGTTTCATTCACTTACAATAGAAACCCCCTCACCTACAGCAGCTGGTGACAGAGTACCCTATTCACTAAAGGATGAGCAGTTACTTGCAGCAGTGACTACAGAAATCCTATAGGATAGCAGTGGGGTGTGACTCTGAAGCTTGCAAATGGCAGTGGACTCCATCCCATCAGTCCTGAAGGCATTCTGCTGTTTCCCAGTGCTTCTTGCCTTGCTACCATAGGCAGCACATTGTCTTTGCCAACAAGAGAATACATCTGCTCAGTTGATTCATTCTGGGTATTCCCTTTGGTTAATGAAAATCCAGGGAACTCTGCAATGATTTTATAGATTCAGCAGGTGGAGCCCTTTCCTCTGAGTCTTATTTGACTGAATACTGGAATCCCAACACTGCGCACTGTCCATTCTTGATCCCTTCTAAAGTTACTGATGCAAAATAATTATTCAGAAGCATTCTGAACATCAATGCATTATTGCTTGGTTTCTTGAGTATACTTTCACCCTGAGAGCATGATGCAAATTGGTCTTTCTCTGAGAGAGATCTTCAGCACTTGCATGGAATTTTGAGGGATTTGGGAGGAGGCGCTTGTAGTGCTGTATCTGGGGGTCTCGTGTCTAGTAGAGCTGGTAGGTCATTACGAGATGACGTGGGGAATGGGGAAAGCAAGGCCCCCAGTGCAAAGGTGTTGTAGACAGCACATAGGTAAAAATATTGCATGCTTTCCACTGTCATGTAAATATACAAAGATTTCACTTGAATTCTGATTAGGGTTGCAGCATCTGATTAAGGCTAGTCCTGGAGATTTTCTTTCCCAATGAGATGCAAGATGATTGAGCCAAATTGGCCCTGTTGAAACCTCTACATTTGCTTTCAATAGTGGTATTCTGGGGATTGATGCTGATTCCTGGAGATTCCACAATCCTGGAAGGTTGCCTTTCTTGAATTTCATGAAGTTGGAGTTGGCAGTATTCTAAAATTTTTGGTAAGCAACCTGCATTGGGCACTGCCTGGTGAAAGTGAAGTACTGAAGCCCCAGTCTTGTGATCGCTCAGACCACTTCTGGTTTTTTTTGAGATGATATTGAGGCTATGGAATCTTTGTTGGTAATCTCTGGCAAGAGAAACTTGATTACCGAAAAATGAAATAAAAGCTAGAGGTATTTATGGGTCAGTGTTAGATTACCAGAATCCCAGCTGTGGTGTGGCATATGCTCAGTGTCAACTTCCTTCAAGAGATCTGCTTTGGAGCAATCATTCCTCATTCGCTTCACCACACACGCCGCGGATGCTGTGTTCTGTGGGAAACAGTTGCTCACAGCAAAGTTGCAGTTTTGTGGGTACAAGTCACTTCAGAACAGAGTCGGCTTGCTTGGTCAGCACATTCACAACGGAATCTGCTGTGTGGAAGACAAAAAGATGTGTCTGTGCGGGGGGGGGGGGTAGGGCCTGCTAGTGGAATGTTGCTGAGGGTGCAGCTCCTGTCTTGTGGTGTTTGGTTTTGTTCGCAGGAAAAAAAATGAGTGACTGAACTGGCATATTGTGCTGTGTGTAGCAAGCTTCCCCTTGGGCTAAGATGAACCAAAGGCACAGGCTACAAATATAGCTTTATGTTGCCCTGAAGTGGCTTCTCACTCCTCATGCTCCTCACTTTCTCCTGACATGCTCCTTTCTCCTGACATGCTCACTTTCTCCACATGCTCCTGACAGTGAAGAGGTTTGTGCCATTTACCCCTCACAGTTGGGTTGTGCATGCTGTTTCAGTAAAGTGTTGGTAAACTTGGGTATTTGTCACCTTTGAGGGGTAGCTACAGAATTTCTGTTTCTTCCTATCCACCTGCAGAATGTGAGCAGCCTACTGAAATACTGGCACTATTCCACAATATAAATTGAGAGAGAAAGATAAGAGGGAGTGAGAGAGCTCTTCTCTGAAGCTCTGTGTTTTGCTGCCTGCAAAGAATCTAAACACCTTTTAATAGAATATGTTCCTAGCCCTGTTGGCTCAGGGAAAATTTTGGAACCCTTAGAAGAGCAGCATCTGCTAAAGAGAGGCTCAGAAACCACAATGGCTCATTAAGTGGGAGACTGAGAGGGTAACCTTGCAAGAGAGTATTGTCTCTTTTCTGTGAGTCTTGGACTGCCATTTAATCTACCTCATCCATTGAACTGTACTACATAACCTTTGTTTGCCACTTCATCCTATCAATGTTGTGTTTTCCCAGTTCAGATTTAGCACACTAAATAAATTAGAAAATCTAAGTCAATTATTGACTTATACATGCGTATAATGTATTCTCCTTGGAATAATTTGACTTTTGCATGTTGCAAAAATCTGCATTGTACTGTGATTGTAGCATCCTTGCTCCTCCCTCACCATCTTCTAAGTATTGAATATTGGGGCTGATTGATGTCTTCGAGGATGTGATGGGCTCCGTTTGTATGAAGTCTGGATCTGAGGCTTGTTTGGCACAGGAAGAGAGTCATTTGTTTGAACTCTCTGTGCTTTAGTTTGCTGGTGTGCCCTCTTCTAGCTCTCTGGCTCCCTGAAGTACTAGTATGTTTATGTGTGTGTTTCTTCCCCAGGCAGGTTGGTTTGGGTGCTTGAGCTTCCTGCCCCTGCTGGGAGCAGATTGGCCATGGCATTAATTCTGCTGCATGGAGGATTACCGGTCACAAGGATTAAAGGATTTCTGTAAAAAGAGCTGAAGAGGGGTGGGGACTGGGCTGACATGGTAGTTGGGAGGGAATACATAGTGAGAGAAGTAGGGGTCTGCAATCACCATCCGCATAGGGGCCAGACACTGTGTCCGTCATGAGTAAGAATGGATGAGCGCTAAATACACATGCTCAAAACTCCAGCTTAGGCCATAGAGCTAAGAAAAAAGAGATGGGCACAGTGCAAAGAGATGCATGCCCAGTCAGTGAATGATGCTCAAAGGAAGCATCTGCCCTTGGTCTGCTTACCCTCTAAGCCAGCCATTTTCAACCACTGTGCCATGGCACACTGGTGTGCCGCAAATGGTCTGCAAGTGTGCTGTGGGTGTTTAGGGAGCAGGCTCATTTACTAGTAGGGCCTTTGGGGAATGTGAACCTCCACCAACAGCATGGTGTGCCTTGTTGATTGTCAAGAAACTGATGGTGTGCCTTGACTATTTTAGTGCCTTTTCAGTGTGCTGTGAGATGAAAAGTGTTGAAAGCCTTACAGAGAGAGAATTCTAACTTGCATTCTTTTTTAGGACTGCCACAGGTCAGGTGGATATATCTGTTTTGGACACCGGCCAGATGATTGAGGGGTGGGCTGGATGTGGACTGTGGGCCATAGTTTGCCCACCTTTGTCTGCTGGGGGCCAAAGAACATGTACTGTAGCTCTCTAGAGGTTGGAAGGCAGAGTGAGCCCCAGGCGGCCGTACATTAAGGTACTTAAAGAACAAATTCTATATTACAAGTGGAACCACATGTCATAAGACATTCTTCCAGCCCAGTGGTATTCAAATTGGGGCGTCACGATGCCCCAGCCTGAGGGACCTGGTCCCTTTCCCCTTAAGGGCCGGGGGCAGCCAGGAGGAGGCAGCGGCGTGATCCCCAGGATCGCGCAGCTCAGGGGGGCTGCAGGGGCTTGATGCACTTGCCCAAGCCCCCTGCAGCTCCCCAGGGGTGCGGGGAGTCCTACACGATCTTCGGCAGGGCTTCCCAGGTCAGGGAAGGTGACAGCAGAGCCGTCGCGCCCCGTTCTGCTAAACTGGAAGCGGTGCGCAATTGCCCCACTTCCCCTTTTGACCAGGCTACAGGGACTGGGGTGCAACCTCCAGTCCCTGCAGCAGCTGTCTCTGGCTGCGGAGAGCCAGGCGCAAGCGCCTGCGCAAGTGAGGCGATCGCACTCCGCTTCCCATTTTGCGGAGGTGGAGCGCGATTGCTCCACTGTCACCTTCCCTGAACCGGGGAGCCCTGCAGAAGGTCGCACAGGGCTCCCTGCACCCCCGGGGGGCTGCATGGGGCTTGGGCAAGTGCACCAAGCCCCTGCAGCCCCCCTGAGTGGCGCAATCCTGGGGATCACGCTGCTGCCTTCCCCCACCCCCGCAAAGACTTATTGCGGGATTCAAACTCCCTGCGAGTTTGAAAACCGCAGTCCCAGCCTCATGTTTTCCTCTTGATACTTATATGTGTGAGAATTGCAGGGTGTGTGAGAGTGAAAATACATGTGTAGGGGGGATGATAGTCCTTAACTCTCCCTCTCCCCCCCAGCTGTCAGTGCTTACCTGTGGATTCCCTTCCTGGGTCATTTTTAAATGTTTTTCTCTTGACTGGGCTCCAAAATTTGAAGTGGGTCCTGGAAAGGGGATGAAGAGAGCTGAGAGCATTTGCAGGGGGAGTATTAGCATGTACCAGATTGGCTAAAGAGCCCGTCTCTCCTGTTGCTGATTCTTTTTGTAAGCACCTGAGCCACATTTGTGTTCCCTCCAACTGTGGTTTTGGGAACATACTCTTGCTATGATAACACATTTGTTGTTGAACTGTTACAAGTGATATTCCTCACCTGCAGATCTCCTTGGAATTGTAGCTCCATCAGAAGAATTAAAGTCCTCTGAGATTCTTTTTCAGCACTGCATAGAATTCCTGTTACATGGACTTTCCTTGAAATGATCTCAAAGTGTGAGTTGAAATGATCTCAACACTATAAAGTGTTGATAACAAAAAAACACCCTGGTCTCAAATCAGTTTTATTTGTGCTTGGACCTGAGCCTTGACTCAAGCCTCCCCAATGCTGTAGGTTCATTGTGTAGCCTTCTGGGCAAGCTACTTTCTGTCAGCCTCAATTCTTAACCTAGAAAGTGACAATACAGTAGTAGAGACCTCACAGGATAGTTGCGAGGACAAATGTGCAGGAAAACCTGTAAAGCAGTGTTTCTCAAACTGTGGTTCAGGACCCACCAGATGGATCACAAGCCAATTTTAGGTGGCTCCTCATTCGTTTCAATATTTTATTTTTAATGTGTTGATGCTTTTAATGACTTGATGCTATCGTGGTATATGATTGCATCTGTAGAAATGTTATAGCTCTGTGCTTTTGACAGGCTACTATGTGTATACTTTTAACAATGATAGCAAATGGGGCTTACTCCTAGGTAAGTGTGGGTAGGATTGTAACTTAGGATTGTTAAAAAATTTCATGCTTGATGATGTCATTTCAGGCCATGACATACTTTCACATGGCATCACTTTCCGTGGGTCCTGACAGATTCTTATTCTTAAAAGTGGGTCCTGGTGCTAAACG
This sequence comes from Tiliqua scincoides, assembly GCF_035046505.1. NCBI lineage: Eukaryota > Metazoa > Chordata > Lepidosauria > Squamata > Scincidae > Tiliqua > Tiliqua scincoides. The sequence goes on from NC_089822.1 coordinate 152,112,804, forward strand.
TTTGAGAACTACTGCTGTAAAGCACTTGAACCAAGAACTCATGTATGAATTGTAGTGCTCAAGATCTTCTCTTGTCACACCAGAGTTGCTTCAGGAATAGTGCTTCTCATATGGTTTGCATATCCAGAGTTTCACTTGTCAAGGATGGAATACTTCTAAGTGATAACGTTTGGTATGCTATCGTATACTGGATTTCAGTATTTGAAATACTGATAGTATCAAAGTGTTTGCACCATCCTCGTCCCATTACCCCAGTGGGGAGTAGTGGTGGTAGTGGAGTGTTTCATGTTTTCCACCTTTCTGATGGATGTGGCTGATGTCGCATAGGATGCTTATCTGTTCAGACCCAGTGCAGTATACATTTTGGCAGTTCTGTCCCAAATAAGGCTCTGGTCTATGTTACCACACTTGCTCAGTGATGCACATAAACACAATTGTACGTGTTCCTAAACATGTGTGTTTTAGGCACACCTCAAAGTGAACTGGTATTTACATAAGTTGAGAAAATCAGATATAGGTGCAAACACAGTATCTATTGAAGTGTAAGCTTACAATTGGAGGAAGGGGAAATGGAGAACAAGACTGTAATTGGGTGATCCAGTAATGTTGCCTGTAAAATGGCGTTAGGCTGTTGAGCATTGGTTTGAGAGGGAGAAAGAGGAAGAAAGTTAGTCAGCTCCTTTGAAGAGGATGGGGAGAGTGAAAGTGTGTAGCAGAGAAAAGTAAGTATTCTGTGAAGATTAGAATGTTTACCCAGAGTGCAAGCAAGTCTTTGGGGGGAATAAGTACCTTGGGGTGATAGAGAAAAGGGGAACTTAAGCTGAGGTGTGGTCTAACTCTACCAATGTGGCTAGCTTGCAGTCACTTCTCTGGCATGTCAGCTTTGCAAGCTGGTCTCATCCTGCTGAAGCTAGAAATATCAACTCTTTCCATACTGAGGAAGGTTCCCCTCTCTTCCCTTTTTTTGACAAACTGGGATTGCTGTCTGTCCTGTTGGACAAATTCCAATTTGTATACTGTTCACATAACTTGAATTCTAGGTCTGAGGCACCACACTTTCCTCCTATCCTGATGCTGATTCATGTGAAGTAGCAACAGTTCTCTATCTGAGCAACTAGTTTAGCAGGACCTCTTTAACCCCTTGTCTGTCCTTTTGTGGGGGGTTCTGCATTGAAAAGGACTATTCTTTGCTCTGCCCACTCATTTGGGGCTTCAGTTATCATGGACTCTCTTAGCTCCCCTTCTGAGGCTTCTTAACCATAGGGTACAATGTGAGACTTGAGTGTTTTGGGGAACTTCTGCACCAGCAGCTTGGGAACAGCTTTCAAAGCAGGCAACTTTTGACCTTGTTAGACCCTTTTCTAATTAGAGAGGGAGAGGCAAATACAGGTGGTGCCTATTTATCTGCGTTAGTTCCGTTCCGTGACTCGGCGTGATTAACAAAAAACGCGTTGTGCTGAATTCCATAGAGTTACGCTAACACGCTGCAGCCTGACACTTCCGGATGGAAGGAAACTAAGGCAGCTGTTCTCAATCCCCTCCACTCTGTACTCAGCCCTCCTGTTGCCATCTGTCCTGCTTCTTTCACAGTTGGAATGGTGAGCTTGCTTGGGAAGCCTCATCCTCTGTGTCCTAGGCGGCCTCCCAACAGCACTGCAGGTTCTCCTCCTCCTCTTCACTGCTGCCGGCCCTGCAGCCCTCCCTGGCCACCACCATCAGGGAAGCTCCTCTGCCCCGGAGCATTCTGGGACTCGTAGTCTCTGCTCACCCTCACATGTCTCTCCAAGGCTTCCCAAGGCTTGCTGGAGCAGGAGAGCCTGCATCATGGGGGGGGGGGGAGGGAAACACTCCCTGGGTTTTTTAAAGCAATCCCCTCTCCTCCCCCTCCTGCCCTAGTGAGCCCTCCCTATTACCAGCTGCCTAGCTTCTTTGACAGTTAGAATGCTGAGCTTTTAAGAGTCCAGCCCTATGCGTTTCTCCTCAGAAGTAAGCCCCATTCCAGTCAATGGGGCTTACTCCCAGGAAAGTGTGGAGAAGATTGTAGGCTAAATCTCATGCTTTGCTTGGTGGGAAGGCTTGCTTGTGTCGTGATTGCCTGCACCATCGGGGGGGGGGGGGGAATTCGGCATACACTCCCTGGGTTTTTTAAAGCAATCCCCTCTGTTGCTACCACACCTGCCCCTGTGTGTGTGTGTGTGAGAGTGAGAGAGAGAGCTCCACCTTGCTGTACGTGTTCTGGTTACACAGGGTTTTCTGGCCCCCTCTTCAGCCTCTTTGCTGGCTCAGGGGCTCCAGGAATGTTATTGTTCCTTTGCAAGGGGAACCTCTTCCATGGCTCCAGGGCTATTCCCTGCCTGGGCGAGGCAGAGCCTTTTTGCAGTGTTTTGGGCTGCCTGGAAACAGAGCAAGACGCCAGTGCAGGGCAAAGATGTGTGTGACTTTCAGTACCCCCACTCCATTCCCATTGAGACAAATCCGCAGGTAAAAAATCCGCAGATAAATAGTCTGCACCTGTACCTGCTACTCTTGTTTTCAAGTTTATCTGTTGGGCACTTGAAGCTGTTCTGTGGCGAATGACTAAGAGCATCTTGTACAAGATGGGATGCTGTTATGATTCTGTGGACTGATAACTACAGAATGAGCTCTTGTAGAACAAAAATTGATACTGCTTTGAAAACTTAAGTGCTTGCTGCACTTCCTAGTTCCCCAGCAGGCTTCTGGGTCTTGCTTCACTGATGTGATTCTATGAATGAGGTTGCTGGAGACTTCCAACTGCTGGGTGAGTAGATAGCACTAAAGACACATGTATCCCTAAGAAAATTCTAAAGGTAATTCTAAAATACATGACACATGTGGCAATACAATGCAATGTGGCAGGCATTGCATTTCGAAGCTTGAATGTTAATCCACAAGGCATATTCAGACAGTGGGATGAGCCCCTCTGGAATGTCTTGTGTTTGTGCTAAGGCAAGTGCCAACCCTTATCTTTAACTGGTACCTTCTCCTTTACTTCTGCCTCCCCCTCCCCCCACATTGGCTTCTCCAGCTCATTTTGCCTGTCTGTGTATCTCCCTTCTCTTTCTGCCCCCCCCCCCCCAATTTTGCAAAGATGTCTTTTCTTGGAAACACTGCCTTTTTCACAGCTGGTTATTTATTTGTGTTAAATTAAGTGGCGTGATTGTCTTCCCATCTCTGAAACCATTTTATTTATGTTCAATAGCAGATATATTGTATGATGCAAAAGGAACCACAAAATTTCAGCTTTCATTCTGTTATCCAACAAGGAGTTAAAGTTAATGACATGGTGGGAATCAACCAGGATAAAAAAGGCCAAGTTTTTATTACTGTGGGGTCAGTTATTGGGGTCCTGAACCAAATTAGTATTTGGAGTCACTGTTTCATTCTTTTGTGATTGAGCAGCAAGAGAATAGGGGCAAAATATGAAGAAACTGCCTTGACTTGTTCTTGTGCAGTTCTTATTTAACCCATTTTTTGCCTGACCCACAGGTGTACACATTTGGTCCCTGTTGTGTATATGCAACGTTGGGAAGAAATAGCTTAATTGGTTTTCTCCATGATCTACTGGCTCAATAGCCTATCACAGGCGTCTCCAAACCCTGCCCCAGCGGCCAGATGTGGCTCATGGCCAGCCTCTATCCGGCCCATGGCCAGCCTCTTGTCCCCTGAAAGCCTCTGGCCCATTCAACTGAACACGACCAGAGCTGTGCTCTGGTTGTGTCTGGAGGGTGTTCTGAGGGCCAGAGAGGTTGAATGAATGAGCCCATTCATTCATTTATTCACTCATCTAAGTTCCATCTCGAATTTATTTATTTAAATTTTATGTTTAAATTTTTTTCTGGCCCTCAACACCAGATATTTGATGCGGCCCTCTGGCCAAAGAGTTTGGAGACCCCTGGCCTATCAGACTGTGACACGATCAATGGGATTTCTTCATTCTCCATTTTGTAGCAGTTTGGACTTCAGCTGCCAGCCAGAGCACTGAACTAGATGAGGAAGCTGGAGTCATTGTCTTCTATTTTAAGATGCTCAGTGCATAGCTAGAGAGTGCTTGATCAGTACGTTTTTGAATGAATAATCCACCAGGATTTCTCATCAATGTTTAGAACCAGCACTTCCAGGTTGTAGGGAGAGATGATCAAGGAGTGGTGATGATGGAACATATGGGAAAGGGGGTTCCTATAGAAAACACCATAAGACAGGCAACAGATTTCCTTTGTAATGGAAGCTAAGATTTTGTTTCATCTTAGTAGGAATCTAATAGGAGCTATTTGGAGCACTAAGATAGCAGACCTGTCTGTATTGCTATCAAATGTAACCTGGTTCTTTGGCATCTGGTGGCCTTCCCAACACCTGAACTTCCTTCCTGCCACCCCCATACCACCTCAGTGTACCCTATAGCTGGGATGTGTACCTGTGTCTGCAGCCAGGTACAGCAGCTCCCCATGTGCCTTGGTTTTTGTAGTTTAGCCTTCTGCCACAAAGTTCCTAGCCCTGCTGAATACTCTGGCTCTTCACAGGCCTCCTGGGAAAGAGGATTCAAGGCAGGAGAATGTAATGAATCCTGGCTGCTGAACTCTCTGTCCTGTAGGCAAGTTTTCTCCAGGAATTGCTTAGTAGAAGCAACTCCATGTACTATGCAATTGGCAGTTGCCTGCCCCTTCACAATCATCCTGTGATCAGCTTTATGACACTCTTATCTAGTTTCTCTTTGTGTCCCTAAACCTCTGGGTATAAGAACACCTGTTTCAGTTTCCTAGAAGTGAGCGCGTGTTTCTTACCTGACTTTGCATGTTTCAGATAGCACTCTTGCCTCTGAAGTCTTGACAAGGTCTAGTTGCTTTTTGCTTCCTTGGAGATGCAGTGACAGCATGAAGCTTGCCAGTGAGATTGTGACTCCTGATGGTCCCATGCATGGTATGCCAGATTGCGAAGTTCAAGGTGAATATGAGTTTTATTTGAACTTGAAGCCTGTGCAAGGCAAACTGTATGTGAGAAATGAAAGGAGAAGGAAGAAATAAGAGTTCCTCATGCAACCTATTTATTTACAGGACAAGTGAAAGCACTGCAGAAACACAAAATGATTGCTCTCTTTCTGCACCTTTATGTCTCAGAGTAACCTGTCTACATTCCTGATTCTGTTCAGGCTATAGTTAGCCTCTTGAAATCTGTGGCTTTGCGGAAGTCCTATAGTCCTGTTGGTCTCCAATTCTATGCCATGTTGAAGATCATATTGTACTGTCTCACCCTGGGAGCAAAAGGGTTTGGACTGTTGTATCCCAAAGGCATTATGGTAGCTATGCCGAGCTGCATAACTTATTCTTGCTTGTCAGATATTGGTTTGGATTCTCCACAGAGATGAACTTGAAAAGAAAAGCAGAGATTGACTTGCAGCAGAGGTGGTAGATTTTTGGGTTGCTGGGAATGAGGTGTTGCAATCAGCGATTGCATGACCCCCAGCAAGAATTGCTGTGAATAGCAATGGCAAAGGGAAGTGTAAGCCGGACTTCCTTTTTTGTTCGAGCTTTGAGCTGATGCTTCTGTTCCCATAGGGGCTAGAAACCTTTGAATAACCAATATTCTGTCAGTTGTTGCGTGCAATGTGCAGTATTTTTCCCGTGAAGTGTGCAGTTTGTGACCTTTTGAATTTTGAAACCTTCATGGTGAAAAGGAGGTAGGGTACTGTTGGTGAGTCTACCTGCCTGGATGAGCGCTGGAGCCTGAGAACAGATCCTGACACCCACTATCTAGAGAAGTGGCCCTGAACTGTGTCTACCTGAACGATCCACTTGGTGCTGCTCCTGATTCTCCTTTTATTGTGTTGTGCAGTGAGAAGCAAGACTCCTGCTGGTTTCCCCACACTACAACTGCCACCCTGCTGATTCTTTGCACTTTCCACAACCGTACATGTACATACCATTCTTTGGCATCTGTATACAATACATTTTCGTACACCTTCCTTTTATGCAGTGACTGTTGCTATGCAACAGCCCAGCTCGCTAGATGCTTAAGGCTCTAATAATGCAATCAGATAAAACCAACCTAAAAATACCCCTTGTCCAAGCCTCCCCTGGACAGCTAGGAGGAGTGGCTGGGGTGGAGCCAAAGGGCACCTAGGAAAAAGTTCCCAAACTGAATTGCCCTCTAAGTGGCTTTGTGTGTCTCGTCAGTTTCCTAGCAGGGAGCTGGGATTGGGTGGCTCAGTGCGTGGGAGCCTTCACTGGTCTTTCTGCTTCAGCCGGACTGGGGATTCCTTGCCTGATGTCTCTCCCTCTGCCGCCCACTTGGAAGAAGAGGCAGCTGATGCTTGGAGAGCCATTAGGTGCTGTCAAGCTGGACATTCGGAGTCTCGAGCCTCTCCACTATCCCTCCTTGTTCCTGATTCTAACTTGCTAGGCCCTCCCTGCCTCTCCAAAGCCAGTGTTGCCTGTCCACCATTGAAGGGCATTGTATCGACAGGGTGCCATCATGGGCACCGTCAGTGAGCTCTGTGCTTCCAGTTTCCAAGCTTTCCTCTTTCCCTCCACATTGGCAACCACAAAATCAGGTAAGTATTTTATTCTTTTCCTTTTCTCTGTCTAGGAACCTCTTGCTGGTGGCACAAAAATGTGGGACAGGCAAAGAGGGTGCAATGAATCATCTGTGCTTTACCTCTCTGATTCCCGGTGAATCAGAGCAGGCATGATTTTTGGTGTGCACCTCCAACCCAAGGGATCTGAGCCCTAACTTAGCTGCATTGATGCTTCACTCTTCCTGAGATTTGATACGCTACAGTTTAGCCAAAATATAACCTTGTCTCCTAAAGCGTATAAACTCAAAAGTGACTGAATTGCTTTGGGATGGGGAGCTGGGAAAGTCTATTCTACTGGTTACTTGGCTCAGGAGTGAGCATGACCTTCAGAATATGGATGGAAGGTGAGGTGAGCATTCATTATGGTTGCTACATTTGGATTATAGTAAGGAAGAAACCATTTCTGCTTTACACCCGTATCAGAATCTGTTTCACACTCAGATACAAGCTCTGGGCCACATTGCATCTGACTCTTCCCTTCAAGATGCTGCTAGTTATATCTCCCTGATGTGTGTGTATGTTTTGTAAAAGAACTGTGTTTGCTATCTTCACACAAAGCGGTGTGTTTGGTGTTCTTTTCTTCTTATGTTGGTGGAATGTTATGTTTTGAGCTAGCTCTTCTGAAGTGCATGAACAGATTTTCTTCTTGTTGAATAGATAGGAAGTCTAGCAGTGGGACTGTGGCTCTGACCTCTGCTTGATATCTCCAGGTAAAGTGTGTGCTATAATGGATCATGAACTTTGCCTGATGATTTGAAGTCTGCCTTGCAGTGTATGAGGGATGAGAAGGGATTATGTGAGAGCCTGGACCTTGCATCTTTGTCTTGTATCTTCAAGCTCAAATTCTGTATCTATTTTTAAAACTTATTAGCCACCTTACCATAGGAAGACTCTGGCCCAAATCTGGTAATCTTGACTGGGTTACCAATGTGAGGGGTGGCTGCCACCTTTGAGCTAATCAGAACTGTCTCTTTAACAGCAACATGATGGATAGAAGTTCAGCAGTTGTAAATGGAGAGTCTGTGACGGGCAGAGTTTCACCTGATGAATACCTGCCTTCTTGGTACACCGCTTTGGCCAGATAAAATGTTAACAATCTCAGTGTGAATACCTGAGAGAATGGACTTGAATGCTGCATGAACTTTCTTGCTGTGTGACTACCGGATGGGTGGAGAGTGCTGATTTGTCTGAGAGTTTGTCACTTTTTGGTGTGTGGGTGGAGGGGGAAGGGGGTGACAGGAGGTAGACTGATCTAGTACTAAAGCTTCTTTAAAAGTAAGAGGGTGTTATTTTGGGGGTAAATACAGATTTCCCTGCTGCTGTTGTAACCCTGAGCTCCTTTGTTCAGTTGCAAAACCCCAGACTCTGTTATGTCCTATCTTTCTGGTATGGAATATTGTGATGTATTGGTCCCAAGGAGCAAGATGGCCTTATTTATATTTCTTGTTCCCTAGCTAGGGAATTTAAAAATCTGCATGACAGTGCAATGCAGCTGTAAAGTAATGTAGAATCTTTTTCATTTCATTTCATTCACCTTTATTGGCATATGAGACATACAAACAAACAAAGTAGGAAATGAAATGAAATAATGTAGAATCTGATAGCTATTCTGGAATCCTTAGAACCTTATTTCTTCTTTTTTAAGAGAAGCAACTTTCCAGCCCCTAATAGTCATTGAGGAAAATGTGAAAACAAATAGAGGGTTTGTGCAAAAAGCTTGGAAACCAGAATTAGTCTGGATAATTGGGGTGGTGTGTGGCACTTCCACATTCTTTCCAGCACCGGAGTCCTTTTTTTTTCTGCCTCTACATATGTAGTGTTGCTGTGGTTTTTCGCAGCCTGATGTGTAAAGAAATTCCAAGTTTAAAAAAATCAAGATTGTACAACCCAAATAAAGTACAGTATACTGCAAACAGGCCTAGTTTGTTTTGGTCTTTGGATTTGGATTTTCTGTTCAAACTATGGGATTCAATTTGTCAAAACAAAACTTGACTTCCCTGATTTAGGAGCTGTCATCCTTGGATGAGAAACAGGCATTTTTTCGTGATTCTTAGGATGTAGCCTTTTATACAAAACGGAACAAGATGAAATATTGTACCCATGATTCAGGTGAGCTTTCAAGTGATGCAGAACTTTGCGAATTGCAAAGATTGATAAATTATGGGTCCAGAGAGTGTGAGATACTGTCAGCTTTTCACTCTGAATTATGAAGCATTCTGTGTAACTCAAAAGTACATGTACATCTCCAGAGAATAAGTCCAGTAAACTACCGTTTACAAACAGTTGAACCAACAGAGCAACAACAGTTTAAAATGCCCTGTTAACTCCAGCAGCAGTACATAACTGAGCAGTGGTGGGCAGGTGCCAGTCTTGTGCCAAATTGAGGAAGGACTTCTGTCATCTTTCCAATAGCTTGAAAAGAGGGCACAGCTGGAGTTTGTCTTGAACTATGTGGGGGGAACCTAAGAGGCTGGCTATGTTCTCAGCATCTCCACAGATGTTGGGGAGAGCCGTTTCCCAGATGGTCGCTTATTTCCATTGCCAACAGTCAAACAGAAGGGGATTCTGACTTGGCAGGATCTTGGGGAAATTGAAGCCAGATGGTGACCATGGAAACTGGTCTCCACTCTGCCCAACCAGGAAGTTCCAGGCAAAGGATGACTGAGGCTGTTGGGCCTCAGCTGTGCCTGAAGAGGAAAGAGAAAAATACACGAGGGTGCTTCTGTATGTGTGTTTGTGTTTTTCTCAGAAGTGGGGTTTTGGGAGCAAACTGCATTGATGTTTGAGGGCCTGGCAGACTTGGAGGTGAGGACCACTCCTGCAGCATCAGAGTTAACTTTCTCTGATGCAGTAGTGATAGATGTGTGTGCTATCAGGAAAACACAGGATGTGGTGGCAGCAGCGACAGCAGCTGAGGGGAAGACTTAGTTGTGGGGCACCTTGAACCCTGGCAACTTGTTGGGGCAGACAAATGCCTGCTCACATTATTATGCCTAGCATTTTTTATTTAAATTGCTTTAAGAATAACTTTCCCTAGCCATCTTCTCCCTAATGCCTCCTTTTTGCTCCTGGCCCCTGCTGCTCCTCGCCTCCAGTCTACAGAATTTTGCCTCCTGAGGGTCTTCTAAACAGCACAGCTATCAGACTCCTTTTTCTTCTGTTCTCCTTCTGTCCTAAATAGTGTCTAGGAAGTGAGAGGGGAAAAGGCAGACATGTATGTAACCCTAGCACATGGGTGCACCAGAAGGCTTATTCATTAACTTCTTTCTCTTTTTGATCTGTCTGCGGCAGCTTTTGAATGGCTCAGCAGCAGCATATAATTTCTCTGGCCCCTATTGGATTGCTAAGGATTACTGCACTAAGTTTTGAGAGACAATTTCCTACAAAGTGTATCTCTAAGCATTGAGGTTTGATATAAAGTTCTGGGCAGAGAGGAAGGGGTGATGGCACTCAGGGAGTGAATGATGGCAAAGAGGCACACGATGTCCCCTTCTTCTAAGGCTCATTGGGGAAAAAAATGACAAGCTTATAACAAGCCACATCATAACTGTTTGCTTGGCTTGCTACTGGCACTCTGTGGAACCAGAGATTGTCCCAGTGTGTACCAATACTCCTTGCTTGGTTTATGGTAGCTCTTGGGATGCTGATAGGGAAAGATCTGACACTGGACCAGCCAGAATTGCAGGGCAATTCAAGAGTGATTCACACGTGTGTGCCAGCATTGCTTTCAGGGCAAGGCATACCCTGAAGTACAGTTCTCATTTCTTATATTCAGTGAACTACCGACCCATGAATTCGGGCAATTCCCTTTTGCAGGCTAGACATTCAAAGGGGAGATGATTTGTTCTGGTGAACTCTTCCCTGTGTCTTAAGGGCAGGGTTTCTTCTCTATGCTGTCCTCTACAACAGTGTTTCTCAAACTGTGGGTTGGGACCCACTAGGTGGGTCGTGAGCCAATTTCAGGTGGGTCCCCTTTCATTTCAATATTTTATTTTTAATATATTAGACTTGATGCCACCATGTTATGTGACGGCATTTGGGGAAATGTTACAGAGCTGTATTTTTAATAAGCTACTATGTATATTCTTTTAACAATGGGACTTACTCTTAGGTAAGTGTAGGTAGGATTGCAGCCTAGGATTGTGAAAAATTTTCCTGCTTGGTGATGTCACTTTCGGTCATGACATCACTTCCAGTGGGTCATGACAGATTCTCATTCTAAAAAGTGGGTCCCAGTGCTCAGTGTGTGAGAACCACTGCTCTACAGGTTTTTGTAGATTAAAATTAATGCAGTGGCTCCTATTTGAACAATGTCTTTTTCTGACCACCAGAGAGCAGCAGAGGCCCAACTCTTTATGCTGCTTTTGCTGCCTGGGTACATCAGGATCCTGGATACTCTCTCAGGAAATGTCTCTTTAACACAGAACACTGCAGCACAGTGCACTTTGCAGGTATCTTGAGATACTCCACGTTCAGAAATGGTTAGTGGTGGAAGAGAGAGCTCGTTTTTGAAAATGCTTCACCCAACTACACCTCAGTGACTTGGATGTTGTCTGGACCATCCCCTTCTTGCCATGAGTGCATGTGCTCCTGGAGTTGGGCCTTTCAAGAGCAGTGAGGCTGCAAAGAGATCTGCTTGTTCTGTGGTGAAAATGCAGCACTTGTTCTTCTCTCGCCAGTGGAACTACTGTATTTAAGAGATTGCATAGAACGCCTGGTCACTCTAGTAACTGAGCCTCCTAACGGATATGGAAACATAGCAAGGACTCCTGAATGTTAAAATTCTGCTGGGAAAATTGCGACCCATCCATTCTGGGGACAAGGCTGGAGAAACAAGGGTTATTCTTCACAAGGGGAAGGAAGCAGGAATGATTTAGTCACTTAGAACATTTATGTCTTTTTTAGCAAACAATTACATTGTGTGACGAAATTTGAAAAATTTCGTGTTTATCTGAAAGTTTCAATGTTAATTTTGATGTAAGGATTTTTAAAATGCAGTTATTTTTGGCATAGCATCAATAGTTCAGTAAAATTTACACTATGCAGTTGGATGCACTATGCACTATGCAGTTGGACCAGATCAGACGGAAAGCTCTTCAACCTCTCCAGACTGAGAGCAAAGTCTCAGAGCAGAGAGAGAGCAGACTGAGAGCAAAGTCCAAAGTCCTGCTGAAATGTCTGTGTGACTTCCTCTTTGCCGACGATGCAGCTGTCACCGCCCACTCTGCCAAAGATCTCCAGCAGCTCATGGATCGTTTTAGCAAGGCCTGCCAAGATTTTGGACTGACGATCAGCCTGAAGAAAACACAGGTCATGGTTCAGGATGTGGACTCACCTCCCTGCATTGCAATCTCTGAGCATGAACTGGAGGTTGTCCATGACTTTGTGTACCTTGGCTTAATGATCTCTGACACTCTTTCTCTTGATACCGAGCTAAACAAACGCATCGGTACAGCAGCTACCACGTTTTCCAGACTCACAAAGAGAGTCTGGTTCAACAAGAAGCTGACGGAACATACCAAGATCCAGGTCTACAGAGCTTGTGTCCTGAGTACACTTCTGTACTGCAGCGAGTCATGGACTCTTTGCTCACAACAGGAGAGGAAACTGAACGCTTTCCACATGCGCTGCCTCTGACGCATTCTCGGCATCACCTGGCAGGACAAAGTTCCAAACAACACAGTCCTAGAACGAGCTGGAATCCCTAGCATGTATGCACTGCTGAAACAGACGCCTGCGTTGGCTTGGTCATGTTGTGAGAATGGATGATAGCCGGATTCCAAAGGATCTCCTCTATGGAGAACTCGTGCAAGGAAAGCGCCCTACAGGTAGACCACAGCTGCGATACAAGGACATCTGCAAGAGGGATCTGAAGGCCTTAGGAGTGGACCTCAACAAGTGAGAAACCCTGGCCTCTGAGCGGCCCGCTTGGAGGCAGGCTGTGCAGCATGGCCTTTCCCAGTTTGAAGAGACACTTTGCCAACAGACTGAGGCAAAGAGGCAAAGAAGGAAGGCCCATAGCCAGGGAGACAGACCAGGGACAGACTGCACTTGCTCCCGGTGTGGAAGGGATTGTCACTCCCGGATTGGCCTTTTCAGCCACACTAGACGCTGTTCCAGAACCACCATTCAGAGCGCGATACCATAGGCTTTCGAGACTGAAGGTTGCCAACATAGTTGGATAATATGACATGTAACAATGCATTAGGCAACAGGATAGATCAGCCATTTTCAACCACTGTGCTATGGCACACTGGTGTGCCGCAAGTGGTCCATAGGTGTGCCACAGGAATTTGATGGCAGGTCATTTATCAGTGACAGTCAGGCCAATAGGGATGTGAGGTCCCCACTGGCAGCATGGTGTGCCTTGGCAATTATCAAAAACCTGATGGTGTGCCTTGACAGTTTTAGTGCCTTGTCAGCGTACCATGAAATGAAAAAGGTTGAAAATCGCCGTGATAGATAAAACACAAAATCTAAGATTAAGTTTTGATACAAAAAATTAAGATTACTGTTGGAATCAGCACCTCTGAATTGTGTAAGAAACACTAAAAAGTCAAGCTAACACTATGTAACACAAAAATTGTTTTATCAGTGGTTTACGTAGCAAAGGTATAAGAAACAGGTTTCTTCTCTCAAAAGGGTACTCCCTCTGAATATGGGTATGGACATGGCTGGCAAGGGAGAAGCAGCTTGCTTGCTGATGAGCTGGTGGTGTACAGGAGCCAGTTCCTTGACTGAGCTGCATGCTCAGTGATCTCCTCCAGAAATCTTCCGTCACCCATCGGGATGGAAGGTAATTCTGCACATCATTTGATTCCAAGTCAGTTTGCTCCAGGGTGTTCCCTGAAATCCCAGCAGAGTCCAGCCAGCAGCACAAGTTTCCAGAAAGGGTCTAGGCTGAGACTGATACACAGAAAGGGAGATTAATGTGTTAGAAGTGGAATTGATCGGCTTCTCAGTTTCCAGGGGCCCTGAAGGGAGGCGTAAGAGGCCCTGATGCATGCTGGGAGGTGGTGGTGAATGACAGGGTGAACAGGGCCTAGCTGCATGTGTTTGACCCCTCCTTTGAGCCTTCACGGCCCTCTGCACAAACAGGATACACCCAAGCTGACTTGGCCATTCTCTTCCTCCCTGCTGCTTCAGTTCTCCAGCATTGCAGAACAACATTCCTTCCCAACTGTCTTTAAAACTGTGGTATATTTAGAGCTTGTTGCTTGCACAGCAAAATGTTTTGAGGATTTCTGGATCTTTCAGGTCTCATAATGGATAGTGGATTTTCACACATATTTTAATACTCTTGAAAGTTTTACATATCATCTTTCTGCTTTCAAAAAGGCAACCAAAGCGGCACTCAAAATTAAATTAGTAAACAGCTGTATAAGGAGTACCAGTTAAGGCAGCACTTTACTTGTAGTGTGTAGGACCAACCCTCTCTTTGCTGCCAGGTTTGTGGGGGTGCTTTCAGCTCCTGGGAAGCTTATTTTGCTGCTACCCCCACCTTAACACGTTCCCTGGCAGCTTACAGCTCCACCCAGCAAGAGGTAGTGTCACTCTGGCCTCAAGAGCATGAGGGGTTAACGGCCCTGAGAAGCGGTGAGGGATCAGAACAGGAACAGGGCGTTGCTGGTTATCTCAGCTGCCGTCAGGGCTGTAATGACGCCTATCCGTCCCAGGCAAGGCAAGGGCCGCCCACCTGAGTCATTCTAGGAAGCAGCAGCCAGACAGCAAGCTAGACACAGGTGTCTGCCCAGTCAAGCTGAACTTGTCTGGAAACGGACCTTGGCAGTGGTCTTCCACCCCTTCCTGCCACTGGCAGCATGGTGCTCAGGATGGAGAACGGTGAGCACGTGTGGTGGGGATCTCTCGTGCTCTGTCTTTGGGTGGCTGGGTGAACTGCTTGGCAGGAGGATCCCCCAGAGTAACCAGGTTATGGGGAACCCAAATCTAGCCTGGCATTGTACGGAAGTGTAAGCCTTTCTGAAAGTGGCCCTGTGTATTCTGTAGCAGCTGCCAGCAAAGCTCTGCTACATTGTCCATCTGAAGAGAGCCTTGGGGCCTTGAGACAGACGCACGTCTCATGGAGTCTTCCTCTCCCCATTGTGCCTTGGTGGGGAGAGGAGACTGCCCTTTTGAAAACCTGTACTGAACATGAGTGAAACCATTAAAGTAGGTAGACCTACTTCTGCAGAGCAGAGGCATGGAGGCTTGAGGGAGAGGGCTCCTGAGTGAATGCAAGTGCCCTATTCCTGCTATGTGGGAGAGGCCAAGACTCGCTGCACTTGAAAAGCAAGAGGTTTCTGTTGGCAGCTCTCTAGCTGCATGCTCAAGCGTGTCTCTGGTGCAAGATACTGCCTGCCCACTCACTTTCCACCTCAGCCCCAGGGCACCAAGGTGTCTGCTGGGAAAGGAACACATGGGTTAAGGAGGCAGCATACTTCTGTTGGACTTCTGTTTCCTCCATGCCACAGCTTATGTGCAATGGGTGGTGTTACGGCTTTCCTTGAGTCACTGCACGTGGCTACTGAGATGAACAGGCAGGAACTAGTGTCGTTTGCTGGCAATTCCTAGACCTGTTGGAACAGGGGAAAATAACTTGAGCTTTGGAAATAGATATGTTTCCCAGCCTGGAGCTGCACGGAGTTCTGACATAAACCCCTGCAAAAGTCTGAAGATCCATTGGCCTGGCCATGGGCTTTTTGCCTTGCTCTTGGAGCAGTGCTATCAGTCTGTCACAGCCTTGATCTTGTGGCTTCCTTTCTGTTCCAGATACTCTCCCTTGAGTCTTTCAGTTAGCTTTTTTGACAGCATCATATAAGAACTTTTCTGACAGTATGCTACTGCTCTAAAATAGACCCTTTGAGTTCTCCAAGGGTAGTTTGTTTACTTGGCAGGGACGTCAAAGCTTGACTAGTTTAATGAGATTTGCCTCTCTGCCCACTGTAATGGTTTCTGAAGATAGGGCTGTTTCTTCATACTCCTACCTTTACTGCAGTTCAGACCAGTGTTTCTCAACCAGTGGTATGGGTACTACCAGTTGTACTTGAGGTGGTGTCTGGTGGTACTTGCGGGACCCCTAAACATATGCCACCTGGCAGCGAGACCAGTAATGTGACACAACAAACAGTGGTAGGAGGCTCCAAAGCCTGCTTTTCCACTTAGAAAAACCTACCCATCCACCCTGAGCCTCTTACTGGTGTTTGTCGCGTTGCATCTGGCCTCCCAACCCAGAAGAAACTGGCAATGATGTCATCGCCAGCTACGTCCGGTGGTACTTCGAATAGGTTGACCTTGTGAAGTGGTACAGCGGAGGACAACTGTTGAGAAACACTGGCTTAGATTGAATCTAGAACCTGCAGTATTTACCTCTGGGTCTCAGCTTGCTCTGCCAAATCAATCCACATTGAGTAGCCACATGTCTCTCTTTGCATGTCTGCTTGGAATTGGGAAAAGACTTTTTGTCTGCCTGTGTAGGCAATATGGGGCTAGTCTTATTTGTTGGCATAGTCTCCTTCATTATTGCATCTTGGCATCCGTTTCCTCTTGGAATGGGATGCTTTTCCAAAGGGTACAGTAGTACCCTTTTCACACACCCTGAAACTGACATGATTGGACTGTGTATGTTCATCTTCTGTAGATGGTCCTAGATTCTGCAGACGGCAGCTCATGCATTATCATCTGTGCTTCTTTTGTTTCCTCTGTAATGAATGGTGCAGTTTGATCCTTAGTGGCTTGAGGATTTGCCAGAGTATGTGGGGATTGATGGTTCCATTGAATCAAGGCACTGGAGAGTAACTAGTTTGCTTCAGTTCATCCACCCTTAAAACAAGCCAATGTGAATAATTTTTACTTGGGCTATCTTAGAATGGATCATTGTTGGTTACAAAGTATATTAAAGCTTTCACAGGCACCCTAACTTGCACTGTAAGCTTCTAGTAATTATCATTACTAACTCTGCTTTATCCATGCAAATTTACTTTGCGGATTTCTTTGCAGAACCAGTTGTGTCTGATGTCCTCTATAAATAGGCATTTTATGGGAATTGAGTCAAAGTTGTGTTCCTTGCTGTTGGGCCTTCCTAGTGTGACAGTCCAGGGGTTCCCAAACTCTCCGGGAATTTGGGATCCCCAGTGAGTCTTTGCAGGGGAGGGGAAAATGCAGTGATGTGATCCCTAGGATTGTATGACAGGTGACAGGGGCTTCATGCTATTTACTAGCAAGCAGCAGCCTTCCAGGGATGCAGGGAGTTTCACCAAAGCCTCTGCAGGGCTCCCCAAGCCTTGGAAAATGTAAAAATAAAGATTGTGACCCACTTCCGGTTTTGCAATCCCCCTGCACTTTCCCACTCCCTGCCCCTTAAAGGGTCAAAGACCGAGCTTCTCAGGCTGGGGTGTTGCAATGTCCCAGTTTGAGAATCTCTAGTGTACCATGTACTTCATTTACTTGGAGCCCTTGCTTGAGATTTAAAGGCTTGGCATATTTTTTGATCTCTCTCTCTCTCTCTCTCTCTCTCTCTCTCTCTCTCTCTCTCTGTAAGTGTGAGAGATTTAGTACCTAGAATGAAAGGAGAGAAACTGTGGGAGAAAGACTGTGTACATAGTCTACTAGACAACACTGACAAGTTGGGGTACTTTCTTGTGAACATATGTACTAGCAGAGTGAGGGCTTGACTGCCACTTAAATAGCAAATTGGAGAAAGTATATGATTGAATTTCTTTCTTTTAGCAATACCTGGAACTGAAGCACACAGCCAGGGACCCATCCTGGGGATCAGCAACTAGAGCCAAATGTACCCCTTGGCCTTGTAGTCTTGTCCACATGTCTTGTGATCAGAGTTCCAGGGGTCTGTACTGGATTGTGGACCACTTCTGAAGCTGCATGGCATTGCAACTGTGTCGCCACATCACTTCTGAACATTCAGCAATGATGTCGTAGCCAAACTTCTGGATTGCTGAGCAATGTGGCCACTCAGCAACCCACTTAGTACTTGTGATGTGCAGTCTTCACATCACCCTCACAGGCTGTGTGAATGTCCTACTTTTGTGTGTGCACACGTACATGTGCATGAGAGAGAGTGTGTTTTGTGAAGACGTCTGACTGCCTGGCCTTTGTTCCTGTGGTGAATATAGGATACTGATTGGCTTGTTGTCTTGAGCTGACAGGAAGCTGTCTGGCTTCCAACCAGAGTATGTGGCTGCAGTGGTGGTGAGTGTAATTGGTCTGGCTCCATGGAGTCTTATCCTGTCGAGGCATGAAGTTCTTATTTGAGAAGGGAAAGAGGGTGACAAGGGGCAGTCTGAAATCTTATTGCTACCTCCACAGGCACCTAATGGTTAACCTGAAAAGTATCTAGTAGGGTTAAACCCTTTGCACTATATACACATGAAGCTGCCAATATCTAGAGTTTCTCTTCCCCTTTGGCCCTGTTTACCCCAGCCTCTGCACTAGGTGTGTGCTATGGTGCTTACAACTGAAAGCTTAATACTCCCAAGTCTCTTCTATAACTGTCTTTCTCTTCCTTCCTTAGAGCAACTGTTCTCCCCCTCTTAACCATATCTGACATTGTGTATTGGCAAAGAGGGAGTGTAGTGGTAGCAAATATTTTGTAAACCTAATCTATTAGACCTGTGCTACCATCTCCAGGTGTAAGATGGCACTTTTTTCCCAGCTGCTTTGCTGATAGATGCATTTGCCCTCTCACCCATAACTTTCTTCTGAGCTGCTGTGTGGGCTCAAGACATAGTAGATGTTCCTGTTCTGAAGAGAACTCCTGACAAGTGCTGTGAATCTCCTATCACTGTCTATTGACATATCAACGGTAGATTTTACAAACTCATCATGAAGTGAATTTTCACCCTTTCTTCTATCCTTTTGACTACTCCTTTTGACTACTCCCCTAAACAACAAAAATCTCCAAACTGTACCATGTCCTAAAGAATAAAACAAAACAAGTAGTACTTCAGGACATAATGAATCTTGGATTTTGTCATATGGGATACACAGAAGGAACATTTATCATGTAGAAATGATGGGTGCTACCTTGAGGTGGCTTGACCAAGGTAGCCTAAGATTTTGAACGTCGAGGGAAGCTCTTTGCTGGTGATTCCAGACTGTGTCTGAAGTCTGAACTGGTTGACGTGGAGTGCAGCTGCCTTCAATAGTTCTTCATGGTGAACCATTTGTTCAGTTCACCACAGGGACTAGCCAATAGTTCACCGTCACACCCAAGGTAAATGTTTTGTTCTGCCTTTTGTGGTGCCTTGGTGGTAATATTTTCTTGTGTGTGGTGAACCACTGCATACGGATAGCTCAGCATGTGCTTATTGTTGTCATGTAGTGTATATTTAAAGTACCTTCCACAAGGCAGCCTAAAGTTCACATTTCGGTGAGTCTGGTGTCTCAGTCCTCTTGTCTGTTCTCCATTGCCTGCTATTGTGGGATTTGCCATGCAACAGTGGAATAACAAGGTGTCCCTGACTAGGGAACCAGTTCTTGAAGATGCTGTCATGTTTTGTTAGCTGAGTTGTAGACCTGGTTTGGGGAGTAGGATCTGTTCAATCCTTGCTTCCATCTTTCAGTGTGATAGGAGAGAGAGGCATGTCTGGTGCACTCAGGAAGGGAATACAAAAGAAACGTATTATTAGGAGGCATTCATGGGCTCTGTTTTTAATTGTTCAAGAAAGGGCAGGTGAGGTTGAGGACTAGAGAGTCCAGGTCTGCATAGAAGGGTGCGAATGATAAAATTTTTTAATGCAGTTCTGTCAGGGAAAGGGGCTCCTGCGAGAAGACTGGCTGACCAAAGGGAGCAGTGTCTAGTGTTTAGGATGCATGACCCCTTCCTTCTCCTCATTTTCCCTTTACTGGACCAGCAGCTAAACAGGGGAAAAAAACCATGGTAATTTTTATCCACTGCCACTATACTAGGCTGTAGAGACCAGGCAGGAGGGAGGGCATCTGGAAAACCCTCCTCCCAGGAGAGCACTGAGCATAAGAGGTTCTTATTAAAAAAAGAATCTGCAGAATGAAGAGACATGACAATCCACAGAATTACCTGTGAACATGGGCTAGGCAGATGAAAGGTCAAAATAAAACTAGTTTATTAAAAGTGTAACAGAAATGGGAATGAATGTTATGGAGAAAGAAAGGTGTGGTGCTAAAAGTACAAGCAGGCTGATTAAAAAAATTACCTGAGCTTGTCTGGAAAGCACAATTTTTTTTAATCAAATGGATGCAGTAACCTGTAATGCCCAGTAGATGGGGCTGGGATGCTACGTAAAACCTTCAACCTACAGACCCCCCCCACCACCACACACATCTTAACCCATTTTTACCAGGCCCACATGTGTACACACAGATGTCCCTGTTATGTATATGCAGTGTTGGGGCAGAAATAGTTTAAGCCTGAGAAAGTTTGCAGGCGGGCTGGAGTTACTTAGCAGACAAAGCAAAGAAAAACAAACCTTTCTGAACTCAGTCTAGCTAGATGGTCTCTAGTTTACACACATTGCTCAAGGAATCACCAGTCATTATACTTGCAGGTGAGCAAGTGGGCGCATCCTCTGAGTGACCCAACGAGGTGGTCACTCAGGCAGCTGGCAGTGAATGTGTTCCTTGTGTGTTGGCAAATACATTACCTTGCTAGGATGATGTCAACAAGTTACTTGATTGGAGAAATGGAACCCCCCTGGCTTCTCCATCCCATCCCTTGGACCTAGACAGACAGGCTTGGCTTCCCAGTTGCTAAGCACAACAGGGTGTCCATTTCGAGAAGGAAGAGAAGCCCAAGCTACCAACCTATATGCTCTCCCTCTAGTAATGAGTCTCACACAGACAGCTGCCTGAAAAAGGATGTCTCAGCAGCTTTTTAGGCAGTTGAACCTGCACTGGAGGTTCTGGGCAGTTCAGTGTCAAAAAATACAGGAAAATTGGGGGGGGGGGCAAGAATAGGGTATTCAACACAAGTTCAAACTCTAGTTCTTCAACTGGAATTGAGAAAGAGGTTCACTGAAGTTAGAAGAAGAAACAAGTACCTTTGTGTAAACAGGTCTGATGTCACACAAGGGCAGAACAGATAAGACACAATGCAACTGAAAAGTTTGCTTGGGGCACATTGGAGGAGAGGCCATTTGTGAAATTACTCAGTTGATGTACTGTGTTTTAGTGAGTCAGGCATTATGGAAATTCAGCAGTCTTTAGGGAGTTTGACTGTAGCCTAGAGGTACCAAACCAGGCCAGTGAAGAGGTGTGTCAGAAGGTCCCCAAAATTTATGAGAAGATCAAACCTTATTTGGATAAGATATTCTGAACAATGGAAACATGCTACATGGTGCTGAATTCTAATATGGATTTCTCAAAGTGGGAATCGAAGTTATTTTTACTAGTGAGAAGCATAAGCTGTTTAGTAGTATAGAGCTGACTTTTTAAGCAGGGCTGCCCCTAGGGGTGTGTGGGGCCTGGGACTATTCTGACAGTCAAATTTGGACCAGCACCTCAAGTAGTGCCCAAATTCCACCTGCCTAAACTCTCCCCCCTGCTTCCACCACCGTCTCCTTCTGCCTCCACTGCCTTACTGCTGCTTTAGAACAGGAAGATGTGGGAAGGCACTGAGAGTCAAAGAGTGATTGGAACAGTATTGTGGCAGGCCCTTTACCAGCTTCTCCAGCACTATGGCTGCTGTTGCTCCAGTCCTCCCCTCTCAGTGCAGGGCCATCCAGAGTGTGGGGCCTGTGGCAGTTCACCCTTCCCTCTGTTTCTGACTCTCTAAGTGACCTGAAAACATATGTGGAAGTAACAAAAAGTATGAATGTAATGGTAACTTTCTGGAAACCAGAATTCTTGGGCTAATGCTCTGAATTCTTTGAGTCCCAGAAGCATGGGAAATCTGGAGCTCCACCGGGCTTGGAGCATTTGAGGGGGATGATGTGAAGCAGCAGGCGGATAAACTCTGCATTCTTTCTCCCTTCAAGGGACGCCCTCTTCTGGCATTGAACAGCACTGTAGACACCAGGTTGATGGGAGGCCTGAGGCAAAGCCCTGCGCTGGGTCCCCCTGCCCAGCACCTTATGGTGCACTGGGTGCTGCTTTTGCCACTCATATGTTGGGTGCAGGGATGGGCCTGGGCTGTGTGGGCCCCGCTGATTATGAGCTGCTGGCCAGTGCCTCACCTAGCCAGCCTGTGACACTTACTTGGCAGGCAGGCAGGTCCTCAGGAAAGAAGCAGGCATTGTTACTGAATTGCAAGCCAGCAAACCTTTAATGAGTACTGGAAACTGACATAATGATTAAACTCAGACTTATAAAATGCTAGTTTCAGGTGTAATTTCAGGGGTTACAAAAAAGAGCAAATGATGTGTCCAGTGTGTCACCCTTCAGCCAAATTGGCAGAAACCTTTCCAGAAACTCAGAAAGGGCATCTCACCAAGACAGCACTTCCAGGAAAAGAATATCTGTTACCCTACATAAGGGGCCTCCAAACTTTTTGGCCAGAGGGCTGTATCAAATATCTGGTGTGGTGTGGAGGGCCGGAAAAAAAATTTCAATATAAAGCTTAAATAAATTAGAGATGGAACTTAGATGAGTGAATAAATGAATGAATGGGCTCATTCATTCAACCTCTCTGGCCCTCAGAACACCCTCCAGACAACACTCAGAGCACAGTTCTGGTCATGTTCAGTTGAGTGGGCCAGAGGCTTTCAGGGTACAAGACATTGGCCGTGGACTGGAAAGAGGTTTGCTGCGGGCCGCATATGGCCCCCGGGCCGGGGTTTGAAGACCTCTGCCCTATATGATTGCACACAAATGGAAGGCAAAGAACAGGAGTGGAGGGTTGTGGGTTATTTGATGTGGGTATGAAACTAAACCTGGAACAGTCCAGTTCCCAGTCTGAAATTAATACAGAAAAAATGTTGCAAACTTGAATTTTTGAGTCATAACAAAATGGAAATAGTGTGCAATTTTGTAACCACAAACATCACATTTCACTGAGCCACTTGCAATTCAGGGGGTGAAAGGTGGATTTTACAATTCATGAGGCCACAGTGATTGTGCTGGAGACCTAGATTTCACAGAATAAACACTTATTCATTTCTGTTGTAATCATAGCAGTTGGAGGGGGGAATTGCATCAAAAGTAGGATGGGTGGGTGGGGCGTTTGGCACTATGAGAGAAACATCTGACTGTTGTACATCGGAGAATAAAACCTATGTGGTGGTTATAACTTTCGACATGATTTAGGATTCCAAAAAGGTTTCATGTGTAGAAACAGGCATAAGGGAACAAGAGTCCCCTTAAGAACCTGAAGGAATTCCCAGGTGAGTACATTATTCTACTAGAAACTACTGATGTCGGGCCCTGAGCTCTTTCTGAAAGAACTTTGCTGTCTGATATTCAGTTGTCTTTTTATGTGCTGCTCGGCTTTGTCACTGTGTGTCTGTGTCCTGCTGCTGTGCTGCGGTCTGTCCAGGCAAGGGTTAATGCCTGGGCTCTGTACAGCGGCAGGTGGGCGGTTCTAAAGCTGTCATCTTCTATGGGAGCCAACACAAGCAGAGAAGCTCAATTGAGTAGAATGAACGGAGGCCAAGACACATCCCCTTCCCCTTGACAGGGCTGGGCTCCCCAGCACATGGGCTACTAGCGCACTGATGGTGCGTCACGAGGCTTACATTGACAGTGGGCTGAAGGAGCTAGGGCGGCAGCTTGAGGTAAGCATGTGTGTTTCTGTGTGTGTTTGCAAATGGGAATTCAGTCTCTGCTCTTCCAAGATGCAAAGCTGCAGTTTGTTGCCCTGCCTGTGTGCCAGTCTAGCCATCACAGCTGTATTTAGTGACATGTGCCTGTGTCTTGTTCTTGCTGAGCATCGTGTGTCTGTCCTTGCTGTCATAGCCATGCTTGGTGTTGCACATTTTGCTGTCCTGCATATACTCATGATAGTGTGCCTGCCAGCATTCCCTAGTAGCTTATGCTGGGTATGGAAAGCACAGTGTTGCCTCTGGCTTTCCTCTGAGCCATGTTCTTGGTGGGAGGAAAGCTGCATCATAGGAGGGGGTGAAGAGGTAGAAGGGGAGCTGAGTGTGGTTGAAAGAACCTACTGTTTTATGTATCTTGGCCCCACTTGCTCCCAGCAGTTTCCCCATCTGTCTGATCTGCGTGTGAGAACTGGATTTTCCCTATGTTTGTGTCCATGTGCAAGGATGCTTTCACTGGGTTGAGATCACTGTTTTCTGCTATGGGGAGTGTTTTTAAGTTCTCCGAGCAAGAACTGAAGATAAAGTTAGGCCTAGAATAAACTCTGGGCAGGTGGTACAGAGCGGGGCCTCTAAGAGGAATTTTACCAGGGGGTATGAAGTTTCTTTTGGGCCAATTTGCAAAGGGAGAGGGGTAAAAAGAGTGAGGGAGTGTGGTGATGGGTGAGCAAAATGGGGGAAGGGCAAAACAGGGTCAGGAAGGGTGGAGAAGGCTGGAAAAGCCTTTGGAGCCCAGGCCTATCCACCCATGTAGCATTGGCAGCTAGATACAGTAACATGGAAAACCAAGCACACTCCTAAGTCTCTCTCGAATCTTTCAAATATAGAGAATCACACAGAAAATTAGCATGCAGAGCTACTGTAGCTGTCCAGTTTCCTTCCAGATTTGACAATCTGGAGTGTCATGTATGCATGCCTCAGCCCAGCATATATGGCTTTCCATTAGCTGCAGCCACACACTCATGGTAGTGTTCCCAGCGTCCCATGCGGGCAACAAGCTTGAGCAGATAGGAAAATGTAATATTCCAGGAAATTTCTGGGCCCCTTCCAGTGGTTCCTGGGCCCCCTTTTTGACCCTGGACCCAGGTACAAATTACCCCCTTTACCCCCCCCCTCCTAGGCCCTAGTACAGAGTAAGGGGTATGGGGGGGGAGAGAGAGAGAGAGAATCATCGTCATCAATATGACCCCATCTTTGCCCTGCCCGAAGAGCAGCTGGGTAGGCAAGCCTTCCTCCTCCCCTGAGGAGAAATTGCCAGTTTGTGGGAGCTACTTGGATCAGCTGCTAGGCATGTGAATAGGGGAGCCATCTTAGCATCAAGGGCTAAGGGAGTTTTTCTTTTAGGTCAGAAACTAAAACCAATAGGTGGATTCTAAGAGAAGAGATCATCAGACACAGACCTTTAAGCAAATTGCCTTGGGGACCAGAAACCAGAGAGAGAATTGGGAAATGGTTTTGGGGAGCGGCCTTGAGCCTGGTATTTAGCACTTTCTTTGGATGCCTGGACTTTCACAGCCCCCTCCTCAATTTTATGGTCCTACCCAATATGGTTCTGAACATGATGGCTTTGTGCTTTCTATTTCCATGCATTTCCCTGTTTGCTCTGGAAGGGGAGCAGAGGGTAGAACTCTCTCTCGCTTTCACTCACAGAAGTTGGTGAACTCCAACTAGAGTTGATGTGGGTTGTCTGGCAGGCAGATGGGTTGCTGCAAGCTTTGTTTCGCTTTTTTGCAAGATCAGGATCCAGCTCTGAGTGGATTCTCTTTGGGTAGTTGGTGCCCGCTTGGCATAGCTCGCTGGTATGAAATGAATGAAGCATAAAGAGTGCTCATGGGGTGCCTTTCTCTGAACTGAGCCCAGATGCATTTGATACACAAGTGGGTGAAAGGAGCTTTGTACTGAGAAAACACTGGGCCAGAGAATATTCCCTGGCATTTGCAGGTTGTTTCTGTAAGAAATTGTGGGTAGTATTAGAACTATATTTTAATTTGTTGCTAGCAGCAGGTATTGGAAATGAGACTGCCTACTTCTAAGGGAAGAGAGCAAGAGAGTGGTTTGAGTAGTGTGCACATGCTCTGATGAGCAACTCTGAATAAACTGCTTCTCTTTGAGGAATGTTCCCTATCCCAAAAGCAGCTGATTGCAGACTTGATTCAAATATTTTGCTTAGACTTGAGCTGTTCAAAGTTCCTTGACTCATTAGCCTCAATATATTTCTTTTAACTTTCTGAGGCACATACAGAGGCAACTGCCGCTCCCCCCACAGCATCTTCTCATGTACCACCCTAAATAAAAATATGTGGCACTGACTTTGGTAGGATTGGGACTCTGACAATATTTGACTGGTCAATTACCAGTTAACTTTTTGTATTCATAAGTTTGTACTCATTTGTACTTGAAGTGGAGAATGCCCTTGTGTAAGTGGTTAGTTTACCTTGGTTGTTGTAATATGGAGTCATCTGATAAGTGGCAGAAATAAGTGTGCTTCTACCCTCTTTCCCCTGAATTAAGTGACAAGGATTAGCTTCTCTTGCTGGCACCTCTGAACAGAAACAGAGTTTGGAGGAAGCACAAAATGCACGCATGCCTTTGGAGGGGAGCATACGGATATGTTGACTCACCCACCTGGAGAAGATTCACTGTTACTCCAGGGATGACTCCTTCCCTACACTGTCAGGCCACCCAGACAAGATCAGACCTCAAGTTTCTGCTCTCAGTTGAGTGGCTACCTCCCTGGACCACTTCTAAAGTGGTGCAATGGCCACGGAAATCTTTTCCACCACAGGCTGAAAGGCAGTTTTCAAATTGGTAAGGAAGTATTCCCTACACAAAGGGGAGGCACTTTGCACATAACAGTACTTGGAGGTTTTGCCTTTCTGTGTGTGACAGAATCATCTCTTCACCTAAGGAGCCAGACTTTGGAAGCAAGTGTCAGTCCAGTGTAAGACCCAGTGGACTTCTTTTAAACTACTTGCTATGGAGAGGAGACACCTTCATGCGATCTCTCATTGTGCTCTGTAAAGGTTTTGAGAAAAGTAGATTTTGAAATTAGTACAGCACTTTTTTGGTCTAATTGTCTAGTGCTTTTAGTACTTGATAGTATTTGACACAACTTTTCCCCTGTTTTTAGGCTGGTTACATGCAGCTCTGGGCCAAGGCTGTGGCGTGCCTTGGGCTCCTATATGTTACCCATCTACCCTGCCTGCTAGACATGAGGAAGTGCTGCCTCTTTAAGAGCAGCCTTCTTTGTATGCTGTGGTTGCAGTAAGCTTGGCTCTGGGCTTCTGCCCTCGTGTCCAACTGCAAAGCAACGAAAAGGCACTTCCCTTGTTTGGCTTCTCTGTTCTAGCAGCCACACAATGGAGCCTTGTTGTGTCAGGAACTCTGAACTCTCTGAAATAGGCTCAGGGCTGGGGCTTGGTTCCCCACCCAAACTATGAATCTGTGCTCCCACTAGGCTCGGGACCCCAGTGCTCTCACCACCCCCTCAACACTGCAGGGGAAAGCTGAGGTACAAAGGATCCATCCCCCACTACTTGTTGCCTGACTGGGTTGAGTAAGTGTATGACATAGGAACGGCCAAAGCTGTTCTGATCTCACCTCTCTAAGTTCTACCCTGCTGCTTCCATCTCAAGCTAGCTAAATCAGCAAAAATCCTGGCAGGATCAAATCAAGACACTCCCCCTGCCTGCAGCTCCTAGAATGTGATGGACATGAGCATTGCTTGAATTCCTCTAGTGGTATTTGGGGAATGTCCCATCTCATGCTGCTAGCTGCAGATGTGAAAACCCACTGTAGTCATGCTGCAGAGATGTGAGTCAGATCTGCACTGCCCCTTATCACTTTCCCTGTGTCTCTACTAACTGGGGCTTGTGTGTTGACTAGAAAGCATCAGCTGCCATGGCCTTCCCAGGCAGTTCCACTTTGTGAAGCAGGAGTTGGGCGCAATTTGCTTTATGTGTATTTTTCTCCTGGGATCTGTGGTTGGTATGAGGCCAGCAGATGCAAAATGTCTTAATGCAACACTTTGTGCATACAGTATTTTAGCACTGTTTCTAGGGTGCCTTTGGTGGGTTCCAAAGACATGTCCCTGAAGAGTACAGTAGCTACATCAGGCTTTAAGGTGAGCCATAACTGCAGACATGCAAGTTTCTCAACCCTGCCGGATGTCAATCTGGAGGACTGAAGTTGTCCTGGAGTCTTCCACCTGTAACTCATACTACATGGTATCTGTGGCAAATAAGCCAACCTCATGTAGTTTGGAGTGCATGTTCCACACCAACCACCTTAGCTGAATTAAATGGTTGGCTGCTTTCACCCGTCCTGGGCTAGCCTTTCAAGAATGTGTGCTCAGTGTAGCTTCCTGAAAATTTAGAGCTTGACACAGCAGCAAGTTATAGGTTTTCTAGATTCAGTGGGGGGGGGGGGGCAGGCCCCTGTGCCTTTTAAACAGCTGCATAAAAGGGGGGCAACTGCAATTGGATGCAACTTCTTTGGCCACTGCAAAACTGTGGGGGAAGAAGTTACGCATGATGAAATTTTCCTTTCTATACCATCTTTTTAAATGCTTCAGACTCATCTCATACTAAATCTGATCTTCTGCATTCTTGAGCGGAACTCACAAAATTTTGCTCCTTTCTACTTTTTGTACAGTCACATCTTGATTTTTGTTGTGCTCTTATATATCACATCCTTTCCATTAAATAATGCCTTTCTCCATAGCTCGTGTTTGTGTGTTAAGAGCTCATTGGTATCACTAGAATAATGCTCAAGGCATGCTTTCACCATCAATAGTCCAATACAGGTCTCTGTAACCTAAAATGCAAAATTCAGGACTATACAGCAGTTTTGCTTGCAGGAAAAAGACAATTTGAAGGGACGTGATGCTGTTTGCTATAAAAGCTTACTAGGTCTTGGCCTGTATAAGCGACTGCCTGGGAACTTCATGTAAGCTGCACTGAGCTTCTCCAGGGATCTGTTTTGGTAGTTCAGATCAAAAGACCACTTAGTCCAGAATTCCATCTCCAGCAGTGACTAGCTGGATGTTTCTGGGAAACTTATCAGTTGGGCATCATGTAATAACCATACCTTGTTTACATTCATCCCTCAGATGCACTGCCTCTAATTATGGAGGCTGTGTTTGGCTTGTCGTGGCTAATATCATTTGGTTGAACCATCAGTTTCCCATGAATTTGCTAGTTGCGTGCTTGTTTAAATCGGGTAAACTAAGTCACATGAATTTCATATAAGAACTTAATCTAAAAGAATGGAATACAAGTGAAGTGTGGGGGAAGGGAGAGGAGTTGAACGGCGCATATTCAATATAAACAGTGCATTGTGACTTTTGGTTACAAGAAGTGCATCAAGTTGCAGAGATTATATCAGAATCCACTTGTCTCACCAGGAGCATGCTGATCACTTAATTTATATAGATCTACATCATAAGTAACCCTCCTTGGTCTGTCTTTTATCTTTGCAGTGCCCAGCGACCTGACCCCTGAAGAGTGCCAAGAGCTTGAGAACATCCGCCGACGCAAGCAGGAGCTTCTGGCGGACATACAGGTATGTTAAGGGGTGCAGATGGAAGGGAAATAGAGGAGAGAGAGAGAGAGACCAGAAATGACTGAGGAGGAGTGTGTATGTCATTTTCAGTAGAAGCCAATACTTTCTTGCCTTCTCCAAGCTCGCTCCCTCCCTCAAGGCACAGTGTCCCTGGAATTTAAGGCTTGGCACCTCTGTTCTGGTGGGCATCTCCCATTCTTGTGGGAGCTAAGCTGTATTTTATGCCAAAGCTCAATCCTGGAGATATGAAGCAGAAATCAAGGAATGCCTTTGAGCATGTTAAGACTTTCTTTTCATCTGAGCAACCACAGCCAGCTCCCACACTGTTTGGGTTAGTAGCAAATGTTCTTTTCCTGTCCGGAGTCTTGGCATTTTTCATTTTAGAAATTGAACACAGGCACCACTTCTTTATGGTTCTCTTCCCCCCCCCCCAAATAAAAGGATTCTGTGCTTGGCAGCCTGGAGGGTTTGCACATTTGGGTCTTGGGCACATGTCACGGCCGATCAGGAAGCAGCCATGGTTCTGGCCACTCCAGCAGAGGTAGAGAGGTGAGAGAGAGCCAGGGGGTCCAATTAGAAAATGCATCTTCCATGTCTAAGCGTTGAGCTGGTGGGGAGGGGAATCTCCCCCGCCTCTGACCCTGGCATGTCAGATTGATGCACCTTGTGACAATGACGTTGGGGAGAATGGACTGGGATATGGGATTCTGCGTCTGAATCTCCCATCATGTCAATCAACCTCCTCTTTCCTTGCCAGGCATGGAATATCCACTCGACCCTGCAGTTTTTCAGGATGGGGACTTTGTTCCAAAATGATGCTACATAATATCACCTCCTCCCCATTCATTATATCCTCTAATGGCTTGTTGCAGCACTCATCTTCTTGGTTGTGGCATGGGCTGCTCCTACCCTGCAGCAGCTTTGCCTATGGGTGCCGTGCTTGGCAGGGCTGCCCATCAATCCTATCAGCCATAATTAAGGCAGTATCGGAGGCTAATCACTGCCATATGGTGGACACTTCCTAATGAGATTAGCCTGGTAATTGTGTTAGCCCCAGGGGCTCACTCTTCCTTCATTTCTAGCAGAGCTTGGCATGCTGGTACCTTCCATAGGCTGGCATTCATAGGAAAGATGGGCTGGCATGTTCCTCTCCAGTCCTCATTTCCCAGGGTGTTGGGTGCTTGCAGCAGGCTTTGGCTGTGATTGGTGTATAATGGAGGCTCTGGGCAAGGGAGCAGAGGAGAGCAGGAAGGAGGTCTGTGAAAGGCCCCTGCTCTCTTATTCCCCAAAGACTCTGCCCAGCAGAAAAGAGTCTGGGGTTTCGGTGGTGATGTGGTCTGAGATCTGGGAAATACCTTGGCAGTCTATTGATGAAGTGACATTGGTGGGTTGTATGGTCCTGTGAGCAGCAGCCTGGCCTAAGCACTCCCAGGCTGCTTCTTCCCTTGATGTTATCTAAGGATCTCTGGCCTGACCTGTTTTCTAAATAGCTGTGGATCTTGACCCCCCTGTTCTGTGCTCTGTATGCATTGCTCCTCCCTTTGGGGTTGCTCCTGGATCCAGCCCTTGCCCTCAATTGGTCATTCTTGTAACTGGATTATTGAGGTCTGGGAAAGGTGTAAAGGTCAGATGAAGCTGACATGATCGATCCTCCTTCATTCAGAGAGTTGTGGGTATCTTGTTTAAATGTTGTCTCCACCCCTGGTTGAGCAAGGGGTGCTTCATTGCTTCCTCAATCATTGCTTCTGTTTCTCCTCTTTGCAGCGTCTGAAAGATGAGATAGCAGAGGTGACCAATGAAATTGAGAACCTGGGCTCCACGGAAGAGAGGTGAGTGGTGCTTCTGTTGGAGAGGTGGGGAGGGAGATCTTTTCTTTGTGAAAGTGGAAAAATCAGTGAGAATAAATAGAGGAGGTTGGTAAAGACTCTCTAGTAGAGCTGAAGTGAATTATGCCATTAACTGGATATTCAGGGTCAAGTTTATCCACTGGAACTGAAATGTCAGTTTCCAGGTCAGTGTCTGAACTTCAGTGCAAATGGGGCTTGGCCCAAGCTGTGTGTGAAGCAATGCTTCAAAGGAGATGAACTTTTATTTAAAACCTGATTGGAGACTCTCCCATGCAATTAGCAGACTGGGAAAATGCATTTTACTGAGTTCAGTTGTCTGAGGAATGATAGTCTCTGAGCCTGGATTTAATTGCACATATGTCCAGAATCTAGATTTTGTCTTGACTCAGTACACGGAAGTTTTTTGCCTATTATATACAAGTGTCATGGGCCTGTCAAGTCTGGAGGAAACCACATTGGAGAGGGTGGCTCCGTCAGCTGCCACAGGCCTCAGAAGAGCCTCCGGAGACAACTGGAGCACAGCTCCAGTCCCCTCTGGTGGCTTCAAGTTGGGCCAAATGTGGCTGAATGGGGGCATTGAGCCAAATCTGTGGATGAAAAATCCGTGGATAAGTAGGCTCACTCTGTATTACACCAGCTGCATTGGCTGTCAGTATTTCTGCATGTAATTTAAGATGCTGGTTCTTTTTAAAGCTCTAAATAGCTTAGGACCCAAAGTCCCTGAAGAACAGTCTCCTCCCATATCTGACTGTCCAGTCCCTGAGGCCATCTAGGTGTCCTGCCACTATTGGAGCTTTGTCTGTGATGGGAATGTGGGGGGCTGTTTTTGTTTGGGAACCCATTATATGGAATTTCCTGCCCCAAGAAATGAAGTGGCTACCTCTTTGCTGTTGCTTTTGCCACCTCTTTTAGTTTTTCCTTTTTTGCTATGCTTTTGAATCTGGAATGTTGATTTTTTGACCCTGAGTTGGTTTAATGTTCTATTTTTGAGATTCTGTTGGTTTTGATTTTATGGAGGTCAGTTGTTGCTATTTTTTTGTTGTGTACATTTTGACTTTTGAGGTGCTTTTAGTGTTTAATTTTTTCTTGTAAAGCCTCCTTGGGTGCATCACTTAGGAAGGGAAAAGGCTAAGTAAAATGTTTTAAAATAAACAAGCACTCCCAGGCTTCTTGGAAACAAAGAGTTGGAGGGGGCCTTCAGGCTATCTAATCTGAACTCCCGCTAGAAGCAGGGTCATCTTTTCTAGAGCATCTCCAAAATGCCAAGCCTGTAATTGAAGACCTCCAACATGGGAGAAACCATCAGTTCCCTTGCCCCCGTCAGCCTTCTCCCTTTCAGCCCGTTCAGCCCCTTCTCCCAGCTAAATATACTTAGTTCTCTCAACCTTTCCTATAGGACTTGTTTGCCAGGCTCCTGACTATCTTTGTTGACCTTCTCCAGTTTGGCTGCATCCTTCTTAAAATGTGTCTCCCAGAACTGGACACAGTACTCTAGATAAGGTCTGACCAGTGTGGAATAAAGTGGAACCACTGACTCTTGTGACTAGGAAGCTATGGTTGTACTAATGCAACCTAAAATTGCATTAGCCTTCTTTGCAGCTACACCACACAGTTGACTCACGTTCAGTTTCTGATCCACTGCAACACCAAGATCCCTTTCACTCATTGTACTGCTAGGCCAGGTATTGCCCATTCTACACCTGTACCTGTAATTTTTGTTTTCCTTTATGTCATCAAGGAGTCTTGAGCCTGGTTTATTGTCCACAGGACTGTGAGTCTTCTCCCTGACCCAGGCTCTTTCTAAGACTTGTCTTGGTTTCCCATCTGGCACTAGATTCCCTGTCTCAGGCTATTACTCTGAACTGAGGCAGATGGAGTTTCCAGCAGATTAGGTAGTTCTAATTGTCAATAGAAGCTGACATGTGACGTCTCTTTCAATCATTCAGCGTGGTTTCCTTTGCCCCTCCATGTAGCACCCAGGCACTTGCCATGTAGAGCAACCCAGGGGGCTTGGCCTCCTCTCACACATCAGGGCACACTGATTATTCCTTAGAGATGCCAGTTCTTTGCAGCAGAGCTGTGATGCATTCAAGTTTCACAATACTCCATTGGGACTGAGTACTGGGGTCTTATTTCTTGAGGTGGGGAACATAGTTCCTTGTATTTAAAGATGAAGGTTTGTCGATGGGAGTGGGGAGGGAGGGAGGGTGAAAGGGATGTCCAATATGGGAATGGAGAGCAGCTGCAATCTTAGCTTGGCTTGTGCCTGAGCTGCAGGTAGGGAGCTTGCGAAGTTGTGTCCATGCGCTGTTCTTTTAGAAGGAGGGTCACAAATCTAAGCCTTTGTGTCCTCTAGGAAAACCATGCAGAGGAACAAGCAGGTGGCGATGGGCAGGAAGAAGTTCAACATGGATCCCAAGAAGGTAACCACTGCTGCCTTACTATGGAACTGACAGCAGCTGTAGCTCTGGAGCACAGCAATGTCCTTCATTGCAGGCAAAGTTAAAGTTTTCGGATGCAGACTGACTGACATTGTTTTGGTTTCCCTGCTTGGATTTAGGTGCAAGTCCCTTTCCACACATTATTTGTTGATCCTACTCTGAGCAGTTCCTTCCTGTCCGGGGCACTTAGGGAAGCAAATGCCCAAGACCTGTAGTTGCGCTGTACCTTTTAGCAGCAGCAGAGTCTTGAGTGGCTTACCTTGTTGGCATCCATAGTCTCGGAAGACTGTGGTATCACGCTCTGAATGGTGGTTCTGGAACAGAATGTCCTCTCCAGTGCACGAAGCCTGGGTAGAGTAGATATGGAGGATAGACTGTTACCCTTGCAGCAAATCTCCCCTCTCCACATCACTGAAATGGTCCAATGGAAAGGCAGAAGCCAATACGGTTGGTTCCAGCGGCGTTGCAGGAGTTGCCAGAACGTGACTGTTTTCAGCCATGAACTGCTTCAGGGACTCCGGCTCTGGATTTTGCCTCGAGGTTGACTCCTGAAGCCTTTTCCATAACTGGATGTAGCCACAAGGCAGTGGAGGTTTGGGATCAGAGTTTTCCTTCTCTCAGATGAGCTGCCTTCCCAGGCTGACAAGTCCCATCTACCTGGTGGCTGTTTAGTCACCTCTTTCAACAAGTATAGCCAAACTGAGGGCCTATTCTTGTCCATTATGAGTGGCTAGGTTTTATGATAATCCCCACAGCCTGGTTTACATTTGTGATGCCAAGAGGGCAGATGCACTCCTAGAGAAGCTACAGCATAGTGGCAAAGCGTGTCAGTTGTGAGCCAGGTGTATATGGAATTGTACGGTTTATCCTACTGAATGAGGATACTCAAGGGCATAAACATTAATCCTCGATAAAAGCAAATCAGTAAACCAGAATGACCCCCAAAATGCATGTTGCAGCAGATAACACACTCAAACATGGTCTACCTTCAGGGCTGTCAGAAAAGATTGCCAAAATAATACTTGTAATGTACTTCAGGCATTTGAAATCTACTATATACATGTTGGATGGTGTTAGCGATGTTTCAGGCTCCTGTAGCTGTAGTATGTATGGCGGGAATCCAGAGAAAAGCACCTTCTCCTTTATGTGCTTGCAGGGGATCCAGTTCCTGATTGAAAATGATCTGCTGAAGAACACCTGTGATGCTATTGCCCAGTTTCTTTATAAGGGGGAAGGGCTCAACAAGACTGCAATTGGCGATTACTTGGGTGAAAGGTAATTGAGAAGGAGCCTGCAGGGACTCTGCATGAGATGTTCGGCTTTCCTTCATAGCAACTACATCATTGTGCAGCAATTTCTGTCTCCCAGCAGCATTCAGGGAGGGGCCAGGACTTGAAACTGGGAGATCTCCAGAGCTGACCATGCTAAACTCTTTGCTGTACTGCATCGTTTCAACCTTACCTTTGCACTGGTCAGGGGTTCATGTTTATAATACTCCTGGTCAGTGGGAGTGTTTGCAACCAGCCCAATGTTAGTCTGCTCAACATGGTTGGGAGAAGATCTAGGAATGCCAGGAGGAATTTCAGATATTTAACTCTTGGGGGGTTGCTGTTTTGTGCATGCTCATGTATGTGCTCTCCCTCTCTGCAGCTGGGCATAACGTACTTGGCATGGCTGCCCTGAGGTAGCCTGGCACTGCATAAGTTATAGAGCCTTGAAATAGCCTGCCTGCCTGTGCTGTTAGCCACCTGGAATGCTGCTGCTGCTAGCTGAATAGACACCAGGCCACATTCAAGTCCTGAACATATCTCTGTTTGTGATTATTGTAGTAGAGAAGGCAGATAACGTAACACCGAATACCCCTTGGCTGCAGTAAGGGAGTGGCAATGGTATGCTCTTGGCCACTACACTGGAGAGTAACTTTCTTCCTTCCACACTCACTCTATTCTTTTTCTTCCCTGTAGAGATGATTTCAATATCCAAGTATTGCACTCATTTGTGGAGCTGCATGAGTTTACTGACCTCAATTTGGTGCAGGCATTGCGGTGAGTGGCAGTCATGAGGGGGGTGGGGTGGGGATGAGGGCAGAGCTTTGACCAAAACTCCCCTGTTCTGTTGCTTCCTGCACCAGTGAAGTCAGGTATGCAGTCAAGAGTGCATGGGCTTTACCCAGACCAAGCCATTCTTTTTGAGTGGAAGTTTCTGCCACATACTCCCCCACCTCATTCTTACAACCTGGCAGAGTAATTGCATATCTAATGGCTTTCTTTATTGTCCCCACAGACAGTTCCTTTGGAGCTTCCGGCTGCCGGGTGAGGCACAGAAGATTGACCGAATGATGGAGGCGTTTGCACAACGGTATTGTCAGTGCAACCCCGGAGTCTTCCAGTCCACAGGTATTGGAATTATCGCTCTGATCAGTGTAGACTGCAGGGATGTAGTTCAGCACTCTGTGGGGGCCTTGTCTGAGAGTCAAATGGCTCCCCACCCCGACCTTGATCTCTCCCCCTTTTTGCCATAGATACCTGTTATGTGCTCTCCTTTGCCATCATCATGCTCAACACCAGTCTGCACAACCCCAATGTCAAAGACAAACCAACAGTGGAGCGCTTCATCGCCATGAACCGTGGCATCAATGATGGTGGGGACTTGCCTGAAGAGCTGCTCAGGGTGAGCTCTGTGGGGAGGGAGTGATGTGGCACGTTGATGACAAGGGAGTCTGGCAGATCATGTGTTTTGGGAAGCAGGAGACTTGCATCTCCAGAAGAGGCTGTGCAGCTCCTTGCTGTGGAAGTGATCACCGTGCTCTTCTTTCCCTCTGTCAGAATCTCTATGAGAGTATAAAAAACGAGCCCTTCAAGATCCCGGAGGATGATGGCAATGACCTGACGCACACCTTTTTCAACCCAGATCGTGAAGGCTGGCTTCTGAAACTTGGTGAGTGTGGCTGTGCAAAGCACAACCTGAGCCACAGGGAGCAGGGATGTGGTTGCTGTGGAATTGGTTACAGGGAGCATGGGGCTCAGCAGGAATCCGGTGACTTCTTTTGCGTGGGGCTTGGTGGCCACATTCCAGCACAAGAGTGCCCACTACAAAACACAGAGGCTTCTCCTTATCTTGGCTGAAGAGTATATTGGCAAGAAGGGTCCTAACTGAAATGCTCTTGTCGTTTCCTAAACCTTGGCATGGCGAGTCCATTCTTGCTGTGATTGTGGAAAGAACATATTTATGACGAAAGGAAAGATGCATGGATTTTGTATACTTCAGGTGCAACAGGCAAAACTGGGTTTTCCCTGCTTCCAAGCGTTCTTAATCACTGTGGCCTAAGCAGAAGCTTCAGGGTGAACCAGGATACTACACTACTCACCTCCACATTGCAGGCTAGTTTCTGGCATCACCTCACACATCCTGTCTATGCACACAAAGCAGTGCATGAATGAGGCATTCCCCAGCCCTTCCTGTGCAGCACTTGCCACCCTTCTCCTGCTCACTCAAAATGTTTGGTGGCTTGCCATGGCTTTGCTGGAGCAGGTTCCTAGCTGGTGGTGGTTCCTTGAGGCTCTTAAATATCTTGGAATTTGCAAATCCAATTTGAAAACTCAGACCCTCTCAATATTCAAATTTGCAGTGTTGAATCTTTAATGAAAGGCAAGTGATGGAATTACTCATCTATGTTTGAGTGTAACCTTTTTACTTTTGAGTATTTTTAATGAATAAAAAAATGGATGCTTCTGATTTTCAGGGGAGATGCACACCCCTTGCAATTCTGATGATACCAGAGCTGAGGCTGAACCCTGAATTTGAATTCTCCATTCTCACCTTTTAAATTCCATTCTTTCTTTTCCTTTTGATCATGGCCCTGCAGTCAAGGGTTGTTACAAGAAAAGTAACAGAGTATATAGCCAAGGTTACAATCCATGAAGCTGGTAACCGGGGCAGCTCAGCTTCAAGTCTGCTGCAGTAGAGAACAGATTGACTTAAATTTAAGGCTAAACTAGATTTGCATTTAGTTGCATCATTGGCACTTGCATGCTCATTTTTAAACTGTAAATAACAGCTATGATTGTGGTCTGATTGGCACTGTGTTGAGCAGGGAGGGGGCATTTAACCCTACCCTGTGGTCCAGATGAAATTCCTCTCCCTGCACAGCAGCTCTCCCCCTCCCAAAGCAAAGGGCAGCCATTGGCATGCATGAGCTGAAGAACAGCTCCAGTATCCATGCAGCGTAATTAAACTGTCAATGCCTGAAGCTGCCTTGTACAGAGTCAGACCATTAATTCAGGTAACTCTGTTTTTGCCAGGGCTTGGACCTTCTGCATGCAAGCCACATACTGTCCCACTGAGCTACAGCCGTATCCCATTCAACTGTACTGTGCATGCAGTAGAATTTGAATTTAAAGTCCTAGCTTGTGGTGACTGTTGCTGAACTATTGGAGACTGATCCTGGCAGACCCAGCCTTAGCTAACGGCATTTGGATTGGTGCAGATGGATGGCTAGAGTAGCCAAGTGAACAAGCAGAGAAAATGCAGAGAACACAGCTATCTTATGGGCAAGTTGGATGATAAGCATTGATATACAAGCAATATTTGCCATAGCTGTATGTGACATATTAAGCATTTTGCTAGTGCTTGGTGTTGATCCTTGCCGTCCAGTAAAAGAAGCTTTGATCTGAAAACAAATACAAATTTGGAAGTGAGATTCAGATTCTTGTGTCCTGGTTCAGGAGACATTCCCTAGACCTGTGGTGAATGTGCATGTCTGTCTTGGAAACAGAAGTTTGTAGTTCAAATGTTGAAGCAATATTTGAAATTATGATTCAAAACATACTAATATGAGTGCAATAACTACAAACATTGCATTGAAATCTCAGTGCAGCTGGGATGCCAACTTTGGACACTTTTCTTATGGCTAACTTAAGTGCAATAAAGGGACATGGCATTAGCAGACACAAATCCTTTTTCCTAGAAAATGTGCAAGCTCCTTATGTCTGGATGGGGTTTTGGT
This sequence comes from Tiliqua scincoides, assembly GCF_035046505.1. Lineage (NCBI taxonomy): Eukaryota > Metazoa > Chordata > Lepidosauria > Squamata > Scincidae > Tiliqua > Tiliqua scincoides. Next base: position 152,150,990 of record NC_089822.1, read on the forward strand.
TGAACTGTCAGGGACATGTCCCCTGGGAGAAACACCCTTACTGTGCAGGAGCTCTTCCACATTGCTGGCTTTTTATAGCAGCAAAGTCCCAGATGGTATCCTGCTTGCTTAACTCATTAGGCCCAGGAATCCCAGGCATTTTGGGATACAGTCCCACCACAGAGGGTGGCACATAAAGAAGGTGAGGCTAAGAACCTTGAATGAGAGGTCCTTCTGTCTGTTGCTGCTCCAAGATGAGGTGGTGGCCACCAGAGGCAATTCCTCTATGCAGGAGAGTGCAGGAGCTCAGAGAAATGGGTCTTGGTTGTCCCTTGGCTGTATCCCAGCAGCAAATGTCCAGCTTGTGCCCTTGGTGATGCATGTCATCCTCACCCACGACTCCAGATATGTCCTGGCTGCAGGCCATTAACACCCGGCACACTGCCTCAGCACTAAAATCACTAACTGTCCCAACCGTCATTTCTGTGGCAGTGGGGTTCATGATACTGCCGGGGTATCCTTGGTTGGGAGCAGGGTGAACATTTTTGCCAGGAGTTCCAGAGGCTGCTATGTTGTTTTTGGCATGCTGGTGTCCCCAAAGTTGCAGGATGGGCATGTGCCTTCTCTGTGTTCTGGTGGAGAGGGTAACCTGCAGTACATCAGGCCAGGAATTGGCCTAGCATTGAGACCAACGTTTTGACCAACCTCTTCCCCATTGCTCAGAACCCTTTAGCTTGGGCAGTACCCTTTGCTGACTGCAACTGGGGTGTGCACCAGGGCAAATTTTAAAGTCCTTTGTTTTTAATTTTCTTTTCTCCCTCATTTGTATGTTTCCATGATTTTGGCTCTGCCTTTCCCTGCCCCCCAAACTTCAGGAGGTACGTACCCTCATATCCCCTTGCTGGCTTTGCTGGGGCCAGGGGCGTGCTGCCGTGCTTGTTTATTTTTCTGTTCTCTTTATTTTTAGTTGCTGGTGATTTATAGTCTTTTTGCTGCTGTTGCCACTGTTGCTAACTGGCTGCACAGTCCCTGGGGAACTGGGGAGAGGGTGGGTGGGAAAGTAGGAGCACCTATTTCCTGTGTGATGTACCAACTAACAAGAAGGTCCCAGGTGCAACCATGGCCAAGTCTGGCATTGTCAATACCCATTTCCTGTGTGATGTACCAACTAACAAGAAGGTCCCAGGTGCAACCATGGCCAAGTCTGGCATTGTCAATACCCAGGATTTTCAATGTCAGCATTATGTGTGACACATTCTTTAGTGGGGATGGGGAGGGAGAATAAAGTCATAAGGACTTCCCAGTCGCAGTACTAGGTCTACACCTTTATTTGGGCTGGAGACACAGGAGTTTAGTGATACTGCAGTTGTATAGAAGAGACAAGCTACCCTACCACAGCTTGCTATTAAATGTTTGCGATTGTCAAGAAATGCTGACAAGGACATGTGATGCTTCAAATTCACTTGTTGCTCTAGAGCAGCCATTTTGATCCAGTGTGCTGCAGCACATTGGTGTGCCGTGAATGATCCCCAGGTGTGCCACGAGAATTTGGGAGAGGGTCATTTATTAATAGGGCCATTGGAGGATGTGAGCCCCCCACTGGCAGCATGGTGTGCCTTGTTGATTGCCAAAAAACCAAATGGTGTGCCTTGCCAGTGTGCCGTGAGATGAAAAAGGTTGAAAATCACTGCTCTAGAAGGACCTTTCCAGATGACGTAATTCAACTGTAATGACATCTCCAATGATATCCCCCCTTTTTGTGGGGAAACAGCTGTTCATCAGCACTCAAACTGGTAACTAACCTTACTGGAAAACTGCAGTTCTGATCCTAGCAAGCACAGCTGCCAAAGGTGGCTGTGGCTGTGACAGGATAGCACCTACTGGATGGTGCACATTACATCACTGGCAAGGCAAATTGCAAGGCCTGCCTGCCCACACAAGTTTGAATGCTGTGCCAGTCTTAAATTGTCTGTGTTTACTATGTGCTTACCCAGTATATGCCTCCCTATAGCTTTTTAAAAGACAAATAGTCTGTCATTGGTTGCTATCTGTGGGGAAAGGGAATGCTAGTGTTAAGCAAAAGCAGCATTACCATTGTGGGGAAAGACATTGTCTGGAAAAGCCCTAACAATTCCCAGCCAAAAGAGACAAGATGCCTGCGTAAGAAGGACTAGTAAGATGCTATTGATCTTGTTGAGCTGATGTGTGCCGAAGGTCACAGTGATCAGATCCTAGGTGGTGAAGGAAAAGACTGCTGGTGTGCATCGTGCACCACAGTAAGCTGGGGCAGCACCATCAGTCAAAATATGCAGTTGTCACAAAGCTGACGATATCTTCTTTGTGCTATTGTCATGGCTCTAACAATCCCTTTATAGAACACTGCAAATCCTTTATAGACCTTATTGCTTTGATATCTGCAACAATCCCATGAAGGAAGTCACTCTCCATTTTATAGATGGGGAATGACTCTAGGTCTGATCTGAAGCCACTTAGTGAGTTCATGTGTGAGAAGTCCTAGTCCTCTGGAAAGCTGACTTTCATGTGTTGTGATGGAAGGCAGAATTTAACATATTTGTTATATACGTATACATCTGCAGCAGTGTTTCAAGAGTTTAATGGCAATCAGAAGGGCCTAAAACAATCTGGTTAAATCAACTGAAATTCTTGTGGTTTTTTTAAGAACCCCCAGACAATTACTAATAATTTTTAAAAAACCCTAACTACATCTGGTATACTCCTACCTTGTCGTTCTGCCTGTATCTCATGCCTGAGGGAAATGAACTGCATACTGGATGTCAAGACCTATTCTCTCAGCCTCAAAGCTCGGCAGCAAATTGGAGTAACACAAAATTTGGAAGCCAAATTGAAAGTTTTAGCATCTGTGGGCATGGCTGTATGGCACATATGGCTGTCGTGAGCACTCACCTATGTGCATTATCTTCGACCACTATGTGCCTGCCCAAGCATGCAGAAGTCAAGTAAGAATCTCTGGTTATCCAGGACCTCTCCCTTGGCTATATAACTTTTGATTAAATCTTCAGTGAGTAACACTCCAGCCTGGTCCCTGGGTTGTGTGCACACATTCCTTCTCTGTCTCTCATATAACCTGTATGGGCCTTGCATGAAAAGGCAGCCAACTCGGTCCACTCTAGGTGCTGTTTCTCTGTATACTCTTCTGGGAGGAAGGGAGGCTCTTTTTAATGTACTGAGTTGAGGTGCAACAGGTGGGGGCTTCTGTGTTCCCTGGGGACTGTGGCAGGCACTCTCTGGAGCAATTGGCTTGTTCTGTCTTTTATTTTTTTCCCCTTGCGTTGCTGAATGAGGCCTCATTGTTGTCTGTGCCTGTCTGTGGCTGCCAGGGCCTCGTGGGTGGGTCTCTAGACCTCTGAATTCTGCACCCTTCATCTGTTGCCTAATCTCCACTCCCCTGGGCCTCAGAAAGGGGCCAGTGCTGACAGAAGATTCTCACAGCTGTTCTTCCAGCCCCAGCTCTTTCTAGCAGTCTCTGTCCTGCTTCTCCTCTCTATATATCTGCAGGAGCCTGCACTATGCCACAGCCTTAGATTGGAGTAGGCCAGCTGATGGAAAGGCCTGTGGGCAACAGTGTCTTGTGCTCATCATTTCCTTGTGAATGAGGTCAAGCAGCTTTGGCTGCAGTTGCCCTGGATACCGTTGCCTGTGCTTGCTGTTCAGTACATGCTGCAATGACTCGGCAGTTTTAAGGTCTCTTACCTGACAGGACCTATGATCTGGGCTAAGGGATGTTTCCCAGTTTGTGCAGAAACTGGTATGCTTCCCTCTCTCCTTATGCAAGGCCCTGGATTTGTATCCTGCCTGTTGTCCTCTTGGCTGAACCTGAACACTCAATTACTAGCGTCATCGTAGGAGTGGGGAAGAAACCTACCATCTTTATACATGTGGAAAGGGGATGGTCTCTCCAAAAAAAACTGCCATACTCCTATTCCATCATAGGAACTGGGTCAGAGAAGTTCCCTTCTGAGAGATGCTTGCTTGAACAAACAGAGTATGTAAGTCAGGCCCTGTTCTTGACTTCCTTTTTCCTGTATGGAATGATGCTCTTCTAATTTCCCCATCTGGTCTTGTTTGGTCACCTCTGGCTTAACTCTGTAGGCCAAAGCATTGCTTGAAAGCCGCCCTGGGGCTGGTTAGGGAAGCTATTCCTCTAATGGGCCCAATTCATCTCTTATAATCCCAGGACTGCTGCTTCTCCCTATTTGTTGCCCAGTATAGTATGTGTCGGAGCAGTCAACTCTTGGTGGCCACAGCCTGGGACCAAAATGGCTGATGCATCCAAACACTGGATGGGAGTCAAAAAGCATCCACTTGACCCTTGTTTGTCGGGGAGATTATTTGTAGAGTAAGGACACAATCCTTTCCAACACTGACATAAGGATAATGCAGCTCCGAGGTAAGGGAACAAACATTCCCTGACTTTGAGGAGACCTCCGTGAGTGACACCCAACTGCAGGATGCAGCACACATCCCATTGGCACTGCTATGCCAGTGCTGGAAAGTACTGACATAAGGGGTTAGGACTGCACCCTAGCTTACGCTACATGTCCCCAGTTTTCCCTTTAAAATAACTGGGGTTGGCTGTGGCAGGTTGCTGGTGTTGGAGGGTGGCCCAAGGCCAAGCAGATTCTCATGGAGACCAGGTTTGTTTGCAGTCCTGGTTAAGCTTCAGGCTTTGCCCAGAGTGAACCTGAGCATTTCCCAGCACCAGTGGAAAACTGGTGCCTCTTCCCCAGTCCAGTCTGTGCAGCAGATCCACAGCTGCTCCCTTTCTGTCATAGTATGCACCAGGGCACATCCCTGGCCTCTTCCTCGCCTCCTATTCCCTTCCCTGGTCGTTGCACTCACCATGTAGCCACCTGTTGCTGTGGTACGGGATGGACTCTGCTTGCGCTCTTCACACTGCTCGCTCAGACACTGCCTGTCCATGTCCATAGGCTCTAGCTCTGCCTTTGCCTTAGCTGCTGTCATGTCCAGAGCCCGCCTTCAGGCCTGGGCATATATTGTCAAGCTTGCTTCTCCATTGTTCAGGTGGCCGGGTGAAGACATGGAAACGACGCTGGTTCATCTTGACGGACAACTGCCTATACTACTTTGAGTACACCACGGTGAGTGGCAGAGGGTGCACAAGTTGTTGTACATGCACATGTGCTCTCACAATAGGATTGCTAATATGTAACTTTGAAAGAGGGACCATAGGGTATGTCAGAATCTTTAGATAATTCCATTGCTGAGTGTGCATTTGGAGTAGGGCGTGTAGCTACACTCACCAAGCATGGAGTGATAAGTTATTCCCACGAATAATAGCACTAGGGATCAATTGTTTATAGTGGACTTTGAGTCATGAAAGCTTACACCACAATAAATGTGCTGGTCTTTAAGGAGCCACAGGAAATTCTTGTGTTTGCTGCAACAGTATAATTTGGCTACCATCTGCAATTTAGCTTTATTATTTATTTTTCACATTTTTGTACGGCCCTTTCTGCAAGGAGCTCAGGGATAGTACATGGTTCCTTCCCTCCTTCTGTCCTCTCAACAACCCTGCGAAGTTGTTGAGGCTGAGATAGTGAGCGACGCAGGAAGTTTTCATGGCTGAGCCAGAGATTTGAACCTGGAACTTCCAGGTCTGAGTTCAGAACCACTACACCATCTTGGCTCTCAGGGATGAATCTGCCTGGGGGAAGGGAAATCTTACCATTCAACTTGGGGAGTAAGTAGTAATACAGTGATTTTTGTTATTGAAAAATATTTTCTTAAATCATAGGAATGGCTTTTATTTTTAATGATTATCAGAACAATGTTAGAATGAACAACCTGGAGCATGGACAACCTGGAGAAGCGAAGGCTACAAGGGAGAGATGATAGCTGTCCAAGATCTGAAGGGTTGTTGCACACAAGGACTTGCTGTCTGTGGCTTCTGAGGGCAAAGCTCACATCAGTGGGTTAAAACTGTAGGGAAGTAGATTTTAGACTGGGCATGAGGAAAAATTCTGAACTGTAAGAGCTGTCTGGCACTGGTTCAGGCTGCCTCACAGAGTTGTGGGCTCTCCCTCATTGGAGATTTTCAACTGTAGTTGCAGGTGCTGAGCGGGGGTTTGGGATAGATTACTGTCAAGGTCTCTTCCAACTCTAGTATTCTGTGGTAATATGACACTGCTGAAAAAACACAATGGTCATTTTGCAGGACAAGGAGCCACGAGGCATCATTCCACTAGAGAATCTAAGTATCCGTGAGGTGGAGGATTCTAAGAAGCCAGTAAGTAAATGCTAAGCTCAGAGGTTTATTTGTGTGGGGGAGGGAGCCAAGCTTATGGGTGCTTAAAAAAAAAAAAAGCAAGCACAATTCTGTAACTGCATAAATTTTGCAAATTAAGGAGTTTTGCTCATTGCAAAGTTCTGCTTCTGATAGTCATGGGGAGGAGATAAAACTACGCAAGGCCACTGAGGCCCTGGCTGATGGGAATCTGCCCAGGTTCAGACAGGCCTCGGGGAGAATCCTAGGGAATTGGATACCTGCTGCAAAATTTCTATAACTGCAGCCAGTAAGTGGACTCCATGCCTTTCTGACATCCCTGGAATTGACAGCATTTTGTGTTAGTGATCACCCATCCATTCTCTTTCTCTCCCCCACCCCCTATGCAGAACTGCTTTGAGCTGTATATCCCTGACAACAAGGACCAGGTGATCAAGGCCTGTAAGACGGAGGCAGATGGGCGAGTAGTGGAAGGGAACCACACTGTGTACCGCATCTCTGCACCTACCCCAGAGGAGAAGGAAGAGTGGATAAAGTGTATCAAGTGAGCGGGGGGGGGGGGGTTAGGGAAGAATCTGGGGATTCTGGTGTAGCAAAAGGCAGTGAAATAGCTGACTGGGATGGGGAAATAAATTCATTCCCCTTCCTTCCTCTGTAGGGATGCAACTGGATGAACTTGGGAGGAGGGGAGGGAAGCGGTTTGGAATGAGATCCCTTTTCCAAGTGGAGCTCTCCTGTTGTTCTTTGCCGGTGAGGTGGGTGAATCATCTTTGATTTGGGACTTTACCTAACAAATCTTTCTTCTCTGTGCACCCCGCTTCCTGGCATCTGCTTCCCTACCTTCAGAGCTGCAATTAGCCGGGACCCCTTCTACGAGATGCTTGCTGCGCGCAAGAAGAAGGTCTCTTCCACCAAACGGCATTAGCGGCCTGGCCTAGTTAAGCGGCAGTGGTGTCGGCAGAGACTGTCTCTGGCAGAGGAGAAGGAAAGCCTATCCAGAACCGTCTGCTCTGTGTTGCCACCCTGAGGGGACTAGCTTCAGCTTTTGCTATTTTCTGGATTGAGGGGCAGGAAGAATGGACGGGGCTTACATGGCTGGCCATGATTTTTTATTTGCAAGGATGACCTCTCCCTGCCAGCCCTTCTGCTGGGCTGCTTGAAGCCAACTGTGTCATCAGTAGTCCATGTGGCAGGACAAAGGCCTGTGTTTCCCAGGTGGCCTGCGTTGCCTCTGCTCTTGTGACCGACTTGTCCATTACCTGAATTGGCAGAGAGCATGATCTAGTGTGTACCCCAAAGGGGCAAAAACCTCCTCAAGCTGCCAGTAGGAGGAATGAGTTCTGTCAGGCTTTAAAGTAATACTTTGAGACCCAGGACCATGAATGGATCATGTACTGCCAAAGGCCTAGATCAATTTGCAGCTGAGTGGGACAAGACTCTAGCTTTGTAGCATAGAGATTCCTGTGACACTCACTGATGCTGTTCCTACTTTTTCATTGGTTGAGCTAGCCTGGTGGCTTCCCCCCCAAAGCAATTGAGCAACATGCTCTGTTCTTGTTAATTTCTGGAGTTCTCTTTAACAAGAAATATGTATTAACCATGTTGGGTAATGAGCAACCAGACAGCTGACTTGGTGAATAGTTTGAAACCGTTGTCTCCATGATCTCCATTGCCCTTGTTCTAGAGGGCACTGATTTAAGCAGTCTCTGAGGCTGCGGAGGAAAGAGGCCAGCAGGAGACTCACTTCAACAACTGTGGCATCACAAGAAGGTTGTGGCTTTTGGAAGCCAGTGGGCCTGCATGTGGTTTGGGTGGATAGGTTGTTGATGCTTTGCAGGTCATCTTGTCAAGTGCTGCTGAGAATCTTCCCACCTAGCAGTTTGCCATAATACTATCCCCTGCAGCCAGAGCATTTGCCTTACCATCCACGACTGGTTAACACTGGGATAGATAGCCCAGGAAGGGACAGAACTCAAGAGAAGAGATGGTTTGAAACATTCCCTGCTATACTGCAGGAACACATGCTTAAAGCCTGGCTCTGGATACCCTAAAATTATCTGTCCTGCGATAGTTGCACTTCTCAGCAGGGATGGGTTTGGATAGGTTAAAATGTAGTCTGCCATGGACCAGTGGGAGCAGTCCTTGACCCTGAAGCACAAGCAATGGCTGATGTTGGGGAGCTATTGGAAGCCCATGGTGGGGAAGGGAATGAGAGTCCAGTGGGTGGGGATACTGGTTTATGTCCGAACATGCGGGGGGTGGGTGGGAGGTCCTGGCTGCATTAGGGGCTGGGATAGACATGAACAGAAGACTGCTTTCCCTTGTCAAAAGACTGGTGCTTGTTGGTCTGTTGGGCACCTTAGTGAGCTCCAGTTCCCTAGCTCAGTGCTAGTCTATTTATCTGAGATGTACATACTCCTCTGTGTAGAGTTTTCTCCTTTTAGATTATTTTGTATTTGTTTTAAATAAGGAAAAACTGTTTTTGTGAAACAGGATTGTCCAGCATTGCTGCGGCACAAGGGAAAGCAAAGGGGTTGTGGGAGGAGGGTGGAAGTTACTCCAGTTCAGACAGTTTGGGTACAGTTTAATTTTCTGAATCCTTTTTTCAGTTTTGTTTTTTGCCACAACCTTGTGATCTAGCACAGAGCAACTGCAGCAAATAAATGTTGATCTCACACTTGGCTCAGTACCCATCTTTGGCTATCTCTGTCCTTCTGGTCTACAGTGATGTGCATTCCCTGTGTGAAGATAACACTGCACCAAGTGGGACCATTTACTGGATGGCTGGCCCAAGGGTAACTTAGGCAGTCTTTTTAGAGTTGCAAGATTGGGAGGGGGGCAGTACACTGAGGAAGATTTTTGTTGTAGTCCTGTGAGAGTCCTGATAGATAACAGCAAAGGCCCATCGAGTGCAGCATCCTCTTTCCCTCTGGGAAACTTCCAGACAGAAGATCAAATCTTATCCCTCCTCTACTGTTGCTTCCTAGCTACCAGTATTCATAACTGCGTGTTTTTCCTCTGTTTACCATGACGCCAGTGTCTTTCCTTCCTCTGTTCTCTTCCATGTCTGTTTCTAGAACGAGAGCCCCTGTGGGCAGAGATCTGCCTTCCTTTGTATAACCAGTGTATTAAACTCCGAAGGAAAACAAAGTAGGAAAGGGGTAGTGAGAAGTGTAATGGCCAGGCCTCAAAAATTCCTGGACTGGGTTGGATGGCCGCAGACACCTTGACAAAATTGGATGCTGTGATACCCAGCAGGGGGAGCTCAGTAGTTAGTTTATAGAAAAACACCAGGAACACCAGCCTGATTACTAGAAGTGTTTGAAAATGGTGTTATTTTATGCAGAAGTAAGTCTATTGTGTTCAATAAGACTTAGGCTGCAATCTTACTCACTGAAAACAAACACCTGTACTATCATTCTACAAAAGTTTGTAGGTTGACTGGGAGTAAAAAGAACACACATAACAATATTTCTGCAAAGGCTTATAGCTAGAAACAGTCCCTACTGCTAGCTATTTATATTATCTCAGGAATTCTGGCTTACTGCACTCACTGGGAAGTGTGTGTGCTTCCTGCAAACCAGTACATGGCTGCAGGTGTAGACCTGGCCCAAGGAACTTCAAGCATCCTTGTGCTTGACCTTAATAAATCTAGGTTTGATGGTGTCACAGGTCAGTCTGATTGGGTGAGGGACAGTCATCTGGCCACTCCACCCCACACCTATCCCTAGACAGATGAACTTGTCTCTCTTATCTGAGTGTTCATGCCAGTCTCAGTGGAATGGTGGGCTAGGAGCTATTGCCATATTGTTCTTGTAGGCCACTGATCAATCCACATCCTGCCTCTGTGGCCTTCTTGGGAATGATGATTCAGACCGATAACCTCAAGGAGCATCACATAGTAATAGCTCCTGCATTTCAAAGTCCTGTGGGGGGTTAGAAATGTCTAAAAATGGGGTGAACGGTGGACAGGGTATGCCTGGTTATGTCTGCAAATGAATTTGAAAGATATATTCACAATTAAATTAGAGCTGCCACACTTGATATTGCACCCCAGCAAAACAGAAGGCATATACAGAGAAGTCATTTATCTTGTGGTAGTTTTCTTGCTGCAGTTTTTCTTGTAAAGAGGTAGGCGATGTCGCTGCCAGGCAGGGCCTATCAAAGGAGGGTTCAGGGGATAAGTTGTTCCTGGGCCCAAGGTCAAAAGGGGGAACCTAAGAGCCCAAGGGGGCACAAAAATTTCCTAGGATCTTACATTTTCCGATCTCCCCAGGTCCCATGAAAGGACAGTGTAGGGGGCACATCATATCTGTACCCAGGGTCAGTGGAAGCCTGGGAGCCAAATGAGAGGAGCTGGAAATTTCCTGAGATCTCATATAACATTTACATTGTCTGAAGACTAGCATTCACATTTTGTGTAAGCCTAGATTGTACAAATTATGTTATATAAAACTAAGTATGATCCAATTATTGTATGGAATTATGATCAAATTGTTTAATTGAGAAGGGAACGGCTCCGAAAGAAACTCTGTACCCCAAAGGCAACTCAAAAGAAACTTTGTAGCCCTTGATAAAATACCTCTCGCAACCCTTGTCGCTGGGTGACTGGGATCTGATCGATCACTTGTGAGATCTGGAAATTGGGCTCTACTTTGTGAAATTTGTGAGCCTTTCTCGTGGATGGCCACCAGAGAGCAGCAGTGCATCAGACTTGTGTTCTCTCAGTAGTACCGTAATTTTGAAAATTGGTTTTCAGTATCCACAATCATTGGTGTCCTAACAATAAAATTTGCAAGTGTCCGTAAGAGCCAATTTAGGGGACGTGAGGGAAGGAGAACCTGCTTGCACGATGAACTGTTCAGAGTCCAGAACCCAGCATATTGCTGCACAGTTACTGCCACTTGCACAGCTGTGCTTCTGAGTGAATTTGATTCCAAGCCCTCTAGAACAGGGAGCTGTCTTTTCATTTTCCTCTGTAGACTGTTTTGTGAGGTGAAAGGTAGTGTATAGATGTTTTGAATGACATGCAAACAGCAACTGCTGTGAATATGTAGGAACAGCTTGTGCCTCCCAGCTGTCCAAATTGTGGCCCCCCCCCCCCATTTTGGCACCCCTGCGAGCAGCCTTCCCCCACAACCACTGGTGGATGTCTTTAGTTGGCACATGGCCTCCATCCTTTGGACCACTTCTCATATTTGAAACAGAAGTGTTGTGGAGGATGGAGGCTGCACCCTAAGAGCAGCTCAAGTGAAAGGAGGCAGGCTCCAGATTGCCTTGTCCTGCCCACTTGATGCCTTCATAAGCAGCCCTTTGTGCACACCTGGAAAAACCTGGGGAGCCCTCTGCTCATGCAGTTTCTGTCCCCCGGAGAATATTGGGCCCTACCAGCAACTGGCAACCACCATGGCAGTGGCTGGGTTTCTTTCATCCTTGGTAGGCCACCAGCGCCATTCTAGTCATTGTTTGCAGTCCATATTTTCCTCCCTTTCATCATGCTCCATGTAGTGTCATGTCTACTTCCACAATGAGAGGATGGGGCTCACCAGACATCACACTGCTGAGGGTTCCTCATACCCATAGCTGGCCTCACCTCTAAGCATGTCAGTAAGGCCCAAACCAAACATGCAAAAGCCCATATGGAAACGGACATTGTCATTGAATTATCTCATATTTGGGTGCAAAACCTGCATAGATTTCGTTAGCCATGAGGTTTCTGCCATGGAATATTCAAGTACTTGTACCCTGCTTTTTGCCTCTTAATCCATGAGTTTGGAGTATTTCATGTGGGATTTGAACATACACGATGAGACTAATTATTCGCTTGGGTTCCGTTCCAAGCACTCACGTGGATAGCAAAAAATGCACTATAGCAAGTCAATTTAAGAAACAAAGTTTCTTTGCTCAGATGATTTAAAAACAGCCTTGCTGACCTTTTGACTCAAAGACAATCCATCAACCAGTCCTCCTCCAAGAGCTTAGAAAGCTTCACTCAGCCCCTCCCTTCACCAATGCAAAAAATCACCTTTCTTTCACTGCTCAGGGGGAGGGAGGGGTCTGCTGGAGAGAGAAGGATTGATGAATTGTCAGCCAGCTTCTCTCTCTCTCTCTCTCTCTCTCTCTCTCTCATTAAGGAGGCTATTGTTAAAGGACTGTTCAGTTTTTTAAATTGATTTTAAAGGGGTGCATTTTCCCCTTCTCCAGGGAACAGCACATTCCTTCTCATTTGCAGGGGCTATTCATGTTGAGTCAAATCCATGTATAAAAAATCTGTGTATAAATAGGCTGGACCTGTACTCTGCAAAACTCATATGGTCTTTGATAGCTGTGAGTTTTGAGTCCTCAGAGGAGGTGAGATGGCACCCAGTGGTATTACGTGAAAAATCCCCCTTTTGTCTTTTAGCTGTGATTTTCTCTCTATATCTTGTTATGCTCTATTATGGACTATAATTTCATGCAAGCTAAACTACTCTCCCAGCATACAGGCCACATCCAGGACTTTGGTCAAGCCATAAGCTCATTGTTACACAACCTCCCCCCACTACCATATTTACACATTATGGGAGGAATTCTCGTGTCTTAATCCAATCACCTTTAAGCATCTCCTGCAAGGCTGTATGCAAACTTGAACTGCCTTCCATGATTTTGGTGTTGAAATTCGGTTTCTGATTCATTGTATTGTACCTACAGCCTGTATTTTTTTCCACACAGTCTTTAAGTCCCCCTTCTAGGAAGCTAGCCATTGACCCCTGATAGAATTTTGCTGATAACTGATACCTACATCCTGATCCCCATTCAAACTTATACATATGAAAGCAGTACTCCAAGCACCCAGGATTGTGTTAGCAATCAAACTACCTTCCAGATCAGCACTAGGCACTATCTCCCAACTCCTTATAAGAGAGGGTTTCCTCTCATGTGCTCTCCCTCTCCCTCCAAGGCCCAACACATCTGTGTTGTGTCAGAGAGTCCTCTCCAAAGGACTCTTCCCCCCCCCCCAAACTGCTCTACAGGACAGATAACTATCTTGTGCCTGGAACTCTTTCCCTTCTTCCCCCCTCCTTTCCTCCCCTTCTATTCCCATCTTTAGTTAGCAGCTGGGGTTGGCATAGCAGGGACCCCTGAAAGCCTTCCCTATAACCCCCTTCCTCTTTTGTTTTCCTCAGATGCACCCAATACTCTTCACACGCAACCACCATGAAAGCTAGGTACACTGTATTCAAGCATTAGGACCAAGAAACATACCCTTATCATTTCTCTATTTGCATTATTTTTATCTTTGTTTTTTGTAATAAACCATGATCTTTTCTTGAAAGTTATCTTTCTCTCAGTCTCCGCTTTAAGCAAAGGGAATGTCTCTGCATCACACCGTCTTGTTATCCAGCCTATGATCCTAATGTTCCAATAAGGGCACTGTAATAATTCCCCCAAACAAAACAGCCCTTTTGGTAACAGCTGAGCCCTGCTTCACTACAGCTCATCCTCTCATTACCTTTAAAGGGCAGCCATCTCTCCCCCTTGTAACCAGGAGAAGAGTGGGCAGCAAAAGTGACTTTTGCTTGATCTTTTGCTCTACCTTATTTGGGATGGTGGGGGAGGATAGCCAAGGGTCTTTGATCCTCTTCCAGCTGGAGAAAGAAGGTGCAACTCTTCGTATTGCCCTATACCTACTACTCAAAAGTGTGAACTGGGCTTACTTCCAGGAAAGAGTGTATAGGTTTGGAAGCCCAAGCAAAGTGAGCAAGGAGGAGGCCATGATACCTTTCCTATCCCTTCTTCATTTGTTCTTTGATATCTCCCCCACCTGCTTACATATTGGGAGAATCCAAGACCTGTGCAGGCCCAGCCATACCATTTCATAATGAGGGGAACAATTAATTGATCCTCTGTGGCAAAAGTTTTCTGTTTGGATGACTGGCACCATAAAAACAGTGAAATATTCAAAATTGCACTGAAAAACAAACTAAACCAGCACACTGAATCAGGACATGAAAACTATAGTAGGTTTGAATGTGGCATTCCTGCCATGTGAGTGTTTTTAGTTCTTATCTCAGTAAGAGTTACCAGGATACCACCAAGGTCATTGCTCTTCCCATTTCACAGAAGGAAATCTTAAAGATGAGAAACCATGAGCAGCCCAGACTGCACTGAGTTGGTGGCTCAGCTGAAAATTGAATTCAAGACATTGTCATTGTTATTGCTGAGCTCTGGAGCACCGCAAGGGAAACTGCATGAAGCTTTGATTCCAACTACATGGCAGCACAGCTTACAGAGAAGACTGCTGGCCACTCCCAGGCACTGTTTCCCTGTCACATCAACCTGCAGTCTACCACAAATTTAATAGTGATGGTTTGGGTCAGAGATGATTGCATCCCTTTGAAGCCTCTGGGATTAAGTCGCTTTCAATGCAAATACTGTTTGTTCGTATGTCACTGATCATTCTATCTGTGTAAGGAGGAGAGTTTAAGAACAGCATGACTAAAGAAGGGCATTCTACCAAAGTACATATTGTCAGGTTCCATAACTGAATAAGTTCTAGTACCATTTCAGTGAGATCTTGTAGATGGTATCACTTCCGTCTTTTTTAATCAAGTGATCTGGGGATAGCATCTCACTCAGTTTTGCACTCCCCTCTCACTCCCTTTCTTGTTGATTGTTCTTCATTTAAACTATACCCCTTATTACCAAATTATTTTACCCATTCTGATTAACTACTTCTGCTTACTGTGTCTAGTCCTTTATGCCACCAGTTCCCAGCTGATATCAACTGCAATGACACCAAGCCCATCACCCATTTCATTTCAGTTAAAGCAGAATGTAAGAGACTCCACCCAAAGTATTGCTCTGCCACCCCTCTGCTTGTCCACCACCACATTGATTTCTGCAAGCAGTTCATATCTTTGATTTATGGCTGGTTTCTGCAGAAGCCTCAGTTGCAGCATCCCTGGTGGGTCTCACACCAGCTTCCCATAACATTCCTCTCCACTGCATTGTGGACATGGATACATATTGTTGATGATCTGAATTTCGAAGATCAAGCAAAAGTCACTTTTGCTGCCTAGTACTCATACTAGGTGGAAGGTATTGAGAAGGTGACTTGGAAAAGAGATTTCAGTTCTACTCAGTGTGTTGTCTTGCACAGAGAGGGACGTAGTCTGCCTAGGGTGTTAATAGCACAGTCATATATATGCAATAATCATTGTGCCTGACCATGTTTCTCAGTAATAATGTTTTATGGATAAATACTTCATGCCAGTTGAAATGAGTTTAGAGCTGTTTTGCAGCACTTGCTGTCAGCTTTCAGGAAGTAGTTAGATTCACCATCACCATCATTCCAAGGCTGCATTCTTCACCAAGTGCACCACCTAAAACTAATCTCCAGGGTTGCTAATACAGTATAAAACTGTGGTCCCCATAATGAATTGGTTCAATATTTTCTGAAGTTTTCTTTCTGTCATTAAAATATGTCCAAAGCAGCTTGCAATAAAACTATCAGATCATACAAAAAAAACTGCAAATAAAACAATCAAGCAATAAATCTGCAGTCAGGTTGCACTGCAAGTTTATGGCACAGTGATAGTAGTTACAAGTAATTGTCCTAATATTTAGTATGGGAGTGGCACTTTATTTTTCATTAGATCCTTGCCAGATAGGGCAGTCTTGTTCTCAGTGTGCTAGAGGAAATGGGGTAGTGGGAAAGCAAAAGAGTTGCTTGACGAAGTCCATTCCATAATGCCCCTGCTGGAATTTGAAATAAAGCTTTTGAAGTCATGGTTGGGGTCATTCTGTTTTGAGAGCTCTGTGTCTGAGCCATATAGAACCCATCTCAGATAAGAACAGATGCCATCTCCACACTACTCTCAGAGGCTTAAGCCTATGAATACTGGTCTAGAGGTTTTTTGTGTGCGGGGGGGGGGATAAGGATGAGTTTGGAACCACTGTGTGAGACATTAACAGCCTGTTAAGTCTTGTTCAGACTGCAAGAAAGAGGGTTGGAAACTAATTGTGTGTGTGTAGGTGTGCATGGAGGGGCGAACACCAGATAGCAGGGCAGACCCTGCTATTGACTTCAGTATATAGATTGTGCCCTTGGCACAGAGCCATTTTACATCTTGCATGCATGGGTAGATATACATAACTGGGGGCCTTGCATTTTGCACCTTTTCTGTTTTCTTCTACTTAATCATCTTGTCCTGTACATGGAAAGTGTGGTTGTTTTCCAAGATATTAATGAACCCTCATCAACTGGTGTTCCTGGTGCTCTGAACACCCAGCATTTGTTTTTGCAGGGATCAAGTAATAGTCTCCTTGCTACAGAATATTCACCTCAATGAGGAATCCTCTCCATCCCTTGGAGGGCTTTTTAAATTCTGCCTTATAAGCACCTTTTACCTGCAAAGAGCACATAGCACTTTGGTTTAGAATGATGGGATTAAGAATTGGACAGCTTGAGCATTTCTAGAGTGTGTGTTAGAGTGAGTTGAAGGTCCTGGTGCATGGCTTCCAAGGGCAGTGAGGAAAGTTGCACCTTTGGAGAGCATCCACCCCCTAAGTTTGGGACATTCTCAAGCGGGGCTCTGCCTCAAGCACAGGGAGTGCTACCTTATTGGAGGGGGGAAATTCCAGCTTCCTTGTCTCAAATGCCTGCCTTGTTCCCTGCTAATACCCTTTTCTTTGAGTGGCTGTAAGTCTATTGGTTGATTAAAGCTGCTGCTATTCTCTTTTATTCTGACCATTTTTATTCACTGGAATTGGACAACGTATTTTCAAAGGGTATACTTTGCTGCAAAGATTTACTAAGCAATGTCAGAAATAAAATCAACAGGAGCCAGAATGGACAGAGACATTCCATAAATTCAGACATTCCAAGGTATTACCTGCCTAATTCCGTCACTTCACCTTTTAGCACTTAGTGACTCCAGCGTGGTTTGTTTTGAAAGCCACTCTTGGGGTCTTCCTACACAAGGTCTCCCCTGGCTGATTTGAGCCTTTGTGGGATATACTACTTCCATGTGGAGAAGGGGGCAAATGAATGTGTGGGCAAAATTGCATATTGCACTTGGAGTGCACACATACAGCCTTGATGGAAGACCAGTGGTGCTTCTGTGATACCAAGGGGGAGATATGCTCATTTATTACCTAGACACACTTTGTGTCTAAACCTTGAATTCCTTAGCTTTGTGAAGATACAGTATCCAAAATCCTAGACTGTCTTACCACATTCTCAACATTGCACAGAAACCATATTGCAGGATTTGGTGGGAAAAGATACAACAACAACCTGAAGTCTCATCTGAAATGGGAAGCATGGGAGATGATGCACCAGCTGTTTATTCCCAGTGGTAATCCCAGTGTAATCCACTTTTTATTACATAAGACAGTTGTGTTTTTCCTTTTCTGTTTTTTTTGTTTTGTGTTGTTTTTTGGCTATAGCTTTTGGTGTGCCCCCAATCATTTCAATATTTTATTTTTAATATTCACTTCACTTTATTTTTAATAAATAAATAAAGTGAATATATTAAAAATAAAGCACAAGTGTGTGCTTTGGGCTGTGTTGGAGTTTGGAGAAATCCTGGACATTTGAGCCCATTTATTCATTCATCTAACTTCCATCTCTAATGTATTTATTTAAATTTTATATTTACTTTTTTTTTTCTGGCCCTCGACACTGTGCCAGATGCTTGATGCAGCCCTTCGGCCAAAAAGCTTAGAGACCCCTGCCCTAGAACATTGAATGAGCCTCTCCTAGTTGACACAGAGTTGCACTTGGTAGAATAAGAATTGCCATCAGGCAGAGGTGTGGCAGGAATTGTCCATGCAGTAGAACCAGCCAGTAGCTGGACCCCCAGTGCTGCTTTTACACAGTTAAAAAAACAAACACCACTGTGGTTTTGGAAGCCATCTGCTCTGGTGAGTTACATGGTAACTCCACTCCACTCCCAGGATGAAAATGAACGGGGCTCTGAGAACTGATGCGTGTGTGCTTGTATGTTCATCTGGGGAAAAAACCACAATAAATGGCTGAGTTAATAAATGAATAAATGAGCAAAGATGGTCAGCAGCGAACCTCCCATAGGCGAGATGGGGCAAAAGCTCCAGGCAGCTGCCGCTAGGACCCCTCAGAAGCCTCTCTGAGGCTCCCGACGGGGGCGGAAATTCAAAGCGTCAGGGAAACTCACAGAGGTTTTCCTGACGCAGCTGGAGTTTGCGCGAGGCTCTGTGAGCCTCAGGTGAGTGGAGAGGGGCAACTTTTTGAGCGAGGGGGTGGCAACAGCCTGCGGGGGGGGCACCATTGCGTACTTTTGCCCTGGGCGCAGGGCTGGGGTGGTCCACTGCTGAAGAAGGTATTGGCAGCAAAAAATGAATGGAAAAAAAACCAAATGTCTTTCAGAACTCTAAAGGTCTTCTTCATTAGTGTACATTCTGGTGTAATGAATGGCTCCAGTCGGCCGATCCCACAAATAGCTTCACTGTGGGGTACACCTACCAACCCACCCACTTCTGCAGTATTCTAATTTATACTCACGTGTTTGAGACTTGGTGAGAAATGTTCAGCATGGAGAACCAGCAGCACTTACATTGAAAGTAATGAGTTGGTTTGGGATCTGCTTCAAAAGAACTACACGTCTATAGAGACAAAGTAAATTGTTTGTCATCTGCACCAAGTCTACAAAGGCTGAGAATGTGAGGTATGCATGATGATGAACTTCTGTACAACACATAAGAACATGAGCCCCGCTGGATCAAGGTAACGTCCCATCAAGGAAAGGCCCATCTAATCCTGTATCTCACAGGGGCCCACCAGATGCCTCAGGGAGCACAACAAGATACTGCATCCTGTTGCCACTCCATTGCACCTGGCGTTCTGAGGTAGCCTGCTTCTAAAACCTGGAGATTGCATATACCGAAGCAAACACAAGCAAACATCCTCAGGGATCCACAGTCAGAGATGCCAAAGGGGCCATACAGAAAACTCTGGGAGTTGTCAGGGTCATTGTACTAAGAAATGAAGGCATGTGATGAGATGTACTAACAGCTGCACCTTGTTAGGGGATACAGGAATGAGGGCAAAATCCTAACCAGGTCTACTCAAAAGTAAGTCCTATTTTGTTCAATGGGGCTAACTCTCAGGAAAGTGTGGTTAGGATTGCAGCCTAAGTGGGTTTAATATTTGGGGTTCTTTGTGTGAATTTTGCATCATGCCCATCATTACTTCCTAAAGGACAAGACGCTTTGGTTTTATATTCTTATCATTTTCTGTGGCACAATATTAAACTAACACCCCAGTCTTTTTCAGATGCTACACCATGAAGGCCAGTGCGATGTCTATCATATCTCGCAGCGACAGCACACCAACCTTAATAGTGCTGTGTAGAAGACGGTAAGGGAGCCAGATCGCTATGCTCCAAGAAGGCAACTATCCCACTCCTTCCTCCTTGTGGGCTCTTTACACAAAGCAGGCAAAGCAGAGCACCCTGGGAATGCTGCCCCCACCCTCCTGAACGCCTATCCATTGCCCAATCATGGATGGGCCAGCCTTGCTCTAGTTCTCACTATGTTCTCCCCCAGTAACACCCAGATTACAAACACATTATACTTCTACAACTGGATTATAAATTGACCAAGATGAGAGAAAACTGGTAGCAACCTTCAGTGGATTCCGAGCCAACAGGTCCACCACTGATATGGTATTCTCCCTTAGACAACTGCAGGAGAAATGCAGGGAACAACGACAGCCACTCTTTATAGCCTTCATAGATCTCACGAAGGCTTTGGACCTGGTCAGCAGAGACGGCCTCTTCAAGATTCTCCCCAAGATCGGATGTCCACCCAGGCTCCTCAGCATCATCAGATCTTTCCACAAGGACATGAAGGGCACTGTTGTCTTTGATGGCTCCACATCAGACCCCTTTGACATCCGAAGCGGAGTGAAGCAGGGCTGTGTTCTTGCACCAACCTTGTTTGGGATTTTCTTCGCTGTCCTGCTGAAGCAGGCCTTTGGAACTGCAACAGAAGGCATCTATCTCCAGACCAGATCAGACGGAAAGCTCTTCAACCTCTCCAGACTGAGAGCAAAGTCCAAAGTCCAGCTGAAATGTCTGCGTGACTTCCTCTTTGCCAACGATGCAGCTGTCACTACCCACTCTGCAAAAGATCTCCAGCAGCTCATGGATCGTTTTAGCAAGGCCTGCCAAGATTTTGGACTGACAATCAGCCTGAAGAAAACACAGGTCATGGTTCAGGATCTGGACTCACCTCCCTGCATTACAATCTCTGAGCATGAACTGGAGGTTGTCCATGACTTTGTCCATGACTCTTTCTCTCGATACCGAGCTAAACATGCATCGTTAAAGCAGCTACCACATTTTCCAGACTCACAGAGAGAGTCTGGTCCAACAAGAAGCTGACGGAACATACCAAGATCCAGGTCTACAGAGCTTGCGTCCTGAGTACACTTCTGTACTGCAGCGAGTCATGAACTCTTCGCTCACAACAGGAGAGGAAACTGAACGCTTTCCACATGCGCTGCCTCCGATGCATCCTCAGCATCACCTGGCAGGACAAAGTTCCAAACAACACAGTCCTGGAACGAGCTGGAATCCCTAGCATGTATGCACTGCTGAAACAGAGACGCCTGCGTTGGCTTGGTCATGTTGTGAGAATGGATGATGGCCGGATCCCAAAGGATCTCCTCTATGGTGAACTCATGCAAGGAAAGCGCCCTACAGGTAGACCACAGCTGCGATACAAGGACATCTGCAAGAGGGATCTGAAGGCCTTAGGAGTGGACCTCAACAGGTGGGAAACCCTGGCCTCTGAGCGGCCCGCTTGGAGGCAGGCTGTGCAGCATGGCCTTTCCCAGTTTGAAGAGACACTTTGCCAACAGTCTGAGGCAAAGAGGCAAAGAAGGAAGGCCCATAGCCAGGGAGACCAACCAGGGACAGACTGCACTTGCTCCCGGTGTGGAAGGGACTGTCACTCCCAAATCGGCCTTTTCAGCCACACTAGACGCTGTTCCAGAACCACCTTTCAGAGCGCGATACCATAGTCTTTCGAGACTGAAGGTTGCCAACAACAAAAGATTAAGTTACAAGCCTATGCAACTGCTGCTTTCTGTGATCTTGCCATCCGCTTGAAAAATGTAGATTCCACGCTGGACAAGGTATTCACTTAAAACATTATCAATATTATAGGTAATAACTTTTTGTTCCTAGATGCTGCTTTCTTCTTGTAATTGGAATTCAGTTGTTATATCCTTATCATAATTATTTTAAAAAACATTTATATCCCATCTTTCTGCATTCACAAATGCACCCAACTGTGCAAACAAGCAAAAGTAAAATAACAGATAGCCATATTGCAATAAAGAAGCCAGGAGCAGCAGTAAGATTCAAAGGACATTATAAGCAGCTAGGCCTTAATGCCCTTTTGTGTGCCTACAGCTGCTTGTTGAAGCCCTGTTGGCCACAGGTTTCAGTAACTGTCCAACAAAAATGTCATCGCTGAGCTACTCCACTGAAAGAGATGTGGCCTGTCCAGCAGCTGATGATGATCTCAGGGGACAGGGGAAGATGCCTGGGTAAAGTGAGTTGCAAAGAGAACCGGAAAGAAAGAGGAGATATGGAGAGGTGAGAGGTGAGGGAGAAAGTGAGCAGGAACAAGAGCTGCAGCACAACAGTAAGGTGCTGAAAGGGTCAGGAGAGCTGATGGGTTTGGCAAATAGGGAGTGTGGAAGAAGCCTACAGATGGGTGAAAAAGTCAAGGAAGCAGCAGAAGGGCTAGTGGGGATTCAATGGGCAGAAAGCAGCTGGGGTGGGGAAAGGGAGCAGACAAGACTGAAGGAACACCGGCACTGTCCCTCAGGCCGGAAATGTGGGGCGTTCTAGGGATTGCCAAAGGGAGATCTGGGACTGGGGGGCAAGGACTAAAAAAAAGGCTGGGAGCTGTGCAATTTTGTTTAACCTCCTTAATCCAGTGTGAAGAGAATGACTGGTAAGGGCTGCAGAGATGGGGCCAGAGAGAGAACACTCACAGATTCTACCACACCCTCCAAACCCTTCCCAAGCAGCAAAGTACAGTGTCTAGGACAGCCATTCTCAATGGGGACTATATGGCCTCCTGGGCCATTCCCATATGTCAAAATGTCTAAGTTTTCTTGGTGTTCAGTAATAAATTATTTTATGTTTATCTGTTTGGGATACTAGTTTGACCCTGGAACCTGAGAAGAGATCCTAAGGGGCTACAGCCAAACAAATGGCTGGTCTACAACTTCCCCTAGTAGCATGTCACTCTCTACCCCATACAAAATGAAGCTCTTTCCTGGGAGGAGGTGAGGTGGCAGGGTGCAGCACACCTTTGCATATGATTACTTTCTGAAAGCACATGTCCTTGCCACAGAAGTATCCTGGAAGTTGTGTTTATATTGGCACAGCTTATATGAACAGCACAGTACCTGCACAGTTGTCAGAAAGTCTAGCTTGCCTTAGTCAGTGTGTGATTATATACCCATTCTCATTATAGTACTTACAATCCAGTAGAACTTGATATACTTATGGCATCGTCAAGGTTATAGTCTGTCCCTGTAGTATTCAGATCATCGTTTTTTCCAAAGGTGAGAATCAGCAAACATGAATCATTCCATTTTTGGTTTTCTGCCACAACAATGAACAGCTGATGCCAACCAAATTGATCTGTCCAGTTTCTGAAAACAGATACAGTACACAGAAGGCATGGATTTCTCAGCCAGGGGGCATAATTAATATTTGCATGGAGGGCATTAGCAGCCTTTCTGATCAGAGAACTGGGATTATTATTATTATTATTATTATTATTATTATTATTATTATTATTATTATTATTATTATTATTATTATTATTATTTATTAACAGTATTTATATACCGCTTTTTAACTAAAAGTTCACAAAGCGGTTTACAGAGAAAAATCAAATAACTAAATGGCTCCCTGTCCCAAAAGGGCTCACAATCTTAAACGATGCAAATGAATACCAGCAGACAGCCACTAGAACAGACAGTGCTGGGGTGAGGTGGGCCAGTTACTCTCCCCCTGCTAAAAAGAAGGAGCACCCACTTGAAAAAGTGCCTCTTACCCAGTTAGCAGGGGTTAAGGGGATGGGGTTGAGGCATTACTTGGGGCATCCTGTGTGTGTGTGTGTGTTCTGTGCCAGCAAAATAGATGGTGCAGAACCAAAGAGATGCATAGGTGAAAGTGGAGCATTTCCCCAGGGCAAGGGAACCTGCAACTTCCTCCCCTCCACACACACACATCATAGGATACAGGATGTGCCTCCACAGCACATGTGCATTGGCAGGTGGAATTTAGATAGGATTGGGACCTAGGTGTGCAAGCCTAGAATACACATTTTTTTGAGAATAACCCACATTGAACACAATGGGAAGTACTTTGAGTAGACATGCACAGTATTGCACTGTCAGTGAGAAAGAAAGAAAGAAAGAAAGAACCTGGAGAAAAGACACTAGACTCTCCCTAGAAGAGACAATTCCATATTTTCGGCACATCACACCTGCTCATTGCTCTAAACCAGGGGTGCTCAAACTTTCAACTTTAGGGATGCTGGACCTTTAACAAGTGTATAGAAGAGAGAATTTCAGCAGGTGTAGCTTGTCATCTGTGGGATGACAAGTTGCACCTGCTGCAGTTCTCTCTTCTATACACTTGTTAAAGGTCCAGCATCCCTAAAGTTGAAAGTTTGAGCACCCCTGCTCTAAACAAACCTAAAGTGGGGGGAATCTGCTCACTTTGGGGGGACTTGTGCAATGTTTTTGTTCTTTAGGGTGGCTTTCCATAGCATTTCCATTTTGGGTGTATGCATTGCTGTTTGGTTGACTCAAAACATGGTTATATTGGTTGTCAGTTAAGCCATGGAAGTTGGGAATCAAGTGGTCTTTCAAAGCCAGCCACATAGAAGCCCAGGACCTTCTATTCTCCATATTTCCTAACTCTCCCCAAAGTGGCTCACCCCCTCCAGAGCTCTCACAATGCTATCCTTCCTGTAGGCTCCCTTGCTCTACAATGAAAAGTGTTACTCACCATCCAGCCACTTCAGGGAGGTCATGTTGAGCATATAGATAGTAACATCCGGCTTGTGCTCCTTCTTCTGGATGACATGGTTGTACTGAGAGTCAACTTGTGCCACGCAGTCATCCAGGGGCATTCCCTCAATCTGCCACACAGAGGGCATGCAAGCTGTGCGCTTCAGGTGCCGGTGATCTTATCAAGGAGATAGGAGCTTTGGCAATGTTCACCAAAGCTTTGCTGTCAAGCAGATCCTTCAATGGGTGTCACACAAAGTTCCCCCAGTACTTTTAAACCCTCACTTGGGAGGTTGGATGTTAATCACACCACGGCATAAGCATTTATACCGAGTCCAATTCTGTGGGGGAGGATCTTGGTGAGGTGAGGTGTTTTTCCTGGCATTTTGCCCAGCATCATCTTTCATCAGCCATCTGACTGCAGGGACAGGATGGTGCCCGTTAGAGCTCCATCCCACCCAGAGCTCTAATTCACCTCACCTTCTGAATGTATGATAGGACAACTTCCATTCCAGTTGTGTCCCTGACATCTGGCATCAGCTCAACATCTAGGCTACATCCGAATGTGGTGCCCTGTTCTCGGCTTGGTGATGTCACAAACATGCAACAGGTCCGTCTCCCCACCTGGCAGCCTACCCCAGTGGTGTCCCTCCTTGTGGCTGGGTAATGAAGGGATTATGAGGGGATCCCTATTTGCTAAGAGCAAGGCAACACATGCATATTTTACTTTATTTTTTGTTAGGTTTTATTGCACGAGATCCACAAGAGAGCAGCATCTGGTCAAGAAACACACATGTGTTTGCCACCTTTGAGTGGCTCCTTTCTTCAGAGGTATTTTTCCTTACATAGATTAGTGCTTTATCTTGTAGGGCTCTTGGGTCTTGTTTTTCATCCACACAAGCAGCTAGCACAATCTCTGCCTGCTGAGAAATAGACTGAACTTTGCACTTCTATGAATGAGTTAGGTAAGGGTCGTTCCTTTAGAGCCGTGGTTCCCAACCAGGGGTATGTGTACCCCAGGAGTAATTGCCAGGATCTTTCAGGGTACTTGAAAACGAATTGAATAATGGCAGAGAGTGTGGAGAAGAAGGGAGAAGTCAGGAGAAGCTGGGTGTGGCTGGGGGATGGATGAGCAGGAGAAGGTGGACCCAGCAGGCCCCTTTGAGCCAATTAGGAGACAGGAAGGGGCAACCCTTCAAGTAAGTATCACCCTTTATAACATACCCCACACGGCCAATGAAGAAGTTCAGTAAGGGTGAAAGTTATGTCTGAAAGAATAGGAAGGTCAAGGAAGTGTAGGCTTGCAGTGTGGAGAAAATGGGGGAAGTGGTACCAGAGAATGGAGAGAAAACAGAGCTGTTCTGTTTTGCAATGTCTTCTCCCCCTGAGCAGAAGGTGGTTGAACCTGACAGTGCAGAACTAATGCAGAACTGGGGGCATGAAGACTCAAGATAGGTAAAGGAACACTCACTGACTGGGCAGTCCAGTCCTACCTAACTCCCCTTGCATCAATGCAGCCACTTCAACAGGGCTGGTGTTGCATCCCATGGGGGAGTTTCAGGCTCCAGAGGTCTCCCCTAGGAAAGGGTATGTTTGTTCCTGGGGTTAAACCTCCATTGCCTGCATAGGTCTACTCAGTTCTGTGTCAGATCCTTTGCTGGTGCAAGCAGACCTTACCAAGTAGACCTGGCAAGGCAGATCAAGGCTGGGAAGGGGGGGGTCGGATATCAGCGACACCACTGCTGCGATATGGTCCGCTTCCCTGCCACAGTCTGCCCCCCACCCTTCCCTATCTCCTCCCTGTTCTGCCTCTCTGATCCACCTGCCTATAACCCCACTGTTGTTGGAATTACCTGCCTGGATTGGCAGTCACTCTCCCATGCTGCCACATGAGACAACTGCCACTATTTGCTCTTTTATAATAACAGAACTGGGTTCTGCTACTGTAACCCCTCTCCATGCTGGCACAATGAATTTAAGTCTAGATGAACTACACCCCAAAGCACTGAAGGAGCCCGGTGGTTGTGATCTTGGAGCTGTTGTTTGTAATCTTTGATCATTCCTAGAGAGCAGGTGAAGTGCCCAAGGACTGAAGATGAACAAATCTTGTTCTTCTCTTTAAATAAGGGAAGACCCAGGAAGCCAAACCCATCAAGCCTGACATCAATACCCAGAAAGATGGTGGCACTGATTATTAAGCAATATGCTTTTACAAGTGTGAGCACTTGTAAAAAATTGAGTGATTTCGAGGAGCCAATATGGGTTTGGCAAGAAATATTTGTGCCAGGTTATTCTCAGAAGGCATGACAGCACTGGTGGCTGGACCATGAGGCCAGCTGAAGCAGTCATCTCAGGAAGAAGATTGGTGGGGAAGGTGCCCATCTCTCATTACCTCCTTCCTCTACTGCTCCTCTTTACACTCCCTGGTTTGGAATAGGAAGAAGGGGGTGGAGTGGGAGCAGAAGTGTGGAAGGGAGTGCTGAGACGGGACATTGGAGAGTGGCAAAAGCTGGGGCATCATTGGGAAGGGGGCAGCATTTGGCAGGTTGACTCAGGTATCAGAAGGGCTTGGGCCAGCCTTGCATGGCAGCTCAATATTTTTCTCATCTGAAGGATATTAAACTTGGAACCTCTCACCGCTCAGAAATGGGAAGCCTGCAATAGTATTATTGTCAAACCTGGAACTACATTGGGTGACGTGCCAACCATGCTAGACTGATGACACTATAACACCCTCATTTCTATGTTGCTTGCTCACTTGGGAAGAGGTGAAATCCTTGCAGGGCAGCAGAACTCCTGCCTCTGCTTGCTTCAGACAATAAGGAAGAAGGATGGACAAGAAGCAGCATAAACCTGAGGCTGGCAATTGTTACTAAAGTTAATCTGTGTTCCGAGAATCATCTCATCACTCACCAGGTTGCTTCACAATGGAAAGCTCTTGATTGGTGAAAAAAAATCAAAAGCTTGGCTGCACATTTTGGTTGCTGCCACCATGAACATCATGTCTCTCATCATGTGAAATGTTCATTTGAACCAACAGTATGTTGAAAATTACACTCTAGTGTTTTGGATTGTGCCTCTTTTCAAGTGCTATCTGAAATAGGGTGGGTTTGCTTCTAGGTATATTGAGCAGAACATTATTTCTGGAGTCTTTTGCTGGATTCTGATGCCCCATTCAGAAGACACATTGGTCTTCAGTGAGCACAGGGAGGTGGGGTGTGGAATCACTACCACCTGCCGGCTGCCTTCCTGGCATCAGCTCATTCAACTGATCCAGATTCCAAATCCATAGATAATGTCCATGCTTATGCTTGGTGCACTTGTTCATCTGACTCTATACTGTAAACAAGAAACGCGTATGAGCCTGTTCCTCTCCCATGCATTCTTTGAGTGCAAATGTGCCTACACTGACATTGTTCTCTGTGGTGCTTGGAACAGGGTGTTTGCCTAGCAATTGTTCAGTGTTTTTTGTTGAAAAGCAGTATATAAATATTCTTAATAAAATTCTTGCACAAGCTCAGGAAATCACCTCTGTGTTCTCGGAAGCCTGTTATTTCTCACTCTTCCCATCAACACTCTCTAATTTCACTACCCCAAACCAAGTGCCAGCACATACTGTAGACGCCATGCCTGTGCTTGGGCTGGCAGTTCTTGAAAGTGTAAATCTTTTCCATTTGCAAATCTGAAACTCATTTGGCTGAAATGTCATCATCCCAAGCCTTTGGTGTGCATCCTCCATTGGGTTATAGCTGCCAGGCTATGCAATGAGCAGCAGGCACTGTGTGGAACCTGAAGCCTTTTGCTGCTTACGAGCATGCCTAGCGTGAGAGAAAATGGAGCTGCCAGACAGCAAGAGTCACCTTCAGACAGGACCTCCTCTTCAGCAAGAGTAGTGTGGCACCAAGACTGTCTGCAGCTAGCAGCAGGCCAAAGCACAGGGTGAGACAACAGACAAGGAAAGAGGAATGCTAGATTGAGGAGGCAGGAGAGCAGGGTGTTTGGGGAAGGTCTGTTTGCTTTCCCCCTTTGGCATTGCTTGCTACTTTAGCGGTGGGTGTCGGGGTTAATTGCGGGGATCACATGACATCTCCTCAGGTCCTCCTGTAATGTGCCACACTTAAAGTTCAACAGAACTTTCCTTGTTTCATGGGCCCTTTTCTCACTGCATATTACTTAGGAAAGTGGAACAGGTGTTACATCTCATTTTATGAGAGGGTAGCCTCTTGGGGCACATATAGGTTGTCTTCCACCTTGACTCTTACTATTCATTGTTATATGTATATGGTATTTCTTGCTTGCCAATCACAACATTGTTATCAAAGGTTGGCCTAGGTCAGTGGTTCTCAAACTTTCAGCACAAGACTCACTTTTGAGAATGAGAATCTATCAGGGCCCACTGAAAGTGATGTCATGACCAGAAGTGACATCATCAAGCAGGGAAATTTTTTAACAAACTTAGGCTGCAATCCTACCCACACTTACCCAGGATTAAGTTCCATTCACTGTCATTGTTAAAAGCATATACATAGTAGCCTGTTAAAAATACAGATGTGTAACATTTCCCCTCACAATAATTCAAGTCTATGCTCCAACCACTGATGCTGAAGTGGATGAAGTTAACCAATTTTATGAAGACTTACAACACCTTCTAGACCTAACACCAAAAAAAGATGTCGTCCTTATTATAGGGGATTGGAATGCTGAAGTAGAAAGTCAGGAGGTAACAGGAATAACAGGCAAATTTGGCCTTGGAGCACAAAATGAAGAGTTTTGTCAAGAAAACATGATGGTCATAGCAAACACCCTTTTCCTACAACCCAAGCGACGACGCTACACATGGACATAACCAGATGGTCTACACTGAAAT
Organism: Tiliqua scincoides; assembly: GCF_035046505.1. NCBI lineage: Eukaryota > Metazoa > Chordata > Lepidosauria > Squamata > Scincidae > Tiliqua > Tiliqua scincoides. The sequence goes on from NC_089822.1 coordinate 152,180,195, forward strand.
CAGATTATGTTCTTTGTAGCCAAAGATGGAGAAGCTCTATTCAGTCAGTAAAAACAAGACCTGGAGCTAACTATGGATCAGATCATGAGCTTCTTATTGCAAAAATCAGGCTTAAACTGAAGAAAGTAGGGAACAACATTAGGCCAATATGATCTAAATCATATTCCATATGAATACACAGTGGAGGTGACAAATAGATTTAAAGGTTTAGATTACTCAAAGCTAGGTTTTCCCAGTAGTAATGTACGGCTGTGAGAGCTGGACCATAAGGAGGGCTGAGTGGCAAAGAATGGATGCTTTTGAATTATGGTGTTGGAGAAGACTTTTGAGAGTCCCCTGGACTGCAAGGAGATTGAATCCGTTGATCTTACAGGAACTCAACCCTGACTGTTCATTGGAAGGACAGATGCTGAAGCTGAAGCTGAAATACTTTGGTCATCTCATGAGAAGGGAGGACTCCTTTTGCCTTCAATTTTTCCCAGCATCAGGGTCTTTTCTTTAAAAAAAAGGGTCTTTTCCTTTTCTGGGAAAAATTGAAGGCAAAAGGAGAAGGGGACGGCAGAGGATGAGATGGTTAGATAGTGTCACCAAGGCAATGAACATGAATTTGGACAAACTCCGGAAGTTAGTGGTAGACAGGAGGGCCTGGCGTGCTGTGCTCCAAGGGGTCACGAAGAGTCGGACACAACTTAACGACTGAACAACAATAACAACATTTCCCCAAATGCAGTCACATACCATGGTAGCATCATCTAATATATTAAAAATAACATATTGAAATGAATGGGGACCCACCTGAAAATGGCTTGCGACCCACCTAGTGGGTCCCGACCCACAGTTTGAGAAACACTGGTCTAGGTAGTTGTTTTGTTAAATCTTAGAAAAGGTCACCAGATTGATGATGGTTTGATCCAGGCACATGCATGTTTATAGTTTGCTGTAATGGTTTTACACTGCTTTGATGCTATTCCATTCTTGTACGGTATTTGTAGCCTACTTTCTGCATTTTGAATATAAAAGTTTTTTTAAACACAAATTGAGGCCCTGACATTTATGGGGCTCTGGAAGGGGTTCCCTGAATATAATGCAGAACCCACACACCTTTCCTCTCTTAGCACCCTTTTCTTTGCACTTCTGGGGTATGCAAACTAGGATGTACTCTAACCAAATTGACACACAGTCTGGCAACACTTAAATTGTGAGTGTTGTTCTACTGGTTTGTGGGAAAATTGTCTTTAGGACACTTGGCTTTTTTTCTTTTAAAGCTACCATGAGCACGTGAGAGACAGTTGATAATTCACTGCTTCTTTGCCACAAAATAAATGTGACATCCCAAAACTGTTTGCTTCCTTCCCAGAACTGATACTCAGTGAGTCATAATCAATTCTCAGCAAGGTAGTGGTCATAACCTATGACGACAGCTACTTTAGCTATACAAGAAGCAACATCACTTTCTCCGTCACAGATTTTTCAGGGTGTAAATGGAAGGTTCTAGCAGGATGTGACAGTTGATAACTGATGCCACAAGAACCTGGCTGAAGGCGATGTTCCTTGGCAGTTGAGGAAGCCTGACGCTGTCTGTCTGTCTGACAGTTTTGTCAAGGTGCAATTGTGGTATCCTTAATTGTGTTTAGTTCAGAGGTCTATGTACTGTATTCTTGTTATGCTAGAAAGGTAAACCACTGAATGCTTTTAGTGGTTTCTGAATATCATTCATGCTTTTGAGGGCCAAAGTAGTTGTGACGAAGGAAACAGGGTGACGTGTCCCAGTGTGGAGTGGCTCTTCAGTGTATCCACTGAGGACTCCAGTGTTTTATCCTTTCCTTGTTATTTTCCCAGGCAAAATAACCACTCAAGCTGCTTTTCTATGGTGGTGATGGGAGATAACAGGGTCATCTGTTTCTTCCCTGTGGGGAGAAAAGCAAGAACATGGCCTATATGGAAATAGTCAGGCAGCCTGCCCTCAGTAACCCACACACATGCATGCACACACTACAGTTACCAGGCGTCCTCTAAGACACAAGTAGCATGTGCAAATGGGGGGAATCAATTGTGTCTGCAGGACTAAGTGCAGTTGCTTGTGGCATAGCTCAATGGCAGATCATGAAATGAGGAGGAAGGTAAGATTATAGATATAACAGATAGTTTTTAGGATGGGGAGAAGAATACAGTAATTGGGACGCACACAACTAGACCCTAAAAACCAGCAGTTTATAGGAAAGAAGTGAAAGTCCTTACAAGGAGACGGAGGCACATAATGGCTCAAATAGAGGCGGGTGAGCAGGATGTGTCTCACAGAGAACCGGGGTTGAAGAAATGGAGGTAATGCAGTAGAGAAAGTGAAAGGGCAGGGGGGAAAAGATCAGGGGAAAGAAAAAGGAATGGGAAAGCACCAAGTTTTCAGTGGTGGCGTGGGACTGGGGCTGAGGACTTTGCCATCTGCGGTTTGAACCAGGGCTAGAGGCAAAGAGTGATCTCTTTAGGTGTGAACACTGCTTCATAGTGGAGAAGCTTGCAGTTCCTTTTCAGTACGAATGATAGACCAAGGAGTCCTACATCCCCACACACTCACACAAAAGGGATAGAATCTTAAGAAGGCTGTCCACTTGACTGCACTAGAGAAATAGAAGATAGGGAGGTGTAAGACCAATGGAGTGCCAAAGGCCGCAGTGACTTAGCTGTATCTGCTGGAATGAAGCTGGAATAGACCACAGGGCTGGGTTGCTAAGACACAGCAATTTCCTGGTTCAAAGGTGAAGAAAAAGGCAGAAAAGGGTTTGAAATGCAAACCCAGGTGGGCTAGGCAGTACAACTACGTAATTCTAAGGAGGGAAGCAAAGCAAGATGCTGAGACTGCTTTCCAGGGGTAAGGCTCCTTGAGAGGAGGCCAAGTGGGTACTTCAGCTGCAGCTGGCAGTAGCACTGGAGGGAAGGGTGCAGGGAAGAAGGGAGAAAGATGGCACTCTTCTCTTTCCAGCCTGATATCTGTCCTGGGTGCTGGCACGCAGGACAGTTCTTGGATGATGGACTCATGAGCAGCTGCAGGAGTAGCAACAGGCTTACGGCAACAGGAAGAGTTCCATGACCCAACTTCTTATACCAAAAATTCCCATAAGAAAACATAAAGGCTATTGTGCTCTTCAAGGATTGTTCTTTTGTTTCTTGGAGGCCCATCCCTGGTTGGAGATGGTGGCCTCCATTGCTCTTATGCACAACAGTGCAGCAGAGGACTCCATGATTGCTTAGGAGGCCTGTGCCTCAGTTATGCCTCTTGGTTTACAATGAAGTTGATGATGTTGATACCCCTGCTTTCATGTTCACTAACAACTTTGTTTACATCCAAGTCAGGAAGATCCCAGGGCTTGGCCTTGTTTGCAAAGTTTGGACTTTCCCCTAAAGGCCTGCAGGGCTGATGCTTTCATGCCATTAGGCCAAGTAAATGATGATGAAATTGGCCTGGGTCATACTCCTGGTATGCAGCCCAGCCCCGTGTATCCATTTAAAATAAACACATTGGGCACCATCTCTCTCCCCCCCCCTCCAATTCAGAGTCCTCTGCAACTGCAAAATAAATGTCACACTTACTTTGGCCCTCAAGTAATCATCCCACAAGGAAATGAGACTCAAGGAAAATTATGGGAGAATAAACTGTTGAAATTTAGGTACAACACCACCTCCAGGACTCTGGAGGACAGTGTACTGTCTAGACACCTTAGATCCTTTACCTTGCCTCTATAATACCTGTAGGAGATGTGCCAGATAGTACAACTTCCTTCCTGCCCTTTCTCCCATGTGTGTGTCTCTCTCTCTGACTACCAAAGGAGAAGGATGCAGATTCATAAGCTCTGTCTTAAGGCAGACAGCCATTATGAGCATCCCCTCACCAGGCCCGTAGCCAGGATTCTAGAGATGGGGGGCGACTATTTTTTCAGGGGGGGCAATTATGTTGGGTATCTATACTGGTGTGCAAAATGAAGGGATAAGTGCGGAGAAACATCAAAGACCTGTAACTCCCCCAAATTTCATGAAGAGAAAATATTTGGGGGGGGGGGTGATTGAAACACGCATTCATTATCTGTAAAGCAATGTAACAATAATTTGCATAGAATCAATGCATCTCTGTATGCAATGTAAAATGTATTTGTCTACATAGAAATAACATGCAACATATCCTTTCATTTTACACACCAGCACAATACACAGGTTTGCATTCCTGCAAAAGTAAAACATATCACTGTGATACAGGTAGTATTTGCTTGTATTGAAAGGCTTTCATTAGCTGATGACACATTGCTGATACATTGAAACATACTAAAATAAAATTTATTTACATAAAAGCAAGAGGAAAGATATGCAATACAGTAATGCCATTGGAACATTAGTTTTTTTTACAATATTCATTACTTTTAAAAAGCAAAGTACAGGATATTTGAATTATTGATTCTATCTAGTAGAGCTGAATTCTCCTATCTTTCTGAGAGTTGAATCTCCTTAGAATCAGGAGTGGATCCAGTGTCTGTATGGGGGGGGGGGGGCTTGAGCACTACCTTCAGAGTCCAGGTCAACCAGGTGGATAGATCTGGGCTCCAGGTCTACCAACCGGGTAGACCTGGATTCCTAATTGAACTTATAGGCTCTGTGGCTATTTGGTGGGTGGATAGACCTGGGCTCCCCCCTGGACTTCTACCTGCTGTGTAGACCTGGGCTCTCATCTGGACTTGGAACCCAGGTCTACCTGCTGGGTATACCTGGGTGTTACCAAAAGGGCTGTTTTGTTTAGGGGAATTATTACACTGCCCTTATGGGAACATTAGGATCGTAGGCTGGATAATAAGATGGCGTAATGCAGAGAAATTCCCTTTTACTTAAAGAGGAGACTGAGAGAAAGATAGCTTTCAACAAGATTATGGTTTATTACAAAAGAACAAAGGTAAAAATAATGCACATGGAGAAATGATATTTCTTGGTCCTAATGCTTGAATCCAATGTACCTAGCTTTCACGGTGGTTGCATGTGAAGAGTATTTGGTGCATCTGAGGAAATCAGAAAAAGGAAGGGTTGTAGGGAAGGATTTTAGGGGTCCCTGCTCTGCCAACCCCAGCTGCTAACCAAAGATGGGGAGAGAAGGGGAGAAAAAAGGGGGGAGAAGAAGGGAAAGAGTTCCAGGCACAAGATAGTTACTTGTCCTGTAGAGCAGTTGGAGTGGGGGGGGGGGAGTCCTGTGGAGAGGACCCTCTAACACAACACAGATGTGTTGGGCCTTGGAGAGAGAGAGCATGTGAGAGGAAGCCCTCTCTTATAAGGGGTTGGGAGACAGACTGAGCTGGATGGTAGCTTGGTTGCTAACACAAGGCTGGGTGCTTGGAATATGTATACATTTGAATGGGGATCAGGATGTCAGTTATCCAGTGGGGTCAATGGCTGGCTTCCTAGAAGGGGGAACTTACAAAGACTGAGTGGAAACAATACCAACACAAGGCAGTTCAAGTTTGCATACAGTAATGTAGGAGATGCTTAAACAGTGATTGGATTAAAACACAAGACTTCCTCCCATAATGTGTGACTATGTGTGTGTGTGTGGGGGGGGGTTGTGTAACCATGGGCTTCTGTGTAGGTACAATACAATGAATCCATAACACCAAAATCATTTGCATAAACAGTGATTGGATTAGGCATAATGTGATTTCCTTGCATAATGTGTGACTATGGAGGGTGGTGGTTGCGTAACCAGGAGCTTGTGGCTTGACTAGAGTCCTGGAAATGTGGCCTGTATGCTGGGAGAACAGTTTAGCTTGCATGATATTATAACCAGATATATAGAAAATCACAGCTAAAAGGCAAAAGGGGATTTTCACGTAACATGGGTTATACACGTAACATGTATAAACATTGAGTATATAGCCTCTGTGGCTATTTGCTGGACAGGTAGAGCTGGGCTTCCACTTGGACTTGGAGTCCAGGTCTACCACTTGGACTTGGAGTCCAGGTCCAGGACTACCACTGGACCTGGAGTCCAGGTCTACCTCCCAGTTGAGCTTATAGCCTACATAAGAACATAGGAAGAGTCCTGCTGGATCAGGCCAAAGACCCATCTAGTCCAGCTTCCTGTATCTCACAGTAGCCCATCAAATGCTTCAGGGAGCACAAAAGACAGCAAGACAAAACCTGTGTCCTTGTGCCCTCCCCTGCATCTGGCATTCTGAGGTAGTCTACTTCTAAAATCAGGAGCTTGCACATACCTATCATGACGTGTAACCCATGATGGACTTTTCCTCCAGAAATTTGTCCAATCCCCTCTTAAAGTCATTTAGGTAAAATGCCATCACCACTTCCTATGGCACAAAGTTCCACAGACTAATTAACAGGCTGGGTAAAGAAATATTTTCTTTTATCTGTCCTAACTCTCTCAACACTCAATTTTAGTAGATGTCCCCTGGTTCTGGTGTTATGTGACAGGGAAAAGGGTAACTCTCTCTATCCACTCTATCCACCCCCTGCATAATTTTGTATGTCTCAGTCATGTCCTCCTTTAGGCCTCTGTGGCTATTTGCTGGACTTGGAGCCCAGGTCTACCTGCTTGGGTAGACCTGGGCTCCAAATTGAGTTTATAGCCTCTGTGGCTATTTGTTGGGTGGGTAGACCTGGGCTCCCATTCCAACCAATCTCCTTAGCACCCACCCAGTGGGTGTTTCCCTGACACCCGATTTTGCTCTCCATCCCGGTGGGTGCCCTTCCCTGCTGGCAGGATAGTTGGGGTGGGGGTATGCACCCATGGCTTCCCCTGGATTCGCCCCTACTTAGAATCTTTTCCACACTTAAGATGCACTTAAATGGTGCATCCAAAATCTCAGAGGCCAGACCCATGGTTTCCTCTCCCCCCCCCCACAAGAAAGGCCCTTCCTGGCCGAAACAGCTGAAATGGTGCATCCAAAATCTCCTGCCTGCTCACCCCCAAATGACACCAGACTCAGCAGCAGCCTTTGGGGTCCTGCAAAGTGCTTGCACAGCCGCTCAGCTCACAGGAGGGAAATGGAAGGCACTGAACACATTTCCTCCATGCCTGCCTCTCTGGTGTCCTGTGACTACCAGCAGATTGCTATGGTTGTCCCCTAAGGTGAGTTACTGAGCAACAGCAGCCTGAGCCAATTGGAGGAGGCTGCCTGCAGGGAGGGGCTGAGCTCTCAAGGAACAGGAGCTAAATTGGAGGACATTCAACCACATTTACATGACAAGTGTGGAAAAAATGCCCGGGGGGGGGGCAAACTGCTGGCTCAGGGGGGCAAAGCCCCCCCTGACCTCCCCTAGCTGTGGCCCTGCCCCTCACACACAAAGAGAATAGCTATAGAGGTCTCTGTTCCTTAAGTAGTCAGAGCTCTGGTACTTCAGATGATGTGTATTCTTGAGAAGCTGTGAATAAAGTATTTCTTTTGAAACTTTAACAGCCCCTGATCCTGGTTGTGTTTATTGATAACAGCAAACTCACAGGATGATGGCATTTCTCATAGAAAAAAACATTCTTCTGTGAATTTCTCTGCTAGAAACCCTAGAACCCCCTTTTCCAACATAAATATGCTAAGCAGAGATAACATCACCTCTATGAAAGACAGGACAGTAGAAATATGGACAGAAATCTTTACTTAAAATTTAACCCAAATATTTCACCCCATTCCATAGCATAACTTGAATATATAGTTATAGAATGTGTAAGGAAAGAAGAAGGAAGTATAGCTTGGTTCCCAGACCGGTTGGGCTGGCATTTCTGAAACATTCTGACAAGGCTGTTTTCTTTCCCTTGGCAGGAAAAAGTAAATTATCAGGAGAAATTTTCCAGTTTGTTATCAGCAGTTTTGCCCTTGGAGGAATTAACTACTGTACTAGGGAGTCCAGATGGCAACCTTGGGCGACAAACGCCTGGACTTTATAGAAAATTATTGCACTCTCTCTCTCCGTATCAAGCCTGACAAATGGTCCAAATTCGCAACAAGTGAGGATGTTCTTGCCATGCTCAATGAGTTCTATGAGAAAGCTGATGTGCTGGCCCTGGTGATCACCCTCAATCCCACGGGACAACTAGTTCCTTGCCTTGGATTCCCATCAGCACTGAAGAATAAAGCAGTTTATTTTGTGAAGAAGAAGAATGAAAACATTACCAAAGACAACTTCCTTAATGCACTCCTTGTGGGAGATCTCAGCCCTGCCCCTGTAGAGCAAATGATGGCTGTTGTGGAAGAGGTGGGCTTCCTGTTTTCATTTGCTATTCACTATCACTGGCACTATGATCCTTCCCTTTTCAGAGGCTGGTGTTAATCATGTTTGGCTTGACAAACAACAATATGGAGCAGAGACATATACCTTATATGCTCGTGTATAAGTCAAAAATTATACCCAAAAATTGATCCAGAAAATCTGTGTCAACTTATACACGGGCCAGTACAGTGGGTGAGTGAGGCTTCTCAGAGCAGCTACCTGGTGACGTGGGCATGGGACTGGACTGAGAAGCAGGACACAAGGGGGGTGGGTGGGAAAATAGGAGTAATTTTAATTACCAGTAATTATCCAGAGGCAGCAGCAAAAAAAAAAAGCGCTAGTCATTTTAGCTTCTCAATAGGAAGAGAAGTGAAGGTGCTTATGGGATTTGTAGTTCTGTGTGAGGGTAGCTGCTATGGAAGTGCAGCACTGTACTCCTCACAAAGCCTATGAAGGTCCCACAAGCATCTTCATCTCCCTTCTAGCTTGGAAAAGAAGGTAAAATGGCTCCTTTAAAATTTTTTTCTTTTTGGCTTTTTGTTGATGCCTCAGAACAATTCCTGGTAAGTCATTTTAAAAGAATTTCACACACCCCTCACTTTTACCCCTGACTTATCCAGGAGTCATTGAAAATTCCATGATTTTTGGTTCAAAGGCTGCCCTCGACTTATCGACTTATAGGCAAGTTGATCCGGAGCCAGTTTGCCTGCTGCACGGTTCTTAATTTATCATAAAAGGGCATAAGGAACTGTGATGGTGGGGTGGATCCTTTGTGGAACTGCTGTCCAAAGCCAGTGCAGCACAGGGTTACAGTGCTGCTTTTGGAAGTGAAAATCCCTGCTTAGCTGCAAAATTGACTCGGCAGTGGCCTTGTTCAAGCCGCTACCCCCAAACCTGACCTCTCTGATAGGACAGATGTGAGGTCTGATGTGAGAACTGATGTAAACTTACTTTGATGAAAGAAGAGTAGAATTGAGATGTAATGAAAAATATCAAGGGTAAAACTCTGCCAGCAGGTTCTTGCACATCTTCTTATGACTCAATAGTTATGAAACCATTAACATCAGAAAGATGTCTATGTGACTCTGGAATCTGTTGCCCATTCATTACATTTATCCGTCAAGCTGCATTCATTGGAAACATTAGCTTAGAATTCATTTGTAGGCCTTGTTTTTTTTTCCACGCCAGATCAATGTTACTAGTGCTTCAGAAGTGAGATGCAGTTATTGCTAGGCTTTGCTAACTTTCACAGTGGAAGATTCTTTGTGTGTTTTTTTTAACTGTGACTCAAGCACGGAAGCTTGGTGTGTGCTACATTTGCAAACAAGAACCAGGTTGTATAACAAAGCAGGTTGCTTGACAAAACTAGAATTAGTTTCAACTGTAGGAAAAAAACATTTTGTTGAAATATTATACATATTTTCTGACTATAAAGGCAAAAGCTAGCAATACAGTTCTAACCTCAACTTATGCCTTCTGGATGGGGATAGAATCCCTAAAGTTCATGAATCCAATTAGAATGGATTTACATCTGCAAAGCATTACTATTATGCTAGTAGTATGGAGTATTGGTGTAATGTTGTTATGGTCGCTGCCAGCATAGCAGAACCATAGAAACAAATGGAGTTTGCTGAAAATGGAGTTTCAGTTGTTTCAGAAGTTCCAAAAATAGGCTGAAACTTTCGGGAACAGTTGAGGTTTTAGTCATCCTGTCCTGCTAGAGATACCATGATCTGTCAAAAAGCATCTGTGCCAACATTAAGGCAGTCCTTTCCTCCCAGGTGATCTATTCCTTATTTATGAAGAGTGAAAACCTGGCTGGGTGGCCTCGAGTGGTCGCTGAAGATGTTATACGGCAAGCCCACAAGTTAAAGAATGAGATGTTTGTGATGGGAGGAAAGATCAAAGGGAAAACACTGCTCCCTTTGCCAGAGCACTTGGACACCCCAGAAAGTTCAGCTGATATGTTTGGAAGGTGGGTGCCTCTAATGCCTGCCAATGTCTATGCCCCTTGTGTCTTGTACAAAGCCTGGTGGGATATGCAAGACCCATTCCTGTACCTTTATTTAAAAGATCAGATTACCCTGTGATTAGAGGGCAATTGTTAAAAAGGTTCACACAGTGCATATCTATTTGGTGTGCCTTTATGTATTTTCTCTGAAGGCTTCCACCCTCTTCATCTGCTCATATTACCACAACTCCAATCACCATTTCCTTTCCATCAAACCCTAATCCGAGGGGCTGTACACCTCCTAAAATGCTCTAAGAGTCAGTTGTAAGATTGGCAGTTAAGGAAATGGCAAAAATGTTTATACGATGTAAAAGAGTCAACCTTCTGTTCCTTATGAGACAAATGTAACAGCATTGGCTCTTGGATTATTGTCAACTGCATATTTCCAGATTCTGCACTCTGCTTTCTTCCTGTATACATGGATTTACATATGTACACCCCAATTTACAACATGAACAGCACAATCCTGTGTTTGTTTAGTCACTATGTTTCCCACTTATTTCAGATGGACTTAGGGCCCAATTCTATCCAACTTTCCAGGGCCAATGCAGCCATGCCAACTAGGTGTATGCTGCATCCTACAGGGGGCAAGCAGTCATGGAGGTCTCCTCAAGGAAAGGGAGCATTTGTTCTCTTACCTTGGGGCTGCATTGTGTCTGCATCATCACTGAAAGGTTGGAGAGGACTGGGCCCTTACTCCCTCGCAAGGGGGCATAGGATTGCACTGTTACGACTGAACACATAATCTGTGATAGTGATTTCTGACTGCAGCATTTGTGGGATTCAGTGCAGAAAATTTAAACTTCCTAAACTAAAAGGTTCTTCAATACATCACTGCATACCATAGAGAGGGTCATACTGAAAAGGTTGTACTGAGGAATCCTAGATACCATTTTGTGATCTGCTTCAGGTTCCCTTTATTGTTCTTTTAGCTACTGGATCAGAAACTATGCATTTTATCATGCTTTCCTTTGTGATATTTCAGTCTCTCTGGTGCTGTGGACAGTACATTGTTACATTCCATTGAAACAATCATCATTGACTGGTCTCATCAGATCCGAGATATCTTGAGCAAAGATTCAGCACAGCCTCTCCTGGATGGTTTGCACCCATTACCTAAAGTGGAATTTGAATTCTGGCATAGTCGGCAGGTTAACCTACAGTGTATAAATGAACAGGTAGGGTTAGGCATATTCTAGCGTTTAAGATTCAGCAGTGAATCACTGCATGGCAATGAAAATACATTGCTATGTTTGTGTTTTTGGTGTTCATTGTTTTCTAGCTGTATGCCCCTCAAGTGAAAAAGATTGCTGATATCTTAGAGAGGGCAAAGAGCTGCTACTGGCCAGCACTCAAGAATGTTTTCAAAGATGTGTCTGCAGGTATAGTCAGCAGCTAATTCTTTTGTGTAATAAACATAAATGGCCTTTAGGGATTATTCACATCCCTTCTTAATTCACCTGTCCTGTAACTTTCTTTTTCTGCAACAGGACTGAAAGAAGCCGATGATATTAACCTGTACTTGCAGCCATTGAAAGTTCTTATAGAGGAAATAGAACAAACTGAATACCAGCAGGTATATTACGAAGGAGGAAATAACTAGAACCATGGAAAGCCTTGCCTGTGTACAACAGACTGACAGCCCAATTCTGAACTGCCCGGAGTGCAGGGTTGCTGTGGCGCCAAAAATGGCTGCTGTGGCATCCTGAGTGCAACCGGGCAGCCGCCGCCGGCTCCTCAGGGGAAGGGGACCTTTGTTCCCATTCCCCAGGTATGGAAAGTGGCCCCACAATAGGGCAACTCATTTCTGTGTTAGCTCTAGAGCTGCTGCAGAATCAAAGAGTTTCGTGTTGGGCCGCGTGGAATGTCCCGTTCAAGGAATGTTCCTTTTCCTTGAGGAGACCTCCATGACTGCTTGCCCCCTGTAGGATGCAGCACACACCCCATTGGCATGGCTGCATCAGCCCTGGAAAGTTGGATAGGATTGGGCCCTAAGTTCAGCTCCTCCAGTCCCACCCTCCTCCCGCCCCACTCCCTCCCCGGGCAATGTTCACATGACTTTACTTCTTGTGGGGTTAAACCTTATAGATGCATACATGAATTACTTCCATACATAATTATTCTTAATAATATTAATATAAATATTATAATAATAATACTTTTGTGAAAAGTTTTACTCTTCACCTTTTGTGAAACCTTTACTCTGTATGTTTTATGCCTATGCAGCTGCCTCCAGTAATCAGCAGTGTTATGTACACCGTATGCTTGATCTGGGCCAATTCTGAATACTACAATGTTCCGTCTCGGATAATTGTAATTATACAGGAGATATGTAACCTCTTCATCGAAATGGTACTCTTCTACAAAATTAGGAACCTCATTAGGGAGGGTGGGCTTTGGTATTTGGGTCTTTTTTTCCATTTTATTTTCATCCTGGTGTTCAGAGCCATCAAATATAGTTTCAGCTCCATGCATCTTACAAATGCTGGAAGAGTTAATGGTGAGAAGGAAAAAGAAACAACAGGGCTTAATTCATATAGCAAGTACATCTAGCAGTAGGGTGGGGCTAATGGGTAGTGTCAGCTGTGGGCTGCAGAATTAGATGGACCACCACAGAGACCTTAAGAAGAGGCACACTCACCCAACATCTGTTGAGCAGTCTCCAAGACAACAAGAGAATTGAAAGTGACAGCTGACAAACATGCCCCCAGTCTAGGCATGTTATCAAATTAATATGACTGCTCAAAATTTGCAGTAGGAGTATCCCTGAGACTACATATCCTTCTTCCTTTCTCACAGTGTAGTCCAGACCTACTTGAAGTCACTTGAAAATGTGTCAGTTACCATAATAGACTCAGGATTATTGTCAGCTAGCACCTTTGTTTTAGTGATTGAGGGAGGATAAATGGGCAGCATGTCTGGGTTTACTTCCTGGATATTGTGAAAGATATTGATATAGAGTAAGTGTGTGTGTGTGTGCAGTGTAATAAAATATATAGTGCTACAGTTGTTCTAGATGTAACAAACATGCTGAGACATCTCTTGGCATCTGAGTTTATCATCATGACATAACCACCAGCAAAGATTCATCCATCTGTAAGGCATCTTACACTGCCAAATAGTTTTGATTCCATAGTTTGATTCAGTGTATGCTGTGCATGCGAGAATTGCCTTTTGATCGCATCCTTTTTTCGGTTTAGACCCGTAACTTTCTGAGCCCTGAGGAGGTGCTGAAAGGCTTACAAGGCGAGATTGAAGAAGTGTTGGGAAGTATCAAGCTAGGGATCACTGTTATAGAGAGACTCTACAAGACCTATGATGCTTGCTGCACAGATCTGATGCCTACCTTTTTTAAGGTTGGTCACTGACATTGTCAGATTTTGATTCTAAGAAATATGCTTCTGAGCTTCATACTGCAGCACTTCCTGTGTAATCAGGGACAGCATTAAGACAGCCCCCCTTGAGGAGGGGGCTCAATTCTAGTCTTGTCAAACACAAACAACATATTAAAATGGACACCTAATACCGCACTGCAGGTTTTATAGAGAACAGAAACTATTTTAATTTTCTTCTGAATTCTTTAAAAGTCAGTATGGTTGTATGTTCATACTGTTTATATTTTGAAATTTTTTACTGAACTTGAATTATATATTTATTTATTTTTCACATTTTTATACCACCCTTCCTCCAAAGAGCTCAGGGCGGTCTACACAGCTGCTCCCCTTCCTTTGTCCTCACAACAACCCTGTGAGGTAGGTGAGGCTCAGAAAAAGTGACTGGCCCAAGGTCACTCAGGAAGCTTCATGGCTGAGTGGGGGTTTGAACCTGGATCTTCCAGGTCTGAGTCCACCTCCCAAACCACTACACCACCCTGGCTGTCCACATGATATAATTAATTACATGATATGTTAATTACTTACAAGACAGTGTAAAAATTATTTCTCTGAAAAAAGACAAATACGTACAGTCACTATTTTTCAAAGTTAATCTACACATTTTGTTTGTTTACTTGTAGACATTACATGTATGCAATTTTATATTAAAATGTGGTTGGACTCATATGGTCCATTAACTCACATGCACTTTCTAAGTGCAGATTTTGATTACTTTCCACTCTACCATAGAGATATAAAGTCTGTAAATAAATTTTATTTATGTCTCTAAAATTCTACAGCCAGTGCTTGGCTATGAACCTGGGACCCTGCAAAAGTGTTTCCAGTTGGGTCCTGCAGCTCCTAAGACCAGCCCCATGTGCAATTCATTCCATTTAATGTGGAAGGCTGTTTTAAATGAAGGCATCCAGCATATGGCAATTCAAGATGAAATAGTCCAATTTTCAGAAATGTGTGTGTGTGTGTGTGTGTGTATATATATATACACGTGTGTGTGTATGTGTGTGTATATATATATATATACACGTGTGTGTGTGTGTGTGTGTATATATATATACACACGTGTGTGTGTGTGTGTGTGTGTGCGCGCACACACACACAGAGAAATGTGTATATATATATATATATACAGCCCTTTATGGACCATCCTCCACAGGTTCTCAAAGGCACCACCACATCACATGCAAGTAGAGTTGCCAACCTTTTGTTTGAAAAATAGTGAATGAACCAGTTGAAGAATATACAGCTGGCAAACCTTTGTAACATAGCTCATGCGCAGCTCAATCCTAAATTGCCCGGTGCGCAGGGCTGCCGCGGCACTGAAAATGGCTGGTGGGGTGTCCTAAGTGCACCGGGCAGCCACTGGTGGCTCCTCAGGAGAAGGGGACTTTTGTCCCCTTCCCCCAGGTGACAAAAGTAGCCCTTCAATTAGGCTAGTTGAGAGCTCAGGATCCACTGGTCCCGGTGAAGAGCACAGAGAACACAGCTCCACCAGTCCCACCTTCCTCCCACCCCACTCCCTCCCGTGGTACACCTCCTCCCTACCCTCTCCTCAGCCTCTCCCCACCTCCCCCTGCTTCCACCCACGCCCCCACCTACCTCTCTGCCACCTGGTGGTTCAGGTGACCGCTGAGCAGCAGAGCACTGGGCTAGCTCTGGCGCTGGGCCGGTGCTAAAGGCTTGCAAACATTCTTTATCGCAAGTTTGCAACAGTGCGCACCAGCTGTGAGCCGGCACACACTGTTTAGGGTTGGGCTCTTAATCTGTGTGAATTTGTCATAATAACATTGCTCCTTGTTATTGTTAACAAGGACCTATCCTTGTAGGGTCCTGGCACACTGCTCTCTTCTTTGCTGCTTATGCTGTAATCTGAGTGATCATAGAACTGTTCTAAACCCACTTAAGAATATTTTGGTCAGGGACTGTTCTGCTTTACTGCAAGGGTCTAGGATTTTTCACTGCTCTTCTAGACCTACAATTAAGATGTTTATAAGAAGTTATTCTCTTTAAGCCTGGTATTGCTTACATAGAATTGATCACAACTCTTTCATTTTGTTTGTAGGACAAAGAACCCCAGTACTGGGAATTTCCTTCCACTCTTGTCTTTACTAGAATGAATTCATTTTTTCACAGGATAAAGACAATAGAGGTGAGAATTAAATAGTTAATCTTAAAAAAATTAACTCAAAAAAGCTATAGTGATAAGAGCCTAATCCTATCCCCCACCATCTTCTACCATGCAGGAGTGTTGATGGAGCATGTACTGCATGCAACAGTCGGGCTGGAGCGGGGATTCAGATGGCCAGCCAGTAAAAATATATTTTACTTACTCCCTGATAGGCCACCTAGGACCAAATCCTATCCAACATTCTAGCGCTGATGCAGCCATGCCAATGGGGCACATACTTCATCTTGTGGTGGTAGGGGTAGTCACAGAAGTTACTCTGTGTAAGGGAATGTTTGTTCCCTTACCTCAGGGTTGCATTGTGGCTGCATTGGTGCTCGAAAGTTGGATAGGATTGAGCTCCTAGTCACCCGTGGGTCTTCTTGGACTTATGCCAACTCTTTTGCTGCTGTAAGTCCAAGGAGTGAAAATGGCAGGTTGGGCTGGAAAAATGAGGATAGGATTATGGCGCTTGCTGTTGCCACTGAGATCCAACTTCTCCAGCACCCAAACCACCCCTGTCCTCCCCAGTCCCCGTCCACAATCTGCCCACATCACTTGCTGTGATGTGGGCTGGGTCCATCAGTGGTGGGTACATGGAGCTCCTGGCCATTTGCACCAGCAGCTCTGACATGTACGTCAGCAGTGCACCATTTTCAGCACCACTGTGCCCTTTAGAATGGCAGAACACAAGATCCACTGTCATAAAGGCCCCATATGATTGGACTGCTAGTTGCTTTGACACCAGTGCCATAATTTTTTCTAAGAGCACCCACCAAATATTGACCTTTAGTGACATTTTAGATATAACCAATAGTGAAGTCTGATGTTTAAGTGTGTAGTTCATTGTTCAGAAAGCTAAACACTTGAAAGTGTTGGTAGTAGACAAAATCAATTTTTAGGAACAATGCCATTTTTTAAAATATGTTGAAAGTTCTAAGGGCCCAATCCTATCCAAATTTCCAGCACTGGTGCAGATGCAATGCAGCCCCAAGGCAAGGGAACAAATGTTCCCTTACCTTGTGAAGGCCTCTGTAACAACCCTCCCACCACAGGATGCAGAGCACACCCCTTTGGCATGGCTACACCAGGGCTGGAAGGTGGGTAGGATTGGGCCCTGAGTGTGCTATGATCTTTCTGTTGTTCAGTTTTCCCTATGTTTCTCTCTTATATCAAAATAAGAAGCTCTAAATAGCAGCTATATGTTGTTATTTTAAAGGAACTGTATGTAACTTCAATTGAATTTCTCAAACTGGAGAAGATTGAGTTGGGAGGTGTGAGAGGCAACATCCTTGGAAGGCTGGTGATTCAAATCTATGAGGAGGTTCTTGAACTCGTTAAGGTCTTTGCTGAATGCAAATATGATCCTTTAGATCCAGCAGATGAGGTTAGTTTACTTCATTATGGAACTTTCATTAACATGCAGATGGCTAAATGGTTTGTTTAATATAAACTAGGGAATCCTGGTGTATACTAATCACTAGCAGAACAAATTATTCCCTTCAGGATAAAGTGGCCTAGCTTGTTTTCAGTCTGAGTGTGGTGATTTAATTAACATTTAAATCAACCAGTATTGTTGCACTAATCCATTTTGTATTATTGTTATTAAAAGCAATTTGATGAAGATTTTGCAGAGTTCCAGATCAAAATTCAAGATTTGGATAGGCGCCTGGCCACCATTTTCTATCAAGGATTTGTGGACAGCTCCGGTATGGAATCTGCTATCAAGGTACACATGCCCAAGTGCTTCTATGCTTCTCATTTTATACCCAAGTATATTTAGCTACAGTGGAGTAAGGAATTGTGCTTGTGCTCCAACATGTAATGGCACTTCTTAGCAAGTGTGGAAGACCTGTCCATCCCTTGCCAAGCAATATCTTTTCCCTTACCCCCCCCCCCCCAAAACATATGAGATAAGTGATTGTAGAATAGCATTGGGCCACATTTATTGGTAAGCCAAGCATGAATTAAAACAATCAACATTGAGTCCTGGCTCACATTCCTCCTCCCTTGGTGTGGGAATCTGCAGACTATCAGTTCATAGCCTGAGCTTATCAATGCCAACCACAAGGGGTTAAGGAAGCTGAATTGTACCACCCTCCTCTCCAGTCAGAAAGCATTTGAGGTTGGCATTGCAATCAAAATCCAAGGGATTACCAGCCAGTCTCGCTGAGCCAGGCAGCATCTAGGGATTGGTATTCGTGTGTGTGTCTCCCCCGACCCTGCTTACCTTGCAGTTCACACCCAAAATCCCTATGCTGACTCTCTAACCCACACCATACCTGCCAAATATGATTACCCTGGCTAAAATGAAAGCCAATTAAATACAACAGCCTGGGACAGGCGGAAAAGGCCATTCAGGTGAGTGGCAAAAAATTCTAGTCTCAGACTGCACATTGGCAAGGCAAATGGGGGAAACGACATGAAGCACACTGAAACCTGAAGTGTGCTTTCAACAGCTGCTAAGCCCTGCACCCTTGCACAAATCGCCCGATGGGGTGCAGAGATTGGCTCCCTTGCCTTTCATTATGCCAGAAGCAGGGCACAAACACTCCTGCAGACAAGAAAGGGGTGGGAGCAGCATTCTGAATTGAGGCCAGAAAAGGACTGAACTAATATTCCATGCATTATCAGAGTCAAAATGCATGGCAAATGGGAAGGTTGGATGGTCCTTTTGCCAGTGCCTGTAAGAGCTCCTGTGTGGGGTTGGGTTCATGCTGGTATACTACCATCTGCAGCAGGGTGTGCAGCAGTTGCACACAGTCAGATACAGCTAACATTGTACTATCTCTAGCTGTGCATTTACACTAGTGGAGGGATGTTTAGGCTTGATTCTGCAAACTCAAGGAGAAAGGCATCACAGAAATACAGTAAGGCTGCAATCCTATACATACTTTCTTGTGAGTAAGCCCCATTGAACAAAATGGGACTTACTTTTGAGTAGACATGCATAGGATTGTGCTGTAAATAAATAAATTCCAGCAGCTAGTTCATCCCAAAAGGCTCTGACACATGGTGTTCCATTGTGTGATTCTTTCCCCTGGTGGCAAGGCAGCTGTAAGAAATTGGATAGGGGATAGAGGCTGCATAACACTTTTCCTTTCTGTTGTATGTTTATTCCAAATTGCTTTGCTGTCTAACTGCATTCACACCTCCCCAGCTGCAGGGTAGAAAAGCATGGGGGGGGGGGAAGCACTGGGGATAGAGGAATTAGAAAAGTGAAGTGGCAGATACTGAGCATGTGAAAGGAAAGTGTTAGCATCCTCTCCCCTGCTGCTTTTCCTACTTTTCATTGCAATCTCAGTGCTGCTTTAAAAAATAAAAATAAAAAACACTCCACAAACCACCAACCCATTGGGAGAAAATATTATGCACATGATAATCACATGTACTTTCAGCCTCTGAGTAAGTAAATTTGCTCATGAGGAAATACATTTGCCTTGCCTTTCTGATGACAAATGTGATTCAGATAGTTACTTAATTATACAATAGTCCTTAATTTGAGTGACTAGTCAAGGAACATCTTCCCAGAAACGATCAGCTGAATTTCCAGTTTCAGAGAATGAACAAGCAGAGTGGAACACTTCTGAACATCACAGAGGGGCCTGAAATTTTGCCAGATCGAGCACTCATTCATTGCAGAAGGCACCACAGCACACCACAGATCTTATTAACAACTCAGATCAAAGTCCCTGAGGCCAAGATGCTGGAAGTTGAAGTCTCACCACTTCCTGATAACCATAATTGGGTTTTTAAAAGATTTACCAGAATTTAATGCATATGCCTCATGTTTATGTAAAACTGCTTTCCTGCCAGTCTATTCCCATTCTGCTTTATCAACAGTAATATGAAACAACTAGAGCATGCTTGCTTTTCAGTATCTTTGAATTTTTCCTTTTTCTGATACTGATTTATTATAGACGTTTTAGAGAAAGCTAAATAATAGAGATCCAGAAATTGAGGACACGGTTCCAAGGCATTAAGCCTGTGTGCACAGTCTGAAATAATGAAAATCTGACATGACTGTATTATCTGTCCAAGAGCCCAATCCTATCCAACTTTTCAGCTCTGATGCAGCTGTGCCAACAGGGCATGTGCTGCCTGCTGCAATGGAGGAACAGTTCTCAAGATAAGGGAGCATTTTAGAACAAGATAAGGGGCTACATTGCAACTGCATTGGCACTGGGAAGTTAGATAGGATTGGGCCCCACATGTGTTTATGAAGAGAATAATTGTCTTATCTCCGTAATTTTTGCCATCAGTGGAAGAAAGAATGAACTTGTTGTGGGACATCTAATTAAACATTTGTAGACTGGGCTTTTTTTTTTTTTTAACTGGCAAAAGTAGTTTAAGTGGTTGGGGTGAGTTCCAAGCACTCATCACCAAGCTCTTGAGAAGTAAATGGGAGAAACCTCATCTTAGGTTTAAAATATAATGTAATGGTTATTGTAGGGGATACCTGTTTTGCTTAGGGCTCCAAAACAACTGTTACCCTGCACATGCCCAATCTCATCTGATCTTGGAAGCTAAGCAAGGTCAGGCCTGGTTAGTACTTGGATGGGAGACCGCCTGGGAATACTGGGTGCTGTAGGCTTATACCATAGTCTTTCGAGACTGAAGGTTGCCAACCACCACCTAAAGAGAAAAATTTGCTGAGAGTCACCACAGACTAGAGGGGACAATCAGTGCTGGCACCAGGTTTTTAGAGGCTCTAGGGCAAAGCCCTGCATGGTGCCCCCAAACCCTTACTAGTGGTGGTGGGCAGCAGCTTCTCCTCCCACCAATCAATGGGAACATCCCCACGAGGATCCACAGTTATGCAGGGCCAACCATGCTACCACTACTGCCAATACTGGGAGCCTTGGAAGATTAGTCCCTGGCCAGTGCCTGACCTGGAAGACACCTGATGTCAGCCCCGCAGACAATAACTTTTCAGAGTATTGGAGATGGTGTGGTAAAGTCATTGTTCCCTGTGGTGTGTGCATTCGTCCCACTTGCATCTTTGTTTGTAGCATATACCGGCTTTTGTACTGCTTCAAAAACCAACAAAACCTGGTTGATCAGAGAAGTCAGGGGAATAAAAGAGAGAACTGTGTCCACTCATGATGATTTGGCCACTTTTAATTCTCTTTAAAACTTTGGCTATCTCCAGAGCTATTATTCATTAAGACATATCATTACCGGATAAGGCTCAGATTTGCCAGAACCCTGGGGTGGAGGTGGGGACTATCTAAATGGTCCCTTCCTGGAGTGATCAATTGAAATCCTGAGTACTCTGAAGAAATTTCCAGGTGCTATGGCTGGCAGGCTTGTTGAGGTGGCAGAGCTGAATTGTCTGTGGCAATCAGCGACTTGCTGATAAAGTCACTTGCATCCTTTCTGACTTTGATTTCACATTGAGAGTAAGCCTTGACAACTTCCCTGCGGCACCTGCTGCTCCCATTGCTTTTGGATTGCTTTCACCCTTTTTACCTGAGGATGCGAACAGGTTGTTGGGAGGGTTGTGACAGACCATTTGACCTTCTTGATGCATGCTTGCCCTTCCTGCATAAAGACATCAGGATAGGATTGGCCAGGTTGGTGACTGAGATAATGAATGTTTCATTAAAGGAGGACATAGTATGGACTTTATTGAACCAAGCAGTGATAAGAAGCCCTTGCTGGATCCAGCTGAATTGGAAAATTACCAACCAGTAACTGTTTTGGGCAAGATACTTGAGGAGGTAGTAGTAAGCCAAGTCTAGGCTTTCCTGAATGACTCTGATTATTGTGATCCTGATCAGTCTGGATTCAGATGGGGGTTTAATACTGAAACTGCCTTGCTCACCCTGATGACAGGGTGATGACATAGGCTAGTGGATGACATACACTGGGAACTGGATGGGGGAGCACAGTCTATTGGTTCTGCTAGGACCTCTCAGTGATTTACAATACCATCAGTGGTGTGGTTGTTTCTGATCGGTTTATGTTTTCCTGCTGCACTCTGTCCTGTTTTAAGTAATATTAAGAGATTTTAATAATTTTAGTTGATTATTTTTTATATGATGAAATGTTTTATATGATGAAATGCTTTTTTTTGGTGGTTTTTATGCTGCCTCGGGGCCCTCTCTGGGAGCCAAAAAGTGAAATAAAAATCCCTTAACTAAATACTGTAACCATCTGATGCTAAAGTACAGAAGAAACCTAACCTGTGACTATAAAGTAAAAATAGGTCTACTGTATCAAAGCCACAAGTTGATCAAGTGCTGGCTCCAGGCTGCAGAGCAGCCGATGCACTGACAGCCATCACATACCCCAGCATAGGTCAGCATTAAGGTTTTGGGGTATGAAATGAAATTAACAGCGCTGCTGAAAAAGTTTGTCATACAAAACATTGGGAGAAGAGAAGGGAGTATTGGCTTTGAATATGAATAGGATTCTGCATTTGTTTTTTGGTGCAACAGAGCATTTCCTGGAACTGGTATTCAAATCTAACTGCATTTAGCATAATTCAAACAGTTTTTTAAAACGTGTCTTGAATGTTTTAGTGAGGCATTCTCCACAGGTTTCAATTTTTAAAAACTCTGACTTTTTCTTCTCTAGCAAATACACATGTTTTCATCTCTGCTGGAACGACCGTTGATAAAGGCAGATGCGGCTCCCCACTATGCAGCACTATTAGAGATGTTTAACGTTGAATTGGACAATGCCAAGATTTTGTATGATGCCCAAATAGCTGCCACTAAAACAGGAGGTGGTGTGCCTCCCATTAGCAAAAACATGCCACCTGTTGCCGGGCAGCTGAAGTGGGCTTTGGAACTCCAGGAAAGATTGCAGACTCCAAAGAAAGATGTGCACGCTATTGATCATCCGTAAGTAACCATTTTTCTTGCTCTGTGGAAAATCCATTCCCTGGGGCGATCTTAAAGGGTGGGCAAAGGATGAAACTGTAAAGTGTGGTTGGCAATATGAACTTAAATTCCACCTTCCATCCTACACAGAGATGTTTCTTTCCTCTTTGCAGTATTATGGTCAGTTCAGAAGCCAAGCTGATATTTGCAAAGTATGAGGAGATGATACGTTTACTGAAAGGTTACCGTGAGCAAATCTACGTCGAGTGGATCAGCCACGTTGACAGAGACTGTCAGTTCAACCTGGAACAGCCACTCATCCACAGAGATCCGCAAACTAAACTCATTAGTGTGAACTTTAGCAAAGAGGTTTGTGAATGACAGTTGCGTGGACAACTCCGTTGCAACAGCTGAGCTGGGCACATAAAGTTTATAGCAGGGGTGGCCAACCCTTGACACACATGCCACTAGTGGCACGTGGGCAGTTCCTAATTGGCACACACTAAGTCACCTGTCACTGCCATGCCGGCCAACAGAGCGCTCCACAGCCACTACTGCATGGTGGTTCTTCTGGTGTGAATCTCAGAAAGGGAGCAACAAGGCCTGGGTGGGGCAAAGTTAGCTGAGCAAAGGCTCAGCAGATAATGTGGGCCAGTGAAACCACCTGAGTATGTCTGGAGAGGGCTGAAATAAGGTGGAGTGGCACGTTCAAGATTCTATATATAAAAGGTGGCACATGGTGTGCTGTGCATTGACCACCTCTGGTTTATAGCAAGAATGTTATGATTGAAAAAGTGGAGAAGAGCATTTAGGAGAGCATCTCTGATGACATGACATCCGGAAGCTATAAGTAGTCTGAGAAGGTAGCATTTTCTCACTCCCAATTTTAGCTGCTATTTATGCTAACACAATGCATTTGTTTTGCTCTATATAAAACAAAGAAAGCCGTTTGAAGCTACATGTGCATTGCTACCCACACTCCTTTAAACTCCTAAGCCATTAATAAGCATATCTGCATCAGCTCTTTCCCTCATTTCTGGGAATGGTGGATGCAGTCTGCTCTATGTTCTGGGTGGTGAGCCACATTATGGCTCCATTTCTAGGTTTTGTAATGGAGAAATTAATCCCTCATTAGATACCAACTTTCCTGCAGTGTTCCTCATGGTATTTGGTTATACATCATAAAGATCTTTGCCCCTGCCCTCTAACCGCTTCCAATACCAAGGTAGGGCATTTATGTCCCCTAAGGGAGAACTTGTTGAAAGGTGTCCACCCTGCCAATTCAAATTGCTGATCATGGATAGGCTTACCAGCTTGGGAAGAGTAGTTGCGCTGAGGTAAGCCATAGGTGTGAGGAGATTTCATTTCTTGTGGGTGTACTCCTTTTGTATCTAAGGACTCCAGCCCCTCTTTCTACGGGACTGGGGCAGTTCCATGTTTTCACACCCAGAATTACTGCCATCACATCTACCTTGGCTCTGATATTTCTGTACAGGCTCAGTGAGGAGCTCATGGTTTCCCTCTGAACTGAGCAATTCCAGAGACAGAATACTAGGTAAGTCAAGTCTGATCTAGTATATCCTATGACCCCAACAGTACTCTGGTTGACTCATCACCATGACCAGTGGCATGGACTCCCAAGACTCACACACTTCCTGGATCCAGATGCCACACCCCTCTTTCAAAACTTTTTTCATTTATAAAGAGGCCTTTCTTTCTCACTGATGTATGCAGCTTGTGGCTGTTCTCCGTGAAGTCAAGTACCTGAACTTTCAGCAGCAGAAGGAAATCCCAGAAAGTGCTGGAGGCCTCTTCTCCCAGCATGAAACGTTTCGGAAGTTTGTGGACAACTTAGATCTCATTGTTGGCTGGTACAACAAAGTAAGTGTTAGGTAATAATAATAATAATAATAATAATAATAATAATAATAATAATAATAATAATAATAATAATAATAATAATAATAATAATTAATTGAATAAATTGAAAGAAAACTAATGATGGCTGAGCATGAAACATAGTAGATATAAACATTCTACTGAAGTTCAAAACAATAAACTAGAGTCAAAGCAGTATCTACAATGAACATTTTGCATTAAGCTTGTTCACTTGCTGGGTGGTTGAATGATACTGTGAATTTCTTTTCTAATAGTGGATATTGTATAGATTATGTTAGAATTTCATAAATATTCAAACATTAGGTTGCAATATGTAGATAGCTCTGTGTATGCCAGATCTGTATGTACATCAGGGTTTGTAAAAACCTTAAGCAATTGGGTTTAGCATGAGGAGCTACTGAGGAGAGGCCATAAAAACCCAGTCCTTGATGGACATTCACCCCCTGTAAGCATGTGGATTGTTCACTTCATTGAATTGTAACTGTTGTATTACAAAGTTCGATTTGATTGCAGCCCCAGAAGCTGCCTTTGTGGTTTTCAGGGAATTTCTTCTTAGCCAGCAGCCCTCCGTGTACTATATAGGTCCAGCCTATTTATACACGGATTTGACTCAACACGAATGGCCCCTGCAAATGAGAAGGAATGTGCTGATCCCTGGAGAAGGGGGAAAATGCATCCCTTTAAAATCAGTTTTAAAAACTGAACAGTTCTTTAACAACAGCCTCCTTAATGAGAGAGAGAGAGAGGGCAGCAGGCTAACAGTCCATCAATCCTCTCTCCTACAGACCCCTCCCTTCCCCCAGCAGGTGAAAGAAAGGGATCATTTTGCATTGGTGAAGGGAGGGGCTGAGTGAAGTGCTGATGGATTGTCTTCTTAATGACTCTTATCTTAGAGTCAAAAGGTCAGCAAGGCTGTTTTTCTGTTAATGTGTTTTAATGTTTTTATTTGCGGTTAAATTATGTTTTTAATCTGTTTTTAATATGTTGTAAGCCGCCCTGGGTCCCTTCGGGGAGAAGGGCGGGATATAAATAAAGTTTATTATTATTATTATTATTCTATCAGAGATATACCATTTCTCTATTAACGTCACTATTTGTTGTTCATTCCTTAAGACATGTCCAACTCTTCATGACCTCATGGACCACAGCACACCAGGCCCCCCTATCAACCACTAACTTCCAGAGTTTGTCCAAAAACATCACTGTGCCAGTTTTAAAACTACCTAAAGTCATTCACACATAGCCCTTTAAAGAGATTTGGATTAGCCTTAGATCTGCTGAGTCTAACCCTAGTCCACAGCTATTGAGCCTGGCAGAAATCCCCTTGTGGGGGAGAGGTTGGAAGAGGTTGAGATGAAAAATGGTAATGGTAATCAAGTGTCATCTGTCTGCAACTCCACATATTTAGCAATGCTTGCTAAGATAAGTGTGCAACTTATTTTTTAGATCAAACGGACAATTTTGCAAGTGGAACTTCCACTGGTCAAGGATGAGCTGCAAGAAATTGATGTTGGCTTGCAAAAAGCTGAGACCAACCTGTACTGGAGTAATGAAGGTAAACAATTCTGTATTTGTCAGTCATCAGTTGTGGTCCTCTGTGTGTAGCTCTGTAGTCAAATGCAAAAAGTGCTCAACCCCAGGGTTTGCAGGTTTGAGTTCTCCTAGCCTTTACACTGAATAGCCCTCAACCTGCAGCTCTTAAAGTACGTGTGATGCATTAGGTTGAGTATATAACAACCAGAGGAATTACTAGGTGCATCTTTCCCTGTCTATAACCCAAACTAGATATTATGGGGAAAAGGTTTACACAACCAGTCTCTGCTTGTTGTGATTAGCATGAAACCATCCCTTGCTCTGCTTTGTTAGTCCATGCTGGTAAGGGTTGGGATGTCACAACATATTTCAGCTTCTCCCCAACAACATGCAGTTGATGTGTGGACACTGTCAAACCCACATCTCTCCATAATGCTAGAAGGGAAGGGCACCTCTTTTCTATACAGGCACTCCTACATTCAATTCCAGGCATTTCCAGGTAGGGCAGGGGAAGACCCCTGTCTAAAATCCTGCAGAGCCACTGCCACTCAGTGTGGACAATACTGAGTCTGATGGACCCACGGTCTGGGTCTGTATGAGATGCTGTCCTATATTCCTAATATGTTGGTTTGAACCTCCAGTTCAAAGGAGTGCAGTCCAGAATTTTCAAGCTCAGTCTACTATTCCCCCCCCCCCCCATTCTGTATAGTGACAGAATGTTGATGCCAGCTAGAACACAAACTACATATTTTATTATGTTGCTATCTGACAGCATTGTTAAAGGCTTACCTTTCCTCACATGTGACAGCCATCTGAGGCTGCAGTTTTTCGGAACTGTGGTGCAGGGGTAATTAGCTCTTTGCACCATTTCCATGTCCAATAGTGAACCCCTGGTACAGCTATTTGAAGCTTCAAGTATTGTTGTAGCAAACAGCATTTTAAGTTCTATAGTTGCTTTGGGGTATGCTTTTCAACAGGAAAGTGCTGCAGAGATAAAGGGTTGAATATGCTCTATCCCTGTGCTGTGGCCCCAATCCAAACCATGGCTCCACGTGGCAGTTACACATGAGTACAAGTAAGCCTTTAACAACATAAGTCACATAATAAATATATAGTAATGTGTACGTTTTGGAGAACCTTGAAGGTATATCTCCTTATGAGATGCTGAAGGGAAAGGGAAACCTGTAAAATTTTCTGCTTAATATATATTTTCTCATCACTGCCTGACCAGGTGTTATGGAATATATTCAAGAGATGCGAAATATCGTATATGATTTAGAAACAAGAATTCAGAAAACAAAATTAAACGTGGAGGGCATTGTGCAGCTTATGCAGGTGCGTAAAACTGGACACTGTAAAAACAAATCTTTTCCCAATTTTGCGCCTTTGTAGGTAAAACTCAGGTGAGTTATTTGTTCAGGTTGTTGTAAAAGGGTACCTTAAATCTCATACTTCTTACAGGAATGGTCAGCCAGTCCTATGTTTGAAAGGAAAGACAATAAGGAGACAGCACTCCTTGATCTGGATGGAAAGCAAACAACCACACACAAGCGTTATGCAGCAATCAAAGACGCTGGCCAGAAGATACAAGCAATGGTTGAGGTGAGCAGGGAGGAGAGATGTTGGTAATAGTTTGAACCACTGGCAGTTCTGGGCTGTGTAGTGTTTTGGGCACTACAGTACACTGCACAGCCAACATACAAAGTTTTGTATGTTTCTTTTTCAATACAAATTTTGCATCCTGTTCCTTCTTGTTAAGAGGGATGCTGTAGGCAAGATTTGACCACCAACAAGTTGTGTCTTTATACACAGACTCTACTACGGTTTTCCCTCCATTCTCCCATGCTGCTTCTATTCCTTCTACTCTTCTTTTCTTCTCCCTTATCTCTCAGAGCCCTCTAGGAGCAATCTTATGAGAAACAAATTGAAAAGAGACTCTACAGATATAAGGATACAGCACAAAGTTTTTTCCTCATACTTTTACTCTCCACTGGGTGCCAGTGGCGTCACTAAGGGGGTGCAGGGGGTGCGGGCTGCACCAGGTGACGCTCACTGGAGGGGTGACACACTAAAATCGTGATGGTTAGGAGTAACCCCAACATATTATATACCATTGGATGTGGAATTTTGAGCAGAATGCAATGCAAAGACCCAGAGGGAAATATCCCCTTTCTATCAAAAGTTATGGCCAAAAAACCAGAGAACAAAGAATGCATGGATCCCCATAGAAAGTGAAAGTGAGCCATATTGCACATTTACTCGTGAGTAAGCGAGCTTGCCTTAGTCCAGGGGTGCTCAATAGGTGGATCGCGATCTACCGGTAGATTGCGAGGCAAAATGAGTAGATCGCGGAGTGCCGACCCCCCCTTTCAGGTGCCTCTGGGAGGAAACGCCGGGAGTAAGGCCCATTGTACTCAATGGGGCTTACTCCCAGGTAAGTGTGGCTAGGATTGCAGCCTCACATGCCTAATCCTAGGCATGTCTACTCAGGAGTAAGTCCTGTTATACTCAGTGGGGTTCAAGGTACACCAACATACATTGTACACATAAATGTTATATGTTATGATGGCGCGAACATTGTAAAAAAAACTCTGGTAGATCTCCGGGCCTTGCTGGGTTTCAAAGTAGCTCTCAAGCCAAAAAAGTGTGAGCACCCCTGCCTTAGTCCATCGGAAAGGGCAGGCTGAGAGGAATCCATCGACACCAGAATGGTCCCGATCCAATGATTGCAGCCCCAAAAAACACCTGAGAAGGAAGTCCCTCCCTCCAAGCAGATGAATGTATTGAGCCCTATGGAAAGTGAAACTAGGCCTCATGGTCGCCTTTACTCACGAGTAAGCGAACATGCCTTGGCTGATGTGGAAGATCAGGTGAAGGAGAGTTCAAGGCTACCAGAATGGTCCTGATCCTATGCACCTGGAGCTAAACAAGTGCTCCAGAAGGCAGCCTCCCCCCCCCCCACAAAAAGGATCAAAATGGAGTCTTCAGCTGATAAGGTGAACTTTTTTGAGACTTGCAAAGCCAAGTGGATTCTGACAGTGATCTGGTTTAAACAGAAGTTCTTAAATTGAATTGGGCACTGGGTAGGGCTGAAAACCTTACTGGTTTTGGAGAAGGGGGGTGTTATTGCAGGCAGGCTACAGAGGAAATTCACTTGGTGGAACAGGGCTGGCTTCTGCTTATTTAATTATTTGTTTTACTTTAATTTTTATACTTATTTATTTTAATTTGCCTGATGATATCACTTCCACCATGACATCACTTCTGTTGGGTCTTGGACAGATTGTCATTCTAAAAAGTGGGTCCCAGGGCTAAAAGGTTGAGAACTGCTGCAATAAGGTGTTAGTAAGTTGACACCCGAGGGGGTGTGTGTGATACCACTAGTGACCAAAATCACTAAAATCACAGTTTGGAGGAATAATACCATCATGTTATATATCAATCAATGCGTAATTTCATGCAGAATGTGTTCTGTCTTCGTTCTATCAAAAGATACAGCCGAAAAACCAGTGGGGGCAAAGTGATGGTACATCACCACGCCCACCACCTGGGTGTTGCCCCGTCCACTGCATGGGGGTGACGCGCTGGCATCCTGCACCAGCTGACATGAACCCTAGTGATGCCACTGGGTGACTCTCAGGGTTTCTCTGCATGTTGCATTAGAAGATGTGTCCTTGCCTTGGCTACAGCTTTATGGGGGCCTTAGGGCAAAAACCCTGCAATGTTTTCCAAAAGAGTCCTCCCCCATGCCTTGGAAGGTTCGTGTGCATAATAGTTATCCTGCCATGTTGCTCAGGAACCAGACAGTGGGCAGGCAACAGTCCTCCTTCATCACTGCCTCTGTAGTTAGGAGTGGCAGTGGGGAGTAGGACTTGTATCTGCTTCTCACTGCCTTCTGGCAGCTCCACTAGGCTCTAGGCCCCTGGCTTACTTACCAGGTGATCATGAGGCACAGTGATAGCAGGATTTAAAAAATGATATTGGCAGGAAGAAGAGAATAGGGGCCAAATCCTATCTAATTTTCCAGTGCCAGTGCAGCTGTGCCAACAGGGCATGTGCAGCATCCTGTGTTGGGGGGAGCAATCATGGAGGCCTCCTCCTGGCAAAGGAACTTTTGTTCCCTTTCCTCAAGGCTGCACTGAGGCTGCACCAGCACTGGAAAGTCGGATAGGATTGGGTTCAAGGTCACTGCTGCTACTGCTCCCCACTGCCATAGAGTTTAAAGTAGCACAGGACTCCTGTGAGACGATCACTCAAGAAAAAGTGGAAAATGTTTCACTTTCTTTCTTTAGTAAATATCATGTCTACTGTAATAAAGTGAACAACAAAAACCTGCAACATTTCCTGAGAATCTAGGAATAAATTCAAATTTTAAAACTATTTTTATATAAAACCAATTCAAAACTGTGGGTAGTCCTGATAGAAAACAAAGAACAAAAAAAATTATCTTAGCTTAAAAGTATCTGATCATATCTTTTCACTTCTTGACAATGCTAAGGATAGTTCCTCTTCAGTGAATTCCAGTCAGAAATTCCCATCTCCTTGGTTTTGACATTAATGGTATATTTGGGAGTTGCCCAAACATTTTCTAATTTGACATTCAGCTTTTTATAACCATTAAAGCATTTATCATTGATAGAAGGAAACTGCCTAACCCTGCTGCTCATCATCAGTAATGATTTTTCTGTTTGCAGGAAAATGCAGAGTTGTTCAAGGCTGACAAGACATCGAGACTGTGGTTAAATTATGTAGAATATATAGATGACATGATTTTAGATGGATACTTTAAGTTTATCCGCAAATCACTACAGTTCCTGCTCAACAATATGTCAGCTGATGTACGTTGATGAGGTTTCTGGGTTGTTGTTTTTTCTTTTCTGAAACACAAATACATCAGACAGCATAGTGTGCATGCCAGTGTTCTGTCACTATCTCCCAATTACTTCATTTCAAAAATAAACCAACTCAAAGTTTGTATCCAGAAAACAGACTTTGAAATCCAGAAGAAATTAGGCCAGACACATACGTGTAGACATTTTTTTCTTACTGAGACCAGTTTATTATGTTTCTATAAAGATTATAATTTTTTAACTGAGAATTTGGAGATGCAAGGTAAGGAGGCTTGCAAAGAACACAGTAAAAGACAAGGCGGTAAAATATGCACCCACATACACATACATAGCTGCCTAGCAGCCCAATCCTGGTGGCAGCAGCTCTGCTGGGTGCAACAGTGCAAAAACAGCTACTGCTGTATCCAGCAGCACTACCAAGACTACCAGAGGTCTCCTCGGGGGGAAGGGGACTTTTGTTCCCTTCCCCTGGGGAAAGCCCCATGCCCTGCAGTGCAGCCATTTTGCTGGCATAGATTTGAGAGACTCTGTGCCGGGCCTTCCAGCGTTCAGGATCCAGCAGGGCTGCGTTGCCAGTCCCACACCCCTCCCTCCCCAGTTCCTACCCCTGCCCCACCCTCCCCTCCCCCCTCAGGGCCCTCATTGCCTCCTGGAGCTCTTACATAGCTCTGGGTGGCATCTGGCCGGCACTAGGCCGGCTCTGGTGCTGACTCTGTGCAGGGTGTTGCAGACATGTCTTACGGCCTGTTTGCGACACTCAGCACTGACACTGGCCCTGCTTAGAATTGGGCCGAACTCCCAGAAACATTCTGGTTTCTGAGCATGTTTGATGTGCTTCCACTCAATGCTTGCTTTGTTTTATGTGCTAAAGGCGAAGGCTGTGGTTATATGGAGGAGGGCTGAGGAGAACAAAAATTACTGGAGTGGGAGGAAGAAATACTTTCACAATGAAGCTGAAGACCTACTAATAAAGACTGCTTATGTGTTGCAGCCCAGTGTGGCCCCTCTGTTCGAAGTGCGCATGGAGTTGTATAAAGATGATTTAAGGTACAATCCATCCCTAGAAGTGGGAGGAGACCAAGGATTTTTGGAGGTGGTAGAAAACCTGATGAATGATATCTATGATGCCGCTAAGTTTATACCGCGACTGGCAAAGGGGAAACTTAGCTATAAGGTTAGTTCTACTTTGACCAATGCTGCTTTCTTTTAATGATGGCCATAGAGCATTTCCTATAATGTCTTGGCTTGGTTTACCTTGCTGTACATTTCTCTCAACAGTGAATGTTTCTGAGAGACATTCAGAGAGACATGAGTGCAGAGAAAGAGTCATCCGTGTGAATTTTATAAGGAATTTAAGCATTGCCCATAGGCCTCTGTATCACTATAGGGTCTCTGCTGATCTTACAATTTTTGTTCATAGGAGAGTCCCTGCAAGTATCCCCTGTGATGAAAATAATGTGGAAAAATTTGTGCCTCCAAATTTTATACCCAGACATGCACTCATCCAGATTCTTGCCATCCCTGTGTCTGACTTCCAAGGAAGCCTGGGTAGAAATTCCTTTTATTTTTGTTACAAAAGGGGCTCATAGGGGCACTATTGTGAACTAAATAAAAAAGGATGCAGTTCCCACTACTGCCTAGGAAGCTACTGCCATCCTTACGGCATGCACAAACATCTCCCACACTTGTTACGTTTGAGATCAGGCAAACCTTTTTCCTCTATAGCTCTGGATAGAAATACTAAAATGCCACTTGATCATATAACCTGTGGGTTCTTAGCAGATGACATCCACATATTTCATGTTGTGTTCTAGGCTTGCTTACTGAAAATGTAATAAATTTAAAAGCAAGTATTCAGAGTGCTGCTGTTCTAAGCAAGCCACCTGATTTTCTATAAAAAGCATAATTAAATGTTGCTGGGTGTGATTTTGGCTATGTAGACTTCTAATCTCTTGTCAATGGGCAGAGAAACAAGGACCATTTAATTCAGCATCCTGTTTCCTCTCGTGATCAATCAAATGGCTCTGGGAAGCCCATAAACTGGGTTTACATTGCTTGTAGTGTTTTTTGTTCCCTCCAATACTGATGAGATCTATTGCTTTCAGTCTGACCTAGAAGATATGGGAGACTTGATAGAGATGCGTGAGGAGGTAGCAAACATTGTGATCAATGCCATGAAGCAAGGAGAGGAATATCAAGATTCCTTTGAGAAGTATTCATACCTTTGGATAGATGATCCACATGAATTCATGCAGCGCTTCCTCACCTTTGGACGTGCGCTAACAACTGAAGAGCTGGAGTCTCATGCGGAAGAATACTTGCCTCATGTGGCACCCACACTGGAGCAATTTCAATTACAGGTGGAAGTTGGAATGTGCATACATGTTTGATCCAAATGTTGATGTGTTTCATGCAAGTTTTTGCATGGCTGTACTTTGCAATACAACGTTCTGAATCCATTCTAGCCCCAGAACAACCATATCATCTTTCTTGCAAGTGCATGACATTCCCATTTCCTTCCTGCTTTCACCACCTCTTCTCTTTCCAAATCCATCTTATTTCTTTCTTCACTGATGTGCCAAACTCCATTCAAAAGTCATTTGTACACAGGAGAGTTAAGATGGCTTTTCCTTACATTGATCTATAAATCTGTCATTGACAAGTATGTCCATGTGATGTCTCTTTCGTCTTCTATCACACTTTAACAGCCACACATAGCACAGACAGCATGAGAGTAAGACTCAAAGGAATTTTTTGGTGTCTCACATGAACATGGCTTTAGCTCCTTCACACCTCCATATTCTCCCTCCTCCCCCTGCTTTCCTCCTCTATGTACAGTCTTAACTCTTGGGTTGTGAATTCCTACCCACAGACAAAGCAGATGGTTCCAACTGGAGACCTCAGATGAAGGAAGGGCACAACCATCTGCTGGCAAGAGCTTAATGTTTGTCTTTAACAAGACAAGCAGAATTTCAACTAAGGCAACACAGCATGCATTCAGTTTGACATGCCTCTGGAAAAGGCAGGCATTGTTTTTCCCCTAGTTATTTAAATGGCAAAAGTGATAAGTTAACCATACAAATGGAATTGATTTGTGTTAGTTACTCTTTCCTGCCTTCTTCCTCAAGAGGTCAGTCATCACCGATGGGTCTGTGTGCCTGGTCCAGGGATGTAGGAGACAAATCAGATTGGAGGTTACTATTATGGGAGAAACAGTATCCTTCCTAATCTCCAGTTTCTTAGAAAGTTTCTTGGCTCTTCCTGATGAGATGTTGGTGATGATGTGCATGTTGGAATCCCACATTGCTGGCAGTAACACCTCAATGCCCTATGGACTTTCAGATTGACACTTATGAGAAGCTCTATGAAGAAGTGTCCAAATTTGATAACACCAAAGTGTTCAATGGTTGGCTGCAAAGCGACTGTCGTCCCTTTAAGCAAGCACTCCTGAACACCATCAAGCGCTGGAGTCTGATGTTCAAACAGCACCTCATTGATCATGTCACCACCAGGTAAGAGGGGAAATTGGAAGTTGTCAGGATATTCCAGCACAACATGCAACATTGTCGTCCCCCAGCAAACAACTTATTTTGTGTTGAAAGCATCAAGCATAATTGAAAGAACCATATATCCAGGGCCTTTCTCAGCCATGGGTAGATGACATCTTGTGAGGTGGATAACTCCTCCTCCCACAAGAGTTGAGGAAACAGAGTGTCACTGTAGAGCAGCCATTTTCAACCACTGTGCCGTGGCACACTGGTGTGCCATGAGTGGTCCACAGGTGTGCCACAAGAATTTGGGGGAAGATCATTTATTAGTAGGTGCAATGGGGATGTGAGCCCCCCACTGGCAGCATGGTGTGCCTTGTCAATTGTCAAAAACCTGATGGTGTGCTTTGACAATTTTGATGCCTTGTCAGTGTACCACGAGATGAAAAAGGTTGAAAATCACTGCTATAGAGGGAGGGGCTCTCAGCATCTGCAGACTGATCCAGGGAAGTAGACCTTAGTGATGAGCATACTCACTCCCTTCTTGCTTTCTGCTCTCCCATATTTGGACACACAGCTGAATGGGGAATAGCCCTGATAGATAGAATCCGCTGCCACCAACCGAAGAGATCAGGCTAGCCAGAGGGGGGGCCATCTGGGCAAAACCCCTCTCCCAAGAAAATACTGAATCTCATGTTCCTATCAAAATCACTCTTAGAGTAGTGTCTGCAAAGCAAGGAGATGTGACAATCCACTCTACTTCCTGTACTAGGGACCATGGAGACCCAGGGTTAAGATATAAACAGTTAATTAAAAGTCTAATCAAAAAGGTCAGGCTCCAAATTGCCTCTTCCTGCTCATTTGGTACTTTGTAAGGGTATTACAGCCCAAGTGGGCAGGAAGTGGTGACATGTCTACTCAGAAGTAAGTCCCATTGTGTTCAGTGAGATTTACTCCCAGGGAAGGTTGGATAAGATTGCACCCTTAGCAGGTATGCTCTTTGGCGTCTTGAAGACCCTGCTCTATAGCATCCACCACATTGGATAATAAGCAAAATTCCAAGTGTTTGGGACT
This sequence comes from Tiliqua scincoides, assembly GCF_035046505.1. Lineage (NCBI taxonomy): Eukaryota > Metazoa > Chordata > Lepidosauria > Squamata > Scincidae > Tiliqua > Tiliqua scincoides. The sequence continues at coordinate 152,215,683 of NC_089822.1, forward strand.
CTTCTCCATCTCATATTGTAAATAATGAGGTTTGCTTTGGACCGCCAACTATAGCACCAATACAAACTTTGTTCATTGGGTCATTCCATGTCAAGTGGTCTAGTTTTTGAAAAGTGCCCCACGCGACCATCACGGATTTTAATGAAATTTTGTGTGTAGAGTCCCACATGTCTCAAACGAACTTTTTTAAATTTTTAGGTTCGCCGGTGGAATATTTGTGGAGATATAGCCATTTGTTTGACCCCATACTGCGACTGTGTTCAGTACAATTGTGAGATTTTGACAACTTTGAGCCATATCTCCCTTGCTATTTATTCAAAACAAATGAAACTTAGCTACTTTATACAACTTTTTGCGCTCTATTTAATGAAACTAATAACAATCTTTGTTGAGCGTGTCCAAAGTGGTTAAAATTGCAGCATAGTTGGCCAAAAAAATCAGTGCTCCAAAAAAATCCAAAGTTTAATGTTGAATAGCTCCAGCAATAATTAAGTAATAATTGTGAAATTTAGTGCATAATATCCAAATATAACCTTGTTTTCAAATATGTAATTTCAGCCTCCTAGCTCTTTCCATTAGTTTACAAATTAAGTGTAAAGTTGATGATTTTTGTAAAAAGGCCAAAAATAGGGTATTTTCAACCTGCGCTTACAAAAAAGTACCTTCTAGAAATGCTTTTAAACTAATCTCATTAGAAAGAGCATGTTTCAAACTCCCCAGAAAAATGGGTTTGATTTTCTAATGCAGGCTAACAGTGCCTGAAAAATAGGGACAAATTTGGGAGACATTGCCATAGCAATAGCCTATACTTCAACATGCAATTCTGTTATTTTTCAGGTCGTGCTGAATTTTTTAAACAATTTTTTATCCATATCATTGTAACTATTCCATGGTGGCATCATCACTACCAGTTCAAGCACTTGAACTGGCAACCCCATTGCCATAGGGATCATGCCCAATAGCCGTGCAATACCAGCCATGGGTGGGATTCTTCATCCAGGTTCCCAAGCCTGTAATTTGGTTTCTTTGTCAAGGTTCCAAAGCCTTGTGTGGGTATCCATCTGGCTCCCAAGCCAATGATTGGGCTGCTTATCCTGGATTCCCAAGCCTAAACTGGGTATCTTATATGGTTCCCAAGCCGAAGCCTGCAGTTCAATTTTAACCGCTAACAATCTTTTTTTACATTCTGTTGTGTTTACGAGCCACTTTCTTCAGCACAATTTCTGGAAATTGATATTGCCGGCCAGACAATGTAACTGAAGGAGCAGGGAGCATGCAAATGAGGTATTGCTCTGGAACCCAACAAACGTCTTGCCTTTCTGGCCAATAAAACGAATGAGCAGGACCTTGAGGATGCATACATTTTATCATTGCATCATCTTGTTCAGCTGAGACTTCAACAACATTGCCGATCCACCATTTGTCATCATAAATACAGGTAACATAACAACCAGGAAACAGTTCAGATAATCTCAAACACAGAATGAAATTATCAGAAATTCTGGCGACAAAATTTATTTTGTCATTTGAAACTTTGCTGACACAAACCGAGTTTGAGTCAACTGGTACAAATTGGTAATGCTCTCTCGTACTGGCTGCTGCTTTCTTGCCATCTTTCTTCTTGAAACTTTTTGAAAGTTTGTACCAATTTATGCCTCCATTCTGCGTTTGAGGTTATTTGAACTGTTTCCCGGTTGCTATGTTGCCTGTATATATCAATTTCCAGAACCTGTGTTGAAGAAAGTGGCTCGTAAACGAACCTAAAACTTTACCAAAATTTGTTTGAGACATGTGGGACTCTACACACAAAATTTCATTAAAATCCGTGATGGTCATGCGGGGAGCCCTAGACCACTTGACATGGAATGACCCCATTGTTGTATGGGGATGCAGTATACCCTGGTATAGGGAGAACAGAGTTGCACCATGTTACATCATTTGCCTGCAGAAACAGACAGGCTTCTCAGGGAGAGTGTCTCCCTCTGTTCTGGGACATAAGAACATAAGAACAGCCCCACTGGATCAGGCCATAGGCCCATCTAGTCCAGCTTCCTGTATCTCACAGCGGCCCACCAAATGCCCCAGGGAGCACACCAGATAACAAGAGACCTGCCTCCTGGTGGCCTCCCTTGCATATGGCATTCTGGCATAACCCATTTCTAAAATCAGGGACGCTGGGTGATGATGATAATTAATACGGTACTGTCTGTGTGCATGGTGACAGATTCAACATTCATTTCTAAAGTCAGTTCAATCTTTTGTTAATCTCAGAAATTCATTCACTTATTTCCCTCCCCCACCTTCTCACTCAAAAGAAAAGAATATGTGTGGAGTACTATAGGTGTATCTTTACGTAACAAAAGATTAGAAGGCATTCTGATTTCCTGTTTATAATATTCAGTAAAACTTTGTTGCTAAGGTTTCCCAGGACTCTGGCTTCCCAGTGAACCTTAAGTAGGTGGATCAGATTGTACAGTGCAGGTCTCTCACCCACCTGTGGAAGTTTTAGGACACTTGATGAGGGATGTGTGCAAAAACCACCTCAGCAGCATTTTGTAGCAATGGTCTCTAGCTAATAGTATTTATAAAGCAGCTTTATGATGCACTACATTAACTTGTATCAAGCACTACAATTGAGCTGAAGAATCTTTGGAGCAAAGCATCTTGCTGCAAGGAGTGTAGTATAGAAAGTGAAGTTGTTTCCCTCCAAAAATGATGGGCACTGCTGATATACATTCCAGCTCCTAAAATGCCATTGTCTCATGACTGAGAAAGAAACATTGGACTGACCAACTTACCTCACCCCAGTTGAGACCTGTGCTTCTTGCATAACAGATTTTCCTCCTCAGAATAGTTAGAATCTGGGAGTGACTGCCTCTCTTGTTCTCTCATTTCCTTCCATGCAAGAGTGTTTTATGTTTCATTGTTTAAGTTGTTGTTTTTGCTCAATTTATTCCTCAGCTGTGGGTTTCCCTGAATCTGAGAGGGTGCTTCACTTTCCCCCTCTCCTGTCCAGGAGACTCTAGAAACCCTGTCTCCTGAAGGTGGGCGGGAAGGGCAATTGATCCTACTACATGTCATCTTCTCCCTGACCAAAAACAATCCTCACAGGTAAGTCTCTTTCTGCTCCCCTACTGGAACACATTCTTTCCTTTGCAGCCTTAAGGATCTTAGCACTTTCATGAAAGAAGTCAATGCAGGCTTGACTAAACCAGTGAAAGAAGGTGACTACGATGGCCTTGTGGAAGTAATGGGACACTTGATGAGGGTCAAAGAGAGACAAGTAGCTACTGACCATATGTTTGAGCCACTAAAGCAAACTATTGAATTACTAAAACTGTATGGAGAAGAAATGCCTGAGGAGATCCATATGCAGCTGCATGTAAGTTGTTGAATGCTTTTCATAGAAGATGCTTGGATTCAGTGGCTTTCAGTTTTGCCTTTTTTCAAATTTGCCTTTTTTAAAAACAATGGAACTCAATGACTTCATCTTCCGTAGAATAAATAAAAAATCCAAGCTTTTGTGGTTTTGATAATACCTTCACATTAGTGTAAGAACAGGGGAAATGGAGCAAGGGAAAATAGGGGGAAATTGCTGGTGCAGGTCTGAGAAGATCCTCTGTGGAGCAGGAGGTTTACAAAGGAGAAAGGAAATTTAATTCCCCTTTCCTCTCTGAAGCATACTGTCCACTGGATACAGTGTGTGCTTTTTCAGTGCAGCAGTTCCATTGGGGGGAGGATAGGATTGGGCCATGAGGGAAGTTCAGAAATATACAGATGGAAACACAATCTAACCAAAAACAAATGTGTGCCATTTTGTTATGTTGTTAGTCAACCTTTTAGGGTCAAAGTTGTGAAATGTAAATCAGCTTGTAAAGAAAACAAGAGTCCTTGCCTCCTTAATTGTCTTTCTTTTTTATTGGTGTTCTGTAGCTACCTGTATTCATTTTATCAAACAACCATCTCTCACGTCTTCAGGAACAAAATGCTCCTGTATTTGTTTCTAGGAACTGCCAGAGCAATGGAACAACACCAAAAAGTTATCATTCCAGGTGAAACAGAACGTGGCTCCTCTGCAGGCAAATGAAGTTACAATCATCCGAAGGAAATGCCAACAGTTTGAGGTACCTTTTGGGGTTAAGAATATTCTTCACTCAACCAATGTGCTAAGCTACCCAAAATGAAGCTGAGATACGACACAGGCCAAGTACTGAGGGTGACCCCTTTGCTGGAGTCATTCAAAAATGGACTTCTGATCATCCCCAGTCTGAATATAGCAGCAGCACACTATGGCATATATGGCCAGTTCATGCCAGTGAAAAAGCAAAAAGAGAAAGGGTGGCAGGCAGCTCATGTCGAGAAAAGTATTTACGTGTGTGCCTTTCCATCTGTTCTATATGGTGAACGTTCTAAAGAGTGGGAACCCACAAAGACACTCAGCTACCATTTGCGTGTTGTGGCATCCTGAAAATGGATCTCCATTCTTAGCATATTGAAGTTATGGCCAGCTTGGCCTCCATATGTTGCACATTCTGTTTAACCATGCTACTCTCCTTTCTCTTCTCTCTTTCAGCTCAAGCAGTATGAGTTCAGGGAGAAGTTCCGAGAAAATGCACCTTTCACTTTTGTGGATCCAGACCCATACAAATCCCTGAATAAGGTAATCTGCAAAGAAACAGAAAAATCTATATGAGTAATATCTATGCCTGTCTGAAAGACCATCTGTTGTAGAACAACAAGCATAGCTGAGTGCCATAAATGGGCCAAAGTTCAGCGATAGTGTGCACTCCTTTAATCCCTGCCTTCTCCAGATAGGGCTGGAAAAGACCCTGGTCTGAAATGTTTAGAGAACCACTGCTAGTTAGTATAGACAGTACTGAATGAGATAGGGCCATCCCAGCCATGAGGCCAACTGAAGCAGTTACCCACACACCCGCAATAAAGACACCAGACTTCAGCTTGGATGAAAATGGGCCACTTTATTGAACTTTAACTGCAGCAGGGCAATAACACTGAACATCAATCGTGCGGGGCCATATGGGGGAAATGGTCCTAGCCATCTGCCTCCCCCTGCGTACTCATTGGGCGTACTACCTGGCTCGAGGCCCCAGCCATCAGATGCCAGCTTAGGTCTGTCACCGCCACCCCCCAAAGGGGGGCAAGGCAGCTGGACTTCAGGCTAGTCAGCCGAGCCACACCATCCTGTCAGTCCAGGCAAGGGGTTCGCCTGCCTGCCTCCTGGAGCCGGTCAGGCATCATAGGAGCGGTTCAGACTTACCCCTCACCCTGCTGCCTTGGATAAACACCGAGCCAAGTACCTGCCTACCCAGCCCCGCACGTACCCTGCCACAGGGGAGAGACAGCCTAGTGCTTGTCCTCACCGCTCCCCACAAGGAGAAAATCCCCCAAGCCCTGCTGCAGATCGGCCAAAAGCAAATCATTGCCCGTCGATTAAAGGTACCCCCGTCACTATGAAAGACAGGGCGGGCTGATGGAACCCAACAGCAGGGCGCTGAATCACAGCCCCGCCCTGCCCGACTACGACCCTCCCCAGGTAAGCGTCCACCCGTTTTCTGGTGACATCGATCCTACGGACACACCGTGCCCCGTGCCAAACGGAACGGGGAAGGAAATTGGACCGGAGGATGGCGATCTCCGGAAACCAACTTCTAATCAACGAGAACTCCCTACGGACCTGGAGCCTCAACGACAGTGAAGTCCTCTGGCCCAAGTCGTTCTCCCGAAATGCATTACGATTACCTGGGGCGGGGGGTGTGGAACAATATGGGCATCTGCTCCTAGCGCATGCCCCTTCTGGCAGTCACAGGTGACACTGGCCAGGCCACGCCAGTCCCAACTGGGATCCGAAGCTGCCCGCCAGCACTCTTTTCCTGGCCCCAAAAGACAATTCCATGACCGCAGATTAGGACCCTCACCAGAGTCAACCGGGGCAGACTTGCAACAGATAAGGTAACATAAGCTACTGATTCCACTGTAACGAGATGCCGCTAGGCAACAAAACCAGGGACTCCAACGTGGACCATCCCTCCGGAATTAACACCAAGGCTGGCAATGCCAGTCAACACGCCCCCCCAACCACTGGGGGAGCCCGATAACCTGCGTTCCGGCCCCCACCCAGCAGGCCTCAACGCACATAGTACTTGAACGCCACAGAGCGCCACTGCCCAATCCTCTGAACAGCTTCCGCTCGGAAGCCCAGCCCCACTGCTGCCGATGCGGCTCCAAATCTGAATGAATGCAAGTCGAACTATCTGGCTGCTACACCCAGCCATCACAGGGTGGCGTTGAGCACTGCCCAAAACTGGTACACAGTCAGCGGGGGAGCATCCTGGTGACAGAAGAAAGGCCCCTCTCCGCAGGGCGCCACTCGGCAGTATTCCACCACTGCCCGGTCAAGACAGATGACCTCACAGGCCACTCTTTTCAGATGAACCCACTGGCCCTTACCTCTCTGGTCAGTTGTAGAGTACCTTAACAAGAAAGAAAAGATGGTTAACACCCAACTGACAATCATCCCATCGCAGGGCCCTGCCCCCAGGAGAAGCCTCGGAAACAGACAAGACTTCACTGGGGCGAAAGCCCCGAAAAAACAGCACCAGGCAACAAGCCTTGAAAGCATGGCTTCATATCGCAATGCACAGTGCAGACTGAAATCCACACATAAGCTGCTCGATAGGTCTGGGGTGAATGGTCTCCGGGCATCCCGAACCACCGGGGCATGCCGCCTGACTCCTTCCAGCATCCCCCAGACCCTAAAGGCAGAGGTGCTAACAGCCCACCCCAGGGCCTTGAATTGAAAAGAGAGCACCGCCGAATAGACTGAGATTGAGCGCGCTGAGAGCCCCCTTGTCCTAAGGGCAAGAACAAAGCGCATCAAGTGGTGCATGGCACCGGCCACGCGTCCGCCAGACGCTGCTGCCCGCGAAAGGCCAGGAAATCTTGAACCTTCCTCCTATAACTGACCCTGGTAATGGACGCTAGGGATGCCCAGATCAAATCTTGGGCAGAGCTGAGCCAAGGTTCCACAGCCATAGGGGCATGGGTTCTGGGTCCACATGAGCCACTGGAGCCAGCAGCCAGAAACGCTCCTCCTGAAAATGAGAGAGAACGTCGGCAATGCCGTTCTGCACCCCGGGCCGTGCCTCGCATAAAGAGAGCATTAATCGACAAGCACTGGAGAACAAAAGTTCTCACCCCACGCATAACACTAGGGGACTTGGATGTCTGCTGGTTGATAACCACCACTACTGCCTAGTTATCACACCAGAAACGAAAAACCAAGTTGACCAACTCATGAGCCCATATATGCACGTCCACAAGGATGGGGAAAAGTCCACAAACGTAAGGTCCCTGGCGAACCCTGCACGCACTCAGTCACTTGGCCAGCGCGCAGTGTACCAGCGGTCCCTAACATAAACTCTAAACCCATGACCACCGTCCGCGCCAGACTGCACCTGCAGCTCAGCCTCGACCAGCTTCTGAGTCCTCCAGAAGGAGACGCCATTAAACCGGATGAGGAAGCCACATTGCCACGCCGCCCTGCAGGGCAACCATGACTCAGGTGTGGTGAAAAGGCCCATGCAATCCAGCCAGAGCCTCACCCAGCGCCTTAGAAAGGCGCGGCCCGGTGCCACTACTTGACAGGCAGAGTTCAGGTTACCTACGAACACCTGCAACTCCCTTAGTTTCTTAGCCACCAGAGCCAGTCTGAGCAACTCCTCCAGCTTGTGCAGCTTAGCCTCAGGGAGCCTGCTACACTAATTGACCGTGTCCAACTCAATACCCAGATATGTAAGCTGAGTGGCAGAGCCCTCGTTTATATCCCGTGCTAGGGGAACTCCCAACTGCTCACACTAAGACATAAACTCAAGGGCAGCATCTCGTACGTTCCAATGCCTTCCGGACCCATAAACAAAATTCATCAAGATAATGAGTCGTGGAAAAATATTCCAGTCCTAAACTGGACCGCCTGCTCCAGAAAGGCACTAAACACACAAAATGGGCACACGAGATAGCGCACCCCATGGGCAGCACCCTATCACATAATGGCACCCTTGAAACAAAATTCCCAGTGACAAAAGTCCTCGGGATGGACCGGAAGTAGGCGAAAGGCTGACTCAATGTCTGCCTTGGCCATCAATGCGCCCCTACCACAGGATCACCGCCACCCTATAGTGTGATCTAATGAAGTATACTTAACCGAGCACATAGTGCGCGGAATGCCGTCGTTCACGGAGCTACCCTCCGGGGACAAGGTGATGAATCATCCTAAACTCCCCTGGGGCCTTCTTAAAAACTACCCCCAACGGGGAGACTCTCAGCTTTCGAATAGGAGGGGTCAATAAGGGGCCGATCACCCTACCAGCCTCAACCTCCTTTACTATCTCATTCCTAAAATATGCTCAAAGCCTTTAACAGAACGTAAATTCTCAGACAGCACAGGCCCAACTGGCTTTACTGCCGGAATTCGAAAACCACAGGAAAAAACCTCCACCAAACGAACAGCTGCAACTTTATCAGGGCAACTAGCCCACTATAAACGTGAACTGGGGCAATTTAATCGGTGTTGGCCCCCTTGCTATTGGGGGGGAGAAGGGGGGAAAAGCCCCCCCTTTGGCCCCACCTGGGCTGCTGCCCTGTGTTTGGCCTGGACCTCCCCAGCTTCGGGCAGGAAAACACCGGATGCATTGCCCCACACAGACCACACGCGTGCAGGAAAGTGCAGTTGTTCCTACCACACTTTCCCGAGGCATGGAATGTGAAGCAAGACCACGGGTTATGAACCCATGCGGCACTGTTAGGTGCCTTGCTGGGTTCCGATTTGCTCCTGGCTATAAGGTGCCCACTATCGGAGTGAGCACCCCACGCCAGCCTGGAGGAATGACCAGCTGTGTCCACAATTCCCATTGCAGGATGTGCCAATCCAGTGCCGGATCATACACGGCTCGCAACCTAAAATGGTGGCCATAAGCCAACTAGGTCGAGCCCTCGTAGTCCCCGAACGCCCGGTGTACAAGGTCCAAGTACTTAAGAGGGCAGGAGCCAACCCCATTTGAAACCCTCAGGTGCTCTGCCTGCTCTACCTATCCACCTAAGGAACACCAGAAGCCGTCAGAGATGCCATGATGCCCCCCCTCGATGGAAAAGCAGCCACACCCAACGTCCCTGGCGCCAAGCCGGGGGCGTGGAAGTGGCCCACCACCCGTGGCACCCGGAACCTGGGAGAAACCGCCCCCTGCTCCCTGCTGATAAACCCCTCCAGGCAGATGTTGGGTAGGGGGCCCCCCACGGAGACCAAGGCCACCCTTGCGCCCCTGAGGTGGCAGAAGGCACCACAATGCCTTCCCATTCATGCCATACAGAGCCAATGCTACTGCTAGCATCCATCATCGCCTCATCTGCAGTGCCAGGCGCGGGCTGAGCACCCTTCTGTGCTGCCAGCGTGGAGCCTGTGATCTCCACATCAGGAGCAATGTCCCCCTGCACGGGAGAATCTGAAACGTCCTCACTCCCTTGTCCCCTCGCACGCTTCCCGGAAGACAAGAGTTCCCTGAGATGACTCCTTCGCCCCTCTCAGGTAGACCTGCGAAGCGGCGTAGCTGCACCAGGAACTCCGCCTCCATCGCCTTTACCGGCCCCTCGGAGAGCTTTCTCTTTCTCTCTAGCCTCAGAGCGTGCAAGAAGCGCCCTCAACTCGCCCTAAACCTCCTCATCCTCCAGAGAAGGCATGCAGGGGGAGGGAGGGGGTGCCGGATGCTTGGGGGGGGCATTACCACCCTTATTCTGGCTTTCTCACCCATAGGGAACCTGTAAACAAAGTGTCCCCCCTGCCCAAGTGCTAAATTTCACAGTAGGATACAGGTGCACAAAGCACAAAACAGCAGAGGAGGCCGAAGAAGCCCCCTCCCCGGCGCTCCCACGACACTCTCTCCGCTCCTCTCAGGCACAGGTGGACGCTGTCCGGGCATCCTCCGCGCAGTCCTCCGTGTCCTCCGCGTGGTCCTCTGTGTCCTCCAAGTGGACCTCCGCGCTGTCCTACCCATCCTCCAAACTGTCCTCCGCGCGGTCCTGCCGCCAACCGCCACCGGAGCTGGAGGCTCAGCCGCCTCACTGCCCCCTCAGGCTCGCCCCAAAGCGCCCAGGCACTGCTGGTGCGGGGCTAGAGGCTCCATAGCTGCTAGCTGCCCACAGGGCACTATAGCCTCAATGAAAAGCCTCCACTGCTGCTCCAGCGCCCTAGCCGCTTCTGTCCTGCTCCTTCCCGCCAGAAGCCAGTCACAGGAACCACCACGCCAGCGGGGCAGGGCACTACAGCCTCAACGAAGAGCCCCCGTTGCTGCTCCAGCGCCCTAGCCGCTTCTGCCCTGCTCCTCCCCGCCTTTGAGGCCACTCACGCTCCCTAAGGGAAATGGGGAGAGGCCATGCGCTCGCCCAGCTGCTCCTTCTGTCCTCGTTGCCAGCCGGGAGCAAACTGAGCTCCAGCCATAGCGCGCGCTCCTTGCTGGAGCTCAAGTCCCGCCTCCCCAGCCGCTTCGCCCAATCGCGGCTCAAGCCTCAGCCCTGGAGCACGAGGCGGGGAGGGGGCAATCGGCTGATTGGCGCTAACAGCTGTTACTCAGGGAGAGGGAGCATCCACTACTGTCCACCTGTTTGCCTCTACTGATCCTTCTCCTCCCACTCCCTAGATTGAAAAATGAAGAGGGGGACAAAGCAGATGTGTGGACTGGTGGGCTAGAGTGTTAGGGGAACAGAGACTGGCACACCACCAGGTAAGGTGGCAGCATTTGGCTTGCCAACTCAGTTGCCAGCATATTTTTGGCCAGCTCTAGAGCAAGATGAACCAATGGTCTGATTTGGAATAAGGCAACAAGCATCATGTATCCAAAGCATAATTATATTTTTAAAACCCATTGGGATGTTGTGGCCCAGTGGTTTCCATAAGGAACTGCATATGCACATGGTCACGAATGGAAAGGAGTGCATATACTTCTACCCATGCATGAAGAAGGCTTCAGAGGAGCAGGAGGTTAGTCTGAACTAGAGGAGCTACTGAGTAGTTGGATGCCTGAAAGCACATTACAGCACTCCTTATTTCAGCACTATCCCTCTTATCTGTGTTTTGTATGTTGTGTTATCTGTACAAGTTTTTAAATTCTAGGGACATGCAGAGAATGTAGAAAGGCAGCTGGTCTTCTGTCTGCATCCCCCCTCACTGTAACATCTGTATTCAGATACCCCCCCCCCCAAAATGATTGACTAACATATTTCTGTTTCCTGCTTTCAGCAACAAAAAATGATCACCACTATGGAAAAAGAAATGGAAGCCCTGTCTAAATCTGCAGGCTTGTTTGAGGTATCTGTCCCAGATTACAAACAGCTAAAGGCATGTCATAAGGAAGTGCGCTTGCTCAAAGAGCTCTGGGATATGAATGTCTTGGTAAGTCTTGGCAGGAGGTCTGGTCTAGAGGGTAGAGCCTCCATTTGCCTGAAGATAACATCCACAAGGTCCCCAGTTCGAGGCCACCGGCACCGTGCGACCTTGAAGCAGCTGACAAGCTGAGCCGAGTTATTCCATCTGCTCTGAGCGTGGGTTTCACCAGAATGTGAAACCAGATCAGAAAGAAACATCTGAATGTTGTGGTTCTTGAAAGATAGAACCTTCTTTCAATTGTAAAAATCCCTATGGGGATTTAAATAGCCTGCCTATGTAAACTGCCTTGAATAAAGTCTTGAATAAAGACCAAGAAAGGCAGTATATAAATACCTGTATTATTAGTATTATTATTATTTTTGAACTTCTAATTTTTAGGACAAGTTGAGTGACTATAAGGCATTATTAGGATTCAAGAACTTTGCACCAAAATCATGATTTCTACCACACGAAAACAAGAATGATGGGGTCAGACCCCCAAGTAGGATGTGCTGTGCAAATGAATATCATTCTAGCTACAAAAGCTGCTAGTCTTATATACCGGTTTGTGTCTATTTTAAGGCTGATGCCTCATTACAGTGAATGGATCGCTATGGTTTTGCTTGGAAGTATCACCTGATTAGAGGTTAAATCCAAGATTTGAAACAGAATTAATGTGCGAAGCTCTTATAAAGACATCACTGGACATCTCTGGATGATCCCCTGAATAGGCAAATCACCTGCAATAGCAATGTTTAGTTGCTTCTCTGGAATTGTCATTCTATGTTCACTTTTTATGGACTAGCTGGTCACTGTAATTTGTAGTCAATAGGTTAAAGTCCAGGTTTTTTAGCCTTGTCCTCCTGTGGGATTTTTAACAGCTGTTTGGTGGTGGTTGTGTGTGTATTGTAGTAAAATGCAGTTGCACCCCTGTCTGTCCAGTGCGGACATGCAAAGCACTGCTGAGTTGCAACAATCTGAGTTGGACAAAAACATTTCTGTTTTGTCCACGTCTGTCACCTTTATATCCAAGAGCGCCCTCAAAATGCTGTGGTTATTCCGATCTGTGTGCTCCCCATATTCACCTAATTTTTAAATTATGGTTGTTAGCTGCCTTGAGGATTCCATCTTAGGTAAGTAGGTAGGATATAAATGTATTAAGAAACAAATAAAAACTGCAGCACAGGAGCATGCATTCCATTTAATTGTTTTTTCAAAGCAGTAAAGAGGCTGTTCCCCTTTGCGCTACAAATCCATTTTGAATACTTCAAGATAGTTTCACTATAGACCTACTTCTGACAGAAAAAAACATATGTCTTTCTCATTCAGGTAGAAGAAAGTATTAATGATTGGAAGACCACCAAGTGGAAGGAGATTAATGTTGAGCAGATGGATCTTGATTGCAAGAAGTTTGCTAAGGATGTGAGAGGTCTTGACAAGGAAATGAGACCGTGGGATACTTTTATAGGACTGGATAACACTGTTAAAAATATGATCACTTCCCTCCGAGCTGTGAGTGACCTCCAGAACCCAGCTATCCGAGACAGGCATTGGAAGGAACTCATGCAGGCCACACAGGTATACTATACAGGCTGAGAGTCTACAATTTCCATTATTGAATTTTATTGTAACATCAGATGACCCAAATGTTTTTTGCAGCAGCTTCTGAATAAATAAAATTTTAAAAAAACAACACTTTTAAAATGTAAAACAGCAAAACATTAAAGCTGCAGTTACAAAACACTAGAAAATACATATCAAGCCATTCTATACAAATATTGTTTTCCAGATTTCTTATTCAGCTGGCTCTTTGGATGTTTTTACTACCCCAGAAATATGTACCATAGAAAATGTGCAAAATTAGCAAACACCCTTTGCACTTTTAAGACATTGTCACCAACACAATCCAGCCTGGTTTCACAACATCTATACAGTAGGTTAGCCAGATACCAGTACTGTTTGTTTCCTGGGAATAAAATAAACCTGGGGTAGAACTTTCACTCTGATTGAATGTCAATTTCTCATAGGGTGAAAATTCTGCCTGGGCCTTGTTTTCAATGGAGCTTTTAAAAAGAAAAAACTGCACTCATTGTGACCCTTGGAGGTGCTAAGCATTTTGCCAGTAAATGATTAACCCCAAGAGCTCCTTCAAAATACATAATCAGTGCTTTTAGCACTTCTGATGCTTCAAGTCCACAATTTTTTAAATGTCAGGAAACTAGCAACCAGCCTTTCAAAAATGTAACATCTAAATTTTGAATTAAACACGGAGGCAGTTTGTCTGGGGGGGGGGGGAAGAAAACAAAGCACTGAGCAGCTCTAGCTATTGCATTCCTTTGCAGTGTACTCCTTTCAGATGAAGCTCTGGTCAGTTTCACACCAGTGAAAGTTTTCGCTAGAAGATGGCTGGAAAGGAGATTTGTTGTCTGTCTCAGTATTAACAAGCTATTTCTGCATAAACTGTATGCACCCTTTTTTAGTAAGTGCAAGTACCGTTTGGTAGCTTAAAAATGTTATGTTATCTCCTTTGTGTGTGGGTGGTTGCCAAATTTGTGACAGACAGGGTACATTTTATACTATAATTGTTTTCCATATAAAGGACTTCTCAGAGATAAGCCCTTAAGCCAAACCCTCAATACCTGATCAACACACTGATTAGGTATCTTCACAAAGCTCTTGAGGTTTAAAAATGCACTTTCTCTCTTGAAGTTAATCATTTGCTGGCAGAATAGTTAACACTCACTGAAGGTAACATTGAGAGATTTTTTTTTAAAGTTTCACTGAAAATATAGTCTGGATAGAATCTAGGGTGCCCTCATTCTCTATGGAAAATCATACTGGGGTAGTAAAAACATTGCAAGGACTAGTCAGGTCTATTATTTCAAGATTGCAGTTTGCATTCCCTTTGTGCCACCCCACCCCACTAGGCTGTCCTATGTAGTTTCCTGTAAAAACCATTTTCATTTTTCGAAACTACTTAATATCCAGACTTTTAGATATCCTGCATACGATATCCTGCATTTCTCATATTTGAGAAATAACAGCATGAATGGGCATCTCTAGTTTGTTGAATTCCCATTGACTATTTAGAAATATTTCACTGAACATTTAGGACCCAATCCTACCACCCACAGAAGCAGTAGCTCCAAATGCTTACCACCAGATCCTGTGCTGGATCCAAGCAGGCTGGAGGACTTCTCAGGAGGGCAACTTTACCCCAAGTAAAGCCCCAGCCTGCTCAGTGGGGCTTCTCAAGTCTGCGCCAGCTATTTTGCCCTGTGCTAGAGAGAGAATAGTAGAAATCCTATTGATTTCATTTCTTGAAAATACTTTCCGAGACATTGTTAAAAACAGCCTTCATCATATGCTGGCTTAAGTGGAAAAGAATTCCAATCTAACTCTCTTCAACATTTACTTCTGTACCAGGTGAAATTTTCCATGTCAGAGGAAACAACGCTTGCAGATCTACTACAGCTAAATCTTCACAAATTTGAGGATGAGGTTCGCAGTATTGTAGACAAAGCTGTAAAAGAGTCAGGGATGGAGAAGGTACAATTTGTGTTATGTCATGTCCATCAATTATCTTGCTATTGGGTATAGAGCACTATGAAATGACAACTTCCAGTTTTTGGTGATTCTTACTTACCCGTGCACCCACCAATTGGGTTGAAGGCCACTGTATTAATTATTTATAACAAACACCTGCAATGGAGAAAAATTTAACTAAAAACAACCCTTGCAGGCCATGGTAGTAATTGTCTGCCTCCCCCGATAACCTCCTGATTCAAAGCCTTCATTGGTCATAGACCCAATGGGCTTATTAGTACCAACCCAAGTGGGGTGAGACAGCTGGACAGTGCCAATCTCCCCGGGCCAAGCCTGAGTTGATTTTTTCCTGAACCAGCCAGGAGTGTTGCCAGCCATCCTCATCAGCCCAGACCAGTATCATCTGAGCAGTCCTGGCTTAGGGCCAAGTCCTATCCAATTTTCCAGAGCAGGTGCAGCTTTGCCATACACTGCCTCCTTTGGTGGAAAGGCAGGCACAGATGTCTCCTCAAGGTATGGTAACATTTGTTCCCTTACTTTAGGTCTGCATCATGGTTGCACCAGTGCTGGAAAGCTGGGTAGGATTGGGCCCTTACCCCTTGACCTTGCAGGCCTCAGACTGCACACTATGCCCTGTCTACCCAGACCCACATGCCACCTGCCTAAAGTGATCAGGGTGTGTATGGGGAATAACACAAGCTTAAGAAAGGAAAAGAGTCCCACCACAAAATGCCAGTCTGGGGGAGGCAAAAAAACTCAGCCAAGCGCTAATTAAGCTGGCAGCAAAAAATTCCAACCCAGTTCATAAGGATGCAACCAGCTAGTCTCACTGTACAAAAGAGAGGGACAGGGAAGGGGCTTGAAAAACAGGGATGGACTGAGGGAGCCTTAGAAGACTGTCCAAAAGGCTCCCAGCTGTCCTGCCTCCCTCCAGAGCTGCAGCCAGTTGGCCTCAGCCTGGCGCATCCTGGCAGAGGAGGGTAAGTCCCAGCAATGTGCAATGCGCATCACCACAGTTCTCTAAAAATGGGGAAATGTAGCACAGTTGACCCTCTTATGTGAGGATTACATTCCAAAGTCAGCATGTAAAGCCAACATTGTGAATAATCAAAATTACCTTGAAAATCCCTTACAGCTGAAAAATACCCACTGTCTCTTTAAGAGGCAGACAGGAACTGGGAGTGACTAAGGGAATAACAGCTTCATTATCCAATCTCAGGCGCACTTGAGGGCATGTATTTAGTAAAAAGAATGGTGGGCTGATGCACCTGCACTATTTAACTTGTTTTTTTTCTCTGATTTTTTGATTGTTAGTTTGCCGAGCACATTTAGCTGAATTTGTGCAAGGAGAGTGCATGTAAAATGTGGGTCGTCTATACTGTACTATTCCTGTCTTTGGAAACAGTAACTTTTAGCTGATACCTTTGTTGCCAATAACTTTTCAAATCAAGGATTTTGCCCTCTTCCTGAAATATTGCATGTAGAGACAATTCTGACCATGATGAAAATTTTCTTGCTCCTCCTTTTAGTGAAATAAATTCCCTCCCCTGGAATGAAGGCAGGCCTGGTTCAAGCAGTATCCAAATTCCACCCTTTTTTCTTTTTTGGCTGTCCTCCTCTCATTGCTACTGCCTCTACCTCCTTCTCCACTGTCCCAGTCTCCAAAAGTGGCCAGGTGGGAAAGATCCTCCTCCTCCCCTCCCCCAACTAGTGAAGACTTGGAGAAGAGGAGGTGGAGAGAGGTAGTGATTTTTCTGCACAATTGGAACCAGGATCATAGCAGCTGCCCTGCTGCCTCCTCCTCCAGCTCCACTGCCACGATTTTTGGCAGTGGTTCTGGAGAAGGAGATAGTTTGCCTCTCCCTTCCCTTTCTATATGAAGAAAAAACAAAAAGAGGATGGAAGACCTGCTGGGTGGTGCAGCAGGACAGGCAGTTCGTCAAGAGAGGTGGTGAGAAGGTATGGACATTCCCTTCCATTTTGTTCCCCAATCCACTGCTCTGAGCAGCTGCTTTTACCCTCTTCTTGGGTGTGCCTGCTCTGGAGACAGGCAAACATTGATTAGAGCTTTCTATGCAAAGAAAAGGAATGCAAACCTTGGGCTAGTGTTCATCTGCAGCCTTGTCACATACATAAGTGCCTGCAATAGAACTGCAGCAACACTTACTCTGCATGAACCAACATTACTATCCTCACACAATGACCCATTAGTGATTAGGAGTCTACTCCCTCCATATGTACTAGTCCTGATGGGGCACCCAAATGGCTTCAGAAGAAGATGGTGAACAAAGCAGCAGCCTCAACACTTATAACGTTGCCCAACCTTGGAGATTCACCTGCATTTGCTTGATATGAGTTGTTAAAGTGTTAGCACTGAAAGCGTTTCTATTTTATTTGAAGGTGTTGAAAGCTCTGGATAGCACCTGGTCAACTATGCAGTTTGAACATGAACCCCACCACAGAACTGGAACCATGATGCTTAAGTCTGATGAAGCACTAGTAGAGACCTTGGAGGAAAACCAAGTGCAGCTCCAGACTCTGATGACTTCGAAGTATTTATCACACTTTCTTCAGGAAGTTACTAGCTGGCAGCGGAAATTATCTACTGCTGACTCTGTGATAAGCATCTGGTTTGAAGTCCAGAGAACCTGGAGCCACCTGGAGAGCATTTTCATTGGTTCAGAAGACATCCGCAATCAGCTTCCTGAGGATTCTAAGCGCTTTGATTCCATTGATAAAGATTTTAAGGTAGTCAGGCCTTTCCTTTCTGTATGTTATGCCTGCAGAAATGGTTATAATTAAGTGGCTGATAAATCTGTCTTCTCTTGCAGGAGTTAATGGCGGATGCGGTGAAAACCCCTAATGTGGTTGAGGCAACAAATAAACCAGGTCTCTATGAAAAGCTAGAGGCCTTGCAGAAAAGGTCAGGAAGCTGTCATTTGTAGCCTAATTTTACCAAATACCAGTATAAGATATAGCTGGGCAGACATTTTAGTGGCAGAAGAAGTGAATCAGAGGGTCCAGAATTTCAGTGAAATAGGAAAATATTCTGGTTTTAGTTTATTGAAGTCAGAGGTCTTTCAACTCCAAATTTAGACCTCAAAAAACCATAGGAAAAATCTTCCGTCTTGAGTGACACTGTTCTTCTTACATAGCAGTTATGATACATTCTGAATTCTTTTCTTTTATTTTCATCATTTTTTGCCATTCTCTTTCTCTTCTAATGATTGTAATGTACTATAAGCTCTTTGGGACAGGAGGCTGTCTTGCTGTATAACTTCTTAAAGCATCATGTACATGTACATTGCTGGTACTGAATAAATAATTGCTGACGAATTGATTTATAGGTTTACTAATTTGCACACAATAAATACTGTCCTTAAAGAACAAACGCAGCATTATTCCACTTTCTGTTCTTGCTCTTGCCTATTAGCCTGGCACTCTGTGAAAAGGCTCTGGCTGAATATCTGGAAACAAAGAGACTGGCTTTCCCCAGATTTTACTTTGTATCCTCTGCTGACCTGCTGGATATTTTGTCCAATGGCAATGATCCTGTTGAGGTAGGAAAAGGAACAAATGGATGTTCGTTGACTTTGTTTTTTTATTACCATAATTTTTAAACTTAAAGTTTTATATTTTTCAAAAAAAACCCAACTTGTATATACTGGAGAACTGAGTTGACCTGGTCACTTAATAAGACTGTACACAATCCTTGTGGCCTGATTCTCAGCTATGTGAGGAGGACTGTCGCTCTATGACACTGCAGGTGGGTTGTATGTGGCAGGCCTCAGGCTTAACCTCTGGAACTGATAGTTTAAGAAAAATAGTTCAGGAAGCAAAATTGGGGGGGGGGGAGAACTGGCTTAGACTAGAACCAGAAGAGACAATACTGGGATGGGTCATGGACCACTGGTCTAACTCTGTATAAGCAGCTTCAAATGTCTGCAGAACGGTAAGACTATTTAGAATTGTAGTTCATCTATAATCTGAACACGCTTTAGTTTATTCCCTCTTACTACTGTAGTATGCTGTATGTGGGGCTGCCTTTGAAAGTGGTTTGAAAGCTTCCCTTGGTGCAGAATATCACTGCTAGATTATTAGTGGGGGCCAGTAGATGGAAGCATGTAACATTTATTTCATGCCAACTATATTGACCATTGGTTTGCTTCTGGGCTCATTTCAAAGTACTACTGGATATTTTCTGCTGGATATCAAAGTGCTGGCTTTGGCCTTTAAAACCCTTTACAATCTGGGGCCAAGTTAGCTTAAGGACCACCTACTTCCATACCAACCTTCTTGGCCTTTGATGTCAGCTGTTGAGACCCTGCTTAGGCCACATTTGACAGTGATACATTTGAAAGGTGGAAGAGACACAGGGCCTACTGAGTGACCCTGAGGTTGTAGAACTCACTCCCCCACCTCATGAGATTCCAGGGGCTCCCTTGCTTCTAGTTTTTAAAAATTTGTTAATTTATTTGTTTTCCTTCTGTAAGGCTTTCCCTTTTTAAAATCTGCTTTAGATAAGTAGGTTTTACTGCTAGTTGTTAGTTTTGTGTGTTACTTTTAGTGTTCTTGTGGTATATATTTTTCCCCCAAGATATGCATTTGTATTTTTCTTAATTTTTTTTGTTGTAAGTTGCAACATTTGATTTAGTATTAAAAGCCCATTAGAAGCTCATTAAATAAATATACAGTATACATAGTTTCATGTTTTCACTTCTTAAAGGTGTCCCGTCACTTATCCAAGCTGTTTGATAGCATGGCCAAGCTGAAATTCAAATTAGATGCAAATCAGAAGCCTGTGAAGATTGGCTTGGGCATGTACAGCAAAGAAGATGAGTATGTTGATTTTGACCAGGAGTGTGACTTGTCTGGACAGGTTGGTAGATCTAATTTTAAATTAAGCAGAAGGCATGTCAACTTATTTGCCTGAATTCCGGGAAAAGGTGGCTTGTATTCCCATGCATGTAGTATGCAAAGTGATCTTTAGTTTAAGGACGGGGTGGTTGAGGCATATCACATTAGCATCTGAACAGTTAAGGGTATGTCAGAGTCAGAGATAAGAGTTACCTAAATTTTTTCACGACAAACTGATACTACAAAGAGTATAGTAAGGGATTGCCATTTGTAAGACTTGCGGTAAGAGTGGTCACCAGTAGTTGTGGCTTCTTTAAAAAATGTTGGCTTTCAGGAAGCAATCATCTTTGTTCTCCCTCCCTAAGGTCCTTAGTCAGGGAATGCCCTTTATCAAGTTAAGAGGGCAGGAAGTGAATTTTGATGGCAGAGTGACCTGGAGTCACCCCCATTGCATTGGATCGTACTTCTATGTCCATGCCACAGCCCCAGAAAGAGAAGTCAAACCAGTGAGATTGTATGTACAATTTAAATGGCACAGAGCTGCTGGTAATATTACCTGCTCTGTTTGTCCTCCTCAAGAAGGGCAGGCAAGGCTATCCCCACACAGAATCTCTACGTGTAGGTGTTTGAATTAGGCAGCACAAAGATATGCTGGCAAGCAACATAAAACTTGGCAGGAGGGAGAGTTCCTGGGTCAGGGAGGCACTTCTCACTACCCCCACCAACTCCAGACAGCAGGATCCAGTGCAACTCTCCTGTCGAGCTAGGAATCAAGGGCTGTCGTGGGAAAGGAATTTCTGCTTCCTTCCCTTTAGTTTTTGTTTCAGCCTGGGTAGATATGAGCTCCAGCTGCTGTAAGGGGGTAACCCACTGATAAATCAGGTGGGACAGTGTCAAGCGTATCTCCCTAACAGGGCCTAGGAGAGGGAGATAAAGGGGGTAAATTTTACCCGGGCCCAGGATCAAAAGGGTGGTCCGGGAGCCAAAGGAGGGGGCCCAGAAATTTCCTGGGATCTTATGTTTTCCTTTCTACTCAAACGTTGCCCACATGGGATGCTAGGGACACTACCACAACTGGGGGTGCTTGGGACACTACTGATGCCACATGGGTGGGTAGACCTGGGCTCCAAAGACTTTTCTAGCTGTCTCTACCCTCCCCCATCCTTTTTTGCCCCTCCCTGCCCCATTCTGCTCACCTGTCATCACCTTCCCCCCCCCCGCTCTGTTTCAACCCCCCCCCCTTCTGCAAAGGGGCCCAAAAGAACCTTTGTACTCCCTGATAAATTCCCCTCAGAGGTCCTGCTCCCTAACCTCACAGATCACACCTCCCACCGGGTGCATCAAGTGTGCTTTGCCAGTCCACACATCAGAAACTCCCATTGTGTTGCAGATCAGGGCAATAACCACCAATCACATCTTTAAGAAGCACAGGAGACTGCCCATATTAAATAGGCTAGCTAGTAGCAAGGAGTTTGGATGTTGCATAAAAATTTGGCAAATTCAGGGTAGCAATTCCAAAGGAAAGGGCAGATGTGGAAGCAACCTAGGTATGGGGAGGAAGGCATTGAACAAAAAAATGCCACAACCTGTAACATTAACTTGGAAAGTTTTGTGCCTAGGTGGAGGTTTGGTTAAATCGTGTGTTGGAGAGAATGCAGAGTACCTTGCGCAAAGAAATTTCAGAAGCTGTTGTAACTTATGAGGAAAAGCCAAGAGAACAGTGGCTATTTGATTACCCAGCACAGGTAAGCAAAAGTCTAGAGACAAAAATCATCTTATTGATTCATTTGTAAATATGTTCTTATCTCACCTTTCCCCCCCACTGGTGTGGGTAACCAAAACAATTAACAAAAGTCATATCATAAAATGTCATTAAAACAATTTTAAAAATCAATACATATAACAAAGTTATCAGTCCACATAAAACCATAATGGGAGAGCAAAAAAAAAGCAGCAAATTTAAGCAGCAATGAAAATCATAATCAAAACTGAAGTGGACACAAATGGAGAGCAGCAATGCATAATAAAACCAAATAATAAACAATCAGTGATAATAAAATGCAATGAAGGCAACAGTAAAAACAACAAACAGTAAAACATCAAAACACTCAATCAGTAAGCAGCAGCAAGGCCAGTGCCCCAGACTCCACCCAAATCATAATGAAAACGCCAAACAAAACAAAAGTGTTTTCATTCCCCACTGGAATACTTCAAGGGTGGGAGCGCTTCTTAGGTTGTACAGGCGGGCGTTCCATAACTGTGGTGCCGCTGCTGAGAAGGCCCTGATTCTTGCTGCTTCCCCCCTGATCTCTGTTGGGAGTGGCACATGCAAAAGGGTTCCCTCAGAAGATCTCAGGGATGGGCTGGACTATAAGGGAGAAAGCAGTCCTTCTTTGATCCTGAGCAGTACAGGGCTATAAAGAACAGTGGAATCTAGGGAGGGCTTCTTCAGGAGGGTGTGCACCATAACAGGCAACCCTCCCTCCTTGAATGATGTATTAACCACCCTCCCACCACTCCAGACAGATCTTAGTAGGCAAGCAAACTGTCTCGCACCCCAAAGGATCCTGTCCCAATTCTCAGGTTGTACAAGCTGAAGAGAATCCAAAACGGGACCAGCAGATTCCTGGAAAGCATCATTATGTGCTGACAGGGCAGTGGTATTATTTATCTAGCACATGAGGCACAAAGGAAAGAGGAAAGAACAGGCACAAGTGTCAGATCCAATAAGGGGGAGAAACAGGGCCACTCGATGTAGAATTGAGCCTGTCAAGGCTTGTTGTACCACTATGTGACTACCCATTTGAGGTGAAGTTGAAAAGCAGTTTTGGCATCTCAAAAAGGCTTCAGCATTTCCTAATCTGACTGTTGTTGCAGATGGCTTTGACATGTACCCAGATCTGGTGGACGACAGAGGTTGGCATTGCCTTTTCACGACTGGAGGAAGGCTATGAAAATGCAATTAAAGATTACAATAAAAAACAGGTGCACAATAAACCCATCTAGTTTTTCCTATCCATCGGCAAAGCGTTCTTTATTAAGTTGACCTCTGTTCTGCACAGTGGCAAAGTCTTCATCTGAGCAGTGCAGAATCTCTGTTGGTGGAGGAGGGCATCCCAAGAGGTACATATGCAACTGAGAAGACTTGAGAAGTCCATTGGGAAGAGACCCCCTCCCAGTTCCTGTCTTATCTGCTCTTGAGAGCAGGTCATGGCTAAGCCTACCTTGGCTCTATACTGTGACTTCATCTGTCTTCATTTCCGTTAAAAGCAAGTCTGTGGCTTTCATGGTTGGAGAAGTCAGAAAACATTTCTCTGTCTCTTTCTTTTGCTAGATTAACCAACTGAACACATTAATTACACTACTCATTGGAAGCTTAACCCCAGGCGACAGAATGAAAATCATGACAATCTGTACCATTGATGTGCATGCCAGAGATGTTGTCGCCAAAATGATTGTAGCAAAGGTATACGGTCTTTCTGATTGTTTTTGCTGGTTGACCCTGTTAAGCAAACGCTGTCTTAGTCTCAAGGTGATTTCAAACTACAACACACCATTCATTCAGTGCAACTGAGGTAGTGTCAAACACAAGGGGTAACATTCTCCCATGCCAATAGGAGCCCCCTACATCCACCTATGTCTAAGAGAAGGATGGGCAGGAATAACTACAGTGAATTTATTCTGCAGTGTGGTATAAACTGTTTTGCATTTGGATGGCAGGTGGAAAGCTCCCAGGCCTTTACGTGGCAGTCTCAGCTTAGACATCGCTGGGATGATGAAAAGAGACATTGCTATGCCAATATCTGTGATGCTCAGCTCCAGTATTCCTATGAGTATCTTGGCAACACACCACGGCTGGTGATCACACCACTCACTGACCGGTAAGAGCTACACAGCCTTGATGACCTTCAGCCTGCTCTGTAAAGGGAAAGGGCAGTTCTTAGGGAAGATAATGACAATGTGCCAAACTCTGTGTTTTGCAGATGCTATATCACCCTGACCCAGTCTCTCCACCTGATCATGGGAGGAGCCCCTGCAGGCCCTGCTGGCACAGGGAAGACAGAAACTACCAAAGACCTGGGCAGGGCAGTAGGCATCATGGTATATGTCTTCAACTGCTCTGAGCAAATGGACTATAAGGTAGCCCACCAGCAAAAGTGATGACAGATCAGACCTGAGCCTGTGGTACTGCCAACAGGGCACTTTCTTTCAGTCACACTTTCCCAGGAGCATGCTGGGAAAGCAGTTGGAGAATGAAAACTCAACTGGCTCTAAAAATGTGTGAAGATGCTGTTACTCACCCTCAGCAGAAGTAGTCCATTTTGCCTGGCTACTCTTGACCTTGCCTGGTTTTGTCTAAGGCAGGTGCAGGCTTCAAATGTATGAAGAAAGGACTGACTGGGTACATTGCCTAGCAGTTGCTAAAATACATACTACTCCTTCTCTCTACTGCCCTGGAGTTTACTGAGAGTAGGGGAAGTTGGGAGTTCACTCTATGCCACTGTCCAAGGCTAGAGAGCCCAGACAGAAAGGGGTCGCCTTGGAAAATTTCCTCTCTCAGGTAACTGGCTTGCCTGACAAGAGCAGCTTAGAACAGATAGATGCCATCCCAGTGTTTTTTCCTGAGGGATTTTAGCAGAAAACAAGAGTCACGTGAGACATTTCAGAGGAGGAGCTTTCATCACAGAACCTATACAAATATAGCGAAGGAGGCACGTCTAGGCTAGCATTCCAGCATATTTTCAGTAGCCGGTATCAACAGAATGAGCAATTACACGACAAATCCCAGTGAAGGGCACCCCAGTCTCACAGTTTAGTGCATTTTCCATTCTAATGGAATCCTGTTGTAGTGCAGCATTTTTGCCTTTCCCAGCTACCCAGACAATGTGCTGTGACTATTTCTGCTGAGGCTGCAAATACAGAATCTAGTCATCCAGTCACCATTCTAATTTGCACTTCTCTTGAATGTTTTTTCTGTTTATCTTTTGTTCTCTCTGTTAGAAAAGCAGCTCCATTTAACAAGAATGCTTGTCATATCTTATACATTATCGTATTGATATTCCCCTGGCCTCTCTTGTTGCCTTTGAGGTCTGGGCATGTTTTGCATCTTCCCTGGGAATTTTTGCCCATATAAAAACATGCCTCATTTCAGCCCACTTCATATAATGGATCTACCTTGAGACAGTGTGTTAGGAATTCAGGGTTCACAAATCAATTGTTACAGTGGTAATGTGAATGCAGAATGAGGGGAGTATTTACAAGAGACATCTGATCAATAGGAAGGGGGATTTAATTCTTCTGACTGCTGAATCTCCCATGCAAACCCTCCAACCAGTATGTTTTTCAAATGCACACACAAAGAAAGTTTAGCCTTAGCTAGGGGAAAATAATGGTCAAAAATAACCTAGAGGAGGCATGGGTTGTGCCAGGGTTAAGCCAAATCAGGCATGGGTCAGGGGCCCACACTTATTGGAGAATTCATCTAGCCAAGGCAACCCCTGAACCTTCAGCAGAAGTGCCATCAAGGGCAGTTGGGGCTGCCTGTGCCCCCTTTGTCCCAGAGCCTGTGACAGACTGGCACCAGTACTAGGAAGAGAGATAGGCAGGGGGACTGCAGGGGGACAAAGATAGGCAGGGAAAGTATCACCTCTTGCTTGCCAGTTCTCCCCTGAAAAATGCCCTTTACCCCCTTCATTAATATTAGAAGGTAAACAAAAGTTTGGGAACCCTGGACAGATGTTATAACATGTAGTTCTATCCTTGAGAACAGGCCACTCTACTTCTCTGCTTTTCGTGATTCATGTGAAAAGTGTTGGGAAGGGAAAACGTGAGCATGAGGTAATTAGCCTTACATTTATTATACAGGTACTCTGGTGTTCCGGTGGTTGAAGTACTGAAATGGATATCTGTAATGGTCAAACAGGGAATCTTATTCTAATCTAGGACTTTATAGTCCCATCCTAGGTACTATACCCTTAAACGCCCAGCCCACAGCTCTTTTTTCTTTTTCTTTTTTTAAATTTGGCTGCCCTAGGTATTATAACACAAACAAAATTCTAGAAAATAAGTGGCTCATTGTTTTCTTTTTCCAATCAGCTCTTATGAGATGTCTTTTTGTGACTTAAGTGACAAAAAAATCCATCACTTAATTATTATTAATTGATAGCATTAATTGATAAAATATTAACTGAAGAAATAAGATGCTTTTACGCGTTAACTTCTGCTTTTTCTCTCTCTAGTCCTGTGGAAATATCTACAAAGGGCTGGCCCAGACAGGTGCCTGGGGGTGTTTTGATGAGTTCAATCGAATTTCAGTGGAAGTCTTGTCAGTAATTGCTGTACAGGTAACAATTCTTCATACATGCTCAGATATTTCATGTAAATAGAGGTTTCATAATGCTTCCCACTCTATTATTTCAATGCCAGTCACTTGTCTCTGGGATTAATACAGTCCTTTGATAATAATAGTTCCAGCTCCAGAGCAGGAGTCCAACTGTGGTGCCAGGATCTCTCCTGATCCCAGCTCTGATATTTACTTCTGCCTCTGCTTCAAAATAAAGGTACTGTGGTCATGCAGAGAGAGGGCCAGATTCATTCTGCCTTCTTCTCTAATATCCTATGTTAACGTCCTTTTAAGTGCTATACTTCATATCTTACTGCAGATCTCCTGAATAAGTCTTAGGACTTTTCTGCTCATTGTTTAGGTTAAATGTGTTCAAGATGCAATTCGAGCCAAAAAGAAGACATTCAACTTCCTCGGAGAGGTGATATCTCTTATACCAACTGTTGGAATGTTTATTACTATGAATCCTGGGTACGCAGGTCGTACTGAGCTGCCTGAAAATTTGAAAGCTTTATTCAGGTACTAATATACAGGCACTATTCAGGGAAAACAGATTATCAGGATAATCTCTGAGCTTCTGTATGGGGAAAGAATCAATATATAGGTTTGATTCAGAAGGAAGATGGCTGTAAGAGGAAAGGGGCAAGTATAGAAATCATAATATATATGAGTACAGGCTATATTCATAGTTTGCAAAACTGGATTTAGCTTGGCAGCTCTCAGGACAGATCATGCATCATGTAAAACAGTGAAAACAAGACATGACCAATTATCCATGGAAAGTGAATTCATTTTGAGTTTGTGAATGTGAACATTTGAAACAACCTGTAATTGCATGCAAATTTGCAATGGATATTTACTGCATCCTAACACAAAAGTTTACTGTTTTTGCTGCAGTGCAATCATTCCAGATATTAATTGCTGTTCTCTTTTAGGCCTTGTGCAATGGTGGTTCCTGACTTTGAGCTTATCTGTGAAATCATGCTTGTTGCAGAAGGTTTCATTGAGGCCAGGCTTCTAGCTAGGAAGTTTATTACACTCTATACACTGTGTAAAGAGCTGCTGTCAAAGCAGGTAATTAAACATTGTTCCCCAGATCAGTTTGTCACAGAATATTTTAGACTAGACCAATGACGAGTTTGTCAGAATATATTGGCAGAGGTTTTTGAAAGCCATTTAATGTAGTTGTCTGAAATCTATCCCAAGGTGCCATGCTGTGTTCTCATGCCAACCTTCTTGCTAGTATGGGAACTCTTGAAATGTACAGATATGGGTGGTTGGAATGAAAAGCCCCTAATGACTTCAGCTTCCTTGTACCATTCAATTCAGTTCCTCAGTGCAAAGGCAGTACTAAGCCTTATAGCTTATGGAAGGCTACTAGGATGTCATTAATGCCATTGACAACAGAGTAGATCTGTGCTAATGTTTCCACGTCTCAGGAATATAAACATTCTTGGTTTGGAGATTTCTTGGCGTGCCTCTTATTTCTTGCTTTAAATCATGTATTCACTTGCAATGCTAAAGTAATGTCACCTGTCTGACAGGATCACTATGATTGGGGGTTGAGGGCTATCAAGTCTGTTCTGGTGGTGGCTGGTTCCCTGAAAAGAGGAGACCCTGGCCGGGCTGAAGATCAGGTCCTGATGAGGGCGCTGCGAGACTTTAACATCCCCAAGATTGTGACAGATGACTTACCTGTGTTCATGGGACTGATTGGAGACCTCTTCCCAGCATTGGATGTACCTAGGAAACGTGATCTGAACTTTGAAAAGGTGAAACTACTGCTGTTGGTTGAAGCAATTAACTATACTAGAGGGCAAAATATTGTTCCTTAGCAGAATGATTTGAACTTTGAATGCCTTTGAAAAAATGCCTCCATTTTTTTCTTACTTCAGTGGGGAAATCGTGGTATGGGGTACTCTGGATAAAGAGCTCTGATGAAAAAACTTCTGACCTCTTTGATGGATAGTTCGTGGCAGTAGTCTCTTCACCTATTGCAGAACATGGCTCCAGTACCTTGATGGCTATGAGACTCACAGACATGCTTATTTCCTAACTAGAACTGTACCCCCTTTCACATAATAGCAGATGTACTTGTTGAGTTTAACATATTTCATGTCTTCCCAGATTATCAAACAGTCCATTCTTGATCTCAAACTGCAGCCTGAAGAGAGTTTTGTGTTGAAGGTGGTACAGCTGGAAGAGTTGCTCCAAGTCCGGCACTCTGTGTTTGTGATTGGAAATGCAGGCAGTGGCAAGTCCCAGGTGGGAACTTTGCACCCAGCAGTTCCAGCTCCATAGCTAGAGACTACATTCCAAATGCTAACATTTTCATCATGAAATTTGTTTTGCTTAGAGATGTTTCCCCCAAATTTGCAGCCCATACTGATTGTCTCCGGAAGTATATTTGGCTGCAAAATGTATGCATTATCAGTAGAGTAGTTGAATAAGGGTTTGAACAGGTGGTTGACTCTAATCGGACAGTCTTTTTAGCAAAACAGATTGGAAGCAGCGCTTCTTCTAAAGTGGTTCCACTGTTCTTTCCATGAATTAATCAACACTTTCCTTACCCTCAAATTACCTATCAGGAGTTACTTTTCCACATACCAGTCCCATTGACCACATTTCTTAGATTATAGCTTTTGATGGCTTAGCATAGATGGGTAAGCTGACAGAATGGCTGATGTACAGGGATGGAGACTTGAGTGCTGCGACTCGCTCCCAAATCAGACTTAAATCCCGTCAATCAATGACTTGGACTTGACTTGGGACTGAGAGGCAGTGACTCAGGACTTGACTTGGGACTTGAAGCCATTTTCACGTCCGAGTCCCTATATGTGTGTGTATTCTTGTTTACTTTTTTTTCTGTTGTTTCTGTGTTCCATGTATGACCTCCTGGGAAATCTGGAAGCAAAGTGCCTGACCACCTTGCCTGGGTAATTGTGCTGCAGCCAGTGGCTCCCAACTACCTGTGGCGCTTTGATCACAGCCAATCAGCCATGGGGTGGGGGTGTTTACAACTCTCCACCTGACTGCCTTTTTTCTTTAAATTTGGCTCAGAGACTTGGGACTCAAGAGACTCGGATTTGATTTGAATTTGGACAAGAGACTTGATTATTGGCCATGGTTTCCTATTAGGGCTACAATCCTATACAGTGTATAGGCCACAAATTTTTTGCAAGAATTCTACAACTCACCTGGCTCATTTCCGCAGGTCCCAGAGAACCACGGCTCATAGTTTGGGAACCACTCAACTAGAAGGATGTACCAGTAGACTGCAATATTTATGTTACCTGAGGCAACATATGGGTAAAAACAGTTTCATTCCGGTCATTATCTTTTTTCCTGGCAGGTACTAAAATCCTTGAATAAAACTTACAAAAACATGAAAAGAAAGCCTGTAGCCATCGATCTTGACCCTAAAGCTGTAACCTGCGATGAATTATTTGGAATCATTAATCCAGCTACCAGGGAGTGGAAAGATGGTAGGAAACAATGCCACAGGTTTGAAGTACTGTACATTTGAATAAAAAGAGCAACGTTTGCCCTCCAATATTCTGTCCACAAACAGCAGTGATTTAAAAGCTCAGATAACAACAGAGCCCATATATATATAAAAGAAAGTAGCACAACAGTATGATCAAAATTCTATTCCATTATGAAGTGTCAACCAATAAATAATCAGTTTTTAGATTTCAATGTTGTGACTTTTTTGCAATACCAAAATTTTATCATACTTGAAATTTTGATTTTTGAAAAATTATTATTTAGATTTCTGAGGCTTAAAAGTACCCTTTGCATGTCTTTATTGCCGATTGCTTTTAATCTCTGCCTGCCAGAAAAGTAAAAAGCTGATTCCTAAATCCTTTTAACTTTAACATAAGACAGCTGGCAAGCAAAAAGGCACGGTACATGAGAGTTATTGGCCCCTGTTAGCTCAGATTTCTTCTAGTCATTCCAAGGAAGGAGGTGTGTGTTTTCTTAAGGTTAACTCCTACCCAGAAAGACTTTATGTTCCTCTAGATTGATCTCAGCCTGCCTCTCTCCCCATCTAGTGTTACCATTGTGTGAGACAGTCCCAGTAGTTCACACCTTAGCACAGTTGCAGACCTACCATTGTATTTTGTGGGGCAACCGCCCTGGGTGTGAAGCTGCAGGACCCAGTGGAAGCCTCTCTGAGGCTTCCGACAGGGTCAGAAACTGTGCTTCCGGTTTTCTGTTCCCTGACAGTTCATAGTGTCAGGGAACCTCAGAAAGGCTTCCCTGACGCGGCCTTGGTCAAATGAGGCTCCGTGAGCCTCAGGTGAGTGGGGGGTGGATTTGCGCATAGGGGGGCGGGCAGCAACAGCCCACAGGGGGTTGTGCCATCATGAACCTTTGCCTCAGGGTGTGGCGTTGGGGAGGTCTGCCATTGCCTTAGCATGATAAAATTCTAGCAGTTCTGTACAGAATGCCTCCTCTCTGCCATCAAGTGACTTTAGGTGATAGAGTACATGCTTTGCCTACAAAAATCCCATGTTCAGTCCCTGACATACCCAGTTAAAAGGTTCAGGTAGCAGAGCGTGAGACAGATTTCCACCAATGGCTATGAGCAGCTATTTCCACTTGGATTATTGGACTAGATGTGCCCCGGGCTTACAAAACTTCATATATCAACCATTTAGTTGAACTGAAGCAGACAATGAAATCCAATGTAACTCTTTTTTCTGGGTAGGCTTGTTTTCCACAATCATGCGTGATCTAGCAAATATAACTCATCGTGGCCCCAAATGGATTGTTCTGGATGGAGATATAGACCCAATGTGGATTGAGTCTTTGAATACTGTGATGGATGACAACAAGGTCAGTGCAGCAAGCCAGAGGTGTTCTTTCACTACAGTTGCCACCCACTTCTTCTCCTAGAGGAGGAAATTGCATCATGCTTGTTTCTCTCCCTCTTAGGTCCTCACCTTAGCAAGCAATGAGCGAATCCCGCTAAATCCTACCATGAGGCTTGTGTTTGAGATCAGTCACTTAAGAACAGCAACACCTGCCACGGTATCAAGAGCAGGAATCTTGTACATCAACCCTGCTGATCTTGGCTGGAATCCGTGAGTTCTAGAATTTGTTCTGTTGTCTGGAATATATCCCTTTAAGTATATATCTTTTACTACCTGGATGAGCAGTCTATTCCTGCACAGGAAGGGCTGTTGCCTTTCCTTCTGGTATGACAAGAGGTGCTTGAAAATGGTGCTATTTACCTTACTCAGAAGTAAGCCCACTGTGTTCAGTAGGACTTGGCCTGTAAACCTGTCTTACCAGAAACAAACACCTCTAGCTATGACTAGAGAGGGCAGGTGCACGCAGCCCTCCACAAGCGCCCTGGATCCTGCGGAGCTCAGTGCCGCAGATCCTCCTCCTGCCCGCCCCCTGGCACCCTCGCCCGCCCGCCGCTCCTGCTTGCCCCTCAGCACACCTTCTCCCCGCTCCCGCCAGCCTCCCCCCTCCCCGGAAAGCCTACCCCATGCCCCCGCCCACACCCCTGTCTCCAATTCCGCAGCCCAGGAGACTGCCAAGCCGCAAAACCTGGGCCACTGCTCGGCGCTGGGCTAGCACTGGCGAGAGCCCGGCGGTGATCCCCACAAACATGCCTTACAGCACATTTGCGACTGTGGCCGGCAGCATGGAGCCGTGCCACCAACCACAGGATTCAGCTCCCAGTCTGTAAATGTGTGACCTGGTGGGTGAATGGATGCAGGGCTGCTGTTGTTGTGCCTGTTCCTGACACTCAATCAAGGGAAACCCTTCTAATCAAAATGCAGATAGACAGGGATTGTTGCCTAAAGCAGTGCTGCTCAAAGTGTAATCCACAAATTGGCTGCTGGTCCACAATCCAGTGTGCAGTGTGTCTCCTATGGCTCCCTTTTTCCAGCTTCTCAGAGTCTCCTGAGGCTTACTGTGTGACTTGGACCTGCATCAAGCCTCATAAGAGGCTCTGAAAAGCTGGGAGGAAAGACCAGGTATGCTAGTATAAAAAATATGTAGTGCCAGTCCACTGCAAATCGGAAAAAGAATTGCTGGTCTGCAACAGCAGACTCTTTGAGAAGCACTGGCCTAAGGGGTTGATCAAAAGGCTTAATGGCAACAAGCTAAACTGAAGATGTTCATCTCACAATCAATACATAAATACAGTTCCACAATGCAGTTGTGACAGGGGGTGTCAGGAAGACAGCACATTGGAATGGGATTACATCATTGGAAGTGTTGTGTGCAAAATGCATATACAAGCAGGGGGTTATATAGTGACATTTAATCAATGGAAATCAATGGAATGCAGATGTTTTGATACTGAGTTGCAGGCAGGATGCAGAGATTACAAGCATGAGCTACTGAAAGGCTGCATTTAGTGGGGTGATGCAAAATGCAAATGCAAAACAGGTGTGCTGAAAGGTGACATTGGAAGGAGGAGGTTGCATAATGGGATTATCTTCTCATCCCAGGCTGTGTGACTTGAGATGGCAGAGTTCTTGGGCTTGACCAAGAAAGGAAAGCAGTTCCTATGTTCACATTGTTCATTTGGTCCGTAACACAATAGTCCATGATGCATGCAGGATAGTCACTGGTTGGCCTGAAGAGGCAGTATTGGCATGAGTGGTGCTGCCTGGTATCAAGGCATATACTGTCTGTGTCTACACATGTGGACTTAGTAGAAATGAAAGAAAAGAAAATAATTAAAGAAAAATCACTTTTGGGAATAGGCAATAGGAGATGCTCTTCCCTAACAGCTAAATTAAAAAATGGCTCTAAAACTGTGGAAGGGCTCTAAAAATGTTGTAGGGAACACAGCAGGCAGAGATAAGGAAGCTTGCTTAACAGATACACGTAACTGTCCCTCAAAAGAGTCCTGCACATGTTTCATGAAACAAGTACTAAATAAGTAAGTTTATATCATTATCTAGAGTGGTGAGCAGCTGGATTGAACGTCGGGAAGTGCAATCGGAAAAAGCCAATTTGATGATCCTGTTTGACAAGTACTTGCCTACGTGTTTGGATAAGCTAAAGTTTGGTTTCAAGAAGATAACTCCCGTACCAGAAGTGACAGTAGTGCAAACAATCCTGTATCTACTGGAGTGCCTCCTGACCCCAACCAACACTCCTCCTGACTCTTCCAAAGAGCTGTATGAGCTCTATTTTGTATTTGCTTGTTTTTGGGCATTCGGAGGCGCAATGTTCCAAGACCAGGTACGTTCAGACAGCTTAAATTATCCTTTAATTTATCTTATTTTATCTAGTCTTATCCTGTCAGCGTGTCATTGGAACACGCATTCTGGTTGCACAATGTGCTTTACAGACACATCAAAACACAATGCATCATACAGCTCAGCCTGGCTGCCACCACAAATGGTGAGCAGTGTCAGCCAGGCAACTGGCCACCCCAGGAGCCCTGGTGCCAGTAAGTTGGTACTGGGGGTAGGTGGTGAGCAGTGGGCAGGTAAAACAGATGGAGAGGGGGAGGAACAGGATGGGGACTGGGAAGGGTGTAGTTATCAGTGGCAGCAGTCCTGCCAATATCCTATCCTCCTTCCTGGCCTTGTTCCACCTACCTGGGTCCACTCAGACTTATGCCAGCAAAATTGCTGGTGTAGGTCCAAGTAGACCCTTTGGGGCAGCAAAGACTTGCCCCAGGGTAAGGGGACAAATGTTTCCTTACCTTGAGGAGGCCACTGGGACTCAAAACTCTCCTGCAAGATGAAGCATGCACCCCACTGGTATGGCTGCATCGGCCCTGGGGAAGTTACACTGGATTGGGCTGCTGCATTTTGAGGTGTCATGCATAATATCAGAGCACCTCCCAACTGTGCAGTAAGCAAGACTATGTACACAGAAAATGTTTCTATAGGCCATATTCTAATCTCTATCACATGCCTGATGCAAAAGATCCTTTCCACAATATTCCATCTGAGGGCCAAATTAAGTAAGAACATAAGAGCAGCCCCACTGGACCAGGCCATAGGCCCATCTAGTCCAGCTTCCTGTATCTCACAGCAGCCCACCAAATGCCCCAGGGAGCACACCAGATAACAAGAGACCTGCATCCTGGTGCCCTCCCTTGCATCTGACATAGCCCAATTCTAAAATCAGGAGGTTGCACATACACATCATGGCTTGTAACCCGTAATGGATTTTTCCTCCAGAAACTTGTCCAATCCCCTTTTAAAGGCATCCAGGCCAGATGCCGTTACCACATCCTGTGGCAAGGAGTTCCACAGACCAACTACATGCTGAGTAAACAAAATATTTTCTTTTGTCTGCCCTAACTCTCCCAACACTCAATTTTAGTGGATGTCCCCTGGTTCTTGTGTTATGTGAGAGTGTAAAGAGCATCTCTCTATCCACTTTATCCTTCCCATGGTCTTATACAAAGACATGTATTATGTTAAGCATATCATTGGCCCTTTCAGACTTGTTTTTTTGTTTCCTAACTAAGAGCCATGGGGGGGGGGGGAGCAGACACAGATATCAGGACTGAGAGTGTGGTATGTGGGGAGAAGGAATTAAATCCCCACAGTTTCTGCTTAGGAAAAAAAAACAACAATGAGTCATGTACAGCTTTGCCCCCAGGGGAGGAGCAATCTCTATCTGTGCAGTTTTTGTATTATTTCTTTGGATGTCTTCTAATATCCCCTGTGATCATTAATACTTTTAAGATCTGGTTTCTCTAAGTCAATATGGTATATGAATATGCCTTTTTTTTCCTCTCAGCTTGTGGATTATCGTGTGGAGTTCAGCAAATGGTGGGTGAATGAATTTAAAACCATCAAGTTTCCTTCTCAGGGGACTATTTTTGATTATTATATTGACCCCGAGACTAAGAAATTCATGCCTTGGACTGATAAAGTGCCACCATTTGAGTTGGACCCAGATGTCCCATTGCAGGTAATTGCCAGAAGTCTTTTTTCCTGTGTTCTTGCTTATCATTGTTTTCTCCACAGTACTGGATTCAACCCAGTACACAGGCCCCTTTGCTGTCTTTGCTCATATCTAAAGGTATTTACTATTGTTAATGTAACAAAATGTAACAGAAAACTGTAAAAATACATTATTGCCACAAGAATTTGGGGGAAGATCATTTATTAGTAGGGTCAATGGGGATGTGAGCCCCCCACTGGCAGCATGGTGTGCCTTGTCAATTGCCAAAAACCTGATGGTGTGCCATGACAATTTTGATGCCTTAACAGTGTGCCATGAGATGAAAAAGGTTGAAAATCGCTGCTCTAAGGTGTTGCAAATTCAGGCTCTCCACTTCGACATGACCTCTCTTGCAAGCTCAAGTCTTCCTGCACAACAGTTTAACAGCCCAATCCTAACCTGTGCTGAAACAGGCAGACTGGCTGGCCTGTGCTGTATCCAACACAGGGTTGGAGGTGGACCTGGAGACTTCTGTCACCTTACTCCGAGTAATGCCCCAGCCACCTCAATGGGGCTACTTGGATTTGCACCAGCTACACAGCAGCACAGATCCGAGCAGCCTGTTGTAGGGCTGGGCTGCTTGGGTATGGGGTTAGGATCCGGTCCCACCCCCCTCCCAGGCCCAGCCCACTGGCCGCCTGCCCTCCCCCACCCTCCCCAAACCTCATGTTGGTGGTTTGCCACCAGAACAAACTTACAGGTGTAAACTAATTATCCACAGATTTTTCACCCAGGTTTTATCTCGACTTGATGAGAAGGGCCTTTTAAATTAAAGGGGGAAAAGTCATTTAACAATAGCCTTTTAATTTAATGCTAGACAGGGCAGCCAGCTGACAATCCATCAATCATTCTCTCTCCAGGTACTTAGAACAGTTTCACTCCTAGGCAAGTGACTCCTCCCTTCCCCCCAGCATGTGAAAGAATGCTAAATGGCAGTGATTATAACCTTCATTCTTTCCCCTGCACTTCCACTCCTGGTGAAGGGAGGGATTAGCTGCCTAAGTGAAGCCTTTCTAAGTACCTGGAGAGAACCTGATTAAAAAGGTCAGCAAGGCTGTTTTTCAATCACTGAATAAAGGAACACTGCTTTTTAAGTAGATTTGCTTTACTGTGATTTTGGCCATCCACATGAGTCCTGGGAATGAAACTCTTGTGAATAATGAGACTCAACCTATACCTATGTCGGGGCTGAATCTGGCACCAGGAGGCTGACGTACATAGTTGCGCCGGCCTCCCCAACAACTGAGGTGGTGTGAATGTGGTGTGAATTTATGGCATGTTCGCAACTCCTGGAAGCCAGCACAAGGGACTTGTGCCGGCTAAAGTACAATTTAGGATTGCACTCTAAGCCCAGCAACCAGGCCACCTAGACAGTGGCATTTTTGACAGACACACACCCATTTTTGGCCTCCTTCCCTAGAAAGCTTGTCCTACCAGAGGCCTAAGCGTGGGTGCAGCCCAATCCTTGCCTTACCTTTTGTCCCTCAGGAAGGATGTACCTTCACTCAGCTAAGCCCATAAAACTCCTGGCTGCACACCCAAGATATGTCCCAGATATTATTATCCACCCAAGAATGTTTTTGCATTCTTTGTCCAAAGACATAACTTCTTGGGCTCTGGGAGCAGAACTGTGGACATTTTCTTCTCCCCAAAAGCATCCACGCTGTCCCTCTACTAGAGACTTCCAGTCTGTCCATTTTTGTTTTTCCCTTTTGAAGAGCCTCTTGTCTTAGTAGCACCCTCACCTCTGAAGGAGCTACTTTTCCTTGCCCACCAAAGAGCACATTTGTCAGAATGCCAGATGCAAGGGAGGGCACCAGGATGAGGTCTCTTGTTATCTGGTGTGCTCCCTGGGGCATTTGGTGGGCCGCTGTGAGATACAGGAAGCTGGACTAGATGGGCCTATGGCCTGATCCAGTGGGGCTGTTCTTATGTTCACATTTTTGGCTGCATTTTTCATTTTCCCCTGAGATTTGAAACCATGCAGCCTGGCAGGACAGTTGTGACGTCATTACATCACATTACATTACATTACATGACGTCGTCATGTCCCACCCTACCGTCAGTCTAAGGATAGGTCATTTTTCTTCTTCTCAGTCCCTCTAACCCTCATAAGAACTCCCAATCCATTCTGAAACCCCCGCCCATCACCCCAATTTTAAACATCCTGTTAATTTTCTGTTCCTCTCCCATTGGGTCTACTCTGACCGAGGAAACTCAGCCCAGCTGGCAGCCCAATTTTTCATCCCAGGGAAAGGACACCCACAGGGACCTGATCCAGATTAGGACTATGTGGGGAGCAAAGTGTTACTGCTCCCTTCCCTCAAGTCACAGTCCTGATCTTGACCAAGGGCCTCCCATGATTACTATTTGTTGTTTAAAAGCAAACACATTTACCCTAATCATGGGCTTAGCATAACATATGTTTGGCCTTCATTGTGATCTACAGGTTACAAATGGTAAAGAATTAGAGCCCAATCCTATCCAATTTTCCAGTGCCAGTGCTGCTGTGTCAATGGGGTATGTACTGCTTCCTGTGTTGGGGGTGCAGTCACAGAGGCCTCCTCAAGGTATGGGAACATTTGTTACCTTACCCTGGGGCTGCATTGCGGTTGCACGGATGCTGGGAAGTTGGATAGGATTGGGCCCTCACCCATTCCTTAAGCATCCTCTCTCAGTGCTGCATTTAATCTCCCTTGTTAAAAATGCATTTCTTATGTCTAATGTGAACTGGTGCAATTTGAATTTATATATTTTGTATTTTTGATGTTGATTAACAGATTTGGGAATGCTTGATTTGTATGATCTTCACAACTGTCCTGCAGAGGTGCTCTTCAAAGGAATATTCTTTGAATAAGTATTTTCTTGGAGCAGACCTTTAGTCTCTCTTTTTCTTAGAATCTGTTGCTTGGGGTTTATGTTGTTCAGAATTTTAAACCAGCTTGTTTCATGTGAGAGTTTGTATTGCAGGCCTCAATGGTCCACACAACAGAAACCATCCGGATTCGCTATTTCATGGATCTGCTTATGGAAAAGAAATGGCCTGTGATGCTAGTTGGGAATGCAGGCACTGGGAAGTCTGTGTTGATGGTGGATAAGCTGGATACCCTAAACATGGACGATTTCATAGTGCAATCTGTTCCCTTTAATTTCTACACAACCTCAGCAATGCTGCAGGGTAAGGGAATTGCATGAAGGAAGCCATTCTTTGTGCATCTTGGAGTCCTGGGACTTTATACACAATCAGTTCATAGTAAAGCAGATGTGCCCGTGCTCCAAGTTCATTGCATCCTGGGATCCAGAAGAAGGTTTTGAGACTATTTCAGATCCCCTGCACTCAACATGTTATGTATTTTTTATTGAGAAAATGTAATTCTCTCTCCAGTCAGCTGGGCCATTGTGATTCAGAAGGCTGTCTGAAATACGGGGGGGGGGGGGGCCATATCCATGGGTCCCATATCTGTGGATTTAGTTATCAGCGGATCGGGTTCACACCCCCACCATGTGCCCCCTCTGGAGATGAGGGGAGCTTCCTCAGGCTTTCCAATACCTTATAAGGCATTAAAAACATCACTTCTGGTTTCATAGAGAAACCAGAAGCTGCTTTTTTTAGCTATAAGGCTCAGTCTGAGCCCAGCAGAGGCCACAGACAGATGTCTGCGGTCACTGTTGGGTTCAGAGGCAAGGAAAGTGGTGCTCTCTTCAGCTCCAGAGGTTGGGGTGGCTTGTGTTCATCGGAATCCATAGTTTCAGATAACCACAGGGAATTCCGGAACCCCCACGGATACAGGGGCATGCCTGTAGAACTTTGTGCTTATCACAAGCACCTATAAGTTAGTATCCATAACATTATTGAAGTTAATGAACAATACAACTTGACTTTTCCCCTCCCCCATTTTGTTCACATCATGATGTGACTCTAATGCCTTCACTCCCTACCCTCACTTAGCCTAGATGTGTTGTGTGGAAAGGACTGTTGTCTTGAGGCAAAGTAAATGCTCATGGAGGGGGCAGGACTATGCTGCAATGTCCTGATTGTTCAGACAAACCTGTGTGCATGCAATAAACAGTCTAGGAAAGCACGTATAATGGAGGCAAGCCCTGTCACACTTATTACAGTCTGCCCCCCCCCCCACCACATTCACTCACTTCAGATGTGTTCTGTGAAAAGTGCTTTTAATGAATCTGGTTGTGGAAGTGAAACTGTCAATAGGCTTTTCCACACTTTACCTTGTTCCAGTTCATGCAGTCTTGCCTGTGTGCTGATGCATGCATTGTTTCAGTCTTTGAAAAAAGCAGCGGAGTCACACAGGGGCGGATCCACAGTTTGTGTTCTGGGGGGCCATGAGCACTAGCTTAACCCCAGAGCCCGGATCAGCCAAGCAGATAGACCTGGGCTCCTGCCTGTACTTGGAGCCCTGATCTATCTGCTAGGTAGACCAGGGCTCCCAGTTGAACCTGTGGCCTCCATGGCTGAGATTTGCTGTGAGGGTAGACCTGGGCTCCCAGTTTGAATGCTACATTGGATGCCCCACCCAAAGGGTGCTCCCTTTTCATCCGACTTTGCTCCCCATTCCAGAAGGTGCCCTTAAATTTACATACAAGTTAAAAGTGTTTGGGTTCATAGAGTTGGACATACCATTTATCATCATTATAATATGAAATTCGTAATGCTCAGAATGGCACATTTGCATAAGATATTTTTCAGGGACTATAATCAGTGCATCCAATCCTGCAAGCCAGTCAAAAAAACCACCTTTTTTTCTGGGGTTCAGCTCCCTATATTTCTAGTTTTGCATTTGACATCAACACAGATCTCTCCTCTGTGAATATGCCCAGAAAATGACCCTGCTCTCATATCATATTTAAATCAGACTCAAAACAAAGGTGCAGCTAATCAGTTACAAACACTTTCGAACAGGATCATTTAGTCAGATTTCTGCTTCTTCAACAGTCCCATACCACACTTAATGTGGAAAGTCTGCTTTGGAAACTTAATGTGGAAAGCCACATGTCTCCTATACCATTAACAGGAACATTCTACAACAGCAGCTGTTCTTTTTGCACCAAGGACCAGCAAATCTAATTAAGGGCCCCATCCTATCCAACTTTACAGCACCAGTAATGCTGTGATGCAGCCCCAAGATAAAGGAACACATGTTCCCATACCTTGAGGAGGCCTCAGTGACTGCTTCCCTGCTGTAGGATGCAGTGCATGCCTCATTAATACAGTTGCACCAGTGCTGGAAAATTGGATAGGATTGGGCCCCTGGTTCAAGGTAGGAAAGGCTGGAATTCTCTCATCATGTAAAAGAAACAGAGGAGCACTTCAAGAGCTGCCCTCCTTTCTCCTCTTCCCCCCCCTTGCAGGTAAATGTGGATAGCATTGCAGTCTAAGAGAACCCAATCCTTGGCATGTCTACCCTACCCTGCAGTTTCATCATGAAACATCCTTTATTTTCCCCCCATCCACCCCCTTTTTGGAGGATGCTTAACATCCAATGTGAGAGTGAACTGAAAAGAAATGTTTGCTCGTGCTTTCACTTTTTAGTTGATTCTACTATGTTTAAGTGTGTGTGTGTGTGTGTGTGTGTGTGTCGTAACAGCTCCAGCTGGCTAATTGCAGTTCTTGCCAGTGGGGGGGGGGGGTGTGGCAGACTGTTGTCTTTAGAGACACCCAACTCTATGCTTGTCTACTCAGAAGTAAGTCCCATTATAGTCTATGGGACTTGCTCCCAGGAAATTATGCACAGGACTGCAGCCTGAAACAGAAGGAGCTGAAAAGCACAATCGGCAGGCGGAGCGCAGAGAGGCACAGGAGGTGCACTCTGCCTGCCCTCCCAGAACAACCAGGTGCAGGTCTGCAGACAGGGCCTCTGAGAGGAATTTTATTGGGGGGTACAAAGTTTCCTTTGCAAAGTGGGGGTTGAAACAGAGTGGGGGAGGGTGGTGATGGGCAAGCAAAATAGGGGCAGGGAGGGGGAAGCGGGGTGAGAGGACGGTAGAGAAAACTGGAAAAGTCTTTGGAGCCCAGGTCTGCCTACCCAAGCGACATCAGTAGCATTCCAGCATCCCCAGTCATGCTAATCCCCAGCATTCCATATGTCCAACAAGTCTGAGAAGACAGGAAAATGTCAGATCCCAGGAAATTTCTGGGGGCCCTACTTTGGCTCCTGGGCCACCCCCCTTTTGACCCTGGGCCCAGGTACAAATTACCCCCTTTACCCCCCTCTCCTAGGCCCTGTCTGCCGAGGTGCAGTTGGTCGGCGTGTCTGCTCAGCCCTGCTGGGGCTGGAGCAGCAACAGCAGCAAGAGAGGGCCAGGCACGGCAGCCCCGTGGAGAGGGCAGTAGGGGAATGCAGGCGGCTCTCAGAAAAAGCTGCCCAGAAGCGCTGGGCTGCCCAAGAGAAAGGAAACCTGGATCCCCGTTTTCCCTCTGCCACTGCCCTTCCCCACTTGTGTGACAGCTTTGGGGGGACTGAGCATCTGTGGCCCCTGGCCTGGATCCGCCTATGGGTCACCATCATGTCTGCTGTCCTTTCCCAAACCCTGAACAAGGCCACTTTAAGGCACAGTGAAGTAGACCATCCATCCATCCCACGCAGTCTACACATCATGTTGTTGGTTTTGAATCGGTTCTTGTAGAGCTATCTGTGAAATGAATGGGAAACATTTTGCCTCAATGACGTCTGTTTCTCAGTGCTGTTCTACTTGTACAGCTATTCTGGAGAAGCCCCTAGAGAAGAAGTCTGGAAGGAATTTTGGTCCCCCTGGAACCAAGAAGCTAATTTACTTCATTGATGATATGAACATGCCAGAGGTAGATAAATATGGCACTGTGGCTCCTCATACGTTGATCCGGCAACACATGGACCATGGACATTGGTATGCATATAACTGATCTGCAATTACTGGTTCGCATGCATGTTTGAATTACACAGTTGGACATTGGTGATGGTGGATGGACCCTAGAGACTCTTCTGCATGGTGTCGCTGCACTCCAAGCAGAGCCATCACTAGGGTTTGAGCGTCACCCCCCTGATGGACCTCCTCCTGTACCAGGCCATACAGAATAAATTACAATATTTTACACACAGCTTAAATGCAGTGGCATCACTGGTGTTGGTGTAACCCCCATTAATTGAAGCTCAGCTCTGGCGCTAGGGCAAAATAGGATTTGGCCCATAGTCTCTGTGAAGAACAAATGCATGAGGGTTCACGGGGATCACACCACCCCATCAGTGATGCAGACAAACTAGCCCCACCTTCTGCACATTTGGGAAGCAAATGCTGGACACAGGTAGAGTTTCACCCTGGGATGAGATCTTGTTTTTGCTCCAAGATGGTAATTATAGGGAGACACTTTCCTTGTGCTGGACTTGTGTCCAGCATTTGTCTGTGCTCACAAACACTGAATGTGTGGAGAGCAGGGGTGCACTTCATTCCTGGGGACTGGGGCCAAGTCACACAGTCCCAAGGGCCCCTTGAATGTTTTCCTCCAT
Source organism: Tiliqua scincoides (assembly GCF_035046505.1). Classification (NCBI taxonomy): domain Eukaryota; kingdom Metazoa; phylum Chordata; class Lepidosauria; order Squamata; family Scincidae; genus Tiliqua; species Tiliqua scincoides. The sequence goes on from NC_089822.1 coordinate 152,258,311, forward strand.
AGAAAGCAAACATCTGAAGTGGGGTAATTTCTACAATAATTCTGTCTCAGAATCGTTCTGTCTTTTTGCTTCTACTTTTCCACTAGGTATGACAGAACCAAGCTGACATTAAAGGATATTCATAACTGCCAGTACGTTGCCTGTATGAACCCAACTTCTGGATCCTTCACCATTGACTCCAGACTCCAGGTAGGCATTGGAGCTGAGTGTTACTGAAGGAGGGAGGAGGGTCTGCCATTTCTCATTTCAGTCAAAACATCGCCCTCATTCCTGCAGTGTTTGCTTCTTTGAATTTGGATACCTCTTCCCCTGGTTGGAAGCAGAAGACACGAGTTTGCCTGGCCCTTTTTGGTTTGCTTTGAGATTTAAAATGATTTCCTTATGTTAAGAAGATGGTTCTGTCACCACAAAATGATCCTTGTAAATGGTTTCTCTTGTAGCGACACTTCTGTGTGTTCGCTGTGAGTTTCCCAGGACAAGATGCCCTTATGTCCATCTACAGCACCATCCTAGGTCAGCACTTGGCCCTCCGAAATGTCCCAATGGTGGTCCAGAAGATCCATTCACAGCTAGTTTCAGCAGCTCTGGGTAAGCATGACCAAAAATGGCTAAGTATACTCTAGAAGGAGTGTTACTTTTTCTCCTATCTGTATATTTATAATTTGCATGATGGTCAGATTCAGTAGTTTTTTTCCAGAAGAAACTTTTAGGAATACTGCATTTTCCCAGTACTCAAATATAATTTTGCTGAAGAAACTATAATCCTTTCCTCAGCTAACTGAGGGCCCAATCCTATCCAATTTTCCAGCCACAGTGCGGCTGTGCCAATGGGGTGTGCACTGCATTCTGTGGTGAGGAGGCAGTCACAGAGGCCTCCTCAAGGTATGGGAACATTTCTTCCCTTACGTTGGGGCTGCCCTGTGGCTGCACCAGTGCTGGAAGGTTGGGTAGGATTGCGCCCTGAGCCACAGTGATTTGGAGCACCCTCTGGAATGCGATTATGGCAGTTGTCACAGCCATGCTTGGAGGAGAGGAGAGGGGTTTTTTACCTCATGATTCCTTGGAAATCAAAAGCATAGCAATTCATTGGGCCTATGCTCCCACCATGTTTGTGGTGAAAACAGACTTTTCTGAGGCATATATACTCAGTGCAGAGAAAAAAACAACCTTTATAATGTAATATGAACATAAAATATACATAGTTCTCAAAACCATAAATTGTATAAGAAACAATATGGCAGCAACAAAAGCCCCACGTTTTGCCTTGTTAAATTTTGCCTCTAAATTGAAAATAGAGGATAGTTTGTAGCCACATTAATTAATTAAATACATTTCTGATTAATAAATTTGTTTTGACGTAGATAAAAATTAACTTCTGATTTCTTGCTACTTGTGAATGCAGAATTTAAAATCCATTTTCCCCCAAGCACCCTCTTTTGATTTATAAATGCTGTATTTCTCCATTCTACAGCCTTGCATCAGAAAATTACATCAACCTTTCTTCCAACGGCCATAAAATTTCATTATGTTTTCAATCTGCGAGACCTCTCCAACATTTTCCAGGTACAATGTTGATTTCTCTGTACTGGCACTCTCCGACTTATGTAGGGGTTTCATTCAAGACAATCTTACATAAGTCGATTTTTACATGAGAAGGAGTCCCTGTTCTAGTTCACACAGTCACAGAGCAAAGAGGGAAGTGAGAGACATAGAGAGACATATTGCAGCTGCGGATGCAGCTGCTGCCACGGCAAGTCCCAGACTTACGTAAGTGCAGCCAGCAAAAGCATCAGTGGCAGATGGGAGGGGTATGTGCCACCTCCCTACAGTCCTCTGTGGATAGAGCTCGCCTCCTACCTGCCCCGTCCTCCACACAGACTCTTAGACTAAGAAGGAAATGTGGAGCACTCTGGGAATGCCAAGGCTTACATACGTTGAGGACCTGCAACAGTTCATTTTAGCTTTACTTCAGTGTGAGTTTCTCTCCCTGTCCCTTTGAATGAGACAGAAATCCAGGCAAAATGCAGACCAGTTACTGGCTAGACTAGATTATTGGGGCTGTTATTTAGAATACACCTGCCGAGCACAACCAGTCTAGGAAACAGAAGCCAAGAGACAACATCCATTCCAACAAAATCCATACAGCTTCCTTTTTGAAGGAGAAGGTAATGGAGCTTGGTCTGAGAACTAACAGTCTAGGTTAGCCAAGCTGATATCAAACTGAAGTTGAAGTCATGCAGAAAGGTTTGAGAGAAATTGAAACTGCTCCTATGTAAGAATGAGTGTCACATGCTTGGCTCATATCCTGCCTCACCAACATCCTGTCGGACCAATCTTAGCATTGCTCCTATGTGCTAATTTGCTTAGAAAATTTAAAGAACAGCCCATAGGTAGTTATTGCCTCCTGTCCACTTCGCTGATTACAGAAAGAGAGTAACTCTTTAACCAAAGAGTTAAAGTACCCTCTTTAATCCATGAGGGTATTTTCTCCTGCCATGACTCCGTCTTCTTTTACCTCCACAGCTGCTTCCCCAGAGCTTCTGACTAACCCTGTTCATATTGTGTTTTCCCTTCCTGACTTCTTCTTCATGTTTTCTCCAGTTTTGAGAGCACTCCCTGCACTGCCACAGCCTCATCCTTCCTCCCATGATTCAGCATGACTATGCTTTTTATTGTCAGACTTCATAAATTCCTAATGACATCTCCTGAGGCATTCTGTTCTGGCAGAAGAAGTTGCCATCTGTTAACATCCGCGCAACTGCAATATGCACAAGGGCCCTGGGGAATAGCTGGCTTTCCTAAGCACGTATATATTCCATATTTTCCTCCTTTGATAGGTTTTTCAGTGAAGCAATTGTTTTCGTCTGGTCATTGCTCATTAGCAAAATGATTTTAGGCCTTCAATCTACAGCGATGGGTTTGAATACCTCAGTTGGGTTGTTAAAGCACTATGGGGGGACCAAATCGTTGGCAATTGGTATTGGGGATAATGCAGCACAAAATTCTAAGGGGAAGGTCCACTTGTGGTTCAGTTCTTGGTACTACAGAAAAGAGAGGCATATTTGTGGATCCCTTTGATAAAACATTGCTGAACCACTCATCTAGGATGTAGGCGGTGGCATTTCTCCTTACAGTGTGTATTTGGTGGACAGCAAAATTGGCATAACACAAAGAACTGGATGGTCTGCCCTAAAATGCAGGCATTCTAAGGATGAATGTGCAGGACCAGCATGGAGCTACATCACACAATCACCCCTGGCCCCAATTGTGTAGTAAGTGTTCACAAATGGTAAGGTTTCTGCATTGAGCACTGCCAAACAAGACCTATTTCCAATGGCATTCATGTGGAAGCTGCAGATGAACGTTTGAACTAACCCTTAGGAACCAGATAATAGAGGAGCAAATTGCTATGGGTCAATTCTGATGTGTTCATGTGCAGTCTGTGAATGGGGCAGGGAGAAATTCATATATGTGCATGCACGTTCATGCATACTCAGGCACACAGAGACTATTCTTCCCTCTCCTCCCATACTTCCATGGTGCCAGCAAAGACAGCTCCATCAACATCAGCACAAAATCAAAGGGTAGTAAAACTGTTACTAAAGCAACCATGATTCATGATCTGTCATGTGCACAACCTGCCAACATGATTAGATGGAGAACTCATTCAGGAGATATGTCAGCAGTAGCAATGGCCGCAAGCGGCAGACTGCAAGATGCCTTCTCACGTCCCTAGATAAGCTTTTGATTCCCATATATTGGTTTTATCCTGATATAGCACATATAGGTCTGTGTTGATTTTTACTCAATTGTGAGGACAGGTCCAACTCCCAACTTCTCCATATTTAGCTGAGTTTATGAATGAATAAACACCTGTGGACAAAACTTTGACTTGGATCATGAATGTTGGACCATCTTCTTCTGGATGTGTTCAGAAGAAGATACAGCAAGGACAATGCAGATAAGCAAAATGAGTCTTGACACTTGGCAGTCAATTCTATATGCAGTCAATTCTTTTGAAATGTAATGGGTGGGCTCCACTTTTCCATGCCACAAAAGGCATGGCTCTCTACAAGTTAATGCTGATGCTCCTGTCTTTGACAGGGACTGCTGTTCTCCACACACGAATGCCTCAAAGTGCCGGTAGACCTGGTTCGACTGTGGCTGCACGAAGCGGAGAGAGTTTATTGTGACAAACTTGTGGAGGAAAAAGATCAAGAAAGCTTTGGCCGGGTCATGATGGCTTCTTGCAAAAAGTTCTTTGAAGTGAGTTTCTCTCTTTTTCCATTCAAGGGTGGACTTGCACTCTGCTGGGATATCTCTGGGCTTTTCTATATTAGTAACAGAAGAGGGCTAATTACCCATGGGCAGGAGGAAACTTACAAAAATTCACAGGCATCTCATTACACTAGACCATTACACTAGACCCCGCCCCTGGGGCCACTTGCGGCCCTCGAAGCCTCTCAATGCGGCCTTCAGGGAGCTCCCAGTCTCCAATGAGCCTCTGGCCCTCCAGTGATTTGTTGGAGCCCACACTGGCCCGATGCAACTGCTCTCATTGTGAGGGCGACTGTTTGACCTCTCGATGAGCTGTGGGATGAGGGCTCCCTCCACTGCTTGCTGTTTCACATCTGTGATGCAGTAGCGGCAGCAAAGGAAAGGCCAGCCTTGCTTTGTGCAAGGCCTTTTATAGGCCTTGAGCTATTGCAAGACCTTCATTCATTAATATGTTCATCTTTAATATATTCATTTATGTAAACGTATGTAAATTTATTCAAATTTGAAATGTAAATTAATTCTTTTTTTTCCCCTGGCCCCCCCCCCCTGACACAGTTAGAGAGACAATGTGGCCCTCCTGCAAAAACTTTGGACACCCCTGCACTAGAAATCCCTACAATGGAATGAGTTACCATTATTTCTAAAGCCTTATGATTGGGTAGATCAAAGAACCTGGTTCTCATCTGCTAAACTCCTACCAAACTCCTGAAACACATCTAACCCCCAAATTTGCCACAGTTAAAATGAAGGTGAGAGATAATTTATGAACATATGTTTTTGCTTTCTGCAGGAATTTGGTGACAATGTTGTCTTTGCAAAACCCAATATTTATTGCCACTTTGCTCAGGGCATTGGAGACCCAAAATATCTACCTGTTCCTAACTGGCAGGTTTTGAATAAGTTGCTTGCGGAAGCCCTGGATAGCTACAATGAGGTCAATGCCGTGATGAATTTGGTAAGTGACACGGGAATTGATGGCTGGACTGAGGATGCTCCTGGTTCTTCCAAGCGTGGTCTCAGTTCTTTTCACTTCTTTACTGACCATATACCTGTGACTGTGCCCTTCTTTTAAAAGTATGTCTTAATGCCTTAGAGCACAATCCTGAGCTCAGTACTCTGGCTTTCCGCCAGAGCGCACTGTTGCAAACATGCCATATGGCACGTCTGCGAGGCTTACCGCTGGGCTAGCGCCCGTGCTAGCCCAGCACTGGGCTAGCGCTGGGCAGATGCCCATCCTCCGCTGCTTGGTGGTCTCATGGACCGCCAAGCCATGGCATGGTAAGTGGGGAGGGGGGCGGGGAGGAGGCATTCTGGGGAGGGGGGAGGCAGGCGGAGAGAGGTCGGGGAGGAGGTGTGACAGGGAGGTGGGAGATGGAGAAAGGACAGGCGGGAAGCGTGCCGGGGGGAGGGAGGGAGGTGGGTCCCATGGAACTCTGCTCCACCGTATCCAAGACGTTTGTGTGAGGTTCGGCACCCTTTACCTTACCTTTTGGTTGGCTGTAAAGTGAGTAGCCGCATTGCAGGGCTGCTTCCTTTACCTGGGAAGAAGGGAACGAAAGTCCCTTTCTCCTGAGGCACCGCCCGTGGCAGGCTGAGGCATGCTGGATGCAGCAGGAGCCGTTCTCGGCGCCGCTGCAGCCACACGCCCTGGGCAGCTCAGAATTGGGCTGTTACTTTCTACAAATTCTTTGTCTCTTGTCCTTCCCATGCAGTACATTTATCCCACATTTATCCTACTGTTGGTAGACTCTGTTCTCTGAAGTAAGACTTTTTTTGTGCATGAAATGCTGCTAACTATGTGCACCAATAGTTGTGCTATCCCAACAGATGTGGCTAACTTTTGAGCATGGAGGGGAAGTTGCTGTGCAAAGTTTTAATAGGTGAAATGGAAAGAGAATCAGGAGTCCTTGATAACATCAGAATGTCCAGAGTTTTGCAAAAGTGCCAATAGGCAAAGAGTAGAAAGGAAAGTATCCAGGTGGAGTTAGTGAATAGGTAAATGTGTGCATAATTAGGTTAAAAATATTAAAAGGTGAGTGTGTGCATAATTTAAAAAAATTAAAGCTCCTAAAGCTACAGAGAGGGCAGGGTAGCACAATGGCCAAGATAAAGGGAACTGTGAAACATTTTGTTCAAAACAACTACAGGAGCATCATGTAAAGGTCAGTGCCTGTTTTTGTGAAGTAACTACATAATGGTGATAAAAACTAGAGCACAAAATCAGGGTAGAACATAGGTGGGCCAAACAAGATTCTTTACTAATAAATTCAAGCTAAAAATTAGTTAGTACTGTATGGCTACATCTGTTTTCATTAATAGTCCAATCCTATTGGGCTCCCCTGCTGGACAAATGCGCATTCTGCCATTGCTGGCTGCTGAAAATCAGCCATAAAGCATGTTCTGGCAGTGCGCAAAGTAGTAGCCTTCCCATGCATGTTTGCCGGATCTCTGGCCACCTGTTGGAGAAGATAAGCCAGGTGGGAGATGTGGGAGGGCAGAATGGGGGTGGAGAGGGGAGGAACGAGGTTGGGAGGCTGCAGGAGGGGGTGGATCCGGCAGCAGTGGAACACACTGGAATCTTTCCCATTTAGCAGAAGCCTCCTCACCTCCTTTCCCTTCTCAGACTTGTGGCAGTAAAATCACTGGCCCAGGTCCAAAGGGACCCATTGTGGAGCAGGAGGGTTAAGTGGGGGTAAGGGGATTAAAATCCCCTTTCCCTTCCAAAGTCTCCCAAGCCCCCCCCCCCCCCCACTGGATACAGCACATGCCTTTTGGGCACAGCTGCACCAGCAAGGGAAGGGATAGGATTCAGCTGTAAATCTTACAAGAACTTTCAGTCAAAGAGCTCTTGGTCATAAGTTCTTCTAAGATTTATTGTGGTTTACGCTATTAACAAGCCTTCTTTGCCTGTCGCAGGTGCTGTTTGAGGATGCTGTGGCTCACGTCTGCAGGATCAATCGGATCTTAGAGTCTCCCAGGGGGAACGCTTTACTCGTTGGGGTAGGAGGCAGTGGCAAACAGAGCTTGTCTCGACTGGCAGCCTATATCAGCTCCTTGGATGTATTTCAGATCACACTGAAGAAAGGCTATGGAATTCCAGATCTCAAGGTGTGAAGATTTCTTTAGAAATATCCCAGCAAATGGCTGGAACACAGAAAGAAATCAAAAACCAATGCTAAATGCCTATACACTGCTGCCCTGCATCACGTCATGCAATATACCAAAAGACAACCCTCTCAGTTCCATCCCTGGGATTCTTATGCAATTCTGAAAAAGTAATTTTAAAGGTTTTATTGAATTGAATTTTGCCCATTGGAAGCAATAGGAAATGATTAAAGACCAAATCAAAATTGAAACAAGACAACCATCCAAATTGGACATAAACTGAAGCAAATTTTTGAAACAAGCCAATGAAACTAAGCAGACTACCAAACAAAATTTAAATTTAAACAAAACAAAATTTTAAAAAATTTAATTTACTTATTTGCAAATCTTAGTTGTGAAGGTTGGCAGCAGGAATGATTCCCCAAAGCTCTTTTAGTGGTACAGTATTGAAAACTATATTCTGACCCTGAGCAGCAAACAGAGGGAGTCTCCTGGGGGTTGTGCATGACCGCTTGGGAAGTGCAAGAGTGGCCCCTACTGGTCACTAGGGGAACACACTGATTTGTGTGTCTCACCTTCAGTTTTGTTGGCAGACATCATCATTTGGGAAGACATTTGTACTTGTAGCTACAAAGTTGCTATCTTCGGCTTAAAGACACAAGTGCAACTTTGAAAATGGCATGTATTCCTGAAAGTCCTAATTCCTTCCTCTTGGGCGGCTCTTTCTTCTTTCACAATATGAAGTTTGCCTCTTTCCTCTATTAATTCAAGATATGTTTAAAGAATGAATTGGCATCCGCAATGCTCCAAAGAAAAACTTAATGTGTGAGAAGCTGACAAGTATCTGTTCTGTTGTTTAGGCTGACCTGGCTTCCCAGTATATCAAAGCAGCTGTGAAGAACACCCCCACTGTGTTTCTCATGACCGACTCCCAAGTTGCTGAAGAGCAGTTTTTGGTATTAATCAATGACCTTTTGGCATCTGGTGAGATCCCAGGGCTGTTCCAGGATGATGAAGTGGAAAATATTATTGGCTCTATGAGACCTCAGGTGAAATCCCTTGGCGTTCAAGATACTCGGGAAAACTGCTGGAAGTACTTCATTGAAAAAGTCCGGAGGCAACTGAAGGTATGGTGTTGAGTTTTCTATCCCATTTCTGCAGCTTGTCTGGAGCTGGTGGTGTGGAGATGGTTCTCCAAACATCTTTGCAAACAGAACACGTTACATGGTGGCTGTATACACTGTGACTGTCCTGTTGGTAGTGAAAAGGCTCAGTCTTCCTTTGAAGACTGTCTGGAAACTGTGACTAGTTCAAAAGGCCGCTGGAAGCAGTAATGGGGAACACGTCTTACTGGTGCATGAAGAGCTGCCGTGGCTCCTGGTACTTTCCTGGTCACGGTTCAAAGTGCTTGCAGTTGGCTTTGCTAGCCTAAGTACTTAGGCTTTGAAGCCTGAGTAGGACTGGGGCACCTGAAGTAACCTTACTTCCTCATCAACCCACCAATGCACTATGGTCATCTATAGAGGCCCTCCTCCAGGTGTGCCCACCACCTGAAGAAAAGAGTGACTTCTTAGTTGTGGCACCTCTGTTATAGAATTTGCTCCATAGAGGGTCTTCTTATGCTGTTGTTCTTTCAGCACCAGGCAAAAGCCCCAATCCTATCCCCTGCCAGCCATACTATTGCAGCCACACCAAAAAGGCACAGGTTGCATCCAGCGGGGGCAGGACACCCTGATGGAGAATGAGAGGAAAGGATAAAACATTTATACTTACCTCCTGCTAAGCCCTGGGGCAGTCTATGGGTCTACTCAAATATATGCCACCACTTTTGGTGACATATATCCATGGAGAGGAAAGGGCAGAGAGGATTGTAAGAGAGGGGATAGGATTCAGAGTGCACCATTGCTGCCAAATCCACCCTCTCCCACCTCTTCCCCACCCTGGTTCTTCCCTCCTCCCTGCCCAGTTTCACCCCAGTTTCACTTACTGGGTCTGGTGAGCTGCAGTGATGCCACCTCTTACAGCAGCACTCGCAGATTGGCTGCTGATGGATTCAATCACTGCTCTAGGCAGGTGTTGATCACACTGCTTGGACTTACTTTGCCTCTGTAGTGTTTTTAGTTTGCATTGTCTTGGCTGTGAGCAACCTGCATCAAACATTTGTTCAGAAAAGCAGCTGATAAATTTTAAATATATTTTAAAATAAATAAATAATGCTTGAGGTTACATTTTTCAGGAGTGCCTGTTCCTAAGTTCTTCCATTTGACAAGCAGAGCAAGGCTTTTCATATAGACCATCCCAGGTTCAATCCAAGGCATCTCCAGACAGGACTGGGGAGGACCCATCTGGAAACCCAGACTGCCACTGCCATTCAGTGTAGACAAGTCTATGTTAGGTGGGCAGCAGTCTAAATCACTACCAGGTCTATATTCCTATATACAGTTAGTGTTTGAACCAAAAACCTGAACCAGAACTGAATCCAATTTTATGGGAGGAGCTATAGCTCAGTGGTAAAGCATCTGTTTTGCATACTGGAGGTCCCAGTTTCAATCCCCAGCATCTCCAGGAAGGGCTGGAGGTCTGAAACCGTGAAGAACCACAACCAATCTGTGTGGACAAACCTGAGATAGATGGATCAATGGCGTTGCTCAGTATAAACGACTTCATCTGTTCCTTCTGCTCTTTGTGGCTTGAGGGACTCTGAGTTTGTCTGTCCTTGACAGGCAAAAACTGTCTTGTAAAAGGTGATGTTGAGGACGATGGCATAGAAAGGGGCAGTGCCATCCCTAGACTCGCTGAAATCTCAACACCACTAGGAGACCATGACACACCAACAGCAGAAGTTGACCCACAAACAGGATTGCATCCCTTTAAAATTTGTAACAAAAAGAGGGTGGATAGGATAGCATTCTGTCTTGCACAGTTGTTAAAGAAGGAATTCTAGTCATTTTCATACTAAGCAGTATTTGAATATGGATCACAGTCTGCCTCGTATCCTGATCCTCTTTTTCGAAGCACTCCCACCCAAAAATTTGGTTTGCTCTGTGAGCGATGCTTTTCTGCCTGCAGGTGATCCTGTGCTTCTCTCCTGTGGGGTCTACCTTACGTGTGCGGGCAAGAAAGTTTCCTGCTGTCGTGAACTGCACTGCTATAGACTGGTTTCATGAATGGCCTGAAGATGCCCTGGTGTCTGTAAGTGCAAGGTTCCTAGAGGAAACTGAGGGAATTGAGGTGAGTTGGAACCTACAGCAGTATCATTTGTAGCAATACCAATGCAGTGGGCTGAATCAAATCACTAGACGAAGGATATCAACTAGCATCACTTGGTACTGAATACAGCAACTCTGCCAAAGTTCTGATACTCTGGGAAGTGTTCCAGGACTGATGTACTGTAGTAATATTTATCTCCTCACTGCACCTCAACACAAGCCCAACCACACATACAGAAATTCATGTGGTAACTGGCATTTTCCACAGAATAAGCACATGTTAGGAAGGGGGTAGGCTTTATCATTCCCTGCTGGAATTATGTCATCCTGCTTTCTGATTGGATGAATTCTGGAAGTTTGATCCATACCTTTTCACATTCTTGAGTTTCAGAAGGAAGTGAGACGCTAATGAAAAGTCAGTGACAAAGACTCTTCGAAAAGCTTATCTAGCAAGAGTACGGGGGGGAGGAGTTCCCCCTCCATGAGACACACCAAGAATTCCTTCAAGATCAAGCAAAAGCTTTCAGAAAGAGTTAGAGCACACATGAAATAGCTATTTCATGACAGGCCCTATGGGAAAATATTTCTGGATTGGGAGGGGTAAGAAGCCCTACCTCTTATAGGGCTGACGTGCCTGAAAAGCCCCTTCCCTCTCCTGGCTCTATTTTTCCCATTCCTGTTCCCCTGTGCCTGGCCTTTTAACACCAGGAAGTTCTTCAATGAGTGGGTACTCTGCAGAACGGCGGAAAGACTGCCATGCCAGCGACCTGCACTGGGGACTGTGCACTGGGGGAACTTGCAGTCCACCAGCACAATGAGTGGATAGGATTGGACCATCAGTGACACAGGCAGTTTCGCTCTTAGTGCTGATGAGAAGTCAACTAGTTCTGACCAGTAGTTTCAAGTGTGCTATATGACTATGGTCAGTTTGCCAGTTCAGCTATACCCAGTCAAAAACCAAATAAAATGGTTTTACAACGTCACTGTTTTAGTTTTAGCTTTTTTCAGTCAAGGCAGATAAGGGTAGTGATCTCCCAAAGGGCAGGGTAACATCTTCTGGTCAAGTGTGAAATGTTGTCTTGCTTGCTTAATTTTTACAGGAACACCACTTAAGTATCAGGCAGGGAATTGCATCAAGTTAGATAAAGAATGCACATTTATTTGATGAAGATCTGTATTTGAAAATACAGCACAGGAAATAGTGACTCTGAGTTGGTGGCATGACTTCTGCCAAGAGGATAGGAAGCCTTTGAAGTAGATCTAGTCAAGAAATAGGAGATGCCCTGAGTTCAAGGGACATTCCCTTCCCTATGGATGGGAAAATAATATTTTGAAATGTATTCAGTATTTCTTCCTCACTTTTCCACAATAAAGATGAAGTTTAAGGCAGTTTGCTTGAGATTTCCAGTCTCCTGCAGGATTTTGGATAACAGCAAAATGGTGTTTGGTAAAAATAATTGTACATCTGCTGAATACTGTTGCCACTGACACAGCCCAATCCTATCCGCACTTTCCTGGGAGTAAGCCCCATTGACTCTAATTGGACTTACTTCTGAGTAGACATGTAGAGGCCTGTAAATCTCTTCCATTTCACAGTCCAGGTGTTTTGCCCAATATCTGTTTGAAAAAGTAAAGGGAATCTGTAAGAAGCCCAGCTTTGAAGGTCTACCTGGAGAGCTTTGACTGCAAGGACAGAAATCACTGCCTCTTAGTGATGGCAGTTTGACATGTGTGCAAATGAAAAGCAGCTGTGCACATCTGACACCCTCTGAGTCCCATTTGGCTTGTTGAGACAGATTAACATCAGTGTCCCCTTGGGACTAGTTAACATGTATATTCACCAGCAGAGCCTTTATCTCTTTGCTTCCGCCGCTGGACTCTAGAGAGCCAAGCACATGTGCTCCCCCCACTGAGCACATTAAACATTAATTGACTCTGTATGCATCCCAGCAACACTTGGGATGCATATTTAAACAAAGGAAATGGGGGCATGAAGTAACCTCAGAATCTTTGAATAGCATTCATTTTCCTACGACAACATTTTCACTGTTGAATTGGCTGTTAAATACGCACTCTGAGGAAACAACAACCGGGTTCCCTGATTTTTGATCTTGCATGCCCCAGTCACTGCAGCAGTTAAGCTAGTGTGCTGCATGGGAATGGAAACAAACAGGTCTTCAATCTTCAAAGCAGTCAGATTTACACAAATGTAGAATTTGACTTAAATATTTGATTTGCTTGTTTTATGAACTCTCAACTAATTCCAGGTAGGGCGCAATCCAAAGTGCACCTTATGCCGGCCGAAGTCCCTTGGGCCAGCATAAGAGGGCCACAAACATGCTGTAAAGCACGTTTGCACCTCCTTGCGGGGAAGATGCGCCGACACGCGGAGGCTGACATAAGCCTCTGCGCCGGCTTCCTCACAGCCACTTGTGTTGGCGCGCCCGTGCCAACACAAGCGGCAAAGGTAGGTGTGGGGAGGAGGAGGGAGAGGGGCGTTCCTGGGCAGGGGGAGGGCGGGTGATGGGCTGCCCCGGGGGCAGGCGTGCAGGGAGCCAGAGGCAGGACTGGGATCTGGCAGTTATGCCAGATCCCAACCCCCTGTCCCTGCAGAGAACAGAGCAGCTTCAAGCTGCTCCACTCTCCTCGGACTTGCTGTACCTCCAGAGGTGGCGCAGGTCTGAGGAGACCCATTGGGGCCAGCAGCCCTTACCCAGGGTAAGGGGAAGAGTTTCCCCTTGCCTCTGGCTGAGCCACTGCTGGCCACAAACCTGCCTTGGATGCAGTGCAAGCCTCCTGGCTTGCCTGCTCCAGCGCAAGTTTGGATTGTGCTCCAAGTTGAATAATTCATCCACACAATTAGTTTTATTTGCTTTTCACATTTTTATACTGCCCTTCCATGAAGGAACTCAGGATGATGTACATAGTCCCTCCCTTTTTGCTATCATAACAACCCTGTGAGGTACGTGAGGCCGAGAGATAGAGACTGGCCCAAGGTCACCCAGGAAGCTTCATAGCTGAGCAGGGATTTGAACCTGGCTCTTTCTGGTCTAAGTCCAACTCCAGAACCCCTACACCATCCTGGCTCTCTTCGGCAATGCAGTCTTTCTGCAGCAGTGAAATTTAAAAAAAAAAATGGATTTGGCCTCTCATAATTCATTTATCATATTTCATTTTTTTACATTTTAACATATCCATAATGGGGGTGCATCTGGCAGTCGATGGTGGCCACGTGGAAATCGCAATGTAGTTGTCATTGCCCATGCATGTGTGAACTTGGTCATAGGTGGTCACACTGTCATCACTACATATTAAGAAAAATCAGATTCAAAATACAAAGACATTTTAGGAAAACTTTAACCAATTTACAATTTTTCACTTGTGTTTTCCTTTTTACGTATGCACAAGAGTGATATATGATAAAAATTATGTCTAAGTAAGTATAAAAGAGTTATTTCAATAAGTATAAAATAAAAATTCTAAGTAATAAGAAAGCATTGTGTCATAGTTCAACTGGCAGTATTTTTATCTTTCTTGGTGGTACATAAAATGTGTCTTACAATCGATGGTGTCATAGATTCAGTGAAATACAGTAGCAGATATACATTTCAAAAATGGTTGGAAAAGAAATTGACTGAAACCCTATGTGCACTTGCCTCAGACTAATATCCACTGAACCTGGTGGGACTTTTCTGAGTAAACATGCATAAAACTGTGCAGTCAGTAAAATAAATTGATTCAAAAGAAACTCTTTTTCCCCCCTGCTGCTGTTTTTGCAGTCCCCAGCTGCATCCAATAACCAAGTCTGACCCTCTCAAGTTGCAAATATTGGCTTTGATTTTCAGAACTGATTGTGCTGAAGTTACTTGTGTGGAAATAAAAACATTCAACGAACCGTCTTCTTTCCACAGATGTGTGAAACCCATATGCTTCTGCACCCATATGTGTGAAACCGATATACTTCTGATCATAGTCAATGAATTAAGAAATAATTGAATCAGGAAAAGCTTTACCTGTTTTGTAAACTGCTTTTAGGTGACTTGTTTTAAAAAAAACAATTTATTTAGAAATAAACATTTTTGCCCTATTCTAATTTCAGGGGATTAGTAATTCAGCCAGCAGTGGACCTCCCCAGCCCTGCGCTCGGGGCTAAGGTCTGCGATGGGGTCCCCCACAGGCTGTTGCCACCCTCCTCACTGAAAAAGCCCCCCCCCGAGGCTCACGGAGCCTCACACAACCTCCAACTACGTCAGAAAAATCTCTGTGTGATTCCCTGACGCTTTAAACTGTGCTTCCAGGAAACTGGAAGCACTGTTTCTGCCCCTGTTGGGAGCCTCAGAGAGGCTTCCACGGGGTCCTAGTGGCCGGCTTTTGCCCCATCTCGTCTATGGAAGGTCCGCTGCTGAATTCAGCTAACCAAGTTAAGACATCAGTAGATACAACACGAAGCCACAAAACAAAATGAGAAAATTGCAACCAGCATCGCAAATTAAAAATCAATAGTTTTCACAGTCCTAATAGCTGCTAAGGAGGGGAACCTCCCTTGGAACATATGCAGAGAGATCACCTAAAATAACTAAGGAGGATACTAGGGAAAAGAATGATGTTTGTACTGGGGAAAAGAATGATGAATAATTGGGGTGGTAGTCGAGAGAATATGCACACACAGAATAGCCTGAACATAAAAATAATAAAAACAAATGCCTAGGTCAATTAGACTTGCTTGTTAATTGTATTTGATTGAAAAGTCATTGCATCTCTGATAATCATCCATTGTCTTCTATGAGCCTAACTGAGACTTCATGATCTGTCTTGCAGCCTGAAGTTAAGATCTCCATCAGTCTGTTTATGTCCTACGTCCACAAAACCGCCAATGAAATGTCCAAGGTTTACCTGGCCACTGAGAGGCGCTATAATTATACAACCCCAAAGACCTTCCTTGAACAGATCAAACTTTATCAAAACTTGCTTGCTAAGAAAAGAATGGAGCTCATTGCCAAAATTGAGAGATTGGAGAATGGTTTAATGAAACTCCAGAGTACAGCTTCCCAGGTACGTAAATGAAAGGACATCCTTTGTGTTAAACTGGAGTCCTGGGCTCATGGCTTGAGGCCTGTAGTTGGTGGCCCACCCAGAATGACCATCTGTGCCTTGTTTTAGAGACTGTGCCAGTCTTTAGAGGCTGGTTATTTTAAACAAATGAGGGCCAGCTATCAAGTGTATTACATGCTTGTGAAGAATGGGCTCCCCTTGCTCCCTTCTTTGTCCCCATTGATCTCCCCTAAGGAAAGCCTCAGCATAAGGTTCCCTCAGAAGGAGGCTTCCTTGCTTTGAAATCAGTGCCATTGTAGAAAGATTGCATGACCAAGCAGACCAGTCATTGTCTGAATTCCTTGTCGGCTTTGTCTGGGTCCAGCAAGAACAAAAGCGCATAGCCTATTCGCTCTGCTGGGATTGGCATTGCACCAGTCGATTGGGCATCCAACCCCAATGGGTTTGACTGAGTCGAAGGGCAGGTAGGGATGCCCAGATGGTCGTAAATGATCCAATCAGGCAAAGCAGTGACATTATCAATTTTAAGTTTCTTAAAATCAAGCACAGGGATGCTTGGATGCCTTCTGGCTTGGCTCCCTCAGAGATTGCACCTATGCGTGGCCAAGCTCTCACCTGCCCCCTGGAGACCAGAGGTACTGGTCTCTTCAATCTGGCTTTGAAGTAAATAGCAGAGAGGGACCTGAGTGACATAGACATATGATTAGGTATTATTTTTGCTTCTAAGTTGACTTATAATTGCCTTTTTGATTATTTGTTATCGGGGTGTTTTTGTTTAGTTGGTTGGCTGGTTGGTTTATTTTTTGTTTTGGTTAAGATCTATACCTGTCAGCACCTGAGCCATTTCTGAAGCCTATTACTTTTACTCTTTCTTCCTTGTGCTATCCAATCCACACATACTCCACATATTTAATGAACTCTTCTTATGTTTCAAGTTGTTGTCTGCCTGTGATTGTTTGAATTTAGGCCCCTACCCTAGTCCTCCTAGACCATGGAGCAATCTGGGGAAAGAAAGGAAAAACTGGCATCAGGTTCCCTCTAATCACCATAATGATATTCAGGGGGCCACCTGTCCACAGATCCCATATTCACCATTTCATTTATCTGCGGATTGGGTCCATGGCCCGATCCCCTCTGGAGGTTCTTCTGAGCCCGGCAGAGGCTGCATGCTTCTGCATGCAGCCCCTGGTGGACTCAGAATGACGATTAGAGTAAAATCAATGCTGCGTTCCCCTTTCCTCCGGGGGGGGGGTGTTTCTTCATATCTGCAGATTCAGCTATCCATGGGGGGGGGTTCCAGAACAGAACCCCCATGAATATAGGGGCATGCCAGTAGTATTGTGATCATTGAGGATTGTGAATGATGCAAAGGTTCTATATTTTCTAGGTCAGGAGCCTCGGGCCTGATATGAAGGCCTCTTTTTATGAGGCTAATGTTACAAGCAGATACTAAAGATACTCCCTGCCTCAAGGAGTTCATTTAATCTCACATGTCTAGAAGTCTTTGAGGACCAAACTGCATGTGGTTTTGCATGGATCTGTGGTTAGAACTTCCAATGTCTTGTTCATTAAAATCAGCCATGATGGTGCCAAATTTGTAGTGAGGCGGTGGTACCAGGAAAAGGGATAGCTTTCCTCCCTGTAATATTTTCCCAACTTAATTTAAAACATCTCCCCCCTTGAAGCTACTATTCATTTCTGAACAGGGGTGGGGTGAGGACAGGAATGAAGCAACACAGCCCTAGTCTGATAGATGCCCACCATGCACAATTTGTTTGCCTGCCTTGGCAAAGTTGGATAGAAGGATCTCTGTAACAGGAGCCCTCAGACTTGGTCAGAAGATGTCCTGATCATACCTTTTTCTGTGTGTTGTTTTTCTTTTTATTCCTTCCTGGATGCCTCCTAGAACTGCTCTTAATTTTAAAGAACTATTTCCTGGTTTCACTAGGGTTCAACAAATTTTCACCCACAAAATTTGAGGTAAAAGAAAAGGTTGTTGTGGGTGAAATGTTTTAAAAAACTGTCCTGCCATAGCTTATCACTTCACACACAGCTTGCCAACTTCTGTGCTTCTTCACCCCAGTCTGCTGCTTTGTGGTACATACTTTTCTCTGAAGTGATCCCAACCAATTGGGGATCATGGCAGTAGCAAGTTGACATCTTATTACACAGCCAGTCATATTTGCCTACAAGATAATACCAAATCAGCAAGAGCAGAATGTTTTTCAAAAACACGTCACTTCTGTTTTAGCTCAAGAGCCTTAAGAGTTTGATTTTCTGGTTGTGCTTCATAGGTTGATGACCTGAAAGCCAAACTTGCTGTTCAAGAGCTGGAACTCAAAATTAAAAATGAAGATGCTGATAAACTGATCCAAGTGGTAGGGGTTGAAACAGATAAAGTGAGCAGGGAGAAAGCAATTGCTGATGAAGAGGAGTTGAAAGTGCAGGTCATTAACACGGTAGGTAGCGTTTTGCTTATGATGATCAGCTGCTGACTGCATGTGATATAGATGAGGAAAGGGTAAAAAGCTAATTTGGCCAAGGACAAAGACTCTTGTGAACAAGCCACGTTTATTTCTGAGAAATATTATGCATCTGTAACACACCAAGGAACTGCATAGCATGTTTTATTTTCTGGAAGCTTTTCATTAACCAGATAGAGAAGGATTCTACTTTCCTATCATTTATTAATACACGTGTTGCACTTGCAATTTTTGGTGGAGTCAATCTGGCCAGAAAGCCATTCCATAAAACTGTAGGTTTGAAGCCCCATCCTAGCATCCAGTCTTCTATGGAATCCTCCTAGTAAAAAAACTGAAACAACATTTCACACAAATTAGCTGTGTAGCACAGGCGGATTCCTTAGCCAATTCCTCTAGCCATCTGCACTACTTATTACTAGACATTTCAGTCCAAGAAGAATTCTTACCTTTGTAAGATGTTGCATAGCATGAAAAAGGAAATGGAGGTGCTTTACAAGAAGCTTGAAAAATTGTCTGGCACCATTGACAAAATTGCCACTGTGCATCCCATCTTACTAAAAATTTTGCAACTTTCCCTTGGACTACAATTGCACGAAACATTTCTTGCAGACCAGTGCCTTTCCAAAAGCCATTTCATTCGGATATGTAGCAAAGCAGTGCAAGTTGCAATGGAATGCTGCTGTAGTTCATGACACACAAACATGGGCAACTACAGTGAAGGGAGTTGGCCTTGATCTCTTTGGAGCCATTATTTGGTGCTTGGGCAGTGGCTGCCTTTCTCTTGTTGGCACATTCCCCCCACCTTAATCCATCAGGCAACAGTACAATTTCCAACAGTACAACCTCTCTATTCTGCTGCGAGCTTCCTATAGCCAGTCTTCTGAAATGGTTCACTTAGGGCATTTTCCTAAGTAACACTTTAATTGGTTTTTGTAGTCATTTTCAGTGTCACTTTTGAAAACAGCAATGAGTGGAAAAGAAATTGTGAGGGGATGTGGATCATAACGTTTTAAAAGTTGAGGTGAAACATGACAGTTTGTTCAATATTCCTATTTTCTTGAACTTCTTGCACATCAGAATGTCACAGAAAAGCAAAGGGCTTGTGAAACTGACCTGGCCAAAGCTGAACCAGCTCTGCTTGCTGCTCAGGAAGCCTTGGATACTCTCAATAAGGTAAAATCCGTGAACTGCTCAAATGCACACATGACTCATTTTGGTTTTAAGCAAGGTTGGCTGGTGTAAAGTGGAATTATCATCGTGTCCAGGCTCCTACTCACCCAGTCAATGAAGCAGCTGGAAAGACGTGGGTGAGGCCCTGCTCTCTGCAGGAGACATTGCCACACCAGAGCTGGTGCGAAATGGCTCGGGGTCAGATGCTACAGCATAAAGCATGCTGGGGCACTGCTCAGCCTGAGCATTGGTGTCAGAAGTGGCTGACAGGCCCAGCACTGTTGAGAGGCAACCACCTCAGCCCCACCCTCAAAGCAGAGATGGCCAGGCTTGCCTGGAACAGGGAATACCCTGCCCCTGACAATGCCGGGGAGGTGGGAACGGGGACAAGGAAAGGGACAGTGACAAGGGGCTAGGCCCCATTAAGCCTGCAAGATGCCCAGAGGGGCCAGCCTGGGAAAATATAGGTGGAGCTACAGGGACAATGAGAAGAACAGACATCCCTGAGGTTCCTGAGGGCTGTGAGGTGACTGGAGATAACACTGCTGCCCCTCCAGTCCAAAGACTGGAAAACAAGCCCAGGAGGATGACCTGCAAACTCTTTGCCTGTGCAGGTCTTAGGCCTTCCACCTACCCCCCTTTGCTGATCCTACCCAGGTGATACCCCAAATCCTCACCTGGCTTGCCTGGACACCCCCAAACAGTGAGAAACAGTGGGTGACACCAGTTCCCTGGACCTGGGTCCAGGGAGGGGCCTGAGTGCTCAGAGTGGACACAGAGTAAATGCAGTTCTTGAGATGCTTGATTCTCCTATTAGTTTCTATCTCCATATATTGAATTTGCAGGCATTCTCACATTTGGAGTCTGCCATTGAATTCTTATTGAAAATATCTGTAGTTTAAAATAGTAAGTGCTCAAATCAAAGGACCTTTCTGTTGGCTTGCAGCTGATGTGGATTCCAAACACTCCAGGCTGTTTCCAATCCAAGTCTCTGGAATTCAAAACACTGAGAGGGCAGCGAGGAGCAGGAGTTGTAGAATTGCTTCCCAAATGCTCTGTGCCTCTAATATAACTCCTACTCTAGGGATTCTCCTAGGCTGGTATTTCCACAGCCCTGACAGTTGCATACTCTGCCAAAACATCCCAGGGCTGGGTACGGCAACATCAGCAGCCGGAATTAAGCCACTTTGTATACTGAGCTTGGTTGGGGCTTCTTTAATTCTTCTATTTTTTTGGTCAATGCACTACCATTTCTTGAATGCAAAATGTATGATATTGTGACAAGGCGCCCCAACTAACACTTTGGAAAAATGACTGTTGTCTTCTCGGCTGCATTTCCAGAACAACCTGACAGAACTGAAGTCTTTCGGCTCTCCTCCAGAAGCTGTGGTTAATGTGACAGCAGCTGTAATGATCCTGACAGCTCCAGGTGGCAAAATACCAAAGGACAGAAGCTGGAAGGCAGCGAAAGGCATGATGGGCAAAGTGGACGGTTTCCTGGATTCCCTGAAGAAATATGACAAAGAGCACATTCCAGAACCCTGCCTGAAAGCTTTCAGGTAAAGAAAATCAAAAGATATCCTTTCGGTCCTTGCCACCGAAAGGAATCACTGTCTCAACCTGCTGGAGGGAAACCACCCATTATTGTTTCCTTTGCTAGGTTATCCTGTCCAAATTGAGTGAGGGGGTCTGTGCACCTCACCAGCATCCAAGGATAACTCTCTCTACTCCTCAATGGAGAAGGGTGGTTTGAGCCAGGTTGATCCTCCAACTCATCCACAGGCTGGACCAGGTCCTAGAAGATGCATGTAGGATTTAAATCAGAGTGATTTTGTCTTGCAAATGTAAGACAAAGGCTTCCAAGGAAAGATGAGGCAGGCCAGACACAGGAATGTTGGTCTTCCCCCACAGGGATGCAGGCAGGGCTGTGGGATGTGAGGGCCTACTTTTTGCTTACTGTGGGAGGGAAGGCATAGGAAAGACTTCGGAAAAACTCTGGTTGTGGCACATAGGATTTATGGAGCGTGTTGGGAATTGGGAAGTGTCGTCCAGCATGTTCCAGCTTGCCCCCAGCCCTTGCCCTCAGCTCTTTCCAAGTAAACTTGGGAAAGGTGGGAGGACTGGCAAGGGAGAGGTGGTAAGTCATCTTGGCGCCGCTGTAGACCTGAAAGGTGCTTTTACTTCTCTCATTGCATTGTTTTGTATCTTCTCTCTGCAGACCTTTTCAGATGGATCCGACATTTGATCCAGAGTTTATCCTTTCTAAGTCCACAGCTGCGGCTGGTCTCTGTTCTTGGTGCCTCAATATCGTCCGTTTCTATGAAGTCTACTGTAATGTGGCACCCAAGCGGCAGGCCTTGGAAGAGGCTAATGCTGAACTGGCAGAAGCACAGGCGAAGCTCACATTGATCAAAAACAAAATTGCTGTAAGTGCCCCACAAACCTGCTTTAGGAAAGTGCCAGAACCACAGGCACTGCATCCCGGAAACAAATACCACCAGTCAAATTAACTGATATTCGCCACTGGCACTGTGTGAGGACATTCGTGTAGTTAGATGGGACTTAGGGAATGACAGTGGTGCATAAATGACATTACCAGATGTCTGTGCTAATTGAGGGCTAGCATATTAGTTAAGGGCCCAATCCTATACAATTTTTCCAGTGCCAGTACAGCCAAAGGGGCATGCACTGCATCGTGTGGTGGAGAGAACATTTGTTCCCTTACCCGGGGCTGCATTGCAGCTACACCGGTGTTGAAAAGTTAGATAGGATTGCACCCGAAGTCTGTAAGTTGTGAACCAGGAAGTCCCCAGTTCAAATCTCACCTCAGTTATGAAATCACCAGATGGCCTTAGTTTTTTAAACTTGTTTTGCAGTGTGGCTGTTTTTAATTATTGATATTTACTGCTTTGAGAGTTTCATTGGAATTAGAAAGGTGGGATAAATATTTCTTGATAACTAATAAGAGCACCTGAGTCACAGATTGTTGGTTCAGTATATGCATAGTTTTTGAATGCAATTCATTAAGCACTGCCCCACTGAAATAAGTGGGGTGATACATCCTTTGAACCTCTATAGCAGGCCTCAAAGTATTCATAAAAATAATTGAAAACCTGTTGTCTTAAAGGATCTCAACGCCAACTTAGCTAATTTGACTGCTGAGTTTGAAAAGGCCACAGCTGAGAAAATCAAGTGCCAACAAGAGGCTGATGCAACCAATAGAGTCATTTCATTGGCCAACAGGTACCATCAAATACTCTCTGGAGCTGATTGGAACTAAGAGGCTATTTCACTGTGGGCAAGAAAAAGTGTTGTGCGGGAGATCTAGGATTGATTCTTTGTTTCTTAACTGAAATGTAGCTGTAAGGGGTGGTCAATTTGCTGGGACCACTGGAAGTGGAGGGAGGTGATGGAGTGCACACATACCATTTTACAAATCAAAATCGTCCCCAGCATGTTAAAATTGCTGGTTCCCTCATAGAGAAAAACTATATGGCCACTTGTGGTGTCTGTTTTTCCCCACAAGAGCAAATAGTAGTTTGTGTGTGTCATTTTGATTGAAGAAAATGATTTAGGAGGGGGAAGGTTAACCATCTCTTTACCTGTACTGCAGCCCCTCACCAATGCATTCCAGTCAATCCAGACAACATCTTTGGGAGACCAGCCACAGATCTCCTGCAAAATATTGTTTGGCCCTATGAGCACCAATATTCCATGCTTCCATATCTTCCAAACCTTCTAAGAAGCAGAACAGGATCCTAGGCTGCTAGAAAGACCAGAACTGGCACATGCCAGTATGTCTGACCTTCACCATTGATCCCAATAGCAATAGCAAGCAAATGGCATGGTCTTTAAAATGCTCCACCAAATACTTTGAGAATCTTATTGTCAGTCTAGTCCTAGCAGAGAGTTATGCCACTGGAACGTGCGTGCATTCTGGTAGCACAATGCATTTTCTGCCTGCTGCAATCATGGCATCCCAGAGAGTGTGGCCTGGCTGGAGCCATAAGTTGCAAGTGGTTCCATGAAGCAGAGGGCACTGGATCCCCACCACCCAAGGTAGTGGAATGGGGCAGGCGTAGGCAGAATAGGGTGGGGTGGAGTGGAGAGTGGATTGGGCCTAGAAAGGGGACAGATTTGGTGGCAGTGATGCCTACCAAATCCTAATCCCCTTTATGGACCAAACCCACCTAGAGGAGGGCTCTGGAGGCCAGAAAACCCCCCTCCCCACCGGATGCAGCAGATGCCGCATTGGAACCATTGCATCATTGTGCAGGGAGTAAGGTAGGATTGGATTGTGTGACGTTTTCTGAATTTAAGCCAAGGGAGGGAAAGATAACATTTTTTGACAGAATCCTAAGTATCTAACTACTTGTTACTTTTATAAATTGCTCTTCTAGAAATAGAGTCATAAAGAAGTTGATAGAAGTACTATAGCTTATTCAAAATAGTGCAAGCCAGAAGGCACTTAAAAGAACCTCAGACATACTGAGATGTTTCATATCATATTGTTTTTAACTCTTGTAATTCTGAGGAGATCACTGTAATTTCTAGACATTTTGTGTCAACAGTACAAGGGTTTTTGGTCATCCCAGCTGGCTGGAAAACCAGTTGGTTAAAGGAAATTTGTTGTGTTTCCCAACATGCTGTGAACCATTTCCTGAAAATGAAACGCTACATAAGAGGGACTGCGTCAAAGATGAATAGTTTATGTAGAGCAACTGCAGTTAGAATTTGGAGGAAGGCTATTAGTTCAAAGGCAAGCAGTGCTGCTTGCTTTCTGCTATCTTCATTTTTTTTTTTAATTCTCTGGAGTTCAGGATCTTAACTGACCATCATCGTCAAAATATCCTAAAAACTGACACTTCCAGTCTGGCATCAGAAATTGCACACACAAAAAGGTGCAACACATTTGTCAGTAACAGCCAGGTATCTATCCAAAAGGCATGCCAGGAATGTGAATGTCATGTTGGTTGTGTCTTTGCTGCAGACCACCCCCCCCAGTCCATCATACATTTTAAAACTTGTTCTCAGCATATGGAAGCTGTCCACCCTTATCTTGAGCAGTATGCATTCCAGGGCAGAGAGTTCATCTGCTTCTGGGAATGCACAGGCCTAGCACCACGAGAAAGCTGGCCAGAGTCCCAGGCTGTGCTAACCAAAGGCTTATCTCCTTTTGAAATGTCTCTGAAGGCTGGTCGGTGGATTAGCATCAGAAAATGTGCGTTGGGCAGAGTCTGTGGAAAATTTCCGTGAACAGGAAAAGACTCTGTGCGGGGATGTGCTGCTGATTACTGCATTTGTCTCCTATGTTGGCTACTTTACCAAAAAATATAGGACTGAGTTGCTGGACAAGTTGTGGACGCCTTACTTAAATTCTCTAAAGGTAAATCTTTTCAACACAAACTTGCACTAGGACACTAGGACTTAACATTAAAATGGTTAAGACTGCAATTCGATGCACACTTTCCTGTGAGTAAGCCCCTGTGAACACAGTGTGACTTATTTCTGAGTAGACATGCCTAGGCTTGCACTGCAAAGTTTTGACCTTTGACTGGGAAAACCCAGTTCCTTGCTCAGCCGTGAAGCTTCCTTGGTGTTCTTGGACCAGTCACTGGTCCTACCTCACAGGGATGGTTGTGAGAATAAGGGAGGGCAGGGTAGTGGAGGGAGGGCAGTATATAAATGCAGTAAATAATAGCTCTGATACTTGGGTACTCATATTTATTCTGGCAAACCCTACTTACATTTACTTGGAATTAGGATTCTGATCTCAGACGCTCCAGGCTATAAGAGAACTCTTTCTGGACTATTGCCAGGCTTGCATCAAAAACCAAGTACACCAAGCACAACCTTAACCCTTGGCATTTGCCAGAAATATCTATGATCCATTGATTCAAAGCACACAGAGTTAGCTAGCTGAGCTCAGTTCAATACCCCTCAGCTCAATACCCACACAGCGCTTATCTGAGCACCATATGAGAGCAGTGCTGTAGACCCCTATTGCAGGCCTTCTTTTTGACAGCCCATGACCTCCTGTCGTAAAGATACTCTTATTGATTAATCTGCTGCTGACTCCCCACAATGAATTCTACTGGGTGTATTTGTTTCTAATTAAGATCCCTGGAAAATTCCAGTCCTGGTTTTCTTCACTCACCCAACAAGCATCTAGCTGAGCCATCTCCTCCCCAGCTAGACAGCTCAGTTTTTATAACTATGCAATCAATATATAGAGCTATTGGAAGACCCTTAAATATTGAAGACAGGACCTCTGTACTTCCAAGCCAAGGAGTGCATTTTCAACCAATGTCTTGAGTCTAGCAGCCCCAGGGCATTATGGGTACAAGACATTTCCCTTCTGATCATCCTGGCTAATGGTTCTTCTTGACCATTCATTATGACTTTTGTTCTGTTATTTGCTTGCACTATACCCATGGCTCTTTGTGAGGCTGTCTCTGGAACAGCAGGTGAATAGACTGGTGAGAGACCCATTTTTTGTTGCAGGTACCAATTCCCATCACTCCTGGACTGGATCCCTTGAGTCTCCTAACAGATGATGCAGATGTAGCAACTTGGAACAACCAGGGGCTCCCCAGCGACCGCATGTCCACAGAAAATGCCACTATACTGTGCAATACAGAGCGTTGGCCACTGATTGTTGATGCCCAGCTTCAAGGAATCAAGTGGATAAAGAATAAACATGGATCAGACTTGAAAGCCATCCGGCTAGGGCAGAAAAAGTTGAGCCATTGCTCTTCTATTCTGATTCTTATTTTATTTCAAGTACTGCTCCCCTGGTCCTCAGCTGACAAGGCTCCCAGAATGACTTGAATAGAATTGATTAAGGGCCCAATCCTATCCAATTTTCCCATGCCGGTGCTGCTGTGCCTAAGGGTTATGCACTGCTTCCTGTGTTGGGGAGGCAGTCTTGGAGGCCTCCTCAAGGTATGGGAACATTTGTTCCCTTACCTTAAGGCTGCATTGCAGCTGCCCTGGTGCTGGAAAGTTGGATAGGATTGGGCCCTAAGCCATTTCTGCCCAACGTTGCATATATGCAACAGGGATCAAATGTGTACACCTGTGGGCTGGGCAGAAATGGGTTAACATCCAGAAAAAGAGTTGCCTTCAGATCCCAGAGTGAGGGTCACAGGGTATCATAGGCATTCAGCTCCATAATAATCCTTAAATGTACTGGGGCACCTTCATAACCCTAGCTTGTATATTGGGACCAGTGGAATTAAGCTTTGGAATTAAGAGACCATTCCGGGTCTCTCCAACATTAACAAACAGTAAGAAACTTAGCCCTGAGTGGACTCTCCTAAGGCCCACATTCTCTGTAGGCAGCAGCATTTTGAATGTGTGCACATTATGTATGACCCTTCGTATGCTGTAGAAATGTTTCATGTTCTAAAACACCACATGACATGCTTAAGGGTTTCTTTTTTCCTTCTGATCCTGCAGCTATCTAGATATTATTGAGCGTGCCGTCTCTGATGGCGACACACTGCTCATTGAAAACATTGGGGAGACAGTGGAGCCTGTGCTGGACCCTCTGCTAGGTCGAAACACTATCAAGAAAGGGAAGTAAGTTTGCTTTTGTTGCTGTTTCATAGAGGTTAAAGTGAGAATAGTCCCTGCTCTCCCCACCCCATTTTAATTGACACCATGGTGGGGCAAAGAGTTAATTCCTCCCCTATACTATCATCCCACAATTAGTTGTATTTAAAAAACAAAACAAAAAAACAAAAAAACAGAGAGCTACAATGACATTTTTATGATGTGTACTTTGGCCCTACTTACCAGTTCATTGCAAGAGGATATCATGTATGACTTGACTGCTCTGTTACATTTAATGGAGCATCTCTTCCAGAGGCAAAGTATCAGGATATTCAGCTGCTTAACACTAAAAATAATGTACTGATGGTACCATATTGGCTATTAATAACCATGTCCTCAGGCAGATGAATTCTTGTGACGGCTTGTTCGGTATATCAGCATTTCTCAAATCTCTCATCCTCAGGTTCATTAAGATAGGAGACAAGGAAGTGGAATACCATCCCAATTTCCGCCTCATTCTCCACACTAAATACTTCAATCCTCATTATAAACCAGAGATGCAGGCCCAGTGCACACTGATCAACTTCCTGGTCACCAGGGATGGACTGGAGGACCAGCTTTTAGCTGCTGTAGTGGCTAAGGAGAGACCTGACTTAGAGGAACTGAAGGTATTGCTGGTGGCATGGGCTGCTTCAGGTTGCGAGAACTTCAGGGTAGCCAGACTTTCTCAGTGACTCCAACCAAAATCTAATGGTCTAAGGCAGAGGTGGCCAAACTTGTTTATGGTAAGAGTCACATATGATAAACTTCAGGTGTTTGAAAGCCACAATCATAGAACCATAGAGTTGGAAGGAGCCTAATAGGTCATCTAGTCCAACCCCCTGCTTTAGGCAAGAAATCTTCTTAGAGAATCTCTAACAGGTGCTTGTCGAGCCTCTAGTTCTAGTGAGGGAGAGCCTACCACCACTCTCGGCAATCTGTTCCGCTGCCGAATTGCCCTGACCATCAGGAATTTTTTCCTGATGTCTAATCAAAATCTCCTCTCTTGCAGTTTGTACCCATGGGTTCTAGTTCTGCTTTCAGAGAGAGTTGAGAATAAATTATTTCCTTCTTCCATATGACAGCCCTTTAGGTATTTGAAGAGAGCTATCATATCCCCTCTCAGCCTTCTCTTCTCCAGGCTGAACATGCCAAGTTCTCCTCATAGGGAAGGGAACATGCCAAGTTCCCTTCCTCATAGGGCTTGTCCTCCAGAGCCCTGATCATCCTCATCACTCTCCTCTGAACATGCTCCAGTTTGGCCAATTTGACAATATTTTAAAAGCATTAAAATTATTACATATATTTGCTCACCATCAACGTTAAACTTATGTTTTAATCCAGTGGACTCTCAATTTATACCTGATAGAAAACTATAAAGCTTGAAAATTTCTTATTTGCCTTTTATTTTAACTGTGATGCAAAAAGGAGCTCCACCAACACATTTTATGTCAAAGAGCAACACGTGGCTCGCGAGCTGTGGTTTAACTGAAGCTCCCTCCCATTCGGCTCTGGGAGCTCCTTGCATTTTCGGTTCTTCCGAAACTATATTCTCAAGAATATTTTTGAGCCACAGGACAACAGATGAGCTCAGAGGGCTCCCCTTTTATGAACTTGCCTCATTTTGGGGGTAGGTACTTGCAGCTCCCTTATGAAGATTGCACACCTTTGGAGGAAGGAGAAATGAGATTCATCAAGAAGTACCAAATCTTCCTCTCTTTTTTTCATTAGGCCACTCTCACAAAGCAACAGAATGAATTTAAGATCATCCTGAAGGAGCTGGAGGACTCCTTACTTGCTAGACTCTCTGCTGCATCAGGGAACTTCCTGGGAGACACTGCTTTGGTGGAAAACCTGGAGACAACCAAGCGCACAGCCAATGAGATAGAAGTAAAGGTTAGTGATCCGCCCAGCATCTTCCTTGTGGCTGCAGCACACAGAGGTCCAGCTGAGGTCTTTGGTAAGAGTGCATGTGAACTACCACCGTAGGAATAGAGCAAGAGTTGCAGAAGGACCTTGTGGTCTTCCAGAGCGCTAACAGAGGACTCATTGAGTATTGCTTTCTTCTCTTTTAGGTGAAAGAGGCTAAAATCACTGAAGTGCAAATTAATGAAGCTAGAGAAAATTACAGGCCAGCTGCAGAAAGGGCATCCTTGTTGTATTTTATACTGAATGACCTCAACAAAATCAACCCCATCTATCAGTTCTCCCTAAAGGTAACTAACAATGGAACACACCATTTACATGGATCATTGTTTGAATTCACATAGGAGAGTGACGGTTCACCTGTTACCACAGAATCTAAGCCACTCACTTCCTTTCATGTGATTAATCTTGCAGTCTGTTTGCATGGCAGGGATAACCACCTGCCCATGATAGTGGAGAATAGCTAAGGGCCAGGAGGAAACAACATATGGCAAGTTCACACTGGAAGCTCTTGCCAAAGGGACTAGATTCTTGGTGGTAATGACACACTAGAGCCCAAATGCTGGCCCATCTGTTCAATGAAGGCACCTGCTCTGATTCTCTGTGACTTAATGAATCACTAAGTAGTGCAACAGCCTTGAACTCTTTTGATCTGTACTTCTCTGACCAGGCATTCAATGTTGTCTTTGAGAAAGCCATCCAGCGGACTGCTCCAGCAGATGATGTGAAAACCAGGGTGATCAACCTCACGGATGAAATCACATATTCAGTCTACATGTACACAGCTCGGGGACTTTTTGAGAGAGACAAGCTCATTTTTCTAGCCCAAGTTGCCTTTCAGGTAAGGCTGACCATGGCTGAGAAAGTGACTGCGTACATATTTTTGTTTTCATGCCTAACGTCCCAAACCTACTTAACCAACCATGTGGTGATGCAGCAGCGTCAATGTGGCACCACAAAATTCACCTGCAGGAGAGTTTTGGCCTCAGGAGGCCTCCTTGGGGCAATGGAACTTTTGTTTCCTTCCCCTAGGGCAGTGGTTTTCAAACTCTCATGGAGAGTTTGAGTCACTGTAAGTGCTTGCAGGGGCCGGGAGGGAGGCAGCGGGGGTGGGTGGAAGGCAGCGGCACGATCCCCAGGATCACGCCACTCATGGGGCTGCAGGGGCTTGGGTTCACTTGCCCAAGCCTCCTGCAGCCTCCCCGGAGTTTGGGGAGCCCAGTGCGACCTTTGGTAGGGCTCCCTGCAGCAGTGAAAGTGAAAGTGGAGCGATTGCGCCCAACCTCCGCTAAAGCGGAAGTGGAGGGCTATCACTCCGCTTTTACTTTCACTGCTGCAGGAAGCCCTGCCAAAGGTCACACCAGGCTCCCCATACTCCCCGTGCTCCTAAGCCCCTGCAGCCCCCTGAGTGGCATGATCCTGGGGATTGCGCCGCTGCCTCCTCCCTGCCTCCAGGCTGCCCCCGCCCCATAAGGGGACAGAGGCCAGGGCCCACAGTTTGAAAAGCCCTGCCCTAGGGTAAGCCCCTGCTGGCCCAGTGGGTCAACTCAGACCAGCACCACCCATGAAGGTAGATCTCCAGAAAGGGAATTATGATTTGGCTGCCGCCAGACCCTACCCTATCATGGACCTAATCCACTTATCCCATCCCATCACTTCCCTGTTCCACCCAACCGCGCCCCATTCCATCATCTTGCTGCCCTGCCCTGTTTCCCTCACCATCCTACCTGTGTTGACAGGCCTTCTCTGGTCAGCGTGCACAAGGAGGCACAAGTGTTCTGACACTGCGCAACTCTGCGTGCTGCCGAATTGCTTTTTGCAACTGCCATAAGGAGTTTACACTGGAGGAACACTTGTTCCGCCAGCAGGGCAGCCTGATAGCATTGAGTCAATCAGCATCTTTTGTCCTGCATAGCAATCAGCATATCATTGTGTGGACAATGGGTTATTTATAGAGCAAGCATAACTGGTTACTGACTCCCATTTCAGTACCTTGCCAAGGATGGTAACACTCAATAGGAGGTCAAGGATCAGCCAGTAGAGGCAGCAGAAGCTGGAAAGGGATATTGAAAAATAAATTGCAGGCAAACTGCCAGAAAAAAAATTGAAAGGAAGTAGGAAAGATTTGTGAGAGATAACTCCTTATAAATGAAGAAGCAACAGGCATACTGCCAGGAAAGGTTAACATGCCCCTCTGCAAAGTGGTCTTTTCTAGACTAGCACCTGCTGTGGCCGTTTAGTGGCCATCATCAGTCATCAGAACTTTGGTTCCACTAGACAGGGTGCTATATGTGGCTCTATAAGACTCCAGACCCAGACTTCCTGGGTTTGGGACTCATGTCCTGGCCTTTGGGCTTCCCTTTTTCCGTCATTGGTAAACAAGGAAGAGAACTTTTGGTGATAAATGCATTCAGGGCTGGTATTGCAGCACTTGTTCCCCTGTTTCTCAAGCCAGTGAAGTGCACAGCCCTTATTTCATGCCCTCTGATTTCACCCTAGGTCTTGTTGGTGAAGAAAGAAGTGAACCCAGTGGAGCTGGACTTTCTCCTGCGCTTTCCCTTTAAAGCCGGCTTAACATCTCCAGTAGAATTCTTACTAAGTCAGGGATGGGGCGGAATTAAGGTGTGTTTGAAAAGTCTGTTTTTACCCTAATACACTTTTTAACTGCTTACAGGGAACTGCTAGAAAGCTGGAGGATCCTTAGCATGGGAACTTGAGCATGGGCAAGTTTAGCTACACTCACACCATTTAAAGAAGAGTCATATCAGTAATTTGAAATTGTGGAAGTACCATCAAGAAACTTTATTCTCATTTTTGGAGTGGTGTGTGTGTGCGTGCACTAAGTCTGCATATAGCCAGGTATTGCAAGAACCTTACTGTGGAACAGGCCCTGCTCCTATTCTCAGCCTGTAACTCACTATGGCGTCTTGTATATCTTGACAGTATATCATGTGTAAGTGCAGAGAGAGAGATCATTGTCCACGATAATCTGCAGGCAAATTGCAATTTTATCTCCCATAAGGAAGTGAGGTAAAGTTGAGAGGCAGAGCCATTGCATCTGCCTTTTCACCCTAAATTAGCCCTCTAAAGTTTATCGATTCCCTGGGTTGCCTTGGCAATTGTTGTTGTGTTCTTCCTGCAGTTGCTCAGCAGCCATAAAACCTCTCTCCTATGAAAGAGATAACTAGCTGTGGATGTGCTGTGGCAGGTCACACAATGCAAATATTTATAAAGCCTCCCCTCCAAAGCAGGCAGTTTTCACCACCAACTACATATTTCGCAGCATTCTTCAGACCTGCTGTCTTATCGTATATTTGGAAACCATTCATTTATCTTGGTACATTCCTTTAATATTAGTTCGAGAGCGGGACTCTTCCAGACACAGCAAAAACAAGCCTCAGTAATGCCAAGCAGTGTCACCCATTGCAAGAGTATACCTTGCTTTCCACTGATTTCCTAAACAACACAGTACTTGGTTCAGGGCTAACTTAGTAAATAGAAACAGTCAAGTGTGAAGGGTCTTAATCATTCCAGTGCCTATGGGCTCTCAGCCTTAAAATTGCTATTGTTCATGCTGTTTTAGCTGAAATCAAGTTAAGGCATTTGGATCATATCTCCCACTTGTTCCTGTGGTGCAAGGGTTATATTTTTATACAAATGCCTTTGATATTGTGTCTTCATTCACCCTGTTGGTCTTTCTGTTGCCTTCAGTGATAATATGTAATAAACAACCAGCATCCACAGGGCCATGAGCATTTCAAGGAAGCAGCCAGTATCCTGACAGTTCAGGAATGTATTTGTGGAATCCTGGAGAAGCAGGCTTACTGGGATGAGCTGCAAGGCCTTGTGGCTGAACAGAGGATGCTGCCTTCTCCTTAATTAGGGGAAGTAGCCCCATGCACTGGTTAGAAAGGGACTGGGTGACTGAACATTAGAATCTGCCTTCAGGTACACAGTGGAGAAGTGCCATTATTTAGACCTGCCGGTGAAACAGGCTTGGGCAAGAAGAATCAGCACAATATTTTTATTTACTTGCAAATATATATATCGCCCTTCCCCAGGTAAAAACACCTGGTGCTGCGAACAGTTTACCACATGAATATATATGCATAATAAAATCTCACCACCAACAGTCATGCAAAATTAAGTCTTCAAGTCATATCTGGAACTGTCCAGGGAGGGGGGATGATCATACTTTACCCTGGAGGGAATTTCAAATTTGGGGAACCATCAGTGAAAAGGCCCTTCCTCGCACCACTGTCCCCCTTGCTTCAGTCAAAGGGGCACTCAAAGACCGGAGCTCCAAGGGGACAAGCTGGTCTACATGGGAGGTGAGTATTGAGATACTCAGGATCTAGGCCACTAAAGATCTTAAAGTTTAAAACCAGCACCTTGAATTGGACCCAGAAATGAACCAGCAGTCAGTATAGCTCCAGAGCAATGGTCCAACAGAGTCAAATTGTTGAGCTCCCATGACCACATTGCCTACTGCATTCTGTACCAACTGTAGTTTCCGAATTGTTTTCAAGGGCAGCCCTGCATACAGCTTGTTGCAATAGTCTACCTGCAATCTAACCAAGGCATGAACCACCGTGGCTCGGCTAAATGGTATGTCCTCTGTTGCTATACTTTTTCAGGTCCTGTCTGACATGGATGAGTTCAAAAACTTGGACAGTGATATTGAAGGTTCTGCTAAGCGGTGGAAAAAATTTGTAGAGTCTGAGACCCCTGAGAAGGAAGTATTTCCCAAGGAGTGGAAGAACAAGACAGCCTTGCAGAAGCTGTGTATGATGCGATGCATGAGGCCAGACCGCATGACCTATGCAGTCAAGTATGCAGTGTACTTTTACTGTAGCTCAGAGAGAAAGAAAGACTAGGGCTCCAACACTCAGGGATAATCACTTGCGGGTGCAGGGGGTGTGGGCTGCACCTTTATTTAATTATTTTATTTTAATTTAATTATTTATAATTATTTATTTTAATTTGCTTGATGATGTCACTTCTGGCCATGACATCACTTCCAATGGGTCCTGGACAGATTATCATTCTAAAAAGGGGGTCCCAGTGCTAAAAGTTTGAGAACTGCTGCAATAAGATGTTAGTAAGTTGACACGGGGGTGTGTGTGTGTGTGACTCTACAAGTTTTCAAAATCACTAGAATCAGAATTTGGAGGAATAAGACCATCATGTTATATATCAATCAATGCATACTTTCATGCAGAATGCAATGAAACAAACCACATTGAAATATCTGTGTTACAACAAAAGGTACAGCCAAAAAACTGGTGGGGGTGGGACGATGGTACATCACCATGCCCACCTGAGGTGTTGCCCCGCCCACTACATGGGGGGACGCACAGGCCTCCTGCACCGGGTGACGCGAATGCTAGTGACGCCACTGGAGATAATTTCACCTTATTGCAGCTGGTACATCTTGACACAGAAGAAAAGTACTGTGAGATACTAAGTGAAAAGAGATCAGGCTAATGACCATTCATCTTCATAACTTATCAGAGATGTTTGTGTCCGGTGAGTAAGATAAGATTACAGCCCAAGTCTTAATGAACACAATGAGCTTACTTCTGAGTAAAATAAATAACACCATGTTCAAACATCTCTACCTATTATCTTTTTGCTAAACCTCTCCACCTAGTTGTTTAATAGCAACCTACAAAATGCAGAATTATATCAGTCCAGGCCCACTTAAAAGACAAATAAACAAGCTTTTTACATACTTTTGCATACTAAACATAGGCTCTTGGAGGGCTTCTGTTTTCATGGAAGAACTACACCCCAGTTGTGGAGCTACCATCTCCAGAAAGTTAGGCCTGCTGAGTGACATGAAGTTGTTGGTGGGGGTGGGAAGAGATCAGCTCTTCTACACACTTAGAGCACAATCCTAACCCACTTTCCAGCACTGGCATAGCTGTGCCAGTGGGGCATGTGCTATATCCTGCAGATGGGGGACAGTCACAGAGGCCTCCTCAAGGTAGGGCAATGTTTGTTCCCTTACCTCGGAGTTGCATTGCCCCTATGTCAGTGCTGGAAAGTAGGTTAGGATTGCGCCCATACTAGTGTTTCACTAGTTAATTCACAACAATTCTTCCATCTTTATTTTGCAGAGCTACAAAACTTAAAAGCTGGTTATTTGATAATGCCAGTAAAGATAATAGACATCTTAGGGGGGCTCTTTTGAACTGACTGTGGGTACTTACACCATCTCCATCAGAATCACACCTCTCAACAAAAATCTGGGTAATTTTAGCTAATCATTGTTTTCTGCTGCAGATTAATAGCACAAATGAAAGCTTAGGCTGTTTCCTGGGTCCCAAGGAACTTTAGATCTGCTGCTGCGTTAGCAAAAGAACATAAGCAAATAACACAATTCCCTTAGGACCATGTAAGACTAAATACTTCCAGAAAGCTAGCGGTGTATGCACTTTATTGCTACCAGTGGATTCCATCAAGTCTTTACTCTCTCCAGTGAATTAACTGTGGAATGAATTTGTTATTATCAGCTCACAGTACGGAATGAGCCAGTCTCCTTGAAGCTCTTATTTTCAGTTAGTGGGCAAATGGGTTAATTCTTCCAGGGATTCCCTTTGTCAACATGAAACTCTTGCAATTCACCATGTTCTCTCAAACTAGATCATAAAACAATTTTTTTTTAAAGTCTTGTTCAATTTGTCTGAGAGCTCCTTCTTCACACCTTGGAGACTCACTTTCCTATTGTAGCAGTCTCAGGTATATCTACTCAAAGCCAAGCAAGGGCTGATGATAAAAAAAATATACATCCTACTGAGAATTACGGTAGTTGCAACAGTGCAGGTCTTTGGGTTAAAATGCTCGCCAGATCCATTTCAATGCCCCATATGGTTTTCTCAGAAACTTTGTAGAAGAGAAGATGGGGAGTAAATTTGTTGAAGGCCGAAGTGTTGAATTCTCCAAGTCGTATGAAGAAAGCAGTCAATCTACACCAATATTCTTTATCCTCTCTCCTGGAGTTGATCCTCTGAAGGATGTTGAAGCACTGGGTAAGACTCTCGCTTACCCTTTCCTACAGCCGGGTCCCGACTATCCATGCTATTGTAATCGCTAGGTGAAACTAATGCTTAAAGTTGTACACACAGCTGCCTTTGAAGGCTGTTCAGAAACTACAGTTAGTGCAAAATGAAGCTGCAACTAACTGGGACCTGGCAATGGGAACATATTTGTCCAGTGCTTAAAGAGCTCCATTAGCTCCCAATCATAATTAGCACAATTCAACTGCTAGTGCTAACTGTTAAAGCCCTACATGGCTTTGGAGCTGGCCACCTGACATCATACCTGTTTTCATGCCAATCTGTCCTTTCACAGCACTTACCATCAGAGGTCCTTCTCTGGGTTCCCCTTCAATCTGGCTGGCTGCAGGAGAAAGGGCCTCCTCAGTTGTGGCACCCACTAAGACAAACACTTGCCCCTGTGAAGTCTGCCTGGTGCTGGGCTTGTAACATCAGACAGTGTTTCATATCTTCTATTGCTGCTTTTACTTTGCAGTTTTAATGTATGTTTTTATTACGGTAATGTTTTAATTTTTTTCATAGATTAGTTGATTTTTTTAAATTGCTGTAAGCTGCCTTTATTTGCACTGAAAATCATTTTAAACAATAAGAAGACAATGAAAGAGAATGCAGCATTTTAATTCAAATAACTCTCATAGGTCAAAAGCTTGGCTTCACCATAGACAATGGGAAAATTCACAATGTGTCACTAGGACAAGGACAAGAGGTTGTGGCTGAACATGCTCTAGACGTGGCTGCAGAAGGAGGACATTGGGTCATTCTTCAGGTATTACAATATTGTTAGGTTTTTAGTTTTGTCTAGTACAGTGTGTTACCACAAGCAGTACTCCGCTAAGGAGTGTTTGGACAGGTGGTGCTTGGACGAGTAGACCAGTGGTTTCCAAACTGTGGGTTTAGAAATTTTTGAATCATTAAAAAAAGCTTTGAAAGCACTCTTCTGCCTGGTTTGCAGAAGAAAATTGTTAACTGGAATGCTATTCTGTGATATAAGGTAATCTCCATACCCCCAAATTTAAATGTCACATTTTCCCATTTTCTTATGTAATTGGCATGCCATAGAATATATCCAGGTGTTTTTTTAATCTAGTGGGTTGCGATAGATTATCATTTTAAAAAGTAGGTCCCAATGCTAAAAAGTTTTGGAAGCACTGGTGTAGGCTGTTTACATGAGAGTGAAGTGCTGTTGCTGGGAAAATATGGCCCTGCTGTGATGCCTCCAGAAGCGGAGATGGCTGGAGTGGTAATAAGGTGCAGTTGTATGCCAACTTGAGGACACCCCCCCTCCCCCACAAATGAGTCAAGGAAGAATAGCAGGTTTAGAGTGGAGGAGGGACCAGGTGACCGCTTCTCCCTCACTGCAGGAACAACTGTGTACTAAGGGCCCAATCCTATCCAACTTTCCAGCACCGGTGCAGCTGCAATGCAGCCCCAAGATAAGGGAACAAATGTTTCCATACCTTAAGGAGGCATCTGTGACTGCCTTCCCACCAGAGGATGCAATACACGCCCCTTTGGCACAGCTGCACTGGCACTAGAAAATTGGATAGGGTTGGGCTCTCAGTCATCCATTCTTGCACACAACATCTGACCCTGGAGATAAGTAGTACTCCTCAGAGGGAGAAACAGGCCCTTGTCTATTGTGCTACCCTGCATCCACAGTGCCCTTGCATTCAGGATTTGAAGAATTCTTTAGCACACTAATTGCTTCAGTAATTCCTGGACATGTGTGACCCCTCTGTATGTACCCTGCAGAACATACATCTAGTAGCCAAGTGGCTCGGCACATTGGATAAGAAAGTTGAACGGTATAGCACTGGCAGCCATGATGATTATCGAGTATTTATGAGCGCTGAGCCTGCTCCCTCCCCAGATTCTCACATTATCCCTCAAGGACTTTTGGAAAATGCCATTAAAATCACCAACGAGCCTCCAACGGGCATGTATGCCAACTTACACAAAGCTCTGGATCTCTTCACACAGGTAAGCAGCCTCTGCTAGTCAGTCTTTTAGAACTCATGTCCTGTCACAAGCGTAACAGGTGTCCTCCATCTCCTTGGAGACGCCAACAATGCCTTGGCTAAAAATGGTTAAGCCCTTGCCTCCATTCTGAATTTTCTACCTTGTGTTTGTGCCCAAGTTATGTGCTATTTATCTGCCTTGAGACTGGATAGGCAAAGTGAGTGAGGGCCAGTGACTAGATCCATCCTACAGGAGCCTCCAGTCCAGCTCCCTTGCTGCTTCCCATCCATGGATCACATGAGCAAAGTGTGCGATGGGCTGGTCAGTTTGAAGGTATTACTAAAACAGCAGGAATTGGAGACACTAGAAAAAGGTCTCTGTGGCCAGGACCTAGGGCCCTAAGATGGCTGCTTGCATCCACAGGAAACTATGCCAGAATCTGCTGGACCTTCCAGGCCTACCTCTTTCTTGTTTGGGGCAGCTGCTGGCTTCTGCAACAACCAGATATTTTCTACCAAGATCATTACAGATGCCTAATTTTGTGAAAATATTTAGATCTGTAGCATCCACAGGGCCATGAGCATTTCAGTGAGAATACTAGCTGTTTACAGCAGTATTTTACTGTGTGATAAATATTTAGTTACCATTTGAAGTTGTTGTATGCAAGCCTCCAGGCTGCTTCTGGATCACTATTCTAAGTCACTATTTTTCCCGCCATTAAACAAATATATTCTGCCTAGAGTAAGAATGCAGCCTGATTTTGTTCTCTTTAGGACACCCTGGAAATGTGCACCAAAGAAATCGAATTCAAGTGCATTCT
The DNA here is from genome assembly GCF_035046505.1 of Tiliqua scincoides. NCBI lineage: Eukaryota > Metazoa > Chordata > Lepidosauria > Squamata > Scincidae > Tiliqua > Tiliqua scincoides. The sequence continues at coordinate 152,296,970 of NC_089822.1, forward strand.
CTTTGCCCTTTGCTATTTCCATGCTGTGGTGGCAGAAAGGCGGAAATTTGGAGCTCAAGGCTGGAACAGGTCTTATCCATTTAACAATGGAGATCTCACAATTTCTATCAATGTGCTGTATAATTACCTGGAAGCTAATGTGAAGGTAAGGTTTTGCTGACACAGTGATTTACTTAGTAAAGCAATAACTACTGTAGTAACTTACTTAGTAAAGCAGTAACTACTGTATAAGATTTTCAAACTGTGGGTTGCAATTTGGTTTTTGATGGGTTGCAAAACAGACAAGCTGATAGCTGACAAGGAAAATGTATTGAACCCAATGAAAACAAAGGAGTAAACTGTGTTTACTTGCAAGTAGTTGACCATGCCTGAGTCTACGTTGAAGGGCAGACTAAGGGGAACGCAACACACCAAAATTGTCCTGATCTGATGAACACCGGCCCCAACAAATTCTCAAGAAGGAAGTCACTGCCTCCGAGTTGACAAAGAAAACGTATTGAGCCCTATGAAAAGAAAAACTGAGCCATATGTGCATTCACTCATGAGTAGGTGAACACATCTCAGCTCTTATTGAAGGCCCAGCAAAGGGAAATGTAAGGCCACTAGAATGGTCCCAATCTGATGAATGGGGAGCTGAATAAAATCTCCAGAAGGCAGCCACACACACACACACCCAATAAAAAGAACAAAAACAGAGCCTTGAGCAGCTGGTAAAGTGAAACTTTTTTTAAGTCATGTAAAGCTAGGTGGGCTCCAACAGAGCAGGGGTCTCCAAACTTTTTGGCCAGAGGGCCGCATCAAATGGCGTGGTGTGGAGGGCCGGAAAAAAAATTTAAATATAAAATTTAAATAAATAAATAAGAGATGGTACTTAGATGAGTGAATAAATGAATGAATGGGCTCATTCATTCAACCTCTCTGGCCCTCCGAACACCCTCCAGACACAATCAGAGCACGGTTCTGGTCATGTTAAGTTGAGTGGGCCAGAGGCTTTCAGGGGAGAAGAGGTTGGCTGTGGGCCAGAAAAAGGCTTGCTGTGGGTCGCATCTGGTTTGGAGACCCCTGCAATAGAGTGTCAATTTTAAAAGCGGGTCCCAGTGTTTAAGTATGGAGACCACTGGTATAGGCAATAAATGTTTGCTTGCTTTCCAAACACCCAACCCTTCTCATCTTGTATTCAAAAAGGAGGCAACTAGACTCCGGCATAAGCTTGGCAGGGACTTGTAACAGATAAGCACTGAACCCAGCAGAATTAGTCCCAGGAAGGAGAGGACATTTCCATTTTTGGTACAGTAGGGGCTCTGCACCTAGAACAGGGGTGTCCAAACTTTTTGGCAGGAGGGCCACATCATCTCTCTGACACTGTTGGGGGCTAGGAAGAAAAGAATTACTCTACATTTCAAATTTGAACAAAGTTAATAAATGAATACATTAGAGATGGAACTTATATGAATGAATGAAGGTCTTGCAATAGCTCAAGGACTATAACAAGCCTTGCACAAAACAAGGCTGGCCTTTCCTTCACTGCCACTGCTGCATCACAAACATGAAACAGCAAGCAGTGGAGGGAGCCCTCATCCCACAGCTCACATGAGAGGTTGAACAGTCACCCTCATGCTGAGAGCAATTGCATCAGGTCAGCGCAGGCTCCAGCGAGTCTCTGGAGGGCCAGAGGCTTATTGGAGACTGGGAGCTTCCTGCGGGCCTGATTGAGGTCCCCAAGGGCCGCAAATGGCTCCTGGGCCAGGGTTTGGACAACCCGATCTAGAACAACAAAACTGCATCTTTTCTCTTGGGTCTGTCATTGTACAAGGCATGCAAGACCCCCTGCATTTGGAAACCCAAGATCTTTTCCCTACTACGGTATAGCACACATTGTTCTGAGTCAACAGAGTGAAAATCTGATTGGTTCACTTCTCAGCTTTCATAGGTTGTAGTGTTTCCACAGGCTCTCCGCCTAGTGGCCACTCTTCAAACTGAGTGGCCACATTTGTTTGAAGCAGTAGTGTTTTCAAGGTTTGTCGCTGCACTCATGAGTAATTTTCAGTAAAAAGCGTTGCTGAAATTACTCTGTTTTCTGAATTATGTAGTTTTCTTTCTGACACAGCCAGAGTGATTGTGCTCATGCAACCAGCTACTAGCCTCAAGTACTAGAACTGTGTTCTCTTTGTTCGTTTCGTTACATTGAGCTGGCATTTCTTCCTAGGTTCCCTGGGATGACCTACGCTACCTCTTTGGTGAGATTATGTATGGGGGACACATCACTGATGACTGGGACCGCAGACTGTGCCGGACTTACCTGGGCGAATACATCCGTATGGAGATGTTGGAGGGAGAAATGTTCCTGGCACCAGGATTCCTAATACCACCAAACTCCGATTATAAGGTAAGAAAATAGGAGGAAGAGTGGTCAAACAGTGTGCTGGGCCAACCATCACTCCACCTGCAAAGTGAAGGACCACAGCCCTTACCTAAGGTTCTTGCTGCATGAGAAATTGAGGTCAGGTGTGAAGAATATCCAAGTACCTTTCCCACCTTTTCACCCTTAATCTGTGAGTTTTGAGCCTTCCACATAAGTTTGGAACATACGGTTGCAAAACTCATTTTTTTATATCCACGCGTTTTGAGTCCACCGAGCTGGTGACAGCACCCTAACAATAACAGTCAGCAGAGCCTTCCTTTGCCATAGCTCACCCTCACCTTGTTTTTACCTTTAAAGGGCAGCTGTCACTTGCTCTTGCTTGTGGCATGTAGGAGAGACAGCAGCAAAAGCAGCTTTTGCTTGAGTTTTTGCTCTGCTTGGGATTGGGGAAAGCCAACAGCACTTTGATTCTCCTCCTGCTGGAGGGGGGTGTGCCATTCATTTATAGTACCCTATGTCTGCCCATGCAGAAGTAAGCCCCAAGATGTTCAATAGCGCTTGCTTCCAACGAAGTGGGTATAAGATTGCAAACCCGAGTTGTGGGGAAGGGGGCTCGCAACTTGTCTTGGAAACGACCCTTTTCCACTTGCATCAGTCTCCTGCCTGCAAACATCTGGATTAAACACATGGCCTCCTTCCATCGACAAGACTTCTTTCTTTCCTCCCCCCCCCCAGTTTCCTTCACAGAGGTCATCTTCATAAATGTGATTCAAGACAGGTGTAGGTGAGGGTGTGTGTTGCTCATGCTCTTGGGGATTCAAAGCAGTAGCTTGTGGTTGAGGCAGGGATTTCAGAGGCACTGGGCTCCTTTGCTGCAATGTACAAAGCATTAACACTTCATAGAATAATATGACTCAGTCTGACCCCCCCCAACAAAAAAAAGGGACTACGAGCTCCTTCCCCCCCAGCATCAAAAGGAGGGGCAGAGAAAGTTACCTCTGCCACAATCCTATCTGTGTCTATTCAGAAATAAGTCTCATTGTGGTCAGTAGACTGCCCCTGCCCCATTTGGCCTTAGCTACCCCTCTCCATGTGTGTGCATGTGTGCTACCACCTTGTCTCACTCCCTCTGTTCTGAAAGAAATGGATGGACGCTTCCTTGCCCCCTTCCTTTCCCAAGATTCCAACCAATTCACAGAGCAGGAGAGGCGCAACACGTTTTTCTCCAAAAGCAAGAGCAGAGGCGTCACTGCGGTTCACGTCACCTGGAACAGGAGACTAGAGCATCACCCCCATGATGGACCTCCTTCCGTGCAGTGGGCAAGACAACACCCCAGGTGGTAGGTGTGGTGATACACCATCACCCCACCTGCCTTTTGGTTGTACCTTTTGATAGAACACAGATATTTCACCGGGGTTTGTTTTATTGCACGGCATGAAATTACACATCAATTGATATATGATGGTATTCTTCCTACAGTTACTTTAGTCACTAGTGGTGTGTCCCCCAAGGGTGTCATCTTACTAACACCTTATTGCAGCGGTTCTCAAACTTTTAGCACCAGGACCTACGTTTTAGAATGACAATCCGTCGAGGAACCACCGGCAGTGATGTCATGGCCAGAAGTGACATCATCAAGCAAATTGAAATAATTATAATTAAATTAAAGTAAAACAATTAAATAAGGCAGTGTTTCTCAAACTGTGGGTCAGGACCCACTAGGTGTGTCGCGGGCCCATTTGAGGTGGGTCCCCATTCATTTCAATATTTTAGTTTTAATATATTAGACTTGTGGTTACCATGGGATGTGACTGCATTTGGGTAAATATTACAGACCTGTATGCATGGGAAGGAAATTATGCATGGGAAGGATAAAGTGGATAGAGAGATGCTCTTTACACTCTCACACAACACCAGAACCAGGGGACATCCACTCAAATTGAGTGTTGGGAGGCTTAGGACAGACAAAAGAAAATATTTCTTTACTCAGCGTGTGGTTGGTCTGTGGAACTCCTTGCCACAGGATGTGGTGACGGCATCTGGCCTGGATGCCTTTAAAAGGGGATTGGACAAGTTTCTGGAGGAAAAATCCATTACAGGTTACAAGCCATGATGTGTATGCGCAACCTCCTGATTTTAGAAATGGGTTATGTCAGAATGCCAGATGCAAGGGAGAGTACCAGGATGAGATCTCTTGTTATCTGGTGTGCTCCCTGGGGCATCTGGTGGGCCGCTGTGAGATACAGGAAGCTGAACTAGATGGGCCTATAGTCTGATCCAGTGGGGCTGTTCTTAGGTACTTTTAACAAGCTACTATGCATATACTTTTAAAAATGATAGTAAATGGGATTTACTCCTGGGTAAGTGTGAGTAGGATTGCAGCCTAGGATTGCTAAAAATTTTCCTGCTTGATGATGTCACTTACAGTCATGTCATCACTTCCAGTGGGTCCTGACAGATTTTCATCTAAAAAGTGGGTCCTGGTGCTAAATGTGTGAGAACCACTGAAATAAGGGGAAGCAAGCCCTGATCCACTAAGTGAGTTTTCATTGTAACCTGCCTGCAATACCCACGCAAAACCAGCCCTACCCAGTGTCCAGTTCAAGTTAAGTTCTTTATTTAAACCGGATCACTGTTAGGACCCACCCAGCTTTACGAGTCTAAAGAAGAAGAAAAAATTCACCTTACCAGCTGAAGCCTCTGTTTTATTCTTTTTATGGGGAGGGGCCTGCCTTCTGGAGCATTTGTTGAGCGCCACTGTCATCAGATCAGGACCATTCTGGTGGCCTTGCATTCCTCTTTGCCTGACCTGACCATGCACTCCATGTATTTTTGTTTTCTGGTATTTTGGCCATAACTTTTGATAGAATTGAGATATTTCACTCCATTTTTTTCATTGCATTCTGCTGTAAATTCCGCATCAAATGGTATAAAACATGATTGTATTATTCCTACAAACCACGATTTTAGTGATTTTGGTCATCAGTGCATGTGTCACCCCGTGTGGCCCGCACTGCCCTAGCAACGACACTGGGCAGGAAAAGGCGCTTTCTGACACAAGCCTATGCATGCCTACTCCAAAAACTAACAGCACCAAAAACTACCGCAGACATTCACCTATAAGTCAACCCTACAGGTAAGCCGAGGGCAGGTTTTGAGCCAATGATCATGGAATTTTCTATGACCCTCAGATAAGTCGGGGGTTAAACTTATGGGGGTGTCTGACTATAGTTTTGTCTGATTTTACTCAAGACCAGATCCTGAAAAATAACCTACCACTAATTGTTACCTAAGAACTTTACTCTCTAATTTATTAAGAGCATAGTAAAAGATCATAAGATACATTTTTATTCTTTTTTAAATTCTGGTACTCGCCACCTTTTTTTAAATACTATCAGAGTAAGTGCACTGTAAACTACATACCAGTAAAACAGTGGTTCCCAAGCTGGTATTCACGTACTCCCAGGGACACTCAACAGGACCTTTAGGGGTACTTGAAAAAGAATAGAATAATGGCAGAAAAAGGTAGGTCATGCTCCAGAATGCTTTGCAAGGCATTCCTGCCTTGCAAGGACCAGCAAGGCAGGAAGGGAGGTAGCTAGCTGGTTGTGAAAGCCCCACCAATAGCTAGTTTTTGGTCATCAATTCATCTATGAACCAGTGATTGAAAACCAGCACAGTAAAAAAGCTGAAACATAATATGGAAAGTGATCAATCACCCAGAATTTCTCAGCACACTTGTGGTGCAAAATAGTGCAAAGGCAGTTCTTCAAACAGATGAAAAGAGAAAATATGGGATGAATACATGAAGTCTGGGCTTTCATATGGAGGAGATGAAGGCTTGTATTATTAATTACAAACATTTTGCTAATATGAAGGGTACAATTTATGGAAATGGGCTGCCAAGGGATATGCAAGTGAAAAAGGTTGGAAACCACCATGAATCAAATCCACCTTTAAGATGTCTGGCTCTGCATACAACATACAACCCATAACACATAACTGAGAGTGTGCAATTCAATTTACAGCAGAGAGATGTGATATTTGCAACCCTTTTTACTCAGAAGTAGACCCACTGCTTTCCATGGGTGTTATTCTTAAGTAATGGTGCACTGAATTGTAGCCTGGGAAGGAGGATCCCACCCTAGTGTTTCAAAAAACAGACCTGCTTTGCAAGCATTTGCAAGCAGAACCAGGCTGCAGCAGAAGGAAGGAGAATAAAAGGTTAACTTTGGCTGGAATGTCCCAGGAAAACCACTATAGCAACTAATGCGGTACCTGCCTGAGCTTTGTTGAGCTGAGCAGAGAAAGGAAACTGTTCAGAGTTGAAAGGCTCTGCCCTCTGATTGACCCGGAGATAAGGCAAAGTGAGAATTGGAGCTTGATTACTTGGCAAAAATTTTACATACTATACTGAGTATCTAGGGTAACAGTATGTGAACCCTGCTGTCATTGCCAAGAGCAGGATGTTTACCTCAAAAGGCCAAACCCTCAGGGAGGTGGGGGACTCCCTCCTCTTTTGGCTAGCAAACAGATACAGGATGTCTGCCAAAGGAGGGAGGGACTACTGTGGCTTTTGCCATGAATTGCAGTAAAGGCATGGCCTCGATTCCCACGTGGGCTAAAACTCACATATATTGTCCCATGGAATAGCTGCACACTTTGCTTGTGTCTTAGTATGAAGGAAAAATATTTCAAAACAAACACAAACATTATTTCAGGTGTCCATAAAAAAAATGTTGCATTTGTGGGTTAGATAAACAATCACAAAGAGGACAATGATGGTTATGACTGCACAGTTAACCAAAAGTCAGTGTGAAAGTAAAACTGAAAGAGATGGACTGGATTACATGGCTAGTGGAGTTGCTGAGCTCCTAACATTTACAGTTGTGTATAATGCCTGTCTTGAAGGGCTATCATGAATACATTGATGAGAACCTCCCACCTGAGTCTCCTTACCTGTATGGGCTCCATCCTAATGCAGAGATTGGCTTCCTCACTGTCACCTCTGAGAAACTTTTCCGTACCGTGTTGGAAATGCAGCCCAAAGAGTCAGACACTGGAGGAGGGACTGGTGTGTCTCGAGAAGAAAAGGTACGAAAATATTTCAACCTGTTTCTTTCGGCAATGGAGTTCTAGCACCTCTGTTACTGTTCATGGCCTTAAAATTGTTTTTTTCTTTTAATTTTCCCTAACAGCAGGTCTGGAAGAACTAAAGTTCTATTCCTCCCACTGTAAGACTCTCAAGTTGTATTGGATTTTCTGTAGTGAGATTCACATAGCTCTCAAGTGAGCTGTTTAGGGGAAGAATGTTGTGGCAATGACAGCCCTTGCCCCCTCAGCTGGCATTATCTGCTGTGCTCCCAGCCTGATGTAAGGGGCAGCTGTTTTTAGGGGGGCTTTTGGCCCACAATGGAGGTTGCAACAGCCAAAACAGTAATGGACATTGGCAAGGGAAGAAGGCAACTCCCTGCCATTAGGAAACTTAACTGTCATCAAGCCAGCACAGCCCTCAAGAGTAGACCACCATGTGAAGGGAAGGAACCTGTTGGTTGTTCTAGGGTTGGAGACATTTTGCTGAAATGCAAAACAATTTCATTCAAGTAGGTTAATTTGCTGCAGGCTTGAAGACCTAAATGGTGGAAAGGTGGGATACAAATCTTTTAGATATAATATTTAGGGTCAAATAAATCTGGAATGCCCTATTCCGAAGTCTGCCTACCCAGTGGAGCAGATAGTAACCTATAGCGATTGGTGGAATATTTTGAAGTCTTGATATGCTTAGTGAGGTGTCCGTGTGGTCTTTGGCATAATAGGTGAAAGCTGTGCTAGATGAGATCATGGATCGGCTTCCAGAGCCCTTCAACATGGTAGAAATCATGGCCAAGGCAGCCGAGAAGACCCCATATGTGGTGGTTGCCTTCCAGGAATGTGAGCGCATGAACATCCTTACCAGTGAAATGAGGCGTTCGCTCAAAGAATTAAACTTGGGGTTGAAGGTAGGCGCGTATTTTATGCTGTGGCTAGTACTATACCAGAACAGATTTTTATCTGTTTCACTTAGCATACTGATGCTATGAACTGGCATAAGAACAGTAAGTGGAACATACCGTTTCAGTAACAGGAAATGCCAGATCATCATCTCTTTGAGTTTCATCACCTCCCCTGCCTTTTCCAACAGTTACTCTGTCTGGTACACAATGGCACTCTTTTTTTTCCAGGCAGAATACTGCCCATTCAGCGGTGCTCTTATACACAAGCACATCTAGTTCGTGGCTCAGGTACCTTTTCTCACTGGCAAGTAGCTGACTTCAGTGCAGAAAATGTTCATTGCCCAAGAGTTTTTCCGGACAGCCAATCAATGCATGCCTCAACCATATTTACCTTAGCACAGCACTCCTCCACAGTGCTATAGCCAGCTTGCATAACGGTTGGGAGGTGGGGAGAACCTGGTTTCTCCCCTTAAGTAAACCACCTACCCCACCAACTCCAGTGGCTGTACACTTCCCTTCTGCTCCCTTTCTATAAGAAAGATATGGCAACATAGCAAAGCTACCTCCTGGAGCAAATCTGCTTCCAGAAGCTCCTCCTAATAAATCAGGGCAGCTGGAAAAACAAGAAAGCCACATACAAAAATTGTGTGGACTCTCATCCTGAGCCAATAAAGCAGGAGGCTGTTCATCCAGCAAAGAACTAAACAGTTTTAAAGGTAAAAAACAGAATATACATTGATAATCATATTGCAATCATGCAACCACCTGCCATTAGCAATGACAGCAGGAGCTGCATGAATGGATTTGTTTTCTCAACAATAGGGTACTGGGAAATGAAGGCTGCCACAACAGCAGGCAGTGCCTTGAGAGGAAATGCCTGGAACCTCTGCAAGAAGTGAGGAACAACAATGGATTTCCTACACAACATACAAACTGAAAAGGACCTGGAAAGCATTCAGATGTCAAAACGTTAGATCAGGGGTGTCCAAAGTTTTTGGCAGGAGGGCCACATCATCTCTCTGACATTGTGTTGGGGGCCGGGGGGGAAAAGAATTAATTTACATTTAAAATTTGAATACGTTTACATAAATGAATATATTGAAGATGGAACTTATATGAATGAATGAAGGTCTTGCAATAGCTCAAGGCCTTTGCACAAAGCATCACAGATGTGAAACAGCAAGCAGTGGAGGAAGCCCTCATCCCACAGCTCACGCGAGAGGTCAAATAGTTGCCCTCACGCCCTCACGTTGTGTCATGCCAGTGCGGGCTCCAACAAATCTCTGGAGGGCCAGAGGCTCATTGGAGACTGGGGGCTCCCTGAGGGCCGCATTGAGAGGTCTCGAGGGCTGCATGCAGCCCCAGGGCCAGGGTTTGGGCACCCCTGTGTTAGATCAACAGGGACAACATTGACATAAGATTACACTGACAATTATTTAAGTGGGCAGTTTAGCCTCAAGAGGTTATTATAATGGCAGAATCTAATTAAAAGCTTTGAATGTTTTCCCAAAGGGAGAGTTGACAATCACAACAGACATGGAAGAGCTATCAAATGCCCTTTTCTACGACAACGTGCCCGACTCCTGGACAAACCGCGCCTATCCATCCTTGTTTGGCTTAGCAGCGTGGTATGCTGACCTGCTGCTTCGGATCAGGGTGAGGGAGATGTTGCCTTGGTGAAAGTGTTCTGAGAAGGGCAAGATCTCTGCCTTCCTGGCTTTTGGCTACTGGGCTTTAAGGAGAATTCCATGCTAATCTCAGTTATATCTTTTCCTTAACTAACCCTCTCATGGCTGATTTTTTCTTGTATGTGCTTTTCCCAATTTTAGCTCCTTGGACAAGTTTCATGAAGCATTAACACTACAATGGGCCCTCCTTATCCATGGGTTCTGCATCCGCTGATTTGACTAACTGCAGGTGCTGACCCCATGGCTAGAGGGCCTCAGAAGATCTCTGGACACTACCAGAAGTGCCTTTCAGAAGGCTCTGGCAGACCCTCTGAAAGGCCTGGTTTTTCTGGCAGAGGCCCTCCGCAGTTGTAATTATCCATGCAATTTGGTATCCGCAGGAGGACCTGGAATGATTCCCCTAAGGATACTGAGGGCCTGTTGTACTACTTTACAAACTATTCATGTACCACTACATATTACAAAGCTAAATATGACCTGACTGTCTCATGAAGCTTGCAGGCTTTAAAAAAAAAAGAAAGACTTGTAACCCACATACTAATTCCAATGTTACATAAAGAAAAACTTCATAATGTGGGCCAGTTTCTGTTCCAGGATCAAAAAATGAGAGTTGGCTGAACAGGGATTCCAGTGGCCAAGGAGGATACCTTGTTCAGTTTATAAAGCTCCCTGTTTTCCTCCAGGTTTCTGCAACATCTCTTGATGCCTCAGTGTCCCAACTCAGCCTTCCTTGTCCTTTACCACTATAGTAGGTTGTTTTAAAAAAATTCACATCTGTCACATTTTCAAAAATAAGCAAATATACATCAACATGCAATCACTGTTTCAGCAGCAGAATGAGGTTTGCAGAATTGTAGACCTAGCATATGGCAATGGTAAAAAACAGAACAGTCATACCTCCGGAAATGCAGGATTGAACCCAAAGTTCCTGTTGTATGAACAAAAAGTGCTTTGCCTCATGCAGAGGAAATAAATGATTTTTCTGCCTGCAGCTTTCCCAAGTAGCTCAACAGATGGGAAGCTCTAGTCTAGAATACCCTTGTGGGGGAAGGGATGTTGGCAACCCCACTGAAGTATCACTCAGACAAGAACTTTTAGATCCAAGCCACAAGGTGCAAGGAGCTACCTACACTTAGGGCTTTGTCTGTACTTTGTTGCTGCTGTTATTAAAAGGAAGATTCAGTGAAGAGACTTTAAAAGGCAGGGAAGAGCCATGGAGATGCCTCTTTTCTGTGTACACTGGTATTCTTCAATATCAAAGCACAGATACCCACAACAAACTGTTCAAACTTCTAGACATCAATTCCAGCACACTGGTATATGGGAATTCCTATCCCAGCCACACAGAAGTTTCATTTAAGGTGGTGAATTGGGATTGTTCCAGAGCCAGATCAGCCATTACGCAAAGTGAAGCAGCTGCTTAGAGCTACAGGGGGCACTCAACAGGTACCCCACCACCCAACCATTTACCAGCTTCTTTACAATGTGCTCCAACCCTCCTCTTGCTTTGTGTGGGCAGGAGGATGATCAGGGCAGCAGCATCCTGCTTCCTCCTCCAGCATCACTGTCAAATATTTGTGGTGGCAGTGCTGGAGAAAGCAGCAGCAGAGGCCACAAGAGTCTATTCTAATAATACCCCTTCCCAGAAGTTCTTAAAACAGAATTGCTTCTTCCCCTCTGCCTGGCCCAGCTGTAACCGCTGCCCCTCCCGTGCCTACTTGTCCCTGCCCCACCACTTATTCAGAGCAGGGTACAAGGCAGTGGGGCATTCCAGGGTTGCATCACTGCACTGTCCTTTTCTCTCTGGGCCCATCTAGCATGCCCACCTTTAAAACAGGCTGAGTGAGCATATGGTTGATGCCAGCCTTTTTTTAAAGAAATCGTTGAGCAAACAAAGAGGAGGCTTGGGAAGGGAGAAAGAAAGGGAAGGGTAGAAAGTTAACTATCCAGGCCAGCCTGGATAGAGCTTCCCAGTACAAATTGCAAGTCTCCTTCAGCACATAAGGGAATATTTAATTGCTATTTAAGCAGGGGATCGCTCAGCATGCTTCTATTGCTCAGCATGCTTCTATTGTTATCTGCTATTGCCATTTCCCTTTTCAGGAGTTGGAGGCCTGGACAACAGATTTTGCCCTACCTACAACTGTGTGGCTAGCAGGTTTCTTCAACCCTCAGTCTTTCCTCACAGCCATTATGCAGTCCATGGCTAGGAAAAATGAATGGCCCCTTGACAGAATGTGCCTTTCTGTGGAAGTTACCAAGAAAAACCGTGAGGATATGACAGCTCCCCCTCGAGAGGGCTCTTATGTGCATGGGCTTTTCATGGAAGGTAAGGATAATCTAGCATGTTATTACAGAAAAAGATGCCAAGGTCAGAATCCAGGTCAGAAGTAGGAGGCCAGTTCTGTTTTGTCCTATTCTGTGTGGACAAGAAGCAAGTCCTTCCCTCTCATATTATTTCTGTGTGGGAGAATGCGGTAGTGAGTAGAAAGTTTACTCCTTAGCTTGTTTTGTGAGATTTTTGTTCCTGAACTCCTGTTTCTCTCTCCAACTATCTGCCGGAGGTATCCCACCTCAGGAACATTGGGGCATCGCTCTGTAATCTATTTGTTCCCCAAACTTCTCAGCTGCATCCCACCCACTAAGATGGTGAAAAGAGATGTTTCTTTACTTATAGGGTGGTCTGTCAACACTTGAACTGTAAAGTACATAAGCAAAGAGGAAAGGTACAAGAATACATTTTCCTTAGGTCCTTCAGAATGTTCTCCCTGCAAGAGACTTTTTAAAAATATGTGATTTTCTTTTAGCCATCTTGGTTAGTTCTGTTGTAGGCATTCACACCTCAACACAAATTGGCAAGATTTCCCAAGCACTTTCAGGTTCAATTAATTCTATATCTGTATTTTCAAAGTAAGGTGATTGATTGGAAAGAAATAGCTAGACATACATTGGGTAGCTGCCTTTTTATTTCATATCATCATTAGCGTGTCAGCAGGGGGCAGCACATGCCCGTTTTCCTTAGCATTGTTGGGAATTATTAGCAACACAACTAATTTCAACAGTCAAGTAATTCTCATGTAAGTGTATCTAAGGCTTGGAATGTAATGTTGAAGAGAAACATTTGTATTCCAGTAGCTACTTTTAGAGGGGGCTAAGGAATTCTGAATGCTCTTAGTTGAGAGTAGATGGGCTTAAGTTCATGTTGTCTATAAGGCTAAATCAGGAAACTTGAGGAAGGATGAGTATGCCATTTTCTATGGTAAAGGGACACTAAACACAACCTTGCAACAGGTGAAAGCAAGGGCAGAGTTTAAATCCAGTTTTTAAGAGCTCATTCATAACAATGCAAATGCATTACAAAAATTGAGAGAGCAGCAAAGATACATCCAAGTCAAGGCGTTTAGCCTTTAGCCATGCTGCTAGAGATAGCAGGTTGTTGGTGCAGAGCTTCCCTAGCACTTGCAGCAAACCAAACCTCTCAGATGAAGCAACTAGCCACTGTCTTGACAGCTCTGTTCTGCTGTAGGTGCACGTTGGGATATTCAGACCGGTGTCATCAGTGATGCACGCCTGAAGGAGCTGACCCCCTCGATGCCAGTCATCTTCATCAAAGCCATTCCTGTGGACCGCATGGATACCAAAAACATGTACGAGTGTCCAGTGTACAAGACCCGAATGCGAGGCCCCACCTACGTCTGGACCTTCAACCTAAAGACAAAAGAGAAGCCAGCTAAGTGGATTCTTGCTGGAGTTGCTTTGCTCTTACAAGTTTAATGCCCCAGTTGAGAGCAGAGCCTGCCCACTCCCATCATGTCATCCCCTAGGTCCAGAAATCGGGCCAGGAAAGTTCTTTGCAAATTGCCAATAAAAGTAATTCCTTGAAAGTGTGCCTGATGTGATAAGCTGCTACTCAGGTGGGTATACACAGTACTGTTACCATAACTTATGAGAGCCAGCTGCCAGTGACAGGAAACATATCCAGTCAGTGCTGGCTCAGCACCAGCCCACAGGGAAGAACAAAAAGGTTTGTGTGCAATCATTTGCAAGGGCTAGCTGGATTCCTTTCCCACTTCAAATTCATAACTTAGTGTTCAGCTGGTTTGTTTGTGCTACAGTAGCATTCAGCACTGGTGCCAGAGTGTAATCCAGGGGGTGCATCCTAGTCCAACATTCCTGAGTCTCCTCTGCACTATTAGAAGCGATTTGATGGATCACTGTATGTGGGCAAGCCAGAGAGGACTTTTGTTGCATTGCAGCCAGGAGGCCTCTTGGGGAGAAGAGGCATGAAAGTACCTGGAGTTTAAACACAGTCATCCACAATGACTGCCAGGAGCAGCTTTCTAGTCTTCACTCTTGTGGGGAAAAAAATACACAGTGCCTGAAGGACAAAAAACCAAGGAATACACTAGTTACAATGTCCTGGGTCTCCCCATAACTCCTACCTGCTACCTCTCCTTTCCCTCCAGCCCTACCATCTCTCCTGTTCTAGCTTTCTAGTGCCTTTATCTTTCCTGAAATATTTCAAGTACTGCAGAAAAACTAGCTGCACTAAATGGAAATTCACAAAAGTTACAAGCATTCAAATGTGCATAATTGCAGAGTGGAGTCACAAGCTATTTGTATTTGGCCATGACTATATTTGAGAAAAAGATCAGAAAGCTCATTCATTCCTAGGAACATAACCAGAGGCACAAAGAGGCCTTATGACTAGAGCCATTATCTATACCAGGGGTCTCCAAACATTTTGGCCAGAGGGCCTCATCAAATATCTGGTGTGGTGTGGAGGGCCGGAAAAAAATTTAAATATAAAATTTAAATAAATAAATGGAACTTAGATGAGTGAATAAATGAATGAATGGGCTCCTTCATTCAACCTCTCTGGCCCTCAGAATACCCTCCAGACACAATCAGAGCACAATTGTGATCATGTTCAGTTGAGTGGACCAGAGGCTTTCAAGGGACAAGAGGTTGGCTGCGGGCCAGAAAGAGGCTTGCTACGGGCCACATCTGGCCACCCCCTGTGGTATAGAGCTCTATACCACAGCTCTATGGGACTCCAGACAAAAGTGCAGAATGCAGCTTGCATTAAAGTATGCAGAATTGCAAAACCACCTCCAAAATCACATGGGCAATGCCTACTGAAGACTCAGAAGCCAGAGGAGTTGCTGAGTAACATTCAGGTGAGGTAGAGCTTCCTCTCCGTTCCCCATGACTAGTAAAACCAGAATAAGTTTGCATAATGTATGGACTGTAGAACTTAACTTTTCCTTTAGCACTCAACCTTCCTTGAAGCCACACAGAGGATAAGACTCCTCTCTCATTGTTTGTTTGAAGCAAATAATGGAGAGATTACCCCCTTCATGACAGCAACTGCCCAGGTACTCCTGTGGCTGACCAATATGAACATACTGGAACTGAACAGCAGGAGTAACAGGAAACCTACTCACTCACATGAGGCCCTACTAGTCCAACTGATGCTGTTTCAAGCAAACCTTCAATCACTCTCTCACTTGAGCGGCAAACCCTGGTTCATCACTTCAGAGGGAACCTTTTCAAGAAGTAGTACAAATTAGACAATGTTTTTCCTCTCCCAAGATTTAAATCCTGTAGGCATGGTTTCAGAATGGGAAGGGGGAAAACATGCTCCTGTATATTTCCAACCATCAGCATATGGTTGGCAACCTTCAGTCTCGAAAGACTATGGTATAAGCCTACAGCACCCGGTATTCCCAGGCGGTCTCCAGTAATACTGGCTGAAAACCTCCAAGGTTTTTTCCTCGTGTTAATTTTTTGCTTTCTCTGTTTTTGTTTCGCTTTATGAATTTTACTTTTTGGACAGGTACTCTCGATGTTCTGCCTCTGCATCTCCAAGAAATCCAGTGAGCTACCAGTAACTACACATAGGTGTCCAGTCAATTCAGAAAAAGAGACTGTGATGGTGATGACAAACAGCTGCTAAAGCCCAGAGTCCTTTTCCATACTAACACAGGCAGGGAAGAGAGGAGTAAATAAATTTTACAGATGCTCTTCTAAATACAGAAGATAATTGCAAACACAGGCTTAGTCTGCTCATAGCAAAAATGCAGAGAATTCATGGCCCCAGCAGACACCCCTTTAACTAAAAATCAAGCAAGAAACAAGAGTCTTGCTATAATAATTCACTGAAGTAAAATGCCTTTCATAGACACTTTGTTTTGAATTCTTGAAAGTAAACCATTTCAGCCTGCTCCCTGCTAGAGCCACTTCAGATACCTGGGTATAAATAATGCAATATACATATATCTCATATCAGTTTAGAATGGTAATGGGTATTTAAGTTACCCCATTCTCAGTAAAAAGCATAGAAATGGCTGGTGGGTCTTTTCACACCTGGTGCTCCCCCCCCCCATCGCCACTTAAATGAGAAGCATATTTATTTTCTACGTAGAAAATATAGTAAGTGCTACAAATGTCCGTGCTCAGAAATACCTCCCAAAAGTCAGCTGTGCTCAAGTCCATAGGGGAACCCAGTTACGTCAAAAGGCAAGTTTTCACCTTTTCCCAACAGAACTTCAGCTGAGGCTGACATGAAACAAATCCAGTTTCACAGCAGCATAATCTAATTATAAGCCTTTCAGCACAGGGCTTTATGCTATACATGAAAAGCATTGTTTGGGAAAGAAAAACAATTAAGTAATTAATTCTTATTTCCTGTTGATTTAAATAATTGACAAGGGGAAGAGGATGCAAAGATGCAACAGACACACACTCACATAAAGAACCAGCCTCTCCTTTCTCAGAAGAAGTTCTTGATCAGATGTGTCACCATCTTTACCCACAACTTGACATATCGACTGGGCTGCTCAAAGGTCGAGGCAGACACGGTACCAGAACACCGATAAAGCTGCTCCTGCTCCTACAGATAAAAGTAAAAACTACTTCAGGAATTTGAGCATTTGCTCTCGTCATGGCCAGCCAAGTATGACCTTTATACAGCATCAACCATGAGAACTCAAGATTCACCAGCTAAAGGAATTTCACACTTCCATCTGCCTCAAAGTCCAAGGTCTGATCAGGATTCTAGATATTCCCCACCATTACATATCCCCCTCTGGTAGGGCAGCCTACCAGAGCTTTCCAAAGTTTGACATCTCAACTGCCAGCTGAGCCAAACCCAAGTAATTGCACACTCAGAGCCCAGCCTACATGTATACAAACAGACCAAGGAGGAAAGCACTGAAAGATACAGCCGTACAGTTATTTTTTTCCTGTAACACAGCCAAACCAAGCTATAATTATCCGAAAGGAAGCCTGACTTTAATCTCTAGAGATCAGACTACTCCCTTCTCTTCAGAAAGAGCTCCTAGGTTGCATTTTAAAATGAATGTGCCACCAAGATTTCAGTGCAGTTCCCAGAAATGCTAAGTTCCTTTCAAAGTACAAGCAATACAGCCAGAAAGGAAAGTGAGGGCTTCCCTTGCACTGGCTCCACCACAAAGCATTTGAAAGCAACACTGACATCAAAGAGGACACTTTCTCATCTGAACTAGCAAGATGGGTATCTGCATATTCAGAACCCTGACAAAAATACAGGGACTCTTGCCTGGCTACAAGCCAGGCACACCAAGTCTGGTATGGTTCAATCCTCTCCCCCTTCCTTCTGTAGCAGGAGCCACTCGTGTTATAACTTCCCTGAATTCAGGTGAGTGAATCTAGTGCATAAGGTTTCAATTTGCGTTCAAATTCATAATACTCTACTTCCTGTAAGCTAGTTAAACTCTAATGGGAGCAAGACCTATAGCATATTTTATTTACTGTGAGCCTCAGTTCTACTGTCCTTGTGAACACGAACCTTCTGTGCTGCCCCTGCTCATTTATGTGTTTGGTCTTCCACTGACTCATGTTGTCCCTCTCCTCCATCCAGAGCTTTGCCACTAAGGTCAGTCATCTTGCTCATCACACCAGCCACATCACACTCCCCTTCTTAGCTGGCTTCCTTTATGCTCCTAGATTCAGCACAAGTTCCTTGCTCTTCCCTTCAAAACCCTTGTCCCTCCCTACCTCTCATATCCTGCTTGTCGCCTTCACTCTTCTGGCTCCACCACTCTCAAAAGTTTGCTGTTCCCTTTGTCTTTTCTCTCCTGCGGGCCTGTATGCTTGGAAGTGCCTCCCGGAACACACAGGAAATACTTCCTCACTTGATTGCCTTCAAGCCCCTTCCAAAACCCACCTGTTCCAGGACGCCTTTGGCACCATGCCTTCGTCCACATTCACTACTGTAACTAAACTCAAGTACACGTAACTGAGACAATCACTTTCCCCTGTTGACTCCTGCCTAAAAAAGGTAGGGGCCATGTCTTTTCACTCTATGTAGAGTGACATGCATATGGATGGAAAAAGAGCATTTTGCTAGGTACTGGACAAGAGTCATGACATGATACCTGTCTTAAAAGCCTTACAAGCTACTGGGGGTAAGGGGAGTCCCATAGAGAAAGAACTTTATTTTTCTCAAATGCGACTATTCAAGCAGCAGCTTGAAGAACATCTGCATCTCCATCCACCAGAAAGACAGAAAAAGTATTTTAATTTAGTTACAGACATTGAATTAGATTAGGTGGTCATAAGGTGTCCCAATGATATCCCTTTCAATAAATCATCTAAGGTATAAGGCAGTATCAGTTTGCAGTGCAGCAAGAAGGGATCTTATAGCAGGTATGGCTTGTGCACATGTAGGTGGCTCAATTAGGTCTTCTATACTTAGTGGTTCTAATTTGTCTTGCATCACGCAGCTGGACTTTTGTAACCTTCTAAAGATCATGATATATAAAATGAAATCAATACACCAAGTGAAACAAGCCAATTTCTCCCCCCAAGTCCTTTGGCAGATATTTATGGGATAGGGGCTTCTTTCGCCTCATACAAGGCTTTGGAAGACACAAAGCAGTGACACAAGCCACTTGCACTCTTTACCCTCCCTCCCCCAACCTGTAGAAACACTCAGAGCCCTTGCATGATGGGAAAGAAACCCCGGCCCCTCTGCCAACTTCCTCTGCACATCGGAAAGGACTCTGGTGAAGGGGCAGGTTGTTTGCAGGAGAGGATTGATGCAGGTGTGGTGCTTGTACTGCTTCTGCCTTCTGCAAAACCAGCACAACACAAGACCAACTTCTCCCTTGAGTCTTCTGGCTTGTGCAGAGGGCATGGAAGAAGGCAGGCGGGCCAAGGGTGACCCCTACATAGTAGCTGACTTGTTAAGACAAAATTTTGGATCCTTCCCTTTCAGCTTGAATTCCTACATTGCCCATGCACGCTGGCAATGACTCAAACAATGTTCCCACCAAGTTTTACACATCACTTTCAATTGAACTTTTGGTTCCCATTTCCAGTACCTCAGATGTGAACGTAAACTTAACCTTAAGAACATAAAAAAAAGCCCCGCTGAATCAGGCCAAAGGCCCATCTAGTCCAGCTTCCTGTTTCTCACAGTGTCCCACCAGATGCCTCAGTGAGCATACAAGACAACAAGAGACCTGTATTCTGGTGCCCTCCCTTGCATCTGGCATTCTGAGGTAGCCTGCTTCCTGAAATCAGGAGGTTGCACATACACATCATGGCTTGTAACCCATGATAGACTTTTTTTTTCCAGAAATTTGTCCACTCCCCTTTAAAGGCATTAAGGTCAGATGCCATCACCACATGCTGTGATAAGGAGTTCAACAGACTAATTACATGCTGGGTAAAGAAATATTTTCCTTTGTCTGTTCTAACTCTCCCAATTTTAGTGGATGTCCCCTGGCTCTGGGGTTGCGTGAGAGGGAAAAGAACATCCCTCTTTCAGAAGGCATTTGACACGGTCCCTCACCAAAGGCTACTGAAAAAACTCCACAGTCAGGGAATTAGAGGACAGGTCCTCTCGTGGATTGAGAACTGGTTGGAGGCCAGGAAGCAGAGAGTGGGTGTCAATGGGCAATTTTCACAATGGAGAGAGGTGAAAAGCAGTGTGCCCCAAGGATCTGTCCTGGGACCGGTGCTTTTCAACCTCTTCATAAATGACCTGGAGACAGGGTTGAGCAGTGAAGTGGCTAAGTTTGCAGACGACACCAAACTTTTCCGAGTGGTAAAGACCAGAAGTGATTGTGAGGAGCTCCAGAAGGATCTCTCCAGACTGGCAGAATGGGCAGCAAAATGGCAGATGCGCTTCAATGTCAGTAAGTGTAAAGTCATGCACATTGGGGCAAAAAATCAAAACTTCACATATAGGCTGATGGGTTCTGAGCTGTCTGTGACAGATCAGGAGAGAGATCTTGGGGTGGTGGTGGACAGGTCGATGAAAGTGTCGACCCAATGTGCGGCGGCAGTGAAGAAGGCCAATTCTATGCTTGGGATCATTAGGAAGGGTATTGAGAACAAAACGGCTAATATTATAATGCCGTTGTACAAATCGATGGTAAGGCCACACCTGGAGTATTGTGTCCAGTTCTGGTCGCCGCATCTCAAAAAAGACATAGTGGAAATGGAAAAGGTGCAAAAGAGAGCGACTAAGCTGATTACGGGGCTGGGGCACCTTCCTTATGAGGAAAGGCTACGGCGTTTGGGCCTCTTCAGCCTAGAAAAGAGACGCTTGAGGGGGGACATGATTGAGACATACAAAATTATGCAGGGGATGGACAGAGTGGATAGGGAGATGCTCTTTACACTCTCACATAATACCAGAACCAGGGGACATCCACTAAAATTGAGTGTTGGGCGGGTTAGGACAGACAAAAGAAAATATTTCTTTACTCAGCGCGTGGTCAGTCTGTGGAACTCCTTGCCACAGGATGTGGTGCTGGCGTCTAGCCTAGACGCCTTTAAAAGGGGATTGGATGAGTTTCTGGAGGAAAAATCCATTATGGGGTACAAGCCATGATGTGTATGCGCAACCTCCTGATTTTAGGAATGGGTTAAGTCAGAATGC
Organism: Tiliqua scincoides; assembly: GCF_035046505.1. Taxonomy (NCBI): domain Eukaryota; kingdom Metazoa; phylum Chordata; class Lepidosauria; order Squamata; family Scincidae; genus Tiliqua; species Tiliqua scincoides. The sequence goes on from NC_089822.1 coordinate 152,317,950, forward strand.
CAGATGTAGGGGAGAGCACCAGGACGAGGTCTCTTGTTATCTGGTGTGCTCCCTGGGGCATTTGGTGGGCCGCTGTGAGATACAGGAAGCTGGACTAGATGGGCCTATGGCCTGATCCAGTGGGGCTGTTCTTATGTTCTTATGTTCTTATCCCTCTATTCACTCTATCCATCCCCTGAATAATTTTGTATGTCTCAATCATTTCCCCCCCCCAGGCGTCTTTTTTCTAGACTGAAGAGCCCCAAACACTGTAGCCTTTCCTCATAAGCGAAGTGCCCCAGCCCAGGAATCAATTGTAAGCCAATTGTAACATCCAGTAAGAAACCGGGGGGGGGGGGGGGTCATTTGCATGACTCTTTCTCAAAACACACATGCATTCCAGATCAAATTCAATCTAGTGTAAGCAATCCCAATGAAATTTGGATCACAAAAATAATGGAAAAAATACCTGCACAAATCCAATTGTTTTACTGCCACATTTATCTAGACCCGGAAAGGGCAATTCAAAAACTAGGCTAAGCAAGTGACTGGAAGTGGGAATCAAGGTCATGCAAACAAAAAGACAGATACTTCATGCGGCCTAATACCACTTGTAGTCTACAGGAACATTTACACGGAAATGCTACAACCCCAGAGCAATAATAATTTTATGAACCTTAAGAATCCAAAGTCTAAATTAAAGCTCACAAAGGAACACATGAAAAGGGAAAACAGACATTTGCATGTAGGGAAAGATAACAGACTACAGTCCTCCCCAAAGATTTGTAGGGGGGAAAGTGCTAGAAGGAAGCCAGGAATTCTACATCTTATTACAAAATGTATCAGGATGTGGGTTATCTAAACACTGAAAGCTACTGGAAACAGTTACAGAGATTACTCTTGGGAAGTCAAAGGATAACTAGACTTCATATGTTATTCCTTAGATGGGGACAACTACCACCAGGCCCAAGCAGACAAGAAATAAAAATGCTTCCGGGCCAAAGAAGCTTTATGTTCAGTTTTTCCCATGTTCTCTTCCTCCTCCAGGACCAGTCTATTCTTGTTACTCCAGATCTGTTGTAGTTCACAACAGCTGCCAGAGGTAACTCATCATCATCACTGGTATCTCAAGTCGCAGCTCATGCAAGCCCCTTTGAATTACTGCCTGTTTTAATGCAAATACCTCCCCTAGTTCAGCCCCTCAACCCCCTCAGCCCCTCAACCCTAATCACAACACCCACAAGATCCCCACCCATTTGCCACACACCTGATGGAACTGCTCCTGCAATGCTTTGTTTTCTGTCACAATTGCAACCTGTGCTTCCAGGTCTCGATGAACCGACCTGTATCCAAAATTAGGAGAGCCAATCAGAGTCAAGCAGGGTCGACTGCTTCCTGCCAGGTACAACCAGAGGCCTGCAGGAAAACATGGAGAAAGGAAATGTGACAGACAAAGGAAGTGACCATGGTAGCCACCAAGAGTCTCAAACAATAGTTTGTGTTTGAAAAGGAAAACAAACACGCACACACACAAACAACTTGTTCGATTTACTGGCAGTGTAAATGGGTCAGGTCACTACATAAGGAGCCCGGAAATATGTATGATACTGCAAGGGAAGTATCCAACTCGTAGGCTACGGCACAGGGTTAACTCTGACCTCTTTAATAATATGCAGCATAATGTTTTTACACTATGGGATAATTCATTTCATGCTCTTTGTGTGCATGGGGACCTCATACACAGGTTCCCAAAGTTACACTAAATGCATACTTAGCAGTAAAGTAGCTCAGCTGAACTTACTCAAGCTCCCAAACTCATTCTAAGCAAAGAGATTAGTATCTATCCATAGAACATGTCATTCTAGAGCAGGGCTGCTCGAACCCAGACCCAGGAGTCACCCAGTGAGCAGACCTTTCCATTCCGCCCAGGCTCCGCATGTAGTCCTCCACTACTGGGGGGCCAGGGATGCTCTGGGTAGTCATATCTGCCTGAATGTCTTGTTGCACAGCCTTCTGGGTCACCAGGCAGCAGATACAACTGCCCAGAGTGTCCCAGTCCCCAAATCGTGGAGTACTACATGGGGTGCCCAGATGGAACAGAAAGATGTGGTCCGAACACTTTTCTGTTGCACAGCAGTGGGGAGTTTGGCCACCACAGCTCTAGAGAGCCATTTGCCCCACTTAGATGAGAGCAACCAATGCGCTGGGGGGGGGGGCTACAGAACCTATACCTGTATGCCAAAGAACAGCTCTCTTCCTCTCAAATCTGTGAGCACACGTATTCATTTGGAGTAAAACAAAACTGCCCTAACTACTAGAGGTAACGGCAGCTGCCTGCCAAGTCAGCCTCAGCTCAACATCTGGAGTAGAAACCACTCCAGTGGATATGACCTCAGACCCTGGCAACACTGAATTAGTTCTGCATGTTACTTTCTTCAGAGCAAGTGGAAGCACACATACCTGCTGATTACTCCCTACAAGGAAAACAAACAAGGCACCACTAGCTCAAAGGAAATTCTGCATTGCTATTGAATGGTTCACTTACTACCACAACTATTTCAATGGGATGAACTGTCATTGAAGTGTTTGAAACGAGTGTGGCTGCATGTTTCAAACTGTTGCTGTGCCAAGTCTAGTGAATGTACTCTTCATGCTTCCAAGACTCCGGTTACCCCCAGAAAGTAATGCAAAATTGCCCCCATTACACAGTCTAGTAAATGATCAGTGTATAGCTGCCACCTGTTGCCATCTTCACAAAAAGCAAACAGTACATACATATGTACATGCGCGCACACACACACAAAACAGGGTTTCCTCCACCAAGGAAGATATATTCACTGGGGCAGACTGCATTCGGAATACAATGCTTGCTCAGTTTCAAGGATCATTACCGGAAAGGCATCGTGAAGAAGAAGAAAGGAATTGCAAGCTAATGAAGATGCATAAGATAAACCATGATAACAGACCTAGCATTACCATGAACATTAGATTGCATGGGCATGGTGCACTTATAGGATGCCACCAGTGCACCTGAAGACAAAAACAACAGAGCAATTCTCCTGCTCATTTACATTCTTAATAACACTGATACTGTGTTAAGTGCATACTAAACACAGTTAACACAGTTAACACTTATGTTAACACATAAGTTAACATTATATTGACATCATTATTAGTAATCCTGAGGATTAAAAGAACAAGAGGCCAATACTCAAGCTTATACAACTGTCTGAAGTTTTTGGTTGCCCATTCCTGGCCCAGTGGGTATCCAACTTGGGATATTTGTGTGCCACATGGGAAAGAATTATTGGCTCTGTGAGGGACAGTCCCTTCCTGCTACCTACCAGCTAGCAGAGTATGCAAATAGGTCAGACTATGGCCAAAGACTGCATGACTGGCTTCTTTAGAGAAAAGGCTTGCCTCTGCTTCACAAGGGCCTTGTCCCCCAGCAATGACTACCAAGCACATCATGCCACAGCAGAAGTGTTGTGGCTCTAAAACTGGCTTATCCTCCAAGACAGAAAGCTTTCCAATTGAAACAGAGCTTGGGTGTTCCTCAAACAAACCAAGACAGAGTGGCAGATTCCTTGCCTGTTCCTAGATGCTGGCCTTTGCCCTGACAGTCACCTCTGTCCTTCTTTGTTCTATCTGTCCACTCAAGAGTAGAGCACACTTTTTTGCCATCTTTCTCCTCCTCTTCCATTCCCACAAAAGAGTACAGTCTTCCAACACTCATCAAGAACCATAGGCCTTTCTAAATGACTGGGTCTTAGTGATTTACTTCTCATTAGTGGGGTAAAGTCTAAAGTTAGTCCAGGTGCCAGTTCTCAGTTAGGACCTGCCACAACAATTCCTATCAAGTGAGAACATAAAATAGAACCTCAGGATCAATCAACTGTAGCATGCAAGCAACTGACAGCAGGTGAGATCAAAGTGCACTACAACCAAATGTGACCAGAGAGCCAAATCCAGAGGACCAATTGCCAGGGTGCCTAGTGAATATCACTTCTGTACAGTTTCTATTCAATTTGCTACTACAGTGCTAAACTTACATATATGGCTGAAACTTACCTAGTTTCAGCTTAGATACTTGCTGCTGTTCTTTGGCAATCTGTGTATATGAATGAATTGCTGTGAATGATGGCCTTGATTTCTCAATTCACTATGCCCATGTTTCAACTTGTACAACAGTGCCTATTTTGCATCCCTCTGCCAGGGCAAACAAACCCTTTATTCATGATCAGCAGCTTCACAAAAATCACTGCTTTTACGTGTTTTTAATAAGGAGAATCACCCACAATTTCCTTGACATACTCAGTAGAGGGACTTGCATTCAAACCCACACATTATTCTTGTAGCCCTAAGCATTCCCCCTCTCCAATTTTTAAAAAGGCAGAAGTGTCCAGTTGCTCAAGTGATGCCTACTCAGACAGCAGGTCAATCTGCTGAAAGCAGAATGGAGGTGGAGAAATGCCTGCAGGCACATGACTCAGGGGACAACCACATCTCCTGTTATGGCCATGGCTCTTCGACTATAATAGTGTGAATTTGCTCACACCATGAATCACCTTTCCAGAAGGGGAAATCTAAAGAACTTCTCAATTTTTATTCAGTTGAAATAAAGCCACTTTATCTGGGCCTCAAGCAATACCTGCCTCGAACATAGCTGCATAACTGCTTTTTCCCCTCTAACAACATACTCGCCCTTCTTGCAAAGATGCCTGTAACTCCAGATCAAGCTACTTCATGCCTGCTTACAACTCTGTCCTCACTCCGAACAGCTCCATGAATTTCTAGACAGAAATTCTCAGACATTCCTCCTCACCCACGAGGTTGAGAAAGCAATGCTACTAAACTAGCAATTTGCTAGTTCAACACCACTTGTTGGGAAAACTCCAGAATTCTCCACAGCACCAACCATTTAGAATGACAACATTACTTGAGCTGGCACACAGTGATAGGAAGCTGTTCCCTGTGCAAGAGCTCAGGTTACTACCAGCACTGAGAAGCCAAAACATGGAAGGTACTGAAGGTACAATTCCTGCTACATTCATTGCAACAGCACCTTTCACTTGACAAAGTGCCTTGAAACTGACATTTGCTCTCATTTAGTGTGGTTCAGGCACAGACACTTAACCCATTTTTGCCCAGCCCACAGGTATACACATTTGGTCCCTGTTGCATATACGCAATGTTGGACAGAAATGGCTTAAACACAATTCTGGAATGATGGCAAAATATCAGATTCTCAAATGCTGAGCTGTAGTCTACTTTTATTGGGTGGACAGAGGCTGAAACAGCCTACAAAGGCCCCAGCACTAGGGAGATACCCCTGCTGCATCTAGGTCTTCTACCATACAGCAGAATTCATATGGTACAGGCCAAGAGATTCTAGTCTTGCACCCTGGCTCCATCCCCATCTGAAAGAGTTGCTGCTGACAGGAAAGTTCTTCGATGAGTGCAATGTAAGTCACGCTCTTTTGTTATCTGTGTGGCCCCATCACTGGCTGTTTCTCATGGCTGTGGTTAAGCGCCAATGCGTAAAGACATGAGCATGTTTTCTTAAGGAAGAAGGGCTTAGTCAGCAGCTTTCCCCACTCCTCCAAGCCTCTTCCCAGCAACTCTGCAGGAAGGAGGCAGGGAAGATAGCATTCCCATAATCATTAACAGCACAAACTTTAGACAAACAAAAGCAGAGATCCCTGGAGAAGTGGAGCCCATTAGGATGTGACCTTTGGGGCATGCTCAAGGGAACCGAGGCCTGCTTGGTTTGCTCTAATCCAGTTTCTACTGCAAGGCACAGACAAGCTCCTCAGTGCAACAGAAAGCTGACTGTGGGAATTTCAAAATGTTCTCCAGAGCAGAATTTGTCTACTTGCAGGCTAGAAGTCCAAGGAGAGGATAGTGTGATTAATTCCACTGTCTTACAAGGCTTCAGCCACTTAATAAGAAATTAGAGCCACGGGGGGGTTGAGACCAGAGCAGCAAAAGGGAGCCTAATGTGGAATCACAGGTTCCACACATGCTTGATAGGGTTGTAGTTTAGGTTCAGTGGTCTGCCATGACACAAGGGTAGAGATTAAAAATACCTCCCTATAGGATACCATGTGTTCTCTAGGAGTTAGTCTGCATGATAAGTCAAGATAGGGCTGGGTGAAAAATTTGTTGCTGGAGCACCTAGAAATTGGATTCTGGTATCTCAAAGTCTGAAGGAAGTGCATCAGCTCTTTAGCAAGGACTACAAAATTCACCACCACGTGTATTCCTCTAATTGTTTGCACAATCCATGATTCCATGTTTCCACATAAATTCTGAACATGTCAGGCACATATGACTCATTTCTCTCCACCCCCCTCCATATCCTCCACACCAACCTCATCTCTATGATGTGCCTCATTCGATCTTCTTGCTTGCTCCACTTCACCTTCCCACAAAGGAAGGGACAGACTGAAGCATTCAATAAGGATGCAGCAGTGAGAGAAGGGACTTGTTCTGTCGCATACCCGAGCTCAGCAACCCTCCTCACTCTCATTCCCCAGAGTAAAGGGGCCAATTAGGTCACCGAACAAAAGAAAAGCTTCCTCCTCTCCCTCTATGTGCTTGGGTTGCCATCTTTTCTCTCTATGCTTTCTGAAGCAGCTTGGAGGGAAAGAGCTGGCAACTTGAGAAGAAAGCAACAGCTCACATCACAGATATCATTTGTCAACTCCCAAGTTACACTACAATTGGCCTTCAATACCGTTTTCTCTTTTCCCAACTGCTACATCACTGCAATAGGAAAGGAAGAAACAGCATCAGATCAAATTACTTCTCCAGCCTCACCTTTCCCAAATCTAGCATCAGATACTTGCCACCTCTTCCTTTCTCTTCTAACATAGTGATTAGAGCTGGAGCACTAGTCTTGCTCATATTTAGGTGGTGTATTGTTTTCCTAACTTGGGCCCCAATGCTAACTAAATTCCACCCACCACCACAGATGCATGCGTGCCAAGAAGGCATACACTGCATCCTACAATGGGGAGGTTTAGCAGACATCTCCTCAAGGTTAGGAAACCTTTGTTCCATTACCCTGGTGAAAGCCTCTGCTTTTCCTATGGGCCTCCTCAGTTCTTCCCCATCTATTTTGCCAAGAGGGAGAGGCAAAGGATACGGCTGCATGCGAGTGACACTAATCCTACCTCCTATCCCCCACCCAGAAACTCCCCCCATCTCCCCCACTACCCGCTCCCACCATTGCCTTACCTGGTGTTACTTGGCGGACAGTGTCTTTGCTGCCAGTCACTGCACTGGTGGCCTTGTTGCACTCACTGGCAGCATCAGTGAGTGTAACAAGGTCATGTGATGCACAGATCCTGGTGATTGTGTTGGAATGTGCATTCCACTGGCAGAAGCTGTCAGTTATAAAGCTCACTGGCAGATTATTTATAGCTAGACTGAAGACTTATTCAAAACTACCCAGACAAACTCTACTCATTATATGCTACAATAGTTTTGCAGCCACAGATCAGTTCAGAAGTCCATTACCCAAATTCACTGTTCATGTCGCAGCTATCACACCACCTCTGTGAGTTAACTCTCACAGACGGGGGACTCCCAACAATCTCTGGCAGGGCATCTTGAAAAAATCTATCAGATGAAGACTACTGCCTATTTCAAGCCTTTTTTGATGCTTCCCAAAATCATCCAAGATGGAAGTGTTGGAGTAACATTTTGTTTCTGGGTTAGGAATTTGGCATGAAATTGCACTAGGACAGATTCTTCACACTAAGCAGATTCAAATTTGAACAGAATACAGTGCATCAGCTCAGGGTTCAGATAAAATATTCTGCCACCTCAACGAACAGCCCAAATGACAGTTCTTTGGATATCCTGCCTGCATTCAGTGCCTCCCACAAAGACATCTCACCTTTGGCATGGAATGTCCATCCACTTCTAAAATATTCCTGCAGCATGATTCTCCCTTGCTGTCCCAGATAACACACCTCACTGAAGAACTGCTGCTCAATATAAACATAGGCAGCAGGGATCGCACCTGCCACCCCTTTGGCCCCAAAGAACCCATTCACCTCTGGTGAGGCTAGAAGGATCTGGTACTTCGCCTTGGTGCCTAGAATCAGGTCCATATAGGCTTGTGTGAGGTTGAAGTAGCCTGTGGTGAGATATATGCTGGCACCTCGCTCTGCTTCCATCAGGATGGTCTCTGTGACAATCTCATCTATCCGAATCCCAAAAGGTTTCATCTGTATCAAGGGATAAATCCATGTATCTGGTTCAGGTCGTTGGTCACCAACTGCCTTTGCATCTCTGGACAATGGAATTTCTCCTTCCATCTGGTTACCATGAAGAGTCTGTGTGTGCAGCAGCTCTTGACGGTTCCTTGTTGAGTTGATCACTTCCATGACTCTTCTATTTGCTGCTTCACAATAGGCCATCTTATCTCCTGAGGGTATGAATGAGACCAAATGAACATTATACAGTATAACTTCTATATAATTGAGGAAAACCACAAAGAGAACAAAAGGAATACCAATATGACTCCTTAAACCCAAGGGTCGCAAAAGCTAGATCATGACAAGATACAGGAAGAACACACCCACATCCCAAAAGAAGCCTGCATCCAGCAACTCTGAACATATCAGTTCTTCCATATGAAGACTGGGCGACAGAAACAATTGGAGGCATTCCTTCTAGCCTAAAGAATGTACCATGGAGTTTGCCAACTGCAGAAAACTGAAATTTCTTAAGCAATATGGGACAGTCTTAAGATGGTGATTCGGAAAGTTCCTTGCAAGCTAAGGCTGCAATCCTGTACACACTTATTTATGAGTAAGAACTCCTGAAGTTCATGAAATCTACTTCTGACTAGATGTATACACAGTTGTACTGCAAGTGAATTGTTGCCCAGTGAAAATGATCAATTTGAAAGTTTACTTTGTGATGATATACTAGGTTTAATCTCTAGTATTGCTAGTAAAAAGTCTATTAGGCTTTTCTTTCCTTTCATTCTCTGCCTTATAGAGACATGTGGCCCAATTAGCATTGACAGCAGTATAACCGCTTGGTTTGGGTTACTCAGTGTAAGAGACGCTCCAGATGCATCTGTCATTTAACCCGTATGTGAATGAAACAGAAAGGAGGCCTACTAGAAAGTCATCACACTCTTTAAAAATGGGGGGGGGGGGAGAAGATTCACATGCGAGTCCAGGGGTGGGCAAACCCCGGCCTGTGGGGCGCCCACATCCACCCTAGGGGTGCCCCCCCCAGGCAAACTGGCCTGCTGGAGAATCGCCGTGCCTACTCCGGCCTGACACACCAGCTCCAGGCACGGTCGCCTCTCTGCAGCCTTGAGCGTTGCATTTGCAAAGCTCCACAGACAAAGGAAAAAACACCAGCCTTGCGTTTGTGCAAGGCCTTTTATAAGGTTGAGATAACGCAAGGCTTGCAGGTCTTGAACTCACGTGAGACCTTGCAAGTCTTGCATGAGTTCAACCTCAGAAAAGGCCTCATGCACATGCAAGACTGGCCTGTCCATATTGCTTGAATGTGAAAGCACATGCAACAGTGAAAGGTTTGGGAGAGCCTGTCGCTGCCTCAAGGTCCCATGTATTGGGGTAAATGGGAGAGCACAAGCAGCCCAGATAAGCTCCCCAGTGAGGCTGCCACCACCTCCTCTGCAGCCTGGGTGAGCTTTCCTGGTGACGCCACCTCCTCCTCTCCCCCTCCATAGCTGCCTCGCAACCTCCCTGCAGCCCCTGCATAATCCCTAGATGCGCCTTGTCACCTCCGCATCCTTGATGAGTTTCTGCCTAGATGAAATACTCATTTTTGGGATTTTTTCCCTGGTCTGTATTAATAATTTGGTGGCTTTGGGACTGCTTTGCAGGATCATTTCTTCCACCCCCCTTCCCTCCAGTATTTGTAAGTGCTTCTGGACTGCTTTACCCAGATGCTGTTTTCCCCCATGTGCATCACTGCCTTTTCCCATCATTATTTTCACAACCCTACCCATTCCTGGCTTGGTTAATTTCTGTTTCAATAAACTTATAAGTGCCTGGTACCTCCCATTGTGTTCCTTGGTGATGCCATTTCATTCATCAGATGTATCTGCTTTTACTTTTTTTATTCTGCTCTCTCAGGTGTGTGTGGCTTTCGGCAGCATGGCTTCTTCCCGAGTCTCCCTTTTCTGTTTGGGAAATATTGGAAATCTCTGGTGTTTTCCCATTTCATCCCTCAGTTATATCTGATTTTTAAAAAATTTTCTATGTTTTTCCTTGCCTCTAATACAGTTATGTCTCAATCTCTGCTTTAAGTTTGGGGGAGGGGAGAGAGAGTGTGCCCATCAGATCCATGGGCTAGGTTTGCTGTCTCTGGTGAAATCAAATTCCTAGGCGTTCCATGTTTTTCCTTGCCTATGATAGTTATATCTCAATCTGTGCTTTATGTTGGAAGTGCGTGCGCAGGCGTTTATACCCCACCCACTTCATTTTTCTGGTTTGTCATGTCTGGCGAAAACACATTCATGATTGTCTCAAACGCATTAGTTCATGTCTTCATGTGTTTCTACTTTTCCCCGGGTGTAATTTTAAACCCCCTCCCCACTGCCTCGGAATAACTTATGTCTCCATGAGTTTCTGACTTGGTCTGTATGTTTTCACTGTGCCAGAGGTGTGTGGCAAACAGTTCATTGTTCTCATGTGATTCTACATACCTATATTATAGCTCTCATGTGTGTTATAAATAAGCTCAGTAAAATTCATTCATTCATATGTTCCAGCTCGAATGTATTCATTTATGTAAATTTATTCAAATTTGAAATGTAAATTAATTCTTTTTTCCCTGGCTCCCAACACGGTGACAGAGAGATGATGTGGCCCTCCTGCCAAAATGTTTGCCCACCCCTATGCTAGTCAAAGGGAATTTGCCAGCTAAAACCAAACTTGCTCTCATGATTTAGCGTGCCCAGGCAGAAGAGGAAGTCTCCTCTCACCTATTCCCAACGCATCAGCTCTTGTGAAACTCTCACCTGGCACCAGTCATCTCAGCAACCCTGTTTCCAGTAAGATGCCTCAGTTGCTGGCAGTACCTGGAAAACAGCCCCCAGGGGATGGTGACAGCCCAGCGTTTCACACTTATATTAAATGAGCTTAGCTTTCTTCAGGCTGTAGCAGAGGGAGAGCATTTCCCTGACAAGTGTGTCATACAAGACACATTCTCACCAACAACATCCAGCACACGTGTATTCAATCACAAACTTTCCAGGAAGTAGCATGATACTGGGAGTGATGCATTTCTTGAAAAATTCTCTTCCGCCACCCCTGCTTCCTGCTTTTCCAGGAAAACAGGTTTGCAAAATATGGAATGCACAGTCAGAATGTTTCCTTCTAACTACACAAGCCAGAGAATACACCCAACACCATGAAGAAAGCACTAGGACTGCAAAGACTTCCCAGATCAATGCCATTTTCCTCTTGTCATGCTACCATCAAGTGTCACAGATATGAAGATGTGTTAAGACTCCCAAGTACCACTCTAAGAGCTAAGAAGATAATCCCAACTCCCAGTGGCTGAGTTAAATTACAGCACAATCCTATCTCGTGCTGGAACAATCCTTCTTCACTGCTGCCGCACATTGGGTCGACACTTTCATCGACCTGTCCACCACCACCCCAAGATCTCTCTCCTGATCTGTCACAGACAGCTCAGAACCCATCAGCCTATATCTAAAGTTTTGATTTTTTGCCCCAATGTGCATGACTTTACACTTACTGACATTGAAGCGCATCTGCCATTTTGCTGCCCATTCTGCCAGTCTGGAGAGATCCTTCTGGAGCTCCTCACAATCACTTCTGGTCTTTACCACTCGGAAAAGTTTGGTGTCATCTGCAAACTTAGTCACTTCACTGCTCAACCCTGTCTCCAGGTCATTTATGAAGAGGTTGAAAAGCACCGGTCCCAGGACAGATCCTTGGGGCACACCGCTTTTCACCTCTCTCCATTGTGAAAATTGCCCATTGACACCCACTCTCTGCTTCCTGGCCTCCAACCAGTTCTCAATCCAGGAGAGGACCTGTCCTCTAATTCCCTGACTGTGGAGTTTTTTCAGTAGCCTTTGGTGAGGGACCGTGTCAAACGCCTTCTGAAAGTCCAGATATATAATGTCCACGGGTTCTCCCGCATCCACATGCCTGTTGACCTTTTCAAAGAATTGATGTAAGGGACTTGCACTGGCCTAAAACAAGGTTAGGATTGCGCCCTTAGTTCCATAACCAAGTTACATTCCCACCTGACCATACCAACAAAAGGCACGCACATTTAGGGGCTAAGCTCAGCAACCTACCTGAAAGAAGCCATAACTGAATGGAAGAGCACACGTGCTGCACACAAACCATACAGGCTCAAACCTGCACCATCTCAAGTTCAAGGGTCTCCATACTGTCTATTCTGATGGTCAGCACCTCTTCAAAGGGTCTTTCCCAGTGCTGCTATGAGAGATCCCCACCCCTTACTGGAGAATGAAGCAAACTTTTATGCAAGACACACTGGACTACATCCCAACTTCATCACCTTTCTTTCTACAGAGATAGCATTCCTTTTCCCTTTGGAAATACTAGAGCTTGCTTGTTCCTCAGAGTTGGAAACTTGATACTCAGAGATGCACAAGGGGAAAGAAACCTAGGCTAGGAACAGCTGAGCTCTACTTGGACTCAAAGGGCTGAGTTGGTATGTCGTACCAACTAAAATATGCCTATATCAAATTGGATGGTTGATGGTCCTCCTACCTTGGTAAGGATGCACCATCCCCTCCATCACCTTGACTGTATCATCTGGTTGTAACTGCAGGGACACATCCCCAACAGCATCTACTAGCTCAGTGAAAAAGTCTGCGATCTCAGGAGAGTCTTGCAGGAATACATAGCGGTCCTGACGATTGGTGAAATAGGAGTCACTCAAGTTGGCTCTGAAGGAGAAAAGGGCAATAAAAATGCCAACAGAAAAAGCAAACACAAGTCAAAAGTCATTTGTTTCAGCAAAACACAAACACATAACAAAATGTTTACAGGAAATTCATCAATGTCTGTATGCAGAGACTGCCTCTCCCACCCACTTTCCCAATCCTGCTTGGCAAGACAATCAAAATTCACAAGGCATTCCCTCAGAAACAGCAGCCATGATCCAATTGTGATACTGTGAAAAGGAAAGCTACACCAAAATTATGCAACACGTCCAAAGCAAACATCAAGGTTTGTAGTATGCTCCAGCTTTCCCTCTGCTTTACTCAAGATTAGACAATTCCCCCCAGAGATCCCCATTATTTCCTCACAACAAGGGACTCACCCGCTCAAGATCACATTATCATCAAAGAGATAGACCTTGATATGCTGCAGCCCAATGGTTTCATTGAAGCGCTCAGGAATTAGAAGTCTGAGGAGACCACGTAGGTTAGGGGTATGGAAGAGAGAGACACGGACCTGTTCTGGAAACCTCCTCAGGAGTGGAAGAAGCATGGTCCTGGAGTTCTTCCGGCCTGGGATACAGAAGAAAATGAATGTTTAGCTATAAATGTGTGCACCACTTAACGACGGGGATACATTCTCCAATCCCGTTGTTATGATATTGGGTCATTAAGTGAACATTCAGTCCAATCTATTGCCTTTGTTGTGTCAACAGACACTCTCTGCCAGACACAGGCTACTGGAGACAGACTGCCTCTTCTTTGCATTAAACAGACACTCTGTTGTGTAAACAGACACTCTGCTGCAGGCTATGGGAGATGTGGTTGCCTCATTTAAAGCATCTTTACTGTGCTTGAACCCCATCATACAGACGGACCCCATCATGGTCCATCGTTAAGCGAACAGTTGTTAAGCAGCACACACCTGCATTTCTGCTCCAATTTGTCAATTTGAGTTTCAGTGAGCTGCTTTTTCAAACCATGTTTTATAGCACTTAATTTTTAGAACCCCCCAAACAGGCAAGCGATTGCCTGTGAGGACTGACAGGTAGTAACCCTCCTCCAGCTGCGGTAAAATTAGCTCACAGCAGCACAAAAACCTGAACTTCTATCACTACTGCCAATTGTGGCAAAGTGAAACTCAAGAAGGAAACAGAAGCCAGAGATCCCAAGATGTACTCTTTAGTTCTAGTACAGAAGTTAATAGCGGGATAATTGCCTACATTTAATAGATGAAAGATATGGCTATGATTTGAGTGGCTATTCAAATAAATACAGGTTAGATGTGTAAAAAAAAAAAAACCCCAGAAAGTGAAGCGGCTGCTTTTTTCCTGCAAGGTTTAGCAACAGGTGTAGTCAAAATATTTCAATTAGAAGCTAGTAGCTGAAAGTGCAAGAGGAAGTTGTATGCCTATGAAAGTTTGCAAATTCCCAGAAAATGCTCCCACATGTAGTCCAGATAGGAATGGCAAGTCCTACTGAAATCAATGGGGTTATTTGCAATTATATTTGCATAGTAACTTCCAAGGTTAAAAGGTTCAAACTCGAGATAATTATCAAGCATACATTTCATACTGATTACTAAAAATATTTATATACTGCTCTTCAATTAAAAAGAAACTTCAAAGTAGCTTAACCAGCAAGAGATAAAGGATCAATACACTGGCTCACTGAGTTACAAATGTCTGAGTCAACGGATGTCCATGCTGTCACATATTTCAAGTTTGTTACATTTCAATTTATGTACAGACCTCCGGAACTGAACCAGTACCAACATAAGGGACAGTGCAATCTCTGCTACTCAGACTAAATTAATTGCATCAACCCTTCAAATACAACGCATTCTGGAAGTCAATGTTTTAGCCTCATGTAGAACTGGGACGAATGAGAGGGTGTGTTCTATCAGAGAGACAGTGGGCCCTCCTTATCAGTGGATGCCGAGCCTGCGGCTGGAGGCCTCAGAAGTCCACCCAGATGCAACCAGAAGTCACTTTCTGTTCATGCCGGTGACTTCTGGCTGCATCCGGGAAGCTTCCGAGGAGGCCGCACACAACTTCTGGAGGGCCAGGTACAGCACCCAGGTAAGTTATTATGGTGCACCCGTCCCCCTCCTTCACTGATTTAATCATCCCAGATTTTTATATCCATGGAATGGATCACCCACGGATCCAGAGCCCCACTGTACTGATGTTTCCAAACCCAAGCTCTTGGACACATTCATGAAAGTTTCACAAGGTGCAATAAATTGAAATCAAATGCTTTGGGGCTGCATTCACACCTGTCCTTCATGCAGACAACCAGTTTGCTAAGAATTGATTCATACATAATTTGAGAAGAGCTGTTCTCCCTGTTTGATTTTGCAAAGATTGCACTTATTTTTGTTGTGAATTCCACAACAGCATTTCTCATATTTTGCTTCTAAGGCACCAGACACATACAGCACAACTGAGTATAAACGCCAAAGTTGTCATCGCTACATCACCACCAATTACTTCCAGGCAAGCAGCCACCAACTTGGTTGATTTTTTGGTGCGCTCCACTATTAGAGCACAGTGAAAAAGCAGCCAAGTCAGCAGCTGCTTATAGGCTACAGTTGCAATCTCACTTCCTGCCACCCCCCTCATGCCTTTGTCACAGAGGTGGCGGAAAGCAAGATTTCACTCACCACCACCACCACCACCTCTAAGCAGCTGCTGCTGCTTAGAGGTGGTGGCCGGTGCAATTTAGCTTCCAGCCACCCTCCTCCTTCCAAACCAAAGGAGAAGGCACTAGGGAGCAGCAGGAAGTGAGATCATGCTCACTGCAGCCACCTAAGTAGTGGCTGTGTCCTGCCGTTTAGAGGTAGCAGTAGCTGCCTCTTCTAAGTGTTTGAAAAATCACTTAGAGGTAGAGGCTGCAGTCGCCATCTTGGATGGCCTCCTTGCTTTTGCAGCCTCCTTGGCGTGGCACCCGGAGTGGGTGCCCCTCCAGCTCTGCCCAGGTTATGCCTTTGACAGCATGTGCCATTTCCAGCAATACACACATATGTTTATCCTTAGGGTTTCCCTCCTCACAGAAGATACACTCGAAGATATAAAACAAAAACCAGTCTGGAAGAACAAGTTTTAACATTCGTCCCAGACATTCATGAAGATAAAGCTGGCCAAGATATTTGCATTTCAAAGGTATGTCCACAATACTACACATTATTCTTGCAGAAGATAAAGTAATCAGTAACGGCACATCTAGCTCATACCGAAAAGATGCTACTGAGTCAGACGTATTGTCTAGCCTGACTGGCAGCTGCTCTCGGACAGAGCTCTTTCCTAGCCCTGTCTTAACATACCAAAGATTGAATTGGGAGATGTCTGCATGCACACATATGCCCTACATCTGAGCTATGCCCTTGATTCCTAAACTTTGATGACAATCCCAAATCCGATGCTCTTTCACCATAGAAATTACACTATGCAAGTTTACTCAAATCTGGTGCGTGCAAGATATCTCGAGGAAGATTTGCAAACCACCATATGCATACAGCTTCCATCTGTAGTATGCACAATTTGATTATGAATCCAAAACAAAGATCCAAATTCTCTTAATTTGGAATGCTTATAAAACAGTGCATCTGAGCAAAGATATCCAACCTGCCTAATTGGCCCAGAACAACCACATGGGAGTTATAACTAAATACTATACATGCTTACCCCGAGATCCTCTTGTGAAGTCTAACAGAATGGACACTCTAAGGCTAGAAGGTTCACTTCCTTGCAAAGAGCCCTCCAAAGTTGTTTCAATGCAATCCACCTGAAGACAACAGACATGAAAGCACAAGATAAAATTCCTCCAGAGCATGACATGCACTTTGAAGCCAAATGTGTATACTAGTATATGCAAAAGTACGAGATCTACAGGGAACCCTGATTTCTGAACATATAATCTACTTTAAGCCTTCATATCTATTGCCAGATATCAAAGTGCAAGAGGGAATAAATGATTCCCATGTAATGTAGGATGCAGTTGTATTCTTCTATCAAACATATGTTAACATTGCATACATTTTTATTTAATTTCAACATTTATACCACCCTTTAGATCATTTGCAGTGAGTACAAATTAACTTGCAGTACAACCCTGTACAGATCTAGTCAGAAGTAGGTTTCATGGACATCAGGAGTTCTTACTCACAAATAGGTGTGTACAGCAGTGTTTCTCAAACTGTGGGTCGGGACTCACTAGGTGGGTCACAAGCCAATTTCAGATGGATCCCCATTCATTTCAATATTTTATTTTTAATATATTATACTTGATGCTACTAAGGTATGTGACTGAATTTAGGGAAATGTTACAGACCTGTACTTTTAACAGACTACTACATATATGCTTTTAACAATGATAGTAAATGGGACATATTCCTGGGTAAGTGTGGGTAGGATTGCAGCCTAGGATTGTCAAAAATTTTCCTGCTTGATGATGTCACTTCCAGACATGACAACACTTCTGGTGGGTCCTGACAGATTCTCATTCTAAAAAGTGGATCCTGGTGGTAAATGTGTGAGAACCACTGGTGTATAGGATTGCAACCTTAGCTTGCAAGGAATTTTCTGAATAACCTTTCTGAGACTGCCCAATATTGCAGAAGAGATTTCAATTTCTGCAGTTGAGAAGCTCCTTGGTACAAGTCCAGCCTATTTATACACGGATCTTTTATACACGGATTTGACTCAACACGAATGGCCCCTGCAAATGAGAAAGAATGTGCTGATCCCTGGAGAAGGGGAAAAATTAATCCCTTTAAAATCAGTTTTAAAAACTGAACAGTCCTTTAACAATAGCCTCCTTAGTGAGAGGGGGGGCAGCAGGCTAACAATCCAACAATCCTTCTCTCTCCTGCAGACCCCTCCCTTCCCCCAGCACGTGAAAAAAAGGTGATCATTTTGCATTGGTGAAGGGAGGAGCTGAGAGGTGCCCTGATGGATTGTCTTCTTAATGACTCTTATCTTAGAGTCAAAAGGTCAGCAAGGCTGTTTTTCAATCACTGGAGCAAAGAAACTTTGTTTTTTTAATTGATTTGCTATAGTGCGTTTTTTTTAATCCACGTGAGTGCTTGGAATGGAACCCACTTGAGACTTGGAATGAACCAAGTCTCAACCTGTATATCCTTCAGGCTGGAAGGAATTCCTCCAGTTCTTTCTGTGGCCCACACTTCATATGGAAGAAATTGTATAGAAGGTTCAGAGTTGCCAGTGTTGCTGACACAAGATTCTTTTGGGATGGGTGTGTTCTCCAAAGGTCAACCAGGGTGACGAAAGAACCACTGACAGAAAAATCCCCCAAAGATACAGAATCAGAAAGCCTGCAGTGCTGTGCTTTTAAGTGGATCTGTGTTCCACTCTGAAAAACACTAGACTGCCACTGATCTAGACCTAACCAGATGGTGAGCTGTTCCCATCAAGAGAACCATTTCAATCTTCCCCTGAGATTACCTCAGAACCAGATTTTGAGTACACATTTTGCCAGTTCTGAAGGACTCTGACTGGCTCTTGGTCCATTTCCAAGCAAACTTCAAAGTGCTGATAGTGATGTTTAGCATCTTACCTGGTTTGGGACCTGGGTATCTGAAGGAAAGCCTGCTACCACATCAACTTGCTTGTGCCCTGAGAAAGTCCTTAGGAGGAGTTCTAAGTGCCCCCCCCATCAAAAGTGAGGCAAGTGGTGATCAAAGAGAGGATCTTTTTGTCAGGCCCCTTATATAGAACTCATCCCACCACCACCACCACCACCACGACAGGCTCCCAGCATCCATGCTGCTACCTTTTCTGTACCATATAAAAAGATGTTTTCTCCTAAGCCTTCAAAGGATTTAACTTTTTGCTGCCAATTTTAAAATTGCTATTCTTTTCCTTAATAAAACCATCGCCTTTTAACATTTATAATATCACTGAGAAATTTTTTTGAGTTAGAAAAGCAATATAGAAGCTCCTAAATTTTAAAAAAAGTTTCTAAAGGTTGATTGAATTCTTATAAACCAGCATGGGCTTGCACACTGACACCTACTGAGCCTAGACTGCTGCTGCAACAAGAAATGGGGTGCAGGGAGGAATAACTGGGAAGAGATTAACATCCCCTATCTTGTTCAATGAGGTCTCAATGAAACATGTCAGGTTTGCAAACAAAGATTAAGGTAGTCGCAAACTGAAAAGATAGAAATTTATAGTGCAATCCTGTGCATATCTATTCAGAAGTCAGTTCCATTGTATTCCATCGGCTTACTCACAGGAAAGTGTGTACAGGATTACAGCCTGTACTTTATTAGTCAAAATGCTAATAAAGTATCTACAGATGTTTTATTAGTCAAAAGAAAAAGCCAATAGAAAAGTCAACACATAGAAAGAATTGCTCCCTTTGTAAAGAAAGAAGCTAAACAGAAGGTAAACAGCTGTGCATATAGACTTCTGTAGAGCATATATACTGCATTCAATACTAACTTGTGTCTCCACAAAGCATTCTGGCTATCTCCCAAAGAAAATGCTTGAGTGCTGCAAACTTGACCATGAGAAGTCAATTCAAGAACACTGTCAATTTAACTCCTAGCACATTAGTTTTGTGCATCTATGCTTTATAATCTGCCTTGTCTTGATTTTTCCGAGTTGCCAAAGCCACCATAAAAGACTCCCAGCACAAGGACAGAAGAATAGGGAGGCTGACCCCATAAAAAGAGGGCTTAAAACAGACTAGTCACCATCTCCAACAAGAACTATGCCTATGACAGCTTCTTAACCAGCTCCTTACACTGGCTCCCTACGTTATGGATGTCCAACCCACAGATGGCCGTGTTGGTGCTTTTATACAGGTGCAGTATGTCCTTCGTGCTGCTTTTGCACAGGCACAATAATGCTTGGCCACCAAGATATGTTTTGAAAGACATACATTGCAGCTTCTGGAAAGATCTCCAGAACAGAGCCAGTACACTAAGTTCTCAACATGCGTATTTCTCAAATACTTGCAGTCCCTCCCTCCCAGTTTCAACACTTACTAGCTCTTGTTCCAGCGGTCCTGTTCCAAGGTAGAGTGAAGCCAGAACTACTCGCTTCTTGGCCATCTTTATCTGTCCCTAAGCGAAACAGAAATGTTTTAATACTCATGATGGACTCACAGTCTTCCCAAGGAACCCAATCAACTATGCAATAAATAAAATGAGAAGAAACGGAAATTAAACCTACCTGGAAACTATTAACTATAACTATAACTAAGACACCCTGCCTACAGTTGGCTTAGGATAACTAGGGTTACCCAGCTGTGAGAAACAGACATCTTATACATGCTCTAAACATCACTTCAATCAATTAGAGGTGCAGAGAAAAACAGGCCCAGTTAATGAGATGGGAGTTTAAATGAAAAGGAGTTCAGCCTGCTCTTGATGGGGTAGCACTCCCTTCAAAACAGCAGGTGAGTGGCTTGGGAATGCTCCTGGATTCAGTCCTGCTCCTAAGAAGGCAGCAGCCATGGCCAAAAACACTTTTGCCCAGCTTCAATGGTGCACCAAAGACCTTCCTCAGACACACAGAATTGGTTACAGTTACCCATGCTTTGGGCATATCTTGACTATAAAATTGCCATTCACTCTTTGTGGGGCTCCCTTTGAAAAGTTTGCAGAAACTACAACTTGTGCAGAATGCTGATGGATGCTTAAGGAGCATATTATTTTCATTTTCATGAACAACAATGGTTTCCCATTTGTTTCTGGGTCCAGTTCAAGATGCAGGTTGACAACTTTAACTGATATTTGCCCAAGATGCACAAAAGCAACATTAATATATAACTATAAAAAGTGCAGAAGCATTGTTTTGATCTGATTTTTTTTTAAAACTGTGGATAGCAGAGGGATGAAACTTGTTTCCTGAATTTTTTTTCAGATTTTTAGAGTCACCCCATTTTGAGCACCAGGGGGACAAAGTTGACTGAGGGCCACTGCAACACTGCCACTTTGAGCATTTGGTCCCATCCCCTCCACCCAAAATCAAAAATCCATGTCTGGTATGTTGGTCAGGGACTAGGCTTTGTAATTCACTTTGACTGGAACCTTTCAGCTATAGGTAAATGCCTGTGAATCAGCTGTAGAACATAATGTTGCTTTTATGCAACTGTGATACAGGGTTCAGGTCTATTCAGTCTGTGTTTTTGCATGCTTTGCTTCATCTTGTTCTTTTGGTTTCTGTTGGTAGTAAGAAGTGAATTACTTTGTGAGCTGATCATGGGAGAGACTCAGTGAAACACAGGTAAAGTTTCAGACATTATCTTCAGTCCTTTGGTGCTTTATAGCTCCATTCACACCTGATGGAAAGATAGGATACTTATTCAACTGCCTCAGGCAAAATTCCTTGGCCAGGAAAGTTGAAATGACTCTGACAGACTGAATCTCTCTCTCAGTGAAACAAGGACAGAGAGTTTCAATGAAGTTATTTTAGCTTTAGTTATGATTCTAATCATTCCAGCACCCTAAAATGCACCCCCAGCATCACCACCTTGGACAAAAGTGGACAGATGCTGGTGCTGATGCAGGTTGATGCTGATGCTGAAAAGTGGACTGATGCTGATGAAAGGTAATGAGGTTGTAATTATTGCCCCCCCCCCACGTTTTTACAAAAGAGATGTTTCCAGCTATTTACAAGGTACACAAAGGTCTTTAGCTATCCATCCTGTAAGGATCCCCAGGCAGCTTAGCAAGCCCTTAGGCCAGCTCCATGGGAAAGATAGGGGTTTCTTGTTGTATTTTACTGATGATTTCTATTACCAGGTATGAAGGTGGTAATATATAGGTCAATGAGGTACCTCTCTGCTCAGGCTGCAAGGCAGGCCTTTCAAGCTTGCAGCAGCTAACTCCCTGTAAAAATTGGGTTTTTTCTTCCAGCTTATTTACAGGGTACTCAAAGATCATTAGCTACCCTTCCTGTAAGTTTTCCTCATGAGGTTTTGCAAGCCTTGCAGCAACCAGCTCTTTCAGAAAAATGGGTTTTTTCCCCCAAGCTGTTTACAGGGTATTCAAAGGTCAAGGAGGAACCCTCTGCTACCAAGCTCTGCAAGACTTAGCAACAGCTGGAGCTGTGTGCTCAGTGAAGGGAAAAGAGTTGTTTTTATTGAGATTTTTCAAGGGATGCTGCTTGGGTGAGGCCTGCTTCTGAGTATGATCTTTATAAACATCTCAAAATCAGCACCTTGGACAGAAAGTCATGGTGCTGATGCTGTGGAATGAAGAAGCTGAGGCATCCCAACTGCTGAGATATCTTAGGCCAAATCCCTTGGATATGATTCTGTGTACCTCAGAGGTACAAGGAAACTGTTTTCCTGAAGTTTAACAGGTATTTGGTATCTCTCTACATCAGCACCTCGGACAGAACAGCACGGGGCTGAGGGATGGTACAGGGTGCCGAAAGTGAGCTATGCAACTGTTCAAGTGCCCCAGGTCAAATCCCTTGCCCTGCACAGCTGACAGGACTCTGAAAAACTGAATGCACCTCAGTGAAACAGGACTGCGTCCAGACAAGACCACATCCCTAAGCAAAAGGGAAAAGGGACAGGTGAAAGACAGGCACCTATCTGGCTGACTCGGGTGTGAGTGAGAAGTCTGTTGTTCCCTTTCCTTGAGGATGGGGTTGAGGGGTAAGAGATGGAGAAGAGAGACAGGTAACTTGTTGGGTGAGCTACTGGATCTGTGTCTTTTCTTTTTTAGGCCTGTTGCAATCCTATAGACTTTCCAGGAAGTAAACCCTATTACCCAATGGGACCTACTTCTTGGTAGATACACATAGAAGTGTGCTATGAATCCTCTTTTGTGCAACTGTAATGTTCCAAAGTTAGTCAAAGCAACATTCTGTGACAGCTGTAATGCAAAGCAATGGCCTTTCTGAACTCTGTTGCACAAAAGCAACATTTGGTTTCAGGTATATGAAAACACCTGAAATTTCTTCTGGAGAAATATGTCTTCTTTGAGGTCCATTGACAAGGATTTTTTTAAAAAAACCAAAGATTTTACATTTTTTCTATCCCTGGTCCTCAATAAAGCCTACACGCAATTTGGGCCCTGAATACTTTGAAGACCACTTTCTGACATATGAAATCTACCCATCCATTATGATACTTAAGGGAGGCTAACAAAGAAGGAATCTGTTTTGTTTATATATAAATTAGGAATTCCCTCTTTCAGGAGGAGAAAGGAGCTCTCTGAATGGGATCATCTCTTCTGCAAGAGATAACAGCTATCAACATTTCAACCAATTAGCAGGGAAGCCTCTCAAACCAGATGCACTTCATCAAAGTAGAGGAAGTATGCAGGAGGGTTCAGACAAATACACCCTTCAGAACAATGGAAGACTGACTTATCAGAACTTAAGGCAGTGCAAATGGAGTAGGAGTCTGAAATGTAACTTTATTCCTGTAAGAAGTAACCTAATTCAGGAGTGGGATGTTTCCAGGCTAAGAGACAGAGGCATCATCTCAGAAGGCAGACTCTTCAGACACTGCCCCAAAGAGATAAAGAGGCGAAGTGTGTGGGCAGAGGCAGAAGATTTTACTATCCCTTCTTTTCACTAGGATGGAGTGAGTAGTGTGATGGATTTTTGGCCATTAGAGAAAGAGGAACTATGCCACCATGTGTTTTCAAAGCAGTTTCATATGCTCATAGGGATGTGTGCTAGAAGGAAACCATACCAATTAATTCATGATAAGGAATGCAATGCAAGATTATCTTGTTTCTTAAGCTCCAGAACACCATTTCACAACACTGCAGCAGCAGAAATGCACATTTTTAAAATCCAGATGACATTTTCAATTTTATGAGATAAAAACGGTGACACACACAAAGAAAACACAACATTTTGAAATCTATTCACAACTGCCACTCCTAAATTCACCCACGCTAAAGCTATCACCTTCATAAGTTCGTAGAATTCAGTCGGGGACGAAAGCACCTTGACATGAGAGCTGGCGATTCCAAATTCCGGGACCACGTTCCTAATCCACTGAAATCTATGGGACCCCTCGGGACAGAGACAACAAGGTGAGGCTGTTAGCTGAGGGACAGTAGGAGAAAGCAGCGGGGCCAGCAGCAGCCATGATGACCTAAGTGGAGGAAAAGTGGGTAAGTTGCTTGCATTAATATCTTCTCTTTCCAACTGCCTCAGGCTGAGCAATAGGATACAGACAAGGATGCTGTATTACACATCTGCCTTTCACCTTCATTAGTTATATTGAATCACTTCTGCAAGAAAGGAAACAGCCATACTGTACACAAGGAAAGGAAGGCAGGTCTGACATATGTGTTAGTGGCTTTCCTAGGGAGCTAATGTGGAGAGGTTCCATGACTAGTAGGAAAGCTGATCCACATTATGGAACGCAAATAGACAGCTGTAAGGAAACAGACAATCCTCTCAGATGACAGCTTTCAGTATCTCTGCAGACCTCAGTTGTTGATTGATCATTTGATGGGCTTCTTTCAAGTGGTAACATCCACTGTATTCCAGTTTCTTTACAACAAAGATGTCATTTCATAGTGACCTAGTGCCTTCTCCAGAACATATTCCTAAATGGCCACATACAGCATATCATAACATTTGGTTGAAATAGGTCCACTACAACACCACCAGCTCCACACACTACATCACATCTAAGAGCAAATCTGAAAAGAATTGTTGTATGCCACTACCCAATTTCAAGGACCATAGTATTTTTGCAATCTTAGCACATGCTGATATTTAGGGAAAGAATCAAAAACAAAAAAAAGTAAAATAAGCTGAAAGGAAATAATTTCAGCCAAAGTCATTGTTATACCGGCGTACTTGTACATATGCAAGGCATTTCTTCACAGAGGTGCCACCCTCTCAATAGATGGATCTGCTGCTTGTAAGCTAGCTAACTGCTCAATGGTTGTGATCTGTCCTGACACACACCACTACACAGCTGTCTCAGGCATGACCTTTACCAGAATTTATGAGGAACTCTTGGTTATGAGGAACTCTTGGTCCAAAGCTCAAATGACCACAGATTCCAGGAAGATGATTTCACTTATTTGCCTCATGATAAAATGTTGAGTCTTCACAAGGTTTGCATGCATCCTTGCACAAAAAAAACCCAGACAGTGTGCCACTGCATTTCCCAGAAAGCCCACCGGTTTGTCACCACCTATTCATCACAATGGAGATCTGACTCAGCATGCGCAAGAATTCCTAGCAATATTGTTTT
Source organism: Tiliqua scincoides (assembly GCF_035046505.1). Lineage (NCBI taxonomy): Eukaryota > Metazoa > Chordata > Lepidosauria > Squamata > Scincidae > Tiliqua > Tiliqua scincoides. The sequence continues at coordinate 152,343,097 of NC_089822.1, forward strand.
TCAACGGTTCATGGGGACTGGGCACTGCTGTGGCAATAGACTTACAGTAACTTGGAAATAAAAGTTTCCATTCACTTTAAACCAAAAGGAGAACTTGCAGAAGTACTTCACTGGTGCTATCTCTCAACCGGCAACTAAAAGCAGCAGAATGGCATGATACCAGAGTGGTTGGGCCAATATTGTTTTGTTATCTATAGAGCCTGTATTAAGTTCCAAAAGCATCCCAACAGTTTTTAAAGTATTCATTTAAGGATAACAGCACAGTACAGTACACGTTTTCTAACATACATTTGGTACATCTGAAAACCTCACTCCCACATCTTCTTCATTTCACCAAATCACATCTGTATCTACTTGCAGGGTCTTGTTTCTGCAAATGTGTATTTATACCTTTTCTCTTCACTTTCCTTCTTATGTTTTGCAATTTTTAGTTGCAAGCCTGAGGAGCTAGATCAGGAATGGGCAAACATTTTGGCAAGAGGGACACATCAACTCTCTGACACTGTGTTGGGGGCCGGGGGGGAAGGATTGATTTAATAATAAATAAATAATAACTTTATTTATATCCCGCCCTTCTCCCCAAAGGAACCCAAGGTGGCTTACAATATGTTAAAAGCAGATTAAAACATAATTTAACAAACAGATAAAAACATATTAACACATTGACAGGCAGGGCTTTTTTTGTAATAGAACGCACCGGAACGGCGTTCCGGCACCTTTTTTCCCACTGAGGGAGGGAGGGAGACAAACTTTTGACCTGGTGCTCCTTTTTTTTTTTTTTTTTTTTGCATTGCGGCTAGGGAGAGATTTGAACCTCTGACCTCATGCTTCACAGCCCAGCACTCTCTCCATTGGGCTATAGGAAAGCCTGTGGTCAAAGTGCTCAGAACAAATATATAAGGTCTTGAGCCCAGCTGGTGGCCATCAGCACCTCAAGTATTAGTTCCAAACAGTTTGAGTTTAAGAGCTCCTATGGCTCAATTGCTAAAGTGCTGGGCTGTGGAGCCAGAGGCTAGGGGTTCAAATCCCTATGAGGAATAAATTTTTTTCTTTTTTTAGGTGGGGAGGTGCTCCATGGCTGCAAAATATAAAGGTTGGTTGCCAGTTGCCAAAAGGGGGGCCAGTTGAGGCTGCAAAACTTCTCAAAGTTCAGTCCCAGGCAGGCTTTTTTGGGGCTTTTTTTTTTTTAAGTTCCAGGACTTAACCCACAGGCTCCAGCAGGGGGCTCACTCCAGGAGCTACAGCAGCAGTTACCAGCCGGGGCAGTTGTTCTGAACCTTCCTCCCTGAAGAGTCCTGTAGGAGATACATGCACACACATAATCATCAAAGACTATTGGGGGGATCCTGTATTTGGAGCCCTCCCTATCACAGCACAAGAGACTGAGAGCCTGAAAGGTCCAAGGCAGACACTCCCAAGGGATGGTGGGGGCAGACCTGATCCCTGCAAGGTCTTTCGCACCCCTTTAGGTTTCACTCCAGCTGTGGCAGGAGTGCTTTTGCTATCAGGGAGCTCAGGCGGGATGGACGTGTGTGTGTGTGTGTGTGTGTGTGTGTGGGTGTGTGTGTGTGTGTGTGTGTGTGTGTGTGTAGTTATTGACTATGTCTCGTATCTTATTACTTATTTCTCCGATAAAAAATGGTTTAAAAATAAATAAATGAATAAATGAATGAATGATTAACAGGTTGTGAGTTCCTGCACCCCTCCCTTTTTTTTTTTAACAAAAAAAGCACTGTTGACAGGTATCATAAAAACAGTAGTCAGATAAAAAGTCAGGTAAAAAGAGCATAGAGCAGCAGAGCATAAAGGAATCAGGCATGTAAAAACATACTAAAAGATGTAGAAAAGATGTACATACATTTACATAAATGAATACATAGAGACGGAATTTGTATGAGTGAATTTTACTGAGTCTATTTATAATACACATTAGAACTGTAATACAGGCATGTAGAACCACATGAGAACTATGAACTGTTTGTTACACACCTCTTGCACAGCAAAAACATACAGACCAAGCCAGAAACACATAGAGACATAAGTTGTTCAGAGGTAAGGGAGGGGGGAGGTTAAAATAATGCCCAGGAAAAAGCAGAACACACATGGCCTTGCTCTAATTCGGCCCACAGCTCGCTTCTGGTGGCAGTTATGGGCCAGCACAGGCTCCAACAGTCTCCAATGGGGCCAAGCGCTGCAAATGGCTCACGGACAGGGATTTGCCCACCCCTGGGCTAGATAGTCTTTCGAGACTGAAGGTTGCCAATACCAATACAATACAATACAGGGCTAGACAGTGCCTATCACCAGCACCATACTAAGATTGATGTGAATCACTTTTGGGAGATATTTCACAAAAATTAAAAATACAAATAAGTCTTTGTAACACTATCAGTGTATGTTTTCTCTCAGTGACTCAGAAAAGGGGCTTCCCATTTTCTTCCAGAAAGTGGGAGGAATTGCTCTAAAGCGCTTTGGAAGAATTAAGAATCAGGTCATCTTGATGCTCACATCAAATAACTTCTCTCTCCGAAAACACACATCAGTCTTCTCAACCACACACTTAATTCAGTGACATGCATGGCAGGAAAAACACACAGTACCCAGAATCATTAACTGCTTTATATCAGGGACTGCACAGTTAAGACTGCCTTAATGTTTGCGTTTTGCCAACAAGCTCTATTGTCCAATATAAGAAACTGACACCAATTCCTCTACAGATTTAAAGCCACAATCCAGTCAACTCCTTTTCACATACATAAGGGAGCATATCCATAACAGAGCTTCAGTTTTCTTTCCACAGATCAGACTGCCACCTCACAATCAGCTTTTTAAAGTTTTCGCAACTTTTAAGAGCTACTTGCAGTGTGGAATGGGAACATGTTACTCCTATTCCGAAAAGGCAAATAGAACCCTGAAGTGCACAATCTCCACAGTTGTCTGGATCAAGGGTGCCCAAATCCTGGCCTGGGGGTTACTTGTGCCTCTTGAGGACTTCCAAACTGGCCTGCAGGGAGCCCCCAGTCTCCAATGAGCCTCGGGCCCTCCAGAGACTTGCTGGAGCCCACGTTAGCCTGACACAACTGCTCTCGGCGTGATGGCCGACTGTTTGACCTCTTGCAGGAGCTATGGGATGAGGGCTTCCTCCACTGCTTGCTGTTTCACGTCTGTGATACAGCAGTGGCAAAGGAAAGGCCGGCCTTGCTTTGTGCAAGGCCTTTCATAGGCCTTGAGCTATTGCAAGTCCTTCATTCAGTCATATAAGTTCCATCTCTAATATATTCATTTGTGTAAATTTATTCAAATTTGTAATGTAAATTCATTCTTTTTTTCCTGGCCCCCAACACACTTTCAGAGAGATGATGTGGCCCTTCTGCCAAAAAGTCTGGACACCCCTGGTCTGGATCACTGTCAACATGCTATACAGGTGACACCTATTTATCCACGTTAGTTCTGTTCCATGACTCGGCGCGATTAACAAAAAACACATTGTGCTGAGTCCATAGAGTTAGAGTTCATAGAGCAAATAAGTTGCAGCCTGACAATTCCAGTTGGAAGGAAACTAAGGCAGCTGTTGTCAATTCCCTCCCCTCCATACTCAGCCCTCCTGTTGCCAGTTGTCCTGCTTCTTTCACAGTTGGAATTGCTTGGGAAGCCTGTGTGTTCCAGGTGGCCTCCCAACAGCACTGCAGGTTCTTCTCCTCCACTGCTGCCCCTCCTGCAACCCTCCCAACAACATGGAAACTTCTCTGCCCCGGAGCATTCTGGGACTTGTAGTCCAGCTCTCTGCTCACCATCACCTGTCTCTCCAAGGCTTCCCAAGAGCCTGCATCATCTTGGGGGAGGGAATTCGGCAAACACTCCCTGGGTTTTTTAAAGCAATCCCCTCTCCTCCCTCTCGCCAGCTGTCCCACTTCTTTCACAAGTGGGATGCTGAGCTTTTCAGCCCTATGCGTTTCTACTCAGAAGTAACTCCCAGGAAAGTGGGAAAGTAAGGAAAGTAAGTTTCCTTACTCCCAGGAAAGTGTGGAGAGGATTGGGCTGTAAATAGCATGCTTTGCTTGGCGGGAAGGCTTTGTGATAGCCTGCACCATCTGGGGGGGGGGAATTCCTGGGTTGTCCCTCATTATCCACTGAGGTTCCGTTCTGGAACCCCTAGTGGACAAAAAAAAATCAACTTCCAGGTTTCTTACCCCTCCGTTGCTCCTAATGGAATAAGATTGTGCCTTGACATCTGTAGGGGTTTGATTCTGGGACTTCCTGCTGATACCATAAAATGTGTTAAATAAAAGCAGTTAAAAAAATTAAAAAGTACAATTATGGTTTAAAAACAGCTTTTCTTACTGCTGTAGAGAGGCAGCCAGCAATTAGAAATGCCTGGCTCACCTGAAGAATGGAATGATCACTTGCTTGACTGTCTCTCTACAACAGCAACAAAAAAAAGCAGGTTTTTAAACTGTGATTTTCAAGGGATAGATTTTTCCCCTTCTCCAGGGATCAGCACATTCCTTCTCATTTGAGTGGCCATTAGTGTTGAGTCAAATTCGTGTACAACAAGGTTGGACCTGTATTTATCTATCATGGCTATCAGAACCAACCCTGAAGGTAAGTTGCATTAAAAATAAATATATATCTCATATCATTAAGCTGGTGGCTTAAACCAGGCAAGGAAGGACTCTTCAGTGATAAATGAATGCAGTGTCAAAATTACAAAGAAGGGAAAATTAACTGAATAGGGTCTCACTCGCTTTTCCAAACTTGAAGTTTCTTCTATTTAAAGATCTGGGGGTTTTGGAAGTTCTATTTTAGGAAGTGTCATTTTGACTAATATCGTAATCAAGTCAGCACAAGCACCATAATTCTTATTAAACCTCAGAGGTGAAGAGGGACTACAGGATCTGTCTCATGGCACTCATCACCCACACACAAGCCACAGCATAGTGACTTCTGCCAACAGCTCTTAATTCACTGGAACGCCTGAGTGTATATTACTGTATTTCTGCTTAGGTTGTGACTGAATCTGGGAAACTAGTTTTATTGTTAACGCATTGATGCAACGAGTAATAAAGATTTGAGGCAACTTCCTTAAACTACTGAGACATTTAAAGGGCTGGGTGTGAACATGTGACCTCAAGACTCTTGCTTTCCCTTGTTTTAACTGACTCATGCTTACTGGATGCTACAAACATTTTGAGCAGTCACCTTTCTGACTGCTATCCATCTCTTATAGAAACATGGAGGACAGATCAGATCAAAGAGTAATCTGCTTCCAAAGCAAATATGCCACCACCCACTAAAAAAGTTGTTGCATATCAACAAAATCCAAACAATACTGCAATACACAAAAACCTGGAGCAAAAACACCAAGACAGCCCCCATTCCCTTAACACAATGGTTCCCAACCTTTAGGAACCCAGAGACGACTGAAACAAAAATTGGAATTGGTGTGGACCAGATGCTACCAGGGCCTCCAAGGGTAATTTTATCAGGGCTACAATGTTTCTTTTGGACCCCTTCCCAAAGGGGGAGGAGTAGGGCTGAAGCAAAGTCAGGGAGGCTGGTGCCAGGCTTGGGCAGAACAGGGGTGGGAAGGGGTAAAAACAGGGCAGGGGGAGAGTTGCAGCAGCAGGAAGAGTCTTTGGAGCCCTAGTCTACGCTGTACTGCCGAGGTCTACCCATCCACATCAGCAGCTAGATATAGTAATACAGAAAACCAAATGCATTCCTAAATCTCAAAAAAAATTTAAATACAGAAAACCATTGCAGAAAATTAGATCATTGCATTTAGGTTCACACGGGAATGGTAAGTGTCCTGCGTGTACCAAAACGTACTTTACCTGCAGCAGCTGTAGTTCCATAGCTGTGTCCCTGATACACTCTTTCATGGTAAGTGGATTCACAAACCAAAGAGCTACTGTTGCAGGCCAGTTTTCTCCCAGATTTGACACTGTGTTAAAGAGGGTCACAGATGCATTCCTTGGCCAGTACATATGGTTTGCGACAATCACAGCTGCTGTGCACCGCAAGTGGACAGCAAGTCTGGGTGAGACAGAAAAATATAGGATCCCAGGAAATTTCTGAGGGCCCTCCTTTGGCTTCAGGCCCCCTTTTTGACCCTTGCCCCAGGGACAAATTGCCCCTGTACCCCCTATCATGTGCCCTGCAAGAAACCCCCAACCTTTCACACACAAAATACAATTAAATATGTAATAATTAGAGATTTATTATTTATAGTGAAGATCTGGGTTGCTGCTTTTGTGGCTGGCTGAGGGCAGTTCATTCTCCATCCTCTCTGGTGGTCCATGGGGGAGCACACTGGAAGTGATCAAGGCAGTCTTTTTTCCCCCCTGATACTTTGCAGACCACTTCTCAGGATCTCACAGACCACCTGTGGTCCCTAGACAACAACTAAGGTTGGGAACCAGTGCCTTAACACAAATATGACCTCATATGGGTATTTGTCCAGATTTTTCTCTATTCACCCCCTGAAAAGGCTGTATCAAAAGTTGCCATGTGTTCCAAGTTTACAATAAGCTTTCTATAATAAACAAAATGTAGTACAGTACTCTAAGCCAGTTTAATGTCATGATAGTTCTATATCCTTGTGTCCAGGGGATGACCTAAAATTCTGTGATGGAAATACAAACTTCTGTTTGGAGCCAATTTTGCAGATTTGCATAAATTACTTAATTTGAATATTTAGCTACTGTAAAATGAGCTATATGTTAGCTATCATGGCAGAAGGCAAGTTTTATACTGTACATTTGGTTGCATGCTATAAAACTGAAGGGTGGAGTAGAGGGCACTGTATGGGGTTGAGATTCCTCTCACATGCATACACCAAACCATTTCCTTGTGGTTGTACGGGGAAAACATGAAAAGACAAACCATATACAAAATAAAACTAAATCTCTTGCTCCCATGAAAGCCACCAAAAGTGTTATTAGAAATACTGATTCTCCAGTAGTGCCATTCAGATTTCTAGGCCTCCTGGGTCTTGTTCTTCAGACCACATTTAATCCAACCAACCACTTTTCCAGCAATTGATTCTTTATGGAAATTGGCAACAAAATTATGACTTGGGAGTCATCCAATAGTTTGGGAAAGGTGCCAAGAGAGGAAGTTTTTGAACATAGAATTCATTGTTTATTGTCTCTTTAAAAGATGTACTCTAAAGAAAGGTTTGTTTTGAATACAGTAAATTTGACTGTACACAGATGAGCTGGCATGAAGGGAACAATCAGAACATCTGTTAAGAAAACAAAGAAATGATGCAAACTCAATATATTTCCTGTAATAATAGCAGCAAATAGTTTTTCCCCAGATAATGCAACATTCACCATCACCAAATACAATTCAGAAGCTTTCCTCCCTATTTTGCAACATGTAAGAACAAAACTTGTCCCTTGAGTGTATTTTATCCAGTACAAAACGCTCTGCATACATTATCTTCTATCATCTCAACAGCCCAACAAGTCACTATTCCAAACCTGCAACTTAAACGGAGAGACAGCAGCTTGTCTAAGACTATCAAGTTCACAGTTGAATCAGCATTAGAACCAAACTTTCCCCAACTCCAGAATCTAACCATCAAGCCTCTGGACCACAAGGCTGACTAAAAAAAATTTGACTGACTCAAGATTAGATAGCTAATAATAATACAGGTTCAAAACTTAGTGACTACTACGCATTCAGACTTGGGGAAGCACTAGTGAATTTATGAAGCTGAAGAAAACACATTTTGACAATTTACTTCCACAGTGAACAAGCCCACACACATTGATTGGCAAGTGAAAAGACTAACAAATGCTCTAACAATTCAATGGATTACAAAAAACCATCAACATCTGCAAGAAGTGGCTTTTCCTAGCATCTGCCCAACATCACATGATCAGTACACTGAGGACCAGTCTACTAGAGGCTACTAGTCACAATGGCTCTGTGCTACTTCCAAATTCAGGGACAATATGCCGCTGAATACCAGCTGCAAGGGGGCAATGGAAAGAGAGAAGTATGCTATTCTGCTTTTGGGTTTCCAGAGGCAGCTGGTGGGCTACATCCTGTGGGAAACAGGATGCTGGATTAGACAGACCTTTGGCCTGCTCCAGCAGGGCTTTCTTATGTTGTTACAAATAACTGTGTTTGTCTGAGGTTCAAACTGATTTTATAGCTTCAAACAAACTACCTTGATTCAGGGAAACCAAGGATGTGCCCTCCACCACATAGTGGTGCTGCACAACTTTGCTCATTTAGGATCAGCAAGATCAACATCAGACATTAGGCTCTCTATACAAAATGTTTAACATGTTTTAATAAATTACAAACAAGTTCTCAGACTTCAAATAGATAAAAACATGTAGTTGTGTTATAGGAATGACAGCATACAAGTATAAAATAGGTACTGAGGTTCAAGTTCTTCACAGCAGTTATCAACACCCGTTTTCCATATTATAAGCCTCATGTAAATCTCTTCATTTTCACATAGTAATGCTATATATGCAAGAGTTTTCCTTGAGTGATTTTTGCTACAGAGGTTTAAGTCAGTCACAGATCTCTACCTGGCCCTCAATATCTCAGTCTGACACTATTTGTGATATACATAGTATTTGTTAGCTTATGCAATGCTAGTCTTACAGACTAAGAAAATGTCAGAGAGGCTCACCAATTCCTACTGCAGTGAGACTGTCACTTGTCAATTTCCTATATAGCTATGAACTACAGAATAGCTATATCAAAGGGACACTGCAGTTGTTGCACTTACCAAGCCTCAGGACAACACTGCAGAACAAACAGTCTCAAAAGATAATAACAGATTCTGATGGATGGAAAGTACAGTACATGCAGACCAAAGCGATAATCCACAGTAAAAGGAGGGAACAGAATCCATGGGGAAAATGACTGGAGCAAAAACAAATAAATGCACAACCACATGAAGAGAGACTGTGTGGAGTACATACACATGAGTCATCAAGTATAATGCAGGTGAATGTGTGCTTACTCTCACTGCAAAAACAATTAAACAATATTAATAGTGTCACTGAAGTGTCTTAAAATCTTCAGGTAGACAGGGACTAGGGTCCCAGAAACAGCTGTTTGAGAGATGGACATCAGTTTGCCCTTAGGCCAGTTTATCAGACACACAATGGGTGAGGCAGAAGAAATGCTGAACTGCTTTCTGGGATCAGTAATAGTCTGAATGGCTGCCAATAAAATAAAGTTTAGTGTTGACAAGATGGAAACACGGTGGTTTAGCCGCAGAAAGGTGATATTTAGCCTGTTCTGGATAGGCTGCACTGTTCCCATTCAGGTGAGTGAGTACTTATAGATCCACCTTTGTTACTGAGAGCCTAATCAGCCCATGGTTCCCATTGCAACCTCTTCTGGACAGAGATGGGTTGACCATTTGTGAAGTTAGAAAGTCAGGCACAGTCTTAACAATCAGTACCTACTTCTATCCCATCTTACTTTGAAACTAAGTATAAACTTGGACAGCAGTTCTTGCTGATACCACCCAAGACCAAAGAAAACCAATTAGTAAGAGGCTGTCTTGGAGAAACCTCCTTCCCAAAAGAAGGGAAAGTCTTAAAATTCTTGGCGCTTTCTTAAAAGCTCAACTATAGCAAAGGCTGGTGGCCTAACTATGACAGGACAGAGTGAACAGAAACCAAGCAGTTTGAACAGTAACAATAAAAAAAACTTTCAGTAAAAGGATAAAAATGAGAAAAGGCATAAAATAAAAGACAAAAGGCAGCTGAAGTATGGACAGTTAAGGTGGAATATGTTGGGGAAAAGACAAAGATTAAAAAACAGGCTGAAAATAAAACAAACCACTCGAGCTAATATACCCATGCTAGTTCAGGTTTGATCTTTGCACACATGTCCAGTTGGGCGCGTGTGACTTCCATCAAAAGCATCAGAGGTTCTTGATGTCTGATCAGGGCAAATGCACAAAGATGTTGTGTGGTGGGACTGAATATTTGGGGAAGGTTTGTGACATCTGAGGTTTTAACTATCCCACTCTTGAAAATCAGGTGTGTTTCATGATTCAATCACCTGCCTCAAAGCCAAGGCCTTTATGAGTCCAAAAAAGGTCAACAACAATGGCAACTGCTTCTGAATGACTCAGCAGTTCCTGGAAGATGCTGAACACTACAGAAGCATCAAGGTGATGATGTTTGTACCCTGGTTTCCCCATCCTGCTGTTCAGATGCTTCACTCACCTGCTTACTTTCAGTTTACCGTTGAGCTTGTAAAGCTGGCTCCCTTGCAAATTAGCTCCAAATTTATACACCTTGGTTAGCTCCCTTCAATTCCTTTTTGTGGCCAATTGTACTAAGAGGGCCTTATTTAAAGGAAAAGGATTCAAACTGGAGACGATTCAAAAGACATACAAATTATTACAGAAAACTGAATTTTGCCGATTGTAAACAGAGATTCTAGGAGTCCTAGATTAGTCAAAGGATAAAAACCAAGAACCTTCAAAAATTTTAAAAAAAATCAACTCTGAGAATTGTCAGAGGAAGAAACCACTGCTTTCATGATAATCTCATTTCTTCCTTTCCACAGAGCCCCAAGATACACATGACAGTTCACTGTCACAGCAGACAGGAAGCAGGAGGTCAATTGGATCTTATGAGCAGATATTTTTCTTGTCATTGCTACTTATTCACAGTTTTAACAACATGCCCACTAAAATTAATTTGACCAGGAGAGCACAATGCATAAATGAAGCAATAAGATAAAAAAACGAACATGTTCAGGATTCTTCAAGTATACATGTTGAATATTTTCAGAACAGTCATAGATTCTTCAAGTATACATGTTGAGTATTTTCAGAACAATCATAGACTCATAAGATGGACCATGTTTCTCATACACGTAATTCATAGTGCATGAAAATGTAACCCAGCATAAGCCAATAGCCCACTTCAGACAGTCTCAGTATAAACTAACACATGGAAGTGGGGGAGGAAAAGAATCATAACAGTGCAAGGTTTCACTCACAACCCATGTGCATTCATTATATGTTTACACTTAGCTATTGCTACTCCAAAGATATCCCTTTGCAATTTAAAATTTACAAATAAAAATCATACAAGACAAACAAAATTAAAGCTATATAAACAAAACCAGAGCAAATAAAAAAGAACAAGCAGTGAGAAAAAAAGTCAAATTACATGTTAGCATTAATTTTCAACCAAGCATAAAAGGGTTTTTTCCCTTGCTCAATTTGTGTTGGTTTTCACTGTTAATCCAAAACTTCTAAAAGTCCATCCATTTCCGTCACATTCATTATTTTCTATTAATTCATTTTTCATTAATATTTTAGAATCCTTCCATTAACATATAAGATCCTCACTACAATTAAAATTGTAATAACTAAATATACATCATTTTCTTTATCTATATCTAAAATAGTATAAAATTTGTTGCTCTAGTAAATTTTTTTTATTATGCTTCCAAATCTGTTCCCATTGATCTATTGTGATATTATGGCCTATATTTTACGCCCATTTTAGCATGCATTGTTTTACTGTTTCTTCTTACATCTCAAAATCCAACAGTCCATCTTATAATGCATATATTAATTTTGTTCTCAATCTTTCTTTAACATAAATAGCAACACTTTTTTTCATCTCAAGCCACAAAAACTTCTAATTTTTTATTCACCAACAATGCCCTATTCATTTAGTCATCACGTTTCTTTTTACTGGTCTTCCTCTCTTTTTGCCTTTTTCTTGTTGCTATTGGTGAGCGCCTCTTACTCGCTCCTCTAGGTTCTTCCCTCTCTGATTCATCTGCTGTTCCTAAATCATCTGATTTCTTTGCATCCAGCTCCATTTCTGGTCTATATTCTTCTAATTCTTTTCTTCTTGATTTCTCTTCCTCCTTTTCTTCCTTTCTTATCTCATCTTTCATCACTGTACTCAAGAAGTTTGCTGCTTTAATTGTTGAATTTATGTTATATCTCTGTGTCTGATACTGAAAAAAAATACCTTCCAGAGAAAGCCATCTGTATGGTATTTGCTTTTCTCTTAAAAATTTTGTCAGGTTTTCATATTCTTTTCTCTTCTTCCTCACTGTCCATGGAACATGTCTCAAAATGTTGATTTTATTATCATCCACTGTCCATTCCTTTTCCTGTGAGGCCTTCAATAATTTAACTCTGTAAAAGGTTCTGATGAATTTCACATGGATTTCTCTTGGTAATTCATGTTTTCTCAGATAAGAAGTGCTCACTCTTCTCACTGAGTCCAATTCTTTAGATATCTCCTCCATCGAGGATTGATACATGGAGTGTATCAATCCATTCTGATATTAATCTGACAATCCGTCACGATGTATCTTCTCCTTTCTCCTCAGGTATATTTTGTATCCTCACCACTCCAGCTGCACTATCCATCTGAATTTCCATTAACATTGTCTCCGCATCATGCTGATTTTCTTCTATCTCCAATATTTTAGCTTGATCTTTTCTTATCTTTTGTCCCAGTCTCTCAATCTTTTGTTTATTTTCTTCTGATATAATTTTCACCTCCATCAGCTGTCCAGTAAGATTATCTAATCATTTAGTTAAAGCATCCACACTAGCTTGAGTTTGTACAGACTGGTTTGTTAGTTGCTGTACCATTACCAACTGCTTTTCTGTGTTGTCTTGCACAGTCTGTTTCCAATCTTTCCCTTCTGGTTCCTCTTGTACTGATTTTCCAAGTCCCGTCTCCGGGACAGGCAAATAGTGCCTGTGACTAGCGCGAACCCCTTTAAAATGGCCAGTGGAAGCTTCTGCTGATCATTTTAAAGGGGTCTGTGCTGGTTGCAGATGCCATTCTGAAGGTCCCTGCAGTCTCTGCAAGGTCTCTGCAGTATTCAGAGATATTTTGGCACTTCCTGCTGCACTCTTCTGATTTTCTGTGGTTCACTGCTGGATTCTTCTGAAGGTACCCCTTCCACCCCAAGGTACTGCCTGTACCTAACATTTAGGATCAATGGTCTGTTATCCAAGAATTCACTATCCATTAATGTTTTCAGGAACCTAACTCTAGTGGATAACGAGAACTTACTATATATCAGGGCTTTTCAAACTGGGGTGTCGCGACACCCCAGCCTGCAGGCCCTGGCCCCTGCCCCCTTAAGGGGTGGGGGCAGCCTGGAGGCAAAGAGGAGGCAATCCCCAGGATCCTGCCGCTCAGGGGGGCTGCAGGGGCTTGGGTACACGTACCCAAACCCCTGCAGCCTCCTGGGGCTGCAGGGAGCCCAGTGCAACCTGCAGCAGGGCTACCCGCAGCAGTGAAAGTAGATGCGGAGCAATTGTTCCCCACCTCCACTACACATAGCACTCAGAAAAAGAACCAAGTATGTAATCAGGCTTAGGACCCAATCCTGTCCAACTTTACAGCATCCATGCAGCTGTGTCACCAGAGTGTGTACTGCATTCTGGGACGAGGGTGCTGCCAACAGAGGTCTCCTCAAGGTAAGGAAACATTTGTCCTCTTACCTCAGGGCTGCACTGGTGCTGGAAAGTTGGATAGCATTCGGCCCTTAGCTACTTCCTTACAACCCAGCACTATCCACACTCTCCTGGGAGGACTCTAATGGGACTGACTTCTGAGGAGACATGCCTAGGATGGGGCTCTGGGGCTGCAGTCCCAGCCACACCTTCCTGGGAGGAAGCCCCATTGACTAGGATGGGGCTTGCTTCTGAGTAGACATGCATAGGCTTGAGCTCAAAGAGCCCAACCTATGCATGTCTACTCAGAGACAAGGCCCATTGCAGTCTCCCAGGTAAGCGAGGGCAGGACTGCAGCCGGACCCAGCTGCTCCTCCTGGACCAGAGACGGGGAGGTGACCCACTGCGCGCTGGCTGTGGGGAAGAGGAGGCGAGGCGAGGCGGAGGGCCCTTCCACTGCAGCTGCCCCTGACCCGGCGCCGCGCACTGCCAAGCGCTTCACGGCGGCCCAGCCAGCGCCGCCTCTCCGCCCGTCCACTCACCGGCGTGCACGACGTTCGCGACCCCGCGACAGACGGTCCGAGAGGCGGCCAAAGAGCGCAGCCAAGGCGGGCCTCCCTCGGGGAAGATAGTCCAGTAGCCTGCGCCATAGCACTGGAGCTTCAGCCGCCGCCGCCATAGAAACCACACCGCTTCCGCTTCCGGGCAACGCGACAGTGCCGGCTATTCCGCTTCCGCTTCTCGCCCGCAACCACAGAGCTTGGAACCATAGACGTACACAAACCTCCAGACAGACGCATCGCAAGGGCACTTCCGAGTTCTCTTCGGAGAAGCCATGCTGCAGTGTTCCCTGGGGAGGGAGGGAGCTATGCCTCCTGCAAAAGCAGAGAAAGGCGGGAGTTTCAGGTTGCACGTGCGGAATGGGACTGGACTCTTGCAACCACTCTTGGGTGGACTGAGGCTGAGAAGACAGTGTACCACAGCCCTGCAATGAGGCAGGCAAAAGGAAATGTTTCTTGACCCAGCATGTCATTTAGTCTGTGGAACTCCCTGCCACAGGATGTGGTGGTGGCATCTGGCCTGGATGCCTTTAAAAGGGGGACTGGACACATTTCTGGAGGGAAAGTCCATCACAGGCTACAAGCCATGATGGGTATATGCAACCTCCTGATTTTAGAAGGAGGCTATCTCAGATTGCCAGATGCAGGGGAGTCACCAGGATGCTGGTCCCTTGTGTGCTCCCTGAGGCATCTGGCGGGCCACTGTGAGATACAGGAAGTTGGACTAGATGGGCCTTTGGCCTGATCCAGCGGGTCTCCTCTTAGGTTCTTACGATCATTGCAGGTTAGATGTGGGACTGAGGCTGGTTTAGATTTGCAACCCCAATGTCCATACAAAAGGAGCAATTGTCCTGCCCACCTTATGCCTGTCCCCACGTATAAATCCTGTGCTCAGTTTCATGCAGAAATGTTGTGCTGTGCTGACTCTCATGCTGCACTTTTAAATACTGAAAAACTCATTCAGACATGACATGAGGCCTGAGGTAGAAAGAGCTGCAATATTTTGGAGACGTGAGAGAGCTCAGAAGACTACGGTATCGAGCTCTGAATGGTGGTTCTGGAACAGAGTATCCTCTCCAGTGTGCAAAGCCTGGGATATGGAGGATATATATGGAGGATAGACTTGTTTCCCATGTAGCAAAGGAAGGCTGCAATCCTAACCAACTCTCCAGCACTGATATAAGGGCAATTCAACTCCGAGGTAAGGGAACAAACATTCCCTAATCCCTTTCTTTGAGGAGGCCTCCATGAGTGCCACCCAACTGCAGGATGCAGCACATGCCACACTGGCACAGCTATGCTAGTGCTGGACAGTTGGTTAGGATTGTACCCTAAGGCCTGTAGAAGAAAAGTAATAGAAGTGTTCTCAATGAATGTAAATACCCAACTCATGTTTCAGATTACGTTTTAACTATTTCACAACAGACTGATTTCTCCTTTCTATGGGCAGCTCCAGAGGAGAAAATGTCTTTATAAACTGACCCTGTATGTTTGTAATGATTTTGCCAGTCAATGGAACACCACAACGATTTCACAATTCAATAGTTGGATCCTATGTGTACTTCTTTGGAAGTTGTTAACGTAGTTGGGGTCTGGGCCTCTATTGGAGCTTGCCACTGGATATCTAGAACCTACAAAGATAGTGATGCCTCTTCACCTTTTCTAGCATTTATAATCTATACATGCACTCTGAAGAGTCTCTAAATTTTTACAGCCCAATCCTGTGTATGATTACAGTTTACTCAAAAGTAAATTTCACGTAGTTCAATGAGGCTTGTTCCCAAGTAATTGGGTGCAAGATTATAGATGTATGGAGTCTCATGTATATTTCACTGTAAGGAAGCACAGATCTTGCAGCTTTTCAATGCTAGAAAATGCAAGCTAGAAGGTCAGCGTAATAAGAT
Organism: Tiliqua scincoides; assembly: GCF_035046505.1. Taxonomy (NCBI): domain Eukaryota; kingdom Metazoa; phylum Chordata; class Lepidosauria; order Squamata; family Scincidae; genus Tiliqua; species Tiliqua scincoides. The sequence continues at coordinate 152,359,005 of NC_089822.1, forward strand.
ATTAGCTGTGGTAGAGTCTATAAAACAGCAGTGCACCTTGTAGAAACAATGCAAGGAAACTGAGCTTCAGCCACATCATTTTTCCCAGCACAATGTATTCAATGGGGGTCAAATCTAAGCAGGGAATGTGGGCAATTGCATTGAAACAATACATATTTTTGCAAACTAGAAATGACAAATTAATGAGCAAACCTGTGTTATCAATAGCCTTAATCCTATATTTCATTCTGAATAACTTCTCCTGTTGTTCAGTGGTGCTTACGTCTTAAGTAAATGAGCTCAGGATTGCAGGCTTTGTAAAGGTTTATGTTTGCAAGATGGAATGACTGCACTAAACCCCAAATAAAAACACATTGAAATATTTCTGTACTTCATGACAGCTTGAATTTCCATTTATCATAAGAGTTCAGTGGTTATTTAAGGAACCCCAGCTGTCTTCCCAGCACAAAGAATTAGAAAACCTTTTACTTTCGGCAGGAGAGAGAGTTTCACCCACAGTGCTTGGCAACTATCAGGTTCTTTGCAATCCACTAATCTCCTAAATCAGTTCTCAAACAAATAAGAAGAGTGCTGGGATTTCTTAGAGTACGAGTACATTTTTTTCCCACCAAAAGCAGATTTTGCTTCTGTCTTCACAGTGAGCTTTGGAACTTGTTGCTATATTGTCTGTACCTACCATCTGATCCAAGAAAGGCAGGAAATCCTGACTTAGGGTTGTAATGAACAGAATGTCTGTGATCCACCCCTAAGGCAAAAACCATCAAAAATAATTGTCCAAAAGATATGCCATTCCCAGATGTTCTTCACTTCTCAGAAGATCTCTCCGGTATATGCCCATGGGCATCTGAGCAAAACCAATGGCATTCCTTTTAAAGATCACAGCACAGTTGGGCTTCTCCCTGTAGTTTTCTATTGTGGCTTTTGCATCTGGCAGCTGGACACTAAACTATAGGGAGTGGGGCACTTTCCATAAAGGCCTCCTGAAGGTTGTAGTTAAGAAAACAGAAATTGTGCAAGGAGCTTCCAGTGTTTTCAGTCATTAAACTTCTGTCTCCAAGATAGTCCCATGAAATCAGCTGTGCTACAGACTGCAATGTTATGCATGCTTACTTGGCAGTAAGGCCCACTAAAGTCGGCGGAACTTATTTCAGAGTGAATGTGTTTAGGATCACCGTACTGGTGATCATGCCTGTGGTTCTCAAATTATTTATTAAACTAATAAAACTACTCTGGGTCAACTTTTCAAGACAGAATCTCGTTCTCGTATAGGACTGCAAAGGGACATGTTCAGTCATTTGGTTTAATAAGTAACTTAACCAAAAAGTTTCTTCAGATAGAAAGATGGTAAATAAGTGGATCTCTCTTATTTTCAGATGAAGCCAGAGGTTCATTGAAGAGGAAGCAAAGGTTAATAACCTATTCCCCCACAATGTATGCTACGGACCTGTTCCCTTATAGCAGGGGTCTCTAAACTTTTTGGCCAAAGGGCCACATAAAACATCTGGCACAGTGTCGAGGGTTGGAAAAAATTAAATATAAAATTTAAATAAATACATTAGAGATGGATCTTAGATGAATGAATATATGGGCCCAAATGTCCAGGATTTCTCCAAACATCAACAAAGCCCAAAGCGCAAACTTAAACGGACCCCCATTCCCCTACACCACAAGCACAACTCTGGTAGTGTTTGGTCTACTGTGCCAGAGGCTCTCAAGGAATCAGAGGCTGGCTGCAGGCTGGATAGAGGCTGGCCGCAGGCCGCATCTGACCCCCGGGCCGGGGTTTGGAGACCCCTGCCTGATAGAATCTATTGACAGTGAAGTCATGTCAGGCTCTTTCTTTCTCTGCATTGTCCAGATCAAATGGAATGGAGTGTGAGGTTCAGTGATTTCTACTTCAGAGGACATCACTGCATCTCATTAAAATAGATCTTCTGGTTTTAAAAATTGTGACAAGATTGTAAGATGGGAGGGGGGTAAAAGTCATTGCAAAGTATGAGAGTTAAGACACCAAGCAACTATGATTGTATATCAGTTCAGTAGATCCCCCTGATTAGTTCCCTAAGGCCACAGCAAATCCTTTACATGCATCTAATGTAGGGGTGACCAAACCCTGGCCCTGGAGCCACTTGTGGCCCTCAAGGCCTCTCAATACGGCCCTCAGGGAACCCCCAGTCTCCAATGAGCCTGTGGCCCTCTGGAGATTTGTTGGAGCCTGCACTGGCCCGATGCAACTGCTCTCATTGTGAGGGCGACTGTTTGACCTCTTGCATGAGCTGTGGGATGAGGGCTTCCACCGCTGCTTGTTGTTTCACATCTGTGATGCAGTAGCAGCAGCAAAGGAAAGGCCAGCCTTGCTTTGTGCAAAGCTTTTTATAGGCCTTGAGCTATTGCAAGACCTTTATTCATTCATACAAGTTCATCTTTAATATATTCATTTATGTAAACTTATGCAAATTTTAAATGTAAATTAATTTTCCCCCCCCGCCCCCAGTGTCAGAGAGATGATGTGGCCCTCCTGCCAAAAACTTTGGACACCCCTGATCTAATGTGTTGCAGTTGATCCCTCTTGTGCCACAAACCATAGATGCTGCATCCATTCACATGCAAGTTGCTGCCTGCAAGTTCACTTTCTCTCATAGAGATATAAGGGGCCTCTAATATCTTGGCAAAGTGAGTAGCCAACAATGTGACAATGATAGAGTTTTGCATTCACAAACAATTTGTTCCACTCTCTAGCTGGGAAGGTGATCTGCACTGGTACAGTACAGTAACTGCATTTGTTTGATAACAGTCTTCTCTTCCTTGGAACTCTCTGTTCTCTTTGAACAGGTTTTTACCATATCTCTCCCATGTGACATTTCCTGGAACAAAAGGACCTAAACAAGAAACACCCAGCGCTTCAAACTGTATTCCTCCATTTTGCAAATGAGGAACTAGCCTTTTAGATTTTTTTTTAAAGAAGCATACAGTAATTCTATCTCAGCTGCAGAGTCCCTCAGCCTAGCTTATGACTTTAGGAAAAGAGCAGAAATGGGAGTCTTTTGCTGGGCTGAATGAAGAACCAGCACTCGTGGAGTTTCCCTGTTTTAACAGTAAATTGGGAATTGTCTGAACTCCTTTTGTGTGATGTGGATCCTACCCAACAGGGGCTGACTCAACTGTGGATTGTGAGGAGCTGACTGTGTGCATTTTTTGTAAACAAATTGGTTTCCAATCGCCCACAAGCCTGGCTGAGTTTCTAGAACAGTTCCTTGATCCTACCATAAAGCTACCAGCTTTGTTTGCTTCTTGCCTCTTATTTTTGACTTGGAAATGAGAGTGGATGTGTGGCTCTTGGGTATCCAAAAAGGGCAACTGAGCAGATGGTGGCAGGGCTGGTTGCCAGAAGCTGCTTGAAAGTTTTTTCTTCATTTGCCACTCTTTGCCAGCAGGCACTGGGAAAGGAAATCAAGTCCAAACACAGAAGCTTCATTACCCATACCCAATATCTGACCGAATTCACAGGTTTAGAAAATTTACCCAGAGCAAGTACCAGAGATGGGAACGTGAGTCAGTGACTTGGGCTCGAGTTGCAAAAATGTGCATTTTGGGGTGACTTGTTGACTTATGAGTCGTGTACATCGAAGACTCTGAAAAACATTCGAGTCAGGGACCCCCTGACTTGGTACCCATCCCCACGTGTGCAGACTCGAGTCTCCCTGTGTCTGGGTGTGCTTGCTTACTGTTTTCACGAAATGAAAAACCTTGTGAGGCCAGCATTCAGACCGGGCAAGCATCAGGGAGTTCCTGCCAAGAGGCAGGGAAGGGTTAATGTTCTTCTTGCAATGAATAGGAGGGGGGAGGCAAGAGCAGGCTTTCCCCCTTCTCTGATAGGAAGGAAGAAAGGAACAGATGCTCATTGGACATAGGAGGAGAAGCCCAAGGGGGTTCTAGCCTTACAGTAGCCTAGAGAAGCCCAGGGAGGGAGAGGGAGGCGATTTGTAGTGATCACGCTTGTCAACCGCATGGCATGACTGCTGTAAACTCCATTGTTAAGTGAGAGGAGGGAGCCTCATTGAATGATTAGCTAAAGTGGGACTACTTCTGAGCAGAGCTGCAAAGGATCGGGTCGTCCTGGTAAGCTTCGCAGATGCTGCGTATGACCGTCCTCCCTCTTGCCGCTTCTGTCCTCACTCTCACCCCCTCCCGCCCTCTTTACAGATGGGACAGGGCAGCAGAGGAGTCCTGTAGAGTTGCAAAGGGGTGACTCGGTGACTCGGAAAGTGCCTCCTTTATGACTCTTTTTCAAGTCAAGTCGTGGGGGGTGGTGACTCTAGACTCCACTCGAGTCAAGCCCCACTGGATTTTCCCACCCCTGGCAAGTACTCTGCAATAACCCTAGTGTATAACTTGCAGTTTCTCAGCAATGGGTCCAAGTGTATGATTCAGCATGTAAACAAACTCAACTTGCAAGCCCAGCTCAGTCCCTCCCTTCATTGCACCTATGGCATCCAGTCCAAAAGAATACATATCCTGTCAGAACCAATCCAAGAGGATATCTGAGGCAGCATGCCAAATGCTGCCCCCCCTTACCTGATGTCCCATCCTCTGCTCCTCCTACTTTCCAATGTTCTGACTCAGAGGTGTCCAAACATTTTGGCAGGAGGGCCACATCATCTCTCTGACACTCTGCTGGGGGCCGGGAATAAAAAAGAATTAATTTACATTTAAAATTTGAATAAATTTACATAAATGAATATATTAGAGATGGAACTTACTTGAATGAATGAAGGTCTTGTAATAGCTCAAGGCCTATAAAAGGCCTGGCACAAAGGCCTTTCCTTTGCTGCCACTGCTGCAACACAGACGTGAAACAGCAAGCAGAGGAGGGAGCCCTCATCCCACAGCTCCTGTGAGAGGTTGAACAGTCATCCTTATGCTGAGAGCAATTGTGTCGGGCCAGCACGGGCTCCAGCAGGTCTCCAGAGGGCCAGTGGTTCACTGGAGACTGGAGGCTCCCAGAGGGCATGATTGGGAGCCCCCAGGGGCCACAAGTGGCCCCCGGGCCGGGGTTTGGACACCCCTGTTCTAACTCATCACTCTCCTTCCCTCCCCATTTCATCTTTCTCTCTGTCCTATCCTTTTTCTAATCCAGAGAATGGAAGGAGAAGGAAGAGCAGTAGACAGAAGTAGGTGGACAAAGAGGAGTGCCACCCTCCCGACAAATCTGCTGCCTGAAGTGACCTCATGAATGAACCAGACCTGTATCTCGTTTAAAGACCCTTACTCCTTATGTACACTCACACACAATCATACTAACTCTGAGCTCTTTCCGGTTCTCTGCTGTCCGACAGCTACATGCGATTCTAGCCATGGCCGGGGATAACATACAATAGTGTATTTGAGGAAGTAAAGTGTGGCTTACCAAATTCCCTGCTACAATAGATGTAGCTCTCAGGTGCCATGATTTGCTACTAACATGACAGTTGTTCTAGATTAGAACATTATTTACCAAGCCCTCTCCAGAACTGCCCATTTACACAGAAGGCATCTAAGCTAGACATAAATTCAGCATTTTCAAAAAGCTTCCATTTCTTTCTTGAGAGTTGCAGCTGTAGGCAGGCAGTAGTGGCAGTCACTTTCTAAAACAGAATGTTAGGCACATGGTGACCTTGTGGGTCCTGACCTGGGGCTCCAAGACACCCAATGCTGACCATCCAGGCATTCTTCCATTGCCACCACCCCTGGCTTCCAGGACCTCACACTCTGCAATGTCTTGAGGGAAAGAGACACTTCCTTCTGGGTTCTGAATCCAAGTCCAGTACCCTGAGACTCCAGCAGAACATAGGGAAGGACTGAAATACAGCAAACGCTTGATTTAATGGACTAAGCAGGAAAGTGGAGTCTGTGAATGCCAAAAGCCTGTGAACTCCAGACATGCCTTCCCCCCATCAGTCTATTAAACACCTACTTTAGAAAGTCGCTTTGCTCTGCTTTCCACCAGGGTACTCTTGGAATGGAGGAACATTTCCATGGTGGAGAGCACAGCAGCAGCCCCTAAGGTAGGTAAGTGCCAGAAAGGGCTTGGGGCAGGAACACCTACCTTTCAGAGCACCCTCAGCCCTTGATCAGGGCACTTTACGAATGGATAAATTTCTCAAGCTGCCTTAGGAAGTATGTCTTCACTTCTAGAACAGGGAGAGCTTCCTGCCAACGGAAAAGGAAAAACAAAGTAGTCAAGGACAAGCTCCTAGCCATTTCACTCCAACTTTCCACCTTGAATGGCTAGGAGCATATACACTTTGGGGCTGCGTCCACCCTCCCTTCCCACTTCAGTTGACCATTTGGGAGGGAATTTCAAGCCACATTGCCCTTCCTGAACTTTATAAACTTACAACAAATGGTTTTGGAAGGAAAACTGTAGATTGAATTCTGACTTCATACAATCAGAACAGGAAATTGTTTTTAACCTCTGCTCATGACAGGTACCTTCAAAAACTTCCATTTCGAGTGTTCTTGGTGTGATGTCCTGTAACATGCCAGTTTAAAACTATTTTTATTTTGATGTATTTATTTTTCACATTTTTATACCATACTTCCTCCAAGGAACTCAGGGTGGTGTACATGGTTCCTTCCCTCCTTTTGTCCTCACAACAACCAGGTGAGATAGATGAGGCCAATAGTGACTGGCCTAATGTCACCCAGGAATTCATGGCTGAGCCCATGTATGTAACAGTTGTAACTGTTGGCCAATGAATGCTGCAAACATCTTCGTACTAAGTATAGCATTAGTTAAGTCTTCCACAAACTGTTTCAACATCAGAAAGCTGGGTATGAACAGTTCTGCAATAGGGAGCAATAAGTTTATATAAGTGAAAATAGGAGTTTTCCCTCTTTGCTTTGTCACTGGTGCCATTTCCCCCCAGCTTTTCTGGGTAGTATGAAACAGCTCTCCAAGGTTCACTGGGGTTAGGAAGAAAAGAAGGGGAATTCCAGGGCTAGCTGGTTTTGAAAGAAACTTGTCATGAGGAGCAGGGAGATGGATAGGTAGTGGTGTGATATACAGAGCAGTTATATACTAGCCTAACTTTAGCTGCTTAATCCAGCATTAAGCTGTGAAAACACCCCAAGATACAATAAAATCAGTGGAACTTGCAAATAAAAAAGCTTCAAATAGAAGTAAAAAAATTAAAGGGCAGAATGATCTACTAGTGCAATTCTGCTAGCAAAACAGATACAGCAGTCCAATGTTCACCAGCATCTTTTCATAGTTGCACTGGTATTGCAGAGGCAGCAGGAGCATATCTAAGGATATGCCAGTGTAAGGGGTCTTCTGCCAAATCCTGTATTATTCAGACTGGCACATTGGGGAACATCTCATTGGGGAAGATCTCATTCTGAATTGGGCTATGGGAGGAGTGTTCCTGTAGGAGCTGTAAGAAGTGGTGGATCCTGACAATATAGGGGGACATGAGTGACCAACTGTATTACCTGCTTTAGGTTTAGCCATAACAAAACTGCTGTTAGTCCTGCTGGGGAAAATACTACTTCCTTTTTCACACTTGTGTGTGTTTTTTTTTCCTCTCTAGTGGAACTGACACTGTATATACAATGCTACGCTGGCTTCATTCTGATTATACATGCCTGGAATTGGGCTGTCTAAAAGTTTGGCTCTGGAAGCTATCTGGATGGGAAGACAAACCACCTGGGGACAGCAGGTAAGTACCTGGATTCTTTGGAGAAACAGCAGAGCACAAGTATAATAAAGTAAGGCTACAATCCTGTGCACACCTGTTACCAGACATTTAACACATGCACATGGGGGAAGCCCATTGTGAGCACAAGGATCAAGTGCAGTGGCCAATGGCACAATTCAGTAGAGTGGTATGAAAAGAAGAGGGAGGCAAGGTTAAAGGTAGAACAACAGATAACTTTTATTGTAGGTATAATGATATAACAACAGGGAGGAGAATCAAAAATAAAATGCACCACAATTACACACAAAAGAGGAAAAAATAGAAGCACTAAGTATGTACCTGTACTCAGTTTGACTGCACACACAACACAAAAGATAGCATGGGATTTGTGGGCCATCAAAGTTGCCAAAGGTCAGCCGTCCATATCTGCTGAGGTGGTCTGGTATTGCAGAGATAGCAGGCGCCAAGAAACAGCAATCTTCTGTTGCAGAGGCAGAGAGAAAGGCAAATATGATCTGAGAACCAAACCCAGGTAAAGGCAGTTAGGCTTGGGGGGTTCAGGGGAGAGGCAAGACAAGGAAACTTTCCCAAGGGGGAAGGAGGTCTCAAAAGGCAATTCAGCAAGTGTTGGAGTGGCGGCTTGTAAAAGGAAGGTGGCTCAGCAGGCACTGGAGCTTTGGCTTGCAGCAGCACTCAGGAGAGAAGAGAAAAGGAAGAAGAGGGGAAGACTGGAAAGAAAGAGAGCAGTCTGATACCTGGACTTGCTTTTCAGAAAACATGATATTGCTGCACAGACTCTCAAGAAGAAAACAGGATAGCCAGGGCTCAGGCCCAGAACAAAGTTTGCCAGTGTCCAAAAGTGTCACTGAACATATGCAGAGTTCTGTCCTACCACTACTGGGTAGGTACGAACGCTCCCACTCATCTGGGATTAAGAGGCGAAGCTTTCTGTTAGGCTTGAACCCTGCTGGCTTCATTTCCTTAAAAAAAGAAATTCATAGCCAGAGTTCAGGCAGAGCAGGGCCTCTCTTCCTGTTCCTTGCTCGGCAACACCTGGCTTAACACTCACATGTTCCTGTACTCTGCTGCTACTCCAGGGAAGGGCTCTGGGCAGCATCTTATTGTTTGCATTTCAGAGCAGCTGCTGCTGCAGCAGCTTCACTTCCCAGAACTGCTTGCTTGTGTTTATTCCTGGCTGGCTATGGCAGCTGCTCTGGGGCAAGAGAAACTCTTTCCTTCTCCCTCTCCTCCCTCTCTCATTCTCTCCATATCAGAGTCACAAGCACAGGCATGGCTTGTTCTCAAGCTCAGATCTCATAAATCTGCTACCATCTCTCCACTGGCAAGAAGAAACCAGGTGAGAAAGTGACAGCAGGGACTGCAAAATTCCAGACCTGGCAAGAAGACCTGACCAGGACTCATACAGGTCAATCCATACCAGCCAGCACATGGAGGGAGGGAGAGAAAGAGAGAGCAAGCAAGCATGTGCCATCTTATTCCTTCTTCCCTGCATAAGAAGAAACAGAGGTGGCCATTATGGGCGTTTCCTGAGCATAATACGTGCACGAGTGTGTGTGTGTGCATACCGCACGTACACTCATGCAGGTACGTGTACACACACACACAGGTGTCTATTATTAGCATTATACTTAAGCCATCACTAAATGGCATAATATTCCATCCTCATAGAATGGATGATATGACATGGTAGCCGTACTGCAAAAAGTGACAGAACTTAAAAGAACATTTCAACATGGCTTTTGCACAATGGAGAAACGTGCAGCCATCAGATCAATTTTACGTATAAGCAAGTACGGAAATGGTGACAGGTCATTGAAGGTAAATCTTGTTTAAAGCTTCGTCTCATGAATAAATGTGTGGTGGCCTCTGAGGCATGGCATTCTCTGAGGAAGAGGCTTGTGATTATGCCCTCCAGTGGGAGAAGGGATAGCCTCGTGGCTTATTCTTCAACGTGCAAGAGATGGATGTTCCAGAGGTGCAATGGCATGTTGAGAAAGCACACAGTCTCTAAGGAATGAGATCATAAATAAATGAAAATCAGAGATTTTTGGAGAAAGGCTGTGCTGTTCTTCACTGAGTGAGGATGCCACTGAAACTATCCCATAGGTGGCCATGATACGTGCAATCCCCAAAAGCACTTGCAGTAGCATAAGGATCACATTTTTAACAGCAGATTGAATGCTACAAAAATATAAAGAAGGGCTACCTTGAAAATGACATCCAGATCAAATCTCATACAGCAAATAAGGTACAGCTGCACTTTTTGGTGGGGGGCTATTAAGATCCTTTAAAAAGGCTCTAAGGGCTGCTTCAGCTTTCCATGGCATTCATGTTTGCTTCAGCTACACCACTGTTCCTCCAGTGTTTCCTGCAGTAAATATATAAATATATACAGTATATACCGGTAAGCACCAGTGCAGAGCAGGTGCAGCATAGCTGCTAAGAAACTCCAGCACAAATCAGGAAATCCCCAGTCTGCTATTAACTTCCTAGGTGGCCACTTCCCCTCAGCCTCAGTCTCTCACCTATCCCATCTGCAATATGGAGATAACACAGGATTTGGGCAAGGATTATAACAATACATGTGAAGGGCTTTGAAAAACAGTATACAAATGCTAAGTTGATTCAACAGGGTTTCCTGGGGCATGTTTCCAAGTATTAGGGGTACATGAAGCTGTTCACACTTTAGTGTTTCTTGTAGGGAAAACTAGGCTAGTGGCAGCAAACACAATTGCTTGTTTAGTGTTACACAGTAACACTAATTGCTAAATAGTACACACAATTGCTTAACAAGTGTTAAACAGTTCTTACACAACTACTGCACAAAAGACTTTTGCCTTCCCCCAGTCCATACCCTGCCCTGCTGCTCCAGCCCACACATGATATTTCTTACACAGTGGAGAAACTCCAGCAAAGGAAGCCAGTAATTTTACTAAGAAGGCTTCCTCAAACTCCTGTTTGTCTTGCTACACCAACTCCTCCTTCCCTGAAGAGCTGCTGCTGCTGCATGTCCATTCATTGGTTAATACAGTAACCTGACCTGTTTCCTCCCAAAGCCCTCAGGCACTGAATCAAGCCTAGGAAGGGGGAGAGGTTCTCGCCCTTCTTGTTCCCAAATGTTTCAGCCTGGGTTTGTCTTTCTTCCCTGCAGCTCTTCTGGGAAGGGCAAATGAGGATAGGATGGAATGCAGCCCTTGGGAAAAAAAATCTCAGAGCTCTGTGGACAATTAAACCTCAAATCTTAACATGGTCCAGGGACACCCTGCCAAGCACTACAAAATGCTAAATGTGGGAGGTGGGACAGAGGCAGGGCCACCTTCTCCAGGGCAAATGCTTAGGCTTGCATTTCCTCTTGATCTGGAGTCTGGGAAATGCCTTCTGAGTGACAGCCACACAAGGAACTACCTAAGGAGAGAGGATTCCCCTGTATGCTTTAGCTCCTTGTCCAAATACATTTCTCTGTACTGTATATCTGAGGTTGCTTTGCAAATACATGGGTGAGTTAGCAAGAGGGAAAGTTTATTCCAGTTATACTGCTGAAGATGTTAGGGGTAAATGGAAAACATCAAAGGATACAATTGCAGCTGCTTGTTGTAGTAAAAGAACTGATCAATTTGCTGTTTTCAAATTAATCTTCTGCCATTTCTATCCAGAGACATATAATGCTGTTTAATTCTAAAGCTAATTCTCCCATTTGCTACAGACCTTGTGTGAGGCTCAGCATTGTCATTCAACACCAACTACCAACAGCTCTCCACCAAGGATTAGCCAAAGGCTTTTCCCAGCCATACCTACAGAATGAAACTGGGACCTTCCACACACAAAGCAGATGCTCTCCCTCTCTGAGCTGCACCCAGGGTCATATTATAATTAGGCTGATTAGGCTGAAGTTTAGGGGCCGCACAGGGACTAGGGACCCATCAATTTACCCGCTATGATGTTGGGGCACAAGACCCAAGCTGTGCCCTATAGCTCAAAGCAGACGGCCCTGGCCACAGGGAGCCAAGCTTCGGCAATGCACTCATGAGGACCTGTTCAGCCTGCAGCACCAGAAATGGTCAGCAGGCCGGGGCCAAGTGGCAGTGCCCTGCCCTGCTTCCGTGGGAGGGTGGAGTTGACATCACAGGATGAGTGTGTTCAGTGCGCGCTGGGGCCGAGTGGAGCCTGTGCACTAGGCAGCCCAGCTCCCAGAGGCAGGTGGCACAACCTCATCAGCTGACCAGGAGTCTCTGCAGCGCCAGACCCATGAGCTGCCTGCTGGCACACCCCTTCCTCCCTGGCTGACCAGGGCTTCCTGCAGCCCTGTTGAATTGCTTTCCTGAAACGTTTGGGGGTGGGGGAATAAAACACCTGAGAGCCTAGGGGCCCAGCCATGCTGCACCCCTGGCCTACTGATAGTGTCAAGCATTAACTTGGAACATGCTGCTGCTGGTATTAGAACTTTTAGCCATGCAAATATGGAAAATTTACATTTAATTTAGGCACACAGAGATGGGCACATTATTTGCAGCTCTTCCTTCAAGAAACCTGTGGAGACTCACAGCCCCAGGTCCAAACGAAACCAAACAACCCCAGGAGGAACAGCTCTTTTTTGTGTGCCATTCCCAGGAGCAGCTGGTTTGCAGAACACAAATGCCCCCAAAAGGATCTATGACTGGATGACTGCGTCACTGCCAGCAAGGTTCGGTCTCTTGCTGCAAATCGTGTCAGCGTAGTGACCTGACAAGCCCTTGCTTTGCATAAGGCAGGCGCTGCGAACGTCACTGCTCCGTCCCGGCCACGGCAGGAAGGGCGCCCTCTAGAGCCCACTGCCAGGCCCCTCCGCTTCTCTGCTTTCCCTGGGTTTCGCGGAATATGAAAGAGGAACCCGGGGAGGGGGAGGGGGGCTGCAGGAGTTTGGAAAACTGGGCACGATGTGTAAATGACGGGTGTTTTCTAAGAAAGTCAAAGCAGTGACTGGAAGGCCTGCAAAGCCCGCTGTGGTCGCAGCAAAATCAGGAGTGAGTAAGAGCCAGGATCCCTTTTTGTTCTTGGGGAGGGGAGGGGAGGGGGCGGTGCAGTGAGTCTTGAACGGTACTCCAGGTCCCTTCCACAGGGGGAACCCTCCTGTTCCGCAGGGAGGCTGCGTGATTCTTCCGCCCGGGGCGCTTCTCCCTCCCCATGGCAGCCTCTTCAGGTGGCGCGCGGCGTGGGTGCCACCATCCCCATCCCATGCTGGGGGGCCACGTCTCTCTGGTGCCATCTGTCAGCGGGGAGGGTCTCCCGCTGGCGAAGTGGAGAGCGGCTGCTCCTGCCCCCAGGACTGGGGGCCTCTGCCTGCCCTCCCTTGGCGCAGATGCGTGGTGCTGGGCTGTGCGCGCCCCTTGCAAACCTTGCGCCCCTCGTGCGTCCACGCCTCCTTCCCCCGGCGCCCGCAGACTCCCCCCGTTGCCCAAGGGCGGCTCAGGGGAGACGTGACTCCAAGGCCTCCTCCTCCTCCTCCCTCCAGTTCCTTAAAGCAAGCGGTGGGCTGAAAAGCGGCCAGGACGGGGGGGAGGGGAGGGGAGGCCGCCTCGCTGCCCGGAATGGGCTGGCCGCTGCCTGGCTGGCTGGCTGGCTGCCTGGGGCGCGCTCGCCCTCCCGGCCGGGGCGGGGCGGGAGCGTTACAAGAAGAAGCCCAGTTCCAGGAACCTGAAGGCGGGGCACTCGGATGCTTTATAAAAGCCACCGGCAGGGGCTCTGGCGCTCTGCTATTAGGACAAGTCGGGCGCGCCAGGGTGCACAGTCTTCGGCGCAGCCTCCCTACCAGCCGCGCGTTCCCCGCAGCAGCAGCGGCCGCCTCGGTTCTCCTCGCCTCCTCCCGCTTCCCCAGGTAACCAACCACCGCCGGCTCTGCTCTGCTCCAAGGTGGCAGAGCTCGCTGGCCAGCTCCCCGGCTCCTGAAAGCCCTTGACAGGATCGGGCGCCGTGCCCTCCAGGAGCGCATGGAGCGCAGCGCGGGGGAGAAGGCACAGCGAGCCGGAGGAGCCCGGGGCACCGCGGGGCGCCCCTGAAAGGGCATAGCGGGAGGGGGCACCCCCTGGCTTGGCGCCTGGTGACCATTGGGGAGTACCTTGGCGCCGGTTTCCAAAGAGGTGCTTCCCCGTGTGCTTGGGGAAGATGCCGTGGGATGGGCCCTGCAGAGCTGGAAGAGAGATGCCCTTTGTCTAACACCTTCTCCTCCTCCTCTCGGTTTTCTAGGTCCAATTCCAGCAGCCGCTGCACCCCGCAGCAGCCCAGATTGCTTGGAAAGCTGGCTCCCTGCGCCATGGTCACCCACAGCAAGTTTCCCAGCGCCGGGATGAGCCACCCGCTGGACACCAGCCTGCGCCTCAAGACATTCAGCTCCAAGAGCGAATACCAGCTGGTGGTGAACGCTGTGCGCAAGCTGCAGGAGAGCGGCTTCTACTGGAGCACCGTCACGGGTGGGCAAGCCAACCTGCTGCTGAGCGCCGAGCCCACTGGTACCTTCCTCATCCGAGACAGCTCCGACCAGCGCCACTTCTTCACCCTCAGTGTCAAGACGGAGTCTGGCACCAAAAACCTGCGCATCCGGTGCGAAGGGGGCAGCTTCTCGCTCCAGAGCGACCCCCACAGCAGCCAGCCAGTGCCTCGCTTTGACTGTGTCCTGAAGCTCGTCCATCACTACATGCCTATTCCTGAGCAACACCCAGGGGATGCATCGCACCCCAAACGTGCCTACTACATCTACTCAGGTGGAGAGAAGATCCCTTTGGTCCTGAGCCGCCCTCTCTCCTCCAGTGTGTCCACCCTGCAGCATTTGTGCCGCAAGACAGTCAATGGACACTTGGATTCATATGAAAAAATGACCCACCTACCAGGTCCCATCAAAGAGTTCCTGGACCAGTATGATGCACCTGTCTAATTTGAGTGGCACAGCGCACAATACAAGCACAAAAGCAGGAGAGGGGCAAACCACGAAGGAGTTTACAGGGCAATGCCAAACCTTTATGTGGCATTTGGAATAAGAGAGAGGATGAGGTCTGGCACCTGGAGGAGCAGCACGGAGACCATCTCACTGGTGTCTATGCTTGACCAGGGGTGTTTTGTGCAAGAGACTGATGCTGCTGGACAATGGAACAGGCTGCTGCTCCTTCTTGATACAGTTGTCCTTCCTTGCTCCAGCCCAGTAAGGACTGTGTCTGTTTGGGCTTTTGCTGGGTGTAATAGAATGGTTTGCAAACTTCTCTAACCTATGGACCATTTACAAAGAGCTCCTTGCTCCGCACTGGCCCAGATCACCTCAAATAACCTCTGACCAAAACCATTCTACAGACAATGGAATAAATGCACTGGAATCCAGCTAGTGCCTGAAGATTGATTTTCCTCAGTTTTAAGGGGAAGTCTTTTTTAAAAAAATTATTATTAACCTTTACCTCTCTTAACCTCCTGGAGGGGCATAATCTTATTTTCATCCCAAACCTCTTCCTCTGTGGATGCTGCCACACATCTCTTCATGAGACTAAGCCTTTAAAATAAGAAAAAAAAAAATCCACATCCTCGTATCCCATGGACTGGGTTACTACACATCAGATGGGGGAATTGCAATTCACTCTCTGGGTCCTTATTCAAGCAAAGTTAGATGTCCTCCTGAGAAGTCACATCACTGCTTTTAGGAACACCACAATGGATGACAAAGGGTCTAGCTGCTGTTCCACCTTGCCTTCTCTTCCTGGACTGATAATCTCTTGCCTTCATTCTTGAGTTTTCAGCTCCTCAAAGAATGGTCTCTCATCTACAACAGAGGTGTGGATTTATTTGGGCCCTAATCGCACTGAATAACTGAAACATACAGGAATGTAGCAACAACAGAAATACCTAGAACTCTTTATCTTTTAACTGTAACCAAAATTTTGTGTGTTCATTTTATTTTTTTCCATTATCAGGGTTTTAGAAGGGCAGATGAGGTATTGTTTTTACAGGAAGAAATGTTTACAGACCTGCCTAAAATCATTCTGTCTTTTATAAAGATTCCATCCTTCAGCCTTGCAGGCTGTTAGACATGCTTGAAGATTCAACCAAAAAAATCAAAACATGGAAGAAAACTTTGCACATCTATTTATATTTATATTCAAAGATTTTGAAAAAAAAATCATTAATTTATAATAAAGGGCACTATTTTTTAAATGAAATGCTTGACTCTTCTCTTCTCTCCCTTGTCCCTTCTGACATCATATTAATAGCAGGGGGGGGGGGAAATGCAGAGGAAATACCTGTGCTGCAGTTCTTCTGCTTAGCTTACACTGAGTTCAGCTGTGATTTAAGCAGCGACACATCTTGATCAGGTGTAGTGTTCTACATGTTGGTGATGCCAGCAGTGTCCCAAGTGCTATCCAACAAGCTAGTGGCTCATCAGCACAGTATTTGCATTCTTGGCACTGAGATTCTTATCTGTGCCACAAAAAAACAAACAATATACAACTTGGAGATGGTTCACTTTTTTTTCTTCTTCTGAATGGGAGAAGTCATCCCTGCTGTTGGTGCACTGTAGTTTTAAAGTGCCCAACTGGCTGCACAAATGCTGGAGCTACATGTGGTAGCAGCAGACCCTTGTCTTCAAATACACAGGACTACAAAATTGAGCATCAGAAAAGTTTTTCCCAAACTTTATGGTGGTTTGATATGAATTTGGGGTGCTGGTTCCAAAAATGGCATCTGTTTTGCCCTATCACATCTAGTTTTGGAGATACGGCATAGCCTCTTTAGTGAATGGTTCAAGCAGCTTCCTCATGAGGAAGCCATGGTGTAGGCTTCCTCATGAGGAAGCTGCTTGAACCATTCACTAAAGAGGCTATGCCGTATCTCTAAAACTAGACTTGATAGGGCAAAACGGATGCCATTTTTGGAATCAGCACCTCAAATATACCCAGGAATTAGTGTAAGGTTTAAGGAAGCAAAATGTATGTTGGCCTGTGATATAGTATGTTGTAGTAAAGGGGTGGGGTATGATGATGGTTTCTAGTGGTGTGGCAGGAGGCAGGCTGGGAGTGCTTAACTTTCACATGAGGCTATGTCCCCCACCAGCAGCAACCCCTCCCCCTGCACAGCCCCTTTTCTCCCAGCTGGGGTCCTGCTGGAAAATGAATCCAGCTGGGGAAACATGTTGCAGGGGGCAAAGCTGTGAGAAGAGCTCAGCATTCCCTCCTCTCTTGCCTGATGTTCAATCTTAAAACTAGGCATCACCTACCCCTTCAGAAATATGTACACAAGAAAATTACATTCTTTCTGGGTACATGTACAGTAGAGCTTTGCATTATGGGTGAAATGGGTCTAGCCCCATTTCCCAGTAGTTTATGGCTACACCATTGGGAAGGTAAGCTAAGAGAGCTTGTTTAGCATAGCAAACTATTCAAGGGCAATGGAAAGTTGGTGGAGAACGTGCTGGCTGCATGTCAGCTTCCTCACTGTGTTTGTAGAAAGGTGCTGCCTCATCACTTTGGCATTTGTTAAAGAGATGAGAATGAAAGAGATGACTTTTGAGGGGCCCATTTAGAAGGGTCCCTCCTGGTCATCCCCCCATTATTTCTTCAGATGCAAATAGATACGCAATGTAGTGGGGATTGTGTGAATGCACAGCCATCCTTTTTAATGCAGACCTTTCTCTGTAGTGGTACAATCTTCCATAGAAACTCTTTCCAGCTTATTTTGTCTGGAATTGAGGCACCCATGGTTTCAGGGGCAACCTCTACTTGGCAATCTCTACCTCCTCCACATTATCCCCTAACCCCACCATCTCCTCTGCTTTCTAATTATTTTTTTTCTTCATCTCCATTATTTTATAAATGTCATTTTTCCAGTCTTATTCTGAACCTTTGTGACAGGATTTTGTCAGCCTGCATTTTTATCACAATTTTTTTTCTTTTTAACTTGTGTGGTTGTGCATTCAACACAGGTACACAGCATGTCTTTTTTCCTTGTGCCCCCATCATTTATCTGAATAGCCACTGGTGTGCAGGGAGTACATGAAAGCATAAAGATCCTGCACCTTATTGTCTACTGTGTGTCTCAAACAAAGGGCAATTTGCCAATGCAAAAAACTTTCTACCCCCATCACTTTAACTATGCTCCATGTATAATCCTCTAAACATTTAGAAAACAATGCATGGGCAATATCCCTGCTCAGAACATCCACCATCCTTTAAGTTTGCTGATATTTTGATTGATTGTTGATTTTTAAAAAGCACAATGCTGGGAATAAATGGGCATGAGCATACATCCTGTGATAATTCTACTAGAACACTGGAAGCTAAGAAGAGCTGTCCTAGCATTTAGACACTCATAATTAATCCGTTTCCTAATAAAACAGGCTTCTGAGCATGTAAAACATGCTTCTTTGGGTGGGGGAGAACCACAGTGTTCCAGCATTTGACCCAATAGTATGGATGAAAGAAACCGATGGTGTGGACATAGTGGGGGGTGGGGGGAACTAAATGTTTAGCATAGGCTATAAAATCAGTCTGGGGGAGAAATTACACCAACTTCTCAAAATACGTATCTCCACTCTATTTCAGCCTGATGTGAATTCTGTAACACTTGGCCTTGGCAAAACGAGTGGAATCATCCCCTTTGTTTCTAGAATGCCTCCTGTGTGCCTTTAAATATTGAATGAAAGGCAGAAATTCACCAAATAAAGATTTTCCCAGCACAGCTTCTCTGTGCCAGTGATGAATTGTGATATTGATCATTTGAATTGTGTATTTTAACAGGCAGATGTTAAAAGTAGAGGAGACTTGTCAGGGGAAAGAAATGAAGGTAGTCCTAGGAGGAAAAGACCCCGTGCCAGAGAAGCAATGTGCTGTTGCAAGGAAATACATACAATCTTTCTTCCCTGTACGTAGAGAGTTCTAATGTGTGCCTGTGCTTCACCCAAGAAACTGAAGCGGAAAGGAAAGCTGCCTGCGCAAGCTCATAGCCCTGCCCCTGTCCAGCCTCTCTGGCCTATTGTCCCATCCTGCCAGGAAGCACTGATTCCCAGTCAGAGCTATGCCAAGAATGTCCAGGCAGAGTAAAGCTGGTGGCGTTGCGCCAGGCCCTGCCGAGGCACATCCCCAGCGTCAGTGCCATATGATCCAGGCTGGCACACTCCCTCTCCTCCCTTGCTGGGATCTGGGTTTCCATGGCAACGGGATTAAAGGCTGGAATATCACTGTTTATTCTTTGGTCTGTGCCAGGAAATGAGAGGCCTTCTCCCTCCCTTACTCCAGCTGCCTTCCAGGGAGTAGTATTCATGGAAACTTTGGGTAGGGGGCCTGCCTGTTCCATGGAAATGAACTGATGGATTGGAGAGAGCAAATAAAGCAACCATTCTGGGGAAAGAAGTGGGGTGTCCTTGACTTGCAGGCCCAACTGAGGACACACAGCCTGGACAGCATTGCACATGAGAGAGCCAGTACAGGTACTGACATCTCCCAAGGAATAGGGCACACTGCTTATACTGTTCGCCTGCCAAACAAAACAAGCCTGCAATACCCTCTCAACCAACAGGGTTTCCCAAAGGATACTCACAGAAACTGTAAGGTAATTGAAGAGGGCAGAATCACCCACTCCAGAGTTCCAGAATCCTTGATTTGTATAGAGTAGTGTTTCTCAAACTGTGGGTCGGGACCCACCATGTGCCAATTTCAGGTGGGTCCCATTCATTTCAATATTTTATTTTTACTGTATTAGACTTGACGCTACCATGGTATGTGACTGCATTTGGGGAAATGTGACAGATCTATACTTTTAACAGGCTACTATATATATGCTTTTAACAATGATAGTAAATGGGACTTACTACTGAGTAAGCATGTGTAGGATTGCAACCTAGGATTGTTAAAAATGGTCCTGCTTGATGACGTCACTTCCGGTGGGTCCTGACAGATTCTCATTCTAAAAAGTGGGTCCCAGTGCTAAATGTTTGAGAACCACTGAGAGAAATCTCTGCCCTCCCTCCCCACACACACCTCCAATCTCATAGCAGCTGCAGCTGTGAGCCAACATGGGACTTCCCAATGAAGGGCCAGGGAGGCTTGGGTTCCAATTCCACTGGTCCACAAAACTCACTCTAACCATGGGCTAATCATGCCCTCTTAACCTGCCTCACAGGGTTGTTGTGGGAATAAAATGGGGGTGGGGTGGGAGAGAGAACCACATATGCCTCCTTGAGCCCCTTGGAGGGAAGGCAGGATAAATGTGTAGTTAATAATTGTCTGGGCCCCCTGATTAGTTGACCAACCCCCAGCTGTTTCCCCTCCTGTTTGCTTCAGGACACCATACTGCTGCAATCAGTCGCTGATTCGAAAAGTCCGGGAAGGTCTGTGAATGCCTGTCATTTCTTGGAACCTCCTTCAGTCAGCAGTGACTTGCAGGACCAGCAACAAAACTTAAGCAGAAGTTTCACAAGCCTCACACTTTCCCCAGAAGTGTCTCCAGTTCTGCATTACACATTACTCAGGGAACTAAGTGAATGTGTCAGAAAGTCACAGTTCCTTTCTTTGCCTCTCTAGAATTGGGACTGGTTGAATTTAAGTCACCACTGTGACAATTTACTGGATAGTACAGAAGACTTGTTTGGTGGAGCAGAGTAATTAAACTGTGGCCATAGTTCAACCAGCAGGAAATACCCTGTCCCAACAGGAAAGCATCTCCACCAAATGCAGGATGCACAGCCCTTATCTAGTGCTTTGCAAATTTAACCAGTTCCTGTCACCCAAGGTTCTGAGAACAGAGAAAACAAAACAGAAAGTTGCCAGAAGCATGATCAAAGTGGTCCAGAATGGCTCACCGCAAGCATGCCTGATATTGCAGATGCAATAAACTTGGAGAAAGTTGGCAAAAAGTCAGAGCACCTATAACCACACATCTCCTGCTCATTGGCCATGATGTTTTACATGAAAATATTCCACGTGTGGGATCAGTTTTGGCAAAAGTCCCAGTTTCAGTAGCAACTGGCTGGCATCAGAGGCTTTTCTTTTTGTGACATACATTTAATTGTACAAGTCGTATAAAACTTCCTCTAATAGCGTAAGTATATTACAAGGATGAAAAACAGTTGTTTCTGACATAATTATACTCATTTGATAGTGTGGTGGCCAAGTAGAAGCTTGTCACTTTCTCACTAGAGCTTTGATTAGCATGTCAACCTACAACAAATGGCAACAACTCCAGTTGATTTACAGTGCAATCCTATGCATGTCTGCTCAGAAGAAAACCCCATGGTGTTTAATGGAACTTACTCCCAGGAAAGTGTGCATAGCCTTAATAATAAGTGTATGGATTGCAGTCTAAATATCAATTAACTAAAGAAAGGAGTCCTAATGAATGTAGGCTGCCTCTGGAATGCATCAAAAACCAGAGATTTTAGATGCAAAATACAGAGTAGTGATCCAGATCTAGGATCTACTTTTAATGACACTTGAAACAAGGGAGCCAATTTATTTCCTAATTTTAACTTCCTTCCTTTTTACTTCTCCCTTAATCTGTGTGATCTGTGTGATCTTCTGCAGCCCTCAGTTTACACCCTTCCTAACCATATCAGAGAGGTACGCCTAAATATAATCTGTGGCATTGCAAGAGACACTGCTATGTACATCTGGGGCTGTGGTGCAGCTCACATTTCTTAAAAGAAATTAGTAGCACTTCTTGTGCAACTCATCTCAGATAGGTTCACAACCAGCTAGTTAGACAAATTATGTAAGAGATCACATTTCTGTAGTATTGACTATAATATTAAAAGAGAGACTTGAGGAATACTTGTCCCTCCTTTGACTTCAGCTGGTTTAGCCAGAGGCCTGCACAGGTGTAAAGCTGAAGATAATCATGGGCAGCTGTAGTCTCATTATTCTTTCTCTACATGTACACTTGCAAAATAAGCATCCTTTTAAAAATTACACTCTTCTGTACACTCTTCTTCAGCTCACACTAACCTTGAAAACACTGCCCTGAGCTTACCATTAAAATCAGGGAACAGATAGAAAAACAATGTAAAACACAGAGCACTGGATTAGTACAGGGGGAGGGAAAGCAGTGCCACAGAATTAGACTTAGGGCACAATCCTATCCCCTTATGTCAGTACTTTCCAGCACCGGCATAGTGGTGCCAGTGGGATGTGTGCTGCAACCTGCAGTTGGGTGTCACTCACAGAGGCCTCCTCAAAGTAAGGGAATGTTTGTTCCCTAACCTCAGAGCTGCATTGCCCTTATGTCAGTGCTGGAAAGTACTGACATAAGTGGTTAGGATTGCACCCTTACAGCCTAATCTTCCTTCACCCCACAGAGCAATTCAGTGGCACCGAAATGGCCTCCACTACATCCTATGCAGGAAAAGAGGCTGCTGGAGGTCTCTCTGAGTCCCCTTCTCCCAAAGTAAGCCCCTGCACCCACAATGGGGCTACTTGAACTTGCAACTGCAAAATAGCTGGTGTAAGTCCAAGTAGCCCCATGGTGGGGAATCGGGCTCAGGAAGAGGGATAATATACGGTGAAGGTATCTGCCACCATTCCTGCCCACTCCCAGGACCACCCCACCTTTCCCCTGCCCAGTTACACCCTGTCCTGTTTCATTTCGCCCTCCCTGAAGGCCTGCAGAAACCTGACCTTCTTTGGTGGGCACGGGCCTTCAATTGGCACGAGCAGGCCGGTGCAGGCCTTTCTGCTGGCGCCATGAAACTCCACACTGCCACAACTTACAGCACATTTGTAACAGTGCATGCATTTGTCCCACCAGCGCAAGGCCAGATAGGATAAAGCCATTAATAAGAAATGTATTCCAACTACCACTTCTGACTGACTAGGGATTTCAGCTCAATGTCTGATCAGTTTATCCATCACCAGGGTCAGCCTATCCATGAGGCTAACTGAAGTGGTTGCCTCAAGCAGAAGATTGGTGTGGTCGCCCATCTCTGGGTTTAAATAGGAACAGCTTAAATAAAGATTCTTCACCCACAGGATCTGACCACGTGAAGCGTTATGTGAATCTGTTTTCTCTCAGATTTTGGGATGCAGTTAAAGAGGCAAGGAAAGAAATGTAAGAACCAAACAAAAATATTTGAAACAGAAGAAATTTACCCCCAGGAGAAAATCTCTTGCATCTCAGTCATTTCTCAATGCAGCTGTCTGAAATTTAGCCATATTGTACAAGTCAACACCTAGGTGCTCCAAACCAAATTTTAGAAAGTTTGGACTAATTGTTTCCATTTTATTAGCTTTTAGGATGTTCCAGGCTTATAATGGTGGAATGCTGTTGATTTGCCCACCTTAACTATACAGACACTCCCATGCTTTGCATAACAGGCCCTGATTTTCTGGAGCAAACAATTCCTTGCCACTGCTGCTAACATCAACCCCTCCCTGGGACATTCTTACTGCAATGCTTGTCCATCACAAACACTTTGGAAATCTGCAGGCAGGAAACCCAGAAATATTCAACCTCTTGATAAGGAACTGGTGAAATCAAATCCCAAAGAAGCAATCTTTCCTGAGAATGGGTGGGATGAAACACCATAGCAAGAGCTTGGATTCATGGAAAAGGCAACTGAAATCCTTGTGGGGGCAGCAGCTGACACTTGGACTGACCTCCCACTTCGCTTGTTACTGGAAATGCATCTTTTTCTTGCTGCTGGGAGAGCAAAATGCCATGACCTTCCAAAAATGAAAGGTTCACAAGAGTGTACAGTATTTGTATCCCCTACCATGTGACAATGCATAGTGCTCAGAAGAATATAATTGCGATGGTGTTTGGTGGTGAAGTCTGAGGGGAAGAAGAGTAGAGACATACCATGATAAATCCACTTGAGTTGGTTTTATCTTAGACTGATGGGGGAAGAGAATGGGACAAACTGCCTGATTCCCTGAGACACTGACTTGGTCCGGCAAATTCATCTCTATCTGAATAAAAATGCATTAGCAAATTAGCTGACTAGTGTGCACATTAGTGCTTCTGTCTGCAAAGTGAATTTATGTGATAGGTATGGTGGGCACTGTGGCCTTTGCTTGATAGTAGAGATGTCCACACTGACCATATACATATCAAAGGGCTGTGATTTCCTTGAAGTATTTGGAATATACTTTGACCATTGTTCAATACACTTATACTCACATTTGCCCTTAATCCTTGCAGCCATCTATCATGGTCTCTTTGGCAATGATCATTTGACTTGGCAAAGACATTTACTTAAGGTATGTCCACAGTGACCAGTTTTCACATATTTCCACATATCTGCCTTTTATACCACTGCCTTTTGTGCTACCAGGATGTTTCCACAACACAATTTATACAGTCTCTACTTCTGATATTTTTAAACAGGAAAGCAGATAGTTCACGTGGTAGAACCAACCTCAGCATCATGTAAGATGGTCAGCAAAAGGTTGTTGTTTGGAACAATATTTTGTTATTACCTCTACTATTTTGGATGTTGTACAGAGGTGGCATATCATTTCAGAACTCAGCCCAGCCCAGCCCAGCCCAGCCCAGCTCAATTATTGCTGTGTCCTCCAATGTTTATACTGTATTTTAAATAAACAAGTGCCAATATTTTAAATCATCATATTTTGCACATGCCCACTTATTTAGCCATTTCCATGACAAATCTTTTTTTTTTACCATTTATTCTTTACTCCTGATTTTGCATGCAATTGCTAATTTAGCAGTCACCACTAACAAAGCCCTCCTTCCTTTTAACATTTTTTAACAATTTTGTACATCTCTGCATATTAGCCATTTTTTCCCACCCTTTATTAGTGAAGAGAAAAATATTTAGCCGTTTATAACTGAAGCAAGCAAACATATAACAGCACACACATCTTGCACAATTGCATACATGCATACATACACGTACACCACTAAGTCCACCCAGAAGTGAAAACAAAGAAACACCTTCAAGTTACTACAGGAGGAAGAAGTACATACAAGCTATTGAGGAACAACAACACTGAAACAATGCACAAAGAAACTATTAAGGTCTATGAACGTTGTACAACAGTACAGACAGAGTCAGTGGCATAGCTAAGGGGAGGCAGGAGGTAGCAGTTACATCAAGTTTTAGGGGGGCAACAAGCTGAGCTTGACACTAGTGATCAAAATTGTGAAAATCTTGGTATGTATGGATAATGCCATCATGTTATATATCATTGGAAAGGTAATTTAATGCAGAATGTAATGAAACACACTGCATTGGAATATCTGTATTCTATCAAAAGTTATGGCCAATTAAGCAGAAAATGAAAGCACAATTGCCTTATGGAACAAAAAGTGGATTTCTTTAACTCAAAACTGACCTATGAGACTGATTGTTCTGAGAGCCAGTGACATATTATCATGTTATTGACATGTTATCATGATACAGCATGAAACCAATAAGGTGTTAATTTGAGACAGCTCTCATTTCCATGTATTATAATACAGTTACCACTGCTAACTGGGTAAAAGGTACTTTTTCAAGCGGTGCCCCTCTTATATTCAGCAAAGGGAGAATAACCATCTCTCTTCACCCCAGCACAATGTCTCAAACCTATCAGGGGCACACTTTTTCTTTATTTACTTAATTAATTTAATTTTGCCTGGGGGGGGCTACAAATCTTCTTTGACCCCAGGTAGCAGATAGATGCCTTAGCTATGCCACTGACTGGGGGGGAAGCAGCAGAGCAATTAGGTGGAAAGCTGCTGGGGGGAGGAGGTGGGTTCCTCCCAATTTTCACTTTTTAAAAAGCCCAGGTGTGACATCACTTCCAGTTGTGACATTACTTCCGGGGCAACATTTTGAACTTGGCACCAGGCTACCGGATCATTAGCTATGCCACTGGACAGAGTGTAAACTTGGTAGAACCACACAACAAAGTGCCAACCTGTGTGTTCCTTAAGAAGAAAATAGGGCTTTGTGCTTTTGCAGACCTGTGTGTTCCTTGAATAAGAAATAGGGCTTTGTGCTTTTGCAGACCGTGGAAACCTGTTACAAAAAATCCTGTACATTGTTCCAATGGCAACAGCTGCAGAGAATTCAGTGTCAGTGGCGTAGCTACATTTTTGGAGTCCTGAACTGTTATGGGGGCCTCTTCACAACCAGCAACGAGGTCTGAGTAACTACTATCTTCTTCTACATTACATTACATTAGCCACAACAGAACAGCCAAATTACCACAACACTCCACCTTTACAACATCTGTGCTACTGATTCAAACTTTGGGATTGTTGAAATATATACAACAAAAAATTAATCAGTTGGAGTTGTGTGACTATGATATGATATTAATAATATTATTTTTAAAAACACTTCTCATACAATAGACCCAAAAATTTTAAGCAATGTAGACTAATGTAGCTTTTGGGGCCCTTCTGGGAATGGGGGCCCTGAAGCTAAAGCTCCATCAGTTTCATAATAGACCCGCCCCATTCAGTGTACCTCACTTCAGCTAATGGCAACACCACATACACAAGGGTTGTATGTGGCAAGGGTTGCATGTATTCAAATAAAGTTACAGCCCAATCCTATGGGCCTTTTACATCAGGAGGCTGGCATCCTGCTTGCATAGAAAACTCTGTGACATTGCAAAGTCTGTGCCACTGCTGGACCATTTGAGGCAGCTGCCACAAGGCAGCAGCAGTGGTGGGTCCACTCTGACATAGGGACAGGTCTGAGGCATAGGCCTGAATGGCACCAAGGCAGGTATAGGGGGCAGTTCATGGGCAGGGAGGAACATGGCAGAGGGAGTAACTGTGTGGGGAGATGGAGGAACCAGGAGGCATGTCAAGACAAAAGAAATTGAAGTGGCTGCAACAACTTTCCCTAAACCCTATCACTCATTTTCCAACCTGACACAACCCCCTGGCTCTCTTCGGACCTGTGCCAGCAGAATGGCTGGGGCAGGTCCAAGGAGACCTATTGATGATTGGCCAACCCTACCAGGAGGAAAGTAGAAAATATTTTTACTTACCTCCTGCAGACTGTCCAATTGTGCCCCCCACCATAGCATGCATCATGTGGTTGTTGGCATGGCTGCCTGTTATGGCATGGTGGGGGATAGGATTGGTTCATGACTAAGCACCATTGAAATTAAGTTAGTCACGACTAGTTTAAATCCTATTAATTTTAGTGGGATTGAGTCCTGATTAGCGTTTTTGGGATGTTAATTCACCTCTCTGTTACTTCACCTTGAGCACTTCCTGCCATCACAATCGTGAACCAAAACTACAATCCTTACTTGAAATTCATGCAGAATGAGAAGAACTGTAATTCACAGCATTATCCCACTGACAGAAACCCTTGTTATTATGACATCATTATACAGGTTTATTGTTTCCCAGTCAAGGCGCTGGATACTTCCCAGCTGCACACAATATTCCTGCTCTTGGCTGCATACCCCTGCTTAGTCTGGGCTGAGTCAGGAATCACCCACAGAATAGTCAGGGGAAGGAGGAGCATAAGGCTTCCCATTATTCAATGACTGCTCAGCCTTGCGCCTGACTTTCTTTGTTCACTCATCACTTCCCAGCGAAGTTCAGGAAGGGACTGAACCACAGCTGGGCATTTACAGTAAATCTCCCTGCTCCCTCCTTATCCTCTCCATCACATTCTTTGTCCATGTAGTGACCCTTCAGGACAACTTGAAACAGCTATCCGCAATATGTGGCCATACAGTTTGCCAAACTAGAGACATGGGCAGAACCAAGGAGAGGTTAGCAACCACCCTGCTTAAGAAGTGCCCTGCTTGATTGGACCAAAGGTCTGTATAATTCAGCATTCTGGTTCCCAGTGTTCAGCCAGATGTTCCCAGAAAGCACATGACCCATGCACCTTGGGCCAGTCACCAACTCTCAGCCTCACCTACCTCAGGGTTGTTGTGAGGACCCTGTGAGAGTTGTGAGAGTTGGGCCAGTCACCAACTCTCAGCCTCACCTACCTCAGGGTTGTTGTGAGGTGGGAAGGAATTATGTACACTACCCTGAGTTCCTTGGAGGATGGGTGTATAAAAATGTGAAAAAATAAATAAATAGAGCAATTGCCTTTGTTAATGGCATATGTAGTGCATCCACCACCTACTACTACTGCTGCTGCTGTTGTTATCACTACAGGTATTGCCTAAATGGTTTTGTGCATGAGGCAGTGGTATATGTTGCATATGAAGCATGTTATAATTTTGTCATCCGACAGTAACTAGCAAGAATTCAACAGCAGTAGAAAGAAGTCCCATGATTCCAGCAGAGTCTAGGATTAGCCATGAAGTTCACAAAGGGATCAGATGATATCTCTCTGTTTAACCTACTTCACAGGATCATTGAGAGGAAAATATGGGGAAAAAATACTCATCATCAAGAACTCCTTAGAGGAAAGGTATGGAACAATGCCATTAATTCCCTGGCATCAAAAACAAGCAGCAGGAATTTTATTTTCACCACTTTTTCACCACTATTTTATTGGAGCAGCAGGAATGTTATTTTCACCACTGTGGTATCTTTTGTATTACGGTCCAATGCAACATCTGCATGACAACACTAAATCTCTGCTGAAACCAGTTTAGCAGTCACAGCTCTCCCCAAAGAATCCTGGGCTTTGCAATACTTTGAACATATCACACTGGAAGTTGCATTCTTGGTCCATTTATCTCAGTATTATAAATACTGACAGGCAACGGCTTTCCCTGGTTTCAGACAGGAATCTTTCTCTGTCCTACTAGGGACCTGATCTGGAATCAGCATGCAAAACAGATGTTCTTCGGCTGAACTACTGCCCATTCCCTTACCATTTTCAGTCATGAGGTTTTAGGTTTTTTTTAAGTTTTCCATTGAGGCAGCAAAAGGGGGAGGGTGAGATAGTCCAAAGCATTAGACAAACATCTCAGTCTTACATACACTCAGAAGGCAATCCTACCATCACTTACATGGGAGAGTAAGAGTAACGTCTGAGTGATCTACCTAGGATTGTGCTCTCGGTAAATTAAATAGCAAAATAAAATAAATATGCATTTGAAGAGAATGTATTGTGATTATATTTTAATGACTCAGACTAACTACAGCAGTGTTATCAATAGATACCCATTTTGTGAATCACAGGGATTTGCATCTGAGGCATGAATACATAGCACACGATTTCATTGTTTATAATAGTCACTCGCTGTATAGAAACAATGAGCTGGCCAGATATAATTTCTCCTGGGGAATAATCATATGTGTGGTGGGGAAGAAGGAAGCCCTGCACTTTTGCTGAGAGTTGGAGCCCCTGCTTGCAGAGTCTTTTCAAAGCCTTGCCGTTCTCAGGATTCTTAGTCTGGAATCTGTGATTGTAAAAATGCAGGTTTGAATGGGTTAAATGTGTGTAGTGTATTGATTCATATGACCAGCCTTTCAGGGAAGTGGAAGCTCTTAAGAGAAGTGTGACTACATACCACTGCAATGGGAGTAGCGGGGGGGGGGGAAGGGATTCTAGTGCGTATTTTGGGAGGTAGAGTTGGCAGGCTTCAAGTGTTGTGTATGTATCCATAGAAACATGTTTTCTGTTTCTCCATCTCCAGTAAGGCCTACGGTAAACTTGTAAAAGGAGCCGGGCAGCTGCGCATTCCTCACTTGTTCCATTAGCAAAACTCCTCTCTAAGCCCAGACCTTTCCTTCCAGCCAAAGCAACCAAGACCCATGAGGTCATCAGATTCTTCTCTTTCTCCCTCCCTGCTGCTTCCCAGAGGCTGTGAATGAAATCAAAGCTGATCTGCCAGACCTCAGACAATCCTCACTGAATTCTTTGTTTACAGGTCTAGAATCAGGCAAGAAGCATGAATCTAACTGTAGGAACTGCTATAGTCCCTAATATCCTCAGTTAGCCCATGGCACAGAGGACATTCACAAATGTTTAATGATGGGAAGCTTGGAAAACACTGATGTGGGGAAAACAAAGTCAATTCAGGTAACTTGGGACAACAGAGGTTATAATGACTGAGCAGGGTTTCCCAATTTTTTATATCTGGGGTATTCTTTTTTTCTGAATTAAATGTAAAGGAAAACTTCATTGTATACTCAAAAAGATTTTAACAGATATATAGATACAGCAGCTTGTTCAGCTCAGTGGTGTAGCTGGAGGGGGGCAAAGCCCAAAGTTATGCAGGGAGCCTCCCCTTCGGAGCCCTTCCGGGTGGTGGGTGCAAAACAGAGGCGTCCCCCCCATCATAACACTTCTAGCTATGAGGCTGCTGGATCCAGGGCTCATGAGAAGGGATAAAGGGGGTAATTTGAACCTTGGGGGTGCTACCACGCCCACGCAGGAGTCCTTGGTGGGGACTTGCTGGTGGGTGCAGGGAGCCTCCAAAGCGAAGGCTCCCTGCACAACTTAGTGCTTTGCCCCCCTAGCTACGCCACTGGATCAGCTCCCAGAACAACAGGCAAGCCTCTTCCTTGCAACTTAGGACAGCTCACCTATGGTAATAATATTTCCTGTGAGTTTTCCTACCTTCCTTTGCACAGTTAATCAGGGTTTAAGGATGCTTTCTGAGTAATGGTAATGCTTCTGGAATTCCTCTCTGCCTGTCAGTTACGGCTGAGCTGTCTCACGAAAACTCCAATGCATCCTTATTCCCCACTCATCATATATTGGTAGATGGGGGGATTGATATGGCTTAGGGACTCCCATTCCAAGAGGCAGAGAATGGGAGATGTATTCAACATAGCACTTACATTTTTAAGGAATCGGTCAGTACCACTTGCAGCACACTAGTGTGCCCTGTTCCTGGTTTGGATATCACTGCTGCAACAGAGGCTCTATTATCCCAGTGTGGAGCAAAGACTTGAAGTTCCTTCCCGCTCTTTCATATTTATTTTGTGACCTGGAGCAAGTCACACGTTGGCCTCTATTGCAGCCACAGTTTACCATCTGAAAAAAGGGTGTAATGCCCATACACTTGAACAGTGATGAGCTGGAAATATTGTCAGTATTAAGGAAAATGGAAAGTACTTGAATGAATCATGGCAATCAAAGTAATTAATACAAAAACTAGTGTCAGATCAACATCCTAATGCAGTGCTGCGCTGCGGACACTGATTAAGTTCAGCACTGTTTAAATGCAATCTTGTAGACTTGATGGTAGGAAAATTATTCCCATATGATCAATGTTATAAAAATGATGGAATTAATTCCAGGAGTTCAGAGTAAGGAATCAAGGGCATTATTATATTACAGATTTAAATCAATCCAAAGTCTTTTTCATTGTCATGGCTCGCATCCAAGGAGCCTGGGAACTGTAGTTCTGTCAAAGGACTAGGAATCTCTGATGACGATTGCTTGCATATTGGTATCCAGTGCAGGGTTTGTGGCAGGAAATTCCCTTTCTGAGGTTTCATTTACACTTATCCCTCAGTAAAGAACTTCCCAGGGCATTTTAAAATTATTGTAGGGATTGTTTGTAACAGTTTAAAATACTCTGCGGAGTATTTTATTATGTGACATATATCTTAGCGCACTTTTCTCAAAAACCCTGCAATATAGGATGTCTGCAGTTGCCAGATCTCAGCTTTTCAGTCTGAGACTCATGTTAAGGAGAGCAGTGTTTGGCTTTTCAGATGAGCAGCCCAATCACCAGTTATTCACCATCTCTGCCAACTCTCCCTCTCTTTGTCCATTCAAAACTAAGTTTTGAATTCTTTTCCTTCTCCTAATTAGCCACAGTGAAGATCAGGAAGCAGATTTTTTTTTTTAGTCAATTAGTAGTTGGCAAACATGACATCACAGGTTCCAGCTGGAGGGCAGGAGGTGGGGAAAGGTGGATCCTGGTGGCAGCAACCTGCACCAGGCTCCTATCCCTTCCTTTTGAACCTGTGCTGCTCCTTTTCGCTCCTCAGACTTATGCCAGCTATATAACTGGTGTAGGTCCAAGGAGACCCAAAAGCCACAAGGAGGCTTGTGGAGAAGTAGGGGAACAATACTTTTCCTTAAGGCTCCCAGACATCCTGATCACACACTCCCACCATTGGATTTAGCATGCACTCTTTTGGTGTGACTGCACCACTGCCGATGGGGGGGACAGGACTGGGCAGCAAGTTACACTGAACTCAGTGGGGCTTACTTCTGAATAGACACACATAGGTTGTAGATATAGTAGTATAAATAGTTATGATGTTATTTTGTTACATATTTGGGTTACATATTTGTTACATACCTTGGGTGCTGTTTAAACCCTTTTCTATAATAAAAATTATTATTAAAATTATTATTAAAAAATTTTATTATTAAATAAAATAAATATTAAATTATTAAAAAATGCTGATTGTTATGATTACCACCACAACTTTAATTCTAGTTATGTGTAAAACACACACACACACCAGTAGCATTCCATTCTTTTCTGAACACATGACATTCACAGCCCACTTTTCTTTTTTCTAGCACTTCTTTTTGATTGGGAGGTGTTCCAGGGAGGAAAGGAATTTTTCCTTTCTTTCTCTTCCTCTTGTTTATGTTCAGTTCTTTTAGGCTGGCTTTCCTTCCAGACAGTTCATACAGTTGTGTTCATGCTCAGTCCCAGAATACCTGGTCAACAGGCATATGATTGTGTCCTTCTTCCATGCACACACATGGATGCTGCATCTGGGAGTGAGGCTGCTACAGCTGAGCAGGCAGCCTGAGCCTCAGCCTGAGTGCGCATGGCAGAAAGGTCTGAAGGCAGCTGGATCTGGTCCTCCTGGACCATACTTTGCCCACCTCTGATTTAAAACATCAACAATACCAGAAACAAAAGCTCACAAGAACTAGTTCTCATTAAGTAACAATTCTGTATAGCACCTGTTTTCATTTCAGAAAATATACTGCCTTCATTCCTTGTAATATTGATTACTATAAGAAAATAAGCTAATTTATAGCATCAGCTGCACAATTTCATTTGGTTTAGTTACATTCAAGTACACAATAAAGTACTGCAATCTTTCTAATAATACAGTGTGTTTTCATTTGTCCTTTCTGCATATACAGTTCTCAAACATAGTGTTTTACCCTTTAAGCCAAGGTATGCCAGGCCTTTCTGATATATTCCTTCACTTATGATTTTATCTCTTGTTTTTGTCTCCATGCTGTCTGTACCAAAGTAGCTCCTGCAGGGGAAGGTGCAGTGGCTCCTTGTGTAGTGTGTGTGTGGTGTCATGGGACATCTCTCCAAGGAGAGGGGAGGTTGCTGGTGGCTGTTGTTGTGTTACTCATTTCTGGGGACAGGTGGGGGGGGGGTGTCCACTGGTGGCTGTTCATTGGATCTGCACCTGCTGCTGCCTTCATACTGGTGCAAGTCCACGTGGACCTGGGTTGGGGGATCAAGGCTGGGGATGGGTTAGGATTTGGTGGATGCACCTCCGCCAAATCCACCCCAGTCCTGATCGACCCTTCTCCCTGCCTCCATCGCTATCCCATTCAACCCACCCCTCCCTCCCTCCAGCCCCCTGCACCAGTGGGCATCTTGCAGTTGCTGCCAGGTGGCATACACTGCCGTGTCACCATTTGCAACAGCAAGAAAATGCCTAGCACCACTGGATCCCTTGTTCCGGTGGCACTAGGCACCTTTAAGATTAGGCCATGGT
Organism: Tiliqua scincoides; assembly: GCF_035046505.1. Classification (NCBI taxonomy): domain Eukaryota; kingdom Metazoa; phylum Chordata; class Lepidosauria; order Squamata; family Scincidae; genus Tiliqua; species Tiliqua scincoides. Next base: position 152,392,259 of record NC_089822.1, read on the forward strand.
GGTGGCATTTGGTGGTATTGGGCCATGCTGGTATCCAGTGGTATTTGCTACATGTTGTATTTTTTACAGCTGATACACATGTCTTATTACAAACTGCTTTTGACATTACCTTCAATTTCAAAAGCACTTTGCTCTCCTGGGCGACGCTGTGTTTGAGGAAAACAATTCTAACGCTCTCATGGGTTCACAGAACCGATTTCACAGCTGCTTGGATCTTGGCTGTTGCCTGGAAAGACCAGGGGGCTCTTCTGTGCTTTCTGTCAGCAATGAGGCAAACTCCTATTGAAGGAAATTCCCATCAGATGTCTTATCTGGGTGCTGCATTTCTCCTAGTGGCAAGAGAGGGAGAAAATGTCATTGTATTTGCATAATTTGCAAACAGAAAAGGGAACTAGCAGCTGGGAAATGCAAGACAGGGACAGCAGTAGAACAAAGCATGTGCTTCCCTGTTTGAGCAGACGTCAAGCAGCTTCAACAGGACAGCGGGCATGATATGATCATGTCACTGAGGAAGTCACAGCCAACTCTCACTCTTCTTCTAGCTTCACAAACTTTTTCCCGACAGGACTGGTATTTCAGGGAAATGTTCCAGTTAGGATTCCCCAAGCACCCACACACAGAAACTGGTTCAGGGAAGGGAACAAGAAGCAGCTCACAAAATTAAAACAGAAAAATGAAGAAAAAAACCCACCAGAGATTCCCCAGAAGTTCCAGTTCCTGAAAATGCCCCTGCATCTCTCTCTCTCTCATAGTCCACTTGCAGCTTCAAGCAAGCAACTCCTTATGATGGGAGAGTCAGAGGACAAGGAGTTAGGATACCAAACGGAATTAAAAACATTTAAAGAAAAAAGATTAATAATATTGAGCATCGAACAATAATTTTCTGAGCGTTCAGGGAGGCTCAACGGTTCAAAGCATATCACATCCATTATTTGAATAATCCCTGCAACAAAGTGTTTGACAGCTCATTATTACGTATTATAGCAGAACTGAGGTGGCTGCTCACGTTGAGAAAAAAAGTAAAATAAAACTAAGCCTGACCATATTTCAACTTTTCATATACAGGTGTCTCCTGCTCATTTGACAGGTGAGGGAGCAGAGCAGTGGTAAAAAGTGAAAATGGTTGAAAAGCGGAACTGGATCTTTTTTTAGTTTACAATGTTGCTTCCAATGGTTTTTCAGCTGGTAAATTGCAAATGCCTTTTTATCTTTCAAATTCCCGCTGTCACACAAAGCTTTCTGTAAATGGACTCTCAATGCCTTTGGGAATGTGTATAGACCCAGAGCTAAAGCTGGCTGCTGCGCTCTCTCTCTCTCTCTCTCTCTCTCTCTCTCTCTCTCACACACACACACACACACACACACACACACACACACACACACACACACACACACGAATCACCATGTCATATGTAAATCAACATGGGGAGGGCAATTTTAGCCCTTAGAACAGTAGAGAGAGGTCCAAAGAGAGCGAGCGGAGCATGCATTGAACAAATGACTTCCGGGTATAATTGAAATGCATTGAAAGAGTGGATCATCGAAAAACAAACCATCAAAAAGCAGGGGGGTAGCTATAGAAAGCAGGTGGGGGTGTCTAATTTTAACATCAAAAGGGGCATACAAATGAAGGGGATTGAACATTCCTTATCTTCACTTCTCACATTCCCCTACTTCAGGCATTTCCCCCCCCCAGGCCACCTGACACCAGGTATAAGAATGAGGGACAGGAGAAGCACCTGAACCAACAAAGCACAAGAAGCTAAGATGAGGAAAATTTCCATTCCTTTCACCTGCCACTTTTGATATTGAACTTAGATACACAGCCCACCTAATGTGGGAATGCAGCAGGCACACAAACAAGCATGGCTTCCTCCATTTAGTTTGTCTTATTTGACCAATAGTGGTTTGCTTAAGGTCACCAGTGAGTTTACAGCAGAAGCGTACAGTCATTTGAACCAAGGACTTCATGATTTATAGCTCAGTCTGCTAGTTGGTACACTATGAGTTCATTAGCTCTCACTAATGTGCTCTTGAGTTGTTTTTCTATCGTCCTACATGAAAAAAAACACCGCTGTTTTGTATTCATCTAGTTAAATATTACTTTAAAACTAAAAGTTACATGGAAGCTGTTTCCAAAACACATAGAACCAAAAATCCAAAATACAAGCTTAGACAAAACAAATACTTCTTTCAAATCTTACCAGGTACCAAATCTTCTTTCAAATCTTACCAAATACTTCTTTCAAATCCTTACCTCCAAGCACCCCTAACTTTCACAAGAGGATAATACATTAGCCTTAGATATTATATTAAACATGGATGCTGTATCCAGAGACAGTACCCACAAAAAGCACACCAGAAAGTCCTCTCTCTGTGCTGATTCACTCCTGAGCCCCCGTGCACCCACCCACCCACACATACGGTGTCCAGCATCCCTAAGGACTGGAAGGATCTCTCCCAAGGTACAGCTGTAAGCATGATGAGCAGAGCTGGGGCTTCCCAGGTACAGCATCCATGTTTTAAATAATGTTTGATAAGGGTCCAGAATAAAGTTTCTGAATCCCAGCCTTCCCTGAAAGACTACTGCCTTTTCCTTTAGATTTCTTCACAGTTTTCTCCATACATCTTCCACCTCATCATAACAGAAAAGGCTGAGAGTGGTTTGGGATGTAGCTAGAATGGAAAGGGAGATGGCATCATCAATCAGATGGTATTTTCTGATTCTCCTTTGACTCATCATCAGGAACCACAGGGTAGCTTTCCAAGTCCATGGCTACAGCGGGGAACAGAGTTTGCACAGGCGCAGACATGTGAACTCCTCTTCTGATGCCTGACCTCATATTCCCTTTCAAGCTTCCTACGCAACACTGAGCTAGAGGCACTACATAGCCCAGATATTTTTGCAAGCAAAAGAAGGATGCCATTCTGCTGGAAGGCTTTAAGCAACTCCTGCAGAAGTTTCCAGAACCTCCTCCCTTTGGCTACCTGGAAGAAGGGCATCTGGTTTTGTGGCCACTGAAAATGCAGGCAGCTGAGTAAACAATAGATTGGAATGATATTCCTGCCAGTCAGAACCGCCTACCTCAGTCCAGGATGCTACAAAAAGAGGCTAAAGCAGGGGTGTCAAACTCGTTTCAGACAGAGGGCCGAATAGCATTCATGATGCCTGCTAAGGGCCAGAAGTGATGTCATTAGGCAGGAAGTGATGTCATTAAACAGGTCTTAACCACAAATATGCACTTTTTCTCACTTAGGAACTAATTACCTGCAAATGACAGAAGAGAAAATAAGCAAATCTTGATCATATTTCAAGATATGGGAGAGCCCAATTTTCATGTGGGCTGCCCTTTCAGCAGTAACTCCTTAGCACTGCTCAGTAGTGAAGAGCCTGAGGGCCAGATAAAAAGCTTCCACGGGCCACATCCAGCCCCCAGGCCTTATGTTTGACACCCCTGGGCTAAAGCATTCAGACAACCCAAAGCCATGGAAGAGGGTAGGATCCACCAACCTGCTCTGACCTTGTGACTCCTTTCTGTCTCCATGCAGAACTACTGCTTTCTCAACTGACCAAAACAGATGTTTGCAATGGGGAAGGTTCGAACCAGCTCTCGGCTACTCGGGATGAAAATTCACTTGATTGCCATGGAAACCAAGGCAATCAAGTGAATTTTCATCCCGAGTAGCAGCCTCTGGAAACTGAGTGGAAAAAAAGAAAAAAAAACTCACACACGCTTGAAGATACAAAACAACTTGACATTTTGGATGAACACTTTAAATAAAGGTTTGTTCCTATGGCAACAGGAGCTACAGGCATGTCTCCCCCCCCCTCCCCGCTTCCTCTCCAAATTGGGGACACCGCCAAGGAGGGAGAGGAAGTAATAACAACTGCTCAGTTCCCTGGCAAGGAATGCGGCCACTCACACAGGCTGCAGTGCCAAAACATCTATGCTTGGCCGAGAATCTTGGGCCTAGTAAACCTGAGGGGATGCCAAGCGGACACTAGGTTGAAAAGTAGAGGCTTATGTATTGATAGAGGCAATGTTATCACAGGACAGACACAGAGGCACCCTGTAGGACGAGTCCTCCTTTCAAGGAAAAATGAACTAGCCAAAGGCATTCAGGCCGGCCACCAGAGACAGACCCTATTTTTTTGTATCTATCCCATGTAAAACACTACCCCTGATTTGCCTTTTGAGAAATGCCTTTTCTAAAAGTTGTGATGTATGCATTTCCTGCATTTCTAATCGGAAGAATCTTCGCTCTTAGGCAAATCCATATTCGGTGGTGCCTTGCAAGACGAAATTAATTCGTTCTGTGAGTTGTTTTGTATTGCGAAAATTTCGTCTTGCGAAGCGCGGTTTCCCATAGGAATGCATTGAAATTTAATTAATGCATTCCTATGGGCAAAAAAAGTCAGAACAAAGTCAAATTTGGTTTACAAAGTGTTTATTAAGTGCTGTTTAAAGGCATACCATATTTTTCGCTCCATGTATAGTGAACAGCAGTCAACTGTGGCATTAAGAACCATTATCACTGTCATTAACAAATGGAGAGTCTTAAAGGTTTGTGTACTCTAGTTTTCTGGAAACCCCAAGAACTCATCATCGCTAGAGTCAGAGTTTATGAAGCTCATTTGCTCACAATCACTGACATCACTTTCTTCGCTGTCTTCCTCCCCCTTCCTTAGGGTGAATGTGAGCATAAACTGGCATGAAACATTAAAAAAAAAATTGTCTTGCAAAGCACGGTCATTAAAATTCGTCTTGCGAGTCACCAAAAAATCGCAAAAAGCTTTCGTCTTGCGAGTTTTTCGTTGTGCGAGGCATTCGTCTTGCGAGGCACCACTGTAAACACATGCATGTGGATGCAAAAAAGGCCACACTCTGCTTCCCTAATATCTCCACCACACTTAGTTTCCAAAGCAGGTGTCCGGTGTCAAAGAACCAGGCAGTGGACGGTGACAATCCTCCTCCTTCACTGCTGCTATAGTTATGGTAGCAGCATGAAGGAGGGATCACGTTGGCTGCTGCCACTGACTGCCCTCTGCCTCCTGATAAGCCTTCCCCCTGGGCCCTGGGCAGGGAGCAGTGGCTGCAGGCTTTGTAAAATAGCATTGGGGGAAGGTGGTTTGCTGCTGCTGCTGCTGCTGCTGCTGCTCCCCCACAGACACCCATCAGGATTCCCATGGGCTCTGGCTTACCAGACAATGGTGGGAAAACAGCAGGTTCTTGTTGCCTCTGGGGTTCGCCAGTCAGAGCTATGGGGCCTGGCATGTGCCCCATCAGATCCCACCTGTGGAGCTTCCCCCCCCCCCCCCGCCTCTAGCAGTCTGCCTGCAGCACACCAAGGCTACACGTCCCTGGCTTCATGACTTCATTTCCATTCACACAGAGTTGTAATCACACAACGCATCCATTGCCTGATTTTACTGACGATCATGGAATGTGCCTTCATTGTGACAGGACTGGACCTTCTTTGAAATGTAGAGGGGGTAAAATCACAGTAGGAATAAGCGCTTTGAACTAGCCCCACTCCAGATAGAATACTGGTTCCTGAAGAATCCTCATATACAGTAGATCTGAAAAGCTGCCTGGGAAGGGACTTTCTGTTCTGTGGCATCCACCCTGTGGAACCTCCTTCCATGAAAGGTGAGATTGGCCTGTTCCCTGTCAGGATTTTAGTGACAGTTGAAAACTTTCTTGTTTTGGCAGACCAGAGGGAGTCATTGTATTCTTTCATTCGTTGTTGGCAACCTTCAGTCTCGAAAGACTATGGTATTGCGCTCTGAAAGGTGATTCTGGAACAGCGTCTAGTGTGGCTGAAAAGGCCAATCCGGGAGTGACAATCCCTTCAACACCGGGAGCAAGTGCAGTCTGTCCCTGGCCTGTCTCCCTGGCTATGGGCCTTCCTTCTTTGCCTCTTTGCCTCAGACTGTTGGCCAAGTGTCTCTTCAAACTGGGAAAGGCCATGCTGCACAGCCTGCCTCCAAGCGGGCCGCTCAGAGGCCAGGGTTTCCCACTTGTTGAGGTCCGCTCCTAAGGCCATTATATTCATTATATCCATAGCTCATTATATTCAATGAGCTATGCCTGCTCTGCTGGGTTATGTTTTTTGCTGCCTGTTGTTTTAATGTATTTTTCAATGCAGTCTTATGCATGTCTACTCAGAAGTAAGCCCCACTGAGTTCAGTGGAACTTGCTCTCAGGGAAGCGTGTCTAGGATTGCAGCCTTTATTTTGTTAAGATTGGGGTTTTAAAGCTTTGTCGTAAGCCATTTTGGATGCATTTTGAGGGGTAAAGCAGGGTATGGTTTTTTTTTTTTTATAAAATCAAAATATGGCATAGAATCAAAGTAGTAGTACAGGATAATCATGGTACATGAGTTGCCATCAGTGGCGTGGGGGAGCAAGGGGCAGTCTGCGCTGTGTACCAACCAAAAGAAGGTGCTAAAGGAATGCCAGTGTTGCTCCCAACCCAACCATGCCAGCCTCACATGCTGCAGCAGGAGGCTTGGTTGTCCCCAAAGAGTGGAAAGCCAGCAGTGCTCGCTGCAGCCAGAGCTCATGCCTACCCGCTCCTGGCATGCCACAGCTGGCTTCTCCTTCCTCCAGCAGTGAAAGCTGAGCAACCCTGAAGTGAAATGATGACGTAATGACCATGTCAACGCCAAACATCTGGGTCGCTGAGTTCCACACTAGGTGATGCTACCCCCAGGAACACCACTGGTTACCACCTTCATAGATGGCACTGTATCTCCAAACCACCATTTTGGCCCAGATAGCATAGTCCCTTGCGTTCCTGTAAGGCAGGCATCAGGGTGACGTGGGTTAAAAACAAATCTTCTTGTCAGGACAGAAAATTCGTTTTTGGTTATTCATGGGGTCAAGAGGCTGCAGCAAAGCTGGGTTCTTATAAACCCAGCTTGTTCTGCTGAGAGAACTAGTAAGATGTTTTCTGTTTCACTACAGCCTGGTACCCAGTATCCATGAAAAACTCTCTCAGAATAGCTATTACAAAGACAGACTCAGACAACTTTTTTGAAGACTTATTTTTCTGTCTACACACACTTTTTCTCCCTGTTTGGACTGAATATGCACATGGCAAATGATACTAGCCTTCCTTGGCTTGAGCAATAGTTGCCAGCAGGGCCATGGTGATTTGTGTAGATTTTCCTGCATGCACTATCACATGCATACATTTGAAATTTGAATTCACTGCAGGCTGATGAAGCATGCACACAAACTGGGATACCACATGCACTTTCAGTCTGTGGGGGAGGGGAGTCGACATCTCAGCAAGGTGGCAGTGAATATCAGGCCAAAATTAACCTGACTCCATGTACAGTGGCATCAGAAATCAAAGGAAAAAGGTGATACGACCGAATGAAACAGCCTCCAAATCATGAAGACTGCTGCTAGAAACGGCCTCCCCCGACAGAAAGCTCAGCATTACAAGAGCCCCCCTTACCAACTACAACCTGGTAGTGTTTCCCAGACTCCACAAACCAGTTCTGCTCTCTCAGGAATGTGGTATCCCTTCCCCCACTCCTTTGGGGCTCTTGGATTCTCCAAATTGGCTACTTTCCAAAACAAGTTTGCTCTGATTCCATTCAGGTTGAGCAAGACACAGTGCCTCCCTCCTTCTTATCTGCCTATAGGGCAACATGGAGCCAGCAACAGGGGTGGAGTAGAAGCTGTGGCAGCACTTACACCATCATTTTGTGTGGCCTGCTTCCCGTCAGTCTGTACACATCCATAACACACCCCAGTTTTATAACCTGCATGTGCATACCCATCATAAATATACACACCCATAAATTCAGTACATTGTGGTGATTCAGTTTACACAGTTCTCAGATTACTACTTTGAAATGAAAGAACTAGATTCCATCTGTATTCTTAGGGGGCCCTTAGTTCACGCTTATCCAAAGTGGTAGAGAAATAAAGTAAAAAGAAAGGCAATTTTTATTACTTCACACTTCTAGTTCCCTATTGTATTATTGCATACACAGCATTTTTAAATAGGGCTTCACACTGTTTTGTTCCAACAATGTCCTAAGATATTACTCTCAGTTTATACCCAGACAAAGTTAGTCAGAACTAAGCACCACTGAAATTTATGAGACAAATTAGTCACAACTCACTTAAGTTTGGCTTACTTCAATGGAACTTACAGTGCAACAGTGGCAGTTCTGGCCCCTGTACCAGATGGCAAAATGCCCCTCACTGAGGAAAATGCCTCCCCCCCCCCCCCGGTCATGTCCGGGAGCCTTCTGAGGCCTCTGGAGGGCCTTTAAACATCACTTCCAGTTTTTGGCCAAATTTGTGACAGGGACAAGGCTCACCAGAACTCAGCTCTGACGGCAGTTTTCAAAGCCAGGGCTCAATTCAAGAACACATGATGTCTAAACAAATGAAATTCCTCTTGAGCAAGTGCTGAGTGCAGTTTCCTCACAGCTGAGTACTTGCAGAGAACTCATAAATAAAGATTTGAGGAAAGGCTTCCAGTTCAGAGGGGGAGTTTGTAGAAAGACTTAAACACTAGCATCTTTTTCCTAGAAATTAAGCACCATTGATAACTCTCTGGTGACAGGCACTGCAGGCAAACCTAGTTTAGTTTGCACATAAAGCACATGTAATATATAATGACACATTATATCTGTGTAAAATGGGGGGGTCCTGTTTTTGTATCCTTGTCCGATGTCTTTTTTTTTTAAATTGTCTTTTATTTATTTGAATTGAATATAAGCAGCCTTGGGTGCGTCCTGATTGTAGGGTGAGAAGTGGTATAAAAATACTTAAAATAAATATAAAACAGATAATAGTAAGAGAACAGGCAGACACACACTAAACATACATGCAAACACACCCTGCCTTTTATACCCATGCCTTTGTTTTTGAATACTGGAAGCCCTGCTGAAAATTGTGACTAATTTGTTCTTCAAACAAGGTTTGTGTAACCCTCTCCAGGAGAGAATGGTGGGGTAAGTGGTGGTGGGGGGGGGAATACTGAATCACAGGCATAGGCCAGCAAATGATATTGGACAGAGAGAGGAAAAGACAACAGATGCCTGCCAGGGGCATGATTGTGGCACATTGCACTGGAGCCTGTGGTGAGTGCTGGATGCGTCATGGGAAAGACTGTTCAGCAGAGAAGGGCCCAGGCTGAGTTTTCTGTCCCAGCTCACTGGTATTGACAAGAACCAGGGGAACTTCCATGTCCCATAGCCTGTCACTGTGGACTCTTGTAATTAGTTGTCCCAAGTCCAGAGCTGATGGGCTATGGTAGAGGGCAACACTTGAGCAAAGAACAGCAAGGAGCTCATATTACTGTTGAATGAAGTTTACTGTAGAACCCCCATCCAACACTGTTCCTAGAGTGGTGCTGGTACTCTCATCGTTCCTGATCCAGAATCCCAAGACACCAACCTCTCTGGTCGTTCTTCCACTGCCACCAGACCTTAACTTACTAGGGCTCTGCTCTCCACGAGGCCTTGAGGGAGTAGGGACACTTCCATTATGTGTTCTCAACCTGAGGCCAGCTCAACCAGTAGCATTCCCAAAGGGGGGCATAGTGCTGAGTTTTGCAGGGTGCCTCAAGGTGCCATGTAAGCTGCCCCTCCCCCTTTCCATCAGAACCATTCCCAACGGCAAGAGCAATGTGGGGGAGACCCCAGAATGGAAGTGTCCTGACTCCCTCAAGGCCTTGAGGCACCTTGCAAAACTTAGAGCTATGGCCCTCCTCTGGGAACGCCACTGAGCTCACCATCTGGCAACCTGTTGCTCCACCAGAATGTACGGCAGGAATGCAAGCAGATCAATGCAGCATTCCAAACAAAACTGGGTTTATTGACAAGGACAAGTTTGATAGTGATATTCTTCTTAATTACTTCAACAATGCAATTCAGTGGCAATACAGCTATGCACACAGAATGACTGGGAATTAGCTCTTATATTACTGTATATCCTTTAGGGCTGCTTAATTCCTCCCCCCCCCTTCTGTTACTTTTTTGGAGGGAATTTTAAATAAAACTGCTTTTCCTGCTCTTTTTACACCCAAGGGTTTTGGAAGGACATTGATAGCCTGTACCACCATATTGTATGGCCTGATGGGCCCGTAGGACAACTTAGAAAAGCATGACAATAAACCTGTTAAACATCTTTTAAAACGGTCATAAGCTTCAGTAGGATTGCAAAAGTACTGTACAGTACAACTACTAATTAAAATTAAATAGTAATTACATCTGTCTTAAAACTACAAACAAAATAGCAGCAAAAAAGTAACTGCTAGCATAGTTGAAATAGTTGATTGATTGATTGATTGATTGATTGATTGATTGATTGATTACACAAGTACTGTATACACCATTTTTGCTATCCCAATAGGAAAACCCAAGGTGGCTTACAACATCATAATGAAAACCATAAAATAACATCAATCCAGAACAACAGAAAAACATAGCAATACACTGAGCAGCAAAATTATAGTTAAAAACCAACAGAATCTTCAAAACTGGAGGATAAAACCATCCACTGAAGGGCTGATGGAATTTTAAAAAGCCTTCACTCCTCTTTACAGGCAGCCCTATATAGAGTGAATTTTAATAGTCAAGTGTCAATATCACCAGGACATGGGTAATCATATCCAGATTCAATCCAAGAAATGTTGCAGTTGGTGCACCAGCCCAAGCCAGCTAAAAGTGCTCAAGGCCACAGTCATCACCTCTGTTTCCAAGTTCAGAGCTGTCCGACAACTCCAAATTGAGAACTTGATCCTTAAAGGGCTGTACAATTCCATCCAGAACAAGATGACAATCCAATTTATGGGTTGCAGATCTCCTTCTTAAAATCACTTCCGATTTAATTTCAGCTTGTTAGCTGTCATTCAGTCCGTCTCCAGGCATTGATTCAGAGCTTCCACAGACTTCTTGGCTAGAGATGGAAAGAGAGAGCTTGGTGTCATCCACGCATAGACAACACCCAATATAATAAGGCCTTATAAGGCCTCCAGAGGGCCTTAAAACAGAAGTCTCCAAACTTTTTGGCCCCAGGGCTGCATTTATATATCTTAACATAAAGTCAAGGACCAGATGCAGTGGCAGACCTGTCGTCATCATCATCATCATCAACATCATTATTATTATTATTATTATACCACTTTTCAACAAAAGTTCACAAAGCAAACTATAGAGAAAAATCAAATAACTAATGGCTCCCTGTTCCAATAGGGCTCACAATCTAAAAAGAATCAAAAGAACACCAGCAGGCAGCCACTAGAAAAGACACTGCTGGGATCAGGAGGGCCAGTTACTCTCCCCCTGCTAAATAAAAGAGGAGCACTCACTTGAAAAAGTGCCTCTTACTCAGCAGGGAGTAAATCAAAAAGGGCAATTAAATCAAAGGGGCGAATGCCCCAGGCATGGAGCCGTCGAGGACGCTCCCCCGAAGCGTCCTGGAATCGTGCAAGGCTCCGTGCGCTCCAGGTAAATGTGGGGGGACAGACAAATTTGCACATGGGGGTGGCGGCATCCCGCGGGGGGTGCCATCACAGACCTTTGCCCAAGAGTGCAGGGCAGGGGAGGTCCACCAGTGATGGGCTGGGTTTTGGAGATCCCTGCCTTAAAACATCACTTCTGGTTTTCAGCTTTAAAGGGGGGTGGCACCTCCAGGCATGTCCCTGGGGTGCCACTGTGACCAGTGACCGCCACAGACTGTAAAGCAGGTTGGAACAGTCCTCTTGATCATAGAAAAATTTGTTCTTCTTCACATCCACTTGGCCACTCCCCCTCTGGCAGTTCTTGTAAATCGGGGTTGAGATGCAGGTAGGTGTTAGCATACACAGGAAAATCTTGTCCACATCCTCAGGCTGAACAAGCTGAAAATCCCAAAAACTGATCAAGCACTTGCAGAGGGACTACTGACAGGAGCAATTACACTGATATTCAAGTCATTGTAGATGCAAGCAATTGTATCCACAAAGTGTCTTGCAAATTAGTCAGAGTATACTACCAGGGAACCTACCTCTTCATGCCAAGAGCCCAGATGCAATAAGCTCCAAACCATGCTGTAAAGCTCTGCTGACCAGCCCTGTGCAAATGTAATGGTGCCAGAGAAGTAAACTTTTGTCATTGGCATCAACCCCATGGAGTAGTTCCTAAAAAGGGATCTCATCTGTGTTAAATCAGACATAGTGTGAGTCTTCTGCCACTGTTGTTCTAGCTGTCTACCCTGCCACTTCCATTATCCCACACAATCAAAATGGTCCCATTTGCTGAGTAGAACAATGGTTCCCAAACTTTTTAGCACCAGGACCCACTTTTTAAAATGAGACTCTATTGGGACCTTTATGAGGCTTAAAAGAAAGGAGATCTAGAAAGAAACAACATTTAATTTTTATTTATAAGTAATAACCACGAAAGAGACCCTCAAACTTTTGTCTCCCTATATTTACACATGCTTGCAAACTGCAGGAGTTCAGGTTCTTGCAGGGAAATTAGCAGCTATCTTGCAAACTGCAGGAGGTCCATAGCAGCTACAATACGTGATTTTTTAATAGCCTTAGGGCTTGAGGCAATTAGTTTTCTGATCTTTCCATCACCCTTTGGAGACCCATCAAAATCAGGTTGTGACCCACCAGTGAGTCCTGACCCACAGTTTGGGAACCACTGGAGTAGAAGAATGAATTTTTCAGTAACAAAATACTGTGACATGAATGGCAAGTTTAAAAAAAAAACAGCAGTGATCCACAAAAGGGCAGCAGCATTCATTTAAAACAATGTGAAAAAATTTTTTGGAAGGTGTTACAAGCATCAAGAGCTCCTTGGCAGAGCAAAGAATCTAGTGCACTCACTATAGACCACAGTGCAAAGCACTTGTTAACAACTCAAGGATCACTTGTAGTGCTCAGAAAATGTAGGACCTTTGCAACATAAGGACTACCCTGAGGAAAGGGTCTGGGCAACCTCCTCTCCCACTACCAAAGAGGAGCAGCTTTGAATTATGCAAAAAACAACCCCAAAATGCTGGAAAAGACCTTTGTATCTTCCCGTACACACCCTTTCCAGTACAGTGAGCGCATCAGGGAGCCCATGGCCATGAAACAGGGATGTCTTGTTCTGGCTGGGATCAGGCCCCCATTGATTTGCTGTTATTGAAACAAGAGTGGATGTTGCTGTCGGGAACTCAGAAGCCTGGTTTCCCTCAGGCGTTTCCTGGAATAGACCTTGTACATGTGGCCTTTGGGTCTTGGAGGCTATACACAAACACTTATGCCTTAGATCTGAATTAATTCACAAAAATGCATATACCCTGAGGGAGAGGGTGAGACAGGAGGGTGAGACAGTGACAAAATGCCTTCAGGCATTTTCTTTGGAAGGGTGAGTTATGTTTGTCATGGTAATGGCACAGGAATTCGTACAGAAAAACTAGCGGCCATTCTATCTCAAAGCATGAGCTTCTCTTGTGACATCTCTGGGCCATCACAGCATGACCTTATGGTCTCTGATTTCTGGCACACTTATTCTGATCTCCTCATAGACACACTCCAGCTACTGCATCTGTTTTCTCACCTTTCGTGCCACGTGATGCTATATTTGTGTACCTAATATTAGAGCAGTATGTTTGTTCTCAGAAATGTTCACTGTCACAAGTTCAAGCAGCTGGCCACTATTACAATCTTCAGCCATGCTCACATCCTTACATGCACCATTGGGGGGTGGGTTAAGGGAGGACTATCCTCTTGAGATTGCTCTACTTTCCTTCCCCAACCCACCTAGCAGCCAGCAGCCTCTTCTCCTGCCTCGGGATCCCCCAGATACCCCTGCATCATCACAGGGGCCTCTAAAGAAATTCAGTTGCAGGAGAGGAGGGTGGGAGAAGACAGCAACTGCACAAGTTGCTCTGCGGAGTGACTCACACTGGTTGGACCCCCAGAGGTACTTGGCTAGTGCCCAATCTGGTCAGCCTTCTGATGCAGCCTCTGTTACCCATACTTCATTCCCATATGGGTCAGGATCCTTCACTGTGCATGTAAAATATGCTTCCTCTCTTTGATCCAGGCACAGGCAAACTGTTGATAAAGCTTGTGGCTGGCCTTAGGCAAAGAGGGCAAAGAGACACCTTTTAAGGTTGGATGGCTTTCTTCTATGTAGCAACTGTCTCTACTCATCCCACACAGTATCACTTCCCATTGGCTGTTGTTTGTGTTGCTTTTTAGATTGTGAGCCCCTCTGGGACAGAGAACCATCTGAATATTCCCTCTGCTATGAAACCATTTTGAATTTTTTTTTGGGGGGGTGGGTTGGGAAAAGTAGTAAGATAGATAGATAGATAGATAGATAGATAGATAGATAGATAGATAGATAGATAGATAGATAACACTAATTACTGTAGCAAATTACTAATTATCCAGTTTATTATTACATTTTACCATCACAAGGTGTGGAGGATTTGGATTTTTTGCCTCAGGCACCAAAACATTTTGCATCTTGCACCATCTCAGTTTATATGTTTTCCTTTCACTCCCTGGATTGGAAAAGGAAGAGGGGGACAGGGAGAAAGAAGAAAAGTGGAGGGGAGGGGAGTGCTGAGCTACAGCACTGCACTGTTAAGAGGAGCAGGGGTAGGTATATCATTGCATGGAGAGGCAGCATTTGGCATGCAACCTCAGGTGTCAGGAGGTCTTTGGCCATCCCTGCCCCTCCCAGACCAGCTGCTGCTCTCACAGTTGAGAGATAATTGCAAATAATGCTCAAGACACATGCAAAGCTAACTTTCCCTGTTATGGTCTATGTGCCTGAGCAGGTCCAGACTGCTCACAGCACAACAGTATTCATAGGAAAGGTCAAGTTCCCCTCTCCCTGGGGATGAATGTCTTCCAGTTCCAGGAACCACACCCCTGGCTGGGCCCCAAAGACATAGCCATTAGCCATCTTCTGCCATCTGGTTCCTGCATGCCTGAGAGGATAATGAATGACGATCACTAGCCACAGCCCCATCCTCCCTGCTTGTGCGTTTTTCCTGGAGGTGGTAAAGTCATAGCTTCCAGCTTTGGATGTGGGTGTGTGAATCATCCTCTTGCAGGAATCCTGTTCACAAGCTTTTCTGGAAGAGAAGCACTGAAGAATTGATTCAATGCATTGAATTGTTTATTGCATTGGAATTGCTTATTGACATGTTTTGATGTTGTATGGATTTGGATGATTGTTATACTGATTGTAATGCCATTTTTCTGTTATTCTGTTTGGATGCTCCATTATCGCTCTGAGCTGCTTTGCATTCAGCTTGCTTGAGGACAAGTGGAATACAAATATTAAACCAAAATAATTATGAAATGGCCCAGTTCTTGGAACTGAGTTGCCAGCTTTTGAAATTAAAGATTCTTGCACCTGATCAGAGACCAGGTCAGAAAATGCTTTGTTCATCTAAGACAGGGGTCTTCAAACCCTGGCCCGGGGGCCAGATGCGGCCCGACACAAGCCTCTATCCGGCCCGCATCCAGCCTCTTGTCCCCTGAAAGCCTCTGGCCCACTCAACTGCACATGACCAAGCTGTGCTCTGGTTGTGTCTGGAGGGTGTTCTGAGGGCCAGAGAGGTTGAATGAATGAGTCCATTAATTCATTTTTTCACTAATCTAAGTTCCATCTCTAATTTATTTAAATTTTATATTTAAATTTTTTTCCAGCCCTCAACACCACACCAGATATTTGATGCAGCCCTCTGGCCAAAAAGTTTGGAGACCCCTGATCTAAGGTGTGCAGCTATTGAATGTATTCCTAAATCCTCTATCATGAAGCCAGATGATTCACCCCTGATATCACCTAAATAGAGATTAAGGGCCTAATCCTATCCAATTTTTGAGCACTGATGTAACTGTGCCAATAGGGTGTACACTGCATCCTGAGGTGGTGGGGCAGTCACAGACGCCTCTTCAAGGTAAGGAAACATGTTCCCTTACCTCAGGGCTTCACTGCATCTGTATTGTACTAGGAAGTTGGATAGGATTGGGCCCTAAAACAACACAAACTACTTCTGTATCTCAAGCAGAAAACAGGAATAACAAATAATTATGAGGTACAGAGCATATAACTTCAGAATGTCCAGCTTCTGGCTAGATTTAAATATGTATAGCACACATATATGCACCCTATTACTATGGAATTTAAAATGTAGATTAGAAGACATTCTAGAAAACATTTTCTCACTTTGCAAGTGGGAACCACTGAAGCTGAAAGTACTTATACAGTGAATCCATGGCGGGGAACTCAAACATATACAGAGCAGATATTATGCACAGTTGATAATTCAGGAAGGTGAGCCATGCTGTTTAGTACAATCAGGGCATATATATGAATTGGACTGGGGTGACCAAACTTGCTTAATGTAAGAGCCACATACAATAAACTTCAGATGTTTGAGAGCTGCAATATTTAGGAAGCATTTTAATTCTTAAATAAATGTTCTCACTATGATCATTAAACATCTGTTTTAATCCACTGAACTCTCAGTTTATATACCTGGTAAATAATTATAAAGCTTGAACATTTTTTATTTACCTTTTATACTAATTGTGATAAAAAAAGGAGCTCAGCCAACATATTTCTAAGAGCCACACATTATATGTCAAAGAGCCGCATGTGGCTGGTGAGCTGCAGTTCGGCCACCCCTGCATTAGACGATCACGGAATTAAATACCTAGAAATTGACCCATTTTACAGATGAGGAATACTGAAACTAAAAGATGACTTGCCTAAGCAAGCGAGTGAGACCACAGCAGAGCACTCAAGGAAAACCAGCAAAAAGCAGACAACACAGAGATACAGACAAGCAGGGAAGCATACAGAGAGCAGGGCACAGAGAGCCTGGAGCAGTGTGTGCAAGATATACAGGATCTCTCTGTCTCCCTCTCACCCACATAAAAAGGCAAAGGCAATGGGAAGATAGCCTGTTAATGTAAAGGAACAGTTCTGGAATAAGTATGAAGCCCTGTTCTGACAATACACCCAGGATGAGTGAACACAGGGATGATGACTGGGATTGTGGCCACGCTGCACAATTCAACAGACTGGGTAAGCAGACCCTATGTAAGTAGGCTCTGTACATTGGGTTAACCATCCAAATGACCTGAAATCTTCAGGATTCCGCATTGATCTCCAGGTTACCACTGAAAATCCTGAAGACTGGGCTGGGCTTTCTTGGCTTTACAACATTTTGTCATGTTGGGAGGAAAAATCTCCATAAATGGCTTCAGTCACGGAGTTGGCAACCCTATTTTACATGTGTAGGCTCTGGGCATGATTGACATGGAACTGAACAAATTCAGGGTTCCCAATTATGGGGCGCTTACTACTCTTACTAGTTACTCTCTTAATATTTCTACATGCATAAGATCTGTTCACAGAGTTGCTCGAATGCGTGTAGGTTGGAGTGAAGCCAGCAAGTGCAATCTCAGCTTTCCTAGATGCTAACTGTGGATATATTGTCTGAATAGCACTATATTAAACTATGAGCATGTGAAAAGAGCCTTTTATTCACTTCTAACCAATTGTTGTCAAATGATCAGAAAAATCCCCCACCAGGAGAGCTCTTGTACTTTATCTGGAGAAATCAACAGTTGAAATGTTTCATGGTATGCAAAAATAAACAGGGCCACTGGGCCAGGTTTCTGGGTTACAGGGTGTCATTTGCCAACTGCTCTCAGTGGGCCCCTTCCTGTTTGGGTGGGACCCAAGAGACTCACTCCACCACCACCTCATGGGCACAGAAGCAACTTCAGGGATTAAGAGTGGGCTCTTCTTGAAGCTGCTCAATGGTGACAGCCCTGATGCTAGTTTTAGAGGTAAATATCACCACCTACCTGCTAATGCCTACAGACCCTCCCCATCAGCTGCTAGCTGGGCATTGTTTTCTTGTACTGGTATCACAGTAGCCTAACTTTTTTTTTTTCCCCTGTCCACTGGCCTGGATGACTTGTTAGAAATTTCTGGTTAGAGAAAGGAACCTGGCTGAGACTCTGGGGTTTCTCAGGAACTGTTGGGGAACTCTGTGTTCCGTATGTGAGGCTAGGAGTCATAATTAAAGTACTTACCATAAACCTGGCAGTAAGCAATAAAGCACAATGAGCCCATTTCCTTCTGCAAATTTACATATTTCTCATGCGGTTTACCGGAGCTGCTTGTTTTCTGCTGCAGAAAGCTTTGCACCTTTATCTGTATCTCCTGCTTCTGTTTGAGGCTTTCCTGATGCAGGCTCTACACATAACAGATGCACGGCAGGCAGAAAGCCTCCTGCATTCAGGCAAAAGCTGCACCTGTTGAATTTATGCCAATCATACTGGAGATAGCAGAAAAGGGAAAAGGGGGCAACACTCCTCTTCTCCTTCCTTTCTTGCTAGCCCCTTTGGTACTCTTTCCTGGCAAGAGTCCCTCAATAGTTCTTAGTCCCTCAATGGTAGCTCCAGCATTGGGGAGTGGGGGCTTGAGGTAAAAGCCCTGCAACGGCTGGGTGATGTTGGGGAGTGGCAGCAGCAGGATTTGTAAATGGCACCAGGGAAAGAAAAGGACAACCTGCTGCTGTGTCCCACTGCCTCCTGGTAAACCAGCCAGGGGCTCAGAGCCCAGTTTTTCTACCAGGAGGCAATGGGCAGCAGACAACAGCTGCGGGCTGCCACCTCTCTTTCTCTGGTGCTATTTAGCTCATGTACAGTGCAGTGTTGGGAGAACAATCTGGGAACTGTGAAATGGCACAGGGGGAAGAAAATGGTTGCCACTGCTTCCCTATAATTGTCTGGTAAGCAGCCCCATTGGCTCTGGTTGACTAAGCTGTGGTGCAGAGCGGCTGCAGCAAAGGACTCTCACTGCCTTGGGAATTGGCCAAGAACGGGTGGGTCTGAGTCCTTGCATGGTCAGGGGGCTCCAGCACATGCTCCAACAGGCCCACCAGGTGTGGAGTCACCCCTGCAGTCCCTCCACTCTTGCTGTTCACTGTCTATGATTCACAATCATTTCAAAGCTGTGCTTTCCCGTTTCTTCCCTCCTACATAACTATCTTCATATTATGTGAATACCCTTAAAAATCCTTTCTTGACGTAAGTGCCATGCGCCCATCCACCTCCCTCACTCCCTCCACCACATGCTAGAACTAACACAGCCGTTCAAAAATGACCCAGATAGCATTGGTGTCCTGTTGCTCTGCAGGATCTCAGGAAAATGACACAAAGAAGGAGACCCTTTCTGCTTGCTTTGGCTGCTCTGACTCAGTCTCCTGGAACCATCACAGCAGGAGTCAGTGTTGCTTCCAAAGGAAACACTGATTACTTCAGCAAACTCACAGTGGGACAGCTCGGAAAGAGGGAAGCCTAACCCCAACCCCTCCAAAGGCTGCATCAGCCAATGGAACATGTGACTACACCCAAAGGTGACACCCACAAGGGGAGCAAACACCCCCCCCAACATGTAGCTTCCTCCCTTCCCCTTGCTGGATCCCAGTGGTTACTTGAAAGGTAGGCACCTTTTCACATAGTTGGGATGCTTTCCTTTACTATCCCTATTCAGTCAGTATGTAAGGAGCAACTTCCCATGGGCCATTTCTCAGAGACAGCATTGGGGTGATGAGGAGGATCATCATTCGAGCGCTGTGGGGTACATAGAAGGGAAAGGGGAAGAGGAAGTTCACTCTTTCCTGTGTGGAGATCAGATATGGGGGGGTGCAAGTACAGAGGTGGCACTGCAGAGATGGCAGAAAGGTGACATTCAAGTACATCACTTGGGGGTCTACAAACGTATTGGTTATTATTGCTGTTATTCTTATTGCACCACCATGTGCATGGTGCTCATAAATCTCAGATGGGTCTTTCCTGTGAGATGCACACCTGTAAGGCTGACTGCATCTGTGCATTAGTTTTGGCTGAGAAAAAACCTTGGGTATCACTTTCAGTTCTTGTTTTGCAAAGACTTCCTCCTTTGCAAGAAATGCCCCTGCTCTTCCTTTCTGTTGGGTATGGAAACAGAGAACAGCCCCAGTCAGGTACATGGAGGGTTCTCACTGACCATAATATTCCAAGATTACTGGCTTTGGAAAGTTCCGGGATACCTGCCCATCCTAACAGGTAAAAAGTACCCCCCCCCCCAAAAGAGCAGTAATTGGCAAGGTGTTTTTTGTTCTAAATGAACTTGACCAATACTTTGGTCACTTTGAGTTTTTTGTTTGGTTTTTGTTTCTGGTAAACACAGTTTTAGTTAATAGGCAAATCTATTTGGATATATTTAAATAAATCACCACATGCAAATTTTTGCTGGAAGAAATGCCAATCCAGCTTTGTCAATTGTCCCATCTTCTTGAGCACAATAAGCCATTCCAGCTATTTATTTATACAGGTATTTATATACCGCCTTTCTTGGTCGTCAGATTTCTTCTCAGACTTTAATCCAAGGCAGTTTACATAGGAAGGCTGTTCTAAACCCCTAATCATGGCAGACCTTCCCTTTCCAACATGCCCTAATCTGCTAGAGCTGAAGCTCTAATTTCTAGTATTTTAGGAGCCAATCCTAGCCAATTTTCCAGTACTGGTGCTGCTATGCCAATGGGGTATGCGCCGCATCCTGTGTTGGGGTGGCAGTCTCAGAGGCCTCCTCAAGGTATGGGAACATTTGTTCCCTTACCTTGAGGCTGCATTGCAGCTGCACCCGTGCTGGAAAGTTGGATAGAATTGGGCCCTCAGTCAGCACAAGTGCTTGGATTATCCAACTGGTGGTTATTCCCAGCTCTAGAATCAGGTACAGGGAAGATGCATCTATAGAAGTTGACTGGCACTCTCTCCATCATTCCTCTGTTTTCAAGAGGTCCTCTTGTCCCTGGAAAAACGTAAGAGCATAAAAAGAGCCCCACTGCATCGGGCCAAAAGCCCATCTAGTGCAGCTTCCTGTATCTCACAGTGGCCCACCAGATGCCTCAGGGAAGCCCCATAGCCCTTTCTCTCACTGAGCCTAGTCATTGATGTTTGGGGCTTGATTCTACCACTATGGCATAATCTCTCCCCCACAGGGCATTTATAATTGCCATCCAGCAGGCAAATTCTTTTACTTGTTTCAGGCTTGGCATTGTATTCTTCAACAACAGTTCATTATTTTTATGGTCTGATCTCCTGCTTTCCATCCATTCTGTGCTGTGGTGCTGTTTTACTCAGACTCTTCAAAGGGCAAGTCCTATGACAAAACAAAAGTAAGAGGGAAAAATATTTGTGTTTCAATTATCAGCAACTGTTACCCTGCACATGCCTGATCTTGGCTGCTAAGCAGAAACAGGCCTGGTTAGTACTTGGATGGGAGACCGACCGCCTGGGAATACCAGGTGCTATAGAGTTATACCATAGTCTTTCGAGACTGAAGGTTGCCAACCATTTATCCATATATAAGGAAGTGAGCCAAAATCTGTCTGAATTTGGTCAGTACAAGCCTGTTGCCTTTTTCAGTTATTTCACTCTCCTTTCAAGGAATTCAGGGCAGCAAACAAGTTTTTCTCTCTCTCTCCATTTTATTCTGACACCAACCTTGTGAGATAGGTTAGTTTAAGAGATGGTGACTAGCCCAGTGAGGTTCATGCTGGGTGTAAATCTGAACCAACATCTCCCCAGTCCTAGTCCAACCAACACTCTAACCACTACACCACACTGACACAGACTATAGCACTGGTTCTTAACCTTCTTTGGGTTATGGACCCCATCAAGAATCTGATGTAAGCTCTGATGTAACCTGCCTAGAAAAATACACATAAACAAATGCACACGTTTTTTGTACCCCGCCCCCTTTTTTTTGCACCCAGTTCATAGATTCCCTGAAGCCTATCCCTGATTCCCAGGTTAAGAACCCTTGCTATATTAAGAATGTACAACACAGCATCAAGATTGCATGGGAATACACAAATTTCCAGGAACAAATGTAGTGAATTGGAATGGCTCCATCTCTAATGACAGTAAAATCTACTCATGAGTAAACACCCCAGTCTGGTGCTTTAAGCAGCTCAGCACTCAGGAGCAGATTCAGTACCCTGCAAAGAAATGAGCTCCCCTCTAGCAAGGAACGTGCTGTCCCTTAATCTAGACACTAAGCAGAGCAGTAAGTAATCAGACGCTTCATCCAAGCTGCAGCACACACTGCACCAGTTTTTCCCAGAATAAAGTATATCCAATCCAAGGCCAAAAAAAAAAAAGTTTCTGAAATACCCCAAGAATGCCTCGAATTGAAGGGCTTTGCAAGCATCAGCCTGTTTGATTCTTAAAGAAAAAGATATTGTGCACTCCCATGCTGGTGATACTTATCCAAAAAACCCAGCAGGATTAGCATGGATTGCACCACTCTCATCACTGACTATTGCACCAACTCATAAATGTTTCTAGTTAGACCTGGTTTCAGCGACTCTCACTCTTGATATGCCCAGGCTAGACTGAGGCAATGTTCTTTGTACAGGGCTACTTGCAGACAGTTCAGGAGCTACAATTAGTGCAGAATGCAGTTCCCAGAATATTGGTGGAGCCAGATGAATGGCCTGTATTACATCTGTACAAACCACACTGGTCATTTGCTTTTGGGCTCAGTTAAAAGAGTTGGCTATAATGTCTAAAGCCCTAAAGCAGCATTTCTCAAACTGTGGGTTGAGATCCACTAGGTGGATCACAAGCCAACATCAAATGAGTCCCCATTCATTTCAGTGTGCATTTATTTTTAATATACTAGTCTTGATGCTACCATGGTATGTGACTGCATTTGGGGAGATGTTACAGAGCTGTATTTTTAATAGGCTACTACATAAATGCTTTTAACAATGATTGTCAATGGGGCTTATTCCCAGGTAAGGGTGGATAGCACTGCAGCCATGCAGTGGGTCATGAAAAGTTTCTGAAATGTTAAAAAAAAAAAAAAAAGCTCCCTTGCCCAGTTTGCAGAAGAAAACTGCAGTGGAAGGCAATTTTGATAGCGAGACCACCCTCAAGACTGGAATGCTAACCTGTGGTATGAAATAATCTTCATATCCCAAACTAAAATGTCACATTTTCCTATTTAGTGATTGGCATGCCATAGAACAGTGTTTCCCTTTTTCCCCATGTTTTTATTTTATCAGATACAAATACAAAAAAATTAAAAAAATAAAGGTATTACAAATTGTGTGGCAAGTGCAGAAATCTCAAACTACATTTCTTTGTTCTACTACAAAATTAGACAAGAAATTACCAGTTGTCAAACCTTAAACAATCTACACTTGTTAAAAATACATTTTCAACACAAAAAGAAAAATGAGAACATACAAGTTAAATCCCCTATCTACTCATCAAATTCATAGATTATTTAACACATTATCTCGAATTCTTTATTCTACTACAAAATCATACAAAAAATTAATTATCAAATCTCAAACAGTCTAGACTTATTAAAAAAGTACATTTTCCACACAATAAGAAAAATGAGAAAAACATGAAAATTAACTCCACTCGTTGCACAGAAGGTCCACGAATAGTTTCCAATTGTCCATAAAAGTTTTTACTGAAATGTCTTTAATAAAAATTATAAGTTTATCCATTATCCATCAGAACCTTTTCCTCCTGACGTTGGTCCTGTTGTACATCTTCTAATCTTCCCTCTTGTCCTTCTAAGTCCTCCTGTTCTTCTTTAAATTTTTGCATAAAGTCTCTTGCCTTTTGAACTGTATCCAGCCGATAGGTCCTTTGTTGTCTGTAAACCTGGTCAATTTCTGAGCCAATGATTTGTTCATCTGTTACTAAATACTGAGCTAGGACCTGTACCATTCGCTGTCTCAAATCTTCTTCATCTTCTCAGAAATTCTCTGGTATGGCTCTTAATCTCAATATTTTTTCTTTCTTTGCTTGTTCCATCAGAGATATCATATCCAACATTTTCTCTTGTTCTGAGCTCAAAACTTCCATTCTATAATCAATGATATTGACTCTGCTGTAGAACAGTGTTTCTCAAACTGTGGGTCGGAACCCACTAGGTGGGTTGCTAGCCAATTTCAGGTGGATCCCCATTCATTTCAACATTTTAATTTTAATGTATTAGACTTGCTGCTACCATGGTATGTGCATCTGGGGAAATGTTACAGCTCTGTACTTTTAACAGGCATTTATAGATATGCTTTTAACAATGATAGTCAATGGGACTTACTCCTGGATAAGTGTGGAGAGGATTGCAGCCTAGGATTGTAAAAAATTTTCCTGCTTGATGATGTCACTTCCAGTCACCAGATCACTTCCAGTGGGTCCTGACAGATTCTCATTCTAAAAAAGTGGGTCCCAGTGATAAACATCTGAGAACCACTGCTATAGATCATGTGCTCTAGGAGGCTTTCCTGCTACACACAGGGGGTTGGACTAAAAGACCTTTTAGATCCCTTCCAACTCTACGTTTCTATGATTTTATATATGATTTTATATATAATTTTATATATGAATTTTATATATGAATTTTATATATGGTGTGCTCCCTGGGGCATTTGGTGGGCCGCTGTGAGATACAGGAAGCTGGACTAGATGGGCCTATGGCCTGATCCAGTGGGGCTGTTCTTATGTTCTTAACCATGTCTCAGCCTTTTGTCTGGCCTGGAAGTCTCTAACACACATCTTGCTCTCCAGTTCAGCCTTCTGGGTACCCTGGAATGACTGTAAAGTTTTGGGTGAACAGTCTTTGAACTCCTTGTCTAGGGAGAATCTTGCAAATGTCCACACACACACACACACACACACACACACACACACACACACACACACACACAAAATCTACAAACTTGATTATTATCAACTAACAATTAATTAATGATGATTAATAAATATATTGTTTCTACAGCACATTTTTATCTAATAAAACTATGTGGGTCATAATAGATTGTTGTTTTAAAAAGTGGGTCCAGGTGCTAAAATGTTTGGGAAGCACTGGTACATCAGGGATTCTGCATTCACATATCAGTTTGGGGTCATTTCTACAGAAATATGCTTCACTAGGCAACAGTAAGAAATCCCCACCTGTTTCCCTTCCAGACCTTTGCCAATCTGCTTCTAAGAAGGGAATGATCTCATTCCCCACACACAGAGAGTCAGTGGGGAAAACAAATCTGAGCATGATGGAAACTAACCAGATAGCATTTGACAGCCCATATTTTCACTTTCAATGAAAAAGAGGATACAAGTGGAAATGAAGGAGGGCTGTGAGGACACAGGTCATAAAGTTGTTAATTAGAAGTTTTTATGGTTGATAAACATAATCAGGCCCAAATCCTAACCAACTTTCCAACACTGACACAGCTGTGCCAATAGGGCATGTACGGCATCCTACAGTTGGGTGGCAGTCACGGAGGCCTCCTCAAGGTAAGGGAATGTTTGTTCCCTTACCTCACAGCTGCATTGCCCTTATGTCAGTGCTGGAAAGTTGATTAGGATTGCGCGCTCAGGCTGAAATCCTAACTTCACTTTCCTGATAGTAAATTCCATTGAACACAATAGGACTTACTTCTGAGTAGACCAGCTTAGGATTGTGCCCTTGGTGTGATAAATGCCTTTCTCCCATCTATGAAGGGTTGAGGGTCAGGGGAGGGAAGAGGAAGGTGAGGTGAAGTGTACTGTAATAACACGAAACAAGAGCCTGAACCTGAAACAAGAGCTTCCAGTCTGTTTTGTTTCTTATGCACACAGACACATTTCTCAGGGATGAGGCCAAAGGCAGCAAATGGATGATCAGCACAAATGTGCACACTCAGTCACTGACCAAAATATTCTTCACAGCTTCATGAGAACTAGCATGGCGTCATGGCTAAAGACCAAATCTGTGAAGAGCCCTGTTAGGGGAAATGTCAGATATTGGACTGTGCCTCCTTTTCCCCCCAGTGAGACTATTAGCAGTTTACAAAGGAGCTAATTCAATAGGCGGGGGTGGGGGAAACAGTGCCAGGCAAATACCTTCCCCCGATAATCTGGCAACATTGCCATGGGGCAACTAGATGACAAAAGCAGCCTAGGAAAGCAGGCTGAGTCTGCCTGGTAATTTTCTCTGATGCTAGTCAAGTGAAGCAGCTTGGAACCAAGGCCTGAACCCAATGGCAGTAATGTATGTTGCATTTCTACAAAGAGGTAATTAATATCAATATACTTGCCTCTGATTTATGGGGTCTGTGCCACACCTCTGCTCCACTGAACTCATTATTGTAAACTGAATCCTGATGGACATCCTGGCTATTTGCCTCCTTTTCAAGTCCACGCAGTACTGAACGTGGAAAGCTCTTGCTGAGAAGCACTGGAAACCAGGATTTCACCTAAAAGATGCGGACATGTGCAGGGCTTGTTCCTACAAAAATCCTGGGCATGCCAACTCAGCCTTTTCTACTGGTGTGCAGGGCCTCCCTAGTGGGATCTTCCTGCAGAAAAAACAAAGCCCCCTTTATGCCAGGACCTCCCTAGCAAGTCTCCCTAATAGGGAGAGATGTATTTCATTTCCAGCCTTGGCGTGATCTAGCAGTGCAAGATCTAACCATTTCAATACCATCCTTAACATCTGAAGGAAAAAAAAAAACATCTAAGCAGCCAGGACAGCATCAGATTTTCTGGGTCAGCAGAGGTTCTGCTTGGGAAGGAGAACAGGCACTAAAGGGGTGTATTTTTTGCCTGTATGATTTCCCTGCAGGGCCTTTCCTAGAAGTACTTGGAGCTGCCAGGAGAAAAGGTGGGAACTAGATACATTTGCACCAAGTATTTTGAACAGCTAGAGACACCCAACAATAAAGTTTTAAGAGTTGAGACAAGACTCTCACCAGTTACCAATTCTATACTGTAACTACAAATGGGAGGTTGAAAAGAGGAGAACCTATGATCTCTTCCATCCAAACCCAAAAGGAGTAATTGTGTAATCCCTATGCTGTACACATGGTTAAGCCTGAGTAAAATATTCTGCTCCAATGCCGGAGCCTTCCTACTGGCACCAGCACATGGAGGAATGCCCCTGGAGCAGGTGAGACCAGCATAGGTGTAGGAGAAGAGAAGGTGGAGAGTGGGGAGGGGGTGAAATGGGGTGGGGTGGGCAGATAGGGCCAAGGAGGGGGCTAGATCCACAGCACCAGTGTGCATACAATATTGCTGGTGTAGTTAACCCATAGTTAATCCAAGTTAACCCATAGCAGCTGCTGGGGCTTACACCGGGGTAAGGGGACAAATGTCATCCAGAATTCCCCACCATGATGCAGTGTAGCCCACGCTGGCACCACTGCATTGGCATGGGGGAATTTAGTAATGATTGGGCTGTAAGGGTGGGTTGAGAACTGGAATGGAAACAGAGGAGCTTCTTGTGGGATTGAGTGGGAAGAGAGCAAAACAGAACAGCTTTACATCTGGAAATTTACTCCCCTTTTATTTAGATTTATGCCAATCAGAACAGGTAATGGTTTTCTTTTTCTGTGTAGCATTTCTGGGAGGTACACTGTTATGATCATTTACAACTGCAAATCTAGTGCAAAGATACCCACTACCATTCATATATGATGCCTGGCTCAAGTCTGACATATTATCCACCAGACCATGCTGAATCTGTAAATCACTGAATAGAAGCCACTTGTTCTACCTAGAGATAATAGTAAACCTTTTACGTCAGAACCTCCCTAACTAGTCCTAGACTGTTAGGTTCTGTACCAGTTGAGAACCTACTACTGTGTATTAAATCAATGCAGCTTAAATTAAACTCTCATCTCCACCTAGTGGCCAATTCTATGTACAGTATTCAAACAGGTTTCATCAAACTTTGCAGGGACAAGTCCTTCCATGTCATGAAAAGAACACTGTGAGCCTCCACAAATATAATCTTTAAAAGAATCAATGACTATACAAGTAGCAGCATTCACTTTTTATCTGAGCCTAGGACAAAATACTGTAAAAGGGAGGGAAGCAGGGAGCTGTGTAGACTCAAAGACTGCCACCTTTTTTATTTACTTGCCCTACTCCTTCATTTTTGAAAGCAGCAGCCTGACATGCAAAAATCACTGTTAGATTGCTGTACATTTGCTACAGAGCCTAGACCAGCCATTTTCAACCACTGTGCCATGGCACACTGGTGTGCTGCGAATGGTCCCCAGGTGTGCCGTGGGAATTTGGGAGAGGATCATTATCAATAGGATCATTGGGGGATGTGAGCTTCCGTTGACACCACAGTGTGCCTTGTCATCTGTCAAAAAGCTGATGGTGTGCCTTGACCATTTTAGTGCCTTGCCAGTGTGCCGCGAGATGAAGAAGTTTGAAAATCACTGGCCTAGACACTCATGAGGGGATCAGTTTGAGTGGCAAAATTCACCTCCAGCTCATGCTCTAAAGAGTAGAATTGCAGATGTTGGCCATTTCTGAATCACAAACCATGCAAACTACATTACATAAAAAATACTGTTTCTGAGCAAGAAAGTAAAAATGCAATGATACCTTCTAAACAGTGGAATCAGGTTAACATGCAAGCCGCCTAGCCCAGCACTACATATGCACCAGCATTGTGCCAGAAAAAGAAACCTCCCTGAGAAAATAACTCAGTCTAGTGGCATGAGCAAGGCAGCATGGTGACAGTGACATTGCAGGATAAGTTGCTGTAAGCCTATTCCCAGTTCAGCCAAACCCCAACCAACAACACCTTTGTCTTTTCTTTTCTACATTATGTTTCAATTCATGTTCACCCATCCAATCCTTTACAGCTGCTAAACAACATGGCTGACAGTTCAGGATAATTGCTGCCTTTGCAGGAGCTGTTTAGACTAAGGGCCCAATCCTATCCAATTTTCCAGTGCCGGTGCAACCATGCCAATGAGACATGTGCTGCATCTTGTGGTGGGGAGGCAGTCACAGAGGGCTCCTCAAGGCAAGGGAACATTTGTTCCCTTAGCTCGGGGGTGCAATGTGGCTGTATCGATGCTGAAAAGTTGGATCGGAATGGACCCTAAGAGGTCAAGCTGGCTATCATCACCAACATTCTGGTGCCCTCACAATACAAACCTCTGGGCACCATCACTCAGAGAGGCTTCCTATAGATGTTGCTGGATATTTGTCAATGTCAGACAGAATTCCCATAGCAAGCTGGATATTTGGAACAGACAATGTATTATATATGACCCATTTATCCCACCCTTCTTGTGAGTTTAGGACAACATATAAACTTCTCTCTTGTTTGTCTTTATAACAGTCCTGAGGCTAAACCCTGAGGCTGAACTGCACTGCATGTAATGCAGTTTGTACAAGACAGGCATTATCACATACTGTGGACTTTATTTGTCACACGCTTGTCCGAAAAGTTTATCTCTGCTAAATGAGAGATTTGATGGGTGCTTCTATGAAGGAACAGCAATTGCACTTTTAATTTTATAATTCTGGAATACTGAATTCTAGACTGCCAGATTTACACCCACTTGTTTCATTGGGTGCAGTTGTGAATGTAGTGTTGATATGTGCATGGTGGGGGAGAAGTCAGCAATAAAAGCCACTCCTCCTTCCTTCTAGGGCTGTCCCATCCTGGTTTCAAGAAGATGAAGATATGATAATGGGAGTGAGCTTTACCTCCGCCCCCCAACAGAAACTGAATGGAAGCATATAACTAAACTGGAAACTACATACTGTAATGTCACACTCTGATTGTAAGTCCTCAACAAGTGAGGGGGTGTGTATATGCATGAGGTCACATGTGACAGAAACCTGTGGGTTCGAGGGTTCTATGGTTACTAAATACAGTCACTGTGGTAAGCCAAAGCCCACGCCATGAGGGTTTCCTCTGCTGGCTAAGGTGTAAGAGATCTCAGTTCTGCTTCTGCAACTGGGCCCTGAAGGAGCGAGACAAGAGGTTTCTGACTTCCTGGATATCACCATCTACCGGGAACATCTGGCCACCATGCCATGGTGTCAGGGTATTTTTCTAAGTGGAAAATGTCTGAGTGGATTGTGAATAATGGTACACCTGTGCCTGGGAGACAAGAGGTTTTGCTGTTGAGATAATCTTGTTTCTTTGGCATATTCCAAGCAACAGCCCATAAATCAGCACCAACCATGTAGCCTCCAGGGATACCTAGGGCCATCTGATATCAGGCAACAGAACACACAACCCAGAATCACAACATTTTGGCTTTATGTCACTGTTGATCTCACCTTTTCCTGAACCTCACCAGACATGCTATGCAAAAAGGTGGCGGCAAAAAGAATGATGGGAGAGGGAATGTGCTCAAAATAGGACTCAAATGCAGTTAGGTTGGATTTGGGACATTTTGTATTTTAAAAAAAATCCCCTGCACTTATTTGCCATTCCTGGAATCCAGGAGCTTGGCATGATCCCTGCAGACCCATTTCCAGGAAAAGCCTGCTCCCCCTCCTCTTTACTAGATGCTGGCTGTTAGGATTGGCCTCCCGGGATCAACTCATGGTGACTTGCCTTGGGGATGATGTAGATTTAATACAGCAGGCCTGCCAGCTGCTCTCCTGCCTCTTTTTGCTTTCAGAGCCTTCACGTCTGGCCTAGACCTAGTCTACTGGTGGATTACTTTGTATTCAAAGGGATTTCTTTTTTCCTCTCTGCCAACTCCCTCCCTCTCTCTTTAGCATCACTGGACCAGCACACTGCTGGTACTGAATGAAAGTTAAAACATGGGGATGGTTGGAGGACCTTAGGACGCATACTCATGCCCTGGGTCCAATGAACATAAGGCAGCCTTCCTTGCATGTTTTTTTCTCAGGGGTTCAGACTACTAACTCAGCTGCTCCATTTTCAAAGCAATTACCAGCAAGGGGCTTTGTAGGCTGTGCTCCCTACCCATTAACACCAGGTTGATTTATAGGAAACCGATGGCTGGGCCTGTCAGAGCTCATTAATGGCTGGCAAAAGAGCAAGACAAACAGCCTGACCTGCAAGAAAGGAAATCCTTATCTGGGTCCTCGTAGAGATGTACAGCCCTTCTGCTTGCATTCCAGCCTGGAGGTTTAGCAGCACTCTAGGCCTTGGGACAGAGGGGCAGCTGTTTAGGACAGGGGCCTTCAAACCCTGGCCCAGGGGCCAGATGCGGCCTGCAACAAGCCTCTATCCAGCTCGCAGCAAGCCTCTGGTCCCCTGAAAGTCTCTGGCCCACTCAACCAAATGTGACCAGAGCTGTGCTCCAGTTGCATCTGGAGGGTGTTCTGAGGGCCAGGAAGGCCATGATCCCTCCCCTCAGAATGCCTTCTAAAGACCTAAACATCACTTCCTGGTTTTCCTAAAAAAGTGACATTTTCGGGCATCCGAAGGCCTTAGGCTTTCAAATGTATTTATTTAAATTTTATATTTAAAATTTATTTTTCCAGCCCTCAACACCATGCCAGATACTTGATGTGGCCCTCTGGCCTAAAAGTTTAGAGACCCCTGGTTTAGGAGATGAGGCATTCAAATGAGACAGGCAGGTGATCTGAGAACTACTTGAGTTTGAGTCTTTCAACAGGGTTGGTTATTATGGAAGAGCAGACAATTAAAGCCGGATCGTTCTCATAGAAGGTTATTTTATCATGATCGCTAGAAGAGGATATATAGATGTTGAGGTCCTGATTTCCTTCCTACCTACCTTCCTATGGGCTACCAAGAACAAATGAGTCAAGAATATCTGCAGGACTGAAGGAGATTTCAATGTTTGAAATGTGCGTGTTGATAATCCACCAGTATGGAAAAAAGAGATACAGCTTTGAATTCTGGCTGGTTTTTCCCCAACACTCCAAGAGAAACTGGAGCAACACCTATATTTCTTCAACAATACAGTACTAAATTAAACTGTCTGGAGGTTGTGATGTCACTACCACACAGAGCAACTCGAGGTCTTTGTTATCCAGCCAGATCAAAGCCCTGAGAAAAACCTTGTGTGCATGCTGTAATGCCCCTTGAGAAACTCTCACATTCATTTCCCAGAATATCAGCCTTCATCAATCAAACTCTGGAGAAATGACAAGACCAACCACTGGTAACTAAGATTCACCTGACCCCAGCATCCATCAGATGAAGATCATTGTTGCACTGCACAATGGGGAGGGAAGCACAGGACTTTCCTGGCAAAGCTACTGACCAGGAGAAAACTGCAATTTTCTGTGAATGTCAGGGAAAGAAATGAGCAAGAAAGACACACAGAAAAAGCTACTGATATCATGACTAGAAAAATGGTTACTCAAGCCCGACACTAGACTTTTCATGATAGTAACTGATACTATCAGGTGTTAGGAAAAGTTACAGGACAGTTATGGGAAAACCATCATCATCAGAAAATAGTTCCTATGAGCCTCTAAGACTTGGCTTAACAAGAGCCTGAAATCGTTCAGTACCCCCAACTAACTACTATTGACAGCCACTTTGTAATATTCTTTGTTTATAATACATCCATCACATAATTTTTAAAACTCATGTTTGTGGCATCAGAAAGCCAGGCAATGCCTTCTTAAAGAGGTCCCGGGACTTAGATTTTCCATGAATATAAGAATCTCCAGTTTTTCTCCTTAGTTGCTATGTAGGAGCTAGAGCAGTAATTCCCAAATGGAGTGCAAGAGCACATCAATGTGCTGTGAGATATCTGTTAGTGTGCCTGTAACGGATTTGGGACACCCCAACTCCGTCTGCACTTACCTTGCAAGCGTCTGAGTTCTATTGAGTCATTCCACCCCCACCCTGAGCACACATCACTCCATGTCAGAGTAAATACTTTATTAATGACTGAGGTTAGTACAACAGAAGTTACCACCCACATTGTGGTGGGCTGCTCAAAGGCAACTAAGGAAATGTC
Source organism: Tiliqua scincoides (assembly GCF_035046505.1). Classification (NCBI taxonomy): domain Eukaryota; kingdom Metazoa; phylum Chordata; class Lepidosauria; order Squamata; family Scincidae; genus Tiliqua; species Tiliqua scincoides. The sequence goes on from NC_089822.1 coordinate 152,425,047, forward strand.
AGTACACTCATTGCTACACTGAAAACAAGAAAGCTAGCTAGGTCTACACTACTTACATGCCTGTGTACAGGTTGCACTGTTACCATCTTGATTTTCAGAGTGACAGAGCCTCCCCTTGGCCTATGCTAACCCCCGAGGGACCCAGAGCAAAGACTCAGTTCAATTTTATAGAAAGATCCACCAGTCATAATTCCTCAGTTCTGCTGAGTCATGCTCAGCCTGCTCAGAATGTTGGACCAATCAGAACTCTTGCACCTCTCTTTTGCACTTGTGTGTTATATCCTGGTGCTGGTACTCTCACCCTTGTTCCCAAGGCCATCTGGCCTTCTGAAGTTTTTCTAACTCTCCATTTCAAAGTTAACTCTCACTTCTCTTCCTGTTAGTTAACATTTCTAACACTCCATCACTCTGCATAGCTGTGTAGTCCCACTTCAAAAGACATTCACTCCCTTTCCCATGTCTTTTACAACCCATTGGTATTTTAAGTACGTATCCCTCAGTTAGATTGTCATATCATATCCCATCACCTTTCTATAACGCTAGAGACTCTTATAATCCAATGCCCTCTAAAATATCTTTTCACCCCCTTCACAGAGCCATGAGAAATACATTAATAAATTAAAGGCTCGAAGCACTCACCCACAGAAGAAGTTACCAGTTATGCATCTGCACTATTCACTGATCTTACTTTGCTCCCTTTCTATTAACTTTTCTTGGAAGTGGGTAATTCAGTCCCTTTCTATACCCTGGACATGACCAGTGTATTCAATCACATAGGGATGCAGCAGAATTACGCATGCTCAGAGGATGTCATCTGTTGCATCCCTTAAAAAGTCACTGCAAGCTGGGCTTGCTTCCTTTTGGTTAGGAGACACATTCAGAACTGGGACTCATTCAGAAACATAGGCTTACTTTTAGAGTGGATAAGAATGAGAGTGCATCCAGAAAAGAGGTGGATCTCAAGTGATTAGAAGTTTTGAAAACCAAGGGAGTTAGAGAGACAAGATGTTGCCCTTCAGATTAGTCTGTTTTATAGTAACGTCTGTTTTATAGTAACGGGGTTTGTTGATTCTGGATTTGTTTATGTCAAGAAGTTTATGTCACCTGATTTACAACATCATATAAAACTGAAGAACTGGAAGGGCCATGAAGATCATATAAACCAAGTGCCTCAGACACACAAGCAGAAAACTGATTGGAGGTAAGCAAATCATACCTAAAATGACAAATTAGAAACTTGATAGGCAAAATAATTAGGCCAAAGCATTGTTTTGCATCCAAAAGTATTCTGTACTTACTGTTGTGTGTTACTTCTGTTGCACATTACTATATTTTTCAGCAGTACTATTTTATGGTAGAATGCTTCATGGCAACACTTCTGAATTCAAGCAGTTTTCAAGAAGCTTTACTACACTTGGATTCAGTTAATATACATTGATATCAGAGAAACATTGCTGCTGCCTCATCATCTAAGGACTCAAAAATGAGCTAGGTCAGTGTTTACCTGCACAGCCCCCAAAGAAATACACCAGACTGTGCTTGGGAATGAACTGGGCCACTTTATTAAGATTTGATACAGCAGGGCAAAAGGGAGAAGAAGATTAACTTTTACCCCCTCCCCCCCAGTGTGCAGGGTCCTAAGTTGGGGGAAATGGACCTAGCCATCTACCTCCCCTGAGGGCTCTAGGGCAAACCATCCAACTTGGGGAAGTTGTTAGTCCATAGCCTGAGGCATCCTGTCATTATTGCCCCAGAGGCTCAAGGCAGCTGGACTGCCAGCCTGGCAGGACAAACCTTGCCAGGCATCGCCCATCTAGTCAAAGGGGCTTGCCAGCCTGCCTCATCGAGCCGGTCAGGCATCATATGAGCGGTAAAGGCTTACATCTTGACTTGCTGCCTTAAATGGACACTGAGCTGAACCTACCTACCCAGACCCCACATGCTTCACACCAAAGTGACCAATGCATTAACCGGAACTGGGAAAATGAACCATCCCCAACCAACTCCAGTCTGGGGTAGACAAAAAAAAAAAAAGAACTATGATCCAATCAGGATGGCAAGCAAAAAATTCTTACCCAGCCCTAAATCAATGACCAGCTAGTCTCAGATTGTCCAATAGATAGGGAGGGCAGGGTTGCTGCAGCTCCCAAACTGAGCTGAGTCGAGCAAAGCACTCTCTACCCAGGCTCAGTTCCTGCCTCTCCTTGTGGAATGGCCAATAGGAGCTGTCCACCACAGCTTGGCTGCAGGAGGCAGGGCAGGGCAATCTTCCATTAGCACTTTTGGCTCCAAGGGTCCTTTCTCAAACTTTGTCCCCTGCTGTACCACTTTGCATGGTCCATCTATTTGAAGTGCCACCAGAAGTAACTGGTGATAACGTCATCACCAGTTACTTCTGAATTGGGAGGCCAGATGTGATGCCACAAACACTAGTAAGAAGGTCTGGGTGGATGGGAGGGCTTTTTCAAGTGTAAGGAAGGCGCGTGCTTGAGCTCTGCCTGCCAAGCCAAGCCTCCTACTGCTGCTTGTCATGTTGCGTTGCTAGTCTTGCTGCCAGGCGGTGGGGGACTGGGGGTCTTGTGTGTACCATCAGACACCACCTCAAGTACCACCGGTGGTATAAGTGCCACGGATTGTGAAACACTGAGCTTGGTCCAAAGCACCATCCAAGTGGTTTGGTTATTATTGAGTACACCAGTCTAAGTTTTTGACTTGAATTTTCAGTAACTTTTGCAGCAAATATGCTGGTCCCCCAAGTTATGGGTATTTAAGATACGGATGGCTGTATTGGCATTTTTATGCAGACACAGTCCTTCCATTGTGGTGTTTCAGGGCAGGCACAATAGTGCTGGACCAGCAAGAGCTGGCTGTTTCAACCTATATACATTCCAACTTCCAGACACATCTCCAGAATGGAACCAGTATGTAGATTAGGGACTTAGTGCAGCTCTATCATTAATAGTTCATAGTGAAGCACTGAAGTGTCTCATATTGTTTTCACTGTTTGTTTGCATAATGTATATTTTCTGTTTTGTGGCCAATACATAAGGAGGAATAAGCCATTGTCCTGCCTCAGAGGCATTGCACTATCTCACTCCCATTCCACTTGTACAGCCCTGAGCAGTTTACATGACAGAGGTCTCTCCCCCCCCCCCACACACACACACAAACACAAACACAAGGTAATTTATTCCATCATCTCAGGAAAAGCCATTTACTGTCAATAACAGCTTTAATTAATTCTCCTCAAAGGCCTCTCAATTATTCATCCAGGGCCACAGAGAAAACAATTAAAGCGCTTTATATCTCTGGGCCATTTCTGGCTGTAGGTGGAAGGGGAAGGGAGGGACTTTGCACAGCAGATCTTCAACATAAACAAGATGGTAAACCAGGGAATGGAAGAGACCCAGTTTGAAGAATTTCTTTTCACAGCAAATACATTCGACTTGTAATCATAACAGTCTATAAGGGGTCCCAGAGCAAATTTCTTGTCTTGGTTCCACCCTTATGTTCTTAAGATGTTTCCTTTCTCCTAAACAGTGCTAGGGCTGTCACTATTTATCTTGGGTATTAGCCGAGCAGCCTGGCCTGCTTCATTCATCCTAGCTTCATTCACATACCCTACAGTGGCAATAATGTACTTTTGACCCAATCCTAGGGTGGCCAGCCTACAACAGAAAATGTGTTCCGTTGCCAGAGACTGTCACAAAGCAGCTATAAAGCACACTCAGGCAGTACAATGAGTAGCATGCTGCCAGGGCACTGGTGTGAAGGCCGGAATCCTGTACAAGTGGATCCCCAGTTGACTGCCAATCAAGTTAAGATGGCAGGAAGGCGGGAAAGGGTGTAATGGGGTAAAGCAGGGCTCCCCTGATCTCAGCCTCCTCCTGCCCTGGTTCCTCCCCCACCCCATTCCACCCACTCCCCACCTCGAAGGTACTCACCGCCAGCCTGTGCTGCAGGAGCACTGTCCATTCATCTATGCAATGCTGATGTTCAGTGCTGGCTGGTGCTAGCCCAGTGCTGGCAACTCCTCCTCACAGGGTGTTGTGGACATGCCTTATGGCACATTTGTGACACCTAGTGCTGGTGCTAGAGCTCCGTGCTGGCACTGAGAGCCCATAGGAATGGACTCTGAGAAGGCTTAGCTAAGGCTGCCTTGTTCTCTCTCTCAGAGTGCAGCAACTGTTACCCTGCACATGCCTGATCCCATCTGATCTCACAAGCTAAGCAGGGTCAGGCCTGGTTAGTACTTGGATGGGAAACCACCTGGGAATACCGGGTGCTGTAGGCTTATACCATAGTCTTTCAAGACTGAAGGTTGCCACCCATTCTATCTCAGAACAAGCGTGTAGCTTTAAAAGTTGTACAGAAGGGGGTAGCAATGGATTACCAGCTGAATTTTATAAATGTTTTGAAGAGGAGTTGATGTTACCATTTAAAAAATTAATAGAAGAAATACAGCAAAAGGATGAAATTCCTGATACTTGGAAGGAAGCAATTATTACAGTTATACATAAAGAAGGGCTTGACCAAGAAGAGATTCAAAATTATAGACCAATTTCACTACTTAATGTGGATTATAAAATTTTTGCAACAATATTAGCTTCAAGATTAAAAAGAGTTTTGATAAACATTATTCATCAAGACCAAGCAGGGTTCTTACCAAGAAGACAAATTAGAAATAATATGAGAAAGATATTGAACTTTTTAGAATATTATGAAATGCACCCTGATAAGCAAATGGCGGTGTTTTTTGTTGTTTAATAGATTTTCAAAAAGCATTTGATAATGTGAACTGGAATCTGATGTTTTTACAATTTGAAATGATGGATGTAGGAACTCCGTTTATTGCTATGATTAAAGCTATATATAAGAATCAAACTGCTAGAATTAGAATAAATGGAGAGCTTTCAGAGGAGATAAAAATTGCAAAAGGAATGAGACAGGGATGTCCACTTTCTCCATTATTATTTTCTATGCCTAATAAAGGTTTATTCATTCATTCATTATTTATAGTGATTATGGAAATACTTTTGAATCAGGTGAGAAAGACAGAAGAGATTAAAGGATTAAATATAAGAGGAAGAATCTAAAATCCAGGCATTTGCAGATGACCTTATGGCGATTATAGAAGAACCATTAGAATCTGCCAAAAATTTGTTAGATGTGTTGCAAGAATATACTGAAGTGACAGGACTGAAAATAAATGTCAACAAAACAAAAATCTTAACAAAGAATATGCAAATAAAGAAAATACAGGAATTGGTGGTATTGACAAATTTCAAAGAAGAAGAAAAAATTTAAATATTTAGGGATTCAATTAATGAAGAAAACAAGCACATTAGTGAAAGATAATTATTTGAAATTGATTGAAGAAATAAAGAGATTTAACAAAATGGAAAGAATTGTAACTTTCGTTGATGGGAAGAGTTGCTGCAGTGAAAATGAATGTTTTTCCTAAAATAAACTCTCTTTTCCAAACAATCCCTGTAATTTTGAAGCAAGATATATTTAAAGAAACTAATCAAATTATCTCGAAATTCATCTGGCAGGGAAAGAAACCAAAAATTAAAGTGAAGGCCTTGCAAGTTGTGAAACTAAGAGGAGGCATGGGGGCTTCCTGATTGGTTTTTATATTATAAGGCCGCAGCGTTACTATGGATTAAAGAGTGGATTATATCAGAAGATCAAAGAATACTTAAACTGGAGGGACATGATCTTGAATGGGGATGGCATGCATTTGTTTGGCATGGAAAAGCAAACAAATTTAAGCGATTCAATAATCATAGATTAAGGAAATCTTTATTATGGATCTGGGCTAAAATACAAAGACAGACGTATACCATAATCCCCTGATGGGTGGCGCCGCTAGAAGCATGTACCCAGCCGAATTTACTAGAGACAACAAAAATGCTTAGATATGAAAGTTTATTGAAGAAAGATGGGCAATTAAAGACAAAAGAAGAACTGTTAAGACAGGGTGTGGAGATGGACTGGTGGACTCGCTTGCAACTTGATCCAAAATTTGGGAAAGATAAACAAGAGGGATTCTATTCAGAACAGACACCATTTGATAAAATACTCTTAGAAACAAAAGAAAAATATATCAAAAGAATGTATAAGTTCCTATTGAATTTTGAGATGCATGAAGAAACAATAAAAGAATGTATGATAAAATGGGTGCAAAATATAGGCCGTAATATTACATTAGAACAATGGGAACAGATTTGGAAATATAATATAGAATTTACTAGAGCAACAAATTTTAAAGAAAATGTATATAAAATGTTTTATAGATGGTACATGACACCAGTAAAACTGGTAAAAATGAATCAGAACATATCAAAAAATTGTTGGAAGTGTAAATGTGAAGAAGGGACATTTTATCATATGTGGTGGACATGTAAAAAAATGCAAGCATATTAGAAAATGGTAAGGAATCTAATACAAGAGATTTTGTTGTATTATTGTATTTGAAAAGATTATTGTATTTGAAAAGAGCGGATTTACAATACCGCTGAAACCAGAGTTATTTTTGCTTAATATCACCTTAGATATTATAAAGAAAATGATATGTATTTAGTTATGATATTAACTGCTGCAAGGATTTTATATGCTAGATACTGGAAATATATTAAAATTTCAACGAAAGATGAATTAATAGAGAAAATAATGAATGTGGTGGAAATGGATAAGCTTAGAGATTTTTGATCAACAGCGTAAACTGACACAGATAGAGCAACGGAGACCATTTTATGCTTGGTTGAAAGTGAAGTTGTAGATATATAAGAAAGGGCATTTAGATGAATATATTGTATACATGATATATTATACAGGATATGATATGATAGATAAATGATATTAAGACGTTAAACTAGAAGAGGAACAAGATTAGAAGATATGTATTGATTGATTGATTAGATATATTGATATATGATTGCCTGCACCCTTCAACGGTATGTTTTTGTGTGTGTTGTGTATTGAGTTTGTGTTTGTTTATATTTGTTTTTATTTTGGAAAATTAAAAAACTAATTTAAAAAAAAGTTGTACAGAAGGGGACACCTGAGCTGGTACCACATTTTCTATTGCCACAGCACTATCCTGGGAGAAGCAAGCCCAGGCAAAACTCTCTCTTTCCCGAGTAGTGAAAAGCAGAGCCATGCTGCTGTGGCCAGTATAGGGCCTATTTACAGTACATTCTTAATAAATTCAATTTATCCAAGCTTTGGTTTTTCAAAGTATGTGCTTAGTTGTACCATCTCTGATGATTGCAAAGCAGAAGGCCACAACCTGTGAGTTTGGAAGAGTGGGCTGGCAATGGAAACTGATCTGAGAGACTTGGAGACTAACCCAGGATTGGCGTCAGAAAGAGCTGAGGAAGTGGCTGTTCTCTCATAGAACAAAACCACAAGTATGCTCAGGTACAAATCAATGATGCTCCTGCTTCATAGTTGAAACACCCACAAGGTGATTAAAAATCTCTTTCCTCTCCCCCAGCCTGCCAAGGGTTAAGCAAGCAACAAACCTCCTCCCTCCCCCCCATCTCTCCCATCCACTGTGCAGCCAGGGGGGCGGGGATGTCGGGAAGTCCAGGTTTCTGCAGGGGTTTTACTGGAAAAGTTGTTGTGGCAGGTGGGAGGGGGTCACCATGGTGACGCCAATGGCAGTAACAGGTTAGCAGGGTGGCAGGCTATCAAGGATCAGTTTCATCAAAAACATGAGGATAAAAACAGGCAGGCCGGGTGCCCTGCAAGAAGGCAGCAGCACTGTTTAATTAAAGATCCCTTGTTAAATTGAGAGGTGCTGCCTATGTAGCCTGAGCCAGCCTGCTTTGAAGTTGCAGTCTCTAACCTGAAAGCCCCTCTCCTAATTTATGGTGTTTCGGGGCTGGTGTTATTAATGAGGAAGGAGGGGGTGCAGCCTATATGCCCAGAGGCATTCTTTCCCCCTTCCAGAGATGAGCCCCTCTTTTAAAAGTATATTTGGGGGGTTGGTACAAATAAAGCCCTGAACAGAAGGCAAAAGGCAGAGGCAGAATAATTGGTGTGAAGCATTAGGCAACCCTAGTAAGAATGGGTATCAGTGAAAAGCAGGGAGTCATACTGCATTTATTCAAGATACATCCCATTTTCCCCTCCATTTCACATATCAAAAAAGAAATCCCCCCCCCCCCCCGTATTTTCACAGTGCTGGAATTATGTCTGCCCAATGAAGTCTCTCAGGGTTGACCCCAGAGAGCATCAGAGGATGCTTTCTTCTATAAAAGGCTAGCCTGGCAGCTTTTCTTGTCCAACTGTAGCTGTCTGACACAGACTTGTTTTCTATTGTAATTCCATTTCTGGAATCTCTGAGCTGCCCAGCATTGGTTGTACAGCTCTTTGGCTCAACCACAGGGAAGATTTAAAAAGCTCTTATTCTCATGTTGAACCAGATCTGGGCAGAGGTGAGCTGCATCAATGCAATTTCAAACTCTGGAAGGAAGAGAACTTGACCTGCTTATGAGGTTACATATACTTCAGTCCATTGGGAACATGCAAATCAATACAGATATCTCTTCCTGGCATGGCTAGACAGAAACCTTCTTGGAGTTTTGGAGGTCCCCAAATCCTAAGCACTCTGGGTGTCTCCCAGCTCTTGTCCCTGTGTTTATACAGGTACTCCTCTCCACAGCATATGCAGACTCTCCTTTGTTATACTTAGGATCACCCTGCCAACCTGTCAAAACTACTTACATTAAGGGTCAGCTATTAAAAGCCCCTGAGCTGAATCTAACCACCTTAAGGATACACCCATTAGTTTACACCCAGAGGCGTATGTATGATAGGGAGCCAGAAGTGTAGGTATGATAGGGAGGAAGTTACAGCTGTGACAACAGTAGTCACCATGTGACTTCATTGTAGGAGCATAGCATTGATTCACCACCCCAAACTGTCTTATCAAAATAACCTTCTGGCAAGACTGGTTGCTGACTATACAGTACATTTTAAAAATATTAGCTTTCAATCTGTAAAGTGCTTCGTGATTCTATTCAACCTCAAAGCAGCCTCTCATCCCCATTAATATGCTGAGAGTCTTCCCTATCCGTCAACAGCTGGATCATAATGAGAAACCCATCTTGAATTTTATCTCCAGGAAGCAAGTTATGAACTTATAAAGGCCCCTTTACAAGCTATGCTTCTTCTACTGGGAAGGCTAACATATAGATCCACACATGATATTTTCACAAATGATAAATTGCATATGAGCTTTGCACTTTTCTCCTAGGCATTTCATAACATGGGAAATGACCCTTTTCCAGACAAGCATTTTGGAGGGAGAAGTTCTTGAATGACAGATTCATTTAGAGGAGATTTTAAAAATTAAAATAGTTACCTATCCCAAGCTTTGTTGGTGGCACAATAGGGGCATCACTAGGGTTCACGTCACCGGGTGCGGGATGCCAGCATGTCACCCCCCCCCATGCAGTGGGTGGGGCAACACCCCAGGTGGTGGGTGTGGGTATGTACCATCACTCCGCCCCCATTGGTTTTTTTGGCTGTACCTTTTGATAGAACAAAGATAGAACACATCCTGCATGAAATTATGCATTGATTTGATATACAACATGATGGCATTATTCCTCCAAACTGTGATTTTGGTCATAGTGGTGTCACACACACATACACACACACACCCAGGATGTCAACTTACTAATACCTTATTGCAGCAACTTTCAAACTTTTAGCACTTGGACCCACTTTTTAGAATGACAATCTGTCCAAGACCTATCAGAAGTGATGTCATGGTGGAAGTGGCATCATCAGGCAAATTAAAATAAAGTATAAATAATTAAAGTAAAACAAATAACTAAGTAAGCAGAAACCAGCCTTGGTCCACTGTCACCTGGACCCATCCCTGGTGGCCAGGAGTTCCTTAGGTGCAGGGGGTCTCCTTAAGGGTAGGGTCCTCCTTGGGAGTAAGCCCCAAGTACTATCAGGACTGGGGTCCCAGGCAGAACACCTACCTGGGAGTAGGGCCAAGTACCAGCTGGGAGCAGCAAACAGTCCAGTGGCCAGAAAGGGTGGGGACCGACAAACCTAGGGCTGGCTTCATAAGGAGACTGGGAGGTAAAGAGGGAGGAGGCTCCTCTCCAGAGGGGAGTAAGGCCAAGGGGAGAGTCCCTCCTGCACAAGGGGGGAGATCAAACCCCCCAGAGGGACTGGGCTTGCTTCAGCCCTGGAGGGAGGAGACCAGAGAGGAGAACTCCCTGACCTTGAACTCACCTGGGTCCTGAGGGCAACTCCAGGTGAGCCAGAGTCACCAAGGCCAGGACCCGCCGCCGACTATACTCAAGGGTGGCCAGCTGATCAGAAGTCAAGCACAAAGGTACCAAAGGTCCCCCCAAGGCCAGTCAGTCTGACCCCAACCAAGAGTGCTGCAGCCCTTGCTAGCCCCAACCCCTGGCCAAGAGACAACAGCCAGAGAGGAAGGGTTGGTGCATGAGTCCATAGGACAACAGCAGCACAAGTCTGCATAATGTACAGTGGTCTGTGAAGTAACAGGCCCCATGAATGTAAAACAGCTGACACTAGTAAACCTACTGTGTAGATCAACTGTATTTGCTTCCCATCCTTTATTCTACCACCAACCCACCTTCAGCACCTGAGTAAGCCCCCTCGATCGGTAGCAACCCCAGGGGCAGGGCCTCCTCCCACCACAGACTTACATCCACCAAGTGAATTTCCTCCATAGCTTGCTGTCTTGCCACAGCTCCTCCCCCCTGGGCCTTGTGCCAGCTTAAGGCTGATTAGTTTCCCTTGTTAAACTCACAAGTGCAGCAAACAAAAGTCAGAGTCAATTCCCTGTCCGTCCTCAAGCTTTTCTGCTACCCACACCAAACTCTCCCTTCATCAGGTGCTTTTATGCCTGAGGGCCCTATTGCCTTCAAGTGGCTGCACAATCCCTGGAAGCCCAGGCCTTCCCCTTAAAGGGGCCACTGCTGATACCGCATCTACCTCCTCACCAGATCTTCCGCAATTCCAATACACTTGCCTGCAATAACACCCCCCTCCAAAATCAGTAAGCTTTTCAGCCCTACCCAGTGCCCAATTCAATTTAAGAACTTCTGTTTAAACCAGATCACTGTCAGGATCCACCTGACTTTGCAAGTCTCCAAAAAGTTCACCTGATCAGCTGAAGACTCTGTTTTGTTCCTTTTTAGGGGGGGGGGAGCCTTTTAGTGGGCTGCCTTCCGGAGCATTTGTTGAGCTCCAGTTCCACCTTTGTTTCTGGCTTTGTAAAGTCACTCAGAGAGGTAAGGAACTTATGTCACATCTAGGACTAAAATGAAAAATTCAAGATGCCTCTGAGGGAACATTTTGTGTTCTCACTGAGAACCTGTGACACTCATCGCCAAAGCCCTTGCTAAGAATGTAGAAGAAAGTGTTCTCATACAAGCCGACTGCTGTATATCCTGCCCCACAGCAATGCTCTTATTGAGAAACACAGTATATAAAATATCTATTTTTGTCTTTCCGACCTTTCTTGCCACACTTGTCAGGGTCTTATGCACACTCCTATAGCCAGCATGGCAACTACCTATTGCTCCATGAGTAGTAACCTTGTCATGTGACTGGAAAAGGTTTGCATGAAATGCAAGTGAGTCAGTCACTGGAATGATAGAACAAGAGGTGTTTAGATGACATGGCAGAAGGTCAACCTAGGTGGAGCTTAAACATTGTAAACCCCAAGCTCTGGGTGGGATGTGAGACAGAGATGTGAGCTGAGGGTGCTTTACCTCCATCATGGTGGTGGGTTGTGCATGAATTAAACTCCACCAATTTTAACAAGAGTAAAGGAGAATAAACAGGAATGCAGGTTCTGAGGCTTGATCTACCGATGTAGCAGTATGAGATGAGAAGGAACTGGTAGATTCCCAAAGTGATGGAATGGACACTACTGCTTCAGACTGTAAGTGTACATGGGTGTGTCACATTAGAATAAAACTAGTACTGCAGGAAGAGAGAGAAAATAGGGAAGAACTTTCTTGAAGATGTTCTATTTGCAAGGACATTTTCATATGAGGAAGAATATTAATCATGCTATCCCCCACCCACAGACAAAGATGGTGGCAAAGGAAAAAAAAGCTTTCCCAGCATCAGTGACAGAGACAAAAAATTATCTTGACCTTGTTAGCTTTGGAAGAGCAGAAATGGAAGAAGATCAAAGAAACCAACACAAAGTCCTCCCCCCACTTCCTCTCCATACAGGGAAGAGAAGAGATGTTGAAATGTGGGAGGAAAGCCATTCTCAAACATTTACAACTTTATAGGGAAAAAATGAAGAATAAAAATTGACTTCAGATTGAATGCCCCTGTTCTAAGGGGGACACCAAAAAATGCAGAAATATTGATGTGTAATTTAGATAAGTTACACTGTCAGAATTGGTTGTAAGCACAAACTAGTACAAACCAAGCACTCAGAGACAGAAGTTAACAAAGGGAATTAAAAGCCACAAAAGGACACTTATCCATCCTCTGATTTTTCAAAACAGGCAAAGGATTGTGGGGAAGGGGGCTACATTTCTTACACCATTGTAAGAAATGGGCTTTGGCCCATGTCGTATTATTATTGCACTCAAAATACTGTAAATGATGTTTGGAGTATTATCATTGCACTCAAAGTACCAATGAAGGGGTGGAGTGTAGCCTCAAGGAACCTCAGGGCCTACATACCTGCCATGGTTGCCAACTCTGACTGAAGCTCTTCCTGAAGATTTATTTTCCAGCCTCATGTCATGTTGGAAGTTCCTGGAGACGCTGTGAAAATCTCCAAGCTTTCAGGAATCATGGGGAGATTGATGCTGACTCCTAAAGACTCCAGGCCAATTCTGGTGTATAGGCAATTTAATACCTGGTCTGTGAGTAACAGATTCAAAGACTCAAGCCCAAGACCTGAATACAGGCGGTCTTGGGTCTAGGGGGTGCAGGCCGCACAAGGTGATGCAGGGGGGGGTCCATTGGTAAAATTGCGGGTTGTTTTTTTTTAGGAATAATACCATCATGCTATATACCGTTGGATGTGTAATTTACAGTAGAATGCAATGAAAAAGACTGGAGTGAAATAACTCCTTTCTATCAAAATTTATGGCCAAAAAACCGGAAAACAAAAAAATGCATGGAGCCCTATGGAAAGTGAAACTGAGCTGTATCGCGCGTTTACTCAAGAGTAGGTGAACGTGCCTTAGTCTGTCAGAAAGGGCAGGCTGAGAGGAATCCAACGACACCAGAATGGTCTTGATCCAATGAATGCAGCCCCCAAAAACACCTGAGAAGGAAGTCTCTCCCTCCAAGCAGACGAATGTATTGAGCCCTATGGAAAGCGAAACTCACGAGTAAACAAACATACCTTGGGTGGTGGTCAGGCCAGGCTAAAGGGAATGTGAAGCCACCAGAATGGTCTTGATCTGATGGAACTGGAGCTCAACAAATGCTGCAGAAGGCAGCCTCCCCCCCCCCCCAAAAAAGGATCAAAACAGATGCTTCAGCTGATCAGATGAACCTTTTGGAGATTTGCAAAGTCAGGTGGATCCTGATAGTGATCTGGTTTAAACAGAAGTTCTTAAATTGAACTGTGCACTAGGTCGGGCTGAAAACCTTACTGGTTTCAGAGGGGGGTATTGCAGGCAGGCTACAGAGAAAATTCATTTGGTGAACCAGGGTTGGCTTCCCCTTATTTATTTGTTTTACTTTAATTTCTCTTGGGGGGTGACACCACTAGTGACCAAAATCACAGTTTGTAGGAATAATACCATCATGTTTATATACATAATATTATAATATTATATAATGTTATATATCAATCAATGTGTAATTTCATGCAGAATGCAATGGAACAAACCACATTGAAATATCTGTGTTCTGTCAAGAGGTATAAGCCAAAAACCAACAGGGTTGGGGTGATGGTATATCACCATGCCCACCATCCAGGGCGTTGCCCCACCCACTGCATGGGAGGAGGTTCATCTTGGGGGTGACGTGCTGGCCTCCCGTACCCAGTGACGTGAACCCTAGTAACGCCACTGAAGTAGTTGGAGGCTTCATCAAAGTGTCTGATATAGTTTTAATTTGAATTATACTTTACGGATCTTGATGGATGCCTGTTTGGCGTCTCCCCCCCTCTCTGGGAATCTGTTCTGTGAATACATTGGATCAAGTTATGGACATCCAAGCAATGGGTGGCTGCATCAGGGCTTTCATGGTGTTGTGGTGCTTTTGCACAGGGGCAACAGCACTAGGCCAACAAGAGCCAGCTCTTTCAACCAATGTATGTTCTGATTTCTGGACAGGCCTCCGGAATGGAACCAATACATACATTGGGGACCCAGAGTACTGTTTTAGTTATTGGGAAAGCCAAGAGGAGCATATAACCAAGAGCTTGTTCTCCTGTAGATTCCATGCTTCCCTGTCTCCCATCCTGCAGGAAAGAGATTATTCCCCAGTTGCCAGCCTCCTTCAGCAAGACAGGAGAGAGCCTCAGCTGTTTTCGGAGCTCTGCTTTATTGATTTAGTGTTCTTCTGTGTGATAAACGCATCCCGGAGAACCCATGAGCCTGCTGTGCCCCCATTGCATGAGAGGGTGTAAGGCCTTCCTCCACATCAATAATTCAAGCGAGACACAAGATTCACATTGGAGTTTCCAGGCCTCAGTTCCAGGAACTGCCTTTGTTTCACATGCAGAGCTGTGATGTTGCATTTGATTGTACCTAGGCAGAAGAGAACAGTTTTCCCTCCATGTATCCTCCTGTAAGCTTTCTTGTCCAGCTCTAAATGACTAGGAGGGAAGTCCATGCTGAAGTAAAGATTTGTAGTTTTTTGAAGTAAAGTTTTTTACTTCTCATTGGCCTTCTGGTGACCCTTCTCCCATAGCATGCACTGCATGCTATGGAATGGCAGGGGATAGGATTGGGTTGTTAGTTATTTATATGGCACCATCAATGTACATGGTGCTTTACTCAGAATGAGAGAACAAGTCCCTGCCCTGAGGGACTTCTGATCTAGAGAGACACCAGGAAAACTACAGGGGAAGAGGAAGGAAGTGAAGACAGGTAAGCAGGGGAAGAATATGCAATTGTTCCACCTAGTCTAGTTTCCTGTTTCCGACAATGATCAGCAAGGTGCTTCTCACTTCTGGGAAGCTCAGAGGGCAGCAACCCACTCCAGTTGTTTGTCCCATCCCCAGCAACTGGTATTCAGATATATAGAGGTTCCAGTTTGCGAACAGTCACAAAGTGTGTAAATTCAGATTGCCTAACAATAAGATAACCTTTCAAAACCTAAGCAAGAAAGTGCTTCCTCTTATCCTCCAGACTGGAAAAGTCCACAAAAGAATTGTGGCATGCTTGAACAACAAATGGAATGTCAATGAACCGAGGAGAGAAACTGTGCTGTAAGCAATTATGTTGCCGATACACAACTAGTGCTACGCCATGGGAGCAATGCCAATTCACACCTTATCCTCAGTAGATATGTGGGAAATGAATTGCATGTTTCCCAGCATAAAATATTGCACTTTGCTCAGAAAATGTGATTTCTTCATGAGGACCTGGATCTTCCTGGAGTTCAAAGCAGAAAGCTTGACTGACAGTTCCAAAAAAAAAATCCTTCCCTCCCAGAATTCTAGATGTGAGGTGGTGGTGCTTGTCCTCCTGGTCCTAGGCTTAGGCCCCAATCCTATCTATCCAACTCTCCAGAGCGAATGCAGTAGTGCCAATGGGGTGTGCGCAGTGCCAGATTAACCTAGTAGCAAAAGTATCATATGCTATGGGGCCCTGAGTTTTTAAGGGCCCCACACTAGCTAACTCTGGTGAAATCAGCATCTCATGATCTGGCAACCCTGTTGCTTACTTGTTGGGGAAGCTGCATGCTGTATGGTTTGTAATGATTACTGATGTCATTAAGAACATGATAACGAATAAATAATTTTATCCAAATTTAACTTTATTGTGGGCACAATCTTATTGTGCATCAGCACTGGCAAAGCGCCCACTCCATTGGCCCTGGCTGTTGCAAATGTACTGGAAAGCATGTTGCAACAGCAGAAGAGTTCAAGGTGCCAGAGAGAAGGCCTGTGCCAGCCTGCCAGCACCCACGGAAGACCAGTGTGCACCGGAGCAGGTAAGCAAGTAAGGGTGCAATCCAAATTGCGCCTTGGGCCAGCGCAAGTCCAGCCTCTGCGCTGACTTGACAGGGGAGGCTTGCATTTGCCGAGCTTAGCCAATATAAGAGTCGGGGGGGCGGGGAGGAGGTAAGAGGGAGGCGTTCTGGGGCAGGGGGGCACGGGTGGAGTGCGGTCCCTGGGGCGGGTGGGAAGCGGGAGACAGGGTTGGGACCCAGCAGATATGCCAAATCCTAGCCCCTGTTCCTGAGTGGTGTGGAGCAGCTGCAAGCTGCTCCACTCTCCTCTGACTTATGCCACTTATGGCACAAGTGCAAGGAGACCCATTGGGGCTGTGGTGGCTTACCCAGGGATAAGGGGAAGAGTTTCCCCTTATCTCCAGCTGAGCCACTTTGGGGCCTTATCTTGCACTGGATACAGTGCAGGCCTCCTGGCCTGCCTGTTCCATCGCAAGAAAGGATTGCACTGCACATAATTTATGTTTTACTATTTATGTGTATATTTTAAATGTAAGGCCCCTTTATAACATATGCTCCAGGCCCTGCACTAGCTTAATTCAGCCCTGGCATGCACTGCAACCTGTAGGGGGTTAGTCATAGTGGCCTCCACAAGGTAAGGGAATGTTTGTTTCCTTACCTCCAGGCTGCATTGCAGCTGCATCAATTCTGAAAAAGTTGGGCCCTTTGAATCGACACATGCAGTGGAAGACACTGGTGGAACACGGGAGGGGGGTAAAATGGACTTGACACAGGTGGGGGGCACAATTTATGAATGAAATTCATCTTTGCTTCCCATCACTTTTAAAAAAGCTTCTCTGAGTATAGAACACTAGCATGAGGAAGAAAAGTGGTCTTCCAGCCCTTTGCCGGATGTGTCAGTTTTCTGCTTGCTGGGAAAGTTTTTTTTAAAATCTAGGAGAACATTCAGAAATGTGGCCCCTTGTCAGCATTCTGGAGTGGTGTAATCAGGGCCAGCCCATCCACAAGGCTTCAGGCAGCAGACTGGGGGGGGGCACTTCCACTCCTCCACTGCTCCTCCCGCTCCCTGAATTAGAAAAGGAAGAGGAGGGACAAACGGTAGCATGGAGGAAAAGAGAGCTGTGGCTAAAGTGTTGGAGAAGTAGAAGCTGGCACATCACCAAGTAAGGAGGACTGCATTTGGTACACTGCCTCTTGCTCAAGGAGGCCTTGGGCAGGCCAGTGCACATGAACTGCAAACATCCTCCCCCTGCCTCAGAGCAGCAACTGGGGCTACGAAGGGACAAGATCTCCATCTGAGCCCTGCCCTGTATGCCCAAGCTGATTCTCAGGCAGTGCCACCTTCTACCAGGCCCCAACATTCTTTCTGGCAATCCTGGACAGCTTCTCCACCTCCCCACCCCACTTTCTCCTTCTGCTGCTTCCAGTCCTGTTTTTTCCAGCAACTGTTGCCCTGCCCATGCCCGAACTCGTCTGATTTCAGAAGCTAAGCAGGGTCAGGCCTGCCGGGTACTGTAGGCTTATACCATAGTCTTTCGAGACTGAAGGTTGCCAACCAGCAGCTTTTCCAACATCCCCTCACTCCTCTGTCAGGGCCAGTGCCACTCACTCAACTGGCATTAATTTTGCCCAGCCCATCCTTTAGTCCTTCCTGACCAATGTTTACTGGCTGATAAAGTGACTGGGAAAAGAGAGGGGTGTGTGTGTGTGTGTGTGTGTGAGAGAGAGAGAGAGAGAGAGAGAGAGAGAATAGGTCTGTGGAACTGCACTGACTATACTCCCAAGCTTGGGCCCAGTAACGGGAAGCGGCTACTCTCAATGACAGTAAATCAGATCGGCAAGATTAGAGGCCTCTCACTGCCTAATCATGAGCCACTTGGGCAGGAGGACATGTTACTGGAACCGGGAGGAAATAAGAGCAATAAATAAAGCATGACTGTTAACATCTGGCCCTTGCTATGGGGTGAGAAGTAGCTGGAGGATGGGTTGTTTATGGTTTATTTACTCATTTTATAGGGCTCCGTGGTACAGGGAGCAAGAGGGCAGGAGCAGCAAAGGCCGCTTCCCTGTGCCAAAATGTGTGTTTAAAAGGCACTTGGGCCTGGATATACATATATGATTGTGTGTGAATAATTATCCTCAAGTTTTGTGAGCTCCTGTGTACCTACAGACAAGTCTCGGCAGGACAGGTAACAGGGTAGGTTGGTCACTTCCCAGCAGCACAAAAAGCAAATTATTATCCCTTTGCATTGTGTTGATCTTGTCATGATTCCAGATGCCCTATACATCTCCAGAACAAAGCATCTTGCATCAACCACAAAGAGGAGGAGGTTTATGGAACACTCATAAAACACGTTTATGCAGCTGTGCCGGGAGCTGGGGTCAGCTCTGTCATGAAGGCCTGTCGCTGTGAGTGAGATGGGGCCAATTTTCCCAGCAGCAGAGTTCACATCTCTGACTTCCTTCCTGGTAGTGGCTAGAGGAACATCATCATTGTCATACTTCTAGTTATAGATTGTCTTTCAGAGCAAGGACCTATTTCCTAAAAGTGGATGGGGGAGGCAGAAGCAGAGTCATCAATGCTTCCCAGTGGCGATAAGGATGGCTTCTTTTCATCACTACTATGGAGCACAACTTCCTATTGGAGTTTGCAAGGTTGCCAGTATGTCCTACAAAAATCTGAGCAGTTGCTTCATGCACTGGTTGTCAAAAGCACAGTGATGTTCCTATCAATAGGCGATAGTGCAAGATGCAATACTGACAGCATGACAGATGTCAGACATGCACCTCCTTCAAAGGGGCTGTTTCCAGTGGCATTTCGGGCACGGGAGACATTCTGTGCAAATTGTTTAATGAACTAGTTTGCATTATGAATGCTATTTGCATATAATTGAGATAGTTAAATTTGATTGTTTTCCAGTTGGGTAGGTTACTGGAAGCTGTAGCAATGCCGAGCTGGATGCTAGGGTTTGGTCAACTACATTCCTGAGAAAAGCAGATCAAAACCAATAATATGCTTAGCTAACTGCCTGACTCTCTACCCCAAACAACAGCATTTTAGGGCTTTCCCAAACAATTAAAAAAACCACCGCGTTTCACGGCTTTCCCAGTCAATTAAATAAAACAATTTAGCCCTACACTCACACTATCCCAAGTTCAGCAAGACGTAGCAAAATATCCCATTTCAATGACATGAATGTGGAGGGGAGGAGGATAATCTTATAGGGAAGACAGGCTCACTCTGGGAGATAATCATACTTGGGTTCATTGCCTTAAAAAAAATCAGAATCGATAAATGTGGCACAGGGAAGAAAAAAAGAAAATTAACTATTTTAGAAATACAGTTGCCATTTATTCATTTTGTTGACGCGGATTCCAAGAACAGACAAAACCCACCAGCTACTAAACCACATATGAAAGCTTTCTCCTGAAAATATGAAACTCTTTAGCATGTCAGTGATTTCTTAATAAACACGTTTTATTCAGACCAAGTTTTTCAGCTTTTTTTCTCTTCTAGTGAGAACTGTATCGTTAATATTTTTATTTATATTTTGGTGTACAGTGTTGGAAATATTTATAATAGCTAACGGATTTAATGCATTTCTGTGTTACGCTGCAATACTTTGGTGTCAGTATCAATATGGCAAATAATGTAAGTTTTGATATAATGATTTCTAGTACTGCAATTTTGTATTTGGAGAAATATGTTATTTTATTTAAATAATAATAATTCTAAACCAACAGTGTACAGTCTTTCCTTCCACAGGTCCCCTGAGGAGGGAGCTCTCTACGGCTCAACAAAATTCAGTTGCCCTGTTCCTCCACACTCAGTGCACACACATACAATGCCACAGGCTGTTACAACAAATACGAGGTCATTGGTGGATGCCTCCCATACCCCCTGCTGGAACTCCCACCCCACTTTGTCAAGTTATGTAATCTGCAGAGCCAGTTCCATACCATGTTGGCATCCTTTAGTCTTGGAAGACTATGGTATCGCGCTCTGAATGGTGGCTCTGGAACAGTGACCTCTCCAGTACGCGAAGCCTGGGTAAAGTAGGTATGGAGGATAGGCTGTTACCCATGCAGCAAATCCCCCCTCTCCACGTCACTGAAATGGTCCAATGGAAAGGCAGAAGCCAATACGGTTGGTTCCAGCGGCGTCGCAGGAGTTGCCAGAACGTGACTGTGTTAAGCCATGAACTGCCTCAGGGACTCCGGCTCCTGATTTTGCTTCAAGGTTGACTGAGCTTTTGTAAACTCACCTGGGAAGGCCAGCCCCCTTTCAATCAGGAAGGGAGGAGGGAGGAGGAGCCAGCCAGGAGTATAAAGCTAGGCGGGCCATCGCATGAGGCTCTCTGCAGACGCGTGTGGCCTCTGGGAACCCAGTGCCTCGGGAACTAAGTGCCAGGTAAGGCACAAGAGTTTAGCATCTGGGCGAGTTCAGCAGCAGGGTGAGGAGGCCAGGGCCCCAGACACTGCCCTTCCTCTTCCCTTGAGAAGAGGGCTGCTATCCAATGTACGGTTTTTAAAAGGACCCCTAAATAAAACAACAACAACAACAACAAAAAAGCTATGCAGTCAGACAGCCAGCAGCAGGGTGGGGGCTATCCAGTGTTCTGCATTGAGTGCCACATGTATGATTATATGCCTCTGGGGCATAAGTCATGGGTGTGTCCTCGGTGCAAGGAGCTCCAGGGTCTCAGGGAACGTGTCCGCTCCCTTGAAGCCTTGGTGGCCGACCTGGAGAAGCACAGGCAGCCAGAGGAGGTCCGTGGGGAGACTTCCGGGGACGATCAGGCTTCGTCCCAACCTCAGGCGTGCAGCTCCTCGGCTGCCCGGGTGGGAAGTCTTGGGACTGGAGGACGTCATCCTGGAGAGGAGGGAAACAATCCCCTAGGGGGGACCCCTTTTCCAGGGGATAGGCCCGTATCCGAACGCACTCGGGATACTCCTCGGCGGGAGGGGGGTCGGGGGCTTCTTGTAGTGGGGGATTCAATTATTAGAAACATAGAGAGGGGGGTTTGCGACTGATGTGAGGACCGCATGGTGACTTGCCTGCCTGGTGCGAAGGTTGCGGACATCACTTCTCGTCTAGACAGGCTAGTAGACAGTGCTGGGGGAGAGGTAGCGGCTGTGGTGCATGTCGGCACCAACGACATGGGCAAGTGTAGCTGGGAGGTCCTGGAGGCCAAATTTAGGCTTTTAGGCAGGAAGCTGAAAGCCAGGACCTCAAAGGTAGCGTTCTCTGAAGTGCTACCTATTCCACGCGCAGGGCCAGCTAGGCAGGCGGAGATCAGGGGTCTCAATGCGTGGATGAGACGGTGGTGTAGGGAGGAGGGGTTTAGATTCGTTAGGCACTGGGGAACGTTTTGGGACAAGCGGGGCCTGTACAAGAGGGACGGGCTCCATTTGAACCAGAATGGAACCAGACTGCTGGCGCATAACATTAAAAAGGTGGCAGAGCAGCTTTTAAACTGATCCCTGGGGGAAGGCCGACAGGAGCCGAGGGGCATCCGGTTCGGGACTCCTCATCCCTATGGGATGAGGATGGGGAGGTTAGAGAACAACAAGACAAAGGCAGGGTAGGAGAAGAACTTGGGAAAGGTAGGGTGATGGGATGTGATAGACGGTTTGGCACAATGAGAGGATGCGGGGACAAAGGAGCGAATAAGCAGCCCATCCTGGGGCATTCCGTGTATAAATGCTTTTATGCGAATGCCCGAAGTCTACGAGCAAAGGTGGGAGAACTGGAATGTCTGGTGACAAGGGAAAATATTGACATAGTGGGCATAACGGAAACCTGGTGGAATGCGGAGAATCAGTGGGATACCGCAATCCCGGGCTATAAACTCTACAGGAGGGACAGGCAGGGGCGTGTTGGAGGTGGGGTGGCCCTTTATGTTAAGGAAGGGATAGAATCCAGCAAAGTAGAGATTGAAGGTGGGTCCGACTCCACCGTAGAATCTCTGTGGATTAAATTACCAGGCTTGTGCAGCGATGTAATACTGGGGGTGTGCTATCGTCCTCCAGACCAGAAATCGGATGGGGACCTTGAAATGAGGAAACAGATCAGGGAGGTGACAAGGAGGGACAGGGTTGTAATCATGGGGGACTTCAATTATCCTCATATTGACTGGGTCAATTTGTGTTCTGGTCACGATAAGGAAACCGGATTTCTTGACGTGCTAAATGACTGTGGCTTAGAGCAGCTAGTCACGGAGCCCACCAGAGGACAGGTGACTGGATTTAATTTTGTGCGGTACGCAGGACCTGGTTAGAGATGTAAACGTTACTGAGCCATTGGGGAACAGTGATCATGCTGCGATCTGTTTTGACGTGCACGTTGGGGGAAGAATACCAGGCAAATCTCTAACAAAAACCCTTGACTTCCGACGGGCGGACTTCCCTCAAATGAGGAGGCTGGTTAGAAGGAGGTTGAAAGGGAGGGTAAAAAGAGTCCAATCTCTCCAGAGTGCATGGAGGCTGCTTAAAACAACAGTAATAGAGGCCCAACAGAGGTGTATACCGCAAAGAAAGAAGGGTTCCACTAAATCCAGGAGGGTGCCCGCATGGCTAACCAGCCAAGTTAGAGAGGCTGTGAAGGGCAAGGAAGCTTCCTTCCGTAAATGGAAGTCTTGCCCTAATGAGGAGAATAAAAAGGAACATAAACTGTGGCAAAAGAAATGTAAGAAGGTGATATGGGAGGCCAAGCGAGACTATGAGGAACGCATGGCCAACAACATTAAGGGGAACAATAAAAGCTTCTTCAAATATGTTAGAAGCAGGAAACCCACCAGAGAAGCGGTTGGCCCTCTGGATGGTGAGGGAGGGAAAGGGGAGATAAAAGGAGACTTAGAGATGGCAGAGAAATTAAATGAGTTCTTTGCATCTGTCTTCACGGCAGAAGACCTCGGGCAGATACCGCTGCCCGAACGGCCCCTCCTAACCGAGGAGTTAAGTCAAATAGAGGTTAAAAGAGAAGATGTTTCAGACCTCATTGATAAATTAAAGATCAATAAGTCACCGGGCCCTGATGGCATCCACCCAAGGGTTATTAAGGAATTAAAGAATGAAGTTGCAGATCTCTTGACTAAGGTATGCAACTTGTCCCTCAAAACAGCAACGGTGCCAGAAGATTGGAGGATAGCAAATGTCACGCCTATTTTTAAAAAGGGAAAGAGGAGGGACCCGGGAAACTATAGGCCGGTCAGCCTAACATCCATACCGGGTAAGATGGTGGAATGCCTCATCAAAGATAGGATCTCAAAACACATAGACGAACAGGCCTTGCTGAGGGAGAGTCAGCATGGCTTCTGTAAGGGTAAGTCTTGCCTCACCAACCTTATAGAATTCTTTGATAAGGTCAACAGGCATGTGGATGCGGGAGAACCCGTGGACATTATATATCTGGACTTTCAGAAGGCGTTTGACACGGTCCCTCACCAAAGGCTACTGAAAAAACTCCACAGTCAGGGAATTAGAGGACAGGTCCTCTCGTGGATTGAGAACTGGTTGGAGGCCAGGAAGCAGAGAGTGGGTGTCAATGGGCAATTTTCACAGTGGAGAGAGGTGAAAAGCGGTGTGCCCCAAGGATCTGTCCTGGGACCGGTGCTTTTCAACCTCTTCATAAATGACCTGGAGACAGGGTTGAGCAGTGAAGTGGCTAAGTTTGCAGACGACACCAAACTTTTCCGAGTGGTAAAGACCAGAAGTGATTGTGAGGAGCTCCAGAAGGATCTCTCCAGACTGGCAGAATGGGCAGCAAAATGGCAGATGCGCTTCAATGTCAGTAAGTGTAAAGTCATGCACATTGGGGCAAAAAATCAAAACTTTAGATATAGGCTGATGGGTTCTGAGCTGTCTGTGACAGATCAGGAGAGAGATCTTGGGGTGGTGGTGGACAGGTCGATGAAAGTGTCGACCCAATGTGCGGCGGCAGTGAAGAAGGCCAATTCTATGCTTGGGATCATTAGGAAGGGTATTGAGAACAAAATGGCTAGTATTATAATGCCGTTGTACAAATCTATGGTAAGGCCACACCTGGAGTATTGTGTCCAGTTCTGGTCGCCGCATCTCAAAAAAGACATAGTGGAAATGGAAAAGGTGCAAAAGAGAGCGACTAAGATGATTACGGGGCTGGGGCACCTTCCTTATGAGGAAAGGCTACGGCGTTTGGGCCTCTTCAGCCTAGAAAAGAGACGCTTGAGGGGGGACATGATTGAGACATACAAAATTATGCAGGGGATGGACAGAGTGGATAGGGAGATGCTCTTTACACTCTCACATAATACCAGAACCAGGGGACATCCACTAAAATTGAGTGTTGGGCGGGTTAGGACAGACAAAAGAAAATATTTCTTTACTCAGCGCGTGGTCAGTCTATGGAACTCCTTGCCACAGGATGTGGTGCTGGCATCTAGCCTAGACGCCTTTAAAAGGGGATTGGACGAGTTTCTGGAGGAAAAATCCATTATGGGGTACAAGCCATGATGTGTATGCGCAACCTCCTGATTTTAGGAATGGGTTATGTCAGAATGCCAGATGCAAGGGAGGGCACCAGGATGAGGTCTCTTGTTATCTGGTGTGCTCCCTGGGGCATTTGGTGGGCCGCTGTGAGATACAGGAAGCTGGATTAGATGGGCCTATGGCCTGATCCAGTGGGGCTGTTCTTATGTTCTTATGTTCTTATGACTCCTGAAGCCTTTTCCTTAACTGGATGTAGCCACAAGGCAGTGGAGGTTTGGGATCAGAGTTTTCCTTCTCTCAGGTGAGCTGCCTTCCCAGGCTAACGAGCCCCATCTACCCAGTGGCTGTTTAGTCGCCTCTTAGGACAAGTACAGCCAAACCGAGGGCCTATTCTTATCCCCAGCCCCCAGGGGAGTTCCGTAGCCACAGAAGAATTGGGGGCGGCAGCTTATCCCTTTTGGGATTTTCCAACCTCCCTCTCTGAATTTTCAGCTCTCATTATAAAAAGGCTTTAGAGAAGTCCTTTCATTTGTGAAGCTTTAAGAAGAAGAGCACAAGCATTATTCCAGCCATTTGCTCACTAAGTAGGAACTCTGGTCCAGTCCTGCCTTCCAATCATGTACTGGTTAATGAGTACAAAGGCACCAACATGTCGTTGACAAACAATAGTCCCATAAGTTATAACACTACACTGTTTTATTAATGCATGACACAATAAAATAATTGTAAACATCTTAAGCTACCTGTATTTATATCAGGCCTGCAATGCTTCCCTGTCCTTTGCCCCCCCCCTCCAACCATAACACCTCTAGCTATGGGCATGCTCACTCCAGGGTCCATGAGAAGAGATAAAGGGGGTAATTTGAACCTGAGCCCAGGATCAAAAGGGGGACCCAGGAGCCAAATGAGGGGACCCAGAAATCTGCTGGGATTTTACATTTTCCAATCTCACCAGGACTTGTTTCCCACACAGGATGCTGGGGGTGCTATCATGGGCATGCAGTGGTGGATGCTGCCACAAGCCATATGTGCTAGAGGAATGCATACATGACAGTTCTTAACACAGTGTCAAATCTGGGAGGAAGCTGACCTGCTACAATAGCTCTTTGGCTTGTGGACCTGCTAACCATGAAGGAGTGGATAGGGGCTCAGGGTCACAGCTGCGGGACTACACCCACTGCATACGGGACATTTTCCATTCTAGTGTGAGCCTAAAAACCATGATGCTAATTTCCTGCACTGCTTTTCTATATTTAAAAGATTTTAGAAACTAAAAAGTGTGTTTGCTTTTCTGTATTACTGTATTTAGCTGCTGACACCATGCATGTGGGTGGGTAAACCTGGTAGACATAGGCTCCAAAGACTTTTTTGGCTGTCACCACCCTCCACTGCCCTGTTTTGTCCCCTGCCCACCCCCAGTGCTACTCTCCTCTCATTCTGTTTTTTTCCTTTGGGAAGGTACCTTAAGAAATTTTGTACTCCTTGATCAAATTCCTAGCCCTAGCTCACTGGTTCCCAACTGTGAGACTCTGAGAAGTGGTCTGTGAGGTCTTAGAAAAAAAGATTGCCTTCAATCACTTCCAGCGTCTCACCAAGTGAGCTCTCCTCCACTGACCTCCAGGGAGGGTGGAGAACAAACTGCCTGTAGCTGGCAATGAAGCGTCAACTGTGGCTGTAGATGGTCTGTTCTCTGCCCTCTCTGATGATCCATGGGGGAACGCTGGCTTGGAGACACTCCCCCGTGGACCACCAGAGAGGACGGAGAATGGACCACTCACAGCTGCAGCCAGCAACAAAAGCAGCAACCGACAAATCTTCTCTATAAATAATGACTCTAAGAAAACTTCTATAATTATTGCAAATGTAATTGTACTTTTTGTGTGCAGGGGCCTGGGGGGGTTGCATGTGATCCAGGACCATTCCAATTTTTGCCCCAGTGGTCCGTGGGCCCCTAAAAGTTGGGAGGAGCCACTGCCCTAGCTGGATCATAACTTCAGCAAGCGGGCTGGGAAGGTTGGAGATCGTGAGGCTGTAAATGTTTCCTGCCTGGCCACGAGTCGGTTTAAAAAGGGCACGTTTAAAGCTGCCTTTCTGTCATCCACACGGAGGGGGGGACAAATAACTCTTTAAGTGGCACGTGGGAAAACCTGCAGATGTTCTCGCCAGTGTGAAGTGCTGTTGTCAACAGCAATAAAACAAACCAGAGAGAGAGAGAGAGCGAGAGAGAGAGCTGGTCGTCCCACCTCTGGGGAAGCCCTGCAGGAGTGAATGAATGAATGAATGAAAAAGGTGGCAAAATGATGCAAAGAGGACGCTGTGGATCGATTGCTACCCTTCCCCAATACGGGACATGATCCCAGCCAGACGCACCATCCTAAAGCAGCCCGCCAATCAGTGGCGTAGCTAGAGTGGGGGGGCAAAGCCCGAAGTTGTGCAGGGAGCCTCCCCTTCGGAGCCCTTCCGGGCGATGGGTGCAAAACGGAGGCATCCCCCCCATCATAACACTTCTAGCTATGAGGCTGCTGGATCCAGGGCCCATGAGAAGGGATAAAGGGGGAAATTTGAACCTTGGGGGTGCTACCACGCCCACGCAGGAGTCCTTGGTGGGGACTTGCTGGTGGGTGCAGGCTCCCTGCACAACTTAGCGCTTTGCCCCCCTCTAGCTACGCCACTGCAGCCGATGCTTTGGGGATGAAGCGCTGGGCATGCAACTCCTCTCTTGGCCCCCTTCCTCCAGCCCACCGGCGCCCGCATCCCCGGGCTCGCAAGCTCCAGCTCTTCCTAGGAGGGAAGAAGAGCCGAGCCTAGCGAAGCCTACAATCCCCGAAATGCCGTGAGCTCTGCTGAGCCTCGTAGCATGCCGGGATGCTTCTGGGAGAGCCCGAGCTCTTTGGACTCTGGCCGCTCGGGGAAGGGCGCTGGAGCGGAGCCGGGAGCAGCGCGGCGATGTTGGCGGTGCCAGCACTGCGGCGGAGGGGCAGCGGGGCTGCTTCTGCCTGCAAGGCCCTGATCTACTCCTGTGGTTGGCCTCACGGTGCTACGCCCGCTGCCAGCCGAAGGCGATCTACTGGGGCTCTCGGCAAGGCTGCTTGCCCTGCGTTCAGTGGCTCCACCCAGCCCGCGCACTGGTGCAGGCGCCTAGGGGCGATTCTGTCGCAGTCTGCACGCCAGCAGCGCGCGGGCATCGCCTTGGAACCCTCGGGGTGTAATTACTGCTGCCAGGAATGTAAAGCTGGCTGCATCCAGCTCATGCCTTGGTATCCGTGCCAGAGACTTTGTCCTTGCCTGCTCCAGCCTCAGTACTGGCACCAGAGTGTTGCTGGCACACTTTTGAGCCATGCCAGGCATAAAAACTGGTGCCAGGCCTTAAACAATAGCTTAGCACAGTGCCAGTGGCTGCGGCTTCGTGTCCGTCCCAGGCAGCCTTGCTTGCCGGGAATACAGTCAAGGAGTTACAGCCATTCTGTTGCTGGCCAGCGCTGTGCCTTTCGAATTTGGGAGCTCAAGCAACTCACCTCCTTTGCCCCAGCTACCAGGGTTGGCATTTGCACTTACCAAACTAGTGTCCCTGCAGGGATTGAGCACCATGTAGTGGATCTGCGCAGTGACACAGTGACTCAACCCAGCCTTCCAATGAGGCAAGCTATGGCTCAGGCCAAAGTGGGTGATGATGACTATGGAGAGGACCCCACAGTTAATGGTGAGTCTGAAGAAAGGGGCATCCCCAGGTGTGTAGAGCGCATATTCTGCAGGCACTAGCAGTGCTCTGCCTAATACCACGGGAGCAAGGGTGCTCAGTCTGATAATTCAGACTGTGATGCTGTGTGCAGCTGACATGTCCTTGGAGGCACATGCAAAAGCAACCTGTCAAAAACAGTGGCAAACTGAGCACCTTTGGGTGCTGATACCTGTGCACAGAAGACAATGCACTGAGGGCACATTTCGAAGGAGAGAGAGGGAAGAGTCGGCTCTGTGATTTCTTGTGATTATAAAGGACCCATGCTGATTGGTGGGTGTTGCTATGGAGAATTCCTCCAAACTGTCCGGTGGTGATCTTACCACTAGATGTCTCCAGACATGCTGCAGTGACAAAGGTTTGGAGTCTGTCCTAGGAACAAAAGCCAATGTATTGTTTCTTTGTTTATCCTATTATTTTAAATACAGAAAGGCGTGAAAGAAACCAATTGCTAAAAACAGTCATGTAGTGCTTTTCGTCGGAGGCCTCTAAACGCTGGAATAGGAGACTATATAACTAGTCTGTTGATTCTGTGAATGGGCCCTTATCTGTGATCTTTCCATCCCTGTGCATGTCTGAAGTCCTAGGTTTCCTCCACTTGTACTTCTTGTCCCTTGCAGAACTACAGAGTGTAGTGGCTGACCTCCTTGGAAAGGAAGCGGCTTTGTTTGTCCCCACTGCCACCATGGCTAACCTCATTGCTGGTGAGTCTTATAGGAAACAGTCAGAGGAGTTGTGCTGTAGCAGAGAGAGAGATTAATATGTTTGGTGACGGGCATCACGCAATCCCTGGGTTTATTACACAGGCCAACACACATTTTGCTTCCTTAAACGTTACACCAATGCCTGGGTATATTTGGGGTGCCGATTCAAAAAATGGCATCCGTTTTGCCCTATCACGTCTAGTTTTGGAGACACAGCATAGCCTCTTTAGTGAATGGTTCAAGCAGCTTCCTCATGAGGAAGCCTACAACACGGCTTCCTCATGAGGAAGCTGCTTGAACCATTCACTAATGAGGCCCTACTATATCTCCAAAACTAGACGTGATCGGGCAAAATGGATGCCAGTTTTGGAATTGGCACGCCAAATTCATATCAAAGCACCATAAAGTTTAGGAACAACTTTTCTGACCCCCAGTTTTGTAGGCCTATGTTGTTATTCAGTACTTATGTAGCAACCTCAGTGGACATGTTTTTTTGTGCTTGTTCAAGTAATAGGTTAATGTCAGTCTCTGTCCCAGAGATTTATTTATTTATTTATTTAGCGTAAGGCATATAATACATGGACTTATATATCAATTAGACTAGATCAAATGTCAGTGTCCAGTTCATCCAGCCATTCAAGGACAGAATTACCTTCATTGAAAAAGTCAGACCATGGGCCAGTATATGCTCTCAGTTTGCAGCCAGATACAATGTGGTATATGGTTTGGCGAGAGAACCTGCAATCACACTGTGGGGTAGATATGAGCCCCCATTTAAACATTGAGTCCTGACTAACACCATGTAGGGAACGGATCCTGTTCAAAGTTTTCCAGTGCTGGCGAGGTCCAATGCTGGTCCCAGAGAGTTTACACTTAACTCTTGAATCACCTGGACAAGAAATTTAACTCTAGGATAAGAACCCTATCTGTTGCTTCTAGATGAGATTGGAGAGAATGGAACAAACATTTCTTTCACCATAGCTAAGCAGCAGCAGCCATTCATTTGTTAAAATCCCTATAGGTTCATATCCATTCCTCCTGCTCTCTGACTCCTTTGCCTCCCCACTCCTACCATAACCTTTCACATTCTTACAGTCGATTTCTCTTACTACAGTCATGTGTCATTGCCGCAGACGAGGGACGCAGCTCTTGCTTGGGAGGAAGTCTCATATCCATGTTTTTGAACATGGTGGGGTTGCACAGGTAAGTGGCACCAGATGCAGTCCTAGCTGTCTCCATTACTTGATTCTTTCTTCTCCTAGTGGTGGTCTTGTTGCAACTTCAATGGATTGTACCTGACCTGTCAGGTTCAACACCATTGCTGGTGGGCATTTTCATACAAAACACTAAGAAGCATGTTTGAACTTCACTCTAGGTTTTGGTATCAGAAATTAGAAATGCTGTGTAAAAGATCACTTAGATTAGAAGAACAACTGAATGTCTGCAGATTTTACCTTTATTTTTACATTTTACATACATTTTACATTCATGTTTAAGAGCCAATTTAGTCATCACATGAGAGAACTGTAGCAGTCCTTTGGACAGCAGATGGAATATGTGCAAGAGGTTTGCCATCTGTGCCTCTATTTCTGCCCAGGGTTTAGGTCTGAGATTTCCCACCCCTGTCCAAGAAACAACTGGATCAATTGGTCTACTGGAATGACTAAAAGGATTCCAAAACCTAGTCCAGCAATCATGATACTGCAACTGTTGTGGGAGCAGTATCAATGGAGAAAAATTATTTCCAAGATGCATCTGGAAAAACTATTGGATGAGGACCAAGAGTGGCAAGTGGGGGGATGGGGTAAAAAGGCATATTTTCCAGTAGTGAGAGCTTAAGATGCCTGCAGCTGCCTGCAGGTGCCTGCAGCTGCCAGAACAAATGCTGTCACAGTGTCACAAAGGGACCTAGTTTTCCAAATTTAAAGGCGAAACTAGATGTGACTTGGGAGTTCCAGAATTGTAACTCCTAACACCTCTTTCCAAAAAATACCAGAGTGGGTTATCTGGATCAGGGCTGAAACAGGAGGAAGGAGATTCTAATCCTTTGCCCTACACATCAAGCCAGATCACCCCTCTGAGAGTGCTGTTAGCCATGGAGGATGATGCTTTGAGGCACAAGTTATGCCAGTAGTATTTCTTCTCTGCTGCTGGTAGGAGGTTGGGATATGTTTTAAGACAGGGAATCAGTGCAGGGCCAAAGTGTTAGACCTCTGTCCCTCATATTGTGGCCCTGATCCAAACTGTCCTGTCCCCCCAGTGCTGATGCCAAGTTGCTGGGGGTCCAAGGCAAAGCCCTGAACTAGACCCTCCATGATGCCTTCTGCCTAGTCCCTGATAGTTCTTCGGGCATTGACATTCGTTCTAAGGATTCAGGAATTGGCTCAGGCACATGATGGCTCTGATAATTGTGGACCTTTGGCTAGTGTCTGATATGGCCCTGATCTGGGGGTTCTAGTCACAAAACTGCCTCACATTTTTTTTAGGATGGTAGTTGGAAGTGAGGAAAGCCTGGTGATGTGCTTCCTCCTAGTGGCCATTAGTATAAAATGAATTTTCTTCACCTTGGATAAGGAGAAAAAAATTCATTTAATACTAATATTACTTGGATATTATCCCTTGGACTCCACCCAGAGTAACAGGTAATAGCAAAACCACCAAGAGTCCCGTGGCACTTTAAAGATCAACTAGCTGTCACAGACTCCTCCCTGCCACAGCACAGGTAGAAAGAAGAAAATTAACACTGGGGAGTCACTGGCTGGGAAAAGCAAGATGCTTCTTGCTGTTTTGAATTAACCTCATACCTACCTACCTTCTACTCCAACAACACAATTCTATGCAAGTGCATTTAGAAATAAACCCCACTGGCTTACTCCCAGGAAAGTAGGATTGCAGTTTAAGATTCTTACAAGACTAGGGCTGCAATCCTATAAACACTTACATGGGGGTAGGTCCCAATGTACTTCATGAAATGAACTTACTTTTGTGTAGTCAAGCATAGGCTTCCGCTGTTAACCTCTTGCCCTGTTTTCAGTTTTTCTCTGTGTGCCTGCATACTGAGGACAACACTTCGCATATCTGATGAAGTAACCCTATTTCATACAAATGTATCTTACAGTCGTTAGTCTTTAATGTAGTACAAGATTCTTTTTTTTTCCCCCTCTATGGATTGGAACATTTAAACCCAAGACTTCACACTTCTTGCTCCTGTGCTTGAACTCAGAATAGGACTGCAGATCTGAAAAATGGAGCATCTTTGTGGTGAAGGGTTCAGGATAGTTCCAGTTAACTACAGAACCAAGAAGGGAATTGTATTCTCCTTTTCTCCAAATTTGCTGTCCCTTGTGCCTGGAAGTACCTTTCAGAATGCTTGCATGAAGCCACATCCCTGACTTCTTCCTAACCCCTCCTCAAAAGCTTCCTTTTCTGTGAAGCCTTTGGCACAACCCCATGCCCTACTGCAACTAAACTTCAGGATATAGAACTACACAAATCACATATTCTCCCCCCTTTTTACTGCCTCCATTTCTCTAATGCTTGATAACAACCATTAATGTTTATATCGTTCTTTCTGAGGCCATAAAGCATTTCACATGTATTCTCTTGGTGATATCCTTACAACATTCCTGTAAGGTATATAAGTATCATTGTCTCCATGTTGCAGCTGAAGCTGAAAGGCAGCAGCTTGCCTAAGGCCACCTAGTAATAATTCATGGCAGAGGCAAGATTTAAGATTGCAAATCACAAGATTGGTGATTTTTATCTTTGCTATATTTTGCAACACTTGCATCACTATGATGCCAACATTCAGCTGATCCAATCAAGGCATTTCCTTCTGCCAGAAAGCATTGAGAGGAGAACACTATTTGAAGTCCTTGCATGAATTCAACTATTTACAGAAAGCTCTCTTGTGGCTTATCCACAAGTTGTCCTGTTTTGTTCTTCCCTGTGCTTAGCACTGATTATATATATTATTAACTGTAATGGAACTTACTTCTGAGTAGTAAGTGCATAGGATTGGACTCTTAGGGCCCAATCCTATCCAAATTCTCAGTGCCAATGCAGCCATCCCAATGTGGTGCACACTGCATTCTGCTGTGGAGGGGCAGTCATGGAGGCCTTCTCAGTCATGGAGGCAATCATACTGGCAACAGACTTGGTGCTTCTGTCCCCTCATCCTTTGTGCATGTGCATCTACGCGTGTGTGCAAGGGGGGAGAGAAGAAGAACACACACTCTTTGGGAATATCTTCATAAGGGGAACATCTGGAGATTACCCCCAGGCCTTCTAAACATATGGTTTCCCTTAATCAATCCAGTAAGGCCTCTGAGTAACAGACCACTTGATGGCTCTTGCCTGAGTGGGAACCAGCTTTCCACACCCCCACCAATCCCCATTTCAGAGTGATTGGTCTAGTCTAGAGAATATTAATTAAATGTACCTACTAATGCAGCAGCAAGCTCACCTACCACAAGTGAATGAAGTGTTTTAAAGCCTGTTGCAGGGCTCATTCCATGCTTGTAGCCACTGTTCCAAGCTGCACTGAATACCTAAGTCATGATCACTTGCTGAAATACTTAGGCTCCAGTCCTATCCACACTTATCTGGGAATAAGCCCCATTGACTAGAATGGGACTTACTTCTGAGTAAACATGCAGAGGATTGGCTCTTAGCCTCTTTCTCAGTTCTTTTTCTTTCTTCTTCTCTGCTCTGTACCCCAATACCATATCAAACCCTGGTTCTCTATTTTGTAGTCCCTCTGGGTAATCTCCCTCATTTCCCTAGATGCTAACTTCTCCCTGTAAACACCCTATTTTTCTCCCTCCTCTATTTTGCATCTTTCCAAGAATGCCTCCCTTTTCTCTACTGCATAGCAGCCACCACCATTTAGGGCTGGGCAAGGCATTGACTCTTTCCCACTCGCCCCTTCTCTTTATTCTATATTAGTGTTCCATTTCCCCCCCTCCCCGCAGTAAACTGTATTGTTATACCACTGTCTCTCTCATCCTTATTAAATAAAGTCATTAAAGTGTTTCATGAGCCATTGCATTCTGTAGGTCCTTGCACATGCTACAAATCCCATGTGCACTTGTAACACGTATTTCAGAGCACACCTAATAACAGTATAGCACACCCCTGAATGGCAAACAATTACCTATAAAATGTTTCTCTAGAGCATTCCACTTAAATAGATTCCTGAGCTCCAGCAGTCCAAAAGATTTATTGCCAGCACTCACTTCCTTCTCTTATGAGTTCTCACCATAATTCACCCACCCTTTTCACTGTCCAAAGGTGTAAAATAACACATACTGTGTCCATCAGTCCTAGTCCACTTGTTCACTGGCTGTCATAGAGATCTGCAGTGCTACAAGTTTGAAGATAATGTTTCTTGACCTATCAGTTTGTTATTTCAAAGGTTCTATTGTATGAATAAATGTATTCATTAGCACTGCCACCAGGGTGGTCACATAGCTGTTCATGACTCTGTACTGTAAACACATTCTCATTTTCTACAGATGGGCAGCACATCTGTGTACCACATCTTACCTTTGATAAGAACAGTGTCATTTTACTTTTCCATTAGAGCAAAGAACTAACC
Source organism: Tiliqua scincoides (assembly GCF_035046505.1). Taxonomy (NCBI): domain Eukaryota; kingdom Metazoa; phylum Chordata; class Lepidosauria; order Squamata; family Scincidae; genus Tiliqua; species Tiliqua scincoides. The sequence goes on from NC_089822.1 coordinate 152,459,692, forward strand.
TCATACAGACCACATTCTTACCAACACTGCCTCCCCCACCCTTTTGTTTCTTGAACAGGTGGCTGGAATCCATTCAGAGACATTTCAGGACCTGCCAGATGGGACTATGAGTCTTGATGAACTAAAGCATAAGATCCAGGAGAGCCACAAAAGTCAATACCACCCCCAACCTCAGCTCATCTGCCTGGAGAACACGCATTGCTCAGCAGGGGGACGAGTGCTACCCCTTAAATACCTGCAGGAGGCAAGTGTCATAAACCACCCACCCTCAGCCCTATTTGACTGCCCTGAACTATAGAAATTAATTAATTTCCTATCTGGAAGGGTACCTTTTTGGCTCCTGTTGTACATATGGAAAAGAAGAACCAACTCAGGCTCCTTTGATTGGGCTCAGCAAGCAGTCTCCTGTCTGGAAAGTGTTTGGCTCCTCTCATTGGAGCCAGCTACCGAGCTGAAACCTAAGATTGCCCTTTCACTTTTTTCCCCAAAGCCTGAGCCATCTCTCACTAATCTAACAAGGGGTGGTCACCTAGGTCAATGGACCAAGATAGTTTCCCGAAATGCCCATGACAGAGGCCAGGAGCCCTGGACAACCCTCCTGTTTACGACAAATCTTGAAGGTGCTAACTGAGCTTCCTCCTCTACCCAGGTGCATCAACTAGCACAGCAATATGGGTTGCAGATACACATGGATGGTGCCAGGCTGCTTAACGCTGCTGTGTCACTGGGGGTGCTGCCTTCTCTTATCTCTCAGCACTGTGATTCTATCACCCTTTGTCTCTCTAAGGTGAGGAGTTGCTGCTCGGACTATGAAAACGGTGGGGTTGGAGGAAGACTACAAACATAGGCATCATTGCCTTTGGCATTTTCTTGGTATGCAGCAGAACTGAGTGCTTTGCCGGGCTACACATAGTGTAGCCAGAAGGTAGCAAAGTGGATGCAAAAGTGCTTTGAGAGACTATGCAGCAAGGTCCCTGAGAAGAAATAATGGCTTTACCACAGAAGTGTGGCTCTGATTTCTTTTTTCTTTTTTGTTCCACAGGGTGTTGGTGCACCAGTTGGGGCACTGCTGGCTGGATCCAGAGAACTCATAGCTGAGGCCTGGTGTGCACGAAAGCTCCTTGGAGGTGGGATGCGTCAAGCAGGAGTTCTGGCAGCAGCTGCTCTTATTGGACTGAGCCACATGGAAGAAACGCTGCAAAGAGATCACAACAATGCCAGATGCTTTGCCCAAGGTGCCTGTACTGTGGGGGGGGGGATGACATGGGTGCCTAAGTATTCCAGGGCTAGAGGGTGAATTTCTCTCTCCGATGCTGGGTTGGGATCCAGTTTCTGTGGAGGACTAGGTCTGCCCTGCTCTCTGGTGAGAATTCTTCTCCATTCCCCACCCCACTTTTTCTGTGGTCAAGCATTACTGTGGAGGGAGCTCATTCTGACAACTCCCCAGCTTTCCAACATCAACTATCTTCCCTTGCAGGTGTCTGTGACCTTGGCTCTCCCCTCTGCTTCATAAATCCAGCCCTGGTGGAGACCAATATCGTCATGATGGCAGTGTCAGCACCCTGGCTGTCTCCTGCAAAGTTGTGTGAGCTCATGGAGACTGTGAGCACAGAGGAGGTTGCTGCTACAGGCCAGGCCATTATCGTCCGGCTTTTCCCATGGGATGAGCATTGCCTGCGTGCTGTCTGGCACTGTGGTGTCTCTGCTCATGAAACACAGATGGCTGAAAATAAGTTACGTTTTATACTGGACAAGTGTGAGCAGGAACATGCTGGCATGCTCTGAAGCCAGAACAGAGGCCAGAAGTAAGTTCGTGCTTGGCACACTGATGTAGAATAAACCAAAACATGCTCCAGAGCTAAAAATGCAAGTCTGTGACTGAGTCTGTGACTGAGGTGTATTGTAATTGTGGAAGACCTGGCAAGGAGGTAGATGTGGTGTCAGCAGTGGCCCCTTTAAGGGTAAGGCCTGGGGATCTAGCAGAGTGTGCTGCTCAGCGGCAGCCACTTGAAGGCAATAGGGCCCTCAGGGATATAAGAGCACCTGAGGCAGGAATGGTTTGTGGGTTGTAGAAGGAGTGCAGGTTGGAGACCAGACCAGCTTGGCTTATTGACTTTGGACTCTGCCCTGGATACTCTGACTTACTTTGTGACTAATGGACTGCTGGAGACACTGGAGTTTGGTGTGTGGCTGCTGTGCACAAGACCTGCTGAGGACCAAGGGTCTGCTGTAGTGGCGGGAGGCTGCTGGCAGGAGAGAGGACCTCTGCAGGTTGAACAGGCGAGCTACCCTGAAGATGGGGTCCAGCAGGAGTGCAGGACAGAACCAGGGTCATTTGTTGGGGGAAAGAAGGGGAGCTAATTTGCTTAAAGTGGGCATAATTCTCCAGGCAGAGCTTGGTTTGGGATTTGGCAGAACACCTGGCTAAAGCCAAGAACCGCACCCCTTAGGGACATTGGATTAGCAGTTTAAAATATTAGCCTGGTCTTTAACAGGCTTTCCATGCACCAACTTTAGCTCTATTCTCCTTCCTTCCCAGTTTAAAACTGTTGCTCACTTCCTGGCAGTCACTCAGCTGAATCTCCTCACAATTCAAGATCTGGTATCTTTCCCATACTTTGCCCTTGGGCTGAAATCTTCAAGGGCTAAGGTGGAAATCTTCCCAATCTGTATCCTTCACAGTGCTATGTCACAATCTATTGTCCTTTATGGACACTACCTACTTACGCATGTTTCTATCTTCTGAGTTTTAATACAGCAGAGTCAGCTAGCCAAAACCCTGAAATAAGGCTTATCGGTTTCCAGGAATGGCCTCTAGAAGCTTATAGGCTCTCCTTACAGGCCCCAGCTCATCTCCTCTGTGCTTTACACAAAGACCTTTCCATGGGAGGAGCATTGTGACTTGTTATCAATATGGGGTTCTATATATAACATGCTGCCTAATGTAATTGACGCTGGACTTTATTTCTCAAGAGTGGTTTTGCCCTAAAGCCTTTTGTGAACCCATATCACAGTTGTATTATGGCTGGAGGAATCCAATTTCTACAGCACAGATGGGACCTGTACTCTTTGTGCCTTTCACTATGTGAGAGCTTTCAAAGCTGGCATTGTTGTACTACTTTTTGAAGGGCAGGAGACATAATTGGTCTTGTGCTGGCTTTCTTCCCATTTGTGCACTTGTAATGTATGTACTACCTACAGTGAAGTGGCACAAAGCTGACTGCTGCTTCAGCATCTGTGTAAATTCTGGAAGAATAACTGGGCTAAGTCTGTCATGCAGACACTCCAGCTTTCACTGAGCTTGGTGTTCTTCATTTGCCAAAAAGTTAGACCCCTGCTCGTTCTTGACTGGAGAAAATTGGCATAACAGCATGTCTTATTGGAGCCCTTTATTTAAAGAGTTACCAGATGCATCAAAGACAGACAGAAAGCCATGCTTTAAGAAGGAGCATTCACTGCACAGATCAAGAAACAGGATCAAGCAACCTTGGCTGCCACAGTTCTTGGGGCAGATAAAGGGCATTTGCTACTTTCTCCCTCTACTCTGTCCACTTACTAGCAGCTGAGTAAAGAACCCAGGCACTATCCTTCCTAGTTCTCCATGGCAACAAGAAGCAAAAGTGGCAACTAGCCAGCCTTGTCAACAAGGTGCCTCTGTCTCTCTCTCTCCCCTCAACCTAGCACATTCCACTTTTGGGCCACAATTCTGGTTCTGTATCTCACAACCTGTGTGTGTTTTGTGGCTACAGCTGTGTCAGTACTTCCCATCAAAAAAGTTGAGAGTGGGACAGGATTATGTCATAGATGTGGCATGCTGCATCCCATCCCAGTATCAGATGACTACTGAACATTCGTCTGGCTTCAGATTGAGCCCCCAAGCAGCTAGGAGAAGCAGGAGGCCAGACAAGACCTCAGTGCCAAATGAGAGCCAGGCAAGGGCCAGGGACCAGCCAAAGGTAATGTGGACATGCTTGAAGCGCTGTTGGTCGAACATACGCACTGTCTCAGCATACGCTGCCCTGGAATAGCAGATGTAGATGCTGATCCCCGATAGTGTCAGGAGTGCTAGGTGGGAAGAAAAAGACAGGGGGGTTATCAAAGTAGCAGGTTGGATGGCAGACGCCCTCTCTGAGTGGCAGGGAAGTTCCATTCCACTAATCATCATCATAATTGAATGTAATCTCCCTGGTCAGAGGTTGGATATCTCCAATTACCAGGTAATGGGGACCAAAACAGGGCTATCATGCCCTGCTTGTGAGTTTCCAGAGGCTTCTGAATGATCAATGGTCAGACACAGAACTAGATGGATATTTGTGCTGTTCTATCATAGGCCATTCCATTTTTCAGCCTGCTATAAGTCCCTCTGAAAGCATTTCATCAGTTCTCTGCCCCTCCTGCACATGGCAGAGAATGCAGCCCAGCAGGTTAGCTTGGCTTGACCACTTTAAAAAAAGAAAGAAAGAAACCTGGGACTCTGTCTGGTCCCTAGTGAATCCCACAGCTGCCTGGCTGTGCTTCAAAACCAGTATCAGCTTCAGAAGGAACAAATATTTCTATTTCCTATAGTCACCATGAGAAAAACATATTGAAAACTGCTATATCAGTTTGTTGTAGTTCTGGATGGATAACCTGTAGCTAGGGCTCTTGTTAGCCCAAATTAAATGGTTACAAGGACAACTCACCCCCATTGATGCCAATAAGATCCTTGCTTGACTCCTATGCCTTAAACAAAGCACAGTGTGGAAATCGGAAAATGCACGGCCAGCAAAAAGTGACAGACTTGCTTGTCTTAATGTGGGATGCTGTGAAAACTAGGACAACTTCAGAACAATAAAAACACTCAAACAGTAAACGTTCTGCAACCTGTTGCTTTCATAATCTGCCAAGTAAAAGTCAGACTATAAGAAAGGAGAAAATTGCCTTGTCCCAAGTCAAACATTTCATCCATTTAGCTCAGCATTATCCACAGTATCTGGCAGGATCCCTAAGGGTTTGTTTTCAGCCCTGGGGGGGGGGGGCATCAAGGACTGAACCTGGGACCTCCTGCCTATATGGCATAGCACTAACATTGAGCCACAACCCTTTCCCAAAGTTGCTGCAGATCATGGTCAGTCACTAGTTTTGCTAAAGGACAGCTTTAGTCAAGGGAGTAGAGTTTCTAAGTCCCATTCCCACCTCCAAACTGGCCTGCTCTCTTGTCTCACTGTCATCAGACATGGAAGTGGAGGTGATTATAGTGAGTCTACTGTGAATCAGGAAACAAATTCATGTGTTAGTGCCCCAGGATTAAAAATAAAACACTGTCAGAAATTGGGCCTGCAGTCTTGACCTGAAACACAGCAGGCAGAGATTGTATATGTTACCATCCCGACTCTGTCCCACAGAGGGAACACAAAAGCCAAGAAAGCCTCCTTACACTAAAATAGCACACCCTGATCCCTATACATGCTCCCAGTCACATGTCTTCATGAAGCTGAGGTGCAAAGAGACCTGTTCTTGCTGTCTGGGAAACAAAAATGGGATTAGGGGAAGGACAGGTCAGGAATTGGGTATATGAGAGAAAATGTCATTTCCATGGCAACAATGACCTGGCCATAGCCACTAATTGGCACAAATAGCCATATTTGTTATGCTGTGGCCAGCTGGCAACTGCAGCCATAGCTGAGCACTAACATATGTTCTGTCAATTACTCTTCAAGAGCAGAACATGAGCAAGCATCCAGTAGCATTTTGCCACTGGGGCAAACTGAAGAAGGGTAATCCAGCTCCTCCAGGCACCTCTGGCCACAGTTTCACTTACCATCCAGCAGAAAATAGCAGCCTGTGAACAGCAGAAGTTGGAAGCTTTGGACCAAAGATGCAATGATTCCACAGATCCAGCCAAAGACCACCAAGACAAGGCTGAGTGGCAGCAGAACCACAAAGGCTCGTTGCATGCCTGGATGAGAAACAGAAGAGTGGGGGTGGATATCAACTGGTGGAAGCAGAATCCTGGCTGTGTCTTGGGAGTTAGATTAGATATCCTTCAGGATAGAATCAGAGTTGGAAGGGACCTTCAAGGCCATCTAGTCCAACCCCTTGCTGGAAGCAGGAGAAAAATTTCAGGTTTCCCAATGTAGAAGGTCCTGTGACACTTTCTCTTGCCACTTCAACTACCCAAATATAGAAATTAGACAGTCCTAGGATAGATGGACCTGAACATCCAACTCAGTAAATGGCAGCTTTGTACATTCATATGTCATACAGCAACCCAGTAGCGTAGCTAGGGGGGTGCAAGGGGTAGCAGATGCACCGGGATACAGGGTGGCTGAGGGGGCAACAACTTGTAGGCAACAGCACCTGTGCGCAACAATTGGGCTGCTGCTGGCAGCCCTGCCAGTTCCAGCACTCCAGAGGGAAGAGGGGCAACAGTCACGGCGAGGGGCAAAACTGCATGTTGCCCCTCCCTGCAGCTGAGATGGAAGGTAGCACGTCGCTTCAGGCAGAACTCAAGAACCACAGCAGGCACAAGAAGCTGGCTGTCTCCCCCTCCCACAGCTGAGATGCTGGCGGCAGGCACAGACCTCCTCTGAGTCTTCCTTTCATGCACCTGCCAGCCCTCATTCCGTCCTGTGATTTCCTCCACCTGTCCAGCTCAACAAGCTGCCCCCTGAAGCCCTATTTGGCTTAAATGGCAAGAGAGACGTGTGGGGAGTGAAGCAGAGCACGTCAGTGCTTGTTTGTGTTTAGAGAGGGAGGAAGAAGTATGTTGGTGAGGGGAGGGCTGTTGGATGCTGGTCAGGACACTGGGTGTGTGTGTGTGTGTGTGTGAGAGAGAGAGAGAGAGAGAGAGATGGAGGCATAGCCCCCAGAGACCCTTGTGGAGCCCAGCCTGGACTGAGGAGGGGATTCCCCTTGTGCAGCAGGACCAGTTGCTCACCACTCCCTAGCCCTGCACCGACTACTGTCCTCTGCTCCTCACAGTCCTCTCTCTACTTGCCTGCCCCCTTATCCTCCTCTCTACTCCTGGCAAGGCTGCAGCAGCCCAACTGTCTCCGCAATCTAAGCCAGTAAGGCTTGCTCCTAAGTACACATGCAGGAGATTGGGCTCCAAGGCTGCAACCCTATCCACACTATCCCGGGAGTAAGCCCCATTGACTATAATGGGCTTGCTTCTAAGTAGACAGGCAGAGAATTGGGCTCCAAGGCTGCAATCCTCTCCCCACTTTCCTGGGAGTAAGCCCCATTGACTAGACTGGGCTTGCTTCCAAGTAGACAGGCAGAGAATTGGGTTCCAAGGCTGCAATCCTCTCCCCACTTTCCTGGGAGTAAGCCCCATTGACTAGACTGGGCTTGCTTCCAAGTAGACATGCAGATGACTGGGCTCTGAGTTGGCTGACTGTGATAGGTTACCTGCGCATGTGCAGGAACCTGAAGAGGGTAGCAAGCAAGGCACAGCAACCTGGGAGACAAGTTGCAGCAGGTGGTTTGGCCTCATCATTGATTCACATAATTCCTCAGTTTCACTTCCTAAAGGTAAGCTGCTGCCTCTTATGATTGTTTCCAGTCCCCTCCTGCACATCTCAAACTGTGTAAGGCTGCAATCCTACCTTACTTCACTTACCAGGGAGTAAGCCCCATTGAACACAATGGGACTTACTTTTGAGTAGACATGAATAGATTGTGCTGTAAAAGTGCAATAAGTACTTTCAACAAGTGTTTGCTATTTTAAAATATTAGCTAACATTTCTCACTCACTTTAACAAATAAAAAGACCCAATGTAATTAATTAAATTTGATGTCATTGCCCGGAGGGGGGCTACAAAATTTTTTTGCACCGGGCAGCAACTTGATTAGCTACACCACTGCAGCAACCAACTTCCATGATGCCCCCCCCCCTGAAAGTTACACACATACACCCAAAGGACACACTTTAGTTGTTGCACAGAGAAGACTCCCAGCATAAGGGATTCAAGTTGTTCTGTCCCGTCCCGTCCCCCCATTAGATTGCTCTACTCACAAATAAGATGTTGGAGTGATGCTGGAACTTGCCAGCTCTCAGTGCCAAATGGGTCAATCAGAGGTATGCAGGCATTCTGCCCTGGGAAGAGGATGGAGAAAGAAAGAAGCAGAATCAAAAGGGGAAGATGCAACTGACATATATTTAGGACCAGAAATGAAGTTGACAATGCTGGAACTGTCTTCAGCAGCAACAGGATATTCTGTAGCTCAGAAACCCATAACAGAGAGGTGCATCTAACTGGATAGTGGCAGACAAATCTGAGATTGGTGTTAACCCATCTTTATTACCAAGTGCTCTTGTATTGGGGGGATGCCTATGGCTTTAGATGGCAATAGGATTTGCAGGGGAGGCAGTCCAAAAGAGCAGAATGGATAAACAAGAGGTCCAAGACCCCTATTTCTCTAAGCAATTAAGTCTGTCACATCTACCTGTAGCAAATACCACAGCAAGCATTCCTTCTTATTTCTCACCCACCCTAAGGGTCTGAAACCTGCTTCTGACATTAAGGAAGAGGAACTTGGAATGAAAAGTGACAGCCCACAGGTGTATTTAAAATCTGAGCCCCTAGCTGCCAAGTGCTGCTGTCCTCTAGCAGCCTAGAGCAGTGGTTCTCAAACTTTTAAGCACTGAGAATCCACTATTTACAATGACACCATAGAGACATACTTAGCTTTATGAGACTTCAATATTTTATGAGATTTCAATATTTTATTTTTAATACATTTGATATGGTATGTGACTGCATTTGGGGAAATGTTACAAATCTGTATGATTAACAGGTTACTATGCATATCCTTTTAACAATGATAATAAATGGGACTTATTCCTGGGCAAGTGAGGGTAAGATTGCATCCTAGGATTGATAAAACTTCCTGCTTGATAATGTAACTCCTAGTCATGACATCACTTCCGGTGGGTCCTGACAAATTTTGATTCTAAAAAGTGGGTCCCAGTGCTAAAAGTTTGAGAACCTCTGGTCTAAAGGTTTGAGGTAGTTGGTTATTTGCTCTTTCCATCACTGATGTTTCCATTAAAGGCTCTGCAGAACCCACTGGAAATTGGGTCCCAAACCATAGTTTGAGAAACACTGGCCTAGAGGACTTTGGACCTGCTCTCCACCTCCCTCTACTGTGCAAGGTGATGCCTATGTTATGAAGACTTCTGCTGCCCGAGGGTTGAAAAGGACAAAGCTTGAGAATTGTATTGCCCACATCAAGTGTAAAAAGGTACAATTTGCAGAAGTGCAAGTTCTCATTTCAGTTGTACACTGGAGGCTGCACAGCTCAGAGGGCACAACAAGGCTTCAGCATTTATGGGACCCCAAGATGTAATGAGCACAAAAAGCAACCCCCACTAAGCTCCCGTTTTAGAATAGGTGATTTCCACATCAATTCAATTGTGTTATCAGAGACCTTGATAAGATAATGAAGTAAAATTCATGCTCAGCAGCAGGGTAGCAGAATGGTGCTTGAAGTTTTCCTTTGAAAAGCTGACATTTCAGATGCCTTTGTTCAAGATCGCTGCATTTAGGGGAGGGGATGCAGGGCAGTACGCAATGCACCTATGCTTTGCACACAGAAGGTTCCAGGTTCAATCCCTGGCATCTCCAGCTGACAAATTCGGTTTCAGAATGGCTGCCTGAAACCCTGGAGGGCTGGTGACTGTTGACAAAACTGAGCTAAATAGACCAATGATCCGATCTGGTATAAGACAGCTACCTGTGTCTGTAAAAATTACCTGGCTCATTCCTCCATACTGTTTCTTATCATCAAGGGGTATTGTTGGTGGCACACTATATCTCCAACAGTGAGTACAGTTGGGTGGTTCATCTCCCCCATTGCTACCTTTCTCTCCAATGCCTGACTGTAATCCAGTTCTCTAATCATCATCAGCATCCCCTAGTATTGATGATCCCTAGTAGTAGCAATAGCAAGGTCCATTATTGCTGGACCTTACCACCAAGAAGTATTGCAGGACCTTCATTCTCTCCACACATCTTGGTTTTCAGGCAGTTGGTGGCTACAGATTCATGATATTAATCCATTAACAATGGAAGTGGGGAGTGGAGAGAACATCGCTTTCCTGGATGGCAACTGGGAGTCCATTCAGCCCCACTCCTCAAGAACCCCCTTGCTGGGGAGCACCAAGGATAAGGTCCGGGAATCCTGTCCAGCTCTTACCTGGCTCCCTCAGGCAAGGTAGGGGAGCTAGCCACAAGTGGAGGTTACTAGGGGTAGCCAACCCTGTTAACCCATTTTCCCCCTGCCCACAGGTGTACACATTTGGTCCCTGTTGCGCATATGCAACATTGGGCAGAAATGGCTTTAAACGGGGGCAGCTTGAGGAAAATAGCTGGCAATAAAGAAGAATTTCCAAATAGACAGGAGGGAACTTTGGAAGTTGGAGGGAGGCGGCTGCCATCCCAAAAGAGAGGGGAGGGCAGAAGGGGGGCAGCTTGGGGGTACCACGGGGCTAACAGCGAGGGGATGGGGCTCTGGATGCCTTAAGGATCCTCCTACCTTCCCACCCCCCAGTGCCCACACTCATGCGATCGACCTGTGGCGACTCTCCCTGCAGCCGTCAGAAGGATGCGTGCCCCTCGCTAGCGGGCAGCTCCAGAGTCGAGCCCCCGCCTGCCGGCACAGCGTAGCAGGGCACTGAACAGGCAGCGCCCGGAGGCTCCGGAGTGGAGCGGCTGGATGCCTGCCTACCTTCGCAAAGGCGCCAGAGTCCGGAGTGAGAACTCAGCTGCTCGGCGTCAAAAGCGCTGCGGTCGCCCTCCGCGGGCTGCACGCTCACCAAGTACCAGTAGTCCGTGCCGATGGCCGCGGTCAAGAGGCCGAAGCTGAGGATGCCGCTGAGCGCAGAGCCAAAGCACAGCGCGCCGCGGGGCACCGCGCCCGCCTCACACCTTCGCACCATCCCGCCACACGCGCGCGGAGCAGCCCCGGCAGAGCGCACGTCGCGCTGCGCCCGAGCGCGCCTGGGCGCCCGGCACCCTCCGCGCTGCGGTGCAGCAGGGGCGCTCTGCCCGCCGGGATGCGCGCCGGCCTCCTAGCGGGGAAGGCGTCTCGTCCGCCCCAAGCGCCAGGGGAGGAGCCAGTGCGATCAGCCCCGACGGCCCCCCCTGCAGGGACTCTCGCAGCCGCAAGGCCCCCTTCCGCCTTCAGTTTCTGCCCCACGTTGCATATGCGCAACAGCGGTCAAATGCGTACACCTGTCGGCTGGGCACAAGTGGGGTTACGCGTGGGCTGAGAAGGCGATGGCCACCCCGGCCTTCTCAGGTCCCTCTTCAGGTTTGCAGTGTTGCCAGAGGCAGCCTTTATGGACTAGGGACCCAACCCTAGCCAACTTTCCAGAGCCAATGCAGCGCTGAGGTAAGGGGCAAATGATCCCCTAGCTTGAGGAGGCCTCTGTAACTGCCTCCCCACTGAAGGATGCAGTGCACAGCTCACTTCGCATGGCTGCCTGCATCATCTCTGGAAAGTTGGATAGGATTGGGCCCCAGGACTCTGTTCCACCCAGAGGTAGGCACCACCTCAAAGTGCTTTCCTGCCCCCCAGCTATTCACATGCCATTTACTTCTGTCATGCACCACCTGTAGTGAATTTGATCCACCACCTCCCAGATAGTTGGCAACCTTCAGTCTCAAAAGACTCTGGTACCACGCTCTGAATGGTGGTCCTGGAACAGCGTCTAGTGTGGCTGAAAAGGCCAATTCGGGAGTGACAATCCCTTCCACACTGGGAGCAAGTGCAGTCTGTCCCTGGTCTGTCTCCCTGGCTATGGGCCTTCCTTCTTTGCCTCTTAGCCTCAGACTGTTGGCCAAGTGTCTCTTCAAACTGGGAAAGGCCATGCTGCAAGCAGGCCGCTCAGAGGCCAGGGTTTCCCACCTGTTGAGGTCCACTCCTAAGGCCTTCAGATTCCTCTTGCAGATATCCTTGTATCGCAGCTGTGGTCTACCTTTAGGGCTCTTTCCCTGCTTGAGTACTCCATAGAGGAGATCCTTTGGGATCCGGCCATCATCCATTCTCACGACATGACCGAGCCAACGCAGGCGTCTCTGTTTCAGCAGTGCATACATGCTGGGGATTCCAGCACATTCCAGGACTGTGTTGTTTGGAACTTTGTCCTGCCAGGTGATACCGAGGATGCGTCAGAGGCAGCGCATGTGGAAAGCGTTCAGTTTCCTCTCCTGTTGTGAGCAAAGAGTCCATGACTTGCTGCAGTACAGAAGTGTACTGAGGACGCAAGCTCTGTAGACCTGGATCTTGGTATGTTCCGTCAGCTTCTTTTTGGACCAGACTCTCTTTGTGAGTCTGGAAAACGTGGTAGCTGCTTTACTGATGCATTTGTTTAGCTCAGTATAGAGAGAAAGAGTGTTGGAGATCGTTGAGCCAAGGTACACAAAGTCATAAGAACATAAGAACAGCCCCACTGGATCAGGCCATAGGCCCATCTAGTCCAGCTTCCTGTATCTCACAGCGGCCCACCAAATGCCCCAGGGAGCACACCAGATAACAAGAGACCTCATCCTGGTGCTCTCCCCTACATCTGGCATTCTGACTTAACCCATTCCTAAAATCAGGAGGTTGCACATACACATCATCGCTTGTACCCCATAATGGATTTTTCCTCCAGAAACTCGTCCAATCCCCTTTTAAAGGCGTCTAGGCTAGACGCCAGCACCACATCCTGTGGCAAGGAGTTCCACAGACCGACCACGCGCTGAGTAAAGAAATATTTTCTTTTGACTGTCCTAACCCGCCCAACACTCAATTTTAGTGGATGTCCCCTGGTTCTGGTATTATGTGAGAGTGTAAAGAGCATCTCCCTATCCACTCTGTCCATCCCCTGCATAATTTTGTATGTCTCAATCATGTCCCCCCTCAAGCGTCTCTTTTCTAGGCTGAAGAGGCCCAAACGCCGTAGCCTTTCCTCATAAGGAAGGTGCCCCAGCCCCGTAATCATCTTAGTTGCTCTCTTTTGCACCTTTTCCATTTCCACTATGTCTTTTTTGAGATGCGGCGACCAGAACTGGACACAATACTCCAGGTGTGGCCTTACCATAGATTTGTACAACGGCATTATAATATTAGCTGTTTTGTTCTCAATACCCTTCCTAATGATCCCAAGCATAGAATTGGCCTTCTTCACTGCCGCCGCACATTGGGTCGACACTTTCATCGACCTGTCCACCACCACCCCAAGATCTCCCTCCTGATCTGTCACAGACAGCTCAGAACCCATCAGCCTATATCGAAAGTTTTGATTTTTTGCCCCAATGTGCATGACTTTACACTTACTGACATTGAAGCGCATCTGCCATTTTGCTGCCCATTCTGCCAGTCTGGAGAGATCCTTCTGGAGCTCCTCACAATCACTTCTGGTCTTTACCACTCGGAAAAGTTTGGTGTCGTCTGCAAACTTAGCCACTTCACTGCTCAACCCTGTCTCCAGGTCATTTATGAAGAGGTTGAAAAGCACCGGTCCCAGGACAGATCCTTGGGGCACACCGCTTTTCACCTCTCTCCATTGTGAAAATTGCCCATTGACACCCACTCTCTGCCTCCTGGCCTCCAACCAGTTCTCAATCCACGAGAGGACCTGTCCTCTAATTCCCTGACTGTGGAGTTTTTTCAGTAGCCTTTGGTGAGGGACCGTGTCAAACGCCTTCTGAAAGTCCAGATATATAATGTCCACGGGTTCTCCCGCATCCACATGCCTGTTGACCTTTTCAAAGAATTCTATAAGGTTGGTGAGGCAAGACTTACCCTTACAGAAGCCATGCTGACTCTCCCTCAGCAAGGCCTGTTCGTCTATGTGTTTTGAGATCCTATCTTTGATGAGGCATTCCACCATCTTACCCGGTATGGATGTTAGGCTGACCGGCCTATAGTTTCCCGGGTCCCCCCTCTTTCCCTTTTTAAAAATAGGCGTGACATTTGCTATCCTCCAATCTTCTGGTACTGTGGCCGTTTTGAGGGACAAGTTGCATACCTTAGTCAAGAGATCTGCAACTTCATTCTTCAATTCCTTAATAACCCTTGGGTGTATGCCATCAGGGCCCGGTGACTTATTGATCTTTAATTTATCAATGAGGTCTGAAACATCTTCTCTTTTAACCTCTATCTGACTTAACTCCTCGGTCAGGAGGGGCCGTTCGGGCAGCGGTATCTGCCCGAGATCTTCTGCCGTGAAGACAGATGCAAAGAACTCATTTAATTTCTCTGCCATCTCTAAGTCTCCTTTTATCTCCCCTTTCCCTCCCTCACCATCCAGAGGGCCAACCGCTTCTCTGGCGGGTTTCCTGCTTCTAACATATTTGAAGAAGCTTTTATTATTCCCCTTAATGTTGCTGGCCATGCGTTCCTCATAGTCTCGCTTGGCCTCCCCTATCACCTTCTTACATTTCTTTTGCCACAGTCATGGACAACCTCCAATTCATGCGCAGAGATTGTAATGCAGGGAGGTGAGTCCACATCCTGAACCATGACCTGTGTTTTCTTCAGGCTGATTGTCAGTCCAAAATCTTGGCAGGCCTTGCTAAAACGAATCATGAGCTGCTGAAGATCGTTGGCAGAGTGGACCGTGACAGCTGCATCGTCAGCAGAGAGGAAGTCATGCAGACATTTCAGCTGGACTTTGGACTTTACTCTCAGTCTGGAGATGTTGAGGAGCTTTCCATCTGATCTGGTCCAGAGATAGATGCCTTCTGTTGCAGTTCCAAACAAGGTCAGCACAAGAACACAGCCCTGCTTCACTCCGCTTCAGATGTCAAAGGGGTCTGATGTGGAGCCATCAAAGACAACAGTGCCCTTCATGTCCTTGTGGAAAGACCTGATGATGTTGAGAAGCCTGGGTGGACATCCAATCTTGGGGAGAATCTTGAAGAGGCCGTCCCTGCTGACCAGGTCGAAAGTCTTCGTGAGATCTATGAGGGCTATAAAGAGTGACTGTCGTCGTTCCCTGCATTTCTCCTGCAGTTGTCTAAGGGAGAATACCATATCAGTGGTGGACCTGTTGGCTCGGAATCCGCACTGCGATTCTGGATAGACACTCTCTGCAAGTACCTGGAGCCTCTTTAGTGCAACTCGGGCAAACAGCTTTCCTACAATGCTAAGGAGAGAGATGCCGCGGTAGATGTTGCAGTCACCTGTCGCCTTTGTTCTCGTACAGCGTGATGATGTTTGCATCTCTCATGTCCTGAAGTACTCCACCTTCTCTCCATCAGAGAGAGAGGATTTCATGCAGCTCAGTAACGATGATCTCTTTGCAGCACTTTAGGACCAGCATGGATGCTATCTTTTCCAGGTGCCTTGCCAAAGGCAAGGGAGTCCAGGGCCACGTGAAGTTCTTCTAGGGTTGATTCACTGTCAAGCTCCTCCAACACAGGCAGGCACTCAATGTTGTTCAGTGCTTCTTTGGTGACTACATTTTCTTTGGAATATAGCTCAGAGTAGTGCTGCACCCAGCGGTCTATCTGCTGCGCCCGATCCTGGATGACCTCACCTACAGCAGACTTCAGAGGGGCGATTTTCTTCTGTGTTGGACCTAGGGTCTGTTTGATACCATCATACGCCCCCTTGATGTTGCCCGTGTCAGCTGCTATCTGTATCTGGGAACAGAGCTGGAGCCAGTAGTCATTAGCACATCTCCTGGCAGTCTGCCTTGCTAGATAGGTGCCTTGCTAAACTGCTAAAATGAGACAGTGCAGGCCTCTAGGCCTACCACCCAAGGGCCTTAGAGGTAGGAGGTACTCCAAGCAACAAAAAGGCAGTTGCTCTGTCCCATTATTAAGGACACTTTTCTTTCATTCAATTTTTATCTTACCCTCTTTTCAAGGAGCTCAAGGTGGCACCTGTGATTATCTCCCCCTCCCCACTAAGAGATCCTCCTCTCTAGCCTTGGGCTGCAGAGCAAGCTCTGGTGACAAAGCTCAAACAAGAGAGCTATTTGCCCCTTGCAGAGAGCCACTGCTGCCTTCCTTGAAGTTCCACTCTTGCCCCACTTGTCAGCAGTTTCCAAAGTCAACAAGATCAAAGCTGATTTGTAACTCCTTGTTTACAAGGCATTACAGCTATTGAGAGGGAGTCTTCCACTCATATACTGAGGACCCACCCACACAGGAGTAAAACTTATGCATCCAAGCTAGAGAAGGCATAGCTGTGAACAAATAAAACAAAATAAAATGCCTAAAACATTTTGATGCTGGGGGTAGAAGAGCCACCCGTTTGCCAACTCTCCTTGAGCTTCCACTCCAGCATCTCTCTCAGACTTAATCCTGGTCCCCATCTCACCCAGAATTCACACTGCTCACCCAAACTGCCTTTGTCCTTTTCACTGACTACTGTAGAAGGGATCATTTTACACCTCTCAATCTTGGCCCTTCTCCTCAGGTAAAGGGTTATTGGCTCACAGGAGCTCCTCATGCTTCAAATTGGAAACCTCCTTAAGACATGTATGGAGCTTTCACACCTGTCTGTGATTTCCTGACCACCAGCCACCCCTTTGTGCGTAGAAAGCAGTTGACTAGCCTAATTCTCATCACTCTAACTCCGTGCTGACTCCATAATTCAATAAGGATTTGCTGCCTTCTAACAGTACCTCCAAGATCTTCCAGCTGAGGTGGATTGCATTGGCCTAACTAGCAGTAAGGCCAGCCCTTGCCAACAGGAAAGCTGTAGTCATCCCTACACACTGGAAGAAGGGAAAAAGACAGGCAACTATAATATAAAAAATTTACAAAAAGTGCATGAAGAGTCACCAGCACCATTATTTTCACTGCTCCATCTACATTTTCTCTGGGGTTCATTATGGCTTCACTGCTAAGTGAAATGCAGAGAGTTGGAATTCTAGAAAATGCAACACAACCGCTCATTTATTGTCAGCACTCAGTAGGAACTGCTTGACACTCCACATGGGAAAGTAAAGCTGATACAGCTAATAACAGAAATTGATAGTTTATCCTGTCAGCTTATGAGATGGATTTAGTGAACTTCAGAGTCTCACAATGTGATTGATCTTCTACAATAGCCAAGAAGCTATGTAAGAATACCTCTCCCCAGTAGGTCAGCATGAAAGGAAATTAGCTCCTGTCAGATATGGCCACAGCAACAAATGGTCTGATTAGCCAGGTCTTTTCTTCCTCCATCACCTAGTACAAGACTCTTCAAAAGTAATGGTAGAACGCAGAAAAGCCAACTGCAGAATTAATATTTCTAAGTAAATCTTGTCTAGCATATTGCTTCCCCATTTCTCCCTCAAGCACTTGTCCCCACACTGAACCACTGTACTCCTCCAAATTACTTATTTTCAAGTAGCCTGTCAATGTCAATAGGCTACAGAGGACCCTATGATTCAGAGGAGCTCCCAAACTGTTTTATCACTCCACCAGCTACCCTGGCCGTGTCTGCATGTGTTGCTTCCCATCAAGCCTTGCTGTAGCCCACTCAAAAATAGAAAGAGTGACAAGATGCTTTCAGGTCTGTGTTGCTTAGTTACTTCAGGTCTTGCATGGTGTTGCACTTCAGTGACCTGACTCCAGTAAGTGAAGTGCAGTAGCATGACATTACACCTCTGATCCAGCCAGCAATTAAGTCTCAGGAAGTGGGTGGTGAAAATTATTCTTGAATGCCATGATTTGCCAGATCCAGCCAAAGGGCCATCTGGTCTGGAATTCTGTTGTCTGCAGTGACCAGTCATCCACCATATGAATCTTACATGGGGCACAAGAGTGATAATTATCACTTTTTACACCCTCCATCTCATACTTGTAGATGTATTACTGCTTACCAAAGAATTCTATTTTAGTTATTGTCATCATCCATAATGAACATTTATAATTTTCTATTAATTCTTCTAATACTTTAAAAAAGCCATTTTAGGTAACATCACCAGCACTTGCACAGATGAATTCCATAATTATATGTTGTCTTGTTTATTCCAAACATACTTCCATTCTCACTGGACAAGCGCAAGGCCTGATGTTTTGAGAAACTCTCTTTTCACTTCTTTTAGACAGTTCATTTTATAAATCCCTCCGTTTCTCAAGCCTCTTTAGATGGATGGAACAATCTCACTGATAATTTTAGACACTTTTCTCCATCTTCTTCACCTTTGCAGTGTCCTTTTTGAGGCAGGGCAACCTGATGTGCACACCACAGATGACATAATGATATACTATTGGCTTTTCCCCCCCAGTTCCTTTGCAAGGATCCTCAAGAATGTTTTCAATGACTTTTCTTCCCTTATGCCAGAATTTCTTTACAGAGTAGCTACAGTCAAATTAAACCCAAGTATCTGTACAACATTTGGAATTTTTGTCCTAGCATGTGTCATTTAAGAACATAACAGCCCTGCTGGATCAGACCAAAAGTTCCACCATATTCAGCATTGTTTCCCAATGGCCAATCACATACTCTGGGAAGTCCACAAGCAGGGCATGAAAGAAATAGTCCTGCTGTTGCTCCCTTTAGTAACTCATATCCAGACATACAGCCTGTGAACTTGGCAGTTCTATTTAATTAGTCTCATGAATAGTAACCATTGATAGGCCTGTCCTCCATGAATTTGTCAAATCCCTTCTTGGAACTATCACCTCATCCCATGGCATCAAATTCCATAAATCCTTGTATGAAGAGTACCTCCTCTGCTAATCAATTTAATTAGATAGTACCAAATTGTCAACAGAATACTTGAATAGAAATCTTCATTCGCATAAAAATAATTTTGTAAACTTCTATGATACCCACCCCTCGTGACCATATTTTTTTCCTAAATAGCCCCAAACACTTTAGCCTTTCCTCATACAGATGGAACACTTTTCTGCAGGCAGCTTTACATTTTTGAGTGGCTAGCCAGAACTGTATACTGTACTCCAAGGGCAGCCACTCCACAAATTCATATAAGGACATTACAATACTGGAAGTTTTATTTTCAATCCTTTTCCCAATACCACTAAAAATTGAATTAAAAATTTTTTCTCCACAGCTGCCACACATGGAGTATTTTAACTGAACTAACTACCCCAACCCCAGAATTTTGGTTAATCACTACCAAATCAGACTCCCATCAGAGTATATATGAACCTCACAGCACCATCCAATGCATGTCTAACTCAGAAGCCTCATTGTGTCCAAGGGGCTTAGTCCCTGGAAAGTGTGTAGAGTGCAGTCTGATTGTTTAACCACCATGTATCCCTTTATACTTATTTAAACTGAACCTCACCTGTCCTTTTGTTGTCCATTCACCCAGTCTGGAGATCCTTTGGAGTTCTTTACAGTCCACTTGTATTTTCACCATCCTGAATAACTTAGTGTCATCTGCACACTTTACTACATCCTGCTCACACAACCCCAGATAATTTGTAAACAAATTAAAAAGCACCACTCCCAACAGATCTTCAGGGGAATTCCCCTTCATACTTCCCCCCACTGCAAAGTTATTTTTATTTATTTTTCACATTTTTATACCGCCCTTCCTCCAAAGAACTAAGGGCAGTGTACACAGCTGCTCCCCTCATTTTGTCCTCACAACAACCCTGTGAGGTAGGTGAGGCTGAGAGAAAGTTACTGACCAAAGGTCACCCAGGAAGCTTCGTGGCTGAGGAGGGATTTGAACCTGGATCTTCCAGATCTAAGTCCAAGTTGTTCATTTATTCTTACTTGTTGCATCTCATTTTATAAATAGTTCCCAATCCATAGGAGGACCAATATTCTTTATCTCATGACTGCAAAATTTACACAGGGGCTTTGGTAAGCAGTGTTGTCAAATTTTTTAAGAACCCAAATATACAACACTAACTGAATCACCCCTATTCATATACCTATTGGCACTTTGAAAATGTTGGTGACAGAGGACATCGCTGCAGAAGCTATGCCAATTCTTCAATAAGGCTTGTTCTTGTAGGTAATTGTCTTGCTTGCCAACAGTTCTCCAGAACAAGTGTTCAGCTCTGTCTCCTGAATTTCTTCCCCTGCAACCCATTTAAAATCTGTGGTTACAGTGGCTTCTTCCCACTTCTCTGGTGAAGAAGCTGGTTTTAAGGAAAAGTTACACATCAGGAACTTCACATCAGTTTATTTTAAGATCGCCAGCAATTTATTATTTTTGTCTATATGCCCTAGGAACTTCATCTTGTCATTTCTATTTGACCAATTTATTTATATTCGCTCCCCATAAAAAATAGCTGCGGCACAGATACCTATTCCATATCTTCCACAGTGAAGGCAATTTGCCAAGAATTCTTTCAGAAGTTGTGTTCTCTCCTTATCCATCCTCAGGTTACTTTTTACTCCTTGGTTGTCTAACCACATTTCTGACCAGTTTCCTGCTTTTGAAATATGTGAAGAAATTATTTTTCTTAGTGATTGGCAGTATGTATCTCATTTTTATTTCCCTTATTCAAATTACATTTGCTATTTCAGAATTTATGCTTTTTTATTTTATTTAGGGAAACTTCCATTTCTTCAAAGAAGCATCTTTGCCTCTTATCACATCTTGAATCTACTCATTTTCTATGCTGGTATCTGCTTGAACTTGGATATTTCTAATCTGCAATATACAGGTTAAGTCTCATTATGAGACTCATTATGAGAGCCAGGGTGGTGTAGTGGTTTGGGAGGTGGATTTAGACCTGGATGATCCAGGTTCAAATCCCCCCTCAGCCACAAAACTTCCTGGGTGACCTTGGGCCAGTCACTTTCTCTCAGCCTCACCTACCTCACAGGGTTGTTGTGAGGACAAGAAAGAGGGGAGGAGCAGCTGTGTAAACCACCCTGAGCTCTTTGGAGGAAGGGCAGTATAAAAATGTGAACAATAAATAAATAAATTATTCACTCACCTGGGTGGCAAAATCGCACTAAAGCAAATCCATTTAAAAAACAAAGTCCCTTTGCAAGGCGATTTAAAAACTGTCTTGCTGACCTTTGTAATGTACATGGAGGCAAACAGTCTCTCTCCAGGAGCTAATGGAGGAGGTGATAATGACTTGCATTCTTTCACTGCTCAGGGGGAAGGGAGGGTTCTAAGTGCCTGGAGAGAGAATGATTGATGGATTGTCAGCTGGCTGCCCTCTCCTATTATCAAGGCTATTGTTTAACAACTGTTTTCCTTTAATTTAAAGGGCCCTTCTCATCACCTTGAGATAGAAAAATCAATGGATAATTAGGTTATACCTGTACTGGATTGCATGACTGTCTCTACTACAGTAAGAAAAGCAGTTTTTTAAACTATGATTTTACAGGGATGCATTTTTCCCCTTCTCCAGGGATCAGCACATTCCTTCCCATTTGCAGTGGCCATTCGTGTTGAATCAAATCCATGTATAAAAAAATCAGTGTATAACAAGGTTGAACCTGTACATTCTAGTTGCATTTCTATTACTGTGGATTTAAATTCTTGACTTTCCTATTCAGCTTCCTTTTTATTTGTCCCTTCATTTTTAAGGCATTTCCCTTTGGAAGTGCAACTATGTTGGAACTTGTATGGAAATTTTCCACTTACAAATTCAACATGCATGTTAGGCCTGTGACCACAGTGCTATTACTTCAACACCACTTATATCTTGCACTGGGCACCATTTAGAATTATATTCAAGGTTGCATCCCCCTGGTATCATGAGCAAATGTTAGGTACAGTAATTTAGGATTTCTAGAAATCTGGTCTGTTTCTCCACTTAAACAAACCTAATCTATACATCACATGCTCAGTCTGGAGATAACTTTGGCGGACATTTCACGATCTGCTTTAGATGGTTTAACCATCTTGAATTAGCATAATCTAAATTTGCGTCAGCTACCTCAGACACTTCATGAATTAGGCACAATGCCAGTCCCTTTAGATTTTACAGCCAATCACCTACATACAAAATATCATAATCATTTAAGATTCACCTACTGGTCCCAGCAAGTATACTAGGACTTCTATGGTGGTGGATCTAAAGAAGCCATTTAAGAATAACTGCTTTAGAGGACAATGAACTTCACTGCAGTAAAGCTGTACCACAAGAAGAAAGTTTCTTTAACATTTGTTCTTCTAAATATACTGATAATGCCCCATAGCCCCTGGGTATGTCATTCAGAAGCAAACAAGCCAGTGGGTTGCCATGGTAGCAAAGATCACAAGGCATCTAGGAACCATGCCAGTTTGGAGGATGGGGGCAAGAAGACCACAGGAGGCATCTTCCTTCAGCAGGACTGTACCAAGCCACCTGTACTGAAGTCACTGTCTTGCTTTCCCAAATTTAGGCAGAAGTCTTCAAGTTTTGCTAGATAATAAGCTTTAAGAGCATTGTTTAGAAATTGTCACATATTTTGAGAAGCAAAAACATTTATTTTTACAAAACACTGGGAAGAAAGAAATATCCACAAAGAAAGCATGGAGAAACTTGTACTTCAGCAGAGGTTCCCAAGGCACTGTCCGTAAGAAGCAAGGTCACAACATCCATGGCACACAGATTTATGAACGAAGCTGGCTGACTGCTTTATGTATGTTATCAGAACGTTTTTCCACCTCAGTCAATTTCTGGTCCACTTGCTTTTTCTAAGAGAAAAACCACATAAAAAAGGAACTCTGGTTAAGACAAAAGTCAAAGAAGATATCTCTTTACCTGTCAGAAGAATTACAAGAGGAGTCCTGCAGTTAGAGGTGGGGGGATGAATTACTGAACAGCAAGAAACAGGAAAACCATAGGACAGCAAGGCAAAATGCAGAAAGCCAGACTGATCTGAAGGTTGCGTTTTTGATATTCCCTCTCCAAGTTAGAACACTTTGGTTTCAGGGGCAAAGTAGAGAGTACAACTGTATGGCCATTTTGAAACTAAGAGAGCTAGAGGATGAGAGGAGCCAGACCAGTTTCAAGGCTACCCCTAAATCCATACGTACAATCAGGTTCTTCATTTTCTCTTTGAGAAGTCTCATTATGTCTTGTAGCATCAGGTCAGACACATCTTTCTGGAGAGCAAGAAATACACAATTGGGGGAGTGTTTTCGATGCTCTTCCCTAGAAATTAAGAGGACAAACTATATTATAGCAATGGCCTTCAAAGGTAACAGCCCACTCTGGAAGGAAGAGTGGATAAGAAAGAGCTTTATTTCTAAATCATCTCACTATAGCCAGCAGTTGGATTATCAATATTGTGTATTTATTCATGTCTTTGTCAGACCAGTGCATCCCCCCAAAGGCTTAGATTTAAAACATTTTTTTTTTTACCACCACAGTATTCTATTCCTGACCACCATGTTGGGGGTGGGGGGAGAATGTTGAGACTTTGGCTAAAGAAACATATTCCACAACTACCAAGAACACCTCACAGATGGTAAGCTTAAGGGGGCACTCTCAATTAATCTTGGTAATCTTGTCAACTGGGTGAATTTGTGCTATGGCCTCCTCTTAGATTAAGAGTGTTGAAGCTGTTTGAAGACTTGAAGATGTTCTCGCTAACAGCTGGAAGGCAAAAGAGAACCAGTATAGCTATTCAAACACTGACACATGGTCCTAGGAATGCACTTGAAACAGAAACTCTGCACCAGCTAAGGCTTCTAAATAATCAAAAAAGCCGCTCCATGTTAACAGGAGAGGAGAGTTACATGCTTCATTCCTTGTTTCATCAGTGCAAGGCAAGCCACTCAAAAAGATCATTTCATGAAGATGGTTTTTCATACTTCCTTTACAGTTAACCCACCTCTTTCTCATAAAAAGCCAGTATTTTGTAAATTGCCTTCTGCAATAGCTCCTCCCTTCCCAAGTACTCTGTACATGCCATAGGCTCTGGGGAAGAGAGGACCACCAGCAACTACAGGTAATGGTAGGGCTAGCAAGTTAAGTTAGAACTTTATGGACCCCTGATTATAGCTCTAAACCAGGGTTGTCAAACATAAGGCCTGGGGGCGCGATGTGGCCAGTGGAAGCTTTTTATCCAGCCCTCAGGTTCTCAGCTGCTGTGTTGCTCTCAGAGCAGTGTTGAGGTGTTGCTGCTAAAAGGGCAGTCCCCACAAAAATTGGACTCTCCCGTATCTTGAAATATGATAAAGTTTTGCGTGTTTTCTCTTCTGTCATTTGAAGTTAATTCCTAAGTAAGAAAAAGTGCTAATTTTTGGTTATGAGTTGTTTAATGACATCACTTCTGGCCCTCAGCAGGCATCATGAATGCCATTCGGCCCTTGGTATGAAATGAGTTTGACACCCCTGCTCTAAACAGTTTAGGACTAGAATACCCACAGAACATACATAACCCTGCTCACCTGTTAAGATCAGCTGGAGGCTCTTCTGTCAGATTCTGGTTGGCAAGGACACACAAGTGAGCCTTTTCCATGAACATGCAGCTTCTTGCCCAAGGATATGTGGCTGGCTTTGTGCCTAACAACCTTCCATCAATGTCTGAATGCCAATTTTGTTCTGGCAGACATTTAAACATAGGATGCTTGAATCTACTTTTACACTGCCTTATTTTACTGCTTGTTTATCTGCTGCCTGTTGTTCTTTTTGTGCTTGTTTTACTTTTTGAATTGTATGTAAATTGCAGGTTTTTACAACTGATGTAAGTTGCCTTGAACACTTTTGTGAAAGCGGTATTAGTTTTTGTTCCTCAACTTTGGAAGGTTCAGTATGGTCAAGTCTGAGATAATACAATTTGGGGACACCACATTGGCCAGAGCTGTGAGCAACACTCTGCCTTGAGTTTCAGCCATAATTTTTCTAATCATTTGGAACCACTACATACAATTTTTTTTCCCTCTGCCAATCTGAACTTGAAACATTTTGCACACAAAGCAGGTGATCATCCATTAAGCTATGGCTCATGAAGAAAAGATGCAGAAGGCATCCCAAGAAGTAGGCATTTTCTACCCAACCTCACACTGAATAGTGTGGTACCTTCACACTGAAGCCCACCTTCTAATGCCACCTAGTAGCCATATAAGCTGATGAAAAACAACCAGTGCAAGCTGAAGTCTCCTGCTTTTTATATTGCAAAGGTTTTACTTCTCTTAATAGAAGAACACCAGGCTCAAGCATAGAGGCACACCACTTTCCTTTTACCAACAGGGAGCTCAGGAAAGTGCTCTTATCATTACTAGCTTGCAAGCCTGGGAAATTTAGCCTCTTCAGTGCTAGGGCACAGCATAGATTATGCAAATACAGTTTACACCACATTGCTGCATCTGGACACCTGTTACAATGGGCAACATCTCCAAATGTTCTAAAAATTAGACACAATCTGGCTACCACAAGTGGTTTCACTTGCTCTGGAGAAGTTGCACAGGACAGCTTTCTGAAAAGGGGGGGAAATAGCATACAATAACAAGCCCACCATTCAATGACCATTTGCCTCCAGTGTTACATTTCACTGCTATGTTTAGCCATAGTGTCTCATCATAAGCACCACTTTACTACAAATCTTAGAATCTGTTTGCAAGATACGCACATAGGGTCATCATCAGGCTCCCAACCTTCCAACTCCTTAAAGCAAAAGAAGCACTGGGCAACATCAGGTGCATTCTCAGTAGGGCAGTGAATGAATCCAGCCTCTGCCATCTGGGGGTGGGGGAGAAGACAAAGAAAATTGTTTAACATGGTATAAATCCTACAATTGTATGCATGAGATTTCTATAGTAGAAGGTCAGAGAGATAATTTGGCTGCAGGGCTCTAAATACCTTCTACTTCAAGGCAACTCCTTTTAATCACGATTAGTCATAAGAACAGCCCCACTGGATCAGGCCATAGGCCCATCTAGTCCAGCTTCCTGCATCTCACAGTGGCCCACCAAATGCCCCAGGGAGCACACAAGACAAGAGACAAACAACAAAATCACACAGAATAGCTTAGGCAAGCAGCTTGAGTGAGTCTGAGGTCCCTCAGTTTCAGTAAACTGTTTTGTGCAACCAAATTAAAACAGCAACAAATAATAATAATAGTTTTGCTTTCAGCAGAGGGCAGGGAAGAAGCTCTGAACAAAAACCACTGAAACTACTTAGTACTGTAGGTCCAGGGACCTTTAGTAAAGTGCAGTTAGCTCATAGTTCACCAAGCAGTAAAGCAGCTACTAGTTGCAGCTTGTGCAGGGTGACCAGATGTCTTTTTCTCCAGGACACTTCCTCTTTGTCAGCCTCCTGCCTGCAGAAGACCTGAAATGTGCTCCTTTCCCCTGTGAGCAGCCCCTGCACAGCCCTCTTGTAACCAAGAGCTTAAGGGTTTCAGTGAGCCCCATGGAGCCCATAGAGGAGGGTCTTTGGTTCTTCGCTGTTGTGTCCTCCATTTCCTTGGATGCCCCCATCTTGGGGGCCTGGTCCTCTTCTGCGGCTCTGACACCTGCCCAGGGACTGCATTGAAGCGTGGCCAGCTAGCTGTGGCGGTGGCATAGCTGGACAGGGGCTCCCCCGTACAGCTCCCTTTTGCCCCCCCAATGGCTTCCCGGGAATGGTTCCGAAGAGAGGAGCCGCTCGCCCACCTCCTTGCCAAGCTGAGTGCTCCACCCGCTCCAGCTACGCCACTGAGCTGCGGTCAGGAGGCAGGGCAGGGCAGGGCAGGGCTCCCTCCTTCCCCACCCCCGGGAAAGCCCCCAGGAGAACTGGCCGCTCACCCGCTCCGGGGTGCAGACGCAGTCAGAGACAAAAGGCCATTGGCTGAAGGTGGCGAGCCGGTGCTCCGTCAGGAAGAGCTGCAGCCCCTGCGGCAACTGCGAACCACTGTCACTGACCACCATCTTGACCTTCGCAGGACTGTTCGGCATTCAAATCCTCGCGGGGAAAAAGAACAATCGCGTGAGGCATGACGGGATATCGACGTTTACAGGCGCTTAGCACGCTGGGAAGTGTAGTTTGTGCGGTGATTGCTGCTAGTGAGGCTAGTAGAGTGGTGCTGAGTATGCAGCAATGCCTTTAGCTGCAATCCTGTCCACACTTTCCAGGGAATAAATCCCATTAACTGTCATAGGACTTACTCCTGAGTAGACATGCATAGGATGGGGCTGCAGTCCCAGCCACACCCTCCTGGGAGGAAGCCCCATTGACTCTCATGGGACTTACTCCTGAGTAGACATGCCTAGGATAGGGCTCTGGGGCTGCAGTCCCAGCCGCACTCTCCTGGGAGGAAGTCCCATTGACTAGGATGGGACTGACTTCTGAGTAGACATGCATAGGATGGGGCTCTGGGGCTACAATCCTAGCCACACTTTCCTGAGAGGAAGCCCCATTGACTAGGCTGGGACTGACTTCTGAGTAGACATGCATAGGATTGTGCCCTAAGCCCCTGTTTCCTGACCTGGGCCAAGAGTGGTGAAAATAGAAAGGAATTAGTATGAAGTGAAATTCACTGTAGTGAATTAAAAATTCTGTAGTGAATTAAAAAAATTCTGTTTTAACTGTGAAAAAGTTTCCTTTCTTTTGCTCACTGGTTAAATTTGCTGTTGTGACTGATCTCTGGGTTTTTATAAAAACCAAATACAGGTACATAGTTACGTTGTTGATCAGAGTCTAGGAGGGGGGGTAAATTTGTACCCGGTCCCAGGATCAGGAAGGGGGTCCAGGAGCCAAAGGAGGGGACCCAGAAGTCTCCTGGGATCTTACATTTTCCTATCTCACCCATACTCACTGCCCACACAGGATCCTGGGGGCATTACCCTGGGCACATGTCAGTAACTGCTGCCATAAGCCATACATACCTTGCTCAGGAATGCATACTTTTCCTTAATAGGGTCACATCTGGGAGGAAACTGACCTCCTACAGCAGCTCTTTGGCTTGTGGATCTGCTTACTATGAAGGAGTATATAGGAGCTCAGCGACACAGCTGCGGGACTTCAGCTGCTGCATAAGTCGGTTTTGGTGTACACAAGACACTCTCCATTCTAGCGTGAGCCTCAATATAATGATACGAATCTCCTGCAGTGGTTTTCTATATTTGAAAGATTTTAGGGAGACTTAGGAGTTTGTTTGGTTTTCCGTATTACTATATCTAGCTGCCAATGCCAGGTAGACCTGAGCTCTGCATTGGAAAGGCTGGTAGATCTGGGCTCCAAAGACTGTTCCGGCTGTTGCCACTTTCCTCCTGCCTGTTTTGCCCCTGTTCTGCCCACCCCGATTGCCACCCCCCACTCTGTTTCACTCCCCTCTTTGGGAAGGGGCCCAAAAGAATCTATACCACCTGATAAAATTCCTCTCAGATGTCCTGTTGTTGATAAGTGTAAGAAGACCACGGAGAAGGTAGATTAAATGGATCACATTTAATGTATGTGATGGTTTTGTTTATTAATGTAAGTTAAAACAATATATTTCACTGTTAGTAAGTACAGAGTATATGATTTGCCAGAGACAAGCAGCTTTGCTAGGAAACAACAACAAAAACGCAAGTGCTTACCTGGTCACAAAATAACAAGGGGACTACTAAACTTTCTTAGGAAGTGACAGGTAGCCTTAGCTTATGTACGTTTGCTTTGAAATAAGGGCCCAATCCTATCCAATTTTCCAGTGCCAGTGTAGTTATTCTTGTGGGGTGTGTGTTGTATCCTGTATGGAGGGGCAGTAACTGGGGCCTTCTTAAGATATAGGAATATGTGTTCCCTTACCATGAGGCTGCATTGTGGCTACACCAGAGCCGGAAAGCTGGATAGGATTGGGCCCTGAGAGTCTAATCCTGGGCTTGGCGCACTGGGTCACTGCCAGCAGGCATTGTTGCAAATATGCCATAAGGCATATTTTCAGGCCTACCGCCAGGTGAGCCCTGGTGGTAGGCCAGCGCTGGCTGGCACCAGGCTACCGCCAGGTGGGCACCCAACAGTCAACAAAACCTTTATTAGGCATAAATATTTGATGAGTGAAGACTCTATACAGAAACCATAGAGAGAATAGAAACCTAAGCAGTACTCAAATATATGTATATGTGTGCACCTATGTGTACACACAGATACAAACATACATTACATTATACATACACACATGAATTATTTAAAAGACAGAAAACAATCAGTTACTCTACAAACATTGCCAAGATGTAATCTACTCAGTGGTTGCTTGGCACAGAAAGCTTGGCTCGATTCAAATTACTCAAATTTAAGAACTGTGCGACTGAGAGGGTTGTATGCTCAATGTCACCTGCCAGAAGGAATAGAATTCTCAGAATGCCCTGTTCTAGCATTGAGCAAGGGAGAGAGAAATTGCTGTCTTAGCGCTTGATATCTGGAACAGTGCAACATAATGTGTATGGATGATTCTAATTCGCCTAAATTGCAGCTACATAAACGATCTTCCCAGGAGGCGTTTCTGAATCTGCCAAGTAAGTCATTAGAGGGGGTCACATTACAAAGTGCCAAGGTAAAGGCCCTTCTCTCCAGGGGGTGCATTAGGAGGGACAGATATTTTGGTTGTTGACCAGTTGTAATTTTGAGTTGAAAATTCAAAGGGGAACATTTTTTTCGTGCTTTGCCTAGAATCTCTTGCCTTTCTATATCATATAGTCTGGTTGTCAAAAGCCTGGTGATAACCTCAGGAGAGGGGGCCCCTTGTAGATCGGCCTCAAGGCCCTTCTGTTGAATTTTTTAATAAAATATTACTAGGCAAGGAGTTAACGTTGAATCAGTCAACAGCCCCTTTAGCAGCAAATTGTGATCAGCCCTGAAAAAGACTTTGGCCCAGTATTTTAAAAAAACTGGACCATACATGTAACTCCAGTCTATGTTGACCTGATTCCAGGCAGAGTGCTGCATAGGGAACGCAATGCGGTAAGCCGAGAATTTTGTAAAGAAATTTAGATTGAACCCTTTCAATTGTGTTATTTAATGCTGGCATCCATACTGGGATGCCATATAAAATTTGTGGTATGACTGTAGCATTGAAAACTTGTAAAGCAGCTGGTACAAACCAGTTGCCCCAGGAGAAGAAAAAGCGAGTTATGGCTTGAACCACTGGTTTGGATGAATTAGTTGCAATCAACCAATGAGAGGACCAGGAATGCTTGTAATGAAACCGAAGACCAAGGTACTGGATTTCCTTGACCTGCTGTATTAATTTTCCAGTGAAAAGCCAAGATTGTGGTTTATGAGTTCCCAAATACCACAATTTTAGACTTTTCATAATTTAACTGCAAAGCGTTTGTTGTAAAATATTCAATGCGGGCTTTGACCAGTCTTCCTAAGCCTATTTTTGTGCGTGAGATCAGAGCCATGTCGTCAGCATATGAAAGCAAAGGGACATCCACCGATCCCAGTTTGGGGCAATGTGTGTCAAACTTTGTTAAGAAGGGGGCCAAATCAATGATGAAAAGGATAAACAGAATGGGTGCCAGCACGCAACCCTGTTTGACCCCCTTGTTGATCGGGATTGGAGCCGAAACGTCACCTTGTGGGGATAATTTCACTTGACAGGAAGTGTTTATGTGGAGGACATGAATTAATTCTAATAATCTTTTGTCAAGTCCCATCTTCTCAAGTTTTTCCCAGAGTCTGTCCCTATCAATAGAATCAAAGGCAGACTTTAAATCCAGGAATGCCACATAGAGTCAAGATTTCTTTTGAGTCACCTGTTTGAAAATTAAATGGGACAATATCACACAGTGGTCGACTGTGGACTTGTTTGGTCTGAAGCCTGCTTGCTCTGGACCTATGATGTTATAATCAGATATCCAGGAAGAAAGTTTCCTCAGTAAGTGGAATGTGTACATTTTCCCTGCACATCCAAAAGGCTTATTGGCCTGTAGCTAGAGGGAAGGTTCTTATTTCCTTTTTTGAAAATAGGGACCAAGATTAATCTGGTCCAGGATTCTGGAAATACTCCAAATTTATCGATTCTTGTGAATAGTTCTGCGATAATTGGGGCTGTGGGCACCCAACCTCTGCTGCTCGGCGGATGCACGGACTGCCAAGCAGTGGAGAGGTAAGCGAGGGTGTGAGGGGAGGTGGGAAGGAGGCGTTCCAGGTAGGGGGGAGGCGGGAGGAGGGTGGGGAGGAGGCACGCCAGGAAGGCAAAAGACGGGGAGAGGTGGGAGGAAGGTGTTCCGGGGGAGGGATCAGGGAGGGAGGGAGGCGGGACTGGTGGAGCAATGCCCCCCAGATCCAGAGCCTCCGTATTGGGCTCACTACCCTACACAGAGGCTCTTGATTCACCGCCAATCTTTTGGTTGGCGGTGAATCAAACAGCCCCATTGCGGGGCTACTCTCATTACCAGGGGAAGGGGATGAAAGTTCCCTTTTCCTGAGGAGCTGCCCGGTGGCTGCCTGAAGCACACAGGATGCAGTGGCAGCCATTTTTGGTGCCGCTGCAGCCACGTACCCTGGGCAACTCAGAATTGGGCTGTATATCCCCTATATTCAGTGGGACTTGCTCCATGGTAAATACTATAGGCAACAATCCAAACCATGAGTAGTCTCTGAACAAACATATGAAGGATCGATGTGCAATCCTGTTGCACACTGTTCCACACAGTTTGGAAGTAAGACCTACTGAACTTCAAGAGTGAGTTACTCCCCCTAATAAACATGCATATGATCAGGCTGCACGGCATGTTTGATACCTGCACCACATCGGAAGCCAAGATTTTATAAGAGCAAGCACACCAACAGTGCAACCCTATGCTGTGTATTCAGAACTAAGTCCCATTGGGTTCAATGAGACCTACTCCCAGGCAAGTGCATGTAAGATTAAATCAATTTCTGCCTGGCCCACAGGTGTACACATTTGGTCCCTGTGGCGTATATGCAATGTTGGGCTGAAATGGCTTAAAGCCTAAGAGTATATTGAAATACATTTCCCCATTCTCTATATAGTGTTTTGCTTTAACTGGGAAAACCTCTTGCACTTTATAAAGATTGATCAGGCAGAATTTGTATGGTATTAAAAAATAATAAAACTTTTTAAAAATTAAATAAGGAGAAATACAACACGTCCAACCTCCCCCACTGTTTTACGCCCACCATGGGGGGCGTAATGTAGCAGGTGAATTTCTGCTTGTCACAGAGCCTTAAAAGATGCAGGAGTCCTGTCCCCAATCCTAGTTTTATCCTTATAAAATTTGCATTGTTGTTGTTGTTGCTACATTGCCCTTAGCAACAGATGAGAGCAGATCCCTGCCCCAAAGGGCTCACAGTCCTGAAGGATATGACACAAAGGAAATGACTGAGGAAGGGGAAAGGAGTGGTGGTGGGAGGGTCAATGGAAGATGAATATGCTGTTATTTCATGTACAGATGTTTTGGCTTATTAGTTGCAATAGGATAGAAGTCATGATTCTTTCAAAGCAATGCAACAGAATGGAGCCTTTTAAGTAGAGTCCTTAAAATGTAGAGCAGTGTTTCTCAAACTGTGGGTTGGGACCTACTAAGTGGATCATGAGCTGATTTCAGGTGGGTTCCCATTCATTTCAATATTTTATTTTTAATTTATTAGACTTGATACTACCATAGTATGTGACTGCATTTGGGGAAATGTTACGATCTGTACTTTTAGCAGGCTACTCTGTATGTGCTTTTAACAATGATAGTAAATGGGACTTACTCCTGGGTAAGTGTGGGTAGGATTGCAGCCTAGGATTGTAAAAAAATTTTCTTGCTTGATGATGTCACTTCTGGTCATGACATCACTTCCAGCGGGTCTCGATTCTCATTCTAAGAAGTGGGTCCCGGTGCTAAATGTGTGAGAACCACTGATGTAGAGAATAGAAATTCAATAGGCAAAGTCTGTCTCATAAGTGCATCTCCAAATACAGAGTTTCTTCTGTTCGTCACAAAGCATTGAAAAACATGGCAGGAGAAAACATTCCAGGACGTCCAAGATATCTGCTCCTAGGCAGAGTTCTAGGTGGCTGCCTGCAGAAATCTCTGTGCTTGGAACAGATTGTAGATGGTTTGACAGGGATGATTTGTTTAATTAAAAAAAAAAAGATGTGTCTACAATATAATTCGGCCTATTTTATCTCCCACCCAAACCATCAAGTTACTTAACTTGTAAGCTTCTTGGAGACACAAGTGTTAGCAACTAGACAGAATGAGGTAGGTTTGTCTGAGTCCACAGGATATACATCTAATCAATGTGGGGGGAGCTTTCTTCTTTTAGACTTGGGGGGCCACTGTATATTTCAAGGTACTTGAGTATATTATAAAACAAATTGAATGAAATGTATTCTGTCATTAGACATTTGAGAGACCCCATCATGAACTGTAGTACCAAAAGGGCAAAGGGCAGGGAAGCAGGATAATCTCTTGTTCCTCCTTTGTCTTCCAGAGAAGGGAAAAAAAGTAAATTAAGGAATGACTCCTGCTGCCTCAGGAGCAAACATAAACAGTGAGTAGACAATGGAAAATTTAGGGAAGAGCTTTGTGTTGCAAGAATATAAGGGGCTGCAAGAAGGAATGTGCTAAGTCCATCAAACTTAGTGGGGGCATCAACTGATTTTAGGTATCGTTCCTGGAAGACCTCAGAAGGAACCCAGGTAACTGAGATATGGAGATCATATTAACCTACCAAGGAAAAACAAGGTATAATAACCTATAATCCCTCTTCCTGGAAGAAATTAAAATAGTTAATGATATATTTACTAGTAATAAACAATTATGTACAAACAATACATTAAGAATGTGCTGCATGAACCTTTTGAATGTATAGAAAGCTGGTGAACGAGATGGGTGGCACGCGAGCTTTTCAGGCACCAGCCAACTTGCGTCTTTGTATTGCAATATAAGATTTAAAAAACCCAGCGCTGGTATTTTTATTTCTTTCCGCACACCGGGCAGAATCCTCGACCTTCTAGGTCCCTACGCTTCCTCTCACAACAGTACAGTACTGTAATGGAAAGAAGCCTCTAACCCTGACTACTTTATCTGAGTGTACAGTATATATACTCGTATATATACTCATATATATATATATATACACACACACACACACACATATACATACACAGTATATATACTCGTATTTCCACTGCTCTTGCCTCACCCATAAGGATATCAATATAATATCCTTACAAGAGACTTGGACTGACTGTGCGTATCACAGTGGCCAGAGACATACCAACCGCCCTGTGAGAAGGGAAAGAAGCAACCAAGTATATCTGCCCCTCCTCCACTGTTTTCTGTTATGATTCCCTTGGGTTGATCTAACATAAGCAATTCTGGGAGCCTTGTCATCTGAAGGGTGGCATACAAATGCTTTACATAAATAAGAAAATTAAGATTGTGGCTCCTTGTTTTAGTGATATGGCTGAAAAGAGGACAAGTATACACAGGATCGGATTGCCATTTTTCCCCTGCCCAAAGCTCTGAACTTCTAAACCTCATGATAGGCAGGTGTTTTCCAGCCCAGAGATATCATGCCATAATGAGAACTGCAGTGTGGTGAACTTCTGCCTATCAAACTCCTCTTAAATACACAGCACTTTTGTCAGGAAAACAGCAGCCCCCTTAACCACAGGAAAATAGGGCTGGTGGGTTTTACTTCTCATCAAACACTTTGCAACAGAGTGAGTGGGAGGAAGTGTCTTTTGTTCTTACACAGAGCTCCAGTGCTCAGGAAAAGAACAGGTGGCATTTCTAATTAAGACAGCCTTTTAAAACAGGTAATCACATTTTCAGGCATCCTACCACTCCGGTTTTTAACAAGGCAGCATGCAGTGCAAGCTTAAATATGTGAGAGTTTAATGGGACTCACAAGTATGTATTGGACTGCAGCCAAAGAAACTGGATAGAATGGTGAAAATCAGCATTTCATTGACAAAATGGCATTTCCATGTGGACAAGTATTTTAAAATAAGGGATATTATTATTACCTGAACACAGTGGGTAAGGAAAGCACATCTCTTTCAGTAGCAAAATAAAGTATTAAGACCTGCTATTATGCATTGCTAAATGAGGACAATATAAAGAATAACTAATATAGGTACTTCTGCAGTGAACAGGAACTCATTAAACCACATGTATACATAAACATACACTTTTAGAATCTGAGCTAAATGTTACATGAGCTCAGTATTTGGTGCAGTTCTTGGAAGTCAGCCCCCTAGAGCATGCTCAGACTGCCCGGAATCAGTCAATGCACTTTGCTTTAGCCATCCTGCTGCAACAGTGTGATGAGCTTTGGGCAGTATTCACTCCCCTGAATGCAGAAAGGGCAGAGTGTATGCAGAAAGTGCATGCAGGGTGAATGCAGAAAGGGCAGAGAAAGTACTGAAATATACATCATGCCATCCCCAATTCAACATCTGGCATGAAAAACAAAACAACCATGAGAACTGACGTTGCTCATCAAGGTAATCCAAACACAAGTGTACTCCAACCTTCCCACAGAAAGAAGGTCATAAAACGCTGTCAAGTCCCACCATTGTTACTGTAGCAATTGTGCCGATTCATAACCTTGAGTACCATACATAGGCAATGTACGAGCCAATATTTGAGCCCATATTCTGCCTTGCTTTTATATCTACCTCTTCTGTGTGCAAGGTCCCTAGTCAAGGCTGCTTTGAATATGTGCTAAGAGACAGGCAAGGCTATTTTGATGCCAGGCTATTTTGCACCCTACCCAGAGCCTACCTTATTTTGTACCCCCTCCCCCCAAAATTGCCAACTTTAAGGGCACAATCCAAACCTGCACTGGAGCAGGCAAGCCAGGAGGCTTGCGCTGCATACAACGCAGGTTTGTTGACTGCAGTGGCTCAGCCAGGGGCAAGGGGACGCTCTTCCCCTTACCCCTGGGTAAGGGTTGCGCACCCCAATGTGCCCCAATGTCACCTCTGGAGGTGGTGCAAGTTCGAGGAGAGCGGAGTGGCTTGAAGCCGCTCTGTTCTCCCCAGGGATGGGGGTTGGGATCCAGCATAACCGCTGGGTCCCAGCCCCGCCCCCGGCTTCCTGCGCGCCCACCCCTGGGGCCGCCCATCGCCCGCCCACCCCCCACCCAGAAATGCCCCCTCCCACCTCCTCCCCACCCTCCCCATACCTACCTTTGTCACTTGTGTTGGCGCAGGTGTGCTGGCACAAGTGGCGGGGAGGAAGCTGCTGCAGAGGCTTCTGCCGGCCTCTGTGCGTCAGCGCATCTGGATGCGCCAACACAATTTCCTCCCATGGAGGTGCAAACGTGCTTTACGGCACGTTTGCAACCCTCCCAGGCCTCCTATGCTGGCATAACTGCCGGTTAGGATTGTGCCCTAAATTTCAAAAACAGATGTCTTATAGAAAAAAATGAAATAAAAACATCAATTGTCAGTTGCATTTTATATGGGTTGAAAACTATTCTGCATGAAACTGTGTCTCTCAAAGATCAGTACTGTGTCCTTCTGAGGTCTGCACCCTAGGCGGCTGCCTGGTTGGCCTAATGATAGCACTGGCCTTGGAGTCAGGTGAGCTTGACACCTCTAGATATTTAGGAGGGCACACAGCTCAGTGGCAGAGCAAGTGTTTTTGTGCAGAGGGCCCCAGGTTCAGTCCTGGTACATGCACTTAAAGGATCTGAGACAGCAGAATAGGAATGAATTTTGAGATCTTGGAGAGCCACTGCCAATTAGAGAAGACAATATAGACTTGATAGGTTAATCTTGATAGGTCTCTTACACTGTATATGGGAGATGCACAGTACCCAGAGCATCAGACATTCAATTGCTGTTAAGTGAAGGAAACCTGTTTTTACTGGGGAGACTTACTGAGCTGAATAAGGAATCATGGTGATTTGTACAGCAATTATGCCTTGTCTGTGTTCACAGATTCTTTTCCAGACCATCTCATGGGGCAAAGTGATTTACAGGCACAATGCAGTTGTAATTTATACCTTGGTTTTATCTTAATGTTCTCAAATGGCAGTGAGGGAAGAAGCCTTTCACAGGAGCAAGGAGGAGGAATCCAAGTCCACTGATAAGCCTGACTGCGTCAGAGAGTCCATGAGAAAGGAACCACGTCCTCTTCCAAAACAAGTACCCTCCAAAGCAATCGAGACAAATGCATGTTTCAGATTTCCATTTGAACAGACTTGTCTCTTCCAAATTGATTTCTGGACTGAACAGGATTGCAGTTGAGAGAGTCGATAGCAGGAAGTTCATTCTCAGTCTGAGATACAAAAGCACTGCAGAAAAACAATGAAGGAAGGGGACATGTACCAACAGGGCAGGACACGCTTATGGTTGTTGATGGAGCCATCAGGATGAAGGTTGCAGCCAATCAACCTCTTGAAATCATTTGCAAAATCATCTGAAATATCAAGCCACAGGCACATATTTCAATGCATTTTCTTTGCAGAACATTATAATGTGCACATATTTTTTAAATAATGAAGTAAGCTGCAATTTGGGGGAGGGGAAACATGGATTGAAATAGACCAAAAAAAAAAAAAAAAGGCCAGGTTCTGTCTCTCTCTGATCTGTGGAGCTAGTTCTCTACAGAGCAATTCTACACTACTAGGGAATGTGTGCGAATATTCCAACTGCATGGGCATGGCCAAGTGCATGGGTCTTTCCCAGGGCTGATCCATCCATGAGGCCAACTGAGGCAGTTGCCTCAGGCAGCAGATTGGCCAGGGCAGTAACATAGGTAGAGGGGATGCAAAACACGCCTCCATTTTGTTCTACCAGCCCAGAATGGCACAGAGGGGGAGGGGCCATTTGCGGTGAGGCACCAGGCAAACATGCATGTGTTTTGCACCCCCTCTAGCTACCCTACTGAGCCAAAGGCGCCTATCCCTGTCTATCCATTCTCCACTAGTGCTCTTCCTCCTCCTGCTGTGCTCCCGCTCCCTGGATTGGAAAAGGAAGAGGGGGACAGGGTAGAACTCTCTTCTCCTCCCCAGTTCCTTCTCATTTCCCTCTTCTTTTTCCAAACCAGGGAGTGAAAGCAGCAAAGACCAGCTCATCACTAGATGGGGGTGAGGGGACAGCATTTGGCATGGCGCCTCAAGTGCCAGGAGGTCTTGGGCCAGTCTGATCTCTCCCTGTTGATTAGTGCTCTACTTGGAGGGAAAGAAACATTAGGGTGAGAAAGGCCCATGTAATCCTCCTCACTCACAAGACTGGAATATTTTCACACTCCCTTGAGACTGGGATGATACCACACAGAAATGACTCACATGCCAGTGGGTGTTTGTGTATGAAGGGAGCCTCATTGTCTTTTCTGGGTCTGACTTGACACAAAGTTTACACATTTCACAGCCAAGGCAGAATTTATTAATTAAATAATTGAATACAACCACCATGCTTGCTATGATTGGCAGTTTTCATTAACCACCAATTTCCTCATTGTTCCTTGTCATTCTGGAGATGCAGATTGTCATGCCCTGCCATAAGAATTGCTCCTAGCATACATCAGCACTCACACCACCTTTCATGGCAGTCACTATCATTTTACTTCAGCTCATTTACCTGTGTGAGAAGATAGTCCTCTTGGGAGAGCTTCTCAATGACATTAAAGTGATCAGTGTCTGCAACGTCCAGCAAAGAGGCACTCCAGCCAGCTGCACGTAGAGCCTGGAGAAAGCAGCAGGAATTTTAACAAAACTGTCCTCACAATGGCAGTTGCAATGCCCTTTCTCTAAGACACTAGTTCCCAACCTGTGGTCTAGGGACCACAGGTGGTCTGCAAGACTCTGAGAAGTGGTCTGTGAAGTCTCAGAAAAAAAATCACCTTTGATCACTTCCAGTTTCTCACCATGCAAGCAGTCTCCCATGGACCACCAAAGAAGGCAGAGAATGGACTGCCAACAGCCACAACCACTGAAGTGTCAGCCGTGACTGTGGGCAGGCCATTCTCCGTCCTCTCTGACAGTCCATGGGGGAGTGCTTGGGAGATGGACCACCAGAGAAGGCAGAGACCAGACTCACCACAACCCAAGTGGTCCATGACAATTCCAATTTTTGCATCAGTGGACTGTGGGCTTCTAAAGGTTAGGAACCACTGCTTTAAGAGATTCAAGGCTCTGCTAGCTGGGGAATTAAGATTAGAAGGAAGGGTGGTGGCAGTCCCAGTGATTCACAGCTAAGAGCAACTGGTATGAAGAGGTATGAAGGAGGCCAGAGGTACAAAGCAAAGTAGTAGGCAAGGTCTTAGGCAGCAGCCCCACATGCACCAGTACATGCACAGAGGAGCATGAGTGACTGCACATTGCCTGCTTCAATGGACACGATCTCATGTATACATGCCACACACAACTGTATATAGAGATACTTCTTTAAATCCTTCTACTTCTATAGAACACTTCCAAAGCATAAACACATTTGCACATTAATTCATACACATGCTTTTACATACAAAAGTGCATGCTTAAAAATGTTTGCATCCAAGTGCAACTGTATGGTTGTTCACAGGCAGGGCACATGAGACCAAGGCAAGCAGGAAGTCTTTATTATAAATAGGCTAGATAGCCTATTTGACT
Organism: Tiliqua scincoides; assembly: GCF_035046505.1. NCBI lineage: Eukaryota > Metazoa > Chordata > Lepidosauria > Squamata > Scincidae > Tiliqua > Tiliqua scincoides. The sequence goes on from NC_089822.1 coordinate 152,499,021, forward strand.
GTGGTTATTCTTATGTTTCCTTGGGTAGCCAAGTACAGCAATAGCAGGTGGAAGTGGGTGGAGATTCCCTGCCTGGCTTTGGTTAAGACAAGCGGATTTCAACAACCTCTCTGGATCATGGAATCCCTACATTTCAAACCAACTCCAACGGTGAGCATACCTCAAAATATTCCTGGGATTGCCTGTGAAACTCAGGTGAGTCATGCTGTGCTACAGCAATAAGTATCTGGCAAGCCCTCTTGCCCTCCAGTTTAGGCACACACCTCAAAGGGCTGTTCCACTGGGCCACTTCCCTGAGGAAAGACAGTTGGTTCAGACAGTGCAGAGATTAAAGGGTGCAGGCCTATTTATAAGGCAAAGGAATATGGAATTTCTACACATAGCACATTACATAAGAACATAAGAACAGCCCCACTGGATCAGGCCATAGGCCCATCTAGTCCAGCTTCCTGTATCTCACAGCGGCCCACTAAATGCCCCAGGGAGCACACCAGATAACGAGACCTACATCCTGATGCCCTCCCTTGCATCTGGCATTCTGACACAGCCCATTTCTATAATCAGGAGGTTGTACATGCACATCATGGCTTGTAACCCGTAATGGATTTTTCCTCCAGAAACTTGTCCAATCCCCTTTTAAAGGCATCCAGGCCAGATGCTGTCACTACATCCTGTGGCAAGGAGTTCCACAGACCAACCACACGCTGAGTAAAGAAATATTTTATTTTGTCTGTCCTAACTCTCCCAACTCTTCTGGTGTTATGTGAGAGTCTAAAGAGCATCTCTTTATCCACTTTATCCTTCCCATGCATAATTTTGTATGTCTCAATCATGTCCCCCCTCAGGCATCTCTTTTCTAGGCTAAAGAGGCCCAAACGCCGTAGCCTTTTCTCATAAGGAAGGTGCCCCAGCCCAGTAATCATCTTAGTTGCTCTCTTTTGCACCTTTTCCATTTCCACTATATCCTTTTTGAGATGTGGTGACCAGAACTGGACGCAATACTCCAGGTGTGGCCTTACCATCGATTCGTACAACTGCATTATAAGATTAGCTGTTTTGTTCTCAATACCTTTTCCAATGATCCCAAGCATAGAATTGGCCTTCTTCACTGCTGCCGCACATTGGATCAACACTTTCATCTACCTGTCCACCACCACCCCAGCGCCATTTTTTGCAAGCATTTACCCTTAGGAGTGCAAGCAAGGTATATGAGGGCACAATTCTAACAGGCCACTACACCATCAAAACTAGTGCATTCAATTTCAGGCATTGCAAGCTGTGATGCGCTGTCATATGCAATCAGACCACCAGTGGAAACGGCAAGTTGCACCAGCTGTGCAACAGTGGCCCACAAAGATGCTCCAACACCAGAACGGGACAGGGAGGGGGAAGTACAGGGTGGGAACTGGGGTGTGTCAAGGGCAGGAAGGGGTGGTTATTGGCAGCAGCAGCTCTACCGATATTCCGTCCCACTTCACAGCCTTAGGGTGCAATCCTAACCAACTTTCCAGCACTCGCATAGCTGTGCCAGAGGGTCATGTGGTGCATCCTCCAGTTGGGGGGGCAATCATGGAGGCCTCCTCAAGGTAAAGCAATGTTTGTTCCCTTATCTCGGAGTTGCATTGTCCTTACCTTGGTGCTGGAAAATTGGTTAGGATTATGCCCTCAGTCTTGCTTCCTAGGGCCACTTGGATGCATCAGCTGATGCAGGTTCAAGTAGACCTACCAGGGAAGAAGAGGTGTCCAGGACTCTCCCCCTGTCCCCAGGAAACAGTGTGTGCTCTGTTGACATGGCTGCATCTGTGGCGGGGGGGGGGGATTTAGTTAGGATTGGGCTGTGAGTGTTTGGGTATTTGGGGTCCAGCAGGTTTTTGTATGTTCAGACTGCATATCTATCTGATACAGTGCAGAGTGCAGAGGACACAAGAAGTGTGTGAGTGAAGACTGCTCAGAGGCAAAATGTGTGTGTGAGTGTATAGAGGTAGATGACATGAGAAAGTGGAAAGCAATAAACAGTGAGGAATTGTGTGAGTCGGTCAGAAGAGCCTGATATTTATCTAGGGGAGGCCAGGGAAATACAATAGTTAACTATAGAGAACCCAAAGCTTCTATGTATCTGTGGTCAGACTACAACAGTGAGAGTGATCCCTGAGTGTGGCTGTATGTTTCTCTAGGGAAGTAAGGCCTGTTTCAAGCTTTGAAGTCAAAGATATGTAACTGATACAGGCTTAAAAAGCTGCAGTCAGTTGTCCACAGCAATACATTAGACATGCCTGTTGATGAGCAGACTTCTCCTGGGACTTGATGAGTAGTTGTGTTAGGCCATGCAGTTGCTGCTGACCCATCCACTCATCTGCTATGGGCTGTTAACATCAGAAAGCCATGGAAACACATTTGGTGGGGGAGATGGCCTGAGACCTTCTGTAACTTTGCTCCCTTCCACAGGTGGAACATTCATGTTCTAAGATGTCACTCTCACCGGCTCATGTTCAGGACATCATTGACATAGGTGTGTGTTATGGGCTCCAGGTCATACACACCACTCACCAGAAAAGCTCCTGGAGAAGAAAGGTACAAAGTCACAAAATGAGACTCCAGCTTGGCCCCCTCCAATTCACAAAATTCAGGCTGTTTCATCTGGCACTCCAGGGAGCTACAATTAGTTCAGGCAAGGGAAATGGCTTGAAAAATGGAATGCATATTGCCCAAGCAGTACCTTTGATGTTCGGCACAACTCCAAACTCTGTCCAATCCGTTGAAAGCACCATGGCTGCCAGGTGAGCCCCTGCTGAGTGACCAAGCAGGTAAACACCACTAAAGGCAAATGAAACAGGGTGCAATGAACAAGCAAGAGGCTCTGACCAGGGTAGAAAGGCCAAGACTGCCAGAAGCATCAAAACTCAAAACAAATCAAGGGCCTCCATAAGCCCCATGCTGGTCTTGGGTACCAGTGGCGTAGCTAATGAGCAGAGCTCAAAATGATGCCCCAGAAGTGATGTCACAGCTAGAAGTGACATCACACTCGGGCTTTTTAAAAAGTGCAAATTGGGGGGGGAACCTGCCTCCCCCTCCAACAGTTCACCAAAGACTTGATCTGCCATTGCTCCCCAGCCAGTGGCATAGCTAATATATATATATGCTACCTGGGATCAAAGAAGATTTTGTAGCCCCCCTCCATGACAAAATCAAATTTAGTTAAGTAAATAAATAAAAAGCGTGCCCCTTATTGGTTAGAGACATTGTGTTGGGGTGAAGAGGGATGGTTATTCTCCCCCTGCTAAATATAAGAGGAATACCACTTGAAAAAGGGCCTCTTTACCAGTTAGCAGGAGTAGCTGTGTTATGATACATGGAAATGAGAGCCGACTCATATTAACATCTTAGTGGTTCCATGCTGTATCATAACAACATCTCATTGTCTATCAGAACGATCAGTCTCATGGGTCAGTTTTGATTTAAGAAAATCTACTTTTTGTTCCTTAAGGCAGTTGCGTTTTCATTTTCTGGTTAATTGACCATACCTCTTAATAGAATACAGATATTCAAATAGGGTTTGTTTCATTGCATTCTGATTTAAATTACCTTTCCAATGATATATAACATGATACTATTATTCGTACATACCAAATTTTTTCACAATTTTGGCCACTGGTGTCAAGCTCAGCTTGCTGCCCCCCTAAAGCTTTTTGCCTGGTGCGACTGCTACCCCCTGCACCCCCTTAGCTACGCCACTGGGTGGGACTGGTCCCCAGGGCTCCCCTTCCGAAGGCTGCTGTGTGTATCCACCTTGGAACATCTCACAGCACAGTATCTCACTGTAATATCCAACATGCACCTCCTACCTGATTCCGGTGTACTGCTGAACTGCAAACACCACACTGCGTCGCACCTGCCTCACCATCAATTCCAGCTGGCCTGGGCAAAAAGCACAACATCTAGGTATGGCATGAGAGGTTAGGGAGATAACTGCATAGCAGAGAGGGAAAACTGCTTCTACCACAGTCACATACCTTTGGGTGCCACATCATAACCAACTGCAGCCAAGGCAATGCCGTGGGTCACTAGAGGCTGTGCAGCAAAACCTGAAACATCTTTACTAGAGGTGGGAAGTCAGAAGGAAAAACCACAAATGATCACACTCAAGCCTCCCATCCTAATCAGTATTCCAGTTTCCCAGGCCAAGGAGAATGGAGGTCCCAGGCAAGGGCAAGGAGTTCTGCTGGCTGGAACACCATCCCATTTGGGTCCTGTGGCCAAAGGACTAGGGCTACAGCTTTCATGGATTGAAGAAACTTCCAGCCCAACTCACCTCAGGAATTGCCAGTAACCACCATGAATGTAGAGGACCAAGGGAAAGGCTGGAAAAGGACCCCATAAATAGTCAGGCAGCGATCATCACAAAGCTCAGTAATGCCCCACCCACTCCCTTTCTTCCCCAAGGTGGCTCCTAGCCACAACCAGATCTATACATCTCCTTTTCCCTTCTCCCCACCCCACTGATTCCTTTCCAGTGTGTTCCCTTGCACTCATACTTTCACAGAGCTCTTTAGGAAGATATACATCAAGCTTCTCTCCCTCACCCAACCCATAGGGCACGTTCAGCAATGTCTGGGTGGCAGCCTGGGCACTTTGAGTTCCTGTAGAATGAGGGAAAACACAAAGAGGTAGGTAAAACACAAACACATCATACCTGGGCTGTCCTCCCACACTTCTAAGCAGCTCTAGCTACCTATACAGTCACAAATGACTGTCATTTTTTCAGGTTGTGGGGAGATCAAGGTCAGCTTTGCCCTTGCTCTTAAAGGAGAAATCTTAAAGCTCTTTGCCCTTGCTCTTAAAGGAGTCTGGAGAGAGATGCTGCCACACAATGTCTCTTGCAGCTCTTCCTATTTATCTTTCTCTCTTCTGTACTGGGATGGGCTGACTGGTCTACTTTTTACACTTATTATTATTAGAGCTCCTACAATCCACCAATGTGTTTTAAATTTACAGGACAAAGGGGTATCATCACAAGACACAGACGGAAGTCATGTACTGTATTAAGTAGTCCTGAGGACACTGAAGAAAGCAGGGGCTGCCTTTGTTGGATCAGACCAAAGACTGACTTCTCCTGCATTGTGTGCAAGAATCCCAGTAACCAGACAAAGTGCTAAGTGGTCTCCTGGAAACTGGTCAGTGGTTCACTGGTGTTCTACCTTCTGTTTACCCCTATCATACATGCCACTGACTCCTGGACTGCCCATAGGTCTTTTACCTTCACTCACTGCCTGCACATGAGCCTCGATCACAGCATCCTTGTCCAGCCATGGAGACCACCTACTAGGGGAGTACTGAGTCTCCAGTTCCTACAAGAGGAGAAAAAAAGGGCTAGCATGGGCTGCATTGGACCTTTATGCCCAGAGGGTCAAAGTAGGAAACGCTGACAGTTTCTGGAGAGAATAACCACAAGCTGGAAAAGGTGCATAGCTGCATAGTAATGGCAGGAGGGAGCAGACAGGAAGGTAAAGATAAGATTTGAGGGGCACCTGTATGCTACTGGCAGGAGGGAAGAATCATAGGCAGACCAACTGCTACACAGGAGTACAAATGCAGGTTCTACAAGGGGCCATAAAATACAACCAGTGCAGCATTTTTTATGTTGTTTCTTAGGGTCAAAATACACATTGCCTTAAACCCAACAGTAGCAGGCAGGCTGAAAGCAGGAACCCCAAAACAGTGACAGAGAGGGTCACGTTCAAGAAGAGCGCACAGCATATGGTGAGGGTAACATTTTCCCTCTCTGTTGTTTTTGTGCCAGAAATTGCTCCCTGAGGCAAAATTGTGGAAATAGCCACTTCAGGGGTGACTTTCAATGTAAAAACAGCAGACAGACAGAGAAAAAATTAAACTCCCTCACTATGCCCCCATGCCAAATTACCCCCCTCCAGCTGTTTTAGGGTTTAAGGACCCAGTCCTATCCAAATTTCTAGCACCAGTGCTGCTGTAATGCAGCTGCAAGGTAAGGGATCAGATGTTCCCATACCTTGAGGGACCGTCTGTGACTGCCTCCCCACTACAGGATGCAGTGCATGCCCCATTGGCACAGCTGCACCAACACTGGAAAATTGGATAGGATTGGGCCCTAAGAGAGCCACTTCCTGTTTTAGGCCTGTCTGTTACTTCCAGGTTTAAGGTAACATGTAGTTTGATGCTTAGTCTGAAGATTAAAAATTATTTGACAACTCAGTTGAGCAACATGTTACTAAATACAGACACTTCAAAGATAAATCACATTTTCCCTTTGGTGGTGCAGTTTGCTCACATCCCCCCCCCCATCCTAGCCACACAGCAAGGAACTGCAAGTGTCAGCTGAGGGACACTAGCATAGTAGGAAGGAATAGGATCATAGGCTGCAATCCTAACCACACTTTCCTGAGAGTAAGCCCCATTGAACAAAATAGGATTTACTTCTGAGTAGACCTGGTTAGGATTGTGCTCATAGCCAGTTCAGTTCCACATTGACTTGTTTGTCAACGAACCTCATATAAAAACTGGCCACAGAAGAAACTTCACACAGCAGAGGACACCACATCTTTGTTTCACTTCACAGAAGGTACTGATGAGGCTTTTGGGGCCCCACTCTCGCACTGTGCATACATTGTGGGAACATACCAACTGTCTTTCAGGAACACTTACTGGCCATGACTGATCTCATTGAGGAACTCCTGAAACACTTCTGAGGAATTCTAAAGTTCTTCAGAACACATTCTGAAAACCACTATTATAGAGCTCAGCTTTCATGTTAGACAGTAAGGAACTTTTCATTTTAAAACAAATGGCGGAGTTTCCACATAGAATATATGGGCCTGAATGCCTAGTGACTGACAGTCCAATCCTAACCTGCACTGGCACAGACAGGCTGCATGGCCTGCACTGTATCCAGCACAAGTTAGGAGGCTGGAGGTCTCCTGGGGTAAGGGGATATTTTCCTCTTACCCTGAGTAATGCCCCAGCCTGCTCTATGGGGCTACTTGGATCTCTGCCAGTGATTTAGCTGGTGGATGTCCAAATGGCCCAGGACGCCCAGGAGGGGGGTTAAGATATGATAGCCTCTGCCGAAACCCCCCCTTCCTGGACCTGATCCACCCTCCCCCAGCCCTGAAATGCCCTTTCCTGCCTCAGAACTACTCTGCCCTGCCCACCCCAAATCTGCTGGTGACTGTTGGGCTGGATGCAGCATCAGCAAGGTGCAGGCCACTTCGCCAGCGCTGCTTACTCACCAGGTGTCACAACATCCCTTACAACTTCCCCTAGCATAAGGACCACTGCACTACACTGGTTTGTGTAGTGTTAGGAAGTTAATTTCAGTTAACTGATTAAGGGCACAATCCTAATCAACTTTCCAGCACTGACTTAGCCGCAATGCAGCCCCCAAGGTAAGGTAACAAACATGCCCTTAGCTTGAGGATGCAGTGCACACCACATTGCCACAGCTAAGTCAGTGCTAGAAAGTTGGTTAGGATTGTGCCCTAAGATACCACATCTGCTTTCAAGACATACACTTTTATCTTTTCAACTTTTGGAGGGAAAGGTGGAGTACAATTCATCTAAATAAATATATAAATAAACAATAACAAACACTTTTAGAAGGGTAGCTATGTTAGTCCATTGCAGCAAAAATAACAATGCATCTTGTTAAAGACTTAAAGACAACCTTAAAGACTTGTGTGGTTGTTGTAGTATAACCTTTCACAGAATACAGGGCAGGACCCTCCACATGAAATGAAGTCCATGAAAGCTTATGCTACAATAAATGTGCTAAGGTGCCACAAGTCTCTCTGTGACCTTACATAACAGACATTTCTCTCCCCATATTTTGGACACCTCCATTATCAACTTCAGGTATCTGATGAACCAGGCTTGTGCCTATGAAAGTGATACGTACAGTATTGTTAGTCTTTGACTGTCTTTTGTAGCAATAGGCAGTTGTTTTTCTAAGAAAAAAAAAACCCTTGCTTTTCCCCCCAAAGGAAATCCCGAATCTTTTTTGAGCCTGTAACTACACAATAGCAGCCTTGAAAATCTGACTCATTTGCACACATACCAGTTTCACACCTAACAAATCCTGTTACCTCCTTTGTCATTTCTTGCCACTTTCCCATGTCACTGTGCTGTGCTGTATTTCCTTAAGTCTGTGTGTTCTGTGCAGTTCTGCAGAACAGCTCGGGGTTACTAGCCATGTGATTTTACTCACGTGGAACCTCTTGGAATAAAGTGAAATGTATAACAAATCAGATCCTCCTTGACCTGTGTCCAATGATCGCCCATGAGCTAGATCAGCAATCTCTAGGCCTCACTGATAAGGGAAAATCACTGATAAGGGAAATACAAACTTTGCTTGCAGATACAGTACCTCCCCTGGGATTTAGCTGGAGGACAGTTGCATAAGGTCTCAGGGTTTGTCTCAGAACAGATACCTTGCAGAAATTCAGTAAACTGATATTCCCCTACTTGAAGGCACATGCCGAAATCAGGGAGAGCCATTATGGTCACTATACCTTTCTTCCAACACCTTTTTGAGAGGAATTCTTTCTACTTTGAGTGCTTCAGAAGAATGTCTGAGGGCCCAAACCTATCCAACTTTCCAGCACTGATGTAACCTCAATGCATTCCTGAGGTAAACAAATGTTTTCATACCTTGAGGAAGCCTCTGTGACTGCATCCCCAACACAGGAAGCAGTGCATACCCCATAGGCACAGCAGCACTAGCCTGGAAATTGGATAGGATTGGGCCCTGAGTCTCACGCCAACATTACAATTACTCTGTTTTCTAGTGTGCTTTTGCTTCACTGATGCAGATTTTCATTTCAATTCAAAGATGCTCCATTAGCATACACAGATAAAAGAACTGCACAGATAGTCAGAGAGTATAAAGGTGTGGTAAATAAAAACCATCCATCATCATCCATTTAGGAGGGGTTAGATCTCACAAATTATTCCAAAAACTGTTTCCATGGTTTCTTGTGGCCCCCCTTTTGATCTAGTAGTAGCAAGTACTGCAATAAAGTGAAAACTCTGCTATCTCTTCCTCCTCCACACACGAAAGTGTATTTTCTTATAATGCTCTAATTAAAAAGTTATGGTGTGAGAGTTTGAGGAAGTACATTTCAGAGTCACGTTGTTACACCTAACGTCTTGATGCTAAGTTTGCTTTCTTGAAACTAAGATCTGCTGAATTCAGTGAGACTCAGTATGGTGTAAACAAGTTTGACTTTACATATACAGTACATTGATTAGCATTTTATGTTGGTTAAAGGCTTGGCTTTTACAGCAAGTCTTTGTCAGTTGTTTTGAGAGGCATTTTGCTCCCTTCCAAGCTTCCTTTATTTACACACACACACACACACACACACACACACACACACAATACATGTATCTGAAAACCTTCAATTTTTAGTTTTGTTTTGTCTATGTGATTGTTTTTCTGGCTTGTACTATCCTCTGGTTTGTGTAATACAGTTTTGAGCTATCTGTGAGCCCAATCCTGAGCTTGGTGCACTGGCTCACCGCCAATGTGCCATGTTGCAAACATGCCGTAAGACACGTTTGTGGGCCCTACTGCCGGGCAGGCACCCAACCTCTGCCGCTTGGCAGTTGCAGGGACTGCTGAGCAACAGAGAGGTGTGTAGGAGGAGGCAAGGAGGAGGCATGCTGGGGAGGTGGGAGGCGGGGAAGAGGCATGCTGGGGGAAGGGAGCAGGGAAGTAGGGAGGTGTGCGGCGGCAGTGAAGAAGGCCAATTCTATGCTTGGGATCATTAGGAAGGGTATTGAGAACAAAACGGCTAGTATTATAATGCCGTTGTACAAATCTATGGTAAGGCCACACCTGGAGTATTGTGTCCAATTCTGGTCGCCGCATCTCAAAAAAGACATAGTGGAAATGGAAAAGGTGCAAAAGAGAGCGACTAAGATGATTACGGGGCTGGGGCACCTTCCTTATGAGGAAAGGCTATGGCGTTTGGGCCTCTTCAGCCTCGAAAAGAGGCGCTTGAGGGGGGACATGATTGAGACATACAAAATTATGCAGGGAATGGACAGAGTGGATAGGGAGATGCTCTTTACACTCTCACATAATACCAGAACCAGGGGACATCCACTAAAATTGAGTGTTGGGCGGGTTAGGACAGACAAAAGAAAATATTTCTTTACTCAGCGTGTGGTCAGTCTGTGGAACTCCTTGCCACAGGATGTGGTGTCCAAGGGGATTGGACAAGTTTCTGGAGGAAAAATCCATTATAGGGTACAAGCCATGATGTATATGCGCAACCTCCTGATTTTAGAAATGGGTTAAGTCAGAATGCCAGATGTAGGGGAGGGCACCAGGATGAGGTCTCTTGTTATCTGGTGTGCTCCCTGGGGCATTTGGTGGGCCGCTGTGAGTTACAGGAAGCTGGCTTAGATGGGCCTATGGCCTGATCCAGTGGGGCTGTTCTTATGTTCTTATGTTCTTAGGTGGGACCAGTGGAGCAATGCTCCACCAGATCCAAAGCCTCCACATTGGGCCTCTGCCCAACACGGAGGCACTTGATTCACCGCCGACCATTTGGGGGCTACTCCGTTTACCCAGGGGATGGGGATGAAAGTCCCCTTCTCCCAAGGAGCTGCCAGCAGCTGCCCAAAACATGCAGGATGCAGTGGCAGCCATTTTTGGCACCGCCACAGCCCCATGCAGCTCAGAATTGGGCTGTAAGACTGCAAGATGGTATATGTTTTCTTCCATCAATTAATTTTAATAATGACTGCCTACTAAAGGGAAATATTTGAGGGAACATTGGCCTGAATAACAGGGTCTATGAGAAGGGGTACAGGGGGTAAAATTGTACCTGGGCCTAGGATCAAAAAGAGGACCAAGGAGCCAAAGGAGGAGGCCTAAAAATTTCTTGGGATCATATATTTTCCAGAAATAATAAAATAATAATACATTTAATTGTGATGAAGCAATTTAGTAAGCAAGTTTTTTGAGACCAGAATCTTCACTAAAGTACCACCTTCTCTTCCACTGCTTTGCTGTTCCCAGTCCCATTTCACAGCTCTCTTGCTATTCCTACCTTGCTAGTCCTTTCCCCCTCCCAGCTTTACTGATGTTCTGCTTTCTATAGCCTCAGCCTTGTTCATTCACCACTCTTGATGTGTTCCAATCAAGCCATAATTGATCAATTATAAGGATGTACATGTTTCACTTTGTGTGCGGTCCAACATTTTCATGCCATGAGATGTGCAAGTTCATCATGAAAATATGAATGTTTGAACAAAAGAAATGCAAAGACAATCATGTGGAAGGCAGGGAGAACCACACACAGCCTTATGGGAGGAAGCAATTGTAGTCATTGAGCAAATGGGATTGTTTATAGTTGGATTCCATTTCTGACATAAGGTTATATTTGACAACATTGACAGTACTGTCTTAGTCCTAGTAATATGCAATTTACCATGAAATATATCATTTTTCACTGTGAACCACTTCAGTTCCCCCCTCAATGAACACATCAGTAATTATAACAGCTTTCAAATTAAGAATCTGTGCTACATGCTGTTGTTTCATTTTGTGGGCCAAATAAGACAGCTGTTTAATTATATCTGAAAGGAAAGAAAACCTGAAAAAGAAAATTAGTAACACATACTGATAATTCAGCTATGATAGCTGCTGAATAATCAACAGCCAGGCAGATGGTGTGTGTGTTGAATGTTCAAAAAAAATCCCCCCCCCCAGTTTTAATACTTTGTAAGTCAGCTTACAGCCTGTACGACAGTGATTTTCAATCTTTTTTGTCTCACGGTACACACACAAGGTACTAAAATTCTCAAGGCACATCATCAGTTTTTTTGACAATTGACAAGTACACAGTGCTGCAGTTTGGGGACTCACATCCCCCAATGGTCCTACTAATAAATGATCCTTTCCCAAATTTCTGGGCACATCTGTGGACTGTTTGCGGCGTACTGGTTGAAAATGGCTGCTCTATAAGATCTGATAAACAGCTAGGAACTAACAATGATGATGGTCAATTCTACTAGACTTTCTTGTAGTGTACAATACCAATTCTAAGTCAAAACCATTTTTTTACTTAAAAAAATAGAAATCCTTAAAAATAAAAAAAAATAGCAAAAATCAACATTATTCAGGATGTCCACACTGGCATACATCATAGTAACAGCCCAATCCTATCCACACTTTCCTGGGACTAAGCCCCATTGACGCTAATTGGACTTACTTCTGAGTAGACATGCATAGGACTGGGCTGTTGGTTGCATACAGTATTTAATGACACTAGGGCTGCAATCCTAACCACGCTTTCCTGAGAGTAAGCCCCATTGAACAAAATAGGACTTACTTCTGAGTAGACCTGGTTAGGCTTGTGCCCTAGGCCAATTCTAATGGAAACTTATGCAAAGCAAAAAAAAAAAAGTATATTCTTATAATGAAGCAGTATAGAGCTCAAGCTATAATTCCCGCCCTGAGAACAGGAATTCATCAGTGGTTGCAGAGACCGAAAAAATCATGCAACGCTGGGAATTATCTGAATGTCAGTTTTATTGGAAATGCTAAGGAGGCTGGGCCTCTAAACAGAATGGATTAAAAAAAAATTTCTAAATTCAATATTTTCTATACAATTAGTCAATTTATTCAATTCCTACCCAGTGGCTGGGGGGGGGGCAACTCAAACATTAGATCACTCCAGATAAGGTAGCCATTGCAAGCAACCCTGTCAAGTTCACAGCAACCCATTGGATTGCTTCCTACAGACATGTCTTATACACTGGCTAGTTATTAGTCCCCTGGACTTTCTCACACTCTGTTTCCCCTCTAGTGCTGATCAAGCTGGCAGAGTCAGCAACAAAGTCCACCAGGCTGTAAGGCACAGAATCAGGGTGACCAGATGTAATGGAGGACAGAGTGCCTATATACCTTTAACCATTGTATAGAAGAGGGAATGTGGGCAGGTGCAGCTTTTCAAACCCTTCCATGATGAGCTGCACCTGCCCACATTCCCTCTTCTCTGCAATGGTTAAAAGTATAGGCACTCTCTCCTCCATTGCACCTGGTCACCCTGAACAGCATGCGAAAGGAAGGCTCACAGCAGCAACCAACGGGCGTGTCTATTCCCCAAAGACCGACTTCACAGAGCATGACAGGAAGTGCTTTCTGCTTCTGTCGGAGTTGTCAAATTTCTCTTGAAAGTTTTTTCCCGCCCGGCCTCTGATTGGCTAAGGCGCTGCAAGGATTCTTTCGATTGTTCGTTGCTTGGCGCGGCCCGTTCTGATTGGCCGATCTTTGCCCGGCTATAAGAAGGAGGCGCGCGAATAGAACAGCAGCTGGGTTCGGACGATTCTACTGTGAGAAGTCGCTGCCCGTGGCTGGAATCGCAATTATGAACAGCTTGATGATGCCCGGAGTCCAACCAGGGTCGTCCTGCAAAGCCCGTGGCCAGATCCAGGCACGTACTTCGAGATGTTATGTGGTAGCCTAGGAACTATAAGAGTTTGGGAGGAAGGCGCTTAGCTGAATAGATGCTTTCTAGCTGGACTTTTGGGGGTGATTCTCGGGCCCTTGGCTGGAGAAGTATGGAAAGGAGAGGTGACTAAGGCTACGATCCTATCCAAGTTTCCTGGGAGTAAGCCCCATTGACTTTAATGGGGCTTACTTCTGAGTAGACATGCATAGGAGTGGGCTCTAAGAAAGTGGCTAGAAATGACTAGTTGGATTGGGGAGGGCTCTGTGTGTGTGATGTTGGTTGTTATCAGAGTCCCTTTGGTGAAATGATTCTGTTAACACACTTACAAAGTTTAAAAACACGAGTCCTTCTGAACCAGGCAAAGGCTGCTATCATATCCACACTTACCTGGGACTGGGAGCAAGCCTCATTTACTATGCTGGGACTTCTGAGTAGGCATGCATAGGATTGGAAACAGGATGTTAGAGTAGGCAGATTTTGAGCCCAACAGTGATCAGCCTGCATGTTTGGTGGGGATGGGTCTAAGCGCTGACCCTACCTAATTTGTTTCATTTCCCTCCCTTGCTGTAGGTCATCTTTGGACCCATGTTCTCTGGCAAAAGGTATTGACACTGGGGATTTAAAAGGACAAAAGTGTGATTTGTGAATGTTGAACCTGCTGTATTGGGACTCTACTTCCTGCAAGGTTCAGGACTACTACTTCTGTACTTCCTACTACAGTATCATGAGTGTTTAAAATGGTGGAGAGTTGTGGCATGCCTGGACTGAAGGTAGATCCATCAACCTGGCTATTACATACAGCCACGCCTGAATGCCTGCCTGTTCTCTGTCTTAATTGCCCAGAGGCAAAAGGCTACCAAGGCATGGAAGTGCTATATATGTTTTGTAGAATGTATTAGAATAGCACTATATTATACACTGGATTTGACATATGACTGAGGCACTTATTAAAAGGTTCGCCATTGCTTTTCTGCTCTTGTTAGAATAGGCTCTGTTCATGATTCATCCTTCTGGTAGTGAATCCTGTGGGCTGATTAGAAGTGATTGAGGCTTCTTTCGTTTTTGTCTTCATAAGCTTAATTCCACTAAGCCTATGTGCTACCTTCTGCCTGCCAGACAAAAGCCAGTGTCTTAAATCTAAGACTCTGCTGCAACTCTGGGTACCTTTGGGGATGTTCTGCCGAATCATAGGATTACATTGTTGCTGTGTGCCTGAACTAGACTGGAGTTTGTGCAGTTTCCTGCACGCAGCAGAGTCTAATACCTGTCTATTAGTACAAATAGGCTTTCTTTCTAGTCAAGTGGCTTTTAACCTTCTCTGGATACTACTTGTTGGTTCTCCACTTTTATTTTGTAGCACTGAGCTCATGCGTCGCGTTCGTCGATTCCAGATTGCACAGTACAAGTGCCTGGTGATTAAGTATGCCAAGGATACACGCTACTGCACCAATGGAGTCTCTACACATGATAGGTAAATTGCCAAAATGTGCCCTGCAAGTAGTTGGAAAGAAAAGCAATTTGTTGTTCACACACAACATACTGATGTGATTTCTTACTTCTCAAGAAATTATCAAGGCATTATGTGTGTGTTCTGTGTCATCTTGATTATATCATGTAATTGTGGAAAGTATCTGATAAACAACTAAGCTTCTTGAGATTGTAGACTTTAAATTTTTTTTAAGTTCCTGGCTCAGAAATAAGCTTGGAAATTCACTGTCACTGGTACAATACAAAAAAAAAGATGCTGAGCAGGGATTCAGTGATCCAGGCTGCAGTGCTTTACACATAACTACATATCTTTCTCATAGCTAGCAAAAGCCAGAATGAAATAGGTAAAATATACAAACCTATATAAATTTACTATCATTTACTGTTGTGGTTAGAAAACATGAAAAGCACATTTTTATACATGTCTACTCAGATGTGTTGTGCATAAGGTTGCAGCCTAAGGCATTTTCATCCTTTAACCATCTCCATCTATAAAAGAAGGCCACTAAGGGCCCAATCCTATCCAATTTTCCAGGGCCAGTGCAACCTTGCCAATGGGGCCTGCATTATATCCTGTGGTGGAGAAGCAATCATAGAGGCCTCCTCAAGGTATGGGAACATTTGTTTCCACACCTCGGGGCTACATTGTGGCTGCACTGGTGCTGGAAAGTTGGATAGGATTGGACCCTATGGCTGCAATCCTATATACACTTTCCTGAGAGTAAGCCCCAATGAACAAAATGGGACTTTCTTCTGAGTAGACATATATAATTGTACTGTAAGTTCATGGTGTCCTTCTGTTTTCTATAGAAGAGTTGACCTGAAGACTGATTCAGTAAGTTAATATGTATCTATATGTATTTTCTATAATGATACTAATTCCCTTGTAGAAGCAGTGACTGTGATTTGCTGCCAGCTGCTCTTCTGAGAACAGTACTTTTAGTCTAGACCAGTGGTTTTCAAACTGGGGTGTTGTGATGCCCCAGCATGAAGGCCCTGGCCTTTGTCCCCTTAAGGGGCAGGGAGGAGGCAGCAACACAATCCCCAGGATTGCATAGCTCAGGGGGGCTGCAGGGACTGGGATGTACTCACCAGTCCCTGCAGCAGCATCCTGGGGTTGCAGGGAGCACTGTGCGAGTGTTTGCAGGGCTCCCCAGCCTTCTGAAAATCAAAGTAGTTTGCTCCACTTTCACTTTTGGAAGGCTGGGTAGCCCTGCAGATGCTCCTGCAGGGCTCCCCACACCCCAGGAAGGCTGCTGCAGGGACTGGTGAGTGCATCCCAGTCCCTGCAGCAATCCTGGGGATCCTGTCGCTGCCTTCCTTCGCCCCTGCAAGGACTTACTGTGGTTTTCAAACTCCCTGAGAGTTTGAAAACAGCAGGTCTGGACCAGTGGTTCCCAAACTTTTTAGTACCATTTTAGCAAACTTTTTAAAACAACCCTCTAAGTATTGGAACCCACCTAGGTTTACCAGATCTGAAAAAAAAAATCTAATAATTTATAAGTAATAATAATCAGAAAAAGATCCTCAAGCATTTATATCCCGATTTTTACACACACTTGCAAACTTCTGGAGCTTAGCTCCCTGCAGGCCAATTAGCAACTATCTTGCAAACTGCAGGAGGAGCCCTTTGCAGGGTAATTAGCAGCAGCAGTATCTATTTTTGAATAGCTTCAGGGCTAGATGCAGTTATCTGATCTTTCTGGCACCCTTTGATGACCCACCAAAAATCAGGTTGTGACCCACCAGAGGGTCTTGGCCCCCAGTTTTGGAACCACTGGTCTAGACTGCTCTACAAAAAGCTTGATATGTGACTACAGGCACATACAATTAATACCTCATAGAAATTGAAAGTAGCAAGTATTGCTACTTTGGGGTATGGGAGACTTCAGGGGTAGTTGGGTAACGTGTTCTGGGAAACTGCTATTCCAGGTGATGCTATACTGCCAAACTATCTTCAATCATCCCTCCACAATGAAGTCAAATTTTTAATGTGACACTCAGTAGCACATTGCGTAATACAGGTTGCTGAAGCAAGAATTCCCCTCCCCATTTGGCTCATGCCCCTTTGCATGCAAGGTGGCTAAAATATTTTTACCCTCAAGTCTTCCTTTTTGCCTGTGTGCTCTCTTGAACACGATGCCATGTAGCCACTCAGCAAGCTCAATCTTTATAGCCTGTGTTGTTGCCCAAAATGTCAAGGGAGTGGCAACAGGATACAGGTATCATGTTGCCTTGAGTGCTCCCAGAGGCATCTGATGGGCCATGATGAGATACAGGAAACTGGACTAGATAGGCCCTTGGCCTAATCCAGCAAGGCTCTTATGTGCTTGTGTTATTCCCTAGCTGTCATGTGTACATGTGTCCACAGAAAGTTACATGGCAACAAACCATTTACCTGCAACTTGTATTTGAAATTGTCAACATTGTAATGGTTTTCTAATACATGATCTTGTGAACTGTGCCTACCTACCCCATCTTAATGGTTTCTCAAATCTTGATGGCAACTGTGAGAGGAAATTCACCAGGTGTTGAAAATGAAAATAGAACTTGCCCTGAAGGTTCTTCATAATCTCCAGGCATCACCTTACTGCAAATATTTTTTTCTACATAGGAACACCATGGAGGCCCTGTCAGCTTGTTGCCTCAAAGATGTGCATCAAGAAGCTCTCAGCTCTGCTGTGATTGGCATTGATGAAGGCCAATTTGTAAGTTCTTTGTACCTTTTCTAATCTGTTTTATGTGATAAGACAAATGTTCCTAATTTGGTTTCAAGGAAATGTAAGAGCTTATTTCTTTTTTACACTGAGCTAAATACAGGAACATGGAAGGATCTGTGTCCTTGGTCTGGGCACATCTGTGTTATCTTCTTTCTAAAGACTCTCCCATTGTAAAGTCTTTAATGTGTGTATCTGTACCATATAGGTTCCTGCAAAGAGATTCCTGGCAGATTTATTTGGCAGAATGGGGTGTTCAGACACAACTGAAGCATCTAATTGGGTAGTGATGTAAAGTTAAAATAGGCATTAATGAGATGTTAAGCAGGGCTGGCCAGAAGTTGGCTACAGTAGCCCCTGCCCAATTTCTGGTGGACTGTTTTGAGTTTGCTGGTATTGGAAGGAATGGTGGACTATGTGGAACATGACCTGATGCAGAAAGATATTTGTTCTGTGGAGCAAACTCTGAATTGTGTAACATAGACCAGTCATTTCTGTTCAAAAAATCTGAGGTTTATTCTTGTAAGTATAAAACACACTGGTGGGGATTCTGGGAAGCAAGCCACCCCTGATACAGAAGTGTCTACATTCTTCAGATCTGAACTTGATAGGAAATAGATGAGGAAGAAACATTTCCGCTGTGTTTACTGATAGCAGCTCTGTGGCTTCTGGCTGTAAAATAAGCCTAGCATTACCATCACCTCATCTATTATGCTGTATTGCTTTGGTATATGTCTTCTATTGAAACTAATTCTTGGCCCATTTAGCTCAATATTGATGCTGACTGACAGTGGTTCTTCAGGATGTCAGACCTACCTGGAGATGCCAGAGACAAACCCTGAAACTCTCTGCATGTACAGCATATGTTCTATGAAGACTGAGCTACTACTCCATGTCCTTGGTACTTCTAGGCTGATAATGCAGTGGAGTTAAAGGAACAGTGTTCATAATGCATAACCTAAGAATACAAGCCTTCCTGGTCAAACCGAGTAGTGCTTGAATCTGCCAGGATACATGTTCAAAGCGACAGGGCTGCACCTAATTTGTCAAATCACCCCCAACTGGTTATTTCAACACATAGAGCATTTCTGTCTATAAATAAAGTAATGTAAGATCAGATACCCTTTGAGTCTTCTACCTGGAGAGTGCTTTTTCTCATCCTGTCCTTTCTGGGAGAAACCCCACTGATGAACAGAATAGAAGGCTGTCTATAGCTTGAGGGTAGTAGTGGATCCATTATGCAATAACTGAGCTTGGTTGAGTCCTTCTTTCTAGGCTGCTCCCCATCTGTTACAGCTAGCAGGGAAGGCACTAGATTCTTCAGGAAGAGAATGTGGGACTACATTGTACTGATACTAGACTAGTTCATAAGCTACCCAATTTGTCTACTGCAAAGAAACAGCAGCTTTTCTCTCCCCTTATCTAGTTCCCTGATGTTGTAGAGTTCTGTGAGGCAATGGCCAACGCAGGGAAAACTGTCATTGTGGCAGCCCTTGATGGGACTTTTCAGAGGAAGGTAAGTAGATCAGTCACAACAGTTCTGTCTCCTGGCTGGTTTGTCCTGCTCCTATATGATGCACCTGGCTTTCTCATTGTAGGCCTTTGGGAATATCTTGCAGCTGGTCCCCTTGGCAGAGAGTGTGGTGAAACTAAATGCTGTCTGTATGGAATGTTATCGGGAGGCTTCATATACAAAGAGGCTGGGAGCAGAGAAGGAGGTAAGGATAAAAGTGTGTATCCTTAAGCCTCCAATTCTTCAGTTGTGAACATACCATTGACATCTATGGGGCAAATGCCCCAGGCATGAGCCTCTAGGACTCCCCCCCCCCACCTCTCTGAGAACTGTGCTTCCAATTTCCCAGAAGCAGAGTTTATAGTATCAGGGAACCTCAGAGAGGCTTTCCTAATGCAGGTTCAGATCACGTGAGCCTCAGGTGAGGGGGGGGGGCAACAGCACTTGAGGGTGTCATTGCAGACCTTTGCCCTGGGGAGGTCCACCGCTGCAATCCTTAACATACTTATGGAGAAATGAGGCCCCTTGACTCACTTGAGTAAACATACATAAGATTCTGCTACAGCAGTTCCCAAGGTAATTCTGCTAGATACTAGCAGGAAAGGAATACTGCTCTAACTGGGAAAGAATGTGAACCTCTCTTGTCTAACCAGGTGGAAGTGATTGGAGGGGCAGACAAATATCATGCAGTCTGCCGTGTCTGCTACTTCAAGAAAAGACCACAGCAGTCGGTGATTGAGAACAAAGAAAACCTACCTGGAGGAAACAAGCACTCAGATGCTCTTGCTTCCCGGAAGGCCTTGGCTGTCCGTCAGGTCATGCAGTGGAGCCCATCAAAATGAACAAAGGGAACAAGAGACTAGTTGCTGGGTAGACTAAGGAACTGTTGTCCTGTTGTTCGTTCAACTCTTGCCTGGAAATCCTATACTATATTGATGCAAAGATACTAATGAAAGCACCAGAAGGAAGAGAGCTGTTCTTACTAGGTAAACAGTGGCAAGACTATGCTGCAACAGGCTACAGACTTAAGTATTCCATGCTTAGAAGTTGGAAACTAATCCGTCTCTCTTTTTAGGGAAGATTTCCTATTGTCAAGCATTTTAATTCCCTTCTTACCAATATTTGCCTGCTGCACTTACTTGGCTTCAGGGTATACTTGGTATACTTGTTTAGGGGGACAAATCAGGATTGAGCAGAAGTTATAATAGTGAAACCAGTATAAATTACATTCTAACACCATTATCTTCTAGCCAAGCACTGGTGGTGTTCTAGACTTTCTCTAGAAAGGCACCTTCTCCCCCTTGGCCCTTTAAGTTTTATTACTCTACAACAGAGCTTGATGCTCATATAATTAAACTGAGAAGTGTTTTACTCAATTGTATGCAAATCTCACTGAGTCAACATCTAGGGGTAGTGGATATAGAAGGGTGCTTTTCCTGTTCTGCAGTGACCAGTGAAGCTAGAGAAGTTAAGACCTTCCTGTACCTGCAACCTCTAAGCTTGCCTTGTTGAAGAAGCCTTAATGTATATAGCTAGAAATTAGTAATTTCTCATGCTGGTTTGTTAATTTTGTAGGGTGAAGCAGACCTTTACTTTCCTAAATTATACAGGGTGACTGACATTATCAGTTATGGTACTCCAGCCATGTACAACCTGATATTGGTGCTAGATGCCCAGTGTAAGAACAGCAATACCAATTGCTGCATCTGTTCTAACAAATGCTGATTACAATACCCTGTAGCCACTGAGCTGTCTCACCCTCCACTGAGCTTGTAACATGAAAATGTACTGTTGTAATTATAAAGGGTTGCTTTTACTGCTAATGAAAATGATTAGACTAAGTATTAGATTAGACTGGAGTATTGTGTCCAGTTCTGGTTGCCGCATCTCAAAAAAGCCATAGTGGAAATGGAAAAGGTGCAAAAGAGCGACTAAAATGATTACTGGGCTGGGGCACCTTCCTTATGAGGAAAGGCTATGGCAGTTGGGCCTCTTCACCCTAGAAAAGAGGCGCCTGAGGGGAGGACATGATTGAGACATACAAAATTATGCATGCGAAGGATAGAGTGATGCTCTTTACACTCTCACATAACACCAGAACCAGGGGACATCCACTAGAATTGAGTGTTGGGAGAGTTAGGAGAGACAAAAAAAAATATTTTACTCAGCATGTGATCGGTCTGTGGAGCTCCTTGCCACAGGATGTGGTGATGGCATCTGGCCTGGATGCCTTTAAAAGGGGATTGGACAAGTTTCTGGAGGAAAAATCCATTACAGGTTACAAGCCATGATGTGTATGTGCAACCTTCTGATTTTAGAAATGGGCTATGTCAGATGTAAGGGAGGGCACCAGGATGCAGGTCTCTTGTTATCGGGTGTGCTCCCTGGGGCATTTGGTGGGCCGCTGTGAGATACAGGAAGCTGGACTAGATGGGCCTATGGCCTGATCCAGTGGGGCTGTTCTTAGATTACTGGATCTACTTTCAATTTCTAGCCTTTTAGGGGTCAAGATCAGGTTTACTTTGAGATGAGACTCCATCTTGAGAATGCACTACAGCTACTTTCCTGGAAAAAAAATCTTGAGAGCTACTGCAAATATCCATGGCTCTTCTATTTGGAATCAAAGAGCAGCAGTCAAAAGACTTGGCTGGTGCATTCATTTGGGCAAAAGCCAGAGCAGCAGCTGGATAATAACTCTACCCTGAAAAAGAAGCTGAGATAAGATTATATTGCTTGTTCCTATAGCAGCCAAGAGCTTAGGCTACCTCATATAAACAGTCTGGTTCACATAAGGACATTTTCACCTATGTCATGCAAGGGGACAAGTCATAACAATACCACAGAAGCCAAGTGACAAGTTTATTTCCACTATGATGCAGACATTTCAAACACTTTTGAACCTTTAGCAATCATCTTCCCAGTTTTCCCACCATACAGACTGTGCAATTCTGAAATAGCACTCTCCTCTGAAGAGCTTGGGCAGGGAATATATACACCAGAGCATACACCTTTCCCTGAAAGCCTTGTTGAAGCCATCCAGCAAAGGTTGGCACTGTAAGTTTGTGCAAGTTGCTTTTTTAGCCTGACCACAAGAGTTAACCTCCCTTGGAAGTGTTTCTACTTGCAGCCTGAGTAGCTGCAGCCCATTATTATATTTCTGGTGGAAATATTATGGTAGAAAGGCTGGTGTCTCCCACTTCTAACTAAGACTGAAAATGAGGGGGGGGGGAAGATGTGGGTGCAGGGGAATAGGCAAGGCACACAGGAGACCATTTTCACTCTAATACAGTAGGTAAGTTCAAAGCTTTATATACATATCCTTCCACAGAAATGAGAGGGCCTTCAGGCCTAGGCTTTGGCATTAAGGCCATCCAGCAGCAGCTGAAAAGAATGGGGAAGGCCCCTGCATTACCCAAATCTAGAAAGGCAGCACCACAGGAGCCATGGGAATTAAACCCACCCAGGGGCTGAAATACAGTAACAATGAATGAAAGTATACCAAGGCACTGGGGTAATGGCACCTGGAAGAAAGGTAATTTGACTTGTCTGTCAATAGCAAAGGTCCCACTAGCACAGGCACAGCAGGAAGCAAATAAGGAATAGCATAGTTCCCTTACTGCTGGATGAAGACTAGCTCCTGCCACAGCAGAGGCCAACAGTTCTTAATAGAAAGTGACCCTCTGTGGGGATTCAGCAACTGCAATGCCTTGTCAGCCACAGGCCACCAGGAAAGCCTCCCACACCCCTGAGAGAACAAAGCACTGTCTGTGAAAAGCAGCTTTCAGAAAGAGCAGAGACAGCAGGAATATCCCCAAACCCACCACACACACCAAGCTGTGGCAACCTCACTCTTCACAGTAGAGGCCTCCCTAAGCAGTGAATCAATTGCACTTGTGTGGCTCTCTGCCAGCTATTGTTACAGTGATAGTAGCAAATCAGTACACAGGTGGGGGCTGGTAGCCCCCCAAGTCCTCTCCGGAGTGAGTGAAAGGTGGCTGCTGGTAGCTCTCATGGCTGACATTCGGGTAGCTGGAATATGGAGTTCCAGGATTTGGAGCTGGATCAGTGTAACTGTTGGCAAAATCTTGCACACCCATGCGGTAGCGCTGAAGAGCAAAGACAATCAGGAGTCCCTGTGGAGAGAACAGTTGTTAGCTTGAGCCAGCTAGGAGGCTCAATTCAGAGTTGCTTGGCAGCAAGTAGCTGCTACAGAATTGCCATTTTCATGCAGTACCAAGTAGACCACACCATCAAATATACTGATGACTGAACAGATACACAGTAAAGATCTTGGAGTGAACATGCCAAGTTATTGTCCCTCCCCAAGCTATCCTACTTTACCCAGAATGCACTGGAGTAGATTTCCCTGAGTCAGGCACAGTATTACTAGTTAGCATCTATAAAGCTCTACAGGGCCTTGGTGTGCTCCATACATATCCAAGTCTTACAAGCACTCTGAGAGTAGTTGGTATTCCCATATTGGAGATGGAGGTTACAGAGACATGTCAATGGCTACCTTGTGAGGAAACCAAGGCAAGGTTTTAACCTGGTTCACAACTCTCAGCAAGCCATCATAGCAGCCAGGAGATTTGGCCTCTGCTTCCACCTCATGAGCTGAAGTCAAAAGAATGACTGGGTTTAATCTTGGCTTTCTGGCACCTCACTCACCCATGAGAAAATGGAGAAAAAGCTGAAGACAATTGAAGCACGGGCAGAATCAGCCCCTATTGTTACATCTCCAGCCAATGTTGATGCCCACTGGTTTGTCAGCACGCAGAATCCAATAAACCACAGAAAGGTCCAAAGAGCTAGTTAAAGAATAAAGGGATATTTATCATCAGAAGCAATGAGAAGACTGTGCAACTTAATAGAAAGGCCCATGTTAAAGCCCTATCGTGGGGCACCACATCAATCTTCCTCAGCAGGAACCCTTCACTCTAGATTTCAAATGTCAACACAGAGAATACCATTCTGTATCTTCCACATTTTCCTCCAGCTGGGACTATGGCAGTCCATTTCCTTCACCCGCTAATAAAGCAACTGCCACTATGCTCCTTTAGAAGACATTAAAGGAATCTTCCCACTGGGCAGGACAGTTGTACTCTCAAGACAGATGAACAGTATGAATAGTACTGTACATGATTCAAGTGTGTGGGTTTAGTAGTAATCTGGCCCCAGGCTTGCAATGGGAGTCCATTAATCCCGAAGACCAGGAAACAACTAACCACTACTTAGCAGCCCTGTTCATGCTCCTGCTGACATTTTCAACAAAGCATACATGTTGGTGCCAGGAACAACAGGGCCCCAGTTCCATGATCTTTCCCTCCTTGTCCTGTGATATCCATGCCAAGAAATTGCAATAGTCCAGTATTGTGGAACTCCGAGGTCATTTTTCCTGTAGGGCACTAATTCACATAAAAGGAGGTCCTAATAGGCACCATGCCAGGAGATACACACACACAGAATGAACAAACAAGGGCAGCCATTGTCAGACTCAGGAAACAGAGCAAGGGGAAGAGAAGAGTGGGAGGAGGACATGAATAAAGCCTAACCCTCCCACCACAAATACCTGAGAAGCCCAAGTCAGCCATGACAAGGTACTTGCGATCCGTGGCATTGCTAATCCGTGGGAAGTAGACATCAACCATGAAGAAGAACACACAGGCCATGAAGGCAAGCACGCCAATGGCAATGCCATAACGGCAGGTATTCTCACTGTGGTTAAAGATGCAGTGGAGCTGGTCAGTGGTGGGACGGTTACTGTAGCCTTCACCAATGATACAGGAGAAAACGATGAGTGCAAACACCTGCAAACAAGGAGCACAATGATAGCAACTTTCCAGAATGATACAGGGATTTGGGAAAGCACAAGCCAGGACAGATGTCCCATCAGGGTTACAACATCAAGCCCCAGTGCAGGCCACAGCTTACAGCTGCCCTCACCCACAGCTGAAAGTTACCCAGTACTTCTGTGCTTTAGAGTTTGTCCCAAACTCAACAGAGAGAAGAGTTTGAAGAGAGAACTCAACAGTTGTGCAAGAGGGACTTCACACCAAGGAGAAGAGCATAATACAATACTGTATACAGTGCCAGGCACTTTGCCAGAGGAAGATGCAGAGTTCTGCTCTGTTAGGATTTGGAATTTCTAACTGTGGGTAAAACCACCACATTTCTATCAAGAGAGTAGTGCAAAATTACCCCATCAAGCAAATTACACAATGCATTGATGCGATAATCCACCAAAGTTCCCACCACATACAAAGGAACATCCCTTTGATGAAACAGGAACTTTTCTCCAGGGTTGAGTGGAATTACCCAAATAGTCCCCTCCAGAATGACCACTGCAGACCTCATCACAGGTCAACAACCAAGCAGACTTGCAGCTCTCCATTCTGAGTAAGCAGGCACAGCCTTTCTAAGCATCTGCTAGAGCAGGGAAACATGCTGTACTACAACGAAGTAGCCTTGCCTCTGAAGGGAGGGCCCAAAGTTCTGCTATTCTGTGGCAAAGCCAAGCTGCTGTCTGCTTCCTGGGAGAGCTGCCTCCTCATTTTCATATCAGAGGTTTCCCTAGAACAGAGGTGTCAAACATAAGACCTGCGAGCCAAATGTGGCTCCTGGAAGCAATTTATCCAGCTCTCATTATAATTGGGCTCTCTCATATCTTGAAAATATGAACAAGATTTGCACTTATTTTTTCTTCTGTTATTTGCAGCTAATGTGTTTCTATGTGAGAACAAAGTGCTTATTTCTGGCCATCATGTGCTTAATGACATCACTTTCTGCTTAATGACATCACTTCTGTCCCTCAACAGGTAGCATGAATGTTAACTTTGGCCCTAGAAGATCTACAAACATTGCCCATTTGCTTCTCTCTCTTTACTTGAGGGGAGCCCCTATGGGCAAGGCTGCCACATAAAAAGATAAGAACAACCCCGCTGGATCAGGCCATAGGCACAGCTAGTCCAGCCTCCTGTATCACACAGTGGCCCACTAGATGCCTGAGGGAGCACACAAGACAACAGGTGATCTGCATCCTGGTATTAGTAGCCCACTTCTAAAAACAGGAGGCTGCACATACACATCACGGCTTGGAGCCCATGGTGGACTTGTCCTCCAGAAATTTGTCCAACCCCCTTTGAAAGACATCCAGGCAAGATGCCATCACCACATCCTGTGGCAAGGAGTTCCACAGACGAACCACACTCGAAAGTCATGCCACAGAAGCAAGCTCGGAGCACGATCTCATCGGAGTCCAGCGGCCCACCCACAACCTGGCAGCTGACAGCCACATGACCGGCGGTGTCCCAAGCGGAGGGTTTTATTAAGCCCACGTTGCCCAATCTCCAGCGCGTGCAGGGAGGCGAACGGGCCAGAGAGAAACGCAACCGGGAACGCGAAGGCTGGCCAAACAACCCACCGGAGCGGGGCACCTGGGCTTGGGCGACGGAGAGGGAGTGGGCTCCCGGCAGGGTACTTTCCCCAGCCGGCAGCCACGGATGGTTAGCAGGGCGGGGCATCCCCAGCACAGCCGCCTCCTCCTCCTCGCAGGCGCCCGCCCGGGATGAGCCCCGCACACCTGAGCCGCGCCCTCCCCGGCCTCGCTTCCGCCCCTGCTGCAGGTGCCTCCTTCTGCAGCGGCGTCGGGTTGGGTGGCGCGCCACGCCGCGCTGCTGTTCCGCTCCAGCGACTCCCCCCTCCCGCGGGGCAGTGCCGGCCCGGCGCCCACACCGGCCCAGGGACCTCCGCTGCTCCCAGAGCGCCTGGACCACCTGCACCCCCAGCCCGTTCACGCGCCGCTGCCTTCCAGGCGGGGCACGAGGGTGGCCGCACCCACTTCACGGGGTGGGGGAGTGGAAAGAGGGCAGCCTCTGCTCCCCACCCGCCCCCAGCCCGGCAGGCTCACTCACCGCGCTCAGAAGGCGCGAGATGACCTGAGGCTGCTGCAAGAAGCGCCAGGGCTCGAAGGCGCCCCCCGCCTTGGCAGCTCCGTACGCGCCTCCGCCGCTCTCCATGACTCTGACGCTGCGCTCGCCAGGCCCGGAACTGGCCGCCGTCGCCTCCGCCTCGCCGCAGCTTGTGCCTGCCCGTCCTCAGGCCCCGCCCTTCACTCCACCCCGGGGAGGAGAGCGGGCCCGACCGGGGCAGCGGAGGGGAGGCCGCGACTCGCGTGCGCGCTGCAGTCCTAGCCACACTTTCCTGGGAGGAAGCCCCGCTGGCTAGAATGGGACTGACTTCTGAGGAGACCTGCTTAGGATGGGGCTCTGGGGCTGCAATCCTATCTACACTTTCCTGGGAGGAAGCCCCATTCACTATACTGGGACTGACTTCTGAGGAGACCTGCCTAGGATGGGGCTCTGGGGCTGCAGTCCCAGCCACACTTTCCTGGGAGGAAGCCTCATTGACTATAATGGGACTTACTTCTGAGGAGACCTGCATAGAGTTGAACTCTAAGAACAGAGTGTGTCCTTCTGCCCCAGGCTGAGTTTGAGACACTTTCCTGGGAGGAAGCCTCATTGACTATAATGGGACTTACTTCTGAGGAGACCTGCATAGGGTTGAACTCTAAGAACAGAGTGTGCCCTTCTGCCCCAGGCTGAGTTTGAGATCTGCAGACAAGTTGAAATGAAGATGCAGCTCCCAGTCCTGTGGAAGGGCAGTCCCTGATGAGGAGCGCAGCTTCGTGCTGAGGGTCCAGTCCTATCCAACTTTCCAGCACCGGTGCAGTAGCAATGCAGCCCCCCCCCCAAGTAACGGAACAAATATTCCCCTATCTTGAGGAGGCCTCTGTGGCTGCTTCCCCACCACAAGATGGAGCACACATCCCATTGGCACAGCTGCACAGACACTGGAAAATTGGATAGGTTTGGACCCCGAAGTCTCTTGATTTCAGGTCAAGATTCCATCCAACATTCTGCCTAGCTCAGTTCAGGGCCTCTGAGAGGCATTTTATCAGGGGGCACAAGTTTCTTTTGGGCCCCTTCCCACAGGGGGGCAACAGCTAGAATAGTCTTTGGAGTTCAGATCTCCTGGACTTCCCGATGCAGAGCCCAGATCTACCTGCCCATATGGCATACAGTAATACAGAAAACTAATACCAGAAAACCTGTCTCTCAAAAAAAAATTTAAATATAGAAAATCATTGCAAAAAATTAGCATCGTATTTAGGCTCACACTAGAATGGAAAGTGTCCTTTGCATATCAAAACTTACTTCTTCAGCTATGTTGCAAAGAGCACAAGCAAAGAGCTACTGTAGCAGGCCGGTTTCCTCCCAGATTTGACCCTGAGTTAAGGAGTTAGCCCAATGCGTATGGCTGGCTGCAGCAGCCACTGCCATGCCCACAGTAATGCCCTCAGCATCCCACATGGGCAGTAAGTCTGGGTGAGATCAGAAAATCCACTACCAAACCCACAGTAGTGCCCCCAGCATCCCACATGGGCAACGAGTCTGGGTGAGATTGGAAAATATAAGATCCCAGGAAATTTCTGGGCCTCTTTTGAAATCTGAGGTGCTAACAGCCTAAACAGATTCGCTCACTTTGATCACAATGGCAAGTGTATGGAAAAACACATGACTCCAGATATGTAGCACTTGCAGTTATGAGCACTTCTGGGCAAGGTGTTGATAAACAGAAAAAAAATGCAGCAGATGAAGCAAGTAGTTTGTTATTTCCATGTCCATGGTTGGTTCTGTAGCTGCTGGGCTTGCTCTTCTAGGTTAATCTGCCATCATGTACAAAGAAAATAGAGTCAGTTTGAAACCCAAGCTAAACCCCAGGTGTTCCTGAGGTGTTACTGTCAGGTGCTACCCTCCAGGTACTTAAAGCATTGCCTTGCCATTTGCTCATTTATGGCCAGATTCTCTTTGACTAAGGACTTAAACAGTTTGTAATTGTGCCTTTGTTCTTTAGGTAGTCCTGCAAGTATGTGCGCTAGCTCTGTACCCACACATTGTGAACAGAGTACAAGCAACCATAACCTTTTAGGGACTTGCTCATCCTCACATGCTTGTTCAAACATAGCAAGATAGGACATCACATCCCCATCATGGACATACCTTGGGTCCCATTGTTCTGTGAGATGCTTCCTTTGTCCTCTCCGATCCTTGATCTGCATTTCTAAGAGGCACTGTTGCATGGCAAAAAATTTAGCCCAGTCTCTTGCTGAGGGCATTGCAGCTCCTGGGGAAGCTCCAGCAGCATTCCCATCCCCCGCTACTTGTGTTGGCAGTGGGGCTGTTGGTGCAGGAGTGGGTGGAGGAGGTGTGGAAACTGGCAACACAGGGTTCACAACAGCAGGCTCTGATGACAGTTGTAAAGGAGGCTGTGCTCTTACCGTGGAACGCGATACTGGTTTTTGCACGGCAGGCAACATCCAAGGGTCCTAATCACTTTCTGCATCACTTTCATCCGTCCACTCCAACTCTTGTTGAAATTTGAGAGCGGACCTGCTGGCAGCCGTACTTGGCATGTTGTGCCTCTGTGGATTGCTCTGGTTCTCTGCACTCCATGACGCACGTGCTTTGAACCTCTGTCTCTCTTCCTCCATGAGTTGAGTTCGGCGCACCCCTGAGTGTCCTCTCAGGGGCCTCTCATCCTCCATGGTCATAGGTGGTACAGACTCAGATCTGTAAGCCTCTTCCACTAGGCTTGGGGTTTGGGAATCCAGTATGTTGACTGGCATTGGTCCCACAGCCCCCTCCACCTCTTCAAAATTAAGCAACTGATCTCTGAACATCATGTTGCTGTCTTCTACCCTATGCTAGTTCTTCTTAACGTTGCTGAGGCAGAACAGCCCTTACTGCCAAAATAACAAACCACTGAAATCTTTGTAGAGGTTTGCCTCTGCCTTAAGTGTAACCACTTTTGGGAACAAAGTTCAGTCAAAATCCCACCACTGCCACCATGTCGCAAACTTAGGGGGGTTTGGGGTGCTCAGACTTCTTGGTTCTCGAGCAATAAAGCCCTCAAGGCCCCCTGTTCAGTAGTACTGTCACCACCCTGTATGTGCCAGTGCCTCAGTCCAGGGACACTGAGACCCTCTAGGCTTAATTCTATCCCTTGCAGGCACTGAGTGCTTTCTCCAATTAAAGCTTCAGTCCTCAAGTTACTAGACCTCAATGAGCACTTGGAAGCTTGCTGAACAGCTAGGCAGGATTCTGAACCTTTGTCCCCAACAGGCAATGAAACAATTTAGTAAAAGAGATTTTAGTTTATTAAATACATAAGGTTACATGAGGTTATATAAGGTAGCAAATGCTAGAGGCATAAACATCTAGGAAACATATCAGCAATAAAATAAAATAATAAAGCTAGTTGGCTATCTCTATTATCCCTATCTCTCACCTGGGTCAGTTACTCTTGTAGATCTTTTAGCTCCAGGCTACCTGTGAGGCCAGATGCCCATGTTGGACAATGGAGCTCACAGCGTGCAGGATGTTGCACCCAAAACCTTTGTCCAAGAAGGGACCAGACCCACCCTTTGGGCCTCATTATTATACTTCTTATGCTAATAGTACTGAGGTGGCTTCATACTTATTTAGACTGTCCAATCAGGAACTTTTGAGGACAGAACCTTATCGAAGTGGGCCTGGTTCCTAGCCCTCTTAGTTCTTACCCCTCCCAACTGGAGATCTACAGCTGCATTTCATCAGCTTGATAAGGCACCATTCTGTCTGCAAAGGTGCTACATTCCATTGGGTTGTAATTCTTGTTGTCTGTCTGGCCGGCAGAAGAGAGACAACAATCTTTGTGTTTGTTTACTCACATTCTTGCAGCTAGGAACTGCTAGCAACTTCTCCGTTACTGACTTAGTTTGGTTCAGGCTTCACATGCTAACCAAGGCCTAACATGTACATATTCACGACAAGCATGTACCCAATCTGAGCCTCCCACAGTCTTATCCCCCCTAATGGAAACTAGACCCCCCCCCCGAAGATTCTTCATTTCACTTCTATTCCTTTCTTTTCCCTCTTCTAGCCACAGTTGCTGCTTCTCTGCATTCCTGCTTTGCCATTTAAAAAGAGAGAGGACA
This sequence comes from Tiliqua scincoides, assembly GCF_035046505.1. Lineage (NCBI taxonomy): Eukaryota > Metazoa > Chordata > Lepidosauria > Squamata > Scincidae > Tiliqua > Tiliqua scincoides. The sequence continues at coordinate 152,530,266 of NC_089822.1, forward strand.
AGATTAGGAAGTGTGGGGGGAGAAACAGAGCTAAGCTGGTGGGCTAAAGCATCCACTCTAGCTCATCAGTGCCACTCTTCTCCTTTTCCTCCACACTTCTGTCTTTCTGTTCTCACCCTATGCCTTTTCAAGAGACAGGGAGGAAAAAGTGGGACAGGAGGGGAAATGAGTAGAGTAGTAGCAGCAGGAAGGAACAGTAAATGTAGAGGGGTACTGGCAGAGGTGGGGTAAGATGGCCAGTAAAGGCAGCTGTGTGTCCTGTGTGCCCTGTGTTCATCTGTCCCCTGAGGTAGCTGCCTTACCCTACCCTCACTAGCAAGCCAGCACCAATCAGTTCTGACTGTGCAACAGAGCATGCAGAGGAGTAGTTTGTTTTCAGAGTTTAAGGCAGGGCTTTTCAAACTGGGGCGTCACGATGCCCCACCCTGCGGGCCCTGGCCTCTGCCCCCTTAAGGGGCGGGGGCAACCTGGAGGCAGGGAGGAGGCAGCGGCGCGATCCCCAGGATCCTCCACTTTAGCAGAGGCGGGGCGTGATCGCTCCACATCCGCTTTCACCTGCTGCAGGGAGCTCTGCTGCAGGTCACACCGGGCTCTCTGCACCCCTGGGAGGCTGCAGGGGCTTGGGTATGTGTACCCAAGCCCCTGCAGCCCCCCTGAGCAGTGTGATCCTAGGGATTGCGCTGCTGGCTTCTCCCACCTCTGTTGCCTCCCCCCTCCCGCCCACGCAAGAACTTAGTGGCTCTCAAACTCTCCCAGAGAGTTTGAGAACCACTGGTTTAAGGACACAAAAGGTTCACTCCAAAAAGCGGTTGTGCTCGTCTGTAGCAGCAAAATCCACAAAGAGCCTTGCGGCATCCCAAAGACTAACAAATGTACTTCAACTTAAGCTTTCATGGCCACCATACAGAAAGAATGTGTGAATCTAACACCATAAGAACCTGCTGTTTCTGCCATCCATTTCACTGGACACACACATGGCCCAGCAAAGTCACCACATTTCGATAGCCCAAAGTGCACAATAACCTGAGGCTGGAAACAACAACTGAAACAACAAGCAACACTATGTCTTGTTATCTTGGGCAATGTCCTTTAAAGTGGGAACAGGGAATCTGAGGGTTCACCTACCAGTTCCCATGACTGTTCCTAGAAATCTCATTCTCTTTTCTTTAATCCAAGCCAGGAACTATTCATCACTACTTCCTGGTTTTACAAATAAAGGAGCAAGGAGATGATGCAAGACCTGCATGACGATCAGAACTCTGGCCAGCAGCAAGGGGAGTTTAAGAGCTCTACTTCAAACAACTGTTTGATTTACTCAGAAACATTTGATACCCATCTCTAAGGATTAAATCAAAAGGAGGCCAAGGGTAAGGAATAGTTTCGAACAACAGATAAGAGGTCTAGCCACTTGAGTTAATGAGGGGACAGAATTTTATGCACAGATTATGCCTTCATTTTTTTGTTTAAACAGTTATTTTTAGTCCGATTTAGGTAATGGCTTTTTTCAAAATGTGTTATCAATGTAAGTGAATACATTCAGAGGATAACATGGATAAAACATGGATGGAAAAACTTCTGAGATGAGGACCAGATTTTTATTATATCCCACAGGCAGTCCTCACTGTATCTTAAGGCTATTCAAGAGAGTGGCTGCCTTGAGGTTTTGGATGCAGAAATCCCATTCAGTGAAGATCCTGGCACTGACACAAGGCTTGAATTCTCATCTTAGCCCCTCCCCCTGCACCAAGCTGGTTACAATCTGAACACTGGGACAGTGGTGGAGACTGTCATGGACATGCAAGGTCTTTCTTCTAGCAAATTAATTTTTTTGCCCCAAGTAATATAGAACTTAGTTTGCATGACAAGATGGAGCTTGTCCAAGCACTGGGTTCAGTCCAGAGGCGTGAATACACCTAGTTACATCCAATTTGCTTTCAGGTAGAGATTGCAGGATATGTTTTCTAAGACATGAAAGTGAGTGAATCACATGAAAGTGACTGAAGGTGGAAAATGGACAATAGTTTAGAAATGTTCACTTAGTGCCTTCATTGGAGGAAAATAACAAAACATCTTGTTAGGATAAGGAACAGCAGCATTAGACTCCTGACTGGATTAACTGTAAAGACTTCAGAGTGATGTAGGAACTTCACCTGTGGGTTTTAGGAGGTTATAATGGAGAAAGAGCTTTGGATGTTGACTCAAGAAGGCTGGGCAGACATATTGCAGCAGAATGCCAATACAGAGAGGCTCTTCTAACAGGAATAAATGTTAGCCTTCATGCAGAAAAATGTGAAAGAAGGAAGAGACTTGGCTCTTATCAGTGTTTTAGATAAATATTTCTAATTATGAGAATTAATGGGCAGTAGGACATGCTTCCAACAGAAAGTGAAGCATTTCCCCAGTTAGAAAGAAAGGTGGGAGAAATGGTAATCTTCTGAAAAGAACAGCTTTGTTTACTAAAGCTTGAGATGCAAAATATTTAACTGTCATTGCAATCCAGTGCATGTCTATGTAGAAGTAAGCCTCCAGAGTTTAATGGAGTTTACTCCCAGGTACATTTTATATAGGACTGCAACCGTTGACTAATACAGCGAGAGTCATGGAAATGAGATAGAAAGACAATACATCTGTTCAATAATTGAGCTTTTATATTCCTTTTGGGAATGATGAAACACAATAATGTTCAACTATTTGTTTTGTTTGGGTTAATTTTTAAATGAGGCTCTGTTTGTACTGGGATTGCATAACATTATTACATCATGATTGTACTTTGTTGTTACAAATATTAATGCTTATCATTAAATTCTAAAAGTGTGGCATTTCTGTGCAAATTCCTGCCCAGGGAATTTGAGTGTACCAGATATGGATTAGGGATATGTAATCCTGCCCTTGTGTGGACAAGATGACCTTTACAGACACCACTAGGAAGGATTCAGCATTTCCAGCATGTCATAAGACATGACATATAAACATTCCTCACCCTCCTGTAACTTCTTATCCCTTCTCCCTCCCCCCCCCAATCCTATACTTTCTTGCCTCATACATTCTAAGGTCTGTGTCTCACATGAGGAAATCCAGAGGAAGCCGCCAAAGAGGTATCCCAGAGGTATACCTGTTTAGCCTAACAGGTAGGCTAAATGTACATTGTAGTGGTTTTTGCTATCTTGTTTCACATTATAAGCACCATAAAACAAGTAATTATGCTCCAGAAAGCCCTGAAGATGGGACATGAGAGAAGATGAGAAGTCAGCTTTATACTTGCAGATTGATTCACCTAACCTACACTGTACTAACTCTCAAAGGTTCTGAACCCAGAGTTTAGTATGAAAGAGGATGGAGGGGGAATCTTCCTCAAACTTGCTATAGATCCAAGAAAGTCCTCTCCATCTACCTTCAAGGAGTGTTCCTCTGCTCCACAGCTCCATTACCTATACTTCATCATCTTTCCTCTGCAGCCACACATCCAGGTTGCATCTGCCTACCTATCAGTTGCTATGTCTCCTACCCAACACACTGACCCCCAAATCATATTTCCTGCAGACTCACTTCACCAGTGAAGATGTCCTGGAAACATTGCCAGGCAGTTCATTTGCTGATGTCATTACTGTACTGTAGTTCATACATTCAGGTTCTAGAAGAAAGGGGGTTCAGCATTAGATCCTCCAACTCTTCATCAGGAAAAATGAAATACTTTTTCTCTTAAAGATACAACAAAAATTTACCTGTGCTCAGATCCTTAGGAAAGATTGTCATTTTCTGGGGAGTAATAGGCAGCAGGTTGAAGCCTGTGCCCAATATCACAACCAGAAAGTTAATGAAGAGCAAGAACTTCAGAAAGGTGAAGTAGGACTTGATGCAAGGACCAAAGTTCAGTGTATGTTACACAGGATTGCAAAAATGAACACCCAATCACACAAGCATTTTAGTATCAGAAAGGGATGGGAAGTTGAATAGGATACTTAGAATAAATTCTGTCTACAGACTTGTCCTCCCTTACATTTAGGATAGCCGCGTAGCTTGTTTTAATGTGGCTGATTGGAGAGTTTGCCTGTTAGTTGTTTTATTTAGCTCAGCCTCAGTGAGAGTCACTATGCAAATACTGTATACATTTTTATGCTTTTAAAATCAAGAGCATCTACAATTCAGCATACACCAGAGCAGAGGCTAGGGCAGGGGGTTCCCTCTGGGAAAAGCAGTAGTATAGTGGTAAATGTAGGAGCGCATTGTAACACTCTCCCAGAGCCATATCATCACTAAAACAAATCAAAAAATCAGCTTTAAACTTCTTTATTAGTGTGCCTTCTCCTGCCCCTTATTTCTACATACAGTATTTTGAAACTTATTACAATTCATGTATCGTAGATTTAGGTCATTTCATTCTAGACTCTTGAAGTGGTTAAAACAAATATATAAAAAGTGAATAACGTAAATATAATTATAGATAAATATCTTGTTGGCATCCTTCAGTCTTGGAAGACTATGGTGTCATGCTCTGAATGGTGGTTCTGGAGCAGAGTGTCCTCTCCAGTGCGTGAAGCCTGGGTAAAGTAGGTATGGAGGATAGGCTGTTACCCATGCAGCAAATCCCCCCTCCACATCGCTGGAATGGTCCAATGGAAAGGCAGAGGCCAATACGGTTGGTTCCAGCGGCGTGCAGGAGTTGCCAGAACGTGACTGTGTTCAGCCACAAACTGCCTCAGGGACTCCGGCTCTGGATTTTATCTCGAGGTTGACTCCTGAAGTCTTTTCCATACTGGATGTAGCCACAAGGCAGTGGAGGTTTGGGATCAGAGTTTTCCTTCTCTCAGATGAGCTGCCTTCCCAGGCTGACGAGTCCCATCTACCCAGTGGCTGTTTAGTCGCCTCTTACGACAAGTACAGCCAAACTGAGGGCCTATTCTTATCCCCAGCCCCCAGGGGAAGATAAATATAAAAAGTCTAATACAGTGTTAGCTTACTTTACTCAAAAGGTAAGTCCCATAATGTTCAATAAGGATTTGCTTATGACTGTAGCCTTTATGTAACATGCTCCATATTTTCTCTCAGGTAGTCCTTGGGAAAGATGATGGCCTAGATCTTAACATAGAATCCTAGGCTTCTAGGATCCTAGAATCCTCGATGCAGGTGCTGGATTATCGGCTTGTTCTGAATGGGGTTGCACTCCCTCTGAAGGAGCAGGTTCGCAGCTTGGGGGTCCTCCTGGACTCGCAGCTGCTCCTGGATTCCCAGGTGGCGGCTGTGGCTAGGGGGGCCTTCGCTCCGCTTCGGCTGGTGCGCCAGCTGTGGCCGTACTTGGATCGTGCAGACCTGGCCACAGTGATCCATGCCACGGTGACATCGAGGTTAGATTATTGTAATGTGCTCTATGTGGGGCTGCCCCTGAAGACGGTTCGGAAACTGCAATTAGTGCAGAATGCAGCAGCCCGTGGGGTCACTGGAGCTAGGCGGTTTGACTCTGTCAGTCCGCTTCTCCGGGGGCTACATTGGCTGCCCATTCGTTTCTGGGCCCAATTCAAGGTGCTGGTTTTGACCTTTAAAGCCCTATACTGCTCTGGGCCAGGATATCTTAGAGACCGCCTACTCCCGTACAATCCGGCTCACCCTCTCAGGTCATCAGAGAAGGTCTTTTTACAAGTGCTGCCACCCAAGGAGGTCCGGGGGGCGGCTGCAAGAAATAGGGCCTTCTCTTTAGTGGCACCAACATTATGGAACTCCCTTCCCCTTGACTTGAGAATGGCTCCCTCTCTTGAGAGTTTCCGGCAAGGCCTGAAGACACTGCTGTTTACACAAACCTTCTGATTCTTTGGCCTTTTAAACATTTTTTACACATTTTGTAGTTTTTACAGGCCTGATTCCTCTGTGACTTGCTCTTTTGTACTCTTTTTATTCTGTCTTTTAATCTGACTACTGTTTTTTTAAGATCTCTGTTAATGTGTTTTTAATGTTTTTATCTGCTATTTGTCTTAATTTATGTTTTTAAATGTGTGTTTTTTTTACATGTTGTTAGCCGCCCTGGGTCCCTTTAGGGAGAAGGGCGGGATATAAATAAAGTTGTTGATTATTATTATTATTATTATTATTATTATTATTATTATTATTATTATTATTATTATTAGGCAAGTTTTACAGTTTGCCTCTTGCTGAGCCTGATGCTTTTTCTCAGCTAAAGTCCTTTTGAAAAACATTTCCAAGGCAATTTGAATTGTCTGGCTGACGATGTTACCTCTCCTGCTCTAGAAGAAGTTCCAGAGCTCCCCCTTGCTCCCCCTCAAGTACACAACCGGGGAACAGTGACAGCCTCACAGATCGACTCCTTTCCTGATACACAACAAATTCAAACCCTATGACCATCCTACACTGCTAGAACTTATTAATCAGGGCACGATTTTCCTTCTGTGTCCTCAAGAGTCTTAAGTAAACCAGCCTGTAGAGGTCGCCCTTGCTTCACATCAACTGGTCATTAGCCAAGCTGGTAAGGGGGTTATTTGATCACCAGCCTCAAACCAGGCTCTTTCTCCACACAGTAAGAACCTCCCTTTAAATGCAGCAATTGATGCCTGCCAGGGTGACCAGATGCAATGGAGTACAGAGTGCCTATGGCTTTAACCATTGTATAGAAGAGGGAAGATGAAGCTTTATAAACCCTTCCACGTTGAGCTGCAGCTGCCAAAATTCCCTCTTCTTGTTGGCATCCTTCAGTCTTGGAAGACTATGGTATCACGCTCTGAATGGTGGTTCTGGAACAGAGTGTCCTCTCCAGTGCATGAAGCCTGGGTAAAGTAGATATGGAGGATAGACTGTTACCCATGCATCAAATTCCCCTTCTCCACGTCGCTGGAATGGTCCAATGGAAAGGCAGAAGCCAATACGGTTGGTTCCAGCGGCGGCGCAGGAGTTGCCAGAACGTGACTGTGTTCAGCCATGAACTGCCTCAGGGACTCCGGCTCCGGATTTTGCCTCGAGGTTGACTCCTGAAGCCTTTTCCATAACTGGATGTAGCCACAAGGCAGTGGAGGTTTGGGATCAGAGTTTTCCTTCTCTCAGATGAGCTGCCTTCCCAGGTTAAGGAGTCCCATCTACCAGCGGCTGTTTAGTCACCTCTTAGGACAAGTACAGCCAAACTGAGGGCCTATTCTTATCCCCCAGCCCCCAGGGGTTTTCCTTCTTCTATACAGTGGTTAAAGGTATAGGCACTTTGTTTTCCATTGTATCTGGTCACTCTGTGCCCCTGACATAAGCTATTGGTACTTGACCCAGTAGGATATGTAAGTGACATTCCTTGGGTAGACAGAAAGCTGGACACAAACTCCTTCTTACCCCCAATATCATTCAGGGAAACCCTCCAGGGCTGGCAGATCCTGACAAGGCTCCTGTGCCTTTTTGAAACAGCTTCTGAGACTTGTATTGTCTCTGCCTTCAGGCCACCCAGGTGGATCCATCTTTCCGTACAGGTGCATTCATCTGCCTACTTAAAGGTGATATGTTGAGTTTCCATTGTGTGTTCTGAATCTATGAGTCTTTGGGAGATGCAGTGTGGAAGGGGCCACTTACACCAGTCCATGTTCCTGTTGAAAATCTCTCTATGCGCAAAAACAAGTTCACAAGCTGTCCCTGACACTACATCCTCACCAGCACAACAATTTTCCCGATATTCCTTTATCTTACTGGTCTCTGACGGTACTACTCTGAACAACAGACTGCTGCAGAATAATACGTAGCCAACTTACAAAAAACCAGTTCTAGAGGATCTAACACCAAGTACAGGCCATGTTCTTTTCTAGGTGGATCACACTATCTGTAGGAGAGACACAAACTGGCAAAAGGGCAAAAATGAGAGACTGATGATGCTGAGGTTTTTTTTTCTGCCAAAGACCGTGTTGCTGAGCTGTGGCTTTACCCCAGAGTGTTGTCGTCTCACACTGTTCTTGTTAAACTGTACAGTTCTAACAACCATTTCCCCAATGAGTTCACTCCTGACCTGAGGTAACATTTCTGGGCCCAATCCTATCCAATTTTCCAGTGCCGGTGCAGCTGTGCCAACGGGGCATGCACTGCATCCTGTGGTGGAAAGGCAGTCACAGAGGCCTCCTCAAGGTGTGGGAATATTTGTTCCCTTACCTTGGGGCTACATTGCAGCTGCACCGGTGCTGGAAAGTTGGATAGGAGTGGGCCCTCTCTTGCATAGAGCACAGCATGGCCCTGAGCAGCAATTCCTGGCTCCCCAACCCTCAGGGCAGGACAAGCTCTAGATGGAGCCTAGATGGACAGATGGAGCATCAATCTGAGCAAGCCTGTACTGGTATTCTTGAGTGCCTTTCATCCCTTCAAATCCCTGTAACAACAAGAAAAAACAGACTAAGAAGAGACTACTTAGGCCTTCCCCCTGGACACGAGATACTTCCGTCAACTTTTGCTCTGCTTGTAGGATGCAGATGGAACTACCATGTTGCTAATGTTCCATAACAGCCTCTTATGCAGAAGCCTCTAGAAAGACTTCTGAGGTTTGCTGAGGCAGTACACAACCTTCTCAGAGGGCTTCCCATGGGCTACTGAGAGGCTAGTTTTCACAAAAAACTGGAAGTGCCTCCCAGAGGCTTCGGAGAGACTCTTTTGGCTTGAAGGAAAACCAGAAGCACCTCTCAGAAGCCTCCGGGAGCCCTTCCGAGATGTGGGAAGGCTGCACGCAACCTCCTCATACCTCAGAAGGCCTCCCAGGGGTTTCTGAGAGGTGCCTCCAGTTTCATGAAAAACAGTAAGTGCTTCTCAGAAGGCCTCTCAGAGGCTTCGGAGAGGCACTTCTGGTTTGACAAAGAACCAGAAGTGTCTCTCAAAAGCCTCTAGGAGGCCTTCTGAGGTGTGGAGAGGCTGCATGCAATCTTCTTGCACCTCAGAACACATCCCAGAGCAGTGGTTCTCACACATTTATTCTCACACATTTAACACTGGGACCCACTTTTTAGAATGAGAATCTGTCAGGACCCATAGGAAGTGATGTCATGACCGAAGTGACATCATCAAGTAGGAAAATTTTTAACAATCCTAGGCTGCAATCCTTCCCACACTTACCCAGGAATAAGTCTGTAACATTTCCCCAAATGCAATCACATACCATGGTAGTATCAAGTCTAATATATATCAAGGCAGGAGGTCTGATGTATATATCAAGGCAGTATCAAGGCAGGAGGTCTGATCTAGAGGGTAGAGCCTCTGTTAGCTCGAAGATAACATCAGAAGGTTGCCAGTTCGAGGACACTGGCAGCTCCCTGAACGGCTGAGAATGGCGAGACCTTAAAGCAGCTGACAAGCCCAGCTGAGTGATTCCACCTGCTCTTTGTGTGAGCAAGAAGCGCCTTGACTGCCCTCCATGTGAGAAATGGAGCTACTTGTCAGCCTGCATGGGAGAACTGGAGGCCAGAAGTGAGACCAAACCAGGAAGATCCATTGTAAAAATCCCCTTGAGGGATTTAGAAGCGCCTGCCTATGTAAACCGCCTTGAATAAAGTCAGAGGAGTAATCCGATGACCAGAAAGGCGGTATATAAATACTGAGTAGTAGTAGTAGTAGTAGTAGTAGTAGTAGTTATTATATTAAAAATAAAATAGTGAAATGGATGGGGACCCACCTGAAATTGACTTGCGACCCACCTAGTGGGTCCCAATCCACGGTTTGAGAAATTCTGTCCCAGTGTCTTCTGAAAGGCACTTCCTGTTTTATGTCAAACCAGAAGTACATCTCAGAAGCCTCTGGGAGGCCTTCTGAGGCATGAGAAGGCTGTGTGCAGCCTTCCTGTTCCTCAGAATACCTCCCAGATGCAACCAGAAGGAACTTCTGGTTCTGTCCAGGAGGTTCAGTGAGGCACTTCAGATGCAGATCCAGACTCACCTTAAGTCAAATCCAAAAACCTGTGGATAAGGAGGACCAACTTGTTTGATTGTCTTTCTCAAATACAAAAGAAAATGCTATAGCACACAAATATGGCATGCAAATGAGGGCAGGAGATGTGGCCTGGAGGCTGTTGCCTTGCCCAAAGAAGCTAAGTGGGAGTAACCCTGGCTATTCTTCGGAAGAGATATGGACATAGTTGATAAGCTGTTGTGAGATAATATAATCCTGAGGAGTCGCTGTTGCTGTTTTATGTATGTTGTGGTATTTATATTAAAATAAAAAAATTATAAATTGTCAGTTGTATTTTTTACATGGGTTAAAAAAATGAATTTGTATTAAAGTGTGCCCCTCAAAGGTCAGTACTGAACCTCTCTGAGGTCTGCACCCTAGGCAGCTGCCTAGTTGGCCTAATGATAGTGCTGGCCCTGAATGCATCTGTGCACATCTTTCCTTAGTTGTGGCAGACACAGCCCATTTTCAGTTAGGGAGTCCCTGACAAGGGGCAAGGAAGCAAAGTAGAGAAGGACACTCTCTGAAATCCATGGATTATGTCATACTGAAAGCCACATTCTTCCCTTCTCCTGCACTGCTAGTCATCATCTGGCAGACTTCCTGACTGTAGGAATCCCAAGAGCCCTTGCAGCAAGCAGGGCAGGAGCTTCCCCTGAGGCTTTGCCCTTTGAAAGCAGGAAACTTACTGGTGTGCCCATATCATAAGACTCCGCACTCCAACTTTCAGTGTTCTTCCCCATGTTCTGCACCTCTGTTCTTCAATCAAAGAAGTGGAGTTTCTCCAACACAAAACACTTTTTGATAGGATGTACTTCCCAACCCTGGTTTCTTGCAAGAATGCTTTCCAAGAATGAAGTGGGGTCTCACTGCTGCAATCCACTGACCATACCAATCACTGTGCCCAATATATCAGCCAGCACTCTGCTTCCAATATATCAGCCAGATATATGTCTCTGCTTCCCACTCCTGAAGTTTTAGAGGAGTGTAAGAGGAACATGGGAGGAACAAGGATTAAGGGGATATGATACAAAAAGCAGACATTCCACCTGCTAAAATTTCATGTGTCTGTTTTTGTACACTGGAAAGACAAGCCCTGCAAACCTCCCCGCCCGCCCCCCTGGCCATATTGTGTATGTATTACGCATTCTTAAAATAAGATCGTAGTTTTGAAGTTCAGTGTCATCTGTCCATTGGCCATTGTCTTCTCAAAGGATCCGGTGAAGGAGGCATGTTTGGTGAATCTTGTAAGGCTTCTTCTGTCCTTTTTAATAGCCACTCTTCCACCTCTTCATTATAGGCTGTTCAATATAAAATAGAGGGGTCATCTAAGGAATTCTTACTGTGACTGCATCTGCACAGGGGGATTGGGTTGGTAGGATCGAGCTGACAGTTGGTAGCAAAGACACAACTGATAACCTTAAAGGGTCAAAGTAAGGGGCAGTAAAGACATGAGACAGAGATGCAGGAGCAATGTGTGGCAGCATAGGATTTCCTCCCTCCCTCCTTGCTTCCTTGTGTGGGGTCTATTGTGTTGCTTCTCCTGTTGGGATGGTGAGGTAGATGTTCCAATTGGATAAACACCCAAGTCTTGGAGTCTTCCTGGGGCAGAATACCCACAACAAGAAATCTGAGAAGACAAGTGCTAACAAAATATCTTGCCATGCATGCTGAGAGGGACAAGGGGTTGTTTGTGCAAAATGCTCCTTTGGTGCACCAAGTGCCCTTTCACCATAAATCCCATCCCCTTTGAAGCACCGCACACCACAAGTCTGAACTGTATTCTCTCAGGCAGGGGCTTATAAACTGGGGTTGGTGCACTGTGATTGGCTGCCAAATGTAGTCTGAATCCTATATCAGACAGGATATAGAAACTCATTTTAGCAGCCTCAACAAATTATAGGCCCCAAAATTATTTCACAAAAAGGCAGTTAAATGTGTATATAGCTGATATAGACTTGGGCAGGGATATAGTTATGGTCACCATGTACAGAGGAGATGTTCCAACTGAGGTAATTTTGCGGGAAGCTTCCTTACAGGCAGGGTGACCAGATGTCCTCTTTTCCCAGGACATGTCCTCTTTTTTAGCCTCATGTCCTGGAAGAGAACTTTCTGTAAATGTCATCCTTTTCCCTATGAGCAGGTAGCGCATAGCCTTGTAAGTAATAAATGATATGTCATATAGTTTTAAATGTAATAATAAGTAATCTAGTGTTTAAACTAACCACATGGAATAAATATGAGGGCCCAATCCTATCCAACTTTCCAGCACTGTTGCAACCTCAATACAGCCCCCTGGTAAGAGAAGAAATGTTTCCATGCCTTGAGGAGGCCTCTGTGACTGCCTCCCCATCATAGGAAGCAGTGCGTACCCCATTGACACAACAGCACTGGCACTAGAAATTTGGAAAGGATTGGGCCCTGAGTGTCTTTAACTTTTATTTTGTCATGTCCTCCATTTTTCTTGGATGTCCTGCATTTTGGGGTGCCTTGTCCTCTTTTGCGGTTATGACATCTGGTCACCCTGCTTATAGGCAATTGAGGGCCCAATCCTATCCAATTTTCCAGGGCTAGTGCAGCCGTGCCAATGGGGTGTGTGCTGCATCCTTTGGAGGGATGGCAGTCACAGATGCCTCCTCAAGGTAAGGAAACATTTGTCCCCTTACCTCCAGGCTGCATTGCAGCTGCACCAGTGCTGGAAAGTTGGATAGGACTGGGTCCTTAGAAAGGGGCAAATGAATAGAATGATCTTCAGAACCTCTCCCATACTTCAGCTATTTCTGTGAGATGTGGTAGCTTAGATCAAGATTGAAAAGTTTATCTGGGAAAAACCAGGATGAAGACAGACCAACCATTTTGAACTAGTATCCACGTTCTCTTGTTGATGGGGTGCATGCTTACACACAGTGAGTACTCCCAGCACCCCCAGATTTCAGAGACTTGGGGCCCAATCATATCCAACTTTCCAGGTCCAGTGCAGCCACAATGCAGCCCCAAGGAAAGCGAACAAACATTCCCTTAACTGAAGGAGGCCTCCATGGCTGTCCCCCTACCACAGGGTGCAGTGCATGCACCATGAGTATGGTTGCACCGGCGCTGGAAAATAGGATTTGGCCCTTGGGCTGCGATCCTAACCACACTTTCTGAGAGTAAACCCCATTGAACAAAATAGAACTTACTTCTGAGTAGACCTGGTTAGGATTGTGCCCTTGGACTTGATGCATGAGCAACTAGGGGAGGCACGTTTGTCCAAATGAAATGTGGAGAGCCCTTTGCGAGCACTAAGTGGATCTAGGTAGGAATGCAGGGGCTTGCTCCAGGACAAAGGACTACCGTTCCCAGCATTCTCTGTAGCACAGGTGAGAGACAGGGTGTGGTCTGAGTGCAGGAAACTTAGACAAAAAGTTTATGGGTGTGTGTGCGTGGTCGAGTGATTCCCTTGACCAAGCACGCCAGGAGTCACCAAGTGAGTAAGAGGCTTGGGGTCAGTGGGGGAGCGGTGTTGGGTTCTGCAGCAGAAGTTCTGGCGCCCTCAGGTTGCAAGCCTGATCTCAGGTGGGTGGCTGATGGATGCTCTGAACTGGTGCTTGGCTAGAGCCGGGGTTGTACTTGGGCCTTGCTTCCAGGAGTAGTGGGCAGAATGAAACTATTGAGGTTGTTAACTTATCACCCCACATTTTTGCCTTCAGCAAAGCCCTCCCAACGTGCAATAAAGTAGAAAAACGTGGTGTGGAGGCCCCTTTTACAGATCTGCAGAATAAGGTCCTTGGCAATATGTAACTCTGTCCATTAGAAACAGTAGCTACCCTGGCACTATTAGAGCTGCACTTATTTCAACCCAAGTATTGCATTATTTACTTGTTGTAAAATGCCAGGGAAGGGGCCATGGGTTCTGCTTGCTAAAAATAGTTCATAGATCTATTATGATGAGAAATACTTAAAAAAAAATAGTTGCACGGGATTCTCGGATGCAGAAAAGCTCGGATTATAATCCTCTATAAATTTATTCCCAGTGTGTGTGTGAAATGTTTCTGATTAGCGGGGCTTAGATGACCCCCCATTTCACCACCCATCCACCTTGCAATTAAAAGTAAAGCTGTCATCCTAAATGTGTCTGTTCGGAAATACCAATGATTTCAGTAAACTTGGGTTCAGGTTGATGGGCTGAGATCTTCAGAACTAATGGAAGAAAATGAAATTGGAGCGTGAACTGTGGTAGAGCAGTATTTTTCCTCAAATACTGGGAAACCCCAATGCAGTATATCAGACCAGCAAATTTGAAAGAGAGCAGAGAGAAAGGGGAGGGGAAGGGTGGAAAATAAGAACAGCAGCATGTATTGCCTGGCAGAGCAGGAACAGGGATCCTTGGAATATTTTCTTGGCCATGCAGGCAAGCCTTGGGCAGGCAGCATTTCTGTTGTTTTAGAGGCTGCTGCAAGAGATAATGTAAAAATGCGTAAGGAAGCCTGAAGAAGTGTTAGGTGTAGACTACATCTGGTCTTGGAAGCGTGAGAAATTCCATGGAGTTAAGAGGTCCTCTGGATTGTTTTACAAAGGTAAATAAATTGCCTGTAGTAGCTTCTTGTTCTGGAGGTGGGTGGGAGCTACCAAGTGTGCCTTGCTGCTTGTGCCCTGTGGTGCTCAACTGGCAGTTTAAGAGGTATCCTGGGGAAAAAAGGCAGGGATCTTTCCCTCTGGGACCCAAAGCCAGTTATGATGAGCCCATGCTGACTAGCAGGTGATCAGCAAAAACTGAAGCCTGCAGTATTCTTGGAATGCAACAGTGAAATGGACCACAGTAGCACTTTTAATTCACTAAATTGGATCTATGTGGGTTCCTGCAGCTTTTGATCATCTTAAGTTTTCTGCATGATGATCCAGTCCCCCCACACTTGTATCTGCCCCACTGTGGCTGATCTTCCTAGGCAGTCAGTTTTAACTGTGAGCAAACAACAAAGGCTTCTGCAGTTCTGGTTTCATATAGGGCTGTTTCAGATGAACGAATTTCCTGCTCAGAAAGCACTCCAGTGTAGCAGAAAACTTGAAACCGTATGCAGATAATCATATGATGATTGCACATGTCTTTACTTTGCAGTATAACATAAGCACATGCTGGGCAGATGCAGTCTGTACTGGGAAGCTAGGGCTTGCAAATTCAGAGGGACAGGAGCATGCAGATATTGTACATAACAGTCAAACAGGCAGTGGCTTGTGACTGCATTGTGCAGGAATGGATTCAGCCCAACCCAGGATGCCTAAACTTGCTGCAGGGTGAAAGAGCAAAATAGTGAAATTCCTGCTGCCTAAGGGCTGGGAGAAGAGGCTGGGTCTGCTGTGATTGATCATTTCAGATTAACCTTAGGTTATGATGAACCCTTCCCAGGTGTGACTAGGCTATCATTATTCCTGTTTTGTGGTTATCATTATTCCTCTTTCATTTCTATCTATCTTCATTGATAGATATGCAGCTGCTACTGAGCTTTGTGCAGAGTAAAACTGGGTACAGCTGCTGCCTACCAACCAAATTGAGTAACTGCTCATGCACAAAGGGAAAAAAAGTGCATCTTTTCAGGAGTTGGGGACAGCAATGCAAGGCTACTTACATTGCAAAGCTAATTTGCTTTTGTGTCCTTTTCAAAATGTTAAATAAAAATTAACCAGATATTACTCTGACTTAAGGCCGAAGACAGTAGTCTTGAAAGAATAGAGAGAATATCAGTTGTTTTAATCTTCTGAAAACCCCCAGAAACATCACTAGATAACTCTGAAGGTGATGGCATGGCTCCTTACTTGGACTTATGTTGCAATAAAGGCTGTTGAGTTGATCAAGTAAAACCATCTTGTTCACAGGGGTGGGTGGCAACAGTAGCAGCATGCAGTAGCCATGCCTGGGCAAACAATTGCCTTTTGTTCACATCATTTACACAGCAGCTGGGTCCCTGTATTCTGTTGGGAAGCAAAAGGCCAATGTGGCGGTGTTGTTACTTTCAAGAAGCTTGTTTTGTTTTACCCTTGCAACTTCTATGTGATATATTTCTATCCAGCCAATCTTCTTCTTTCTGCATTTAGTTCCTTGATGGTCAGGAAAGCCACTTCCAGGGCTCCCCTAACTACTGGCAATGTGATCAGTTAGTCAAGAGCTGTCTCCATTCCTCTTACACACCCACATACTTGAGCCAAAGGAGAAAGATGTGGATAAATTTGGAAGCTTGCCAAGGTGGGGGAGGAATTGGAAAAGGGTTCAGGGAGCAACAGTGGTGAGGGAAGCTGGAAAGATCTGGATGAACTTAGTCCTTCTGAAGAGAAGGGGCACAATAAGAGAGCCTACAATAAAAGGGTGATGACTTTAGTCACAGAGGAAAAAGCAAAAGCAGCTAAAAGTGTCAAAGATAAGTTTAGACTGTCAGATGAATTGGTGAAAGGAAAAAGTTACCATGATGTAGTTACATTCCCAGGGTTGGCCCTTGGGAGTTTAGAATAAACATCTGCCACAGATGACTAGACTCCGGGGTCTTGCAGGGCTATGAACTAGTCTATGTCTTATTGGCTCTTCCTGTCACATTTAGTTTGAAATTAGTGGCATCCTTGAGTGTTTGATGGGGAGGCCAAACAGATGTACCCCTGAGCTGGAGCAACTCTTGAGGAGTAATTGGTAGAAGATCCACTGTCCCAATAGTGCAACTCTTCTGACTTAATAATAATATTTTAACAGTTCTAGAGCACTTGCTGGGTATGCAAATGCATCACATGTATTTTGTTGTTAAAATAACCGTGTTGAGTGAGTAGTAGTGTTCCCGTACTGCAGCTGAGGCTTGGAGGGATCAGCTTGCCTTAAGCCACCTAATGAGAGCACATGGCAGAGATAACATTTGAACCAGGAAAGATGTGCAGCCCTTTCTCTTGGCCTCTATATGCTATGCCAGTTCTCACTTCAGATTCAATACACGAGATTAAATATTCTATTGCATCTAAAAAAGTCACAGGCAGTGCAAAGGGATTCTCTGTAAGCATGTCCTGTCGCTTCTTTGTTAATAGGCTTTGAGATGCTTCACCCAAGCACTCTCAGCACACCGGAGCCAGCCCTGTCCTGAATTGTGCTTAGAACTTATATGGTTGGCAACCTTCAGTCTCGAAAGACTATGGTATAAGCCTACAGCACCTGGTATTCCCAAGCGGTCTCCCATCTAAGTACTGTACTAACTAGGTCTGAACCTGCTTAGCTTCCGAGATCAGACAAGATCAGGCATGTGCGTTTCAGAAAGAAAGGACATGAGAGGGTGATTTCTGTTCTACGAAATGGGTGTAGGCTTTTGAGATGAGGGGTGGCCTCTGTGCCAGACTTTGAAATGGGATGTCCTTTCAACTGAAAAAGATGTTGCAACTTTTGCTGAACTGAGCAGCTGAGGCTGAGTCAAGTGTATGTCTGGCTCAAAACCCATTTTGTCATCCAGGCAGCCACCCATGCTACAGGCACCCAATCACCTCCCCTCTTCGTTCTCACCATGCCTTATCTGCAGCGTCAGACCTTTCCACTAACCTGCATAGAAGAGATTGTGGCAGGGAGAGGTTTCCTGTCAGCCAGGAAGCAGCAGCAGTCTGGTTTGCTGGCAGTCCTCAGTGCACTGAGGCAAGTAAAGCTCACTTGAGAGAACTGTTTCCCCAAATAGCGAGGGGCCTGTGCTCCCACACTCCCAAGATGCAGGGGCTAGTTTCCTCTTACAGCAGCGCCTGTACAACTAGCTGCAAAAATATCCTCTCCCTGGTAACATGTGGTGACAGCTGGGGAGTGTTTGGTGAATGCTGAGATAGTCAAAAGAAACTTGAACTCTGCTGGTGTCTGTTCTATAGCCATGTGGATGCGCACAGGAGAAGCAGTTGCAGGTAAACTTGAACACTTCCCCCCATTTCATTCAGAGACTGTTAGAAAGTCTCTCTCTTCCTCCTTTTAGTTCTCCCACCCTAAGAGGGAGGGCAAAGTGTACAGTCCTGGAACCAGCCGCTGTGTTTGCATTATCTGAGCAACGAACGCAGAGCGAGGTCACTGCACCGTACTGAATTGCAGCCTTTGTCTCAACCTCGTTTCCTTCCTCTTCGCAGTATTTCTTTCGCAGCTGGCTGGACTACTGTTGTGATCTGAGATTGCAACGGAATGTCTGTCATGGAAGGCAGTAGAGAAATTACTACAGTTGTGTACTCGTTTTATGTTCCTGATGTCCTACAGGTTTGATTGTTGTGGCAGGTTCCACAACCTTGCTGTGAGAGTCAGAAAGAGATTGGATCAGGCATCCTGGCCCCCGGGACTTGTTAACTCAGTGTGGTGATGTTGAGCCAGAGCAGTTTTAGCGGAAATAACTTCATCTGGTGATGGGCTCCCTCTTTAACCTGCCTTTGGGAACACTTGCTGCTGAGAAGAAATGAAGAGGCGAGTCATGTAGTAGGCAAAAACTTGTGCCATTGAAAGTTCCAAGATGTCCCACACAGTGACTTTCACCTTTCATGACTCTGAGAAAAGAGAGACTCCCAGGTGAGTGGCATAGTATTTTAAATATATAAAAATATACTTGGAATTTGTTTGCTAATGGGGGTGTTGAAACTGTTAGGATGCTTCCTAATGTGATAGATGAGCCTTGAAATGTGGTGTATTTGTAGTCTGACTCTATGGTACTTTAGCCACTAGAAAAATCTGAAAATGGAACATGTGTGTTTCTCTCTGGCTCAGAGTGGAGCTTTAGGAGGGTAGTTCCAAATGGTTAACAGTCAGGCCATTCAGAAAGCTAAAATTTGGCACACAGATAACCTGAGGCATCCTGATAACCTGGAAAGACTGTAAGGGGGACATTTGTACATCCCCTCTCACACAAGAGTTCAGTTTATAGCCTGAAATGCTCTTAAACTATTGCCACACTAGCTGGGAAGCTGAAATTTGGCATATACACATCCCAAGACATCTAATTACCCCAAGCGTGAAAGGGAGATTTGGAAGCCTGTCTCTAGAAATGCAGGTAGGAGGGCAAGAAATTACCACCGAATGGCTAAGTATCTTAGAAGCCACACCAAGACCTGGAGTTTGCGCATAAGCATTGGCAATTAAAAATCTGTCCGTTGTCCGACTTATCAGGTAAAGAAGCACTTTTAAAGTGATGGCTGTCAAGTTTGGTAAGGGGAGGGAAGCTGTCCCTGTGCATGGCAGCATAGCATTTCTCTCACTGACTCTTTACTGGTGACTCTTGTATGTTTTATAATGATATAGCGAGCCCTGTTTGAATTTTTATAATTTTTTATAAGGTCTTTACTCTATAAATCACTTTAAACTCTCTTTTTTTTGTTGAAAAGCAGTATTATAAAGATCCTCAATAATGACTTTTCACTTAATTAGAAAGTGTGATTCTTAATCAATATTTACCCCATAATAGAAGCCAAAGTGTACCAGTTCAGAACAAATAAGGTGGAAATTGGGAAGGGATGTTGGATAGTGCATTCTGCAAAAGGCAATAATAATATTGCTGGTCTGCCTGCGCTGCTCAGTTTGTTTGCATTGGCTTCCTGTGTGCTTTCAGACTCAATTCAAGGTGCTGGGTTTTACCTTTTAAAGTCCTAAAAAGTTTGAGACCCGAAAGACCACTTTCTCCCATATGTATGCCCAGATTGTCATCTAAGGCCTTGCTTCAGGTACCCAGCTTGTCAATAGTTTGATGGGCATTCATAAAAAGTAGGGCCTTCTTGTTTATGTAGCTGGTCAAGTGGAATGCCTTCCACTTGGAAGCTAGGCAGGTACCCACATTGTATGCTCTTAGATGCATGACCTATACTTAATTGTTTAAGAAAGCTTTGGTGTTGTATAATTCTTAAGTTGATTTTGTTATTTGTACAAATTAAAGACTGAAGGTAGAGGTGCTTCTCCCCTGAAACATGTGAGGTGGCTATGTGACTTCTTTTGCTACACATACTATACAGAAAAATGTTGCAGGGAGTTGTAGTAGGAATAAGCTCTGCCGTACCTATTTCTGGAGGGTTTAACTTCAAGGAATAAGGAAGGTGGACATAAAGTACATAGCTGCCTCTCATGCTGTGGATTAGAAGCAGGTAATACGTGCCCACTTCAGCTATAATGTTTGGAGTGACCTTTTATCAGTCCTGACCCTACTATTTTCTAAGGCAAAGCTCAAGACTATATTTTATCTCTGTGGGAGGCATTCAGAAGCTGATGGCCCACCATAACAACCATAATGGCTGGTGAAGTCGCACAGCCTAGTAGACATTCTCTTCTCTCGCTTGGTCACTCCATGTGTCTTGACCCTTTACCTTATTCCAATGGTCCTCAAACTTTTAGCACCAGGATCCATTTTTTAGAATGACAATCTGTCCAGTAGCCAGCGGAAGTGATGCCATTAACCTGGAAGTGATGTCATGGCTAGAAGTGACATCAAGCAGGAAATGCTTTCCTGAGACTGCTACAAGCACTGAAATTGCGCCATTTTCCCTAGACAGGCAGGCTATAAATAATTAAATAAATTAAAATGAATAATTAGAAATAATTAAAGTAAAACAATTAAATAAGGGAAGATGAGATGAGGAAGCCAGACCTGTTCCACCAAGTGAATTCTCCCTGTATCCTGCCTGCAAAAACCTCAAATCACCCCTCTCCCCCCCAAAAAAATACCATAAGATTTTCAGCCCTACCCAGTGCCCAGTTCAATTTCTTATATTTAAGCTGGTTCAGTGTGATTTGGGTCAAAATCAATTTTAAATCCAACATGTTTTATTGTTTGAGCTGGATTGAGATTCAAAAGTTCCCTCTAAACAGCATTAGAAACCCAGAATGATGAGAAGACATGAGATTCCACTGTGCAAGGGGGGTTTATAAAAGGCAACAACCTTTTCCAGTTGAGCAGTGGTTCCAAACCTATTAGATTGGAACCCACTTTTTAAAATTGCACACCATCAAGGCTCACCTAGCTTTACAAAACTAATAAAGGAAAAAAGTCTTACCAGCACAGACCTTTTATTGTGCTGTTGTGGTGGGGGGGCTGCCTTCTGGAGCACTTGTTGAGCTCCACATGCGTAGGATCAGGACAATTCTGGTAGCCTTGTACTCCTCTTCACCTGACCTTCCACATGAACCAAGGCACACTTGCTTACTTGTGAGTGAACGTGTGATTCACTTTCCATAGGGCTCAATACATTTGTCAGCTTGGAGGGAGGGACTTCCTTCTAAGGTGTTTTCTGGGGGCTTCATTCATTGGATCAGAACCATTCTGGTGGTGTTGGATTTTTCTCAGCCTGCCCTTTGCAGTGAATCAAGGCATGTTCATCTACTCACGAGTAAATGCATGGTATTGCTCATTCACTTTCCATAGGATTCAATGCATTTTGCTCGTCTCTGTCAGCTTGTCGGTTGCAATTTTGTGACCCACCCACACTCAAGTTGCAACTCACCAAGTGGGTCACGACCCACAGTTTGAGAAACCCTGCTTTATTCCATGTGAATACACTAACAACCAGGATTCTATTCTCTTGAGCAACCTTCTGGATGAACAAGTCTGTACCTGTTCAAGTCTGACAGACTGATTCTCTGTCTCCCCAGCCAGGACACAAGTCCGTATGATGAAGGAGCTGTGCATGATTCCTTTCACCAGTTAATTCAAGAGCAGAGCTTGCTGACTGAGCAGGTGGAGATGCAGGATCTGGGTTCCAGTGTCAGAGGTGAGATGGATCATATTGCATCGATGTAGCTCATTCTTGCTGATTGTAGATTGTCTCCCTGATTACTGCAAGGGTAGGAGTGGTGTATATTGAAGGTCATCCTCCTTGATTCTTCTTTTTCCTTGGAGGCTGGTGAGTGGGAGAGACACTGTTTCTGATCCAAAACATTATTTGGGCCTCATCTTCCAGTTCTCACCTACTTGTTCCAGGTGTGCAGATGTTTCTTTTCAGACAACTTGACCTCCATAGAATACATGTCACAACTAGGTTGAGTATTTTTGATAACTTGATTTGGCAAATGTGCTTATACACAATGAATGGAGGAATAGGAACAAACTGATTCCTCATACTTGATTTGCAATTAACTTTCAGTCATTTATGTGACTGGCAAGACAGTTGTCTGATCCTTAGGTATTTTGATGGTTCTTAGATGCAGTGATTTGTTCAGGGGGGCTATACAGCTCTTGCTGAATCTTCTGGATGAATCACCCCAGCAAATGCTCCCATTGGATGAGAAACTCTGTCAGGAAACCTGCTAAACCAAGTTGCTAATAAACTGCAGATCTTGCCACAGCAAATGCAAGTTTAAGGAATGTTTTCCTTTCACCAGCACTTACTGAGTAATGCTCATAAAATCACCACAAACGTCATTGCAAGTCCCTCCCAGACCTACCTGTATTTTGCAGGATTTATCAGTTTCCTGTATTATTTTATTTATTATTATTATTAACAGTATTTATATACCGCTTTTCAACTAAAAGTTCACAAAGCGGTTTACACAAAGCTGTAGCTTTCCAGCACTACCCAGAGCATTGATTAGCACATCTAGCACTTGAGCACATTCCTCCTACACAGTTCTGAGGGGGGAAAGCACAACAAAGCTAGTGTCTCAGTTTGGCCTCCTGTCATTTAATGGGAATGTGACTCAAGCTAGACTTGGGTAGCACTTCTAAACACTTGCAAATAGTGGCATTAACCACCCAGGGGAAAGATCTTCATCTGGAAGATTCTGAGATTTCTAGACAGCAAAGATAACCTTCTATGTCAACGTAGTCTTGTATGTTTGCTTATTACTATTCTGACACTTCATTGATGGTCCACTTCAATGGAAATTGAAGTTTTGCCATATTCAATTTTTTTAATTGTGTGCTTTAAGAAATTTCACATTTTTGATAGTATCATTATTAGCAGTTTTATAAAAATCACTTTCGCAAATTTAATTTAATTGTGACATTTTATTTGTATATTTAAGCAATTAGCTTTGCTGGATTTACTAGATGAGTGAAACGCTACATAATTAAAAATGAAATACAAGTGATAACATTGTAAATTCATGAATTCACAGATTAGCAGATTTGGCAGTGTTCTTATACCAGATTCCCAGATGTGATATAAATGAGGTTTTGCTTTCTTTGTTTCACTGCTCATGTGTTTTCTGAGCACTCCAGGCAGAAATCAGTTGGGAAAGGTTTCCTCTGGGGAATATAAGAACTAGGCTAAATGGGCAGAATGTACCATGCAATGTAGTTGAATATTATACTCTCCCAAGTGTGTTTCACAATCTCATTTGCTAACAGTGTAGTGGTTGTGCAGAACTTGAAAGATGTGGTGACCAAACCACCCAGATAACTACCTTTCTGAGTTGATGCAAGGGCAGGTTTCCACAGAGGTGCCATATCTCAGGCCATCTGCAAGGTAGGCAAGGTAATTGCCGTATTATGTAAACAAGCTGCACTAATTTGTGCATAAGCACATTATTCACACACACTGAGCATTCAGCACACTCAATTTGTTCCATCTCTGACATGTGCTTCATCTCTGTTCCTGCCAAGTACAATGACGGCCAAAGAATGCCATCTTCTACGTTTTCCCAAATCCTCTCACATCTGTTAGACAAAAACAGTTGTGCTTGTTTTTTATGTAGTGAGATGTTTTACAGCCACCACACTATCACTCAGGATTAGCATGGTAATAAATAAGATAGGACTACTTAGTAGGCTACTATTTTGAAAGTGGATGTTTAAATCCTCCCATTTTTAAAAACACTTCATTCTTAAGTTCCATGTCAATTTCACATTAGAAGAATCAGTGTGTATAGCAAGGCTGTCCAAACATTTTAGCAGGGGGCCACATCATCTCTCCGACACTGTATTGGGGGCCAGGAGAAAAAAGAATTAATTTACATTTAAAATTTGAATAAATTTACATAAATGAATATATTAGAGATGGAACATAGGAATAAATGAAGGTCTTACAGTAGTTCAAGGCCTCTAAAAGGCCTTGCACAAAGCAAGGCTGGCCTTTTCTTCGCTGCCACTACTACATCACAGACGTGCAACAGCAAGTAGTGGAGGGAGCCCTTGTCTCACAGCTCAGGTTAGGTTAAACAGTTGCCCTCATGCTGAGAGTGGTTGCATCAGGTCAGCATGGGCTCCAGCAAGTTTCCAGAGGGCCAGAGGCTCATTGGAGACTGGGGGCTCCCTGAGGGCCAGATTGGGAGTCCCAGAGGGCTGCAAATTGCCCCAGGGCCGGGGTTTGGGCACCCCTGGTGTATAGCATCTGCACTCTTCTAGTCCGCTGTTTCCCCTTCCTTAGTTTCCAAGCAATATGCTGACCCTAATCTTTCTCTAAGGCCAGTGCTTCTGAAACTGTGGGATAGGCTTTTCTTTTCCCTCTTCGTGGAGCACAGAGCATCTGCAAAGAGAGAATGTCAAGAAATGGATAGGTTGAATGTCTTCTAGCAGAAGAGTCTTGCTGGTTTACATAGGTATGATGGGGTGGTTGCTCTCTTGCTTTTCCCACCACTCCATCCTGGTGTGGAAAGCACTGCTGCTCTCTTGTAAGTGCATTTTTTCACAGTAGAAGAGGCTCAGAAATGTTGTTCTATACACCTTTCTAATGCCATTATTGCATTGCTGGCCTGATCCACAGGGGTTTGTAAGTAGTAGGCTGTGTCCTGGAATCCCTTTATGCTTCACTGTGGGACATATTGAGGCTTTGTGATGAGAAAGTAGCACATACATTTACAAAAAAAGAAGCTGTTAGTACTGGTAGGAGCAAAAAGTACCATAAGTTTAGAAAGGAGTCAGACTCAAAAATCAATACGGCTTTATGCTAAACTGGGGAGTATGCCAAGAATTGGAGATGAGATGCAGGCATTGAAGATCCCAGTTCTGACAGGGCAGTTTACAGGAGCCAAGGCTATAATCCGGTTTGTGTCTTTCCCTCCAGAGAATTTGGCGCATTTAGTTTCTTCTGCCCACCAGACTGAGGCTTGGGAGGCCCCAAGACAGACCAGAGAACATACGGATTTTTCCTCGGCCACATTGCGCATCCTTGCCAGTATGCCCAGCCGAACTATTGGTGAGTTGGGATGAGCCTCAAGGGAGCCTCTTATGCACCCTTGTTCTCCACCTAGGGTTTTTTCTTGTTTTTTTGTTTCTTGTGAGAAGGACTTTCAGAGTAGAGAACTTTCGAAGAATGTGTGGGATAATCTCAATAGGGAGCTGTCCTTCTTACATGTGCTTATCTTCTTTTCTACCCCTAATGTGGCACATGTGTGCCTGCAGGTCGCAACAGAGGAGCTGTCATCTCCCAGTATTGTAATCGCACTGCCAGACTGCGTCGTCGGAGCAGCCGTGCCCCACTTCAGGAAGTGTCCCGCTCTGCACGGCCTAGCCTCCGGCAGCTTGGTCTGGAGCTGGATTCTGGTCAAGAGGAAGAGGATGGTAAGTCTGTTGTAAGGGCTGGGAAGAGACATGCTGATAAAGAGATGGTTCCAAGGATTGAGGAACAGCAACAACCCAAAAACATGTATTCACAGCTATTCAATATCTACATCAAACCACCAGAGAGGTCATCTGGGAACTTGGAGCAGGGTGTCATCCGTATGCTGGCGACACCCAGTTTTGTCTCCTCAGATACCAAGGTGACTGTTATGGGTCTACAGCACTGCCGGGAGGTGGCTGGGATCTGGAACAGGATGAATAAACAAATTAAATTTGGACAATTCAGAGGTTCTCCTCATTAGGGAATCCACCAAGCAGATAACTGGATCATTGTCTGCTTTGAAAGGGTTGCACTGCAGAAGCAGGTCCACAGCTTGGGGTTCTCCTGGACTGACAGCTGCTCCTGGGTTGCCAGGTGGTGTCTGTGGCTAGGGAGGCCTTTGCCTAACTTCAGCTGGCGCACCAGCTATGGCCATACCAGGATTGTTTAGATGTGGCCATGGTGATCCACACCTTGGTGTCATCAGGATTAGACTATTGTAATATGCTCTGTGGGGCTGCCCTTGAAAACAGTGCAGAAACTTCAATCTGTGCAGAATGCGGTGGCTCATGTGGTTGCTGGAAGTTGGCAGTTTGCTCTCTTGGGCATCTGCTCCAGTGGCTGCACTGGCATTCAGTTCATTTCCAGGTCAAATTCAAGTTGCTGGTCTTGACCTTTTAAAGCCCTACATAGTTTGGGGCCAGTGTATCGCAGACAGCTTTCCATATAATCCAATTCACCCTGTGCAGTAATCACAGAGGATATGTGAGAGAGGCAGTGGCAAGAAAAAAGACTTTCTCAGTAGTCTCACCAACTCATTCTGTCCCTTTTGATTTACGGACTGCTCCCTCTTTAGAACTTTTCTGGAGGGGCCTAAAAACATTTCTCCTTAGATTAGTCTTCTGCTTTTAGTATGCTCATTTTACTGCTGGAACATTCTGCAGCTTTTATGGATATGTTTTAATGCTGTTACATATTTTACACGCATCATGCTGGTTGGTTTTAGCTATGTTTTAATTTTAAGTGTTGCTTTCAGTTTGTTTTAATTATTGTGAACTGTTTTGTATGTTTTTGTAAGCCACTTTGGGGCCCAGCTGGGAGAAAAGCAGGGAAAAAAGGAATGAATGAATGATCAGGTGATGAGCATTATAGGAAAATAATGATAATTTCATTCTCCATATATGACCCACCCACTTCAATGTCTTCATCACTCAGCTCCTCTCTCCAGGTATTACTGGAACATTTTCACATAGGTGCAACCTCGGTATCTGCTGATCCAGCGTCCACGGATTTAGCTCACTGAGGATGCCCATGTATACTGGGGTTGCCATTTAAACACTTAAAAAAGAAAAAAAAAGCCTGAAAATAGCCTTTCTTATCTTTGTGCAGTCAAACCACATGGTTTCTAAGCCTCTATGGGCTAAAAATTGCTCAAAAGATGCACTTCGAGGACATGTGGAGGTTCCTTGCTCTGCCCAGCGTCTCCCCAGAATGCATCAATTCTAGGAGGAGTAAAGAACCTCAGCACAACCCAGAAGTGTGACCTTGAGCTATTTTTTAACCCATAGAGGCTTAATAGCATGGTTTAATAGCATGAAAGTAAGGAATATGATTTTGGTCCACTTTTTCATTTTAAAGGCATTTAAATGGTGACCCTGTATCCGTGATTTTGAAATCTACAGGGGGTTCTGGAACTGAACCCCTGCGGATACAGAGGTCGGATTGTGATTAGCCTTGAGAAGAGAAGACTACGGGGAGATATCTGACTTTACGAGGGTCGCCCAGAAAGTAATGCACCACATTTTTTTCTTCAACAATTATTTATTGAACACAATGAAACTTACACACAAGAAAGAATGATGTTTTTTCTACACTCCCTATTTTTCCACGTAATCTCCGTCCGGTTCTATGGCCTTCCTCCAGCGAGACACAAGGGCATGTATGCCCTGTCGGTACCACTCCTTGTTCTAGTCACGAAGCCATTTCTGCACTGTGCGAATCACCTCTTCGTCATCCTCAAAATGTCTTCCGCGAATGGCATCCTTTAATGGCCCAAACAAGTGGAAGTCTGAGGGAGCTAGGTCAGGGCTGTAGGGTGGATGGGGTAACACAGTCCAACCCTGTTTAGTGATATGTTCCGAAGTCCTCAAACTTGTGTGAGGCCAAGCGTTATCATGTTGAATCAAACATTCACCTGGGTTGTTATGGCACCGAAGTCGCTGGAAGCGCTTCTTGAGTTTGGTTAATGTCTTCACATAAGCTTCAGAATTAATGGTGCTGCCTCTTGGCATCACATCAATGAGTATGACGCACTCACAGTCCCAAAACACAGTGATCATGACCTTACCGGCGGAAGCAGTTGGTTTGAATTTTTTCTTCTGTGGAGATTGAGGATGGCGCCATTCCATCAACTGTCGTTTTTTTTCGGGCTCAAAATGGTGAACCCAGGTTTCATCACCTGTCACAATCCTGGACAAGAACGCTTCCCCCTCATCTTCAAAATGTTTCAGCAACTCAGAAGAAATGTTTTTTCTGAGAGATTTGTGGTCCACCGTAAGACAGCGCAGAACCCATCGTGCACACACTTTTGAGTAATCAAGAGCACGGATGATTGCATCCACACTACCTTTGCTGATTGACAGCTTCAGCGCCAACTGCCTAGTTATGTGTCGGGCCTCGCGAATGAGCACATCAGCAAGCTGCGTCTTGTCAGGTGTGACAGCCGTGGATGGCCGCCCCGAACTCTGCAAATCTTGGAGCTCTGCCGAACCGCCTTCTAATGGCCTCACCCTCTGTGCCCAGCGACTAACCGTACTTCTGTCGACTGCAGATTCTCCATAAACTGTACACAAATGTTTGTGAATGTTCCCAACAGTTTCTTTCTCCACAGTGAAAAATTCAATGACGACACGCTGCTTGTAACGTACATCACTTACAGACACCATTTCGAAACACTGCTGCAGCTATGCTATCTGTCTGAAGAAACCAAAAATTTGTGTGCACACTCCTGAAAATTCAAATAATGTATATCTAAAGTTTCGCATTCGTACCATTACTGTAGGCTGAGAAAAAAAATGTGGTGCATTACTTTCTGGGTGACCCTTGTATTATGTCGGCAGTGATGGCCTTTCCTTTCCAGGTAAATGATGATGACTTTGTACCATAGCCTTTCAAAATTGTATTGTCAGGTTTTGGTCCTTTCTGCCTCCCTGAGCATAGAAAAGTAGGGGTAGCCTCACCATGAAGTGTCATCAGCTTTTCCAGAGCTGCAAGGGCAGATTCCAAGGATGAGTTCCCCCCATTTAGCTTCCATATGTGTATTTAAACAAAAAGGGCTCTCGTCTATAAGGAAAGGCGTAACCATTTTGACACTCTTCCTTTTATTGCGCAAATTGCGTAGGAAGTATGGTACTTATCTACTCCAGCACTTACCTCTATTCTTCTGTTTGTTTCCTCTTTAGCCAAGCGCAGCCTACTGGTGAAGGAACTCCAGAATCTGCCAGCAGGTCAGCGTATTAACGTGCTGAAAGCAATGCCTTTAAGCCTAGCTGAGAAATGCAAGCTCAGGTCAGTGCCATTGGGCTATGTTAGCTCTACCTCTTCTGGTCCTGTGTGGGGAATACCCTGTGGTGAAGAGATGGAGATATGTACCTGAATAGCTTTGTGAGCTCTTTCTGGAAAAGCAGCTATTGCAATGATTTTAAATCCTGTCTGTGTTTCTGTAGGCAGGATTCAAGCGGCCACTCTGGCACTTTGAGGAAACCCAAGTCAACAACCTTCTTGTCACACTGCAGCCGGCTTAAATACTATATCATCATAGTAAGTCCTGAACCCAACCCCCCTCTCTTTAGTGAAGGAAGGGCTGTTTACTTTGGCATCACATATCCTTGGACAGAGAGGAGAACCTCTCTACTTATGTCCATGCAGATGCTGCTGAAAGGTGGGCGGGCATAACTTCAACTTGATTCTGGATATCCTGCCCTCCCACTTTTCATCAGGTTGCCTGTTTGCAGCTAATTCTGCTCACCCAAATAAGTTTATCACGAATCGGTCCTTACATCAGCTGCACAAATGCTTCCACAGTACATGCACCCAATCTGTTGGGAAAAATAGACTTTAAGATCTCTCTGGCTTCTATGGGAAGGTGTCACCTCCTGTACCCCTCCCCCACAGCTGTGAGGGACAACGTATCCATCAGTTTCTTTCTTGTGAGGAACTCATGGAAATTGGAGGAGCCAGAGGAAGATTTATAGGAGCCTTTGTCTCAATGAGCCGCCTTTCTTTTAATGCTAGCAAGTCATTGTAATGCTTTTGAAGGATTTTGCCATGTAAGTGTAAACGAGCCAAAGCACTTACAGTGGAAAAAAAATCAATTAAACTAAACCTCAAAATAGTTCAAAAGGTAGAAATGATAAAACCAAATCATGCAAATTGTATGCAAAGTTACAATTAAAATAACCCCCCATCGTCACAACCAAGTGTAGCCGCCCTTCAGAATCTAAGTGGAAAAGCCAGGTTTTTACACATCTTCTGAAGGGGTGCAACAGGGTAGAGGCAACCAAGTCTTTGTAGGGGAGAATATGCCACAAATCTGGTGCCACCACCCAAAAGGCCATACTTCTATTTAATTGGTATTCCTGCTAGCAGTGAGCTGGACCAGGAAAGCGGCTCTTAGTGTTTTTGCTGTGCCAAGCACCATGTGATACTTGCAACAAATAAATGGTAGTAATATTATGTGAGCTAGATCACTATAAATTCCTATTTCAATGATGAGGAAATAATATTGAGATTTGGCAGCTTATCCAAAGCCACATACTGAAGCTGCAACTGCATGTTTGATGGTACTATATTACATATACACTGGTCTGTTGAGGCCAAAAGTGAGAATTTGGTTTGTCCAATGTAGCTCAGGTAGTTGATGCCCAGATCTGCCCAAGCACATTCTCTGACACCTAGTCTGCTTTCCCTGCAGGGATTCCGGAGTCTCTGGTACAATCTGTTGTCTGTTCTTCATACCCTCCAGCCCTGGCATTATTCTCTCAAACAGATCAGTGGCCGTTTCGGGTCCAGCATACTCTCCTATTTCATGTTTCTCAAGACCTTGCTCATGTTCAATTCGTTTTTGTTCCTGCTTCTGCTCGTGTTTGTGATTGCCATACAGGCTGCTTACCCTTCTGCCACATTTGACAGTGAAGCTTTCACTGGACTTGAACCCCTCACTGGAGCTGTAAGTATTCATCCAATGAAGCCAAGCACTTGCCAGGATCTATGAGTATATTCTTACTCCTCATCATCCCCTCTGTCTCCCTCATCTATGACCTTACTAAGAAATGTACAGTAATGCCTCCAAAAAATGCTGCCTCTTTTAGCATGTTTCATTTCAGTGGGACTCGCTTTCAGTTAACTGACAACTCTTTTAGCCAATGGAAGCATCACATTCTGGCCAATCAGCAGCTTTCTTCAAGGTCATCTCTTAGTGCTGTTCCAGGCAGTGTTTGGTTTTCAAGGAATAAATCCCTGGCATTTATTTGAAGCTGATGTCCTTCAGCTCCACCCCCCCCCCAATAAATCAGTATACTTTCAGCACTGGCATGTGCTAGATGAAATAAAGATGCTTTTCCCCTACTACAGCAGTGTATCCAATAACAATTGTGCAATAAGAGTTCAACAGAGTTTTAAAAAATCCAACTCCTCTGCTGGGAGGAGAAACAGGGCAAATGTAAATATGGCGGGTGTGTGGCAAAGCTAGGTTTCGATTCAGCCCACAGACACAACCAGAATGAAATTATTGGTTCAAATATTTGTCATTGAGTTGTGTACAGAACTTGTTTCACACATGCGAAATTATCACCTTTTTTCTACACTAGATTACTGGTTGCTGAATGTGTGAATTTGCTCTGCTGAAGCGCATTGAGGTGGTCTGATAAAAGTTCTGTCTGTGATGTTGAATCTTTGATGTCCAGTCATTTACTGGATATTGCAGTAATCAAGATGAACCTGTATGTGTGACTTGTCCCCACATTGCCACATTCCAGTTTCTTTTCTTGGTCAAAGGGTGAAAGATTGAGAGTTTAGGAACTGGAATCAATTTCTCTCTTTTCCTACAGGGCAACTTCACTCACACGCTGATGTATTATGGCTACTACAGTAACTTCACACTGAATGACCCCTGTGCCTTCAATTCTAATAGCACATCTTGCAGACTGTCTGGACATGTCTATCTGCCATACTGTATGCCACTGGCTTATGTATCTGTCATGGGGGTGGCCTTCTTTATTATGTGCATCCTATTGGTCTACAGGTGAGATGCCACCTCTGCTCATTTACTGTGGGGTTGAGGCATGTTCTTTACCCCTTCTCTTCCTGCAGTGTGTCCTGCATCTTTCTCTGGGGTAGAACTAGTGCTCTGCTTCTCTTTTTGGGCTTTTCTTCTTTGAAAAGGTCAGTAGGCATGTGGATGCAGGTGAACCTGTGGATAGTATATATCTGGATTTTCAGAAGGCATTTGTCATGGCCCCTCATCAAAGACTGCTGAGAAAACTCCACTGTCAGGGAATAAGAAGTCTTCATATAGATTAAGGGTTGGTTGAGGACCAGGAAATGGAGAGTGGATGTCAATGGGCAATTTTCACAGTGGAGAGAGGTGAAAAATGGTGTGCCCTAAGGATCTGTTCTGGGACTGGTGTTTTACAACCTGTTCATAAATGACCTGGAGACAGGGGTTGAGCAGTGAGGTGGCCAAATTTGCAGACAATGCTAAACTTTTCCGGGGGGCGAAGACTAGAAGGCATTGTGAAGAGCTTCCAAAGGGTCTCTCTAACTGAGAGAATGGGCAGCAAAATGTCATATGTGTTTCAGTGTAAGTAAGTGTAAAGTAATGCATATTGGGGTAAAAAATCATAACTTCACATATGGGTTTTGAGCCATCTGTGACAGATCAGATCTTGGGGTGCTGGTGGACAGCTCAATGAAAGTGCCAACCCAGTGTGTGGTGGTGATGAAGAAGAAGGTCAATTCGATGCTAGGGATCATTAAAAAAGGATGGAAAATAAAACAGCCACTATTATAATGCCATTGTACAAATCGATGGTAAGGGCACATCTGGAGTATTGTGTCCAGTTCTGGTTGCCACATTTCAAAAAGGACGTAGTAGAACTAGAAAAAGTGCGAAGAGAATGACCAAAATGATTGATGGGCAAGGGCACCTCCTTTATGAGGAAAGGCTACAGTGTATGGGGCTCTTCAGCCTACAGAAAGGGTACCTTAGGGGAGACATGATTGAGACGTTCAAAATTATGCAAGGAATTGATAGTGGATATAGGAATGTTCTTTCCATCTCGTACAACACCAGAACTAGGGGACCCACTAAAAATGAATGTTGGGAGAGTTAGAACAGACAAAAGAAAATATTTCTTTACCCAGCATGTAATTAGTCTGTGGAACTCTTTGCCACAGGATGTGGTGATGACATCTGGCCTAGAGCCTTTAAAAGGGGACTGGACAGATTTCTAGAAGAAAAGTCCACCACAGGTTATAAACTATGATGGGTATGTGCAACTTCCTAGTTTTAGATGTAGTCTACGTCAGAATGCCAGCTGCAAGGGAGTGACAACAGGGTGCAGGTATCTTGTGGTGTACTCCCTGAAGCATCTGATGGGCCACTATGAGATATGGGAAGCTGGACTAGATGGATCTTTGGCCTGATCCAGCGGGGCTCTTCTTATGTTCTTTTAATTGGATGCAAATGTATCCATGTATGTGGTGACTGTGCTTCCCTTGCTCCCTTCATAGACCCCTATATCTCTCTTAAGGAAGGTCTTGGAGTAAGGTTCAACAGGAAAGAGGCTTCTCTGAGCCACTTTGAAATTGGCACCATTGCAGAAAGAGGGCATGTGGTGGACAGTTTATGGATTGCTTCTCTTCATCACGAGTCCACCAAGACCATTAGCCCCTAGCCATCTCGTCTGCTGGCACTGGCATATGCTAGCTGATTGGGTATACAAGTTCACCAAACCAGATCAGAGGACAGGAAGAAATACCAAGGAGGTTGTAAACCATCCAGTTAGAAGGCTTCATTGAATCTAGGTTACTTAAGGTCACGTTGCAGGTGATCTAATCTGGTACTCACAGAATCTGCATATCCAATTCTACCGGTTCACTGAAGATCAGAGAGGTGTGTAATGGCATCAGGAAAGCTAAGAACCTGAGTACAGATAGGGACCAATGAGGAAAGATATGTTGGGGAGCGATTTTGCTTTTAAGTTTGTAATCTCTTTATGAAGATCTGTACCTGGACACTTCTAGTATCCAAGTTATTTTCCAAAACTGCTCCTTCCATGCTTTTGTCCTTCACATTATCCATATGTTTATATATTCTTTGTGTTTCAGTAATTCGTCACTTACCTCTTGTTGGTTGAACTCCACCAAAACCTTGCCCCAGTCCTCCTGGGCCCTTGGCTACCTGCTACAGGTGTCTTTGTTCTTGTATATTCCATGAAACTGGGCAAGGATGGTCTCTCTCTTCCTGGCTTTGTCTTTGAGTTAGCTGCAGTCATAGTGGCAGTCCCTGGCATAGCAGCTGATCAGGGGAAGGAGGTAGGAACTGGCCCCCGGGCTCCTCCCTGATCTTCACAAGGTATCTTATAGATTTTGCATTCGGTCCAGTTCTTGAAAATAAAGGTGGTGGGCCTCAAGTACAGCCTTCCTCTCATCTTTTGGCATTTCTTAAGCAATGACGCATGTTCTCCTCACAGCATGTCTCGCTCCTTTGGGGAGAGCTATCGTGTGGACAGTGCCTCAGGATACCTAGCAGTTAAAGTCTTCTGTGCCTGGGACTACAAGGTGATCCAGAAACGCTGTGTTCAACTTCAGAGTGAAAGCATCTGCACTCATCTGAAGGCAGGTGTTGAATGGAGAAATTCAGGCTTCAGAAATCAAACTGCTAAGCTTAGTGGGAGGCTGATGTCCTTGAGAAAGGTGCAATGTTGGGCCTCTGGAGATTAAGGGTGCAATCCTAACTAGGAATTAGACTGGTGCAAGTCTCTTGCGCTGGCCCAGGGGTGTCCTGAAAGTGCCATAAAGCACTTTCGTGCCACCCTGGAGGCAGTTAGACTGGCGCAAGTGACTTGCACCAGCATAACTGCACTGTCACAGGCCCCGGGAATAGTGGGTTTGCATCAGCTGAGCTTGGCTGGTGCAGGGGTCTGGGGAGGAGCGGGGGGGGAGAGGTGTTTCGGGGCAGGGTGAGGGCAGGCAGTGGACAGTCCCGGGGGTGAGTGGGTGGAGAGCAGAAGACAGGGCTGGGACCTAGCAGTTATGCCAAATCTCAACCCCATTCCCTGAACAGCGCGGAGCGGCTCCAAGCAGCTTCTTTCTCCTCAGACTCGCATCACTTCCTGAGGTGGCGCAGGTCCATGGAGACCAATTGGGGCTGTGGTGGCTTACCTCGGGGTAGGGGAGGGGGGGTGATGAGATGGGGCAGGTGGGAAGAACATGTGCTGTCATTGGTGGCAGAAGGAGGGTGTTAACTGGAGCCAGCCCTGCCAGTTTGTCATTCTTGTCAAAGTAAGATTTTATAGCTGCTGCTGTGTGTTTGTTATGTCTGGACAATACAAAGCAAGCAGTGTGAAGAACAACAATTTTAAAGCCCATACGTGACAGATTAAAGCACGTCCATTCCCCCTTAAGGGGAGTGGCCCAGAAATAGCTGCAGCCACCATGATCAAGGGGCTTGAAACATACCTGGGGGGTTGCACTAGCCTCCTGGGGTGCAAGTGGCTTGCAGCCCCTCTTTGGGCCTCCCTGCTGCTCCAAACTGGCTCCTTTGGAAGTGGGTCTTATGTTTCAAGCCCTTTGATTGCGTCAGTGCTGCTGCAGCCCCTGCAAATACTTACTGTGGTCTCAAAGTCCAAGTAGACCATTGAGAACTGCTGCTCTAGAGAGCTTTGGGCTGGCTCCTTTCTATATTGAGTGTATTATGTACCTGGGAGATGCATTTTTGCTGCTGTACTTTACTGGCCACATGCATGCAAGATGCAAATTCATGTAGTTGCAGGCCATGTTCTCTTGTATTTTCCTGATGGGTCTTACTTTTTTCAGGAGTGTCTAGCAGAGCGGTGGTCCAGGTCACACCCATTAAGCCTGTGGAAGAGGCTGCAGAAGCGGACAATTCTGTTTCTGGCCTGGACTGTGTCCCTGATCACTGTTTTGGGTTGTTCAATTGCTGTGCACTTCTTCTCTGAATACATTCATCAAGTGAGTATTATCTAAGACCCGTCTCTGCAAGGGACTTGAGCTAAGAACAGAATAGGCATTGTCTCTGACTTGCTAGATAACTCTTGGCCTTTCCTGGGAAAGAGTCTGTTCACTATGTTCATAGGGTAGATTAAGGTTTGTTCACGTGGACAGGTGGCATTAAGATGCCTGTAGGGGTTTATGGGAAGGGGTACCTTTACTGTTTCTATTCCTATGTAGAAGATTTAATTCACTGCATTTTTGCCTCAAGGAAAAGGTTGGTGAAATTGCATGAGGATATCCAAGAGTCATTTTCCTCTTTTTAGAGGGTTAGTTCAAATATTACTCATGTGTGTGCATGTGTAGAGGCCCTTGAAAAGCATGGCATATTCCTGCTGACCGGTAGTATAGAGGTTCTCAGAACAATGAAGTCCATGCACATATTAATCAGGTGTCAAATATTAGCCTGTGTGAAGCACCCTCAACTGGAATTTTTCAGTGTCCTTCACGTGGGGGAAATAATGTTCTAAATTGTTGCAGATTTTTTTTCTCTGTGTTGGAAGCAACCTGTGAAGATGTTCTGCTCTAATAATG
Source organism: Tiliqua scincoides (assembly GCF_035046505.1). Lineage (NCBI taxonomy): Eukaryota > Metazoa > Chordata > Lepidosauria > Squamata > Scincidae > Tiliqua > Tiliqua scincoides. The sequence goes on from NC_089822.1 coordinate 152,566,458, forward strand.
TCCAACCACTGAGGAGTAAGGATGGGCATGCCCCTGTAGAAGTTCTGCTCCCTCCTCATTTGAATGCCTCTGTGGTGGAGAAGAACAGTTGAGCACACTAAAATGGTTGGCAACCTTCAGTCTCAAAAGACTATGGTATAAGCCTACAGCACCCAGTAGTGCCAGGCAGTCCCCCATCCAAGTACTAACCAGGCCTGACCCTGCTTAGCTTCCGAGATCAGACAAGATCGGGCATGTGCAAGGTAACACTAGGCACGCTAAGGGTTTGATGAACAGAAACAGCCATTAGTGTGGCCTGTTTTCAGCATAATAAACAGGCTGAGAGGGAGATTAATGTTCCCTCTCTCTGCAGTTATCCAGCATGACTATTGTTACTTAGCAGCCACTGAAATCACAAGAAAGGTCCCTTTATGTTTAATTTTTGTTCTGGTACTCATAGCTCAGACTGTGGGAAAGTATATGTTGGTAGGAGCTTTAATTTTTTTTTAAAGTGGTATATAAATATTCTTAATGGTACAAACTGGGAATACACAGAAATGGTGGAGTGTAGCGGCTAAGACTGAACTACAAACCAGGACTTCCTTGGTTTGAAGCTTGTTTCTGCCATGAATTATCACTCTGTGCCCTTAGGCAAACTATTCCATCTCAGCTTCAGCTGCACTATTGGGACAATAATACTTGCAAGGTTTACCAGGATCAAGACAATACATGTGAAGTGCTTTGCATACTGAAAATGTGTCTTTTGGGGCAAGTAGCCCACTGAGCACCCTCTCTTAGCTTCACCATAACAGGCTGACGGAAAGCAACCAAACTGGGAACGAAGCCCTGCTCCTGACCCTGCCTCTGTTGGTGTCTCTGATTAACTTGCTTGTGCCGTATATGTACAACCTCCTGGCGGTTTGGGAGAAGCAGGAGTCTCCAGTCTTGGAGGTGTATGTAGCCATCTGCAGGTAATGCAGAATCTGGGAGTTTAAATTGGTGGTGGCTTGAAAGATAATGGGCACATTTCTTCCCCTGCACTTCCTAGCTTTTTCTGTTAGCTCCATAGGTATTGAGGCATGAGATTTGGATCCAGGCAGGTAGTCCTCCTGTCTGAATATTCTTTTACAACAGGTAAATGAAGCAACTGGACTAACTCCTTTTGCCAAGGCTTTTCTGAAGCCCTTAGTGGTAAAGGCTATAAAGATTCAAGGCATGTACACACCATCTTGCTTTCAATTTTTATAGAAGTTATTTATTAGCCCTTGCTAGGACAGATCCCTTGAGGAGATGTGAGCTCTTGTTTCCATGGGGGAATCTGGAAAATAGTGCCAATGGTCAAGGAAAAAGCAGTATGGAAGCTGTGCAGATGATGGGTTTGCAGAAAAAGGCTGGAAGCAGTAATCCTGCTAAGAGAGCAGCAACTTACTAGGGCTTTCTGTGGCTTGGAGTGAGGAAATGAGCCAGGGGCTCTATGTGGTTCCTGAAATCAATCCTCTGTGCTCATTCTGTCTAGGACAGACAGAAATGCAATGAATGATTTCTTGTCAAACTGATTCCCAGCATTGGGCGATTAAGATAAAATTGATATTCTAGACTTGTTTGTTCTCCTCCATGTTATTCTAAGGCAAATTGGCTTATTCAGTGGTGGAACAGATACGAGAAAAGAGTTCTGCTCAGGTTTGCTGTTGCTCTACATGAGGGGTATTTAGAAATGGCAGCTGGTCCAAAATGGTGCAGCCGGACTGCAGATGTGTTCAGGCTATATAGGAAGTGGCAGGCCCCTGCTTGGATGAACTGTGTTAGTTTCTAGTCCATTTCCAGGCACCACTCAGATTACTACTTTTGGCCTTGAAAAGCTTTAAGGATTTGGGAGTGGGGTACTTGAAGAACTGAGTGTTCCTGCACAAACCTGACTGCATGTTAAGGTCTATAGGAGAGGCTTTCCTCTGTATCCTGTTAACATGGGATATGCACCTGTTAGCATGTGATTAAGCATGTGAGAGAGCCTTCTCTGTGGCTGCTCCCAGGCTATGGAATTCCCTCATGAGGAAGGCATGGCTTCATCCCTCCTTAGTGGCATTTTACCACCAGTTGAAGACCTTCACAGTCAAGCAGGCTTTTAAAGACCCCTGCTATGTAGTTTTTTTAACTCTATGTTTATCTGTTTTCTAGTGCTGTAAAGGGATTTTATCTGCCATGTTTGTCTGCGGCTCCCTTTATAGTTATTATTTTAGTTTTACTTCATGATGTATGGGTTTCTAATGCCTTGTTGGCTTGTGCTAGCTCCCTCACATGTTTGAATTCAAGAGAAGAGAGATATAAGTAATTATAATTATGTATTTATGTTTCAAGTTATATACCGCCTTTCATGCCCCAAGATGGCTAAGTCTCTCTACTTTTGGACTTATAAGAGGAGCACTTAGGCTATAGTCTTAGGTATTGGTTCGTTTAATGATGATTCATATGTTAATTGCTGATTAGTTTCACCTAGTGCTCTGCTGTGTGGTGTGGTCCTCACTCCCAGATGAAGGAAATATGTTGAAGCAAGAAGTGTAAATACAGAATTAAGCAAATAACAGCTTATTTTTATTCATCCACCCTTTACTTCTCACTTATTGTGGAACAAAAGAAGCCCTTCTTGTTTCAGCTGGCAAAGGAAAAGGGTGGGCATCATGACTGGGGAGGAGCAGAATAGGAGAAACCACAACTAAATCCTCTTGTGGGGTTACACAAGAGGCAGGAAGGTTCTCCAAGTTGGGTCTTGGTAACTCTAAGAACCATGGGGGGGGAGGGGGAGTTGCTGGTCAGTCTGATCTAGAAGCCAATAGCTGCTCAGGAATTTCCTTTCTTCTTTCCTCTCTAGGAACTTAATTCTGAAAATGGTTATCTTGGGCCTTCTGTGTTACCACTGGCTTAGTCCGAAAGTTACATCTTCAAAGATCCAGGTCAGTGTGAATTTGTGACAACTAAGGTCTTTGCTGGGAATGTCTTGCATTAGTTGGTCTACTGTGACTTATTGTTCTGTTTGTTAATTCAGGCACAAACAAATGGCTTACGTGCTTGGAACAGAAGAGCTTTCTCTCAGAAGCTATTTGCTCATCCTCGCTTCCCCATGCTGATCAGCTAACATGACAGCTCATAGTTGCTGTCTATGGAATAAGAGCAGGGACCTTTAGAGGGGGGGAAATAGCTCTGCAATGAGCAGCCTTTCCTGTTGATTGTGACAAACTTTGAAACTCTGCTTTTGCAGAAAGTAAGGTTTCTAGATTGACTAATTGCAGTGAAAGTGTGAAATTAAGCAACTGGGGAATAGAAAAAAAGTTGTTTGTTCTTTAGCCTGCAGCAAAGGCTGTCCAGTATTCTTTCAATTATGCAGCAGCAAATGGAGCATGCTGAGAAGAAGCTGCTTGGCAAAAGCTCTAGGAGGAAAGATGCAGCTCTTTTTGCATGAGCTGACTCAACATTCAAAGGCAACCTGGTTGGTGTGTGTGTGTATATATGCAAATATCTGTACCTTCAATTGCTGAGCACACTTTGGGAGGAGCATTGCAGCACCCTCTCAGCATCGCAAGTAGAAAGAGTGCTTGATAGGTAGCTAGTGTCTGAGGGGTTTTTTCATCTGGCCCCCAGTGACCACAAACCTCCTTCCCACCTCCATTCTCGGGCTCCTTGCTACTGGGGGACTAGTAGCAGCAGCAGCTAGTGTCTTGGCTCTTAAGACACTGCAAAAGGCTCTGTAACCTACTCCTTCTAGTATGAGCAGCAATGAGGATTTGGATGCTCACTCCTATGACTAAATGATTTGGTGGAGGTGCATGAGAAAAGAGGTGCATGAGAAAAGAATTTATTGTCTGTGGCTGCTCACTTTATGGAGGAGAGGGTTAAACAGCCTTTTGCTTGCATTGCCTTTCACAGGAGTTGGTGGGTGGAGGAGCTGACCCTTGAAAACATTAGATTTTTTTTTTAATAACTGCTAATGAAGGTTGTAAAAGGTTGAGGCCACAGCGTTAGTTGCTGGAAGCAGAAGGAGTGAGGGTTGGATGCAATTCTCCAAATTCTCATTAATTGCTTTTATAGTAGGAGCATCTGGTGGGAAAAGAAGTGACCCAAGGGGTGCAGGGGCTGAGCAGAGTGTGTGAGCTTGGAAAACAGCTCAGTTGTAAGGCTAGGGAAGAAAGAGCCCTTCCTTCTGTCTCTTCTGATGCTAATGGCACCTGTCTTTCCACAGTGCTGGGAGACCTTTGTGGGGCAGGAGCTGTACCGTTTAGTGGTGATGGATTTTATTTTCATCCTCTTGGACACCTTCTTTGGAGAACTCATTTGGAGGTAATGGTTGGGCTACTCCTTTCCCACATATTAAAATGTGTTCCGGAATGTCCAAACAACCCCTTGCTGGCTCAGATTCTTCGGGTCCATATTCAGTGTCACAATGCAGATTATCTAGGCCTTGAACTTGCAGGCAAAGACTGGTAAAAGGGAAGACTTCCCCGCTCCTTTACTGTGGCACTAGCATACTTTTCTGCATGTGACTATGGAGAATCTTGAGGCACTATCCAGATACATTAAAATCGGTGCTATTCAAAAAGGTCCATTGTTGCAGATGGTCAGTTTTTTTCTGCTGTGCTGTGGACTGGTACATCAGAAAAGAAATTGCTTGTCTGCAACAGTGGAATCTTTAAGTAGGTTCTCTGTAAATACATAGCAGACAACCTGTCCCAGAGAAGTTTGCTAGTGTGGAATCAACATGGTGAATCACCATTGGTGAATCACATCCTGTGGCAGCATCTCTTACTGTATCCTAATGCAATAGCTTTCTCTGATACTTGGAAGATAAATGTGCCTGGGAAGACTAGGGAACAGAAAAAGAGATCTGTGGGAAAGTATCCCAGGGTGTGTAGTGAGCTACAGCATTGAAAGCTTTTTAAGGTCAAACGATATGTTCTATTAAATGAAGTGTTTGCCTTTCCTATTTCCTTTTTTGAATTGAGTAGTTGCGGAATGAGATCAGGACTGTAGAGAAGGGGTTTTGTATCCCCCCATGCCATAGTTTCCATGAAAATTGGCCCCTTGAAGCTGTCTTTGCCCCAAGAGAGAAGTTGCTATTGGCTTAAATAAGAGGTAAATGGCCATAGGGGGGATTGGGACTTGTGAAAAAGGTTGGCACAGGTGTAAAAGGTTACCACTCCCCCCCCCCATAGTATCACTCCAGATTGGCACCCCCACCTCTTCATGGCAGCTGTTTTTAAAGCAGAAAAAGGAAAGGCAGATTGGTCCTTAACTGGTCAATGAAAGCACCATGGTTAAAATTTAATTTTTGACTTTCCTGCTTTGTAAGTCTATGCCTTGATCCTTCAGGGTTATTCTGGAGAAGAAGCTACAGAGCAAGCGAAGGCCTGAGTTTGACATAGCTAGAAATGTGCTAGAGCTGATTTATGGACAAACATTGACCTGGTAAGATTTTCCCATCTACTGCAGGATCACTCTCTCTGTCCATTCATAGTGTGGTTTGTTCTGTTCCTTCTGCAGATACAACCCCTGAACCATTCTTTTAAAAAAGATTGTGGATGTTTTGGGTGTGTGATAACTTGAAAATACTTTTAGCCTCTCTCATCTGTGATGTTCAGGGTGGTTTGGACTCATTAAAGATAGCAATAATCAGTACTCCTAAAACAAATATTCAGACCAACAGGAAAACTAAGCATCTCTTATTAGTCCCTTTCAAAGCTTAGTGGAAACAGGAAAGCTTTACATTTTCAACAGCTGCCTGGGTGGCCACAGAGTTCTGTTCCAGTTCTTGCAGTTTTTGTAAATGGGTTTTTCAGCAATACTTCCCCCTAGGAGACCTTAACAGATGAAGAGTGTGGCTCAGATCATGGTGGGGGGGTGGGTACATTTCTGGGTCCAAGGCTGTTAAGGCCTTTCAAAGGTGAAAAACGGCACCTTGAACTGAATCTGAAAACTCACCAAATGTCAGTGCAGTTGCCACAACTGAATATGCTGCAGCTGTCCATACCTGTGAAGAGGCAGGCTGCAGCATTTTGCATCAACTGTGGATTTTGATCAGCTCCAAGTCAAGCACATGATTAGTAGTTAATCCTCAAGGTTACAAAAACATAGATGATAGTGGCCAGACCCAGCCTTTCCAGGAAGAATGGAACAGTTGGTGAGTTAGCTGCCAGGCTCTTGTAAAGTCAATATATTCAGAGGGGAGTAGCCTGCTATGCAGAATCTCACAGTGCTCTAAGCCCACATTATTTCCCCTAAAGTTTTTGTTTGCTACTGTAAAAAATGTTTTTGTGCTCATGTCAAAACAAAGGCTTAGGCAGGCCTTGATGAGTTTGCTTTCCAAAGTCAATGCCTCATACTTGTTTTGTGCATTCATCCTTCTATAATAACCTTTAGGCCCCAGTCCTATCCAGCTTGCCAACAATGATGCAGCTGTGCCAACAGGGCACAAGCTGCATCCTGCAGTGGGCAGGCAGACATGGAGGCCTCCTCAAGGTAAGGGAATGTTCATTCCCTAAGCTTAGAGCTGCATTGGCACTGGAAATTTGGGTAGGATTGGGCCCTTAATCCTTCTGTAGTAAACCTGCTGTGCTGGCTTAGCTTGTGGACATAACCCATAGGCATGGCTGTGCCTTGAACTATAGAATCTGGAAAATCTCAGTTGGTCAGAATCAGCTGTTACAGTAGAGAGAAGCCGAAAATACTTGGGCAGGTGCTAGTGAAACCTTAAAGAAGTAGTTTTTTTGTCTGGTATATCTGGAGTTTGTGTCTTTAATGTTTTTATTTTCTTTGCCATTGGATCATCATCAAATGCATATTTTTACCATGATCAGCGCAGTTCCTTATTGTTAGTCCATGGGATGCAATTTACATGTCTTCAGCTCCCAATGATGTCTGCATTGCTTTCCTTAAGCCCTTGCTGAAACATGTCAGATGTTTTGGAGATGTGAAGCTGGCCATAGAATTATGTAAGCAACTAGTAGGATTCTAGCTGCATGATGTTGGTTTATGTGGTGCAGAACTGTGTGAGTGCCTTCCAAGATGAGGAAGAACAACTAAGGTTGAAACAGTCTGTCTTCCTTCCAGGCTGGGGGTCTTCTTTGCTCCACTCCTTCCAGTTGTCCAGATCTTCAAGTTGCTGCTCTTGTTCTATATTAAGAAGGTAATGAGCTACTATTCTGTACCAGCTGCAGTGCCCTTTGCTGCTCTGTCTAATGTATTTTGCTCATCATGCATGAGCATAAGGAAGGAGTGCAGAAGTGGTTGCAGTGTTATGGGACAGAGAAGCAAGGGTGGCTAAAAGTTAGCAAGCTATACTGAATGAGGAAGAGGGGAAGCACCTTGAAATCTGCAATGTATTGCCTTGAGGAAACAATTAAAGGAAGGGGAAGTCTGATGGAGTCCTTAGTCTGCAAGAAGCAGCTTAGTATGTATTCACAAGAAGCTGAAGAGCAAATATGGGTTGCCTGCAAAAAATGCACAACAAATTTATAACTATTTAAAAACTCATCAGTGTTTGGAATGCTGCAAAGAAACAGCATAAAAGAATGAGTAGTCCTTTTTTGGCCAGCTATTTTTCTAATCAAAATCACACACCCCTCAGCTGCTTTTCCTCGTGCTAGATACTAGATTTGCTTTTCCATTGAAGAGGACAAGTGGCAGCCAACAGGGCCAGCCGTAGAAACTGCAAGACCCAATTGGAAATATTTTTTGTGGGGCCCCGGTTAAATGCTAAGGTCAGTTGTATCTTAGTGATATACAAATAAGTGATATACAATAATTTGTATATTTCTATACAAATATAAATTTGATTATATCTCTATGGTAAAATGGAAAGCAATCAAAATGTGCACTTAAAAAGTGCAGGTAAGTTAATGGATCTAAGTACAATTTAATATAAAATTGCATACATATATGCCTACAAGTAAACAAAATTTGTAGATTATCATTGAAAATGATATCATTGAAAACAAAACTTGTTTCAGTGACTGTGAAATAATTTAGTAAAAATATTAATTTTATTATCTTAGTGCGCAGCTCCCTTGGGTGCAGGACCCAACTGAGAGCAATTGGTCCAAATGGCTTAAAGCCTGTCCTGCTAGCCAAATAACTGCACAATCCAAACTTTCGCTGGAGCAGGCAAGCCAGGAGGTTTGCGCTGCATCCAAGGCAGGTTTCTGGCCAGCAGAGGCTCAGCCAGAGGCAAGGGAAACTCTTCCCCTTACCCCTGGGTAAGGACTGCTGGCCCCAATGGGTCTCCTTGTGCCTGTGCCATCTCTGGAGGTAGAGCAAGCCTGAGGAGAGCGGAGTGGCTTGAAGATGCGCCGACGCGGCTTCCTCCCACGGAGGCGCAAGCATGCTTTACGTTTGGATTGCGCCCTAAGTCGGACAGTGGAGTGTCTCCCTCAATATACAGTGAATACAAAGAAGTGAGCCAGGTTAAGCTCAATGTATTCTCCCCTTCCTTTCCAGACCAGCCTGATGAGGAATTGCCAGTCACCCAGTAAACCCTGGCGTGCATCTCACATGAGCACCATCTTCATCACTTTACTGTGCTTCCCTTCTTTCCTGGGCGCTTCTGTGTTTCTTTCCTACAGCATCTGGTCGTGAGTAGATATCTGTGTGCAGATGTTAGATTTGAATTGTACTGTAACACACCTGTCAATCATGGCATCCTATCGCATTCTGTTCAGTACAGGTTGTCCCTCGTTATCCACTAGGGAACCCCGGTGGATAAAAAATCAGTGGATAAAAAAACAGTGGGAAAAAGATTTAAAGACCCACTTCCAGGTTTCTTGCCCCTCTGTTGCTCCTAATGGAATAAGGTCTTGCCTTGACATCTGCAGGGGTTTGATTCTGGGACTCCCTGCTGATACCATAAAATGTGTTAAATAAAAGCAGTTAAAAAAATAAGTGTGTCCTTTTACAACTGTGGTTTGAAAAGAGCTTTTTTACTGTTGTAGTGAGGCAGTTAGCAATTAGAAATGCAAAGGACTCCCTGCCTTTGCCTGGCTCAGCTGAAGAATGGAAGGATCGCTTGCATGACTGTCTCTATAACAGTTAGAAAAGCAGTTTTTCAAACTGATTTTTAAAGGGTTTTCCCCTTCTCTAGGGATCAGCACATTCATTCTCATTTGCAGTGGCCATTTGTGTTGAGTCAAGTCCATGCATAAAAAAATCTGTGTATAACAAGGTTGGACCTGTATGTCCATTCTTCTGTCTGTTATATCTGATATAAAAGGCAGGCTAGTTTTATCTTGCTTGGGCATCTCAGTCTCCTTTGGTGTCCACATTTGTGTTCTTAACTCATATTAAAGGCACCGTGTGACTAGTCTGAATCATTTCTCCTTTTCTGTCAGAAAAGTAGAACTCTCACTCCTTTCTAGTGTGGAGTCTAAATCAGTGGGTGCCAAACGCCAGCCTGCTGGCCAGATCTGGTACCCGTCGCAATCCTTTCCCTATGTGAATGGGCTTACTGTTCTGCCCAGAGGCCTCTTCATTCTGGCGCAGATCGCCCCCATCCTTTGTGGTGGCCAGCAATGCATGTCCAGAAATCTAAGTGCAAAGCCTGCTGGGACGACAGACCCTGGAAGCGGCTGGCTGCCACAAAGGTCAGGGTGATCTGTGCCAGAATGAAGAGGCCCCCGAACAGAATGGTAAGCTCCATCCATGCCAGGGATGCTCTTACTGGCACCCAGTGGTCTCCACTTCGGAAACCGCTGGTCTAAACTGTTGCCAAGGCAGTAAAGCCTGAATCAGGTCTCTAAGATGGTGATCCTATTTTCATGCTGTCATTGCAGCCTCTCCAATTGAGGTTTTTAATCATGGTGTTGTTCTCTTGAAGAATGTGTCATAAGCCTCACATACTGCAACCTGTTTACAGGACATTTAAACTTTCTTTCCTTTTTGGTGTCAGGCATAATTAGGGTTTCCCCCCTTCCAAATGACAATACTATATTTGAACACATTTATATATTGTTAAATTCATTTACAAGATGTGTAAAGTCTAAACAGGGGATTTGCTCAAATTGGTACCTGAATGCAAAATTAGACTGTTATTTTTTTAAAAGTCAAAATGAGAACTCTGGTAGTTAATCCTGTTGAATTTGCAAGGTTGAGAATCAACAGTGAAACAGGTGATAAGCATTATCACTGTTAGGAACTTGCCTAATAGTGCAGTCCAATGCACATTTACTCAGAAGCAAGTAAGCTAACATAAGCTCAGCTGTTCCATATAACCTTTGGGCCATTTTTTGATAAACTGTTGCTGACCTAATTTTAGTTTTCTCTGTTCTGATTTAATGGTTATATTATGGAAATTTCATTGTAAATGTTGAAAAGCTGTGACTAAATACTGTTGAGTAATGAGGCTACTGTAGTCCTTTGAGCACCAAATGGAACAAACTTTTCTTTTGAATAGTTCTTTGATACTCTATCCTTTTAGAGTGAAACCTTCACAGAAATGTGGGCCTTTCCAAACTTTTGACACCATCTATGATTCTGGGAAGACATGGGTTCTAAAGCTGGAGAAATCTAGTCCAAATCTCACCTGGTTTACCTGGATCCATCAGCACCTGATCCAAAACACCTTCTTTGTGTTCTTCATCTCTGGAATTTTGCTGTAAGTATGAAGTATTCTGTTACTTGTCTAAGGGCCCAATCCTATCTAACTTTCCAGCACTGATTTAGCTGTGCCAATTGGGTGCACACTGCATCCTGTAGTGTGGGGGCAGTCATGGAGGTATCCTCAAGGTAAGGGAATACTTAGGATTGGGCCCTAAGCCTGGAAAGTCATAGCTGTTCCTTTTGCTCCCTGCCCTACACATAGACGAACACATGCTTGGTGAATACAGGGTGGAATTCACCAGTATTGGTCATGATTAGAACAACTGAGCATGTGTCCTGCTCCCAGCTCCACTCCACAGACACCAGAAAATGTTCAAAAGTGTTCTGTACAGAGGTAGCTGATGGCAGGGCCTCTGAGAGGAATTTTATCAGGGGTACAGTTTCTTTTGGGCCCCTTTCCAAAGAGGGAATGGTGAAACAGAAGGGGGGTGGCAATGGGGGCAAAACAGGCAGGGGGAAAGTGACAACAACCAAAATAGTCTTTGGAGTCCAGGTCTACCAGTCTTCCCAATGCAGAGCTCAGGTCTATCTGCCTGCTCAGCATTGGCAGTTAGGTACAGTAATACAGAAAAACAAACATACTCCTCTCTAAAATATTTCAGATATAGAAAATCATTTCAGGAGATTAGTATCATTGTATTTAGGCTCACACTAGAATGGAAAGTGTCCTGTGTACACCAAAACTGACTTCTGCAGTAGCTACAGTTCTGCAGCTGTGTTGCTGAGCTCCTATACACTCCTTCATGGTTAGCAAATCCACAAACCAAAGAGCTACTGTAGCAGGTCACTTTCCTCCCAGATGTGACACTGTTAAGGAGTGTATGCAATCTTTGTATTGGCTTGTGTAATCCGTGTATGGCTTGTGGCAGTAGTTGTCGCCATGTGCCCATGGTATTGCCCCCAGCGTCCTGCATGGAAAGTGAGATTGGAGAATGTAAGATCCCAGAAAATTTCTGGGGCCCCTCCTTGGGCTCCTGGGCCCCCTTCCTGACCCTGGGCCTGGGTATAAATTACCCCCTTTACCCCCCTCTCCTAGGCACTGGCTGATGGTTTCTGTTTCTAAACACGTTGCTGGTGTCACTGATAAAATGCTGCTAATCAAACTTGCTAAAGCAAGTTCTTATTATTGATATAGACACAATAACCTAGAAAGAAGCATCCACATTCTAAGCCAGGGGTGTCAAAGATAAGGCCTGCGGGGCGCATCTGGCCCGCAGAGCCATTCTGCACAGCCCCCAGGCTTTGGGGGAGTTTGGGGCTGCCTCACCCCCGCTTGCTCCAACCACGAGCAGAGCTCTGCAGCCGGAGAGAGTTGCAAGGGCTGGAGCAGCCGTGCGCAGTGTCCCTGGTCCTCCCTCTGGGCATGAGCAAGGCTTGCCCGCAGCCGGAGAGGGTTCTGAGGGCTGTGGCAGCCGTGTGCTGCGTCTCCAGACTTCGGTCCTCCCTCCAGCCACAGCCAGAGCTCTCCCGGGCTTCGGTCGCGGCCAGAGGGGGCCTGGGAGCTGGAGCCGCTGTGCATGGCTTCCTTGGCCCTGATTAGTGGCAGGCAGGTGGGGGCTAGGGGTGACTGGGAGGCTTGGCTGGCTGGTGGGCAGGGAATGCTTTGTGGTAGGATGGGGGGACTGGGGGTGACTGGGAGGCTTGGCTGGCTGGCGGACAGGGGATGCTTTGTGGTAGGATGGGGGGACTGGGAGGCTTGGCTGGCTGGCAGGGGATGCTTTGTGGTAGAATTGGGGATGGGGTGGGCTGAAGTAGCAGAGCGAGGGGGAAGCTGCAGTTTTTTAAAAACAGGAAGTGATGTCACAATTGACATCACTTCCTGTGTTCAGGTCACTTCCGGGTGTCACATTTGGAGTTTGGCCCTCAGCAGGTGTCCTGAATCCAATGTGGCCCCCAGGATGAAATGAGTTTGACACCCCTGTTCTAAGCATTTTACATGCATACATAAACATTTTTTAGAAATGATATAACCGTGGACAGAATCCATGATTACATAGGGAATTGGAGCACACTGGAAAACCATAAACCCAGTGCCAACACACTCTGTAGCCTTCTTCCAGCTCTGCCTGGGTACATTTGTCTTCACTTAGCATTTTTCAAGGATAGGGTCTTACCAGAGTATAGCATTTGTCTCTACAGTCAATCACTGTACACAGGGAGAGTGGTCATAGTTATATCAGTTAACAGGACTGTGTTTATGAATATTTAGTACTTGGGTTAGTATCCTTAACCCAATATGCTTTTTGTGCCTCACAGTGACTGAGATGCCAGCATACTTGTTGGAAGGGATGTTTTAGCTGCACTAGCATCTCAGACTTCTGACTACACAATAAATTGTAGTGTCTAGTGCCCCCAATATTATCTGTCTGCCCAACATTGAGATAGCAGCTCTACTTTGGGTGCCTCTGCCAGGTGAGGTGGATGGTGACCAGAAAGAAGGTCTTTTTAGATATGGCTCTCCATTTTGGAACTCTGTCCCCAGAAAGGCTCTCTTGGAGCCAATCCTGCTATCCTTTCAGCACCAAGCAAATCCCTTTTTATTCTCCCAGAACCTTTGATTTGATTATGCAGGTGCTTTAACAGTGCTATTGTGATGGTGTTTTGCTTTTACTTTTCAACTGTCTTAAGAAACTTGTTAAAAGGCAGTAAGTAAATACCTTAAAAAAAATTTTTTTAAACATAATTTATATGATGGCATAGACAGATCATTTCCTGCTGACAACCACTCTAGCACCTCCCTTGCTCCTCAAAGGATTTATTGCTTCCATCTCTTCACTTAATATTTCTCTACTACCTCCTTGTGACTGCAGAGCTGTGATCTATCTCAACATCCAGGTGGTAAAGGGTCAGAGAAGAATCATTTCCTTGTTGAAGGAGCAGATTGCCAATGTGAGTATTGATAGGGAGTTGTGCTAGCCTTTTTGTGAGTTTTGACATGCTGAGTGGAAAAGCTGGACTGCTGAACTATTCTGAGAGAGAGATTGGTACCACTTTGTAAATAAACCCAGTTTGCTTTGAAGAGCTGTTATCTTTGCCCTAAGTTCTTGTGGAGCACCAGGTTACTAGAGGGTAAACCGGACTGGGGGTGGTGGTGGTGAGAACATCCTTGATGCCTTGTAGATGGTGAAGTTCTGGCAAGCTAAGGACAGGTGGCAGCAGCATTACTAGTTAGGTTGGCATCAGTATCTCCCCAGGTCAGGAACCTTTAAGAGCACCACATTGGGGTTCATGTGCTTCTTCATGTGCAAGGGGAGATGAGAGGCTTTCACTTCTAGTTTGCTATAAACCATAGTTTGTCATTTCATCAGAATATCCCCATGATTTGAAGCAACCTATAGTTAGCTATTCAAAAAGTGTGGCTCTGTCAATGCTTGCTTTATAAGAAGTACAAACGACCCAGCCTCCAAAGCTACTGTTCTAGAAGGATCCAAGTTGGCTAAAATTGGAAGAGGAAGTCAATGTGTACAGGTTGTGTATTCATTAAGGGCTACCTCACCTGTCCTGCCGTTATCTTCCTACACTGGAGGAACAGCATCAGTATGGATAGCCAAGGTAACCCAACCTCTACTTACAAGTACACCATAAAGGGGGTTTGTATGCATAATGTCTATGCACAGAGATCATAGATGCAGTATACCTCACACATTGGGTCCCTGCCATGTACAGATCCTTTCTGTACATTTTGCCAATTGTAATGGCTGGCACTTCACTAGTAACTTTTTTAGTCCCTCTAGTAGAGTAATGGGGGGGGGGAGCCAAGTATCATAGCTCACAATAGTTTCAGTCTCAGCTTCCATTATTATTATCAGTAATAAAACAAGTTACTGTTCTTTCATAGTCAAATTCTAATAATTCCGACAGCATAATCAACTACAGCCTTCCCATCACCTCCCCTCACACTATTAATCCCTTGCTTAACCATTCATGTTTAAACACACCCATCCCACACACATAAAGCAGATGCAGAGAGACCTCTATGTGCCCCTTCCTTTGACTGTATAGTGTATCTTTTCCTAGCCTCCAATAAGACTGTTGTTCTGATTGCAAATCTAAAGATTCACCCCATATAATTTGGAACTTTTGTCAGTGCCCCCAACCCCTTTTTATGGTATGTCACTTTTTCTTTGGTGGCCAAATTCAACAAATCAAATACCCATTGCTCAATGTCAGGTGGGCGTTTAGCCTTCTCATTTTTGAGGATGAATTGTTTGGCTACTAATGGGGCTCTCAGCAGCCAGGCTTTTTGACCTTCGGATGTCTTTCCATTCTTGACAACCCTAGTGCTTGTTCTTTCAAAGACTCACTTTCCTGCTACTCATCTTATTATCTTTGCTGTTCCAGGAGGGAGAAGACAAGACATTTCTCATTCAGAAGCTTCATACTATATATGGGAAATGAGAATGCAAAAGGTGAGGTTGAGGGTAAGGCTTTGGAGCTGTGAAGGGAAGAGTTCTGTGGAAATAACAGAAGGCTGCTGCTAAGCAGAAAGGATGCAGGAGAGTCCATGGTCAATTGGACTAAAGCCATAGTTAAGTCTTTTGTCCACATTGCATTGGGTGCACATAGCCAGTGGATTCATGCCTGTGCAGGTAGAACCAAGAGTTGGACTACCAGCAAAGCTGGGGAAACCTGCTGAATGCATTTCCAGTGAAAAAAACACACACAGCTTTAGATGCCACAAGGCAGTTCAGTGTACAGGGAATCTACCTCTCTTTGATCTGAAAATGTCAAAGGTAGAATTTCCATATGGGCTTCACACTGAGGCAAGCTGTAGTGCAAGCCTTTTCTGTTTTGCCCACTGCATGCACACACACAGGTTTACATGTATACATGTCACAAACTGCCATTCCAAATCCTTTGTGAAAGGTCTTCTGCTAGAAAATTGTCTTGATGGAAGCAAACTGAATAGAGGGTTGAAGGAGAAATAAATATATATGACAGCAGCAGATCCACATGTAAGAATGAAATTGCCACTGAATTCATAACGAAGCAGAGGGAGACCTTGAAAATACAGTGCAGGTAGGTAGGGTGTATGTGTGGGCTGAACTCTCCCCAGCCTATTTTTTCCACGTGGGACTTTAAGACTGAAAGTAGCTGTTGCCAGAAAAAGCAAGCAAGGGAGATGTGATTTGACAGGAAGAGCACTGGTGAATTCAGTGCCATCTCCCAGCCATGCCAAACTTAAATCAACATATTTCACTTTATAGGAATTTGACACTACTCTTGATTCTTACCCCAGTTGTACTGCTGTATTCACATCTGACTCTCTTGTTCTTTGAAGGGACACTAGAGAGCACAAGCCCTAATCCTTTTTGGCACACTCCTGAAGCAAGAACTTAAAAACAATAATGGAAGTGGGTGGTGTTTGGCTCACAGCTATTCTGGGAAGCAAGAAATATAAGAGAGGCCTTTAAGAAAAAAAAGGTGCTTGGTCTCTAAGCAATGCATTAAGACCATTATCATAGCCACAAAAGTGTTGCTCATTCAGTTGGCAACTAATTTTTCTATTTTCTTTGGCAGCTCATTACCCAGTATACAAGATGAAGCTTGATCTCCACCTGAAATGTTTCTTGGGAGAAAGATTTGGACCTCCATGGGCCCTAAGGAACAGCACTATGCTGCTGAAATCATTAGTCTACTGCTGTCTGACTCCAAGCCTCTTCCTGTTCAGTAGTTTCACAGGAATTTTATCCACCTTTTAGTCCAAGAACGTCATTTTCTGACCGGCTGGCAAAGACAGGTTTCATGCACATGTAAACAGAAATATTTGAATTGGATCCCTAATCCACTCAACTGTACTTCTGCATTCAAGAATAGAACACCTTTGGAAGTTCAGCATTCAACTACTTGAACTACTGAAGCTGATTATTTCTAGAAAAGCAGGTCTAAGAGGTGTAATGGCTCCTGCTACTGGGCTTTCCACAGTGTATGGGTAGAGCTGTAGAATGCATAAGCGGTTTCTTGGCTGGCTTTCTCAGCAGGAATGTCGTAGTTTGATGCTATTGAAAACAATCTCAAGAGGACATAAGCAAATGAATGATATTGCCTTTTCTTTAGTTGGTAACTGGTTCAACTGGATTGATGAATGTTACTTTTCTTTGAGATTTCTGAATTCTCCAGTCCTGACTTTAATAGGACACCAAAGACTGAAGTCACTAACACAGATCCCTCTCTGCATTTTAGCTTGTATCTCTAAAGATTGCATTTTAGCACTGGGCAATGTGCACCATTCCATATAGGAGGACTTGGCCATAAGAAGAGTTGTGCTAAATCAGGCCAAAGGCCCATCTAATCCAGCATTCTGTTTCTCACGGTGACAAACCAAACGCCTCTGCAAAGCCCACAACCAGAAAAGACATATTTCTCTCCCACCATTGCTCTTCCTGTGACTACAACCCAGAGGCAGTCTACCATTGAACTTGGAGGTAGCATGTAGCCATCAGGTCTAGCAGCCATTTATAGAGGTGTCCTCCATAAACCTGTCTAATCCGATTTCTAATCACTCCAAGCAAATGGTAATCACCACATGTTGTGATAGTGAATTCCTTTAATTCTGGGATATGTGAAGATGTACTTTTTGCCTGTCCTAACTATCATGCTAATCAATGTCACTGGCTGACCCCTGGTTCAAGTGCTAAAGGGGAAAAAAAAAACTTCTCCCTATTTACACAATGCATACTTTTATATACCTCCATCATGTGTCCTCTTCCCCAGTTGCCTTTTTTCCTAGAGTAAAAAGCCCCAAATGTCACAGTCCTGTGGTCATTTTGAGTGCCATATTCTACACCTTTCCTAGATCTACAATGTCCTTTCTGATAGGGGGCACCCAGAACAGTATACAGTATTCCAAGTGCACCTGAATCATGGATTTATTTCAGAGTGGCATTGTCACGGCAGTTCCTTTCCTAATGATTATAGGTCCTGTATAGCTCTGGGACCTCCAACCTCTGACCTGCAAGCTGGATCTGGTGCACCAGCATAATCAGCTTGATGCACTGGTGGTGAAGTCTTACCATTCTGGCCCACAGCCTCCTGTCTTCATGCCTGATCTTTGTAGAAACTTGTGCTGGGCAGCTGTGGTCCACTGCGAAATATAGGTGCAGAGCCTTCTGGGTTGATGTGCAGTGGAAGCAGCTACCTGGCGAAATGTACTGCAAAGCTTGGGCATGAAGACAGGTGGCTGCGGGGTGGAACAATAAGGCTTCACTATCACTGCTGTAGCTGATGGAAAGAGCATGTTGAAGGAACTGATGAGTTGGCAGAATACTTCCTCACTATTTGTCCCCAAAGGAAATGTTGCAATACATTTCTCTCATTCACTTGAGCCAAGCATTCCCAAATACATTCTCGCTTCACAGTTGTTACTGACAATTCCAATATCTGTTGCATCAACTGAAAGAGTAAAAAAAAAATGGAGCTAGCTTTAAATTTACACCTTGCTGGTTCCTCTGGATTGCCTTGCCTTGCCTTCCACAGACACAATCTCCTTCAACGTAATATACATACAGTATATAAAAGAGATACTATATTGATTTAAATATGGAAATATTTACTCTTGGGTTCAAAATACATCAAAGTCCAGGCCAACAATCTTGGTCCCAGTGCCTGCAGGGGACAGGAAGTTTTGCCTGCTCCCACTTACCATTACAGTTCCCCAGATACGAGGCAGAATTGTTGCCCAGCTCTTGTTCCTCTTCTCCTTGCCAGTCAAAATATACTTGAGAGCCACCTCAGGCTTCTTGGAGGGTTAGCTTGAATCACGCAGAGTGGAATGAAACCACTGCATAACACTGGATAATCCAGTGCCATCACGCGCGCTGGTCTCCACAACAGTGATTGGTTGCTTGGCACAAGCAATGATGTCAGTGATTCGGAACAATGACTTCATCTCCACTAGGGACATGTAGCAAGGTAGATCGCTGGAGGCCAGGATAGAGAAAGAAAACAGTTATATGCTCTCCATCTGCCTATTTAGCTGTTCCCAAAGCGAAGTCCCTAAATGGAATCTTGTGATGTGGTTGCAAATCCACTAAAATAATCTTTATTTTCTACCACAGATAGTTGGTCCCCCACTCTGAAGATTGGCTTGGTTGCAAATAATTTCTGTAGGCTGTCAGACACTTCTCAACCTTCTCCCAAATCTCATCCCTCCCTGCCTGGAAATTCAAGCTACATATTTCTTACATTTTGTTGAAAATGATGAGGACAGGGACTGATTTTAGCTGTTCAGCAGAAAGAACTGACAGAAGCTGGACGCAGGATGAGGAAATCTGGGTGGGCTTGGCAGCATCAATCATGTACTGTGGGAGAGAGAGGTCAACTCAATGATAACTGAAAAGGAGGAGGGCTTGAGTTATACACAGTAACTAAATGCAGCACTTACCAAAACACAGCAGCAGTCGCTATAGTAACTGGACCAGATAGGGCCCATGCATCCTCCCAGTTCCCGAACGGTTATCTTCTTCCCAATTGAAAGGTCAGTAAGGTTTGTGCCCACCTACAAATGAATAATGGCCAAGTAAACTTGTAGATAAGTGAGCAACTGAACTATTGTCCACAGTACAGCAAACCAAGAACCTCTGCACTGGTGCTGACCTAGACATGAGCTGTTGAGCATGAATCAAGCCTAGGCCAGAGTGCAGAATTTGACTGGGTTCTCCTCAACTTAAGAGTGGACAAACTGGAGAAAGTTTAAAGGACTGAAGGAAATTATTTTTCAAGCACCTTGTTCACTTCCTAGTTCAAGACTATCCATTGTACTATTTTGGTGCTAGCACACTTTTTCTTCTAACAGGACTTTTCAGGGTTTTCATTTTTAGCTGCCAATTTTAACTACTGAAATTATTTTATGTTTTTAAAGTACAAACTGCTTTGGAATGTTTTCATTTAAGAGGTGGTTTATAAATATTTGAATATCTAGCCCAACATTGTCTATACTGAATGCTAATAGTTCTCCAAAGATTTTGGCAGAAGCTTTTCCCAACCCTGCTAACTGGAAATGCCAAGAACTGACTCTGGGATTACAGTTGGCCTGCATCTTACACATGATTGACTTGTGCTAATTCAAATATATGCACTCAGCCTCCTCCAAAAAAAGATAGGCAGAAACAACAGTTTAAATAGTGCAGGTGATTCTGCCCACCATTCAATTTACTCTGTGCCCTGAAGCTAGCCTGAAATGACAGAATAAAGATGCTGCCCTCTCAGTTGCCATGTGTCTCTCTAGTGTGATTTTAGTTCTTAAAGAGGCAGTATGCACGTTGGATTTAAGGGAGATTTGACTACACACGATTGCGGCTTTACACACTGATCTCAGAACCTAACTCTTGACTGTGTGTATCATGGTCAGCCCAAATAATGCCATCACTTTGGCAGTACAGTATTTAATGGATCGGTTTAGCAGACAGGCAACGCACAGCAATATTATGCCAGAAACTTTGCATATGTGTATACTGTACTCTTATGGAAGGGTGGCTTTTGTGCCAAGAGTAATGACAAAATATAAAGAAAGGGCATCAAAGTAGATAGTAAGTTGAGGCTGATAAGCTCTATGCTAGAACAACTCATCCCTGAGGGCATCTAGCACACAGGGAAAGACTATGGTATTCTGAAAACAAGCCAACCTGCAAATACATAAAAGCGTGATTAGGAAAGAAGCTCGATTTTAATAATGCCATTCATATGTATTTAAATACTGTAATGACAACAATATCCATCACTTTACAACAATGGTGTGTCTCAAGATATAGCCCAACCAAAGAGCAAGAAGCATCTCAGTAAGGTGCCCAAATCCTAACCCACTTTCCAGCACTGGCATAGTGGTGCCAATGGGATGTGTGCTGCATCCTGCAGTTGGGGGGCACTCACGGAGGCCTCCTCAAAGTAAGGGAATGTTTGTTCCCTTACCTCGGAGCTGCATTGCCCTTATGTTGGTGCTGCAAAGTGGGTTAGGATTGCACCCTAAGTCACTTCTAACAGCGGAACTAGTGAGAATGCATGAAGCTGCCGAATCCTGAATCAAACCATCAGTCTATTAACCCAGTTTTGTCTACTGCAGTGGATCCCAAAAGTTTTTGACTGGTGGCTCCCTTAACCTACTGGGTCACTGACCACAGCTCCCCATTAGGACTACAATCCTATACATTGTAAAGGATGGTGGGTTTTTCACAAGAATTTCGCAGCTCCCTGGGAAAGCTCACAGTTTGGGAACCACTCAACTAGCAGTGGCTCCCTGAGGCAGGGCTTTGCCTAGCCCTGCAACCCAAGTTCCTTTCCGCGGCCTTAACCCAGGACCCTCTTTGTGCAAGGCAGGTGGATGTTCGACCACTTAGCAGGAGGCAGGAGGGCCATACCGTGGGCAGCGTAGGCGGAGGTTCCCCAAGGTCCTTCGCACCGTCCCGGGAGCTCAGCTGTGCAAAGACCGTTAAGGAAGGTGACGGGAAAGGGATGGGTAAGGTCAGTCCAGCGCAGCGCGGGCAGGTTCAGGGTGACTCTTCAGAGAAGGGGATACGTGCCCAGGGAAGCCTGTCAGCCCTGGGGGGGAGCGAGGCGAGGGCCTGTGCTGTGAGCAGGTTCGTGGTGGGAACTGTCTTTGGGGTGGGCACCAGAACCTCCCTTCCCACCTGGCCTCAGGTGCCTCTGGCCAGTGCAGTGCCCAGGCGAACACAGGAAGAGCCCTGCTGGGTCAGGCCAAGGCCCACCTCGTCCAGCCTCCTGTGTCCCACAGGGCCCACCAGAGGCCTCAGGGAGCACACGGGGCAACAAGCGTGCTGCACCCTGGTGCCTCCTGAGGCCGCCTCCTTCCAAAGCCAGGAGGCTGCACATGACTTGGAACCCGCGCTGGGCTTTCCCTCCAGAAATCTGCCCCCCCTTTAAAGGGGCCGCCACCACATCCTGTGGCAGGGAGTTCCGCAGACCACCCGCAGCCGGGTAAAGACCTGAAGGGCAAAGCCACTCCCTCCCACCGGGAGGGACTCCCGCGGCCCACCCGGGCCCCGCCCCAGCAGCCCCCTCTTCCCCTCCGAGCGGGGATATTCTGCAGCCGCTTCACCAGCAAGGTTTTGCCCGCGCCCGAACCCCCCAGCAGAAGGTACGCGGAGCGGGAGCTGCCGGACGTTGCCATGACAACCCCCGTCCGGCTCTTCTCCCGCATTCATCGGCTCAGGAGCGACGGCTCGCCGCTTCCACCCTTCCACCAATCGGCAGCGCTCGCCGTCGGAAATCCCGCCCCCTCGCCGAGCGGAAGCCGGAAGCGGGGCCTAGGCTGTGTAAGCGGGGCCGAAGCGGAAGAGGAGCAGCGGCCGGGGCGATCGAGGTTGAGCGGCGAGCGCGATGGGGCGAGGCGGAGGCACCTTCGAGCGGCTTCTGGGTACGGCGAGGGGAGGGAGCCCGGGAAGGCCCTGCTGACTCGTCCCTTGCCCTCTCCCCAGTCACCGCGGGGCGGCTGAGAGCCCCCAGCCCTTGCTGTGCCTGCCCCGCAAGCACGAAGTCCAGGCCGAGGCTCCTGCCCGTCTTCTCTGCCAGCCTCCTCTCAAGCCCCACAGCAGACACTGCGAGCCCAGCCCAAGCTTAGGCGTGTCTCCTCAGAAGCAAGTCCCATCACAGTCAGTGGGGCTTACTCCCGGGAAACTGTGGATAGGGCCTGAGACCACAACCCTAGGCATGTCTCCTCAGAAGTAAGTCCCATATTAATGGGCCTTACTCCCGGGAAAGCGTTGGGTTGGGCCTCAGAGCCCAATACTAGGCATATCTACTCAGAAGCAAGTCCCTTTATAGCCAATGGGGTTTACTCCCAGGAAAATGAGGATAGGATTGTGTCCTCACTCCCCCAACCTCTGTGCACATTCCACCAGTTGTTCTGGTGAGATGACCAAGATCTGCTGGGCCGAACAGCCTTATCAGGAGGGAGGAGATTGGTCACAGCTGTTAGGCCCAGCAGATTTTGTTGCTCTCCCTCTTCAAGGAGCAGTGTGTGGGGGTCACATAGCTGCCATTTCTGTAAGGAATTTAATAGGAGATTTTAGAGAATCTAATTGGTTTCAGACAAAACAGAAGCTGGTAGAAAAGAGAAGATTAAACAGTATTTCTTGTGCCTTCCTTTGATCTCCAAATTAGATATTAGAAGAAGAAAAATCCGACTCCTGTTCACATGTAGGCAACCTTCAGTTCTAGCTTGTTCATTGTTAAATGAAGGGCTCTCTGCTGAACCAGGGTTGAAATGTTTGTTTAAATAACTAGGCTGACCTATTTTTTGAGCACTGAAAGAAGATAACAATATATGAAAGAGTTGTTTTTAAAGAAAAGAAATCTGCTAATTACATATGTATGCTCTTACATATCTTCTGACCATTACTAAAATCAGTTTTCAGAAGATGACTAACAACCAGGAAGTGAGAGGGAAGATAAAAAAAAAAGTCAGGTTGAGTGGACCTGAGTTGAGTTTCACAACATGGTGAAACTTCAGGGCAACTATCATGGGAAAAAGGAGTGAGGTTTATCAGCTGATGTGGCGTCAACACTACCCAAAGCTTCAGCATTACCTGAAAACAATGAAATGGGAGGGAGAAGCAAGAATGTTGTTAACTAACATATTTCTGTCAGAATACTTGGAGTTTTAGAGTAATATAAGCAAAAAAGATATATCCAGGCCGTGGGGAACTTACAATCTACATTTTGACAATGGGAGGGACAAGAAATGGATGAGAGGAGAGAGAGGCAAGATGACAAAGGATGAATATGTGCAGATATCATTATGAGTAATTAGGCTAAGTTCCAGATGGGGTTAAGCCAAAGTCTTTGTGAAGGAGGTTGATTTGGAGGAGGGATTTGAAGGAAGAAAGTGACAAAATGACCACTGTTTCATAGCAATCTTGCATTGCAATCTAAATTTTGGCAGTGGGGGTGTTTTTGGTGTGTCATAGTGAAAGAGTTCTTGCCATAAGGTTTAACAAGGGAGAAAAGGTAGATTAATTATAATGGAGCAAATTATTTCTGGGCAGAAAGGCCAACAAACCTGGGGGAGTAAACAATGTGGACAGAATAACTTGTCCACACATCTTTGGAAGCAACAGTGATTGTTCTGTCAGAGGCTCAAGATGCCATTTGTAATAATAATAATAATAATAATAATACAGGTATTTATATACCGCCTTTCTTGGTCTTTATTCAAGACTTTATTCAAGGCGGTTTACATAGGCAGGCTTATTTAAGTCCCCGTAGGGATTTTTACAATTGAAAGAAGGCTCTATCTTTCAAGAGCCACAACAATTCAGATGTTTCATTCTCATCTGGCCTCCCATGCTCAGAACAGATGGAATAGCTCGGCTTCAGCTTGTCAGCTGCTTCAAGGTCGCACGGTGCCGGTGGCCTCCGAACTGGCGACCTTGTGGATGTTATCTTCAGGCAAATGGAGACTCTACCCTCTAGACCAGACCTCCTGCCATTTGTACACAGCCATCCTTCAGAAGCAGCATACAGTAGAGAACTGTTTATCATCTAGAAAATCTGTCTGCTATTCTCAATATCTGATCACTACCAGGAAATGTTTGTTTGTTTTTTAAACAGAAAAGGCCCAGTTGTCAAACTGATACTCATCCTGACTTTTCCTGAACAGGTATGATTTTTTTTGCACTTGATAATTTCTGGTGGTCATAATGGTTATTTCAATGTCTTCTAGATAAAGCTACCAGTCAGCTTTTGCTGGAGACAGACTGGGAGTCCATCCTTCAGATTTGTGATATGATTCGACAGGGTGATACTCAGTAAGTGCTGAGACTTATGCTAACTCTTGCATTCTTCACTTTCTCTCTCTATATATATTTCAATAACAGTTTTTGTTTTATGTGTCCTCTCCAAGGAAAGTAAGGTGGTATGTGTGGGGCTGCCTCATTTTTTGTTTTCTTGACCACCCTTTGTGATAAGTTAAACATTATGGTTGCAGCTGGCCCAAGATCACCCATTGAACATCATAGCTGAGTGCAGGTTTGAATCTGGGCCAATTTTCCCACCCAAACCCAAGTTTCTGGCCACCATAACACTCTGTCTTTCTGTGTGGCTAACCCACCCAGAAATAACCTCTGTATGTGCAACCTGCTCTAGAAATCAGTGCAGTTTGTCATTTGGAAGTAGTACAGGTCCAACCTTGTTATACATGAATTTTTTGAACACGGATTTGACTCAACCCTGGAGAAGGGGGAAAATGCATCCCTTTAAAATTACAGTAGTCCATTAATAATAACCTCCTTAGTGTTGTTAATGAGAGGGAGAGAGAGGGAGGGCAGGCAGGGAGACAGGCAGGCAGGTAATCTATCAATCATTCTCTCTCCAGCTTCACTCCAAGGCAAAGTGACCCTTCCCTTTCCTCTGAGCACTCCCTGAGTGAAAGAAAGATCACTTTGCTCTGAGTGAAGCAGAGCAATCATTGAGTGATCACTTTGCTCTGGGTCCTCTGCATGGAGAGAGCATGGAGAGAGACTGTTTGATGGATTGTTTGCCTGATGACTCTGTCTTAACATCACAAAGGTCAGCAAGGTTGTTTTCAAAATCACCCACAAAGGAACTTTGTTTTTTAAATTGATTTCCTTTCATGCCATCCATGTGAGTTCTGGAAACTGAATGAGACTCAACCTGTATGTCTTCTGACCAATTGCAAATGTTTTTTTCCCCAGAAAATAAGGTTATCAGGCTATCAAATCTAATATTTCTATATTGGGGTCTTGAATTCCAGCAAATCTCAGGTCTGCTTTGGATGATATTTTCCCATCTGGCTCAGCCTCACATAGTTAAGAATATGCATACTTGTGGTATGAGCACCTCCCATGCTCCTTCCCTCATGTCCAAGCAGTTTCCTTAATTGTGTGTCCTACTCCCATTCCTGCAAGTACTCTCCCAGATGCAAGGGAAGGGGGCCAGGATATGAGAACAAATAATCCCATGAGGCTGGACAAACTGCACCAACAGGTTAACAGAATAACTGTTACAGTAAAGTTCTAAAATGAAAGACAAGATCTGCCTTTCTAGATATGTGGCCCCTACAGAAAGAACAGGGGGAGATGGCAGACTTAAGAAACTAGAGAAAATATGCTAACAGTGATGTTTTAGCCCTGTAATAAGAAAAAAATATGCGAGAGCTATCGTTGCATATCTTGGTTTAATTTTATGTTTTCTGTTTTTATGATAAAATAATTTAGAAATGTTTCCAAGGAAGGGGTTTAGAAAACAATGATAAGAGAAGAAGAGAAGTTTCAGAGTATTTTCTACAACTACGAGATTGAAAACACTAACAAATGATGCATGTTGTTTTACTGTGTAGCAATTTCTACATTTATGTTAAACCGACAGTTGTAGAACATGCATACTCTGCCCAAGTGAATAATTTTGATTAGTTAATTAATCAGTTATATTAGTCTTGTTGCATGACTGACCCTAGAATTTAGCATGTTAGCATTCTACTTCTCTTCCTCTTCCACAAAGTTTGCAAGCCTTGTAAGTGTTGATATGCTCTGTTCCTATGTAGCAGGTCTATTGGGGTAGTGGCAGCTAGTCTTTGCAGACTTTCATTCATCTGAATTCATATTATCTGTCTTTCCAGAGCTAAGTATGCTGTGAGTGCAATCAAGAAGAAAGTCAATGACAAGAATCCTCATGTGGCTCTGTATGCGCTGGAGGTAACCTGAAGCAAATGCAACCTTCTCAAAGTGTGCTCACTTACTCTGGTCATGGGGGAAATTGGTCTTCCCTGAGCTCTGCAAGAAGTGCAGCCATCACGTGCTTTCAGAGAATGACCCAGTCTTAGGCTGTTATTGCTCTTTGAACATCAGGTTCTTCAAGTGTGGTCTGTGTGCATACTCTTGTGTGTTTCTCCCCTAGGTCTTGGAATCTGTGGTAAAGAATTGTGGTCAAACAGTCCATGATGAAGTGGCTAATAAGCAGACCATGGAAGAGTTGAAGGAATTGCTGAAGGTAGTGGCATTGTGCAATTTCTCCTCTCTGTAAGGCATGAAGGGATACTTATGGAGGGGATGAAACAGTCTTGCATCCCTTCTGATCCAAAGGAATTTCAAGAGATTTCGATAACCTCTGTATACAATTCATTCTGAGCCGCTCAGGGTTGCGTACAGAGGAATGAATGTTTTTAAAAAATGGGAAGCTATTTATGCGAACCTAGACAAACTTTTGAACACGGGGACGACCTTGAAATGGTTAAAGCCAGTGGGGTTCTAATGAATATGTAACATATTGAAAATGCTGCTCTTCCTCTCCCCCTTAAAGTTGACATTATTGTTTCAAAATATTTCAGTATTGGAAAAATAAAACATGGTCCCACCTCAGTTTAGTGCAGAAAATACAAACCAAACTTCTGAAAATACTGTTTTAAAAAATGTGTCTGTGGCATGCATGAATGTAACAAGTCATTTTATTCATGTGTATGATATCTTTGTTTTTAGAGATTTTTATTCTACTTTCTGGCCTCCTAAACTGTACAAAAGGCCTGCTTTTTCAACCTCGCATCCAAAGTTTACAAGTGCAATTATAATATAAAATCTTAAGCTCTTCCTCACAAGGCAGTTGGGGAATGATCTGGAATCGTCTCATCTTCCCATATTTTACTACTAATATTTTAGTTGCTTGAGTAAATTCTTTACTGGCTCTCTGTAGTCCTAGTTCACATGTTCTCTCAATAATTCCCAAATAATGTCTTGAAAGAAGAGGAGCTATTATCCAGTGATCAGCTGAATATTATACATTACATTTTTAATAGGTTTGAATTGTTATCCATGTGCAGAAATTTTGCACTGTTTTCACTGTGATGCCAATGGAGATTATAGTGATAAATTTTGTTTAAGCTAGCTGTCGTATAGTACCATTGCTGTAGTACTTTAAATACAAAGTTCCTCAAGTATACGCATCCTGAAGGTGCAGTGCCTTTTTCTACAGAGAAAAGGCTAACATAATAATTTTGTACTAAGTTGCATTATCTATTTTGTAATGTACCTTGAGGATCTTTTAGATCAAAAGGTGGGGTATAAATCTTGAAAACTGAATTCACTGTTTGATGTTGCTTCTTGAGGTATTTATAGGTGAGGTCTGCTTCTGTCTGGTTTTTGAGCTTTGGCATTGCTGGCAAAGGCCAGTATCAGATATTCTTGGAGGATATGGGGGAGAATGTGCTCTCATCTACCCCAGTTACCCCTGCTAACTGGGTAAGAGGCACTTTTTCAAGTGAGTGCTCCTCTTTTATTTAGCAGGGGAAGAGTAACTGGCCATCTTCACCCCAGCAGTGTCTTTTCTAGTGGCTGTCAACTGGTGTTCTTTTGTACCTTTTTAGATTGTGAGCTCTATTGGGACAGGGAGCCATTAGTTATTTGATTTTTCTCTGTAAACTGCTTTGTGAACTTTTGTTGAAAAGTGAGATATAGCTGTTAATAATAATCATCTACCTCTTCAGTAATACAGAAGGTTTCCCAGTGACAAAGAAAGGTGGTGCATTTATACAGGAAGAAGCCAGTGTTTTGGCTTGTATACCTTGGCTGTCTCCAAATGTAGTTAATATAGTTTACTATACTAGCAAGAGACTCAAGTGGTCTTAGATGCTAGAGAGGTATGAGTAGTTTTTTCAAACATTCAGGTGCCAAAACACCTCACGACCCCTCTTAAGAATTTCCTCTAAAGCAAAAGTAGACTTGAGAAGCAAATCCCTTCTTGATGCCCAGTGCACCACTTATTTACAGGCACTGAGTGAAAAGGAAAGGAATTGAGGTTGGGTTTTTGGTACCAGATGGGATGAGGCATTGCTCTGAGTGTTGCTTACACTGATCCTTTGAAAATAGTGGTGCCTGATCCTGACTGTTCCCATTTCTATAGAGGCAAGTGGAGGCCAATGTTCGCAACAAGATTCTATACTTGATCCAGGCATGGGCTCATGCCTTTCGCAATGAGCCCAAGTACAAGGTGGTGCAGGACACTTATCAGATCATAAAGGTGGCAGGTAAGGAAAGATGAAGTCCCTGCTGTGATTTGAATTGGGGATGGGGTGAGTGGGGAAGGCAGACTGCAGGTGTCCAGCTAGAAATCTGAAAAAAGAACTTGAAGCGTGCATTTTTGTGAGTGTCTCTCCTTGGAGTTAGTGATGTTCATATGTCGGTGACTGTTTTTTTGTCTGTTCTTTTTCAGTAGTGGTGGTGGCTGGCTCACTTCCTGGGCCTTCAAATTAGCTTGCAAAATAGCAGTTGGTTCCTTGACAGCCAGTGTTAGTGGATCAGATTATAGTGTATAATGATGGGTTGTGTGGGAAGAATACATGAGGAGCAGATAGTTTTGTTGCATTTTATATCAAGAGATGACAGATTATTTGTTTTTATGAAGCATGTCAATCTTTTAGGAATAGATCCCAAAGAAACAGCGATTAACAAAGCTGATGGGAATCTGTATGCTCTTATCTTACAAGAAGGATGTTAGTTGTGGGACTGTGGTATTGCATGTTACATCGTGGGCCAAGCAATCTATAATGTTCTAGAGAGCTTCATAGACTATGCCAAATATTATAGCTGCTCCACTGGGCTCCAGTATTAATTTTTCTTGCAGGTCATGTTTTTCCGGAATTCAAGGAAAGTGATGCCATGTTTGCAGCAGAAAGGGTGAGTTTCCATACTGGGAAGAGGCAGATCTTGTGAACTTTCATATTATAATGTATAATGTGTCTTAATGCTGAAAGTTTGAATTGATCCCCAGTGAACTGTAGCTAATTAAGGTAAGAGATTGCTGCAGGGGTGGTGGTATACTGTTCTGCCTGAAGTGATGAGCAAAAGATCTTGATGGTGGAGCTTCACAGCTTCTCCTACAGAGTGTCCTGCTCTTGCAGTTATGTCTTATTGATACAAAGGTTCAGCAAAAGAATAGCTCACCTGTTCTGTAACCTCTGCAACTTCTGAGCCACAATTCTAGAGCAGGGAGCGTATTTCCTATTAAAATTCTATTTTACTTCCTCTTTATGCAACGTCAAGCTAGTACGGGGGTGGGCAAACTTTTTGGCAGGAGGGCCACATCATCTCTCTGACACTGTCGGGGGCCAGGAAAGAATTTACATTTCAAATTTGAATAAATTTACATGAATGAATACATTAGAGATGGAACTTACATGAATGAATGAATTTTAATGAGCTTATTTATAATACACATGAGGACTATTGTACGGGCACATAGAACCATGTGAGAACTATGAACTGCTTCCCACACCTCTTACACAGTGAAAACATACAGGCCAAGCCAGAAACACATGTTGTTCAGAGGCAATGGCGGGAGGGTAAAATAATGCCCAGGGAAAAGCAAAAAACATGGAGTCTGTAAAAGGCCTTGCTTTAATTCAACCCACAGCTTGGGTCTGGTGGTCACGACTGACAGTCATGGGCCAGCGCAGGTTCTAACAGTCTCCTGTAAGCCAGAAGCTCATTGGAGCCTGGGAGCTCCCTGCGGGCCAGATTGGGGGACCTCGAGGGCCACAAATGGCCCACGGGCTGGGGTTTGCCCACCCCTGAGCTGGTACATGCATGTTTCCCATCTCTCTTACCCATCTTAGCTTATTGGGGCTCTTAGGAGTCCTCATTTTATGTTTTAGGGGCACGTCAGAGCTTATGATGGCTTTTTCATGGCCCTAAAACTGCTCTGTTTCTGTATAACAGGCTCCCGATTGGGTGGATGCAGAGGAGTGTCACCGATGCCGTGTCCAATTTGGAGTGGTTACTCGCAAGGTGAGTACTGCAGCTCATTCTCCCAATTGCAGGCATCCTTGCTATGATAACTTGTGACATGGCAGAGCCATGTTAGAGCAGCAGAAAGGGGATAGGAGCCATACCCTTAAGACTGATCTTGCCCTCAAAGATTTAGTTTGAAGGGGCTAGCTGCCATACTTGACTATTCAATTGTGCTTGCAGCATCACTGTCGGGCATGTGGGCAGATCTTCTGTGGGAAGTGCTCATCCAAATACTCTACCATTCCCAAGTTTGGCATAGAGAAGGAAGTGCGGGTGTGCGAGCCTTGCTATGAACATCTTAACAAGTAAGTATTATTGCTTGAGCATGAGAAGGAATTTGGAGGAATTGAAACTCTGAAAGGAATGGATGTTTTGACAGCCTTTCTTTCTGCATGTGCGAACTCTGTTGTGTGAGAGAACCTCTTGTAATTGGATGATCTGGTCTAGCCTCTTGTCTCACAAAGTGCAGCTTCCAGAGCAAGAGCTAACTGGCTTAGAATAAATCAGCGTGCCACAGTTTCAGAGCTGCAGAGGCATTTCTCCTGCCCTCATAGACAGATTAGGAAGGCAGTAGTTGAGATATGCTCATGACCTTGACCCCTCTGTTCATACAGGAAAGCAGAAGGAAAAGGATCTGCCGGTACAGAGCTTCCTCCTGAGTACTTGACCAGCCCTCTTTCCCAGCAGTCCCAGGTAAACCCTTGGCTATGTCAGGTAGGTGTGAGTCTTCAGCTTGACTAGTTCCTCTTCTTGGTTCTATACAGTGCCTCTTGTTCTGCCCACAGCTGCCCCCAAAGCGTGATGAAACTGCCCTGCAAGAGGAGGAGGAGTTGCAACTGGCCATTGCATTATCCCAGTCAGAGGCAGAGGAGAAGGAAAGGATGGTTTGTGTCCTTAAAATAGGGGGGTAGGGGGTGTCCCATGACATATAATAATGGGTCTCCATCTTTGGCTTCCTTGTGCTATCCAAAAGGTTTCTATGGCTTGATGTGCAGGGTTAGAACAGTTGTCACATTGTTGTGATGCATGCTTAATGCTCCTTTATCAACTCATCTCACATTGGTACATAGTAAATGTGATTCCTAGCTTGCTGTGTGGTGCAGGGATCCGAAAACCATTTATATACTGTTCTCTTTCTTACCTTCCTCTGCAGAGACAGAAAAGCACCTATTCCACATACCCCAAGGCTGAACCTACACCCATCACCTCCTCTGCTCCTCCAGTCAGTACCCTCTATTCTTCACCTGTGGTAAGTGCCCACACACCTGGATACATTCTCTGGCAGAAGCATGTTGGTACTTACTGATTAAACCCCAGAAGCTACAAATATAGTTGAAATGCATGCTCTTCTCCCATCAGTTATAAACATCCTGTGGTGCTTTGGAGAGCCTACTCAAGGTCACCTAGAAGGTGAATGTACATCAGCTCTTTGTGTTTATGCATCTTGCTTGAGCAGCACTTTTGCGTATAAGCCTTCTCATGCCTTCAGGCTTGGAAAAGACAGCAGTGCTCTCTCCGACTGGCCTTTGCTTCTATTGAATGACTCTTAAGGAATATTTGGGGAAAGGGAGGATACTCTTAAGGCTCTAATCTTTGCAATAGTTGTGAATCATTTGTATATCTTATTTCAGAACTCCTCTGCACCTCTAGCTGAGGACATTGACCCTGAGGTAAGACCCCACTTACCTTAAACCAGTTTGTAGCAGATTTTAGTGAGGCCCTGATAAGTGATAACCGAGTTGCTTCCTGTTTTTTTCAAACCCCTTTGCAGTTGGCTCGGTACCTGAATCGCAATTACTGGGAAAAGAAGCAGGAGGAGGTGCGCAAAAGCCCCACCCCATCAGCTCCACTCTCCATGGGTGAGCCAGCTACCCAGTCCACTGAAGTCCAGCCTGCCCCACTCAGTGTGGTAGAGGTAAGAACAAACCCCCCTCTCCCGTGATGTTCTCTGATCAGTAAGGCACAGTTCAGTGCAACCGCCTCGTCTTGAAATGGTGTCCTTTAGGAGCAATAGCTCTTTCAGAGGAGGAGGCAATATCAAAGGACACTGAGCACTGAGTGTGTAAATGTGCTGTACTGTTCTTTCAGGTTTTGGACTTTAAAGGAGATGCATCTCCTTGAAAAACCAGGATGGGGGAAGAGAACCACATCTTGAGTAGGCAGAAGCGGCTTTGAAGCGTTAGGACTGGAACTGTAATCTAAACTGAGCTAGCAATTGGGGCTTCAAGTGAATGATCTCCCATCTCTCCCCAGCAGCAATATCAAAATGGTGAGACTGATGAGAGCCACGAGCAGTTCCTCAAGGCCCTGCAGAATGCTGTCACCACCTTTGTCAACCGCATGAAGAGCAATCACCTGCGGGGACGGAGCATCACCAATGACTCGGCAGTGCTCTCACTCTTCCAGTCCATCAACAGCATGCACCCCCAACTCCTGGAGCTGCTGAACCAACTGGATGAGCGTCGCTGTATGTTACCAGAGGCCTTATCCTTGATGTGGGCAGAGACCTGTGGGAGGCTTGTGTAGCAGTGTTGGGATTCTCTCTCTTCCCCCAGTTGAATCACAAGAGCCTGACTGGCTCACTTGTGCACCTCCAAAAGAGGTTTGGACCTACTTCTGCTTTTGGAAGTGGGGGGAGAGGCCAGTGATTTGGTGCTGTTGGCCTTGGTTAAAGTTTCCACGCTGGCCGGCTTCTGGTGCCTGTCTTGTGGGTGGCGAGGAGGTGCAGCAAGACTTGGTTTATTGGTAGGAAATTTGACAGTGTTTTGTCTCCCCTACTTCACCCAAGTGTACTATGAGGGGCTTCAGGATAAACTTGCCCAAATCCGGGATGCCCGAGGAGCCCTGAATGCTCTGCGGGAGGAGCACAGAGAGAAGCTGCGCCGTGCTGCTGAAGAGGCAGAGCGCCAGCGTCAGATCCAGTTGGCTCAGAAGCTTGAGATCATGCGGCAGAAGAAACAGGTGAGGCGGGTCACAGTGTGTGTGGCTGGGGTGCCGTCCCTTTTAAAATGGTTGGCAAGTGGTGGAGCCCAGCAGTATTGGATGCATGATGGCGGTGGCATCTAATGCAGTTGTTCTCACACTCTTTAGAGGCCCTAGGGCCTAGAGGCGGCTGCCTGATTTATGAATGCCAAACAGTGTGGCTGTAATGGTGATTGGGTAGGAGTGCTCCCCCACATCAATAGCAGCTGTTTAACCCTTGATGCGTATAGTCTAATCAGCCTTGTCAGTTTCATGAACCACCAAAAATGGGATCACGACCCACTGGTGGGTCCTGGACCCACAGTTTGAGAATAGCTGATCTAATGCATTAAGTGGTTCTGCCACTGATAGGAATACCTGGAGATGCAACGGCAGCTTGCCATCCAGCGCCTTCAGGAGCAGGAAAAGGAGCGTCAGCTACGGCTGGAGCAACAGAAGCAAACGATCCAGATGAGGGCACAGATGCCTGCCTTCTCCCTGCCTTATGCTCAGGTAGGAGGGGTCACTTCCCTTTCCTTCCCTGTCTGTTAATTTTGCAGCTGTTATAGCTAGGTAAGCTCTTCTCTCTAACACTGCTTTCCCTTTCCTTAGCTGCAAGCCATGCCTGCTGCTGGTGGGGTGATGTACCAACCGTCAGGCCCCACAAGCTTTCCAGGCACCTTCAGCCCAGCAGGCTCTGTGGAGGGCTCACCTATGCACACGGTCTACATGAGCCAGCCAGCTCAGGGCAGCACTGCGCCCTATACTGCAATGCCCGTGGCAGGAACAGGTAAGAGCTGTAGGTGCAAAGTGAAGAGGGATCAGTGGAAGTGCTCCGTGGATTTAGCTGGAACTGGATATTGGGCCAGTAGATAGATTACTGAACTGATCCTTTTCTTATTCTGTACCGGTTTCAGATCCAAACATGGTGAGCACCTACATGTACCCAGCAGGCACTAATAGTGCCCATACGGCTCCACAAGGTCAGGCAGTGCCCACTACGAATCCTGCCTATTCCTCCTACCAGCCTACACCGACCCAGGGCTATCAGGCAAGTTATCCCACTTTTCCCCAAACCAGAGGATTAGACCCCAACGTGATATTGATTGTTGTGAAAGGGTGGGTGGGGGAGTACCAACCTTCTTGGCTGTGAATAGAAAAAGCTTCTGACCTCATATAAGTTCTTGTCTGTGAGTGGAAGTTTACCCAAACTTTCTCTAGAAGCTGAGAGAACCTGACATTCCTGGCTGCCAGGTTACCACATACCAGGAGACCGCATCCTCACCGTTCTTGTCTGTCTTGCAGAATGCAGGTGCCCCCTCACAGACCCAGGCAATCCCTCCCATGACACAGGCTCCGCAGTCGGGTGGCACAATGGGATACATGGGTAATCAGTCGGTCTCGATGGGCTACCAGCCTTACAACATGCAGGTGAGAAAATGCTTGGCATTAGTTGGGCCAGTGGCTTTCCCTGCTATGGAGTGTGGGCGTTGAGGGTGACCTGCAGAAGGGTTGGAGAAGAATGCCTAATAGCATCTGCACAGAAGCGAGGGAGCTCACACCAGAATTCGGGGCTGCCTGCAGTTCATGCTGGCAGCGGCTCTGATATCCTCTCTCCTCCTTGCCAGAACCTTATGTCAACCCTCCCTGGCCAGGAACCAGGTTTGAGCAGTCTGCCGCCCCAACAGCCTTACCTGTCAGGACAACAACCTATGTATCAGCAGGTGAGTATTTAATTGGCCAGTTTATTGTATATTAATTATTTATTAATTAATATAGATATTAATTATTTATTAATACATTTGTTAGCTCTGGTTTGGGATGTTGCCTTGAGTCCCTCCAGCTTAGTATTTTGGACTACAGCCCCCTTTGCTCCAGTTGAGGAACAAGAACTTTAGGCGTGGCCTACTTTGGTAACCTCCATTTGTCTCCTTGCAGATGGCACCTCCTGGAGGCCCCCCACAGCAGCCGCCACCTTCACAGCAGGCTCCAGCCCAGGTGCAGCAGGCACAAGGAGGCAGTGGAGAGGCTCAGCTAATTTCCTTTGACTAATCTCTTGGCTTATGAAGAAGGGGAGGGGTGGGTTTCTAAGACATTGTAACACTACCATCTGTTGGTCACTGCTGTACTCGCTACACCATTGCTGTTACCCTGTGCCATCCCCACTGTGGGGAAGGGAGAATTGAGCCCCTGGTCCTTGGTAATCTCCTACTGGCTACCTGCCCTCTAACTGTAACTGTTCCCTCTATCCCTGTCTGAAATACTGCTAAGAGACCCTTCTGGGTAGTTGCAAGGGGCAACTCTGTTCAGATTACCTTTTGTGTGCTACTGCTCCTTGGCTATGGAGTGGTTGTGGTCCCCAGCCCTATCCACCTAGCTTCAGTTTAGCTGGGTAGCAGAGCACAGCTTTTGAGCAGTCACTCATGTGTGCACCATTACAGGGCTGAGAACTTTCCTCTTTTGTGTGGGGAATTGCATTTTAAGCATGCTTCAAAGACAGAGTAAAAAGCATCCATCCCCTAGCATGGGCTGGGCCTGCATCCCTCTCCCTAATTACACACTATGGTTGGCAAGATGCAATCAAGTGGCCTTCAGTCTGACTACATCTACACCCCACCACGTAGAACCAGTCATGCCTTTTGGGACCCACAACTTTGAGCGCAGCCTTTCCCAGACCTGTAGCTCCTCTCTGTCCCCTGTACCCCACGTATCCTCTGCTTCTGAAGACTCGTCTCTCATAGTTAGTGCTGGTGTAGACAGAATGGAACCAGTGACAATAAAGTATTTAAAACTGTTTCTGTCTTTGTTTTCTCAAGCAAAGGTATTTGTTTTGTTGAACCAGCTGCTGTGATGGGACTACTGATGTGCCCAGTGGGCTGAAGGTGGGGTAGAGGAGAAAAGCAGAGAGCCATTCCTAAAAACGATTCCCCACCTCCAAGAAAGCCACAGAAACTTTTTTTTTAATTTCAGAGTTTAATTTTCACCTTCTTCCTATAACTGTTGCAATCATATTTCCTACTGTTGCTCTCCACTAGCCAGAGCTCATCACTCTTTCCGCCGAAAGATCAGGCATTTGGTGTATTCGGGCATCTCCAGCTGAGGGGAAAAATAGGTATTGAGTTGAAACAGTGGGGATTGGGGCAAACAAAATGGAAAGCTTTGTGATGAAAAAATCCTTGTCTCTGGAAAATAAGAGCAAGGTTGGAAGGTAGTAGCAGATATCTTTATAGCTTCCTGAAGTATTCTCAGTTGCTTCTACCTCTTACCATGCGTTCAAGACGGAGCTCATTAGTGTTTGCCAGTTGACGAAGCTCTTCCACGTCTCTCAGGCCCCACTCAGGATTTCTGTTGTTAAAAGCAGAGTTTGTTAAGGATAGATCATGACTTCATTTCCTTGAAACATATCCTTAGATCCTACCCCAAAGAAAGTGTACAACCAGTTAATGCTTGAACATGGTTCCTTGTTTCACAAATGGAAGGTAAGCTAGAGCCATTTCTGTCCTCTTTGTCTCTTGTCTATACTCTATTTAATGTAATGGTAAAGAGGGAAATAGCGTGAAGCTTTTTGGGTGTGTTCACCCCTCCCCCTGATCTCACCAGGGCTCTGGTGATCACAGAATGGAATAGGGTCAAGTTCTGCAACTCTTAACTTACCTGGTCTGAAGGATTTCATTTAGTTTCACATTACATTCTGGAAAGATGATCCCATTAATGGCAAAGGGCTGTGGAGTGGAAGCAGAGTCAGAATTACTATCTAGGCTTCTAAAGACTCAAGAGTACTCTGCATGGCTCTTGGGTAAAGAACTTTGAGAAGGCCGTTTTCATGTCAGAAGAGAGCACAAGCTCCTTCCCAACCATTGTTGGAGAAAGGGTCTTCCCTGTACTTGGTTTATGAAAGAGTCTCAATCTAAATGGATAATGACAGCTTTAGGTAATTTGTCTAGCCAATTGGATGCATCATAGGATGGATTTTGTTACAGCTACTCTCCCCAAGTGCATCTCTATAGAGTTTTCGTTCATTATTTCAGAGCCTGGAGGCAGCATTTGATGATACGGTACAAGGTTCAGACACCCTGAAATTGAGTTTGTCTAGGATTGTTTTTGCTGGTAATCAATAACCATTAAAAAATGGTTCTCCTATACTCACCCCATAGGCCAGGCAAATGCCTCCAGGTTTCAGCAATTGTCCAATGCCTTTAAACATCCCCTACAACACAAAATGTAGAGTCAGAAGCAATACCCTTTTTTTTGCTTTCTATTTTGGGCACTGCATATGATCCCAAGCTGTAATCCTGTGCAAAGATCAGCTCCAATACCATTGATCCCTAGGTGTTCCCTTGGTCCCTGTGTCATACCTCCAGGCCTTGGTCAGTCGTGTGCAGCAGGTTAATCATGATGATGAAGTCACAGCAGCTTGGACCTAGGCCAGCCCACTGGTCCCATGGCTGTGATACATCTATGGCGAGGGGCTCTTGAACATTGGTCACCTTGGTGGCACGGATGTAAGCAGATATGCTGTGGACAAAGTGGAGGAGGGGAATCATTCAGCTTTTCCATAAAACTTTCTTGACCAAGGTGGAGAACTTGTGGTTCTGCTATAAATGAATGCTACCATTTCAAAAGTGTGGGTTGTGTTGAGTATAATTCCTCAATGGTGTTAGCAGTGATTAAGTGCAGTACAGCTTGCTGCTGCTGCTGCTGCTGCCGCCACCCCCACTACTGTTTTGATATATTTCCTTCACTGTCTATCCTGATCTCTCCCAAAGGCTGATAGTGGGTAATGATGACATGAGGAAATAAAACTTACCTGATGTACAGATGCTCCTTTGAAAAGGAATGCCAACAACAAGAGGCTGCCCTCTCTTCCGTGTTATTCCCCTAACTCCATCTCCTGCCTGAGGGCCAAATCGTATCCAGTTTTCCAGTGCCAGTGCAGCTGCGCCAAAGGGGCACACACTGCTTCTTGTGGTGGGGAGGTAGTCACAGAGGCCTCCTCAAGGTATGGGAACAGTTGTTCCCTTACCTCAGGGCTGCATTGCGGCTGCACCAGTCCTGGAAAGTTGGATTGGATTGGGCTCTGAGCTGCTTGCAGCAGAGGGATTCTGCACACCCTTAATTTGTTTTTTTTTAAAGATGATTTATAGCTGTTTCCCTGAACTTAGCCTGACACCTCCCCTCCCATCATGACCCATCCACCACAGAACTTTCAGTTGCATAAATACGACTAGAATACTTTATGCACAATATTGGAAAACCATGGATATGCCATTGATAGAAGAATGGTGGCCAAAAGTTACGGACTTTGCAGAAATGGATAAACTTACTACTTAAATATTCATTAAGTAGTTTCATTTTATCTGTAAACTGCTTTGTGAACTTTTTGTTGAAAAGCAGTATATAAATACTGTTAATAATTAATAATACTTAAAGAGAAATCAACAAAAACCTTTATGAATAACTGGAAACCAATTATTGACTTTGTGAGAGAGAATAATGATTTAATGAGTTTTGGATTTGAAGATTATTAATAAGAGGGACTGTTGGAGATATAGCTTTTGTAAGGGTGGAAATTTAGATTATTAATATAAATGCAGAAAGGAATTAGGATTTTTGAGATAGGATTAGAGATACTCTATAGTTTTTTTCCTCTTTATTTTTTGTTTTTTTTATGTATTTTATGTATTTTTTATATTATTGTTTGTTTGTTGTTTTTCCTTTTAATATTATAAATAAAATAATAAATAAATAAATAAAATAATATAAATAAAAAATATTTATTTATAATATTTAATATTATAAATAAAATATATATAAAAAGTATAGTACGTGAAATTTTTGCCAAGCAATCAAGCTCCAATTCTCACTGTACCTTATCTCAGGTACAGGTCAATCAGAGGGCAGAGCCTTTCAACTCTGAACAGTTTCCTTTCTCTGCTCAGCTCAGCAAAGCTCAGGCAGGCACCTCATTAGTTGCTATAGTGGTTTTCCTGGGACATTCCAGCCAAAGTTAACCTTTTATTCTCCTTCCTTCTGATGCAGCCTGGTTATGCTTGGCAAATGCTTGCAAAGCAGGTCTGTTTTTGGAAACACCAGGATGGGACCCTCCTTCCCAGGCTACAATTCAGTGCACCCTTACTTAAGAATAACACCCATGGAAAGCAGTGGGTCTACTGCTGAGTAAAAAGGGTTGCAAATATCTCATCTGCAGTGGAATTGCACACTCCCAGTTATATGTTATATGTTGTATGTAGAGCTTCTGGCTTAACACACCAGACACCTTAAAGGTGAATTTGATTGGATTTGGATTTTCAAAAGGTTGAAAAATGGTTCAACCTTTTTCACTGGCATATTCCTTGGCAGCCCATTTCCATAAATTGTACCCTTCCTATTAGCAAAATGTTTGTAATTAATAATACAATCCCTCATCTCCTCCATATGAAAACCCAGACTTCATGTATTCATCACAGTGTTTTCTCTTTTTATCTGTTTGAAGAACAGAAGACTCTGCCTTTGCACTGTTTTGCGCCAGAAGTGTGCTGAGAAATTCTGGGTGATTGATCACTTTCCATATTATGTTTCAGCTTTTTTTACTGTGCTGGTTTTCAATCACTGGTGCATACATGAATTGATGACCAAAAACTAGCTATTGGTGGGGCTTTCACAGCCAACTAGCTACCTTCCTTTCTGCCTTGCTGGCCCTGCAAAGCATTCTGGAGCACAACCTGCCTTTTTAGCCATTATTCCATTCTTTTTCAAATACCCCTAATGGTCCTGTTGAGTGTCCCTGGGAGTACATGAATACCAGGTTGGGAACCACTGTTTTACTGGTATGTTTACAGTGCACTTACTCTGATAGTGTTTACAAAAAGGTGGTGAAGACCAGAATTTTAAAAAGAATAAAAATGTATCTTATGATCTTTTATTATGTTTTTAATAAATTTGAGACTACAGTTCTTAGGTAACAATTAGTGGTAGGTTATTTTTCAGGATCTGACCTCCAGTAAAATCAGACAAAACTATAGTCAGACACCCCCCTAAGTTTAACCCCCGATTTATCCAAGGGTCATAGAAAATTCCATGATTGTTGGCTCAAAGCCTGCCCTCGACTTATCTGTGGGGTCGCCTTATAGGCGGGTGTCTGCGGTTAATATATATGGGGAAAAAGAACTTCCAGAACAATTCTGTCTCCATTCCTCTGCATAATCTGGGATATTATGCAAATAGCAGGGTATTGCACTAAAGAGAAAATGCTGCTTGATGGTGTAGCTTTAGACACCTTGGATCCAATCCTGCCCGCCCCCCCCCCAGTTAAAGTTGGAAGTAAGTTGTCCCTTTCATATTTTAATGCAATAGACTCTATGCCCCTTATTTTCCATACCACAATTCCAAAAAAATTCCTAATTTTTTAAAATATTTTAATCCAGAACACAATACTACCATCATTTTAATCTACCCACAATGCATACAGATTAGGCAGTCATAGCAACACCAGACACTAAAAGCCCAACATGATGCTTTGGATCTACTAGGCCAATCCTCTGTTTATTGCCTGATGTCACTTTAGAGCGGTAGTAAGAAGGATTTAGACCAAATTTAGGCCTTTCTCCTGAAACGTCAACATGCAGACACCACTTCAGCAACAAAGGGTGCAATCCTAACCCACTTTCCAGCACTGACATAGGGGCAATGCAGCTTTGAGGTAAGGGTAAAAACATTGCCTTACCTTGAAGAGGCCTCCATGACTGGCCCCCAACTGCAGGATGCAGCACATGCCCCACTCACACAGCTATGCCAGTGCTGGAAAGTGGGTTAGGATTGCGCCAAAAACCAGTTTTCTTACCAAGAAGACATCCAGCGTTGGAGTCTGTCCAACACAGAATTGTGGGGGAAATGACCTTTCTGCTTCTTAGAGCAGCAGTTCATGGCCATGGAGCACAAGGACTTTTGTGCAGCTCTTAGCAGTCTTTCCTGCCCTGCTACTAACCAGAGCCTAAACCAGCCATTGCTTTCAAGAGAAGATGTGATGATAGCACTGCTCTGTTTCCTGGCAGTAGTGAACAAAGGAGGGCATGTTCCACACTAGCAAATCTACTCACACACCCCTGGCATCACAAAATTCCCAGTGTACCTCTGCTGAGAAGCTGGACTGATCTCTGAAGGTTGCCAGATGACAGTGGGTAGGGCCTGGGCAAAATGCACAACATGCTGCCCAGTCCCAGACCCCAGTTCCAGCCCAAAAGCTGCACTTGTGTCATCCACGTAGTCAGCCAATATCTCCAGAATGGTTTCCTTGTTCCTCTCAGCCACAGGAGACACCAACATCTTTGCTTCTGGTAGAGATGAATAGCCTGGTTCTCTGCTGCTGTCTGCCCTCTGATGCCTCTAGCCCTGCACAGATGGACTAAGCTAGATTTATTGAAGCAAAGGCGATTACCCTGAGATGCACTTAACTGGAGAAGAAAAGGCATGTGTGGTGCTGCACCAGTCGCCCAGACCATGCCTGAGCTTCAGCATGCCTGTGTTCCGTTTCATTGAAACATCCTTTTGTATAGCTATCTGCCTGTCTTCTTCAAGCATCTGATGAAATCGGGTCATCAATGAAAACTGCAGTAAATGTGTTAGTCTTTAAAGTGCAGGAGGACTCTTGATTTTAGTCAACCTTAGGGCACAATCCTGACCAACTTTCCAGCACTGGCCTAGCCGTAATGCAGACTCAAGGTAAGGTAACAAACATGCCCTTACATTGAGGAGGCCCCCTTGACTGCGGGATGCAGTGTACACCACATGGGCACAGCTATGTCAGTGCTGGAATGTTGGTTAGGATTGCACCCAGAGTTCTTTTTTGAAAGGTCTTTGCTGAATTTTCCTGAGCTGAAAAGACTCTAAACGAGTGGGAGTCAAACTATGCATGTGCTGGGATCAATCTCTCGAATTCTACCATCACTCACTGAGGAAAAAGTCAGGGAATTGAATGAACAGAAAACAAAAACATATGCTTTTCTTTGGCTATGGAGGTTAATATTAGATTTGAGTATTTCTAACACTTTTCTGTTGGCATAAAGGGGCAAAATTGCACATATGAATATGTTTTGTGTCTGTGCTAAAACTACATACTAATATATTTTATTTGCGTGGCATAAACTAGGTCTAAAGAACCAGATTAATCTAATGACTCACTTTGAATCAGTGCTACATGGGGCAATCCTATATACCTGACGTGCTAGTCTGAGTGGCCTAGGATATGGTACATGGTCTTGGATGCTGGCAAATAACATGGATGCCAATCCCACCAGCATAGCAACAGTTTCATTGATGGATGTGCTATGGATGCCAACACAACACTGCGCCAATGTACCTCCTACATCGGCCCGGGTAGCACCAGACTGGGAAGAGATGGTTGGTAACCCTGTAATTGAAGATCAGAAGATCATCAAATGGATGATGTGGTGTTGACAGCAATTCCATGTTTTGACAGCTGTTTGACAGCTCTGGGAAGGGCAGGGCTGGCTCCACAGCTGTAATCAATCAAGGCTAATGGCGACTCTGATTGGCACCTGAGCTTCATTTGACCTTGATGGGACTTTGAATGGACAGGGACTGAAGAGATGGCTCACCTGAGCCTAATTTGGACTTAACAAGGGGCTAACAAGGTAGCTCACAGCTGAGCTGCACTTTGGATAATGGGACATCCAAGGATAAAATGCAGCTTCAGAAGGAGCCCAGACCTATGACACCGAGACC
This sequence comes from Tiliqua scincoides, assembly GCF_035046505.1. Classification (NCBI taxonomy): domain Eukaryota; kingdom Metazoa; phylum Chordata; class Lepidosauria; order Squamata; family Scincidae; genus Tiliqua; species Tiliqua scincoides. Next base: position 152,609,522 of record NC_089822.1, read on the forward strand.
TACAGGACATCCCAGACCTACAGGATGGTCACACCTGGAGAAGAGGATTGCCAGAACCCTGCTGGAGGACTCTGACACAGAGGCATGGACTCTGCTGCAGTGGACTGCTATGGGAAGGACTGGACTGCAGAAGACTGGACTGGACAGTGCTTTGGAGACTGGACTGAACTTGAACTGGAGGCGTTGGACCTTTACCTACTGAGTTAATTGGAGTTTTGGGGAGGGAAAGCCTTTGGACAAGAGGAATTGCAGGGAAGTGTTTGCAGCAATAAATTTGGTTAATTGCTATAGATAAGGAGTTCTGTGTTCATTCCTTTGCACACCACAGCTGTTGTTTCTAGAGATAAGAGGGGGTAACTAGCCAAAAAGTGGGCATTGGGAGTTGGAATAATTTCTGGGACAGGACAAACCCCACACCTGTCTTCCTCTTTCAGATGCTGCTCCATTTAGAAATGGGTTATGTCAGAATGCCAGATGCAAGGGAGGGCACCACGCTGCAGGTTTCTTGTTGTCTTGTGTGCACTGAGGCATCTGGTGGGCCACGGTGAGATGCAGGAAGCTGGACTAGATGGGCCTTTGGCCTGATCCAGTGGGGCTGTTCTTATTTTCATCTGTGAGACTTAGCAGTAAAAACTTTGACTTGATCACACTTGTTGTCTCTTTGTGAGCAGGTAGAGATCCCTTCTTCCTGCCTGATTTGATTTTGATTCTGCAGGGGCCTGGAAGGAGGTGTCTGCAGCATCCTCATCATCATGCCTTGATTTCTTGGGCTTCAATAGTGGTGGGGAGGTCATGCTGAGCCACCTGTTATCTATTGCCTTAGTGCAGTGGTACTCAAACTGGGGCGTTGTGATGCCCCAGCCTGTGGGTCCTGGTCTCTGCCCCCTTAAGGGGTGGGGGCAGCCAGGAGACAGGGGGAAGGCAGTAGTGTTGCTGCCTTCCCCCTGCCCCTGCTGTCTCTCCCCCCCCCCCAAGACTTACTGTGGGTTTCAAACTCCTGGAGAGTTTGAAAAACGCAGCCTTAGTGCATTGGTTCTCACACATTTAGTGCCGGGACCCATGTTTTAGAATGAGAATCTGTCAGGACCCATCGGAAGTGATGTTGTGACTGGAAGTGACATCATCAAGCAGGAACATTTTTCACAATCCTAGGCTACTATCCTACCCAGGAGTAACTTCCATTCAATATCATTGTTAAAAGAATATACAGCGTAGCTTGTTAAAAGTACAGATTTGTGACATTTCCCCCACTTACAGTCACATACAGTGGGAGCATCAAGTCTAATAGATAAAAATAAAATACGGAAATGAGGGGGGACCCACCTGAAATGGGCTCACGACTCACCTAGTGGGTCCCGGGACTCACAGTTTGAGAAACACTGCCTTAGTGCACAAGACAGAAATATGTGGAGGCAGAGGGAAGGGGCAGCCATGAGGGCAAAGTGTGCAAAGGGCATGGCTGGGGGTGGGGTGTGCACATGCACGTCAGCCTCTGCCTGTCTCCAAAGGGGTGGCTGCTGCAGCAGGATCTTGTGGCCCGTGCAACCCACTGACTGGCCCGTGCAGCCAGTCTCTCTGACTAGCCCACGTGCTACAGTCTCCGAGCCAGCGCGCGACACGGAAGTCAAGCCACAGAACGAGCGCACCCTCCCGCTTTCCTCAAGGAGCTGCAATACCGCCCGCTTCCGCTCGGGCGGCGCTCCTCAGCAGTTCCGTCCCCATAGAGTCTTCGCCCCCAGCACAGCAGAGAGGGCTGTGACATCACCTCCGCCAGCAACCGAGACGCGAGAAGGATGTCTAGAGCGTCGCTCCGTGAGGCGGGTCGGGATTGGGCTACTTTGCTTAACCATAGAGTTGTCGCGGGTAGAGCGCTCCCTTGGCGTCCTCTGCGGCTCCCACGCCGGAGACACAAGAGGCCGCCGCCGGTGTCTTCTTCCTGCCGCCATGGCCATGTTGCCCGCGGCGCGGCTCGGCACCGTTATCCGCCTCCTGCTGCGGTATGGGGAGAGGCGGGCTGGGCGGCTCTCGGGGGAGCGAGAAGCCGAAGGGAAGGCTAGAGGTCACCTGCGCTCACCTGAGCCCACGGCCGGCCAGGACCCCGCGGCTCCCTCCCCCGGCCGCGGGTGGGACCGAGGCAGAGCTCGTGCATCCCGCCGCCTCGAGCCCAGGCGGGAAGAGGTTCCCGCTCTGCTCCCTCCCCCTCCAGGCTGGGCACTGGCTGCTGCTGGGGCAGCCCCTACTCGGCCGCTTAGATGGGGCTGCAGTCCCAGCCACACTTTTTGCTGGGAGGAAGCCCGTTTGACTATACTGGGACTTACTCCTGAGTAGGCATGCCTAGGATGGGGCTCTGGGGCTGCAATCCCATCCACACTTTCCTGGGAGGAAGCCCCCTTGACTATACTGGAACTTACTTCTTCTATTGAGTTAAATGGGGCCTACCCCTAGGCAATGTGTATAGCAGTGGTTCCCAAACTTTAGAGGCCCTAGAAACTGCTGCCTGACTTATAATTGCCAAGTGGTGTGGCTATAATGGTGTCTGGGCAGCAGTGCCCCCCCAAGTAACAGCTGGTTTAAGCCTTGATGCACATTGCCTGATCTGCCCTGTCAGTTTTGCAACCCCACAAAATTTGGGTCTCGATCCATTGGTGAGTCCCAGACCCACAGTTTGGGAACAGTTGGTGTATAGGATTGCAGTCATAGTTTTGCTTGGGTAATTTCTCAAACTTGCTGCTGAAATTGCAGCTTCATGAGTGTTGGATGTTGCGTTCTCCTTTTTCCTCAGTCCTGTTTGTTCCAGTACTGTATAGGTTCATATCATCTCTACTCTCTTCCCACCCCTACCCTGCTGCCTGGTGTTGTTTAGCATTCCCCTTGAGGCCATGTTTCTTAGCCACCTGAAGCTGTAAAGCCTGTACTGCCTGATAATATCTTTGTGTTGGGAAGTGTGAAGTGCAACAGTTCCTCCTCTGATTTCTTTAGGCAGCATTCACCACGAGCATGTGCTGTGAGGATGTTGAAGGCTACTTGCTCACACCGAAGTGAAGCCCTGGCAAGTCCACCTCTGGACAATGCACCCAAAGAGTACTCACCCAAGATTCAGCAGCTAGTTCACGACATTGCTAGCCTGACTCTGCTGGAGATCTCTGACCTCAACGAGTTGCTGAAGGTGCCTGTGTTTGCATGGGGAGTTGGGTGGTTGGTGTACCAGGGAAAGTGCTGCTGGTGGTATTTTTCCTACTTTTGTACTAGAATGGGGTGCTTTTGGGTTGTGATTCACAGCTATTAAGAATTGTCTAATAGTACTTCAAATGTTTGTTTCTTTAGAAAACTTTGAAGATTCAAGACATGGGACTCATGCCAATGGCTGGAATGATGGCATCAGCACAACCAGCAGCTTCGGTAAGAGAGCCTTGTGATTTAAGAACATAAGAACAGCCCCACTGGATCAGGCCATAGGCCCATCTAGCCCAGCTTCCTGTATCTCACAGTGGCCCCACCAAATGCCCCAGGGAGCACACCTGATAACAAGAGACTTGCATCCTGGTGCCCTCCCTTGCATCTGACATAGCCCATTTCTAAAATCAGGAGGTTGCACATAGACATCATGGCTTGTAACCCATCACCACATCCTGTGGCAAGGAGTTCCACAGACCAACCACACGCTGAGTAAAGAAATATTTTCTTTTGTCTCTCCTAACTCTCCCAACACTCAATTTTAGTTGATGTCCCCTAGTTCTGGTGTTATGTGAGAGTGTAAAGAGCATCTCTCTATTCACTTTATCCTTCCCATGCATAATTTTGTATGTCTCAATCATGTCCCCCTTCAGGCATCTCTTTTCTAGGCTGAAGAGGCACAAATGCCATAGCCTTTCCTCATAAGGAAGGTGCCCCAGCCCAGCAGTCATCTTAGTTGCTCTCTTTTGCACCTTTTCCATTTCCACTATGTCTTTTTTGAGATGTGGTGACCAGAACTGGACACAATACTCCAGGTGTGGCCTTACCATCGATTTGTACAATGGCATTATAATATTAGCTGTTTTGTTCTCAATACCTTTTCTAATGATCCCCAGCATAGAATTGGCCTTCTTTACTGCTGCCACACATTGGGTCGACACTTTCATCGACCTGTCCACAACCACCCCAAGATCTCTCTCCTGATCTGTCACAGACAGCTCAGAACCCATCAGCCTATATGTGAAGTTTTGAGTTTTTGCCCCAATGTGCATGACTTTACACTTACATTGAAACACATCTGCCATTTTGCTGCCCATTCTGCCATTTTGGAGAGATCCTTCTGGAGCCCCTCACAATCACTTCTGGTCTTCACCACTCGGAAAAGTTTGGTGTCGTCTGCAAACTTAGCCACTTCACTGCTCACCCCTGTCTCCAGGTCATTTATGAAGAGGTTGAAGAGCACCGGTCACAGATCCTTGGGGCACACCGCTTTTCACCTCTCTCCATTGTGAAAATTGCCCATTGACACCCACTCTCTGTTTCCTGGTCTTCAACCAGGTCTCAATCCAGGAGAGGACCTGCCCTCTAATTCCCTGACTATGGAGTTTTTTCAGTAGCCTTTGGTGAGGGACCGTGTCGAATGCCTTATGAAAGTCCAGATATATAATGTCTACAGGTTCTCCCGCATCCGCATGCCTGTTGACCTTTTCAAAGAATTCTAAAAGGTTTGTGAGGCAAGACTTACCCTTACAGAAGCCATGATTCAAGTTTCACCTGAGCATACCGAATATTGCTTGCCATAGGGTGAGCACCCAAACTGCACCTGCTCCACTAAAGGTGTGGATAAGCTCCAGAGCACCACACAGCTAATTTTGTATTATGACAGCTACGCATACAGCATGCTTGAGGCTACGAGAAGGAGGAGTAAAGGCAAGCATGCCACTGACTTGTTGTTACCTTACATGTAATACAGATAGTAGGTAGTGGGGTTTTTTTTTTTAAACCAGAAGAGGGAGAGTAAATTTCTGTCCAGCATGATGGGTAATGGCAGCATGGATGGATGGGTGACCACCTCTTAAATAACAGCTTGCATGACTGTAAAACATCTGACTGTTCAGGAGCATTTGATCTGTTTTTTGGGTAATGCAGAATGAAGGAAGGAATCTGTTCTCTGTAGGAAGATGATCATTGGGATGATTCTATGATTTTTAAGGACATTGATAAGGTGGAGCAGGTTCAGAGAAGGACAGCTAAGATGGTGAGGGGTCTGGAAACCAAGTCCTATGAGGAACAGTTAAAAGATTTGGTATGATTAGCCTTGAGAAGACTACGGGGAGATATCTGACTTTAGATATCTGAAGGGCTGTCACACAAAAGAAGGGGAGGGCTTGTTTTCGGTTCCTGACAGGAGGGCTAGAATCAGTGCGATGAAACTACGGGGTAGAAGATGTAGGCTAGGCATGAGGAAGAATTTCCTAACTGTAAATGCTGTCTCGCACTGGAATAGAGTTGGTAGACTCTTTCTCATTGGAGGTTTTCAAGTAGAGGTTGGATGGCCATCTGTCAGGAATGTTGAAATCACCTGCATTGAGCAGGGGGTAGGACTTGATGGCCTGTAAGATGCCTTGTAAGTCTAGTTTTCCATGAGGCATGCCACCCTCTAGTTCTGATTCCAGTGAGCCAGGCTTGTCTTTGTAATCACGCATGCATGCACTCATCGATGTTGAGTTCAGCACCACTGTGAGGATCCTGTGTTTGTAGTGGTTCTAAGTAGACATTCTCCTATGAATGCTGTCCTTACCATCAGCTTATTTCAGTGTTGCTCTTTTGCCTGATGACATTTTTCTGCCTGTTTCTGCTGTATAGCCTTACGCAGAAATCCAGAAAGGAGAAAGAGGAGGCAGACTCCCCTTCCCCTGCTTCCACATAGAAGGTCTGGTTTAGCAGTGCTTAGCATTACTATCTTCATGCTACTTTATTTGTATATATCCTGTTTTTCTCTAGAATGATTCCAGAAAGCTAAAAGATTAATAAGATAAAATCAAAATACAAATTCGATAGAGTGGTTAAAATATGTAAAAAGTAAAAATACTAATACCAATCCTAAAAATTGCACCAAAACCCTAAAAGCTCTTCCCTTAAAAATGTTTTTAAAAGTGCTTAGGTCCAAGTTCACAAACACCCTAATTCTGAGCTGCCCGGCGTGTGGCTGCCGCTGCATCCTGCTCAGTCCGGGCAGCCACCGGTGGCTCCTTGGGAGAAGGGGACTTTCGTCCCCTTCCCCCAGGTAAATGAGTAGCCCCGCAATGGGGCTACCCGATTCACCACCAACCCAAAGGTCAGCAGTGAATCAAGGGCCTCCATGTAGGGCAGTGAGCTCAACACAGGCTGTGGATCTGGTGGAGCTTCACTCCACGGGTCCCACCTCCCTCCCCCCTGCTCTGTCCTCCCCACAATCTCTCTGCCTCCCCCCTCACTGGAACACCTCCTCCTAGCCCTCTGTCCACCTCTCTCCTCCCTGGAACGCCTCCTCCCTGCCTCCTCACACACCTCCACTTACCTCTCCACTGCTTGGTGGTCCACATGATTGCCGAGCGGCGGAACTCCGGCAGTCACCTGGTGGTGGCCCAGTGCTGGGGTACCACTGGCAGGGCCTGAAATGTGCCTTGCAGCATATTTGCAACAGTGCACGCTGGCAGTAAGCAGACACGGACTGTTCAGGATTGAGTCCAAAGTGTCCTGCAAAATGTATCACAGGCTGAAGGTTGCCCAGTTTCTAGGGGCTTTGTCTTAGAACATAGTGAGTGATTTACTCATCCAAAACAGTTCTACCCCAAGACTGAACTAAAATCAGAATCAGTTAGGTCAAAGCAGAACAACATGCCTCATCTACCGTAAGAATGCATGTCAAGTTAGCAGCCTCTTCCAGAACAAGATTATGTATGACGTGTCTTGTTGACAATTGTCAATGCTGTCAGTGACCTGTTCCTCTTGTTAAGATTCTACCTCCACATTGTCCCTTATCCCATTCCACCTGTTATTCTGACATCTGCCTCCCAACCCTTGTGCAGATCCCAAGCTGCAAGAAAATACTTCTCAAATTTCAAGGCTACTTGGCTGTTCAAAGTTCTTTCTTCTGTAGCAGGAAGCTACCTTTCCCTCTCACCTGGAGCATCCAAGTATAATCTCAAACACTGATTTGAGCAATCCAAGCAATCCTGGAGCAATCCAAGTATAATACAAAACACTGATTGATGTTTAGTCAAAGCTGGGCTTTTAATTGAAAGGACTAACCCACCATTTCCACTGCCACATAACTAAAGGGGAACTGGCCCCAAAACTGTCTTGCAACCCAATGCAAACAAGGAGGGGAAATAGTAAAGGACTAGCAAAACACAAGTCTAACAAGGACTTCAACCTCTTTAGTCCCTCCCTTAGCTACTAAAGATGCCTTTTATGGTGGAAAAGATGAGCTCCAGCTGCTGATGGCAAATAGACTTTTTTCCCTGCCCTTTTTCTGTCAGGCAGCAGAAGAGGAAGATGTTCCCAAGAAGCAGGAGAAGCTCAATTTCACTGTCAAACTGACTGAGATGAAAGCTGCAGAGAAGGTGAAACTTATTAAGGAGGTGAAGAATTGTATACAAGGCCTAAACCTTGTCCAGGTAAGCTGGTAGTTCTCTCCTTAAAGCTTGCTCATCAGCCAACTGCATTAGAGTCCTGAGGAGGCAAGGTTGCCTTCACTTGCATTACATACAAAGAAATAGTCAAGCAGAATGTGCTCCCAGAGCAGCCAGTGGCCTGGAATTCTACCTGCTTCCTTGGTGCATTTAGTGGGTGCCCAGCTCTTTCCTTTTCTGTGTCATTTGACATACCCATTTAAGACCATCAGTACACACTCTTGCCATGAAGGGGCAGCAAACTCCACCCAGGAAGAAGATAATAAATTCCCAGAGCAGTGTTCATATGTAAGGGAACAGTGTGGAGTTACTGACATAGTGAAAGTAAATCGGCATCCTGTAGAATGTTGCCAGCCAGTGTGGCAAGATCCTTGGTGAACTGGGATGCTCAGGGAGGATTTTTCTAGGTATTTGGGCTTTGATCAGAAATTGTTTGCTCGCTTTTGCCAGAAACTTTACTAGCTAAAAGTTTATATTGGAACTTTAGCCTCGGACAGTGGTATTCAAACTGGGATGTCGCGACACCCCGGCCTGTGGGTCCTGGCCTCTGTCCCCTTAAGGGGTGGGGGGCAACCAGGAGACAGGGGAAGGCAGCGGGGCAGGATCGCGCTGCTCAGGGGGGCTGCAGGGGCTTGGGTGCGCTTGCCCAAGCCTCCTGCAGCTTCCCGGGGGTGCGGGGAGCCCTGCACAACCTTCGACAGGGCTCCCCAGGTCAGGAAAATGAAAGCAGAGCGATCATGCCCCGCTCCGCAAAACTAGAAGCGGAGCACGATCGCTCTGCTTTCCCTTCTGACGGGGCTGCAGGGACTGGGGTGCACCCTCCAGTCCCTGCAGCAGCTGTCCCTGTGTTCGGGAAGCTCTGCACGTGTGCCTGCAGGGCGCCCCAGGTCAGGGAAAGGGAGAGTGGGGCAATCGTGCTTCACTTGCAGAGGCAGAGTAGATCGCTCCACTCTCCCTTTCCTGACCTGGGGCGCCCTGCAGGCACTCGTGCAGGGCTCCCCGCACACAGGGACGGCTGCTGCAGGGACTGGTGAGTGCATCCCAGTCCCTGCAGCCCCCTGAGCTACTTGATCCTGGGGATTGCATCGCTGCCTTCCCCCTGCCCCTGCTGCCTGCCCCCCACCCCCGCAAAGACTTACTGCGGTTTTCAAACTCCCGGAGAGTTTGAAAACCACAGGCCTAGGAGATGCCTGTGTTCTGCCGGTCTTCCTTTGAGTTCTGAGGGGGTTGTCTCATGCTGCTGGGAGCAAGCAGCAGTTTCTCTTGAGTTTAGTGCTTTTCCTCTCTCAGTCACTAAACAGAGCTGCTCTCTTTCTCTGGCAGGCAAAGAAGTTGGTGGAATCTCTTCCTCAAGAGATCAAGGCAAACGTATCCAAGGAGGAAGCAGAGAAGTTGAAAGCAGCTCTGGAGGCAGCAGGAGGGACCGTTGTCTTGGAGTAAAAGGGTCGGTCTTGCTGCCAAAGGACTAAAGCATAGTGGGGGATCGTCCTCTGATCTGTCTCGCCCACCCACGGCTTTTACTGCCTGCTGACTGGTGGGGGATGTGGTACGGTTACAGGAAGCTGTGCCCTGGCTTGTTTTCTTTGCATTGGGGTTTTCCACTGGGATGACCCAGTGCGGTCTGAATGTCTTCAACACCACAAGGTCTGCTATTTGTATCAGCACTGCAGAGAACCGAATCTATAAAGAATATACATGAGGGAGAACACCTGTGGAACCAGTGATGTGTGAGGAGACTTTCTTGTGTGGATGGTGCCTTCTTCCCTATTCAGACAGGCTGCCCAACTTGTGTGTGTGAAGTGTCTGTCATAAGCATCTGTCAGAAGGTTTCTTGATATTCACTGGTACTATCTGAGCAGGTGGGATGACCATCTGACCTAAAAAGGGGGTGGTCTATGGACCTGTCATAACCATAATGGTTCGCTTGCAGATCCTGAAGCTTTGTCTGCCCACCAGCTAGTTTTTCCCTCCTCACAAAAGAGGTGGTTGAGCTGAAAGCCTGATTGTCTTTCTTCCTGGTGTATTTGTGTGTGTTAAACTTTGCCACAGTAGGTTAAGTTTAGACAGGGACGCTACTCTGAAGGCTTCCACAGTGCATAGGCATGTTTGAATATGCTGATTCCAGGTCCTGAATATGCCTAGTTACCTGTTTTGTTCTCAGTTTTCTACACCAACTGACCTAAGCTTGTGGGAAAGACCCCTTGGCTGTCTCCCCAGAATGACTGGCTAGCTGATTTGTTGCAGGTGGCTCAGTTCCTACCTCTCAATTCTATTAGAGGTGATTCAGGCTGCAATCCTATCCACACTTACCTGGGAGTAAGCCCCATTTACTATGATGGGACTTACTTCTAAGTAGAAATGCCTAGGAGTGGGCTCTTAGAGCCCTACTGCTTACTCACTTCCTATTACTGTGTGACCTCTGAGTTGTGGCTTCACAGGGTGGGGGTTGGTTAGTTGAATCAATCCAAATAGTACTTCTGTTTCAAAGGCTGATAAGAATTCATCCTGGTAATGTCTGTTTTGAGAGGGTTTAGCAAGCCTGTTTCATCTGGGAAGAAAGGGACCAGGGCATAAGGGGAAAGGTCACTGGGACACAGTGAGCCTCTACTCTGGCCCATTCTGTCTTCTGTTTAAAAATGTCTCTTTTCATTACATCTTGTTAAACAACTTGAGCTGGATATTTTCCATTTGTTTTAGATTGGTTACCTCTGAAACAACTAGAGCTCTAAGTCCAATGTTCATATTATTGTGGCTTTCACTTCAACTTGACCTTTGATAATTATTGATTACTATGGGGCAGAAAAATTGCCCCCAAGGGCAGGTTTTGATGCACAGTGATAAGATGAATTGTGATGAAAGGTGTGAGAGAATGCAGGCAAGGAATCACCAATGTACAACTTCCCTTGTCTTTAAGGGTTAAGAAGAGTCATTTGCTTTTTTCTTATCTAGTATTGCACATTTTGCTTTCTTGTGGTTTTATCAACAGCAGGAGGACTTATTAGTTCTGCTCTGAAGTTCATTTCTACAAATTGCCAGTTTTACAGGCTTTTCCCTTTTCTGCTTCTGTTAGAAGCATTGTTTGTTCTTCTTGAAGGCACTTAATTGAGCATTTCAACTGAACAGATGCTATGCATGCCCTGTTCTGATGAACTGTAACAGTAGACACTGTCCACATTTGCAGCATGAATGAAGGTAAACCAGCAAGGTACACCTTCACTGCCCTCCATAGTCCTGTCCCCCTGAAGGGAGTTTATCTAAAGATGCAAGTACTCTCTCAAAGTGTCAATATCTGCTCAACTTCAAATTTTCAGACAGATGCTCTCCATGGGGACAACAGGGAACATCCACCTGAGGGTGGGTTGGAGCTTGGTCCATAGTGGTTGCAGGGATGTGGCTTGCCAGCATGTTCTCATTCATACTGTGACTCTGGTTGGTTCCTGTTTGCACAGGGCTACAGTACCAAATCAGGAACTGGTTTTGAAAGTCCAACCACTGTGCAGCCTACAGCGGCTGTTTCGAAAGCCATTTCACTTTTAGGGTGGTATACTTTTCACTACAGTGGTCATTGTAATTACCTGTAGGAAGTCATTCCTGCATCTGTGAAAGGCTATATTACAGGGTAAGTTCTGCCTGTATATCAGTGGTTCTCAAACCACTAAGTTCTTGTGTGGGTGCGAGGGGGGGCAGTGGCGCGATCCCCAGTATCGTGCTGCTCAGAGGGCCTTCAGGGGTACACGTACCCAAGCCCCTGCAGCCTCTCAGGGGTGCAGGGAGCCTGGCGCGACCTGCAGCAGAGCTCCCCGCAGCAGTGAAAGTAGATGCGGAGCGATTACACTCCACTTCCATGTACCCAAGCCCCTGCAGCCTTCCTGAGCGACGCGATCCTGAGGGTTGTGCCGCTGCCTCCAGGCTGCCCCCACCTCTTAAGGGGGCAGGGGCCAGGGCCTGCAGGCTGGGGCATCACAATGTCCCAGTTTGAAAAGCCCTGCTGTAAATGCATCCCCAGACATGCCAGAGTAATAATAGTGCAGAGAGAGAGTTTGAGACCAAAAACAAGCCACAGTTCTGCTACAGTAACAGTAGTGTATGTGCATATAAAAAATTCAGTCTGATGCAGACTTAGCTACTTAGTGGGTCCAGGAAGTTATGGTTCACTGGCATAAAGTCTGTTTATATAAACTTAAAGCCATCACTCTAATTAGTGCATTCATGAGCATGTGTCTTAAAGCAATCTGGAGAAACTAGTAAGGAAGGGGTCCTTTTGAGCAAAATATGGAGCACAAAAGGGTATCCCTGACCAGCTCTGGAAATGATACTGCTAATTTCTCAGGCTGTCCATTCATTTCCTAAAAACAACAAACACTCTTAACAAGAGAAAATACAAAATTGAGGGAACATTACTTGTATTTCTCATTTATTGCCTGTTAACAAGGAATTGCACAGGAGAGTTTCTGGCCTTCTGCAAAACTAACCCAGCCTCCTCTGCTGCCTGAATCATTTTGTCATGTACTGCCCATATATTTTTCCTTTTCACAATGACAGCTAGAAACTTCCATTCTCTTAAAATGAAATATTCATGGTTCTGTATGTTATAGAAGTTTCTCATTCTGGCACTGCTGTGTTATGCCAACAACATGATTGTGATCAGGCAGGTACCTAGATTCCTTTTTTACCAGTCAGTCAGGCTCAGCCAATGGTTGTGCTATGCCAGGGTGAATATTGCTGAGGCTTAATCATGATCCTATGCTCATTTTCCACCAGCAACATAGAAAGAGTATGTCTAGTTGTAAGGGTCAGTGTCTTAACATAAGAAGAGCCCCGCTGGATCAGACCAAAGGCCCAAAGTCCAGCTTCTTGTATCTCACAGTGGCCCAACCTGCGGCCTGGTGCCCTCCCCTGCATCTGGCAATCAGAGGCAGCCTGCCTCCAAAACCAAGAGCTTGCACATACCTAATATGACTTGTAACCTATAATGAACTTCTCCAGAAATTTGTCCAATCGCCTCTTAAAGGCATCCAGGCAGGATGCCATAATTACTTTTTGTGGCAAAGAGTTTAGCAAACTAATTAGATGCTGTGTAAAGAAATATTTCTTCTGTATGTCCTAACTCTCCCAACACTCAACTTTCGTGGATGTCTCCTGGTTCTGGTGTTATGTGAGAGGGAAAAGAGCATCTCCCTATCCACTCTGTCCATCCCTTGCATGATTTTGTATGTCTCAATCATGTCCCCCCTCAGGCGTCTCTTTTCTAGGCTGAAGAGGCCCAAACGCCGTAGCCTTTCCTCATAAGGGAGGTGCCCCAGCCCAGTAACCATTTTTGTTGCTCTCTTTTGCACCTTTTGCATCTCCACTATATCCTTTTTGAGATGTGGTTACCGGAACTGGACACAATACTCCAGGTGTGGCCTAGCCGCAGACAATCCCACAGCATCCCTGCCAACCCACTTCATAGCTATGCTAGCTATGTATGGAAGGCATCAATTAAAATGCAGCAATGGCACAAAGATCTTTCCTAATCCATCATCCTACCTGTGTCCAGGAATAAACCACACCTTCCCCCTTGGCAAAGGTCTTCTTGGGGCCCAGTGGGAGTGATACCATCGGCTGACACCAATAGCCACAACTTCTCTTTGACAAAGGTTCAGATTCAGCTGCTTGCAAACAAATTTTTTGCTAAGAACAGAGATGGATAGAAGGAAGGATTACCATTCCATTACCCAATATGTGAAAAGGGGCTGATGTATGTATGGCTCCATAGGTTACAGGTTCTTCAGGAGACAAATATGACTTCTGCAGTGAAACAAATGCAGTGGTTCTGCAATTTTCAGATCACTGTACAACACATGTTTGTATTGTTTTCTTCACAAAGATACCAAGAGAGGGGGCCAGAGGCTACAGGAACAAGAAAGAACAGGAAACTCAATAGGAAGTAGCATTGTGAGCTGCTAGGTAGCTCAGAGGGGAAAAGGTCATGGATAACCGTACAGGTAGGTTTAAGTGCTGTCCTGGGATATGGTAGGATACCCTCCACAGTAGGCAAAGCTTGCCTTTGGGTGTCCTGCCAATTATTTTGGATCGACAAAAGGAGAAATGGTGAAACTAGAGCCCAGACCTGGATGGAAGACAACCATAATACAATCCTTGTAGTCTATTGGAGGCCTAACACACAATATGTCCTCTTTCCCAATGCTATAGATGAGGGTGGAAGGTGTTCTAGGCAGAGCTCTAGCTCAGTGAAACAACCCAACTTATGCACATGCGATTCTGTTTTGCCAGATCCCCAGTCCAAACTTTACTTAGAGAATTATGCCCACTTTAAGCTAATTAGCTCCCCTTCTTTCCTCAACAATGGCCCTAGTTCTTCCCTGCAGTACTGCTGGACCCCACCTCCAGGGTAGCTGCCTGTTCAACCTGCAGAGATCCTCCTTCCTCCCCTCTCCTGACTGCAGCTCCTCCCACCACTATAGCAGCAGCACCTTGTCCTCTGCAAGTCTTAGGCATGGCAGCCAAACACCAATCTCAGGATCTCCAAAGTTCATTCACCCATCAGTAGTTCCCCAGTCCATCAATCCAGTCTAAAGCTTTCCTCCTTCTAATACCCACACCAAATTCTCCCTTCATCAGGTGCTTTTATGCCTGAGGGCCCCAATGTCTTCAAGCTGCAGCAGTTGTGCAGCATACCTCTGCTGCATGCCCAGGCCTTAACCCTTAAAGGGGCCACTGCTGACACCACATCCTACTTCCTCACCAGATGATCTGTGATTCCAATGCAGATTTGGTTTCTGGCATCAGTCCCCTTGGAGAAAGAACTGGGAGGCAACACCTTAGATGGTGCAGTGTGACACCCAATCAAAATGAGTGGTGCAGAGATATCTGACCTCTCCCCTGCAACTGTGGATCTTGCAAAGCCTATTTTATTCATCTTCACCTCTGACCAGAACATTTGGTTACTTGGCTATTTCTCAGCAGTTCTCTCTATCCCTAATTCATGCAACCTGTCATACTTGGTAGCACTTTAGACTCACTTATGGTTTGCATAGCAATGAGAATAGGGAGCATCCTTATTTCTGTACAAATTGGATGGTTACCTGTGCAGAGATTAAGATTACCGAGCAAGTATGGCAGACAGTTCCTGTGACTAGATGTTTTCTGAGGGTGGTTGAGGAGTGCATGTTAAAACTTGGTGCTCTTCCAGTCTGCATGCTCCAGCCCATTTCTGCTCTGGTAGCTATCTGTGATGTATGTACCCCAGACCAAACATGCAATACATCAGTGAGTGTCAACCCACGTGGGATTTTTAGCCATTCATTCATCTGGGGATTTATCTGTGGAAAAAGCTATATAAGAACATAAGAACAGCCCCACCGGATCTAGTCCAGCTTCCTGTATCTCACAGCGGCTCACCAAATGCCCCAGGGAGCACACCTGATAACAAGAGGCCTGCATCCTGGTGCCCTCCCTTACATCTGACATAGCCCATTTCTAAAATCAGGAGGTTGCACATACACACATACCCATAATAGTTTTTTCCTCCAGAAACTTGTCCAATCCCCTTTTAAAGGCATCCAGGCCAGACACCATCACCACATCCTGTGGCAAAGAGTTCCACAGACCGACCACACGCTGAGTAAAGAAATATTTTCTTTTGTCTGTTCTAACTCTCCTATGCTATGCTCTTACTCTAACTATGCTAGTCTATCCTTCAGCTATCTTCTTGTGTCTGCACATATCCCAGCAGCACTTCCCTGCTGGAATGGGTGGGGGGTTTTCCCCCTCAGAACTTGCCTTTTTGAGGCAATAAACTTCCTAGTCCTGTACGTCCTTTCCAGGGGACAGTTTTGTACGCTGTCTCATCTCCTCTGGAGACTCAAAACCATGGATATTGGACAACCACATGAGTTTTCCAACCAGATGTTCAGAGCGCACATGGAAGATTCCAAATTCGTGGAATAAGAAGCGGAAAAGGTACTTAGCTTATTCCATGTGAAAATGCTCGTGTTTTGCATCCAAATTTGTGCTACATCTGGGAGAAATGAGGATTTGCACATGAATTTTTGCATATTTGTTCTGGGTCTGCTAGGTGATTAACTACTTGGAAGAGATAATGTAATTGAGACAATGCCCAGCTATTGTAGAAAGCTCTATATCCTTTTTCTGGTTACTGCTTGTTCTGTTCCATGCACTGGAGCTCTGAACCTGCAAGGAACAGTGGGTCATGAATGCTTTGCTGGCAATAGATGAACTACCCAGCATTCATCAACAAAAGTGTCTGTGTTCCTCTAACCTTTCACCAGCGCAGTGTGGATACATGGAGGGTGTTGTTAACCAACAAGGGTTTCCTTTATATACAATCCACATTTACTTACTCTTTGTTCCCTTGCTGAGTTGAATAATGGAAAGTCATTAAGGGACTAGTTTCCCTATATTTCAGGAGGAAGGAGTGGCATTCTGTGGCCATGGGTGTTTGAATGCTCTGCACACCCATCTCTTTTCTGAGGAAAAGGATGAAGGATGCATGAGAGTCCTGCTTTGAGAAATGGTCTTCTCCCTAGTCAACCCTCTCCCTGTCTCACCTGTGTGAGGTGCCCTCTCTTCACAACCCCAGCTTGGAGCTGAGATTCCTGGCAGGTATCTGAAGCCTGGGGCAAAGCACCTATGAGGGTTCCAGCGGATGGTTGTCTGGGACTCTCCATTAACTTCACTGGGCAGCATTAAAAATTATGCCATCTCTTCTGTTTTGCTTTTCCTGAAAGTAGGAATGAGTCCTGAGGAAGCACAGGATTCCTCCTAAACCTTTTTTCTCCCTGTCATGCCCCCATTCAACCTACTTTTCTTATTTTGTGCTGGTAATCCTCACTGGCATAAGGGGATTGCGTGAGAATACCAGTGAGAATATTCTCAGACACAAGTGTGTGTCTACAGCAGCAGGTTCTCTAGGGCTGACTGAGGTTGCTTCAGGCAGCTCCTGCACCCCGAACTCAAAAAGAGGAAAATGGAGCAGAAGGGGAAGTGCAGAAGAGAAGAGAGTGGTGGCCTAGAGCATCTTTCACACTTTCCATTTGTGTTTTTTCAAATTCTTAGCAAAGCAATGTGCTATTGCCTGTGCCTATGCCAGAATTGCACTGTTTTTGCATATTTGATTTGTTATGAAAATGGGGGTGGGGTGGGAGTTAGTCCAAACTGAAGTTGGTGCTGGCATAAGATTCTATAGCATACTGCTTTGAGAATGCTTTTCAGGGGAGCACATTTTTATAGGTCACTGGCATCTCTGCTTCTGTCTTGGCTAGGGTAATGTGAACCACTCAGGATGCAGTCTCAGTTCAAGAGTGAAACTTGATCCTTTTGTAACCCGAGCCAGAGGCAGGTTGTTTTATAAGCCACAGGAGGAGCATACACATGTGGAGGATATGTGATCATTCAACACGTGATGTCTCACAGAAGTGATAGATACTGTATTATGTATGTGACTGGCATGCTGCTGAAAGTGACATACACCTTTAGCGGCTCTTAACTTATAGGGGCTGCCATCATATTGTGAGCCTCCCTGCCCAAATTAAGAGCTGCTAAATGTCCCAGCAGGTTGTGTGTGTGGAGCATTTGCCATGGGAATGCTGTTTCTGGGTCATTCCAGTGGCAATTATAACTACCTACACCCATTCTGAATGTGTAAATTCACTCCAGTGAAAAGTGTATCGGAGGTGAAAGTTCTCTCTCTGGTGTCAGATCTGAGGTGACTCAAATGCACACAAAACAACTAATCACTTGAGAAGAGCATTTATGAACCCTCCCCAACCAAGTGGATGTTCTGCAGAACAACATAGGGTGGGGAAGTGATTGGGTTTTTGCAATTCTGTACACTTGTTCCTTGCAACATTTTGATGAGATGATGTCTCTGATGATTGGACAAACAAATGTCACACTTTGGTGGAAAAGGAGACTCCTGGCCTGGATTTCTAACCTACCAGGGAGAAGCTGAGAATGTGCATGAGTAGGTCTGGTTCACATTAAAACCTGTTTCTGCCCAGCCCGCAGGTGTACACATTTGATCCCTGTTGTGTATATGCAACGTTGGCAGAAATGGCTTAAGCAGGGATGGAGCCATTTCAGAGATGACACAGGTTGCCTCCAGATGTCCCCCCAACAGCCGCAACCAAGCATTCCTGCATGAAACACCTGTTCTCAAAAAAATGGTTTTTGTTGGTTTATTTCAGCTGCACTTCACATTTTTAGTTGTAGATTTCAAACATCTTGGGGCCCAATCCTCTCCAACTTTCCAGCGCCAGTGCAACTGCAACGCAGTCCCGAGGTAAGGGTACAACTGTTCCCATACCTTGAGGAGGCCTCTGTGACTGCCTCCCCACCACAGGATGCAGTGCACACCCCATTGGCACTGGGGTTGGCTGCACCAGCACTGGATAGGATTGGGCCCTCGGGTGCCTACCTGCAAGCCCATCAAGCGGCGGGGAGGGGGTTGAGAGGGAGCTTTGCTGCTCGATTTAAACACCACCAGGATTACCTTCCAGATTAGCCATGATCGGAGGGGGGGGGGAGAGGAGGGATGCCGGGCGCTTGGATCTAGCAGGGAAAGCATGGGTGGGGAGAGCATGTGTGGGCGGGGAAGGCTGGGGCACGAAGCCTACTGGGAGGGAAGGCTGGGGCTTCCTTCCAGCTGCGGCTGCGCTCCGCCCGCATCCACCTCTGGCCTTGCTGTTGCTCTTTTAAGTCCAGCGGCGTTGCCGCTTTAAGGCCCGGTCGGTGCTGTCCTGGCTGGGAGGGGTGTTGAGGCCGGGCTCCCCGGGGCAGGGGAGGGAAGGAAGCCACGCAGAGCCGGTGCGATGGCGGAGAAGCGCGTGTCCCGCTGGTACTTCGGGGGCCTGGCCTCGTGCGGCGCCGCCTGCTGCACCCACCCGCTGGACCTGCTCAAGGTGCGTCGGGGGACTGCCGGGATGCCGCTCCCCGCGTTCTGATCAGGTTCTCCCGGGCGGGCGGGCGAGCGTTCCCTTTGCAGCTGGCTGCTCCGGGCAAAGATGACTGCAGGCGACTGGGGCTTGAGCAATCAGTGCCCCGTGCGTTCCTGCCCAGGCTCCCCTTGCCCTTTCCAGGTCAGCCAGAAGAACGTGGCAGCGGTTGGGGGGCATCCCCCCATTGGGCTTGCACGCAGAACTGGTTCTTGCGGCTGCCATTTTGGTAGGAGGAAGCGCCTGCCCCATTCCCTCCCGCAGACCCTCGCTGCTGACCAGTGCATGGAAGCCCCGTGTTGCCCAGGCAAGAGACGCAGGCAGGGCTTGGCAGGCTGCCCCTGGCACCCCCAGTGTCTCGCGGCAGACTGGCATCTGCTGCTATGCCCTGCAGTGGCTCCCTTGGGCCTGGAGACATTGGTTCTCTTCCAGTCAGCCGGCCGTCCTAGGGTAGCTGCCCACAGGAGCCTGGGCTTCTTCCAGTTGTCACCGCAGCCAGGCTGGGTGCTGGGCAAAGAGCTCTGTGAATGATCCTTGTAAAACGGGTGTTACCTGCCTAGCTTGTGATTACTTTTCAGTGAGTTTGTGTTTCAGACAACAGTGTCCTGGTTCAAGTGGCTGAGGCCTGATTGTGCTGGTTAATAAACTAGGATTTGTGAGATACCATCTGGGTTCAGTTACAGCACCTCTTGGAATGAATATGGTTAGTCAGAAACACAGGGGCCCCTTCAGCTCTGACTTCACTCTTCCCTTGTGCAACTGGCACCCATGATAGAGCAGAAGCTCAGAGAGGGAAAATAACCTGCCCAGGGTCAACTAGGCAAAATAGGGAAGTCTGGCTCTGAATTCCTCATGCAGAGTAAGGGCCCAATTCTATCCAACTTTCCAGCACTGGTGCAGCTGCAGTGCAGCCCCGAGGTAAGGGAACAAATGTTTCCATACCTTGAGGAGGCCTCCCCAACACAGGATGTGGTGCATACCCTATAGGCACAGCAGCACCAGCACTGGAAAATTGGATAGGATTGGGCCCTAAAGGTCTAATCAATACACATGTTACCTTTCCATGTTAGACAAATCCTGAGATTCCTCTCCCCCTGCCAGCTATTTAAACTCTTTACTTCTATTCTGCTGCCACAATCAATGCCTTTTTGAAGGGCTGGTTCTCAAAAGTTGCCATCATAGGTGGTTGCCCTATTAATACACCGCAAAAAAAAAATCAGAAGTGGCCATAAGGTGCCAACTCTGAAAGTGGAACCTGCATGGGTTGATTTTTGGTCTGAACTGTGTATGTGTTCCAGATGAAAAGGACTGCTCAAAAATCCTTCAAGCCTTGAATGAGTTGTAGTTATGAAGGGAAATCAAGGCTTTGGTTAGCTGCAGCTGGATTTTTGAGCAGGTCTTTCTGTGTGTTGGGGACCTAGATTAGGATACAGGTGTTTTTTTCCCCTCGTTGAACAAGATGCTTTATCTTAAAAATTCACTGTGATCAAAAAACCCCAGGAGCTCAAACATGGTTTCATTCATCCTAGCAACCATCTTGTAAGGTAGGTTAGGCTGAGAGACTGGTCCAAGGTCACCCAGTGAGCATCTTGACTGAGTGGGGATTGAATCTGGGTCTGGCTGACCCTCGTCTGAACCGTCCTCAACACTGGCCAAATTTATGCAGCTGTCATCTTGTAGGTTTGTCCTGTCGTGCCCTAGCACTGGGGTTGGCACTGTGGCTCCTGGACTTGTCAAAGTGAGGAGCCTTCCCTTGGCTGTTTCCTCTACTTCTCAAGGGAGACCTGCCTGACATTCTGAGACTTGCTGTTTGTTCTAAGCTCTTCTAAAGTGAAAGTGGTCTGAGTGGCTGAATTTGACTTTGCACATCATGGGTCTTCTCAGCTGTGATGTAGTCTGCTCAAAGTGGAGTGGCCATGCTGCTTCTGAGCTGATAAGAGAGAGGATGGACTGGTCAAACTGAGTAAACCAGAATGACACCTTGCATGAGAGAGAGGAGCTAGTAGGATGTGTACTTGCCAAATCCTGCCAATGGTGAACCTACCAGAAAAGTCTGTCCTGCAATTCTGTCCTCTTTCCCTCCCCTCCTTGTACAGTACACAATAGTCTGGTCCCATGTGGGCAAAAATTCCTTTCTCTTGTAATGGTCTGGCACCTTATTAACCATTAACCCTGCAGATTGCAGCCTCCATCATTACTCCCTCTGTGCTCCTGAACCTGCCAGCTGCTTGATGAGCAAATTCCAGCTTCAGCCTCCACAATGGATCTTTGAGTTGCTACTGGCTGCCTGGGAACAGTGCCCATTTTAGCAACATCTCCCTCTTTACTGCCTTCTCCTGGCAGCTGTTGTTTGTGCAGCTTCCGCTGATGTGTGTTATTCACTGCAGCTGCTTTAGGTCACTTGCTTGTTAAGGGATGGATCTGGATCTCCCTCTTTATTGAAGTCTTCAAAATCTCTGACAGAAGCACTCAAGAGTCTCTTGCTATCTACTTGATTGGAGTCCTGCCCCTTGGAATCATCCCATATGTGATGGGTTGGCATGATACAAGATGGGTGTGCTGGACAGTGAAGGGTGTGTGTTTGCACTCCTTTCCCCTTACACAGAGTTCCTATAGGCTGCTTCTGCCTCCTGTTGCTTGACCCTTATCCTTCCAAGAAGGAGGGTTACCCAGTCAGCCAATAGTTTTCTATCAGCTTGGAAGCCTTTCGCCCAGATTCCCCACATGGCTGTATTAAAAGCATGAGCTGATCCACAGCAAGGCCAGGCAGTTGCCATATGGGATGTTAGGCTGGGAACAACGCTGAGCTGTAAGTCCAAAAGCAGATGGGCTAACTAGTTCCTGTGGGTGCAGGCCCTTTGTTGTCAACAGAGCCCTTTACCCTGGCTGGAAGAGCAGCTGTGATTTTTAAAGCATCCAAAACTAATAGTACTCCATTAGGCAATGGTTTGAAGAATGCAGGACTCTTGGGGCCTGCTTAAGATTTGGTTGCAGTGAGAAGAAGGGATGGTATCTGATAGGTAGAGCATGGGTGAAAGTGAGATAAGAGCCTGGGAATTGGGAAACCTTTCTGGAACTGATGTGTTATGTTGGGCTAGGCCTCTGCCCCCTTAAGGGGCGGGGGGCAGGGAGGAGGCAGCGGTGGCTGTGTGATCCCAGGGATCGCCCTACTGCCTCCCCCCCCCCCCCCCGAACTTAAAAGTGGTTTCCAAACTCCTGGAGAGTTTGAAAACCACTGGGCTAGGCATATGATTTTATGGAGGAGAAGAGGCTTTGTTAGAACAACTTGGAACCAAGGGCCCTCAACTGCATCACAGTTACTGGTTGAAGGATAGTAACGTTCTCATACAGTATGTACAAAAAGATATTTATTATATTATTTGTGTCCTTGTAGCAATTGTGATTGGGTTCCCAGGCCATCAACTAGCCAGGCACTGGCCAGCCTTGGTAAAGCTTAACTTCAGTAAGATGGATGCATCAAGAGGCCTCAGACTATGCTGTGAGATTGTCTCATATGTTGCATGCTGAAGCAGGTGGGAGAGGCCAAGAAATAAGCCATCAGTTTTGGGCAACTCAAAACTCAAAGATGTTTACCCTTTTGGAACTCTGGTAGACAGTAGCCTCACAGTTTGGAATGGAAGTTTCAATGGATTCCTGATTGGTGATGTGGGAGTTGCACCCGTTTTGGCAAATCCATGATCTTGTTTGCAAGTGTCAAGTTGCTCCAGTGCCTGTAAGCTTACCTACCCAGAGTGCTTTTTGATGAACAAAGAGCCCGGCAAATCCAGCCTAACTTGTTTGCTCTCTGCTCTGCCTGCCTAGGTCCACCTGCAAACCCAGCAGGAAGTGAAACTGCGCATGACGGGGATGGCTGTGCAAGTGGTTCGCAACGACGGCTTTCTGGCACTCTACAATGGGCTTAGTGCCTCACTCTGCCGCCAGGTGAATGCTGAAAAGATTGCAAAAATTGCTTGTCGCCTTCCATTCTGTCCTGCCTCTCACACCAGCTTCGTGGTTCCATTGTTGCCTGTGACAGCTCTGCAGCTCCCAGCTCCACAGGCTCCAGCTATCCTAGATTGAGTTCTGAGATTGTTCTCTGCTTCGTGATTAGATATCTGTGAGTTCTGCACTCACAGAGGCTGCCACAGCATATTTTTGCTTATTTTTTGCATTTATATCCCAACTTTTTTAAATGCTGGAACTTAAGGTGGCATGCATGGGGTCTTCAGGCATTGACTGGACCCAAACAGGCTTTACTCCAGCAAGATCACTGGACCATATGAAAACCCTTGTGTGACCACTGTGGCAGAATTCCTGCAGAATATGGCATAAGTGATAGACTGTAAGAGAGCAGAGTCCATTATCTACCACCGTTTGGGAGCATCAAGGAAGTTCGAGAAGCAGAAATCTGTTAAATGAAGCAGGCTGTAGAGCAGAGGTGTCAAACTTGTTTCATACAGTGGGCCGAATAGCATTATGGCGCCTACTGAGGGCCAGAAGTGACATCACTAAGTTGGAAGTGATGTCATTAAGCAGATGATGGCCAGGAATAAGCACTTTGTTCTTGCATAGAAATTCATTATCTGCAAATGACAGAAGAGAAAATGTGCAAAATCCTGTTTATAATTTCAAGACATGAGTGAGCCCAATTATCACGCTGGGAGAGCTCAGTTATAATGGGGGCCAGATAAATTGCTTGTGGGGGCCACATCTGGCCTGCAGGACTTATGTTTGATACCCCTGCTCTTGAGACCACTCCCCTTTCGGACTTTTTAAGTCAGGCAGCCTGTGTGGGTGATGACAAACTGGGAGCAGCAGCAATCGGTTGAATGGAATCCACCTTCCCTTGTAATATTCTGCTCATTGATCAGTGTCTGTCACTATGGCTTTTCCCTTTGTGTGCCAGCATATGGGCATTTATGCAGCTTCTCCCACAATTATGCATGAGCATCTTCAATCCCTGCAAGAAAAAGTGGGAGGTCCACAACAGTGTAACAACACAATTTCTGCTGTCACAATTGGACAGCCAAAGTTAGGCGTATCTGAAGATCATTCTACCCACAGAGCTGGGTAGTGTCTGTGCAGAATTCTTGCCTCTGGTTTCACAATATTAGGTTCCCCTCTGGTCTTTCCTATAATCAGGCTCTGGGAGAAGATGAAAGTTTACTTGGGGCCCACCCTTCTGACATGTACCAGGCAGTGTAGTTGACTGGTGAAAAGGAGCGTGGCAGCTCTTGAGAAGGCACAAGTGTCCATCTGTGCTCAGTCATACAAGCACTGTGACCAGACATGGGCAGAGGTGGGCACTTGCAAAGCTTTTACGGTGGCTCACCTGCACCGGTGCTAGGCAGGGCCCAAGACAGTGCTGTCATCCTGCTCTTTCTGCTTCCTCAGATGACGTACTCCCTCACCCGCTTTGCCATCTATGAGACTGTGCGGGACCACTTGAGCCAGGGTGCCAAGGGGCCAATGCCCTTCTACCAGAAGGTGCTTCTAGGCGCAGTAGGAGGTGAGCTGGGGCTTGGCAAGTGCAGGCTGAAGGGCCAGATCAGGACAGGCTGTGCAGTCCCCTTTCACCTGCTGTTCTCTGGTTGCAGGTTTCACTGGTGGGTTCGTGGGTACTCCAGCTGACTTGGTGAATGTCAGGTCAGTGTGTCCTTCCTCTTTTCCCAGGCCTGTGCTAAACTCTTTCCTCATTCAGCTCAGTATGATCCCATTGGCTAATCACACAAATCCTTTGGGAGGGGATGAGAATAGAGAGTCCATCCTTGAAGGCAGCAGCCCTACTGAAATTCCACAGTACCGAACAATGTCGAAGTGATCACCCCACTGTATAGTTTTCTTGGGACTGTGGAGTGCAGAGGACTCTTGTCTACCCCAGTCTCCCTAACGCTGTCATGCCCTTTTTTCAGGATGCAGAATGACATGAAGCAGCCGGCACATTTGCGGCGCAAGTGAGTGTCAAGATTGCAGTGGTGGTGAATGAGAAAGCTGTGTATTGAAGCCACGTGGCCACAGAGGGGCAGCATTGCTCCTAAAATAGCTCCTAAGGAACCTTTTGGAGCCCTGGTAATTGCACCCCAGAGCTGCAGGTCATGCCTTTCAGAGCCATAAGACTAAGAATGTGCCATTGAAGCCTGTAATGATATCCAACTGTATATGTGTGCAATGTGATGAGTGCAAGCAGGGGCTTACACTGAGATGGATTCAAATCTGCTAATTGTCTCTCCTTTTTTCCTAGCTACTCTCATGCTGTGGATGGCTTATATCGGGTGCTTCGTGAAGGTAAGAATTTAGCCAGCCTCTACAGGACAGAATAGTTGCTCAAAGAGACCTGCCCCAGCAACTTTTCAGAATGGGACTTGGGGACACTGAGGAGAATCTGCTATAATATCTGCCCCTTGTCTGTGGGAGGTGGGAGCTACTGGGTTGGGGGCTAGTTCTAAGCTACAAGCTGCAAATGGCAAGCTAAGCCAGCGCTTGTGGAATGGGCAAAGCTGTCAGGGCAAACTTCCTGAAAGTCAAGCAGGTATGTATGTGTAGAAGGTATGGGGAAAGGCCTTCCATACCGATCCATAGAGGTATCAGTGGCACAGGGTTTGCTTGCATATTTGAGTGTGTGGTTCAAGTTGAGTGGTTGTCTCTTAGCAGGAGGGGTGAGTAAGCTGTCTGGGTGAGTGAAGGAAGTGGAGTTCACAGACTGGGATTCAAGGTATAAAAGGTCAGTTGCATCCTTGGCTTTTAGGCTCTCGGAGAGGAGGAATGTGCAGGTCCGTAGGCACAGAGAGAGAATAAAAGAGATCGTGCAAGGAGAGAGAGAGGCATATGAGCAGGTGGACAAATAGAGAAAGAAGGAGCAGGGCAAATGCCCAGTGCTAGGGTGAGTTGCAATAGTTTTCTACCCCCTGCTGATGCTCTGGAATCCAAGAAAAAAGAAAGAGTGCCTAACATGATTGGGGTGATCTGATTCACGTTCATTGTGACTTACACCCAAGCAAGTGTGCATAGAATTGCAGCCAAACCTGGCTGGGACACCAGTGACCAGCCTTGCTTTATCCAGTGTTCAAGAGTACTAATAATCTGAACAGTTAGTCCTATTCACAGTCAACAAACCTCCTCTGGGAGTGGACTGGGTGAAAGGCCTTATGAAGTGCAGCTAGTCATCGATTAATTCTATCTGATCCTGAATTCTGAACAAAAAATATTGGAAGAAACATTTGAGCTCAACTAAGGGAGCAAGAGCACAGAAAATCCTAGATCCTTACAGCAATTCTGTCCTGGCAGCACTGGTTTTGAAAGCTCGTTCCTGATGCAGAATAGGTAGCCAGTCCTGTCTGTAGATTGGTTTCTACAGTCGTGCCTCTTTGAACAGGCAACCAACAGAAGATCCTATCTCCTCTGGTGCTTTGATGTGTCCCAGTAGATTTAAAGAAGTCTTTCCACCATTGATGCATTTTGCCATTGGGCATCAATATCTTTGCCACTATTGTGCCCTATCAGGCTTTCTGATCATCCAACTTGGGCCAAATTATTAGCAGCTTAAAACCATTCTGTGGTGGAGGAATTCAGTAATTTACGAAACTGCTTTCCAAACCTTCTCCTAAACGATAGAATAAAAGCATTCCTGTGTGTTTGGGAGCAATGAAGATAATCCATTCCTGAGCAGTGCTCAGGGGGTCTGAGAGTTGCCATTGCATAGGACATGAGTTCAGGAAGCAGAGCTGTTTTAGGACATGGGCAGCTCGGCAAGACATCTGGATGGGAGGAGTTTGGACGTCAGTATCCAACTGAAGGGGCTGATTAGAATCTCCGCTCAGAAGATGTACTTTCCACATGCTAATCTCTGTTGTTCTTTCAGAGGGTGTGAAGAAACTGTTCTCGGGGGCAACAATGGCATCAAGTCGAGGAGCCCTGGTTACTGTTGGACAGGTAGGAATCTAGCCGTAATTGCCTATGGATGTACACCTCAGTATATCCTCTGTGCACACACATCTACAAAAGAAGCCTTGCTGGCTTGAGCCCAAAGCACAGCTAATTTTTCATCTGTTTCCCATTGTAGCCAATCAGATGCTTATGGGGAAACTCACAAGCTGGGCATTAAACCATTTCTGCCCAACATTACATATGTGCAACACGGATCAAATGTGTACACCTGTGGGCTAGGCAGAAATGGGTTAAGGCCATTGCTCCTCTGCAACTGGTATTCACAAGCATACTGCTTGTGGATCTGGAAGTAGTGTGTAGCCATCATGATGGGACCATCTGCACCAAAAGCACCACAATCTCTGCACACATATTCCAGCATATGTGTGCAAGTGACAAGCATGTTCTTTAGCCATCTGGAAAGAGAAAATGGGATTCAGTGGAGGTTCATAAGGAGGCGTAAGGGAAGAGGTGCCGCCTTCTGTAGGTCCTGGAGAGCGAAATGCCGTGGTCTCCCCAGATTGGTCTGTTAAGCCATTCTTGTCTTCTGGAGGCCGTAAGCAGTTGCCTGAGGACAGTCGTGCAGAAGGCAGCATGTTTTCTTTTTAAAATGTGTAGGCAACACATGCAAAACACCGTGGCCATTTTCTGAGCATTCACAGGCACCCCAAGTGATTCAAGAAGATTGGAAAAAAAGGCAAACGTAGTGATTGCCAGAGGTGAAAGTGGTGGGGAGGTTTAATTTTTCACCCAGGATGCTAAAATTATTTCTCTTTGCTCTGGACACAAGTTAATAGCTTGAGTGTGGGTCATGTCACATTGTCTCTTTGGTACTGCGAAGCTGGTGAGTTGTGGGGAGAGGTTAGGTTTGCGGCTGAATATATTTAACCATTGTTTTCTTAGGATTTGTACCGTGAGGTCACACCTGTATAGAGACCAGATTCAGGTTGAGATTGGGATCCTATCTCTCATCCTGTCTTTGTCCCTGGCATGTTGGCTGAGAGAGATTCATAGCAGGGTTTGGCTTGCAACCTCTTGAGTTCACTGGAAGCTCTGATGGGCCTGGAAACCTGTCCCCTTCCTTGGCTGCCCTCTAGGGACACTAAGGAGATTGAGGACCAATCACATTTGCAGGCTGTCCTGGTATGTTATAGAGGGCTGTTGTTGATGCCTTGCACAAGCCATTGGGGTTCATAGGAAAATGGCTAATTGGACCCAGGTCTGGCTTCTTTGCTACTCTGGATGGATGAATGGATTTGGGGCCAGTCTCACACCTTTCTGCTTCCTTGCAGCTCTCCTGTTATGACCAGGCCAAACAGTTGGTTCTTGGGACCGGTTTGCTCTCTGACAACATTTTCACTCACTTCCTGGCCAGCTTTATTGCTGTAAGTGTATATCTGGGTGTCAGTGGAAGACCAGGGAGGAAGTATGTATGTGGTGAGAGGGAAGGGTTTACGACCACCAGTCATGTTGAAATAGAATTCAAAACCTGATGCTTTGTCTCCTTGAGAATATAGGTCCAGATTCCAAGGTTCATGAAGCTGCCAAGGCTGAGATGAGGAAGGGTTGTTATGGCTATCTAAGTGAGGTGTAATCACTTGTTAAACTGGTTATTGCATTGGCCTTCCAAGCAGTGAGGAAGATTGTACCACTTTTCTGAGTTGCCACTTGGTAGATGGTCATTTTATATTCACTCTGATGGGGCATGAGTCACACCTGCTAACCTAGGATCTCAAAACTGTCTCTTGTCACCCCTTTTTCCCTTACCTGTAGGGTGGTTGTGCCACATTCCTCTGTCAGCCCTTGGATGTGCTGAAGACACGGCTTATGAATTCCCAGGGCGAGTATCGGGTGAGTGATCTGCTCCACAGCCCCTTGCTTCTTCACTTGGTTGTTGCCTGAGCCAGACCTCTTCGTATATGCACCACTGCCTGGGTCTCTTCCTTCCTCTTGACATAGTTCCCCCTGACTACTGAGCACCATTCCAGCAGTTGTAATTACTCCTCAGTCTGGTAGCCTGAGACTTAGTTGAATTGGGCTTGGTCTCTGTACATGGTGCTATGTGTGCCCGGGCACACACTGACTTATTCCTGTTATATTCTAGGGTGTCATACACTGTGCCATGGAGACCGCCAAGCTTGGGCCATTGGCTTTTTATAAGGTAATATGGGAGCAGTAATGGGCAAATGTGCAGAGTAGGCTAGGCATAGATTGCAGATCTAGCCTGTACTCTTTCACAGTCTTTGTACACAGGCTGCTTCAAGATAGTTGCTTTCCTTCTTGCCATCCCTACATTGCATTTTTTTTTCTCCTGCCCCAATTTTACAGCCACGCATCCAGCTATTTGGCCTTTAGGGAACCAATAAGTAAGCCCTATGAAGCTAATTGCTCCAGATATCTTTTCAGGGCATCTACAGATATCTCTACAGGTTTCCAGGCTAGACATGTGAGATTAAAGGTCTGAAAAGTTGCATTGCTCTCACTTTCCTTGGAGTGATAAAAGCGCAGTGACCAGGTCTCAGTGACTGACAAACTAACTCTACATGTTTCTTATTCCAGGGCCTTGTTCCCGCTGGCATTCGCTTGGTCCCTCACACCGTGCTCACCTTTGTCTTCCTGGAGCAGTTGCGCAAATACTTTGGGATCAAAGTGTTGGCCTAAAGGAGAAAAGGCCTGCTTAACTAGAGCTGCGAAAGATAAGGGACAGGAACCTGTAAATTGGGATCCCACAGTGCCCGTTATCACCTACTATCCCTTTTTGTGGTGCAGCAGTCTTAAAGTGCCCTCTTTAGTGCTGTGGCCAATAACTGACCTCTCCAGAATGCCCTCTTTCAGTGCCTGACAGTCTCACAATTACGAGCCAGCCCTCTGTGTTGTTTGGTGCCTAATGGTATGCCAGCCAGACAGAATTTTCTCCTTCAGTGCCCAAACCTAAACTTAAGGTGCCAAACCTCAAAGGCCCAGTAATCCATCAATGCCGCTTTTCTCCTCCCACTAACACCACTATTCTGCCCTACTCCAGTATTTCTGCAGCTCCCTATAGCATTCTTCTCTAATCCCACAATGCCCTTGGCTATTGGCTAGCATTCCAACAATGCGTCTGCTTGTCTGACCCACGACCCTTCCATGTCTGCCCTCCAGTATCCTCACCATGTGTTGCCATCTCTGTGTTTGGCCAGTAGCCGCCTCCCAGTTGTCCTAATAGTTCAAACACCCCCTTCTCCCTGCTGCAACCAAGCAGAAGAGTTTCCGTGTCTATATGGGAAGGCGGTGTCATTTCTCTGTCTCTTTTAAATGTTTACCATTAGCGCACTGAGCTCCTCAGGAAACAGGTTGTGATGGCTGCTAGGGGTTCATTATAGCAATACAGCAGTCAGGAAGAGGTCCTTTCCCCTCTGTGTTCTTCAGAGTATTTTTTAAAATTTGGGGGAAATAAAATCTCCCTGACTGTGTCGAGCCTAATACCTTTTCCCTGCCTCAGTTTCCTCTTCCTTCCTTACAATCAGGGTGAGGAACCCTTGTAGTTTATTGACTGTGACTGGACGATGCTTAGTGGAAACAGCATACCCCCAGTTCCTGGCAGGCCTGGTGTCCCTTGCCTCCTTCAGTTGACTCTTGCTTTAACAATCAATGCTTGTTTGGCCAAAGCCTTCTGAAACCAAACACCCCTTTGGGGGCTTCATACCAATGACAGTGAAGAGCAGGTTTCTGAGGGACTGCGAATAAGCAAAAGCCAAGTAAACTGGTTCAGGAAGAGAGAGCCGCCTTAAAAACTGCTGTACCTCAACCCTGTAGGCAACTAGCTTGCTCAAAGAGGGGGTGAAAGCTCATTGAGTCCCTGGTTGAATTGTCAGAATTGCAGCTACCCTAACCCAGGGCTAATGTTATTCATATGGGACCCCTGGGATGGGTGAAGATTGCCATGCAGGGGCTCTTAACTTACTGGGGTTGCTTGAGGATGCACGTCAAAGTAAGGTCCTGTTGCCTCCAAGCCTCTTCCTTTTGTCCTGCCTGCCAAACCTCTGCGCAGGCAGAATCTCTGAGCCTCTTGGAAGTTTAGACGGCTGTGGAGTCTCTCCAGGTTGCCTTGCTTCACTGTGACATCATTGAGACCCTGCTGTAGCACTGAATGTTTTTTAGAACAAAAATGTCTTGGGATCTCGTCCGTCCCGCCGGATCCACTTAACGAAGTGATTATTGTGTCTGCTGTTTGTTCCTTCTTGCTGCTGGCTTGTGTTCCCCACCTGCCCACCCACCAGGGCAAGGATGGACTGGCCCCTATGTGTGAAGTGTCATTCCAGAGGGTGGTGATGCTGCAGGATCAAAGGACCAGAGCAAGTGATCTGCACTTTTGTAATCATGAGAATAAAGTAAATGTGCAAAGCAAGTATTGCTCATTCCTGGACCTCAAGTGTCTACTTGGCTTTAGATTGACATGCTTACAAACCAGAATTTTAGATAAATAAGGCCTTGAGCAGAAAGGATTTAGTACAAGACTTGCTGTGGGTGAAATTTTAGCGAACCAGAACTTGTAGCTTAGTGCCAACTTGCTATTAGAGTTAGCTTGACCAAACACCCCTTGACCAAACACCCCTAATGTGACTTGTCTTCTCTCCTATTACTCAGCTGACAGCACAAGGAGGAGGGGGGGTCACTACAGCAGAATCTGGCTTCACTTTCCACTCTAGTTACCTGTTTCTCTCATTCAGGGTCCAATCCGAACAAACTTTCCAGCATGGATGCAGTTGCAATGCAGCCCTGAGGTAAGGGAACAAATGTTGCATTACCTTGAGGAGGTCTCAGTGACTGCCCCACCACCACAAGATGCAGCTCATGCCCCACTGGTGCAGCTGCATCACTACTGGAGCACCAGTCTCTTGGTGTGAAAGGAACTGGAGTGCAGATGAGCTATAGGGCTTTATGGAGAAAGTCCTGCTGGAGTTCTTTTAGTACTACTAGCCCAAGACCATGGCATGTGGTTAGGGCAGAGGTGAAATTTGAACTGGCACAGGTTTCTTAGCTTCTCCAGTCAAAGGCAAGTCTTGGCTGTGGATTCAACCATCAGCCTCCTTCTGTTGCGAATAAGTTTTAGGGCTGCCTGGCACTTTTGGCGATGGTTCCTGCTGCGTCAGGTTGGAGGGCATTGCAAGTTCCAGAGCCCCTGCACCAGTTATTACACACGCGCCCGAGTGGTGCCTCTGCCACAGGTGCTGCCAGCTACGTCATGGCTACCGGCACTAGCTACCCCATGCAGTGTGGCTGACGGTGGAGGTGAGTCCTGGTGCTAATTGGACTGTAGAAGGGAGCCAAGGGAGTGAAAGTTCACCCCCTCAACAAAGCATTAATGATGTCTGGCGACAGCAGTGCTTTGTCCTCAGCACTGCTCTGTGGGCAGGGTTCCAGGTAAGAGAACAGCACCTGACCCTTTTGAGGGGCTGTGGCTGACTGGGAGGATTGAAGGAATCTCATAGCTCTGCTTTCCTTAAAGAGACCACCCAGTATATTCTCACATTTTGGAGTGGGAGGTTTACTGGTTCTTTTAGCTCTCCCTCCCTCCTCCTGTACTTTGAGAGGCTAACTATTCCTCTGAATAGAAAACAAATGTTAGCTGGGGTGCCCCGCCCTGTGGACCAGGCCAGTGTTTGTCAACCAGTGGTGCTAATACCACTAGTGCTGTGTCATGGAAGGGTAGGTGGTGCTTGGTCCTGCTGCCATGGTAAGCATGCCCTGCCTGGACCAGTCCTGCTGCAGTACAGATGGCTGGGGTGGTGGTGGTGGTGGTGGTGGAGCAGCAGTGGTCTATACCTGTGCAGCTTCTGCCTGGCCCTTCAGAAAGACAGTTCAGGAGCAAAGGGTGCAGAGTGAAACCCCAATGTGGAGACAAGCAGACCACTCCTGAGTGCAGCTGCCATTTCTAGTGGCCGTGATGCTACTTTCAAAAGTGGCACACACACAAGGTGGGGGGGGGGAGGGCTGAAAAACCCTGCCCTAGACTTGACTGCCTGTGACATCAAGGAGCGAATTGCTCATCTCTCCTCAGCTTGACGCATTCGGTGCTGGAGTGCTGGCTGATGTGTAGCACTAGAGCTGTGGAGAGAGCCCCAGGCACTGGCAGCGCTCAGCAGATGGAGCTTAGCCACTGTCTGTTCCCTCCATAGCCCCAATTAGTGCTGGAGAGAGGAGCATATGCGTCTCCTGCCAGAGCTCTCGCCTTTCAAGGATGCTCTCATGCATCCTGATTGTGCTCCAAGACTAACTACCCTGCGTTGCAAGAACACAGCTGCTTCACACACTGTATTTTTCTCAGGCATGCTCTTCATGGATGCCAACAAATGTAAAGTGAGTGCAACGAAGTTGTGCAGGTAGAAGCTTGGAATGGATTTGCTGCCCAATAACATGTGAAGCAGTCTGTGGAATGCTGAAGGGGTGTTTGTGCATGTACTCCAGGCAGCACTTCACAGAGATGCCAAGCAAGTGGTCACTACAGTTTGGTCCAGTCACTGGGCCTCTCCATTCACCAAAAGGCATGCTGCTGCCATTGGAATTCTTTCTCCATAGGACTCCCCCCGGCCATATTTCACCAGGTGGGGCAGGCAGTCCTTGCAGAGCAGGTGGCCGCAGAGCAAGAGGGAGCTGACAATGCCCCTGACCCCTGCCAGTCACAGCAAATGAATGGGAGCCCTGACTCTTGACTAGACCAGCACAGTCCTTAGTCTGAGCAGCATCTCCTCTTTGCACATCATTGAGTTCTCACCTATGCACTTGCCTGACACTCGGCTGTCCATAATGGTGTACTGGCAGTTTTATTTATGGTGGAATTTGAAATGAACTGCCAAATGAAATTTGAGTTCTGACGTCTATATCTTGCCCTGGGCGAACTGGCAGTTTTCATTGGAACTGTTCTCATAGAAGTCCCTTTGTGAGATGCATCTTAATGATCCATTTTGAATTTAGTGTAGCTGCTGTGTCTTGCATGTGATGTGTGCACACGCATATAAAAACAGACCACTTGCAACCAGAACTGTGAGATTTTTCTCTCGGGATGGGTGATTGTTTGCTCTCGTCCTCTTGGGACTCTCTTTTTTTTCCAACAGGATGCTTTGGGAGGGGGCATTTCTGTGGGTACTTTTTCCCACTTGGAGCTAGAGATTTTGGTTTGGTCTCACTGGTATATTTTGCAATCAGCCAGGCCAGTGATGTTAAGTTTGAAAACAGAGGCATCAGTCAAGCCAAAGATGTTTCTTAATTAGCCCTCTTAACAGAGTATATACCACATGGGAAGGACGTGTGCTGGGTTTGAAAGCTCCCTGGAGCACACTGGCTGTTTCATGAAATGTCACTGTTTCATCAGTCACCACTCTTGGAAATATTAGGGTCAGTTTAAATTTATAACAGCTGGGGTGTCAATATGTGACCTAAAAGGCGGGGGGGGGGGGCTGTCCATAAGAGCTCTAACATAAGGAGTTGCTTTAAACCATTGTTCTGTGCAGCCCAGAATTCTGGCAGCAGTTCCGCAGGTTTCAGGCCGGTCTTTCCCTACCCCAGTGATAGTGGTGGCCTGGCATTCGTTGGGGGCCCATGCCCATCACAGGGCTCACCTGGCCAGGTAATTCCTGAACCCTCTCTGCCAGGGATAGAGGTAGCACCCAATGCACCTTTGAGAGCAGCTGGGAGTACCATGGAAGGGTCCAGTGCAGGGCTTTGCAGCAGCTGCCCCTAGCAGCCTGGAACCAGACTAAACCTGGCATCTAATTAGAAGAAAGCCTGTGGAAAAATGCATGTGACCATTATTTGTTATCATCTATCATGTACCAAGAACTGACTGAATTCAGCCAGCATACACATCAGTTCAGACCCTGTTCCAGGTTGATGTTTGCTAAACAAGAAAAGTTGTCACTGGCTTGCTTTTATCTAACCTCCCTGTTGGTGCTGCTACCACTTTACCAATAAGTTTGGGTCTAGGTAGGTAACAACCCCAGAAGAATACAAAGAGGAGTGCTTGAGGACTGACGTGATGAAGCCAAGAAGCAACTTAAGCTGTTTGAACGTGGGTGCCTGTTAACACTCCCCGTGTTTCTCAAACTATGGGTCGGGACCCACTAGGTGGGTTGTGAGCCCATTTCAGGTGGGTTCCCATTCATTTCAATATTTTATTTTTAATATATTAGACTTGATGCTACCATAGTATGTGACTGCATTTGGGGATGTGTTACAGATCTGTGCTTTTAACAGGTTACTATTTATATGCTTTTAACAATGATAGTAAATGGGACTTACTCCTGGGTAAGTGTGGGTAGGATTGCAGCCTAGAGGTAAAAATGTTTCTGCTTGATGATGTCACTTCTGGTCATGACATCACTTCTGGTGGGTCCTGACTGATTTTCATTCTAAAAAGTGGGTTCCAGTGCTAAATGTGTGAGAACCACTGCTCTGGGCTAGTTTATGCATTCAGCAGAATTGAGTTGTAAAGCTTTTCCTGGACTGTATCATTTCAGGTGGCTTATGGGTTTTGTTGTCTGCACAGTTCAGTGCCCCATTAAAAAATCTTCCTCCACTTATTCAAATAGCATGTCAGAAAGAAGGGCAGGCTGAACTCCTCCCTCCATTATGATGCTTTGTTTAAGATGGGGATGTACTATCTAATAAGGAGAGGGGCACAAACTGAGCATCAAAGCCTGCTTGCTATAGCTGTTGTTTCCGCTGATCATTCCTTTAGTTGTGCAGAGAGAGCCCAGAGTGGTTGATTGGTGGGAGATAGAAATCTTTCTGGGTGCTTTAAAAAGATATCCATTGAAGCTTGGGGAAAGGTGACATGTGTACATCACTAAGGAGAGGGGGCAAGGGTGTTGTGTGGGGGGGGGAGAGAGAGAGAGAGCTGTGCGTTGTAAGGTGGCATGTGGTGGATCCAGGATCTCAGTCTCTGGAGACTTGATGTGAGATAGCTGGTCTGCTGCCTGATAGGTATGCTGGCTTGCCTCCATTTACAGTCTGCTTGTACAATTGTCAGTAAATGTATCATTTTACAATGTGCCATAAGTCTTTGCTCTTCTCACACCCAAAGAAATGCAAACTCAGGTGCCACTGCTCCAGGAATTTTCACCACTCAGGGATGGGGGGACTCCATATTCTAGTTATTGAAATTATGTCAAACATAGGTAATGTTTTCATCCACCTGGAATAATTATACCTCTTCCCAAAGAGACAAATGAAATGCAAATTTTGCTGCTGTTGCCTCTTTGTTGTTATATTTCTCACATTTATCACCTCAAGTGAAAGTAGCTCCAAAAGCAGAGATCAGCTTGCTGGAAAGCTCAGTGAGAGGGGTGAGTCAGTGTGCTGCCCTTCCAGCTTCTCATTGGCTCTTAGCTGACACCTTCTCGAAGCCTGGGAGACATGCCACCGGCCAGTGCCTGCTAATTGACCAGTAGCCACCAGCCACGTTCTTTGGAGCTGACACACTGTAGAGCGGACGCAGCACAAACCGTCTATGAGCAATAAGTTCTTGGAATGTCAGCATCCCACTGTTGATAGGAATTTTGGAACAGGAGGTTGAGCCTCCTTTGTTCAGAAACAAATATAACTAAGCGGGAAGGGGATGGTGACATGAAAGAGGTTTATAAATTTACAATCAGCCTGACCAGATATTATGAGCTCCCTCAAGCAACTAGAACTCTGTCCAATGAAACCACACTGGCTGTAAATGCAGGGCGACCACAACAAGTGCTTCCTCCTACAACTTATAAATATAACATTTATTGCCACAGCTGGTGGTGAGAGCTCCAAGCTCAGATGGTGATAAAAAGCAACATGGATTAATGGAGAATAGATCTGTCAGTTGATCACAATTGCTAAAATTGAGCCTCTGACTACAGTGTGTCTCCTTATTAGATAGTACATCCCCATCTTAAACAAAGCATCATATTGGAGGGAAGAGTTCAGCCTGACTGGATGGAGATACTAACTCTGACTACAATCTCCATCCAGTCTTGCTTTTGAGCTTCCCTTGAGCCTCTTGTTGACCACTATTGGAAACAGGCTTGATAGTCTGAACTGTCTGATGGGTTGAATCCAGTTTATTATCTTGGATGTCACTGTGCAAATAACCTTAAGCCTACCTTTCTACTGACTCGTTCAGTGCATGAGTGTTCACTTGATCTGTCCATACTCCACATCCCTGTGAGACAGAACCACCTTGCCTGGCTCCTGGGAGACTGTTGCATAATTTTCAGGGGCAGAAACAGTGCAAATTCTGGGCTTGCTGTATGCTCACCTCAGCTTCCCACAAAGATTGCATTTGGCTGACAGAGCATAGAGTGACAGATTGAAGAGAATGCCTGGTATCTGTGTCCAATTTATGTCAGGCAAAGGGATATATGCAGCAATCTAATTCATGAGTAAGCAGTAGTGACAGTGTGACACTGAAATTGTGAGG
The DNA here is from genome assembly GCF_035046505.1 of Tiliqua scincoides. Classification (NCBI taxonomy): domain Eukaryota; kingdom Metazoa; phylum Chordata; class Lepidosauria; order Squamata; family Scincidae; genus Tiliqua; species Tiliqua scincoides. Next base: position 152,646,466 of record NC_089822.1, read on the forward strand.
GGATTTGATCTGGGGGAGCAATGGGGAAGATGTGGGCCAGGTAAGCTCGCAGGTGTCAGGGAGTGGCATCTAGTCCGGTGAGGGGGAAGAAAGAATTATGCAACCCTGAGTCAGCCTAGGCTGTCGGGTTGGCAGCACTTATAAGAGTCAGTAAGCAAGGCCATGCTGAGGACCTAGCTATGGGGTAAACCTCAAAGATAACTTGAACTTGTTTATTTATTAAAGGGTGGATTGTGTTGTTAAAGAATTAGATCACATCCTGAAAAAGTATAGAAACACTTTCCTTCTATCAAAAAATGGTGATACTTCTTTATTGTAAGTGATCTAACATTTTAGAAAAAAAGCCACTTGTTGGGTTTCAGTAATATGCTAATTCATGTGTATTATTATTATTATTATTATTATTATTATTATTATTATTATTATTATTATTATTATTATTAACAACAGTATTTATATACCGCTTTTCAACTAAAAGTTCACAAAGCGGTTTACAGAGAAAAATCAAATAACTAAATGGCTCCCTGTCCCAAAAGGGCTCACAATCTAAAAAGATGCAAAAGAATACCAGCAGCCAGCCACCAGAACAGACACTGGGGTGAGATGGGCCAGTTACTCTCCCCCTGCTAAAAAAAAAAAGGAGCACTCACTTGAAAAAGTGCCTCTTACCCAATTAGCAGGGGTGTCAATCAATTTACATGATTGGTTAAAAGCCAGATAATTGATCAAGTCTTTAATCAGCAGGCAGGCCAAGTTCTGCCTCACTGGCATGTGAACAGGATGACAGAGAGAACAGCAAGCAAAATTTGCAGTTACTGGGACCGAGTGCATAAATGTCAGCCTGCAGCCATTTGGCAAGGTCAGCAGTTGGACAGCAAGAAGGGGTGTAATCTTGCAGGCTAGCTGCCTATCTCAGAGTCTCAGCTTCTGCTCCCTTCAGGGAATGCAGTGATCTGGCCCTTTGGTGAAGAAAAGGGTAAACCAGGCAAACTGACTAAACCAAGACCGAAAGCTTGAGGGAAGGGTGGCAGTGTGGGAGCAGCAGCTTCTTGCTACTGCAGTCTCAGTATCCTCCAGTGGGCAGAACTGTTGGGGCATGAAGGGAAAGGCCAGCTAGCCATGAAGTCTGAATGCTCTGCCTTCTCTCAACACAAGGACCAGGGCCTGGCAAAGCGGTTGACAGCTCAATCCTAACCTGCCCTGGATTAGGCAGGCCAGCTGGCCTGCGCTGTATCCAGAGCAAAGTTGGGGCTGCCCACAGCTCAGCCCAGGGCAAGGGGAATTCATTCCCCACTTCATTCATTTGCCCACTGCCCTCCCTCCCCCACCCCGGAACACCTCCTTCCTGCCCCCCCCTGTCCTGTCCCCCCCAGACCCTGCACTGGTCTGTCTTGGCCAGCATGGACTTACCTTTTGTGCTGTCCCTGCAGGGCTTGGGCCAGACTCCCTCCTCACTCAGTGGCACAAGTGTGTCTTATGGCACATTTGTGACACTCTGGGCTGGCGCAAGGGACTTGCACCGGCCCATCTCCTTTAGTGGATTGCACCCTGAAAGTAAAAGGGAGGGAGCAACAATCCAGATGAAAACCAAAACCCAGGGAAACTGGCATTTCTTTCAGTCTCAATCAATGTGTGTGCTGATTTGCTGATAATTCCACTCAGGCCTCTGTCTTCGTCCTTGTTTTGGTCTGCATTTGATTTGGACCTCACTTAGCAGGATTGCGCCTGTTTGCTTAAGTGTGCACACATATGCATTTTTCTCCTCCTGCTCAGTCTGCATGTGTCTTCATGCAGCTCACATGCCCAGACATGGCCCCGCAGGCCTTTCCATTCACCCAGCTCCAACAGGAGCAGCTGAGAACTTTGTTGGGGCCAGCGGTGGCTTTAATTTCTCTTCTGCACTTGTGAACAAACCAGAGTGCCAGAGGAGCCTCTCCTTGCTGCTAAGATCTGTGTTGAGGAGATGGAGCTGTATTTAATTTGCAATGAGCAGGGGCCTAGCCAAGCCTGAGCCTGGGTCCATTGACCAGGAGAACAAAGCTCTTTCCTTTTATCACAGATTATGCGGGATAGCAGACTCTGGGCCATGTGTTCAGAAAGCCGCTTCTTAAGGAGCTTGATTCTCAGAAATGTTAATGCCACACTGGCCACTTCCGACATCATTGGCCTACATTCAGACAATGCTAATAATGCTCAGCTACCTCTGAGATGGAAGCAAACTGCCGATGGACTGACGCACAACAGAACACACATCCTGGTGTAAGGTTTTGTTTTAAATAAGGTAAGCCAGGTCACCAACTTAGCCTTAAACCAGACAATATTGGAGGAAGCACCCTCCATGGAAGGTGTTTGATAGTTTCACTCCCTGATCCTCCCCATCTTCTCTAGAAAATGAAACAGCAGTGCTGAGTATGTGTAGCACAACAAATTATCATCAGATGCCTCGGTCTAGAAAAGTTAACCTACATGCAGAAACCGGTTTCCAAATAAAAGTTGGCCAGACCTTTAGAGCAGAAGGTGATTGCAAAGAGAAGAACGCAACATGCAACAGTGCTGACCTATATTCAACAGTCTGACTGTTGCAATCCTTCCACCTACACTTTTACAGCTCAAAGGTGTGGGGGAAGTGAACTTCAGGCTCAGCGGGGATGGAGCCCCTTTATTTTCTTTCTATCCCACCTTTCTTCCATAATGAAATTTAAAAAGGGGCTACCTGGAGATTCCAAAGAGTCCCCCATCCAGCCACTGGCCTGCTCTGCTTAGCATTTGGCAAGGTGGATATTTCATGTAACCTGAGATCATGCCCTGAGACCAAACTCTGCCATTTTCCCTTTCATGTCTCAAAAAGGAATTCTCTCTATCAGCATCAGAATATTTTCACAACACTGTTCATCCCACATGATTTAACCCACAGACAACCTCAAAATATCAGAGTCAAGGTTTCAAAACATTTAGGGCCCAGTCCTATCTAACTTTCCAGCATCAATGCAGCAGCAATGCAGGCACGAGTTAAGAGAACAAATGTTCCCTTACTTTGAGGAAGCCCCCATGACTGTCCCCCCAACTGCGGAATGCAGTGTGCATCCCATTAGCACAACTACATCATGGCTACATTTGGATAGGATTTGGCCTTTATTAGTCTGTTAAATGCAACACAGTTCATTTTTTAAAATCATATGCAATTTTAGCTTTCCACACTTACCGTGCTTTACTTTCCTGGCCCTATGTCAGTGTTGTGTTGTTTGAAAAAAACCACCCCAATATTGACCCAGATTAAAAGGATTACAGAACACCCCAGAGATAAATGGATGACAGGAAGCTCTGCTTTAGCATGTGTTTAAGAAGTAAAAGCTAAAAACAGCTTTTGAAACATGACATTTAAGGGTATCTACTGTTCACTGCAACCATCTGATTTGGGGGGTGGCATTCTTGTTTAGAAAACTCTTGCATGCAAAACTCTGCTTCTAATTCCACACACTTGCACAGAGAGACATTCATGCACAAAAACACAACAATCACTGTGCTATGCCGAAGCATTATTCCCTCCACCGACTCTCAGTGATCTTTAAAGGCTCTGCTCCTCTCAAGGGGAAGCTGAGTGACACTGAGGCTGTTTAGATATGTCCTCACATGAAAACATTATCACTCTCTGGGCATCTCTGCCCTTTGCCATCATCCTCCAGCAAGCAAAACTTTCCCCCTAGACCTTTCCCCTCCTCCCCCGCATGCCTCTTTGAGCAGCAGTGGTGAGGCAGGTGTCTCTGAAGTCCAACTCAGGGCTCATTTGCTACAGAGATGGAGCACCGTATCTAAGAGCTTATCAGCTGAGTTAGCACCACGGCAAATGCATGTTCCTCCCTGGAGGCTAGCAGGAAAAGGGCAGCACAGCGAGAGATGCTTTGAAAAAGGAGCAACTACGCTCCCTTTGGCTGGAAGCCAGAGCTCAGGTCTAGGCCCAAATTTCCCAAGCTGTTGCCAAGAATCTTGTTGTAACTCCCACAGCTTGGGAGGGATTTGTGGTTTTTATTTCTGCGCTAATGTGATAAGCACTCTTTCTATTGACAGGCTCATCTGCAATCACCAGTTTAGAGAGTGACTGTAATCACCCCATCCAATTACTGAGGGTCACTCACTAAAAAGATAGCACAGTGAGAGTACTTGAAATTTCTTTAAAGTATTTTGTTACAGTCAAGACACTCAGAAAAAAGCGAGCATGACCAATTTTTATCCAGGTGGCTCTGTTGTTTGCTCTGCAGCATCTTTTAGAAGCGACTGTTGGGAAAGAAGCAGGGGGAAGGCAGATGAAAGGAGCCTACAGCCATCAGGCAAGGCTCAGCATAGGAAGCACTTCAGAACCTTCAGGTGGAGTCCTGAAGGTTCTGAGGTAGAATCCTAAAGATTTTCTTTTCCATATATGTTGGCATCACCTGAATTTTCCTTATCTAGAAACTCTCTTGGGATAGAGAGAGGCCCATGGAATTCAAGTTTGAGCATATTAAAAGAACTGGAACCAGTTCCAGGTGCCTTTCCCTCTCTGTCTTTTTAGTAACATGGTTGGGTAAAGCACACAGTGTATGGAATCAGGTGTTCATTGTCTTGGCTTGAGGAAATAGTAGTCATGAGTGCAGCTGGTAATGAAGAAAGTTAAATATGATATCCTATGTATATAAACACACACACACACAAAATCCCATATATGTGGTTTCAGTTAACCGCAAATTGGGTCCATCCCCCCTCTGGAGGCGAGGGGTCTTCTGACCATGCCTGCGGCCTCTGCTGGGCTCAGAATGACTATAAGCATTGAAAAAGATGCTACTTCTGGTTTTTTGTGAAAACTGGACATGTGCTGGGCCCAGAGGCAGCTTAGCCCCATGGTCCACCTGCCAGAAGAATGTGGGCAGCTATATTGATGACACACCAGGCGGTGGGAAAGCCAGCTCTGCTGCAACTTCCGTCAAGTGGCATGGATGCCTGCCTAGCCTTCCTTGATGGCAAGTGGGCTGATTCCCCTGTGATTGAGGGAGCAGCCTGGCTGGGCAACTGACGCCTGAGGTAAGGGGATAAAGCCACCCTCACCAAGCACTGGAGAGACAGAAGTGGCAAGTGCTTGCAGGATCAGGGGAGCTGGGAGGCTGTCAAGCCAGGCTGCTGCACCCCTGCTGGGAGGAAGGCAAGGAGCAAGGGGGGGGGTGCTCCATAAAATCCCAGGCTAGCTGGTGATGAGGGCAGTTTGGAGGAGGCTGGCTGGCTAGCAGGCAGGATGATGGACAGCCTGTGAACCTGGACAAGGCTGCTGGCAGGCAGGAGGACCAGTAAGTGACAGAATTCCTTCCCCTTGCTTATCTCTGAGGCTACTAGACTCCTTGACAGGCTGGGAGACTGGAGGGAGCCCAGCCACAACCTTTTCTGGCTCCTGCAGCAACCTCCTGTGACACCCCTACATCAGTTGCCCTGGAGTAGCCATCCCTGTCCCCAATAGTGCGGACATAATCTTATAAGTTCTGAGAGAATGACAGCACAATGACTATCACAGCTTCACGAAGGACATTAGCTGAGAGTTAGCTGATGCTACATATAGAAAGCACAGTGATCTCACCTGCCTCTCTCTCCTGATTTTCTGCATGCACTCTATAAAAAGATCAACCTAAAAACACTCCACAAAGAATACAGACTTCTTCAAAAGCTTCTGTGCTGCTTCTTTGGCAGTTAAGTTCACCTCTTCTTCACTCTTCCTTCACCTCTTCTTTGGCAGTTAAGTTGCCAATTCACTTATTAGCTCCCTGGAAGGGCTTGATTCTTCCACCTGCAAAATATAACATGCCTTGCCACCAGTAAGGCTCTTTGGTGCCGGAAAGTTTGGACCTGGATCAATGCCCGTTCTAGAATGTATCCTAGTCTTGGATGTGGATTTTTAAAAACCTCTGCCCACTACAGAACAATCCTGAGACAACTCCACAGCAAATAAGGGTGTTTCCTGTCTCCTACCCCCCAATGTGGCATCTGAACAGAATAATTTGATATCGTCAGCAAATTTGTCTACCTCACTACTTCCCCTGATTCAAGGTAAATTATAAGTAACTTAAATCATGCTGGTTCCCGGTACAGATCCTTGAGGGGAGGCTCCCTGCTGACTTCATTGTGAAAACTGTCCATTTACTCTTATCCTCTTTAACCAGTCCCTGATAAGAGGCACCATAGCTCCTGACTGCTAAGTTTATGCAGGAACCTTTAGTAAGGGATTTTATTTACTTCCTCACTAAAGCCTTAACACTTCACTGAAATCAGCTGGAAGCAAAATTTAAACAGCACTTCCACATAGCATCTCATCTCTCACTGGATACTTAGCAGTAGTGCCCTTCTCTATGGCCAAGATCCTCCTGTAGTGCTCATTCAGAAGTCCCATTCAGCCAAGGCCCCTTCCAATATTCATTATCAGAGTCATACTTGTAGAGTGTACACCTTCTGTTGCTTTCTGCTGATCAAGAACTGCCTGGAAGTCCAAGTATGGATATCTATCAGGTCACCCTTATTCAAAGGCTTGTTCACATTCTCAAAGGACCCCAGAAGGTCTATTGAAGTAAACCTTCCTTTTGCAGAAGTCATGCTGATCCTTTCTCAGCAAAGCTTATTCTTCTATATATTTTCTAATTCTAACTTTAATATTCCTTTCCACCACTTTAGGAAGGGTGACATTAGGCTAACTGACCTGTCATTTCCTGGATCTCTCTCTTTTTTAGTGTTATGTTGGTTAACTTCCAATCATCCAACAAAAAGGGCTAAGTTTAGTAAGAGACGAGTTGCATACTTTTGTAAGGTGTATCTCAAGAGGCAATCCTTGCATTATTGTCAAGAAAAAACAGAATTGGTGCTAAATGGAAAAGTGGGAGGAAAGGAGAAAATGACAAATGGGCACTGTGGGCTTTGAAAATTTCAGGCACTCAGAACTACAGTTGATATTTTATGGAGAAGAGCTATTTTCCTGGTAATAAAAAAGTTCAAAAATACTGTATCCTAGTGGTTCCCAAACTGGGAGCTATGGCTCACCTGGCAGTTACAGAAACCAGCTGGAGAGCAGCAGAATCCTCACCAAAAACCCGTTTCCCTATACAATGTATAGGATTGTAGCCCTAAAGGGGAGCCATGGCCAACAACCCAGTAAGTCAAGGGAGCTGCCAGTCAAAAAAGTTTGGGAACCACTGCTGCGTTCCCCCAGTAAGACTCTTTCCTGAGTGAAGACACCAAGAATCCTAGCTTCAAATCCCAGGCAACAACTAACAGGTGTCAAATAGTTACACTGTGGAAGAATGAGCCAGAAAGCGGAGTTGGGACATGCCACCCTGGGTGGAGACAGCAGCTTGGCCTGTTGTCTGCCAGGACTGGTTGGACACCTGTACAGGGACTGAGCTTTGGCTTCCCAAGTCTTCTTGACCCAGGCTGTGCCTGGGAGGGCATCAAACCTCAGCAAACAAATACTGTACTCTCCATCTGCTCCAGGAGGCTATTTGAATGGATCGCCTCCGGAAGGGGAGGGACTGTTCTCCCAGGCCATGCACGTGTGAACGCGAGCAGTACACGCATCCCAGAAAGCAGCCTGCGTTTCCGGGCAGAGGGCGAAAGGCTCAGTCCCGGCTCAGAGGCTTCCATGGGTCGCCTGCGATCCCGCGCCCAACTCGCTCCGTCCAGTTGCGGGCGATGGGCCGGAGGGCGTGTGAGCCTCGCTTCCCCCTTGACGCCACGCGGGGCTCCGACCTTCTAGCCTCTGCAGAGCCAGCGGGCTGCCGGCCTCGTGGGGAGGGACGCCGGGGGTCCCCCGACTGCCTGCCTGCGCGCACCTGCTGCGCCGGGGAGGATCTCCGCGGTCCTCGCTCGCCTCCCCGCCCACCCACCGCCGGTCCCTCCCTCCCTCCCTCCCGCCGCTCAGAGGCTGCAGCGAGTCGCGGCTCTGGCAAAACTTTTCAGCGGAGGCAGCGAGCCGGTGGGGCAGGTCGCGGCTACAGGTCGCCGCCGGAGCAGGAGGAGGAGGCCCTCGCCCCGTGGCCTCCCTGAGATGAGCCCTGCTCGGGAGGCTGCAGGTACCGCCCGGGGGATGCTGCCGCCTGCTGCTGGGGTGGGAGCGGGAGGCGGACGGGCGCAGAGGGGGGCTGTGCGCAAGGGGGAGCCTCGGCTGCAGCCCGGGGGCGCCGCTCGCTCCGTTCTGCTTCCAATGCGGCGGACGGGAAGAAGCAGCCGCCGCCAGCCACGTGCATGCAGCCCCCGCACAGTCCCAAGGGCGCTGCGCCCCGGGAAACCGCCGCGGCCCCGCCTCGGGCCGCAGAGTCCAGCGGGCCTGTGTTGGGGAGAGGTGCGATCAAGAGACAAAAAGGAGCCGCAGAGGGAGACCTCCCACATGCAAGATCAGGGACCGCCTTGGGCGCTGAGGAGCCCCAAAGAAGGGAACTGAGACCCGATTTCTCGTGAGCGGGGCATGTGCCACGCAGCCCCCCCCAACTTTCCTGGGGATTCCCAGGAGGTCATCTCTGAGCAGGGATTCACACGCACGCACCGTGATCGCCGCCCCCCCCCCCGGTCCTGTTTCCTACGTAAGGGTTGTGGAACTTTCCCCCCCCTCCTCCCCACTAAGGGTTGTGTTTCCATCTCAGCAGACAGTTCATTCTGAAACCCAGAATAGGGAGAATCCCCTTCGCTTTTTCCCCACTGCTGATGGTTTTGAGCAAATCTATCCATCCATCCATCTGTGAGGGTGTGTGCCTCAGGCCAGGGGTCCTTCCCTCCTGCTGGTTCAGAGCCTTGTTTATGCCAACGATGCTTTTCCACTGATGCCCTTGCTGCCCCTGCTCCCCTAATGGCACATCTCTGGGCTGTGTGGCACCGCCTTCCTCCCAGTTTGGCCCAGCCATCAGCACCCAAACTGAATGAATGCTCAGGGCAGTCTGCTGCGTGTGCAAGAGAAGAGGTGGCAGAGGGAGCTTGTGTGCCCATTGCCTGGACAAACAAAAAAGAAAAAAAACTCTGACCCAAAGGTGAAAAACAAAGGGGGCCAGAGCCAATGGGAGAGGATGCTCTGAGCAAACTACAAGCCTCAAACAGTCAGTGTTTAAAATAGACAAGGATTTTTGAGGCACCAGATTGTTCAAAAGTGAAAGACTGTATTACACAATCGCAGCTTGTCCATCTGAGAGGCCCTGGTGAATCTCAGACACTCGCTGCCAAATAACAAACAGATCTGGGGAGGCCACACAGCTCAGTGACCATCCCATTTTGCAATGGCTTCACTGCAGCAGAGCCAAGAAAGAAGCTCAGGAGTTACTAGCAGTTTGTGAAGAGGGAGCCTTTTACCCATTTAGTCAAATCTCTCTCAGAGGTTAAATGGGTGGCATAAGAGTATCCTATGATGACCCCTGGGGTACTGTAGGAAGGCTAGAACTTTGTGCTTTGGGCTTATTGACAGTTGCACTGGAGGTGTTAAAAATGGTCTTTGTCGTGTAAATGAACTTTTGGACCATCTGAAAAATCAGTGTTTGGGAATGGGTTAGTTTAGAGTTCACCCTATCTTGAGTTTACTGTCAATATTATTCTTATAAACATACGGTCTCATGAAAAGCTCCCCAAGCTGTCTGAAGACCAACAGTGATCACTGCCACTAACTGAGGCAGGGTGATTGCCTGACACCGTGAATAAAAATGCCAACCGAAAAATACCAGCTGATCTGTAACTTCCTTTTTCTGTGACACACACTGTGTAATTAACTATCCTGGGTTGGATTCACTGCTGCTGAGTATGGATCTGCAGCCTGTTGGGATCTGGCCCTATACACTTAAAATCTTCGACTTCTCCAGCTTCACCAACAAGGCAGGAGGTTATGGGAAGCAAAAGAGAGTGTAGAAATCATGCCAACTTCTTGGTCTTTCTATGAAATATTTTTCTGTTTGCTTCCAGAGTTAGTTCTGACCTCTGAGCCTTTTAAACTAGTCCAGGGAGTTTAGCTAACAGACCCCCTCCTCCCCCTTTTTTGCTAGAGTTGGTTTCTTCTGTTTGAGTATGACAACATTTCAGGTCTGTACAGCAAATTCTTAGAAATGCTGCATTTGCACAGACAGTCTTCTTTTAATTAACCTTTTGGTTCTGCATTATGGAACGGAGCATCAACTCAACCTTCTTGAAATGTCCAACAAGAATTCTCTTCGTTGTATAACCTGGTCTTCAGATCCAGTTCTTCTCTCCCAGTAGAACAGCCCCAGCAAGTAGCTTTGGTGGGCACATTAAGACTGTTGCACTCACTTATGTCCTTCAAGGATATGTCCCTTCAAACTGCAGTCACTGAAGCCAATTACTGGCACAAGAGTAGGAATCTCTCGCCTGTAGTCATTTTCAGATTTTGTCACATTGAAATCCACATTCTGGATGAGAAACTTTCATTTCGGAAGGGTAAACTGATTGAATTATGTAGAGTGATATGAATGTGACATCATGGCAGTATCTTCAATTTTAAGTCTAGAATATGTCATTTAAAAATATTTTGAAGATTGTGTTGGAGGGAACATGGAACACAGAGAACAAGAGACATAAAAAGATTGAAGTGATGGTGATTAGCAATGTATAGAAGGTAGACCTGATCTCTGGGAACCAGACACCCCACTTAGGCTAGTTCTTTTTACTGACCTTCAGTCTCGAAAGACTCTGGTATCGCGCTCTGAATGGTGGTTCTGGCACAGCGTCTAGTGTGGCTGAAAAGGCCGATTCGGGAGTGATAATCCCTTCCACACTGGGAGCAAGTGCAGTCTGGCCCTGGTCTGTCTCCCTGGCTATGGGCCTTCCTTCTTTGCCTCTTAGCCTCAGTCTATTGGCCAAGTGTCTCTTCAAACTGGAAGAGGCCATGCTGCCTCCAAGCTGGCCTCCAAGCTCAGAGGCCAAGGTTTCCCACCTGTTGAGGTCCACTCCTAAGGCCTTCAGATCCCTTTTGCAGATGTCCTTGTATCGCAGCTGTGGTCTACCAAGGCTTTATTAATTGTATGTCAGACCCCAAAGACTTCTGAAGCAGAATCTCTGGCCTGACAAATACAAACTTCAACTCAAATTAAAGGGTAAATTTGATTTCCTTTTTCTAAGTGTGAACATAATTAACTTAAACCTAGCTGGGGAATATTATGGATCCCTAGACATGAATGAATCTGTTAGGAGGTAGAGTTTGTTAGATATCTTTATATGTGCCTTTAATTAATGTCAGTTTCTGGGAATTGGTCCAGTAGAGGTTTAGAGCTTCCTCTGTTAGCAGAAAATACCAATATAAATAGATCAATATCCATTGTTGGATATAGGTTGCAGTGCTTGTGTCTCAGCTGATCCTGCAATTGAAATATATACAGTGGCATAGCTAATGATTGTGTAGCCCGGTGCCAAGCTCAAAATGTTGCCCCGGAAGTGATGTCACAACTGGAATGTGACATCATGCCTGGGCTTTTTAAAAAGTGATAATTGGAACTCACCTGCTCCCCCCAGCAGTTCACCACTCACTTGCTCTGCTGCCTCCCCCCAGTCAGTGGCATAGCTAAGGCATCTATCTGCTACCTGGGGTCAAAGAAGATTTTGTAGCTCCTCCTCCATGACAAAATCAAATTTAATTAATTAAGTGAATAAATAAAAAGTTATTGGTTCCATGCTGTATCATAATAACACCTCATTGGCACTCAGAACAATCAGTCTCCTAGGTCAGTTTGGAGTTAAGCAAATCCACTTTCTGTTCCATAAGGCAGTTGTGTTTTCATTTTCTGGTTAATTGGCCATAACTTTTGATGGAATACAAATATTCCAGTGCAGCTTATTTCATTGCATTCTGCATTAAATTACCTTTCCAATGATATATAACATGATGGTATTATTCATACATACCAAGATTTTCACAATTTTGGTCACTAGTGTCAAGCTCAGCTTGTTGCCCCCCTAAAGTTTGATGCCCAGTGCAACTGCTACCCCTGCACCCCCTTAGCTATTCCACTGAATAAATATGTATGCCTTTGTACATTCCTTACAGCCCAATCCTCAGCATATCTACACAGAAGTAAGCCTTATTGAGTTCAGTGGGGCTTACTCCTAGGAAAATATGCATAGGATTGCAGCCTAACACTTGTCTACACATGTGCTGTTTGGCATTAGTGCCTCTGTTGAGTGGTTTAAGCAGCTATGAACTTTTGACTGCTATCCATTAAGTGGGGCTGGCCCATCTATGAGGCCAACTGGTTACCTTAGGCAGCAGATTGGTGTGTTGGTGAGGGGGGTGGAACTGACATCTCTGTCAGCCTGCTTTCCTCCACTGCTCCTCCTTTTCCTTTCTCTCCTTAGATTAGAAAATGAAGAAGGGTCAGAGAGAAGGAGAAAATGTGGAGAGGAAGGGAGTGCTGAATTTGAACACTGGAGGGTGGGAGGAGAAGCATCAGGCACGAGGGGGGGGGAGCATTTGGCACCAGGAGATCCTGGGCTGACCCTGCAAAGAAGGGCCAAACAGTGCATGTATACGACGCAGGGTGGTGAATGCTGTACAATTTCCACATAGCTGTTTGGTTCCCTGAGATTCTTTCAGTGATGGGAGGCCCCTGGCAGGGTCTTTGGGGTTAGGCTCAGCCTCTCCGCTGTGCCCTTTGTGCCTCCGTTCCAAGCTGGGCTGTGTCAATAGTGTGATTGCAGAGGTTCTGTTTGAACAGACCTTACTCACAATGAGATCTCGCAGGCTGGGGAGCTGCCCATGCATCACAACAACTGCTGCAATTTTGCTTTCACACTGTTGTGAACCCATCAGCCCCCAAGCAGAGGACATCAGAGTTGGGAAAGGTGTCATGCTGAGAGGATCAGCACAGTGACAGTCCTTGTCCCAGCTCTGATTGCTTTTTTGGGTTTTGGGTTTTGCTTCAATAAGGATTCCATGGCAATCTCCTGGACTCTTTGGCCTAAGCACAAGCAGCCTGAGACGTAATGAGCAGAGACCCTGTCCCAGATGTGTGATGGCAGCAGGACCTCCTTCCACTGGCCTCATCCCTGACAAAATAACAGTAAAGCATGCCTCTGGGCTCCTGAGTTATTGGTTTTTGTGTAGAACTTGCAAAATAAAAACAAATTGGGGCACAGATGAAATACAGACTGAAACAATGTGACCCCCATGAGGCCAGGCAACTGCCAGTCTGAGAACCACACAGCCCAACTCATCTCTCCTGCAGCTGGGGCAAAGGCTCACCACAGGGTACCTGGCTGGGAGTGAGCTGGCCTGGGCCTTTGCTCACTAACAGGCTGTCCATCAGCTGTACTGGCTGCTCTCTCAGTGTTGTCTTCATTATCGGACAACAGGCAGGCTGTGGGAAAGCATCTCTGGCCCTGTGGAGGGCTATACACCAGCTCTTGATCCTGATGGAATCTGAACAACCGAGAGAAACTACTTGCAAATAGGCAGGCCCCCTGCAAAGCACCAAACTCCTCTTGCAGTTGCTGTGAGGTGAGAAGGGTTTTGACTCTGGCAACACAGGAAGGAAAACACTGGGTCGCAACTTCTTGTCTCTCTTAAATGTGACTTAGCACTGTTCCTGCAGTGTGGGATATAGACAAAGGCTTCTGCTCCATGAGACAGTTAAGATGGTTTGCCTCAATGGATCTGGGGCTGGAGAGCAAACCCGTGTCATAACCAGGGGCCAGTCACCTGGAGTGGCTACACAGCATTTTTTCAGCTAGTATGCACATACCCAAACTTGCCTTTCCTTAGATTCTCCCCATCTGTTTTGAGCAACCATAGAAAACAAACTTGTTCAACATTCTTTTTGCTTCTTTTCCCTCTTCCCCTTCCGCTACCACTTTCCTGACATTGTTCCCCATGTGATAATTTCACATTACCTGTCATACTCATGATAAAGAAAAACCAGTTTTAATCCCATCCTACTGTAAACAACTCTCTGATTCCTTTAACCTTCTCAGAGCCTACCCTATGCAGAGGTTCAATTTCCCTCATCCTTGGTACTCGCCCTATACTTAGAAGACATTTTCAGGCCACAGTCTTATCATTCACCTTCATTCTTTTCTTTTTACTTGTTTTATCCCTCCCAAGTATCTCAGCCCATTTATATATTACATATATACAAATGGGATGAGCTACTTGGAGGGATAAAACAAGTGAAGTAGTGAGTAGGGCTGCAGACTTTTTGCTCTCCACTGTAATGCTGTTCTAAAGTTCATTTCTACCCAATGTGATTGCTAATGCAGCATCTGAGCAGACTGCTAATGTAGAACAGAAAGGCCCTCTTCAGTCTCTGAGAGTCTTGTGCCACCCACCCAAAATAAACAGTGTTATTCACTTGCATTTGCTGTCTGACCTTCACTGTCCTTTCCTGCCTTAGCATGCTAGTAGTCTGCTATTTCCCCCATCCCCAGGAGTTCAGATCGTTTGTCTTTATCATTTTGCAATGGAAGGTAATGTTTGGCTTCTTCTGTGTCCTATTTTACACCATAACACACCATTGTCCGCACATCAGGGCCTTCTCTGTAGTGGCACCAAGGCTATGGAAATGCACAGCTGGAAAAGGTTTGTTAGGTTGCCTTTAAGCACCCCCTGAAAACTCATTTGTCCCATTGCACTTTGTGGGCTGACTTAGGTTTTACTGTTGTTGTATGGTTCTGGAGTTTCTAGCAGCATAATTTTGGGGCCAGTCTTTTTCTTTGAAAAGACTGTAGCTTGTATTTTACCATATTTTTATATTTTTAATCCTGTTCACCAGTTTGTGTGAAAATGTGTTTTAAAAAGCAGTCTATGCATCAACACAACAAATTGATAGATGTTCTGGATATCCAGCGGGGAGAGGCTGAAAAAAAATAAAAGAAAATTGTGCCAATTTAAATAACTGTTTTGAACTTAGTAAGTGCCACTTACATTTTAGTGGAAATTCTTAGCTGCTTACATAGGTTTCCTTTTGGCCCAATTAAAAAAAAATCGCTCCTGTATTCTCACTTCTGAGTTGTGTGAAAAAATCAGCACCTACAGCCTTTTTACTCCTGAATGCAAGAAAAGGACTGTGCAAATCAGATTATGCCACTATTTGTGACATCAGAAGTGTCCCAGCTAATCAGATACTTTCTGTCATAACTGTGATTTAGTCTGTTCTTTTCATTCACTGAAGACTGACAGCTAGGATAGTAGAGGGTAATGAAGACCAGAATTAAGGAGCTGACACAGAAGCAGATGCAGAGTTGTGAGGGCAGGCTGGGGAAGGACTGAAACAGCCATTGCAGTACATTGGCAAAAGTACTTATAGGTGATGGATCTAATGAGCCTACCCTAAGACTGGCTGAAATCATTCGATCCCAAGTGGAAAGGGGGATGTTATTGGCAGAGCAACTCTTGTGCTGGCATCACATCATAGTTCCTGCCTCAGACATCCCCTCCCCTGCCAAGCACTGAAGCCCCTGCTGCGTTGGATTGTAGTGCCAAGGTTCATGCCAAGCCAGCCGTGGAGTGTGTGCCATTAACGCACTAGGGGCTAATCCTTTTGTGTCTTAACAAGAAAGCAGCCAGCCTCTCTCCTCCCTCCCCATAGCCTTTGTCTTGAGCAATCAAGGTCGAAACTGGGGGTGAAAGGGAAGTTTGTGGGGTTTGTGTGTGTGTGTGTGTGTGAGAGAGAGAGAGAGAGAGCAGTTCTGATGCTTGTTTGTTGAGAGAAGGGTCTAGGAGAGTGCCCCTTTCCATTCCCAGCATGTTCGCTGGTGCAGCACATCCATTTTTGAGCTTTTCTGCCCTTAAGCACAAGTTAAAATTTTTACAGAGGCTCTATTTTTTTCTCTTTTCTTTTTTGCAGTAAAAGGGTTAGAAGAAAAGGCCCCCTCCCCATTGTTTGTCCCAGAATTCAAGAACAAATCGGGTGGTCCCTCTGCATGAACCTAGAGCACATGTTTACAGGACAGGGCAAACAGATGAAAATGTCAAATTCTCTATCACAATTTTTTCCACCAAATTAATGTAACCTGCTGGTTTGAAATGGGGGTTTCAGGCTACAATCCTGAAGCCACTTTACTGTAAGTAAAACCCATGAAACGCAATGGGATTTATTGCTGAGCACCCCTACATAGGCTGGTGCAATCCTGTGCATACTTACTTATGAGTAAACTCCCTTGAACATAGAGGGGCTAGCTTCAAATTAAATACACATAGACCTGGCCCCACTTGTGCTATAAAACAGGGTGTCATATTTTGTGATATCAGAGCTATGATGCTCTGAATCATAGATGTTGTCAAGAAAAAACAGACATGTAGTATCTAAAATGTAGGAGAGAAACCCACATAAGCACCATTGTATTCTAGCAGTGTTCATACCCAAAAAATCATATCCCACCATGGTGAAAATAGGTGACAAAGCTGATTCAATTAATTTGCCAAATTAGGAGATGAGTCAACAGGGCTTGGTGGTCAGGTTCTATTTGCTAAAGTGCTCTTACAGAATTCAAATGTAATAATTACAATGTTTTAAAGCTAATCACACCTAAAACCAGCCTCTTACCACAGGATTAGTAGCCAATGAAATATTAGTTTTTTAGAAGGATCTATTGGGGTGGAGTGAGAGAGACCCTGGTTACGACATATCTCTCAGCCTAACATTTTCCCCAAGTGAATTGATGGAAGGAATTATTAGAAGACAGTGAAGCATGTAGAACAAGGCTTGGAAGAATGAGCATGGCTTCTTCCAAGGGAAGTCTGTTAAGGATACAAGGTCATCCCTGCCAGATAAGATCAAAGGTGTATCCTCCAGCATTCTGTTTTCCATGGTGGCCAATCAGATGCATCTGAGAAGTCTCCAAGTCAGGCATGGAAGCAATAGCTCACTCCTGCTGATGCTTCCACCCCATCCCCCCAGCAGTTGGCCCTGAACCTAGGGGTTTCATATAGCCTGACTATGCCTTAAGAATTACTGAGGATCTCAACAAAGCTGTAATAAACCAACAGTTTTCAAATGGAATACAATGCACAGTACAGTCCC
This sequence comes from Tiliqua scincoides, assembly GCF_035046505.1. NCBI lineage: Eukaryota > Metazoa > Chordata > Lepidosauria > Squamata > Scincidae > Tiliqua > Tiliqua scincoides. Next base: position 152,663,463 of record NC_089822.1, read on the forward strand.
CAAGAATCAGTACAGGGGGCAGTGCTGATTAACTTGCTAATCAACAATCTGGAGTCAAGAGTGAAAAGATCAATTTGCAGATGATGTCAGATTGGTCAGGATGGTAAACTCTCAAGAATTAGACAAAGTCCTATGTAAATGCAGAACAATGCACAATTAAGACCACAAAAAATGTCCTTATTTTACATATATGCTGATGGATACCAGAAAGCAGATCTTGGGGTCCTAGCACAAATTCACATCTGTTCAGTGTGTTGCAGGAGTTAAAAAAATACTGTTAAAAATTATTAGGAAAAGGGCTGAAAACGAAGTGGCATGTATCATAATGCCATGATGCACACCAATGAATCTATCAGTGTGTGCAATTTTGATCATCTCAACAAAATATATAACAGATCTGGAGAGGGAATTAAATGCTTCTCTTCATCACAAAGAAAGGCTGAAGAGGTTAGTGCTTTTCAGGTTAGAAAAAAAGGTGGCTAGAGAGAAATTTGATATTCTAAAAAATGATGAATAGCGTGGAAAGGGCAATACAGAAAGGAACTATCTTCACTTTTTTTTTTTTAACATGGACTTTTTGTCCAATCAAATTGATCTGAAGTACATTCAGAATAGGCAAAATAAAGTATTTCTTCGTGCAATGCATAATGAAAGCTAAAATTAGATGTAATGGAAAGTGCATGGCTGCCATCTAAACCAGAAGTTCTGCGTCTCATTCTCCCCAGTGACGTCTAGTACGGCAGAACACATTATGTGATATCGCCACACTGCATGTTTCCCCACCCCTGCTACTAGTAGCCAGTGACTTGGAGTGATAGAGATGGATGATAGTCACATCAAGCATTACTTACAGAGCCTTATGTGCAGCAGTCAGCTTTACCTACAGAATTCATTGCCACAGGTGACTATTAAAGTAACTGCAGATTCATGGAGGACCGATCGGTGGCGTCACTAGGGCTTGTGTCACCCGGTGCGGGAGGTCAGTGCTTCACCCCATAATGGACTTACTCCCGTGCAATAGGCGAGGCAATGCCCTGGACAGTGGGCATGGTGATGCACCATCACCCTGCTTCTGCTGGTTTTTTAGCTATAACTTTTGATAGAATAGAGATTTTTCAACACAGTTCGATCCATTGTATTCTGCATGAAAATGCACATTGAATGATATATAACACAATGGTATTATCTGCAAATACCAAGACTTAAAAAATTCTGGCCAATAGTGGTGTCACACACACACCTCCGCATGTCACCTAGTACGGCTCACACTCTCCTAGCAATACCACTGGGACAGATTTATCTATGTTAGTCATGATAACTAAAAATGGAATTTCAATATTCAGAGTACCTGTACATCCATGCTTTGTAGATGCTGAAGGAAACGTCAGAGAAGAACTGACATGATAATGTCCTACTTAAGAGCTTTGAGTGGCATTTGGCTGTTCTTGGCTGGGGAAAGGGTGCTGGATTAGGAGACCATTGATCTGCCCTAGCCAGGCAGTTCATACATTCTTAGCGCTATTTGGACAGACTTCTCGGACTCCCTCCAATTTTGGTCCCAAAGCTTTATCCTCAGGTTCTCTATTTCCATTCTTCCATTGAAGTAGCTTCCTGTGCAACATAGGGACGACTTTGCCTGTCAGAGGATTCTGAGGCCTCTCTACCCTGTATTTCATATTGCTGGCTCCTCTGGAGCAGTGCATGCTCTAGGACAGTGTTTCTCAAACTGTGGGTCAGGACCCACTAGGTGGGTCGCGAGCCGGTTTCAGGTGAGTCCCAATTCATTTCAATATTTTATTTTTAATATATTAGATTTGATGCTCCCATGGTATGTGATTGCATTTGGGGAAATGTTACAGATCTGTACTTTTAACAGGCTACGGTGTATATGCTTTTTAAACAATGATAGTAAATGAAACTTACTCTTGGGTAAGTGTGGGTAGGGTTGCAGTCTAGGATTGTCAAAAATTTTCCTGCTTGATGTCACTTCCAGTCACAACATCAAATCTAGTGGGTCCTGACAGATTCTCATTCTAAAAAGTGGGTTCTGGTTCTAAAAGTTTGAGAACCAAACTCCTGCTCTAGGAGAAGCCTCGAGAAGAAGACAATTCTGCCTCTTCTTGTTTCCTGACTCTGAATTAATGTAAGTGCCATGACTGCCAAGTTACGGAGGAATCCTAGCACAATATTTCCATTAATGGACCCTGTTTTCTGAATTGTGAATGGTGCCAGTCAGGGGTAGGAGTGGGGTGGTTTCTTGGAGCAGTTGAGAGGAAACATGATATGGTGTTTGAAATATTCCTATCACAGCATTTAACAGGTTGCATTCTCAGAACAGGTATAGCCTCAGTGATTGTGTGTGGCAATGATACAGGAAATACCCCTGTTGCAAGGGCCTGAAGTACGACATTACTCCAGTCTAGTTTCTCCTGAGCAGTTATAAATGTCAGCATGCAGGAGCTTGTCATTACATCCCTTTAGCTATGCCCCCTGAACACTACCCCACTATGGCTATACATACCTACTTTAAATGTATTCATTAAAGTCTTTTTTTCCCTCCTGCCATTTATTCCTACTTTGAAACTTATTATATATTTAAAGAGCTAGCTCCTTTCATCCCAAACTCTTAGAGTGGTCACAATAGCATTAAAAAATGAGAAAAAATCCCAGATAAATCAGGTATATTATTGGGTTAGCCTATGCCTGTTTACTCAGAAGTAAGTCCCACTTGTTCAGTAGGAGTTCCTAAAGTTGCATAGGAGTGTAGTCTTAATGTAACATAAGTTACATATTGTCCCTTAGGCAGCCATTGGGAAAAACAATGGGCAAGACATTAACAGATGTCCTTAGGCACATTTCTCAGTTTGCTTTCCACTGAGCCTGATGCGTCCTGTTGGCTAGGGTTATTCAAAAAAATGTTTCAAAGGCTGAAGCTGAGTGTTCCTACTGTTAAAGTCCAGGAGCTCCATTCCCCCCTGCTCCCCCTCAACTACATTCCTGCGCTTAAGATTCACATTATTCACTGTCCAACTTCTTTCACTTGACCCGCCCAGCCTTCCACTTCTGGATGCATCTGTGGACCTTTGACCAAATTTATCTGGCTGATATGGTGTTTGGTAAGGCCTATGAAACCCCATCTTGAAGCAGGGCCTCACTGCATGAGGCATGATACCCCACAGTTGCCTGGGCAACCAGACCCATCAGGCTCTTCATTCTGTTCCCATATTAGCAACTGATGAGCACTGCATCCATGGGAAGAGGCAAAAGGAAATTCTTCATAGCTTGTAAAGAGCACAGCAGAGATGTGAAGAGGACAAGGGGATCTGGGGACTCGGGATCTGGGGACTCAGCAATGTCTTTTTCTATACATGGTTGTAGGTGCCTTCAGCCATTCCATCCACTTCAGAAGTATCAAAGGTACTCCTTGATTTTGTGAAAAGTTGTCAGATAGTATTTTCTAATAGCCAAGCAATCCAAAACGATTCCCTTCTGTTAAAATTGGGGTGGGGGGTACTTTTCTGCAGCATTTGGGGATATTTTTTCTCTTTCCCTCTGAGATGACGTCAGGTGGGACGCATTTGCGTAAAACGGCAAAGAAATTTTATCTTGGGGTGGATTAACAGGCAGGTTCTGTTTTCACAGTTAGGGTCTAACTCATTTAGTATTTATTATTTTCCACAGTTGAGACTGATTGATGATCCTGATTGTTTTTAGTTTGGCCTTCTGGTCATTTGTTGCCTTATCAGGGTGTAGATCTGTTCACACCCTTGCCATGATGCTCCCTAAACCATCCTGCTTTTATCACATGAATGATTACTAATCTGTTTGGAAGGGGTTAATGTGTCATTCCTTTCACAATCAGGAATGTTCAAGGTTATTGCAGGATCCCTTTCCTGATACGAGTACATACATCTCCAGTTTATTTATCCAGGCGAAAAATTCCAGAGTGATTAAGCACATCCAATGATAAACTATTTCAAGCTAGTTCTTAGCAACATTATGCCCAGTGAGTGGTGACTGCCATGCACTTCTGCAACCATGGTATTGGCAAACCCTTCCTTATTCAAAAGCTCTTCCTCCAGGTACAGATTTAACTCCTTGACTATAAAAACACCTCCAAGTAACAGGCTTTTATGTCATATTACAACAGGTGTAGCTTTCAAATTGCCATTGTTGGTAGGTTTGTAACATGTACAATTTGCTGCCCCATCATTTGCTTGGAATGTTAATAGCCTCAGCCTTACTTACAAGTAGGTATGTTTAGGATCACAACCTTCATAGAATCTTGCATGGAGTTAAGTTGCTATGGAAAGAACCTGTAAGTAGATCTAAGCACCCTATAGCAGCTGGTACAAAAATAGGCAAAGAGGACAGTTCTACGGTTCAGAGCAACTACACTTGCTCTCCTGTATACAAAAGGTTAGATAACATCCTTTGTTCAGTTCAGCATGTCCCTTGTGTGGATTAGCCTGGGCCTTTTCATTAGCATGAATTGTAGGGGGCACAGATGGAATATGAACAAGGTTACCAGATCACAGCTTGAAGATCAATATGGCAGATCCTTGAGGTGTGACCTGTCAGCTCTTGATAGGTGATGTTAAGTTGTACACTAAGGCTGCAATCCTAACCACACTTTCCTGAGAGTAAGCCCCATTGAACAAAATTGGACTTACTTCTGAGTAGATCTGGTTAGGATTGTGCCCCAAGAGTGCAAGCAGATGCCACAGAAGCAAAGTCATTAACACTGAAGCTGCTAGGGGGAGTTGTGTCAGAATTAGGCAGGGGTGCTCATTCTCTCTTTTTTGAAGGAAAATCCTTGTAGATTTCTCAGTACAATCCTGCCGTAGTGATCCAGGCTCAGGCCAAGATGTCATCTGCCTATATAACCCCATTCCAGACACCTCCTCTTGTCAGAACTGATATTATTCTCCCTCTAAATGGCTTGGACGTCAAAGTGGCCTCCAGATGGCTCTGCAGCCTAGCCTTGGAGTGAAGGTATTGAGCTAGGAGGATCAAGACAGACTTGTTGCATGCCATGTTGGAAGGATAGTAGGCCTTTTGTGGGAAGGTTCAAGGAGGCTCAGTGAAAAAGACAGGCACACTTGTTGGTGCAAGGCATGTAAATAGGTTTCCATTTGCAATGTTCTCCATCTTTTCTCTGTAACAGTGGCATAGCTAAGGGGGTGCAGAGGGGTGCACTGGGCATCAAGCTTTAGAGGGGCAACAAGCTGAGCTTGACACTAGTGACCAAATTGTGAAAATCTTAATATGAATGAATCATCACCATGTTATATATCATTGGAATCATCATGTTATATATCATTGGAAAGGTAATTAAATGCAGAGTGCAATGAAACAAATGGCACTGGAATACCTGTTTTCTATCAAAAGTTATGGCCAATTAACCAGAAAATGAAAACACAACTGACTTGTAGAACGAAAACACAACGGACTTGTGGAACAAAAAATGAATTTGCTTAACTCCAAACCAACCTATGAGACTTTGTTCTGAGTGCCAATGATATGTTGTTATGATTCAGCATGGAACCAATAACTTTTTATTTACTTAATTAAATTTGATTTTGTCATGTGGGGCGGGGGCTACAAAATCTTCTTGGTTGCAGATAGATGCCTTAGCTATGCCAGTAACTGGAGGAGGCAGCAGAGCAAGTAGGTGGTGAGCTGCTGGGGGGAGGAGGTGGGTTCCTCCCAATTTTCACTTTTTAAAAAGCCTGGGTGTGATGTCACTTTTGGTTGTGACATCACTTCCGGGACAACATTTTGAACTTGGCACTGGGCTACACGATCATTAGCTACGCCACTGCTCTGTAATTATATTTGAAACCACACACCTCTTCTATGATTGCATAGGTTGCAAACAGTGCTGGAAAATTCCCAAACTCAACTGAGGATGCTCCCAAACTAGGGCCAATCTCTGTTGAATACAGAGATCTTCCTGCTCCACCCCCTTCTCCCCTTGGCTGATCTGTAATGTTGCAGTCTGATCAGTCTTAAAGAAATATAACTATTCATTTGATTGCTTATTTATTAAAACATATATACCCCACCTTTCCCCCTTCCTTCCCCTGACAATAGGCACTAGGGAGGTTTGTAATATACATTAAAATACAAGTATAAAAAGGTAAAAACTATAAAAGGCAAAACAGAAGCCAGCACTAAACATTATAAAAAGCATTAAAAAATGTAGAAAATGAAATAAAGTGCAGCAGCAACAAATAATAAATAATAATGGTAATAAATAATAATGAAAACATCTAGCAATAGTAAGGACAGCAATATCAAAACTAAAACTAAGGTGGGAAAGCCAACTGGAAGGTTGCTAGCAGCTGGATCCTATTCCCCCCTCCCCCGCCAATGCAGTGACACCAAAATGGCTACCACTGCATCCTGTGGGGAGGCAGTTGCGAAGGTCTCCTTGGGTAAGGGAACATTCCCACCCATGTTCAAATGCCAGTGGGGTCCCTACTTAAATATTCACCCACCAATAATCACCTTAACCCCTCTCTCACAGGGGCTCCAGTGATAGGAGGACCTTCATCCAAATTAATTCCCTGGAGAACAGGAAAAAGGAAAAGGTGACTTCTCACTGGAGTGACACAAAGAGCCCCTACCCTAAAACTCCACCTGTTAACAATAATCCTACACACACACACCCATGAGTCACAGAGAACTGAATGGGAGGCCCTTGCCTCTGCTCCTCCCCAAAGTGATGACCCAAACCACAAAAGGATGGTTTGTTCATGGGGTGGTGCTCAGGGAAAATACCCCCAGCCTCTAAGGAAGATTGTGAATCCAAAGGGTGAGCAGCTGGGCCAGAGGTTGACACTCTGCCACTAATGCTGCTGCTTTTATTGTTGCTGCTACTGCCTATGTTATCTCCCCTGCCGCCCACAGCCAAAAAGTTGAGTGTACTGGCAAATTGTCTGCAGGTGGTCCAAGTGCTGGAAGATGAAAGGTTGTCTCTGAAAGATGAAAATCCAGAACAGCATGGCAGACTTGTAGCTGAAATGGAATGCTGCTGGGTCACCACTACACTCTTCTCCATCTCTCATTCCTCCTCCCCAAAGAGGAATGAAAGGGACAACAACAAAGTTCTTCACTGATGCCCACACTAGGGAAGAGAGTCTGGTGCTGACCTCAGACCAACCTTCAGTCCAAATCAGAATCTACTGTGAATACCTGCAAGGGGAGACAGGCCAGACAACCACCAATCACTCTCTTCTTCTCCCAAGCTCTTAATCTCAGGCTGAGCCCAAGTGTACCAACATCCCTCCCCACTTTGGCCAAGTGAGAGCCAATAACTCGGTTGCTGTTACTATTTGTCTGATTCCTTTTTCATTTGGAAAAGAGTAATTAACCCAGATTAATAATCTCTGCTTCTTTGTGTGCTCAACTATCCTAGCTTTGTAATGGCCATCTCCCTACCACTTAGGGATTTTTTCCCTACTACTATCTCATCAATGGATGGCATCCTATCACTTCCACCATCAGAATCTTCTTCAAACAGAGGTTTCCATGAATGGAAGGACCTCTTCCATTCCATTGCGTTCACAAAGGCAATTCTGTTTGCAGAGAGAGCTCCTGACACTGGAAGTGCTAGTCTGGATGCCTCCCAATATAATTGGAAGTGTGATAAAATGTTGGAGCCATCCTTTTCTGCTGCCATTCTCCCCCAACCTGAGCTCCAGCCTGCCACTGCTGGGTTCTGTCATCCCAGCAGCTACTGCGCTTGGATTTCTGGGCAGGTACAGTGGGCTGGAGCTCAGTTTGTGGAGATCGGCGATAGGGAAGGATGGCTTCCCAGCAGAATGGTAAGCACCAGTCCCACCAGGGATGCCCTTCCCATTGCACTGTTGGAGACCTCTGGTCTATACTATAGCAAGGAGTTACTGCAGTCCCCAGATTTCCTGGACCCATTCTGGAAAATGGAAATAAAGGAATGGCTAGCACTCCTACACACAGCTTTCTCTCTCCTGATTCCTCCTACTGATAGTGATGTGCTTGCTTTTCTGACAATATTCGCTAGTGCATCATTTCATATAACTCCATTTTGCATGGAGTGTCTCTCCTGCATTGTCATCAACACATTTAAGACTTGAGGATAATGTGCTTTTATTTAAAATATTTCATAGTTGGCATGGTCTTACAAAATACAAATATGGCACTCTGTTTCTGCAGCTCATCCACAGCTCAAGGAGCAAAGGCAGTTTTTTTTTTGCTTGTTGAAAGCAAAAGGGCTGGTTACCAAATTGAGGTGTAGAAATAATTATTTAAGGCACTTAAGGGCCCAATCCTATCCAATTTTCCAGTGCCAGTGCAGCTGTGCCAATGGGGCATGCACTGTATCTTGTGATGGGCAGCAATCTCAGAAGCCTCCTTAAGGTATGGGAACATTTGTTCCCTTACATTGGGGCTGCATTGCAGCTGCACCAGTGCTGGAAAATTGGATAGGATTGGGCCCTAAGGCACTTAAGGTCCAAGGGCCAAAAACAGCCCTCTTACAACAGATATTTGACTTAGGCTGCAATCCTATCCACACTTACCTGGGAGTAAGCCCCTTTGACTATAATTGGACTTACTTCTGAGCAGGCATGCATAGGATTGGGTTCTCAAGTTGCTCTTCTAAATGAGATTGAAACAGACTGGAAGAAAGCTTTTCTATTAAATGTTGTTGCATCCCTTTTCACAGGTGGTTACATTTTGATAATGAAACATTACAAGGTGCTGAACACTTGAACTGACACGTTGCTCATGAATAAATATGTTTGGTTGGTTCATTAAAATATGGCAGAGAGGCCCTTCTAGTAAAGTTCAGTTTCCTGAGACTCTCTGAATGAAAAGCATTTCTGGTTCTCATGGCTGACTGTATTCTTTTCTTTAGCTATCACTCCCAACTCACACCCCCAGTAAATTCTAACAAATACTTGCTGTGTTCTCCTAAGAACCCTGGGTGGTAGATTAGACTAAGTGCTGCTCCCCACTGAACTGTATGATGCATCAGCAAAGACATACATGGCATGTAGATATAGGTGGGAGTTGGGGCAATCTCATCTTTCTGATGCATGTACTACGTGCGTGATATGCATGGCTAGGAATATCCGTTTTCAGTTTGCATGTGCAACATGACTTATAGACAGAGATATCTGGAAATGGTGTTATTTACCTGACTCGGAAGTGTGTTCAGTAAGACTTAGGTGGTAATCCTATCTTACTCACTGGAAACAAACACTTCTACTTATAGAGACCTGAAAAGACGTGGTGCCCAAAGGAGCTCTAAGCAGGGAGGGATCTGAACCTGAGATTCCTAATGTGTGCCTCCCACTCTATCCACTGCACTTGGAAGAGCTGCAGAGACGCATCTGAAAATGTGCAGATAACACACTGTTTTTTGAAGATTCAGAAATCAGAGGATGCTGGCCAGCTTTAGAAGCTCAGCTTCTACATGTGTTATTTCTCCGCAAGGCTAAAAGTCCTCTTTGATACAATGGGAGCCATCCCTCTCTCAGTTCCTTGACTTCAACCATCCATCTCTGCAAAAATATTTCAAATTCTGCAAAAATCCACTAACTGAATTTAGAAAAACGTTGAGTGGGTCTGTAGTTTCAAAAGCAGAATATGGACTCTTAAGCTTTTAGTATTATCACCCATAAGTAGAGGTGTTTTAAAACAGTTTTATTTTACTCAGATGTTAACCCATTGTGAGCGCAATCCTTACCTGAACTTTGGCTAGCGCAAATCCCTTGCACCCGCCCAGGAATGTCACAAACATGCCATAAAGTGCATTTTGCACCTACTTATGAGCAGGATGGACCACTGCAAGGTGTACCAGCCTCCCCACGATGGATCCAGGCTGGGAGAGGGTGAGTTTGCTCTGGCTGAGGCAAGCCAATACAGGGAACAGGAAAGGGTGGCAGGAGGGTGTACCAGAGTGGTGAGGGGCATTTTTGGGTGAGGTGGACGGACCGGGAGGCAAATAGGCCTGGGAGGGTGCAGGATTGGCCACAGCAGTGCAGACGGAATCCTAACCCCCCTCCTTGCTAGCCCAGCATTACACTGGGCTGCTCATATCCAAGTACCCACATAGGGGTGACTGGGATGCTACACAGGTAAGGGGAAAAATAGCCCCTTGGAGTAAGTCCCTGGAACTCGCAGCTGGCACCTACCTTGTGCTGGAAAAAATGCAGGCCACTTGGCTTGCCTGAACCAGCACAAGTTAGGATTGGGTTGCCTTTTCAGTAAGGCCTTTTCAGCTGCCTATCTTACTCATTGGAAACAAATATCTCTAGTCATAAGGCAAGAGTGCAGTACCGTTGCATCATCTCCAGCACTGGAAGTCTCAGGCTGCTGGGGCTTCTGTGACCCTGTGATTGTGCAGCAGAGACTGTCAAGAGCCCAAGCATGACATGCAAGCTTTTGTCCCGCCCCCGTCCCCCCACATTTTGCTTATTGCTGATTGCCAGGCATGTCAGAGTGGTGACAACAATCAGTGGAATATCAAAGTGGTGATAACAATCCCCAGTTACTCTCCCCTTCCTTGCCCACTGCCCTTCCCCACTGCCAATGTACCTCCTCCAGTGGTGCCTGAGTGCTGTGGTGGTGCATGCACATGGTTGCCAGCAATTCACTCTTGTGGCCCTAGTGTATGCACCATCACTGCATCTGCAGCACCAATGGAAACGGCTTTTGCTGATGAAACAGTAGGTCTGTCCCTGGAAAACGCCCATAGAACTGGTCCCTCAGGCACTATGTTGATTATCTATGGAGTTCATGCTATGTAGCTGTACAGAGCTGCGTGAGATTTTAAAAAGCCATCTTGTGGTCCTCATGAGGCAGAAAGGTCCTGCTGTGAATTGGTCTAGATTTGGGTAAACGTTCTGGCCAGCTCAGCATGTGACTCTCAGGACACCAGGAATTTAACTTTTCCCCAAGAAAAGCTGACATGGCCATGATGCATTGAGAGGCAAATCTTTCCTCTTCACTTGTTCTGTTCTGACCCTCCTCTGCCCCCTACCCAATATGCAGAATTCAGAAGCCATGAGAGACAGCATAGAAACAGTGGGCAGAGTACAGAGATCTTCTTGGCCTCTTAATACTATGGCCTGCTCCATTCCCAGGAAGGGGACCCTGGTGGGTGGATCCTGCATGTTAAGAGTATGTTAGCCAAGCACAGAGTGTTTTAGCAGGAGGAATGTTTTTTCAGTCAGAGTTGAGCTGAGTAGTGGCAAGTGAGGCTGTTATGTTCTTTGTCCTGCAGGACCAGCCAGGGGAGTGTGTCTGGGCCTGTGAAGTAGAGCCCATGAGAGGGGGGTAAAGGGGATAATTTGTACCTGGGCTCAGGGTCCAAAAGGTGGCCCAGGACTCAAAGGAGGGGGGCCAGAAATTTCCTGGGATCTTACATTTTCTGATCTCACCCAGACTCACTGCCCTCAGATGCTGAGGGCACTACTGTGGGCATGGCAGTGGCTGTTGCCGCAAGCCATATGAACCGAGCTGAGGAATGCATACATGACACTCTTCAACATAGAGTCAAATCTGGGAGCAAACTGCCCTGCTACAATAGCTCTTTGGCTTGTGGATCTGCTAACCACGAAGAAGTGTATAGGAACTCAGGGACAGAGCTGCAAATAAGTTTTGATGCATAAAGGACACTTTCCATTCTAGTGTGAGCCTAAATAACGATGATGCTAATTTTCTGCAATGATTTTCTATATTTAAAAGTTTTTAGAGAAGAATGCATTTGGTTTTCCATATTACTGTATCCAGCTGCTGACACCATGTGGGCAGATAGACCTGGGTTCTGCATCAGGAAGTCCCATAGACCAAAAACTATTTCAGCTGTTGCCACCCTCCCCTCACCCTGTTTCACACCCCATTTGGAAAGGGACCCAAAAGAAATTTTGTACCCCCAATAAAATTCCTCTCAGAGGCCCTGCCTGGCAGCTCGGCAGCTTCACTGGAGCCTGAGAGGGTAGCTATGGCTGAGGAGTTGGCTGGGGACTAGAAAACTCCTGTCCAAATGGGCTGAATTGGGGTAGGAAGAGGCGCCTCTGAGCAAGGGCATCTGGGGAACTGAGCTAGGATGGTCATCTGTCCAGCTGGGCTAAGGGGCAGCAGGCCAGGCTGTTGCTGTGTTTGTAGGGAGGAGTGATATAGGCCAGAGGTTTTCACTCAGCCTCTAGAAGCCTGCACATTTCCCATGTTGTGGAGCAATGGAGTCAGGCGCTCTGTTGCGAGTGGGGTGGGGCTTCTCTGGCATGCAGCAATGAACTTCTAAACTCAGGCTGCTTGGGAAGTGCCAGCATAGTGAAGAGCAGAACTGGCTCCCAACATGAACTGCAGTCACTCTCTGAAGCAGCCAGAGGTAGCAAAACTCCATTGCCTAGAATCTCCCTGTCAGAAAGTCTTGGCTTCGAAGCCAGGAGCCTAAACAGATTCCAAAAGAAGCAACCCAGATGCTGATTCCAGGGGTGAAGGAGTCAGTTCTACACTAGGGCAGCTCTTGTTGATCACTTTGGCTCTACAGGACTGCACCAGGAAGGGCTGCCAGACAGGGAGGTTTTCCAGTGGAGATCAGAAGGCAAGTGATCATCTATGCTAATGTGACCTGTGAGTGTCAGAGCTGTGTGGGTCCCCCAAAACTTCTGGGTATTGCTGTCAGGGCACTGTTCATCCTGACAGGCACATCTGCCTGTCCTAAGCTAAGGAAATCTGAGGAAAGCTCAGCCTAGCAGAGAGTGCAGCATCTGGCACTGCTGGCTTCTTCCCATCTCCGTCAATGTGTTTCCCAGCTCCTGAATAGCAGGAGCAATTAGAGGTTACTCAGAGGAAGCACAATTTTCCCAGGCTAAAAATATGGGGGGGGGGGGGAGGGAAATAGTCCTGGGAGCAGCTCTCAGGATCAGGGTCTGGTAACTGTCCCCCTGACATCTCTGAAAAGGTGGTTTTAAAATGTCCCTTAGAGAGACAGGGAAGCAGGTATGTGCCACACAGTCCTTACCAATATAAGGTTCTATCTCTGTCTTTCACGGTGCTCTGCTGATGCCTTAAAGTGTCTAAGGGCACAATCCTAACCAGATCTACTCAGAAGTAAATCCTATTTTGTTCAATGGGGCTTACTCTCAGGAAAGGGTGGTTAGGATTACAGCCCAAATCAGGGAGCCAAAAATCTGCATTGCCCTAGTTGCCCCACAGTGTAGAATTAATTTGTCTAGAGCAAAATGTATCCAAATGTTTGGATTTATTCTAGTCCTCAAAATGGTTTGCTTCTCTGGATTTAATACATCATCCCTAGAAGTAGTTTTCAAATGCATCAGATGATAAAAACAATAAAAACATATAAGTGATAATGCGATACTGTACTATTACTATACTGTACTGTACTAATGCTATACTGCACTATTCTGCTAGCTAACGCCTGTCTTGTTCTACAGCAATTGCTCATTATGAAGCAACCCCATAAAACTGTTGAAATTGATGAAGCAACAGTTAAATTGACAAGGATTCCCTACCACAGCCTTTACTGATGTTTCCCCACAGAGGTGTAACTGACAAGGGTGTCTTCTAACAGCACTGTAGAGTAGGTGAGAGAGGGAGACTGAAGGTAATGGGGACAGAGCAGGCAAGTAACAAAAAGAATCAGGGATTATTCAGTATATCGTCACCAGCCACAGCAAAACTGCCTTCTCCTAAACTAGGTAAGACCATACCATTATATCAGTTCACACTGGAAAGCTTTGTACTGAAGTTACAATTGATCTCTAAAAATGGCTACAATTGAAGGCCAAACTGAGGATTATGATTAGCAAGTAGTTTGGCCCTGCAGTTTTCTGTCTTTTAAAAAGCTAAGTAGAAGCTCTGGGCAGGAGAGAATCAGTGCTGTGGTACACAGGGAGGGGATCTCTAATTCTTTCCTGCTGTGTTGTGAAAGTTGCGCCCCTAAAGCTGCTATTAGCCCTGAGAGGTACATTGATACCCATTGAAACTTCCCTTCCAGTAATAGTTTTAGGGACACAGACTGACTGCATGTCAGTTTTTAGTGGAGAAGGAGAAGCTGGAGAAAGGATTAAGCACCCTTTGCCAGGGGTTTCTCTGCCCTCAGACTACCCCCTTAAAGCTCCTTTTCCTTGAGAAAAGCAGCCTTAGGCTTTTGTTGTGTGTAATGTATAGAAAGACCTTTGAGTTGAGAAGTCCCTAATACAAACCCGATTCCCTTACAGGGAGTTGTAAGGATTATTGAGACAATATCTGTGAAGTGCTTTGAACTCTTAGAAAGGGCTAAAGAATTGCTTCTGGGGCTAACAGCAGCTTCAGGTAGAGGAGGGACTGCAGCATCTGCAGGAAGATGCTAAATGCTCACTTCCCAGGTACTAAGGTTGGATATTGATTGTGTGTAGAAAAAAAGATGAGCTAATGATACTTCTAGTGTCAAGTGTGTTTTAGCCCTTATTATTATCTCTCAGTACCAGCTCTTTCCCCTCGCTCCTCTTTTGCTTGAAGTACCATTTTGAAATGAGCCAGGGTGGTGTAGTGGTTTGGGAGATGGACTTAGACCTGGAAGATCCAGGTTCAAATCCCCCCTCAGCCATGAAGCTTCTTGGGTGACCTTGGGCCAGTCACCTTCTCTCAACCTCACCTACCTCACAGGATTGTTATGAGGACAAAAGGAGGGGAGTGCTGTGTACACTGGGCGGTATAAAAATGTGAAATAAATAAATAAAATGCCATTGCTATTTAAAAAATATCATTTTTAGCAAGCTGAAGTACAAAGACCAAGTATGGTTCTTTAGGGAAAGACGGTACAGCAGTGTTGGTGGAGTATATATTATATGTGTGGCATGTTTGTGCATACAACTCTTGGAATTGTTTGTTTTTATCTTTCTTCAATGACATTTAATTAATAAATGAATGAAAGTAGACAAGAAGTTCAAAAGATGAAAGCAAAATAAGTATTTTGTCATCTCCAGCACTAATATTTTCTGAGTAACAGGATTCTGATCACTTCATAGCTGCAAGCAGCATATGTGACTATGCCAGGCTCTTCTTTATAGCACCACTTGTATCCATTTTAATATAGACATGTAGACAGAATGCTGAAAGATAATCAGATACAACAAACTGTGTTACTGACAGCGTGACACAACAGTGTCAACACGTAAAATGAAATATGAGGACTAGTCAGCAGGTTGCAACCTGGAGAACACAGTGTACCTTTAAATTCCTCACATGAGGAGCAACTATGGTTTCTCCTCCTCCCGTTATCTTATCCAGTCTTGTAATCCCAGCCCATGTGCCTCTACTAGGGGTGAAGGACTCCAGGTTTGCCGCAGCACAAGCACAGAAGGGGGTTGGCCAATAGGACAGGGGGTAGATAGAGCAGTCAACAGCCATGGCTGCCTCTTCTCTAACTCCATCAGGGACTTTGAAAGGGGATGCATGTCCTCCAGGCCATAGCTTGGAAACCCAAGTGAGGATAGGCACCCCATTGTCAGTTTTCACTTGCAAAAAACAAGCTAGTCTGTAGCCTTCATGCTTGAGGGAGTCAATTGATCAGATACAGGTAGTATATATTCTAAAGACTCAGAAGCAAGGAACAGATCAGGAGTTTTATTTCACCAACATCATGCCCCAGTGTTTAGTATAGCAGGGCATTCACATTGAACACACCTTCTGTGCTGGACTTCTGTATATTGCCCATCAATGGCCTGTTAATGAATGAAAGTAGGTAAGTAGTTCAAAAGGTGAAAGGAAAACAAGCACTTTGTCATTTCCAGCACTGTCACTCCATCACCACAACAATCACCACCTAAGGAACTCCACATTCTGAAGAAATCTCATCATATATGGCCACAGGCTATACACAGTCACAGTCCTGAAAGTCCTATGAGCTCTGTGCTGTCTATGCTGACTGATTTTCAGCTGCTATGGATTTTCCCTCCGATTTTGCTTATTACCTTCGGCAGTTGCTTTGCTGTGATTTAAAATGACACAGGGCGCAATCCTAACCAACTTTCCAGCACTTGCCTAGCCACATGCAACCCCAAGGTAAGGTAAAAAATCTGCCCTTGCCTTGAGGAGGCCCCCTTGACTGCCTCTGCACTGCAGGATGCAGTGCACACCACATTCGCACAGCTATGTCAGTGCTGGAAAGTTGGTTAGGATTGCACCCACAGAGTATAAATGTCTCTAATAAAATTAGTTTTAGTTGGGTGGAGGTGATTGGTGTCCAATTTTCCAGTGATGGGTGGGAACTGATAATTAGTGACTGTTGCATTAAATTATTGCATTTCTCTTAATCAGATTTTTTTTAAACAGCCCAGAAGTTATGTTCCACTATGCCTGGTCCACTAGTGTATAGAGGAAATTGCACACTATATCTACAGCATCACAGAAGGAATTCTGTGACTTCAGTCATGAAAAACCACGACTGAATAGTGCCACAAGGAGCACATCTGGAAGTGCCTATAACTCACATTTCTGAGCCCAACCTGTTGATTCAGGAATACATCCATTCTTGATACCCATGGTTTGGGGAACCTGTCTGAACAGCATTTCTCATTACCCACTGACGCCTGACTTGAGGAAAATATGACATCTTATACTGGGTCTTAGAGGGATCTTTTTGCGTCTATCCAGGCAGTACAGAAGAGTGGACCAGGATTATACAGAGTTATTCTTTCTGGGGCATAATCTATGCTGGCATTTCAGGTCAAGGGCTTTTTCTTTCAAGGGGGCCACTTGGAGGAGTACTGGTAATCCCCACTATAGTTCCGGCAATATCAGGTGCCAACGGCGTGGCCTGTTGTTCCGCAGCACAAGAATAGCTTGTTTGTCAGGAGGACTGCGATCCCATTCAGAAGCCCTTTAACCAGATTAGAGGGGGATTGAAGGCATTAGTTCTTGTGTGAATCTGAGCTTATCCTGGATGGGCTGCAGGCACAGGGGCATTGCCCAACCACCCACAGGACCACAGTAGAATTTGAGACCCACATCTGGACTAGTATGGGGACCTTTTCTTAGCACTAGGGTGGAGGCTGTGGAGTTAGGAGACACACCACATCCCCATGGTTCATCCAGAGCCAGGAGATCCCTGGAAGGTGTTAATGATTAACAGCCTTGCTGGCCTTAGCTGGGCTGTGCCAGGAGCTGTAAACAGACCAGGGGCAGCTCTGGCACATCCTCCCTTGTCCCTCCCCCTATGAAATGTTTTCCTGGACAGGGACTGGGGAGAGGAGATGTTGACTCTTTCAGGAAAGGAGAGTCCCTCCTGGCAGTGCAGAGACTGTCTCAGTGTGATGGAATGCACATGCCAGAGTCCACGAGCACAGCAGGACTCAAGCAGCAGGGTGTGTGTCCTCTGCAAGCTCCCCCTTCTGCCAGCACCTCCTTACTGATGTCCCAAAGTGTGTGACCCTTCCCTCACTGTGCTGCTACCACTGCATGCAGCCCTGGTGGCCCCTGGTGGCAGCCTATCACACACACAACCAATTCATTTATTTAAAATATTTATACCCTTTCTCCCATAAATGGAAACTTCAAAGTGATTAACAGCAAAGATTAAAATACAATAGTTCAATAAAATACAATTAAACATACACCCAAACCCCAAAGCAGCAAATAAATAATAAGGCAATAAAAGACAGCAAAGCAGTAAAAGCAGTAAAAACCAGCAACAAGTGATAAAAATCATAGCCACCAATTAATAGTATATAACTGAAAGTCCAATCCTACATAACTCCCCATTGGGCAACACAGCAGCATCAGTGGGGTGCACACTGCATCCTGCGGGGCAGTTTTTGGGATACAAAGGTCTCTTTGAGCTAAAGCTGAGGTATTCAATCTGTGCGTCCCACTTCCCTAGTGAGGCATGGCTAGCCTCCAGGGGCGTCACCAAGGATCTCCGGGAGAGAGCTAGGCTAGGCTGCGCTGCACTGCTCAGCTACATGTGCTGCCTCCTGACTTGCTGCTTTTCTGCAGCTGTGAATGAGGTGGGTGGGGCAGCATGAAGCTGGGAGGGCGTGTGAAACATGGTGGGGGGAGGTGGGAGAGAAGACTGGCTGGGCAGGCAGAGGTGCCGCATCTCATCATGGAGCTCTCTCCACGTGCAACCTTGCCCCAGGACTACATTTCCCAGTGTGCCCCTTGCCCTGGGCATCCTGGGATTGGTCAAGGCTGCTTGGGAAGGAAGGAGCCAGCCTGCTCCTGGGGGTGTGTGTGTCCAAATGCCCCAGCCTTCATCCTTCCGTCTTGCCTGGGGGGAACAGGGGTGGCATCTGCACACTGGGTGTGTGTGTGTGTGTGTGTGTGTGTGTGTGTGTGTGTGTGTGAGAGAGAGAGAGAGAGAGAGAGAGAGCAGCCCCCATCTACTTTGGGGTGAGTTGTAATCTTGCTGGGTGTGGCTGCAATCCTTTCCACACTTTCCTGGGAGTAAGCCCCATTGACTCAAATGGGGCTTACTTCTGAGTAGACCTGCATAGGCTTGGGGTCTGTGTCAGCTTAACCCAGGATCCTCACCTTTCTTTTTTTCTCCCCCTTCAAAAAAGAAAAAAAGCCACTCTTGATGGCTTTGTCTCAAAAAAATTGATTAAAAATAACAATCCCCATTCCTTTTTAGCCATTCCCTTTTTCCTCCTGCCTCCTTTGGGAGGGGGGTACTCTGTTGGCTGCTATTGTAAGACAAAAGGCACAATCCTAGCTAGGTCTACTCAGAAGTAAGTCCTATTGAGTTCAATGGGACTTACTCCCAGGAAAGTGGGGTTAGGATTCCAGCCAAACAGTCTCTAGGTGTCAGTTTGCATCAGTTAATTAGTTAGATACACACAAAACAAAGTTTTCCCCTCCTGCAAATTCATAACTTCTCCCCTCCCTTTCCAAAACCCTCCAGGTGTGCTGCTAACAAACTCAGGACACAGTTCCTAACCAGGTCTACTCAGAAGTAAGTCCTATTTTGTTCAATGGGGCTTACTCTCAGCTAAGTGTGGTTAGGGTTGCAGCCGCAGAGTGCTGGCAGCCTTGTTTCTAGTGTATAATTATAACACCTTCATTCCCATTTTGGGGGTAACTGAGGTGAGGTGTTGTAATGGGGAGCCTTGGCCAATGGCTACAAGGATCAGGGGAGGCAGGAGCCAGAAGAGTTCAAGAACCACTGAGCTAAGGGAACATTTATTCTTTGCTCTGGGGTAAGCCCTCCCTGACTCACTGGGTCTAATTGGACCTGCACCAGCTATATAAGTGATGCAAGTCTGAGTGGACCCAGGAAGGTGGATCAAGGTCAGGAAAGGGGATAGGATATTGGCAGTGTCACTGCTGCCAATACTGCCCCCTTCCTTGCTTCAATTCACCTTCCCCACTCCAGTCTCCTCCCCCTCTCCACCTCATTCTGCCTGCCTCCACCTCCTTCCTGCCTTCTTCGCTGACTTACAGCCCAATCCTATGCTTGGGCTGCACTGGTGGAACATATGTTCCACCATCACATGCTATCACACAAGCACTGTAATGCAGTTTGCAACAGTGTTACAAGCCAGTGGGAAGGCAAGAGCCTTCATGAGCATGCTGGCAGAGCAAAAGACAATTGCTGGACCAGGTAAGTCTGGTGCAAGGGGAGGGGGTGGGATGGGGAGGAGATTGGGCATGGGGGGGTGGATCAGGCCTGGAAGGCTGCGGGACCAGTACACTGGTGCATGCCGTATCCTAACCCCCTTTTTGGGCCTGATCTGCCTACATGGATCAATTTGAACTTGGGCCAGCAATTCCACTGGCGCAGGCCCAAGTTGACCCCATAGTTGCTGTTGGAGCTTGGCATGGGGAAAAATGTCCCCTCTGAGGAGAACTCCAGCAGCCAAAATTCCCTCATAGGAATTTAGTCTGTGCCATTGCCACCGCATCACTGTGCAGGAATTTAGTTAGGATTGGGCTATTAGGGCTCTTTCTCCATCTGCTGGTGCACAGACCCAGCTGCTTGTCACTTGCGATGGTGACTAGGCCACATTATAGGGCATGTCATGCTTTGTAACAGCCGTAAAGGATCTTTTGCTGCCAGAATGCTAGTTCTGGCAGCGTAAGGCCCTGTTGGGATACGGCCGTAAAACAGCAAGAAAGCCTTCAGGGGGAATGCCAAGCAAAAGAGGTGAGGAAATTCTAAAGTTGAGGCACCACTACAGAAAAAGCTTTACCCTTTGTGGCTGTCAACCTGGCCCTCAGCCAGGGACAAGTGCGCACAGCAGGTTGATACTGAAGTTGGTTCTTTAGATACCTCAGTCCTGCATAGTGTAGCTATGCAGTGTGTTTACCTTCAACCAGTCCCCAACCACCTCTTGATGCACCTCACAAACAGCACAGTCACTCAGCCTTCTGCTTGTTCCCCCTAAAAGCACAACTGTAGCCCGCCCAGAAGGTGTTTTTGGGGCCCCTGGACACAGTTTGATGAATGTTCCTTATTGTCTTTCCCCATGCTGTAGCTCCATAGTACTGCTTTGCATACTGAAAGACTCAGATTCAGTTCCTGGCGGCATCTCCCAGCAGAGCTGGGGAAGATCCATCTGAAGCCCTGGAGAGTGCTACCAGTCAGTGTAGACAAGTCTGTGCAAGATAGGCCAAAGGTTTGACTTAGTATAAGGCTGCTTCCTATGTTCCACTCCTTGTTCCAGCACATACAGTAGGTATCTCTTCAGCCAGAATATTGCCATTCCTCAGGCCACAAAGAAAGGATATTCCATCCATGAATATCACCATCAACAGAAGTGTCCCTGTGGAAATCTAGAGGACCTAACCCAGGGCTTTTCAAATTGGGGCATCATGACGCCCTTAAGGGGCGGGGGCAGCCTGGAGGCAGGGAGGAGGCAGCGGCGCAATCCCCAGGATTGCGCCGCTCAGGGGGGGCTGCAGGGGCTTGGGTACATGTGTGATTGCTCCGCATCTACTTTCACTGCTGTGGGAAGCCCTGCTGCAGGTCACGCCAGGCTCCCCGCACCCCCGGGAGGCTGCAGGGGCTTGGGTACGTGTACCCAAGCCCCTGCAGCCCCACTGAGCCCGCCCCTTCCCCCACCCCTGCGGCCTCCCCCCTCCCACCCATGCAAGAACTTAGTGGCTCTCAAACTCTCCCAGAGAGTGTGAGAACCACTGACCTAACCTATTTCCAAATGCACTGATGCTTCACTGGGCTTGTGGTGCACACCAGCTGTTTAGTCAAGCTTAGTAAAGGCTTTAGGCTCTTTTCTTTTGCACCGCTGCATTGGTTGCATGCTCCTCCCCAGCACCAGCTCCAAACCTGGGCTCACAACCATATGAGGTGGGCAGGTTTCTACAGTCTCTGACTGTACTGCTGCTCTGAGATGAGTAATAAAAGAAAAGCCCCTCCACCAACCCATCCTGGTGCTGCATCATAGGGGATCATGTCTCACTGAGCACTTGGCCTGGAACCAAATCCAGCCTTGAAATAGCTCCCCCCAAAACAGCTCCAGTTACGGTGGCTGGCATCCGAAACAGGCCCCTAGATTGGGCACCTTCTACTCCCTCTGGCTGAGATAAGGGTCAGAGACACCACAGCACCAACCACAGACAGGGTCAAAAGCCCCAAGCACCTGACCTGGGTGGAGGCTGCAGCCACCATCTTAACTCCTAGAAGGTCCCTGTCAGTCTGTGATTTGCTGGCACCGAACAGGTTACCTGGATGTCACCCAGCGAGGCCCCACTCAGCCTGCGTCATCAGCCTCGGTGACCAGACACTGGAGCCGAGGACCCGCAGAAGTACAGCACGAAGTCTGCCAGCCAAACGTGCCCCTTTGTTCTTCTTTAGCAGGTTTCCTGCTGATCCAGCCCTAGGACATTCTCTGGGAAGCTAGCAGCTCTGGGAGCCTCCCAATGCGGTTGTGCAGTCCTCCAGAGGGATGTCCCAGCCACGCCTCCTTGCCGTCTTGCTGATGCTAGTGTTATGCCTCCAGGTAAGGCCTGGCCCACTCCACTGCCACCTGTCCCATGTTTGATCCCCACAAGCCAGCCTTTCTCTCTGCTGTCTTTGTCCTCAGGGGCCCTCAGGTCAGACCACAGACGTCCTCTATGAGAACTGGAAAGCTTATAGCAAAGAGTGCTTCCACAACATGAGCCTGATGCCACCACCTACTGGTGAGACAAGTGCCCCCTGGAGGCTGGATAGGGATTGAGGACATTATGGGTGAGGGAGGGTGAGAGACATTTGCTGCTCTGAGGAGGATGGATCTTAAAGAATTGTGCTGCCCAGCAGTTTTCCTTGGTAGTTGGCTTGTTTGTTTAAGCTCAAGCTCACTGCTAGGCAATGAGGGACAAAGTGTATGCTGGGACCCTGCACACTGGTGCATGCCTAAGGCTGTGGAAAGTGTCACAGCTTGGGATAATCTGAAGGAGCAAAGGACCTACTGGCAGCACTTCTGGAGTGGTGGCCATGTTAGCCTGTTGCACAGTAAACAAGGAGTCTTGTAGCAATTTCCAAGACTAGCAGATTTATGTCAGCAAAGCTTTCATGGATCAGTGCTCACCTCATCAGATGCAGTACTGAGTACCAGGGGAGAGAGTGTCATGTACATCCTCCTATGAAAATGAGCGGGGACGATTTCCCTCTCTTCTGGGAGAAGCAGCATGACAGTATTTTCAGGGCAGTGAATCCCAGAGGATTGATGTGATGAATGTCAGTGGCTGGGTGGGTATGTGCACATGCACGTGTGTAAATCTGAAAGCAGAACCCACAAATGTGTACCAAGGAGAAAGTCTGCTGGAGGATCCCCTTGATCAAGCATCTGAGAGTTACTGACTGAAGGAAAGTGTTGTCCAACGCAATCTTATGTATGTTTATTCAGAAGTAAATCCCAGTATGTTCATTGGGGCTTATTCTCAGTCACGGTAAGCCTAGAATAGCAGTCTTAATCATGGAACGAGTGCAGAAAGTGGGAAGTATGGACAAACTCCTCTCCACTTGCAGATACCCTACTGTGACTTCCACCATGTGTGCATATTGTGAGCTCCCTTCTCTCTTTTGGCAGAGCTGGTTTGCAATCGAACCTTTGACAACTACTCGTGCTGGCCTGATGCACAGCCCAACACCACTGCCAAAGTTTTCTGCCCCTGGTACCTGCCCTGGTATGATCAAGGTATTTGCAGGTGAAGATTGGGGGTGGGACATGTATTCTTAGCAGGGGAAACAGGAAGGAAGCAGACAGGATGGGTTCAAGCAGTGAGAAGGGGAGTTGGCAAGGAGGGGATTAGGCAAATATGCTAGGGGGTGAGTTGGGGGGGAGCCAAAGGGAGTGCAGGGAGATAGGAGAGCAGATAAACTCAGAGAAGGCAATGACAAATGTGCAAGAAGTAGAGCAAGCATGTCTACTGGAGGAAGCAGGGCCCAGTCATCCTAACCATCCTTTCCCCCTCTCCAGTGAAACATGGCTATGTATTCCAGAAATGTGGCCCAGATGGGCAGTGGGTGACAGATCCCAATAGGAAGTCATTGCGTGATGCCCACCAGTGTGTGAACAACCAGACCCACTTGGAACAGGTGAGCATGAATGTGTAAGTGAATGCAGGGCCGCAAGGACACACCCTCCCCTTACCTCCATTTATACTGTGAGAGGTTTGACCTTTGTCCTCCATGTGCAGCCAAGTCTTGGCAACAGGCATGGAGGATCAGGATTAAGTAAATCTCGCAGTTCTCAAAACATCACTTTTCCTTTCTCTCTTTCCAGGAGAGCATCTACAGCAGCTTCAAGGTGATGTACACCGTTGGCTATTCAGTGTCACTCTGTGCTCTCATCCTTGCCTTGGCTGTGCTGCTAGGCTTCAGGTGACTTTGAAATGGAATGGAGGGGGTGATTGAGGTCCTTGTCATTGGGGAGAGGCATCTTTTCAGGGCAACTGGTAGCCATAGAACAATTACTAAAATTAGTGACAACCTATAGTGTGTGGTTGTGTGAGTGAACAGAGATGAATTATATGCACTGAGGTTTAAATGGGCTTTATGACAACTTGGGATTCATTCCACTGGATTTTTTTTTTCTTTTAGAACTCCAGATGAATGATGGGGTTTTGGCAGTTGCTCCATGGGGAAGATCCATAGGGATCCCAAACCACATGACAGATTCAGAATGTAGTCACATTAAGATTATGGTCCCAAATCAGTTTATCACTTTTCAAAAAACCACCAGACTGGGAATGCCCAAGTGCCAGCTGTGGCCAGGAGAGACTTTGCCCAGCTTTGGCTGGTGCGCCAGCTGTGGCCATACCTGCCTCAGTCAGATCTGGCCACAGTAGTCCGTGCCATGGTGACATCAAGATTAGAGTATTGTAATATGCTCTGCATGGGGCTGCCCTTGAAGACAAACTGGAAGTTGCAGCTAGTGCAGATTGTGGCAACTCGTGGTTGCTGGAGGTCAGTGGTTTGACTCTGTCGGGCCACTGCTTTGGCAGCTGCACTGGCTGCTGGTTCATTTCCAGGCACAGTTTAAGGTGGTAAACTGGTAAACATCATTCCCGTAATGGAGAAAAAACCCAGTCATATGAATCCATTGTCTACCTATGGAGGTGGAATGCATGCCATTTTATGTCTGGGCTGAGAATATATGATTGCGTCTGTTGGAAGGAAGCCTAGATTCTTCCACTAGTGAGGGACCCCCATCACCATCTTTACTTCTCTGTGAATAACGCCACAACAGGAGAATAAATTTTGGGGGAGTATTAGTGTGGAGTGGGAACACAGAGCAGGGAGTTGATAGTGCTGGTGGAGACTGGGATAGCGGTGCAGGGAGTGGGTAGAGGCACTGCATGGGGCCAGGCTCATGGGACAGGCATTCCTGACTGGCTCCCTGCCCTCCAGCAAACTGCACTGCGTGCGCAACTATATCCACATGAACCTCTTCGCCTCCTTCATCCTGAAGGGCATCTCGGTGCTTGTCGTCGACGCTCTGCTCAAGACCCGCTTCAGTGAGAAGATAGATAACTACAGCATGGACCTCTGGCTAACTGATGAGGTGATTCTTTGACACATGGTTTTTTTCACATTCCCCGCTCCCCTTCCCCCTCCCAGTTTCCTAAGGTGGCAGGGAACCACACTGACTTTCTTCTCCAGGCCACACACCCAAATACAGATTTCATGGATCTGTGCAACTTAGGCTGCAATCCTAACCACACTTTCCTGAGAATAAGCCCCATTGGACAAAATAGGACTTACTTCTAAGTAGACCTGGTTAGGATTGTGCCCTTAGTTATATGCAGGGCCAGGGCCAGCCCCAGCCACATCACCAGTAAGTAACCAGTGGCAGCCAAAACTCTTAAGGACAATTCCACTTGTGAGGCTTTTGTCTAAATGGACTCGTGCCTTGAATGTAAACCTGATGACAATGTGCACACAGCTGTTCTGCTGAATGCCAGGATTCACTGACAGCACATGGCATTTGGGAGTATCTTATATGCAAATTATCAGAGGCTGACATTTTACAGCTGGTCTCAGGGTTAAGTCCTGCCTGGTACTAAGCCCCTGACATCACCCCCAAGAAAGCAGCCATCAAAGCATACTCTAGAAACCTTTTCATTCACTAGTAGATATGGGAATCCCCCCAGCTGCACACGCTCATCAGGTAGCATGAATCAGCCACAAGATGGAGAATGAGATCAACGGCATGGCCAGGTGCTGAATCTTATGAAACCCACCCTAGGAGGTGGTCTCTCCCCTTCTGTACAGGAGGTCTTTTCAAATAAAGCACCACGCAGACCATCCAGGGGAGTGATGCCTCTTGAAGTAACTCAATCACATCCCTCCATGATCAAGTTACTCCCCCAGGCCCTCGAGAAAGGCACAGCTTCTTGCCAGAAATGCTTTCCTGGCATTTCCACTGACCCGTTTGCATTCCCCAGGCGGCAGCAGGATGCCGGGCAGCCACTGTGTTCATGCAGTACAGCATTGTGGCCAACTACTGCTGGTTGCTGGTGGAAGGGATCTACCTGCACAACCTGCTTGCGCTGGCCTTCTTCTCTGAGCACAGCTACTTCACCCACTACCTCTTCATTGGCTGGGGTGAGTATATGCCTGCCCAGGCACTGAACGTGATGACTTTTGCTTGAACAGAAGGAGCTAGTGGGCTTCACCAGTGGCCAACCCTTGACTCTCAGCACTAAGGACTGTGGCAGTGCACAATGCACCATTGGTGGGCAGTGGCAGTGCCATGGGGGCCCAGAGGAGTGCTTTCCCCAGGGGCTCCAGGAGCCTGGCAAAAGCTCTGATTGTTATCCCCGTATTACCGCTGGGAGGCCAAGTCTGAGAGTGACCAGCTTGCCTAAATTCATGGAAGAGGCAAGATGCAAGCCAGGGAAGTCATGATTTGCGACTCAACCTCTGAACCACTGCATTACCGTTGCTCAGGTACACCCACCCATATTTATTTCACCTGGAGAAAAATAAAGGGCACTACATCTTCAAAGACTCCAAACTAGAATCACTGAACTCAGTAACAACATCTATTGATGCATATTTTCTCTTGGCATAACCTGATGCAGTATGGAAGGCAGCGGAACCAGTCTGGTCCACCTCGTGCCTTCCATTTGAACGTTACATTTGACCCAGCATTTGGGAACATCAATCAGGTGCTACAGGGCAGGTCCTTTGGCCAGGCTAACCATTACAGGAATCACATAGCTGCCTCTGACAGCAGTACTCCTGCTCTCCTCTCTGCATCTTCCCAGTGACGCTGAGTAGAAGAGGGAATCAAATCCACTTATTTTATTGCTACTTGAAGGGGGGCAGGGAAAATTTTGAGTGCAGTGACATGTCATGCATCTTGTTTACTAGACGTGACTGGGGATACATGTGAAGGAGTCATTGCTGCTCTTGGCAGCAGCCACACTTTCTTCATGATCCCTCACAGTTTGACTCTTAAGGACATGTGCATCTCCTCATGGACCTGCGTGGTGTATTCGCAGCTATGACTGCATACAAATTATTGTTGTTCAGAGAATTTATTTTCCACATTCTATACTGTCCTTCCTTCAAGGAGCTCAAGGTGGTGTACATGGTTCCTTCCTTTTGTCTTCACCTGTGAGATAGGTTAGGCTGAGAGAGTCATCCAGGGAGCTTCATGGCTGAGTGAGGATTTGAACCTGGATCTTCCAGGTCTAAGTCCAACACCAGAACCACTACACTTTCCTGGCTCTGAAGGCAATATGATTGTATCAGTGCTGCTTTTAGTACAGAGGTTCATTTTTCAAGATGATAACAAGTTTAGCCAAGATAACAACAGGTTTTTGAAGTGCTATTAAAATCTGCAACATATTTGACAGAGGAAATGAACAGTTGTGCTGCAGAAAATGATGGTTCTGTCACAGTATCTTCAAGTCCCTGAAAAATTGTCTATACACAGTGTTAGAATTCGGAAGCCTACTCTCACATTTTGTCCTGTTTCAGAGCATGTTTAAGGAGACCAAGATGCTTTCCTGTTTTATATTGAACATGCCTGTATGTGCCCCTAGCTTCTTGTTACCTAATAAATAACTATATACGGACCATTCAGGTCTTGCTGAGCAGCTCTGGCTCCTTCCTCCAAAGCCTTGCTAATGTAAGCTGAGACTGAAGTGATAAGAGTGAAGTGATTCCTCACTGATTAGATCTGTGCCTGTAACAGAGAAGCAGCTATGTCTCACGTAATTCTGTTTTCTCTCTTCCCAGGGGCTCCCGTTTTCTTTGTGGTGCCGTGGGTGGTGGTGAAATTTCTTTATGAAAATATTCAGTAAGTACAAAGCAATGTAGCAGGACAACATGGCCAGTGCACAAACTGGCTGTAGGCCTCTCCATAGACCCTCAGTTAAAAGGCATTACGGCAGGTGATACCCACTTGAACTCTGGAGATGTGGGCAGAGCACATGCGGGGGAGCATGCTGTGCAAGGAGTGGGGACACGTGTGCTTGGTTAGACTTGCTTTTCACACGCCTTTGTTTCCCAAAGATGCTGGAGCACCAACAACAACATGGGTTTCTGGTGGATCCTGCGTTTGCCTGTGTTCCTGGCCATCTTGGTGAGTACTATTTATTCCTTCTTTGCTTAGCCCTCCTGAGCCCCAAAGTCCATTCAGTTTCTCCCAACTGCAGCTGCCTTGCTTAGAAAGAACTCTCCCATTCTTGGAGCTAACCTTATTGCAGAACCTCAAGAAAACCGATTGTAGCCAACGTAGATTCCTCAGGAACAGTGACTGTACCCCTATACATTCCAAGGGTAACACCATTTTCCTGCCTCCAGGCTCTTCTGTACGTTATTCTAAAAAAAATGAATATGGGGTGAGGGGTTCATTTGACTTTGTTTTAAGTACAAAAGAAATCTGAACCCCACTCTGCGCATTCACTTTATCTCGACTTAATAATAAACAACAAAATTATTACTACTGAACTATTACTAATAAAATAAATATTATTTATATAGCACTTTCCCCATATGCTCCAGTCCCTTCATATATGTACATTATTCGCATACATACCAGTGGCCCAACAAATGGTCAGGGAACATTTCATTCTAGAACTACAGAATCCTTCTATAGCCAAGTATGTGTGGATGTGTTCAGTGTCTGGATAAGAGATCATTGGAAGTCCCATGTAAGTCACTGTGGGCCTAGAAAGAGGCTAGAGTGGTGCCCCAGAATTCACTAGATCTTCACCATCCACCTCCGTTTACGCACCTCCTGCAGTGTTGTCCTCTCCTCTCCCACTCATCCTTACTGTTGCTCTCTTTCAGATCAACTTCTTCATTTTCATCCGCATTATTAAGATCTTGGTCTCCAAACTCTGTGCTCACCAGATGCGCTCCACCGACTACAAATTCCGGTACTGACCATTGCCCTTACAGTACCATGACTCCCCTGGGATGGGAATGCTCCACTCCACCCTGCACACCACCACTGCCCATGGCATCCTGGCCTTCATAGGTTAGGAGGATCTCTGCAATCAGCTCAACCACAGCCAGGATTTGTTGTGCCTTGTACTGTATATTGATTTATGAGTCTCTGAAGTGACCATCTATATGTGGTAACTATGTGTCCCTTAGATTCTTTGTCCTCTTGTCCCATAACCCCTGTGTATCTCCATTGGGTAGAGATCCCATAAGAGATTCTGATTGGCTGCTGAGTGATGGTGCCTTTTCATTCTGATGAGGTCTAATTAGCTGATGCTCCATTTAGGCTGGCCAAGTCAACACTGACGCTTATCCCGTTGCTGGGCATCCACGAGGTGGTTTTTGCTTTTGTCACCGATGAGCATGCCCAGGGCACACTGCGCTATGTCAAGCTCTTCTTTGATCTCTTCCTTGGCTCCTTCCAGGTAAGACACAGGAATCCCATAGTTTCTTAGGTTCTTTCAGGACCACAACAGAGCACAGCATCATTTTTTTTTCCTGATTACAGACAAAACTGCCTTTTTTAATTGACTCCTCTCTTTCACTAGGGGATGCTGGTGGCCATTCTCTACTGCTTTGTGAACAAGGAGGTGAGTGTGCAGGAGAGATACAAGATGCAGGCTGCTGCACAGAGGGCTGAACTGTGGGGCCTGTATTCATCTGATAGGTGTTGCAGGCACAGCTGGATCTTGATGTCCATGCACAGCATGTATAGTCTCCCTGCAAATAGCATCAGAGCTGTATGGTCAAGCTTAATTCACTAGTAGGAAACTTTGCAATGATAGGAACAGTCAGGGCTACAACTCATCTCATGTGTGACAATTGCTCATGTAAGTAGAAGGGGCTAAACTGAGTTCACCTTCCTTTGTATAGCTATTGCTACAGTTGGAGTTGCCTGATATCAGACACATTTATTTACTTTCTCGCTTGCTTAATTTATTTATAGTCTTTTTTCCATCATAGAATTAATGAGGCTCCCAGGCAACCCCTTGGCCAGGCACTGACCAGATCTAAACCTGTTTAGGTCCAGTAAGGTGGCCGCACTGTGTGTCCTCAGACCTTGTGGTACACGAAAACATATGTATTTAAAGCTCAGAAGTTGTTTCTTACAATGAAAATAAAATAAGCTTTGGGAGAGGACAATTTTTATGAGAGAAACGGGGGGTGGGAGGGAAGAGGTGGTGTTTAACCCTTTCCCTACCTTTCACTTTTCTGTTGTAACTGCCCCCTTCCAGCTGCATTTTCCCTCACAGGCTTCCAGTATTTCATACAAGCTCTGCAGATTTGTCCATGCTGCTGATTTTGAAACCTGGGGAAAGGAAGGGAATGTGGCTAGGGGAGAGGGAAGTTGCAGTCAAAAAATGGCAGGTGGGAAAAGGTTTATATATTCACCCCACAACTGCAAGTCACTCCCTTACAAAGCTGCAAATCAGCACAAGAAGCAAGTAGCAGAGTTGAAATAAAGATGCCTGTAACATCAAGTGTTGGCCTTTAGAAGATGAACCGAGAGAAGGCCCTGGCTAAATTCGCCATACATGTGGGATTGTTACAGATGTTTCTGTTGGGTTATTGCTGCAGGTGCAGTCAGAGCTCATGAAGAAGTGGACGCACTGGAAGCTTGGCCAAGATATAGAAGAGGAGTACAAGCACACCTACAGCCACATATCCAACGCCCGCAACAAAGGCACCAGCACCTGCGAGAAGCACAAACTGGTTGGCAACTACCTCAATGGGCTGGGCCACAGCCAAGCAACCATACATACCAGCACACAATACCTAGAGAGGACAGCCTGCAGTGCCAGTGAGAACCTGGCTGCAGGTGAGCGCCCTCATTGCTATGAGTTCCCTGACACAGCTGAGAGCAACTTCTAAAGCTGGTTTATACACCTGCCCCACTGTATGGGTCCTGCCTGTGGAGCAAAGAAAACAGCTGCCAGCCCAAGACCCGGACTTGGCACTATGGAGTGGGGCTTGTGACTGGAAATGATGCCCTCTGCCAAGGTGCCTGAAGTCGACAGGCCTGTGCAATTTCTTTTCAGTGTTTGGGACATGCGTGAGAGACTCTATGAGACTAGCTGCCTCATCTGCTAGCATGCACCATTCTCCATGTGTGAGTTCCAGTGTACATGAGCAGAACTGAGCAGGAGTGCTAACAATCTGGTCTTGGGAGCACGCCAAAGGAGGAGATGGTGCAGAACAAGCTTTGGTTAGGAAGGGATTGTGTACCAGCTCTAGGGGCTCTGAGCGTTCATATGCTTTATAGACTTATCAGTGCTAATCAGGTTTCCAGTGCTTATAATTACAGAGAAAAAGCTGACAATGCAGCAGCAGTTCTTATGAAGACTGGAAAACAGAGAGGGTCTGTGCAATTTTTTTCTTCTGGTCACAGGACAGATCATATTCAGAGCTCTCAACCATGCCTAAGTGGCTACCATTCGCCCCCTCCAGAATTTGTGAACACAAATTTGCCCCCCTCCAAAATATAAGTCCCAGAGCAAATTTTGCCTTAAAATATGCACAGTTACACATCATTGTCCAATCAGCTGGTATTCCAGTGGCAGTGCTCTCCAATTTCGAATGTGTGCTCTCTGAAGATCAAACTAGATATGATATCAGGGCTGGCCCAATCTCCTGGTGCCTGAGGCAGCGCACCAAATAGTACATCCCTTTCCTAGGTGGAACACCAGCAGCAGTCTCCACTGCTCCTCCTCCAGCTCCTCCTGGAACAGGAGAGAAAAACAGAGCCTACCACTCTCCTCTCCACACCTCCCTCTCCAAGGAGTGGGAGGAGAAAGTGCTGCAGAGGAAGCGCCCCCTGCTACCTGCAGCAGCTGCTCGGTCAGCCCTGTGGCCCTTGGGAGCTTCATGACTGGAATTCTGTCTTTAGGTAGCTGGCAGAAGAGGGGGAATGGCCTATGGGGGGAAGTGCCTAATCCTTTTTCTCCACACCCTGATCCAAATTCCCACCCACCCACCCCCGTAGTTGCTATTAGCCATGCAGAGGAAAATGGGTGGAAACAAAATTGTGCCTATTACATTTTACCCTCTGCAGCTTCACAGGGGTGGTTTAAATCAGGAAATTAGCAAGGGGTTAAAAAAATCCCTCCCCCATATTATGGATCGAAACCAGTCCCTCTGCTCTATGGCTGCTTTTGGAAAACAATGGAACTCTCTCATCACCATCAAATCTAGTCTGGCTTCAAATGCAAGTGTTCCAGATTCTCTATTGCATGGATGAAAGTGCAACAAACAGGCTTGGTGGGCATGCCTCTTCAAGGGGGCACTGAGGGTCAGGTAGCCTACAGACCTTGAAAGTGGGCTTAGATGCAGGAAACACTGCCCACAGAGCTTAGGGGAAAAAAAGTGGTATAACCATATTGAGTGCATGTGGAAGTGACAATGCTTGCTCAGATGAGAGGCATCATTGGCCATCAACCGTGTATGTGACTGTATCACTGTGGACATGTTTGCTCCTCTTGTTTCTTTCTTGGGTGACTCTTTGAATCCATGTGCATGGACAATTCATGCTCTGAGGGTCACCTCTGTGTATATATGTCTGTCAGTATCAATGTGCTGGGACCCAGATACCTCAATAAACTGTGCTGTGTGTTCTGGCAAATGGGACTTGGTGCCTCCTGCTCCAATAAGAGGCTTATCCTAGCTAGGGCCTGAGCTACCCTTCACTCCCCCAACATAGACAGGAACAGGTGTCCCATGCCATCCTTAGCCTTCAGAAATGTTAACCTTCCCAAGGAGGCAGCATAGCAACTTTAAATTAGAACTGTTTCCACAAGCAGGTAGTTGTAACCCCTCTGTTATGTCACCTCTCCCAGAATCTGCAGCCCCAAACAGGCGCAACAAACTCCATAGGCCCTATGTGAGAGTTTAGACAACAGCATCTTCAAACAGCAAGCACTGACAGTTTTTTCCTCAGGAAGCTGCACTCTTCCACCCCTCTGCCCAAGAAAAGAAATTCCCTAGCCCCAAGACTTTTTAGAAAAATTATCAGCACATGCACAAAATACATGGCTTCTGAACCTGCACAGCCATAAACTGTTCATTCACGCACAACTTAGTGGTGTGCACTAGCAGAGCGTCTACTGGAGTACATGATGGCCAGACAGCGTGAAACCGTACTTTGGTGCATGCACACAGGACACCTCCATGAAAGAAGTGCAGGTAGCACAGTCAGCAAGTACCCTCTATTCTCCTTCCCACTCCCCAACAACATCTTCAAACACAAGGAGATGTTAGCCTAACACTGGCATTGGGAGGAAGCAAAGTCATTCAACCATGGTAGGTAGTAAGGGGGTTGATCTTCATTCCCCTGAAGGGGTGGTAAGCAGCTCTCACTCTCTGGGGACATACCAGCTGTGGGGAGCCTCTACCATGTCTCTTCAAATTAGGACAGGGGGCTTTTTCCATACTTTGTTGGAGGCATGTGTGTCTGTGTTTTGACCAACCTTAAATTATTCCTACCTTCAAGACCTGCACACCCTATTTTCTCCCCATTCCTGATCCCATCACACTTGCTTCTTCACCTCCCCAGTCCCCATCCCCTCTTCACCATGTACCTCTTTTTTGTGCATAGTATGTTTTTCTGCTATGGACTATGTATCTGACCCCCTGCAAGTCGCTGTCTTTCTGCCTTTGTTCCTCATCTATAAGCAGGGCTCTACTATAAGTTGAGACTGTGTGTCATGTTTCATATTTACAAATAATTATTTTATCATTATTTTCTGCTACACCTCAATGGCCTAGGCTGGCAAGTCACATTTAATTTCAATTTCTCATCACTAAAGTCACATTTAATTTCAATTTCATTAATTGAAATTAATTTAATTAATTATTAATTCAATGGCCTAGACAGGCAAGTCACATTTAATTTCAATTTCTCATCAGTAAAGTAACATTTAATTTCAATTTCATTAATTGAAATTTCATTAATTGAAATTAATTTAATTAATAATTAATTAAATATTGAAATTAATTTCAATAAATTTCATTAATTGAAATTGAAATTCAGTTTCATTAATTTCAATTTCATTTAATTTCACATTTAATTTCAATTTCTCATCAGTAAATGAAACCAAAAGAGTGACCTCATGGGGAGGGGGTCACTTTTCACACAATAAATATTGGGGGGGCAGCTTTTTTCTTGTGATAGCATGGCACTCTTTACTAAACTGATCTGGAAAGGGTGTTAAGAAAAGGGAAGCAAAAGAAAGGTTGAAATAGTAGGGAATTACAGTGTGATCCAAATACAGCTGATTTAACTTTGGGAAATCTAAATTCCAGTCCTAATCTAAATCTAAATTTGGGAAATCTAAATTCCAGCTCTGCCCTGGATTCACTGTGTAGCCTTGGCCATGTCACTTTTTCTCCACTTCAGTTCCTCAACTGCACATGGGAATAGCTGGAGTCCACCTCAGGGCTGGTTTGCAAGGAAAAAATGATGAAGAGTGGAGGAGCATGAAAAAACATAGGTCAATCCAGTATTCAGAGTATGAAACTGGTTGATTTGAGGAAAAGGGTTCTTCTACAGCTGTCAAGGTACATTTGTAGGGTTAAAGACCATTTAGATTGACTGACCTGTAGGAAGACCCAGCTTCTGAAGTAATCATTGCAAAGAGACTGAGGGTTGCTGGAGTAAATGAATTGTAGTTGCTGAATTGGAGTAAATTTCTTTTCTAGAAATGCTTTCATATTTTGGGGAACAGTATGAACACTTCTACAAAAATGAAGAGAGGAGGATTTTTAACACAGTTTGATGCTTGAAGCATTTTTAGAAAAAAGGAAAAACAAAACGTGAGGGTGAGACAAAAAGGAAAAGAATACAAATCTGGAGAACAGGAGGCATGTGCTGAGGGAGAGCTGTTGAATTGAGCAGGTACCACAGCCCTGATCCTCTGCCCTTAGAAAAATCAATGAAAACATGCTGCCAGCTCACTTCTGCATCCTCCACACCTTGGACCAGAACCAGATACACACATGATCACTGCTATATTCACTTATTCTTCCAGTAATGCATCTTCTGGGTATACTTGAAAACACTCAGGACACTTTCTTTGACGTAGAAAGATAAAGATAAAATTCACAATTGCCTGCTTTGCATGAGGAAAGGTCCCAGGTTCAATTCATGGCATCACCAGGTCAGGCTGAAAAAGAGCCCCACTGGAAACCAATGCCACTCAGTGCTGACAATACTGAGCTGGATGAACCAGTGCTCTGACTGCACAAGTTTCATATGTTCACATGCACTTGCTGAGCTTACAAACTGGCTGTGGTAGCTACAGAGTGAATGTAAGATCACATGACAGCTCATGTCTCTTGCACACATTTACATTTGCTTGCACAAAGAGCTACATGCACAAAAAGGAGTCCAGGGATGTCCCGCTTGACTCACACACACAGTTCCTCTTCTTCAGCTCCTTTGTGTATCCACCTAAGATGCTTTTGCAGCATGTGACTTGTAAGTTCCCATGAACAGGACAATCCCTTATTTGTGAAATTAGTCCCCCATCTCTCCTGGTGTGCAACCCAAAGATGTCCCCGTCCCCCCCACAGCACAGAGAAGCAGCAGCTGAATTAACACTTGGTTCAGTGCTACACCCACAAGGTGACAATGAAAGATCGGCAAGCAGCCAGACTTTTGCCTAGCATTCGCTCCCACTGCTTTCAACTTGTTTCTTCTTCACTGGTTTAATTCTAAACAATAACTTATTCCCAGGCCATGACAGTTAGAGCGTTACTTTCCATGATTTGGAAGGAAAAACACATCATAGTGACCTTTACCCCCTGGGCCAGACTACAGTTGCACCTGGAACTTGATCGGCTTAGCATCAAATAGGGTGTAAACAAGTTCCAGAGCCAACATTAATTACCACAGCATACTCTCTCCCCCCCTGCCCCCCAGTTTGGAATCACAACAAATCCAAACCATTACTTAGTACTGAATGCAACAGAACAAAGGCTAGCCAGTGCAAATCGGAGAAAAATGATTTTCTGTTCCCAATTTTAGCAGTGATGGCTTTTTTTCCATATCCTTTACTGAATTTTCTCTTGGATTTGTCAAGAAGCAAACTGAAAGTGCAAGTTAATGTATTTTATGATCAAGCCTGCAGGTGTAGATTTAACTTACCAGAGACATCTTAGATGCTGGCTGGCTTCACTGACAGCTGAGGAATGAAACAGAAGTGTGCTGGCCAAGGATCAAGCCCCTCCCCCTCAAATTCATTTTGTCAAGGTTTGATTCGAGCCTGTATGCTATGAACCATTCTGCAAGAGAGTATTCCCTTGAGAAAGAATTATTCAAAATAAATCAGGAACATCAATAAAGGAATTTTTTCTTTTGGGCAGCTATTCTTATTTTGCCAGATATTTTCTTCTCTTGTCATGTTTAGAGAGGTTTAGCTATAAATTGAGCTAATTTTATCAATACCATCATCTCATGTGACTCTCAACTTCAGAAGGTTACACAAGACAAAATTGCTATTTACAGATTCATTCAATTGAACAGAAGCACAGCTTAACTCACAGTTGGCTACTACATAGACTGCATTATGCAAAACTGAGCAGGGGATGGCAAGAGTCAACGGGACAACACTTGCTGGCTTCTCTGAGTTCCTCAAGTCAGTTTGCCACTTCATATTTGCCAAAGTCACATTTGCCTATCCTCCTCAAGCAATGCTGCTTTAGCAGTTTAGCAGCAAGTTTTTGGTATTTGTACCAGATCAATCTACCCAGTAAATGTATGAATTTTATAGAGAGTACCAGGTTGCACCTGTGTAGCACATGAACATCCAAGAGTTACATCCTGGTAGCTTCTGCTATATTACAAAGAATACTGGGATGTCATTGCTAGCTTACTTGCTGCAATAGAAAGAGAGCAGCACCCATCTGGCTTTATGGGTTGAGGTCAGGTTGCATTTTCATGCACTCGGCTATTTGCCCAAATCAAAACAGTGGACCTTCACTTTACAATGGACTGTCTATAGTAAAACAAGTTCACAGTATGATAAGTTATTCATTTTATGATGGTTTCCACAAGTGCCACCAACATGACCTTGTGCATGATAGATAAGCCAATCAGCGATTTAGATGCAATGTTTGGTAGTATCTCAGCCAACAGCAGAGTTTTTAACATCTTGGTTGTGTGTATGGAGAGAAGGATATGGCCTTGTAATTTGTGTTTTATAATTACAACATTGTATGAAGGTATAACTATGGACCCAAAACACCTTTTACATCACCTTTTAGAGAGGTGATTCACTTAGGTCTGTGGTAGAAACGTCAACTTCTGAAGTCTTGGAACAAATTACCAAAATAAAATGTGCTATTGGGTTCACTTTACATTATTTTCATAAAACAATGGTGTTTCCAGAACAGATTACCACTGTAAAGTAAGGGTTCACTGAATTACTATTGCGGCTCCTTCACCTACATCGCTTCCCTCTGTCTTGCAAGTAGCAGGCGTGAAAAGGAAAGCTGCCACCCATGCCAATATACCAAATTTCTTCTGGGAAATATTAGAGGGAATCAGTTTGGTTCCCCTTTAGCTTGTGATTTACTTACATTTCTGTCAAAGGATCTGGTCACAGGCAGTCATTCTCAATTCTGAATTGCTTCTTGAATAAACCACTGAAAAAAGATACAAGTCTAAGCCTTGGACAGTGAGACCTCTGTTTGTGTGCATGCTGGGACATCTGTGAATAAGGGGAAAGTGGGCATGAGCTCTAGTCCCAGAATGCCTCCATTGCTTGGCATTCTTCGTTGTTTTTGTGTGCCAGCTTTGAGTATTCTCACAGTGCCATGCTCAGACTGTAATAGGGGGAGACAGATACAAAAGATGAGAAAGGCAAGCTAGCTTAAAAGAGGAAAAGTGCAACAGTAATATCTGTCAGGTTTATTGTTTTTCTATTCTTTGCATCCCTCATGCCTCAGGGCTGTTGAGAACTGACACAAGAGTCATAGCAGCCATCTGTTCACAGGCCTAAGATGCGCAAGGGGCACAGACAGGGCGGCTATTGCCTGCCCACCAACCCCCAGGGAGTGGCTGCTGTCACCAGGCGCCTCTGGCAAAGATAATGAGCCTAATTGAAGCAAACTGCTAGAGCACAAAAGGTAAATAAGGTTGGCAGATCAGGTGCATGACAAGGATGGCTCGCTCTCCGACTGGCAGACTAGAGCTCTTGATAGCATTGGAACAGTCCTCTGAAAAGTATTTTGCTCTTTCCACTGGCCAGATACAGAACATGGCATTCTTGTAGTGTTATAGCACTTGTTTTCAACCATTGTTCCACATTTCTGCCACTGTACACTTTTTTTTACCACCAAGGATTCTCAGGTTATTAAAGATACCTTTTTTAGATTACCTAGGACATTTTTGAAGATCACTTTCCTCATGTCAGATGCCTCCAAAAATACGATGGTGCCTAATATTGATGCAGCAAGCCTCAAGCCCAAGTGCCAGGCTCCTGGTAGGAAACAAAGGGGTATGCTCTCCCTATGGGGGCCACTTTCATGTCTCTGTTTCCTTCAAAGAGGGATTCTTGCCCTGGGATCCAAAGCCACCCACTGCGGGGAAAAGCAGCCTTGAAGTCCAAAGACTAACAAAGAAGAAATTGCAGGTGCACCTGGCTTCAACAGATGGGATTAAGAGGCTAAAGGGAATAGTGGCAAGTGAACCACAGAACTGCAGGTAGGATGCCAAAGGGCTCATCTGCTGTAGGCCAATATTGTAGGCCAGGTTGATAGCCAAAGGATTGTATCAGGGGTCAGCAAATGCCCCCCAAGTCAGACTTTTAACCTTGGATTATGTTAATCCTTAAACTGAGCTGATGTTTTAAACCAGATGTTTTAATTCTATGGTAGCCTGAACGGATAGGTAGGCATTGTATTTCTGGTAGCAGTAATACATGGTTGGCACATATTCCCCCTCTCCTGCCCATGTAATAGTGCCCAATGCAGGGAGCTGGGTCTCAGTTGGCACACTGAGTGGAGCTGGCAGGATAAGTTACAGCCCAGAGAGCACAGCACCCTAGGCGATCCTGCCTGCCGTGTGGGTGACACTGTGTCTCTCACAACCGCTTAGTGACAGTCTCCAAGCACAGATGGAACCTTATGTAACAGCCCCACTGGCGGTGATTTCACGGTCCAGATCCTGGTGCCTTGGGAGCAGGCACAGACTCCTGTACCACACAAGAGGCAAACGTTCCCTCTTACTCTCTGCATTGGACCTTCCCAGCAAGGGTCAGGGATACAACTCTGGTCTAAAGAGTCATGACTGTGTCCAGAAAGTTGCTTCTTTGTGAAATAATGAAGCTGTTGTCGTCCTGCCATCCCCTCCCCATTTAATATGTACATTCTTGAGCCTTTTCTATGCCCCATAAATTGTGCCTCTGGAAGAACTCGGTAATAAGCATTCTCCCATCAACACCTTCCTGATCACCGTCCAAATGAAACTGCACAAGATCAACCTCAACACATCTCTGCAATGCCTCTTATTACTGACTGTATTTCCCAGCAGGATGAAGCCAAATCTTGGAAATTCATGTTCAGCACTTCCCTTACAAGACCCATGCCATAAAGAGCAGAGTTCCCTTGTGTATCATGGGAAGTGCTTTCTCAGGTCCCAACTGTGAGGCCTGCTCCCCAGCACTCCTGGGCTCCATGTATCACAGCATGGGGCAGAAGGTCACATGCATTGACATTTTCTCTCCGCAATAAAGAACAGTCAGTGGCACACATCATCAGTGAAGGATGCACTTCCATGGCAACAGGGGATGCAGTGACAAAGAGCAGCACTACAGACAGTGATCTGGACTCCTTCAATCAAGTGGGTTACCTCTTCTGGGGACAAGGGGCTATCACAGACATTCAGAGTACATTTAGATGAGTTCTGCATAAACACAGACACACTTAGAGGGGGAACATTATTCAGCCACAACATCACCTGTTCAAACACATGCATTTCACTGCACACAAAACTAATGAATTCTGGAGTTAGTGGAGTGCCTCCTACAGAGACGGAACTACTAAATTAGCAAACAGACTGCAGAGGGGACAAGTGCTGGCACTATTTGCTGTCTCACAGAGCAGTGGCTGTCCAAAATGAAGCTGTCCCCAGCTCCAACTGATTTTCCTCCCTCCAACCCACTGCACAAACAGTAGCATATGTAAAATTCCAAACAATGGAGCTATCAATGTAAATGGGTGGCATTGTGTATGTGGGAAGGGGGATGGGAGCGCGTCCTGAAAACTGGCTAAGATTTTTTGATTAATTTTAGGAGCTTGTGTTAGATGCTGACATTTCTACTATCTATGAATTAGCCCAAGGGTGTCAAACTTGTTTCATACAGAGGGCCAAATAGCATTCATGATGCCTGCTGAGGGCTGGAAATGATGTCATTAGGCAGGAAGTGATGTCATTAAACAGCTCATGACCAAAGTAAGCACTTTTTCTCACTTAGGAACTCATTAACTGCAAATGACAGAAGAAAAAAAATATACAAATCTTGATCATATTTCAAGTTATGGGATAATTTAATTTTCATGTGGACTGCCCTTTCAGCAGTAGCACCTCAGCACCTCAGCAGCATGCTCAGCAACTAAGAGCATGAGGGCCAGATAAAAAGCTTCCACAGGCTGCATCCAGCCCCCAGGTATTATGTTTGACACCCCCTGAATTAGCCTGCTGAGGTGCTACTGCTGAAAGGTGCAGATCCAAGGAGACCCCTTGGGGCCCTAGTTGCTTGACATGGGTAAGAGAACATTTGTAACCTTACCCCTGAGGAGAACTCCGGTTGCTTCCCTGGCCCAACAGGATACAGCGGTAGCCATTACTGTGGTAGCCCTGGGCACTAGGGAAGCATAGGACTGGGCCTCAAAAGGCCAGTCCTGTCCAACTTTTCAGCAGTGATACAGCTGTGCCAATGAGGCATGCACTGTATCCTGCAATGAGGAGGCAGTCACAAAGGCCTCCTCAAGGTAAGGGAACATTTGTTCCTTTACCTTGAATCTGCACTGCAGCTGCTTTAGTGCTGGAAAGTTGGAACCTAAGTTAGTAAAATGGATTCAGATAATTTCTGTCAAAATTCTGATAGCTTTCTTTTCCCTTCCCTCAAAAGTGAGTTTGTAGCCTTTGTGGCTGCAGACAAAATTCAAAAGCATGCCAATGACTCTGCAGAAACTGAATGGAACAAAGAGGTTTCGCTCAATTCCTACAGTAAACACTATCCAAATGCTTTTTTGTAATATTTCCACAAGAAAAAAGCGTACAATGGAAATTGAGAAAACCAGAAAATCGGGGAACAATCCAACTAAAGCGAAGCCCTCTTACGTTGCACCAGGTTCGATACCTATATTATGATGAACCAGAATGTCATGCTGTGGACCATGGCATCACGAAAATTTGAACACAATTTAACAACAACAAAATGTCACAGTGAGCAAGCTTTTGATACTTCAAGACATTCTGAGCTCAATCCTATGCATATCTACTCAGAAGTAAGTCCCACTGTGTTCAATAGGACTTAGTCCCAGGAAAGTGTGCATAGGATTGCAGCCTTTATCTAGTAATAAGGGAAATACTGAAGTACAGCTGTTGGATTTTTTTTTCCTAAGGGACAAATATGGTTGTCTATTGATTTAATTGATTTTTGTTCTGCAAGTGCTTAAACTCTCCTTTTAACACCAGTTGGACTTACAAGTATTTAACTGGATCTGTGTCCTGTGTAGACAATAAAATACTTGATTCTCTGAAAAATCTGCTCTAGAACAGTGGTCTCCAAACTGGAGACTGCTGTGCAACTGAAAAGCCCTCCCCATCCCGGCAAAAGCTGTTCCGCCATGCTGCTGC
Source organism: Tiliqua scincoides (assembly GCF_035046505.1). Taxonomy (NCBI): domain Eukaryota; kingdom Metazoa; phylum Chordata; class Lepidosauria; order Squamata; family Scincidae; genus Tiliqua; species Tiliqua scincoides. The sequence continues at coordinate 152,705,225 of NC_089822.1, forward strand.
TGCTGGCACCCAATGTGGACACAGAGACGCTCTAGGCAGTCACATCTACTGCCCATCACCCCAGTAGGCTTTGCAACAGGATGCCCAGGCAGACACGACTGTCCAGAGCGTCCTTGTGTCACAATAGGGTGCACTGCTCACATGGGGGAGGTCTATCTCGAAATGCTGGATCCGGCCCACGGGCCGTAGTTTAGAGAGCCCTACTTTATAATGTTGTACTCTGCAGTTCAAAGCAGAACTGAAGTCATGCATGTCTCTTGATTCCCTTAACACAGCTGTTTTCAACCAGTATGCCATGGCACATTTGTGTGCCACAGGACTGTGGGGGAGAATTATTAGTAGGGCCATTGGGGGATGTGAGCCTCTGCCAGCATACAAGGTATGCCTTCTCAAGTGTCAAAAAACTTGACAAAAAATTGTCAGGGTGTGCCCTAACAATTTTAATGCCTTGTCAGTGTGTCCTGAGATGAAAAAATGTTTGAAAAATGGCTGCTTAAAACAAGATAGGAAAAGTTTATTTATTCAGGGATCCCTTCAGAAGCAAAGAGAAGAGATAAATGGAATGGTTTCACAATGGACAAAAAGGTAAGTTGCAAGGCACCTCAGGGCATATCCATTAACAATCTGGAAAACAAGGTGAAGACAGAGTTTGCAAAATGGGCAGACAACGCACTCTGCAAGATAGTGAAGTCTTAAATAGGATTATGCAAGCATCTTGTAAACTGTCTCATTAGAAACACCCCAGTAAAATTAAAAACAAAATACAAGGGTTCAGAAGTGCAAATGTTGTGTTCCAAAACAAAACACCCTGAGGAAAAGACATCTGATAATCTGCAGAGAAGATAGCTGAATGAAAACATCAACTTGATGAACTGCATAGTTATCAAAAAGGCAGATAATGTCAGGCGCTATTAGAAAAAGTATATAAACCAACGGAGAAAATATCAGTGTGACATACCTAATTTGCGGTGTCATCCTAACTTGAACAATGCCTTCTCTTCCCTCCTACAGTGAAGAGGTTATTAGTCCATCAGAGAAGAACTGGTGGAAGGAAGGGCTACAACATGGGACGGAGTAAATGGATGCAAGGACCAGCTTGCAAGCTGATCCTATGCACTCTTACTCTGAAGTATAAGACTTGCAGGCTGCAATGGCACTTCGGCTCCCATGTATGCGTAGATAGGATTGCAGTCTAATACACTCCTTTCTCAATCCTACATACATTATTACTGATTTCAATAGAACTTGCTTCCAAGTAGTTTACACAGTCGTGCAGTGCTGAAGACAATGGACTTGCTGCTTAAACACATGGAACGGGATCACACAACTGCATCCACCCACAATCATTACACTAAGACTCCAATCCTATCCCCAGTTACCTGGGAGTAAGCCCCATTAACTATATTGGGACTTACTTCTGAGTAGACATGCATAGGATTGGGCTCATAGGACCCAGTCCTAGCCAACTTTCCAGCACAAGGGCAGCTGCAATGCAGCCCTGAGGAAAGGGAACAAATGTTATTATACCTTGGGAAGGCCTCCAAGACTGCCACCCCAACACAGGAAGCAGTGCATACCCCATAGGCACAGCAGCACCAACACTGGCGAAATTGGATAGGATTGGGCCCCCAGTTTCTGGATCAGCAACTTGTTCCACTGAAAGGCCACTATATTAATTTTTGTGGTATTTTTATGCTGCCCTTCCTCTAAGGAGCTTGGGAATGGATTATGAGTATTGTTTATACTCATATAATGACATTTATGTGTATGTAACACCCATGGAGCTTATCCAATTTTATTGTCATAACAACCCTGTGAGATAGGTTAAGCTGGATGAGAAATGCAAGTCCAGCTAATGAGCTTCTTAGCCAAGGAGCAGGACTTGAATCCAGGTCTTCTTGGTACACTTGTCTTTATGCTACGTTACACCAAGCTAGGTTGGAAAGGTTGAGGGGTAGCAAGCATGGACTTCCTTTATTGCTCCAAATAGGATTTCCAGTTAGTCTGCAGGCCATAAAGTGCTGGCCCCTATACACATTCTGTCTTGCCTTTGGGCTGACAACTGGGAGACCAGATAATGTTTCCTCAGCAATTCAGATTTGGCCCTATAGATGCCAGGTGATGCCTCTATCCTAAGAACTTGAGAAGTCAATTCTTTCTAACATAAAGTTCCATGTCTCTTTTCTCTGTGTGCGCGACCTCTCTCTCTCTCTCTCTCTCTCTCTCACACACACACACACACACACACACACACACACACACACACACACACAGTCCTTTATGGTTGGGCTCTGGGGGATGACAGGGGCTCAACAATTTCCCCTAAAGCCGTTTGTCTGTAGGAAATAATACACACACACTCAGCATCTTTTCCTCCTGAGAAGGAAAAGATAAGGAGACCCTTTATGATGTCTTCCATGGAAGAAATGTACTTACACCTGTATTGCAGACAGAGTGTACAGACTTTTATTCTGGTACCAAATATTCTGATACTTTCATTCTGATATTCTGGTACCAAATACAAGTACAGAGTATTTGGTTTTGGCAGACTGTTCTTCCCCTCCTCCCAAACTTAACTTACAATTTCTTTTCTCCTGTGATGTCTGCATCCCCAGGTGAGATGTGGTCAGCATTTGCTTTTCTGATGTTACCATAGGTTATCTTTTCACACGTAAACAACCACTGTGGAGAGAAATGCAGAATTGCGTACTCTTACCTCGTTTAAACAGTACAGTTGCCCTGAATTCATTCGCTGCTTACAATAGACAAAAGTAGAGACAATCAAGGGAGGTTACAAGAACAGATGCCCACGCACAAGCTCAAGAATGAAGTCCTGGAGTTAATGCAAGACATCCATATATAGACATTCTTGCACTACAGTAAGTTGAAGCAGATAAATTTGTCCCTATTCAAAGCAACACCATCTGAACACAGAGATTCTAATCATGCACCTGCTGGTTGCCAGATCCTTCAATGCAAGTCCTGCAGTTAGATGTATATTAAATCTGTTTCAGTTCAGCACTAAGTGTATTACAACTGGGTTTTTTAGTGTTGGATAAGCAGTAGTCTATTGGAAGCAGTGGCATCAAGGGCAGAGCTATTAGCCATAATCAGAACTGACAGACTGAGCAACACATTCCAAACACAGGGTAGGCCAAAACCTGAGCCCCTCCATTCTTCTCCCTCTTCTGAAACCTGTCCTGTCCCAGATCCAAGGAACCTTGGAGAACTCTGAAGTTCCTATTCTAGGCTAACTGGTGCAGTGAATGGAGCACTCCTATTAGAGGCTGAGGATATACAACAACGTTTTGTTAAAGGCTGTTGCTTGCCAAAGCTCTTTTTTTTCTTGCTGTCTTCACTTCATCATTTTTGCACATTGCCCCTGTTTTTAATTCCCAGACAGTTCTTCCTCTCATGACCACCGAATTCTATCTGCACCTCAGGGACATCTGTAGGAGTTGTGAGCTTTTAAAAAGCAGGACATAGTTGCTTACAACTAGACACTGTCTCACTGCTAATTTGCTGGGGTGTGATTTTTTTTTTTTTAACTCTTTCAAATGACATGGCAGGCAAAAGTGAGCAAAGGCCTAGGAAAAAGGTTAAAAGTGGTCTCTTCCCTAGATAGGTGACAGACATGCAGGGTTTATTGTAAAGATTAAAAGTCCTGGTAAAATGGGAGGGGGACCTGGAAAAGGCCAGGAAGACAGGAGTTGCAAATGGTTTGCCCAAGTGCTCATTCCTGGCACTAACAAACAAGGCTGAATGTTTGTTTTGGGAGAAGCAGCATCCAGTTTACAAACTCTGACCACCAAAAATCAGGGGAGGCCCCCAAGGTACAGAACTGCACAAGCTACTACGAGCATTTACCAGAACAGAACATCAGGCTGACTCAGTCTGGCATGTCTACAGTGCCTTGGTTACTTTTACTTCACTATCCACTCATTCCAATAAGTAGCACTTGCGCCAATTATTGTTTAATCTGTAGAAACACTGCCATCCTCTGGTCAGAACAAGGAACATCCCGCCAACTTGATCCACTATTTCCCCAGTGAAGCAGAGACCATGCAAGTACAAGAGCACTGCCTCACATCTTCTCCTTTCACTCAACTACTGGGGCTCAACATCCTCCAATTTGTAGAAAATATGCTATTGACAGAAAAATTGTTACTTACTGGATTCAGTATCATGGCCCAATCCTACTGCACAGTTATGTGCATTCTGGTGGCAAAATGCACTTTCCAGCCACCACAAAAGCGATACGCTAGAGAGTGTGGCCTGGCTGTGACTGGAAGCAGTGAGTGGCTGGTTTGTGCTATGCTTGCCACCACAGTAAGACTGCATAGGGGGTGGGAAGGTGACAAGGAGAGGTGAAATAGGGTGGGGTTGGGCAGAACAGGGAGGTGACAGGGCAGAGAGGAAGGCGAATTAGGCCCAGGAAGACGGCAGGTTCACCCCACCGCCCTGAACACAAAAAACACAATTAAATTTGTAACAGAGGAGATTTATTAGAGGCTCATTTGGTTTATTAGTGATAGAGAAGACTTGTGTGTTGCTGCTTTTGTTGCCGGCTGCGGGTGTTCTGTTCTCCACCCACTTTGGTGGTCTGTGGGGGGGGGGGGGAGTAGCTCACTCAGCAAGACTCTGGAAGTGATCAAAATTCACCTTTTTTTTCCTGAGACCTCACAGACCACTTCTCAGGGTCTTTCAGGACCACCTGTGATCCAAGGACCACTGGTTAGGAACCAGTGCTATAAAGAAAGAATCACTTTAACGATTTGATCAGTCATTATTTCAGCCAGGGGCAGCTATCCTACTAAACTGTAAATCAAGGCTTGAGAAAGGTGGCCAAAGTTACCAAACAGAGAGGACTCAATGGCCCAGAATCAAGAAGTCAAATATTTTTATTGTCATTTACGTTCTGGAGGAAGGTGTGGACAGAGAAGATATATTCAGTATGAAGTTAGCATACTGGTGCAGAAATATAAACAGGGATGAGCATGAAATGATAAGAAAGGGGGTAGCGCTCATGCTGAACGTTTTTAATCTGTTTGTCCCAGCCCCAGATTTTGGTGGCCAGCAGCAGAATGCACACCCCTGGAATTCAACAGTACCCCTTAACCCGGAGGTATTCAATCTGTGCGTCAGAGCTCCCTCGGGAGGCGTGGCTAGCCCCCAGAAGCTTGAGGCATCTGGGGGGGAGAGGTGGCCATAGCTGGCTGCGCTGCTCAGCTCAGCTGCAGGTGCTGCCTCCTGACTTGCTACTTTTCTTCAGCTGTGAACAAGGTGGGTGGGGCAGTGTGAGGTGGGGAGGGCATGTGAAACATGGTGGGGGGAGGTGGTAGAGCCCCCCCACCAAATGGAGAGAAGGCTGGCTGGCTGGAAGGTGTGGAGAGAAGGCTGACAAACCACTCCTATAGGGCTTTCATGAAAAAAACACTGAGCAAATACTAAAAAAGAGAGACTAGCAAAAATGTCCATTTTTATTGGACAAAAAAGTATTTCTGTCCCCCAACCCCTGTAAGACAGGAATCTATATGGAAAGATTGGGTGAAAAGAGCCATTAGCCTCCTAGTGTGTTTCTGATTGGGTAAGACAATAGACTGCCATATGCCATCCCCTTCCCAACTCCATATGCTACAGGAGCTCCAGCCTTTGTGTTACTCTTTCCTTGCTAGCAATCAGACAAGTTCCAAGTACATTTGTTTCCCCACGATCCCTTCCCAATCTTAACCAAAGGACTAAATCAGTTTCTTCTATTTTTCTTTCCTTTCTTTGACAGTGCTCAAGTCATCCATTTTAGGACCTTTTCAAGTAACCATTTTATTGTATAATAAATGCACAGTAATTACACCTTTGTTGCGGGATGTCTTCACATACCCCAGCTCCACCCCGAGCTAGTTGCAAGGAAATTACATTCCTACAGCATTCAATACATACTGAATTGCTGCTGGGAAAACGTGATCTCTTGTCTCATATCTACGGCAATAGTGGATGCTGCATGCCTACCAGATAACATTCATGACATCACTAATGCTAAGTGTCCTCCAGTCCATTCTCTTCCATTTTTTTTAAAGTTTCTTTGGAGGCTGACTAAGCCTCTGCTATATCACTCAGAAGCAGGAGTACTCGTGAAAGCCTTGGAAACCATGTGCCAAACAAGGGCAAGACCCTCTTCCCTCAGCATGAATGACATGCCTTTATGGACCCATTTCAGTTCCTTATTTTGTTCGTTGAAGTGTTTGTGAGCCTCTGTCAACCTCTCTTAAAAAAGGGGGGGTGGAAGGTCCATTCCCCTGCACTACATACAGACAGGGTATCACATCAAGTGTAATAGATGAGGGTCAGTATTAATACATTACTATAAAATTGAGATAGTTTTCTCATCTTGGGAAAAAATATAATTACAAAGGTTTAAGTATTTTTTTAATTTAACTTGGGAAGATTCGGTCTGCCATGAGAATCTGCAGATTAGGAAAATCTACACCACAACCCCCCCCCCCCCACACACACACACAAACCACAGCTCAGGTTCCAAAAACGGGATTGTGTTTCAAGCAACAGAGTTCAGTCTCAGTTAAGTGATGGGAAAAATCCTGTCTCCACTAAGTATACTTTAGGCAACAAATTCTCTGGACCAAAAGAAGAAAACAGATCCCAGTGTATTAATAGATGCAACACTCAAATCCCTCATAGAGCAACAGTGATGTCTTACGGTTCCTCAGGGGGTAATGCTACCACATTAGTGTAGAAGATAGTCGACACATTTTCCAGAACCTTTAAACTGGGCCACTTCATACCCTTATGCAAATAGTCACACAACACATACAAGGCCTTGCCAGTTAATGCAAAAGGGCTTCTTTTTCCACCATTCACAACAGCCAGTTTTGGAGTAATGTCAGAGTACTGAAGATGGACCCGGAAAGACCTGCATTCAAATCCGTACTCAATAAGGCAACCTGAATGCCCATGGCCCAGTCATGATCTCTTCACATAACCCACTGCACAGGTTTGTTGCACGAATGAAAGGATATATACCACCTTGAGCTTCTTGGAGGAAGGGCAGTACAGGTCCAACCTTGTTATACACTGATTTTTTATACACGGATTTGACTCAACACAAATGGCCACTGCAAATGAGAAGGAATGTGCTAATCCCTGGAGAAGGGGAAAAATGCACCCCTTTAAAATGCTTTTCTTACTGTTCTAGAGATTTTTATCTCAACATGGTGAGAAGGGCCCTTTAAATTAAAGGAAAACAGTTCTTTACAATAGTTAGAGAGAGGGCAACCAGCTGACAATCCATCAGTCATTCTCTCTCCAAGCAGAACCCCCTTTCCCCCAGAAAGATAATCCTTTCTAAGCACCTGGAGAGAGATTGTTGGATTGTCATCTTAATGACTCTTAACATCACAAAGGTCATCAAGGCTGTTTTTAAATCACCTGAGCAAAGGGATTTTGTTTCTTAAATTGATTTGCTAGAGTGCAATTTTTGCCATCCACTTGAGTTCTGGGAACCCACTCAAATGAGACTCAACCTGTATGTACATGTGGAAAATAAATAACATTTATCTGAATACCCCACCCCCTATAAGTGCATCCTGAAAGGATAAAGGGACAATTTGAGCATGATAAGTTGATTTAAAGAGGTAAACAAGTTCATATCAAGTGATAGTGAATAAGTGCCCTCAATTTCCACAGCATTATGAATCATGTGAAGACAAGAAAACAGGATCACACATAAAATCAGTAATTGTAAGTGGAGATTAAAAGGTGTAGAGTGGAGAAAGGGAGTTAAGAGCCAAATCCACCCTGCGAAGACTTTTTATTTTGTTCCTTCATGGATCCTCTGTTCTCAAGAAGATAGACAGCTGCACACCTTGGCTCCTTGTCCCAAGTGATGCTCTTTAATCTAATTTCCTAAGAGCAGCAAGACAAACTTTGGTAGAGCCCTCTTCCTGTGCCCTTCTGTTGCTCACTTCCTTGCACAAGACAAGAGAGATGAGGAACCTCAAGTGAGGGTCAGGCAAAGCCTCTACTGCAGTTTTTCTGGGGGAGCAGGGGTTCTTGAGTCACGTGCCTGTATGGCTTGGCTTGTATAGGAGTGAGTCAGAAGACAGAGTCAGTGCTTCAGATCCTGCTCTGCTGAAAAATATGTCAGCGTTAAAAATTGATTGCCAAATGGTGCAAAGTGAACTGTCCAGCTACAATCTCATTACTAACCAATTTGCAGCCTGTAGTTTAGAAAGCGGTGGTTCAAACTTGAGAATCTGCACATTCCAGGGTTTGCGTGTATACGCAGAGGAAGCAACCTCCCAACCTCAAGACTATGAAGGGAAATGTGAAAATAAGTGACTTGAAATCAGACCCTTGTTTCCACTAAGTCAAGGACTTCTCAACTTAGTACAGCAAAACCTATGAATAAACTCAGCCCAGACACTTCGGCATGGACGACCCCTTTTAAATGTCTTTTGCTCACAACACTGAATCGCAATCATCCTTCTTGGCCTGTGACAAAGTAGAAGAGCAGCCAATTCCAAATTCTATAAAGAAAACAGATTCATCAATATAAATAGTGAAACCAAAATAAATCTATATGAAGTTGCCTAATTTCTTCCTATTGTAATAATTTACTATTGTTTAGCACAGAACTCTGAACTCTCTGGTTAAAGTCCATTCAAAGCTCACTGAACTGTAGGGACAAAGGGTCACTTCAGAGGGCACATTTTACAAGGGGAAGGTAAAGTGAGTTGACTTATATGTTGAACAGCTCAAGTTCTAGCTTAATTCAACTAGTCTTAATCTCTTCTAGTTTGAAGAGATTCCAAGCAAAGGCAATTTGCTGGCAGGATTCACACATGCAGTCCTCCACATCAAACACTGCACATATGAATCAGGCTGCAATATGGACACTGTAATCAATGTGTTGAACTAAGGTCTAGAATCAACCTGTGTATGCTTCATTCCATTAAAAATAGCCCTGTTAATGCCAAAGCATTATGAGATTCAAAGCAAAGCGGACCTTGTGCATCAACAAAAAGCAAAGGTTCTGTCAACTATATTCCCTTATACTTGGGAGGCTGCTATTGTGAATCTTTGCCAAAAGGCTGACAGCCCAATCCTATGCATATCTACTCAGGAGTAAATCCCATTGTAGTTAATGGGGCACACTCCCAGGTAAGTGTAGATAGGATTGCAACCTGAGAAGACTTCCTAAAATGATTAAAGGCCCTGTTGATGTTATCAACATAACATCAACAAACTTTATTTCTTTCACTTGTCTATGTTGAATTCTTTGTTCCTTAATGTCTACATGGCACAGATCACTTCACATTGCTTTCACATCTATGCTGCTCATGCAGTTTGTTGCTGGAGAAACAAACACTGGTCTTATTCAATGCATGATGTTGCATTTGGTTAAAGCGAATGCCAAGAGTACCAATTAAAGATGCAAATATGCCCACTTGAAACAAAAATGCAGAAATCAATACGGTCTCAAAAACTTAAGGAAAGCCATAGGTAGGCCACAGGCCAGTGTACTACATATACAGATTTCTCATCACAGTAACCTGCTGAAATACAGCTTCTCTAAAAAGCAGTGCCAGAATCCTCAATCTTTAGGCTGGGTTGTAGATCAGTACTTCTCAAAGGGTCCACTGTCATGGATGGGCAATTTTTTCCCAACATGCCAAGGACCAATCTATATTTAGTGCAGGGAGGCTGTACTTCAGCATGTTACCGTGGTGGGAAAACTGTGCTCATCTCACTAAAGACATAAATATATGCATAATGAGATTGTACTGTGAAAAGAACGCCTGCTTCCTCTTGACCCTCAAGGCACCAGAATCCTGATTTCAAGACCCAGGAAAAGCTTAGCAGCACCCCACACCCCACCTAAACACTTTATAAATGGCTAGAAACCTCCATTCTCCTCTGCCCAGGCACATCTCTGCTTGACTCCCAGAAGTTCTTACACACAATCACTCCATTCTTAGGGGGCCTGTTAAAGCTTCTCAACAGTGAGAAACGGTACCAGTGCTAGATCAAAGAGCCCCAAAGAGAAAACCGTACAGAAAAGACTATATTAGAACATGTGTTTGACCAAGGAAATCCCAAGCTGCCTAACAGACTTCACACCATCGGTCATATCATGCCTTAATACTGCTACTGTCTTTTCACACCTGGCTATAAACACAGTTCTACAGTGTACAAAGTGTAGTATCTACTGAAACTCAGTGAAAACAAACTATGCCTGTTTAGGCAGCAAATGGAAATCTGCTGGTGGATAAAAATACCACACAACTGGATATGTCATTTATCCCTTCAGCAGTAATCCTATGAGACTGCACAAGAGAATTTACGACCCCTCTAAAAGCACGACACAATCACAACCACTGCAGGTCTGATTGCACTGTAGACAAGGCCACACAGCTACTTGCTTGAATGAAGACATGTAAAATTGGACTTAACCTTCAGCTATACCACACCATCAATGAAGAGTAATAGGCAGGCAGGCAGGCAACACTGAAGTATTCCAAGAAGTGTCATGAGGGCAACAAACTGTCTTGGGACAACTTTGATCAGGGACAGCAGGGCACAAATCCATTACACAAATACACAAATAAAATAAATCATCCTCCACCCCTCCACCCCCTGCCTTCTCAGAAAGTTCACCCAAAGTCATGTGAGGCGGCTTAGAACACTGGACATAACATGGAACCCAGAGACAGACATGTAAGTAAGCCTCATTCGAGGGACCGCAACTAGAATGCAGGATAGATTCTCAGAGCAGAATGTCAAAATGACTAACCAGCTTTTATTTACAACACTCCTTAATGACAGACACAGACCAAGGGGAGACATAACAAAGGGAAAGGAACAGCCACCATGCCCCTTGCCTACCTACCCTTGGCAGGGTCTCTGACATCACTGTCCGGGCTAAACACAAGCACAGGTGGTTCCGCACCTGCCAATGCCCAGCACACACCAAGGCTGTCCCCAGCCCTGCTGGGGCACGGGGTTGGGCTCTGGGGCTAGCTCAGAAATGCCACCTGCCCCCTGGCTGGGGCTGCAAGTTAGCAGGGCATAAAGACAACAGAGCTTGGAGCAACTAATCAGCGCACAATAAGGGAGACCCATTCAATTTTATTCTAGACAACAGAATCCCAGGAGTTGCTGCCCTCAGGGAATTTATACCTAGGTCCTTCAGTTCCTGTTTTGACTCTTCCCATCACTGTCCCAAGGGCATGAACATATAGAGACTGTAGTAAGACACCCTTCCATTCACCAGGCCAAAACCATGGGTACTGTATGAGTCAATCTAAATTGACTGTATTGATAGGATGGACTATAGAAACCCCTACTGCTTCTGTCCCATGAGCCTCTCTCAGCCTCTCCCAAAAGATGGCTGGGGTTTGAGAGGGCTATAGGGAGAAACTAGGTCTGGTTGTTGCCAGTTCTTCTGACTTATTTCACACTCTGAGATGGACGCAGCACACAGCAGCCTCTTGGCTACTGTCAAAGTAAAATGTCATTTATTAGGGAAAAAGGAGAATTCCTGGGCCCAATTGTAGAAGAAAGGCAGGCAGCCCAGGCCAGGGGATGCTGTGAAGGACAGGCAGGGAGCCTATTCTTTCTAGGAAATTCAGAGCCAGCCCCAGGCACAATCCAGACCAAAGGAGGAAACCAACACAAAGTCATCAAATTCATGTACCAATGACCACACACCAGCACTTCAGGCTGGACCAGGCCAAGCCACCTTAGGATTTCTTAGCATCCTGTGTATTCCGCCGCTTTAGATCACTCAGGTCAACAGGTTTGAATGCTGTCAAGAAAAGAAGAAAGGACAGATAATTTAGGATTGTTATTCTTGCCAAGGCATTGATGGAAAACAATGTGGTGGTCAAGAAGCTTATTCTAGACTCACCATTCTATCACAATTACCACCCTAAATTCTAATGAAAGATAACTGAGACATCTGATCAACTAGTCTGAGTTGGCTCCTCTAGTATTCAACACTTTGTCACAAGCTATCTTCATGGAATACCACAACCCATATCCTAGAATTCTACATAGCATTCTAAATACTACAAGCAGAAAATGCTGAATATGTAACTAGAAAGACTTAACATAAATTACATTAAATTGGCATTAACATTCATGTACTTAATTATCAAATTCATGGAGGACAGGACTATCAACTACTATTATCGCCATGACATCCAATTAAGTTCCATGTTCAGAAGCCACAAACTCCTGAATAGCAGATTCTGAAAACAAATGATGTGCCTTCATGACCTGTTTGTGTACTTCCTAATTATATCTCTCTGGACACTGTTGAAAAAAGAATGCTGAACCCTTGATTTAATCCAGCAAGGCTCCTCTTACAGCATAATTTTTTTTTTTTAATCCAGAGCAATGGATGGGTAAGAGTAAGATGAAAAATAGCAGGATTATGGGAAGGAGTAATGAAGTTCCATGCTTCAGAGTCCATGCACTAGAGTTCCAAGTTTCCAAGACCAGAGTGCCCACCCATTTGGGTTTCTGAACAAAATTATCACATTTATCTGTGGAGCCATAATGATTATGGCTCATTCATTTTTTGCATTCAATCATTTTTTAAAGAGCAGAATGAGATTTTTAAGATCTCAAGAGTCTCCAGATTTTACAGTCTACAGTGCAACCAGGCAATGCAGAGTTTTAGATTCTCAAACTCACAATTTATTAACACATTTTCATTCTGCCTTTCTGTTATTGAGACACCCAAATCTGATAGCAGCACTTAATTTTTTTAAAAAAAGCAAAGAATACCACATTATCGAAACAAAATTTAAAAAAAAACAGCACATGCCCCAAAAATAAAAAGCAGCAAAGGAATACTAACAGTTAGCAGCAAAAGAGACACTAAATTAAATATTTCCAAATTCCATCCCGAACAAAGGAATTTTCATCATACACCATGAGGTCAAGAAAGTTAACAGCAAATAAGCTTCCCTTTTGCCTATTTATCTACTCATTTTCTGAATTTGCACGTTGCCTTGGTGCTGAAGTCCCAAGAAGCTTAACAACCACCTGGGAGCAATGGCTGAAAAGATCCTTAACAATACAGCAACATGCCCCATCCCAGAGAGCAAAGGAACATGAAGCAGCACCTCAAATGATGATGGGCAGGCTCATATCAGAAGAAGCAGCCCTTTAGAGATCTTGTTTCCAGACCATGTAGGGTTTTAAAGTAAACACCAGCACTATAAACTGAGGCTAGGGAAAAAACAGGAAGCCAAGGAAGACAGAAATGTATTAAGAGTTGCATGCTCCAAGAGGTCACCAAACTTTTTAGTATGAGGGCCACATTGTATATTTTACACATTTTTGTGGCCTGCAAAAAAAATCAGTTTTATAAATGAATAAGTTTGGCTTGTTTTTTGTAATCACATGATACGATGATTTTTTAAAAAATCATATGATTTTGTAATCATATGATTCAAGGCAAAAGAGAAATGTGACAATTACAAAGAAAAATGCTGTGCCAAAACAGAAATGATACATGAGTAAAAAGGTCAAACACTTTTTGACAAAATAAAATGTCAAAGTAAATGCACTGACAAAAAAAGTTGCTGTGGGCTAGAAAAAACCTTGTAGGAGGCCAGATGTGGTCCCTAGACCATAGTTTGGAGACCCCTGCTCAAGAGATGGGTACAGTTAGGACTCTACAGCTGCATTCTGGAAGTTGACATTTCTAAACAACCTATGAAGGTAGCTCTAGACAGAGTGTGCTAAAGGAGTCAGATTTGGATATCACCAAGGCATATACAATCTTGATATAAGACCCACCTCTCCAAGAAAGCAGACAGTTGACAATGGGAAACTCACCCTTCAGACTGGGGTTTGGTATCTTCTCCACATACTCCTCTACAAGGCCCCGTTCACCACCTGCCATCTGACTGCGGAGATCCCGCTCCACACATTGCCAAGCTGTAGAAAAAAGCAAGGGAAAGAAACTCCACAGTAAGACTAAGTAAAAACCCTCCCCCTAGTACAGGCTATTGCCAGCTCTGGAAATCCTAGATACTAGACCAAGGTTCCAACTCTACCATTGAAAATGTTTTTAAGATGTGAGTGGAGAAGCAGTGAGACAATAATCTATAACAAACTTCTTTGTAATGTTCATTGAGAATTCAGAGAAGAGGCTGACACAAAGAAAAAAGTGATAGTGCAAACGCTGATCTACCAGGTCTAGGGTCAGAATCATATCTAAAAAGACTGACATTATAAGATTCCTACTTTCAGCTACTTTTTTTCACTTTGCCATACACATCTTAAATACAGAAACAGGGAAAAATAATACAGAAACTGGCCATAAAGTGAAGAAGAGAAGTAATGCAAAGGGCAGGAGAGGGGAACAGTGTGCCACCTTCACTGAAGGTGCAGCAAAGGTCGGGGTCAGCCTTCCCAAGTGCAACCACCTCACCTTCATAGATGAAGCGCACGTTCTCTTCATGTGCAGGAGTGAAGATCTCACTGCTGTTGCTTGGGGAGCGAGGACTACTGTTCCTCTTGCCATTGTAAACAACTCTGGAGACAGGGGAGCTGGAAGCAAAGACTTCAATGAGAGCCAAGAAAGATACTGATCTTTGATGCAAACAGAGAATGGTTTTCAATATGGGTTATGGCAATAGCCCTCTACATTGATCAGCACTGCTCTGTTAGTGGTTGTGATTTCAGACACGCATGGTCAATCCAGATTGGAATCTTTCTTCAGGTGCAGTTGTCACTTGCGGAACACTTTCCATAAGTTGCTGCCTTCTTTTGAGGTTGAAAGGCGGAAAAAAAACACAGCCTGGCTCAGCATTGTCCACAATGGCTGGTGATGGCTCAGACACAGGTCTTGCTCAAACCTACTTGGGAGATGCCAGGGATTGAACCCAAGACCTTCTGCATTCAAAGTGTGTGTGCAATAACTGAGCTACAGCTGCACCCCCAAGTAGGGATGCAAACCATCTTAAAATTCTTCTTTGTTTCAAACTTGCAACACAACATAGACTGTTGTACAGAGAGAGTAAAAGATTGAAAGAACTAGAAGCCAAATGATATCCATTAAATCAGGTGTACAAATAGACTACAAATACAGATCCAACATGCTAACGATCAATTAGAGGTTCAGTCCTTGTTGTCTATTTACCTTTACTACCCAACCATGCCTGATCCATCAGCATGTAGCAAAACAGGAACATCTCAAATAAAGTTCTGATATTCTGCTTTGCGCTGGAACAAGTTCAGTTCTCACAAGCCCACCATCTCTCTCACCTTGTCATGGCTGCCTCTTGCCCAGCCCCGGCCCGGGCACTGGATGCGTGGGTTGGCGACACTAGAACAAAGACAGACACTGAGCTCACAGGAAATAAGTTCTCATTAGCCCCCAAAGTGGTAGCAAATGATCCTAATAAGTTAGTAAGGATGGTGGAGGCATTCCACATCCAGGGTGACCAGATGCAATGGGGGACAGAATACCTATACCTTTAACCACTGTAAAGAAGAGGGAATTTTGGCAGGTGCAGCTTTTTAAACCCTTCCATACTGAGATGCGCCTGCCAAAATTTCCTCTTCTATATACCAGGGGTGGGCAAACTTTCAACTTTAGGGATCCTGGACCTTTAACAACTGGGCAAAAGAGGAAATTTCAGCAGGTGCAACTTGTCATCTGTTAAACACAATCATTAGCAGTCCAGGATTCCTAAAGTTGAAAGTTTGCCCACCCCTGTTCTATACAATGGCTAAAGGTATAGGCACTCTGTCCTCCATTGTAGCTGGTCATCCTGCCCATGACCACCTCTGGACAAACAATATCTCTTGGATACAGAAGGATGCTTTATCTTACAGACATAAGCAACGTCTGATCATCTGGGGTGCAAACTGCTCTTATGAGGTTGCTATTAGATGCTTTGGGGGGGCCTTTTTGGGACCAAGAAGTGGGAGAAGTACAGTAAATACATTCAGGGATCTCTTAGGTGCAGTACTGTACTCCCTTCCCCCTGCCCTGTCCCTACAATCCCCAAAGGTGATGGAGGTCCAGAAGTCTCCAACCACTGCAGAATCCACCCCTAATCTGGAGGACTCCCAGCCCAATCCTATACAAGTTACTCAGACATACTCAGAAGTAAATCCCATTATAATCAGCGGAGCTTATTCCCAGGAAAGTGTGGATAGGATTGCAGCCCCAGAGCCCAAGCCTATGCATGTCTACTCAGGTGTAAGACGCATTCTAGTCAACGGGGCTTCCTCCCAGGAAAGTGTGGATAGGATTGCAGCCCCAGAGCCCCATCCTAGGCATGTCTCCTCAGGAGTCAGTCCCATTAGAGTCAGTGGGGCTTCCTCCCAGGAAAGTGTGGCTAGGATTGCAGCCCCAGAGCCCCATCCTAGGCATGTCTCCTCAGGAGTCAGTCCCATTAGAGTCAGTGGGGCTTCCTCCCAGGAAAGTGTGGCTAGGATTGCAGCCCCAGAGCCCCATCCTAGGCATGTCTCCTCAGGAGTCAGTCCCATTAGAGTCAGTGGGGCTTCCTCCCAGGAAAGTGTGGCTAGGATTGCAGCCCCAGAGCCCCATCCTAGGCATGTCTCCTCAGGAGTCAGTCCCATTAGAGTCAGTGGGGCTTCCTCCCAGGAAAGTGTGGCTAGGATTGCAGCCCCAGAGCCCCATCCTAGGCATGTCTCCTCAGGAGTCAGTCCCATTAGAGTCAGTGGGGCTTCCTCCCAGGAAAGTGTGCACAGACTGCAGCCTCCATTCCCAGGAGCAGTGCGCTCTGGAGCGCCGTCTACCCCCACCCGCTCCCGAGCTGGCTGGCCGGCCTGTCCCCACCCATGGAAGCGGGACCGGAGCGAGGGGGGAGGGAAGGGCCGAGCCACCTTCCACCTCCGAAGCGCAGCAGGACCGACGGGGCCCTGGGAACGGCCAGGCCCGCGGGCACAGGAGAGGCCTCTCCCTCGTCTGAGAAGAGCCGCGCACGGGGCTCCGGGAGGGTCCGAGGCCTGACTGCCCCAGAGCTCCCCTCACCTGGTCCCGGTTCCTTTCGCTGCTGCCAGGCCCGGGACGGAAGAGAGCGCCTAGGCCGGGCTGCGCGTGCGCAATGCGGGGAAATGGGCCCGGGTAGCCCCTGCACCGTATACCCGAGGGGGAGAGAGTTTCCATGGCAACGGAGCGAGTGGCGGACATGGCAGGAGGCGGGGATATGTCGCCATGGAAACGGGAGTTGGCTGCGGGAGCCGAAGCTCCGGCGGAGGGGATTTCCCTGGGAATGGGAAGCGGGGGGGGGGGCAAACTCCATCTCGCTCCTCAGCGGCCTCTAGCGCAGAAGCTGTACTTTCAATGGAGGGGGCTGAGCACAGGGAGCTGCTGGGCTGGGGGTGAGGCTGCAGTCCCAGCCACCCTCTCCTGGGAGGAAGCCCCACTGACTCTAATGGGACTGACTCCTGAGTAGACATGCCTAGGATGGGGCTCTGGGGCTGCAATCCTATCCACGCTTTTCCTGGTAGTGAGTCCCATTGACTCTAATGGGACTGCCTTCTGAGGAGACACACGTAAGATCGGGCTCTGGGTCCCCTCCAAAGTGCAGAGCAAGTAGCATTTCGTAGGCTGTTTCATGGCCAGAGCTGACTTACTGTACTGTATACATTATCTACTGGAAGGCAGCCCAGTTGAGGTCAGTGGAGTTCACTCCTATGGGGTGCTTAGGTGTTCTGTAGATGTAGAAGCTTCTACCTGGTCCTCAACTGAGCACCGGAACCCACTTTTTAAAGTGACACTGTGTTGGGGCCCACCTAGCTTTATGAGACTTCAAAAAAAAGTTTCCCTTTACCACCTGCTCAACAAACCTCTGATTGTCATCCTTTTCACTAGGATGCTAGAGGGGACTGCATTGTGGAGCATTTGTTGATCTCCGTATTCATCAGATAGGGACCATCCTAGGGGTCTTGAATTCAAGCTGGCCTTCCAGAAGAGCTGAGGCAGCTATTCATCAGTAAACATGCATGTGTGGCTCCGTTTTGCTTTCCATCGGGCTCAATACATTTTCTTTGTCAGCTTCAAGAGGGATTTTCTTCTTGAGAGTTTGTTGGAGCCTGCATTCATTGGATTGGAACCATTCTTGTGGCATTCCCTTGGGCTTGCACTTCAGAGTGCACCAAGGCACATTTTCCTACTTGTGAATAAACATGCACATGCTGCTCCAATTAGGTTTTATAGAGCTCAATACATTTTCCCTGTCAGCAATTAGCTTGTTAGTTTCATGACCCACCAAAAATTGGGTCACGACCCATTGGTAGGTTCCAACTCACAGTTTGGGAACCACTGCCTTTGACATTTAAAATGTCCTAGGCATACTGTTTCCACAGTCACACCGCACCACCACCTCCCAAATCCATGCCACTTCTGTAATTACTAAACAGGACTTGGGCCATGTCTGCAATTCACAAAAATAAGCTGAGTCTGAAGATAGTTTTATTCTGCTCTCCAAGATCTACCTGTTTAAACTGACCTTTTCAGACTTGCTCATGCTTCTCAGAAAGGGTGAATACATTCCAACAAATTTCCTGACATTTTATTCTGGCTTAATAGGTTAGCCTTGTTTATTACCTACTCAAATCTTTAAGATGGAGCAGGCTCTAAATCTATGTACAAATATAGTATTTGTGCCTACAGAAAACCATAAGAGAGCCCAACTTCCCACAATTTCAGTTATCATTGTCAATTCATTTATTTAAAAAAAAAATGTTGCAGCAGGCTTACATACCAAGCAAACCACTCTAGAAGGAAAACTTAGAAAGAACCCTTACCAGTTCATCAAAATTGCAGTACCTCAGGAATAGCAGCACAACTACTGTTTCAAGGAATTCTTTGAAATACTATCTAAATTTAACCAGTGCTTATCTAACCAGTGCTTTGCAGAGAGCCCAAGACAACAATCCTATGAACACCATATGCCCAACCTCAACCAATATTTATATCCTCAGGGCCCAATCCTTTCCAACTTTCCAGCACAGGTGCAACCGCAATGCAGCCCCTTATCTTGAGGACTCTGTAACTGTAACCCCTGTAACCATAACCCCCCATTGGCACAGCTGCATGTAGCGCACCCCCCCACACACACACATCTGCACCGCCACAGAAAAATTGGATAGGATTGGGCCCTCCTATCCGGTGCAATGCAGCCCCACAGTAAGGGAACAAATCTTCCCATACCTTGTGAATGCCTCCCCACCACAGGATGCAGTGCACGACCCATTGGCACTGGAAAATTGGATAGGAGTGGGTTCTCAGTCTCTTAAGAATTTGGATCATCCCTGTCTAGCAGAGCATTCCCCCCAAAAGAGGTCAATGTTTTGTACCAGAAATGCAAAATAAGCATATCTGTTTGTTCACCCCCTAACAGAAGGAAAAATTGTGCAAAATAAGCAAATACCTGTAAAGGTATACCTGTCTAAAGCACTGCTGGCTAGACAATCCTATTCAGTACTTCTTCTGACATTTTACTAGGCATTGTCCATTCTAATCAACTCATAATTTTAGAGCTTAAAAATTTTATCTCTAAAGCAGATAGTTTTCCAGGATGTTTCATTTTGCACCCAAGAGTAATGCTGTACAATGCAAGTACAGGTGATAGCAAACCTCTTCGATGCAGAAGAGAGCTCTGTGATGGGAAGTGTGGCCAAATGGCTACTACCATGATAGCTGCCTACAATTGCAAGAAGCTTGAGGCAGCAGAGATGAACCCAGTTGCCCAGTTGTCTGCACCTCCTCCTTTACACTGGGCCTTACTCCCTAGTTAGCTCGTTTGCCATTAAAAAAACCAACACAAGCCACTTTAAAAACAAAAAGGAGAAAAGGGAGTGGACTCTATTCTAGGCTTCTTATTTCATCATCAAGCAATTAAGTTGCAAGACAACCACCTGTCTGCTTGAAACCTAGCAGAACCAGGAAGGCAAAGAGAAAGTCCTAAACTTGCCCTGCCCTTTTCACCTCTCTATCTTGCAAAGAGAAGAGCTCATATAGCATCTTGCCTCTTGTAGGTGCTACAGAAATATCTAAGTGACAACTGTCCATGATGCAGTTCTTCAGTTAATAGGATGAAATGGGAGAGCCCAGCAGGGACTGTGTTCATGTCAGACACAATGGGCAATGTCAAGGTGAATAGACCCCTTCCAGCAGGGCTAGGCAGCTACAGTATGTGACTGAGTATGTGAATGGGAAATTGCTTCCTACTTCTTATTTTGGCTGTGGCCATTCTTGTTCTCTGTTTGGTACTGCAATTGATTTGCTCATTCCATTATGAATGTTCCCTTCCCTGCATATCTATTGGTTCTGCCACAGAAGAGTCCAAGGGCTCTCTGAAGAAGAGAACCCAAATGACTCAGTGGAAACAGCCAGACAGAATGAGTGACTATCCCTGGGTGAGAACAGAAGGAAGCAAAATGAGCCCAGGATTTGTGAATGACTTTATTGAAAAAATAAAAGGCTGTTTCAAAATGACATAAAAAATACAGTAGAAAAGCAAATCTAGGGTGAGCAAACATTGAAAATAAGACTTTATACATAACATTGTTTGGGTAGTTCATATTTACAGCACTGAGATGACAGCTTGAGTTGGGGGACATTTTCTGTTTCACATAATGTAAGAATTCTCTTTGGAGTTTCTTCAGGAAAATAGCTTAAATATTGCTCCAAGTTGTGTTCAAGATCACAGCCATTACCAGATGTATGTTTGCACAAATTGGTACTCAGTCAATTTCAGCTCAAAACAACCAGTGTAAACATCTTGCACAAGAGTGCTATGAGGGTGGGCATGTCCCAGCCATTATACCCATTTTAGCTAACGCCTGATCCCAGAAGGTACTGGGCAATGTACTTCAATACATGAGGTGACATTTCTCTCTGAAATGCCGATCCCAAGCAGGAGTTTCTCATAGAAACCCCTAAGTAGCCCATCTCATACATGCACATTGCAACCAAACTGTGGTCTCTTGAAGAGGTCATATACAGTACTCCCTTGTTAACCTAGTAAAGGGCTAATGCCAACTTTGTCAGCCTCGTTCCAGCATTCGACAGATGCTCCTGCCTTCCTTGGAGACTGGACTCCACCTGGGAAAGAAGTTCAAGGGGACAAACTCAGTCCATTCTAGTTGCTTTGAACAGCTCCACAAGTTCCTTGTACTCAGGGTCAATGAGGTCAGATGGTTTCTCCCCTTCATCATTGGTGGCATCCAGCTGGGCCCCAAGAGAGATAAGATACCTATGGGAGAAGGGAAAGAAGTAGTGAGAGGGAGCAGTGATTGGAGAGGGTCTGATTTTGCCTATGTCAGTCAAATAGAATGCAATCTCTGCAGGACTCAATGGAGATCCTGTTGGGCCTATGCTTGTGAAGTGTAATAGGAATCTATAGTATATTTGTACCAGAGATCCAGCTCCTACTATAGGCTAATTCACTCTGTCAAATTCCTCCATGCAGCCGCAGCCACATCCACAGTATACAGCTTTGATCTGGCTGTAGTACACATGGACCTGGCAATCATTTCTGCGACTATAGCTGCTGGAAGACATGCAGCCAGAATTATAGAAATGGCTGTGGTTCCCTATAAGCACACTAAGTTCACAGTAACTTTCCTTATGTATAAGTTAAGAAAATGTGAAAGTGAATTGGCTCTTAGATTCAAAGTAAAGCGTTTCTCTCTTCATAAAGAGATCCAGCCTCTAAATGGGTAGTTTCCACGCTTGCCTTCTTCTATGACACACTTTACATCTGAGCAAGGAATTATGCCAATGAGACATCACTGTCATTCATTCTAGTTGCTGAATAGTGCTGTCTGTAAGGCTGGTCAGCCACCCCCAGATACTAAGCACAGCCTAGCATCAACTCTGAAGTAATTGCCTCTTTTCTAGACTGTGAGGCAAGCTGTTGGACATGAGGCTCTAGATTAAAGAGATTGACAGTTCTGACCTTGCAATGTCAGCATGACCATCGCTACAAGCCATGTGCAGTGGGGTCCAACCATTCTCATCTTTCTGGTGGATGTCAGCACCATATTTCACCAAGAGCTTAACGCAATCAAGATTCCCAGAAAGCACAGCTTCATGGAGGGCAGCCATACCTGGTGGGAGAAAAAGGGGTATACATCAGCCACAGTATGCAGAAAGCAACTCTGAAGCAGGGTAGATCCTCAACGCAGACCTTCTGAATTAAACCTCACTGCTTGTTAACAGGCTTCCAACACCAGAACTACACTCAAAACTACAGCAGGACCTTGATCTGATTTGGGGAACAGAACTACTGTTATCTTAGAAATCCAGCAGCTCTGTATGTGTGTGATTTATTTTTGTTTTTTTGGTGGAGGTAGGGTTAAAAAATAAGCAAGTAGCCACCAAAGAGTAATAATTAAGTTCACTTGGACATAGTAGTTGCAAAGTTTAACATTCCTGCAATTAAGTGGCAGTTTCCTCATATAGGTTTTAAGATGCAGCTTTTCTTGCTGAGACTCAGAGAAAAAGATTCAAGGGGGGAGCAATGATTCAGCCTGGTATGAAGCCCTAGAAGTAATTTCTGTCAAGCTGGTACACTATTTACTTGCTTGTGCTGCTATTTTGGGTCTTCACATGGCCCCAATTATGAATTTATCTGTCCAGGAATAAGACGTTTTGCAGACTATTAAAGGGCTTTTAGGTGTGTGTAGCTGTACAGTTTTATAATATTGAAGGCAGCTATCCCCATGAAGTTGGGATTATACCCACAAAGAAAATCAAGGTTGCATGGCTTCTGGTATTGGGGTGACAGGGATGGGAAAGGGAAAGCTCCCAACTCTCAGACAGATCAACATAATCTAGCCTAGTGTATGATCCACAGTCTACTGTAAAGAGGCAACCGATAGTGCATACCCCTACTAAACAACCCTCTTCCATAATTACCTCTACCCATATCATACTTACCAGATGGATAGATAGTGTCCAAGGTGACCTTCCTTGCACGGATAAAACGCCCCACCTGCTCCAGGTCGCCCTGCCGGATGTTGTCCTGGAAGACTACATCATTGGAGAAACGCACAGTCTTCAGTCCTCTCGGGTACCTCCTGTACCTGGGAAGTGAGTGTGAGCCAGGGTAGTAATACTTCATGGTTGTGGAGTGCTACAATACCCAGAATGAAAGAGGAAAATCAAGTGGCCCGTCGGGCTCAGAGGCTGAAAAGGTGTCTTCAAAAACTAGAAAAGATTCCCAGCACTCCACACAAAACTCTTCTTTGAGGTGTCAACAGCCAAGAGCCCCTTGGGTCTCAAAGGGTCTTTTGCCCCCAGCACTTGCAACAGAGAGGCTGAGGAGACACTAGGTATAGTTTTGGTCCCCTCTGGAACTTCCCTTGGACCGCACTGTCCGTGTGTGATGCTCTCCTCTCAAAAGACTGGCAGTTCTCAGCAACGTCTCCTGTTATATAGTTTTCGTCTGGCTATTTTGAGGACCCTCCGCTCATGCTATTTGCCATGAGATTTTGTAATTGAGCTGCCCTGCCCTCCAACTTCCCCCTTGCGAGCACAAGTGAGAGTCTCAGCTTACAGTCCACCTGTTGATGTGCAATAGCCAACGGGTCAAGCCTATTTCATGATCTGCATTTACAGCTAACCTCCGATTTTGCAAAACCCAGTTCACTCTAGTTCCAAGAACTTGTTGGCAGGCACTGTAGGAATTTCCAGAATTCAAGGTACACCATTGTCTCCAGGAGAAAGGCAGCAAGTTTTAGGAGTCCTACTGCATAGTGAAGGAAAGTCTAATTATGTGAACAACTACCATAGATTTCACAGTTTTTTTTAAAAAGGAAAATGCATCTGACGTGCCACATTTCATTATATCACAGCATTTGACAGCCCAATCCTATGCATGTCTACTCAGAAGTTAGTCCCATTAGAGTCAATGGGGCTTACTCCCAGGAAAGTGTGGATAGGATTGGGCTGAGAGTCTGCCTGGTTCCCCTGGGCCTTCTGGAGGTGGTTCTCCAGAACCACCTTGCTGTCATTTGTGGATGCACAGCTACTGGTAATGCTTAGGAAGGCCTTTTTCTATTTGGGCACCTGGTCTGTGGAACTCTCTATTGGATAATATTTGTAGAACGCCCTCTTTGGCCATGTCTGTAGGAATGTCAATATATTCCTATTTCATCAGGCATTTGGTTTGTCTTAGCTATACTACTTTGTCTGTGTGTCTTTTACAGTTGCCTCTTTCATTATTATTTTTAATTACCGGTAGTTCAATGATTGTGAGCCACCCTGAGTTTCTCCTTTTGAAGACAGAAACTGAAATGTAAAAGCTTTAATATATAAAAATTAATATTTAGATAGTCAAGGTGTTTGCAAGCAGTATGATGTAAAACTACAGTTGGTTATGAAGGGAGAGCACTTAAGGTATCATCAAAACTAAGTGCAGCCATCAGTTCCTAGCACAATGTTCTTGAGCTGGTAAATTCTGCAAGGGTATGAATGCAAAACCAGATTCTTCCTGTACCAATCCAGTTTATCCAGCCTGAGCATTTATATGGTCACTTTGTCCAGTAGGAAGAACACCCCAGGCTTTGGCCAGGTCACAAAGCTGTACCATATCTGTGATCAGAAAAGTCCATTAGAGGAAGCAATATGAATGCTGACAACAGCCATAATTTAACCTTCATTCTGCCCCTCCTCCTCCTCCTCCCATGCATGAATAGAACTACTTGGCTGCATTGCTGTGGAACTCATGGGTCTCATTAAAATCTTGGTTTTCCAAGATGTTGGCAGGGAGAGCGATTGGTGTTGGAACATCAGAACTCTGTGTGTGTGTGTGTGTGTGTGTGTGTGTGTGTGTGTGTGTGTGTGTGTGTGTGTGTGCGCGCACTCTCCAAGCACCATTTGAAGGGGGAAGCTTTGTAATTGCAACTTCAGCTCCTTCAGGTTAACACCTAGGAACTAGACAACCTTTCCTGCCATGAAAGAGCAGAGAGGATAAGAAAAGGGGTAGCGCTCATGCTGAACGTTTTTAATCTCTATTTGTCCCAGCCCCAGATTTTGGTGGCCAGCAGCAGAATGCACACCACTGGAATTCAACAGTACCCCTTAATCCGGGGGTATTTAATCTGTGCATCGGGGCTCCCTCGGAGGCGTGGCTAGCCCCCAGATGCGTGAGGCATCTGGGGGAGAGAGGTGGCCGTAGCTGGCTGCGCTGCTCAGCTCAGCTGCAGGTGCTGCCTCCTGACTTGCTACTTTTCTTCAGCTGTGAACAAGGTGGGTGGGGCAGTGTGAGGTGGGGAGGGCATGTGAAACATGGTGGGGGAAGGTGGTGGAGCCTCCCCACCAAATGGAGAGAAGGCTGGCTGGCTGGAAGGTGTAGAGAGAAGGCTGACTGGGAGAAGCTGGGAGGTGTGCAGCGCTTTCCTCCGCTTAGGAAGGAGGGAGCCCAGCCTGCTCTTAGTGGGGGGGAGTGTCCAAATGCCCCAGCCTGCATTCCTCCATCTTGCCTGGGGGGAATAAGGGTGGCATCTGCATGTTGGGTTGTATGTGTGTGAGCAGCCCCCATCTACTTTGGGGTGAGTTGTAATCCTATCCACACTTTCCTGGGAGTAAGACCCATTGACTCAAATGGGACTTACTTCTGAGTAGGCCTACATAGGCTTGGGGTCTGTGTCAGCTTAACCCAGGATCTTCACCTTTCTCTTTTTCCTCCCCCTTCAGAAAAGAAAAACAAGCCACTCTTGATGGCTTTGTCTCCAAAAATTGATTAAAAATAAAAATACCCATTCCTTTTCAGCCACCCCCCTTTTTCCTCCTGCCTCCTTGGGGGGGGTACTTAGCATGTTGGCTGCTATTGTAAGATAAAAGGCACAATCCTAGATAGGTCTACTCAGAAGTAAGTCCTATTGTGTTCAATGGGACTTACTCCTAGGAAAGTGAGGTTAGGATTGCAGCCAAACAGTCTCTGGGTCTCAATTTGCATCAGTTTGCAATTAGCAGATACACACAAAACAAAGTCTTCCCTCCCCCAGCAAATTCATCACTTCTTCCCCCCTCCCTTTCCAAAACCCTCCAGGTGTGCTGCTAACAAACTCAGGGCACAATCCTAACCAAGTCTACTCAGAAGTAAGTCCTATTTTGTTCAATGGGGCTTACTCTCAGCTAAGTGTAGTTAGGATTGCAGCCTCAGAGTGCTGGCAGCTGTTTTTTTGTTTCTAGTGCATAGGTATAACACCTTCATCCCCATTTTGGGGGTCACCAAGGTGTTGTAATGGGGAGCTGTGGCCAGTGGCCACAAGGATCAGGGGAGCTGCGGGCCGGAAATGTTAGAGAACCACTGCCTTAACCCAACAGTATCTAGACCAGTGATTTTCAATCTTTTTCGTCTCATGGCACACTGACAAGGTACTAAAATTGTCAAGGCACACCATCAGTTTTTTGACAATTGACAAGGCGCACCACGCTGCTGATGGGGAGCTCACATCCCCATTGGCCCTGTTAACAAATGACTCTCCCCCAAACTCTCACGGCACACCTGCAGACCATTCGCGGCACACCAGTGTTGAAAACCACGGCACAATGGTTGAAAATGGCTGGTCTAGACTGTCACCTTACGTCTGAGACAAATGGGGCTCAAGTTCCAACTCAATCATATAACTCACAGGGCAGTCTTGAACTAGTCACTCTCTCACAGCCTGACCTACCTACTTCACTCTGTGAGGATAACGGGAGAATCTTGTCCACTGCCTGAGCTCCTTAGAGGAAATGCAGGGTATACCGTAAATGAATGATGATGTCAACAAAATAGAGCTGCTAAGGCAATTGCTTCCTTTGTAAGACTGTACCAGCTTCAATTATTTCCTCTCCCATTTACAATTCTGTACTAAAACCAGTGTACAGTGTATTCTGCTCTTTAAAAAGTCTGAATTCGGTAACTTCCACTACCTTTGTCTATCAAGATGAGACCCAGAATACACATTCAGCCCTTAGGAAAATCATTAATGCCTATGGTGGTTATTACACACGCACAGACACGCAAGAACTAATCATGTGCTGCCTAATCATATTCTGCCTCCCGCCCACACATTATTATCCTTACACACCTATTCCAGCCTCCTCCTTGCATATTCTCTGGTCTCATCCCCAACGCCCCAGATAAAAAATGCATGCACCATAGATAGAGACCCCCAACTCTGGAAACTTTGTTTACATTCTTAGAACAGCCTATTGATTCTAGAAGTAACCAGCTCAGGACAGCCTTGCCATTTCCATGACAACACTCCCTCCTCAGAGTCGGGCAACATCCAGAAAGCATCCCCAGAACAGTAACTGATTAAAATCCATCTTTCCTTCTAAATACATATGCAAAGCAGCTGCTTCTGAAAAACAAACTGCTTCCCTTGGGCACCTTAGCAGGTACTGGATGGGACATGTAAACAGTAAGGAAGCAAGCTGTAATAGGACTTGCAACAGTTCCCTGTTCTCATACATGTTATTCTTGGTTTGCAATATTAAGACATCCCCTGCCTACGTGCACTGGAAGGAGGAATTCAAGTATTCCTTCTGCCAAGGATGTGGTAAAACATGGGACTACAAGCTTGCATCAGAATGAGCAAGTGCCAGCCCTATGAACTGGCTCAATCTCAAGGTGGATAGGGCAGCTATAGTCATTTCCCTGTAGAGAGATTGCCAGCTTGTAGGTCTTGTTTATATATCAAACATGGGGAAGAATGTACCCCAGGCATGGAATGAGGAATGGAACTTGTGTTCTGCTTAAAGGACAAAGATCTAGCCTCATGGTGAGGCAGGGCCATATAACTACTGTATTTGAAACTTTGAAAGCAGAGAGTACCTAGCAGAAGGTCTATGCCCTTGGCAAGCTCCATCCCCCATTGGCCCAATTCACTACCACCATCTTGCTCAGACAAATGTATTTTACAAAAAGTCAAGTATTTTCCTTGGAATAAAACACCCAGCATGACCAGATGTCATTATCACAAAAGAGTACAAGGCACCCCAAAATGTAGGACATCCAAGAAAAATGGAGGACATGACAAAATAAAAGCTAAAAACACTTGTATATTGATCTTGTGTGGTTAATTTAAACACTATATTACTTATTAACCCATTTTTGCCCAGCCCACAGGTGTATGCATTTGGTCCCTGTTGTGCATATGCAATGTTGGGCAGAAATGGTTTAAATTTAAAACTATATTAAATATCATTTATTAATTACAAGAAGGCTATGCACTGCCTGCAGGGACCCGCTCACAGGGAAAAGGACGACATCTAATTTTTAAATGCTCTTTGATTGTTGTAACTTTTAAATTTTTATGGTTTTTTAATCTTAATATTGTATTTTGCTGTTTCAATGTGATGTGTTTTGTTGTAAACCACTTTGGGTATCAGAAAAGTGGTATAAAAATCCTTTAACTAAATAAGTACTTTTCCAGGACACGTGGCTGAAAAAGAGGACATCTGGTCAACCTGAAAACACCAAATCGTTTGTGCAAATGTGCACCAATTTCAGTAGTAGGAAACTGCAGAAATTATTAAACAAAGCCATGTTGTCATCGCCTCCATCCCCAATCTCACAGAGTTAACAGCAGCACTGGGGTGTGAACCAAGACTCAACTTGCTTGGCACCCCAATTGAAGCTCAACAAGAAAACAAGCCCTCAGTGAGTTCTCCCCTACTGACAGTCAACATGTAGCAACTTGTTTTCTTTCGCTAGTGCTGTCATTCACTCTGGGAGGAGGCACCCTTCCCTCCCATCATGTGACCAAAAATAGCATATTTGCTTACAAAAATATTTTCCCAGCTGAAGTGGCCAACAAGCTCAACAGCTGGCTGGATCACAGGCATATGACAGGTAATAGCTGTTCAGTGCATACTGCTTTAGATGCCATTTCTTTGAATAAGGTATGCAATAATTAACCTTTAAAAATCTGCTTGCTACTGGAGAATCCTGAACTTCCCAAGGGCTCTCACCCCCTCTTGGTAGACTGGGCTAAGACTAAGACAAGTCTGAGCTCATAAAGGATTCTGCTATACTGCATCCTGGAGTAAAGATAAGTCCCTAAGCATCCCACCCGGCAAGTCAATATAGGACAGTTGGAGCGACAAAATCAAAACGGCTGCCCTTCCTATGGAACAAGTTCTACGTCCATTTAGATTCTAAAGCCATCACAAGAGCCATATAATCCATTCCAGTTGCGAGAAGGCCACCGAACAGAAAATCCCAAATCAATCCAGGAGATTAGTAGCCAAAGTAGGGTCAAAAACCTTGTCCAAATAGATACCCAGCTGGCCACACATCATGAAGTTAAATGCCCCTTGTTATGAAGCTCTCCCTACTTCATAAATAGCAGCATTATAGAAAGGTCTTTACACGAGTGTTCTTTTCAATGGGTGAGCTGCGGTCAGACGTTAATTGTCATTCCATGGAATAGTACCTTAGAGGCCAAAGCACTGTGCGCATAGGTCAATGGAGAAGGAATTGCACTTAGACCAAAGTCCCAATTTGGTCATGGCTCCTTGCATAGCCTCAGAGAAGTAGACATCTTAGCAAGCAGGAAGAACAGGTATTCACTTCAAAGGGTGAGAGTAAACAAGCACCGCACCTGTCATTGAGAGTAAACAAGTATCAGAAACACCTGTCATTGAGAAGTACAATATTGAGATCCAGTTACTAAGGCCTCAGGCAATGAGAGTTGGTGCACCCTACAGACACAATAGGTGCACCTGTCTCTTATGAGGTTCTCAAGTGCAGGGGTGTCAAACTCCTTTCATACAGCAGGCCAAATAGCATTCATGGCACCTGCTGAGGACTGGAAGTGAACTCATTAAGCAGGAAGTGACATGATTAAGCAGACAATGCACAGAAATAAAACCTCTCTTACTTAGGAAATCATTAGTTTCAAATGTTGAGAAAATATGAAAATCTTAATATTCAAGACTTGGGAGAGCCCAATTATCACACAGGCCATCTCTTCAGTAGCACTACATTTGCCAAAGCATAACTTTGCAGAGCACCTTAGCTGCTGAACTATAAAGTGACACCTCAGCAGAAGTGGCACTGCTAAAAGGGCAGTGTGGGGAGAGCGTAATCAAGCAGGGTACCCTTTTCAGAAGGTTGCTTCTGCTGAGGTTTCACTGCTGAAAGGGCAGCCCATGTAATAATTGGGCTGTCCCAGATCCAGCCTTTCAGCAGCGCTATTTTTGCTGACATGTCACTTTGCAGTTCAGCAACTAGTGGTGCTGGGAGAGCTATTATCACATGGGCTGTATCTGGCCTGCAGGCATTGTTTGACAGCCCAGTCTAGTACTACACATAGGCCATTAGTTTGGAGATGTAGGCACTGGGGGACTTTAGGTCACAGAAGCCTTTGCACCAATTGGGGAGTGGTTTTCCAGAGCAAATGTGGTCAAAATTTTGTCATTATTACACTCTTCCAGAATGACCTCCCCAAGACTGCATTTACCATCATCCTACTAGGAACAGTAGGTATATAGAATTCAGCTTGGGCCTCTTTTTCCTTAAAGAGCATATACGCCTGAAGGCTGTGCCTGATGAAATCTTAGAAACCAGAGAGAGTGTAAGGTAAGATTGCCACTTGCATTCTGGAAGGGAAGTAAGAATTTTGGTGCCCTACATGGCACTTGGCTCCTCCCCATGATGACCAAAATTATGCTAAGTACGAGGAAATCAAGCAGGTTGCAGATGATGCAGACCATGACTCAACTGGGGGGCATAGTCTATAGTATTTCTGGAGCTGCTGGTACAAAACCTTCCTATCCAAAACCCACGTTAAGGTGTTATGACACAATACCTCAAAAAACCTATTAAGGGAGATAACTAAGTGTCCCACATTCCAATGTTGTAGCTGCTTCACCATTTATGAAATTCCTTATCCCTTAAATGTGGATAGAAACCATTTTAAAGTGGTTTAATCTAAATCTGGACAAGCATTTGAGTGGGGGGGAAGAGAATGACTTTTTAAAAACCATGTTATTCATTTCAAAGGCTCCAAGCTATGTTAAAAGCTCAAAAATTGGTATGCTGCCCAGTTTACTATTTCTATTATGTCACAGGGACTTAACAGGCCTACAGTGCAATCCTACCACCGCCCTGAGCTAGCACAAGTCCCTCGCACTGGCTCCCAAGTGTTGCAAACATGCCATAAAGCATGTTCATGGCTACTTGGGAGCAGGCTGGACCAATTTGTGTGGAGATGCAGTGGCACTGGTACAGGGTGAGTTTGTGCCAAATGAGCAGGCTGGCATAGGGGATGGAAGAAGGGGAATGGAGACAGGGAGGAGGCATTTCAGGGTAGGTGGAGGGTGGCTGAAGGAGAATCAGGTCCAGAGGGGGTGGGGCCAGCTACAGTGGCATAGGCCAGATCCCACCGCCTATCCCCAGCCTGATGAGCATTACTTAGGCTGCTTGGATTTGCCACTATGAAAGCATGGGCACAGATGGAAGCTGCTCCACAGAGCTGCCTGTGGCATTGCTCAAGGGAACTAAAATCCCCTTACTCCAAATTGTGCCCTAGGCTGCACCAAACCTGTGCTTGATACTGCAAAGGCCAGTTCCTGAGCAGATTAGGATTGTGGGCCTGGACTACTTTTCAGTTCTGAAGTATTGAACTAGTATACATGCACAGTAGAAATTGAAATAGTGGAACAAACCATGCCACCTTGAGACTGCTAGTGGAGGATCCTATCAGAGTGCTTCCTCATACAAGAACTTTTTGCAAGTAGAAACCTAGACCTGCTGGGTTGGAACCTCTGACCCCAGTATACTTTACATGGGCATTTAAAGATAGTACACACAACTACTGTATGAAGTAGCACATCTAAAGCATGGTTGTACAGAAGATATTCAAATTATATGGTACAGATGCATTATTTAAATTTAATATTAAAATGTATAGTGTCACCCTCAGACTTTTATTTTCATCTGTAGCTGCGTACAGAACCCATGGAAAATTTAGACTGTATCCAAAGATTATATCCAAAGCCCGTTGCCACAATACCTTCTACCCCCTCAGCTTCAGAACCTATATAACACAAATGTATGTATTTGAACAAGATAGCTCAGTGTGCATAGACAGATGTTCATACTTGTTGCTCACAATAGGTTAAAGCCTGGGCTTAAGGTTTTTTTTTTGAGAGCAGGTAGTAGTGCAAGAAGGAAAACTTCTGCAGTTTTGCAACACTTGCAGTCTAGCTCCATTGAATACTTCAGACAACTACACTTCAAATGAACACAGGCACTACAGAATAGTATTAAAATCAAACTTTATTTGGCCAATGAGTTCCATTCCTTGTAGCATCATAGATGCGTAAAATTCCAATTCTGCCAACACACATCCCCTTCTTTGCACCACTCCTTGACTCGAGTTCCCTCCCCCAACCCCAGTAATTGAGTGTCCTTTGTTGCATTCTGGCAGGCCCCTTTTCAAACAGCCCTGTAAACACCTGGGAAACCCATGTGCAAAGCAATGCGTAGAGAGCAAGTCTTATGTTTTGTACAGGGGCAGGGTGGCATCGCGAGTTAAATTTTGTCTCAGGCAAGGAGCAATTGGGTCCTCTTAGCTCAAGGGTCTACTGCCCCCCTGATCTTTGGAAGAGACGTTGTTCAGCATGAAGGTGAAGAGACACCATTTGATGAGTTAACGGGACCTACCTACCCCCATTCTCCCTTCCACTGGCACCACTGTGGTCAGCCTAATGGTTTCTTCTCCACTAGAGCAACCCAAAATATGCGAACAGTCAAAACTGTTAACCAAGGCCCTGCTAGGCCAACAGCAGCTTATGACATTTAGACAAGTGTGATTTAAGGAGGCATTACTGGTGAGGCTTTGAAGTGAGTTAGGCAATGACACATGTTGCCATTTCAATCTGCTTCTACCAGATCACAGAACACTCTAGGAAAAGAAAATGTACATCACAGTGTATATAAAAAAATAAGACCCAACAGGGCTGGCTACCTAGTCAGATCCCTCTTCCAAACTGAAAGGGGAAACTAGAAGAATCAGTTGACAGACAGGTTAGGACAAAGAGGTTATTTTAGGCCATTCCCTGAACTCAGTCAGCATTTGCCTTCTGGGTGGAGTTGGTTTCTGGACTTGCTTGACTGCATAAGTAGGCAGCCACAGTGTAGTGTCTGGGGATATGCAGACTGGACTCAAACTTTACAATTCATCTTTTTTAGTTCTAGCATCATCTTCTTCCTCCTCCCCTTCCATGTCGGCATCTTCAGCATCTTCTAGATCTTCCAGATCCTGTAAAAAGAAAAGTTGGTCAGCTGCAATGTCTTCCATCTTGTAGGTAGGGGGTTTCCTTTGACCAACACTGAGCAATAATTATTGACCCTACCACAGAGGCATGTGCAAGTTAATCTTGCAAATTTAGCCCAACCCCTAACTCACACACAGCCCAAGGAGAAGTCCCATGTTTTCCAAGAAGCTACTCAAGACAGGACGCATGAAAATGTCAAGTCATCCTACAAGCACTTCCATATACCAGCCAAAAAGGCCTTAAACCAATGCATTTGCACACTAGACCAGCTGGCTTTCCATTTCCAATTTAATTTCTCAGTTGTATAGCATCCTTGAATCACATTTCAGCTTTTTTAAAGTCATGTTCTAAAACAACTTAATTTCCATCCAAACAAGCTGGAGTTTTGCTGAAATGAAACCTGGATTAGCTTCATACGAGACTGCTCTTGATATCTGGAGCCCATACCAGCCACAACCCAATGTACTGCTAAGTCTCAATTTAACAGATGTACACAGTGTCACAAGCAGTTTTCTCCTGCAGTAGCCATAATCTTATCCATCTCAAGGGAAGCCCCATCTACAAGAACTGCAAATGAGAAGAGATTGAGTGTCACTTAGAGGCAACAGTCTGACACCTATGTAGTTGCTTCTTAGATCTGTGCACAAGGACTACTGTGTTTCTATACTTTCACTATATTATTCTTCAAGGGACACACCCTCATTGGCATAAAAGGTCTCTTACCTATTATATAATTGTATCCAGTTTAAATGAACACAAACAGATTGAAAGTGAAAGCAAAGAAGATCTTGTTATCAAGACAATCTTCTGCAAACCCTGGTAAGTTAAACACCAACGGAATATGGTGCACTTGCATCATTGTCGGGGATTCTAAGAACTGGCTAGCACCTCCCCAAATGAGCATTCTCTTTCAAGAAACCCACTCTATCAAACAGGTAATACAGGCTGACAATAGTAACCCCTTCATCAAGACTAGACCTATGGTCAATAATGGATCTCATTTGTAAGATGTAGGGAATAGCCCAGCTGACTCTTCCTTTCAATTGCTTGGTTTCCAGGCAACCCTGAAACAAGGGTCTTTAAATTTAATCCAAAGGGGTTTAGAGTTGTTCTGAGAGTTATCACTTAGTATTTCATCTGATATTAAGGCATAACTTCCAATAGCTTTGCCTGCAAATCTCATAAGACCATAGGCCTGCATCATGCAACAAGATGGCGCATCCCTTGAGAATTACAGATAGTTGGGTCAAGGCCAACTGGAGAATTAAGCAATCAGTTCTTGAATATGCGATTACCTGAGAATACTTCAGTTTGTGCCTGGTTTTAGCCCATGTTTGTCCACATGGAATTACAGGTATTCAGGAACAACCTCCCACCCCCAGCTTATCTGGAATGCCACCAGCTGTGCTTTATTTACAAGTTGCTATGGAAGCCACATTCTCTGCTGTTGCTGTAAGCCAGAAGTCACTTTACAGGAAAGAATTCCCCCTTCAGTGGTCACATCCAAACTGTGTCCCAAAACTGCAT
Source organism: Tiliqua scincoides (assembly GCF_035046505.1). Classification (NCBI taxonomy): domain Eukaryota; kingdom Metazoa; phylum Chordata; class Lepidosauria; order Squamata; family Scincidae; genus Tiliqua; species Tiliqua scincoides. The sequence continues at coordinate 152,740,056 of NC_089822.1, forward strand.
GTATACCAGCAACCCAAACACACATGGTCCTGGCCTCTGCCTCAGATACTCACATCTTCATCTACACCACCATCTTTTCCACCACTTTCCAGAAACTTCTTAAAGCCTTCCAGCGTTCTCTCACCATTGTAGTCTACAACCTATAAAGAGGAAAGGGGAACAATCACTACCCAAAGGCAAAGTCAGGCCTTGTTGGCTGTTCAGAAAGCGAATTCTTCTACCAAGCAACAACAACAACAACAACAACAGTATTTATATACCGCTTTTCAACAAAAAGTTCACAAAGCGGTTTACAGAGAAAATCAAATATCTAATGGCTCCCTGTCCCAAAAGGGCTCACAATCTAAAAAGATGCAACACCAGCAGACAGCCACTAGAAAAGACACTGCTGGGGTGAGGTGGGCCAGTTACTCTCCCCCTGCTAAATAAAAGAGGAGCACTCACTTGAAAAAGTGCCTCTTGAAAAAGCAAAAGGTATGAGAAAATTCACCTTCACCCATATGAGTCGAGGAAGAGCAGCCAGCCACTAGGCTCCTGTGATTGCTGCGAGGAGAAAATAGCCCGTACATGAGCACCATCCTCTACTAAACAACCCAGCTTCACTAGCACACCCACCAACAGCAAATTAACCCAGCCCACACCACAAAGGCCACTTGAAGTCACCACCACCCAAAGGGGTCAAATTTCTGTTCCAAAACATGAGCACACATCCATGTGCAATCTGTAGTCTGCTCACCGTTCTACCAGGACCTGCAGGGAAAAACTTGAGGGTGGGGAAGCTGTGAACTTTCACGGCCTCAACTTCATTTGCAGTAGAGTCCATTTTGGCAATGATTATATTCTCATGGTCCTTATAAGTCTCTCCTAGTTTATCCCAGATGGGAGCAAGCTGTTTGCAATGGCCACACCAAGGAGCATCTGCAAGTCAAGATAATAAGCCCAATTTAGTATCTAGCAAATATCCTTGCCATCCATTCTCTGCCAAGATGATCTCTATTAAAACATAATACTCCTTCAAGTACAAAAGCACTCTTGCCATCTGCCTACAATGAGCAAGCCTGTGTGTGCCTGGCAAAGTACTTACAGAATTCTACAAAGACATTCTTATTTTCATCAAAAGCCACTTCTTCAAAATTCTTCCCAACCAGAATTCTAACAGGTTGTTTGTCCCAATCATCAGAAATCTCTTGGCTCATCAGATGAGGCTGAAACAGACAAGCATGAGAAACAGCATGAAAGCAACAGCATGGAATGTGCCAACAGGAAATACCCCCCCCCACCTCCCCCACAGTAGGACAGCCCAGAGCAACTGAGAAGCAACAGGCTATAAAAAGTCAGATTAATATAGACTTCCTCCAAGGTCAACCCCCACCTCACCCAATGACCCAGACATGTTTAAACTACTATATGCAGGGTTAACCCTATAGAGAGCAGGCCCAACTGTGTTAAATTCCTACAGCTTGATTTATAACACCTTGCAATTAACAGAAGAAATGCATATCAGGAACAGGATAGATTACTGCAAGTCCCAGATCACTTCCATGATTTTTAAGCACAAGGTAGTGGGAGATTTTTCCTACAGCCATTAGAGGTATCTTTATCACAGCTACTCTAAAGTAACATCTTCAACACTGTCAGCTTTCACACACCAGAAGAGATTCTACTTAAGCAACTTGGTTTCTCCCCTCCCCCAACCTTTATCTTCTTTAGGACAACAGGCAATTTAACATTTGTATCCCTGACTCTTAGTCATCCTCAAAACTATGAATCATCTGTTTTAGAACAGTGTCCTAAGGCCTTGGAGCTCATCTATATATTCAGAGACGTACAGCACTCTGGGCCCTATACTACCTTTAGTACAGAAGTAGAGGATTATATGACTGAATGCCCACATTCCAAAACTAGAAGGTTAGCAAAGTAAGGGAAAATTTGGGCACTTGGTAGGCCGCTGTGAGATACAGGAAGCTGGACTAGATGGGTCTATGGCCTGATCCAGTGGGGCTGTTCTTATGTTCTTAAAATCCTAGCCTGAGGTGCTAGTTCTATGTGCAGGGAATTTACCATGAGAAACTCATGTAAATACTCTACAAACACAGAAAAGTGATATGGTTTGGCCTTGAAGGACCAAACCATACATTTTTCCTAATACATAATCAGTCTTCAAGTGATCCAATACTATTTAGAATATATTTACCTTTTGTGCCAAATAATTGTGTTGTTCACATATTCCATCATAATCTACTAATCTAGTCTAAAAACCAATATAAAATCTATAAATCATAACCTATAATCTAGTCCTATATATTGTTCAACAGTACTTGATTCAAGCCACAACATGCAATACTTGCAGTTTTTGCTTCCCTACCATCAGCTTAATAGTTTAGAAAAGGCCATTTTGAACTTTTAGCCTTAATCCTTTCCAGTTTGATACAGATTTAAGTGTACAATCCAGGTCAACGTGGTAATCAAGATAAAGACTGGCACCAGTTCAATGAAGAGAGAAAGAACAGTGAGAAAAGGAAAGTTAGGACAATGACAGAACAGAGAGAAGAGCCACGATAGAGCACGAACGAAAGCCATAGCTGGCTCTACACAGCTACTTCCATCTCCAGGTTTAAGACGGAAGGCTTTCAAGTGCTCATGCAGTGCGAGGGCAGGGCTATGGTGTCTCCTTCACTATGCCAATAAGAAGTCATTTCTGCAACACCAGCTCTACAGGCAGCTCCCAGATTTGAGCTTACTTTATCAGCATATTAAGGCCTATTTACATGCTGGCACCATGCCCCCTCTGGCTTTACCCTTTGAGTTTCTCAGTAGGAGGCTCTAAATACTGTGCTGCTGGACGTGCTACAAAGCTAGCTTGGGAGGCTGCACACCATGTGACTGTTCTCAAGTTTCATGCCATTTATGCTGCTGCAATGGCACAGCATTGGGCTTTGCTGCCCCTCCCACCACTATTACCTTAACTTTGCCCTCCAGGAACTTGTTGCAGAAATCTCTGATGTTCTCTGGAGTCAGCTCATCCGACTCTGGCTTGTACTTTGTCATTTCTTCCTCCAAGGTAATAAGGCGTATGGCAGGGCATTCTTCCTTCTTTAGGCCAAAGAACTCCAAGATCCTCTGATTGTCAGTGTGATCACTGTCGATGAAGATGAACAAGATCTGGGGCAGAGGGGGAGAAGTCAAATCACACCCTTTAACCAATATGCTCAGAAAATAAACTCTGCTGTCAAATTCCCTCAGAATTTTCTCCTTCTCATGTTTTGCCTCCCTGCTGTAGCTGTAGGCTTGTAGTTGTCATTTGCCCATTTTTACTATACAACACTCACCATATGCCAGGATGAGGTTGGGGTTAACTAGTTACTTGTGCTGTTCTGGGGCAGTGCATGCTGAAGCTGCCTATGCAATCTGACATTCTCAGAAAAGTTATCCTAATCCATGTCCTTCAGGTAATGCAAGAGAGGAGAAACATTTTCTAATAGAGACTGCAAGAGCACAAGTATGTTTGTGGCCTAGCAGAAGCCTAGTTATTGCTTTTGCACCTCACCTTCCCTTTGAAGCTCCCAGCTGCTGCCTTGAAATTGTCCAGTTTCCCCTGGTAGTCTGCAACACTCTTAGGCAAGAACAGTAGGATGTGGGTCTTTATTTCTCCTCCAAAGATTTTTGGAGCAGTCTGGAGGGAAGAAAAAAATTGTTGGGTCAACAGTTGCAAGTACTCAACAGGATGAGCTGGAATAAGCTAACATGGCATACACGTTTTCTGTATCCTGGAGAATTAGAGACTGTACAGTGTCTTCTGCTTTTTCTGGGATGCAAACTATTTGAAAGGAACTGACATTTGGTTATGTTCTACAATATTCGTTATTTATATTACTGTTACATAAAATCCAAAATGTTTGCATGAGAAGATTGTCTTACCATTTCATTTATTCTATGTAAATGATAATTTCACCTTTTAAGTTACAAGGAATCTCAAATTCAAGTTACCTACACTCCTCCCTTCCACTTTAATGCATACAATACTTAGTCAGTATTTTCCACACTAGAGAATCCAACCCAATTTCACCCCACTTACTCAGAATCTGGTTTCTATACCTGCTCAGTGAATTCAATGACTAAGGGCAGCTGGTTTGATTTGATGAAGTTCAGCAGGTTCTCTTTTGTCATCTCCCCATCGAAGTCATTACGGCCTTCGTCAAACTAGAAACATGAGAAGCAACCCATTAACACTGAACTAATCAGGCCCACAGTGTTAAGGCACAAGTCTGCCTAATACAGCTATAAGGGTAGAACTAAGTTAGCCACAAAGTTCTGTGGGTTTGCACAAAGGTCAACATAGTATTAGGCACAGATTCACCCTCCTGGGAAACCTGGGGTTTGTTTAGGTTTAAGACTCTGAAGAAATACTTGCCTATGCTTGACCCTGCTCTCACCCACCCTTCAAAAGTCAAAAGGGTGGCAAAGTTAAGAGTTCCAATGATTGGAGAAAAGGGCTTTAGTGCTCCGCGTTTATTCTCTTTGGCCTTCATCATAACTAGATTCAAAGTTATGCACCCAAAAAGCTAACAAGTTTGCAAATTTTTAGATTAGTTTGCTCAAGTAAGCTTTGACATAGTATCTTCCAAAGTTACAAAGAACCCTGAGTAGGGGGACATATCTAAAGAGCTCCCAACCTACACCTTCCTTACACATTTAAGGGGGCACATTTCACATTGCAAACGAGGCACAAAATTCTGCAGTTAAAACACAAGATGGAATCTAGACCAGAGGTCTCATCTTATTGATAAGATTCATGGCTCTCTGAGCCAACCGAGGAGCAAATAGAAGGGAGCTTGGCACTAACTGCAACACCAGATTCCTGGTGGAACACCCAATTTTTAAGAGGGCCCTGATCAGCATTCTAGAATGCCATTCAAGCAGATAACCAAGCCGCCACTGCAAACTGCAGTCATGGACACTGGCCATGCATACCCTTGCAAGAAATATACACTGATCAGAAAAAAATTAATGCCCTTGTAGATAGCAGTACACACATGCTATGAAACCATGGACCAAATAGTTTACTTAAGACAAAACATTCTCCGAGGGCTATTGTTAGCCTGGTAACAAGAACAGATGCTCAAGAGCTTGCTATTTCTCTTGTGCCAAGAATAATTTTATGGCAGAGCAACACATCACTGTTCACGTTCTCAGGGTCTTTCCTGGCACTGGAGAGGGTGGAAGGAGACACAGAAGCATCAAGGTTAAATATCACGAGGGACAAGAAAAAAGAATTGCTTTGATCATTGACTGAACTCATTAGCAACACCACTATGGCCAGTTTTCCTATGAAGTTACACCCATCTTTAGATGAGGTAGCTCATTAATAGAAAGTTGACTACTATCTTACAACTTCAGCAACCTAAAAAATTCCAGTTCAGGCCTCAACTCAGTAGGTCACTATAGGCAAGTCACTACAGTAATACCTGCTATAAAACAGCAACCTATTATGTTACCCTTCACCTGGATGCAAATTTTAACATTACTGGACACATGGGCTTAAGACAGAGTGCTGTTATAAATGGCATGTGAAGGCTTAGTTTCAAAACCTCCCTACTTCAAGCTTTTGTAGCCTAGTGCAGCTTTACTGGGGACTAGATGCTAAACTTTAAAATGGGGGCTCTCAAAGCACATTGCAACCTCTGAGGAGTCACCAACAGTTTGGAAGGGGAGATTGTAAAGCAAGGAAGTTCAACTCTCAATCTACAGGTAAGGAAGGGAAAACCCATGGACTGAAAAACTGCAAAGCCACTGCCAGTAAGCTAGGCTAGATGGACCAATGGAGAACCCAATGGACCAAGGGTTCTCAGACCATGAGCAGCTATAACATAGGGGTTGCATGTATATTTTTCAGGGGTCATAGCAAAGTTTGAGAATCCCTGCTCTAGGATGTTCAGTAATTTTGCCTTCTGCCAACTGTACAACTGCTCGTTTACACTGCCTAGAATAGTGTTCTCCAAACTTTCCCTGTGACCCAAAGCAATAACACATATTGTACCTTCACAATCCTATTTCTGTGCTGAGTATGATACATTAAAGTATAAAAACTGTAATTATAGTTACAAAGTATACCAGTAAGGTAGCCAATACATGAGTGAACTACTGACAAAAAAACCTGAACATATAGTTTGACCTTGAGACCTAGGATTGAGTTGCAACCCACACTTTGAAGAATCCAGATTCAGAAGTTCCATTATTTCCTTGTATACAAGCCTCTTTGTCCCAATACAACTAAACACTGTGCCTGCTACTTGTACTATTATATCCTAGTTTGGCACAAACTAGCTTTTAGTTGTCAAACTACAACCTAACACTGGCATAGCTATGTAGCTTTTGTCCTACTGCTGCCCAGCCAAAGTTCAGCAACCCCAAGAGCGTTTCAAATTCTGTCCAACTTCCTCCGAGTTACATACAAATAAATCAAATACTTCTCCATTTTAAGTCAGTCACCTCATGTATTCTATTTAAGCCATTTTGCATATATGCAACAGGGACCAAATGTACTCCTGTGGGCTGGGCAAAAACAGTTAAGTATGTGTGAACATGGGTAGAGTAGAAGAATATTTAACCCATTTTTGCCCCACCCACAGGTGTACATATTTGGTCCCTGTTGAATATATGCAACATTGGGCAGAAATGGCTTAATATCCACAACATCAATGATCTTCAACCTTTTTCATGCCATGACACCCAAATAAAGTGTTAAGACTGGGGACCCATGGTTGATTCCATCCCCCTTCCAGGACCTGATCTGCCCACCACAGCCATTTCCTCCTAACTCTTATGTTTTCACAACAACCCTGTGAGATAGTAACCTGAACAAAGCCAGCCTTATGAGCTGCAGGCAAGATAGCAAGAGGAGGCTGTGCATAATTACATCAAAAAGTCTGTTTTGATAAGGCAGTACCATATTGAATTGGATCCTAGCCCTCTCTTACACAAGCTTTAAAGGTTGCTGCAACCCACAAATAAGGCTTCATGACCTCCACTGTGGCCAACAGGTTGAAGAGCACTCCACTACATCTTTAGGCTCTCATTTGATTTAGAGCAAGAAAAAAGCATCAGGACTAATATATAAGATGAATCAAAGTTACATAAGAGTCTGACATGTACAATTTGCATATTGTACTTCACAGTGAAATTGACAGCTAAGATGGATACAGTCATACCTACACCAACACTTCTTCCTTTTATTATAAGAATTGTATAGAGGGTCCCCCATATCTGCAGATCAGATCCACAGGGCCCACTCTACATGTGTCCCCTCTGGAAGCAAGGGGAGCTATATTCTCACCTCGAGGGTCCTGAGTCCAGCAGAGGCCACACACATCCATCTGCAGCCTCTGCCAAGCTCAGACTGAGCCTTAGAGTAAAAAAGCAACTGCTGGTTTCTCTGTGAAACAAGAAGTGACATTTTTAAATGCCTTGTAAGGCATTAGGAGGCCCAGGGAAGCCACTGAAGACATTAAGAATGTCACTTTGATTTCACAGAGAAACCAGAAGTTGCTTTTTTCACTTTAAGGCTCAGTCTGAGTAGAGCTCCCCTCACCTTTAGAAGGTGGGGGTGCTCCTGGGTATTCGTGGTTTCAGTTAATCCCAGGTGGTTCAGAAATGGAACCCCTGTGGATACTGGGGCACACCTGTTCTTTTCAACAAAAAATTCAAAGTAGTTTACATAGCACAAATTTGTTACAGGACTTTGCCTAGGTGTTACCTATAGCCATTCTAACCAAAAGGACAGCACATTCTGACCAATCAGGTCTCCAAAAGTACTGTTTCCCATAATGCTAAACTAGACCCTTCTCCCCACTATCCAAAGTGTTGCATATTTTTTAACTATGTATGGTATCAGATTAACGAACAAGAGGGTGACTATGCAAGCCAACTGAGGAAAATGCCCACCCAGTTGGAAACATTCATACTCTTGATTGCCAAAAGCTGTCCTGAACATAGACAGGAACACTTTTCCCAGTCATTTAAAGTTATTCCTCAGTCATTTTCCTTGTTGTGGGACAAGCCAAATGTTCTTTATAAAGTTACCACAGCAGTGCTATTGAACCAAATGGCAAAATGTGAAGCAGCCAGAAGGCATGCAACATGCTCCCTCATAGTGACCAACACTTAACTTATTTTGGAGGGTCTTGGAAAGAACTCAATATGTCATCACAAAATTTAAAGACAAGAGTGCTATATGATCGATTATGCACAGAAGAGAGAAAGGATCAGTCTCAGATTAGATATTAACCCGTTTCCAAGCCTGACCTGCTTGCTGACCCAGTCAGACTGGACCACTACTCAGGACTTGTGTCTGGACACACAACTTCAGTAAACTACCTGCAGTAGAAACGTACCCACTACTACATTCTAGTTTTGGGCATCAGCTGGATTTGCACAGCAGTGATGAAGCAGCCCTTATATTAACTACAGAACATCTTCCTCATCTCCAGTACAGAGTGGACAGTGTATGGGAGACCTGACCCATCAGAGTCAGCCTCCCCCCTTCTCTGAAGATTCTCTTCAAAAGGCCAGCCAGCTAACAATTAAAGTGTAAGTGGCTTTTAGAATAGATCACCTGAATACTTGAGGCAAGGGAAAACAGGACACAACCAGCAAAATTCACTGCTGTATGTGCATCTTTACATGAACAGGCATGGGACTGAGAAACACCACTCTGCAGTTCAAGTACTATGCCTTGCTCACCAATGTACCAATGCCTGCACCCTGAAGGCTGTGGTTTTCACAGAAGGCATAAAGTCTTCTCTGCTGCAATAGTTTCTCCAACAAAAAAGGAAATTCTCCTTTGCTTCCACCCACATAGGTAAAAATAAGCTCGTGAACTCCCACTTTTGCAACTGTCCATGAGAGTGTCAATGTCAGCTCCAGACAATCAAGCATAAGTGCTTTGGGAAACTGGAATAGCAGTTCCCATCTTCTACACTTTTAGTGTGCTGCAAATGATTAAGAGATGGTCAACAAGCTAGTAAAACAGACTTGTAACTTACTTAAAAGACTGAGCTGAGCAATCCTCCTCTCTCCAGTTAGACACAAAGCCAACTTTGGTATGTGCACTACCCCCAAAAGATTTCTCCTCTGACATGAGTCAAGGCTTCCTCTTGACTTAAGACCAAATCTTTCTGCAATTACTATACACCAACTGCTCTTGTTCCTACTATGACAAAAATGCCCATGGTAGTGTCCTAAACCCTAATACCCAGAATAAGTAGCATAGAAGGACATTTAGGTTTGTTTGGAGCACAACCTGTCTTAGATGAACTTCATAAGAAGCCATTATAGTACTCAGAACTCAACCATTCATCTTATTTTGTACATACCAAGTGTCACAACAGTGCTACAATTAGAAAGCCTGACATATATTGCTTAGATGTAGAAATCAGAACAGAGGTGGGTGGCATAAGACAGACTATTCAACTATATTTTCTTATTGACTAGTCTATATAAGTCGCTTCCTGTTCTGCTTTCACAAACCCTTTAGTACTTTCAGTTTCCACCAACACAGTTAAAAGGAGAAGAGAAAGCAAGCTTTTAATAGCTGCAATTCATCTGAGCACAACAGCAAAAACAATCTTGCTGCAGAGTGTCATGAAATTTCTATCTTGCACCATTGCTTACATTTAATAAAAGGGAACCCAGGGAAACACAGGTGCCCTTCCCCACCCAATAGTTCAATACTGGAACCACCACTTTGAAAAAAGACTTAATTCTGGAGGTCCAGCTACAAGAAGTTCTACAGACTGAACTCTGTCCCTGCCTAGGAAGGAACTCTCACTTCTCAAAGAGTAACAATATCTCTACAGAAGTAAAAATTGGTTCAAAGTTTCAATTATATGCAACATTTGTAATTATATGCATCCTTAGTTGGGAGTCCCATTGAACAAGACTTCTGGGAAGGCACATCCAAGATTCTGCAGCAAAGCTCCAATCTTATGTACATTTAATTCCAAGTAAATCCCACTGAACTCCATGGGGAGTTAAAATGCATAGGGTGTACTGTACATGTAGTTTTCAGCTTCCTCCTCCCAACTCATTGTTTTTATAAACACTCAGTGTTTTTATACTGAGTATAAAAACTCAGTGTTTTTATAGCTACACTTTATTTGCAATTGGAATGTTTACGCACCATGTCAAAACACAAACCAAGAAATCACCATACTGAGATAACACTATTAAGTCTGCCTGGCAGCCTTCTCCAGAATTACATGTACTAGGCATTTTTTTCATCCACTTACCTTCTTAAAAAGGGCAACTCCATCTTTGCTGACCTGGTATTTGGCAAAGATATCACTGCTGGAAGAAATCCCAAATGGAATGTCATCAATGGCCTCTGCTGCCAACAAGAACTGTTTGGCAGCATCAGACTCTGCATCCTAAGGGAAAGAAAAGATGGGTTTTAAACCTCATGCCATCTTTTAATCTGAAGTATCCTGCATACCCCAGTTAAAGTAGTCTTATCCTGCCTTGGCTCGGAAATGGGCTAAAGTTTAAGCTCTCCAACTAAAGTAAGGAGAGATCTACAAGAAAAAGACACACTGGTAGTAACCAGAAAGCAAAGCACAACACTTTACCTGAAAGAATCCAATGACAGCAACTTCACTGGCATCCACCAAACCTTCAGCAGCAGCTACATCTTTCAGTTCGGTGGCAGCTGGGCCTGTGCGTTTCTTTAACCAGTTCACAATGTCATCTGCTTCTCTGCCAGCTATATTTGAATAAAAGACACATTATGGGGTCTCTCCACTTTCATGAGAAGTATGAGCACTGATCTTCCCAGTACTGCCTCAGAAGAGCAAGCACACTACTGACATTTCACACTTGCAACTTATTCCTTTCTTCCAGGAGGTTTAGCAGCCACTAGAGGATGCTGTTTTGCACAAAGGTGCTTTACTCCAGAAGTATTCCACAGATCCCACCCCTAGACCCTTCCTTACAGCACATCATTTATATTACACAATTGGTTCAAGTATGTTTAAACTCATTGTATAATCCAGCAGTTCACAATTTCTTCCAGATACAAGAATTTTCATGCTGAAGAAGGCCACTGAGAGTACAGTTGAAGAAAAGGAAGCAAACTTCTAACTGTCCTTGCTTTCATAGAAGACCCTAAACTACAGACAAAACTTCCAACAAGCAGAAAAGCATGATTATTCATCAAGCACAAGACTTACAAACAGATCACAGAGCCTATTCCCCTATCCTTGGCATGTGCCAGGAACATCTGGTGAATGGCAAGTCTATACAAACCAGGCTCCAATTCCTGCTTAAATTGCACCTCCAAAGCAGGGAAGGATTATGCTCAAGTATTAAATTCAAATTTTAAATTATACCAGGTAGGATACATTATGCCCCATCAACTTCCAACACTTGGTAGACCAATTTGTGGAGGGTTATTGATCAGCAACAGAGATTAAATACTTGCACACTGCATTCTGGGGCAAGAATTCTGGGGTTAAGAATTGACTTAACCCAAGAATAGCTGTTCTAATCACTAGAAACTGCCTGCCAGTCTACAATGGCAAAAAGGTGGTTTTTAAACCATGATTTAAAAGGATGCTTTTATAAAATTAAAGGAACAGCATGGCCCTCATCATCCCCAATGGCCATCTGCAGTTAGTCAAATCCACAAATGGAAAAACTGGATGAGAATGGCCAATTGCATATTATGAATCAACTCTTAGGCAGAAACTTCCAAAGGAAGGCATGTTCTCCTATACAAAACATGCTTTTTTTGCCAGTGGCAGCTATATCCAAAGCTAGGAAGTAGACTTCCTACATCTTTGTTCCCTCTCTAGGTCTTCAGGAATCACTAGGGACAAAGGGAGACAAACATACAGTGCTACTTGTTGTTAGGCCGCACACTTCCACTGAAGATGGCTATTCTCCATTACAAACATGAGACCTTTTGAAGAGAAGCAATTGGAATAACCATAGCAAAAACATCTAGTACCAGGGAATAATTTCTTACATTGTTATCACTCTGCTAGTTCAAGACTTCAGTCACCCAGAACCTTTTAAAATTTGCATATTAACAGTCTTGAAAGTCAGTTGTCAGAAGAGGGGTATAAATATTTTAAATGCACACATTCTCAAGAGATTGTTTATTCTGAATTCTTAACTACCCACAACTATTAGAGCATCAGGATTAAGTTACTGCAAGCTACAGCCAAAAGGTATTCCAAATTGCTATCAGGAGTGTTCAATATTCCAGATGTCCTCCCCACCCCCCAATGCAAAAAGCTGGTCCAAAAAAGTTGCACTTCAAGTGTAAAGATTCTGATATTGTCTGACTCTCGCAAGTTTCAGCAAGCTAACACTTAGTATAATGAGACTTTATACAAAAAAAATCAAGCATCCCTTCAGATGTCAGATTCCTTATGCACCTGAATTCAGGGTTGGTTTTATCATGAAGATGGTAGTTTTATCAGAGATAGTAGTTGATACCATCTCTGGAATCTGCTGTCTGTACCATTCATTCCACTATAGTAGATAAGAGGCTAAGTTGTGGTGATTTTTGTTTTGTATTTGGTACAAGTACAAGAACTTACCTGAAGTTCTATGTACCAACAGAAGCAGAAAGATTGTGAGAGCCCAATTATCACAAGGGCTGCCCTTTTAGCAACACTGCTTCCGCCAAGCAATGCTTCCACTAATACTTTCCCTACCACGCAGATTAATTAATGACCCGAGCAGTACATAACCACTATCAGCTTCAAATGGGCAATAACCAATCTGCTCTTTAGGGAGCAAGTGAGGTACTGCTCATGCATCAAAACTACAGTGTTCAGGTGGCATATCTACATAAAATTATCATACATGACATAGTATTTCATGACCATTTGGATCCACTATTCCAAACTGACACAAAATTATTCTCCATATATTAGATAGGTATTCTGCTACGATGCTAAAAGCCAACTGAAAACAGATTTATGGCACAAACCCATACGTGTCTACTCAAAAGCAAGTCCCATTGTGTTTAATGAGACATACTCCTATTAAAGAATGTATAGGATTACAGCCTTGGATTCTAAATTAGGATCTGTTACCAGAAATTCTAGCCCTATAAGGACATGCCAAGGACTGACACTGGGAGTGGAACCTGGTCCTTATTAAAACTTCCTTAAAACAATGTGTCTTCTGGTTCTAATACAGGGTATTATATTGTGACTTTGAGGTTCTTTCTACTTCCCAGTCCAAACCCTGTCCAATATCATCAACCTACTTTTTTGCCAAGCTGAACAGGCCCTGCTCACTTTGGTAGCCCTTTGCACAAGGTAAGGATTTTTCATCCCCTTTCCCCACAATATTCTTTCGGAGATGGGGCAAACACAAGCACACAGTCTGTATAGCTTCTATCAGCAGACCTGCACACATTGCCTGGCTTCCTTCCAGCATTAAAGAACAATGGAAAGATATAAGAGCTGGCAACTTATTTCAGCAGTCCTATTACAACTTCCTAACTCTTCAGCTGAGAGCCGATAATGACATGATAATTGAGAGAGGCCAATTATGGCCCACAGATCTTATGTTTGATACCCTTGGTCTATGATCAGATTTTCACCTATTAGTTTAGATCCCTTTCATTAGCCATCAGCTCACCTGTGTATTCTTTGGGGGATAATTTATCTCCATTCTTGAAGAACTTGATAGTAGGGTAGCCACGAACACCAAACTGTTGGGCAAGCTCAGACTCTTCTGTGGCATCCACCTTAGCGAGTCTGATTTCGGAGTTCTCAGATTTTAGCTTTGCTGCAGCCTTCACATACTCAGGTGCCAGAGCTTTACAATGACCACACCAGGGTGCATCTGAAAAAAAAAAAACATATCTAGTATAACTAGACTTTTACAAAATACACAGTTTACATTAAAGCACTTGCCTTGCATTCTCCCACCTTTTCTAATTATACCTCCTAATCACAGGAATGCAACCACACTACACACAAACTGCAAAAGGATTCCATCTTCAGCTGCATATACTATTGTAACTTCCCTATCACAAACACACATACAACAGCTCCCCATGCATCAGGCCAACACTTACAGCCTTCTCTAGTGAAGACAAATGTCACAAACATTATCTGTGTCACCCCAAACCAATTAGTCTAAAAAGTCATGGGACAGCTTTTCTGACTGACTGGGATCTTTTGGCTTCTCTGCAGAAAAAAAACCCGCAGCAAACTCTAACGTTGCGTGAGAACTAGAAAATCAAATTTACTCAGCAACAATGGATTTCAGGAAAAAAATGTCATTACCTACTTCTACCACAGGAAAAGGCCAAATGAAAGAACTTTCAACTACTAGGAAATAAGCACAAACTGCAGCCCGCTACTCACTACTAGCCAAATGGCCTCAAGCTACATCTGGCAAGCATTCATGCCTTCAAACTTAAGCCAGAGAAGAAGCAAGATACAAGAATCAAGGAAGATGAGGCAGCCAACTATGGGTGGCGAAAGAATTCATTACCCTCCCCTACACTCCATGAGCAGGCACCCATAATCCTCATTATATGTGCACAAGAGCATAACCTCTCTTGTGCAACACTACTGTATTAGAACACCACAAATTATCACACCACAAATTACCATTGGGCGGAATAAGGCCTGATTGCAGGGATATCCACCTCACCAGGAAAGAGCTAATGCAAGATGTTTTGTTCTAGCCTTTTACAGAACTCCAGCTACAGGGTAAGCATATTTAAGACACCAGAACCCCACCCACACGCTGTTGGTCCTTCTTCAGCACCAATACAGATAACCCCAGCTGAATTTCTTCCCCAAGAGCTTGAGCTGGACTAGCAGACTTACAGAACAATCCTATGCATGTCTACTCAGGAGTCAGTCCCAGTATAGTCAAGGGGGCTTCCTCCCAGGAGAGTGTGGCTGGGACTGCAGCCCCAGAGCCCCATCCTATGCATGTCTCCTCAGAAGTCAGTCCCATTACAGTCAGTGGGGCTTCCTCCCAGGAGAGTGTGGCTGGGATTGCAGCCCCAGAGCCCCATCCTAGACAGGTCTCCTCAGAAGTCAGTCCCATTAGAGTCAGTGGGGCTTCTTCCCAGGAAAGCGCGGGCAGGACTGCAGCCTCAGTCCCACCTTAACGAGTCCACAACAGCCTCGCCACAGGCGGGTCCCGGGACGCTGGAGACAGAGCATAACTAGCAGCGAGGCCTGGTCCATCAGCGCGTGAGCGAGCGAGCGCCCGTGACGGCCGTTCAGACGTGCACAGTACACGTGTGGGCGCTGCGTGCCCGCCCGTGCCCGCCCCTCCAGTCCACTCACAGAACTCCACCAGGAGGTGCGGGTGCTGCTCGAGCGCCTTGTCGAAGGTGGCGGCCTTCAGCACCAGCACGCCCTCCTCCTCCTCGATGTCCCCCTCGGCGGTGGCAGCCCAGGCGCGGCACAGCAGGACCAGGCAGAAGAGGGGAGCGCAGAGCCGGACGGACTTCATGGCGGCGGCGGCGACGAGGAGACGCAGAACTGCAGAGCGCCGCAGAAGAGAGCGCTCTGCGCCCGCCTCCCGCTTATAAACCCGCCCCCTCCGCCAGCGGGCCGCCCATTGGCTGCCTCCGACCTCCTGCGCCTCCGTGCTCGCAGGGCTGAGGGCCGCCCAAGGCTCCCATTGGCCAGAGTTAAAGGTCACGTCACCCTTGTCGCCACTTCCCAACAGGCCTCCGAGGGCTCCCCCGCGTTCCGCCGGCTTTGATTGGTCCTGCGGGCCCACCGGCAGCCCGCGATTGGGCGAGCCCGGCGCCGTCGGACCTCCGTTCGGCCGCTTCTGATTGGCCGAGCCGCACGAAGCCCATTTCCCCTCGCTCTCGCCTTTGGAACGTGGCATTTGCGAGGCGCGCCCGTCCTGCTTCTGCGCCTGCGCGGCTCGCCGTGACGGAGGGACTGTTCGTGTTTCATTCTGACTGGGCCGCGTTCAGTCAGTGCCCCGGAAGAGCAAGGGCAGGCACGCAGGCGCTTCCAGGCCTCTGCAAGGAGGAGGTCACAGACCTCTCAAGTGCAGGGCTGGGGGCAAGTCAAGGGTGGGGGGGGGGCAACGTTTGCTGAGCACCTGGAGGCGGGGGGACTGAGAGCCCCACCCTGTGCGTGGGAAGCACCCCACCCTCAGAAGCAAGTCCCATCAGAGCTAGTGGGGCTTCCTCCCAGGAGAGTGTGGATGGATGGCGGCCCCAGCCCATGCAGGTCTCCTCAGGAGTAAGCCCCATCCTAGTCAGTGAGGCTTCCTCCCAGGAAAGTGTGGCTGGGGTTTCAGCCTCAGGGGCCTTCCCACTCCACGGACAAGGCTTGTCGGCCTGTTCCATCTCTCAGCACACTGACAAGGCACCAAAACTGTCCAGGCGCAGGTTGACAAGGCACACCCTGCTGCCGGTGGGGGCTCACATGCGCCCTATTAATAAACCGCCTTCCCCCAAATACCTGTGGCACACCTGTGGACCGCTCGCAGCACACCGGTGTGCCACGGCACAGTGGTTGGAAATGGCTGGTGTGGGCACTTTGTAACCCTCTGTAGATGTCTTTTTCCAGCCCAGTAGTTCCATACATGCTTTATATTAATGCCAATAAAGGTTCATGAAACCTGAACTTGCTTTATATACACTGAAGATCATGTTCCATAACAGTTACTTGAGGGAAAATAAACTTATTTCATAGAGGTTCGTCTTACTGTTCCCAGTTCTTTATTTGTTTGTAATGGTTGAATACTACATTGTTTTAAAAATCAAAACTCTGCACATTATAATTATAAAATGTACTAAAGCAGAGCAGTGAGGAAAAAAACACAACAGGATTACATAAACAGCTGCAGCAGAATTGTTAGATCAACATTCAATAGTCATTTGAAAAAAATGCCTCAGCCTATCTGTAGAAATACTAAAAGAGGGAGCTATACAGACTTCATGTCAAAGAAATCAGTCTAGTTCAAACCCAGCACTATTGTACAGGAAGCACCAATAGGAAAAAAGTAGTGTGATCCTAAGCGTATTTACTTGCCAATTCACTATGGCTTATTCTGATCTAAATGTGCATAGGATTGCAACCGTTCTCATCATGAAGATGGAGGGTTCCGGGTAACTTTATTATTGTTGTTCTAATTTTCATGCCATTTTCCACAAAAAACATTCACAAAACAGTTTACATAACAAGAAAAGAGAAAAAAACCTTCACATTAACACAAGAATAAATGAAATATGATTCAAAACACTTGGACATGGGCTCAACATCCTGATTGCTGAAAGTTAGTATAACATTGAAGAATCAATGTCTGTCATAGGCCCAAATCCTAACCCACTTTCCAGCACTGGCATAGCTGTGTCTATGGGACATGTGCTTCAGCCTGCAGTCGGGTGGTATTCATGGAGCCTTCCTCAAAGTAAGGGAATGTTTGTTCCCTTATCTTGAAGCTGCATTGCCCTTATGCTGGTGCTGGAAAGTGGGTTAGGACTGCGCCCTTAAAATATTATGGAACATGTTTTGTGAGTTTTGAGAACTGATTTAGCACTAGGAAGTTGCAGCACTTGTTACTATATTTTTATGCTAAGCTGGATTGCACATAGAATTTGCTTGATTAAGATTGCACATACTCGTACAAACTGCTTGATTCAGGAAGCTCGTGCCTGAAACAGACTGGGTGCCTGTTAAGTCCCTGTGTTTTCCCTATGTATTGGCTTTCTTCCAGCAGTCTTTAAATTCTGAGCCTCTGTCTTTGTACTGCAATCTGAATTCTGTTTCATTTGTAATCTTGCAGTTATTTGGAATGTGTGCGATTGCATGCTTTAAAACATTTTGAATGCTGTATAATTTTAACTTCTTATCCCTAGTACAGGGCTTCTCAAAGTAATGTGTTGCGATGCCCCAGCCAGAGGGCCCTGGACTCTGCCCAGTTAAGGGTTGGGGACGGGGGGGGGGGGGGAGGCAGCGACATGATCTCCAGGATGGCATCACTAAGGGGGCTGCAGGGACTGGCATTTACTTACCAGTCCCTGCTGCAGCCTCCCAGGGGTGTAGGGACCTTGTGCAAATTTCTGTAGGGCTCCCCAGCCTTCAGAAAATGAAAGCGGAGCAATCATGCTCCACTTCCAGTTTTGTGGAGGCATGGTGCAATTGCTCTGCTTTTTGAAGGCTGGGGAGCCCTGCAAATGGTCATGCAGGGCTCCCCATGCCCCCAGGAGGCTGCAGCAGGGACTGGTAAGTAAGCAGCCCCCTTAGTGAAACTGCCTTCCCCCCACCCTTGCTGCTTTCCCTGCGCCCACGCAGATTTAGTGGCTCTCAAACTCTCCCAAAGAGTGCTCTCAAATTCTCCCAGAGAGTTTGAATTACCTGCTCTGACTGGTGTCCTCCACTGTGCCAGCGCATGGGAAAGGTTTCCCCACCAGCAGGCTCCCAGTGAGAACCACTGCCCTAGTAGTTCACCTCTTCTCTTAGCTTCCAGAAAATCACCATTAGTGCTCTCCACCCCTTGCTAGTAACACTGAGGTTTTCAGACTATCTGGCAAGAGATAAGGGAGCATTCTGTTGCTGTTTTCAAATCTGTCCTCCCACCCCAGAGCTTTGCAGTATGTACTCCTGCACAGCAGTCCCTGTAGGGAGAGAAGTGCTTCATGCTGATGCACTGTCATTGTTGCAGAGAAGAGTGCACTTTCCCAATTCCCTTTGGAGTTATGGAAGGTATTTCCCAATTTCCTCACTGTAGCACATTGCAGTAGGATGCAACTTCTCATGTGTATTTGCTTTGATGCATTGAAATATCTCAGACAGAGTTAACAGGATGCTGCCACAGTACAGAACTGCATATCCAGGAACAATGTGCACTTGATGGCACGGGTGTACCATCAGTGTAGTTAACCATTTTTTTCTACTCACGGTTGCCATTAACTACAGAGAGAATATCCGCACAACATAATTCTTCCAGTAAAGTTCAGTTCTGCTCATATTCTTTTGTTCTACATATAAATGCTTTTAAGGTAGCGTGGGCTTTACAACTTAGTTCTGGAGGAGTACTGTTAGTTGCTGTGCAGAACAGCAGACAACTCAATCTATGTATGTCTATTCAGAAGTAAGACCCACTAAATTCAGTGGAATTTAGGTACTAGCTAAGTGTGTAGCCTAAATCAAATATTTTGATTTTCAAAATATTGGAATTGAGCCTAATCAAGAACATTTTATGCAGAGTGTTTACACTAAGCTTCTAATCTACGGTACTATTTAGAAACTAAACTTCCACATTTGTCCAGCTATGAAGTATGTCTCCAGTGATTGGAGAGATCCAATATTACTTCATCCAGTTTACACACTGGTACTAGTAGTCCAGCCTGCTGGGGTGGAAGTGCATGGCTAGAGCATCTCTTATGTGTTTATGGTTCCATGTTTGTCTGTGTGACACGGGATGGCTATCTGGTATTCAGTGCAGAATAGATACAACCAAGAGAACACCTGACTTCTGTTGCTGTATTTCAGCAGCACAGAAACGAACTAGTTACTACAGTACTGCTACCTAACAGTGCACCATACATTATGTGGACTCACAGCTCTATCCTACCTAAGTTCCCCCATGCCAATCCAGTGGTGACAGCTCTGCTTGCGCTGCATCCTGTGGGGGAATTTAGCAGGCAGAACTTCTCCTCAGAGTTATTGGCATCCTTCAGTCTCGGAAGACTATGGTGTCACGCTCTGAATGGTGGCTCTGGAGCAGAGTGTCCTCTCCAGTGCGCGAAGCCTGGGTAAAGTAGGTATGGAGGATAGGCTGTTACCCATGCAGCAAATCCCCCCTCTCCACGTCGCTGAAATGGTCCAATGGAAAGGCAGAGGCCAATACGGTTGGTTCCAGCGGCAGTTGCCAGAACGTGACTGTGTTCAGCCATGAACTGCCTCAGGGACTCCGGCTCCGGATTTTGCCTCGAGGTTGACTCCTGAAGCCTTTTCCATAACTGGATGTAGCCACAAGGCAGTGGAGGTTTGGGATCAGAGTTTTCCTTCTCTCAGATGAGCTGCCTTCCCAGGCTGACCAGTCCCATCTACCCGGTGGCTGTTTAGTCGCCTCTTACGACAAGTACAGCCAAACTGAGGGCCTATTCTTATCCCCAGCCCTCAGGGGAAGCCTCAGAGTAAGGGGACATTAATAAGGAAAGCCCCAGCTGCTGCTGCTGCGCGTCATCTTGGACCTGAGCCAGCAATATCCCTGGTGCAAGTCTGTGTTGACCCAGAGTGATACATCAGGCCCAAGAAGGGGGACAGAATATGGTGCATGCTGGCACCGCTGATCCCAATCCCGACCCCTCCCAGGCCTGTTCCACCTTCCCCTGTCACTGCCCCCCTCTTGCCCTGTTATACCCTCTCCCCACCTTCCCCCTGTGCTGCACAGAGCCAGATTTACCTGCTCCAACTGGTGTCCTCCATTGTGCCAGCGCAGGGGGGAAGGTTTCCCCACCAGCGGGCTGGATGTTACACTGTCTAAACATGCTTTATAGCATGTTTGCAATAGTCTGTGCTGGTGGAGCACGTATTCTGCTGGCACAGAGGCCCGTTAGGATTGCCCGTCAGTCAGAATCTTTCAGCAGGAGCTTAATAGTACCTTTGCTGTTCAGACTAAGCAAGTTCATTCCATTAGATGCAGCAAGCCAAAGATAGAAAAGACTGAAAGGATCCAGTTGTCATCTGGTTTAAGCATCGTTCTCATATTGGAATAGTGTATTCCTAATAAAGTCTCAAATATGAATAGATTACCACCTACTGTCCTCTTGATTATTGTGCCACAGGGAACAGACCACAATACATTAAAAGACATGTTCCTAATCTGAGATGAGACTCTACGGGGAAGTTCTTAATAAAGTGGAAGAGGAAAACATGTTTTACATAGCATATTAAAACTCTCATGCTCAGCATCTTTTCCCTTCTGCTGTATTTTTAACCCACACTTAGATGTGGGTGTGTTTCCTTTAGCCAAGCTATTCTAGTTATGCAAACATTTCTCTCTTCATCAGGGCATGCATGCAGGGAGTGGGAGAGAAAGCCTATTAGACCTGGTACTACTAGGACACGTCATAATAGAAGCTCACCAGGTGCCCTTGCTCTAAACACCAGCCAAAGGTGATTCAACTCAAAGTCCTGCCTGTCTGTTTAGGGCAGGACTGTGGGCCAGCCTGGGCAAGCACCGCTTCCAAGTACTTCCTGCTGAGTCCACTTTGTAAGGAAATGTAGGCCAGCTATGGCCTGGAGCTAATATTTATTTATTTTTCTGTCCTGCCTTTGCTCCATTTATGTCGACTCCCAAGGTAATAAAAAGGTGAGCAAAGCTGGTTCTTTAAAGCCACTGAAATGATACAAGAAGGAACTAATTGTTGATCAAATGCAAGGGAGGGTAGTTACTGGGCTTATTGCATCCCAGCCAGATATTTAGAGCAGGCAGGCACAATGCCCCATGAGCTGAAGAGAGCCCATTAACCATAAAATAAACCATATAGGGTGAATTTACCCTACACAAAGTCGAATAAACCTGTTGGTTCTGCTGCTTCCCCAAGACTGGAAAAAACACAGTGTCTGTCAAGCAAGTTGAGCAGGTCTGATCTAGAGCCTTGCCTGGCTGTCTGCCCAGCCTTGCCATGTTTACTCAGAAGTAAGTCCACAACACATTAGTGAAATTGCCTTCCATGTTTCAGTTACAATCTGGGAGATAACAAGATGCAGATTAGAGACCATCTTGTACTTAATTACCTTTCCCCAATGATGATACTTAAATGCATGCAGCTGAGCAATTGGCTATCCTCTCATTAGCAAATCCACTGTTGAGCTGAAATGACCACATCCTTTCCAGGAAAGCAAGCCTCCTCCTGTTTTCCACAGCATTTCTTTCCTAATTGTTAACACCAAAACCACGTTCCCATTTGTGCAGCTTCCTCCTTTCTGGGTGGACGTGTCCCAGCCTGTTAGGTTAGAGCCCCACAGCAAGGAAAGCAGCCACTTGTCAGAAAGCCTGAGCTGGCTAACTACAATTGGTTGAATTGCCCAGCCCCTTTACCCTGGACTGCGTTGTGGCAGAAGGAGAAAGAGTTTTACTGCAGCCTGTTATCGTGCTCTTCCTAGGAACAACAGAGATTCCATACAAGCAAACTAGGGAAAGATAAGGTTTGCTTATCAGTCTAACCAGAAGAACAGCTGTTCTTCTAATACACCCATTCCCAACCTTCAGCAGAGGCGTGGATTTCCTCATATCTGTACACATACAGTATTCCCTCATTCATGGTAATACCATCCAACCTGGGCTGTTTTATGAACAGCGTCAATACAAGTTGGCAATTAACTGCTGGAGGGGTTCCTACCTCTTTTTGTCAGGACCACAACATTTTTTTTTGCTTTGTTTTTAACAGCTGTGTGGCTGACAAGCAAAAATTTGTGAGTGCATTGCCACACTGGAGATGAATGAACCTGCTGAACATCTATCATACAGTAGCCCAAGGCACAGCAGCCTTGTGATCTGGCAACCCCATATGGTGTTAAACAAAAACAGCTGCCAAACAGGGATGAGGCCAGGAATTAGTGTGAATCAAAATATATGGTGGCCCAAAACCAAGGCTTAAAATATGGAGACTGTAGCTTTTAGAAATAGGGAGGCATGGATAAATGTAGCTGTTTGTGGAGACCTGATTACTTCCCAAGCCATTTGGGTCTGAATCCTGCTAGGGAAATAAGTCAACTCTTATCTGTCCAGTGTCATTAGTGACTCACCTGGCTAGAAGCCACTAGGGTTGGACCACCTGGCAGGACTTTTGTGCCTTTAGTGCCTGATGTGCCTGATGTGCTGAAATTAAGCAGATGACTTTTTTCTTAGCAGTTCAGCTCCATGCCCCAAAAAGCTTTATGTACTCAATTTCTGTGTGCCAGGCTGTTGTTAAAAGCAAGGAAGAGCCAGTCACTACCTTACTAGTGAAACTGCAAATAAGAGGTTGAATTAAGGGATTTTAATCTCAGGATAGCTTGATGATGCAAACAACAATACTCACAGTGTATTTCAGCCAGCTGTATTTCAACCCAGAAAACTCAGAGCAAGGCACCAGCAACATTACACTCTCTGTCTGTTCTGTCATCTTTTGGTTAGCCCCAGAAATGTGTGTGAATTCAGATTACTTTGGTTATATTACAGAGAAGCACAAAGAAACTAGTGTCTTAACAATGGAAGCAAAAGCCATCTCTTACTGCAGGAGAACCCCTTTCAATTGTGTGCAATTTATAGCCCACTTAAGGATATTTACTCAGAAGCAAGTTCCACTGAGTGCAGGGAGGCTTACTTTGTAGTAAGGGTTATTTGAATTGCAACCCTTGATGCACATTGTTCTCAGAGCATTTCTTGCATCACCTTCTCCATCTCATGCTTCAGTATCTAATACAAATATGCCCCATTGGGCTGGTCAGATTAACCAGGTTGTACTTTGAAAGCTGGGCAAGGTTCAGTTCTGACACTTTTTTAGAGCAACCTTGATGACTTATTTAATCTGTCACAATAGTTGCACAATGATGTGAATGTGGAAGACAAGAACAATATACCCATGCATGAGACAGAAAAAAAAGTAAACCAGAACAAAGATTAAAGGAAATGGTTGGTTCTGTTAGTACAGTGTGTTGCAGTGTCCAATTCACTGGGTTTTTATTTGCAGTTTCATTGCCCTCAAAGCTAAAAGCAGAAAACTGTTCCCCTCTTCAGGCTGCTACCCCAATGCCTGCCACCCCCAAATTTCAGGTGACTCTTATGTTGATGATCCTCATCAGATGGCCTTTAAAGCCACTGCAAATTAGCAATTACATGCAAGGCATAGTTGGTACCAACAAAGCAAAACAGCTTAAGGCTGCCAACTTTTGATTTCTAAGCGACTCTTCCATCCTTTTCAATTGTTGGCAGAATTGCATATTGTCCAAATATCTTCATTTACCAGTTCCTTTTCGCTGATATGTTCCACTAGTTGTCTCTATTTTGTCTTTTTTAAAGGATATTATTATTATACTTTATTTTTACCCCGCCTTTCTCCCCAAAGGGACTCAAGGTCCCAAAGGAACTTTAGGATCTGTTCCTAAAATGTTCTTAGTGTGAGTTATTAGAGCTGTCATTCTTCAGAGTAAGCCCTCTCCCCAAGAGTTCCTAGAAGTCACATCTCTGAGGGTTGGTATGTGCACAGGTGCATCAATTCCAGTGTGTGATCATCTAAATGCATGTGCGGGGACACAAAATTTCCTTCCAATTTTCTCCCCACCACCACTCCCATGACTGCTTATCCAGGTGATAAATGTTGCTGAATGTGTTTGAATAGCAGGCTGCAGCCATTCTAAAATAACCACTCATAGATTAAACATTCTAAAATACTGCAATCAGTTTACAAAAGCATGCCCTATTTCAGAATCCATCAGACACTATTACAGAGAAAAAGAACAGCATACAAAGAGGCACCTTCAGCAGTATATATAGAAGGAGAGAAGTGATTATCTTTGTTGGAAGAACAGTGTGAGCATTTTCAGGTACACAGCCTGCCATACCCAAGCCTGCAACATACACCTTTAATTTTGCCCCTTGTGTATTATTTCTAGTTTTTGAACCCATCTTTTCCTTGCATCTCCTTCCTCCATATCTCCTGTCAAAAGATTGTCAAAGAGCTGCTGCTGCTGCTGGAATCCACCTCTGATCAGACTGTGACTCAGCAACCGAAGATCAATGTTCTAACACCCCATGAATGATTTGCTCAAGGTACCTCCCACACCTTGAATCCACCATCTTAAAGTGTGGCATAACCAATACTGAAGAGCAGTATTTGTTCGCTTGATCCATAACTGACTCTTTCTTGAACGCCACAAATGCAAAGCAGGAGCGACTAAGGAAGAAAACCCACAGGAACTGAGTAAGGCTTCAGTTTAGCTGCTTGCCGTTACAATACTTGCAAAATGTAATGCTAATAACGGTTTGAACTTTGAAAAAAATAATACCGCAAGTGCTTTGGCTGGAACTTGCTGATCTTGTACATCTCATACTTTAACAGGGAACTGTTTGAACCCGCAGTTAGTTTTCTATGGAGAAATCAATCCTTCCTTTGAACATATGTAGCAGTTTTATACTGAATCACAGCATTGATCCATCTAGTTTAGGGCTGTTTACGCTGACCAGCAACAGTTCTGCAGGGATTCAAATGGGTTTTCCCCAGGCCTACCTGGAGATGCCAGATTAAACAAGAGACCTTCCACAATAAAGCATATACCCCAATATTGCCGGATCCCAAAGGATCTCCTCTATGGAGAACTTGTGCAGGGAAAGTGCCCTACAGGTAGACCACAGCTGCGATACAAGGACATCTGCAAGAGGGATCTGAAGGCCTTAGGAACGGACCTCAACAGATGGGAAACCTTGGCCTCTGAGTGTCCCGCTTGGAGGCAGGCTGTGCAGCATGGCATCTCCCAGTTTCAAGAGACACTTGGCCAACAGACTGAGGCAAAGAGGCAAAGAAGGAAGGCCCATAGCCAGGGAGACAGACCAGGGACAGACTGCACTTGCTCCCAGTGTGGAAGGGATTGTCACTCCCAAATCAGCCTTTTCAACCATACTAGACGCTGTTCCAGAACCACCATTCAGAGCGCGATAGCATAGTCTTTCAAGACTGAAGGTTGCCAACCCCAATATTCAGCTAGAGGTTCTCTCCTTGTTGTCAGTACTAGCAGATGGCTATTTAGACCACAAATTCCTCACCTTGATTTCCAAAACAAGTCAGTTTAACTCATCTTAGTGGTTGGGTGGATGCTCAGTATAGCAGAGGGGATGGGATGCCTTTTGATTGTCTTGTTTGTAGAATAGTGTTTTCAATAGCGTATTCAGACACGTATATGTGAAAGTGACCTGCCCCAGAGATAATCTTTTCTATAGATGATACACTGCCAACTTCACAATGTGATTAAGGAATGGTCGCAACAGTTAGTGCCAGCCTCTGAACCTAGACTGCTAGAGCAGAGCAGGGGAGGGGGGCTGTAAACTCAGAGAGAGTTGTTTATAGGTTCTCTCTGCTAAATCCTCAAAGTAGAGTTCTGCCAAGAAATAAAACAGCATTTAGAGTTGCTAGCAGTGCTAGAAGACCCAGAGGTTGTTAAATTCTGGTCCTAGGCCAGTCTGCCCCTGCTGCCCCTGTTTCACGTGAACATGGAACAGGAAAATCAAGAACACAGCCAATTGCAATGTCACTCATAAACTGAGCTAAGCCCAGTCTCAAGAATTCCTGTTTCACCACCCAGGCTAGCAGGCAGCACCTTTGCAACAAAAACAGGAGCTCTTCCAGCTTCTCTCCCTTCACCCCTTCATTAAGGGTGCCAGCAATTCTTTGCTAGAAGTGGCTGCAGTTCCCTTTAACCTAGCTCCAAGCTGTTTTCATGGTAATGCAAATTATCCTGTCACAATTGAAAAGGAGGCCAAAAGTTTGGCCAGTAAATCTCACAAAAGAGCCCCAAGGCCAGTCTGCATCAAAATCACCCAAGCAGCTGCTGCTTCTGGAACACTGCCTCCTTTCTTTAGCCAGCTGCACAGGCCTGAGTAGCAGCATGGTTCTTGAGCTGCCTCTGGTGGCTATCTAGGGAAGAGCAAAATGTTTATACAGTACAAAGACTAGCATCAGTTTTATTGCCATCTTGGCCCTGGGGGAGGAAACTCTAAAGCTGGTAAATGATTCACCATTCCGCTTTCCCTAGCTGTATGCACCTGTCCCAGAACTTCAGGAGTGACCACTGAGCTTGGCAGATCTAACTGATCTTTTGAGATACCACCACAATGAAAACTTAATGAAAGTTTGGGTACAAGATTCCTCCAGCACCATTCATGGACTAATTTCTTCTCTATCAATTCACTTTCTAATCCTTCTTGCTCTTTTTTCCTTTAACTATGCAGCAAGCCTACAAAGGTTTTACTTGGGCCTATGATACAGCCAAGTAAGTCAAATCTCGGCTTTATTACCTTTAAAGAAATTAATTGAAAATAAAGATTTTTAATCTTGCACATTAGCCAACTGTCCATCATTACGCCAAGGCCAGAAAGGTGCAAGGGTGAAGAAAAGGTGGCCAAAGATATCAGGGAGCCACATGGGGCACCAGCAGTATTATCAGCAAGGCACAGAGCTCCAGGATTTCTCCTACAGTAAGAGGAATCACCTCAGTGGGAGTCCTCAAGTGATGCCTTTCGAAAGGTCTTCAGAGGACCTTAGCTAGAAAAAGGGATCATGCTCAGGAGGTGGCAAACTGAGAATTTGGCTAGGGATATATTTGAAAATCTAGGCAGTTCTTAAACTTCTTGGTCTCTGGAGACCTTTAACTCCTAAAGAGTCTTGGGGAGCTCCAGAGCACCAATGCATGTTCAGCGCCAAGCAGATGACAACCACTTACTGTATAGTGTGCTCATGGAGACCCTGAAGGGGCCTCAAGGAACCCCAAGAGCTCCTAAGAGTACACTTTGAGAAACGCTGGTCTCTAGGCTATCATCTTTCCCAGGGCTGCTTAAGGCATAGGATTTAGCTCTAGTTACATAAAGCTACAATTCTATGCAAGTTTACCTGGGGGTACATCTTCATGAATGCATAACTTAGGGATATGGGCAGAAAGGGTATCATACCGTAAGAACATAAGAACAGCCCCACTGGATCAGGCCATAGGCCCATCTAGTCCAACTTCCTGTATCTCAGTGGCCCACCAAATGCCCCAGGGAGCACACCAGATAACAAGAGACCTCATCCTGGTGCCCTCCCTTGCATCTGGCATTCTGATATAGCCCATTTCTAAAATCAGGAGGTTGTACATGCACATCATGGCTTGTAACCCGTAATGGATTTTTCCTCCAGAAACTTGTCCAATCCCCTTTTAAAGGCACCCAGGCCAGACGCCATCACCACATCCTGTGGCAAGGGGTTCCACAGACCAACCACATGCTGAGTAAAGAAATATTTTCTTTTGTCTGTTCTAACTCTCCCAACACTCAATTTTAGCGGATGTCCCCTGGTTCTGGTGTTATGTGAGAGCGTAAAGAGCATCTCTCTATCCACTCTGTCCATCCCCTGCATAATTTTGTATGTCTCAATCATGTCCCCCCTCAGGCGCCTCTTCTCTAGGCTGAAGAGGCCCAAACGCCATAGCCTTTCCTCATAAGGAAGGTGCCCCAGCCCAGTAATCAACTTAGTCGCTCTCTTTTGCACCTTTATGTCTTTTCTGAGATGCGGCGACCAGAACTGAACACAATACTCCAGGTGTGGCCTTACCATAGATTTGTACAACGGCATTATAATATTAACCGTTTTGTTCTCAGTACCTTTTTTAATTATCCCAAGCATAGAATTGGCCTTCTTTACTGCCGCCACACATTGAGTCGACACTTTCATCGACCTGTCCACCACCACCCCAAGATCTCTCTCCTGATCTGTCACAGACAGCTCAGAACCCATCAGCCTATATCGAAAGTTTTGATTTTTTGCCCCAATGTGCATGACTTTACACTTACTGACATTGAAGCGCATCTGCCATTTGGCTGCCCATTCTGCCAGTCTGGAGAGATCCTTCTGGAGCTCCTCACAATCACTTCTGGTCTTCACCACTCGGAAAAGTTTGGTGTCGTCTGCAAACTTAGCCACTTCACTGCTCAACCCTGTCTCCAGGTCATTTATGAAGAGGTTGAAAAGCACCGGTCCCAGGGCAGATCCTTGGGGCACACCACTTTTCACCTCTCTCCATTGTGAAAATTGCCCACTGACACCCACTCTCTGTTTCCTGGTCTTCAACCAGTTCTCAATCCATGAGAGGACCTGTCCCCTAATTCCCTGACTGTGGAGATTTTTCAGTAGCCTTTGGTGAGGGACCATGTCGAATGCCTTCTGAAAGTCCAGATATATAATGTCTACAGGTTCTCCCGCATCCACATGCCTGTTGAGCTTTTCAAAAAATTCTATAAGGTTCGTGAGGCAAGACTTACCCTTACAAACCCATGCTGATTTTCCTTCACCAAGACTTGTTCTTCTATGTGTTTTGAGATCCTATCTTTGATGAGGCATTCCACCATCTTACCCGGTATAGATGTTAGGCTGACCTGCCTATAGTTTCCCAGGTCCCCCCTTTCCCTTTTTAAAGATCGGTGTGACATTTGCTATCCTCCAATCTTCTGGCACCGTGGCCATTCTGAGGGACAAGTTGCATATCTTAGTCAAGAGATCAGCAACTTCATTCTTCAATTCCTTAATAACTCTTGGGTGGATGCCATCAGGGCCCGGTGACTTACTGATCTTTAATTTATCAATGAGGTCTGAAACATCTTTTCTTTTAACCTCTATCTGACTTAATTCTTCAGTCAGGAGGGGCCATTCAGGCAGCGGTATCTGCCCGAGGTCTTCTGCCATGAAGACAGATGCAAAGAACTCATTTAATTTCTCTGCCATCTCTAAGCCTCCTTTTATCTCCCCTTTCCCTCCCTCACCATCCAGAGGGCCAACCGCTTCTCTGGCAGGTTTCCTGCTTCTAACATATTTGAAGCCTTTATTATTCCCCTTAATGTTGCTGGCCATGTGTTCCTCATAGTCTCTCTTGGCCTCCCGTATCACCTTCTTACATTTCTTTTGCCACAGTTTATGTTCCTTTTTATTCTCCTCATTAGGGCAAGACTTCCATTTATGGAAGGAAGCTTCCTTGCCCTTTACAGCCTCTCTAACTTGGCTGGTAAGCCATGCGGGCACCCTCCTGGATTTAGTGGAACCCTTCTTTCTTTGCAGTATACACCTCTGCTGGGCCTCTATTACTGTTGTTTTAAGCAGCCTCCATGCACTCTGGAGAGACTGGACTCTTTTTACCTTCCCTTTCAACCTCCTTCTAACCAGCCTCCTCATTTGAGGGAAGTCTGCCCGTCGGAAGTCAAGGGTTTTTGTGAGAGATTTGCCCGGTGGTGTAGTTTGGAGCCCGGTGGAGCATGTAGTAAACCATGCTCCAGTTTGTTAGTTATCACTACACCACTGAGGAGCACAATGTCAGTAGAAGATTTCCCTACTCCCAGCAAAGTTCCTATCAGTAGAGGCCAGGCTGGCCAGGAGCAGCTTTCTCCAGGTTCATCCAAATTGTCCTAATGCAACTTTTGTCATCTTTTCTCCATAGCTACCATTCACTCCTATGAAGAAAAAAATCAACTCTCACATTAAGGGCCCAAATCTTTAACCTGAGACTGGTTATTAGTCCCAGTTCCACTGTTTTTTTGTTCTGCTCAACACCATGTTTCCTGCTAAATTCTAGGAAACAAGTCAGTCAGCTGCATGCAAGATCAACAACTGTTATAAGTTTTGCTCCTACCTCAGCCTAACACCTGCAGATTTTTAAAGATTTGTACATAAATGTTTGTCATACTTTTGCTGATGTAATCTCACTACAAGTATGCTACCCTCTGTCTAAATGAGGCAATTCTGTCTACCATTCTACATTTATTTATAGCCCCCTCCTGCAAATGACAAGCTCTCTCAAGCTTCTTGTTCTCACCTCTTGAGGCTCTGCACCTCTTTCCTAAATAGGCTGAATATGGGACTAACAACTATCTCTTGGGTGCCTTTCAAAAGTAATTGTATATTTGTTTCAACTAGAAATGTACAGCCTGCCCTTCTATGTACTTGGGGCTTCAAGGCAGCTCACATCAATATTCAAATATAACAAAATCACAAAATAAAAACTTTAAGGATAGCTCTTTAAGGGTAGCCCCACATAAAGAACACTGCAATAATTCAGTCTAGCTGTTACTAAGGCAAGCATTACAGTGGCCAAATCTACCTTTCTGAGAAAGGGGCACAAGTTGGTGCACCAGCTGAAAATTTGCAACCTACACCTATTATCAGGTGCAAGACTGGATCCAGGAGCACACTCTTAACACCAAATCTCTTAGGCGAGTACTACCCCATCTGGAATAGGCTGAACACCCAAGTTGCTTGCCCTAATGATCAGCAACACCTCAACTTGTCTGGATTCACTCTCTGCTTATTAGCAATGGACTGCATGTGGGCCAAGTTCAGGCATTTGTTCAGAGCCTCTCCTGCCTCCCCAGATCACAGGAAAAAGGGGAAAGACCTTGGTGTTATCAGTATGCCAATAAAACTTCAACCCAAATCTCTGGAAAAACCTCTCCTACTAGTTTCATGTAGATGTTAAACTCATGGGGAACAAGATGGAACCTTGAGAGACCAACAATTGAAACAGCAGCCCCCCCAGCACCACCCTCTGGGTTCTACCTTCCAGGAAGGACTAGAGCCACCATGAAAGCAGTCCCCCAAAAGGATACCACAGTCAATAGTATTAAAGGCCATTAAGACGACCTGCAGAATCAACAGGGAAACACTACCACTACCCCTGGCATAGATCATTCACCAGCTTGACTATGGCAGTCCCATTATTCTATAGCAGCTGTTTTCAACTTCTCTCATGGCACACTGAAAAAGCCCTAAAATGGTCAAGGGACACAATCAGTTTCACAACTGACAGAACATGAAGGCAATATTGTTCAGCCTCAACATAGGATGCCTCAACATCCTATGTTCATGTAGGACATATCTATCAACAGCTAGTGCTCTTAATTGGCAAATCACACCTCTTTGTTCAAAGGCTATAGATGTCTGAATAGCAGCAGCTGAGGTGTGACAGAGAGAACATCAAGGGAAGGATATCAAATTCATGCTTTACTAACAGAGGCTTCTGACCAGTTACTATTCAAACAGTACAATGGAACCTACAGCAGGGTCCAGTGGACTCTGATCCACCTAAGCCCACTAGCCTAACACTAACAGTCTCATAGCACAGAACATCCAAGAAGTTCAGACAGAGCATGAGGAATTGTTTTCACATCCTACCTTTTCTTATTAGAGGGAATCTAATGTGGATACCTTGCATGAGCCCTTCCTAGGTCCAGAAGCTGACACCACTGCTTAGAACAGTCTGCTGAGAGCTGCTGTAGCATAGTGGCTAAGACTGAGTCTTAGGACTGAGTCAGGACTTACCTGGTTTGAATCTCACCTTACCTGGTTTGAATCTCACCTCTTACCAAGAACTCACTAGACAACCTCAGGCAAGCCATTCCCTCTTAGCCTGAGCAACACATAGGGATGCTGCTATCTTACAGGGTTTTTGTAACGTTTACATCAGGATAATACCATGTGAAGCACTTTTTCCACTCTGAAATGCAATAATTAACTCCCTCTCTAGGTAGAAGTCATAAAATACAGAGCAAATCTATGGTGTAAAAAAATGTCAGTGTAGTACCACTGATCATGAAAGCTCTCCACAAGGTGAACTTCTTCAGATGAGTTACTTCAAACAGCCATCATGCACACTGACCAACTGTGGGCAAGGATGTGCTTAGGCGAGCAAGTGTTCTGGCTGCTTGCCATACAGGAGTTCTATCTGTGGGATGTTGAAAAAGAGGTCTGTGAAAACAGGCCTTTAAAATAAAGGAGACAGATAGGTGGACAACACTGTTCCCTGTAGAAGAGAATATGGAATGTGTCAAAGAATACCATTTCTTTTATGATTATACTTGATAATGTGTTGGGAAAGAAAGGGGACAGTTGCAGGCAATTAAAGGAGGCCACACACTCAGTTTCAATATTTTATTTAACTGTCAGAAAAGGGAAAGCTGATGATTTCAAATCTGTTAATCCAAGTCCTAAGATTTACAGACAAAAATGCATCAAACAAAAATCACCTAGGGGAAGGAGATGGGAAACAGGGGTCAGGGCAAAGACATAGCTACGAAAGAGAACCACACACTTGGTCCCAGTATCCCACTGAATAGGGCTGCTAAGCTCTGGCATGCCCATCCAGCAAGGAGAAGAGGCCTTCAGGCCCTGTGGACCTCCTGCTTCCTCAACTGCCAGGTCAGTGGGGTTTTGCTGGGGTGTTGGGCTGCTCAGGCATTGTGAAGGAAAGGAATCTAATCAAGGCAATAATAAATACTGACAGGCCAGGCACGTGATTTCAAAAGGCAGAACAGTTACAGAAGGCATTCACTGCTCTTGAATACATTTGTCCTTTGTTCGGATTAGGTAAGCAGCAGCTGATTTAGGCCAATCCATCTTCCAGCCCAGAAACCCAGAGCTTCCCTGGGACTTCAGTGCCTGCAGTCGGTTTAAGTGGGATAGAAGTAACATGGGAGTGACAGTGGCACCAGTCACTTCTGTGCCCACCCACAGGCCCCGCCCCCTAAGCTAGAAGCAAATGCTTCTCTGACCATAGGAAGCTTGCAAGGGTTCTGAATCTTGCTCACGCCCTTGAAGACATCAGCCACAGCAAGATGAAGGGCCTGGCCAGAAGATGTGAATCAAAAAACTGGAGGGATGTATATGGACGGGATAGGAGCGCATATAAAAAAGTGTAACAAGATTAGAGGCCCCCTCCCTGGAGGATGTACGTTACACACATTAAGGCATCATGGTTACAGGAAACCATCACAAATGGAGAGCCAAGCCATGTCCCAGGGGAAGAGGGTAGGCCATGGACATGATTGCGCATGGAAACAACTGGGGCAGCAGTTGCCAGTTTTGCATGGAAACAAGATTCTTCAGCACTTCACCCATTGACCAGAGACAGGAGGGCCTCCAAATCCTCTCCCCCCACAGGCAGGAACACTGCTTTCCCTTTAGCACCTGCCTGAAATCTATTCCAGTGGGTCAAAAGCAGCAATGGAACAAGCCTAAGCTTCTTATTCAAGAGAAAGGACAGGGAGCACTCCTGCTCCATGCTTGGGGCAGACAGTGTATGTTTGGTCAATTTCTTTCAGTGATTCTTGGGAGGAAACACATGTGGGACATTGAGCCAAGATGTCTTCTTGGTGAGCTAAAAAGGGAAAAGGGAAGGGTGTCCAATGCCAGCACTTTGGTACAGGGTGGGGTTTCTACTGTAGCCACTGTCTGAGCAACTCTTGGGATTTGGCCATGGAAGGGCTAATCCTTCCAATCTTTCTTGATGGTCAGGTTCCACTCCCAGGAAAGGTGGTCTGTCTTGTCATCATCTGTAAATTTGGATTGGATATTATAGTTGCCCCGGGCCAGCATACCCTTGGGGGCTTCCTCTATAGGGGTTAGGAACTCATACTCCTCACCACGTGGCCCATAGCTCCCAACCATGTAGTCAGTCTTGTCAACTGGAAGGAGAAAAAGAGATGCAAGCCATGAACAAGAGTTCTTAAAAATGCATGAATGAATCTCCTCAACCATAAACAATGGTGAGCCTGCCAAGGCAAGAAACTTGATTTGCCTCCTCCATGCCTGGCAATCAGGCAAGTATATCGCACACTCTCTGCATTAGGTTCCATTTTTGAGATCAGCTTGAACCCAGAATGGACAAAACTATCCTGAAAAACCATATCTCAAAGGGTTTCCCCCCCGCCATACCACAACAGAAGAGATGTTGAAAAGAATGGGATCCTTGCCCAAAGGTTGCTCCCACCCTCTGCAAGCACTTACTTCTTATTCCTTTTCTGAATGTGTGCTGAATGTACTTCAACCCAGACACAATTTCCTTGTTCACCTAAAGTAAAAAAAAAAAAAGATATCAGCAACATGCACTTCCTTGGCACAATCCCACCCCACAGTAAGAGCAAAACAAGATATCCTAACTCTACCATGCTTAGTTACTAGAAGGAATCAGCCTACTGCATTCTCAAGTGGCTTTACCTGAAAGGAGATCTTTATCCGGTACTCAACACCTTCTTTCAGCACAAATGACTGCTTCTTGAAACTCTCCAGGACACCTGAATGGCAAGAAGGTGGCAGGAATCAGACTGTCCTCAAGTAGGTATAGCAGTTCTACTAAATTTATCTGATCTCTATTAATCAAGAGTACGAATTCATTTCTATTGCTAGCGCTATCCCTCTCACTAAATAAACACACAACACATTACAGTCACCAAGAATGGATGGGAGTAGCAAGGGATAAATAACCAGAAGTCTCACAGGAAAACAGACAATGAAAGTTTGAGAATGGCCAAACTCTGATTACAGCAGAATCCAGTACATTAAGCAACAGGTCAGTAAAGGATTTCAAGATGTTCTTACAGATGTCCATTTTCAGAAGGCAGCTATAGGTGGTCCATTCAAACACACCAAAGAGCACAGATCCACTATCCATAGTTGTACCAATGAACAGTAGTAGCTTTTTTCCAATTCTGTAACACTATCAGTTTGCCTACAAAACTGTCCCCATAGTCTGACCTTATGAAAGCTTTCAGGCAATTGGAAGATATCCTCAAAGGGTCATCTTATCAGAAAGCTTTAAAACTGTGGACAAAATTAGAATATGAACAAACCCCTTAATCCAAAACAAGGTGAAGATAAATACAGTAACATGAGTTGGGATTCTTCAGATCCTATTCACTAGTGTGCCATATTAGAATAATCCCAGTTCTTAGAAAAACGCAATCCTGCTCCATTTAAAAAGAGATTTAAACCATCATCATATGAACCTGCATAAAGACTCATCTCTTCCAAGTGTCTGAAGTCTGATAGTGACCTCTCTCAGGTCACTGAACAGAAATCTGAGTCTTCAACCTGGCAGGACTGAGAAACAGCATGCTGTATCTGCTGTTCCCAGTGCAGTGTGGATGCAAAATAGGCTCTTTTTCTGAGCCTGCTAGCCCACCTCCATAGAACAGATCACAAGTTCCAGTCTAACCTGCTTACCTGTCAGGTCCAACTCCAAGGGGCCAGGGGCACTGCCACAAACCAGTGTCAGTTTTGTTACCACCACATTTGGAGCCTTGGGATCTGAAACGGAAGATGAGACACCTGTTATTAAGAGCACATACAAGCCAACTTCCAGTCTCATTTGACAGCCAGAGTAAAGCTTCTTCCCACAATCACAGCAAGACTAGCATTGCTCCATGTGTATGTTAGGTTGCAATACATCCCGAAGCCCAAGAGCCTCTGGGATATTTCTAGATCCTAGGACTGGAAGAATGATATCAAGCACAGATAGATTCCAGAACTGAAGGGCAAAGATATTTCATGTCCTACACTTCCACGGTCCCAGAAGAAGTATACTCCTCACAAGGCTTCAGCTTCTCCTGGCCCATTCAATATTCTTTCAAAGGCAAGTCTCAGGCAAAACTGTGTTCACTTTAGCTATGGTTATAAATCAGTTTTCTTTATACAGTTTATTCCAAGTTTAAATTTTGTATTTATTGGTAGGCAGTGCCACTCTTAAGACCATCCTACTTACACCTCACAAGCTTTTTTGCTCAGAAACCCAAATCCTGACCTAGGCCAGATGGATTTCACACTTGCATTCAAATGGAAACAGGCTGAACAACCAGCCTTCATGGAGTACTGCCCAATTTGTTGGGCTGGAGGCAGGGTAGAACACCACAAACAGAGCCCCCTGCAGGAACTCACCAGTAGCAATAGTGACATTTCCCAGCAGGGCTTCTTTGTACTTGCGTAAACTCTCATCATCCTTGTCTAGTTCCTGAATCTCCTGGATGCTCTTCTGGGCAGGGGGCTTGTAGTTGACAGAATGCTCATCTTCTTCATTTTCAGCTGCAATCTGGGCCAGTTGTTCAGGGGTGGGTTCTTGTTCAGCCATGTCTATAAACTTCCTATGTCTGGGGTGGGGAGAGAAGACTGCTTCAGTTAATAGGCACTTTTTATACTTAAAAAATCCTTGTGCAAAGATGAATACTGCCCAGGTGTTCTGAAAACTTTACGAAAATTAAGGTTGGTATAGATCCATTCCCATGAAGTGATATTCTGGCAGAAGTATTTTCAGCCTCATGAACACATGAAGTGCAGGTGTGACCATCTGCACTTTGATCCCTGCTGCTGGAGTAAAGAACTTGCTGGATAATTCCCCCCCCCCCCCGAGTTGGAAGCAAATCACCTTAACCTGCAACTATTCTCCATAAATGCATGCTAGCCAATGCAACAAACTGTATTCCACATAAGCCAAGAGCCTCACAACTCCAAGGGGGGGGGGGTCAATGTTAGCAGCATCTGTCAAAAACTGAAGCGAGGGAAAAGGGAGAGAGTGCAGCTTATTGTAGAGTCCCTTTCAAAGAAGGCCAAATGAAGCCGGCTAGGCAGCTGCAAATAGAGGGAAGGAGAATGAAGAGTGAGAAGAGCGGCAGGGGAAGCTTTCAGTCACTTAAGGCAGTGAATAGGAAGTTAATACATATGTGGGGTGCCATTATAATCTCAGTTTCCAAGACCTACTTGGATAAACAAAAGCTACCAAAAATGTCTGAAAAACAAAGAAAAATTCTAAATAGAATAACTCCATGTGAAGTTGTAGAGGCAATAAAGAAGATTAATACAGATAAAGTTCCGGGTCCAGATGGCCTAACAGGTAGATTTTATAAATGTTTAGAAGAAGAAGTAAGTCTGCCATTGCTTAACACAATGAATGATATTTTGCAGACTGGGAAAATGCCAGATTCATGGAAAGCAGCAAATATAACTTTGATTCCTAAAGGAGGACAGGATTTGATGGACATAAAAAACTACAGACCTATTTCTTGTTGAATAATGATTGTAAAATATTTACAGCAATTTTAGCAACTATAATGAAGAAGATATTACAAAATCTTATACATGAAGATCAATGTGGTTTTTATACCAAAAAGACACATGAGTGCTAACATCAGAATAGTATTGGATTTGTTGGAGTACTATGATAAAAGAATAGAGAAATAATTAGCATTGATTTTTTTAGACTTTGAGAAGGTGTTTGACAATTTGAGCTGGACTTCCTTGATTATCGTCTTAGAGAAGATGAATTTTGGAGGGAATTTTATTCAATGGATAAAATCAATCTACACAGCACAAACTGTGCAGGTAGTGGTAAACGGAGAACTATCAACAGTGTTTGAGATCCAAAAGGGAACACGACAGGGATTTCCACTGTCACCACTTTTATTTATACTTGCCTTAGAAGTTTTGTGTAGAGGTATCAGACAAGATGAAAGACTACAATGTGCAAAGATTAAAAATGAATGCTTCAAATTAAGAGCGTTTGCAGATGATATGGTTTTGATCTTAGAAAGACCTTTAAAAGACATCAAGTTGTTGATGGTTAAGTTGAAGAAATCTTAATTATTAGCAGGATTTAAGATAAATAAACAGAAAACTAAAATTTTATCCAAAAATATGAACATACAAGACCAATCAAAGTTGATGAATAAAACTGGGCTCAAAGCAGGAAAAAAAGATTAAGTATTTAGGTATTATTTTGACAAATATGAATTGTATGTTATTTCAAAATAATTATGTTAAAGTTTGGTGTGAATTCAATAAAGATTTTGTAAGATGGGAAAGATTGAAATTATCTTTTTTGGGAAGGATATCTGTAATCAAAATGAATGTATTACCGAAAATGCTTTTTCTTTTCCAGAATATATCAGTATTACTTTCTGATAGACTTTTTAAAGAATGGCAGAAAGATGTGACAGGTTTTATATGACAAGGGAAAAAACCAAGAGTGAAATTTAAGATTTTGCAAGATACAAAAGAAAGAGGAGGTTTAGGACTGCCACACCTGAAGACCTATTATGCATCATGTTGTTTTCTGTGGCTTAAAATATGGCTATTGCTGCAAAATAAAAAATTGTTGAAGATAGAAGGATATGATTTAAGATTTGGTTGGCACGGATATCTTTGGTATGATAAGCTGAAAGTGAATATGGAATTTAAGAATCATTATGTTAGACATGCACTGTGGAAGATATGGAATTGTTAAAACAAGGTTTTAAAATAAAATCCCTCTCTCAACCTCACCACAAGAAGCACATTTTGGTTTGGGAATAGCACAAAGAGACAAATGGTTATTGTATAAGAATATATTCAATTTTAACCAAGGTCAATGTATGTTGAAATCTAGAGAAGAACTGATTGCAGAGGGTTTTGACTGCCAATGGTTTATGTATCTACAATTATTAGAAAGATTTAAAACTGATAAAAAATTATATGGCTTTGAAGAGGGAGAGTCAATATTGGAGAAACAACTAAGATCAGATGAGCACGTAATATCTAAAATATATAAATTGCTTTTGAAATTTGAAACAGTAGATGAACAGGTCAAAGAATGCATAATCCAGTGGGCGAAAAATGTGGGCCATGAACTCTCAATGGACAGATGGGAGAAACTATGGATAAAACAGATAAAATTTACTCTGAATTAAGGAAAACATATATAAGGATTTATCGATGGTACGTGACACCAAGTAAACTAGCCAAAATGTATGAAAGTATGTCCAATAGTTGTTGGAAATGTAAGAAACAAGAGGAAACCTTTTACCACATGTGATGGACGTGTTCAAAAGTAAAAAAATATTGGTTACAAATTCATGCAGAGATACAGTTGATCTTAAAAACAAATGTACAGTTGAAGCCAGAAGTATTTTTATTAGGTATGACAGATGAATATATGGAAAGAAAAAGTGAAGTTTTATTTTTGTACATGATAAACGCTGCCAGAATACTCTATGCTCAATATTGGAAGACTATAAACATACCCTCGATAGAAGAATGGTGGACAAAACTTACGAACTTTGCTGAGATG
The DNA here is from genome assembly GCF_035046505.1 of Tiliqua scincoides. Lineage (NCBI taxonomy): Eukaryota > Metazoa > Chordata > Lepidosauria > Squamata > Scincidae > Tiliqua > Tiliqua scincoides. The sequence goes on from NC_089822.1 coordinate 152,779,661, forward strand.
GACAAACTCACAACTTTACTTAAAGAGAACTCAACAAAAAACTTCTTGAAAAATTGGAAACCAATTACTGACTTTTTGAAACAGAGAAAATAATAATTTAATGTATTATGGATTTGAAGATTAGTTTTAAAGGATTAGATAATAACATAGACTAACATTTGTTAATGTTTAAACTTTATATATATATATAAAATATAAGTAGTTAGAATTTTTTGGCTTCGCTCTTGCTACACCATTAGAGTATATATAGTTCTTTTTTTCTTTTTTCAATGTAAATGTGTCATGTTTGACAAACTAAATAAAAATAATAATAATCCCAGTTTCAGACACTCCCAACTCTTCTGTATGCTGCTAGTGCCCTCTGAAGTCACAGCTCATCACAGGGGGGATGGTTTGAGAAGCCTAAAAACAGTCTGAGACAGTGTTTTCAAATGACAGGGTTTCAAAGGCTTTGGAATTTGCTTCCCTTGTGCTGCTGGCAGTTAATGAGGCCAGGACTGTGACTTTTTACAGATACACTGCATAAAAGGGAGGTTGCTGCTCCCTACATTACTTTCCCCCCCACCCTGCTTCCTCTGTGTCTTTCCTCCTCAGACTCACTTTACATAAACATGCAGAGGTCAGAACTAGGGCTGCAACCTTGCCAACAGACAGTGGCGAATGCTAAAAGGACCCAGTAAGAGGAGGGTGAAGTATGCTTGAAACCTGGAACACACTACACAGCAGAATCTACCTGTCCAGTCTTGGAAGATACCTTTCTTCTACACTTATTTACATAGTCTGAAGAGTGGATCAGGCAGCTAGATCAGGCAAGATGAACCCATGACTAGTGAGAGAGTGAAACAAAGCCAGACTGTTTGCTTCAAACATGAAACTAAGAAATAACTCCAAGATGCTAAATGTTTAAGTCCCATTAAACACATCTGACTTCAAGACATTCTGCCTGAGCCAACGAGTCTTCAGAAGCTCTACACTTCACCTAATGAGATTTCAAGGTGAGACCTTCTCTACTCTTGGTCCTTCTGAGCACAGCACCCAACTGTATTCTTGGAGCTAAACCACTGGTGGTGTGGGCACTTTCCAGTTCTAGGTGCACTAGAAAGTTGGCCACCAGTTGATGATAGAATGAGGTCTCATGAACTGGTGCCACAAAGGAACTTTAGCAAGCAATTGTAGAAAGTTGAACAACCTCAGACAAAAGTGAGCAAATCTCACACATACTAGGTTTGGTAAATCAAGGCAGAAGCATATTACATTGTACATAAACTTCTTTTGAGAAAGCCTTATTGGTGTCTGTTCTTTGAACAAGAAAACTTAAAGGTTGCATGAGAAACACTTTGCCCCACTGGCTCATTCTGAAAGGCTTCAAGTCATGTGGTTTACAGTTTTTAACCATGTGGGGTTGAAATATCAGGGTTCTTGGGCATGAACACAGCCTGAATAACATTTTATTGGAAGAAAAAAACTACACAAGCATGGCCAAGTACTTAGGTTTGGGTCCTCTGTCAAATCAGAAAGCACAGGTCACAAAGAATGGGTCTCTGGCTTGCCAAGAGAAGAATGCATCACTTCCAAGGAAGCAATATGGGCAAGAGGCCACCGCTACCCTCACCCTCCTCCATGGGTGTTCAGGGCACTTAATCTAGCAGCAGCAACTCATTACTGCCTCTCTCACAACAGTTGCCAAGTTGCTCTTGCAACTCAGGTGTCAGGAGACTAGCTATGACACACAAGAATCTTTCCTGGGATCTCCTCAGAAAACAGGGCCCCTTGGTCGCCCAACTTACTGTTCAGATAAGAGCTACGTAAAGACAATGTGAAGAGGTCAGGAATTGTTTATTTTTTACTGCAGCATCAGCGCTACCCTTTACTGCTGGCTGAAAAAGTGTTGCGGGTAAAAATCAAAGCTACTTAGAAATCTGAATATCACATATAAGTAGTTCCTTTTAATGTGGGAGAGGTCATCAAAATGGTCAAATTATTATAAGATTTAGTTTCTGCCAGAAGCAAACCAGGCACTGCTCAAACTCCTTAATAAGCAGTTAAGTATCACTGTTCCTTCCTTGTACTAACTGAAACACAGCCGAGACCCTCATGAACAATTTCAAGAATTTAGTTCATAAGCACAGTGAATTGTAGGAGTAGCTCCCCTCTGTCTCTCCTACATGAACATAACGACTATGCAAATATAAGCAGTTGCTTGCTTGGTGACATCCATTCCCAGGACCCTTCAGAAAGGAAAGCTTTCGGAAAAATAGCAGCCTTCCCCCCCATCAGTTGGACTGCCCCTTAAGGCAGATCAACAAGCTACAGTGACTAGAAGTAGCTTAAGATAATACAGCCCAACCCTACAGCACCAGAAAGTAGCACACCCCTCCCACTCCAATCAGGAAGCTGGCTCATTCCAAGGGTGTGACCAGATGCTTTGGACATGACTGAAAAGTTGCTGCCCTTAGCACAACTCAGTTGCTTTCCTTCATGCATTTGACTAAGCAGTTGCCAGATTTCTTTCTTATCTCACTGTCCTTTCCCTAGAACAGTGGTTCCCAACCCATGGTCCGGGGACCACAGGTGGTCCCTGAGGGCTCAGGAAAAAAAAGATGATCATCTTTGATCACTTCTGTGTCCTGCCAAGTGAGTGCTCCCTTATGGATCACTGAAGTGTCAACTGTGGCTGTGGGTAGTCCATTCTCTGCCCTCTTTGGTGCTGAAGTGCTAGCTGCTGGAGGTTGGCAAGATGCTTCCCCATGGACCACCAGAGCAGTCAGAAAATGGACGACACACACACACACCCGCAGCTGGCATTTCCAATGTCTCACTGAGTGCTCCCCCATGGACTACCAAATTGAATTGTAATTTTTTGTGTGGTGGAGATGGAAGGGGTTGCATGTGGTCCACAACAATTCCAACATTTGTCTCAGTGGTCTGCAGGCTGCTAAAGGTTGAGAACCACTGCCCTAGAAGCAGCTGAGCAGGATTTCATACTTGTCATTAAGAGAGCAGCTACTACTTCAACCACATTTCCACCTTGTAATCCCAAACTGTACTACTGAGTGAACTGCTGTCCCTCCTCCTGCTCTAAAACCCATCTAAAAGCAACGAACAATAGGATCTATAAGTACTCTTGACCCCAGCTTAACTACATATATGTACCCTTTCAATTCTGAAATCCATAAGTACATTACATATAGGAAACTACTCCAGAAAATGAATTTCATGGTCTTTGAAAAGCACCACAAAGAGAGATCATGCACACAAGAGAAGCACTAATTGTTAAGTATAGGGATTCTGCATGCTGCAGAAAGAAGGCACAATGCCTGCAGCACCATCAAAAAAATATCCAAATACTTGCCCTTTACAGCCCCAAAGCCAGGGGACTAACCCTCTTGGAACACAGTGAAACAGCCTTTGAGAGGTAAAGTCCTTAAGGTTCTCACCAACCCAGAAGCATTCCTACACAACACAGAATCCCGGCACACACCTCCATGTGCAACTTCAAGTCACAGAGGAAGGCCCTGTTTCAGTAAAGAGCTTGCCAAAATTCCCTAAGCCACTTCCTTGAAGGAAGAAAACAGTTTACTAAAGGTCAATAGGATAAAGACTGCCTTAAAGAAATAATGGTGCTACCTACCATTTCCAAATGATAGGCAAAGCAACCCCAGTACTCATTTATCCCACACTCTCTGCTCATAAAATCTGCAGTGGTGATGTAGCATGCAATATAGAGAACAGGGAACTCTACATTTCAAGTTAAGACTTTGTATCTTTTCAAGCAAAGTAGAGGGAGTATCAACTCTTGTAAGAAAAGAGTTCTAGAAAAGACAACAGATTTGGGGAGAGAGACAGACACTCATAGGAATTGTGGCATTAAGGTTTCAAGAAGGCCCTGTAGCAAAACCAAATATTGTGCTTATGAAGCTCTGGTAAAAATGCCAACTTCAGTACGTTCCCCAAAGGAGAATGGGGCTAAAGTGCCACTGTTCATATGGGTTTACTGTTAACAGTCTATTGTAACATACATTTAAGTCAACTAGAACCCACTTCAAATACATGAAGGGTATCCTCAGTTGGCAGTGTGCATATGTACACATAGTGACGCAGGGAAATAGCTGTTAACAGTAGGATCAGAAGGGTCACAACTATGTTTTAAGCATCAGGCAATTGGGTTCTAGAATACAAAAGCTTGTATCACACCTGTTAAGACTAAGGTGCCACAACATCATTTTATTCCAGTGCATGGAAAGGTAGGATGCACAGCAGTCAAAAACTAAGAAAATACAACATGAACTTGTGTAAAAAGTATTAACTATTGTTAAAGAATAAAGAACAGCCATCATTTATATAACTTGCTTGGCAGAGGTCTGCTCCATATCTACCATCGCTGCAAAATTATATATTTCTAGTTATTAACCATAAAAAAAATGTCACAAGTGTAATTCTTCACAGATAGCCTGAGCAGTACTGCACTCATTACATCTGTCCACAAGTTCAGTCATGGAATTTAGCACCTGATAATTACAACTCTGATTTCAAAACAAGTTTCTATTCATCCTAGATGTAAAAAAAAACCTTGGAAACCTGTGAATAACACTTGGTTGAAATTAATAAGCCAGATGGGCCAAGAAGGTATTACTGTCTCATTTGGCCCTTCTGCCTAGCATTCCCCATGTTCTTCACCATCCTGTCCTGCTTAGGAGGAGGGATTGGAGACTGAAGCTAACACCAATTATTCGTTAAACACTCCTAATTTTTCATCTTAAATTATGCTAAGAATATTTGTGGATGTCATTCTGGGCACATAAGTTGTTTTTCAATAAACCCTTGTACATCCAAACCCAGCTGTAAGGTAATCATGAATTTAGTTTCTAAAGCAGTGCAAATGCCACAGACTCACAACTACCTTACCTTATAGGCAGAACTTTCAACTGCCCCTATTTCTCCCCCTCCAGTACCTGGGTAAAAATAGCTCCTATATATGACTGTCAGTAGATACTACAGAATACATTTCTTCTAACTCACAGCTCTACCAAAACAGTTAGCAGCCAATTAAGAACTACAAGGATCACCTACAAACAAGTACATACATGTTGATAACATTAATACAAATCTGTATGCCTCCATTCATAATTAAGTCCAGGTTTTTCCCTTAACTGTACTGAACGTGAGATTATTGCACTCCATCCAGAAGAAAGAGGTTATACTAGAGATTAAAAGAAAATGAATTTCAGGTTGGGTGGGAGGGAAGGAAACAAACTTGGAGGAAACTTTTGAAGAAATTTTTGTTTGGGCTGAACTGAAAAGCCTGCAAAGTGCAAGGAGGATTGATCAGGGAAAGAATGATCCAATATTGCATCCTCCATGGCTACTCAAAACACTTTCTGTACTAATTCAGAACAGACAGACATTTTCTAAGAACAGGAGCATCTCTAGGCCTAAATAAAGCTTTGTGAGAGAAGCTCAATGCAACTGTATTAACACCACCTGAACTAAGAGCCATTCCTGCATTAATAAGGCTAACCCAAAAGGGAGTATAATCTGAAGTGTCAAGCAATTCCCAGAATACTCCAGATGAAAGGTAGCTAGTTGGTAATTCATAGAAAAGTTTCCTTGCCCTCAAATGATTAGGGTATTTAACCATATCCATAAGGGTTGATTCAATTCTAGTTCTGTCTCATAATGAAGAGCTTGTGTTCCAAGCAGCAATAAAGGGCCGTCTCATTCACTGGGTTACAACAGTCAGAAGCTGACAGATGCCAACTGTCATGCCAACAATCATGCATTATTGGTTTAAAATATACCAATATTAGCCAAAGGACTTTAGATCAAGGGCCAACTCACATTTTTGTACATGGAGATATCTCTACATAAAAAGGTATACAGCAGGTACCATACCCCTTGGGAGTACAGGAACCAAATGGAATATGGGATGCAACCTCTGAACAATTTAACCAAAAAAATTATTGTTAGATTAGATCAGTTTTTCTCAAACTGTGGGTCAGGTGGGTTCCTAATCATTTCAATATTTTATTTTTAATATATTAGACTTGATGCTACCATGGTATGTGACTGTATTTGGGAAAATGTTACAGACCTGTATTTTTAACAAGCTACTATGTATATTCTTCTAACAATGTTAATCAATGAGACTTACTCCTGGGTAAGTGTGGGTAGGATTGCACCCTAGGATTATTAAAAATTTTCCTGCATGATGAAAATGGTGGTCACTTTTGGTGGGTCCTGACAGATTCTCATTCTAAAAAGTAGATCCCAGTGCTAAAAGTGGGAGAACCAATGGATTAATTAACTATCACCATCATCAATACAGGCTGAAGCATTTTGTTCCTAGCTATCCATGTTCCTAGCTAACCAAGCTATTGATACCTAAGTCATAATGACAATGGTGATGATTTGCCAGTTTGGCAAAGGCAGTATGGAGATACACTAGACAATCCATTGGGGGTCTCTAATCGTTAAAGGATTAAGAACCCCTGGTATAAAGGGAAACAGTAATGAGCAAAGCAGCCCTTAGTCGGACATGACCAGTGCTGGACCTAATACACAAGACAGCTTTCTAGAATAACTCTACAGCCTGTGGCTTGTTAGCATTACTCCCATCTATTTACTGATAGACCAGACCGTTCCTGCTCACCCAGTCCCTACAAATATACGTTCATCCTCAGGATGTTTCTAGAGGAAAGAAGGAGTCCATGGGAAGCAGAGTCTTGAGATCTTTCAAGGATGTACAATCTAGACAGGTTGCAATCCAGACAGAGAAACACTCAGCACTGCAAGACAACATAAGGCTTTCCACTAGGGAAAAGTGCTGCCGAGGAGAAGAGCAGAAGCCTCACATGGATAGTCCCTGAGGCTGAGCCACTAATTCACTTTGGCAGAAGGTTCAATCTGAATGGGCTGGAGATCCTATTAGCCTCAGAGATAATGCACTATGCAGCAACAAGGAAGGAAGGAATCAGTAGGGAGTTGCCCCCACTTACCCCCATTTCCTGCACAAATCAGCCAGGGGATTCAAGACATCACCAATTTCCAAATCCTGCAATTCACATGGGTTTCTACCATATCTGCTAGTTTTTACTACAGAATAGCAACTATTTTGCTGTGAGATAGTTCGCAGACTTCAGACATCAGTAAGAGCCTGATACAAAACTCTTTCAAATATATTTCTGCTCAAGCAGTCTCCAGCTCCTAAGTACCAGTTATCTTTGCTAGAATCTTTTTATACCAGTTGCAGTTCTCATACAAGCAATGACTCACAACCCTTTAATTCAGTACAAAAAAGTGAGAGTCTAACCCCTGGTCTGTATGTCACCCAATAGATAACATTTACTGCTGGAGTGTGTTAGTTGAGGATACAAGTTTTCTAAGGTGCAGCATATACAAGCTCTCACCATGGAAACACAGCTGCAATTATCAACCAGGACAAAAGCAAAAATTTCAAGAGCCTTGACTTCCAATATAGGCTGTACTATCATCAAGTCCAGACCCAGATATCTGGTCAGAACTGGGTGTCAATTGAGCTCTGAGAGGTGGAACAAGTGACAACAAGGAGGAGCCCAAAGAGAGCAAAGCCAAGGCTGGCAAAGCAGCTGAAACACACACTAGGCCAATTAAGAGTTCTACAACATAGCAGCAGCAGGTCAACATTTTCAGGATCCACTGTCCTATGCTGCACTTTAACAAACACTGCTTTACCTACATTTCCTTTATCTTACCCAAAGCCTGCAAGACAGACAAGAATGATGCATTTCTTATAGCAGAACACAGTATCAATTTCTGTTCTGAGAAAAAGCTTTTCAATACAGAGTGAATACATCAAGAAACAACTTTCTACCACACATAATTTCAATGTTGCTCACCATCCAGTATCCTATGATTGCGTAAGCATTGTTTCTACATCAAATCTTGATGAAACACTTAGAACCCCACTGGAAGGTACCTACAGAGCACTCAGGTTGGATGACAGAGGCCGCAGAATGCTATCAGCACACCTATAGAAAGGATGCAGACAAAGTATGTATTACACCCATGTCACTTTTCTCACCCTACAGAGAAAGTGTGGCAGTTGAAGGAATTGTATTTTAGGGCCCCTTATAATAGGCAGGAATTCCTCTCTGTGTATTCAAGTTCATTTGTTTTCCCCCGGATTTGCTTGCACCTTGCAAACAAAGTGTGAGTAATTCTACAGGTAACTGTTCCCTCCCATTCTCAACATCCCCGCTACTGAACGTTTAGATTAAACACATTCAGCATCACAATCCCTGTAGCTAAATCTGGAAGGCACCTACTGGGTTTCTCTAACTCTTCCTAGAAGACTGCTAATAGAATAGGCTATACATTTCCCATAAGCATCATACTGTTGGCATCCTTCAGTCTCGGAAGACCACGGTATCGCGCTCTGAATGATGGTTCTGGAGCAGTGTCCTCTCCAGTGCGCGAAGCCTGGGTAATGTAGATATGGAGGATAGACTGTTACCCATGCAGCAAATCCCCCCTCTCCACGTCGCTGAAATGGTCCAATGGAAAGGCAGAAGCCAATACGGTTGGTTCCAGCGGCGTCGCAGGAGTTGCCAGAGCGTGACTATATACAGCCGTGAACTGCCTTAGGGACTCCGGCTCCGGATTTTGCCTCGAGGTTGTCTCCTGAAGCCTTTTCCATAACTGGATATAGCCACAAGGCAGTGGAGGTTTGGGATCAGAGTTTTCCTTCTCTCAGATGAGCTGCCTTCCCAGGCTAATGAGTCCCATCTACCCAGTGGCTGTTTAGTCGCCTCTTACAACAAGTACAGCCAAACTGAGGGCCTATTCTTGTCCCCAGCCCCCAGGGGAAGGCATTATATCCTTATCGCTTATCCCTATCCTTATCCCTGTCATCATTCAAGGCCAAAACATGACTAAAGCTAATTGAATGAAAAGCCCAACGATCACAGGTAAAAATACACACCTCCAGTCCCCTCTCTGGCATTTACCCATTAACATATGATCACACAGCCAAGAGCAACTATAGTTGCATGACACACTGTTGTCTCAGATGTTAAGCACACTGCTCACATGTGGGCAATAAGCCTTATTACCACCTTTAAAATTTCCATTCTAATCTATAAGTAGAGCTAGCACACGGCACATAAAAAGGACTCAAATGCAGGCTGCTGAAGATCCTGCATTTTTGCCTGGTTGCCCGTACTACAAAAAACAAAGATCTTCAAAGATATAATATAGGCTGCTCAACAAGAAACCTGTATAAGGATACAGAACATGTAGCTTTCTAAAACTGTCACTTCCTTAAACCAAAGATTATTTCTAAGTGCTAGGGCACGGGTGTCAAACATAAGGACGGGGGCCAGATGTGGTCCGCGGAAGCTTTTTATACGGCCCTCAGGCTCTCATCTGCTAAGCAGTGCTAAGGTGTTACTTCTGAAAGGGCAGCCCACACGAAAATTGGGCTCTACCATATCTTGAAATATGATCAAGATTCTTATATTTTCTCTTTTGTTATTTGCAGCTAATGAGTTTCTAAGTGAGAAAAAAACTGTTTATTTTTGGTTATGACCTGTTTAATGACATCACTTCTTGCCTAATGACATCACTTCCGGCCCTCAAGCAGGCATCATGAATGCTATGTGGCCCTCCGTAAGAAATGAGTTTGACACCCCTGTGCTAGGGTATTAATCTTCATTACACATTCAACTATCCCTGCCCATTTCTCTTCAACTAACCCCACAAGACTTCTGGTAACAAAGGTATTTCTTCTCACCTTCCCTTTAGCAGCACAAACACACCATGCAAGATCTATGCCTTTGTTAATTGCTTTGATAGAATATGAATCATCCACCAGTATGTAATTTCATGGAGGCCATATACAAAGATTCAAACCTGCCTAGTAGTTGCTTCTGCTGATCTAGAAATCCTTTAATCCAAGATGTGTGGAGATGGTCTGACCCAGGGGTGTCAGACATGCCCATGGGCCAAATGTGGCTCCTGGAAGCTCTTTATCAGGTCCTTAGGCTCCCCTAGCATCTTCATCAGCTGCTGAGCTGTGCTAAGGTTTCAGTTGAAAGGGCAGCCCACAAGATAATTGGATCTCCCATACATTGAAAATATGATCAAAATGTGTGTATTTTCTCTTCTGTCATTTGCAGCTAATGAGTTCCTAATTGAGAACAAAGTGCTTATTTCTTGTCATGGCCCACTTAATGACATCCCTTCCTGCTCTTAGCAGGCATTACAAATGCTGCTTGGCCCACTGAATGAAGTGAGTTTGATACCCCTAGTCTAAGCCATAAATATATTCATGATGTTTTATGAGGTCCTCTGGATCAAGGAGAGAAGCCCAAGATTTAAAGAGTCAAGTGCAAACTCAAATTAAGCCCTGATCCATATCCCTAGCCTACCTAGAACCTTAAACAATGTTTGCTAAAAAGGCTTTGTATTTTAAAAAAACAAAAACAACTTTCTTCATATAAACCAAAACGCCCAGACAGAACATTTGAATGGTTGGGGCCATGTGTAACAAATTGAAAATAAAGGCAATGCTAGATGCAAGGGAGGGCATCAGGATGCAGATCTCTTGGGGTCTTGTGTGCTCCCTGAGGCATCTGGTGGGCTGCTGTGAGATACAGGAAGCTGGACTAGATGGGCCTTTGGCCTGATCCAGCAGGGCCCTTTGTATGTTCTTGTGTAAAGAAGAGAACTTCATTGCTTTGAAGACTAGCAATACCTACCCAAAACAGCACAGAATAGCTCCATGTGTCTAGAGCAGCAATGCACTTCCAGAGACCTAACAGGTACAATAGCCTCAGGATAACTGGACGCTTAAGCTGAGAGACATCACCCAGAAGACAAGAGGCTTGCAGCCCAATTCTAACCATATCTACTCTGAAGAAAGTCCCAATATAGGCAAGGGAGCTTTCTCCCAGGTAAGTGTGGAGGGGATCAGTGGAGATCCTATCCCATCACAGGACTGCAGCCTGACAGCCCAATCCTGTCCACGCTTTTCTGAGAGTAAGCCCCATTGACGCTCATGGGGCTTACTTCTGAGTAGTGTTCTTAGGCTGCAAACCTATCCACGCTTTCCTGGGAGCAAGCCCCACTGACTCTAATGGGGCTTACTTCTGAGTAGACAGGCTTTGGATTGGGCTCTGAGAGACCTACACAAGCGGAGACAGGGTGAGTGGGGGAGAAGCGACTCCCAGTGGGGCCGCCAGACACTAGCAGGCGCCTCCAGGACGGCGGAAGGAGGAAGCGGTGCCTCCAGCAGCCAAGGCGCTGAGCCGCCCAAAGCGACTTCAGGGAGGAGGCGGCGGCGGCGGCGCCTTTGTGTCAGAAGCCAGGAGGGAACCGACTCGCCACGCAGCGCACCAGGCGGCGAAGGAGCTGGAGACGGCCCGGTGCGGAGGCCGCACTCGCCTAGCAGAGACCCACAGGAAGCCCGGAGAAGCCACCGCTAGGCGGGCACGGCCGGGGAAGAGCCGCAGCCGCTGAAGAGAAGGAGGAGGGCGCTTCCACGGAGCCGCCCCACGCCGCCAGAGGCCCCTTACCCGGCACGTGCCTCGGCCTCGCCTTCTGTCACCGTTGCTGCCGCCGTCCCCGGTAGCCAAACGCCGCCCGCCGCCGCCCAGCTCTGCCCCGCGCGCGCCCCCGCACTTCCTCAAGCCTCGCCCCGCGTCACTTCCCCGCATATACGAAGGCGGGCGCGGGCCGCCCCCGCCCCTCGGCTCGACGCCACTTCCGGCGAGCGGGCCGTTGACTGGCCCCCAGGCCGAGGGGAGGCTCGGGAGTGGCAGCCCGCAGAGGCCACGCCCACACCGCACCTCGCCCGCAGCCATCTTGGAGCGGGAGCGGGAGGCTGGCGGCGCCGCGGGAGGGCCGAGCGTCCGCATTTGGCCCCTGTGGCGCATACGCAACGCTGGGCGGAACTGAGGAGGAGTGTGTGTACTAGTGGACGGGCTGGGGCTGCTCCCACTCATGCGGCCCTGCAGCTCCCTCCCCTCGTTCCCCAAGGAGTGCGCAGGAGTTGTGGGGTAACATACGTCTTGCCTAAAGCCGGTGGTACGTGTGCCGCAAGTGGTACCTGAGGTGGTGCCTGGTGGCACTCGAGCCCCCTGCCACCCAGCATGGAGACCAGGCACGCAGCACAACAGCTTTTCTGCACTTGAAAAAGCCTTCCCACCTTGCATCGCATCTGCCCTCCCACCCCAGAACTAACCAGCCCTGTCCTCACTAGTTACTTCTGCTGGTACTTCAAATAGCTGGACCATGTGAAGTGGTACAGTGGAGGACAAACGTTGAGAAACTGCCTTAAGCAGAAAAGTACTTCTTGCACAGAGCCCTTAAAACCTTACCCACTGTGCTCCAAAATGTGCCTAGTTAATGGAAGCCAAAACTTACTCGGTCACACTTCTAAGCTAGATATTTAGCTGGAATTGAGTTCCCTTTAAAGGTAGGGGAAAACTTACTCATGATGCATATATTGCTTAGAGTCCAGGCAGTTCACTGGAGAGGATCTTAGTGGGGTTATCCCACTTCCTTCTAAAACATTGGACACCAATTACACACTTATGCAACACAGTAGTGTAACAACACTGAATGTAAAGAAACTCACAAGGAAGCATCACTATGCAACTTTAATCCATCACTTAAGTTCCTTTCACTGGCACTGATAGTACTATATACTGAATCTAGTTTATTTCAGTTTAATCAGATGTTGCCATATTGATCACAACCTGTTTTTGTGAAGAGCAATAGACAAAACAGCCAATATTTAATCAAGTGTACTGTCTGAGGTATAGGAACCATGAATGTTTTTCCCTTTATATCCATTACACGTTCCTAAACAAAGTGCATGACAGAACATAAGAGCCCCACTGGATCAGGCCAAGGGTCCATCTAGTCCAGCTTCCTGTATCTCACAGCGGCCCACCAAATACCCCAGGGAGCACACCAGATAAGAGACCTGCATCCTGGTGCCCTCCCTTGCATTGGCATTCTGACATAGCCCGTTTCTAAAACCAGGAGGTTGCACACACGCATCATGGCTTGTAACCTGCAATTGATTTTTCCTCCAGAAACCTGCCCAATTTACTCTGGCCAATTCGCACTGCGTGATTACATATTTATCGCTTTCCAACAAGATACTCTGCTCTGTACCATGTTCCCCTATTTTCAGTAAAGGAAGCTTTGCCCCCTCAGATGCATCTGCAAGGTACATGAAAAAGCTGGGTCGTTACATGCTCGATCATTAAATATCAATTCCTGATCTGGTAACCAGCTATGTTCAAGCTACTTTCTTCACTGACCCACCAAAATAGCCCAGAACACAACTAAATGAAACAATAAAGACATAAAATGTTGATATTTCAAGATGATTATCTACGCTGCAGGATACAGAAAGAAGGCTCTCAGATACAGTACATTGGTAGAGAAAAATATTTTTCCGTAAGACCATAGCAGTGTTGAAATACTGGACAGCATATGCTAGAATCCTTGCATACTTGATTATAGCTGCATTATGTAAGCACACTCATTAAATCCAAAGAGAATTCTCATACCAAATGTATCTGTACAATGAATTACTGGGATGAGGATTTAGTCATAGTCCTAGTTTATAAAACTCAAAATTTTATGCAGGATATAATTTTACTCAACTGGAAACAGAATAAAGCCTAACCCACCCACAGAAATGTACCTGGCAATTGACTATAACAAGGGCATCTCTTTTTGCTCCATTGTCTCGCCTAGTTCTAATGCTTTAGAGCAGGGGTCTCCAAACCCTGGCCTGGGGGCCAGATGCGGCCCGCAGCAAGCCTCTATCCAGCCTGCAGCCATCCTCTGAGAGCCTCTGGCCCACTCAACTGATCACAACTGGAGCTGTGCTCTGGTTGTATCTGGAGGGTGTTCTGAGAGCCAGAGAGGTTGAATGAATGAGCCCATTCATTCATTTATTCACTCATCTAAGTTCCATCTCTAATTTATTTATATAAATTTTAGAATTAAATTTTTTTCCCAGCCCTCAACACTTCGCCAGATATTTGATGTGGCCCTCCAGCCAAAAAGTTTGGAGACCCCTGCTTTAGAGATTAAAAAGGGCTTTATCACTTTACATATAATGAACACATCCTCGAATGGCAATTCTACCTCTTTTACATGAAAACAGGCACACCCATTTATACTTCTGTACCCTGTCATATCTTGCAAGCATGCAACATTAACATGTCACCTATCATCAGTGTATGCCTTAAATGGAGGCAATGTGAGGATCTCACTTCCAGATTTTTACACAATATTTATTGTCATGATATATGCTCATGGAGATTGCTTTCATAGTGGTTGTAAAAATGAGTTTAGTAACAACTGACAAAATTCTGCAAGCATTTATGCTTGTTAAGTTGCTATGTAAAGCTATTGCTTTAAACAGACTTCCCAAGGCCATTATTTTTTGTAACCATGGTATCTTGCTATACTCACTTTTCAACTCATTCTCTCTCGCTCATTTCAGCATCACCAAACTGATGCCATGCAGACATGAATCCTTACAGTCTTCAAAACTGAGAGGGTTTGCTCCTACTTTAGTGTGAGACTAAACCTGCACCTTTGGGCACTGTCACCATGCTCCTATTAATCACCCCCAAGTTATTCACCCCAGCATCAGGGACAAAGTCTTCTTGACCACTGCCATGCTATTCTGATACAGGCTTCATCCCCTCATCTCAATACCCCAAACTAGCATTAACCCAGTTTATCAATAGTTGTGAGAACAGACTGTACTGTAACAAATGCCACCAGATTTACTTTTGAAATAAAAATTCAATAGGGAATTACAAGTTGAAAGACTAAATCTTTACTTGGCATGTTGGAGTCACTGAGTTTTCACAGCAACTATTTTACAGTAAAAATACTGAGGTGGGACCAGCACTGAACTTTGGAATCAAGTGTTAAATACAAAAAACGACTTTAACAAGAAATTCACTCTCTCTCCATAACCACAAAGGGTGAAGGCTATTTTCACTGGAAAAGTCCTCCACCACCACCTCCCTGCAAAAGCAATCACACTGGTTGGCTTTAGCACAGAAACAGGAGAGTCAGCACACAGGAGATGGGGATGTACAGTTTACAAGCCCCTTCTAGGACAGAGTGGAGGAGAGAGACCTGAGAGAGCAGAATCCCTCCCCATGGAAAGGGCAATCAGTACCAACTCTTTAACTATGGGACAGCAGGCAGACACCTGCAACCCCACCCATCTTGTGTCCTGCAGCCTCAAGGCTAGGCTTCAGCTGCAACAGGAAGCAGACATTTACAGCTCTAGACACATTTCTATTTTATTACTGCCAAGGCAAAAAAGCCACTTTGGCCCAACAGGCAACCAGTAAAATTTTCCCCAAAAATAACTCAGTACAAAACAGATCCATTTCAGAATTTAAAAAAAAGAAAGAAACCTTTACATGAGTTTAAAACCTATTCCAAAACATAAAAGTAAAACAAATTCCATCCTTGATATTAGTAGCCGCCGCCATACACCCTTCCCCTCCCTCTGGGGAGCATGGAATGAGATGTCTGCAGTCCTTCCCATGCACAAGATGTGCCAACCGGTTTAACTGGTCTCCATCTAGGAGGAAAGAAAGACAGTTACTTGGTAAGGCAGAAAAAAGCCACATGGTCAGATTCATTCGTCTAGCAAAACAGTCCAATTTGAATCCAATCAGCACAGTATTGTTTACCATTACATAAAATGGCTTCCCCATGAAGTTTTTGTCCACTAGAGAACTTGTCCCTTTCACAATATTTTCTCTTACTTATGAATCTTCAGCCTGGTTAAACAAACTACCATAGACATTTGCCTAGAAGCTGATCTCACTGAAAAGTCAAGGGTAGGTTTTGAGCCAAAAATAATGGAACTTTCTATGACCCTCAGATAAGTTGAGGAGGGTTAAACTCAAGGGGGTGCCTGACTATAATTTTGTCTAATTTTACCGAGGGCCAGATTCAAAAAAATAACCTACCAGTAATTGTTACCTAAGAACTGTACAATCTAATTTATAAAAAGTATAGTAGAATATCATAAGATACATTTTTATTCATTAATTTTTTAATTCTGATCTTCACAACCTTTTTGTAAATACTACCATTTACTGTAAACAACATACCAGTAGAACCATTAATCAAATCCTTTTATAAAGTGTGTTTGACTAAGTCTGGTGTGTTAAGCCATACAACTTATAACACACAACTGAGAGTGTGCAATTCAATTCACAGTGGAAAGACAAGGAACATGCATGAGTAAGCACAGTGACACCTAGTTGCAACCCAATTTATACAAAAGTAGACCCACCGCTTTCCCTGGATGTTATTCTTAAGTAATTACAGATATTTTTCACAATCATGGGGTTAAAGAGAGGCAGAAACCAGAATGTCAAACATTGCTCAGCTTTAAGGGCCAATACCATCTTAAGTATCTCTTGTGCACAGAGAGACACTTCTTATATTGTTATGACCAGGCTTTCTTCCCACCCCCATGACTTACCCTGGCATTGTAAGCATCCAACTGTGCATCCAATTCTTCTGCAGAGAGTTGCTGTTTGGAACTCCTGCCAGCACCTCTGCCTCTGCCCCTGTTGCCACGACTGCCTCGTCTGTTGCCACCGCCAAAGCCACCTGAGCCACCACGGTTTCTTGTCATGCCTCCTCTATTTACACTAAAACAGAAGAGACTGAATTAGAGGAATGATAATATTCTGGCAATATCGCTTACAAATAATTCCACAAAACATACAGAGATCAAGAGCTAACATACGGTATGGTTGACATTAAAACACCAAAAAAACCTATCAAGATAATGTGATAGAACAAATTCCACCAACTTTATAAATTCTCTATGTATCAAGGAAACAAGTGAAAGTAGCTGCACCAGCGTGAGAACTGCTAAAGGGAAGACCACTGTTTATCGTAGCCGATCAACTACAAACATAAAAAATAATCCTCCTACCTCTGTATAGGTCTTCTCTGTGTGTCTATCTGTGACGTAACCAGTTGAATGTTCATGGGACGCCCTAGAAAGAACGAAAAGAATATTCATTAATAAAAGTGTCAGACTCATCTCCCATCCACTGAGTAAATACATAAACAAGCATTTACCATCCAGGGGGACTCCATTGTACTGTTTCATAGCTTTCAGAGCATCTGCTTTTCTCTCAAAATGAACATCGGCTGTACCTAGACTACGCCCAGATCGGTCATAGTGCACTGCTGCCTTCTTCAATGTTCCAAACTCTGCAAAAAGCTCCTAAAAAGATACACAAATATGTCACATATTCTTGGACAATCTTGTAAAATTATCTAAAGTAGCCACCTAGAAAGATTATCAGTCAGACCAAAGCATGGAAACAGAAGTGGTTTCTTCTATTCTTCATATTGAGCCTTTTGCATCACAAAGTGATCTCACACCAGCATTGTCATCATTCCTGATTAAAATTTACTTCCTGTACCTAAATTTAAGTGTAATTTAAGCAATCACACAGGCTTGCCTAATTTACCCTGCTTCTACCACCCTCTTTTCATCCCTCTAGTTTTTCCATCAATATCTAGAGTAGACTGTAAGCTCCTTGGGGCAAAACCCACCTTTTCCATGAAGTACCAAGTAGAGATGTGAAGGCCTGGAAAAAACCAGAAAAATTCAGAAAAAAATGTTTTTTTTCCTGAAGCCTTTTGGGTTTTTTCCAAAAAATTGAAAAAAGAAAAAATTGATTATGGAATGTTTTATTTTAACATGATGAATAAAATATTTTAAGACAAGGTGTTCAAATATTTTCCAAATCATTTCTAAAAAATATGTATGGTATCAGATTATTCTAATTTCTATGCACTGAGGACAAGCATGTCCTAGGTTACAAACTGAACTCTTCAATGTAAGGACAAAGTGCATTTCTTCCTTCAGGAGGTGCTGCTATTGTCACAAGAAGATAAAAAGGTTTCGGTTTTGTTTATGCATGTGGGTGGGTATGTTTGGTTCTGTTCTGTCCTCTTCACAGAACAGAACTAGGCCTCAAAGCATTGGAAGAAAATACAGAGCAACAAGAAGGACCTGAAAGTATATACTTAATAAACTCTTAAAGGTAAGAGTTTAACATTTATCAGATTCCAGAAAACTGAATCATTTCGCTGCATTTATCTTTATAACCTTTGTGTAAATAATAATTTAATTACTACTAATCTGGTTCTTTACTTCCTCTACCCACAACCACAGATTAGTGTCTTCTTGCAAACTAGCTATTAAATTTTCTTTCCTATTCCCCTCAGGAAAATGGTGAAACCAACATCTAGCATATGGAGACATTACAAATTCTTCTGAGAAGAAAAATGTGATTTGCAAATATTGTCAGATGAAATATGCATTTCCAAATGCTACCAGGATGACAAAACACATATGTAACAAGTGTCCTGCAGATATTTAAAAAATCCATCATGGATCTAAGTGAAAAGGACCACGATGATGGAAATGTAGTTTTTCCGCAACTTTCTCATTCAAGAAGTCCTCTTTCTACTTCATCTGTAACATCAGCAGTAACACAAAGTGTTGTTGCCCCATCAGCAGCATCTTCAAGTAAACAGATACTGAACACAGTTGCATCCAAAAATTATTCAATAACTTCATTTGCAGACAGATGGCATCTCAAGATCAGGAAAACATTGGTCAAGCTTTTGCAAGAGCAATATATTCTTCTGGAACACCATTTTCAATAACTGAAAATGCATACTAGCAAGAAGCTTTGAAATTACTAAAACCATCATACAATTTGCAGACATTCTTTGAGCAAGCCTCTTTTGGAGTCGGAATATGAACGTGTCATGGAATCTGTGCAAGGAAAAATTAATGAAGCACTGTGTCTTGCACTACTTACGATGGATGGTCAAATGTGAGAGGAGAAAGAATTATAAATTTTGTTATAACACCTCAACCAGTTTCTTACAAAAGCATTGAAACAGGAGAGAACAGACATACTGCAGAGTAGATCAGCTGTAAAATATGTGAAGTCCTACAGAAAATTGAGAGTGGTAAAGTATTTGCTTTGCCGACTGACAATGCCAGCAATATGAAAGCAGCATGGGAGATCATAATGGAGAAGTATCCACATATTACTGCAATAGGATATGCATCTCATGGGCTAAACTTGCTTCTTAATGATATTATGAAACTGGACACCCTTCAAATGATCTACAGAAGAGCAAAAGAAGTTATAAAACATGTAAAAGGTACTCGTAGCTGCAGTTTTCAAGAAGCAAGTAGAAAAAAATGCAAAGAATAAAATAGTGACACTGAAACTCTGTAGTCAAACTCTGTGGGCTGGAGTGGTTATCTCCTCTGAAAGTTTACTAAAAAACAAAGAAGCTCTTCAAGAAATAGTAATAGCTGAAGTTCTTAAAGTAACCAGGAGTGAGAGAAACACTGTTCTTGATCAGGAGGTCTTCTGGGTTCAGCGGCAAATTCCCTGAAGATTCTAAAGCCAATTGCTGCAATTACTTCATCTGAATCAGATAGTACACTTTTGTCAGCAATTCCTTATCTCTTCCTTAAAGCCAAGATAAAAACGACTCTTTTTGAAAATCTCAGTATATCTCCACTTACAACTATAGAAAAAAGTAAAGTGAAAGATTTTATTTTAAAAAGGGAAGAATTTTGTTGCCATCCAATTCATGCTGCTGCAAATCTGCTGGATCCAAGATTCAAAGGTGGAAATAGAAGTGATGACAGCACTGTTACTGCATTTGACTGGATTACAAAACAAGCATCACACTGAGGACTTGATGTTTGGAAGGTACTTTCAAATGTTGCAGAATATAGAACATCTTCAGGGATTTGGTCCAGGAATGCAATCTGGGATTATGCCAGACATATTCCTCCTGCAACATGGTGGCAAGGTCTTTGCACAACACAGCCTCTGACTCCTCTTGCTTCTTGCCTTCTTCAGATTCATCCATCTTCTGCAGCATGTGAAAGAATCTGGTCTATGTTTGGAAACACTCACACTAAATCAAGGAATAAACTGACATGTGAAAGGGTAGAGAAGCTTGTTTCAATCCGGGCAAACCTTCATAATAACTGTGATGAGATACAACAGAGTAGCTGCAAAAGCAGAGACTGATACTGATAATTACAGCTCAGAAAATGATTCTGATTAAATTTCATGCCCATTCAATGAAACTTAGTCCCACTCCCTTCTATACACTTTCTCCCTCTTCAACTCCTTTAATGAAAATGGGGTTTTTTAAAATTTTTATTTAATACTGTGGAGAAGAAATATGAATAATTGTTACTTCTGGATTTTTAAAAATGGTTTTGTGGAGGTTTTTTATCTGTTCCACATAATGTAGTAAACAGTTCAAGAGATTGTTGCTACAATTACAAATAAATATTAAATAAGTAAATTCTGTTTGTAATAATTGTTTCTGTAAATTTTACATTTCTAGTACCAAGTTTATTGATGGTTCTAGATGCATAGTAAATAACTGAGGAGAAATACTACAAATAATCATCTCTAGTCCTCCTAAATAAGTTACTACACTCAAAATAAGAGCAATGGAGTAGAAAATGCTAACTGTGAAACATTTTGCACCTGGCCCAAAATATTCATTGAGAGTTTTTTGTTCTAGAAGAGGAAGGCAACCAGGGTGCACCTCTACTTTTAGTGGAATTGTTGCCTCATTTGAGTCTCAAAATGTGTAAGCATCTTTAGTTTTATGCTAATTTAAGGTCGGATGTGTCCAAGGAAAAGGCCAAACAGCATGAGTCCAGAATGTGCGCAATCACAGCTAAAGTACCACTTTTCTATGTTAACTAGGGATTGAGCAGTAATAACTATATCTCAAAGTATGTGTTAGCACTAAAAACTCAACTAATGACACATGAACATAAAAGCCTTACGCCCCTCTCAGATTCTTACAGATCCAGTATAAACTTAGGTGACTGTAAATTGCATACAGAGGAATCAAGGTTTAAGAGTGCGGACAATACCACAACAGCAGTGAGAAAAAAAAAACTTGTACTCTCTGTAGGAGGGAGGTGACATACAACTGACCCAATGTGATGGTTCACAGTCAAAATGCAGGCACACATGCACATAACAGATCTATTCAGCCTCCCCAAGGGGAAAGATACTCTCCCAGCCCCCCTTCATATAAAACAGAAACGAATTTTGCATTTAGACTTGGATCCCATCACCAAAATATTTCGTAAATCCAGAACATTTCTGGTGCCAAGCGTTTTGGAAAGAGGGACACTCAACCTGTATTTCGTTTCACAGGTCAAGTGCAGGATATTCAGGATATTGCACCTATGCAGACATTCCCACCTCCTGAAAACAAGGATGGAGCAGTGGTGTAGCACTCAGGCTGGCAGGGAACCTCAGCAAGGCAGGCAAGCGGGTGCCTCCCTTTGGAGCTGTTGCAGGGGGAGCAAAACGGAGCCATATGGGGGGAGGGGAGAAAGCCCTATGGCTCTGAAGGGAGGGGCTGCTTGCCCGCCTCGCTGAGGCTCCCTGCCAGCCTGAGCGCTACGCCCCCCTCCAACTACGCCACTGGGATGGAGCAAACATTTCCACTTCAGCTTTTCAGACCACAGGATCTTGATTGACTTCACTTTCAATAAGTGTTTTATCTTCAAAACTGGAACACAAGAGGGAGGTTTTAAGACTTTCCAAGCAGGGCACGAACTCGCATTTGCAGGGCCAAAAAAGCCTCACCTCTTCCGCCTGCCTGAATGTCAACAAGTGGGGCAACTGAAGCACTACCATGAAAGAGTGAAGTGAACAAGCAGCTTCGATAGAAGGCGTCACGAGGAAGCCGCCTGGGCAGCTAAGCGCCAGTCACAGGCTGCGAATGGGGCAAGGGAAGAACCCACCTGTATGTCCGCATCGGACACGCCGAAGTCGAGATTGGAGACCAGGAGCTTCCCGCCCGTCTCCACACCGCCGCCGGCCCCAAAGCCGCTGTCGAACAGGTCGTGCTGCCACTTCTCCGGGAGCTGCTTCGGCTGCAACGAGAGCGAGGCCTTCAGCGTCCCGAGGCGGCGCCCAGGCCCAGCCCCCTCCCTCCGCGTCTCCTGCCCCACGGAGCCCCGTCCGCCGCACTCCCAACGCCTCCACGCGAACCGCGGGACCCCGACACGAGACGGGGAGGCTCCGCGGGCCGCTCCCTCCCGCCCGCCCCCACCGCGAGCGCGCTCCCTCCCCGCCCGCACCCCAGGAACCTACCCGGCTGTAGGGCGCGGGCCTGTTCCTGCCGCCTCCCCGGACCAGAGCTGCCCTGTTCCGGATGGGGCCGCCGCCTCCCGCCCGCCCAGCCCCGCCACGGCCGGCCCCGCCGCCGCCTCGCCCCGCGGCTCCTCTGCCCCGGCCCCGGCCACCACCGGCCCGGCCGCCCCCGCCACGCTGGCTCCGGTTCAGCTTGATGATATCGTCCAAAGACATATCCATTTTGTCGCCCATGATGGCGGCTCCCTCCGGCTCCCGGGGCCTACACTTCCGGCCGCGCTGCGCCGGGCCCGGAAACGGATAAGGCGGGCACAACGAGCGCGAGAGAAAGGCGGGCACAACGAGCGCGCGCCTGCGAGAGCGGTTCGGTTTTGCTCGCCGCGCGGGGCCTTCTGGGAGTTGAGCGCGCAAGGGCTCGTGGGAGGAGCGGCAGGGGCGGGACTTCCGGTACGGCGGAGAGACGGGAGGGGGAGTTGGGTTTGGGCGCGAAGATTGGAGCGACCTCGAGCTTTCGACGGGGGCGGGGCGGGGGCAGGAGTGGGTGGAGTCTTCCGCCAACCCAATGGGCGTTCCTGGGCTCTGTCCTGAAGGGTTCCTGTGGCTAGAGCGCCTTAGCAGAGCTCCCGCGCCCCTTCCGTAGACCTCTCCTCGTCTGTGAGACGCTCGGTTCAGGGCCCCAGCCTATGCAGGTCTACTTGGAAGTAAGTCCCGTTAGCGTCAATGGGGCTCACTCCCAGGTAAGTGTGGAGAGGATGGCAGCCTCAGCCCTGCCTCCCTACTGAAGTGAAGCTGGAGCTCCTGTAGTGGTATCTGCTCACTCATGTAACTCCCCTAATATTTACTTTACCTCCTCTCTGCGATTCCCTGGCCTTTGCTCGCATGATTTTAAGAAGCCATGAAAAGAGTAAGCCCCAAGCTTAGAGATCACAGTGGTTCCCAAACTGTGGGTCTGGACCCAGTTTTTGGTGGGTAACAAAACTAACAAAGCAGATTAGGCATGTGTATCAAGGATTTAAACAAAGGGGGGGAGGAAGCACTGTTGCTCAGTCACCATTATCACCACTCCCATGGCACTCATAAATCAGGCAGCAAGAACCTGTAAGTGACTGCACTAGGCCAAGTGCAAGGCCACCAAAAAGCTCCTGATCCAGTGAATGGGGAGTTTAACAAACACTCCAGAAGGATGTTCTCTCTCTCCCTGTCCCCTCCATTACAGTAAAAAAGATAAAAACAGGCTTGAGGTAAAGAGAAACTTTTTTAGGCTCGAAAAGATAGGTGGGTCTCAATTAAGAGTATCTTTTAAAAGTGGGTCCTGGTGTGTTAAAAAGTTTGGGAACCACTGTGCTTCACAGTGGTGAAAAACCTTTTATTATGAAAGGCTCTAATGAGGAATCCTCATTAGAGGTATCCAATGAACATACTGTACTTATGCTTGATGTGTTTCAAGCTAAACTCTGCTCTTCAGAGTTTATTTGGGTATTCAGTAGCATCCAGTGTTTGTAGGGTACAGCTACTGAAGCCAATGAGCCCATTCCTATCCATATCTACTCAGAAGTACGTCCCATTGTAGTCAATGGAGCTTACTCCCAGGTAAGTGCAGAAATATAAAAGAATATATGTAGTTCTAGCAGCTAAAAGAAAAAAATAGTTCTGCACCTCACTTGGGGTGCATGAGATCTTAAAAAATAAGGGCAGCATGCAAATCTGAAGGGCACCAAGTTTCTAATCTGTAAACATGGGGGGGGGGAAGTCCCATCCTAGCTCTCACTTGTTTTTCTTTTAGGTGCTGTCCCAAGTCTAGTGTGCAGCCTGGACACAATGAAAGTGAAAATCAAGAGCTGGCATGGAGTTGCCTCCTGGCTCTGGGTTGCCAATGATGAAAATTGTGGTATTTGCCGGATGGCCTTCAATGGCTGCTGTCCAGACTGTGAGTAGCAGGGCTGTCTTTCTGCAGACATGTTCCTTACAGTCCAGTGTTATACTCAAGTCAAACAAACCAGAAAATTATACTGGCTTAACTGTAGTCTGTATCCAATACTAGTTCTAGACAAAGGAAGAACAAGTAAGATCTTCAGAAATCCCAGAGAGATGCCAATACCTATGGCAGTATTTCCAACATGTATTAGTCATGGGGTGGCATGCTGACAGTGCCTCCACAAGGGTAGGTATTAGAAAGAGCTAGTAAATATGCAGCAATAGGGAGTTGCTCCAATGACATTAGCACACTACACACACAACCCACCTGACACAGAAATGCCACAGCACTACTATGACAGAGGCAGCAGAGAGGGCCCAGTCCTATCTAACTTTTTAGCACTGATGCAACCATGCCAATGGGGCATGCCCTGCATCCTGTGGTGGATGGGTGAGACAATCAGAGGCCTCCTTAAGGTAAGGGAATGTTTACTCCCTTAGCTTTCGGCTGTAACAGTGCTGGAAAGTTGGTTAGGATTGTGCCCTGAGTGGCATAGGTTTCTTCTCTGCTAATAAAGTTACTAGTGTGATCAAGTCAAAGCTTGTGATCAAGCTTTTAATGAACAGCATAGAGATGTAGCAGCATCTGAAAGAGAAATACACAAGTGAGGTTGCCAGCCATCTTGTCTCAGCAGGATTCTTATGCATACAAGTTGTATGACAGTTGGTAGAGTAGCTGGCTGCACCATTTACACCACTGTCATAGAGTTTGCAAAGCTACAGGTATCTGTATAATACGAAGGAGGTTAGCAACCCATAGCTGGGGCACTGGACGTTGTTGACAGGCATATTGTGTGCCTTCCTTATGGTCTGCACAGTTGACCTGAGGAGGATCCTGTGTCATCTTCCCCTGTTGGAAAGCTGCAAAGGAGAAGGTTGGGAGAGTGCTAAGAAATAGACAGCAGTAGTAACACATGGTCTAGATGACTCTTGCCATCTGCTGTTCATGTAGTTCCTTATTGGGGGAGAGAGTGCGGTACCTGGAGCATTACCTTTCCCTCTTCTCTGGGGAGTTAGAGTGGAACTTTGAGAAATGACTACTCTGCCCCATATGAGAATACAGCATTCCTGAAAAACAAGTGGCTCAGAATGAGTGTTTGGCCAGCAGTGGCAATGGTTGGAATCCTTGCATTTGCCAGGACAGCATATACTCACTGCTGTTGCAAGAAAAAGGAATGGTTAAGCAACACAGTTATGACAAAAAACACATTTGACAATACTGAAGGGGAAGGTGGAAAGTAGAGATATATGCAGCATTCATACTTGCATTCATACTTGGAGGTGTAAAATTCCCCCTTTACCTGTGTGGGATGCATTACTTTTTCACCCACTATTGGAGGGATAGTTTGGAAGTGTTGTGTGGATCTGGGTGTGGGTGTGTGGAGTCCTAGAACAAGGTATTTGCAGTGAGAATTCTCAGAAATCAAGTGGGGCAACAGCATGCTGAGGGCAGCAGGCAGCTTATGCAAAGTGTCCTTTCTCCACAGTTTCCAACACCAAAGTTCCTCTTTGTGTGTTCTAAATTAAAGATGCCATGGTACCAGAGAGATAGCCATGTACCCTATCATCTGATTTATGGGCTCCATAGCAAGGGTACAAGTCCTAGGATGGGAGTGCAGTGATTGCCTGCAGAGTTTTGTGCTTATTGTATTCTCGTAGCGGGGGGGGGGGAGTATATATGCCCCATGTTTTGGGTGTTTTTTGCTCTCCATAGTTTTCTCTGAGTGCATTTAGACTAAGACCAGCTCACATGTTGGTGCAACTTTATGCCATTGATAGGGATGATTTTGTCATTTGGAGGGAGTATAGGATATGGCATAAGGCGGCTCCCCCATGTGCCTCCTATGACCTGCTCACATCTGTGCCCTGTTAAGGAAGGTACACCAGCTGAATCTGCACTGGCATGTGGGTTATGACAGTGTGGAGTTGGGCCAGCATCAAGCTGAAGCTATGGCATAACAACATAGTTGAAACAAAGTTCCACTGGCATCCAAGGATTTATGCTGTGCCACTCAGAACAATTTTTATAAATAGAGGTGGGTTTTTAGGTGATAACAAAATAAAAGCGCACAGTGCCACTTTCTGCACTTCTCATTTTTGTAAAAAAAACCAACCCAAAATCTGCCCCCAAAAATGAAACATCATTCTCTAACACCTCTACGTGCATTTGGCTGCATCCGCTGACACTATACCACCCATAACACCTACCTAGTACGCTTTTAAAGCAATTATAATTTATAAAAATGCACCCTTGGAACAAAAACACAAAACACCGCTTTCTGCACTTCTAACTTTGGAAAACACTAAAATCTGTGAAAAAATAAAACCATTTTCACCCACCTCTATTTATAAGGGATGGGATTGCACCCTTAATCTTTGTGGGCTATCTTCACTTCTAATGAGGCCTGTGTTTTGCAGGTAAGGTGCCCGGAGATGACTGCCCTCTGGTGTGGGGTCAGTGTTCCCACTGTTTCCACATGCATTGCATTCTTAAGTGGCTAAACTCCCAGCAAGTGCAGCAGCACTGTCCAATGTGCCGACAGGAGTGGAAGTTCAAAGAGTGATCATGGCCGCCTTCCTGCTTTTCTCACCACTTTTGGATTATATGGATTGCTCATTCATCTTGTTGGGGATTAAATCCCTCCTAACTTGGATAACTTGTTTGTTTCTATAATATTTTACATGCCTTTAGTCTTCCCAGAGTTACTAAAAGGAAGTCTGAAGCAGTGAAAGTTCTGCTGCTGCATGGTTCCATTATCCTTATTATGTATTGTCAGCGCTTTTACCTTGCATCAGGTCTGCTTCTATGCCCCTTTGTGGTACTACACCAGCTGTGACCTCTAGATCTGCCCATTGTTTGTAAGAAGGCCTGAGTTTCTTAACAGGTAAATGCTGTAATGGTTCTGATACTTCACAACTCCTGGACAATCTCATCAGTGTTTTGATCTTCAACTTGGTGTCTTGCCTGAAATGCCTTAAGCCTGATTACTGAAGTTTGACTGAGCCATTCTTCCTGCTTCCCCAGCTGTTTATTCTGAGACATGAAGCAGCTCAAGCTCCTTCTGTATCTTTTGAGAGTTGTATTCCTGTTATCTTTGTATACGAACAAGGTTTTTTTGTATCCTGTTACTGCATACAGCTCAGTCAGCATAGAACCCTTAGGTTGCAATTCTGAATCAGTGTAGTCTCATTGATTTCAGTGGAGTTTAGGTATTAAATAGTTCAGGACTGCAGCCTTTATATGTAAATGCAGTGCTAGAGACTGAGGGGTGGGGGAACTGACCACAGACTTGTGCCTGCGTCATAGACTTGGCCCATAGTACAATAATATGTTTGTTCCCCGAAGGCTGTAATACCAAATCTCTCTTGTTCGCCAAGTGCTTGCCCACAGTGTAAATGTGTTATCAGTTGTACATGGGATGGTTCCAATAAATTGACTTATGTGATTCATTCTGTGTGCGCTCCCTGCCTCTTTCATCCACACTGAGGTTCTTCAAGGCTGGTCACAGGAAAGCAGTGTTCATACCTGCAGACAGTGCTGTCTATACATACAGCAAGATGATAAGATGTGGCTGGTGTGGAATGGGGGGTGCTTTTAGTCTTTTTTAAACACCTACATTTTCAGTAGGGGAAAAAGGGTTCTTGCACTAGCATAGCAGTGTAGCCACACAGCCCACACACCAGCTGTTTGATGCTTCATCTTGGCTATTGTGTGCCCAGTCCATTCTGCCATGAAGGCCACCCCCGCAAGCAATGTGTAATTGGAGTTGCTTTGTGGCACCCAAATGAGAAGGTGGTATTAAGAATTTATGCCAGACTGTGACCTTTCCAACACTGAGTGACATTGTTATCTGACTGATAAGTTAGGCCATCAAAAGAGTTTTCCTGCAAAAGTGAAGTGATTTTGAGTGTCCTAAAACCCTCCCCAGCTTTAGAGTGTTTCCTTTTGCAGCAAAGCACATAATAACAGCTAAGTAATGCCACTGAATTTGACCTTAGTCAAGGTTTGCTCTGTCTCAGTTCTTTCAAAATGGAGGCAGACTTCACTGTTCCATCCGAGAATAGAGCTTACTTTTCAGTTTGAAAGAATGAGGACTATCCACCCTGTAGCCTGCCCTTTCTAGGCCCTGTTCTGACATAGGACATAAGGTAACATGTTTGTCTGATTTGCTCTATGTTTTTTGTTTGGCAGAGCAGCTAGGGCTGTAATCCTATACACACATTCCTGGGAGTAAGTCCCATTGAATTCATTGTGCCTTACTTCTGAGTAAACGTGTATAGGAGTCTGCTATAAGGCTCTTTGTTATCCATACCCTTATTTCAAACTTCATATCTGGAAATTGTTGGTATGTGTTGGTGGCTGATTCAGGGCTGCAGTATAAAAAGAGGGTCCTAATTCATTGGGAATAGTAGCTACCTAACCAGAAGAGTGAATGTTCATATCCTAGAAGATAAAAGGTTTTCATAGGGTTGAACTGGTGCAAGTTCTTGTACTACAAATGTTATGCTGTTTTATTCTTTTGATGGACCAGAAAGAAATAGTTGCATTCTTACCTTTGGGAGGTAAAAAGTCATGGCTTTCCTGAGCTGTAATCTTTCTCTGAAAAATAACCTCCACTGCACTGGCAGCACCATATTTTAGGTAGTATTACTTATACTATCTTGTGGTTTCAGGCTTTGTGCAGTTTCTTACAAAGCTTAATCATTCTTGCATCACAGTTCTGATATGTATAACCAGGACTGCAGGAGTCCTGAGCTTTAGTTGATTAAACTCTACACATACCTATGAGAATCACAACTGATGTGAAGGGGAAGAGTCATGATATCTTTTCTTCAGTGTGGGTACAAATCTGAGGGTGGGGGAAAGGAACACATTATAATCTTGTGTAAAAGTAGCATCTAGGGCAGGGGTGGCCAACATTTTAGAGCTCCTGGACCTTTAACAATTATGTAGAATTTCAGCAGGTACAGCTTGTCATTTCACAGATGACAAACTGCACCTGCTGAAATTCTCTCTTCTACACAATTGTTAAAGGTCCAGGAGTCCTAAAGTTGAAAGGTTGGCCACCCTTGACCTAGAGATAACCTTAGATGTAAACAAAATGTGTGGCAGGGAGGTGATGGGAAGGGAAAGGGTTAAGGGCCTCTTATCCCCCACAGTGGTCTTCAAATAAGAGTCATGGAACTGTAGGTATGTATTTTTGTTTATTGTATGGCAAGCACATACCATAGATACTTGCCCAAAGTACCTATAATTTTTGCCAAGTAATCAAGCTCAAATTATCACTTTGCCTTATCTCTGGGTCAATCAGAGGGCAGAGCTTTTCAACTCTGAAAAGTTCTTGCTCAAGCAGGTCATTAGAAGTAATGCAGAGATCATTTGTTTCTATAGTAACTTTCCTGGGAAACTCCAGCTGAAGTTAACCTTTTATTCTCCTCTGTTCCATTTTGCAAATGCTGTTGCAGCCTGGTTCTGGATGGGATCCTCCTTTCCATTTGAAGCAAAGTCCCAGGCTATAATTCAATGCAGCATTACTTAAGAATAACACCCATGGAAAGCAGTGGGTCTACTTCTAAGTAAAAAGGGTTGTAAATATATGCAGCTGCATCTCTCTGCTGTGAATTGAATTGCACACTCTCAGTTATGTGTTATGGGTTGTATGTTGTATGTAGAACTTCTGGCTTAAAACACCAGACACCTTAAAGGTAGATTTGATTCATGGTTCTCCTGCAGTGGTTCCCAACCTTTTTCACTTGCATATCCCTTGGCAGCCTATTTCCATAAATTGTACCCTTCATATTAGCAAAATGTTTGTAATAATACACGCCCTCATCTCCTCTCAATGAAAGCCCAGACTTCATGTATTCATCACAGTGTTTTCTCTTTATCTGTTTGAAGAAACTCTGCCTTTGCACTGTTTTACACCAGAAATGTCCTGAGAAATTGATTGATCACTTTCCATATTATGTTTCAGCTTTTTTACTGTGCTGGTTTTCCATCACTGGTTCATAGATGAATTGATTACCAAAAACTAGCTATTGGTGGGGCTTTCACAGCCAACAAGCTACCTTCCTTCCTGCCTTGCTGGCCCTGCAAAGCATTCTGGAGCACAACCTGCCATTTTCTGTCATTATGCCATTCTTTTTCAAGTATCCTAAAGGTCCTGTTGAGTGTCCCTGGGAATACATGAATCCCAGGTTGGGAACCACTGTTCTACTGGTATGTTGTTTACAGTGCACGGAGAGTGTTTACCAAAAGGTGGTGAAGACCAGAATTTAAAAAGAATAAAAATGTATCTTATGATCTTTTACTGTGTTTTTAATAAATTAGAGACTACAGTTCTCAGGCAACAATCACCGGAGATACTCACCTATAAGTCGACCACACAGATAAGTTGAGGGCAGGTTTTGAGCCAACAATCATGGAATTTTCTATGACCCTCGGGGAAGTCTGGGGTTAAACTTAGGGGGGTGTCTGACTATAGTTTTGTCTGATTTTACTCAAGGCCAGATCCTGAAAAATAACTTGCCACTAATTGTTACCTAAGAACTGTAGTCTCTAATTTATTAAAAACATAGTAAAAGATCATAAGATACATTTTTATTCTTTTTAAATTATGGTCTTCATCACCTTTTCGTAAGCACTGTCAGAGTAAGTGCACTATAAACAGTTGTTGGCAACCTTCAGTCTTGGAAGACTATGGTATTGCGCTCTGGATGGTGGTTCTGGCACAGCATCTAGTGTGGCTGAAAAGGCCAATTCGGGAGTGACAATCCCTTCCACACTGGGAGCAAGTGCAGTCTGTCCCTGGTCTGTCTCCCTGGCTATGGGCCTTCCTTCTTTGCCTCTTAGCCTCAGACTGTTGGCCAAGTGTCTCTTCAAACTGGGAAAGGCCATGCTGCACAGCCTGCCTCCAAGCGGGCCGCTTAGAGGCCAGGGTTTCCCACCTGTTGAGGTCCACTCCTAAGGCCTTCAGATCCCTCTTGCAGATGTCCTTGTATCGCAGCTGTGGTCTACCTGTAGGGCGCTTTCCTTGCACGAGTTCTCCATAGAGGAGATCCTTTGGGATCCGGCCATCATCCATTCTCACAACATGACCAAGCCAACGCCGGCGTCTCTGTTTCAGCAGTGCATACATGCTGGGGATTCCAGCTCGTTCCAGGACTGTGTTGTTTGGAACTTTGTCCTGCCAGGTGATGCCGAGGATGTGTCGGAGGCAGCGCATGTGGAATGCGTTCAGTTTCCTCTCCTGTTGCGAGCGAAGAGTCCATGACTCGCTGCAGTACAGAAGTGTACTCAGGAAGCAAGCTCTGTAGACCTGGATCTTGGTATGTTCCATCAGCTTCTTGCTGGACCAGACTCTCTTTGGTCAGCAGGGACAGCCTCTTCAAGATTCTCCCCAAGATTGGATGTCCACCCAGGCTCTTCAGCATCATCAGATCTTTCCACAAGGACATGAAAGGCACTGTTGTCTTTGATGGCTCCACATCAGACCCCTTTGACATCCGAAGCGGCGTGAAGCAGGGCTGTGTTCTTGCACCAACCTTGTTTGGGATTTTCTTCGCTGTCCTGCTGAAGCATGCCTTTGGAACCGCAACAGAAGGCATCTATCTCCGGACCAGATCAGACGGAAAGCTCTTCAACCTCTCCAGACTGAGAGCAAAGTCCAAAGTTCAGCTGAAATGTCTGCGTGACTTCCTCTTTGCCAACGATGCAGCTGTCACTACCCACTCTGCCAAAGATCTCCAGCAGCTCATGGATTGTTTTAGCAAGGCCTGCCAAGATTTTGGACTGACGATCAGCCTTAAGAAAACACAGGTCATGGTTCAGGATGTGGACTCACCTCCCTGCATTACAATCTCTGCGCATGAACTGGAGGTTGTCCATGACTTTGTGTACCTTGGCTCAACAATCTCCGACACTTTCTCTCGATACTGAGCTAAACTGTAAACAACATACCAGTAAAACAGTGGTTCCCAACCTGGTATTCATGTACTCCCAGGGACACTCAACAGGATCTTTCAGGGTACTTGAAAAAGAATGGAATAATGGTAGAAAAAGGCAGGTCATGCTCCAGAATGCCTTGCAAGACAGGAATGCCTTGCAAGGACCAGCAAGGAAGGAAGGGAGGTAGCTTGTTGGCTGTGAAAGCCCCACCAACAGCTAGTTTTTGGTAATCAATTCATCTATGAACCAGTGATTGAAAACCAGCACAGTAAAAAAGCTGAAACATAATATGGAAAGTGATCAATCAGCCAGAATTTCTCAGGACACTTCTGGTGCAAAACAGTGCAAAGGCAGAGTCTTCTGTTCTTCAAACAGATGAAAAGAGAAAATATGTGATGAATACATGAAGTCTGGGTTTTCATAGAGAGGAGATGAGGGCTTGTATTATTACGTACAAACATTTTGCTAATATGAAGGGTACAATTTATTATTGCCAAGGGATATGCAAGTGAAAAAGGTTAGGAACCACTGCAGGAGAACCATGAGTCAAATCCACCTTTAAGGTGTCTGGTGTGTTAAGCCAGAAGTTCTACATACAACCCATAACACATAACTGGGAGTATGCAATTCAATTCACAGCATATATTTACAACCCTTTTTACTCAGAAGTAGACCCACTGCTTTCCCTGGGTGTTATTCTTAAGTAAGGGTGCACTGAATTGTAGTCTGCTTCAAATGGAAAGGAGGATTCCCATTGTGGTGTTTCAAAAAACAGACCTGCTTTGCAAGCATTTGCAAAGCAGAACCAGGCTGCAGCAGAAGGAGAATAAAAGGTTAACAAATTGCTTCTAAGGAGCTGCCTGCTGCCTGAGAAACCTGGCCCCTTTCTGCCCCTTGAGAAAGGAAACTTTTCAGAGTTGAAAGGCTTTGCCCTCTGATTGACCCGGAGACAAGGCAAAGTGATAATTTGAGCCTGATTACTTAGCAAAAATTTCAAGTACTATTGGCGAGTATCTATGGTAGTGGTAAGCTATTTTTCAGGATCTGGCCTCTGGTAAAATCAGTCAAAACTATAGTCAGACACCCCCCCCCCTAAGTTTAACCCCTGACTTATCAGAGGATCACAGAAAATTCCATGGTTTTTGCTCAAAACCTGACCTCAACATATCTGTGAGGTTGACTTATGGGTGGGTGTCTGTGGTGTGTAGTTCTAACCTAACTAATACTTGATCATAAGTATACTGTACAGCAGTGTTTCTCAAACTGGGTTGGGACCCACTAGGTGGGTTGCAAGCCCATTTCAGGTGGGTACCCATTTCAATTTTTCAAATATTTGAAAAAAATTTCAATATTTTATTTTTATTTTAATATATTATATTAGACTTGATGCCTCCATGGTATGTGACTGCATTTGGGGAAATATTATAGACCTGTACTTTTAACAAGCTACTATGTATAATATTTTAACAATGATAGTAAATGGAACTTACGCCTGGGTAAGTGTGGGTAGGATTGCAGCCTAGGATTGTTAAACATTTTCCTGCTTGATGATGTCACTTCCAGTCATGACATCACTTCCAGTGGGTCCCAGCAGATTCTCATTCTGAAAAGTGGGTCCCAGTGCTAAATGCATGAGTACCACTGCTGTACAGTACTTAGGACTGCAACTCTAAATTCCAGTTCTAAAGATGTTCCTGTATGTCCTACTGAAATCAAGTGGATTTTCACCCATGCTTTTGCCATATCCTTGGGCCTGGGTTATTCCAGGACACAATAATCCAGCTCACTCTTGGACTATGCTTCCAGTCAATGATACCCTTCTACAGAAATGGAAAATGCCACAAGAGGGCAGCAAAGAACACATTTGCTACCTACAGAGATTGCTGTTTAAGTTGCCCAAGCCTTTTTACTTTTAACAGCAGCCTCTCTAAAAGTTAACAAATGTGTTCTTTACTGCCCTAAAGAGGACCACATTTATTGTAGCATAAACTTTTGTGGACTAGACTCCAGTGTATGAAGGTGGTTCTGGTGTGCTGCAATAAAGTTTCTGCTGCAGTAAATTAGTTAGCTTTTAAAATGCCAGTTGCCTTGTTTCATTTGGCAAGTAATTGGGATTTCTCCTACAGTTGTGGCAGTCCCACTTGATGAAGCACTTGGTTTACTTCTGCCCAAGTAAGCGTGTTCAGCTTCTACAAAGGACAGTTCCATAGTCCAGGTGAGAAGAAAACTGAATTGGGTGTGTGGGAGTGAGAGAAAAGACTGTAAAATAAAAGAATGGCACAATCCTGAACAACTGAAACAGTGATATATTGGGGTGGGGGAGCAGAACAGGAGGAGCATTTCCCACTTTTTCTGATTAGTTAACCTAAATAGATGCTATACTGGGTTTTGTGCTTAGAATTAGCAAAGCATCTGTTGTGAAATTTTACAATTTATGCTTACATGTAGTATTTTTAAATTATGTTAAATGGAAACTACTTGACCATACAGTGTTTTGCTAAGTTGGGAGGTATAAACAGGAACAGTGAGGGAGGCAATTGTAAAAACCAGCTCCAAACGGCAAGGCCATGCAAGAAGTGCATGCCCTTCATGTTGCTCAAGCTGCACAGAGGGAGGGGGTGAACGCGTGTCAACTGCTCCTGAAGCCCCACTCTATGCGCAGAGCATTTGCTGAAGCAGTAACAGTAGTGGAGAAACTTACTTCTGGAGGTTCTCAAACCTGCCATAGCATTGGTCACTTCAGACAAGCACTGTGCATATGAGGAAGGGGGTTGCCAGCTTGTTCTTGCTCTCTCCTGCTGCCCCCCCTTGATCCATGTGAAGGCGACTCTGCTCTTTGTGACCATTCTAGGGGACACTGAAGCAGAGCTCTGTCTCTACCACAAGCCCTGCACAGTGATGAGCTGCAAGAGCAGTAAGTGGTGCTGACCCCATAGGAGTCAGGTTTCTGCGTGATCACTCAGAAGCCCAGAAGGGGAGGCGAGAGGGTTCTCTGCTCATGGAAGTTGGTGGGCAGCAGCAGCATCTCCCCAAAAGTGGAGTCCCACCTTGGGAACTCTGCTGCCATCTAACTCATGCCGAAACTGCTGTGGAGCTGGCGGACGCAGGCTGCAATCCTCCCCACACTTAGCTGGAAGCAAGCCCCGTTGACTCTAACGGGGCTTGGTTCTAAGCAAACACGCATAGGATTGGACTCACAATCTCTTAACGCGGAGCGGCCCTGCTAAGGCGGGCTGGACTTGCAGCTCTGTTCAACTTTGCCGCTCAGGTGCTCTCGGACATCAAACTCGCCCTCGTCCGAGCACCACGCTAGGGAAGAGATCCTCGGGAAAAGTGGGGCGGGGGGGGCTTCTATACTCCCGACTGCGACCTAACAGCACAATCCTGTGCATGCCTACCCAGAAGCAAGTCCCATTATATTCAATGGGGCTTACTCCCAGGATTGCAGTCCCCCGCCCCTGAAGGCAAAGCCTGGGATGGAGACCTGCTCTCCCTGCCCCTCCGTCGTGCAGGGGTTCTCGGGGACTAGGGTCGCGTCCTCGCCGCTCCTTTCGCCCGCCCGCCCGCTCCGGGGTGCAGGGGCGCTCCGGGAGGAGCCGTCCCGCCCCCGCGCCTGCCTGCCCAATATAAGGAGCCGAGCCGATGGCAGCCGCCCAGCCGCAGCCGCCGCCGCCACCACTAGCCGCACCATGCGGGGACCCCCCACCTGCGCGCTCCTCTGCCTGGCCCTGGCCGCGCTGCTCAGCCCGCCCGTCGAGGCCTGGTACAAGCAGGCGGCCGGCCCCAGCTACTACTCGGTGGGAAGAGCCTCGGGGCTGCTGTCCGGCATCCGCCGCTCGCCCTACATGCGCCGCTCCGACGACGACAGCAGCAGCGCCGAGAGCGGCCCGCCCGCCGCCGCCGCCCTCCTGCTGTCTGAGCCCCGCCAGACCACCGGGGCGCTGCGCAACATGGTGAGCCGCAGCCTGGACGGGGCGAGGCGAGGCGAGGCGTAGCAGCGCCCTCTGGCACAGGGGAAGACCGGCGGGCGGCGAGAGGGAGGGAGTGGCGCGTCCGGGCCGGGCAAGCAAGGAAGGGGCTGGGCGTGGGGGGATTCCGCGGGAGTGGACGGCAATTCGCATGTTAGCCCACGAAATGCAACATTAAGTAGGGGGGGGGGTCCAAAAGGAGACCTCGAAGCTCACGTCAGGAGGGGATAGAAACTTTCCTTTGAACACCTTTCAGCTAATCACGTGTGAACAGGACAACACCGAGGGGACGCGTGTTTCCTCGGAAGTCAGTCCCTGCGTGCTCAGGAGGGCTTCCCCCCTCTGCAGCCCTCACCCCCCGCTTCTTCTCTCCCCTCTCGCAGGCAGTGTGCGTGAAGGAGGTGGCCCCGGAGCTGCAGAGCTGCCAGCTGCTGCCCGGAGTGCCCAGCGTCATCCAGTGCAAAGCCGATGTCACCGTGTCCCTGGACCCCGCGGACTGCACCAGCCCGTGAGCCCCGGCGGGGCTGGCTGACTTCCCTGGAGCCCAGAGCGGGGCAGCTGGACTGGGCGGGGGGGGGCAGGTGGAAGGGGGCTCTCAGCTCTCGGACCAAGGCCGCCACCACCGGGAGGGAGGGAGGGGAGGCGCTCTTTTCTTGTTCTTTCCCTGCATCTGTGAATAAATGCGCCTTAAACCTCTCTGTGTCCCGCGGTGTCTTCATCCAGCAGCTGGGAACGTGGGTCGGTCCAGCAGAGGCGCGTCTTCAGTCCGGCCAGCCAGGTGGGAGGGGGGAGAGACTGGGGAGGGCACGAGGTTCAAGGAGAGCCTTTGAGGAGACGTCTCGCAGTAAGCTCACTACGCTGGTCTACGCTGGAGCTGGTGAGCCTGTCTAGTCGCGTCCACCCCCCTGGAGGGGAAGCCCCGCTGCCGTCGTGGGGATTGAGTGCAGCCAGTAGGTACAGGTAGGACCGTCAAACTCCGCTCTCCTCCCGGGGGATTCCCACACAGTAGACGGAACTCCCCTTGGCTGGCACCCTTCAGGGATGGGCAGCAGCGAGTGTCCCTGCCGTCCAGGCGTCGTCGCCCTCCTTGTTCCTGCTGCGCGCTAGTGGGGGGGGGGGCTGGCTTGACATCCTCCGGGTGAAGCTCTCCCCTTTCGAAATGCCAAGGGGGCGCCAGGGGGAACTCAGCCCTTCCCCTTGCTGAGCGCTTGCTCAGGGCCACGGGTGGACAGTGGGGGGCATGCTTGGCGGGAATGGAGGGGGTGCTCGGGGATTTCATCCCCTCCCATTCCCCCCCCCCAATCATTAGAGCACTGCTCTCTCCCTTGGCTCTAGAGTTGGTCAATGGCACATGTCCCCATTTCACGAGAAGCCTCTTCCGTTCATACGATCATCTTTTCTCCGCCGACACCTCCCCTCCCCCATCTATCAGGGGCGTAGAAAAGAGACCGGTTGAGAGCCACAGCACCGCGATGTCCTCAAACCCCCCCCCCCCGGTTAATTTTGACGCGACAGTTCAAGGCAGGTGAATCAGGGTAAGTGCTCCCATGTGCATACCGGGGAAGGGTTAGGGAAGCTGTCCTTCGCACTCAACCACTTCTCGCCGCTGTCATCCCGTAGGATTACCCTCTTTGCTTTAGCCGGCGGAACAGAATGCCACTAAGTCCTCAACCGCACCATAGTGGCTGCAGGAGGGAAGGGGTGTCCTGTTACTAGGATAAATGAAGCTTTGGTTTTTGAAGGGAGGGGGGGGTAGTGCTACTAGTACAGCGAGGGGGGGACAGAGCGAGGGCAGCACAATCCTTTTGGAACAGCCATTCTCAACCTTTCTTTTCGGTTCCCCTTAAGAGCTCTTCTCGGGTTGCAGCCCCCCCCAACAAGGAT
This sequence comes from Tiliqua scincoides, assembly GCF_035046505.1. Lineage (NCBI taxonomy): Eukaryota > Metazoa > Chordata > Lepidosauria > Squamata > Scincidae > Tiliqua > Tiliqua scincoides. The sequence continues at coordinate 152,817,688 of NC_089822.1, forward strand.
ACAACAGGAATAGATAAACAAAAAAATCATTATTTTCAGTGTTCAGTCTGTGGCCCCCTTCAAAAGTGTCAGGGCACCCCAGGGAGGGCATATGGCTCCCACTGAGAATGCTTTGGAAGCATTGATATGCACTTGACTAAGTTAAAAAGTCGTTTAACTACAACTATTAGCAATTATCTAAAGGCGTTGCAGGCACTGTTTAATTACTTCCTCTCCGTCCACAGAAAACTAAAACCAGCCTTCTTTTTCGTTAAACCGATCAAAGAAAACAGTTTGCCAAAGCTGAGGAACCTTTGGTCATTTCCTTTACTCTTTACAATCTGTACAAATTGTTCTGTGTTGAACCATAAAATACCTGAAGTTCAAGTAAAAAAACAAAGTGTTTAGTAACAGTAGTAAATGGCCAACAAAAAGAGTTTTCATAAAATAGTCATGGGTAAATGTTCAGCTACATGAAAAGGCAGTTTAAGCTTAACTATTGTCCATCACTGTTTAGCAGTGAATTCAGCTTCTTTCCAACCAGCACAGACAAACGGACTAGTTTTTGGCAGCTATTGTGATGGGAGCCCCAATGCAGAGAGGAGGCTGTTTTGAACAGTGGGATTACAGAAAAGAGGAGATGCTGAACTTTCACTCTGGTCCACTGAAGTGGCTTCACACAGGATCCTTCTCCCCACTCCCAGCATGTACCGAAAACTGGGCTGCAATCCTAAACACTTTTACTAGTGAGTAAGGCTGCAATCCTATACACAGTTCTCTTAGAGTAAGTCCTATTAAAATGACCTACTTCTGAGTAGACAAGCATAGGATTGTGCTGCGAGTCACATTGAACTCATTGGGGCTTGCTTAGTTCTGACTAAACACGTTTAGGATTACACTGCAGTCTGAAGAATATTTACAAGGAAGTAATTCTAATGGAAAGCAATGAGATTTCCTTTTGAGTAAACATAGAGAAGCCAATCTGCACAGATATGAACTGTCTTTCCTGTAGCCTTATCTATTCACATTTAGTCAAATGAAATCGGATTATCCCTGCTGCAGGAAGATGGTTACCTCTAAATGAATTTGTATTTTTCCCCATTGTAGTTACAGTTACTGATTTTTTTTTATTTTGTAACTTGAAAAATTGAATAAATAAACAGAAGTGGATATGGGATTTCTGAACATGGTCTTTTTCCATAGGGCATCTGTCCACCAAATTTCTTCCCCTATAAATATCAGGAAGGGGATCTTTTTTTTTTTTAAAGCCAGACCATCTTACCTTCCCTGTGGCAGAATGCAAGTAACACAGAGGTAATATTCTATAGCCACTTAAATTGACGTCTTATGTTCTTGAGCTGGAAAAAATGTACAAAGATGACTTGAATGAGTCAAAGATGACTTGAAAGCGTGATTACAAGCTCGCTTTCTCAAAATATTTCCTGCCTCAAACCTTGCCTGGGTGGAATGGAGCAGGGCAACACCCCTTCCCCCTGTTGACTAAGAGAGAATTTGCAGAGTCCACAAGATATGCACTGGGAAGAGTTTGGCTCAACAGTGGTAGAGGTACGCTTTGTAATGAAGCTTCAAAAATCAGGAATCAATAAAAAAGAAACTGAAATGCAAATTCTGGTGGTAAAAGGTAAAGCACGGGCTGGTTGCCACCTAGGATGGTATCAAGTGGCATAAACTAGCAGAGAGTTAAATGCCCACTTGCAGCTAGCCAGAAGAGAGCCTGCTCCACATAATATGCTTCTTCCTTCTCCAATGCCATTCCTAAGAGGATGAGATTTGCTAGATATGCCTCTGGTTAATTGAAAAAGGGTTATCCAAAGGCTGGGAGGAGAAACTGTACTTGAATCCTTTGAAAGAGTTATGAAGATACATACATATAGATTATGTACAGTTATGAAGATTACTGTACAGGTATGGAGGGGATGTCGAGCCTGCCCCAAGCCCATCTTCAATGAGTTCATCTTAGTTCAGATTGTGAAGGAAGCCCTTTCTTCTCCTCTCCAGAATCCCACCCAGGGCTTCTGGAACATTACAGGTTGCTGAAGCCAGCAGACCTTGTTAGTATCAGTGCAATGTCCATTCTATAGAGGTAAACCCAGAATTTCCAGTAAGTGTATACACGCAACAGGAAGCTCAGCCAATCATGGCTCCCTTTCAGATCAATTATACAGAGATTGATCTGAAAGGGACTGATGATGTCACACTTAACTTTAAGTGGCTTAATAAAAAAATTGGTCATCTTCTTCAGCCTTGGGACAATTGAACCAATAAAAAAAAACCAAACCAATTTCAGAAGATAACACAGAGCAGAAGAATAGAGTGGTAAGACATCAAAAGGAAGAGGGCCTTGGAGAGCAACTGCCTATGGCCACAAGAACATGCATCTTTTCAAGCTGATGTAGTACTGGGCTGAGAGATACTTTTAGTAATTACATGGAATAATGGTTTGAGGAGTGAACATTTTCAGGCAGAAAAAAAAACAGGCACCACTGTGTCATGCTAGTATGTGTTTTGCCAAATTCCTGTTCTATCCTTGGCCTAGAGAACTTACTTCAAGCCTGCTTCAAGCTAATTAGCCCCTCCCCAGGCTCAAGCACAGCTAGTTCTAGCAGCATATACACCTACTGCTGAACCCCAGCACCAGCAGGAAGGTGACTAGTAGGTGGCTTTGTCCTCCCAGTTCTCGAAGCAGCAGTCCTTTCAGGTACAGCAGCATCACCTCAGCTCTCCACCACTCAGCAGTCTCTGTTTGATTAGTCCATTAGTCAGTGCACCAGTTCCTGGTCTGACCTCCAGCCCATCAGTCAGTGTTCATTGTTTGTCTGCCAGTCCATGAGTTAGTGCTCCAAGAATTCAGTCCAATAAGCCAGCAAGTCTCTCCAACTACAACCCACAAACTCTCTCTGCTCCAGGTGCTCCTTTTATCCTGTAATAGATTGACTGCCTCTAGTGGCTCCAGCTGTGCAGCACACCTACTGATGGAAGCCCAGGTTTTAACCCCATGTTTACCAGATTCCCCAGAGCAAAGGGCCACTGCGGACACCACATCCTATCTCCTTGCCATATCTTCTTCAATTCCAATACAGCATGTTGCTAGGATGTTTGGAACTTAAAAAAGGCTTGGAGGGAAATTCATAGTCTCTAACCTGAGGCATACTTTGAGCAGGCCCCTTATTGGGCAAGAGCAACCCCACTCCCCCTGCCAGATTTGCCCAAAAATGACTTTAGATTAGAAATCACTTGCACTAGAACGATGTCGATATATCATTCTCTTATGCAGAAGTTCCGTTTTCACCCTATCTTATCTAACTGTTATTGCCCATCTCTTAAAAAGCCCTTTGGTTTGTGGTCCATCCAAGTGTTTGCAAACTTGCAGCTCTAGACCTATAATTTAACATGAAAAGAGATATAAAAGTACCCTGCGTAGAGTCGAACTAGAGTCACATGAATTACACGCTTGGTTCTGATGTGCTTGATTTTTATTCTCTAAGGAGAAGCTCCAGAGTAGAGGGTGGCAGATTCAGATCAGAACTGAATCAGCAGTGGGAGCTCTGCTCCCAAGTCAAAAAGCAGCTGCAAGGATCAGATTGGGCATGTGGCAGAAGCAAAGAGTTAGAGCCTTCCTCCTCCCATGTCATGTCCCAGTTCAGATCAGGCTCCCCACAGCTACTATTTAGAAAATAAAACTCAAGCCCATTTTGACAAGTACATTATGTAATAGTCAAGGGGTTGTATCCAAAGGGAGTTAGTAACTGAACATCAGCAAAGACTGCAATCCTATACCCACTTTCCTGTGAGTAAGCCTCATTGAACACAACAGGACTTACTTCTGAGTAGATTTGCACAGGCTTGTGCTCAAAATCAATAAATTAATCCCAGCTAATTTAAGGTTACAATCTATACACAATTACCTGGGAGTAAGCCCCACTGAATAAGGCTTTTCAATACTCGTGTAGGCTGCAAGTCCTGATAATGTCAATGACTATGACACACACCCCAATGTGTCCAAGATACCAACTACAAACAGAACTGCCCACCTATAACATGATGCAAGAAGAGGACACAGAGGCCATCTGTAAGGACAGGTATGAATGAGTAAATTCTTTCAAACCTGAAATCTTAAGATTTAGAAAAGAATTTTAAGAAATCTTTAGATTGAACCTCCCCTGCCTTTTTATTGACCAACAGAACCCACATCTGGTCTGGAAATTAAGTGTCTGTCTACATGTAATCCATCACCATCATCACTCAAAATCCCAGTTCAAACATTGGAGAAGTGGTCAAAAAGAATTACGATGATTATACCCATTTGTCCTCATATAGAATTCAACTTGCTTAAATGTAGCAAAAACATGGTACCACTCTCCTCAATTTAAAATGAAATCTTTCTTTTTGTATTCACCTAAGATGGCAGTTTCTTACTCTCTCTCACGCTCGCTCGCTCGCTCGCTCGCTCACTCTCTCTCTCTCTCTCTCTCTCTCTCTCTCACACACACACACACACACAAACAAATTCAAAAACTTGTGCCAAGAACAAATTTCAAGTGCATCAGGGTGTACTAAATAGCAGTGTGTGTGTAACACTTTCCTGAACTCTGAGAATGGTAACAGCATTGTGGAAATGTCTTTTGTTTCTATGTACTTAAAAAAATTTTATTTGCCATTATAGATTTCAGTTGTATCTATCTTGTTCATCTTGCTTTACTGTAGCATTTTTCAGACATGGCAAACTGTAAGATGAAGAAAAACATTAAAAAATAAACATGATTTTAAAAACATTGGTGTAACTATTTGAATTTGAACAAATAATACTTAATAGGGATATTTTAAAATGTCTACTGTTCTACCCCCCTTTAAACTAGACTTGGTGGATGAAAGGACAGCATCCTTGGCTTATGCAAAATGCCAGCCATGCATTGGATACTTGCAAAATAAATCATTCTTAATAATTTTATTAAGAAGCTCCATTTATTAATTGTTGTTGACACTATTTCAGAAGCGCAGCTTTTAATGTGGAACAAAATTTCTCTTATTTTCTTGTGCTGCAAATTTCCCTCAGTGTCTGCTGCTCAAGGCATGAAACAACAGGATTTGCTGCTTTCTGGTCTGGAGCGCAAGAAGTGTTCTTAACATTTCTGGGGCAGAAAGACAACACTTGGAAACTTTGTTACTATTGCATCTGCTACAGGGGTTCATTTACCCACTCCTAACACCTGCAGAGTATTCCTGGAGTTCTGTTTGCACAAGTAAAAAAGAGAGGAGAGTGAGTTCCTACTCCATAACAGTGGGGCAGTCACTGCCTTCATTCCTGAATTCTCAGACATTGAAAGAGCTGCAATCTATGGAACAAGAGCTGCTCACCCTAAACCAGTGTTTCTCAATCTGTTGGGTCAGGTCAATCTGTTGTGACCCACTAGGTGGGTCGCAAGTCAATTTCAGATGGGTATTCATTTCAATACTTTATTTTTAATATATTTGACTTGATGCTACCATGCTATGTGACTCCATCTGGGGAAATGTTACAGCTCTGTACTTTTAACAGACTGCTATGTATTTGCTTTTAACAATGATAGTTAACAATGCTTTTAACAATGATAGTAAGTGGGACATACTCCTGGGTAAGTGTGGGTAGGATTGCAGCCTAGGATTGTAAAAAAATTTCCTGCTTGATGATGTCACTTCTTGTTATGATATCACTTTTGGTGGGTCCTGACATATTCTCATTCTAAAAAGTGGGTTCTGGTGCTAAAAGTGTGAAAACCACTGCCCTAACTAACTATTAATGCACATTCCCTCCCTTCCACCTGGAGGTGAACAAAGGAACTGCAATGAAACGAGTGCTTTTCAAGTACTGTATTCATTGTCCAGGCACACACATCAAGATTTGTTATTTTCATTTTGCCTCATTAGAACATGGGGCACATGTGCGCTATTCTCACATATCTAATAGAAGCACCATAGGACAGCATCTCTCTGACTCCAAAAGGCATTACTGACCAGATTACTACTCCTTCATTAATGAATCCAATCCAGTTTCAAAACTAATAGGGTTCTCTGTTGCCATGACCATTCTAGAGAGAAGAATATTACCTTCTACAGACAGTAACATTCACCATTTGTCAAGCAAAACCTCTCCTTCTGCTCTTCCTGAGAAGGAAGAGGCTCCATGGGCCACATCAGGCTTGAAGCAGGCATTAGTTGGTGAAGCTCTCACCAACAGCCATTGCTGCTGCAGCTTGTGGAAAATTTCTGGCTGGCAGCAACTGACAAATTGAGGCTTATCAAATGGGTGTTGCTTGCTTCTTCCCGAGTCATGGTTTTCCTGGCTGCTGCAGCTAAAGAAACATGGAGTAGCAAGATTCAAGCTTGAAGGCAGGATGGGCAATTCATGAAGTGGGCAGAGAGGAAGGCACAGCAGTCAACCAGGGATGCCCTTAGGTGCCTCCCTAGGTGAAATATTAAAACAGCAGTACCCTTCACCACATCCTGAAGCTACCGAGGTCATGCGCATGTTCACAGTCTCAGACCCAGGCTAGTTGGCTGTTTCTCCTCCTCCCCACTATCTGGCCATATGTTCTCATATGCACACATCCCTAAATATGTACAGTACATGTATACACACACACACACACACAATCTTGGGTCTGGGTCTACCAGGCTCAGAATTAAACTCAGTTGGAGAATTTATAACTAGAGAGCCTGAAATGTAGTGAATGGCTTTGGGGGGGGGGGGGTTTATGGACTAGATAGCAGGGCAATCACCTCAAAATGCCTCTAGCTAGGTAAACAGTAGGCATGAGACTGAGTTTTCCAAAAGAATATAGGCTTTATTAAGAGATACAGAAAGACAAGGAAAAGGCCATGTTTGCACGGAAGGTATGTAGAGGTTTAGGTGGCTCTGCAGGGTTAAAAGATTCTTGTAAATCTTTCCATTTGGACAGACATGGGTTAAAAATATGAGACTGAGTTGGGCTGTCAGCTGGGCTGGGCTTCCTCCACCAAAGATGACCCAGCAGGAGAGAAGGAGAGGATTAGTGGAAGGTTTAAAACAGGCATGGGAAATGGATGGGAGGGGTGTCAGAAGGGATTGGGAGTTGTTACAGGGGTTAGAGGGAGAGAGGAGGAAAGAAATGACCTATCTTTAGACTGCTGGGTAGAGAGAGTCCAATGTCCTTTTGCAAAGCAAGGCCCAGAATCAGAAGAAATTGACACTTCTTTTGGATTCCAATTCCCTTGCTCTGTTGAGTCTGTCAGGCTCAGTGTTCACCTGGGGCAGCAATAACAAAACACTGCCATTTCCATATTAATCACCTCTCCAAACCCAATCCACCTGCACACCCAGACAGCAGCCCCAGGCCCTAGAGAGCAACAGAGACAGAAAGCAGACATTTCCATCCATGCTATAGCGAAGCAACTGGGACAAGATGTAGGTAGAACATCCTATCAACTCTCAGAGGTGCTTGAATAATGTTGAGTCTCTCACAGAGCCCAAAAGGTGGGGGAGAGCATAAAGTTGTCCCTCATGCCAGCGCTGGAAGAGCCACCTCTTTCTGCTGTCTACTTTTATCTAGTTTCATTTCATAAAGGGAAGGTGAAGGCCAGGAGACCTGAAAACAGTGTGCCCAGTGCCAGATGTGTGGAGGCCTTGGGCAAAGCCCTGCCCTGGTCCACCATGGTCCAGGTCCCGTCCCGCCCCCCCCCCCGAAGTTGCAATGGGCACTGCACATTGGGGCTGAGGATTTAGGGTCAGGCTGAGCTAGCAGGCCTCAGCCAGTGCCCAACCTAGCCAACCACAGACACCATTCCTGAGAGTGCCCCCGAATTCCTCAGGTTCCCTGGTAATTTTTTGGAGGACAGACTCCCTCCTTGCCAATGTTCCTGGAGGCAGAAGGCATTGCACAGCTCTGCATTACAATGGGGTTAAGCACCTGACAAGTCCCTGGGTGCTTTCACTTCAGTTTGCCATTAAAAAAGACTCCAATGGACCATCTACACCTGAAAACAATTCTTCTGAGGAGTCCTGTACTTCAGATTGTGTTAAGGAAAGTCCAGACAAATCATCAGTGTCCTGGAATAGATCTTCCACAACTTGCTTTTCAAGAGACAAACAAACAGTTGGAATACACTTCTCTGTCTCCTTTGACTCACTGAGCCCTTGAGGGGTGCCTTCATGCCTAGCAGAATTAGAGAATGCTAATGGCTCAACAACTGCAGCCACTTCCAGACTCCTTCTCTCCTGCACTCAGCACATTTTGTTTACCCTCTTCTTTCCTAGAAACCTCCTTCCCACCATCAGTTATATTTTCTTGGGCCACAACTTGGATCTTAGAAGCAACACTTCTATTTCTGTAGAAGTTCTTATGGTCAAATTCCAGTTGCAACTCAGTCAGACTTGCCTTTTTTCTGTAAAAACTGCACTCAGTTGCCAACGTTTGGAACAGTCTAAAGCAGACTAACACATTCTCTCCTTTCACCAACTCCATGGCATGCAGCTTCTTCACTGGTTCTGATTCCCCTGCTCCACTGGCTGCCTCCAGTTTGCACAATCAGACACATCCGTTCCAGATGCCACTTTTGATAACTCCAATACATCATTAATTGGTTCTCTCTCAGTTAGTTGGCAACCTTCAGTCTCGAAAGACTATGGTATAAGCCTACAGCACCCGGTATTCCCAAGCGGTCTCCCATCCAAGTACTAACCAGGCCTGACCCTGTTTAGCTTCCAAGACTGGACGAGACCAGGCATGTGCAGGGTATAAGAATAGGCCCTCAGTTTGGCTGTACTTGTCGTAAGAGGTGACTAAACAGCCACCAGGTAGATGGGACTCGTTAACCTGGGAAGGCAGCTCATCTGAGAGAAGGAAAACTCTGATCCCAAACCTCCACTGCCTTGTGGCTACATCCAGTTATGGAAAAGGCTTCAGGAGTCAACCTCGAGGCAAAATCCGGAGCCGGAGTCCCTGAGGCAGTTTGTGGCTGAACACAGTCACGTTCTGGCAACTCCTGCGACGCCGCTGGAACCAACCGTATTGGCTTCTGCCTTTCCATTGGACCATTTCAGCAACGTGGAGAGGGGGGATTTGCTGCATGGGTGACAGTCTATCCTTCATATTTACCTTACCCAGGCTTCGTGCACTGGAGAGGACACTCTGTTTCAGAACCACTACTCAGAGCACAATACCATACTCTTCCAAGACTGACAGATGCCAACAAGGTTCTCTCTCTGTTTATTGCCATTGCAACTGTGGGAAAGTAGCTTTGGCATTCACTGGTTCTGATTCCCCCTGCTCCACTGGTTGCCTCCAGTTTGTAGAATCAGGCACATCCATTCCATATGCCACTTTTGGTAACTCCAATATATCATTAATTGGTTCCATCTCTTTCTTTCCATTGCAACTGTGGGAAAGTAGCTTTAGCAAATTTCCGCCACTGAGCTAGCATTTGAATTTGATTTTTCAACATCTGCCTCAGAATTTGTACTCTGGCCTCTGACCCTTGCAAACTAGTACTAGGCATCAAACCGTCCACTGCTGACATCATTACGCCACCCTCTTGCTTCTGGGACAGACAAAACTCCTAGCACTCCGTTTTGGTTGTAGGAAAATTCCACAACAACTCCCGATCACTGACAGGAAGCTACACCGCTTCTGGGACTACTTCAGCAGTTCCCTTATCTGTCCTAATCTCTTCTTGCATTCCTCACTCCACAAAACAAAAAACAGCTACTGTAAAATGCATGTAACCAGTGCAATTAACCAAGGACCATGTATTGAACGGTTAGCATCACCTAGTTCTGTTTCAGGTTACCAACACCACTGTTCACTCTGTCAGTTACAGGTGTACATCACTAAGTACCGTGACCCACCACAACCACCTAAAAAGTCACAGCTGGAGGTACCCACCACTAATCACCATGCCAGATACTTAGCAGAACCCACTACTATTCACTGTGTCAGACACTTAAGAACCCCAGCTGCCACCATGTCACAACCATCACCCTTGGGGTCAGTGAAATATTAGAGGGGATTCCCAAAGCCAGGCAGGATGAAGCCCACAACCTCTTCCACTAACCTAATCCACCAAACCCCAAGGATAATGTGATTTGCTTATACTACCATAAGCATCCAGGTTCTTTTAAAATACATTTACTTGGTCAATAAATATTGCACTTAATCATATATAAGGATTTTATTATGAAACTTTCAGGGAGCTCCAATTGCTCTAGAGACATTAATACATGCATTTCAGTGGAATAAAACAAGAAAATGTTAACTAACTTAACAAACTAAAAGTTACCAACATTACAGGTCAGCCATATAACATTCCTTCCAGCACAAAAGCTGCTAGCCCCAGCTTCCTTCCTCCTGCTGTTCCTGTGATAATCTCTCTGAGGACCCATACTTTATCCTCTAGCAGAACCCACTTTTATCCTCTAAATTATCAATAAACTACACCTGGGTAGCCTCAGATCTTCTGCCCAGCAACCAGCTTAAACCCTCTTAAAGGAAAAGGCACTTGCCGCAACCCATGACAGCATCTGTGCTGCCTTTCCATGTCTCTGGAGGGAGCAGAGCAGCCAGCTCAGGGTCTTAGTTCTGCTATTCCTACATGAGAACCTAAACTGAGAGAGAGAAGTGAGAAAGCAACAATTAATACATCCCAAATGGTCTTGTATGCAAACCTTTTGATACTGAGGTAGGAAGCCAAGCGCTTCACACAAATAAACTTTTACATTAGACAAGGTGAAAAGAAGGTGGACTGGAGCAAGAGGTTCTCCCAGCTGGAATTTGGTTAATTCCCAGCATGAGATGATGTGGGGCTTCTGGTGTGACACATGCATGCATCATGCAACAGCAAGGAAGGAATGCTTTTTTGTTGCTCAGATGGATTATTATAAACTTTTTAAAAAAAGTTTCAAGCACTATTATTTTTTCCAATATATTGCCCAAAAAAGAGCTCTAAGTAATGCTACTTAGGGATGGTTAGACTTCAGGCTTGTGAGATCTCCTTTGGCTTTTAACTAGACACCTGAGAGCCACCAATAAGAAGCTGGCAAAAAATGGAGCTGACATTCACTTGGAAGTCAAGAACAAAGGACCTCTGAACAAATATTCAGCCAAGGAACTTGCTTTTAGTACTGGAACTGAGTTCACAAGCCATTCACACAACAATTCAATCTGGCTTCGCCCCAAACATTTTGGTATAGACTGCTATTTATAAACAATTGGGGGGGGGGTTACAAATCATTGCAGCAATACTACACTTCACCAGTAGTAGATCCCAACTGATCTTTCTGCTTCCCTGGATTTAGAGGATTTTGACCATGCCACAGTTCAGAAAAGCTGCCCATATCCATTTCCTTGTTGGCCCACAAAATATTAAAAAGCAGAGTCTCGTGCAGAGCTAGGCACGGAGGCACACAGGGAAAAACTCACATTGTTGCAGAGAGTATAACGTGTATCATATATAGAACTATGGCACTTTTTGTACACTGAGGAAACTGGGAATCAGGGCCGGTCCATTCATGAGGCTAACTGAAGCCGTTGCGTCAGGCGGCAGACTGGCAGGGGATACCCAGTTCTATCCACCTGCTCATCTCCCTTGATCAGAAAAGGAAGAGGGAGACACAACGAAAGTGTGGAGTAGAGTTGTGGGCTGACACATCACCAGGTAGGGAGGGCAGCATTTGGCATGCCACCTCATGTACCACAAGATCTTGGTCTGACCTTGATGGGAGTCATTGTTTGCCCTATCCAAGTTCAGACTGCAAGGTGGGAAAGCACAAAAACCCTACACCAAGATACGTGAAGTCGGCTTTATAACGTCTTTCAGTATTTCTTCCTTTATGAGTGCTCTTTTAAATATACTAAATATTATATTATGTATTTATATTTTGTTAGCCGGCTTTTCGACTTAAAAATGGTCTCCCAAAGAGATTTACGGGGATTGATGAACATTCGAGACAAATAAATAAAATGCAATATGCCAAGCTGCTGGGGAACAAGTTATTTAAGTCGAAATAAGCCTGAGGCTCCACCTCCAAATTAATTTCCAAAAAATGAGACACACAAGAGAAGGAGAGTGGAGGAAAAATTTAGAGAATGCTTCTAGATATGAATTCGCCCTACAACTGTTGACTCTGGAACCGACGAAAGAGGAGGTGACCCAAAACTTAATCCTGTGTGGTGCCCAGAGTGAGAGGTAAATGTTGTTGAACCTCTCTGGGAACAGTTCAACATACTGTATATGTATCTGGGAAGTTTTCAAGGAAATCCAGCTCAGACAGTTTGGACTTCCAAAGATGGGATTTCTAAAAAAAAAAAAAAAATGAGCAGACGAGTAAAAAGGCAGCTGAAAGGAAAAGACAAGCGAGTCTAATCTCTCCAAAGTGCATGGAGATGTAAAAACAAAATAACAGATGCTCAACAGGATTATAAGTACTAGGAAAGGCACTACCTGGTCCAAGAGGATGTCAGCATGGTTCACAAGTGGAGTCAAGGAAGCTACAGAAGGCAAGGAGGCATTTTTCAGAAAATGAAAGGCTTGCCCAAATGGGGAGAACACAAAGGAACCTAACTGTGACTAAACAAATAGAATATGAAAACAACAGATTAAAATATTATAATTTGAGGAGCATATGACTCAAAACACCAAGGAAGACAATAATAACTTTTAAATACACCAAAAGCAGAAAACCTGCCAGGGAGGAATTGGATCATTTGATTATGAGGAAATAAAAGGGAAATTTAATGAGAATCTGGAGGTTGCAGAGAAGCTGGTTTAATTATTTGCATCTGTCTTCACTATTGAAAATGTAGGGTAGATATCAGTACCTGATCTGATCTTCTTGGACAGTGTCTGAAGAACTGAGTCAAGCAGAAGTGACAAGGAATGAGGTCCTAGAGTGTACTGGCAAATTAAAAATTAATCAAATTTTAATTTGTGGCATCCAAAGATGACATCCACTCAAGACTTAAGGAGATGTTGAAGTGCTGGTATTCAACAAAAATATGTAATTTATCTTTCAAATCAGACTCTGTTTCAGAGGAGAGGAAGGTAGCCAACGTAACACTGATCTTTGAAAGGGATCTGGGAGGATACAGGACATTATAGTCAGTCAACTTAATGCCTGTTTCATGCAAACTGGTAGAAGGTATAATTAAAGATGAAATTCTGTAGGTGATAGAAGAACAAGCCTTGCTGAAGGAAAACCAGCACGTTTGATGCAGAATCCAGCCTAACTAACCTTCTAGAATTATTTGAAAGTGTCAACAGGCATGTGGCTAGAGATTATGCAGCTGACACTGTATACTTGAATTTCAAAAAGTTTTTGACAAACTCTTTCACCAAAGGCTCTTGAGTCAACTTAGCAGATAGACATGGAATAAGAAGACAGGTCCTTTTATGGAATGATAACTGGTTAAAGAACGGGAAGCAGATAGCAGGAATAAATGGGAAATTCTGACAGTGATGGGACACGAGAATAGCTGTGTATCCAGAGACAGTGGTGCCTGGGACTGTGACATAACAGTGTCATTTGACCTGACGTCCTATGATGCTTTGACATCACTTCCTGATTTGGAAGTGTAAAGCTTAAATGTATATAAAGTAAGCACAGTGATCATTCACAGCAGAATTCATTAGTAATAATATGATAATCCTAGTTTTGCGTTATAAAGTAACACCAGGAGCAGGAAAGGAAACCATTGTCTTGATTCAGGCCTAAATTAATGAAATCAAACTTCCTAATAAGATCCAGTTCAACACTTTCACAAACTCTCTTTGAAGTTCCATTGTTGAAGAATGATAAGTTTCAGGTCAGTAGCAGAGTGTCCTCAGGAGTTTAAAGTGTTGGCCTATTACTTTCTGAGCGTTGTACTTTGCATGGTCATTAAGAGAGAAAATGTCTGTTCAGATACTTCTAGGGCTACCTTGGAATTTAAACAGTGCACTTGTGAAAATTATCTTAACACTTTGAAGAAATGAAGGTTTTTGTTTTTTTTTAAAAAACCCTGTTTTGCAGTAAACAAATATAATAAAAATTTAAGCCAGCATTTATAATGCAATTCAACACACCAACCTTATTTCCTCTGATATATAACTACCACCATACAAGACCCAGATCCTTTGAATTATACTTACGTGTTCATGCTCACAGCATACAATGTTAATACACATAAAAATGAGGGAGAAGGAAGAGATAGTCCTCACAAATCAGTTACCCCCAAAGTGCTCAAAAAAGGTGATCACATTATTATTTGTCCTACTTTGTTCCTCTTATTGAGGAGAACTTGCTCTGCTGTCACTATTTCTACTAATGCCTTCAGTCAATGTTGTAACACTGGAGACTTCTAGATTTCTTGTAATGGAAGATCCATTTTTTGCAGCTATTGGAGCTCTCAAAATTATGCTGACTTCCTAACAAGGTGAGATCCTCAGCAAATATCCAACTAGAGTATTCACAAATAAGAACTCTGAGATAGTTCTAGTGACCACTCTGCTGTACAGAAAGACCTCTTCCCAGGAAAGAACTACTCAGTAGTTACTACTGTACTGCTTAGTATTCTAGTAATGAGTCAACTTCAGTGCTTTAGATCACTTAGGTTCATTTGTATTTCATGCATCTGTTACACAATCCGGTAGGCCAGGTGTCTTGTATGCCCTCTTCACTATTTTCCTTTGACTGAACAGTTGTCCAGCATATCACTAGTCTCATCATACCATCACACTCTGGAGTGCTCAAGGAACAAAACCCAGGATGGGAGTTGTACAAAGAGTCACTGGGCATTAGGGCTGCTAGTTTCTCAAAAGTGACCCTGTTTCTCCATCTCTTCTCCCAAGTGGACATTAGGCAGGTGGACATCGGGCTTTGCAAAGGTCTTTTATAGGCCTCAAGCTATCACAAGACTGTCATTTATTCATATAAGTTCCATCTCTAATATATTCATTTATGTAAATTTATTCAAATTTTAAATGTAAATTTTTCCCCCAGCCCCCAACAAAGTGTCAGAGAGATTATGTGGTCCTCTTGCCAAAATGTTTGGACACAAAAAGTTAGACCACTAGGAGCTCAGATCAAACATATTTATTGTCCTGTTTTAGCTCAAAGAAACTCACATAGGGACTGACAACAGAATATTAAGATAGGAGGTGGACTATTGGCTTAATAAGACAAAGATGCTCCTCAAAGTGAGCAACAACTCTGAAGGCTTTTATTGAGACAGGCAGAGTAAACAGCCTCAATTTGAAATTCATGAACCTTCCATGTAATCTAACTCTCAGTTCATTACCCTTCTTCTCTCATTCCCCAAGGGGGAGACAACCCATCAAGCAAACCCCAGACAAAAAGGAAGGAGCCCACAGGCACTTGCAAAGCAGAAGCATGTAAAATGCAAAGGGATCTGTGATCAGAAACAGCAATAAGGTGCTGTGAGTAACTTCAGTTCCACCAGGCACCGCTCATTGCATCTGATTGAGTCGAGTTGAAGTTCCAGATCCAGGCTGTGAAGCGGCAGGGAAAGTCAAATTAAATAAGGCTGACATTTTTAATAACAATGGCAAGCAGTCAGAAGCCAGCAGCAGCATCTTCCTATGGAAATGCACAGCCTCCAGTGCTTTCTCACTTTGGGCTGAGCTGTGCGCTCTTAATGACAAATCCTTTCCAAATCTCTCACTTTGCAGGAGCAGCAGGGCCCAGAGGAGTCTCTCGTTTCAGAGAAATTAATTCAAAAATGGTAATGAGCCCAGGATGAAAAACAAACACAAGATGCTCAGAAGGGCTGATGTTTCCAGACATGTGCCACTTCATTGCATTAAAATGGGAGGTGGGAATAGGCACCTAACTCAGTCACCCGCCAATGGCCAGGCAGCATGGAACCAGGAATGGAGAATGGCAGGAGCCTGGGCCATGCCAGCTCCTGCTATGGGGATGGATACCATCAGTTGGAAAGCTCCAGAATGATGGAAAACTACAGCAAGCTCCCCAGCAAAACATCTGCCAGCACTGTTAAATGTTTGATGGAGACCTTGCATTGCAAGCTACTCTGCAGAAATGACAGCATTACTACTGCTGTATTTGCACTGCTCAATCCATAGGGTTTCTGTATCCCTGCTTCTTCGTCAATTCCATCTTTCATGCTTTGGATTTTAAAAAATGCTCCGTCAATTCATGCTTTGGATTTAAAAAAAAATTAGATTTTGATCACTTCTTTTCTCCTTTGAAATAAGGTGCAGCTCAAAACATTCCTCTTAAGCTCTATATACTGAAAAGGAACCACAGAGCAATATTTGCGTGGCCCTCCTGTGCGTTTATATGAGCTTATCTCCAACAGACACTATGCTCATTCTGTATAATAGGTTCTGACCCACACATGACAGCAGGGGCCAAAACAGGTCAGCGAATTCTAATTGCACCACCAATACATGAAAACCTGAAGGTAATTGTGCAAAAAACTTAATGCAAGTAAACTGTGCTTCTAGCCTGGATATTTGCATAATTCCAGGTATTTCATTTTTGTGTGTCTGGAATTATGCAAGTATCCAGGTTAAAAGAACAGTTTACAGCTCAGGCATTCAGCTTTCATGGATCTTCAGGTATAGGTGACACTCCTTGAAATGCAAGCGTGATAAAGTGTTAAATGCCACCCAAAGGAGGATTCCTCATGCCACATGAGAAGGAACACTCTTCCTACAGCTAAGGGGGGAGGGGGTTGTTCTCATATTCTACTTGAAAGGCTCATGAACAAACTTACTGAAGATAATGTATAAATATAATGATGAATCAAAGCAGATAAGCTACTTGGGAGAGAAAACCCCATGAACTGTGAGAATCAGGAAGCAGCTCAACCATTCATGGGGGTCTTTCTGAACAAATTGGGTGTATTTTCACATTACATTTTCAGATTTTTCTCCCACATTCATTTGTGAATTTCCCTTTGGAAAATGAAATAATTCCTGTAAAATTTAACATAAGACACAGTAAAGAGAGAGAGAACCTGTGGCTATCTTTTTCTTCTGGTAAAGATATTTCATAGCAGACACATGCTGAAGTGCCAGCCTAGGCCCTTTCCAAAGATGACTCAGATAGTGTACTTTTGTCTCTCAAACTGTGCTCCTGGCAGTCCTGGGGTTCCCTAAAGCCTCTTCAGGGGCTTCACAAGCACACCATAAGTAGCAGCAATCTACCCTCTGCCCAGTTTGCTCTGGCACTCTGGGACTTCCCAAGACCATACATGTGTTGGCAGGGCTCACCAAGACCCCTTTTAGGAGTGTAAAAGGCTCTAGTGAATGAAAGGTTTGAGAAACACTGATGTGTGTGTGTGTGTGTGTGTGTGTGTGTGTGTGTGTGTGTGTGTGTGTTTAAATATACTGTCTTTCTGGTCATTGGATTACTCCTTTGGCTTTACTCAAGGTGGTTTACACAGGCAAGCTTTTTTTCTAAACTCCTGAGGGGATTTACAATCACAAATAAGTTCTGTCTTTCAAGAACTACATTCCAGGTGGATCTCATCATGATCTGGTAAATGTTCTGGCTGTATACTGGCAAGGTATACCTATTCTTAAAATTTAAAAAAAAACCACATAAAAAAACAACAGACCAGGGTTAAACCAGAAATGACAGGAAAAGTACGAGCAATAGTCCTCAGGGGTTTGGTGTGCTCCTAGTGAAACAAAGTTGCCAAGTATGTGCCTGTGATTGGAGCAGCTGCAGTGCAAGGAGGACTGCTGAATTCCATCCTTAAGGGTTGTTTTTCCAACCAAAATTGCCCTTATTTTCCCCTGTAGGAGGCAATTTTGATCAGAAAAGCAGTTCAAGGGCAAGAGTTAAGCACAAGCACCCTACCTCCAATCAAATTTGAAGACCTCCTTCAAAAATGCTGTTAAAAATTATACAAACATTACTTGTGTGCCTTGTCTAGCTTGGCCCTCAGGTATTGCAGGTCAGGGTTGGGAATTTGATCCACCCCCAGCCCCCATAAGAAGTAATTCCAGTTGCTTTTGTTGTTTCTCTTTTTTCCATTAATAGAAAAGGAAGCCATCTTCAGAAAACTTCCTCATTCTCAACTTAAAAGACTAAGGGCCCAATCCTATCCAATTTTCCAGTGCTGGTGCAGCTGTGCGAATCGGGTGGGCACTGCATCCAGTGGGGGGGGGGCAGTCACAGAGGCCTCCTCAAGGTATGGGAACATTTGTTCTCTTACCTCGGGGCTGCATTGTGACTGCACTGGTGCTGGAGAGCTGGACAGGATTGGGCCCTGTATCTCTATGATGACAAGTGCCTTAACTGCTGACAGTTATTAATGCAAAGACAAGGAGAAGATAGCAACACTGCCTTATGGAATAGCACAGAGGCCTGCTTCATACACATGGTAAATTACTACACTTTTCATCATTCCATAGTGAGAGAAAGGATTAACATCCTTCATCACAATCTCGGAGGTCCTCCACCCACCCGCTTCCCAATGAGGATTTCAACTTCCTCATTTGGTTTGGTCAAAAAAATCAGATAACCCCAAGATTTAATTTCAGTCACTGACACACAAGCAAGTTATCAACATTTTATTAATGTCAACTACTGAAAATGTACAAGAGAGAGGGAGACAGAAAATAGCTCTGCCCCCATATGCAGCCCCAAAGCATGCCTCACCATGTATGAGAAAGATCTCAGACAAGTAATTTACTGGGCTTCACCACAAAGCATCCAGTCTGGCTGATATCAAGCACTTAAATATTCAGGAGTCTGAACTGCATGCTGGGTTCAAGGCAAGAGCCTCAGTGCCAGTGTGAATGAGAAGGAAGCACCAGTTGCGAACCCAACCACCACAGGGTACTGGGGTAAGGAGCTCTAACCGCAGTGATATTTCCATTTTACACATACTTTTGCGATGGGGGAACAAGCAGTTTTGCAGCCCCACTGATTTCTTGCTTAACCATGGACCCAGCCAATAGATATGCGCAAGGGGAGAGAGAGGGCAGTGTCTGCCACTAGGAAGCTCCATCCACCATTACAACTTTGGAAGATTCTAAATGTCTCTGCACCTCTCCAAATCAGGAGGAAAATGTAATGACCAGTCTGCAGTCATCTTCAAGCAAAGGGGAGGCCTCCAAGGGCATCTGGCCCTACTCCAGACAGCACTACAACTGACTGAAGAGTACTCTTGGATTCTGTCACTTTGAAGGCATTCTAAGTCAGGCAGGAAAGGACAGAATTAAAGATTGAAAAACTGATTTCTGACTGCCAGAGACAGAGGAATGCTCTGAAATATTGAGACTCCAAAAGAAGTTGAGCAGTGTGGACCTCCAGCTCCAATAGGTCAGAAACTGAAAGAAGGTAAAACCACACAGTGTTGCACATTGACTGGAATTAATGTAATCTGTTATTGGGAAGGCAATGTTAAAATCTCCCCCATGGGAGTGGGCCTGGGCTGATTAGATAGCAGCACCCTGGATCTTCCTCATGTGCCACGAAGGCAATGGAATCCAGGAGGTTTGTGACCGCAGGCCTTGTGAAGGTTGGCAGCAGCATCCTATCCCCCAGAAAATGCTGCAGCTTCAAAAGGGGAGGAGTCTGCTGCACTCTTCCCCTTGCTAGCTCTCATGGTCATCTTGGCCCAGCGAGCTTGAGTTCTGCTTAGCTGCTGCCTCTTCCCTCCTTTTCATAGCCTCCAACACAGCCAGTTCCTTTGCTTCTTTCTTCTGGTTCCGAGCTTCAAACTCCAGCCTGTAACGACCAAGAGATTCAGAAGTCCTTCAGCCACATTCTGTTCACTTCCACCATATGGTGCCTCACTCTGCACAAGCCAGCCACTGAAGGCCTCCTATGGCAGGTGCCTTCAATAACAACACACTCTCATAGATGCCTAGAAGCTTGTTCAGTGCTAGGAAATCATGACATTCGGGCAGGAGTAACCAGCGCTGTCTGGGAAAAGCCATGGCCTGGCAGCCTAAGTCCTGGATTCATCTGCACTTTTCCTTCATATAGCACAGACAGGAATAAATAGCACCAGGCACAATCTAACGTCACAATGGATTGCCTCAAACACAGGCTGGCCCTTGCCGAAAGAGACCCAACACACGATGTTCCAGCAAAAGACTTCTTACTGGTAGCCACATGTATTGGAGATAGGATGTGGTGTCAGCAGTGGCCCCTTTAAGGGTTAAGGCTTGGGCTTTTCAGTAGAGGTTGTGCTGCACAGCTGCAGCCACTAGAGGCAATGAGGTCCCTAATGTTATAAGGAGAACGTGATGCAGGAAGGGTTTGTGGGTTGTGGTAGAGAGAGAGTGGAGGAGGGAAAGGAGGCTTGCTTACTGAACAGACTGACTTTATGATTAACTGACCTACTGGGCTGCTAACTCACAAACTGACTTAGGGTTCTGCGTTTTGAACTGATCTTCTGGCTAACTGACTTACTGGCTATTGACTCACGGGCTGACCCATGACTCTGCTAACGAACCAACAGATTGACTAATGATGTACTGGACTTTCAAACTGATTATCTGGATCACTAACTAACGGACTACTCCAGGGGTATCACATAAGGCCTGGGGGCCAGATGCAGACCCCCAGAAGCTTTTTATCCAGCTCTCAGCTGCCAAGGTATTACAGCTGAAATGGCAGCCCACATGAAAATTGGGCTTTCCCAAATCTTAAAATATGATCAAGATTTGCGTACTTTCTCTTCTGTCATTTGCAGTTAATGCATTAGCTGCTTAATGTCACTTTCTGCTTAATGACATCACTTCCAGCCCTCAGCTGGAGCCCTGAATGCTATCTTTGGCCCTCTGTATAAAATGAGTTTGACACCCCTGGACTACTCAAACAGACTGCTGAGTGGTGGAAAGCTGAGGTGCTGCTGCTGTACCTGGAAGGACTGCTGCTTGGAGAGCTGGGACCCTGCAGACTTACAGGCAAGCCACCAACTGGTCTCCTACCTGCTGGTACTGGCAGATCTAGCTGGTCAAGGTGGGGGAATTAATTAGCCTTAAAGTGGACATAGGATCTGTAGGCAAAGCTCAGAACAAGGAGCTTGGCATAACACCACATTAACGTCACCCCTGATTACAATACAGAGGCAAAAGAAAGGATGGTCTCTCTAGTCTCTCTTCCGTTTCTGATCAAATTCAGTGCTCCAAGAAAAATTTGCCAATTCAGCTTAATTTTGCTTATTCAGATTTGCATTACTTATTCAGGTTACAATGTCTGCTTTCGCAGAATTCAGACTATCCCAGGCACTGTCAGAAGTTACGGTGTGAAGGAAGCAGAGATATTGTAGGTCAAAGGTTAATGTAGATCTGAAATTATTCAAAGCAAGAGTTGTGCAGGCCACTGAATCTCTGCTTCAGTGCCTACTTTTATTTATAAGCATTCAAATGACAACTTTTGACTTGTTTTCAAATCTGTCTCAAGCTTCCATTCCTTCTTTCTCCCTCTGGCGAATTCCAATTTAGCTGCTAATACTATTGGCTTGGTATAGGACCCCCAAAATTGCAGTAAGCGAGCTGGTAATATTGGCAAATTTATAGTACAGTAGTCTATTGTGCCAGACATGAAATGAACCAAAGTAATTGGTTTGGGTAAAGGTAAAGGGCAGCCAACCTGTTCTTTATTATTCTTTCCACTATCAGATCTGTAGTGAGATTGTTGCCACTATCCACCAGCCGGAAGATTCCACGTTTCTTGGGCTCCTGCAGATATGGAGAAAAGTGACCCTGATGAGAAATGTGGACTAGCATCCTTTAAGTTTAGAGGCATTCCCAATCCATTAGTAATGACACTCCTCAAAACAGAACTCAAAAGCCTCATGCCTGTATGTGCAGCAGCTGTGGAAAGAGCCAGCATCACAGTTATAGCTAAGAAAGAAGAGGAACTGTGCTTTCTCAACCCCACCACAATTAAAAGCTTTTGCATTTGGTCAATTAATGACAGGACAATCCCTACGAACTATGAAGACTAGACAGACTAACACCCTTGTCATCCAGCTGCCCACACATCCATTTCAAGGAACACCCTAGAAGGAACTTGGCTTATCCATCATGTGCTATCACCCAGGAGACAGTCAACCTCACAAGCAAGACCCCTCTTCTGAGAAAGTCTTCCCTTTCCCCCCAAAATGACAGCATTCTGTGTACAAAGAGGCTGACCCAGGAATTACTGTTTGTTTATTTAACTAATTTTTATCCTGCCCTCCCCCCCCCCCCACTTACATGGGTGCTCAAAGTGCTTAACAATAAGTCATCCTAAAAGCTGCATCAAAACAATTTTTTTTTAAATCAGAACATAAAACAAAGCCATCAGTGCCTCCCCTGCTATTAGTCAATGGATGGAACACCGTTTGACTTTATCAATTTTTGAATGAATGGCTTATAGACAACTACGATTGGATATATTTGTGGATATATTTGGAAGCATTTTCCAGACTTATATGTATAGTGTGTAAAATAGAGCAAGGTTGTTTTTAAATCACAGGGGCAAAGGACTTTGTTTTTAAATTGATTAGCTATAGTGCAATTTTTGCAATCCACTTGAGTTCTGAGAATGGAACCCTCATAAATAATGAGACTCACCCTGTATATTGAAGACCCATGACTGTCTAGTTCCCTCAAAGAACAACAGCCTTAACCAGAACCTTTTAGATCCCCACAAGGTTTAGCCCACATCTAGTTCAATTCACTCATCTGAAAAACCAGCCTATTGGAGCTGGGGGGGGCTCAGTAACTCAGCATGAGGGCTGTCAGTTGACAGACAGACCCCTCACTGCATGAAAGAGTGGTACCATGACCCTGACCTAATGTTACTGGTGGCAGTGGAACCTAACTCACATGTATGGCAATGGCATGCAGAATGCGTGAAGTCAACCTCAGGAATGGCAAAATTATAATGTATATGTGCAGTTTTGATGTGATCTCAGGGTAGGGAGAAACACAGGTTCCCAGAGGGGAAACGTGGTCATTCTCAGTGCTACCCTGGAGATCACCACAAACAATAGTAACACAGAAGCAAAGAAAGGGTTCCAGTAGTCCTCAGTCCTTACCTCATATGGGTCTGACCCATCCTTGTCTGGTACTACTTCAGTCATCCCGTGGCACACGAGATCCACCTTTGGAAAGTAAGCAAAAATCCACTGTCACTTTAGTTTGCAGACTCCCCTAGATTCTAACACTGTCCCCTATGAAAACCTCTGACATAGCAGATATACCTCAAGTAGAGATCTCCCATAGACACAACAGCCAGAAATTAAATATGATCAATACTACCATGATGGTACCAGAAGATCTGGTAGCTACTCATTAGCTTACCATCTTCTTCTTACCACTTGGATAGTTCCTGATACTATGGAACGTCATCCTATTTGTCCCCCCCATCTCTTCCCCTTCTCCCACTTTCAAACAGAGATCTGTGCACAAACTGCATACTAAGGAAAGCTTTTCAGAGAGTAAGAAGAGATAAACTGCTTTGTGAACTCTTTTTGTTGACAAGCAGGTAGAAAACAGCAGCAATAATTGCCCACGTTCATGTTTTTCCCTTATCTAGTATGGTCAACATTGCATAGGTTTCTGCAATGCGCCAAACAGTACCTGGAGAAAGCCACAACCGTTCCCAGAAGAACTGCTGCAATAGATATGAACGCATTTTGATGCAACTGCCTGAATACTGGATAGTACGTGTGAGGCAGCATCATCTCCCCACATCTGAAGCTGTTTGGAAACAAATTTTAGTTTGTCCAAACATTTCATTGTATTAATATAAGTGCATTTCTACATAAATGCTGAAACAGAGACGCCTGCGTTGGCTTGGTCATGTCGTGAGAATGGATGATGGCCGGATCCCAAAGGATCTCCTCTATGGAGAACTCGTGCAAGGAAAGCGCCCTACAGGTAGACCACAGCTGCGATACAAGGACATCTGCAAGAGGGATCTGAAGGCCTTAGGGATGGACCTCAACAAGTGGGAAACCCTGGCCTCTGAGCGGCCCGCTTGGAGGCAGGCTGTGCAGCATGGCCTTTCCCAGTTTGAAGAGACACTTTGCCAACAGTCTGAGGCTAAGAGGCAAAGAAGGAAGGCCCATAGCCAGGGAGACAGACCAGGGACAGACTGCACTTGCTCCCGGTGTGGAAGGGATTGTCACTCCCGGATTGGCCTTTTCAGCCACACTAGACGCTGTGCCAGAACCACCTTTCAGAGCGCGATACCATAGTCTTTCGAGACTGAAGGTTGCCAATACATATACATAAATGCACTCCAGTTTTTCTTTTTTGTGTCTTTTGAAAGCTTTTCATAGGAGAGAAAATTGCCCACACCAGAAGCTGCTTTCTCTGCCCACCCTTCTTTTGTTTCACATCAAGCCATGGCGATAGCAGATTAGGGCTATTACCTCAAATAAAGGCAGGGAGAATTCACTCCTATTGCTATATTGTAACAAAGGGTAGCACAGTACTTACACTGTCGTGAGGTCACTTGAGTAGCAAGTGATCTTGCCAATGTGCAAGCTCATAGATCCTATTAACAGCAGCTTTTTGAAACATATGTTTATACACAGAGACAGTATCTAACTGACAGACAGCACACACAACCAAAAGGCATGACTCACTCACCTTAAAATGATCCAGCAGATCAGCAGAGACTGCATAGGGAGCTCCAATCACCACCTCAGAAACATACTAAAGGGCGATAGACAGATGACAATCATGACTCTAGACACTCACACCTGCCAGTCCCCAGTCTAGTGAATTCTGAATATAAGGGACATGAAGAATATACTCGAGCATTGGGAAGTTCCACTTTGCCACACAAACCACAACATCTTGCACCCCTAGAAAGTCATAGTACTTAGCATAACACCAGTAAGACTTCAAGGAAGGGAGTTGGGCATTTGCATGGTCATCAACAACTACAAGGTCTAGAGAAAAAGGTAGCTGTGTCATCTTGCAGAAACCTGAGAAATTCTGATTGGGTTGTTTTAAAAAAATACTCCAATGGTTGGAGAGGAAAGTCTGCAAATACTTGGGCAACAACCAAGTCTTGCCCATTCATGAAGCTAATTGAGGCAGTCACGTTGGTGGCACTGATGAGGGATGTCCATCTCCACTGTTCCTATCAGAGGTGCGTTACTCTCCCCATTCTCCTCTCCCTTTTCAAATCTAGGAAATGGGATGAGGAGGAGCGGAAACAGCAGCAGCTGATGAGCTGATTCGGCAGACCACCTCAGGTGCTGGGGCACTTTAGGCCAGGATGGTCACTCCTTGGGTTATAAGAAGCAGATTCTGACCAAATACTCACTCTGCAAGCCAGAACACTGAGAGTTCGCTCATGTACATTCATGATGGGATAATTCTTGCCTTTGTAGAGATTCACCTCCTGTGGAAAGAGCACAGCAATCAGCACTGGCCCAAGGGAGATGCTCTCTTCTAACCTCCTCAGCTGGTCTCGGATGAAGAATTTTGTAATCCAGCCCCACCTCCCATGTGGCCAGATACAAGAGCACTGAGACCTACCTGGTCAAAGTGCAGCCCCACAATTATATAAGGGCGCTCTGCCAACTGGTGTACTTTTTCCAAGAAATCCACATGTCCGATATCTGAAGAATTTATTCATTAAGGAACAAAACCTATGGCTTAGTGTAAAGGAGATTTTTAATAAAGGTAAGATAAGGTCAACTTTTTGTTTCCCACAGACCCTATGCTTCTTTTCCTTAGAAATTGCTGTGAATTTGAGTTGAGTGTCAATGCACGCAGACATACAATATTGGGGCACTCCAACTGCCACAGAAATACACTCACCACACTATATACAGATGTATATAATTCCCTGTCCATGATTAAGCTCAGGAAAACCAGTTCTTGCCAGGCTGAGCAGAAATTAGACTACAGCATAGCACTTGATGGCTGGCATGTGGAATATCACAAGCCATCACCATCAAGAACCCAGTAATTTTGCAGCTCTTTGTAAATGAATTTTCCTTTTTGAAAAAAGTAATCAACAAATGTTAAATGGACACATGTTCCTGCTGCTGTGCTTGAAGATTTGAGGGAGAGGCAACACAAAGCATTCAAATAACTGATAAGTAAATCTTTTCAACTATAGTGAGGGTGAGGTAAAGCTGCAGAAGTACAATGAGTCCTGTTAAAAGATATGCCTTTACATACCTTTTACTGGCCATATCTCTTCCATAATAGTTCCAGTGATAGTAGTCCCAGACTCTCATTGGAAAGTAAACAGAGGGAGGCAATCCACCAGGGGGGCATGACATGGCTGGAGTGGGAAAGCCCAGCTCCCTTAAGGTAAGCCACTAGAGTCTGTAGCTCATACAAGAGTATTATATGCCACCTTTCCCCATATGACTGCCCTGAGCTAAACTAGCAATCTGAGCATAGCATTCTTGTTACACACTGTTTCACAGAGGAAATGAAAAGGGGTGCACTGAGTCCTTTATAAATTGGCAAATTGTTAAGAATCCTTGGCTCAGTGCACACAGGCACACCACTGCAGAAGAAACTGGAAAGAGGATTGCAGTAGCCCAAGCAACAGTTTGCTGTTTGGAAAGGTTATTAAAGTTAGCACTTAACAGCCAGACTGAGAACAACTGAAGCTCAACTGTACCCATTCACTGTAAACAGAAAGATTGCTTGAGAACTGGGGTACAGAAAGCCCCCTCATAGTCACAGGCTGTTTGAACCCACATTTCCCCACACAGACACCCATCCCCCCATTCCATGCATCCCAAAAGGAGTGGATCAAGGATACGAAAGAGGTCAAAGGCCCCAGCCACATAGATTATGGTGTCTCCTGGTTGTGGCTCCTTGCCAGATGCAAACTGAATGATCTTCTGGGATGTCTGCAGGAACTGAGAGACTCCAGTCCAGGGGCTGTGACCTTTTGGGTCCTAGAGAAAGGAGTAAAACTTCAGTTCTTGGACTGGACTGGCAAATGGTGCATAGGTAATGACTGTGGCTGAATGTACTGACACTAAACCACTTATATCATCTAACTAGTATACTTTTAAAGCAATTATAATTTATAAAAATATTCCCTTGGAATAAAACCACATAACCTCACTTGTTGCACTTTTCTCCTTGGTGAAAAAAATGAAATCTGTGAAAAAATAAAAACATTTACGAACACCTCTACTTATTGAAATATGTCTATTCGGGGTGACCAGATGTGATAACCACAAAAGAAGACAAGGCACCCCAAAATCTACAAGAAAAATGTAGGACATGACAAAATAAAAGCTAAAAACACTTGTACAGGTCCAACCTTGTTATACACTGATTTTTCATACATGGATATGACTCAACAGGAATGGCTACCGCAAATGAGAAGGAATGTGCTGATCCCGGGAGAAGGGGAAAATGCATCCCTTTCAAATCGCAGTTTAAAAAACTGCTTTTTACTGTTGTAAAGAGACAGCCATGCAAATGATTACAGGTATAACCTAATGATCCACAGATTGTGATGAGAAGTACCTTTTAAATTAAAGGAAAACAGTCTAACAATAGCCTCATTAATGTGGGAGAGGGCAGCTGGCTAACAATAAATCAATCATTCTCTCTCCAGGCACAAGGCAAACCCCTCCCTTCCCCCTGAGCAGAAGAAGCCTTGAAAGAAGGCTAAATGGCAGTGATCATCACTTCCATTCTTTCCTCCTCACTGTGGCTCCTGGTAAAGGGAGGGATTGATGCCTCCTAGTGAAGCCTAAGTGTGTGGTGGAGAGAGACTGATTGCCTCTGTATGCATTACAAACTGTTAGCAAGGCTGTTTTTAAATCATGGAGCAAAGGGACCTTTTAAATTGATTTGCTTTAGTGGGTTTTTTGCCTTCCATGTGAGTTCTGAGAACCCTTGTGAATAATGAGACTCAACCTGTATATGGATTTCATGTGGTTAATTTAAACACTATATTATTCATTAAATTTAAAACTATATTACATATATTAATTACAAGAAGGCTATGTGCTGCCTAATCACAGGGAAAAGGAGGACATTTAAGTTCTCTTCCAGGATACAAGGCTAAAAAAGAGGACATGTCCTGGAGAAAGAAGACATCTGGTCACCCTGTGTCTATTGGATTTTGCATACAATATATGCTAGCTTCTCTGCTGGAGGTTTTAAGTACTTTTAAAAAATTGTATAATATCTAATGGAAGATGAAGAGTGTTAACATCTTTGAAATATACTTATCATAGTACCAAAAAGAGAAGCTCTGCCACACACATCCTGACCTTCCTTCCCCAGTCCTTTCTATTGCTCCCACTCTATTCCGTTTTTATTGTTCTAACAATATGTAGTGTTAAAAATTCAAGAACTCTGAACTCAGTCACAAGCATAGTGCCAGTAAGCATTTTGAAATGTAAGATGGAGCTTGACTGCCACCATGTGACAAGACTGGATACTACTTCTATAACAAATTCAGTGAATAGCTCTTTTGTATGTCTGTTATAATCCAGGAGTAAGAATGGTGTTAAGAATGGAAGCTGCTAATAGAAAGTCATGCAGCTTCTCAAGGCACAATAACCTCCCACATAACTCCCTCTATTATATAAACAATAAAGAGGTCACATATTTAAGACATTCTAAATACCTCCAGACAACCTAAGTAGGAATTCTTGTGAAGTCTTGACAGGAATAGAACCCATTGTAGCAAACAAAAATAATCTCCTTAATCACTGAATAGCTCCAACTTCCAAACCAACAAATGTGTCTTTTTACAAATGCCTCTCAGAAATGTACCTTCTATGCATGTCTGCCACTGGACTGGGAGATGAGGCAGTGCTAGTTTATCTCACTTGCCCCTTTCATTTTTGTCATCTCCTAACTGAAGACTGCCCATGACAGCAGGCAGGGGCAGGGCGACAAAAAACATAGGGGAAAATGGGCAGAGAAGCTTTAGCTACCTCATCTCTCAATTCAGAGGCTGGTTTAAGGCACAGACAATCTCTCTGGACTGCAGCTTGGCATCCCTTAGGAGCCACTCCACCACAGCATCTTATTATGTAAACATGCTTAGGCTTGAACTCACTCCATTACTTGACACTCATTCAGACCTATCTATAACAGGCCTGTGTCTGAAATGACCCTCTGAGGTTTCTTACATACTCTGATTATGAACAATTTCTCTCCCACCCAGCTAGCCAGATTTGCTCTGGGTGTTACTGAGAAGGAACAACCACAACCTGCTACAGCAGCAGAGACCACACAGTGTCCAAGAAAACGGGCACCGACTTCAGCTGTGAGCACTGGAGCTGGTACTCACTTTTCCAAAGTTATCTGTGTGCTTCCGATAGTCCATGTCTTCATCCTGAGAGAGGAAGAGGACGTGTCAGTGGTGAAAGAGTCTCACAGAACTCTCTAATTCAGAACACAAACATGGGGAGCTCCGAGTCAAACAAGGCATAGCTGCCACAATTCAGATTTGCATATTGAACATTTTAGATTCACTTTCAGAAGATAAGATCTCAACTGGAACTGGCACAAATGTTCAATAGTGTTTGCCTTTAACCATACACACCAAGACTCACAGCCCTATCCTAATCAACTTTCCAACACTGATGCAGCTGTGCCAGCGTGGTGTGCACTCCATTCTGAGGTTGGTGGGCAGTCATGGAGG
Organism: Tiliqua scincoides; assembly: GCF_035046505.1. Lineage (NCBI taxonomy): Eukaryota > Metazoa > Chordata > Lepidosauria > Squamata > Scincidae > Tiliqua > Tiliqua scincoides. The sequence continues at coordinate 152,847,284 of NC_089822.1, forward strand.
CCTCCTCAAAGTAAGGGAGCAATTGTTTCCTTAACCTTGGGGCTGCGTTGGTGCTGAAAAGTTGGTTAGTACTGGGCTGTCAAAGGATCAAATGCATTTATTTCACACTCTCAACTATAACCTCAAGATAAATCACACCAAAAAAAAATCATACTGCCCACCTGTGACAATGTTGCAGCCTGACACTACCACACACATACACCTGAACACCCCTAAACCAAGTGACTCCCCCCACTATTGTAGCCCACCCAATCTCCTATTCCCCTAACCAAAGCTGCCATCTGATGACTCACACAAAAAGCATTTTCCCTCCAAGTCCCTCTCTTCCATTCTCACCCACACAGTCCACAAGGTCTAAATACTAACAGATTATTTACATATTGCAAAGGCCATTTCATCAGACATATGCTTTTCTTGTTGCTTTTGGCACCTGCTGTCTACAAGCCTTCTGCCAAACAGTTGTAGCCCTGGCACAGACATTGGGATGAGTGGAGAGATTGCTGCCTTGCCCAGGAACAGCCTATAAAGCTCAGAATCATTACTGTAGCCCACCCAGAAAGCGATCTTGGATCAGATGCCCTGAGAGCCACAGAAAATCAATGTGGCCAGGAAGCCCCCTCTTCTGCCAACCTGCCAGATCTTCTGTCTGACTCACAATGTTGCTGTGGTGAGCCTTGGTCATGAGCAGCATACGGCCAACCAGATCTGTAGTGGAGACTCCCTGAGTACGTTTACATTCCCTGCAATAAGACAAGCTCAGTGTAAGACAGACGCTTTGGCAATGGCTATCCACAGCATCCTCACATTTGCATCTATTTTCTGCACTGAGAATATCCCTGAGAAAGTTCATAGTTGAAAGAGAACCAAGGACATGGGAAAGAACTCAGAAACCAGACAAGGGTCCGAAAGAGCCTGTTGCAGTTCAGTTAAGGAAACTGAGTGGGTTTGGGCCTGGCCAGGACTTGTATAAAATACCTGGAAGCCACAAGTATATATTCTGAGCCATTCAGAAGTGTGAGGTACAAATATAAAGAATACAGGTGGTGTCTTAGCAATGGCCCACAATTCTGACACAGACACAAATGCCAAGCAGAGCAACATTACTTATAAGGAGGCCTTTACCTGTATCTCTCAGCATTTTTCACTTCCTCGTAAGTGTCTTTGCCATCCACAGTAAGTGTGATGTCATCTGTAAAGAAAAAAAGTATCAGATTACTACAGATAATGGTCTGGGAAGCCTGACTGGCAGAAGCCTACAGACACTGGTCTGTAGTTATGGTTACCCGGTGTATAAGCAGACAGACCTACTCTCTCTAAATCTGGGGGGATTTAGCAGCCCTTTCCAGCTGAGGATAAGCACAACACTGTAATACTTAAACCAAGCAGCATTTTGGGTGGGCCCTTGGCCTAGAGAGCAGCTGGGCAACTTGAGTGCGATTCTGCAAACGTCTTGGCTCTATTTCTAGCAACAGGCATCCTATTACCTATCAATATATATACAATACATCCTATTACCTATCTTGTTATACGTTGTGGAAGTGATGAAGTACCGGGAGGAAAATGTATGGGGTACAAGCCATGATGTGTATGCGCAACCTCCTGATTTTAGAAATGGGTTATGTCAGAATGCCAGATGCAAGGGAGGGCACCAGGATGAGGTCTCTTGTTATCTGGTGTGCTCCCTGGGGCATTTGGTGGGCCGCTGTGAGATACAGGAAGCTGGACTAGATGGGCCTATGGCCTGATCCAGTGGGGCTGTTCTTATGTTCTTATGTTAAAATGAACAGGAGACTTACTGGCAAAGAGGTGATCACCCCTAGGAAATATATATTTTATCCCCAAAACCACTGCTGAGCCCATCTATCCACATAGACACATTACAAAAAGCTGGGATACTCACTCCCATGTACACAGAAGTCACAGTTGTATTTATCTAGAGTTTCTAGTGTTGTGACATAGGGAGCTCCTGGCACAATCTCATCCACCCACTTGATAGCCTTCACCATTTTGTATCTTTCCTCCTGAGTGAAGACAGGAGGACCTTTATGCTTGGAGATCTCTTCTGAGAAAAAAAGAGAAAACATTGATTAAAATCACGTCTGTGCATCTAAAACAGTCAAAGGAGCAAAATGGAGTAATGTCCTTACCATCAGTGTGGACTCCCACAATAAGATAATCACCCATTCCACGGGCCTGGCGCAGCTGGTTGGAGTGCCCATAATGCACCATGTCATAGCTATTTTAAAAAAAGACAAAGAGGGCTTGTATGAAGGACTAGGCCTGGTACTGGCTGTTGTCCTATGATTCTCTTCCTATATCATGCCTTGAACGTCAAACACATCATAACCAGGATCAGGTATCTATACAGCTTCCCAATGTGCACTAGTTATTGACTAAGCAGTTTGCACAAAGTAGTAAAAGATGATTTTATTCCTGGTTACATTATGTGCACTTAACAACTGCTGCCTGTCTGCTAAATGGAGTTATTCCTATCCTCCTTCAGCCCAGATTTTGCTCACTCTCACATAATCTTCATCAAAACAGAAACGAATTCTTCCATCTTCTCGAGTTTTACCCAGAGTCTGTCCCTATCAAAAGAGTCAAAGGTAGACTTTGAATCCAGGAATGCCACATAGGGTCGAGTTTTCTTTTGAGTCACCTGTTTGAAAATTAAATGGGACAATATCACACAGTGGTCAACTGTGGACTTGTTTGGTCTGAAACCTGCTTACTCTGGACCTATGATGTTATAATCAGATACCCAGGAAGAAAGTTTCCTCAATAAGTGGGATGCGTACATTTTCCCTGCAACATCCAAAAGGCTTATCAGCCTGTAGCTAGAGGGAAGGTTCTTATTTCCTTTTTTGAAAATAGGGACCAAGATTGATCTAGTCCAGGATTCTGGAATTACTCCAAATTTATCAATTCTTATGAACAGTTCTGCGATAACTGGGGCCCATCAGTCTGGCGCTGCTTTATAGATGTCTGAGCAAATTGCATTTGGGCCAGCTGCTTTTCTCTGTTTTAGCTGGTTAATAATTGAAATGACCTCGTCCACTGAGACAGCAGGCCAATCTGGGAGGTCTGGCGGTATGGATGCCTGAACAACAGAAGTCAATTTGGATTCATCAAAATAAATTGATTTAAAGTGTGATTCCCACAGTTTATCAGGGATTGTGGTAATACCAATTGACTCTTTATGAAAACAACATGATATAATTTGCCAAAAACAAGATGGAACTGGACAAAAGATGATTAGAATTAATTTGTGTCCTCCACCTAAACACTTCATGTCAAGTGAAATTATCTCCACTAGGTGACCTTTCGGCTCCAATCCCGATCAACAAAGGGGTCAAACAGGGTTGTGTGCTGGCACCCATTTTGTTCATCCTTTTCATCAATGATTTGGCCCCGTTCTTAACAAAGTTTGACACGGATTGTCCCAAACTGGGATTGGTGGACGTCCCTTTACTTTTATATGCTGACGACATGGCTCTGATCTCACGTACCAAAATAGGCTTACGAAGACTGGTCAAAGCCTGCATTGAATATTTTACAATAAATGCTTTGCAGTTAAATTATGAAAAGTCTAAAATTATGGTATTTGGGAACTCATGGAAACCACAATCTTGGCTTTTCAGTGGAAAATTAATACAGCAGGTCAAGGAAATCCAGTACCTTGCTCTTCGGTTTCATTACAAGCATTCCTGGTCCTCTCATTGGTCGATTGCAACTAATTCATCCAAACCAGTGGTTCAAGTCATAACTCGCTTTTTCTTCTCCTGGGGCAACTGGCTTGTACCAGCTGCTTTACAAGCTTTCAATGCTAAAGTCATACCACAAATGTTATATGGCATCCCAGTACGGATGCTGGCATTAAATAACACAATTGAAAGGGTTCAATCTAAATTTCTTTATAAAATTCTCGGCTTACTGCATTGCGTTTCCTTTGCAGCACTCTGCCTGGAATCAGGTCAACATAGACTGGAGTTACATGTGTGGTCCAATTTTTTAAAATACTGGACCAAAGACTTTTTCAGGGCTGATCATGATTTGCTGCTAAAGGGGCTGTTGACTGATTCAACGTTAACTCCTTGCCTAGTACTGTTTTATAAAAAAAACTCAACAGATGGACCTTGAGGCTGATCTACAAGGGGCCCCCTCTCCTGAGGTTATCACCAGGTTTTTGACAACCAGACTATATGATACAGAAAGGCAAGAGATTTTAGGCGCAGCAAGGAAAAAATGTTCCCCTTTGAATTTTCAACTTAAAATTAAAACTGGTCAACAACCAAAATATCTGTCCCTCCTAATGAACTCACTGGAGAGAAGGGCCTTTACCTTGGCTTGTTGTAATGTGACCCCCTCTAATGACTTACTTGGCAGATTCAGAAACGCCTCCTGGGAAGATCGTTTATGTAGCTGCAATTTAGTCTAAGTAGAATCAGCCATACACATTATGTTGCGCTGTCCCAGATATCAAGTGCTAAGACAGCAATTTCACTCTCCCTTGCTCAGTACTAAAACACGGCATTTTGAGAACACTATAATTCAATTCCTTCTGGCAGGTGATGTTGAGCATACACCCCTCTCAGTCGCACAGTTCTTAAATTTGAGTAATTTGAATCGAGCCAAGCTTTCTGTACCAAGCAACCACTGAGTAGATTACATCTTGGCAATGTCTGTAGAGTAACTGATTGTTTTCTGTCTTTTAAATAATTCATGTGTGTATGTATAATGTAATGTATGTTTGTATCTGTGTGTACACGTAGGTGTGCACATATACATATATTTGTGTACTGCTTAGGTTTCTATTCTCTCTATGGCTTCTTTACAGAGTCTTCACCCATCAAATGTTTATGCCAAATAAAGGTGTTGTTGTTGTTGTTGTTGTAATTCTTCCATAAGCCTGATATGGAATGCTAGGGATAGGCCAACAAAAATGCACAGATTTTTATCCTGAAGGCAATCCAAAACAGAAAGTCCCAACATGTGGTTATAGGCAGAGGGTTAGACTAGATGACCTTGTAGGCCTCTTCCATGATTCTATGAACATATTTTGAAATTGAAAAGCATTTCGTCAGAGGATAACTAAAATTATTTTATATTGCAATGGTTGTGGAAATTCCATTCACCCTGCAGGACAGAATAGTATGTGCATGTATTAACTTAAATTCCCCAAAGGGAAAACAGGGTTGGTTACATAGTTTTCTGCTATACTCATTGTCGGAGACCAGGAGAAGGCAGACTGATCAAGGGTAGTAGTTTCTAGTGGTTAGCACTCAATCACACCTTCCTGCTCTCTGCTTTCCCATTTTACTGGAACAGCAGCTGAACAGGACGGGACGGGATGAGAGGATGTGGTAATTCTATTCACTACCATCATCCCAGGTTAAAAGAGACCAGGCAGAAGGGGGCCATCTGGGGAAACCTCTTTGCCTCAAAGATTCTTATTTAAAATCAACCTCAGTAGCACCACAAGCAATCAGATGTGACAACCCACTGAATTACCCATAAACATGAACTAAGTAGGCAAAGAGTAAAAATGTAAATACCGGTAGTTTATTAAAGTAACACGCTATTAAGTTTTTATATGGCTTACACAACTGTTCTTGGTGTGCTGTTACTACTATAAGTCCCAAACTATAGAACAGTGCATGCGTAACATTGATGGCCACTGCAAAGTAGCCTTTGGACCAGGAGATTTGCAGTAGTGAAGCAGCAGCAGGAGAATGCTTTCCCCAAGGGGTTTTCCCCTGAAGCTCCTCTTCCTTCCCAGCAGCCTTTTGCTTTGCAGGAATCCAAACATGCGACTGTGAGCTAAACATGATCTAAAAACATGACGGGAGTACAGAACAATTTCGGTATCCTTGGTTCCATTCCAGAATGCCCAAGGATACTGAAATCTATGGATACCGGGCTCCACTTCAACAGCATTTTAAAAACAAAAAAGCACCAAAATTGTTTTTCCTATCTTCGCACTATAAACCATGCTGTTTCCTAGTCTCCAGTGCTATTTTTAGGCTTGAAAGACCTACTTCCAGGTCTCTTGGAGGTTCCTGTCTCCTTCTAGCATTGCCCCAGAATGCATCACAATACTGCACAGCTTGACTGCACGAAGGTAGGAAAAGCAGTTCTGGTGCTTTAAAAATGTATTTTAAAATGCTTTTAAAGTGGAAAACGGTATGCACAGGCATCCGCGGTGAGTTAAATCCATGGATGCTGGACCTGGGGACAACAAGGTCACAATGCAAATGTAATGGGGAAAGAGTTTCAAGGAAAATAAAAATGAGCAAAGGTGACATTAAACACCTCCTCACTGCTTCTCCATTGCAGATTACTCTGTCACAAAGACACTGCAAGAGAGATGCAGTGCTAGCCATTATGGCTAACTCTCACAACATATTGTGAGAGATAAATGTGTGTATGACGTATACATACATAATTGCTGGACAGGATATCTGGTTTACTACACTAGGGCTGCAATCCTAACCATGCTTACCTGGAAGTAAGCCCCATTGCCTATAATGGAACTTACTTCAGAGTAGACATGCTTAGGATTGTGCTGTAAGTTCCCTGTTGGTGCTGTAAGTTCCCATACTGGTGTGGTTCGGAAGGTCTGTACAGAAATGGAAACATATGTCGCTTGAGACATCTAGCTCTTGCTGGCTCAGTGCTACTGCACCTGCGCAAAACCACCACTAAAAGAACTACTGTGCCTATGCACAAGTACCAATGCAGCTATTCTTAACTTGGACATCCATAACTCAGGGAGCTAATGCAGGTCGTATCCATTGGTATTCCTCAGAACTCATGTGCTTGATCTCCAAGTCCTCATAATGATTACTCCAGGGATGAAGGGAGGCCAAATCCTCTTTTCATCACTGAAGTGATACGAGGGGGAGGATGGGGCTCAGTAAAGGAAGCTTTCTCTGAGTCCAGTCCTCCTTCAAAGGCCAATTCATTGTCCTCTCCTCCACAGTTACTTCAAGGTTTGCATACAGTATTTTACTCATGAAAAAAAAAATCATTTTTTTGATTGATTGATATAAATGACCAACATTTACATCATAGTTATTGTGGTGTTTTAAGAGTGTGCCCAGCAGATACATTCTTCACACTCAAATACCTTGTGGCTATATACAAAACTAAGCACCTTTTGTGGTTTTCCACTGCTATATGAGGGAGCCTCTCTCTTGCCAATAAGAAATTACTATAAGAAGGAGAATAGTCAAAGACAGAGCACAGGTGTTCTGAGGAGGCTGCTTCTAGGCCAGCAGGAAGGTACCTTATTTTTCTAAAATGAAATGAGAACGCCTAGAAAGTTTGTGTTTCAATCCAGGAGAAATACATTCAAGCTTAAAAAGGCAGGGGCACGAGAGCAGAAGTTATGTCAAAATGAGTCACAAATTACCAAGGAAGAGAACTCTGATTCTGTCCCAGAATGCAGCGATTTCATGAGACTCAAAGCAACCCATTACACAGGCCAACACACATTTTGCTTCCTTAAACACCAATTCCTGGGTATATTTGGGGTGCTGATTCCAAAAATGGCATCCGTTTGGCCCTATCACATCTAATTTTGGAGATATAGTATTCACTCTTTAGTGAATGGTTCAAGCAGCTTCCTCATGAAGATAGGGCCAAACGGATGCCATTTTTGGAATCAGCACCCCAAATTCATATCAAACCACCATAAATTTGGGAAAAACTTTTCTGACCCTCAATTTTGTAGGCCTGTGTTATTAATGGGGTGCTCAGTTGTTATACTTCAGCTCAGAATGGGCCTTTGTGCCAGTATCTGATTACCTTTCAGCACCCACATGACCACAGATCTAGTTACCAGGACACCAGGAAGAGTTCTCAGTGCCATTCCCACCAGTGATGTATAGTGAGGTCCAGGGCTGAGGAGACATAGTGCACATCACAAAGTCCCAGCTCCTGCACAATCCCAGAAGTGGCTGTGCAATCACAGTAGAGGCTGAGCTGCTGCTGCAAGCTCTAGGGCGCAATCCTAACCAACTTTCCAGCGCTGACCTAGCTGCAATGCAGACCCAAGGTAAGGTAACAAACATGTCCTTACCTTGAGGGGGCCTCTTTGACTACCTCTCCACTGTAAGGTGCAGTGCACGCCTCATTGGCACACCAGTGTCAGTGCTGGAAAGTTGGTTAGGATTGCACCCTTAGGCTGCAATCCTAACCACACTTTCCTGAGAGTAAGCCCCAGTGAACAAAATAGGACTTACTTCTGAGTAGACCTGGTTAGGATTGTGCCCTATGTCTCTCAAAGAGCTTCGGACAGTCTCTCCAAGAGATTAGAGATTGTGGCAGTGGCAGCTAAGCCTCAGCTGAGATCATGCAGTCACTCAGAAACTAGGTGAAGAGCATGTGCAATTATGAGAGGGGTGCTAAGCTGACTCTGCCCCCCCTGCCCACATGTCCCTGGTTCTCTTGTCCCAATAACCCACATCGGAGTCAGGAAAAGGTTATTTTAGAAGCAGTTTGTGAACTTCAAGACACACAGAAACCTCATGCAAGAAGCTGAAATTGTTACGCTCCACTGTTATAAAATAATTTCATGGTAACATGAGCTCTTTGCTCAGCCCCTGCAACTATTTCCAGGCTATGCTGAAAGATAAGGGCTTCCTTCAAGGCTCAGGATCTTCCTTTCAACAGGACATGCTGTTCCTTTATGGAATTTAGCCTCAGGACTGACTGTCCTTACTCAAGTTCTTAAATGCTGGGATAGTACTAACAAGGCACTGAGACTATTAATGAAAAGTGACCTCGTCTACTAGGCACCACACCAAATCAAATTCCATACACGCTCTTCCTGCTGCACAGTGCATGCAAGAAATTTCGAGTCCAGTTTTTACAGCACATTAACTAGCCATTTTCAACCACTGTGCCATGGCACACTGGTGTGCCACAAGTGGTCCACAGGTGTGCCACAGGAATTTGAGGGTAGGTCATTTATTAATAGGGCCAGTGGGAGATGTGAGCCCCCATTTGCAGCATGGTGTGCCTTGTCAATTGACAAAAACCTGGTGGTGTGCCTTGACCATTTTAGTGCCTTATCAGTGTGCCATGAGATGAAAAAGGTTGAAAATCACTGAACTACACTGTGACAATTGAACTCTGTGCCAGATAGCAAGAAAGTCTGCAACTAACAGGACTGCATATATGAGTACCAAAAATGAAGTAGTGAATACCAAAACCATATACTTAAATGGTTCATGTTGACAAGCACCATGTTCTGAATGAGCCCTTTGTCTGCTTGTACAATAGATACTTTATTAAAAGTTGTGAAGAAACGTCAAAATAGTTCAGTTGTTTAGCTGGATACTGGAAGATACCAAGCACGGAAGAGGAAGAAAGTGGAGCGACAGCTGAAAGGTTGTACCTGGATTTGAATGTGAGAGACCAGCATATGCTAGAATTTAAGGGCCAAATGAGACAGGACAGGGAGATCCATGTGTGTGTGTGTAAATTTTTTTTTTTTTTGGTAAAAAGCAGTCATGCGCCAAGTGCGGGGGGGGGGGGGAATTGGCTTGTGGGCACAGTATTGGAGAAGCGTTAGCCCTTGCCAGGCCATTTTCCCAATTTAAATTGCCCCAAAAGCTATTCACCACAGAGGAGAGACAGGTAGGCAAACTAACTACAGGTATAATACAGCAACTTGGGGGATTTAAATTGAGAAATGGCACAAGAGAAAAAGGATTTGTTTGTTTAGAACAGTGTTTCTCAAACTGTGGATCAGGACCCACGAGGTGGGTTGCAAGCCAATTTCAGGTGGGTACCCATTCATTTCTACTATATTAGACCTGATGCTACCATAACATGTGACTGCATTTGGGGAAATGTTACAGACCTGTACTTTTAACAGACTACTATGTATATGCTTTTAACAATGATAGTAAATAGGACTTACTTCTGGGCAAGTGTAGGTAGGATTGCAGCCTAGGAAAGTTAAAAATTTCCCTGCTCGATGATGTCATTTCCGGTCATGACATCACCTCCGGTGGGTCCCGACAAGATCCTTTTTCTAAAATGTGGGTCCCAATGCTATATGTGTGAGAACCACTGGTTTAGAATATTTAAATACTGCCTTCCAAGAAAAAGTTCTACGAATCAGTCGAACAGTTCTGTTAAACATTACAAAATCCTAGGACATCTTAACTCTAACATTTTCTCTACAGTTTCGTGTGTACTGTATCTTGAACAAGGTTGTTCCTTTTGTCTTGTAGGCTGCTTTGGACAGACAGTATCAGCGATTCCTGGCTCTCAGGAGTCGGACAACCCAATCCTAAACACCAGTGGCGGCAAGAGGGGCAGCCCTCGGAGTTTCCTTGGGGTAAGGGAACATTTACTCCCTTACCCTGGGTAGAACGCAGCTGGCAGCAACGGGTCTCTTTGGAGTGCCGCAGCTATTTTGCTGGCACAGAACCGAGGAGGCTTGTTTCGGGCTTTCCAGCTAGGGAGGGGGCATAAGATTTGGCAGCAGGGTCTGTCGCTATCCTCATCCCTGGGCCCAATCCTCCCATCAGTCCACCCTCCCCCCTAGTTCTGCCCCCTCCCTGCTTCTCCTCACCCTCCATTTGTCCAGAAAAGCCTCACCACCCGCCAGTGGGAGAACTTACTGCCAGAGTTGCTCCAGAGTCATCTTCTCGATGCTGAGGCCCAGCACTGGCCCAACAGGCTTACTGCTGGTGCAGGGGTGCATTATGGCATTTTTGTGATGGCGACTGCTGGCACAGTATAGCAGCCGCCAGCACTACCCCAGAATAGGATCGGGCCCTCAGTATAAGAGGCTACTGGAGGGCTGAAGGCACAATCAGTGATGAAAGGCCCTGGCTCTTTTGTTGCCTCACTAGGTCTGCAGTGGTCATAAGAAAACAACACCCCTTGCCTTGGAATTATTACTGAGCACTAGGCCCATATAGCACACAATGTTAATACCCAAAAGGGACCTTAATAAGGGTGAGTTATATGTTGCAAGACCAGAAATGCCAATGCAAAAGTGCCTAAACATTACTTCCTGAAGCAGTAGGTTTGTAGCACTCACATCTTCCTTACCCATTTACAATTCTGTTGATAGGTGTAGGTAAATATCATTCTGTCCCATTAAACTCAGCCCATGACAATAAGGGATAATTCAGGCCACAGGGGAGTCTCACAGATAGCAGCTAACAAATATTACTGGAGCCAAGCACTCCTCACCTAGGAGTTGAGTCTTCCCCTCCTTCAGCTCCAGCCTGCATCAGGGCTCCCACGCTTGTTTTTTATGCATCATCTACTTTGGCCCAATGGCTTCCTGCTATGTATTCTGGCCCCATGCTTATATCCCTGTGAACTATCCTATGCTGATCTTTGCAGAATGAACAGATTGTTTTACTGTTCCCATGTTTACCGTTATGATTCTTAACACACGTACTCTAGCCATATGACTTATGCCTTGGAACGGCACTTCACAGCTCACAGTTCATGACCTTAGCTATTTCTCTTGCAATAAGGTTCAAGAGAGTCAATATTACGACAACCATTTGGCTCCTGGATCTTTTCCTTTTCCTTCACTCCAAAAGTCAAAGCGATTCAAAGCCTCCTGTCATTTCCAGAAAATGCTACCTGTTGCTTCTTCAGAACAGCTGCAGAAACTAACACTTTAAGATATATACACATTAAAATAATTGTTTGCTCATATTAATGAATTTTTTAAAAAATGGGTGGGTAAGAGAGAAGGAATAGTAACTGGAGAACTAAGATCTGCAATGAAAATCTTGATGGTGACCTAACTAGTTGCAGGAATGGGAAAAAAAGGCAGTCAGTGATTCAAAATGAAAGCTAGTAAGGAGTGGCAACAGGTTGCCCAGTCACCAAACAGGTCACTCAACACTCCTCTACAAAGAATGAAACATCAGCACTGAAAACTATACCTGCAATGACTGCACTGCAACAGTTTCTGAAACTGGAAAAATATTATTATTATTATTAACAGTATTTATATACCGCTTTTCAACTAAAAGTTCACAAAGCGGTTTACAATAGGCATCACATATGGACACTTAAAACTGAACAGCAACAATGAGAAAACAGGAATGAACTCATTTGGAAGTGACATTGTCTGGATTCTCTGCAGCAGGTATAACTAAATGTCAATTCTAAAGAAAATAGCTAACATGGAAGCAACCCTGGGTTCCTATCCCATCTCAATCATACTTTGCTGAGTGACTTCAGACCAGTCACTCTCTCTCAGCCACAGCAATCTCAAACATTATTTTAAGGGGAAAAAAGTGAGATAACCCCTTTGTACAGTGCCCTGAGATTGTTGGAAGATAAACAGGATACAAATTTGGTAATGAAAGAGACTGATATGACTTTGGGCACAATCCCGACCAGGTCTACTCAGAAGTAAGTCCTATTTTGTTCAATGGGGCCTACTCTCAGGAGAGTGTGGTTAGGATTGCAGCCTCAGTCTTCTAGTTTCTATCCCCATACCTTACACCCAAGCAGAAGCCAAATGCTGTCCAGGAACAGCAAAACAACGAGACTCTACCCACAGGCTTACTGTTTGGAAGCCAGACAGAGAAGGGAAAGGGAGATACAAAAGGGATTGTGTAAACAAGTCTACTCCAGAACCCTCCTGCAGTACCAGGTGGGCATGTAAACACAAATACTAAAAATCTTGGACAAAAGTTCATGTCATTGACTCCCCATGTCTAATGAAGAACAGAGGTAACAGGGTCAACGAGCCATTTGTGCAAAGTGGAGAACCCCAGAGAAGCATGCCTTCATATCACTTCCTGCAAAGGTTCATTTGCGTCACAAAAATTCTCCTTGCCCATACAATCATGGGTAATTGGGCCAGGCAAACATCATTCAGGTCTATTAAACTTAAACCATGACTATAAAGGGCCAATCTAGGTCACAGGGGATCCTCGCTGCCATGAGCAAATATGACTCTGCGACATCAGAACACCCACTTCAAACTAAGGTGAATCCAGGATCCAGGACAGTGTCACAATGGATGCTTACAGCTTATAAGCTCCAAAGTCCTTCCTACATAACACTGTTCCCTAACATTCTGTTCCTTCCCATGGGATGATTTGTTTTATCAGAACATATGGACATGCCTGCCTTCAGAGCCAAGCCAATCAGCAAGGGAAGAGATATCTACAGATCAGATTGTCACATAGGTGCCAACCTATCACTGGAACCACTGCCAAGAGGCTGCCTTTGGGACTGGTCCATCTCTGGAGGGAGAACCAAAGCCAGAAGCTCAGCTAACGCAAGCTCCTCATCTAATCTCTTTTGCCCACACAAAGCTCGTGTCCATTGCTATTACCAAGTCTGTGCTAGCAGGAGATCCTGTAGAATCTGAAACCTCGGAGATAACACAAAGACAGGAAGATACTGTACCCTAAAAGTCCTGCCATAGAAGGACAGAACATAAGAAAAGCCCAGCTGGAACAGGGAAAAAGCCCATCTAGTCCAGCCTCCTGTATCTCACAGTGGCCCACTACATACCTTAGGGAGCACACAAGAGACCTGCATCCTGGTGCCCTCTCTTGCACCTGGCATTCTGAGGTAGCCTACTTCTAAAGCCAGGAGGTGGCACATCCCCATCACGGCATGTAACCCGTGATGGACTTTTCCTCCAGAAATTCCAGTCCCCCTTTAGAGGTATCCAGGTCAGATACCTTCGCCACATCCTGTGGCAGGGAGTTCCACAGACCAACCACGCACTGGGTAAAGAATTATTTTCTGGAGCCTGTCCCAACCCTCCCAGTGGACGCCCCCGGTTCTGGTGTTGTGTGAGAGGGAACAGAAGATCCCTCTGTGCACCCCCTGCGTAATGAGGAATGGACGGGGCCTGTCCTATCCAGGGCGGCAGCAGTCACAGCCTGTAGCTCTGCCAGCGGCAGGCTTGCAAGCAGCAGGGCGAGGGAACCACGCTGACTCCTCAGCGAGCCCACCGAGGTCAACGGAGCCAGTGGAGCCCCGTGAGAGTGCAGAGGCTGGCAGCAGCCTTCTCCTCTCCCTCGGCGCCCCCTGCTCGCCCGGATCTCGCTGGGGAGAGCAGAGCAGCTGCACGCGAGGGCCCCGCTCTCCCCGGACAGGCTCTGCTGAGGAAGGGAGCCGCTTCTGGGCACAGTGACTGGTGGCGGGGGGGGGGGGGAAGGGGAGACCGCCAGCCTCTCACTGACAGGACAGGACAGGAGTCCAGAGGAAAGCCGAAGCAGCGCGTGCGTCGCCATAGGAACGCGGGGCACACGGCGGCTGGTGAGGGGGGAAGCAGGGATGCGGTTGCCATAGAGATGTCGGGGGAAGCGTCCGACCCGGCTGCGGGCTCCGTCTCCATGGCAACGGCTGACGTGCCCCCCGCCCCCACGCACTCACCATCCGTCGCACCAGACCCGCACCGGCCGGCAGGCGGCAGCGGCGGCGCTTCTGGAAGGAGAGGCGGCCCCGGCAGCTCCGTTCCGCATCATCTCTGGCGAGTGAGCGCCGCGCTCACCCTCGCGCTGTCACTCGCCGGCACCGGCCCTCGTCAGCTGATCAAGGGGCGAGCTGAAGCCGCCCAGGGTGCAGCCATAGCCAGCGGCCTCACGTGACCACCAGCGGCCGCCCCCTCCCAACTTCGCTTATGCCCCGCCCTCTTTCGCTCCGGGCAGCAGCTCGGTGTTCTACGCCCCGCCCTTCTCCCCCGTCCCCAGGGATGCTGAGGGACACTTAGCAGCCTTCCTTTTCTAAGGCCCTACAGCACAAGCCTGTGCCTGTCTCCTCAGAAGTCAGTACCACTGGGTGCAGTGGGGCTTACTCCCAGGAAAATGCGCACAGGCTTGCAGCCCCAGGCCCTCTGCCACTCTCTACAGCCCTGCCCACACCACACCACATTGATAAGAACTGCCTTTCTGTTCAGGACCAAGTGCTTCTAATCCAATCACAAGCTGCCCCCCCACCGGGGTAGATCCAAGGGGCAGACATGGGTGAGTGCCCCCCCCCAACTGCCAGCAGGGAAGGACACCCACTGGGCTGGGGAGCAAAATCGGGCACCAGGGGAACACCCACTGGGCAGGGTGCCAGCAACATTGGCTGGAACGGGAGCCCTGGTCTACCCAGCCAGTAAATCTGGGCTCCAAGTTCTGGTGGGAGCCCACGTCTACCCGCCCAGCAAACCTTGGCCACAGAAGCCATAAGTTAAATCAGAAGCCCCAGGTCTATCTAGCTGGTTGACCCGGGCTCTGGAGTTCGTAGTGCTCATGGCCCCACACAAACACCCAATGCTGGACCTGCCTCTGCCCCCCTCCACACACATTAACACATCCAGTAGCCACTCTGACATACATCTTCAAGCACTGAGTTTTCAGCTCCACCTCACGTGCCACCATCATTTCCAAAATTGGTACAGAAGGTGTTCAGATACTACAAGAATGCAAAAATAAGGTGGGCATCAGCACTGGTGACTGATTGCATTGTGTCAGTTATATCTCTATGGTCTAAAAACAGACAGGCACATACCAAGAAACATCAATTTAGTTGTTTTTTTTAGTTTTTTTAATATTTTAAGAATTGGCAGCCCTGAGTATCAAACGCCAACCTACCCTTAAACAAGAATCATGTTAGGCTTTGGCCTTTCTTCACAAGTTCAGTAAATTATACAAAACATATGAAAATAGCAGCTGTATTTTTTTCCAGTTAGTCCAGCAAGCCTGGTTGTTCAGTGCAGATATAAGTTCTTATCCTGATTTAGCAACTTCAGTTGGTCCCTAAGATTAAGGGGGGGGGAGGGAAGCAAATCTAGAGTCCCTCCTTGCAGTGTCCATAATCAAGAGGCTTTTTTTCTCCTAGTGCCTTTTGCACAGCCCCTGCCAAACCAGCCACCAGAGAGGTGCCCATGGGGAACCACAGGCATCTGCTGCTGCTCTTCTAGCTGCACTTCATGAAGGCCAGGTGGTGGGACCACAGGCTTCCGGCTGTGGCTGCTTTCTTCTTCAGGTCGCAGAGGAGTAGCCAAAGAGAAGATGGGATCTTTTGTTCTAGGAATAAAGACAATAATCCATATTTCCACCACTACCAGAGGATTCCTTACCCAGTACCTTTAACCCCAAGGTTAATCACACACCACTGTGAAGTAGACTTTGGACAGGAATACCTTCCCTGCAGTAGGCAACTGCAATAAACTGCCAGGTTAGTGTTTAATGCCAGTTTCTGCCCTGAGATATGCCATAATTTAGCAATGTCAAACTATAGTACTAAACACTTAGAAAAGTTGCCCTTAATTAGAAGTCTAGAGTATGATATTGCGTAAGGAAAGGCAACAACCCTAAACATTTGAGGAGAGACTAAAAAGAGCATTAATCTTCAGGAAATTGACATAAAAGGGTGCAACCCTACAGCCTAGAACTAGCTTTGCTGACCTGTCATAGCAAGGAATGGAAAATCCCAGCTCATCCATAAGCAGCTTCATCACATCATCACATTTCCCATGAAGCTTCAAGGCTGCTAGATCATCCTTTGGTGTCCACTGTGGATAGAACAACAAATATGTCCCTAAGGCAATCGGTGTACTTTCTGGGAAGTAAGCCCCATTAAGCATAATGGGACTTACTTCAGAGTAGATATGAATAGGATTGTACTGTGAAATGGCAAAGACTTGCATTTATTTCATTCTGCCACTTGGTGATTTTTCACATTTTGATTTGAGTGTGCAGAGAACACCATACCAAATGAACAAATATCATGCCTGACAATAATGTGACCTGTTACAAAATTACTTGCAACTGAAGATATTTTAGAATAACCAGCTGGCCCCAAGACACTTAAAAAGAGGTTATAGTTGGCTATGATACTCTCCAGTTTAGGACCCTTCTCCATTGCTAGGAAACAAAATAACAGCAATCCTCTAGATTCCATTTACTGTGATCATATTCAATATATCACAAAAAATATGAAGTTGAGTCAGATTATTGGTCTCGGTAGCTTGGTTTTGCCTACTTCGACTATCAGGAGATCCCCAAAGTCTCTTTTCTTTCTCACCTCTGCCATCTGAGAACTCCCTTTCTTCGCTGGAGAGGCCAGCAACTGAACCTAAAACCTCCTGAATACTGTACAGATATTGTTTCACCACTGAGTTATAGGCCCTTGTTGTAAATGCATGAAAGCAATTAAATCATCATGTATACCTAGAGAGAACACAGTGTTCTGTCCACCAAAGAAATGACTCAAACTCACCTGAAGATTTACAATGTAGAGTTTAGGGCGGTTTCTGGGTGGTTTGCTCATGCACCACAGTTGTGGATACTTCTTCAAAACCTGTCGGAAGAAGCCAAAACATTCATCAATTCTTTTAGTTACATGGCAACAGAGTTCATATTTGGCAGCACATGAAGACAGACTGCTTGCACCTGTTGCAACTGTTGCACCTGTTGCAACTGCCTAGAAAGTAGTGGGAGCAGGTGTGGGTGCGATCATCAAGACCTTTGTACATTCAGCATCTGTAGCAGAATTCCTACGGAACAGGCTATATGTTTATTTAGGATTTGAGAAACAAGCAGCTTCTTGTTGGAACCCTGATGTTCACATTTGTAGACAACACGAAGGCAGGATGCTCAGACTCTTTAACACAATGACAAAGTTATCATACTTTCATGCATTATGGTTTTTTTTAATACTTGCTCTTCCAGTTCACAACAGCAGTCCTGTCACCTCAGCTAGATGGAAGCCAATGAGAGTTAATATCAAGAACTTTACTCAAAACTAATAGACATACTAGGAAAAAAATATGACAGAAGGCCTAATTCAAGGGGCTCAAAGTTCACTGGTAGATCATCTCTGGGATTCCTGAAGAGAATGAAATTTGGTCTGATTCAGCATTATTATTATTGACATTATTTACAAATCAAGTTTCTTTCTGAAACTTTTCCTTTTCAGTTTTTATTTTTAATATGAGTGTACTTTCTTGCTGATCGCCAGATATTCCACATCTCTATTTTCACCCCAACTTCTTCGTTGGGAATCATAGAATATTTGAGTAGGAATGTACCTTGGTAGTCATCTAGCCCAACAATATCCCCAACAGGTGGTTGTCCAGCGAATGGTTGAAATTTCTAATGAATAACAGCCAATACTAAACAAGGCAGACTATTCCAGGGTTAAGTTAAGAAAACCCAGTTAAGAAATTCTTCCTCATGTCTGGCCCAAATCTATTTCCCTGTAGTTTCAACCAATAGCTTCTAGTCCTGCCCTCAGGAACCACAGAAATCAAGTCCTCCCCTTTTTCTGCTCGACAGCCATTTAGGTAGTTGAAGTTGGTTATAGCCCCCCTTAGCTTCTCTTTGCTTGGATAACATACTAAGAGCGCAATCCTAACCCCTTATGTCAGTGCTTTCCAGCACTGGCATAGCGGTGCCAATGGGACATGTGCTGCATCCTGCAGTTGGGTGTCACTAACAGAGGCCTCCTCAAAGTAAGGGAATGTTAGTTCCCTTACCTCAGAGCTGCATTGCCCTTATGTCAGTGCTGGAAAGCTCTGACATAAGGGGTGAGGATTGCGCCCTAAAAAGTTTAGTACTTGCTCCTCACAAGACTTGGTTTTGAAGCACCTCACCACCTTAGCTTTTCCCTCTGAACTCCCTCCAACTTATCTATGTCCTTTTAAAAACATGGTGCCCAAAACTGAATACAGTATTCTAAGCAAGACTAGTACACAATGGAGTTGAACTATCGGGACTCTGTGCCTCTGCTAGCATAGCCCACCATAAATTAATGCTTTTTTTCAGTTGTATCATATTGCTGGCTCATGTTCAGCTCACAGTTCACGAAAACACCTAGATCTTTTTCACAGCTAACACCAAGCCCAAGTTTTTTCCCCATTCTAAACTCTTTTTTTAAACTTATGTGGAAGATTTCACATTTGTCTCCATTGAACTTCGTCCTGTAGGTATGATCACTGGGTCTAGAGATCATTTTGAATCCTAATTCAGTCTTTCACGGTATTAACTATCCTCCCCCAGCTGTATATTGTCTGTAAATTTGATAAATATTCCCAGTACAAGGCCCAGTACAAGTCATGTGGCCCAACACTTGATCATCTAGGTTGATATGGTATCATTTAATAGCATATTCTGGAAATAGTTATTCAACCAACTTTGAGCCCACCATACAGTGGTACCTGTTAGCCCACGTTTTGCCATTTTACCTACAAGGGTGGAATGAGAGACTTTGTCAAATGGTTTGCAGAAATCCAGGTACACTTTGTTCACAGCATTCCTGTGATCTAGGCAGACTAGTTACTCAAAGAGGAGAGGAGATTACCTTGGCACGTCTAGTTCTTGATGAACCTACATTAGCTTCTAGAGATTATTTTCTAAGTGTTTAACAATCTGTTCCAGGTTCTTTCCAGATATCGATGTCAGGCTAAATGGTCTGTAGTTTCTTGGATTCCCCCTTTTTAAAAGATAGGATTGACATTTGTTCATCTCCCACCCTCAGGCACATCACCCATTCTTCAGAAGCTCTCAAAGATTACAGGTATATATACTGACACAGGAAACAGATTCTCAGCACAAGATAATATTGCTATAGTATTAGGAATCTTCCAAGTTAGGGGACAGGAAAACCAAAGACTCTTGAATAGACATAGCAACCAAGTGGTAAGAGAACAGGTTCTTTCATGGATTAGTAACTGGTTAAGAACAGAAAGCAGAGAACAGGAGTAAATGGACAATGTTCATAAGAAGTGAGGAAGGGAGGAAATAAATAAAGTCTTCCAGTGATCTGTATTGGAGCCAGTATTTTGTAACTTGTTTGTGAGTAATCTGGAGTCAGCAAAGAGCAAAGTGGTCACTTTTACAGATGATACCTAACTATCCAGAGTGGTGAAAATCAAAGCATATTGTAAAAAGCACTAGGTTGCTGGGGATCATGGGGGAAAGACCTGCACTTGATCTGCTCACAATCCTATCTACACCATGGTACACTGGGCGCTACCACTGGTACTAAGGGTTCAAGCTTCAACGTGGCCAGGTGGACCCTTTGATGACAGTGTGACCTTGGATAGTGCCAATCTGTGACACTATCCCAGCTAAGTCATGATGGTTTCCCCTGGGGGCTGGGGATAAGAATAGGCCCTCAGTTTGGCTGTACTTGTCGTAAGAGGCGACTAAACAGCCACCGGGTAGATGGGACTCGTCAGCCTGGGAAGGCAGCTCATCTGAGAGAAGGAAAACTCTGATCCCAAACCTCCACTGCCTTGTGGCTACATCCAGTTATAGAAAAGGCTTCAGGAGTCAACCTCGAGGCAAAATCTGGAGCCGGAGTCCCTGAGGCAGTTCATGGCTGAACAGTCACGTTCTGGCAACTCCTGAGACGCCGCTGGAACCAACCGTATTGGCCTCTGCCTTTCCATTGGACCATTTCAGCGACGTGGAGAGGGGGGATTTGCTGCATGGGTAACAGCCTATCCTCCATACCTACTTTACCCAGGCTTCACGCACTGGAGAGGACACACTGTTCCAGAACCACCATTCAGAGCGTGACACCATAGTCTTCCGAGACTGAAGGATGCCAACAACCATGATGGTTATATGCTACCTCCACGTTCAGAGGGCAGTATACCTCTGAATCCTAGTTATTAAGATGGGAGAGGGACATGCTTTCATCTCCTGCTCATAAGCTTCAAGAGGCAACTGTTTGGATGCTGTGGAAAACAGAGTGTGGGTTTGACTAGCAGAGTTCTCATTTTCAGTCTTCCTTCAGGGTCCAAGGTGCTGCACAGACTCCTTCTCTGGCTGTATGGTGGCATCTCTGGATGCTTGGCAGTGTCATCATACATCATTGCCAGACTTCCAGGAACACCAAGCTCTGAACTACACAGAGATTGGTTTCAAGCTGCACAACTTAGTGGGGACACTGTTTATTACGTTTGTAATACAAAAATGGTTTGTGTATATATTCAACAACTCTTGTCGCTGCAAACAAATAATTTCACTACTAAACCATGAAGTTTATAAACTAAAAAGGTACTTAGTCGACCACCTCTATCTTTTGACCTTCTCTAAGATTACTCTAGGAATATTGAAAACAGGAGCTTTACAGGAGTAAGTACAATACCAATTAGCAATAGTTTCTTGTTCAAGTTTTTTTGGGGGGTTACAGAAAATCCACTAACATTTTTCTCATCTCACTTTACCTTCAAGCTAGACCCCAAGCAAAGGATCACATCTGCTTTGCTTGCAGCCTCTGTTGCTGCTTCCCAGTTCAAAGGCTGTTGCAAGATGCCCTTCTCCCCAAAGTGGACAATTGTGTCTCTCAGTTGTGCCCCACACTTGTGACACATTCTGCCAGTATGATGCCTGTGCAGAGCTGTGCGCTCTGTCACATCAAACACTCGCACATATTCACGGTTGGGTGTGCAGGATGTGCAGACCTAGAACAGAAGTATAGAATCTAGTTAGAATTCCAGAGATCCTACAGTGCACCAAGTCCCTGCCCTATGCAAGCACTCACCTCTATGTACATGTTTCCGTGCAGTTCAGACAGGGATTCCCGAGGGAGTCCACTACGCAAATGAAGCCCATCACAATTTTGTGACACCACATGCTGAATCTAAAAAGGACAGAAGCAGAGTCTGAGCGACAATATTTTGAAGAGGTCAAAGTAAGGCAGTCCTCTTTCCACTACTTGTAACAGTGCTCAAGATGTTGCCTGCCACATTCTCATATCACCAAGACAACTCCCCTCCCTTTCCCACCACTCTGTAACTGGTAGGAAGATGGATAACCGTACTTTAAGCTCCTGACAATCACCTGCTTACCAACCAGAGCCAATGGCCAGATTGGTTTATTGAATACAATTCACGTAGATAACATTTCTACAGCAGAGATTAGCACTATGGTCCTATTCTTATTTCAGATACTGGGTGCTGAAAGAAACAGAGCAAGATTTAGCAGCCTTGCATTCCCAGTTAACAAAGAAGGCACTGGCTGTTACGTGAAAATCCCCTTTTTCCTTAGTTGCGATTTTATATCTGGTTATGTTACTAAAACTTCATGCAGGCCACAGGTCTCCCAGCACACTTTTCCAAAAAACTCTGGTCAAGTCACAAGCTCATGGTTACAAAATTCACATATTATAGGAAGAAGTCTGGCATAGTAAATCATTGTTTAAGTGTCTCCTATTCATTGTATTGTTTTAACCCAGTCTCCTACATTATTGTATTCATTGTACTGTTTAACTCAATCACTGCTTAAGTACCGTATGCAAAATTGAACTGCCTTCCTGGGTTGCCCATTCATTGTATTGTTTAAGTTCCCCCAGCTAGGAAGCCAGCCATTAGACCCCACTGAATTTTGTTGATAAGGGACATCATGATCTTTTCAATGTTTACCCTGCTGGATGGTGGGGAGAAAGTTACCATTCAGCTCAGCAGAGTCAGAAAACCCCTTTTTAAGAGAGGGCTTCGGCCCACATCTCTCTCTTTGGCTTCCCCTCCAAGGACACATCTGAGTTGTGTCAGAGGGTCCTCCACACAGGAATCCCCCCCATCCAAATGCTCTACAAGACAGGTAACTATCTTGCGCCTGAAACTCTTTCCCTTCTTCCCCCCTTTTTTCTCCCCTTCTCTCCCCATCTTTAGTTAGCAACTGGGTTTGGCAGACCAGGGGACCCCTAAAATCCTTCACTACAACCTTTCCCTTTTTCTAATTTCCTCAGATGCACCAAATACTTTTTACATGCAACCACCATGAAAGCTAGGTACACTAGATTCAAGTACTAGGACCAAGAAACATATACTTACCACTTTTTCCATGTGCATTATGTTTGTGCTTTTATAATAAAACTATAATCTTTTATTAAAAGTTTTCTCCCAGTCTCCTCTTTAAGCTAAAAGGGAATTTCTCTGCATTACGCCGCCTTGTTATCCAGCCTGCGATCCTGAGTTTCTAAAAGGGTAGTGTAATAATTCCCCCTAAACAAAACAGCCCTTTTGGTAACATGGCTTTGTACCATACATTCCAGATCTAGGAAGTAGCTCCCTAAAGCAGACAGTCGTTCAAGGATGAAATCAAAATGGACACTAAAAGTTTGTAGTCAATATTTCAACGCATTTCCTGCTGCTGTCAAAGTACATGGTGCACACTACAGTTTTTTATATTCTAAGTTAATGTTGCATGCCAACTACCCTATGTACTTCACACAACATGCCATAAAGTTGTTCTTTCCTTCATGAATTTTTGGCTGCCTTTCACAGTAAGTAACAGAAACGTACATGGCATCACCCCTAATCTGCAAGGTCATGAGTTGGGTGGTTCAAGCATCTGATCAGCAGGTCTATTTCCAGCCCCTCAAGTGTGATCAGTGAATGAAAACTTTCTGCCACCCTAAGCCCTCTGTTTTGCTCAACAACATTTTCACAGGATCAGTACTGAAAACTTTCAGAGGTGACAAGTTAACACCCCAGAAGAATGCACTCAAATATTGCACCACTTGTAGCTTAGTGCTCAATCCTGCCAAATTGCAAAAGGCATCTTGTGCAAGGACCTGAACAAAATGGATGGTCATGAAATTTTTTCAAGAGTCTGTATCTCATCCCCTTCCTAGACTGATTCTTTGACTGGATGGTGTCCCGTTTACATCTTGATCTTTTCTTTAGGAAATGCCACTGAAGAAGCAGTGGGGGAAAAGGGGAGTCATGCAAATGCAGTGGGTCCCATCTGCTACATGGAGAGGTTCCCCACCTATAAAAATACTCCTGGATAATATCAATATTGCCTTTTGTGAGCAATACCTCCACTATGTTCCCTCAACTGCCATCCCCTTGGGCCCTGGAAGTATAGAACTGACAAACAGCCCATACCAGTTTGTGCTTGTGCAAGCAGGCGATGCTCATGTGGGTGAGTGTGGGCTCTGCCTCACTCAGATCTGCAGCCCTGGCAAGTGAAAAGAAAAAAGGAATACAATAAATAACATTAATTAACACGACATACTCTAACCTAACTTTCTTCTAAGAGGTTGGAAATTCCCAAGACATGAGGAAACCATCAGTACCTGATACTCCTTCCTTTCTGCAGCATTGTCCACACCCCATTTGGGCCTCTGTAGTCTGGAATTGAAGCTGCCTGGAGATGAGAAAAAGGAGAACCCTGCTATGTGTGCACAGTCTAGTAGCCCATATTCATTGGTATCTCTGCTGGTTACTTCCTAAAGGCACTGACAACCACTGCTTAGATAAGCCAAGACCACCTGCTTAGAAGCATCTCCTCTGAACCAATTCTGTTCTCGTCTTCCAAAAACCGAATCCCTACACAAAACAAAGATTAATGCATCATGCCAGTAACCTCCATACTAAATCCTGGTCAATAACCGCCCTTAGCATTTTCTACCATGCATGGAAGAAAAAATTATCATCTCTTTACCCCCACAATGTAGAGCCTAGCCACATATTACATTGCTCACATGTCAAGCAATTTGGTTCTTCCTGTTTGGAATGCCCAGCCCTCAGATTGCCCACCCGCATAACTGTCACTGGAAAGGTAGCGAGGGTTCAGGAATTGATCAAATGTGCTCCTGGCCAATGCCCCACCTGGTCAACCTCAAATGTACTAATCCTGATTTTTGCACTCTCAGGCAAAATGACTTTTTGAAAGGAGTAGGTGCTGTTAAGTTTCTCTTAAGCTGGCTAAGCTTTCCCCTTCTGCTATGCTGTGCACTTCATCTTCCCTGCTCCTCTCCTTCCCAAACTACAAAGGCAGATTAGTCACAGAACAACAACAGGAGAAACAGCTACCTCAGTCTACCAGAAAAAGTAACAGTTCTGTTTTTCCCCAAGAGTGCAGGGGACAGCAACTACTTCCTACCTCTCCCGCCTTCCCTCCCCATAGGGATAACTTCCCAAAGAAGCCTTCTGCATTTAAAACATGTAGAGGCAAGTGGATTGATGTGTAAGCTGTGCAATGTATATTTCACTCAATGACAATTTGGATTCTGAGCGTGAGCATACAGAACATCATTTGCATTGGTCTAAAAGAAAATTAGCTATTTCCTATAGACCAATGATTCTAAAATTTACTGGGGCCACAAACCACCTCGTCTTTGGGAGGTGGCATCACAACCTATCTCTGGAAGCTGCTCCAAATTGTGCCGGCCTTGGACAGCTTCCAGATGCCTCTCTGAACCTCAGAAATGGCTTCAGAAGAGACTTCTGAGTCACTTCTGGTTGCGTTAGTGAAACTGGAAGATGCAGAAGTAACTTCCAGAGCCATTTCTAAGGCTCGCGGACGTCTCTGGAGCCATCCTGGGCCAGTGCAACATCAGGGACCATACAGGAAGTGGCCTTCAGTTGCATCCCTTTGGTTCCAATTTGGAACCAAACAAACAAAAGGCAGGGTCGCCGGCCACAAGTTGTGACCCATCTCGGCATCAGGTCAAAACCCACAAAGTGAATCGTGACCCACAGTTCGAGAAGCAGTACTATAAAGACCAAAAGAAACAAAGCGACAAAATAAAAACTGATGTCAATTGCACAGTGCCACCTACCAATTATAATTCTGATTAGCTCTAACAAAACCTCATTCCTTGCTCAGCCTGTCTCAAAGAATGCCAAGCAACTTTGCAGCAAATACTAAAATGCAAAATTCCAGTATTTCCATATGAACAATTAAAAATTCTTTCACAAGAAATGTTGAAATTTACTGCATTTTATGCACCTTCATAACTATGTCACTATCACAAGTGCTATGCATGTACACCATTGTTTTATGCCCATACTTGGGACACCCACAGAAAGAAACCATTAAGATACTATGACAACCATATTTAACATGTTCAAAGGCTGCTCACATGAGTGCCAAAAGGTTGTTCTCTCTCTCTCTTTTGTGAAGATGCCCTGACTGCCACGAAGAGCCAGGCCACACATTACACTCACCATGTGAGCTGCCAGATTCACCCTGTTCTGTAGGCTCCTGCACCAACAGTCAGAGAAATCAGAGGAGATCCTAGTCACAAAATTTGTAAGGTGAAGCCTCTGGTCAATCTATTTCTGCTTCTTTCTCCTCTTAGTTGCTAATTGTTCCTGAGAGCGAGATAAACAGTTTAACTGCAATCTCCTTCAACATCCTCTACCAGCAAGTGTACCTCCACAATCTGCAACAAACATAGGTGGGCTGCTCTCATATGGACAGAGCAAGTATGCCTTGAAGCCAAGTTAAACAAGGTACCAAAGGATCTTGTCACAGATGACTTTCAACCAGCATCATCTTACTGTACTGATGCCAGCTCCTGTATAGATGATGAGATGCTTGGCTCCCTGAACAGCTACAGTTAGCTTGCTGACTTTCTTCTTCAGCTCTTCCGGTTCATCACAAACCTAAGAATATAGGAAGGAAGGATTGAAATTGTTTCTAAAGCACCACTTTTTTAAAGCTTCAACTACTAACTAAGCCCAGTATCCTAATCACTTTCTCAAATGATAAAACAAACACCCACGCCTGTTGAGTTCCTCTCATTTTCCTTTTCTTTTATTCCTACCCCTATGAGTTTTGTGAGAGAATGTACAGTATTGGTAAGGGCTGAAGTAGGCATGGCTTAGAAACCAGTGAAGCAGTAGGAGAGGTGCTACTGATAAGTAAGAACACATAATAGAACAGTTCATTAAAAACAAGGAGATGGCCAACCAAAACCCTAAATGTATTTGGAGGTCCTTTTAATACAAATGAAACATATACAGGTTGGGCACCCTCATCCTGAAATTCCAAAAAACAAAGTATTCCAAAAACCAACTGTTACTAAACACCAACATGATGCTCAATATAACAAGTTTGGGTCAGAAAATGTGACCAGGGAAGGACTTTCCACACCAGGACACTGAGCTGAGGATTCCTCGGAGGGACTTCCTCCACTCACTGGGATCATTTCCTGGTCACTGTACTGACCAGCTGATCATATTCTTAACAAGTCTGCCCTCATTTCAGCCTGTACTTGCAGATAATGGGAAGACTGGGCTGTTCCAACCTGCGACCCCAGGTAAATCAACCCCAATCAGGGGATTGGTGGAGCACAGCGTAGGATATTCATTTTTTTGCATTCCAAAACCCAGAAAAATCCAAACTTTGGAATGCTTCCAGCCCCAAGCATTCTGGATACAGGATATTCAACCTGTACTAACTTCTAAGTATATAAATTTCAGGTTATAAACATGGGTTTGATTTTTGTAACATCTGAGAGCCAAGTTATTGTCCCACTGTGTGACAGCAGTGGGCTACACCTGCAAAGAATTCTACAGGGCATCTTGATGACAGCTACAGAAAACTAGAGAGAATGTCAATCAAACATGCAAGGAATGGGGACTGCTGGTTATATATCTCCCGCTTCTCTTTTCTTTGGAACAAATTTTCTTATTAGGAACGGGCAGAGGAAGGAAGATTAGCTGCTATGAGAGATTAAAAAAACAAGGCCGCAGTTTCCTATATGTTTGACTCCAATTCACATCAACTTTTTTTTTTACCTTTAGGTCTGGAGAACCCACAGAATTCTCAACAAACAGAACCAGGCCTCCTCAAATGATAATCGCAAAACAGAACTAGGTTCTTAAACTCCATGTAAAAAAAAAATTTCTTTGTTTTGATTTCAACAAATATATTAAGGGCCATTTCAGTATGACTTCTGCTTACACGTAAATGACTATCCCTTTGGTGTTCTATACTTTTAATGAAGAAAAAGCATAATGCATCAAGGAATCCCAAAAAGCTATAAAAAGGTGTCCTTTATGGATCTTTCCCCCAGTGGTGTCACTAGGGGGTGTGTGGACCACACCAGGTGATGTACTCAGGAATGGTGGTGACACCACTACTGGCAAAAATTGAGAAAATCTCAATACTTTCAAATAAAACTGTCAGGCCTTTGGCATCCCAGGCCCTGAATTGTAAGCCAGGATGTGGCAGGAGGGGCCTTGATGTCCAGGCTTGGTATGAAATGCAAATAAAGGAACAGCAGCACTGTATGTGATAAGTAATCAGATGCACCGGTGTTAGGTGGGAGCCATGTGACCTGGGGAGATGTGTGCAGTCACATAGGCTATGGTGGAGTGGTGCAATGCATCACTGGACAGCCAGAGTGGGTCACAAGACTGTCTTGTGACTACGAGGTCACCCTACTCTGACTGGCTGACCCTGGTATATATGGGGACAAGAGCAGACACCAAATGTGGGTTGCTGGGGTGGAGTTTCTGCATGTGGGTTGCTGCAAATGGAGTTTGCATGCAAATGGAGTTTGCATGCAAATGGAGTTTGCATGCAAATGGAGTTTGCATGCAAATGGAGTTTCATGCAAATGTGGGTTGCTGGGGTGGAGTTTCTGCTGCTGGTTTGTTCTCTGACTTGGACCGTGCTTACTGTGACTGTGCCTCTCTGTATCCCTGACTTCTGGACCATATGACTGACTACTCCTCTGCCTGCTCCTTTACCAATACATGCTTCTGCAACAAACAAGCCTGTGTCTGCTCATTTGGCTCTGTTTAGCATTGCCTGCTTCTGGTGCTGTCTCCCTACGCTCCCGTGCCACTCTGCTATCAGGAAAGCAAGGGCTATCCTCCCCTGCTGCCCTGATAAAAACCATCATGTTACTAGCCTGCAACCAACAAAACAAACCATGTTGAAATATCTGTATTCTATAAAAAGTTATAGCTAAAAACCAGAAAAGGAAAACACAACCGCCTTATGGAACAAAAAGTGGATTCACTTAACTCAAAACTGACCAACGGGACTGATTATTCCAAGAGCCAATGAGGTGTTATGACACAGCAGGGAACTAATAAGATGTTATTATGAGTCAGCTCTTATTTCCATGTCAGAGCTCATACTAGAATTCTTGCAGTTGTGTGTCATCAAGTTGGCCACTGGTTTCCATTGGTTACTGATTTGTTGGGTAACCTGTATTGTACTGTTCTATATAGATAATTTAGGTAGTGCATATAATATTGTAATTTATTGTATATGGTCTTGTACAGGAGGAGATCCATCATGGGGGTAACACAGTGAGCTCTTGCACTGGGTATCGTAAATTCTAGTGACTCTTCTGCTTTCCCCCAAAGAGAAGACTCCATAGTCTCCAAAATGCAGACGAGTTTCATGTGCAAGTTATGAAGAGACCAACAAGTCTTATACAGTACTGTACAAATCCTGTACAATTCTCTCCTCTGTTTAAAAGCAATGTTGGATAAATGTATAAAGACAATTTCCTGTAGTTTTAACAAATATATGTCTAAGAGCCATTAGGGGGGCAGATAATTTTGTCATATAATGCAGTAACTTAAAAAATAGAATACGGTGACCTAAATAAATTAAGGATACACACTAACAACTCAGAATTATTACTGACTTAAGAAATGTGATTCCTGAGGTTGTGTAGGCCCTTCCCAGTAACTAAGCAGAGTAAGTTGAACTTATGAGAGGTAGCCAGGACTTCTCCATCTTCCTCTCTGACAAATGTAACAGAAAATCTTTAGTGCTATAAATCTATTGTAGAATAGGGTCCACTTGAGGTGCCCAAGATACTCTGCTGCCTGCAACCAATGTATAGGGCTGACAACCCTGGCACCTGACTAAGGGCCCAATCCTATCCAACTTTCCAGCTTTGGTGGCAAGGGAACACATGTCCCGATACCTTGAGAAGGCCCCAGTGACTGCCCCTCCACCACATAATGCAGCGCACCCCCACTGGCACAACTGCACCAGCACTGGAAAACTAGACAGGACTGGGCCCTAAGGCTACAATCCCAGCCACACTTACCTGGGAGTAAGCCCCATTGTCTACAATGGGGTTTACTTCTGCGTAGACAGGCGTGGGATTGAGCTCCGAGGACGCAACCCTGCCACGCTTTCCTGGGAGTAAGCGCCACTGACTACAGCGGGGCTTACTTCTGAGTAGATCTGGCTCTAGCCCCGGCGCACACACCTCCTCCAGCCGCCTGCGCAGCTTCTCCCGCTTCTTCCGAAGCCGCTCGAGGTCGCGCACCATCTCCTGGCAGCCGGAGAGAAGCAGCGTCTCCTCGGGGGTCCTCTCGGCCGCCGGCTTGTGAAGGATCCGGGACACCTGGGGCGGGGGAGAGGCGGCCGGCGTGAGGGCGCTGCGTGCCGCAGACCCACCCGCTCTCCTCGCTCCCCGCAGGCCCCTCCCTACCTGCCTCCGTCGCTCGCGCTGCTCTTCCTGCCGGAGAAACTCGGCGCGAGCCGCCGCTTTCCGTTCCGAGCGACTCAAACTCCGACCAGCCGCCATCGCTGCCGCGTCTTCCGGGTACCAACCGGCCGAGCCGGTGATTCCGGCTTGCTTCCGCTTCCGGCCTCCAAGAGCAGGGGCGCTCGTGCTCTCCCGAGTTAGAACAGCACACAGGCTGCCACTTCCCGTTCCTTTACACGGCCTGTCTAGGAAGTGAGAGCTACCATAGAGACCGAGGGAAGAATTCCAGGGTCACAGCAGAGCGACAGCGTGTCCACCGCGAGGACAGAAGGGGGCAGCAAAGAGAGGTTCTGCCTCCTCCTGACGCGGCCCTCCTCCTGTATGCAAAGAATGTGTTCCTAGTTGCAGCCTTTAAAAGTGCGCGTGCCTGCATGCAAGGCAGTGGTGCACACCTGTAGTGAGTCTGTAGAGACAGGTTGCCTCTTTGCATAGCCTGCAGCAGAGCGTCTCTGCACACAACAAAAAGGCTCTTCATGCAAGGAAGAGGCAGTCTCTCTCTCCTAACCTGTGCAGCCAGCAAGTGTCTGTTCAAACAAAGGCACTAGATGGGGCTGAATGTTCACTTAACAACCTAATCACATAACAATGGGATCAGCAAACTATCCCCATCTTGAAGTGGCACACCAGTATTTTGTTGAAGGATGTCTCTGCATACCAGTTGTTGGCCCCCAGCCGTGTTTGCCTCCCCTATTTGCCTTCAGTTTGTGTGTAGGTTTGCTGATAGTATCCAACCTTGTGAACGATCCAGTAGGATTCTTCAGTTCATTATTATGGCATTACAGTACATGCATCCTAAAAGAACAAGACAATCTAATCGTTTTACAGTGTTAAGAGTTCCTTAAACACTTGTCCTGTATCTGAATGGTCAGTCGGCCAAATAATGAGCATTTATGAAAAGAAAAACTGATGTTCCAGTACAGATGTGTCATCCATGTACATGTTACAGCAATGCATTAACCCAGGAGTGTGCTACCATCACAGTATGTTCTTGATGCGGCAGCTATAATACAGTTGCTTTTCAACATATATCTTTGCAGGATATGAATTTCCTAGAGGCCGTGTTTGTTTTTTTAGTTGAAGCTACAGTACTGACTTTTAGAGCTAATCCCGCAACCATAATAATCTCAGGCTACCTTATCTCATCAGTTACTGTAGGCTATCAATGTCTAAGATTTCTAATTGGATTCATCAAGTGTCTTAGAATATTAGAAGTATGCAAGACACTTATCTCAAGCCAAGTGCAAAAGACTATAAAAAGCAGAAATGGGTCACAGCATCAGAAGATAAAAGCCTGTCTCTGAAGTCTCTCTAAGTCTAACAACATTTATAGCACTATCCTATGCATGTTTACTCAGAAGTTCCCATGGAATTTATTCCCAACTATGTACAGGTTTGCAGTTCTAGACAGAAAAAATAATCCCTATTTTAGATAATCCTAGAGTTAATTGGAAAGCATAAGACTAGCCCATGAAATTTTTTAAAAATCCAATTAAGAATCTTTTAAAGTAAGGTTAATTTGATGCTGCACATACATATATTTAAACTGAGCTCTTTCAACCTGCTCACAGACAGCTCTGAAGAGGCATTTTGTGCCTATTTGCTAACCTGCTGCATACCTTCATTTATAGCACCACTAGGACCCCCAAGAGAAACTGTCCAGATATATCAGAGATGCAACTTATTTGTCAGCCTGAGGAGTGAACTGATCACTACAAAAACCAGTTGCCCTTCCAGGCAATTAAGCATATCGTATTTTATTCTTAATGCTATATTCACATTAGCCCAATTCCAGGGTCAGTTGTGCATCATTCTATGCCCATAAAATTAACAAGGGAATAGCCTGGCTGCAGTTTGCTTTTGTTAAATCAAGGAAAGATTATTAAAAGAGCAAGGCAGTGTGGGAGAGAAGGGGTAGCCTTGATGTTTTAGTTTTTTTTGAAGGAGAAAATAGTTTGATGGTGACCCATATTATTGGAAACATTTCTGAAAAGAAAAAAATAGCATAGGATAATTGCCTGATGTCACCAAAGATGACAAGACAATTCCACACAACAGGCAGCATACCAATGGATATGCTAACTGAGAAAGAACTGTGTGTGTCAGGGACATGCAACATATTTAATGCTGGGGAAACACATCTCTAAAAAAGTGTAACTTTGAGGAAGTTGTTTGGACAGCTTGCAACGAATGAGTAACAACTGCATGTGTACCCTGCCAAAACAGATTATCTGGGATATTGCTAATACGTACAAAGAATAAGTTAATGTTCACTGCATGCAAACAGTTACACCTCTTGTGTCTGTCAGCACTAAACAAATTTGTCAACCCAAGCCTGGTCAGTAATATCATAGGGACCAGCCTCTTTAAAGATGTTTATTGGTCATATACAAAATAAAGAATGCTTCATATCAACAAACATACACTATATACATAAATAAATTAACAACACCTCCACTGGGGCTGCGGCAACAAATCCCCAACAGTTATCATCAGATATCTACAGATTGAAAAAGGACAATAATTTAGCAATAAATACTGATTAATTAGTTGGACTCTACTTTGTACAAGAGAGCCCCAGGACTTGACAATATGCTATTACACCCCTGGCACATAGAATTAATCTCCAGTTCTATTAGCTTTGGAGACAGAGATTCTTTATCAGAATACTCCTCCCTCCCCTTTTAAAAAACAGTTTGAAGCAGCAGTAAATTTATCATCTTGTAAGGACCCCATCCTCAATATCCAAAGGATGGGGTGGAGCAGCCCTCTGCTCAACTTATTAAGTGCTTTAAATATTATTTATCTTGTTTCTCCATAATATTCCAGTTTGGCAAAGGGTGTAATAAACTCAGAGCAAACTGCAGGTGAGGGTAAGGGCAAGAACAAGTAGCATTTAGTTTGGAACCACTTGGGGATCTCAATTCCTCTTGCCTTAGCCAGGCAGAACCATACGTTCACTGGAAATGAGTACTCTCTCAGCAACTACATAGTGTCTCTCATTCATACAGATCACAGTCACAAGCATCCAGAGTTCATATACATCAGTTAATAGAAGGGGGGGTGTGAGGAGAAGATTCCTCCTCATCACTTGGAAGACCTTGCCTGAAGCTCATAGCTAGGCTGCATGAGATCCTCTTCTGGTCTCTCTGCATAACAAAGAGCAAAACTCTGTTTTAGCAGCCAGTTACCAATTTCTTTATCAGAGACAGCAGCAATGTTACCAAACAGGAAAGGAATATTCCTGTGAATCCTTATTCTTAGTGACAAAAATATAGCTTGAAACATCAGGAAAATGCAAGAAGAGGGGGGTCTGCCAGTAAATGCTTCTATCAGCAGGAAATGAAAAGGTACCTACAATTCTGACAGAGTAAATTTTTGTCAATATCCAGGCATATAAAATACATTAATTCCATTGTAGGTGTTGTAAAGAGATGCCATCCTGCAACTTCTCTGGAGTGTGCCAAGTGCACAAGGAACATAAAAATGAACATTGACACAAGAAATACCAGAGATGCAGTGTCTTATAGGCACATGAGCACACAGGTGCATGGGCATGCACGCACACACGCACACAGCCAACCCAAGAGCACATTCCCCAAGTGCAAACTGTGAGCAGTCTCCACCCAGGCCCACGTCTCAAATGCCCTCGCTCCCAGCCTGCAGTCTACCCTTTACTTTTCTGGAGAGAAATTGTTTCATTATCCAATAGATCACTTTGACACAGTTCACCACGACATAAATGAGCCCCCCTCCCCCCCCAAGCCAGCCACATGTGGGCGGAATTACACTTCATGGGTTTGCTCTGCAGCCAGGTAGAAAGCAAAGCTCCCCACCTGCTGCACCAAACAAAATGCCCCATAGGAAAGAGGAGAAATAAAAAACACAACACCCTTCACAGCAGGAAAACCAAACAAACAAGCACCTTGAAAACAAGAACCATCACACTCTGAACACTATATACCAGAAAGAGAAATCAAGGGGAAGGGCTTGAGAAGGGCACCTGGGATAGGAAGAACACAGGAAGAACTCATGAATACTAGAAGCAGACAGACTGGAAATGGGCAAGGGAAAATGAGAGGCGTGAAGGGTCCCTGGGTGTCAGAAGATCCCCCATTTTAGTCCTTCACATATTCCAAAACCAAAACATACTCAATACACCCCCAATTATATGCATGGTTAAGTACCTGAACTTTCTCCAACCCTGGCTGCAGACAGCTTCCAACTTCTGGAGGCTTTCAGGAGGACACTCTAGGCATAGACCTTCAGCACAGACCCCTCATGCTATCTGTAATTTAAGTGGAGAAGTGTACGAAGCAGCAATGGAAGCCTAGCCATCTCTAAGGAGCAGGTACTGGAGTTAAGAATTCTTTAAGATGGCAGGATCACAACAGCATTTAGATTTAAGCAAGCCAGCAAAGATTTCGGAACTATTCATTTTGCTGAAAAGATGCTTCTGACCCAGAAAGGCAACCCTGCCAAAGCACATCAATACTCAAGCTGGAATTATAAAAATGTGAAGTTTGGCCCCATCAGAGATCTCCTGCTTTCCATGGGCCTGTAAGGAAACACAGTACAGTGACTATACCAATATTAACAGGAAAGGCAGATTCTGGAGGTCGAACAGCAATCATCTAGAATTTGCTAGATGTGAGCTCAGCCATCCAGCCCATGTAACTGCCCTTCATGAAACTCTCAAAGGCAAACTATGTTCAGGAGACCTAAAATTTCATTTTAGTCCCTACCCCTTCCTTGTCAATTTGGTGACCAGAAAACCCAAGTTACATGCTATCGTGGCTTGCAAATTTGACAGGTACAAATAAATATTGCTTACTCAGATCACAATTGTTTGGTTTTCACAAAATTTGGATTTCTTTGGCAAGGACTAGAAAGTGGAAGGCAATGGAAGGAAGAAAGATGTGCACAGCTTAAGAGACGGAGGAAATGAGATGTAAAGAGAAATAGAGGGATATAAAACAAAAGGGAGGAAATCTCTGGCCACAGCAGTCCCACACAGAAACCAATGGAGACCTAAGGTTTTAAACCATGGGTGACAAAGCAAGCACTGGGACTTTACTAGACCCTCTTCAGGACCAATATGGTCCACAGCACTCCTAACAAAGTCCCCACAGTTTGATCATTTTCATGGTCAGAAATCTTATGGCCTTAGTAGGCCAAAACTATCAGCTTGCCGATTCATGTACCAGTTCCTTCAAAATTTGCACTGTGGAGTAGCATGCCATGTGCAAGTATGAATTTTGGAGAAATCTGCAGCCAAAGTAAACATGCGTTCATACCAGAGCTCCATGCTCTCTTTGCAGTTTGTCCTCCTTTGCTCCTGTACATTCAGGAGTTGCTGTCTGCAGTCTACATATGCAAAGAGGAGCACAGAAATACCTCAGACTGCCATCTCAAAAGGCAGGCTGGGACTGACAAGCACCATTGCTGATGCAGAGAAGCCTGAGCCTACTATTTCAAGTGGCAAGCTTGCAGTGGGACAAAGTTCCTTGGAGTGAGGAAGTTTGCCAAGAACCTTGACAGAAAGATCTTCTTTTAAAGCTCTCTTTCCCCCCTGCCTGGGAGATTCTCCAGGCTGTAAAACTCTTGCAGTAAGAAGGCAAAAGAAAGAGGACCCTTGGTAATTTAGTTTCACCAAATTGGAAGGCAGAACATAGTTTTCACCAAACAAACAAAAAAAGGTGTTAGGTGCTGTTCCTGGGCAGCTGACTGATTGAGATTTGATCCTTTAACACATTTGGATTGAACACCTCACTCCAATTTAACAGGTATTCATCTGTTTCCTGAAACCATGAGGCCTAGAATTTGTGGAAGTGTCAGCTGAGGTTTTCACAAACCTGTTTCAGCCAAAACTCTGGTTCCTGCCAATCAATTATTTAACCAGCATAATAGCCCAAGTAGTTCTCAAAAGGTTCTCTGCTGCCACCCCAGGGTTCAACAGCCATCACTAGCTATGCTGGCTGCTAAGGGCACTGTTTTCTAGGCAACACGTAAATGCTCACATGGAGAGTTATTCTAATATATACAGCTAAGGTCACAGTACATCCCTTCTTGGTAAAGGGACTACCACCTGCTCCATGTGGACCAATTATTTCTGCATAGCACCACAGAGGGCAACTATCACTGTTTTAAAAGAAACTAGTTGCTGGCCACTTTCCAGGACTCATCATAGCTCCTTCATATCAACTAGAGGGTAGCCTTCCAGAAGACAACACAGTGAAGCTGGGCTTTCCTGGGTCACAGTGACTACCATACACACATTAGCCCTTATGCCATTTTCAGCTCAGCTTCCCAAATTCTTCCCAATATGCCCTAAAAGAGAACAGCTGGGGGAAGGAAATGACGATAGCACAGGCAGCAAAAAAAATCCTGCCCTAGGAGTGAACCAGCAGTGATGATAGCTCTAGCCCAATCTTAAGAAACACTGGTTCTTTTTACCCATTTGTAAAATATGTTGCCTTCTTCAGTCATTGCTTCATGTTCCTGCTTAATGAGCAGCGGCCTCCTTAATCTCCCTGTTACAGCATTAGATTGGACCTTTGGAGGAAATAAGGAAGCAAACTGGGATGTGCAACATGGAAGAATGCAACTGTGTCCAATAGCTAATTGAGTAACACCTTAGAAGAACCAACTGACCTCAGTTTTCAGGGGTCAAGAAGAGATTCCTTCAGACAGATAACCCTCTCGTGAAACAGAGCCTTCAGAAGGGCATCTGCCATAGACCAAGAAAAACCCTGCACTCAGCCCAGGAAAAGCAAAAAGAATGCTCACAGGACATCCACACAGCAAAGATGGCCATTGGCACCATCACATCACAGCGCCACACAAGACCTCAGAGCACAGACAATTCAACACAACAGGAGCACAAAAGAAGCAGGCGAGGAGTTCAAGAATAAGTCACTTTTGGTACAATTGCAAAAAGATATCAAACAGGACTAGCCTTTTTTTGTTTTGTTTTTTCCTACATTATTTATAAATAAAGTCTGATAACTCTTTATAAAAACCAACCTCATAGCCACAAAGACTTAGCGAGAAACTTTTAAAAGCTGCTTTTTTTTTTTTTTTTAAGGTAGCCAAGTCTCCGAGAATATGACAAATCAAATATTCTCACCCTTTCAGGTTAAAAAGGAGACTCTTCAATACAAGTTCTTCATCCAATTTTAGTTTTGAAACTTAGATCATTTAATAATTCTTAAAATGAATGTTTCTCTTTTAAATAAAGGGCTATTTAAACCACATAAACTGGTTGTGTAAACCATCACACTAGAGACACTTGATACTCTCCAAACACAGGAAACAACTAGTGATTTTGGTCTTGTTCAGTGCAACACATTAGGGACAAAACTGCCTGCAGACACTATGGCATAACCTGCCTTCTCCCTGGCAGGCAGGCTACAACAGTGCCCATTTCCTGGCTCCTTTCCCTTTCTTTGCAGCACAGACACCAGGAAACTGCAGTTTTGCCCCTTTCTTCCCCCTTTAGGAAAAGTCCTAAAGAATCCCACCTTTAAACATAAAAGGCGCAACTAGATGTTAATATAAAAATGGTTACACAAACGATCCCCATTATACCCACGGTTACCAAGCAATTTACAAGCAGCACACGGGACAGCTGACACAGAACCCTGGAAGAATGGTATAAATCATCAGAAGATACTGACAGCAGGTCTTCCAACTTTCTATGACCTCTGCCCTCCCTTTTGGGCTATTCCGCCCCAAGAATTTATTCCATGCTGCTGAGAATCTCTTTGGCTAGAGTACCGAGGTCCTTCAGTCTCTGTTCCCAGAATACCCCTGGGTAGAAGGTTCTGCTCACACAGAAGGGTTGCATTACCATCAGTCACACCAACCAGAACAAAGCTAAAAACAAAGGGACTGTGGTGACAAGCAGGCCAGCATGTGCCTGTGTGGGCTGGGCCATCTGGGAGAGGGTTGTGCTTTGGGGATTCCGGATGAGCTTTGTGCCTAACTGCCCTGCACACACAAGCCCAGGCAGTGCTCGTTTCACTAAGACCGGGCGTCCGTTTTGGATTTCACTATCGTGATGACGCTGGTGGTGGCAACCTTGCCAGGCACGAGGGGCCCCATGCTGGAAGCAAGTGGACCCCGGGCAGGAGTGACAGGGCTCCGAGCCACGGTCCGGGCGAAGTTCTGCAGTGCCTCGTACTTGGAGCGCAGGGCATCAAGTTCCATTTTCATGCTGGCATTCTCTGAAGCCAACTTCTCCACTTCCTGCTGAAGTTCTGCCTTCTGCTTCTCCAGCTCCTCCTTCTGCGTCACCCTCTTGACACGGCAGCTGGCAGCATAACCCCTGTTCTTCAGGGTCCGCCGGCGTTGCTTGAGCTGTATTATCTCCTCCTTCGACAATCCCCGCAGATGCTGGTTCAGCTCCCGCACAGACATGGTCACCAGCTCTTCATCTGTCAAGCTGGTCCCATTCTCACCTGGCTCCCGCTTCACCTGCAGGAACAGAAGGAGCACATGCATCACTGGAGTTCTGGTCACAGGCACTCATAGCTAAACCCCAGTTTTGCCCCATTACCTTCAAGGCTTTGTTTCCTTTGTTGGGGGTCGTCATAACACGCAAGCCTTTGCAATCAGATTCTGCAAAAAAGAGAGTGGTTGGAGGTCAAACTCAGTTTCCAGAGTACTCCTTCACAGATACCAATTTATCTGGTCCAGCAACTGGACAGAGAAAGTGGTCAGGGTTCACTGTTGGAATGAGTTCCCACATGTTCCATGCAGAATGAACCAAACTGAGGGACTTACAAGAGCTCCCGAACACTTCTGTCCCTGCCAGCCCCACAGCTCCCTATAAAACTTAAAGGCAAATGGCAAAGGAGGGGGGATTAAGAACCCTGGGAGGAGCCAGAGCAGGATGAAGCCACATTTAAAAATAGCCTGGCAGCCAGGGTCCTGCACGGCTGTGCCGAGCCAGTCATGCTGACTCAGCATACTAGCAGCCTTGCTCACAGAACACGCCTTATAGTATAACCCAGCAGGAGAGTTGCAGTTCAAGAGGCTTGCCAGAGAATCAGATGGGTCCCTTTCTATGCTGCCACCAAAGCTAAATGAGCTATTAGGAATCCCATGAACTACAGAAAGGGACTGGGGGGCATTTTTCCAGGGTATTCTGTTATATAACCTGGTGCACACTGTTAGCCCATCTTGCCAAAACAGCTCCTTTGTCTGGGAAATACTGTGCAGTGAGTAGGGAACGGAACATCTCTCCCTGCATCTGCATCTCTCCCTAGGCAGAGAGTAGGGAACGGAAGCAAAGAGATGGTGATGATGAACATTAGAAGCCTAGAAAACTTGGCTAGGCTAAAGCATGTGCTATAAATGGAAGAAACTGGCTACTAAAAACAGAACTTACTCCCCTTGCCATACTTCTGATCATGTCTGATCTCTTTTTAATCTTTCACCACTAATGTTGGGAGTAGAGGTGGGGAGAGGAATGCAAACACACACAAAAGCAATTATTTGTATTTATCTAACCTTTATTGGCATAAAAGCAGTTGTCTGTGTGAGTTTTCAATGACCAGGAGGGAACATCTGCTGACCTCCTATCTAAATTGTTTTCACACGACTTGGCAACAAGACACCAGATTTGTATGCCCACCAAATACTTTTCCCCCCAGCATTTTCATTTTTTAAATGTAGAGCTATGAAAGTCAGACCCAGTTATGCTAAGTCATTCCATTAGCTTACTGCATTCATGTCATATTGTTCCAAAACTTCCAGAACATGGAAGTGGCACCACTAGGGAAATATGTGCCAACCATATTTAGACTCTTGCTGGCAGGTTTTATTTGCTTGAAGCTTAAGGCTCTCAGGATTCCAACCGTTATGATTTCAGAAAAAAGCTTGAGAAGTATAGCCAGGCTTTATTCTTTTTAAACCTCAGGAACCTGAAGGCAATTAAAAACCATAAAACCACCACTACACCGATTATGCATCCTTATTTCATAATTTCAACACCCATTGTCTGTTTAAGTCTAGGTGGGAGGAATGCTAACATTTAGCACTACATTACTAGCATTCACAAGGGAATGCAAATATGTCTGTGAGCAAGTTTATGCCATGTACAAACCATAACCTTAGTTATGGGACTACCAATTCCAAAAGATTATTGGAGTCATCTTTTCTAGTTTCAAACTAGGATGCTCAAGCATCTCAAAACGTCATTAAGACAAAATCCTGGCATCTAGTATATTAAGCAGTGAAAATGCTATGCACTTTACAATAATTCTGATGCATCTAGAAATAAGCCACTTTGCCAATCTGTATAAGTTAGAATTGCCCACCTCATTTAACAGAGCAGAAGAAAGCAGGATTCTGACATTCTGTCCTTAAGATGCAACCTGAAACTTACAAGCCTAGCTGCAGTACTTTCTTCTACAGAAAACCTGAGATCTTAGCAAGAGAGGAGTTGTGTCTTGCAGGTCAAATGTAGCCCAACCATACAAATGCACACAGTACCAGGCATTAGTAGGTACTCTATCTCTGGCACAGCTCAGAAGCCACAGTTGTTCCCTAGGCAAGAAGAAAATCTGCTGCTCTGGCCTGGGCTGTGTCGGAGATACATCTAGACAAGGGGTGTTTTTACATCCACCTCCTACCAAGCACAACATCAGCACTTACATGGCATAATAAATGCTTCTCCCACACAGCCCATGTCCTTGTTTGTTAAATGCATAAAACATCAGTTCACATTTATAGCAGAGAATTAAGACAAGCTAGTGTCAGCAAAAGCCAAGCAACAGTCCCCTAGCAGCACCCCCAGAAGGGATGGCTTCAGCGCTTTCCAAGATCACTAATAGGCAAGCAACAACTTGGATATTCCTACAGCACTGAACAACTGCTGACAAGCAAAGTGCTTATGCCCAAAGGACACTGCTGTGGTCACTGATTAAAGGCTTACTGTACTGTCACACAGTGAGCCCCAACTGTCTTCCTAAGGGGATCCACCAACTTATTTGTCAGTTCCAAAGAAAAAAAAAGGTTCTAAAACAATTACTGATCCTAAAGTGACACAGTTTGTCATGTGATGCTATTCCACACCACCACCAAGGTCTCGGATTCAGAGAAGACAAGGACAGATGCAGCACTGTCATCTCCTACAAACAAAAATCATAACATAAAAGCCTTCCTCTAACATTATAACACTGTTTTAAAAACCATACTATTTCAATACTGGCTCAAGGCATGCAAGGTACACCTTCCAGTGTAAAACATTTTGCTTTCATTTTACCAATTTTGTTCTGTCTAAGAACCTGTTTGCAGTCATAGCTCTCCAGGAGCAGAATTGTAAATTGAAAGTTGTCTGTTCAGTCACAGTGAAGATACTCTAACCAAACTTCTTCTCCTGTTATATGTTTTACTTGTGAGACAGCAGAGAGCATGTTAAGCACCACTGCTTGTGCTCACATGAAAACTGAAAGTTTCCAATCAATCTTATACCCATGAATCCAGCACAAATAAGGATCTCCTTACATTCACAGTACCAAGGATAAGTGATATTCAACTGAAATTCCAGGGAAAATACTAACTTGGGGGGAAAGTAACATGCTTAGTGCCAAGCCTACTTGGTAAGTCCTCCGAGATGACAAATCCAGGTATTCAATATGTGCTAATCAGTGCTGAAAATGCAGTTCAGCAACTGAGGAGACAATACAGAAGAATGTGGCCTGGGAGGAGTCACTGCTTGCAGTCTGTCCTCACCATGTGGGAAATGATATGAACAAGAAATGGGACACAGCAATGAGCCCTAATGACTCTCATGGAATGACATAAAATACGATACAAAATCTCCATAACAAATTAAGAACTTAAAATCCTATGGTGTGTCAAATAAGGAAGAGGAATGTTTATTCTGTGTCCAAGGCAAGCATAATCTGTGCTATTAGAAGATTCAGTTAAGAAGGCTCATGAAAAGCCATCAAGAGATGGGAAAACCTACCAAAACTTTTGCTTTCCATACCCAAGGGCAAAGCACATACGCTGGGCAACACTGGGCCCTTTCTACAGCCCTGACCACAGAGACCGTTAATGTATGTGAGAAGGACAGCCAGAGAGAACTGGCATCCAGACAGAGATAAACTTGGTCTAACTCTCCAGACTGCTGATTTCTCAGCTTTTTGACAGCTTCCCGAAGAAAGATCACACTGGAAAGTGCCAAGTGCGACGGCTGCAAAGGAAAAAAGTGCAGCCTCAACACATTTTGCCAGAACTCAAAAGGCCTGCACTCAGCACAAGCACCACCAATTCTTTGCTCACAACAGCACTGACAGCAAGTGCATGATTCAACACAGGCCCCATTCTCAACATTCCTGATTCACAGAGCTGTGCCATCAAAGCAGTGTAAACACAGTGACGTCACCCATTCCAGCAGCACAGCCCCATCATAGAAGGCCCAGCTGTAAAGGATGAAATAGTAGTGGGGCATGACAACAAGGGAGAACTAGGAGCTGGGACAACAGCCTGCATTGGGTATAGCACAAAGACCAGTTTCATAACTACTCTGTACCTGGGTAAAACCTATCCAGACCATCATACAATAAAGTTTTCCAGCAATCCTAAATGTGCATTGTTCTCTTTTTGTTAGAGTATTTAACCTAGCAAAGAAACTTGAAAGCAGGTGCTTAGCCAGTAAAATCTCCAGCAGCAATCACTCACCAGAGAATTCTGCCTTCCTTAAGTAGTCATGACCAGTTCCTGGCAGAGTTTTCCCCAATACTCTGACATGTACAAAACAATGCAGAAATCCTTTTCATGAGTGTGCTTCTTACTCAGTACAGCTGAAGGGGATAGGGACCCATTAATCAGAAATTAAAGCTCTCTGTACACACTCTTAGAAGATCACCACACTCACATTGTTACTATCATTGAAAAGCTAGTCATGCTCGCAACTAAAACATAATTTGCTCATCTGTCCCTACACTTTTAAATCATTCTTTGTGAGTTTCTTGTTTCACACCTTTGTTGTGCTTCCCTTTTGCCACAAGACAAAATAAGTCATAGCAATAATTTAAATATTCCATGAACACATTAAGTCCATATTGCAGACTCATAGGCACCAAAACGGGAAACAAGACAGGCTGCGCACCACCGCCTACCTTACTACTATGAGACCTGGAACAAAACGGATTTCTCTCTCCCACAGTTCCTCCACAGAGAGAGTAAGAATTGCCTGTGCGCCCCATATTTGAGGATACAGTGTTGCAGGAGAACTGTTTTCGTTTTGAAGCCTACATTGCCTCCACTCACTTTAGTTGGGAAAGTACATGAGATCGAGGATATGCAGAAAGCTATTCCATCTACAAAGTAGTGAATAACTTGCCCATCCCCAGCAGCTAAGCCACTAGGAGACTGGTAGAGGACAGGCTGCCCTCCAGAGTTGTGGCTGTAAATGACGGAATGCTTCAGCTAGCTTTGCTGAGAAGACTTCCCATTAGGGACTCAGCAGAGGACACCCTGCACTTGTTGCACAGACGTGCTTTGTTGCACAAATCAGCAGAATGCTTTACAGGCTCCGAACAGAGATCTGCATTTCTGTGCAGGTGAGAGCAGACAAAGCTCCTTCACAGAGCCCTTGAGAAGGTCTCACAAAGGCAACATGGACAAGAAGAGAAGTGGCAGTTTCAGGACCTCCTGTTTGATGGAGGCTGTAAAACTAGCCGAAAGGCAGAAGGGCCGAGACCCCCAGGAACACAAGAGGATAGAGAATGCGAACTGCAAGAACCAGCCCCCCCACCATCCATGAGAGTTCTTAGGAAAGGATCGCTCAAAGTTTTGCCAAACATCCATGCACCCTATGCCATGCCACACACAGAGAGCTGCACTTTTATCACAACATCTGAAACACAAGAAAGAAACAAAAGCTCAGGCTGACCCCATTCCCAGTCAGCTCTTCTCTGCCTTAGGGCCCTGTCAGAAGATGAGTCAGCAGGTCACCCCTCTCCCAACCAGCCACCCCTTTTAACAGGTCCC
Source organism: Tiliqua scincoides (assembly GCF_035046505.1). NCBI lineage: Eukaryota > Metazoa > Chordata > Lepidosauria > Squamata > Scincidae > Tiliqua > Tiliqua scincoides. Next base: position 152,891,522 of record NC_089822.1, read on the forward strand.
CCCAGCCCCACCGCCCTTTGTGCAGCATATACCTAGCAGTGACCTCATGTTGATGAGTCAGCAGTGTCTGGGCTCCGCATGCAGAAGGCCGTGCCAGGGGAGAGGAGGGCTGAGCCCAGTCGCTCGGGTGCTCCGCGTTCTCCCGATCTCCCCTTCCCTGAGCCCCACCCGACAGGCACGCTGCTCTCTCCCCACCCAGACACCTGATGAGTCAGCACGACGAGCCCTTCAGTCACAGACATGGCTGCACAACACAGGGAGCACCCAGGGAGAGGCACGAGGGTGCGGAGAGGGGCTGCCCCCTACCCAGGTGAGGCGGGGGAGACAGATCCACCCTGCAGGACTGAGGGGCGCGGACCCCGGTGACTCCCCCCGCCAGACCCACCACTTAAGGACAAAAGTGGACCAATAAGGAGCCAGGAAAAACGGGCGGGGTGATGTTTTTCTCCTGCCAGCGGCGGCCGTGGGGGGGGGGGGACAAGGACCACCCGCCACAGACCCCTCAAGGAAGAGCGGGGGGAAGACCCCCACACCCGCCCACCTGTCAACAGCCACACAACGAGGCCGACAAGCGAGGAAGGCGCAGCGCAAGAGACGGGGGGGGGCTCGGAAGGACTCACCTGGGCGACCCACCTCTGTCCCTTCCCGCCACCAGCGGGGGGCCGCGCGCTCCGTCAACATCGACCGCCCCCCAAATGGAAGCGCTCCACTTCGAGGAGCCGCGTCCCGCTCCCTCCCCCTCCCGCGTGCAAGGGGGGCACGCCCGCCCCCCGCCAAGGGAAGCCAGGCAGCCTCCACCACCCGCGCAACCGCTCACCCTCCGCTCAGTGCCGCCGGGGGGGGAGCCGGGGCGGGGCGGGGGGAAGGCCGCCACGCAGAGAGGGACCGAGAGTCCGGGGTCCGCCGCTGCCGCCGCCGCTCACGGACGCGTCACGTGATGTTTGGGTCACGTGCTTCCATTCATGAAGCCGCCCGGCGCAACCGCCCCGAGCCTTAAAGGGGAGGCGCCCGGAGGGGGCTTTTTGGACCCTGCATACACATATAGATAGGAAGTTAATAAAGGTGGCGGTTGGCGGGGAGGGAGTTGGAGGCTCACGTGGCGAGCAGGAGAGGAAGAGCGCGAGGCGGACGAGGCCCTCGCTGGGCACGGAAGCCGCCCCTTCCCCACCCGAGGGGCCTCAGGGCAAGGGAGCTTGCAGCCCAAGCCCGTGCGTGTCTACTCAGAAGTAAGTCCCACTGAGTTCAGTGGGGCTGACTCCCAGGTAAGTGTGTAAGATTGCAGCCTTAGGCTGCAAGGGAGAAGGCGCCAGGGGGAGCAAGGGCGAAGGGACTGACTTCTGAGGAGACCTGCCTAGGAGGGGGCTCTGGGGCTGCAGTCCCAGCCACATTTCCTGGGAGGAAGCCCCACTGACTCCCCTGGGACTGACTTCTGAGTAGCTGTGCAGTTTTGCCAGATTCCCACCCCAGCTCCGCCTGGAGAATTATGCCCACTTTGAGCTCCTTAGCTCCCCTTCTTTCCTCAAAAATGATCCTAGTTCTGCCTGCAGCACTGCTGGACCCCACCACCAGGGGAGCTCCTCTGTTCAACCTGCAGAGGTCCTCTCTCCTGCCAGCAGCCCCTTGGTCTTGGGCATGGCAGCCACACACCAACCTCCAGTGTCTCCAAAGTCCATTCACACATCAATCCATCAGTAGTTCCATTAGTTCCCCAGTCCATCAATCCAGTCTAAAGCTTTCCTCCTTCTAATACCCACACCAAATTCTCCCTTCATCAGGTGCTTTTATGCCTGAGGGCCCCAATGTCTTCAAGCTGCAGCAGCTGTGCAGCATACCTCTGCTGCATGCCCAGGCCTTAACCCTTAAAGGGGCCACTGCTGACACCACATCCTACCTCCTCGCCAGATCTTCCACGATTCCTGAGCCAAAAGAACAAAGAAATAGGGAATGGACACAGCCCCCCAAATTCACCTACAGCTGTGGAGACCATTTGCTACAGCTCAGGCAGGATTGTAACCTCTTACAAGTTTTAACTGCAGAGCTGCAGCTGCCACCTTCCAAACCCAGGCACTGAAAAGGCAAAGAAGCAGACCGCCATCACCAGGAGAGTTGTTAGAGGCCAGTACTTGACCTTAATAAGAACTTAAGAGGAACCCAACTGGATCAGGCCAAAGGCCTTCTAGTCTACCTTCCTGTATCTCACAGTGGCTCACCAAATGCCCCACAGAGCACTCAAGACAACAAGAGACCTGCATCCTGGTGCCCTCCCTTGCATCTGGCCTTCTGAGGTAGCCTACTTTGAAATCAGGAGGTTGCGCATTCCCATCACAGCTTGTAACCTGTGCTGGAGCTTTCCTCCAGAAATTTGTCCAGTCCCCTTCTAAAGACATCCAGGCCAGATGCCATCACCACATCCTGTGGCAAGGAGTTCCACAGACCAATTACACACTGGGTAAAGAATGCTGTGGGAACAATGTTGATCAGGCAAGATTTAAAGAGAAGGGGGGGAAGGATCACCTATGTCCTTGCCAGTATGGCAGAGCAGGTTGTCTAGTAAACTGCAACTGGAGAGAGACCTGCTTTAGGACCCAATCCTAACCAACTTTTCAGTGCCAGTGTAACCTCAATGCAAAAGGGAACAAACATTCCCTTACCTTAAGGCATTCCCTATGACTGCCTTCCCACTGCAGGATACAGCACAAGTCCCATTGGCACAGCTGCATCAGTGCTGGAAAGTTTGATAGTATTGGGCCTTCTTGCAACTTCTAAACCATATTGCAACTTTGTTGCAAAGAAAAGGATGATGGAGGGAAAGGAAGCACCACATACTTAATCCTGAGATCCTTGGATGAAAAATGTAATAAATGATTTTTTAAAAACCCTGAATGCTTGAGTTTGTCATGTTTATATTAAGAGAGATATTAATATTTTATTTGTTAAGGATATTTATTAAACAGTACATTGTTATGTTCCACCAATTATATCCTCCTATCCTATAAGATAGGTTGGGCTAAAGTGGCTAAGAGAGAACTTTAAGCTCAAGCCTTCCTAGTTCTAATCTAGGACATTCCCTGCTATGCTGCTTTGTTTTGTCACAATGACAGTGGCAATTTTGTCTTCATTTTGGTGTTTAGTAGTTTGCCCAGAGACACAGTGCATTTAAATCTTTTTTTTTTTTTAAATATAAAAAATCAGTTATATTCCCCACACCAAAAGGCCCTCTGGTATGTGCCTTTAAGTCCTGAATAACAACTCTCACTGCTGTTTCAGTGCGTCCAGGATGGAGGGATTGTGTTTGGAGGGCATCAGCTTTGTAATTGAAATTTGTCAGAGGTTGAAATCCTGCCCCAGTTGAGCAGATTGCTCTCTGTCAAAGATGTGGGGGCTGTCGCTCTCTCCTTCGTTTTCCTTTTGGTTCACAAAGATTAGAACAAATTTCCCATAGAATCTAATGGGAATCACTTCTTCCAGCCTGAAGGCCCTCTAGTGGAGAAGCCTCTATTTTAGTGCATTTCCTGTTCTGTATTCTGAATGAGGCTTCCTGGTTCATTTCCATTTATTTTGGTTTTTTTGTTATGTCTGGGTACATCAGATTGCTATCTAGAGCTTTGCCACAGTTTCATGGGCAGGCCCCATTTTGGTGATCTGCAAATCGTGTTGCAGTTGCCTCCAGCCCTTTGGAGACAAGTTAGAGGCAGCTTGGACCTCTACGATTTGGCCACAATAAATTCAGTCAAGACAACAAGGACCCTGGTGCAGTCATCAATCAGTTCACCATCCACATAGGATCCACTTAAGGAGCAATGGAATGCTTTCATAGATAAAACAGCTCAATCCAAAGAAGAATCTGGTTGCAGAATATGGGAGTGGCAATGCAACTCCTCCTCTCCTCATTGCCCTATTGCCTGCTTGGAGGAGAAACTTTGAACAGTGTGGGATGCTTATGTATGTGCCTCTGCTTGAGTGACAAAGACTATGCCAAGTGTATCTCACAGAGGTAGGCATGCCCTAAAACCCCTTTGACAATGACAATGAAGGCCACAGACTAAAGAAGCTACAGCCTGGTAATACCTTTCTTAACTAAAACTACACAAAGGCTGCAGGTCTAAACACATCTGAGAGTAAGTCCTACTAAACTCAATGGAACTTACATCTGAGTAGACATACAGAGGTTTGCACCTATAATTCAGAAGCAGCAAACTTTTGAGTTTACCAGAGAAATGCTCTACTCAGAGCTTACAACTGTGTCATTTTGGTTGGTCCTCATAAAGGTATCCCCACACTGTGACTTGGGGAGGTTCTTTTGAATGAACCATTATGGCTACCTACCACTTCTGGGAGACAACATGTTTCCTGGCCTATGCATCCTCTGTTCCCTGATTTTGAAGACTTTGCAAAAGGGCTGCATCAGGGGCTTTACATCTGTTGCAAAAAGATGCATCTTTAGCATGCAAAAGTTTTGTTCTTCTGTTTTTTGAAGGAACACAAGTTGAGGAAGAGAAAAGTTACAGAATATTGGCATTTCCGCTGCCGAGAGTAATAGTAAAACCTGCTGTCAATAATTTCATTTAAAAGGGATGCTGGAGTGCCAGTTTTCCTGAAAGCTTTGCTCCTGACCTCAAAACCTGTACCAAAGCTAGCAGCAGAGAGGTACAAAACCTTGGTACATTATACCTGTACCTTGGTACAAAACCTGTACCAAGGCTAGCAGCAGAGATTTGGAAGCATGGTTCTCTATTTTTGTTCCACAAGACACCTTAGGCAACAGATATGGGTGGCTGGTTCTCAGGGCAGCGTAGCATCCACCCACTCTGCTGCAGGAAGAAGACAAAATAGCAGCAGGCTTCTGTTTCTCTTTACTTCCAAATAGAAAAGGAAAGGGGAAAGTTTTGAAAGAAGGAAAGCACTGGAAAGAGAAAGGGGAGATGGCATCATTTGGTGCTCCATTTCAGGCAACAAAATGTCATGGGCTAATTCCACATGTTTCAGACAGTACCAGACACTAAGATCAGGCTCCAGGCTTCAATATAGTCCCAGATTAAGCCTTGCTGCTGGAGGAATTCAGCTTTTAGCTGCTTCTCATCTATGGCCGCAATCCTAAACAAGGATTAGGTTGCCTGGGTCAACTCCAATGCAGGGGAACAAACATTGCCTTACCTTGAGGATGCCTCCATGCCTGCCCCCTGATTGCAGGATGCAGTATATGCCCCACTTGAATAGCTATGCCAGTGCTGGAAAGTTGGTTAGGATTGTGCCCTACGTTAGAGAGGTGCAGACTTGATGGCACAGCAAAAAAAGCTGCAGGATTGCTTATTGAAAAACCACTTGGAAGGACAGTTCGATGAGGATATCTTTCCATCCAAGGGATCCTTCTTATTTAAGTCTTGAAGTGGGCAAGTCTGTACCTGATCCATCCAGAACAGCAGGACTCAGAATGCCCTTCTAAACACCTTGTAGAATGACTGGCAGTTCTTATCCTTCTAATTTGTACAGGGTTGTACCTGTACACAGCTTCACCACAAGAAGTGTGCCTGAGCCAGCACTTTAGGAAGTGATTTGCAAGAGCCAGGGAGACTTGCTTACTGGAAAGACTTCCAAACCATTTCTGCCCATCTCTGCATTTTGCCCAGCAGTGCTTACCTCATGAGTGGAGTAATCATTCATCCAGCAATTCTGCAACTAACCCTAGTTATCAGAGCCCTCTAGCTCCTGTCTTCCTGCTGCTAAAAAGGAAAAAAAAAAGGAGCCTGAAGCCAGAAGATGATTGTGCAGAAGGGGCCTTTCAGCCTGCAGGTGCTTACTTGAACTGTCAAAGGGACTTTTGCTCTCTGGCCCAGATCCTAGCTGATTCACAAAAAAAGAAAAAGAAAGGAAAAAAACCCCAACGTCACAAAATATTCATGGTCTCAATGACATATATTCAGCCATGGGCTGGACTCTTGACAGGCATTCTGTCTTCCCACAATTGCCTGAACAAGATTAGGAGCAGCCTCTCTCTAAGAGCAATAGCTGCCATTTATCTGCCATTCAAAAACAGCAGGTACTGTATATTCAAGAAAGAAAAGCTCTGGTGGCTCTTGGTTTCTCAGTGGCAATGCTAGAAATTCATTGTCTAGCATTGGGCACTTGCTACCTGCCAAAGGCAGACCATCATACTGCACTGGTAATAGTTGGGTGGCTGGTTAATTAGGCTACTTTACACAGAAGGCTTATGGAACTGGGGAAAGGAGGAGAATGAGGAACTCTGCACAGGCTTCTTTCTGTTTTCCTCCACCTTCCTGAACAACCAGATCAAACCTCAGGACATGTTTCTACTGCCCACTTTGCAGAGCTGTCCTCCTCCTCCCTTAGGAATGCTCCCCCCTCTCCACACTTCTGTTCAGACTTTGCTGTGTCTACACTTTCTCAAAACTGCGGAAATTGCAGGGAGCAGCGAGGTCTGGACTGAAAGTGCTGATGCAGGAAAGTGGCTCTCACAGCTGTTTCTTGCTTAGGTGCCTGGGACAGGAATGCTGCGGCATGCTCCAAGTGCAGAAAAGAGGCACTACCTAAAACCACTGTGCCAAAGGACTGAGAGAGTCTGAACCCAATTCTTTGCTTCTTCCAGAATACTAAGAGAAAATAATGCTTCCTCCTTTTAGCCACACACACACACTGCATAAATGCATCATCTCATTCAAAAGTGAGAGGAAGTTGGACTTGAGTGCGTAAGACAAGAAAAACAGAACTGACATGAAGTGACACTGCATCTTGATTATTCCTATTTGTCACCTCTCCCTCCTGGGGGTCTAAGCAGGAGTTATCTCTACAAATATGCTGAGGCGGCAGTCCTGTAGTATAGCAGGTACAAGCAATGGTGGCCTAACAATGAAGACCTGATGGGACCCAATTATCAATTTCATTTTTAAAAATGAGCAGTCCACATGAAACTCTGGCCCAGTTCAGATCAGGGCCCAGGAGAGGGCAGTAAAGGGGGTAATTTGTACCCGGGCCCAGGGTCAGAAAGGGGGCCCAGAAAGTTCCTGGGACTTGATATTTTCCTATCTCACCTGAAATCGCTGCCAGCACATAATGCTGGGGCACAACCACATGCATGCAGTGTTAACTGCTGCTGCAAGCCATACACACCAGGCCCAGGAAAGCATCCATGACCCTCCTTAACACAGTGTCAAATCTGGGAGGAAACTGGCCTGCTATAGTAGCTCTTTGGCTTGCAGATCCCATAACCATGAAGGAGTATATAGAAGCTCAGGGGCCCAGCTGTGGGGCTACAGCTACTGCAGAAGTTCATTTTAATCCATTCTAGTGTGAGCCTAAATACGATTATGCTAATTTTCTGCAATCGATTTTCTATATTTCAAAAATTTTAGAGAGACTTAGGAGGGTATTTGTTTTTCCATATTACAGGTGGAGCCTATTTATGTGCTTGAGTTCCGTTCTGTGACCCAGCGCATTAAGAAAATTGTGCTAAATTGCATAGAGTTAAGCAAGTAAGCTGCAGCCTGACACTTGGGTATGGAAGGAAACTAAGGCAGCTGTTCTCAATCGACTCTCCCTCCGCTCCTTTGCCTCTGCTCCCTACTCAGCCCTCCCTGTTGCCAGCTGTCCCGCATCTTTCACAAGTGGGATGCTGAGCTTTTAAGACTCCATTTCTACTCAGAAGTAAGCCCCATTGTAGTCAATGGGGCTTACTCCCAGGAAAGTGTGGATCGGATTGTAGCCTAAATCTCATACTGTGGCTTGCTGGGTTGTTTTGTTTCTGTAGGCTGGAGCATGGAGAGCCTGCACCATCTCAGTCTGAAGGGGGGGATTAGGCAAACACTTCCTGGGTTTTTTAAAGTAATCCCATTACTACCACACCTGCCCCTGTGTGTGTGTGTGTGTGTGAGTGAGAGCTCCACCTTGCTGCAGGTGTTCTGGCTACAGAGGTTTTCACCCCCCCCTTCCCCTCTTCAGTCTCTTTGCTGCCTCCAGGAGTCTTACTGTTCCTTCACAAGGGGAGCCTTTTCCATGGCTCCATGGCTATTCCCTGCCTGTACCAGGCAGAATCTTTTTGCAGTTGAGACAAATCTGCAGATAAAAAAAATCCGTGGATAAATAGGTTGCACCTATCTAGCTGCCAATGGCACAAGATCAGGTAGAGTTGGGTTCTGCATCAATAAGCCTAGAAGACCTGAGGTCCACAGACTTGTGGCTGTCAGCACTGTCCCCCGCCCTATTTTGCCCCCTGTTCTGCCTGTTCCCACTGTCCCCCCTTTCCTTTTGAGAAGGGGCCCAGAAGAAACTTTGTACCCCCTGCTAAAATTCCTCTCATAGGCCCTGCTTGAGACATTTTTGTAGCATAGCTAGCTATAACCAAAACAGATAAGCCATTTGTGCTAAGGTTCTCTTCCTACTGGAAGTCCAGGTTCTTGCCTCAGATAGTTTTTTCGGTTGAAGACATGGTGCACCTTGCAAATAAGGGCCAATAATTAAAACAGAGCACCTGAGTAACTCCCACCTAGGTGGTCTGCTTTTCTGGATCTCTCTTCAATGGCACATGGTAGTCTTTTAGTCTTGCTGTTGTTACTACTTGGTAGTATTCTGTGTACAGCATGTGTGTTAGCTGGGTCATTTCTACTTCTTTCCTTTCTCCCCCCTTCTTTATGCTTGGATGACAAGAGGTGGCTGAGAGAGGCAGTATTGGTAGGTGTGTGTTCTTGAAATGGGTCATTTGTTAAGAGTCCTTTTGAAAATGCCAATAAAACTTAATAAAAAACCAGCAATGTCTGCACCTCTGTATGTGTCATCAGGAATCCCACTTCATTAAATATAATGTACTTTTAAGGGCCACAGTGCACATGATGTACCTGTACATTTAGCTTTTCTACAATGTTTTCTCTTTGAAATCTAAAGCAGTGTCCAGTGGTTGCAAGTTTCAGGAAAGGATTAGTTGGGTCTGGGTCTGGAAAATGGACTGTTTAACCTTTTGCTTTTCAACTATTTTCTCCTTATGGAAAAGGAAACAGCCCCTTCTTTCATTGATCATTCTCAATTTCAGCCACTTATGGCAGCTTTCCATTTTCTTAAACAGGAAGAAGAAACAGAACTGCCTACCCTGGAAAAATGGTCCTAAGTAAATGTGCAAAAGATATCAATATTATAATGTGAGCCTAAGTCCATTTACTCAGAAGTAAGTCCCACTGTATTCAGCAGGATTTACTCTCACATAAGTATAAATAAGATTGCAGTCTTAGGGCCCAATCCTATTCAACTTTCCAGCACCGGTGCAGCCGCAATGCAGCCCAAGGTAAGGGAACAAATGTTCCCATAGCTTGAGAAGACCTCTGTGACTTCCTCCCCCCCCCCAGGATGCAGTGCATGCCCCACTGGCGCAGCTGCTCCGGCACTGGAAAATTGGATAGAATTGGGCCCCTTAGGCTATAATCCTACACACACACACACATATATATATATACCTGGAAGTCCCACTGAACTGAATGGGGCTTACTTCTGAGTAGACATGCCTAGGATTGCCCTCTCAGGGCACAATCCTAACCCCTTATGTCAGTGCTTTCCAGCACTGAGGTAAGGGAACAAACATTCCCTTACTTTGAGGAGGCCTCCATGAGTGACACCCAATTGTGGGATGCAGCACATGTCCCATTGGCACAGCTATGCCAGTGCTAGAAAGCACTGACATAAGGGGTTAGGATTACACCCTCAGTTGCTTAACCAGTGGTTGAAGAATGAAAGGTGCACTTGCTAATTTTTTTTAAGCTTTGGTAGTTCTGACATGTTGCTATAATAGAGAACAAGAAAATATTAGATGTATGTTAATTTAATTCAGTACCTCAAAAAGACACTGTACTGCATTTTTGTAATAAGAAAGTAAATGCAAATGTTATTACAGTAATATTAAAAGGACAGATGATTAATCAACAAAAATTCTTTAACTTGGTAGGCAACCTTAATTCTTCTGTAGACAGACATGTTCATTAGTGGCTTTAGCACTAAAGCAGCATTTTCAAATAACCCAGCATTTCTCAAAGCATGCTCCTAGGAGCCCTGGGGTTTCCTGAGACCCTTTCAAGGGCTCCACCAGCACACTACAAGTAGCTGCCATCTGTTCAGTACTGTATCACACTGCAATGCGCCAGCACACTGGGGCTCCCCAAGACTCAGTACCTGTGCCATAGGGGTTCCCCTAAGACTCTGTTTAGAAGTATAAAGGGGCCCAGAGGCTGAAAAGTTTGAGAACTGCAGAAACAACCCATTAACCAAATCAATATCCTAATTCTGATGTTATATTTTAGAAATACAGTTCTACAAGAACTATTCCAACAGCATTAATTTAAAGGTAAACAGGAAAGAGGCCATCATGCCATGTCACCTTGACCTATGCTACAGTATGTGGGTGTTAAGTACTTACACATAATAACAGGGAAACCATACAAAATTATTGCCCTTGCAGCAGGCAAATGTGAAAGCTAACACCATAATCTTGACAGCTGAAAAGCACTCAAACAGTTATAGCAGAATCTATCCCTGTTCTAGTCTCTTTTCAATTACAAGTATAGACATGTTGCAATCTCACACATGTTTACTGTGAAGTGTGTCACATTGAGTTCAAAGAGGCTTACTCCTAAGTAAATGCATATAGGAGTGTAACCTAACCTTTTCCACAAAGCCCCTGTGACCTCTGTCAAAGGATGAAGTCTGCAAATACGCATATGCGTAGAGGAGAAAGATACTGGAATCTGGAATAAAGTCAGAAGTGCTTTATTCCAGTGGAAAACTGGAATTTCACAACAGAAATGTAGAGAGGCAAAATAGATTAAGTCTTTGTGCCTGTATCAGAGTGGTGTCACTAGGGAGATGCGAGGGGGTGTAGGCCACACTGGGCAACGCGCACAGGGTAGGTTACACCACCACTGGCAAAAATGGTAAAATCTTGGTATTTTTGAATACCATCATGTTATACATCATACAATGAAGAATTTCATACAGAATGCAATGAAACAAGCCACTTTGAAATATCTCTATGCTAACAAAAGTTATAGCCAAAAGACCAGAAAAGGAAAACACAACTGCCTTATGTAACAAATGCAGATTTTCAGAACTGACCAATGAGACTAATTGTTCCAAGAGCCAATGAGGTGTTGTAATGACACAGCAGGGAACCAATAAAGTGTTAGTATGAGTCAGTTCTCACTTCCATCTATCAGAGCAAATATCAGAACTCTTATCCAGTTGTGCGAGTATCATCAAGTTGGCCGCTGGTTCTTTGTTGGTGACTGATTTGTTGGGTGACCTGTAGTATTATATATTAAAATAAATACATAAATAGGATTTACACCAACCCTAGTGATGCCACAGCATTTAGGCTGTGGGTATGATACTGTAATTTATTCTGTATGGTATGGTACAGAAAGAGGTCCATCATGCAATGACTCTCACATCAGGTGACCAAACCATAGTGACAAACTCTGGAGTTGTTCACCAAGTGTTGCACTGTTTGTACATTTGTTCCTGTTTCTTTTTACAGAAATACACAAGTACATACATCTAGGCTGTGTGTATGATATTGTAATTTAAAGGTGCAATTTTAAAGATATGGGGGCAGGGTGATGATGCGTCACCACACCCATTGTCCAGGGCATTGCCCCACCCACTGCATGAGAGGAAGTCCATCATGGGCGTGACATGCTGGCCTCCTGTACCTGGTGGTGCAAACCCTAGTGATGCCACTGGTGTGATCATAATTCAGCAGAGAAAATAAGCAGCTCAGTAAATCTACAGTTTCCTGGCAAAACCTTCTCCAGCTTACTACACACACACACACACACACACACACACACTAGTGTTCCTTGAAGGATACTACTAATCAACAGTAGCTCTTCCTCTGTGAAGACCATATACAGATAAGAAGACTAAAGCAGAGTACTTTCCCCTTTTACCACAAGCCCTTTGTTCACAAGCAGACAGACATCTTATATTCAGGAGAAGGTACATGATGGCCCAAATCCACATGACCATGGTGTTTGCCCTACAGCAAATAGCTGTTCCATTGCTCACAGTTAGGTGGTCCAATTATTCTTCATTCTTAAGATGATCATTCAGTCTGTGCTTACACACTGTGAGCCCACAGTAAATGCTACTTACACCATAACATGATCCACAGGAAGAAAACCTGTAGCTGCTATTGCTAGCTCAGTGCCTCCGAGAAGCAATAAGCACCCACAAGCCTACTTTCTTCCTCCTTTGTCGGAGAACACCCAGGTGTATGGCCCTTCTCTTGGATGCATTTAATTTTAAAAATAAACCATTACTATAACAGAAGGCACTCCCATTTGAGGCAGATAGCTGGTGTGGTAGTGGTGACAATTTTTGTGAGGACAGTAGTGAGAGGGAAAGGGGTTGGGGGGGAACACAACCTTGTAGTCTCACCCCCTTCTATGACTGCTATTTATAATTTAAAGAAATGACCAGGCCAAACTACATGTTTAATGTGTGGTTTATAAGATATCTGTCATGGAGAGAAGAAATGAAAGTATGCACCCACATGGTTGGAATATTCATCACGATTAATGTTCTGGTAATGTGGTAGATAAACATAACAATTTTGTTCCCTCTTCATATTCTCAGCATCAGGCACATCAGATTAATTTTTGATTGCAAATTCTGTATGATCTCTGATAATCCAAAGAAATATGCCTTCCACCTTTTTCCTTCCAGGGTACATAGAACAGAAAAGTCTCAATCTCTTCCAGTCAGTGACAAAAAATACCCTTGTTAGACTAAAAAGCAACACTGTGCTTACCTGTTTCCCCTGGGGGCTGGGGATAAGAATAGGCCCTCAGTTTGGCTGTACTTGTCGTAAGAGGCGACTAAACAGCCACCGGGTAGATGGGACTCGTCAGCCTGGGAAGGCGGCTCATCTGAGAGAAGGAAAACTCTGATCCCAAACCTCCACTGCCTTGTGGCTACATCCAGTTATGGAAAAGGCTTCAGGAGTCAACCTCGAGGCAAAATCTGGAGCCGGAGTCCCTGAGGCAGTTCATGGCTGAACACAGTCACGTTCTGGCAACTCCTGCGACGCCGCTGGCACCAACCGTATTGGCCTCTGCCTTTCCATTGGACCATTTCAGCGACGTGGAGAGGGGGGATTTGCTGCATGGGTAACAGCCTATCCTCCATACCTACTTTACCCAGGCTTCGCGCACTGGAGAGGACACTCTGTTCCAGAACCACCATTCAGAGCGTGACACCATAGTCTTCCGAGACTGAAGGATGCCAACAAGCTTACCTGTGTAAACTTCCAGTCTATTGTTGTGGATCACAGCGAGATTCTGTTTTCGCTTTGCACATTTTGCTATTGTAAAGTAATCTAATAATTCTGTGAAGGCATCTGTAGCAGGTTTCATTGCTTTATTATTTTCTTTGGTAACATTACTTGAATGACTTACCTCTTGATTTACCTGACAGGCAAGTTTGGTACGCATTTTTAATTTATTGGTGATGTTCATGGATTCCCTGCTTTTGAATTAACCTTTAGCAGTGTGGTCCTACCCATTTTTATTCAGAAATAAATTCCACTGTGTTAAAAAGGGCTTACTCCATAATAAGTATATTTAGGATTATAGCCTCAATCTGAGATATCACTTAGCTACATCTCCTATCTACAGGCAGGTAAAGATCCTACCATCTTTATATAATCATCCAGAAACATGTATCAAACAACAAGATTGGGGAGAGGACAACAAAGTTGTGGCAAAAGGGGAGTGGACAGTGGTGTGAAGGAAAAGGGATAGGGGAAAAAAACTTCCTTGAGTAATTGGGGAAAAGCATGACATTTTATGGACAACACAGACCTCAAGCAGAGATTTCATCAAACAGTTTACGGCATTTCTTTGGGGCTCTGACAGGTTTGGAGACCCACTCCAAGGGTACTTGCCAATGGTAATAAGCAATCTGCTTCTGATTGTTCCTAAAATGTCACAACACAGAATCAATACCCAGCACATAGAAGCGTTTACCTAGCCACAGGCTGGAAGAAGAAGGCAGATGACCCTGAGCAACAGGGCTTGAGCAAGGATAAGACTGCCATAAGAACATAAGAACAGCCCCACTGGATCAGGCCATAGGCCCATCTAGTCCAGCTTCCTGTATCTCACAGCGGCCCACCAAATGCCCCAGGGAGCACACCAGATAACAAGAGACCTCGTCCTGGTGCTCTCCCCTACATCTGGCATTCTGACTTAACCCATTCCTAAAATCAGGAGGTTGCGCATACACATCATGGCTTGTACCCCATAATGGATTTTTCCTCCAGAAACTCGTCCAATCCCCTTTTAAAGGCGTCTAGGCTAGACGCCAGCACCACATCCTGTGGCAAGGAGTTCCACAGACTGACCACGCGCTGAGTAAAGAAATATTTTCTTTTGTCTGTCCTAACCCGCCCAACACTCAATTTTAGTGGATGTCCCCTGGTTCTGGTATTATGTGAGAGTGTAAAGAGCATCTCCCTATCCACTCTGTCCATCCCCTGCATAATTTTGTATGTCTCAATCATGTCCCCCCTCAAGCGTCTCTTTTCTAGGCTGAAGAGGCCCAAACGCCGTAGCCTTTCCTCATAAGGAAGGTGCCCCAGCCCTGTAATCAGCTTAGTCGCTCTCTTTTGCACCTTTTCCATTTCCACTATGTCTTTTTTGAGATGCGGCGACCAGAACTGGACACAATACTCCAGGTGTGGCCTTACCATCGATTTGTACAACGGCATTATAATATTAGCCGTTTTGTTCTCAATACCCTTCCTAATGATAGATAGATAGCAACGCCTCTCCAGTGTATATTTCTTATCCGTCTAGGCCAGGCTTCTTAACTTGGGGTAAATGGCTGGACTTCAAGAAGTCTGTGAACCAGTCACAAAACACCTGTGTGTATGCTTATGTGCTTTTTCTGGGGAGGCAATCCATAACTTTCACCAAGTTTAAGAACTACTTTTCTAGGGCCTTTACATACAATACACCATTCTGTCCCAATTCTTTCTCCCTTTCACAATTATTTTCTTTCATACATATTTATATAATGCACTCCCTCCTTTCTTTGCCCAAACTCACTCATAGACATTGCACTCACATACAAACATCACAATTTTTTAGATACATAGGTATGTAATGTCTACTTAAATTGTATCCTGTTCTCACATCCATATGCACACACTCAGTTGGTAAACTAGTTCACTTAGGGTGCAATCCTAACCAATTTTCCAGCACAGAGGTAAGGGCAATGCAATTCCAAGGTAAGGGAACAAACATTGCCTTACCTTGAGGAGGCCTCCATGACTGCCCCCCAAATGCAAGATGCAGCATAGGCCCCGCTGGCACAGCTATGCCAGTGCTGGAAAGTTGTTTAGGATTGTGCCCTTATTCACTCACTACTCAAACTACAATGCTGAAAAGTCATTCTGCAATGCTGATGCCTATTTTTGCAGTTTTGAGTTTCTTGTGAGATTTGCTGTGCTTGTTAACATTACAGAACAGTTTGTCTGAACGTGAAAAAACAAACAACCCTTTTACACAGGTGACACCTCAGACCTCATAGCGTAACCATAAAAACACGTGATAGCAAATACAATTGATTAGGTTTAAAATTTTTGCATCAGTTATGGTTGTGGGAAGGCCAGAACGTTACCAGACCCAATGAACAGTGTGTTCAAGTTCTGAGAAACCATCTCTCTGTTCTTTCATAATCAGTATTGTTTGTTCAAAGAAAAATATTATTTATATATGTACTGACTGCCAATAATAAGGCATGTCAGCAGCAGAATAGGCTCCATGACAGGAGTGATACTAAAAGGTTCCCTATGGTTATCAAGGAATGACAGGCTTGCAGAATGAAAGATCAATACAGCTCATTATTCTACGCCCACAACACATATACACACACCCCAACAACCAAGGACTGAACTGAGATTTTTTAAGATTTTAGTAAATTTAGGAGAGCAGCCGTACAGTGCTTTAACAAAAAGATACTGCACTTTTAACATTATGTTAGGCCTTCCTAGTAGTGGAATTTTTTATATAGCATGTTTAAACACTTCAGTGTTCCCTGGTTATTATTGATTAGCTATATAGCACGTTTAAACACTTCAGTGTTCCCTGGTTATTATTGATTATGGTTATTATTGACATGGTTGTTTCAGGGTTAGCAATTCTTGGAATGTTATTGCCCAGCCTTTTATAGTTGTGCACACAATAATTTCTCCCTTACGTTAAGCTTCCTTATGACTTCAAGAAGTTCTCAGTGCAGGCGACTAAAATATTTCTGACAAGTGGCTATCCAGTCTCTGCTATAATACCTCCAATAAGGGAGAGTCCAACTCCATGATGGATTGTGGTCATGAACTAAGTCTGATGATTTGAAGTTGCACAGAAATACTAGAGTTCATTGCACCTTTTTGGGAACATATTATCAGAAGCATATTTGAGGTACTGCACTCTCTCAGGCCTTCAAATATTTTCAAAGAAATATAAAAACCACAAGAAATAAGGAGGCACCTTTTATTGGACCAACCTTTATCGGTAGAGGTATAATAAAGTTATCTGCTACAGAGGGGTCTTCCCCAAGCAGGATGGAAGAGTACAGATCCATCTCAGCTGTACATATTACATGAAGTATATGAATCCTATACAGACCCACCTCCTGTACAGATTACAGGGTTTAGAGATACCACTGGTTGGTAACCTAATAAAAAAATTTGCATCCCTGTGGTTTCCACCAGTTGTCCACATAGAAGCAGGAAAGTCACCAATCTCCCACCCTCACAAAGGAGCCTAAAACCAGCCTACTCTGTCCTGTAGATAAGTGCATTGAGTCCCATAATATGCTAGCACAATATCCTTTCTGGTATGAGGAAAGCTTGGAACCCTAAAACGCAGACACCAGTTCCAGGCCAAGAAGCACCACGTTTATTAAACAGAGAGGAATGGAAAGAAAATATGTTTTGAAGAGACTGAGCAGGGCTGCCTGTTCCCCCTGCACCCTTCCTCAAGCAGGAGCTAGAAATCCTGAAAGTGTCCAGGAACAAGTCCCACTGTCAAGTTTCCACAGCCTCTTCGCAAGTGTCTACTGCAGCTCAACAAAGATGCAATAAGCTTCAATTTCCATAGACCTGAGATAACCTGGACTGTGTGAATAAGTTACAGATTTGGTGTAAGCTATGTCATGAGAAGCCAAAGCTATCCTTGGGACAGTCACATGATGAATTTGAGTAGAATTAAAGCACATAAGAGGGACACTGAGATTGAGGCAGCAGACTCTACATAGGGGCCTCTCTGTATGATCAGAAATCTTAAGAAGTCTCTACATGTGTATGATTGTGCACATGTAAACTTTCTCCAGAAAGAAGTTTTCTTCAACCTGTCATCAAACGTGAATAGAGAAAGATAACTGGTTTGCTGTACCGCCTTCCTTCCCCCCAGCCCTCTGACAGACTCCTCATTCCAATAGCTGCCATATAGAGAGATGATAGGGAAAAAAGTTGGATGAATGACAGGGTTTCTCTGTGTAGTGGGAGAGGGGGAGAAAGAAAATGCTTAATGATCCAGCTGCCAAGGACCTGCCAAGCACCAACCAGTTACAAACAGCAAGGTAGCAGGAAGCATGGTCTAAAAAAGAGAAATGGGTAGTAGAAGGCTTTATTCACATAAACAAGCAAGAGCTTATAGCAAAAACATCGTTTTTTCCTGTCCCAAGACAACACCTTTGAAGGAATGGGCAGTAATAAATTTGCACATGTACAGTAGGAGCTGCAACCAGAAAAATGACATCTTGGGCAAGAAATGAGGAAGCCACGTAGCTAGGGCAAGAATCAGTCTGCAACAGAGTTGTTGCAGCTTCTTCACAGGGGAGGTTACAGCCCCATCTAGGAAACAAACATTTGGGTTTCTGGGCAAGGCATTAATACCAATGCTTCAGAATATGCCTGTCTCAAATCTTTAAAAACCTGTGTTTTCTACAGAGATGCAGGAAGCAGCCTCATTAGGGAGGGAAGGGGAGAAGAGAGCTCTGCCTTCTTCAGCACAGAAAAGTGGTAGCACTTTGATCAACCAGAGTATAACCTACAGGCTACTGGAGCTGGTGAGCACATGTGGTGCCTCAGATGAGCAAGTCTCCAGCATTAACTGGGACAAAGAAGAGGTAGCCTTTTCCATACCTTGCCCTATTAGGGACCCAAGATTTCAAGCCTGCCTGAAAATCACACACCCTAACTTGAAAGCTCCTTTTTCTCACTGCATTGCATAACTTTTGGCAGACCTGCAGTCTCGGTCCTCATTTGTAAAGGGGAAATACTATTTCATTTCTATCCTGCCTTTCAATTCTGAAGATTTCTCAAGGCAGCTTGTATCAAGCAATAAAATTACTAGAGGGATATTGTCACTGAACAGGTGACACTTCCACTCCATCTGCATCTAGTTTTAAATTTCATGATTACTGCACGATGCTTACTGGCAATGGCTAACAGTTGTTACATATTTGATCCATTAACTTGCTCCATCCCAGGGTGCAAGTTCAAATCATAACATGAATAATTTTTCCCCATGCAAACCAAATTGAACCAGTTCAGATGGATGTTGAAGTGATTGAGCTTTCATTGGCCTGAACCCAAACTGAACTGGGACAACTTCAGTTGCACCCACACTAAAACCAAACAAGAATTTAAAAGATGACTCCATGACCCGGATGTTATTTGCAGGGCTACAGACTAGAAGTCTGCATCACGAACTGGGAGAGGCTGGAATTGTGTTACTTTTGCTGTGTAAGCTGCTCTGAGCTGTTTTTGTTGAAAAACAGTAAAAAAATTCATTATGACAATGTTATTATAAAATGAATAAAGTCAGAGGAATAGACCAGAAAGGTGGTTTAAAAATACCCAGTTATTATAATATTATTATTATTAAAATAGTTCTATGCCACTTTTCAGCAAACACAGTCCCAAAACAGTTTACACATAGCAAGAGACATTTTAAAATGGTTCCCTGTTCCAAATAGGCTCACAGTTTAAAAGAGATGCTTGCAAATGGTCCCTGGAAAAGAGGGTGTTCTGACTTGTAATCTTAATGGACACATACTTATGAAGGGTAAAATCATACATGTAGTCAGTGTGGTGGTTCAATAACAGAAAGAGAAGATGGGAGGAGGCAGTAGAAAGATTGCAAGGATTTCTCTTACAATTGTGTGAGCAGCATGGTAGGGGCTGTGCAGCTGCAACAGAAAAGCTATGGTTCTCAATACTGTATGTAAAGGTATTACATGCAGCAGGAGTCGAGTACAAGGAACAATTGCAGTACACTTGCAACACAAAATAAAAACAAAGCAGCCCCATGCCCCAAAATCCAGAATGACTCACAGCCTGGAAAGCAGCCACTCTGAAGAATGAGATAGATTAAAATATTCAGGACTTGGAAGGTCCTTGCCTGAGCTTTAGTTCCTGATCTCTTAAATAAGAAGTGCATCTATACCAGCAACTGCAAACCAGCCTAATAGAGCCAATATGGCATATTAGACAGAGCATCCAATTTGGGAGTGGGAGACTTGGGTTCAAATCCCTTGCTAGCTATGAAGCACACTGGGTAACCTTGGATCCGACACTGTTTCACATGCTAACCTACTTAATAAGGTCCTTTGTGAGGATAAATGAGATGGCTCAGACCATGTGCATCTCCCCAAACTCCTTGGGAGAAGAATAGGATAAAGATGTCCACTACTCTGCCATAACCACAACAAAAAGAAATCCATCAGGTTCTGAGGACTATGCATTCATCCTCACAGTGGAAAGTTCTGGGAACATTGTATCTTCTTTAGCATCTCCCCCAAATGCTGCCCTCTAGTAATCCCTACTGCCTTCTAATAATGTCATCCAGAAGCTAAAATTCTTTTTCTGCAGCCTTGAGTCCAGGCTAAGGCCTCCCAAAATGGCTCAAGGTACAAATTCCTTTGAAAGAGAAAGAAAAGCCTAATTGGGCTAGACCCTGAGCATCCTCAGTGCTTCTTGCTGCCAGGATTCTTGCTGCTGAACAGGCTGACCTTGTTGGCAGAGGATGATTCTAGTTTCACTTTATCCAGTAGGGTCTTCTTAATGGCCGCTGGGGAGATTGTCTCTTGGTCAGCCAAGGACTGTAGCTCCCTGTGGGAGATGAAAAGTTTGTTACCAGTTAGGAGGGCAAAACTGAGAAGAGACTGTTCCTCATTTACCATGCATGCATGTACCTTGTCCTGATGCAGGATGCCTCCACAGCATTGATGAGCAGTGAGCGAAAACCGCCACTTTCCAGGAAGTGAAGGGCATAAATGGTAGCACCTCCTGGTGAGCAAACATTGTCCTTCAGCTGTCCGGGGTGCTGCTCAGATTCCAAAAGCATCTTGGCAGCTCCCTGCGGCATTATAAGAGGTTCAATAAGCTTATGAGAAACTGCACCAACTTCTTTAACCTGCATTCACTTTAATTTTTAAGATTTGTTAAGTGCCCTTCTTTGAAAATATTCAAGGCAATTCAAAAGTCCCTAGTCACAAGGTGAAAGCATCCAGCACCCTTGTCAAAACTACAAGATGCTCAAAGAACTAGAAGGAAGACTGAGCTGCACCATACATGTCTGAAGCATGATTATATCCTCTAGGCCCTCCCCACAGTGCCTTTGCTCCCTCTGGTCAAGAAGTCAATTTAGGGAAGAACAAAGAGTCATGTCGGTTGCTTTCAGAAGCTTCAAATACCCAGATATTTTGAACCAAACAACATGATCATGTTTGGCGATACCTTTGAACCACACACTGAAAGGCCAAGGCACAGCCTGAACAAACAAGATGAAACACTGACCAGCAAGGCTTGGGCTCCCAGCCGGACGGCTAGTCTCCGAGGAAGGCCCATCTTTACTCCTCCATCTGCCAGGGCATCCAAAGCTGTGAATGCCTGAGAAAGCAGAAGCACCAAAAGAAACTAAGGCTGGTGACTCTGGAGATGAAATGCACTCAGAAAGGGATGCTGTTCTGCCTAGTTAAGGGAACAAACTCTTCCTAAGTACCACCTCTCCTCTGCAAAAAGCCAGGATGGGCACCCAACCTCATCTTACATTTTTTCGCCAGGTACCAACCAAGGCCTCTTGCAGGCCAGCTTGTTAATGTATTCTTGCTGATCACCCATGATGGACTTGAACAAAGAATCTGGAAGTGAATGATTACGATGATATTCTGGACATAAGAAACGCCACTACCTCCAGTCCAGAACTGCTGCAAGGAGATCTCTCTCCTGGGAAAATACAGTCTACTACTAGTATAGCTCTTCATTTTAAAAACCTTGCCTAATCAATTCCTTTTGCCTCATATGGGAAAGAAATGGTACGTACATAGGCAGGTCCACTGCCGCTCAGTCCAGTGACAGCATCTATCAAGTCTTCTTCCACCTCAGTGCAAAAGCCCACGCTAGTCATCAGCTGTTCCAAGAGCTTTCCATCCTCCACATCGGCATGAGTCCCTGAGGCGTAGACAGTGGCCCCTTCCCGTACAATTACCGGTGTGTTGGTCATGCACCTGATCACTTTTGGAGTGGGGCAGAAGGCAGAAAGTTTCTTGCAAGGCAAAAGAGATGAAAAATAGGAGAAACCAAAGGGGCTTATTTAACACACACCTTGCATCTAAAATGAGTTCTCTTGCAGCAAAGCACCCAAGGGACAAAGAAAATCCAAATAAACTCCTCCCACCCCAAAGGGGGACAGTCAGGGCAGATTTTTTAGGCTAGATAAATAAAATAACATTTTTTAAAATTAAGATCACCAATTGCGTAATGACCTGATTGTCTGAAACTTATATGCCAGCTATCTAAAACACAGCCCTGTTATCACAAGTACATCAATAGAAGGGTAAGCCTGCAATATAAGGTTTTTGTAACATGTTACATACTTAAATAGTTCACACAAGTTGTGTAAACACACCTTCATGGAATATTCAGTCAGTGGCAGAACCTGCCATTTTCAGAGCCATTATTCAAAGTCTATCCTTGCAAATATTAAGAGTAATTATTTTTCTTAAAACTCTATGCTGGCAGCTGCTCATTTCTTCTTGAAAAATCAGTACCCAGAGCAGAAGAAGCACATGAAGGACTTGAGTGACTACTTTCTTAGCTCCAAGGCTTCAACTGCAAACTTAGGACCCAATCCCATCCAAATTTCCAGCACCAGTTCAGTCGCAATGCAGCCTCAAGGTAAGGGAACAAATGTTCCCATACCTTGAGGAAGCCTGTGACTGCCTCTCCACCACTGGATGCAGTGCATGCCCCATTGGCACAGCTGCACCAGCACTGGAAAACTGGATAGGATTGGGTCCTCACACATAGCACACTGGGAGGATAAGAGTATGTGATCCTTACCCAAGTGAGGATACAAGATTTTACAGATACAATATATCTACATAATTCTTTCCATGACACAGGCAATCCCAAGATAGACCCTGTGGATATTAGCATTACTAGTGCAATGCCAAATGAGCCACTTCTGTTTCAGAAAATATTTCCTGACATATTAGAATTATGACAAGTTCCTTAAATGTTTCATTCAGATGACATGGTGAAGGGGTCTGGAAATATTAACCCAAAGTTTACAACATCTATTAAATGGTTCTTCAAAATCATTATGTTAAATAAAGTATCTTAATTAAAATATTCATATCCCACCTTTCCTCCCATAAAATGAGTAAGGGCCCAATCCTATCCAACTTTCCTGCACCAGTACAGCTGCAATGCAACCCCTAGGTGAAAGAACAAACATTCCCTTACTTTGTGGAGGTCTCCATAACTATCCTCCCAGCACAGGATGCAGCACACACCCCACTGGCACGGCTACACCAGGGCTGGAAAGTTGGATAGGATTGGGCCCTAAGACAGCTAACAAAGGTTAAAATACAAAATCACAATAAAACACAAAATCCCAATGGCAAAAAACAGCAAACTAAACAATAGGAGAACAGTGAAAGATAGCAAGGCAGTAAAAACAAAAACCAGCAGCACATGATTAAAAAAAAATTACCAAAAATTAAGAGTCAGGCCCCAAGCCATATACAGCTTTAAAGATCAAAACCAGCACCTTGAATTGTGCCCAGACATGAACCAGCAGCCAATGTGGCCACCAGAGTAGCAGCTCAACAGAGTCAAACTGTCGAGCCCCACCCACCACACGGGCCACTCTGCACCAGATTCAGTTTCTGAACAGCCTTTGGGGCAGACCTACATAAAATGTAAACAGTCAAATCTTGAGGTCACCAAGGCATGGACCACTGCGATTAGGTCTGACTGATTCAACAGTGGCCACAGCTTGAACAGCAAGCTTAGCTAGGCAAAGGCCCTGCTGGCCACCTGAAAATCCAAAAGGAGTGACAAGACCCCCAAGCTGTGAACCTGCTCCTAGAGGAAGTGCAACCCAGGTCAGAGCAGGTTGACAGTCAAATACCTGCGCTGTCAATTTCTGAACCAAGGACCTCTGTTTTGTCTGGATTTAATTTCATCTACTTAACCTCATCCAATGACCTAGTATTTCTACAGCCACCCTGGGATTAGCTGACAGATAGCTATAGCTAGGAATCATCTACATATTGACAGGAGCAAAGCAAAAAGCAAAATGAGCACATAGGTAAGGAATGCAAATCCTTCTCTTCCTGTGGCTTCCTTCCACACAGCACTTTCCTCTTCAGCTGAGCTTCCATACTAGAAATGACTTTGGCAGAGTGAGGGGCTGCAGGTAGATTCCAACTTTTTCTTTCTATGTTATTGGAGGCAGTTTTATATTTAAGCATACATGGCTACCAATATCAAGTCTAGTTGGTCTTCAAAAAAATCTGGGGGCTGCCTTTGTTTACAACCAGCCTAACCAAAAGAGCTATGCAATAAGTCAGGGCTGAAACTCTCACCTTCTCAATAGAGCTAATGGTGACACCAGCAGCACATGAAACCACAATATGCCGATTCTCTATATCTGAGCCAATCTCATCCAGGATAAATGGAATAATGGGAGGTTTCACTGCCAGAAACAGGACATCACTGTTTTTAACAGTCTCTTTGTTGCTCATGGTGAAATTCACACCTATTTTCTGGAATTAAGAAGTTAAACAGCAAAAGGTGAGGCACCATTTTCCTTTGCTTAGACAGCAGGGTTTCAACATGTGGGGTCTGCCAAGAGTTGGGTATAATCTTGTTTACTGGGGATTGCAGAAACAGCGTGAATTCAATACATGAGATGTCAGCAGTCATGAAGGTCACAGGACTTTGTCCTTTACACATTAAATGGACACTAAATGGGGAAGGCAGAGATTGAGGTCAAAGCCTCAGAGCAGTTCATATGCTCAGGATCAGTCAGGGCCATTTAGATACGAAAAATTATCCTGGAGTTCACCCCAGCTTCCCATGGTATACATTGCCCCAAAGAGAGAAACTGGACCATTGCCCTTTGCATGCAAACATGTTTATCTGTAGTTCAGAAACCCTGTTTAGCTGGAAAACCTGCTTCTGGAATGGGGCACTGAGTGTAGAAAAATGGTGGTGGAAGATGTGTCATCTTGACCCCAAGCCAAATCCTGGGCCCAGCAGCTTTTCCCCAGTAGGGTTTCAAACATGTCTTTGAAAGAATTAAGACACATTTGAAACCCCACAAACAGAAAAGCCACTTGGGAAAGGCATTTGGAGTAGGGAAATGTCAGATGAAGAAACACACACCCTTCCCACCAAGCATTTCTCTGCTGTCACTCACCTCCCCCCAAAGAAGCTTTCAAAGCAAAAAGGAGAAACTGGGTTCCAGCTGCACATTTATTATGTGTGGTATAGCCCTAATTTCTCAGTTTTCACAGCTGTATCGTCCAATGTTGAATGAACCCCACTGGCCGAAAGAACACCAACTGGGAAGTTCAGTCTCTGAAACTCCAACACTGAACCAAAAAGAGAATCTGGCAAACTACCACACTGTACGGGTGAGGCACATGTGGCAAGATTTTTATGGCTATCCTGTGAGTGAGTAAGAAACATTAAGGGTGCTATTTTAAGTGTGCTCTAAGCCAGCGCAAGTCCCCTGTGCTGGCCTCCTGATGTCACAAAAGTGCTGTAAGGCACCAGCACCACTGGGTGAGTTGAGGAGCTGGTGCAGGGAACTTGTGCTGGCCTCCAAAGGCCAAATGCAGCCCCAGCAGTGTTGGCAGAGGCTGTGTTTGTGTAAGTGGTGGGCCGCTGGTACAGGAGTCTGGGGACAGTGGGGGGAGGCATTGTGGGGCAGGGGAAGGACAAGCAGGCCCAGCCTATATGTTCTGGCACAGGATAGGATGGGGTTGCCAGGTTTACAAATCCTAAAACCTACCCTCAACCCAGCCACTGTTGGGAGATCAGTGTCTGGTGCACTTGCTGTGATCTTATGAGCGGCCAAGATCCCTGTAAAGAGAAAAATCTTCAGTTTGGGTTTAAATTTAATCACAGCCTTCTACCAACCGTTCAGCCAACCAATTCCTTCTCCCACTTCCTCTCCACTACATCTAGGATAATTAAGATCACTGATCCCAATTACTCTTCACCTTCAATAACCCAGCTACTTCTGGGTTCTCATACTTCTGCATCTGAAAAATTTATACACAAAGACAAAGGATGCCATGCATACAAACAGGCAAACGCCTGGGGAACTGGTTCGTAAAATTACCACCCTTCTCAAATTTTTGCATCTCAGATCTGCAAGAAGAAACAAGCTCTCTTTTGCAAAGCTTGCACTTTGCTTGTGAGGAGTCATGAATTCTTCCGGGCAGCCTTATTGCTTCATTCCTTGATAAACATCGCAACAGGAGATGGAAGTAATTTTCTTCTCCGTGGTAACACCCTGTAAACCCCCAATCTTAGGGCAAGCTGCCCAATCTTTGTTTGCAGGTAATGGTTACTGTAGCTTGTATTTTTGTATTTAAATACAAAAGGGAGTTGAAACAAAAGAAAAGCCAACAGTGCATATCACCCGCCCCTGCTGCTCAGCAGTTCTACTTAGTGGTGTGGAACAAGTTTTTCTGGAGAGGGTGACAATTTTTTAGGAGCACTATTATGGGTGGAATTTCATCAGGAACTAGCACAAGCACCAGCATCAAGCATAAGATTAAGACCAGCCTGACATCCCATTCCTGCAGTATACCAACATAGAGAACTCCTTCCCCCAACCCCTCCCTTGCCCATAACATCTCACTGATGACTCAGGGCCCAATCCTATCCAATTTTCCAGCACTGGTGCAGCTGCAATGAAGCCCCAAGGTAAGGGAACAAATGCTCCCATATCTCAAGGAAGCCTCTGTGATCACTGCCCCACCACAAGATGCAGTGCATGCCCATTAGCAAAGATGCACCGGCACTAGAAAATTGGATAGGATTGGGACCTCATAGAGGCAGTCTAAAATGGTTTTATTTTTTTCAGGGATGTGGGTGTTATCCAAAAATAAAAACAGATAAAAGCAGTGTTATGTGTTTTTATTCCAACTTAACTTTTTAATCAATTTTATCAGGTGTAATCACTGTCATATAGGTGGGACATATGTGTTTTGTTTTATTTTCACCATTTTAGACTGCCCTACTGATGAGGAAAGGCAGAGAAAAACGCTTACAGGCACAGGACAGGTGATGTGCCACAATTGCCAGTATTTTATTCAACCTTAGGCGGTGTGACCAAGCTGTGGAAACAAAGAGAACTTTGCTCTGCAAGCATTCCCTGGGAGAAAAAAAGGGTTTTTCCCTGTAAGTTTCACATGAGATCTTGCTTGCAAGGAACCCTGGCACAGCACCTGCCTACCTGCTGCAGTGAAACCCCGAGCCAGGGAGAAGGCAAGCTGCCCGGCACCGATGAATCCCACGCTCATTGTGCCAACAGTAGCCAAGAATCGACCTAGGGGGTTCCTGGGGATGAAGGGCAACAAAGTCAGGTTCCGCAGTCAGCAATGCTACTGTGTTTCTAGTCCCTCCGTGGTCCCCATTCACCTCCCACCAGCTTCCTGCTGGCTCCTGCTTCCCCTCCTTCCAGACCTTCCATGCCTGCCTCGTTCTCCCCACCGGCCCTAGGCGCGCCCCCACCTCTGTATCTCCTTATCACAAACCTCTGATACTGCCCACGTGGCTCGTCCAGTGGGAAAAAGGATACTCAGAGCAGGCGCCGGCTTGTGGTGGCAAAACGACAGAACGCGGTCAGCTCAGCCAATCCAAGCGCAGGGAGGTGTGGCCTCGCCGTCATCTCCCCCAATGGGATTCTAAGGAGGCAGGTCGCTTGTTGGCAATTGGAGCAACCTTTGTTTGCAGTTGCATCATTCGAAGCTCGAACGGGGGCCGCGAGGGATCTATTCCAGTCTGTGTTCATTGGCAGGTTCTGGCTGCTGCCACCTCAATGATGCTTTTGACTGCACATGCGGAGCTGGTGGCCGCGCTGCCTTCTGGGAATTGTAGTCTTATAAGGTGTAGCGTGCAGTCTTAGCCCAGTGATTTTCAACCTTGCCCATCTCAGGGCACACTGGCGAAGCACTAAAATGGTCAAGGCACACCATCAGTGTTTTGACAGTGGACAAGGGATACTGTGCTGCCAGTGGGGGGCTTACTTTCTCAGTGGCCCTACTGATAAATGACCCTCTCCCAAAATCCTGTGGCACACCCTGGGGACCCTTCAAGGCACACCAGTGTGCCATGGCACAGTGGTTGAAAATGGCTGTATAATAGCCAAATAAATGAAACGGGGACGACGACGACAACAACAACAACAACAAGTACCCTGTTATAATGGTTAAGGAAACAGGGTGACCAGATGTCATAACCACAAAAGAGAACAAGGCACCTTAAAATGTAGGGCATCCAAGAAAAATGGATGACACGACAAAATAAAAACTAAAGACACTCATATATTTATTTCATGTGGTTAGTTTAAACACTACATTATTTATTATTACATTTAAAACTATATTACATATAATTTATTTCTTACAAGTCTATGCACTACCTGCTCACAGGGAAAAGGAGGACATTTAAGTTCTTTTCCAGGACAGGAGGCTAAAAAAGAGGACATGTCCTGGGAAAAAGAGGACACCTGGTCACCCTGTACGGAAGACACCTGTCAAAACTCTTATGTAGACACTAACATCAGTTTACAGGTGACTGAAATAGGATGTTAGACAGGATTCCATCATAGCAGGCCTTCTTCAGCACCATTATAATGAGCACCTAGTACATTATATTGTATTTTAATTTTTTTTAATTTTGATTTTAATGTTAGGTATTTTGCTATTATCTTAACTTGGATGCTGGGTTAGGAATTTTGGAAAAATGAAAGATGGGTTTTAATGTACAGGTTTTCGATGTAATGCCCCCAACTTATGTCTTGGTTCCATTCTGGAAGTTTGTCTGGTAGTTAGAACTGGCATTAGGTTGAAACAGTGTTGTCATGCGAAACTGCAGTGCCAGTTCTCAGGGCTGCACTCAGGGCCTTCAAGGGGAATTTTATCAGGGTACAAAGTTTCTTTTTGATGCCTTCCCAAAGAGGAAGGGGCTGACACAGAGCAGGAAGGGTGGTGATGGGGACAGGCAGATTGGGGTGGGAAGGGGTAAAACAGGACAGAGGTAGGGTGGCAATAGCTGGAAAAGTCTTTGGAGCCCAGGTCTATTGAGCTTCCCAATATGCTACCCAGGTCTACCCGCCTATGCCGCATTAGCAGCTAGATACAGTAATATGGAAAACCATACACACTGTTCTCTCAAAAATCTTTTAAATATAGAAAATAATTGCAGAAAATTATCATCATGGTATTCTCACACTAAAATGGAAAGTGTCCTGTGTGTACTAAAACTTACTTCTGCAGCAGTTATAGTCCCGCAGCTGTGTTCCTGAGCTCCTACACAATCCATCATGGTAAGTGGATGGTATCCACAAGTGGTAAGTGGTAGCGTGACGGGATGTGATAGATGGTTTGGCACAATGAGAGGATGCGGAGACAAAGGAGCGAATAAGCAGCCCATCCTGGGGCATTCCATGTACAAATGCTTTTATGCAAATACCCAAAGTCTCCGAGCAAAGATTGGAGAACTGGAATGTCTGGTGACTAGGGAAAACATTGACATAGTGGGCATAACGGAAACCTGGTGGAATGTGGAGAATCAGTGGGATACTGCAATCCCAGGCTATAAACTCTACAGGAGGGACAGGGAGGGGTGTTTTGGAGGTGGGGTGGCCGTTTATGTTAAGGAAGAGATAGAATCCAGCAAAGTAGAGATTGAAGGTGGGTCCGACCGACTCCACAGTAGAATCTCTGTGGGTTAAATTACCAGGCCTGTGGAGCGATGTAATACTGGGGGCATACTGTTGTTCTCCAGACCAGAAACTGGAAGGGGACCTTGAAATGAGGAAACAGATCAGGGAGGTGACAAGGAGGGACAGGGTTGTAATCATGGGGGACTTCAATTATCCTCATATTGACTGGGTCAATTTGTGTTCTGGTCACAAAAAGGAGACCGGATTCCTTGACATGCTAAACGACTGTGCCTTACAGCAGCTAGTCATGGAGCCCACCAGAGGACAGGTGACTCTGGATTTAATATTGTGCGGTACTCAGGACCTGGTTAGAGATATCACGTTACGGAGCCATTAGGGAACAGTGATCATGCTGTGACCCGTTTCGACATGCACGTCGGGGGAAGAATACTGGGCAAATCTCTCACAAAAACCCTTGACTTCCGACGGGCGGACTTCCCTCAAATGAGGAGGCTGGTTAGAAGGAGGTTGAAAGGGAAAGTAAAAAGAGTCCAATCTCTCCAGAGTGCATGGAGGCTGCTTAAAACAACAGTAATAGAGGCCCAGCAGAGGTGTATACTGCAAAGAAAGAAAAAATGGTTGGCAACCTTCAGTCTCGAAAGACTATGGTATAAGCCTACAGCACCTGGTATTCCCAAGCGGTCTCCCATCCAAGTACTAACCAGGCCTGACCCTACTTAGCTTCTGAAATTATACAAGATCAGGCATGTGCAGGGTAACGGTTGCTGCTCAAGAAAGAAGGGCTCCACTAAAACCAGGAGGGTGCCCGCACGAACCAAGTTAGAGAGGCTATAAAGGGCAAGGAAGCTTCCTTCCATAAATGGAAGTCTTGCCCTAATGAGGAGAATAAAAATGAACATAAACTGTGGCAAAAGAAATGTAAGAAGGTGATACGGAAGGCCAAGAGGGACTATGAGGAACGCATGGCCAGCAACATTAAGGGGAATAATAAAAGCTTCTTCAAATATGTTAGAAGCAGGAAACCCGCCAGAGAAGTGGTTGGCCCTCTGGATGGTGAGGGAGGGAAAGGGGAGATAAAAGGAGGCTTAGAGATGGCAGAGAAATTAAATGAGTTCTTTGCATCTGTCTTCACGGCAGAAGACCTCAGGCAGATACCACTGCCCAAACGGCCCCTCCTGACTGAGGAGTTAAGTCAGATAGAGGTTAAAAGAGATGTTTCAGACCTAATTGATAAATTAAAGATAAGATCAATAAGGCCCTGATGGCATCCACCCTAGAGTTATTAAGGAATTGAAGAATGAAGTTGCAGATCTCTTGACTAAAATATGCAACTTGTCCCTCAAAACGGCCACGGTGCCAGAAGATTGGAGGATAGCAAATGTCACACCGATCTTTAAAAAGGGAAAGAGGGGGAACCTATAGGTCAGTCAACCTAACATATATACCGGGTAAGATGGTGGAATGCCTCATCAAAGATAGAATCTCAAAACACATAGACGAACAGGCCTTGCTGAGGGAGAGTCAGCATGGCTTCTGTAAGGGAAAATCTTGCCTCACGAACCTTATAGAATTCTTTGAAAAGGTCAACAGGCATGTGGATGCGGGAGAACCTGTAGACATTATATATCTGGACTTTCAGAAGGCGTTCGACATGGTCCCTCACCAAAGGCTACTGAAAAAACTCCACAGTCAGGGAAGTAGAGGACAGGTCCTCTCCTGGATTGAGAACTGGTTGAAGAGCAGGAAACAGAGAGTGGGTGTCAATGGGCAATTTTCACAATGGAGAGAGGTGAAAAGCGGTGTGCCCCAAGGATCTGTCCTGGGACCGGTGCTTTTCAACCTCTTCATAAATGACCTGGAGACAGGGTTGAGCAGTGAGGTGGCAAAGTTTGCAGACGACACCAAACTTTTCCGAGTGGTAAAGACCAGAAGTGATTGTGAGGAGCTCCAGAAGGATCTCTCCAGACCGGCAGAATGGGCAGCAAAATGGCAGATGCGCTTCAATGTCAGTAAGTGTAAAGTCATGCACATTGGGGCAAAAAATCAAAACTTTAGATATAGGCTGATGGGTTCTGAGCTGTCTGTGACAGATCAGGAGAGAGATCTTGGGGTGGTGGTGGACAGGTCGATGAAAGTGTCGACCCAATGTGCAGCGGCAGTGAAGAAGGCCAGTTCTATGCTTGGGATCATTAGGAAGGGTATTGAGAACAAAATGGCTAGTATTATAATGCCGTTGTACAAATCGATGGTAAGGCCACACCTGGAGTATTGTGTCCAGTTCTGGTCGCCGCATCTCAAAAAAGACATAGTGGAAATGGAAAAGGTGCAAAAGAGAGCAACTAAGATGATTACTGGGCTGGGGCACCTTCCTTATGAGGAAAGGCTACAGCGTTTGGGCCTCTTCAGCCTAGAAAAGAGACGCCTGAGGGGGGACATGATTGAGACATACAAAATTATGCAGGGGATGGACAGAGTGGATAGGGAGATGCTCTTTACACTCTCACATAACACCAGAACCAGAGGACATCCACTAAAATTTAGTGTTGGGAGAGTTAGAACAGACAACAGAAAATAAGGACAAGAAGGAGGGGAGGAGCAGCTGTGTAAACCGCTCTGAGGTCTTTGGAGGAAGGGCGGTATAAAAATGTGAATAAATAAATAAATAAAATATTTCTTTACTCAGAGTGTGGTTGGTCTGTGGAACTCCTTGCCACAGGATGTGGTGATGGCATCTGGCCTGGACGCCTTTAAAAGGGGATTGGACAAGTTTTTTAGAAATGGGCTATGTCAGAATGCCAGATGCAAGGGAGGGCACCAGGATGAGGTCTCTTGTTATCTGGTGTGCTCCCTGGGGCATTTGGTGGGCTGCTGTGAGATACAGGAACTAGATGGGCCTATGTCCTGATCCACTGGGGCTGTTCTTATGTTCTTACAAGCCGAAGAGCTACAGTAGTAGGCCAGTTTCCTTCCAGATTTGACACTATGTTAAGGACTGTCATGTATGCATTTCTCTATGCATATGGCTTGTGGCAGCCACCTCTACTGCATGTCTGCGGTGCTGTCCCCAACATCCTGTGTGGGTAGCGAGGCCAGTTGAGATAGGAAAATGTATGATCCCAGGAAATTTCTGGGCCCCCTCTTTTGAGTCCCCTTTTGACCCTGGACTACGGTACAAATTACCCCCCTTAAACCCCTTTCATAGGCCCTGGCTGCACCTTCATAAAAGCACCAATGCAGCTGTCCATAAGTTGGGATGTCCATAAGTTGGGGACTTGGACTACCTGTATTTCAAATTTAAATGAATGAATGGGGCCACATTTTCATTCACAAGTGCTGCAAGGAGAAAAACTAGTTGGCAACCTTCAGTCTCGAAAGACTATGGTATCGCGCTCTGAAAGGTGGTTCTGGAACAGCATCTAGTGTGGCTGAAAGGCCGATTCGGGAGTGACTATCCCTTCCACACTGGGAGCAAGTGCAGTCTGTCCCTGGCCTGTCTCCCTGGCTATGGGCCTTCCTTCTTTGCCTCTTAGCCTCAGACTGTTGGCCAAGTGTCTCTTCAAACTGGGAAAGGCAATGTTGCACAGCCTGCCTCCAAGCGGGCCGCTCAGAGGCCAGGGTTTCCCACTTGTTGAGGTCCACTCCTAAGGCCTTCAGATCCCTCTTGCAGATGTCCTTGTATCACAGCTGTGGTCTACCTGTAGGGCGCTTTCCTTGCACAAGTTCTCCATAGAGGAGATTGAAATAGTATTCCTGGTTGTGAACACACTTTGTTCTGCATCATATTAAAATTGTTAAAGAAGGCAAGAACTGAGGTAGAGTTTATTTATTTCTAAGAAGGGGTAGAGTTTATTTCTCAGAATGAACTTATTAATAGGATGAAACACCAAAACAAACAAACAAGCTATTGGAATATGCCAGTTTCTTGTGATGTCTAAACAAAAGCTGGTTAAAATAGTTTCCAGTTGTGCTTCGTTTCCGAGAATTCACATGAGATGAGAGGATGCCAGCTGCGGAGATTTGAAATTGCTCAGTGAAGGTTTCTAAAGAATGTCTCTGTACCTTGAATTAGCATTCCCAGTTGAGCAGAGGTAATTTGGGACTTTGCTCTAAGTGTTCATGCCTCAAATGCCAACAGTTCTTTCCCTCCCATTTAATCTGCTGGAATGTTCCAAACTAAGTATCCTCCAAATGTAGTTTTGTACAGAAAGCTTGGTAAGGCCTTTTACAGTGACAGTGACATTCTGAGCTAGCAAAACCTTGTGTGCTCATGCTTTGCTTCACCTGCCCCATCTCTCAGCCTGTCAGGCATTCCTTTCAAACTTTGACAAGAATTTGAAGCAATCAATGATACTTGCTCTACCCATTTAGTGAGAATATCTGTGGTAATTATAGAATTTCATTATGGACGAAACCTTCAATGGATTACTCCTCCTCCTGTTATGTACCCCATTGCCAAACAGTAAAACATTCCAGGGACAATGCTATATAGTTTAGACAGCAATCCTAAATACAGAGTTCTGTTGAACTCAGTGAGACTTGCTTCAAGTAAACATGTGAGCATGTGCTGCATGTTTCCTTTGGATGACAGCACACTGGAAACTTATTTGCAATATTTTTTAATTAAAAATATTCAAAGATAGCACATTGAAAACAAGGAGGTGTTTGTACAGCAGAAAGCAGATCACCAGTTCCCAACTCTCCCTTAGGGCACAATCCTAACCAGGTCTACTCAGAAGTAAGTCCTATTTTGTTCAATGGGACTTACTCTCAGGAAAGTGTGGTTAGGATTGCAGCCTGAGAGTCCAACAGTGTGTGCAGGCTTCCTGCTGGCACACACTGTCGCAAATGTGCTGTAGGGCACATTTGCGAGCCTTACCACCAGGCCAGCACCCGTGGTAGCCCAACGCTGGCCGGCACTGGGCTAGCACTGGGCAGGCGCCCGGTCTCTGCCACTTGGCGGTCGCACGGACCCCCGAGCCTCTGCACAGTAAGAGGGGACGGGGAGAGGACGGGAGGAGGCATAACGGGGAGGGGGGAGGCAGGCGAAGGGCAGAGAGAGGGTAGAGAGGAGGCGTGATGGGGAGGCGGGGAGAGGGCGGGTAGGAGGCATGCTGGGGGGAGGGAGCGGGGAGGGAGGGAGGTGGATTCGGTGGAGCTCCACTCCACCGGATCCTGTCCATTCGTGTGGGGCTTGGTGCCCTACACAAACATCTTTACCTTGAGTAAAGGTGAATTGAGTAGCCCCATTGTGGGGCTACTTCCCTTACCTGGAAGAAAGGGATGAAAGTCCCCTTCTCCCGAGGTGCCACCCATGGTACTCCGTGGCACGCAGGATCCAGCGTCAGCTGTTTTCAGTGCCGCTGAAGCTGCGTGCCACGGGAGCTCAAGATTGGGCTGCCCGTCTCTTATTTTCTCTAAAATTCTCACTGTAAACTGGTTCCAACTGATTCTATAACACGTACACCCAGCTGAAGAGCTGTCACCTTCTAGAGAGAGATTCCCAGTTAACAGGAGATCGTCTCCTGTAGTTAGCAGCGCTCACTGATGAGAGATCAATTCATCATATCCTATTAGCAAACAGTCTAGTTTAGAAAGGGTGGCTTATGAGCAGCTGTAACATCTCTGCACAGTGCTTGCAAAAACAAAACCCTACCAACACATTAAGCTTACTTGAGTCCCACATCCTTCAGTTGGAACAAATTAAGCAAATTAAGACATTTATACAATTCAGTGGTGTAGCTAAGAGGGGTAGAGGGTACATTACCTTGGGTACGGGGGTGCCAACCCACACCCCTGATATAGGACCCAAAGTGAAAAAGCGGCCTTCAGAGGCCTCCTTAAGCCTCAGAAGGCCTCCTGGAGGCTTTAGAAAGGCACTTATGGAGTTTGTGAAAACTGGAAAAGCCTTCTAAGGCTTCTGGGAAGCCTTCTGAGGGCTGCAAAGGAGAAGACGAATCTGGAAAGGAGGCTCTGTGTGAGTACTGTTGCCCTTTGTCTCCAGGGAGGGAGATTTTCTTCTGAGAGACTTTGGGCTCGTGTGTGTGTTAAGACACTTGTGTTATTTTGATAAACACTATGCAAGCAGCTCCCACCCCCCATGCCAAAATGCTAGGCAAGAGGCTGCTCTTTCCTCGACTCTTAGGAACCTCAGACCACCTCCCAGAATATGTGTGTGTGTGTGTGTGAACCCAGGCTGTTAAAATTTTTTGTGCTCTGGGTGCCAGATGGCTTAGTTACACCACTGAATGGGACAGCCTCTCTATTTTATATTGAACAGCCTGCTATGAAGAGGTGGGAGAGTGGCTGTTAGATGGACAGCCTTATAAGAGTCACCAAACATGCCTCCTTCACAGGCTCCTTTGAGAAGACTAGACAAAGGCTGATGGATGACACAGATGACACAGAGCTTCAAAACCACTACCTTTATTTTAATAACGCCTAATATTCAAAACATGCCAAGGAGGGATTTGCAGGGCTTGTCTTTCCAGTGTACAAAAACACATGAAATTTTAGCAGGTGGAATGTCTGCTTTTGCATCATATCTCCCTTTTCCTTCTTCCCCATGGAGAAGCCTACACCATCTTGTGTACTTCTAACACTCCTCTTAAACTTCAGTAGTAGGGAGAGAAGAAGAGGCATGTATTGAGTGCTGGCTAATATAGTGCAGGTGCGGGTTCCCTTAGGGGGAGAAAGGTGGGATAAAAATATGACAAATAAATATTGTGCACAATGATTGGTTTGGTCAATGGGTTGGAGCAGTGAGACCATACTTCACTTAATTCTTGAGAAATATTATTGCATGAAACCAGAGTGGGAAAGTACATCCTATCAAAAAGTGTTTAGTGTTGGGGCAACCCCACTTCCTTCCAGAGGTGCAGAACATGGGGAAGAACATTGAAAGTCGGAGTAGGGAATAATATGATACAGGCACACCAGTAAGTTTCCTGCCCAAAGAGGCAAAACCTTAGGGGGATGCTTCCGCCCTTCTTGCTGCAAGGGCTTCTGGGATTCCTACAGTGACAGGAAGTTTGCCAGGCAATGACTGGCAGTGCAGGAGAAGGGACTAGTGTGGCTTTCACTATGACAAAAGCCCCAGATTGCAGAGAGTGCACGTCTCTTCTTTGCTTCCTTGCCCCTTGTCAAGGGCTCCCTAGCTGAAAACATGCTGCAACTAAGGAAAGATGCGCACAGATGCATCCAGGGCCAGTGCTGTCATTAGGTCAAGTAGGCAGCTGCCTAGGATGCAGACCTCACAGTGGCACAGTACAGATCTTTGAGGGCCACAGTTTTTTACAGATTAGTTTTTTTAACCCATGTAAAAAATGCAACTTGCAATTTATATATTTCTTTAAGATAAATACCATGACATACATAAAACATACATACATAAACATGACAATACAGGGGGGCCTCCATAACCCCAGATCCCATATCTGTAGACTCAGTTATTCGTGGGCTTTCCCAGGCCTCCCCTCATGGTGTGATCATCATTCTTTTTGCTGACATATGCTCTTGAGCTTTCAGCAGGAGCAGCCACAAATCAGCCAGGTGTTATTCATTCTTGGCAGCTAACCTCCACACACCTCCACCTTGTGACTTATCACGGTGGCTTCTTCATCCTCTCTCAGAGGCTACTTTTCATTTGCGGAGATTTTCTCAAGGAGGTTTCCTTCCATGTAGGCTCCCTAACTTTGGGTTATGGCAGTGTTAGCTACCTTTTCCCTGTTCACTCCCAGTTAAAAGGGTGAAACAGGGAGATAAATGTTAGTCATTGACTGCTAGGTGCTCCACCTGCCAGGCCCTTCTCCATATACTTACATGTGTCAACAGTCCTAGGGTCTAAACACGAGAAGTTCTGGCAACCCTCCTTCATGGCCCTCAGGGTTGGGCCAAAAAGCTAGTTCTGACATTTAGAAGAGAACACAAGTGGACAGATTCAGTTCCTCCTTGGGTGACAGACAGTCCCTGCAGAGAGATCCCTAAGTCAGATCAGCACACACCTTTCTTCCCTCAGTGAGGCTTTTCTCTTACGAATCAGAAACCTCAGAAGACGGTGAAGAGACAGAAACAAGATTACTGCAACTCTGCAACAAAGTCACAGTAGGGCATGTCCATCATGAGCACAAACATGATGCTACCTTGCAACCAAAGAGT
This sequence comes from Tiliqua scincoides, assembly GCF_035046505.1. Taxonomy (NCBI): domain Eukaryota; kingdom Metazoa; phylum Chordata; class Lepidosauria; order Squamata; family Scincidae; genus Tiliqua; species Tiliqua scincoides. The sequence goes on from NC_089822.1 coordinate 152,928,949, forward strand.
AAGAGCTGCTTTGGCAGTTTCTAGACTAGAGGTAGACTCTCCTTGGAAGAAAAAAAACTCTGACATCACAAAGAGCCTAGTCCTGATTGGCTCAGGGGTCCTTTGTGATGAAAACATAGCAGACTTCACATTTAGGCAGGAACATCACACCAGAGCTATCATCTCTTCCCTATTCTAAGCGTGGTGGTGAGGAGGATCACTGAAGGCCCAGACATACATGCACCCCTTATGACCCACTTTTATTCTCACAACAACCATGTGAGCCCAGATGGAGAGATAATGACTGGTCCAAGGTGACCCAGGGAGTATCACGACTGAGTTGGGATTTGAACCCAAGTTTTCCAAGTCCTGGTCCTCTCTAACCATTATATCACACTGGCTTATATTATAGAGTTTGTTGTGTACGATGGTGAAACCTGGCTCTGGGTCAGTTTAGGATTGAACCCTTATATAGTTAAAACAACAAATGCAAATGTAACAACCACAACAAATTGATGAGCAAATATATAATAATGATGATGCATCTTACAGAAGTAATTTGTGGCATTGCAAAACTAGAAAAGAAAAGAAAAGGGAGCATGGCCATGAATATAAAGAATGACTATTCCACTAAAGCAGAATAGAGAATTAATATGTCATCTCAGATTAATAGACAGTTTTCCAGATTTTTAAGTAGTACCAAATCCTGCAAAGCTTATTTACTAGAGGCAAAAGTGGAATGAGTGTATACATCACAAGAGCTTTCAACAACTCTTTTAAAAAAGCATTTGTCTCCTGTCAAAGTCTGAATAACAGCAAAAGAAAGACTAAACTGTTCCAGATTAATGCGTTTTCAGAGTCTTTGGATAAGCATTCAAGGAAGAAGGTTGTGAAATCCATTGGCAGTTTAGTTCTAGTACTGCACTCCTTCGTATAATCTAAACCAACTGTTTTGTTTCCTGTTCTGCACGAATATGGCTAATGTTTCTTTTCATGCTCCTTTCTGATGTCCTTTCAAATTTTAACAAAATTGTTAACATATTTTTTTTTTATAATCTTGGTTAAACAAGACTATTCTACCTCCTTTTTACTTTACTTTTCCATATACCATTAATAGCATCAGAGGATGGCTGAGTTAGTCATGAACCCAAAGGCCTGGTGCCTATTGGAGGACCCACCTGGCCAATCCCTGTAGCTTATGGAATAGCCATTGTTACTGCAGCTACCCATTGTTGCCCTAGAAAATCTCCCCATTGGGCCCGGACTTACCAGGCAACAATGAGTAGCAGCAGCAGGAGACACTCCTCTCAGCAGCAGTATCTCCATTTTAAATTTTTGATGATGCATGCTTGCTAGGAACTGGCTCCTGCCCCCAGTAGTGCCTGGCCAGCCAAGAAAGCAAAAAGGGGAGCAGATGGATGTTTCTCCTTCAGCACTGTTGCCACCGCAATGAGGGCGCATGCAGTGCCTGGTTAGCTTTCCTGGGCAGCTGAGCACCAGAGGGGAGGCACAGGCTCAGAGTGCAAGAGGGCCAGCACCAAGTTTTGCCTCAGAACCCTCCAGTTCTATATCTTCTCCCCAGTGCAGATGTTCCTGCTGCTGTCATGACTTCTGCTCCACTATAAAACCCTCACATTACTTAGCTGGTTTTCCCTCATTTTTTATTTTGGTTTTCCCTCAGTGTCTTTTTAGATGTGGTGTCAGATGTCAGCCAGGGCCCATGCACCACAGGCTGAGCCCTGAACCCTCAGTATCAATGGCAGTGATAGTGTGGGCACTATTGGTGCCCTGTGCATGACTTTGTCCCAGAGCCCCCCGCTACCTGTTGCCAGAAACTATGATTATGTTTCTTCTTATGCCTACTACTACTTATGCCTAGGGCGGTTTCATATGCAGTAGTTTTCCACATGTTTGTCATTCATTTCCACATAGGAAAACTTGAGTATTATGTCACACGTCCTGAGCGTAAACGTTTCAGCTGTGCTGTGTGTAGCTGTTGACACAAATTTGTACCCAGACACTTGTACCCAGACACCCAGACCACAAATTTGAGGTACAAATTTGTACCTCAGAGCTCTTCAACATGTATGCAGCAATTCATTGCCTTCTATGGTGTATGGGTATCAATTTTTGTCAGTTTTTGTCACTGTACACAGTAACAGCTCACAGTGTAAATGATTGTTATTGTTATTATAGGAGATGTGAACTACAGTAATAATGTAAACCTGCGGAATTCAGTGTAAATGACTACCGGTAATTAATGTGTGTTGCTGAATAACAGTCAAATTCTTTTTCTCATGTGCTAATACTGTATACTGTTGTGTAGCTAAGTGGATCCTTAATGAAAATAGACTGGACTCAACTCAGTGAGCAAGGAGGTTTTAGCAGTTCAGTTTTCCTGACTTTTCGGGGCACAAGCTGCTATCCTTGTCTGATTTGAAGCTCCTTTTCAAGGCTCCTTTTCCAGCTGTTGATTCAAAACATTCCACACATTCTTCTCCTGCTTTTTGCTTGGGTTTTTTCCTGCCCCCCCCCCCCCTCCAGATCCTCCTGGTGCTATAGAGTTGACAAGAAGAGGAATGTGTGAAGCATAACTTAAAGTATCAGTGAAATTATGGGAAGGAGATTTAAAGAGCACAGCAGGTGTCAGGAAAAGTTATAATAATCATTCCTATTAAGGAGATCTTGGTGCCCTTGCTTACCTTCCTCTGAGTGACAGGATTTTTAAATCTTTATGTTCAAGGGGTTTAGAAATCCACATTTCTGCAGTCACACCATTAATTGCAGAATCTGACTTTCTACAGGCATTTCCACAGAACAGTGTAAATGGGTTTCTGACACACTTGTTCAGAGCAGACATACATGTTACTGGAGGCTTAGAGCTACTGCCAAAAACAACATTAATCTTGAGTTCTCTTGTAATAGCTTCCATGAAGCTTCCTGGGTGACCTTGGGCCATTCACTATCTCTCAGCTTCACATGGTTGTTGTGAGGACAAATGGAGGGAAGCAACTATATACACCCCCCCAGCTCCTTGGAGGAAGGGTGGTCTAGTCTAAAAATGTGAAAAATAAATAAATATGTAGAAACAATTGCTCTGCAATATATCATCATACCATGTGTTTCCCTGACTCACAGTGATAGCTAATGATGTGGGATGGATACAGTTAAATGCGTGCCATGTCAAGGGAAAGCATTGCTATGTGTTTTGGAGGACCAGTGAAGAACAATGATGGTGCTATATAAATAATGGTAATTCTTAATGGGAATACCATTTTCACCAGCAACCCATACTTCTAGCAACATGTAGTTACAGCTTCAGTGTGTTTGGATTCTATAGTCTTTATTGAAACCATGCATACCCTCCATTGATCCCCTGCCTGCCTGTAAGGCAGATGAATAATTATTGTGATCAGGGGCGTGGGAGGTACAGACCACATCAGGTGATACACTTGGGGGGAACCATTACTGCCCAAAATTGTGAAAGTTTTGGTATTTTCAAATAATACCATCATGTTATATATCTTTTGATGCATAATGTACTGCAGAATGCAATGAAACAAACTGCACTGAAATATCTCTATTCTATCAAAAGGTATAACCAAATAATCAGAAAAGGAAAACACAACCGCCTCATGTAACAAAAAGTAAATTTTCATAACAAAAACTAACCAATGAGATTGATTGTTCCAAGAGCCAATGAGGTGTTGTGATGACACAGCAGGAAACCAATAAGTATGAATCAGCTCTCATTTCCATGTCTCAGAGCTCATACTAGAACTGTATTCAGTTGCATGAGTGTCATCAAGTTGGCCACTGGTTTTTTGTTGGTTACTAATTTGTTGGGTGACCTGTGCTGTTCTATATTAAAAATAAATAAATAAAGTTAATGGAGAGATACACCAACCCTAGGGATGCCACTGCATAATTTTAGGCTGTGCGTATGATATTGTAATTTATTCTGTATGGTCTGGTATGGGAGGAGGTCCATCTCAGGGGTGACACAATGAGCTCTTGCACTAGGTGACGCAAACACTTGTGACACCTCTGGTTTTGATGTAGTGCACATGGGAAAAGTTCATTGTTGGTGCACCAAAGATTCATTCCTCATAGTACATTTTGTCATACAAACTGCTTCCAGAAAGCTTTAGCAGAGGTATGCTTTTGCACTGATCTTGAGTACAGTAAATTCGATTTCTGTTTTGCTGACTGAAACAATTTTTTCCTAGACGGTATCCAAACTTTGGTTTTCAATCTGCACTTTTGTTAGCATCTCAGATAATTTTGCCACACCCTTCCCTTTTCCCTTGCAGCCCTCACTAGCCTCATTGCATTATTTTATACAAAATACTGCCATGATTTAGTGTTTCCTAATTGTGCAACGTTTTCAAGACAAAAGGAACTTAAGGGGAAAAAGAACAGCTAGTCACAGAGTAAACTCCCTTGCAGGAAGGAGTTTCTTCAAATAGATGCCAGCAACTGTCCCAGCATCCCCATAGGCAACATACAATTCCCACTACTCCCTGAACACCTGTCACTGATAGTTTTTCTGAACCTCAGCCAAGTTTGATTATGTTGTAGTCACTGCAGATTCCTCAGCAAGGTGTTCCCTTAAAGAGCCAGTGCTCTTATCATATGTTTCTTTTATTAAATTAGCTGGTAATTTGATATCAACCTTTTCCACTTCCTTTCCAACTATTTGGGACTAACGCATCTAGCCAATGTGAACAAGAAAAGGAAATCAATTTAATTACATCCCAGAACATGCTATTTTGGTTTGCTTATGCTGCTGTTGCCCAGTAGCAATGGTTAGCTTTATCTTATCTCATCACCTGTTGAAGTCATTCACATGATTCTTGCTAAGACCTGCAACAGGAGAGAAGGAAAGCCCAAGGAATTGTTTTGTTCATATTTTGTTGTTTAATTTTAAACTAAATTTTGAGTTTAGTTTCTCCCAGCTAGTGCTAACTTTTAAAGTTGTACCTTTTAAAGTTGTGTCCTCCTATATACTTAGCAGGGGAAGAGCAACTGTCTCTCTTCTCCCGATCACAGTATCTTTTCCAATGGCTGTTGCTGGTGTCTCTTCTGTACTTGCTAAAGGTATAGTATAGTAGCCAGGCCCCAACATTGTTTGTTATGCTCTCCTCCGTCATACACATGTTCATGTCAAGGAAACAGAAGATAGGTCATTTGTTGTGAGGAGGGAAGGATGTTTTAAAGACACATTATATCTACACACAGAAAGGACCAGAATGGCAGGCACAAAAGATACTTATTATTTATTTTAAAACATTCATATTCCACCTGACCTTTCCCATTTTTATGAATGTGCCTAAGGTGGCTGACAAAATGAAGAACCATAATAAAATACAATAATAGTAATAAAACACAAAAATAATATAAAACCAGCTTAATGAATTACAGTATAAAGGCCCAACAAAATAAATTCTCCAGGAGCTGGCTTTGGAGTGGGGAGAAGAGGGAAAGCAGCAGAAATTCATCATCTGATCCCCCATAACCCTGGAGCTGATTCTGGGATGGGGAGACAATGTATCTCTGACAGTCTGCTTCACTTTCCAAGGTGTCAGGAGGCTCAAACCAGGGAACCTGGCAAGGGGGTTCAGGTGCTTTGAAGGTTCTTTGACAGGAGGAATTACTGTATTGGACGACCTTTCCTCTGCCACATAACCACCCAGAGAATGGCCAGAGAGGATACAACAGTTCCTCTGCCCAACTGGATCAGGTGACCCAGGGAGCCAAAAGGAGCCTGGCTGGTCTAATATGATTTCAAATGTATGTTTTATATACAAGTTCAGGTCTGGCTCCTTAGCCTGAACAACTTGTCTATGAGTATTATGCAGACTTCCAGTGCCTCCCACTACCTGACTGCCATCTTATCTGGACTTGATCTTTGATCCAGCTCTCACCATGGACCTGCCTCTGGCCCTTTAGATTCTGATCTGCCCTTTAGAAACTGATTATCTTCCTGATCAAGACTACATAGCTGCTTCTGGTCCTTCTCATCTTTTGCTAGGCTCAGCTGGCCTCCTACATCTTTGCTCACTGTTCTTGACCTTGACTTTGCCATGGCCTGGATTCTGCATGTGTCTCTGGCTCTTCCAACTCACTGTTTGCTAGCCTGATCCAGCAGAACAAACTGCTTCCTCCACAATATGTGTTCTACTTTTTATGGATAGAGCTCTGTAAATATGAATAAACTATAGAATGTATGAATGGGTGGCAATCTGCCTCCTTAGTTCAAAGACTTCCTCTGGAAACATTGAAGGCTTAATATATGCATTCTGTAATTTTTATGTGCATCTGAATTATATTAGACACTAGCACAGGCACTCAACCATTAATACAACTTTATGCATTTTTTGATTCAGAGAGAGAGAATCTCTGTCCAGAGAAAGGGGAAGTTAATATGTGTTCTAGTTTAGGTTGGAGAGATGTGCAATGGGAATGGGAGGGGAGTGTAGGTCTTTGAATCTTGATTCAGGAAAGGGGTTAGATAGAAGTATTGGGGTGTTCTGGGGTCATAGAGCTATGACTTCTTGAGCCTTCAATCCTGTACACATCCCTGGGATTAAGTTTCATTGAATTGTATGGGGTTTACTACTGTTTAGTCATGTCTAGGCCTGGCACTGTATGTGTTTTTATTTTAAATCTTTAAAACAAAATAAAACAAACAAACAAACAAAACCCTCTACATCTGCCATTTGAACTGTACAATATTCTGAATTGGAATCAGATCTCTCTCCTTGATTCACACATATCCTAGATCAACTATCTGAATAAACAGCTTACTCAAGTGTCTTCTTTTTGTTGAAATTGGCAGAGGAGAATCAAGTCAAGTTTCTGATCCATACTGTAGGAGACAAGCAAGCTTCCTGCACCATGATGGGCTGAGCAAGTAGGTTCTTAGCTCTGAACTCAGGACATCCTTGGGGTCAGGTCTGACAACTAGGTTTATGAAATCTGACTAGACTAGACTTATGGAAAAGTTTCATATGCCCATTTGTGTTACAGAATATCAGGGGATTCCAGGCCATGTTCTAAATGATGAAGTAATTTAGAGTCAAATCCTATCCAATATTCCAGTGCCAGTGCAGCTGTGCCAATGGGGCATGCACTGTGTCTTGTGGTGGGGAGGGAGTCTCAGAGGCCTCCTTGGGGCTGCATTGCAGCTGCACTGGTGCTGGAAAGTTGGAAAGGCTGGGCCCTTAGCTTGCATGGTGTCAAAACGACTGAGGAAATAACCAATAAATCCTTCAAGACTGGCCTGGAATTTCCAGGTATCAGCATCAGTCTCCAGAAGGGACGCGTGGTGCGGGTGTGTGTGTGTGAAGCAGAATCGCCCCATTGTACAGTAGTTTGTGGAAAAGCACCACAGCCACCCACCCACTTATACCTGAAGAGGCTCTCCTTATATCCAAGAAAGCAGGCGCAAGAAGATCCTCCTCTGGTGTAAGGAGGGCCTTCTCAGGAGTAAGCAGATGGGGCAGCTGCGGTGCTTTTCCACAGACTATGATGGGGCGGTTCTGCCTCACCTACTGCTCCTGCACCGGAAGCCCCTGGTCTCTAGTTGACTATTGAAAGCAATCCTGGAGATTATATTATCACCTTTTGGTTTAATCACAAGTCATACTGGGAGGAAAAAATCTCCAGGAATAGCTTCAGTGAGAATAGGCAACCTATGTCTGTTGCATGACCCTTAAATAAAAACCCCCAACCCCACAGTTTTGTTAAACAAATACTCTTTGGTTCAAAACCACAGCTTTGGTTCAGAAGGCTGTAGCCACACTTCCAATGGAGGTGTTTCCAGATGCTTCCTGAAGGAGCATTGAGGAAGTAATTGTTTTGGGGTCTTGTATCCACAGCAACCTTCCTCACCCCCAATTCCCATTACAAAATTGAAAGCATTCAGGCTGGCCGAGACAGGAATATCCCTATCATTCATAACAAGCACATGTATAAGGAACTGATTGTTCCATGGTCTTGAAAGAGGAGGTTTTTAATCATCAAGTCTTTGTCATGGTGGTATTTTCTCTGTCCCTCTCACTGCCTCTTCAGAAATTTGTGGTCAAAACTCTTAGGTTTACAGGTAAATTTTTCTCTTTCACCAAAACTGAACATATGCATATGCTCTTCCTGTTAGACTTGTTTTTGTATCTGCTGCAACTTTGAACTACCCAACAATTCTTTGATACAGTTAAGGGTTCAAAAGGTATTTCCCCATCCTTGGTATTAGGCTTGAGATCATCTGTTGGCCTGTGGCTGCAGCAAGTCTATATTTGATGGAATGATGAGGGTGTTGCAGCATGAACTATTTTCCCTGTCAGGTTGCAGAGGGAATAAAGAACTTGACATGGACTAGGAAAAAAACTTTTTTTGATACCTTGGTTCTTTTCTTACCTGTTAACCTACTACCCCTATATCTTCCACTGACTGGTCTCTTCTTAACCACACACTTTTGATCATGTTTAATTCTTCAGTGTGATCTGAGTGTTAGCTTTCCAAGCAGGTCTCAGATCTGTTGTCTTTGGAGTCTGAGATGTTTCGTAGCACCAGGCCCAGCCATTATGGGTGTGAGATAAAGCGAATTCGCTGTGAGTATGCTAAATCCACAATGTAAAGCACAAGGTTCACATATGTGAACACTGCAATGACCACCTGATTGTCCCAGGGGCACTTGCGTTTGGAGCACTGGTAAGGCCGGTGCGGAGACCCATATTTACTGTCAAAGCAGAACACTGGCCAAATCACTGCAGCACTGACATACATCAGCACAGCCACAAAAGTGTAAATGACCACAAAGCGCTCAAAGGGGCACTTCAGCATTGCTGTCTTTCCTGTGACGTTAAGGGCCACAACCACCACAGTCACCACAAAACAGAAGCTGTAAACTGCCACACACCACTGGGTGGCCACAAACCTGTCATACTGGCTGTCGTTTGCCAGTGCGCAAAAGATGATGCAGGCCACAAAAGCCTGGACAATTTTCAAGAGGCCAGAAACTGTGGACATGTAACTGGCCACTTGTCCCGGTTTGGCTCTTGTAAGAAATACTTCTGTGGCATAGGCAAAAAATTGAAGCCCTGCAAAGACACTAGCAGATATGCGGAAGTCTCTCACCTCACATCCAATGGGATAGCAGGCCAGCTGGACAAAATAAAGTGGGTAGATCACAGCGGCTGTGATGGACATGAGGGTGGCCAGCATGGCAAAAGCAGCTGTGAAATTTCCCCAGGAGAGGCTCAGGCAGCTGTGAAGGCGTGTGAACTCGCAGGTGATGATAAAGACAGTGACAGCAAAACAGAAACACCAGACAGACACGCAGAAGGTGCCATAGGCTGCACTGAATCCCCCTCGGTGGGCCACAAGACTGAACGTTGTACATCCAAATGCTGCTTGTAGCAGTCGGGCGACTCCCACTGGAGAAGTCACGGCAGCCATGTTCAGGTATGTCCCTCTTGGGCTCTCCATCATCAGCTCAGAATCCCCAATGCTCCTTTTGTGGGTGGAAGTGGGCTGCTTGTCCTTCAGTCTGTACCTACTGCTGAATGACTAAGCAGAAGCAGCAACATGAGTAAGCTGTATATCCCTTTGCCAGTATCTTTGCTGGCTGCAATTTATGGCGCTGAACATGCACTTCTGGCAGCTTTTGAGATAGCCTTGTCTCTCTAGTAGGAGTATTGACTTGCCCTTCTGGTGTGCTGCAGTTGTGATCCATCCATCCTCTGCTGTGCCAGGGCCTGTGTGCTGCATTCGCCTTATGAGTATCACTCGCCCTTCTCTCATTCCACTTCAAGCGATCACTTTCTCCCAAGTGGCTAATAGATCGCTAGTTCATCTCTGCTATGCGGCTGTATGCCTCTGCTATGTTGAGAAGCCAGCATATAAATAGGAAGCTATATTAATAGATGATCTGGAATGGAATGAACTGTGTGGTCTGTGCAATGGTGATGAGCGGATTTTAGTTTCACCCAGGGTGACTTCATACATTACTTTTTAACCTCTAACTCTGAAACCAGGTTAGTGAAAGTTATCTGAATTGCATAAGATTAGAATTGAAGAAAACAAGGGAAAACGAGAAATGTGCCTCTAGTACATAAAAGATAAAGAAAGGAACTATACAGTTTCTTGTCATTTGGAAATTCCAGCAAGTGTGTCTAATTGCTCAGTATGAACAATGGATGGAAGAATCACACTGCCTCCTACAAGATTTTCCTTAAAGAGTACCTTCAAACCAACGCCAAGGCGCTAGTCCCTATTGTTGCTGCTACTTGCTTGAAAAACTGAGGAGTGAGGAAGTAATTTCCCCCTCTTTTTCAGACAAGTGGCAACTGTAGTTCCTGCAGCAGCTCCTTCAAAATTAGCAAGCAGATCCCCTCGACCAACAGGATGGTTGGTAATGTCAATCAACAGTAATTGTAGGTCAGCATCCCCATTTCTAAATAGCTGAAGACCTTCCTTTCTAAATAGTGATTTCAGCAGAAAAGGAAAAGTTCAACCACTCATGATATTAGCCAATCTAAATTATAAACTAGGATTCTAGCTACAAAGTTTAGACCCCAGCCCCAGTTTTTCAACCCAGCCTGACCCCTTCCTCTCCTCAGATACACCAGCTGGCTGCATAGACCCATAGGCCTTCTGCAACTCATAGGCTGCATAGCCATTGGCCTCAGAAGGCATACCAAGGTACCTCTCATTGGCTTTCTGGTTGCTCCCCCACCACAGCATGCAGCTGTTGTCATGGCTGCATGCTATCACATGACAGGGGTTAGGATTGTGCTGTATGTCCAAGGATTCAACCCAACAACAGTTCACTCACTGTAGACTGTAAAATAAGATACCACAACAATCAATCCATTCTTAATCTAAAACATCAGAGGAAAAATAAGTTCCAGGTTTTCACATTGGACCTGGAGCACCTATCAAGAAAGGCTTTTTCAGAGAACTGATCCTTTCAAATCAAGAAACGGAGCAAGATTGTGGGAAGAATAGCCACAAAATGCTCAAGCACAAATTTGATCTCCATTTGGAAATTTAGGGCGCCACTTTCCGACATAAGGGCAATGCAGCTTGGAGGTAAGGGCACAAACATTCCCTTACTTTGAGGAGGCCTCTGTGACTGCCACCCAACTGCAGGATGCAGCATACATCCCATTGGCACAGCTGTACCAGTTTGGAAAGTTGGTTAGGATTTGGGCTTTAGAGATGTAATGCAACTCTACCCACATATACAAATAGGTTCCCATTCTAGCAAGGCATCGTGAGTACTGGTTTTACAATAGCTGCAGCTTGCATTTTTTCTAAAGCTTTATGGTAGCTATTTTCTCTACTAATCAGACCAAATTTCTTGGTTATTTCTTGGCTATCTCTCATTACAGTGGAACCAGTAGGAGACACAATGGTGAAACTATTATTAGTGATTTTGCACTGTTATTCCCCTATTTCCATATTGCACTATTATTCTGCCCACTACCCCAAGAAGCAGAAGCAAAGTTAATGGTACTGTATTTTAAAGTAAAGCCTTTTGGTATAGAAATTATGTTTTATTTTCATTTTTTTAATTTTAAAAGATGCCTTACAAAAGCTTCTTGTACTAGCAAGGGATAAAGAAATCACCCAATATTATACTGATATTGTATATAGTGTATATCAGTGGTTCAGAAACTGTGAGCTATGGCTACCTGGGGAGCTGCAGAAACCAGCCAGGGGAACCGGTGAATCCTCACAAAAAAGGAGCCCTATACACTGTATAGAATTGTAGCCCTCATGGGGAACTGTGGCCAATAGCCCAGTAGGTCAAGGGAGCCACCAGTAGAAAATGTTTTGGGCCACTAGTGTACATATATTTGTGTATGAGAGAGAGGGAGAGAGAGTTTATGCCCATATCATGAGTAATAGAGGGCTGAGATGGAGAGAACATGACCTACAACGACCTTATAATGTAGTTCGCTGTTCAGAGTGTCACATTGCAGATGCGGGGGAAAGAGTGCTGAGTTAATCTGAAACATCTGTCTGCACATATTCCTGAAACTACTTTAAAAGTAGGATTAGGAGCACATGTAGAGGGTGGTTCACACAAACGGCCTCAGCACCATGATATAAAAAAATGGCTTTGGCTCTCTTGGGAGGGGCCAGGATGTGTGTGTGCCATGAGCATGCTTACCTTAAATGTGCAGGGTCTGAACCAGGCCCTTTATCAGAATGCAACATTCCTCTGTGTTTCTCAGACTAGCAACAGAATTGTACTGTAGAAATGCTTTTGGAAGAGTCAGGGCAGGTGTACACTTCTCAACAAAGCTGACTTCACAGTCATTACTTCCATTTTGTTTCAGAGATTATGCTTCTGCGGGTTTAACATATGAAAGGAAAAACCAATTCCTGGGGCAACCAATTCCAAAGCGGATCCACTGCCTGAAATAGCAGCTGACTTGTCACTCCCAAATTTTGCTGTCCCTTATGAGTGTGTGTATGTGCAAGAGTGTGTGCTGCAGATGCCAGCACCTGTCACACTAGTCATCATCATTTCATACAGTGGACCTAATAGCATTCGTGGCTCCTCTTGAGGGCTGGAAGTGATGTCATTAAGCAGGAAGTGATGTCATTAAGCAGATGATGGCCAGAAATAAGCACTTTGTTCTCGTGTAGGAACTCATTAGCTGCAAATGACAGAAGAAAAAAATGAACAAATCTTGTTCATAATTACAAGATATGGGAGAGCAAGATATCATGCTGGGAGAGCCCAATTATAACAGGGACTGGATAAACTGCTTATGTTTATCCCCTGCATAAGACAATTGTGTTTTCCTTTTCTGGTTATTTAGCCACAACATTTGATAGAATACAGATTTCAAAGCAGTTTGTTTCATTGCTTTCTGCATTAAATTACGCATCAAATGATATATAACATGATAGTATTATTTGAAACTACCAAGATCTTACAATTTTAGCTAGTAATGGTGTCTCCTCCTTCCTGGAGTGTGTCACCCGGTGCAGTCTGCACCTCCCTCACAATTTTACTGGCAAGTAGCTGGGCAGGTGGCAAGTTAGAGGTGGTGGTGAGCAGGGCCTAGGAGAGGGGCGTAAAGGGGGTAATTTGTACCTGGGCCCAGGGTCAAAAAGGGGGCCAAGGAGCCAAAGGAGGGGGCCCAGAAATTTCTTGGGATCTTACATTTTCCTATATGCACAAGACTTGTTGCCTGCACGGGATGCTGGGGATACTACCACGAGTATGCAGCTGCAGCTACTGACAACCCATATATGCTAGACTAAGGAATGCATGCATGACACAGCGTCAAATCTGGGAGGAAACCGGCCTGCTACAGTACCTCTGTTGTTTGTGCATTTGCTTACCATGAAGGAGTGTAGAGGAGCTCAGTGACACAGCTGCAGAGCTGCAGAAGCAATTTTTGGTACACACAGGACACTTTCCATTCTAGTGTGAGTCTAAATATGATGATGCAAATTTTCTGCATGATTTTCTAGATGTAATAGATTTTAGAGAGACTTAGGAATGTGTTTGGTTTTCTGTATTACTGTATCTAGCTGCCAATGCCACATGGGTGGGTAGACCTGGGCTCCAAAGACTTTTCCAGCTGTCTCCACCCTCCTCCCACCTGTTTTGCCCCTCCCTGTCCCCATTCTACTTACCCATCACCACCCTCCCCTTCTGCTTCACCTACCCCCCTTTGCAAGGGGGCCCAAAAGAAATTTTGTACCCCCTGATAAAATTCCTCTCAGAGGCCCTGGTGGTGGGTGGGTACATGCTGTGGGGCACACCCCCTGCCCACTTACTGCCTTCCCAACCCATTGTTATGCAGCCATTTTAGTTGACATCATGGCTGGGCCATCCCTGCCTATTCCATGCTTTAGAATGATGCTATACATTTAGGATAATCAGGGCCCTCTTAGTCCTCCGGATTCTCTTCTCAGTTCTCCTTCACTGTCCTCTTCTCTGTCCATCTGTCATTTTTCCAATTGTCACTTCAGGAACATTCTATACTCTCTGCCCCTCCCACCAGATAGAGTTCAACAAATTGATTTGCTTACCATGGCCTGAAACAGCAGTCCATGCCAAGCTGAGTCAGGGGTCTGACTCTGATTGAGTAATAGAAATGCAAAGGAATGGTAGTTTGGAGCAGAAAGGTAAAGAAAATGGGGCCTTCCACCCTCAACCTCTCCCTTTCTACCTCCTCAATTTCCCAGTAAGGCAGGCATGATACCAATAAAAGAATTGACTGAGCTTTCAAAGCAGCAATGTGAAATATATAGGTGAGAGAATGAAAGTGATTTTAAGCCATTTCTGCCCAATGTTGCATTTACGCAACAGGGATAAAATGCGTACACATGTGGGCTGGGCAAAAATGGGTTTAACTTAATGGCATTTATTTCCCTCTTTCATTGCTTCAGTCTCAAAGCTCCCCTGTCCCTGTTTTTTTCAGCTTACTAGTAAGAATTATAGCGAAACGAGTTTTCAGATTTCAATAAAGATGTGAAATTGTTCTGGAGAGGATGGTGACCCATTTCTGTCATGCCATTAATGGTAGTACTCATTCCTCATAAATTACTGTACATAGTACACAACACAGAGAGAACTCTTGACTTTTCCAGCCCTTCTTGTTGTGGCAAAACTTCAGTCATTAGAGGGCGCTGCTGGTCAAGCAAAAGAAAGGGGATTGGACTTTGATTTTTTTTTTTTTAAATAGGGTCAGTGAGTGATTCTGTCATAGTCTTTAGCTGTCCCATTTCTAACATTGTAAGAGATTTGATTAGTCTTTGAGGGAAACGTGATGAATGGTACATTTCGCTCACTCACCACCATTTGTTCAGTCACCTGAAGGTCAAACTAGATGTAACAATTGCAGATTGGTGTATCTGGTTCCCACTAAATCCTTATCAAATGTAAGGGACTTTTAAGGCCTAGTGTGGGCAGATGTGGGGGACTAAACTCTTCCCCACATGTGTTCTTCCCCCCAAAGCCATTTTTTGTAAAGCCACTTTTTCCTCCCAGTAAGGTTCCATAATCAGAAGTAATCTTTGCTAGGAGAAATCCTTACTAGGAGAATCCTTGCTACATGCCAGCCACCTTGGGCCAGCTTCTGGGCCTGCTCAGCCCATACTATCCTAGGCAAACTCACACCACTATCACCACACAATTAGGGGCAGGGTTGCATGTGTCCTGCTCTCCCTCCCTGCTCACTGTTCCCATTCTCCTAATTCAGGGGTGTCCAAACTTTTTGGCAGGAGGGCCACATAATCTCTCTGACACTGTGTTGAGGGCGGGGGGGGGGATTAATTTACATTTCAAATTTGAATAAATTTACATAAATGAATATATAAGAGATGGAACTTATATGAATGAATGGAGGTGTTGCAATAGCTCAAGGCCTATAAAGGGCCTTGCACAAAGCAAGGCCAGCCTTTCTTTTGCTGTCTTCACAGATGTGAAACAGCAAGCAGTGGAAGGAGCCCTCATCCCACAGCTCATGTGAGAGGTTGAACAGTTGGCCGTCACGCTTAGAGCAGTTGCCTCAGGCCAGAGTGGGCTCCAGCAAGTCTCCGGAGGGCCAGAGGCTCATTGGAGACTAGGGGCTCCCTGAGGGCCAGATTGGGAATCCTCAAGGGTGGCAAGTGGCCCCAGGGCCGGGATTTGGGCACCCCTGTCCTAATTGCAAGAGTAGTTCATCTGGATTAAACCTCACACACAATCTAAATGTTATACATCATTTGTGAGGGGACTGTTCAGAAATCTCTTTCACTGTGATAAAGAGAACAGAAACGGTTCACAGAGGGGGGTGTTATATGCTTATGCATGTCCCTGTTTGCACATCCCTGTTTCCCTGCAATGCAAATGGTATCAACCAAACCAGCCCTCTGGTAAAGGAATAGGAGCAGGTTAGCATGTTATTTTTTCCCTGAGTTTTCAACCATAGGAAAAAGGTTTGTTTGTTTGTTTGTTTTAAGTGATTTGGTCATACCTCTTTGACATCATGTTACTCTGGTTTCAAGTGAGCAAAGTTTTATTTGGTTTCAGAGAAAGGAGAAAAGCCAGAGGACAGAAGCGAGGATTTAGGTAGCACAGTTGGATAACATGACCCATGGGTTGGCTGCAGAGTTGGTCCATCCATTAGGTCTTAGGGATAATCTCAGGCAGCAAATTGGTGGGGGGCACCCACTGTTTGACCACTCACCTGTGCTCTTCTTCCTCCCCTGCTACCTGGATTGAAAAAGCAAGCGGGGGATGAAGTGAAAGAGGAAGTGCAAGTCAGAGGGAAGTGGTAGGCTACAGAGTCAGAGATGCTCAAGACCAGGAGTGTCAAAGTTTCTTCTGGGCCCCTTCCCCAAGGGAGAGGGGGCAATGGGCGCAGGCAGACTGGGGGTGGGCAAAATAGGGTAGGGAGAGGGTGCTGACAGCCACAATAGTCTTTGGAGCCCAGGTTTACTAGGCGTCTTGATGCAGTTTCTTGATGCAGGCGTCCTGATGCAGAGCCCAGGTCTACCTGACTATGCAGCATCGACAGCTAGATAAAGTAATATTGAAAACCAAACACACTCCTAAGTCTCTAAAATCTTTGAAATATAGAAAATCCATTGCAGAAAAATAGCATCATAATATTTAGGCTCACACTAGAATGGGCCAAAATGAACTTCTGCAGCAGCTGTAGCCCCACAGCTGGGTCCCTGAGCTTCTATACACTCCTTCATGGTTATGGGATCTGCAAGCCAAAGAGCTACTGTGGTAGGCCAGTTTCCTCCCAGATTTGACACTGTGTTAAGGAAGGTCATGGATGCATTCCTGGGCCTGGTGTGCATGGCTTGCAGCAGCAATTAACACTGCATCATGCGTAGGCAGCGAGTTCAGGTGAGATAGGAAATTGTCAGATCCCAGAAACTTTCTGGGCCCCCTCCTTTGGCTCCTCGGCCCCCTTTCTGACCCTGTGCCCGGGTACAAATTACCCCCTTTACCCCCCTCTCCTAGGCCCTGCCTAGAAGTATGGCATAGCCCCCAAGGGGGTCATTCAGCCCACACTGAAAACCACTGCTCTAGACCACCATTACCCTCTTCTCCACACTTTAATCTGTTCCATTCCCTGTTCCTTTTACAGTCCAGGGACTGGAAGGAACAGATGCATGCATATCATAAAGTAGGGAGAAAGCATTTGGCACACCACTTCAGGTGCTAGGAGGTCTTGGGCTGGCCCTGGTTGGCTGCACTAGCATATCTGGGGGGGGGGGCAGGGGGAATAGGACTCTGAGTACAGTGCCTGAAGGAGGGTCTAGCTGAGGGTACCTTAAAAAGTTGTTGCGCACCCGCTGGGCCTCAGAGGCTCTTTTAGAGGCTCCTCTGCGAAAACCAGAAGAGCCTTCTGGAAGTCTCCAGAAGGCCTTCTGAGGCCTGGCAGGGGCCAACAGTGTCGCATAGGAGTTGTTAAACATTTTTGTGTCCTTGAGTACCATATGCCTTAGCAAAGCTACTGGATGGCTGAACCCTCCTATATGTTTCGCGTCTGTTGAAATCCTACCATTTGTGTACTAATTTTTTAAAAGTAAAATTCTAAACTTGCTGTTAGTTTCAACATGTGATAATAGCAAGACCAGCCCTACCATTAGGCAAGGTGAGGTAAGCTACCCCAGTCAGCTGATTTGAAATACCATTAAAAGGCAGAAAATGTTTAATTATTTGCCTTATTATATTTTACCACCACTGAGTGTGCCGTTTGGATCTTCAGCTTCAGGCACCATATAAAAATCTCAAATATATTCTGTTCTCAATCCAGTCATTTCTACACTCATCATCTGTTTGCGAGGTTCTGGCTCATGATTCTGAAACCTTTGAAGTTAGCCAAACATACCTTTGAAGTTAGAAATTTGTCACAGCATTTAACTGTCTCTGCCATCAAAAGAGGACATGTTGTACTTCTCAACATGTCCAGAATTGTTTTCTGAAAACGAAGCTTTCCTTCTAGTCTCCCCGGATCCCTTCTAGTCTGAGCTGTACTCATTACCAGAAAACCCTTCCCATTACAGGAATTGTGAAGGAGCCATCTGGGGACAAAATAAGCACTTTGTGGTTCCCAGACTGGCAAGGTTCAACTTCATTTGGCTGACGTTTAAGGGAGACAGAATTGGTCTCATATCATCACTGCTTTGCTTGCTGACTTCAAGGTTCCCACTGGGACAGAAAGGCAGGATGATGTGAATATAAATCACATTATGGTGAAAATCTGTGTTTTTTTTCTTGTTTTTTTCACCTATTTTGGACTTTCCCAGCACTTCAGAGGATTTTATGATGTCTCAGCATCTTGAAGGAACTGCTGAGTCATTTAGTTTGCTCCATTGTTGTTGTTTGACCTTCTTCTTCAGGAACGGATTAATAAACAACAGATGTGGCCTTGAGCCAGCTCATTTGACCATGTAGCCCACCTGATTTCCAAGAGCAGAAAATTCAGAAAACTCAGGTGACTCCAAACATCCAATCACATAGATAAAACTTGATTATGAAAAAGATGGGTCATGCACCCCACCTCAAGCATTTTCCCTGAAGTGTCCCTGAGGTGGGTGCTACCTGGTGTGGCACTTATCTGAAGAAGCCCGGTGTTCCAGAAGATCAGGGGTGATGTAAGCACATCGCCTCTGACTTTCTTGGCTATCACATTGCTCTAAGCCCAAATCCTAACCATTTTTCCAGCACTGGCATAGCTGTGCCAATGGAACGTGTGCTGCATCCTGCAGTTGGGTGGCAGTCACAGAGGCCTCCTCAAAGTAAGGGGATGTTTGTGCCCTTACCTCAGAGCTGCATTGCCCTTATGTTGGTGCTGGAAAGTGGGTTAGGATTGTGCCCCTAGATGTGAAAGCCCTTCCCCAGACTGTCTCTGTTCAGCTATCTTCAGCCTACTCTAGGTGCAGCTACCTTGTGTTCTCACCAGCAAGGGGCAAAAACATGATTGTTGTCAAGAGTGTGAAGTGGCTGGGTCTGGAATGGGCTGAAGGACACCGAAGTCTTGGGCAGTGTGGTGTCACCCATTCTCAGGGTGACACCATGTATGGCCTGCACCACCCACACCCCAGTAGTGACGCTACTGCATTTGCCTTGGTTATTGCCTTATGTTGGCTGCATGGATGGGAATTTCCTACCTGCCTGGCTAAGTATGGATGTAAGAACCAAGAACCTGGACTAGAGTGTGTACTTAAGGTAGGGAAAATACCTGGCAAGCTGTGTTTGTTTTATTTTCAGTTTGCCTTGTAATCTCCATGCCAAATTTTTGCTCAAACTTCTTTCACTTTTTTGCTTGGCCCATTGCCTACTTGTTAAATGTGCCTTGTTCTCCATTTTTAATTCTCCTTTCATCATTTGGTGCATTAAAAAACCCTTTCAATACTTCCTTTATTTTACTCTTTTATCTGCCTGGTCTCAATTCACTCAGGATGGAGCTGGTTTGCCCCATCTTCCCAGGCTGCTCATTTTCTGCTACTGCAGTGGTTCCCAAACTTTTTTGACTGGTGGCCCCCTTGACTTACTAGGCCATTGGCTATGGCTCCCCATTTGGGCTACAATCCTATACATTGGATAAGGCAGTGGGTTTTTGGGTGAGGATTCTGCTGCACCACTGGCTGGTTTCCACACCTCCCTGAGGAGCCACAGCTCACAGTTTGGGAACCACTGTGTTGCTGGGACCCCTGGATTTTGGAGATCTATGCTAATATGAAAGGGACGTTTTCCAAAAGTGGTCTCTCTGGCTCTGAGAGGTGGTAGTAAGAACTGCTGTCCTAGGGCCCAACCCTATCCAGCTTTCCAGTGCTGATGTAGCTGTACCAATGGGACGTGCGCTGCATCTTGTGGTGGGGGAGCAATTAGGGAAGACTTCTCAAGGTAAGGAAGCGTTTGTTTCTTTACCACAGGGCTGTATTGCCCTGCTAATTGGGTAAGAGGCACTTTTTCAAGTGGGTGCTCCTTTTTTTAGCAGGGGGAGAGTAACTGGCCCACCTCACCCCAGCACTGTCTGTTCTAGTGGCTGTCTGCTGGCATTCATTTGCATTTTTTTAGATTGTGAGCGCTTTTGGGACAGGGAGCCATTTAGTTACTTGATTTTTCTCTGTAAACCGCTTTGTGAACTTTTAGTTGAAAAGCGGTATATAACTACTGTTAATAATTAATAATATTGCAGCTGCATCGGCACTGGAAAGTTGGATAGCATTGGGCCCCTAGTCATCCTAATCCAATACTAGTTCAATAGATGAAGTGGGTAGCAGGGAGGTAAGAGCCAGTTGCTAAATGTTAGGTGCTGAGCCTGTCCTGTCCTCTGCCTTCTCTAACAAGCACAAAGATACATTGGGATTTTGCAGCATGGTCTTAGATTATCTTCAGATGTGAATCTAAATCAGCACCAATTTATTCTGAAACACATTTCTGTGAATTTGGTCTAAGAACTTTATTAGAGAAAATGTTCTCTCTTAAAGAGAGAAGCAACTACCTTATGGCAGAAACCTTGTTTTTACTTTGTCTTTGAATTATCAGATTAAAGTCAAAGTTAGTCTAGAGAATATTCTGCATGAAAAGCCCTGCTAAATCAGACTGAAGGTCTATCAAGTTCAACATACAGTTTTCCACAGTGACCATCCAAACACGTCTGGGAAGCTCACAACCAGGGCATGAAGGCAAGAGCCCTTCCCTGCTTTTTCAACAGGTATTCAGAGGAATATTGCCCCTGAACATGGCAATTCCACACTGTCATAATTACAGATAGTCAGTCTCCACCTTTGTCTTTTAAAGTCATCCAAATGAGTGGTCATCAGCTCATCTGGCGGCAGGAATTCCATACATTAATTATGCATTTTATGAATACATTTTCTTGTCTGCTCTGAGATTACCAGTCAATTTCAGTGGAAGACCCCAGGTTCTAGTATTATAATAGTGGGAGAAAAACTGCACAGTACGGACACAATGATTCATTGTACAGGTGAGCCCCTTTTATCCACTGGTTTGGAACCCAGATTTGACTCAGCTGGAGAGCCCTACCTGACCTCCCGGTCTCGACCAGAAGCACCTTCCTGTCATGTCTAGGAGGCTTTCAGAGGCCAGAGAGCCTCCCCTTGCTTCTGGAGCTGTTGGAAAGGCACTTCTGGTTTTTGGAAAAATCAAAACGGCTTTCCTGACACTTCCAGGGGGTTTTCTGAGGCCCAGGGAGGCTGTGTGTGGCCTCTCTGGGCATCAGAACACCTTTGGATGCGACTGGAAGTTATTTCTGGTCACATACAGAGGTCCTCTGTGGCCTGGACCCATGAATTTTACTATCTACAGGTTTCAGTATCTGCAGAGGGGTCCAGGAATGGATCCCCAAGGATAACAAGGATCCCCACCTGTATACACATTTATCATGTCCCCCTTTAGTTATATTTTTTCCCCAAACTGAAGAGTACTAAATGCTTTCTTTCCTCATGGCAAAGATACTCCACACCCTGATGTTAGCTGTTCTTTTCTACTCTTTTTTTCCCCAGTTTTATGTTTTAGACTGTCCCAGTTTCTTATTCTGTCTTGTTAATAAACTTTGATTAGAACAAGCTGGGATTTGCTAGACTCCAATATCATGATAAATCTGGGCTTGTTCCAAGCCAGGAGTCTGGAAGTTGAAAATATCTTTCCCTCATGTGCAAAGGGGAAGGGGTACCATGTGGGCCTGAGGTTCAGGATTTTTGTACTAAATCATGATTAAAACATGGTTTGGTGTGATATCTCAATTGGTTCATTGTGTTTAAATCTGTAATGAAAATGCTTTTTACTGTTAACATAGTGATGTAGTTTTCTTTAGTTAATAAGACATGTAAACATGTTAAAGCATCCCTCAGAGTAATCTCAGTTGTATATCCCTTGCTTACAACAACCAACTGCTTCAAAGATATGGGCGTACTTTGGCCTTAAAATCAGGTTCATTAATCCATGGTAGTTTGCTATTTGCTTTGGTGAGATGTTCAGAGGTAGCATCAGGGATCCATTAGTTCAGATGCTGGTTGAGGCCCTGGGTCTAATGCCAGTGCCATGAGGGGTTTTGCCATTTGTTTGAATAGTCTCTCCTGCACCCTATTCCTGCTGTTTGAAAGTCTTCCTGCTCTACCTAGGCCATGTAATTTAAGTCAGCAACATTTTTAAAAAACGTCTGCCAGACTCGTATCTGTATGATAAACAGTCTGGTGTGTTTGCAACACATGGGCTGTAACCAACCATGTTTTGCTATCTGGTTTAAGATTACATAAGGAGATTAAGGGTTTGAGGGAGACTCAAATAGGGACTCACAGCCAAGACTGCTTATCCATAGTAACAAATGTTGATGTAATTCTCAGTTTTCCTACCAACTAAAGAGAATTAAATTGGTAGGTAGTGGCAAGAATGTACTGATTTGACAATGTGAGGGTGCCTGGCAATTGCAAAAAAATGGATAGGGCCTTTCTGTTTGTTTCATTTTCATTATGTGTCCTTAAAGTCAGATTGAACCAACAGTAATAACGCAATTCTATCCATCACCCCCACACACAGGCACCTGCTGGTGCCAGGGTCTCTGAGAAGAATTTTATCAGGGGGTACAAAGTTTCTTTTGGGGCCTACCCAAAGGGGAAAAGGAAGGGGATGAAACACAGTAGGGGAAGGTAGTAATAAAGGTGGGTAGAACAGGGCTGGGGAGGGGACAAAACAGGACCGGAAGAGGATGGCATCTCCTGGAAGTCTTTGGAATCCAAATCTACAGGAGTTCCCAATGCAGGGCCCAGGTCTACCTGCCTGTGCAGCATTGGCAGCTAGGTACAGTAATATGAAAAACCAAACACACTCCTAAAATTGTTTAAATATAGAAAATCATTGCAGAAAATTAGCATAATCGTATTTGGGCTCACACAAGAATGGAAAGTGCCCTGTTTGCACCAAAGCATACTTCTGCAGCAGCTGTAGCCCTGCAGCTGTGTCCCTGAGGTCCTATACACTCCTTCATAGTGAGCTGATATACACGCCAAAGAGGTACTGTAGCAAGTTTGTTTCCTTCCAGATTTGACACCGTGTTAAGGAAGGTCATGTATGCATTCCTTAGACTAGGACACATGGCTTTTGGTGGCAGCAGCAGCAGCAGCAGCAGCAGCCACTGTGCACTCAGCATCCCACACAGGCAATGAGTCCAGGTGAGACAGGAAAATGTAAGATCCCATGAATTCTCTGGTCCCCTTTGGCTCCTGGGCCCCCTTTTTGATCCTGGGTTTGGGTACAGACAACCTCCTTTACCCCCCTCACATGGCTGGTGCAGCCATGTCAAAAAGGAGCACATGGAATCCAGTGGGGAATGGCACATATCAGGAGGCTTCAGAGGAGAAAAACTTCAATCCCCTTACCCCTCCATAAGCCTCCCGTTCTGCATTGAGTCTCCTAGAACCTGTATCGGCTAGTTGGAAAAGATGAAGGAGGGGGTGAGGCTGCTGATGGAGATAGGATCTTGCATGCTGGATCCACCCCCTCCTGCAGCGCCTCATCCCCCTCCCCACCCCATTTCACACTGCTCCCATGGCTGTACTGGGGCCCAATGAAGTGCCACCTCTTGCTGCTGATGGAGCACTCCTGATGGAGCACTCTGTGCCCTGTTGGCAGTCATTCTGGAGCAGTGGAACACTGTTATGCTGTTTTCTGGCTGCCAGCCCAATTCTACATAGAATTGGGCTGTAATGTTCTTAGACAGTAACACCGATGAACCAACAGGGACAGACAAAACAAAATATTTCTCTACTCAGCATGTAGTTAATCTGTGGAACTCTTTGCCACAGGATGTGGTGATGGCATTGGGCATAGATGCATTTAAAAAGGGATTGGACAAATTTCTGTAGGACAAATTTTCTGGAGGAAAAATCCATTATGGGTTACAAGCCATGGTGTGTATGTGCAACCTCCTGATTTTAGAAATGGGTTATGTCAGAATGCCAAATACAAGGGAGGGCACCAGGATGCAGGTCTCTTGTTGTCTTGTGTGTTCCCTGAGGCGTCTGGTGGGCCACCATGAGATACAGGAAGCTGGACTAGATGGGCCGATGGCCTGATGCAGCAGGGCTGTTCTTATGCTCTAATTTTCATGGTATTATTATTATTATTATTTTATTAATTTATACCCCGCCTTTTTGCCCAACGGGAGTAAAGGAGTCTTGGATTGGAAATAATCCTCAATTGTGGATTTTGCAAATATGATCATCCTTGATGACAATAAAGCAACCAAAATGCCACTGAAGGGGAGAACTGTGATGAACTTGAAGAACTACATCTAAAATCTAAATTACATTTACACATCTCAATATGATCCCAAATTAGTTGCTTCACTGATAAATGCAGAAATAATCTGGACTGATTGTGTGATATCTTCATTCTTTGATAAGCATTCAGTGGCCCTTGTTTTTGGCCTGGGCAAGTCACTCCAAGTCCCATTCCTAACTTTTTCAGCTCCTATCACCATTGTGGTTTCATGTGTAACCTCATTCACAGGTCAGGCAGGCTGTTCTGTATTAAGCCTTCTTCATTATAATCTACGTATATAGGGTTGCACTTAGCAAAATTACCCTATTTGCTCTTTCAATTACGATAGTAGTCTGTTGGGAGAAGTAAAAAAACCTCTCTCAACAAGGGACACCAGGAGAATGTAATGGGCAGGAAGAATAAAAGCTCTTTACTGAAACTGTGATTGATCTTTCCCATTCCACAAACAACAAGAAACATACTGCAACAGAGTCATGGGAATCTAATCATTACAATAATAATGCCAGTGCTGACCCTTTGCCCTCTCCCATACATACAGAATCAGAAGGGAAACCTTCCCAAAGGAGAAGTATATACAACTTGACAACAACATGTGAGCATTTCTTGGGTCAGCCCTTATAAATAGCATTTACATATTAAAATAAATATTCTCACATTGCCAAAGTAGCACAAGGTGGTTTTTTCATTATTTAAAAAAATATGTTACAAAAACAATATCATTAATCTTATATTTCTTGCTTATTTCTTTAAAAATTAAGTAATAAAAATCATTTTATAAAATAATACAAAAGCAAATTGAGTATAAGACAAGTCCATTTCTAGCCTGTGTGCTTCGTTTGTACATTATGTTACATCATGAGATGCCGACTCCAGGAAGCCAGGGAATCATACCTTCATTTCTAATTGGACAAATAATCCAGTGCTTTTTTTCCACCATGTGTTGTCAGTCTATGGTGTGAAAAGTTTTTGAAAAAGGTAACAAGTATAAAGCCCTTTTAAGTCGGGAAAGGGTTCTTGATGCTGGTACTTCTATGCACTTGCTGCTCCCTGCAGACTGTGAGTGAATTAATGCAAAGATTCTGCGTGGCTGAGACTGTCTCCTGAAGTAGAGGTAATGCTTCAATAAAATGGTATACTCAAGGTTCTGTTCATTTTATCTTGTCACACTAACTGTGCAAGAATGTGCGTGCGTAAGTCTGCCTGTGTAAATGCTTATGTGATAGAAGTGGGTTAGGAGGGCAGAAAGTTCAAGCGTGGAGCTCAAAGGCTCCTTCTCTTCATAGTCACTCAGTCCTCCTCAGTGGAAAATTCTCCTAGCTACCGCTGTTCAGCATCCCCAGAAGTTTACTGGGCTCTAGGCCCTGTTGCTGTGCCATCTTCTGCACGTCAAAACCCATGTGCATCAGAAACTGGATCACATTCATCTCTTGTCCTGTGTACTGGTCCCGGATAGTAGGGCATGAGGGGTTGCAGTGTGGCCAGGGACAGCTGTCTATTAGATGGATAGGGCAGCCTTTCAATGGGGTTTTTCCATTCTTGTTGCTGTCATGGAGGCTGCGATCCCAGCAGTGCAAAGCACGGGGTAAAGATGTCCCTTTCACTTGGATGTCTGTCCAATGACTGCAAGAACAAACCATGCAAATTATATCAGGGTATGGAGTATTGCCAAGACTTTACATAAATTAGCACAACTTCCATGTGACCCAAAATAGCTGCTCAACAGCTGCCCATGTCCCACAGACAAGTTGCTTGCAGGTGAAGTGACAACATGATGTGCCTGCAGTGAAGGTACCATAACAGGCTAGTACATTGGGACTTACCTTGTAAGTGCCTTCTCTATAGTGGAACAGAGGTTACCCATTCACAGGGTCTCCATCCACTTGCTAAAAAAAGAAAAAGGCCATGTAATACCAAATTTCCCATGGTGCCTTGGGAGCCACACCCCCATTTCTGGACATTCTTAGCTACCAGAACATGAATTTTAACTACAAAACAGAAACACTAGAAGAGAAGAGTTCTTCTTGCCAGGATGCTAAGCAAGGACAGAACTGAAAGGGCAGAAGTGGTGCTTGGTGCATCACTGGCCACGAATACCATAGTCTTTTGGTTCTGCCATTTCTCAGCACCCTGGCAAAGTTGTAGATGAAAATGTGAATAGTAGACCTGTGAGTCCTCTCAACAACAGTGTCCACAGCTTAGCCCCTTAGGTTTTAGCAGCATCTGTACCTGCTAAGAATATGTCCTGTTTCTGACTCATGAGATAAATAAATCCACTCTGGTGATACAAACCTGCTGACAATGGAATGAAATGTACAGTTGCTGAGACTCCATTCCACCTGATCCAATGCCTGACAGCTGAGCTAATTGCTCTGGAACTGAATATTCCTCCCACTGGACTTCGCCTGAAGGCTACATTTTTACCATTGCTACCACCTCTACAGGAGCTGTGAGCCCTTGCCTGCTGGTGGGTCAATCTCCTCCAAGAGAGAGCCATTTACTTGCAGGCTAAGTCTCCATTGGGACTTGATATCTTCTTTTTTTCATTGTTCTTCAACTCCCTTCCCACCCTGATTAGCACTAAGTGAGGAGGAGAATGGAGAAGTGGTGAAGACCAGAAGTGATTGTGAGGAGCTCCGGAAGGATCTCTCCAGACTGGCAGAATGGGCAGCAAAATGGCAGATGCGCTTCAATGTCAGTAAGTGTAAAGTCATGCACATTGGGGTAAAAAAATCTAAACTTTAGATATAGGCTGATGGGGTCTGAGCTGTCTGTGACAGATCAGGAGAGAGATCTTGGGGTGGTGGTGGACAGGTCGATGAAAGTGTCGACCCAATGTGCGGCGGCAGTGAAGAAGGCCAATTCTATGCTTGGGATCATTAGGAAGGGTATTGAGAACAAAACGGCTAGTATTATAATGCCGTTGTACAAATCGATGGTAAGGCCACACCTGGAGTATTGTGTCCAGTTCTGGTTGCCGCATCTCAAAAAAGACATAGTGGAAATGGAAAAGGTGCAAAAGAGAGCAACTAAGATGATTTCGGGGCTGGGGCACCTTCCTTATGAGGAAAGGCTACGGCGTTTGGGCCTCTTCAGCCTAGAAAAGAGACGCTTGAGGGGGGACATGATTGAGACATACAAAATTATGCAGGGGATGGACAGAGTGGATAGGGAGATGCTCTTTACACTCTCACATAATACCAGAACCAGGGGACATCCACTAAAATTGAGTGTTGGGCGGGTTAGGACAGACAAAAGAAAATATTTCTTTACTCAGCGTGTGGTCGGTCTGTGGAACTCCTTGCCACAGGATGTGGTGATGGCGTCTAGCCTAGATGCCTTTAAAAGGGGATTGGACAAGTTTCTGGAGGAAAAATCCATTATGGGGTACAAGCCATGATGTGTATGCGCAACCTCCTGATTTTAGAAATGGGTTATGTCAGAATGCCAGATGTAGGGGAGAGCACCAGGATGAGGTCTCTTGTTATCTGGTGTGCTCCCTGGGGCATTTGGTGGGCCGCTGTGAGATACAGGAAGCTGGACTAGATGGGCCTATGGCCTGATCCAGTGGGGCTGTTCTTATGAGAAGACAGGAAGATTTTAGAGGAATAGTCTAGAGAATTTATCATGTAGTATGCAGAGCACCTTCCTAAAGCCTCTGTCCTGGAGCAAGATAGGCTGGGAGTGTGGCTCCCTCCCAGCGCACCATGGTAAGCCTGAGATGTCATGGCCCGGCCTTTTGAAGCATGTGAGAAGAGAATCTTGTTCATGGACACCCCCTCCACTGTAGGAGAAAACACGGATACCAGTGGGAAGAGAGACAGGGAAAGTCACAAAGAAGAAAAATAGGTGTTAGGGAGCCACGTGTTTCACCATGCTGCTGCAAACTCTCCATCATTACCCAGAATCAAACTCAGCAACAGAGAGTAGCCAGTTTACACTGCATACTAAATAGCTAAGATGATCCACAAGACTGCTGGAGGACAACTATTTGTGCTTAACAGGACCCCTAGCAATACTTTATGGGGCCTTCCAAAGCATGTGACTAGACAGTAACCTTCCCTATTGCTCACTTAGATACAAATCCAGATTAAGAGAGGAAGGTGCTAAATACAAGTGGGAATATATTTCCCCATACTGGATACTTACTTGCGTGTGATGATCTCATGAGACAAACAAGCTGGAGCAAAGCTAGCACTAAAGAAAGGAAAAAGAAGACAGTGGATATGATAGGAAAGCAAAATGTTTCTACATGTCCTTCTAACTAACCAAAGGTTTGGCTGTTCCTCACAACAAGACATGGGTATTTCAAAGCTTTATGGGTATACACATGAGTACGAAGCTACAAGTTACAATAATTGTGTAAGCTGGCCCTTTAAGAGTTTCATTCTTATAGCCACCACCCAATATGATCTGGTGCAAAATTATAATGGGGGAGGGCTTTAATATGTTGCCTCTGCCATGGTTCTACTCCAGATCACCATTCCCCCCTGCACTATTTTTAACAACAACAAAGCTAGTAAAAGGCCAGCTCATGCATTTATTATAATATGTAGCCTGGCCATTAGCCTGACTAGACAGGATGGCTGCTGCAGGCAGCTTTGGGTTTGAGTTTGAGCTGCTGTAAAACACTGTTTTCAAAATGATGACACAAAGCACCTGTCACTGGAAGTTTAATTTCATTCTGTCATGTAGTTGTCTCGGTGCTCAGTAAACACCCTTGACTGTACGACAGCGGAGAAAGATGGAAGGGGCTGAGTCAGAGACAGAAGCATTAAGTTCCTGGCCTTATCCTTAACTGTCAGAGATAAAAGCACTAGCTCAAAGTTTGCTGCCAAGTTCCTACCAATCCTTTTCTTCAGTTTGTGATTCAAGTAAAATTTCTAACACAGATTAGATATATAGTACAAAAAAAGTAAGAATTTCTCAAACAATGTGGATTGTCTGAGTCTGGAAGACTCAAAGAATAAGTTTATAATGCATATTTTCAAAAGGAAACTTTTAAATGTTGCAGAACAATAAGAGGCAAAACTAACGTCACATCCTTGAGGGTGTTCCTCAGCTCACGGCCCAGGTTCTGGATGTAGAGCCACTGTCCCTCCTGCACTGGCTGCCCAGTCAAATGTACATTGTCCACAGTGAGCTGGGCTTCATCAAAGAGCCACTGTACCACAAAAACAGGACCTAAAGGGAAAAGGATTTCACTGGTATTAGGACTGCATCCTTTAATCAATGAAAGCCTTGGTGGACACAGGACAATCTTAATCAGTGAAGCTGTAAGTAAAGGAAGCACATGTGTTTGTTGAGAGTTTCAAATTTTTTTTTGATGTGCCACTATAATATGGAATGAACAATAAAATACTAAAATCATCTTTTCCTTCAAACAAGAGTAATGTTTGCTTATTAAGTTGTAAGATACCTCACCTTATCCTCAGTACCTTTAAAAAATATTCACCAATATTCAGGTTTTGGTAATAAACAAATGTATGCAATTAACTGGTTAAAAGGCATATGATTTAATAACCTGACAGGACAATCTAATACTTCTTTAGACAATGTGAGACCCTCTTTGCTCACTGGGACTTACCTTCAGGTAAGCGTGCACAGGTTTGTAGCCTATAAGTTATTTAACTGGTTGACGTGGCTAGGCATTATTAATTCTGATAAGAAAAAACTTTTTTTGAAGTTATCTATAAGATCACCACACAGACAGAAAGCCTTTCTTTGCACACTTACATCGGAGTGTGGGATAAATTTTATAGCCAAAGAAACAATTCCATTCGTCTCCCTCTTTAAACTGCATTTTGCAGCGTTCAGGAACAAGTCCGTTCCAGTACCTGAAAGATGAAATAGCGAGAGTTAATGACACAAATTTGTTCTGTGGAAAATGCAATACATAGAGCATCAGGCTCTATGAATTATAGACAGCAGAGGGCAGCAAAACTGCAAATATGAACAGTGAAAAAGGAATTTCTCACCATGTGTTTCTCACGCTACATCAATTTATTACGGTACTCTGAGCCACAACACTGAATATTACTTCTTTTCAAAGTAGAACGTTATCAGCTAAAGGCAGTAGACACCTTATAATTTCAAAAGAGAATCTGGGTATGCCAGGTCCAGTCTCAAGCCCCAGACTTCCTGGGAAAGGAGACCTTAGAATACTTTCAGTACCTAATTCCTCTCCTGATGGCTTCTGTGGGGGCGCAGGTTATGGTATCAATGCAGTCTGTTCTGCGATACTGTTTATTATCCAAGAACCAGCCAGAGTCTGCCAGGCCACGGACCTGAATCCCAGAATACCCCATCTCTTCCAGCTGCTCTGCTACTCGATCCACATTCAGGAGCACACCTGTTCCACCAGCACTGCAATGACAATTTCAATCTTTCAATAAGCTATGTAGCAGAATCACACAATTGTTCAATATCAATTACAGTATGAAAAAAATTATCCAAATCTTACTGCACAACCTAATGTTTTCCCCACCACAGCATGCAACTGCACCAAAAGAGGTTGCACTTCATGCTATGGGGGAAGCAAACTGGGAGGATCTTTAGCTGCTGCAAGTCTGAGGAGACAAAGAGGGGTGATGGTGGCTGCCAAAGGGGTTAGCACCCAGTGCAAGTTGCCCACACAGGGTGCCACCTGAGACCATACTACTACTACTAGTAGTAGTAGTAATAGTAGTAGTAGTAGTAGTAGTAGTAGTAGTAACTTTATTGTCATTGTGCTACAGCACAATGAAATTTATGCACCTTTGAGATACAAGCATAAATATATACTACAATTCCAACAATCACACTCTACACACTCACCCACACATTCTATACAACATGCATCATAATATAAAAACAGTATAACAGACCATAATGCCCAAGAGCATGGTTACAACTATATCACCTTATTCAACGTAATTATGGCTGTGGGATAAGAACTGTTCAGGAATCGTGTGGTGCTGCTCTAATAGTTCTGTATCGTCTACCTGAAGGCAACAGTTCAAAGAACTTATGAGCTGGATGGAAGGGGTCTCTCAGAATACTATGTGACTTCTGCAGATAGCGAAATGTACAGATGTCCTCCAAAGCTGGTAGATGAAGGCTGATGATGTGCTGTGCAATCTTAATAATTCTCTGCAGAGCTTTTTTGTCCCCTGCAGAGCAATTTCCGTACCACATCAAGATATCATAGGTTAGGACACTCTCAATGGTGCAACAATAGTAAGACACAAGCACCTGCTGTGACAAATTTAACCTCCCAAGCTTCCTCAGAAAACATAACTGCTTTTGTGCCTTTTTTATCAACATGTTGGTGTTAATAGCCCATGAGAGGTCCTCTGTGATGTAAATACCTAGGAATACCTACTACTGTGTTATGGCTCCTCCCAACAGACTTAGGGCCAGTGGTGGGATTCAAATAAATTAATAACAGGTTATATGTCCTAATGAGCAACTCAGCTTCAATTGTCTGCCGCAAACAAAGTTGAAAGACTACGGCTGCACTCCTATACTGTACAGTACACACTTTCCTGGGAGTAAGTCCCATTGAACATAATGGGACTTACTTCTGAGTAGACAGTTATAGGATTGCACTGTAACTTTAACCCAATGTCTAAATCCAAATTGCAAGGCTGCAATTCTGTCCTGTATAGTCATACTTACAGGCCTCTGGCCACTAGTTTCCAATGAGGATAAACATGTGGCTGAAATGCACACTTCAAATGGATATTTTTTCTTGAATTCTCAAATGTTGGCAACCTTCAGTCTCGAAAGACTATGGTATTGCACTCTGAAAGGTGGTTCTGGAACAGCATCTAGTGTGGCTGAAAAGGCCAATTCGGGAGTGACAATCCCTTCCATACTGGGAGCAAGTCCAGTCTGTCCCTGGTCTGTCTCCCTGGCTATGGGCCTTCCTTCTTTGCCTCTTTGCCTCAGACTGTTGGTCAAGTGTCTCTTCAAACTGGGAAAGGCCATGCTGCACAGCCTGCCTCCAAGCGGGCCGCTCAGAGGCCAGGGTTTCCCACCTGTTGAGGTCAACTCCTAAGGCCTTCAGATCCCTCTTGCAGATGTCCTTGTATCGCAGCTGTGGTCTACCTGTAGGGCGCTTTCCTTGCACGAGTTCTCCATAGAGGAGATCCTTTGGGATCCGGCCATCATCCATTCTCACAACATGACCAAGCCAACGCAGGCGTCTCTGTTTCAGCAGTGCATACATGCTAGGGATTCCAGCACGTTCCAGGACTGTGTTGTTTGGAACTTTGTCCTGCCAGGTGATGCTGAGAATGCGTCGGAGGCAGCGCATGTGGAAAGCATTCAGTTTCCTCTCCTGTTGTGAGCGAAGAGTCCATGACTTGCTGCAGTACAGAAGTGTACTCAGGAAGCAAGCTCTGTAGACCTGGATCTTGGTATGTTCCATCAGCTTCTTGTTGGACCAGACTCTCTTTGTGAGTCTGGAAAACGTGGTAGCTGCTTTACTGATGCGTTTGTTTAGCTCGGTATCGAGAGAGTGTCGGAGATCGTTGAGCCAAGGTACACAAAGTCATGGACAACCTCCAGTTCATGTGCAGAGATTGTAACGCAGGGAGGTGAGTCCACATCCTGAACCATGACCTGTGTTTTCTTCAGGCTGATCGTCAGTCCAAAATCTTGGCAGGCCTTGCTAAAACGATCCATGAGCTGCTGGAGATCTTTGGCAGAGTGGGTAGTGACAGCTGCATCGTCGGCAAAGAGGAAGTCACGAAGACATTTCAGCTGGACTTTGGACTTTGCTCTCAGTCTGGAGAGGTTGAAGAGCTTTCTGTCTGATCTGGTCCGGAGATAGATGCCTTCTGTTGCAGTTCCAAAGGCATGCTTCAGCAGGACAGCGAAGAAAATCCCAAACAAGGTTGGTGCAAGAACACAGCCTTGCTTCACGCCGCTTTGGATGTCAAAGGGGTCTGATGTGGAGCCATCAAAGACAACAGTGCCCTTCATGTCCTTGTGGAAGGATCTGATGATGCTGAGGAGCCTGGGTGGACATCCAATCTTGGGGAGAATCTTGAAGAGGCCATCCTTGCTGACCAGGTCGAAGGCCTTTGTGAGATCTATGAAGGCTATAAAGAGTGGCTGTCGTTGTTCCCTACATTTCTCCTGCAGTTGTCTAAGGGAGAATACCATATCAGTGGTGGACCTGTTGGCTCGGAATCCGCACTGTGATTCTGGATAAATGCTCTCTGCAAGTACCTGGAGCCTCTTTAGTGCAACTCGGGCAAACAACTTTCCTACAACGCTAAGGAGAGAGATGCCATGGTAGTTGTTGCAGCCTTTGTTCTTGTACAGCGTGGTGATGTTCTTGTACAGCGTGATGAATTCTCAAGGCAGTTGTATAATGAAATAAGGAAGGCACCAAGAAGAGGAGGTGGGAACTGCCAGGGCTCCAGGTTACCAACCTCTGGAGACACCACAGTAGCATAGCACCTTCACATCTGCACGAACCAACTTGCTGCACTGGGCTTTGAGCTGGGCCACCTTCCTTCTCAGTGGGAACTTAGTGATTTTTACCAGAGCAGTCAATCCTCTCAAGGATCTGGTTCACCAAAACCACTTTTAGTGGTCAGCAAAAGTGCACTGAGCACATAGTCTGACACCTCATCATCAACCAAAAGCAACAACAGCATAGTAACATCTTTACACCTCCCCTTCTTTTTTGTTCTATTATAGCATTCCTCGGCATCTGCCTCTCGCCCACTGTACCATTTTGCATGGCCCACCTCTGGGAAGTACAACTGGAAGTAACTGGAATGACTTTATCACCAGTTATTTCCATACTAAGAGGCCAGACATGATGCAACAAACCACGGTAAGAGGCTCAGGCTACAATCCTACCCACTTTTTCCTGGTAGTAAGTCCCATTGACTATAATGGAACTTACTTCTGAGTAGACATGCATAGGATTGGGCTCCCAGGGTAGATGGGAGGGCTTTTTTGAGTGCAAGAAAAGCAGAACTGAGCCTCCTACCACTGTTTGTTGCATCGTATTGCTGGTCTCACTGCCAGGCAGTGGAGGTCTGGGGGAGGGGTCCTGCCATGAGTACCACTGGGCACCAACTCAAGTACCACTAGTGGTATGAGTACTACTGGTTGAGAAATGCTGCTCTATTGCTTTTACCACCCAGCCCCAAAAAGAATTCCAGTGAACTCTAAAGCTTTCCCCTCCAACTTCCAACTCTGCAATCCAATGCACGTCTACTCAGAAGCCCAACAAGTTCAAGGGGAGTTGTTGACTTTCAGGGTTTGAGAGAGAATGGCAGCCTTGAAGGATAGTTTCACTAATGAGCAAAAAAGTATGAGGGGACTGTTCTTCTAGGTTGCTTTCCAACAGGCAACAGCAGATACCCATCACTTTGGTCTACTCTAGTGGCGATTCTCCCACAAGTTTGAGGGCTGCTACTGACCAGGGAGTGCAAAGCAGGGGCCTGCAGTGGGTGGGGAGACAGGTGAGGCAGAACCTCCCCACCACTGTCCTTTGAAAGTGTTGCAGCTGTGTAGGTGCCCAAGCACCTACAACCCAGCCTAAAAATGAAAATTAACAGCACATGTAACAAGCCTTGCAGGTTTTGAGGTTCACCCTGATCACAAGTTCTTCCCAGTGCTTCTCCAGTTCTTCTTCATTAGGTGATAAGACCTAAACCCAATTTGCAAACTTGTTCAAAAAATCTTCAATTTCTAGTCAGCCTGGCATTTCACTTGCATGGGGGGAGGGAGAATAACCTAAAGGAACTTTAGTTTGCTACACTTTCCTGGGAGTAAGCCCCATTGAACACAATGGAACTTACCTCTATGTAGGCACTGAGCACAATCCTAACCAGGTCTACTCAGAAGTAACTCCTATTTTGTTCAATGGGGCTTACTCTCAAGAAAGTGTGGTTAGGACTGCAGCCACTGTCAATCAGACTGTGAAGAAGGAAGCATCTCATCTTCGTCACTGAGGCGGCAATCCTCAGGGCGCTGGACGGGCAGCTGAACTGCTCCTCGTCAGCGAGGCAGCATGCTGGCACTGAACTGAAGTCCTCGTCAGCGAGGCTGCATGCTGACTGCTCCTGTTACCCTCGTTAGCGGGAGGGGACACATGGCGGCAGGGGGGGCTCGCCCTTGGGGGCAGTGGGGGCTCTTTGAGCGGGAGCGGCTCCAGCACCCCCCTCTTCCTCCCGCGCCCCCGACCCACGAGGAAAGCTGAGCCAGCAAGCTCAGCTGGGGAGGACAGGCGCGGGGCGGGCAGCTGCTCCTGTTTCCCTCGTTAGCAGGTGGGGACACATGGCGGCAGGGGGGCTCGCCCTCGGGGGCAGCGGGGGCTCTTTGGGCTCCAGCACCCTCCTCTTCCTCCTGTGCCCCTGACTCACCGGGAGTGCTGAGCCTAGCCGGGAAGGAGAGGTGCGTGGCGAGCAGCTGAACTGCTCCTCATCAGCGAGGCTGCACACTGGCGGTTCTCGCCCTCTCCTGCATTCTCCACGCAGTCGCAGGAGGGTCATAGCTGCGCGTGCGCTCCCCAGCCAACAACCGGTTCTCCGAACCAAGAGGTGAACTAGGAAGCGGTACTACAGAACCGCCGCGAACCGGCTCAATCCCATCACTGCTTAGGGCCCAATCCTATCCAACTGTCCAGCACTCATGCAGCCGTGTCAATGGAGCATGCAGTGCATCTTGCAGTATGGCAGCAATCATGGAGTCCTCAAGGTCCCTTACCTTAGGGCTGCAGTGGCACTGGAAATTTAGTTAGGATTGGGCCCTCAGTGAATTACAAGAGGCTGAGTTCCTTTGGGGTAGTACTTTGTTATGCCTCTATGTGGGACTCCCTCCCTTGGTCATATGGACACATACCTGGTTCCTGCCAGCAGCAGCACCTTAGCATTCCCAAGGCCTTTTCCCACCAACTGCTTTACAACTTCTTGTATGATGAGGGCTCCCATGAAGACAAATTCACCTAGAAAACAAAGATAAGAATTCATACTAAGAATTGCCTTAGCCAGAATTTGGTTGAAAAGCATTTTCTCCTCTCTTTACAGAAGGCAGGGTATATGAACACTAGCAGGACATACTACTCTTTTACGTGAAAAGTTAAAAATAAATAAATCCCTGTGAAAAAAGTGAGCTGGCTTACCTGAAATCCTAGTTCCCAAACCACCTTGGGAATACTACTAATTCTAGTAGAAGATGGAACAGAAGTTCAAAACATTCCACGACTTGAATGTGATTGGTTTCATTTATCAATGTACTAGTAAGTATTTGGTGAATCAGGCATGATCTTTCACTTGTTATGCAAATACAATGAATATTACCTCACATTCATGCTTTGCCTACACTAAATAGATTAACAAGGTCTATTTTATACTGAGTCAGCTGCACTGGAAGAGGCCCAAGCTTTTAAACTGCACAGAGCTCTTCTTCTGTCAGATAAGGATAACGGAAAAAAGGTTCCCTTGTCAAAGACATATGTTCCTGAGCCACAGTGAGTTTTAGTTCACTTACAGTTTAGTTTTAATTTTAGTCGAGTTTTTCTGACAAGTCTGGCTGGTTGATCACAGTCCCTCAAGCCCATGCCCAGACATCAGGAGCATTCTTGATTCCGTTTGTAAATCCTGGCACTGGTTAGTCCTCTTTTACCACACTTAAAATCTATGCATGGTGGGAGCTACAAGAAGGGAGGGAAATTTAGCTAAATGGAACCTCAGACACTCAGGATGCAGCTATTCCCCTAAGGCAATTACTGCAACATCCCCGCCTGATGGAGCTCTGGACCATGACAAAGCAGAGTTTGCAAGCGGATGTTTTATCTGGAGAATATTTATTATTCCTTCCTGCCCATTGGCAAGAACCACGGCATCATTTGCATAACTTTAGAGAAGTTGGGTCATATCTCTTTAATGCATAATGTCTGTCTGGCAGCAAGCGCCTGTCAGAAGCACTCACTTTTTTCAGTCTTGGCAGAGGCTCCACTCCAAACATCGCTTGAGCAATACGGAATGAAGCTGCAAGAGACAAGATGTACGTGAACACCAATATTCCTTTGACATGTGCGGGGGGGGGGGGGGAGAGATCAAACAAATTAAACCCTGAAGGAAACAGGAAGAGAACAATTTCATGCCTACTCAGATCCAATGGTACCAGCAGGACTCTCTCAGAAAGAACTCACTCAAGCTGCAGTCAGTTCATGTCACTGACCTATATTAAAGTGTATGTTTACCAAGTAATTTCTCCTCTCTTAACTACAGAGGGTAGCCTAAGTATACTGGTGTACCACTGAAGCTTGTCATACATCGGGTGTGCAGGGTAGATGTCTGTACATCCCTACAGGCTCTGCAACATCTGCCTAGGAGCTGCACTTAATCACAGCAACCACATATGTCCACCTAGTACACTGACATATGTTTGGAGGCACGCATCACCTCTTCACACTCTACCAGTATTTATCATGGCATTTAACCACAGACCATGGTTTATATGAGCTGCAATATAAAACTTAAAGAGATTTTTAGTTTTCAGTATCTTTGTTTGTCAATGCAAATCCGTTTCTAAATGGAGGAATGTGCTTTCTTTAGTCTTTTTATTCTTTTTTTCTCTCTAGCTTTTGTCCCTGTAAATAATACAAGAGAAACAGTCTATTGCCTCCACTACACATTTGTACCTATTATAACCAAAAAAATATTATGATCTTTTGATATAGCCTCATGCAAAACAAAAATTAACAAGATGTGCCTCTTCTAACTTTTCTGTGCCTCTCCTCCCACTCTGAACAGCCCTTTAAGCACATATGTC
The DNA here is from genome assembly GCF_035046505.1 of Tiliqua scincoides. Classification (NCBI taxonomy): domain Eukaryota; kingdom Metazoa; phylum Chordata; class Lepidosauria; order Squamata; family Scincidae; genus Tiliqua; species Tiliqua scincoides. The sequence goes on from NC_089822.1 coordinate 152,966,999, forward strand.
TTCAGATTTGAAGAATGGCAATAATCATGAGGAACACATCAGTCATAAATCACAAACCACAAATTTGCAAAGCAGTCTTACTAGGAAAGACCAATGGGCTATCAAGCCTAAGAGGCAATGGACAATGCAAAATCCCACATCAAAAGTGTATCAAAGCACCAATTGATCTCTTATAGCTATCCTGCACCTAGGAAGACATTAAGCTCTGCCAACCTTGATCAGCAGTTAATAATACTGTTTTACATGAATTACTAGATTTAGCCTCCAGCAATGGCCTGTAGTCACGGACCCATGGTCAGTGTGCGATGGAAAAAAAAGTATTTTTTTGTTCATTTGACTGTGCAAGTCTCACCGGGAGTGCTAAAAACGTAAGTATTGCCATGTTGGATAAGCCATCTAGTCCAGCATTTTGCCTCTAACAGTACCCAGCCGGATGCTTTCTGAAGCTGTTTGTTTGTCCTCAGCATCCAATGATCACAATACTAATAAAATGGAAGTGCTATTATGGGAAGAGGCCAGGGCACAGTCATGGCTGACAGTCCAATTTTCCATGAATTTGTCCCATCGTTTAAAAGAACTATGAAAGCAGGTAACTATCTTAATTCTTTATTGTGCATCATTCTATCAAATATTTTATATTTCCAGAGCCTAGCACCAATCAATATCCTTGATCTTGTGGACTTCAAAACTCATGTGCAAAACTTCAAAACTTAGTGCAATCATGCCAGGGAAGTGTTCTTGCTATTAAGAATATTACTTTCATCTGCAACTTCCATCTATACTCTATTACAATTACAACTTGCAGGGCCCACTCCTGTTTATTTTGTGACTGAGCTAAAATTCCAATTTCCCTTCTGGTTCCTGTCCCTATGTCTTTACTTTCTCATAGTGTGTCCCTTTCAATTCCCAAAGCCATACCCCTGCTTACACCATATTCGCATTCCACCAGTGTGGATTTTCCTCTGGTTGTGAAGACAGAATGCCGGTTCCTATAGATGGAGAATAGGACAATGATAAGAGAGAGAAAAACATTTTTCATACAGAAAAGCAGTCTCTGGCAATGCATGTAAGTCATTCAGTATGAACTTAATGGGTTAAGGATGCTGAGATAAAAATACTGAAAAAGCTGTGGGAAGGGTCAGTTCTTGTATGTGTGGTTCGGAACATTTGAATAAATGAATACAGTGTGTGCAGTGCATTATTTCTTTTATGGTTCTATGCCCTTGGCATTGAAGGAATAGGAAAGAAGAAGGGGTCAAGTAAGGGAGACTGAGATTTAGAGATATAAAATTACACACTTTTCAAAGTAGAATAAGAAGCCTATAGTCTATTATCAGAGGCAGATTTCTATTTGAGACAGATAAGGAGATACATGAACATACAACACATGTTTGAAAAATAACCTATTCGCATTTGTCAAGAGTGTAGGACAGGACTACACAGGATTTTTTAAAAAGGTATGGTGTGTTAAGAGAATGCAGTTCCATTGAAGAAAGTGGAAGAAGCTCTCCAACCATATTTGGACTCCTTTGGACCAAGCTTCTCCTAAAATTAGTGTTAAGGCTCAAAACTGGAATGAGTGTGCAAGTTAACAGCCTGTTGCCAAAACTGGATCCCAGCCCCCGGAAGCAGCTATTTGTGCTTCTGCACTAGTGCTTATTCCTGCCATGGTATAAAAGTGGTAAGATAGGCTGGGGAGGGACACCCCACCCCCAGCCTCCATGAATGGCATCCTATAGGCTTTCTGAATTGAGTCGCATTGACGTTGCCTATGCTGTCCTCTAACAAGATCCCAGGTCTCTAGCATACTGTACATCGAAAGGCAGCATACCCCGAGTCCTTCTTTTTTTATATCCCATCCAATCCTCAATTAGCCGACAGGGGAGAGTTTATCAGGTGTTGACACAGGGTCAGAATTCCTCCATAGCGGCAACCACATTAAGGAATGCTTTCCCAAGTTAAGTGCATCAGGTCCCCTCTCTGCTGAATTTTGTTGTCAAGTGAAAACCTAGTTCTTTTTTGAAAGCATTTCCTACAAGCCAATGTGTTTTGTTTTAAATGACATTTTAATTCTGAACTATTTATCAGGCTATTTTATTCCTACCTTAATATACAATGGCATAGGTCTTCATCATACAATAGGTCTTAACATACAATGACATAGGTCTTCATCATAGGTCTTAACATAAAACATACATTTTATTTCACTGTGAATTGTATGTTTTTATTCTTTAGTGTCATTTGAACAATAGAGAATGTTACAAATGTAATGGAACAGGAAGATGATCCAGATGATTACTACAACACTAAATATGCTTACAGCCCAATCCTATTCCCCCCCCCCACCTCCAACACAGCAATGTTGAAAGGGCTATTGCGGCATCCTGTGGGGGATGGCGCAGTTGCGAAAGTTTTCTGTGGAATGGATATAGATATAGCATAGTACCAGATTATTAGATATGGATTATTGCAGAGGTTCTCAACTGGTGGTACGCATACCACCAGTGGTACGCTGGGTGGTGTTGGGTGGTATGCACAGCACCAACCACGCAGCAGTGAGACAGCAATGGGAGCTTCCAACAGTGATAGGAAGCTCAAACCAGTAGGCAAAGTTCTAGCACAAGTGAAAAGAGCACAAGAAAAAGTTTTCGCGCCCACCCTGAGCCGCTTACTGACCTTGGAAGTTTTATTGTGAACTCCAAACCTGGAAGTAACATGCAATGATGCCATCACCAGTTACTTCTGGTGGTGCCTCCAAGGACAGTGCATGGCAAGTGGTATGCCGGGGAAGCAGTGTTGAGAAATGCTGGATTATTGGATATACCAGATTATTTGGAGGTGCTATAAACTGGTTATACAGGGGGCCCCATTTTCACAGATTCGCTTATCCGCATCTTGGGACCAGTGCACAGAACCCCGCATGCACTCCCTCCAGAGGCAAGGGCTCCCCTCACCTCCAGAAAGGCCTCTGAGCTCAGCAGAGGCCGAGGATGTCCATCCCCGGCCTCTGCCAAGCTCAGACTGAGCTCTGAGGCAAAACACACATACACAACTTCTGGTTTCATGGAGAAACCAGAAGTGACGTTTTATATGCCTTATATGAGGCCCGTTTTCCTGGGCCGGCCTCCCCAGGCCTCCCAATGCTTTATAAGGCATATAAAACATCACTTCTGGTTTTTCCATGAAACCAGAAGTTGCATTTTTTTTTTGCCTCAGAGCTCAGTCAGAGCTTTACATAGGCTGGGGGTGGACACCCTCTGCTGAGCTCAAAGGCCTCTCCAGGGGCAAGGGAAGCAGAACTCCCCTTGCATTCGTACGGGGGGGGGGCAGCTCTCCTGGGACGGGTGTTCGTTCACCCATATCTGCAGTTTCAGCTATCCACATATCCACAGCAGGGGGTGTGTGTGTGTCCAGAACAGAACTCCTGTGGATAAGGCGGCACGCCTGTAAATACATTTCCTTGCCAGCTAAGTGGTGTAAAGGCAGAGTGGCCATTTGAACTGCAACAGTCCAGCCAGAAACTCTTTTCATGCTGCTTCTGAAAGCACAAGGCAGTGCCAAGAGGGCAGGACAGAGCCTACTGTGCAATTATGATGCTGGGATGGCCTCTCTTTCCACTTCCACAAGGGCAGTATAAAAGGAAGAGAGACATGGAGGAGATGAAGACCTATGCCAAGCTGAGGCATCACTGATATTGCTTGGGTGGCTGCAGCAGTTCAGAGTGATCACCAGGCCACAGCCAGTTTGATGCTGGACTATCAGGAGTGCTGTACTACTGAAATTTTATTGTATTATACAATCATGTGCATGAACACAAAATCACACTCTATTCTGTATGTAGTAAGTTGACACAATGTGTAATTAACAGGGTGAAGGCCCGACCCTATCCAGCTTCTAGCGCCAATGCAGCTGCAATTCGGCCTTGATAAGTGAACAAACATTCCTTTACTTTGAGGAGGCCTCCATGACTGCCCTTTCACTGTAGGATGCAGCGCATGCCCCATTGCCAAAGATGCATCACTGCGGGAAAGTTGGATAGGATTTGGCCCTAAGTCCCAGGCTGACGGGAATAAAGAACTTACCAGTTCTGGTAATGGGCCACTCCTTGGAGCTCATGAGTCTCCTCATTGTTTCATAGCGAGTGTTGCAGTTCTCTCTGCTGAAGCAATACCAGCCTCCTGACTCAGAAGAAATCAAAAACAGATAAAGTACATTTTATCCCTATTTCACCTATTACAACTTGCTTTTACACTGTAATTTGAGGAAAAGATGCTCTATGGAATTAAATTAGTCATAAATCTTAACTACTTTACAATGTCTCTGAAAATTGTTACTCACCCTGAATCTACACATTAATTACATTATATAATGTAAATAAATGAGCATAACAACTACATAGCATCCAATATAATGTAGTAACAGGTTGTACATGGATTGTGACCTGAAGAGTGCCATGTCTGACTCTCAATTTACTCCAGGTAAAGACCCTTAAGATTTGGTGTAAGCCCCCAGCAACACTGATATCATGTCTACATCAGGGTTATGCTGGTGTAATACTAGGGATACAATGGCAAAAACATTGTGTTGGCATATCCCCAGTGCTGGCACAACAGTCTTCACTGGCAGAGGAAGCGAGATCAGAAATGAGCAACCATTTTGGCATGTTGGAGCAGGCTTAGTCTGAATCTTAAATTTGGTCAGACCTCAACCCTGTGCCAGCCTAAGTTACATCAATAAAAGTGGTGTTGTAAGTCAAAACACTTGCACAGAATCAGACAGAATCAAAATACACTGTCCTCTCCCCCCCACAAATCGTGCTCTGCCCACACCACTACAACAGAGTAAAGGCTTCAGGTTAAGCCAGCACTCAATCAGAGCACACCAAAAGCAGTTTATAAAGTCTGAACAGGGTTCCTGTATCTCAGATGGTAGTGTGTATGATATTGGATTACATCCTTTTGGTTTTGTGTCATGCACACAAAGGAAACTTTGGTGATGGCAAGTAGGAATACTTACAAAAATAAACAGCTTGACCTCAGGACAAATATAAGATCACATTGTTCACTTGGGTTCATTAGAACCCTTATAGTATCCTGCCTCAGGAGGACTTCACACCAACAGGAACATCTGAGCCTTTTTCTACCAATAGGAGGTGAATGTGGGACCCAGGCAAAGAAGCTCATGCAGTGTTCCCTCCGACTGGCTCAGACACTGTACTTGCTCAAGTGTACCTGTATGTGCAGACTTCTCCCCCCCCCCCACTCTTCTTGAGGAAGATCACATAAAGGACTTGAACATGGGAACCCCTGCATGTGAGATCTGTGCAGTTTCACAGGTTCCTCATGCAACACTTTTGTTTCTGGTGTATATAGCTGTGTCTGTGAGCTGGAGAAAGACAAATGCCCCAGTTGGTGTCCTGTGACCATGAAGATGAACAACTGCTCTATGGAGTGCAAAGAATGGGTTCTTGGCTACCCCACCCCTTCTTTTTCAGACATAATTGTTGCTGACCAAAGATGCAAGTGGAAAGGTTTATTCACCATTCCCTGGTGAAGCTTGAACTGCCTTGCTTGTGTCACATTCCAGTGCTCTATGTAACAAACTAGTGGAGCAGCTCCTTTAAGAGATCAGTTTGGCTTCCCTTGTTGTGTGTCCTGGCAAAAGGCTACTTCTCCCCCTCAGGTCTTCTCCCTCTCAGACCCTGAACCCTTTTCCCAGGGAGGCCTATGTTGGTGATGCAGGCCTCCTCCAGGAGTGAGAAGCAATCTGAACAATCTATTAAACTACCTGTCCCTTCTTCCCCCTGTGTTTACATAGTCAAAAGGGTAATTATTAGTTAGTGGCTGCAATCCCAACCACACTTTCCTGTGAGTAAGCCCCATTGAACAAAATAGGAGTTACTTCTGAGTAGACCTGGTTAGGATTGTGCCCAGTGAGCATTGGTAGTATAAACCCCAGTATTCAAACCCCAGTCTGCAGCGATTTATGGAAGCTCCCATTTGCTGGGCTTGGCTTATGCAGTGAAGATTACACTGGTGTCCCCATATCTCATGGGTTGTGTTCCTTATGTGTGGTGGAGTGAAGTGATTGAGGAGTCCCCCTGTTGGCTCAATATGTTTAACTTGTGAGTATGTCTAATGTGGGCTTCACATGCTGCTCCAGGAGCGGCGTGCAGACTGTGTTGCCATGGTGGCTGTCAGAGTTGCTCTGTTCTCTGTAGTTTGCACTACTGTTTTCTTCTCAGACTTGCTGCTAAAAGTGCAAAAGATCCCAACTAACCTCACTGACATTACACTGGCATAAGTGTAACTGGTGGAGCTGAGACCACAGCTGCATTCTAATGCAGAGCTACATAGGAATACACCTCATTAAACGTAGTGGGATTTAGTCCTGAGTAAACATGCACAGCACAGTACATTTCTGAAAGTTCTAGATGGTCATCATTTCAAAAACCTTCAACTGCTCCTTTGTAAATCTTATTAATTTCAATGAGCCGCTCACTAATGTATGAATTTTTTTATAACTAGTCTAATGCCTTCAGGTTTTATATCTAAAGAAAACTTATACCAGTGGTTCTCAAACTGGGGCGTCGTGACACCCCAGCCAGAGAGCCCTGGCCTCTGCTCCTTTAAGGGGTAGGGAGAAGGGGAGACAGTGACATGATCCACTGGATCGCACCACTTTGGAGGGGCGCAGGGGTTTGCTGCCACTTACTAGAGCCTGCAGTAGCCTTCTGGGGGTGCAGGAAGTCCCCACACCAGCCTCCACCGGACTCCCTACACTGCAGTAAAAATTGCGATGGTGACCACTTCTGAATTTGCGAATGCAAAACCAGAAATAGTCGAGATTGTGATTTTGAAAGTCTCTGCAGTGTGGGGAGCCCCTGGAAGGCTGCTGCAGGTTCTAGTAAGTGGCAGCAAGCCCCTGAGCCCCTCCAAAGCGGCAAAATCCAGCAGAGTGCGTTGCTGTCTTCCCCCGCCCCCACTTACTGTGGCTCAAACTCTCCTTGAGAGTTTGAGAACCACTGACTTATGGCCATGTGTGAATCACTGACTTATACCCTGGCCATACTTGACCAGCAGTGATCCAAATGACACAGGACTGCATTCTTCTTTCTCAGCACAGCATGCAACCTCATGCCTTACTGCATGCTGCTGTTGTTGTGCCAACAAAGAAGAAAAGGACTTGTTTTGTGTAGTACAGTATAACATGCATATTTGTCTGAATCACAGCTGTTTCATAGAAGTTGCATTGAAACCAGTGGGACTTCATTCCAAAAGGATGGTATCAGTTTGCTACATCCAACAGTTAGTAGCTCAGAATAGAATTGGACATTCTCATGTGTGTAAAAAGGTGTGTTTACCCATTGCAATGAGAATGCACACATGGCCATTTGTTTATGCCTGCTTGGGATGCATGTGCTTAGGATCAGGATGGTAGACCCCATTACTCAAAGGATACTAGCTCTATAGAAATCAGAATTCCTAAGACACTTGAAATGTTCAGAAACATGCAATGTACTGATTTGGTTAATGTATTATTATTTACCCATTTATGGTTACAGTATATACCTCTTTCTGCCAATGCATTTATGACTTTTCACAATCTAATGACTTACAGTGTTACAGCCATTATTAAATTGGGAATAGGGAAATAAAAGTGAAAAGAGAAAGAGGGGAAAGCAGAAAACAAGTAAATTCAATTTTAGTAACAATAAGCACATTTTAGTAATATGTTGAAAACTAATTATGGGATACTGATACATTTTAGTTACAGATTTATTGTGATCTCTTCCAATATCATTCTGAGGCTGTACTTTTATTTGTAAGCAAGATTCAGGGAAATAAATGGAATTCATTTCCAAACAGATGTGCAAAGAGCACTGGAACATAAGATCCTGTCAACTGCTATCCTGTTAAAGGAAAAGAAAGCAGCACAGATACCAAGGCCAAAGTCTATTCAAAGTCTTACTGCACGTATGTGAAGAAACCCAGAAAATACAGAGCTAAGACTAACATTACCAAGTACAAGGCAAAAAAAAAAAAAGCTGAACTACTTGTAGCTTTGATTATAGTGAGGTGAGTAGCTAGGCTGCCAATAAATCTGCAGGTGGTAGAAGTATATGAAATAGTGAAAGGGTGGTGAAATTGGTTACAGAAAAAAGGCAGCCAGCAAACATGCATACACACAGCAAGCCTTTGAAGAAAGCAGCCAAGGAAACTCTTCCACCATCCCTTGACTTTGACAAAAGAGCCTAAAATGATTGAACTTTGCTCGTATAAATGAAAATAAAATTAAAGAAAACTCAAGCTCACCTTCCAGGAATAGCAGCCACCTTCTACTGCCTTTCGATTCTTTGAGGTAGTAGCTAAAATAAAAACAAATAGAAGGCAGTGTGAACTTAATTAAGGAGACTGGCTCACTCAACCACAAGCTCTTTGATACACCAACTCATTATAATATCAAGAGGGTTACATAAAATACTTGGTTAAAGAACAAGAGAAAGAAACAGGATGGCTGTCAGAAGAGCTCCAAACAGACTCTGATCAAAGGGCCTTCTCTGGGACCCTGAGCCAGGCTGAACTGGCTTTCATCTCATTCCAAAATAAATGCATTAAACAAATTCCTAGCATTCCTAAGTATTTCCAGGCAGGAAAGAGTTATTCCACCTGTTACTGGCTGCGTTGTTAGCAACAGCCACATGGTGGAAGCAGAGTTTGAACACTAGGATGAATTGTTCCAGCACTTTTGAAGTTCTGTACCAAGTCTGCTCACAGGGAGAACAGAGAGGGAACCAGCAGAGTTATGAACAGTAAACAGTCCTGCATGCTTTCTCAATTCCCTCTTTTCAACAAGGCTAAGCTTTACTATGTAAAGCTGATGGAAGGATCCAGAGTTCCAATTCCTGAAACAGGCTCATGCTATTGAGGCTGTATGAAAATCTAAAAAAACACAACAGGGATGCTGCGATGCTTTGATCACAATTCTGTAGAGTTCCAAGGAGCTATACTATTTTGAGATAAAAAGGTGTCCATTGTGTTCTGCAAAGTCTTGATGGAGACTGGGGGGACTACCTCCAAGTAAGGGAGACCCATCTATATAACGCTGTAAGCAGCCTAATGAATATAAGGAACTCTAGTATAAAGGGATGGGACACAAAGGGATGAGTAGGAAACAGCTGCTGTTTTCTCCCTACAGAAGTTCTTCTACTCTGAACACAGGTGAGAGTTTGTACAACAGTTCATCTCCATCTGCTTCTCTTGAACACCTGTCACACTTTAGGCAGCAAGAAAATCTGCTTAACTAAACTGCTGCTAGCTTGCAGAGGCACAGGATTGTACACTGATAGAAGCACCAGTGAGGGGAGGTGGGGAATAAAAGGAGGCAGGGAGGACAGCTTCTCCTCTCCAGGGGCACAGGAAGGCTGACTCCTGGAGTGCCTGAGGGGTTAGACCTGCCTAGCAGAGACGAAGCAGGTGAAGGTCGGGGGCAGGCTGGGCGCACTCACCCAGCAGGGCTGCCATCGTTGCAGGTGACCGAACTGTTGAGCAGCATGTGGAGCCTCAGCTCCTGGTGCAGATTCTGAGCCGAGCAAGGGTAGAGCGACTGCGCCAGGCTCTTGATCTGAGCCATGAAACTGTCCATGTTGCCTTCCACGGCGGTAAAGTCCAATGGGAAGCTTTCCACGGGCTGGCCAGCCGCCTCGCTCCGCTCCCGGGTCGCTGCCGCCGCCGCCGGTTGCTGTTGCTGCTGCTGCTGCGCACGCCGCCTCCAGCTCTTCCTGCCCTCCCCGCCGGGGCTCCAGTGCAAGAGTCCCACGAGCAGCAGCAGCAGCATTTGCACGGTCCCTCTGCCCATCTCGACCCGGAGCCACCTGCTGGGAAGGAGGAAAGGGAGCCTATGAGTGCCGCCGGCTGGAGGGCGGGTAGGGGCTTTGCTGCTGCCTCGCCCGGGCTACGTGCGGGGTGCGCGCTCTGCCCCTGGCGGCGAGCGGCGCCGGCTTCGCGGGCAGGCTCCAGTCGGGGGGCTCCGGCCTGTGCCTGCTCCGTCCGTGCCTCTCCACGATCTGGTGGCGCCCGCCTCGCTCCACTGGGCTGCGAGCAGAGCCGAGCCGAGCCGAGCCTGGGCGTAGTAGTTGTAGTGAGCTGGAGGGAGCCGGTGCCTGATGCCCGCGCTGTCCGGGCTCTGCGGCGGGGCTCGAGGGCGCTCGGCTTTTCTTGGCGCACGGACTCGCCTTCTCGTCCCAAACCACAAACATGACAAGAGGGGCACGGAGTGCACGGGCAGCCCGCCGGGGGCGCCGCCAGTCCGGGCGCCGCGTGGGGCGGCAGCAGCCAGCCGGCCAGCCCCCGCCCTGCCCTCCTCCCCCACCACGCACGAGGAGGAGGGGAGGCTCTACTCCCAGTCCCCGACCGAGAGACGTCGCTCTGCCCAGGGGCGCCCTCCCCCCTTCTTCCTCCCAGTCCCGTCTGGAGAGGTGCCCAGCGGGCGCCAAAAGCACCTTCCCTACCTCCCGCCCAGACTCTCAGGGCGCCGCTCCCAAGGGCTGCCGTCGCAGCCGAGGCTCCGAACTCCAAGGAGGGCTGATTCAACCAGCGCCGCCGCCGCCGTCCTCCCCTTCCTCCAGCAGGGCCCCGCATCGCCGCAGCTGGGGACGTGTGTGCGCAGGACCGAAAGGCGCACCGCCTGGGCTGCGGGGGGCCTTGCCGCTCGGGGGTCCGCAGCTACTGCCCGCCCCCTCTTTCCTCCAGGGAGTCTGGCTTGGGGTCCCCCCTGCTGGAAAGCCTCTTTCGGGGACTCCGCAGACCCGCCTCTCTCCGCTCCCCGCACAGCCCGCAGCTGCCCCACCACGTGTTGCGCCAGGCGGCCCTCTCGACTCTCACGTGCTCGTGTTTTCGCTGGGAAGGAGCGCGGCCGGCGGGCAGAGAGTGTGCGCCTCGGCGGGCAGGAGCGCTTCACCGAGCCGGCCTTGAACCGAAGCCCTTCGCAGCCTGGAGGAACAGGGGTGTCTGCAGGCAGCGGCCTTCCCCACAGCTTTGCGGCTCCGACCTGAGCCGAGGTCCATTTACTCCAACTCACTGTTTGCAGCAGTGGCTCTGAGAAGCCCCAAGCAGAGCACGCGAAGGCAAGTGCCTTCTCCAGCTTGCTGGTCCTCAGGATGGGCCCAATCCTATCCAGTTTTCCAGTGCCAGTGCAGCCATGCCAATGGAGCTTAGGCTGCATCCTGTGGTGGAGAGGCAGTCTCAGAGGCCTCCTCAAGGTATGGGAACTTGTATTCCCTGCACAGGTGCTGGAAAGTTGGATAGGATCAGGCCCTAAGTCATGTTCAGAGGCCATGATGCTGTATCACTGCGTGTATCACACGCAGAATTTGCTTCTGAAATAGAAATAGCTAATCTTTACTAATTTTGATGTGCTATAACACCAGATGACAATGAAATCTGTCTGTTTGGTGCTAGGAGGTACACAGTACATTGCAGTGGTGTACCTAGGGGGGCCGTGGCCCCAGGCTTGGGAGCAGCACCACAACCCACTCCCCCCACCACCAGTTTTGTTGGCAGAGTCTGGAACCACACCAAATGGCCGGGTAACTCCACTGGAGCCTTCCACACCATTGCTAGCAGCACAAACGGCTCCATTGGAGCTTTTTTGCACCGTTAGAAGTGGTGCTCGCCTTCCAGCAAAGCTTTTTCACAGCGCTTGCCTCCTCTGAAATCAAAGGAAGTGGATGCTGCTTCTATCAGTGTGGAAAAGCTTCAGTGGAGCTTTTCACGCCATTAGCAAAGGCACAAAAGGCTCCATCGGAGCCTGGACCACCTCTTCCCCATTTTTTAAAAGGGGGGAAAAAGTTGGTGATGTATAAGTAATTGTGAAGCAGGCTGCAATCCTAAACACACTTTCCTGAGAGTAATCCCATTGAACAAAATAGGACTTAAGAGTAGATTAAGTTAGGTTAGGATTGGTTAGGATTGTGCTCACAGTGACATAACTGCAATTACTTCGGGGTTGGAACAGCAGATGGGAGCCAGCCCCAGCATGAAAAGTGCCAGGACCATTGCTGGTACATTGCATACATAGGTGATGGGAAAGAAGTGGAAATTCATTAGGACAGGTCATGCCTTGGTATCCATGGGGGTTCTGTTCCCAGAACCCCCACAGATGCCAAAAATGGCAAAGATGGGTAATGAAATCCGTGGGTCAGGGATGCCACACCCTCTGAATGTGAGCAAAGCAGAGCTCCAGTCACATTCAGAGGGTGTTCTTATGCCTGGAGAAGCTGTGCATGACTGCCTGTGTCCTCCTCAGGTCTCAGAATGCCTTCTAGAGGCAAAAAAAAAAAAAGTCACTTCCAGTTTTTGCCAGAAATATTTGCACCCTGTGTACATGTCTATGGAACTCTCTATTGCAGATCTCTCACAAACTGTAGCCAATTTTGCATTTTCATTGTCTTATTTGTGTTTAGCACCATAAAATCTATAAGAAATGACTAATTTAATCTTGGGGGCCTGGCCTTTGTAAATATTGGTTGTCCAGTGAAAGTGTACCTCTAAAATGGAAATTCTTCATGCCGGGGAAAATCTGCTGTTAATCTCTGGGCGAAATCCTCATAGGGTTCTGTCTTGAATGCTGGATTAGTTGGATGCCCCAGGTGCAAGGAGCCAGGCCTTGCAAAGCTGGTTTTTGGCTTTAATGCTAGAGTGGAGTTGTTCAGATGCTGGAGCTCTGAATTTTTGGGGGGATGGAATATGCTGGCCTCAGCTTTGAGCAGATTGGATGCAATTACTGTATAAAACTTGGGCTGTAATATTGCAGTGTTATCTCTTGAGCTTTCACCCAATTAAAACAACAACAAAATATAGTTGGATAATTGTTTTTAAATGACATGTTTTAAATGTCAGAGAGACAAGGGGAGGTGCCTCTTGAAAGACTGATCTTGCCGTCTGTGGTTTGGTAGACATACTTGTAGTAATCTCTGTATTAAAGCCCTCTACTACCTGATTAATTGGGCCAGCTGTTTAGTCAATCAGAAGACTTTCAATTGTTAATCTAAGGGCATAAACCTTAGGGTCTACTCAGAAGTAAGTCCTATTTTGTTCAATGGGGCTTACTCTCAGGAAAGTGTGGTTAGGATTGCAGCCTAAGAGTGGAATCAGCCTAAGAGTGATACACACCTGGGAGTAAATTGCATTAAACTCAGTGGGGCTTCTGAGTAGATGTGCATAAGATTGCATTGTAACTTAATCAATTTGCAGCCCAGTCCTAACTAACTTTCTAGTGCCCATGCAGCAGTGCTGCCCTGAGGTAAGGGAACAAAAGTTCCCTTATCTTGAGGAGGCCTCCATGACTGCCCAACACCACAGGGTTGGGCACATGCCCTGTTGGCACAGCTGTGTTGGTGCTGCAAAATTGGTTAGAATTGGGATGTTAATGTACTCGTAGTAGCCTAAAGGCCCAATCCTATCCAACTTTCCAGCATCAATGCAGGCATGGGTTAAGGGAACAAGTGTTCCCTTACCTTGAGGAGATGTCTGTAACTGCCCCCCCCAACTGCAGGAGGAAGCACACACCCCATTGGCACTGCTGGATCAGTGCTGGGAAATTGGATAGGATTGGGCCCTAAATTGGGTAAATGTACATTTAATTATAAAATAACCATCTTCAGCTTTTTATTCTGCATTATTCATATTCACATATTCCTTTGAGTAGTATAGGAGTGCTTTAAACTGATTTCTAGTGGCATACAATGTGTGAGAACCAAACATGTTTATGATTTCATATAGATGGTATAACATGATCCAAAACCCTGTTCTGCCACCAGTGCAATTCACTGGATTCCAGCAGTTCTCAGTGTTGTCATCATACTATATCATGTATATGCTATGACATGTATCCTCATCAGTGCATGTACAACACAGTCCATAACATCAATGGAGCTTTTGGATCAGTGATACTGAGTCATTCTAGCCAATGTAGGCTAGAACATCCACATTATAAATACAAAAAATGAAAAAAAAATCACTCAAACTGTTGTAGGTCAAAATAGAACACCTGCGTTGGTGAAGCCCCTTCTGATTTAGTCTTGGTAAGGTTTGTCAGGGGTAGAACTACAAATCTCTCCCAAGTTGCATTTGTCTCTGGTTTTCAACTGTACCTCCAGTTTATTCTCCTGCTGTACCTGATACCTGCTGTATCTTTTAACAAAAGGGTTGAACAGTGGTTCACATTCTGTCAGATAATCATTTGAATGTTTGAAAGCTGTCGTCATGGCCAGTTGAGATGCTTTATGATCCTCAGTAGTTCTCCCCTATATTCTTCTGTTTCCAATAATCTTCTTTAACTGAGGTGTGCAGAACTGGAGTCAAAATAGAGTCCTATCATATGAGGTCTTGTTTGAATAATGTGTTGATTTCTTTATTTAAAAAGTTTTAAACAACTAGGGGAGGAATTGAGGAATTATTGCTAAGTGCACCCGCTTTCTGGGGCACAGACCTGCTCAGGATGCTCTGAGTAGACAAAGGGGGTGATGTTGGAGGATGGAGAGACATTACTTTCCTGGGACCTGCCTAGATATTTGATGTGGGTCTAGCCTTCTGTAATATGTCTTAACTGTCCTCCTGAAAGAAGTACCAGCCTGCTTCCCACAGCTGCCAGATATTCAGAGAACAGCTTGTGGATTCTACTTGCCATCCCACTTTCTGCTACACATCCCACTCATGTCACCAAAACTACTGCTGCCTGGCTGGCCAAACCCCAGAATGCAGGTGGAGCCCCTTTTGTTAAAGGCTGCAATCCTATTCACGTTTACTTAAGAATAAATTCCAGTGAATGTAATGGGACTCACTTCCAAGTCATATTATTGTTTAAAGCAATCCTTACTTCAGCGATACTGGAAGTAAGCCTCATGGAACACAGTGGAACTGTTGAGTAGAGATACAGAGTATTGCACTGTAAGAATATTTATATATCACTTTTAAACAAAAAATGTTGTAGCAGTTGCCTACACTGAGCAGCACCAAGGTCTCTGGGCCTCTGAAGCAGTGTGCCAAATGCTCCTCTACCCTTACCAGGTGATGTGCCAGCCTCTGCTCCTCTCACTGGAGGCAAGAGAGGGGGGACAGAGGTGTGCATCCCCAGCCAATCTACTGCCTGAGGTGACTGCTTTAGAGCCAAATCCTATCCAAGTTTCCAGTGCTAGTGCTGCTATGCCTATGGGGTATGCACAGCTTCTTGTGTTGGGGAGGCAGTCTTGAAGTCCTGCTCAAGGTATGGAAACATTTGTTGCCTTACCTCGGGGCTGCATTGTGGCTGCATCAGTGCTGGAAAGTTGAATAGGATTGGGCCCTTAGTTGACCTCATGGATAGTGAGCCCAGACTGGGAGGGATGCTATGCTGGGATGAATAGAGATAGTTTCTCTCCCTCTGTTGTAAGAGAATCACCCCAATTTAAAAGGTGACTTTTTACCCCGTTTATAGGAGTTATGCTTGGGATCAGGCTGTAAATCCATGTTTCCATTCCATGTACCTTTAGGCTGGAAATCACCCTCTTCTTTTGGGGGGACCCTCCAGAGGCTATTATCTGTATTGGTAAACCAACACTTTGAAAGATAATTCCATTATCTTTTAGTGTTTGCCCCAGGTACTGCTCTCTCTAATCACTGTCCTAACTACTTATCTTCCCATTCAGGACTCAAGCAGTTGCACACACCCTGCCTCACAATTTCGGGGTTGATCTTTAGATTGTGTCCTCACTTAAGCTCTGATTCAAACTGATAAAGTTTGGTGGGGGATCTTGGTCACAAGGACTATTTTACTTGGGAGCAAATATAATGGAGTATCCCCCAAGGAGGTATGGGTACTGTATATAAATCAGGTGACAATATAAGTGGTGTTTTTGAGGAGTGGAAGAAATATGAATTGTATCGGGTGTGTTCACCTCCTCCTTGATGAATTCATCCCTCATTGCAAAGCTGTAATGAGCTCCAGGTTGTACACACTTCCCCCTTCTCTATGCCCCGATGCTTCTAATTTCATACAACTATTTCAAATTGGAAGTGGTGCTGGATATGAGATGTGACCTTTAAACTCTTTATAGCAGTTCTGATTATTATATGCCTTTGGAAATTGGAGGCATTGCTTGAATCTTGCAACATGGATAATACGGCTCAAGTTACTTCAAAGAGTGCTGTTCTAACAGAAGTAATACAGTTCCTATAAGGATGTGCTACTTTCAGATGCAAAATAGAAAACAGCTGTGTGCTTCAGACAGCGAATGGGGGCCATCCCAGATTCAAAATGGATGAGGAAACAAGCCCTGGTTGTGCTAGCCTTTTTGAAAGAAGCATGTTTGTCCTCCAATAAACTAAGGGTGAAGAAACAATAATTTCCTTTTTCAGGAAAGGAAGATGTCATCATAAGACAAATCCTCAGTGTTCCAGTAAGATTTTCAAGATTTTCTTGAACACGCAAAGTGCCTTGCACTGACTGGGTCAGACTATTTGTCCACCTACTCAGACTGGCAGTGGCTCTCCAGGATCATTCCCAATCCCAGACCTGATAGCTAAGATCCTTTACCTAGGAATCTTCCACATGCAAGACATGCTCTATTAATAAGCTATGGCATCTCTCTTTTTCTTTTGATTCCCTAGTGAGATTCGCAAATACTTGTGTATTTAGAATGAGTGACTGAAAACAAATGGAGGGTATAAGAGTTATTCTACTGGTCTCCTAAAGTCAGGACTGTTCATACTTAAAAAAAGAAAAGGCACACATATTATGATTTTAAAGAATAATTTATGTACTGTTTTGCAACAAGACACAAATACAAAAGTCAATTACACCTTACGCACAAATACAAGAACATTGTTTATAGTTTTTTAAGCTGTAGAACAAAAGCTGTGGTGTGAGCAATATTGCATTCCGTACCTAATCCAAAGTGAACTCAACTCAAACAAAAAGTTGCTTTCAGATTTTTTTCATCAACATCTCATTCCTAATGCAGCAAAAGCCACAGCCACCCTCCAATTATCTAATTTTTAAAAAATGAGATTCTAAGCTGCATCAACAGAAGTATACAGTACATTGCAAGATGTAACAGTACCACTTTTCTCTGCTTTACTCATATCCCACCTGTGTCCTGTTCTGAGCACTATCATTTGAGAGGGATATTGACAAGTGGGTCCAGAGAAGGGCAACTAGGATGGTGAGGGGGCTGGAAGTGGGGTCCTATGAGGTCAGGCTGAAGGAGTTGGGCCTGTTTAGTATGGAGAAGAAATGGTTCATACATAATTATCTACAAACTTCTGAGAGGCTGGCATGTGGAGGATGGAGTAGATTTTTTGGTTGCTTTGGAGGGTAGGACAAATGGGTTTAAATTACAAGGGAGATTTCAATTAAACTTCATGAACAATTTCTTGATGTTATGAACAGTTTGGCAATGGAGTAGTCTACCTTGGAGGGTGGTAAATATACCCTCCACCTTTAAGCAGAGCTGGGGATGTTGTTGGAGTGGACAACCTGCTTTAGCAGAAGGATTGGACTTGATTACCTTGTTGGTCCCTTCCAACTCTATGGTTGTATGATTTGGGGGGAGAAAAAATTACAATATGACTTTAATGTTTTAGTGTTTACTGTTAAAATTAATGTGTTAGTGTTTTGACGTTTTTACTTATTGTTGTGACACATTGTTACATTGATTACGGAGCTTTGTAAGGCTCCTTGGTCATTTGCCTCGGCATGGAAAAAGTGGGATATAAATTTCTCAAACAAATAAATAATTTTTGCCACTCTTAAGATTACAGTCCATACACAGCATCTTGCCAAATAAATTAATATGGCTTCTCTTGATTTGGTACTCCTTGAGGCACTCAGAATACCCTTGTTGTTCATTCCAAGTTATTTTGTATAGCTGTATTTTTTAAATCACATACTGCACAATATCTGAATGTTTCTTTTTGAACAGATTGCTATAACATCTTTGCATCTCAGGTGTTTTAATACAGGTGATTGAGGGCCCAATCCTATCCAATTTTCCAGTACCAGTGCAACCACAATGCAGCCACAAGGTAAGGGAACAAATGTTCCCATACCTTAAGGAGGCCTCTGTGACTGCCTCTCCACCACAGTCTGCAGTGCACTCCCCATTATCACAGATGCACCAGCTCTGGAAAATTGGATAGGATTGGGCCCTGAGTTGATCAGAATCTTGAACAGAAGACCACTGTGCTGGATGAAGTCAGAATGTTATGGAAGTCACCTTCTCTTCCTTTGTTTTCATCATGTCACACAGCTGTAAACAATGATGGAGATTGTCTACATGAATAGTACATGAATGTGGAATGTAAAAAGAATTTAATAAAGGATCACGTATATTCTAAATCTAAGAAAGACAGGTCTACAAGTAGCGCAGGGATTGTGTAGCCATCTACTTGACAGGCCATGAGATTCATACTGTGAGGGTATCAACCACATTAAAATTTCATAGCTTTTGTGCCCAGTCTTATCCAGTTTTCTGGCACTGATGCAGCCATGCCAGTGGCTTCACATTCTACTGCTGCTAACACTGATGGATCCACTTTAGTTGTGAAGAACTGCTGTGAAGCTTTCAAGCACAGATAAAATCTATGTGTTTTTTTAAAGAGCTTCTTCAAAAGCAAATTAATGTATGGTAAGACCTTTATTGCCCCATATGGCTTAACGTCTACAACTTACTAAAACAAACATGATGTGCCACTACTCGCCACTTGCTTATCTGTGCTATATGTTCATCAGGTCTGGTATTTTGCGATAGTTCTTCTGTATCCCTTCCTCCCACCCCAGTTTCCGGAAACTTTGTATTTATTTTTCATATTTTGATACCACCCTTCCTCTAAGGAACCCAGGTTGATGTACATAGTTCCTCCCCCCCTTTTGTTCCCACAACAACGCTGTGAGGTAGGTGAGGCTGAGAGAGAGTGAGCGGCCCAAGTCACCCAGAAGCTTCATGGCTGAAAAGCTAATTTTTTTAAACCAGAGTAAAATCTGGAGAGCTGATTGTACAGTACTGATGTGAACAGGGTGGAAGGAAGTACATGGGCAACAAATGTAAGCCTGCACTGCAGGCTAAATCTTACAGGGGGTTAATGGATGTTTTACAGGGGGTTAATACCCATAGATGATTGAGAGCAAATTGGACAAATAGAGACTGCTGAAGCCCATGTCAGGTCTTTGCAGTGTGTGTGCACAAAGAAAATAATTTTGGCTAGAAGACAGCTCTTTTGGTTATCAGTATAGTTTGACTGATAGATGAAAATTCTAGTTTGAATGGAGTTCCCTTTGTGTTACCACACTGTGCTGCTCCTAAGAAAAACATTGCCTGCTTTAAAATTATCCTTGTTAACAATGGACAGTATTTTCCAAAAAATTTTCTACCATAGTAAAAATGAACAGCCCAGACCTTAAATACCTTTGTGTTATGCTTTCATTATTGAACTGCATTCCTAATCTGATCTTCCTATCTTTTCTGTATTCGTGCCTGTCATCAATGAGGAGTGAGTGGTCAGGGTGGACATAGCTTGTTTTTAAAACCTAGTTTTATCAGATTAAGATCAATTATAAGTAATTTACTATAGCTCTTGTTTTGCTACTGGAGGCTTAGAAAACAAACATTTGTGTTGAGCATTTATATATTTGTTGTTGTAAGCAAACTGCACTGTACTATATTATTATTCACATTTTTATACTGCCCTTCCTCCATGGAGCTCAGGGTGGTATACATAGTTCCTTCCTCCTTTTTGTCCTCACAACAACCCAATAAGTTAGGTGAGGCTATGTCCTTCTGATTAAATTGGGCATTTCATCAAATGACCTCTAAAGTCTCATATAATATTAACTCACTTTCCAGCACTGGCATAGCCATGCCAATAGGACGTGTGCTGCATCCTGCAGCTGGGGGGCACTCACAGAAGCCTCCTCAAAAAAAGAGAATGTTTGTTTCCTTATCTAGGAGCTGCATTGCCCTTATGTGGGGGCTGGAAATTGGGTTAGGATTGTGCCCTAAGTGTTTTCCAGGCATTTAACATTCATTATCATCCATGAATGTTATATATGCAGACACACTGTTTTTTTCTACAAACAGGGAAGCAATAAGGTATAGCACATACCAAAGTGTTCCTCAGACTTATCTGTATTCATTAAAAGTTATCTTCTAGAACAGGGGTGCTCACACTTTTTTGGCTCGAGAGCTACTTTGAAACCCAGCAAGGCCCGGAGATCTACCAGGGGGGAAGGAAGCGTCTGACAGACACCCCCTTTAATGTATGGAGCCCTTGCTGGAGTCTAGTCAGTTTTGTTGCTGCATGCCTGAAGAGCAGCTAAAGTGTCAGTTTCAGTGTCAGTTTAGTGTCAGCTAAATATGTCAGTTTCATCTAGTCACTAGATGAAACTGACATATTAACAGTTTGGAGAGACGGCTCCGCGATCTACTCATTTTGCCTCGCGATCTACCGGTAGATCGCGATCCACCTATTGAGCACACCTGTTCTAGAACTATTCAGGGGCTTAGAGTGAAACCTATCAGTTACTATGATCTGATTGCACAGAACTGTCAATTTTCATGTATCTTTGTAAGGATTGGCTCCAGCTATTTTGAAAAGTCCAGCAGAATAGGTTTTGCTGTCCCCTCCCCAATAACTCCATAAAAGTTATTTCACCCAGAAAATGTGGGGAAAGTGGTGTTAAATGGGACTCTGAATTGTTCCTAAAAAGTTAATGTATGTTTTGCCTTGTTGGCAACCTTCAGTCTCGAAAGACTATGGTATCGCGCTCTGAAAGGTGGTTCTGGAACAATGTCTAGTGTGGCTGAAAAGGCCAATTCGGGAGTGACAATCCCTTCCACACTGGGAGCAAGTGCAGTCTGTCCCTGGTCTGTCTCCCTGGCTATGGGCCTTCCTTCTCTGCCTCTTTTACTCAGACTGTTGGCCAAGTGTCTCTTCAAACTGGGAAAGGCCATGCTGCACAGCCTGCCTCCAAACAGGTCGCTCAGCAACTAGGGTTTCCCACTTGTTGAGGTCCACTCCTAAGGCCTTCAGATCCCTCTTGCAGATGTCCTTGTATCGCAGCTGTGGTCTACCTGTAGGGTGCTTTCCTTGCACGAGTTCTCCATAGAGGAGATCCTTTGGGATCCAGCCATCATCCATTCTCACAACATGACCGAGCCAACACAGGCGTCTCTGTTTCAGCAGTGCATACATGCTAGGGATTCCAGCATGTTCCAGGACTGTGTTGTATGTTCCAGGACTAAATGTATGTTTAGTTGCTGTATATTTGAAGACCCTACTCTAAATGTTTGTCAGGTCTATGTTCTGGATAAGGCAGAAACACAGCCAACAAGGTGGTTCAGGAACAGGTGCAGATTGCTGGAGTCAGCAGGATCAGCAAACACCTGTGACTGCCTCACCCTGGGTGTGGCATAGCCTACACTGATTGGCCACTCCAACTACTTAATGTTTGGTCTGTTGAGCTTCCAGTGCAGCAGTAGGAGACTACTGAACTGCTGCTAGTAACTTGGGAGGCTGGATGTGAGTATACACATGTTGTTACTGACCATGGAGTGAACTTTGACTGTGTATCTTGGAAAACTGATTTGGATTTGTTGTTTATGGACTGACTGCTCATCGTGCTGACTAGGACTGTTTACTGATTACTCTACCTGTGATAACCCTTGCTCTGAAATATAACCACTGCATTCAAAGAACTCTGCTGGTGTATGCTGTTTTGTGTGCCTGCTCATCCAAGGTTCCATACAACTCTTTACCAGATAAAGGGTTGCAACTCTAACAGTTCTATGGAGAGAAGTGTGAGTACCAGGAGAAGAAATGAAAAGGTTATAATTAAGGATGTAAGCTGGACTAGGAAGGTCTTTGACAGCAAGGGCCAAAGATGTCAGATGGGAGAAATATAGTATGTTGAAAGTCAGGTAGTAATGTTGCTCCAGAGCCCTCCAAGGAAGTGGTGAATCCTCAACATTTGGCTCATGAGAGAGATGAATGAGTTCTGCTTGATCTGTCTTGGTGCAATGGATTTCAGTGTCGCAAACCAGCAGCAGCCCAGGTGCCAGATCACCATTTCAAAACCACACAGGCAACAGACCCAGGTGACCAGGCAGGCATGGCTGAAGGGGAAGCTGATGTTTATACAATGGGTGGCAGCTGGTACTGATGTTGTAGTCAGCACTGAGGTAGTACTATTGAACTTGGTGGTGAGGTACAGTAGGCTGGCATAATGTCTGGAGGAAGCTGGCTGAAGGACATATCCTATCCAATTTTCCAGTGCTGGTGCAGCTGTACCAACAGGGCATGCACTGTATCCTGCAGCAGGGGGGCTGTCATAGCGGCCTCCTCCAGGTAAGGGAATGTTTGTTAACTTTCTTTGGGGCTGCATTGCAGCCGCACTGGCACTGCAAAGTTGGATAGGACTGGGCCCTGAGACAGAGTCCTTCTGTGTCAGGAGGAGGCCTAATGCATTCCACTTGCCACTAAGATTTCTTTCCACCTCAAGACTTGAATGAACTGTCTTATCTAGGGTTCCTGTCCATGCTAACCAGCCAGCTATCACCTTGAAAAGCTGGCACCCTGAACAAGGTGTTCAATCCTGCCCAATAACAAAAACAGGCTTGCAAATATTTACTTCCTAAAGATGTATTGTCCATAAAATTTTGCATAATGTCAAGATAGGCTTTCTGACTCAGGTCAAAATCCTAACCCCTAATGTCAGTGCTTTCCAGCACTGGCATAGCAGTGCCAATGGTACGTGTACTGCATCCTGCAGTTGGGTGTCACTCACAGAGGCCTCCTCAAAGTAAAGGAAGGTTTGTTCCCTTACCTCAGAGCTGCATTGCCCTTATGTCAGTGTTGGAAAGCACTGACATTAGGGGTTAGGATTGTGCCCTTAAATATATAACCTACTTGACTTGCTGTAAACTTGTGGTGACTATGATGAAAACAAGAACTGATCTCTCCCTATTTAGATTAAGGAGATGGAAATCTAGTAGCCCCAGTCCAACACCAAGTCAGGGTTGTGGCCACTGGTTTTAGTGGGACTGTGACCCAGCCTAACCTATTGTTGCCCCATGGTGAATTTGTGAAAATTTTGGATTGTTTGGCTGTGTTATCACATGCACAGTAAACATATCACAGTAAACATCTGCTCCATAGAAAGAGGCTGCTTCCTACTCCTTCCTTCCTTGGAAGTCCACTTCAAGATATCCATGATTATTTTGCAGTATTTTGTGACATTTGCGGGGCCAATCCTATCCAATTTTCCAGTGCCAGTGCAGCAGTGCCAATGGGGTGTGCACTACTTCCTGTGGTGGGAGGCAGTCACAGAGGCCTCCTCAAAGTAAGGGAACGTTTGTTCCATTATCTTGGGGCTGCATTGTGGTTGCACTGGTGCTGTAAAGTTGGATAGGATTGGAGCCTGTATCATTTGCATAAGATCAGAATTATCTCAGATCCAAACATTTTGGCTTGGTATGTTTGTGGATTAACATTGATGTATAACATAGTAAATTTTGGAGCATCTTGCCTCCTCTAAAGAAGTTATATTACAACTCAAATATGGTTAATCTGAGGTTCTTGTGGCTACTACAGAGTCAATGTGGGTTGCATCCAGGCTATTTTAATACTGAAATTATTGTGGCCTGCCCATAGTAATTCATACAACAGATTAATATAAAAGATATTTAAAATATCTTTTAAATATGGAGGGGACTGGAGGGGACTTCTGAAAGAAAAGCAGGGAAAGACCAGGTCTCCACATGTGTTTTGTACTACATATTATTACACATTTTTTAAACTTTTTATTTGCAAAATACTTTACCTTTTTTGAAAAGATTAAATCAATTCACATGAATAATCACAGATTCACATTATCTTATATGGCAGAGACAAATCATGCAGACAGACCATGCATCAAAGTCATAAAAAGGGGCTACAAAGGCAATAAAAAGGAGGCATTTAGAATTTCTACAAATGGAGGAAGCCACCACCATTTGGTCAAATACCCTCCTTGGTTGCCCCCTCCCCCCTTTTCCCTGTCAAGTTTCCCAAGCTCTAAGCAGAAATTCCACCTGTGCATGGATAGTTGCTGTGTCAAAAAGTGGCACAGGAGCCTTGTCTCACAAAAAGGGTGGCAACCCTGGGGGCAGCTACGTTTGTGTGCTTACAGCCCAACCCTATGCATGTCTACTCAGAAGTAAGCCCCATTATAATCAATGGGGCCTACTCTGAGGAAAGTATGACTAGCATTGCAGCCTCAGAGCCCCATCCTAGGCATGTCTCCTCAGAAGTCAGTCCCATTCTAGTCAGCGGGGCTTCCTCCCAGGAAAGTGTGGCTGGGACTGCAGCCCACTTCTGCTTTGACAGGAGGCGACCAAGCAAAGGCTGCGCGTGCAGAGGGCCGGGAGCGGCGCAGCCTCAGCGCCGGGGGAAGGAACTCCAGCAGCGCGGCTCGTCCTGCGAGCGGGAGAGCAGAAAGCGTGAGGCGGAGCAGCCGGGCCGTGGCCGCGCCCCTTGCCGAGGCCGTTCGGCGCAGCCCCGGAGAGCCTGCTCGGAGGCGGAGGCGTGACACGGCGGCTGTGTCGGGAGGAGGAGAGAGGCAAGATGTCAGCCGGCGGCGGCGGCGGGGCGTCGTCCGTGACGGTGCTGGCCCCGAACGGGCGGCGGGTGACGGTGCGGGTAGGCCCAGGCACGACTCTGCTCCAGGTGAGGGCGAGCACGCTCTGATTGGCCCTGGGCGGGGGAGGGGGAACGGGCTCGCTCTGATTGGAGCAGAGGCTCGCCATGGCCTCGCTGCTCTGTCGGGCCCTGGGCTCCGCTGCCTGCGCCTCGGGCGGCGCTGGTGGGGAGGGCAGTGCCGAGGCCCCAACAGGCAGAGGTGCCCCTCTGGTGGACCAGCGGAGGGCTTTCCCGGGCGGAGTCTCCTGTCGTGGGAGGACCCTGCCTTCCGTGGGAATGGCTCCCTTCGCTCTCCAGCGTTGCACCCCACTCCTAGGCAGGTCTCCTCAGAAGTCAGTCCCAGTATAGTGAATGGGGCTTCCTCCCAGGAAAGTGTGGGTGAGACTGCAGCCCCCAGAGTCCAAGCCTATGCATGTCTCCTCGGCAGTAAGTCTCATTATAGTCAGTGGGGCTTACTCCAAGGAAAGTGTGGATAGGATTACAACCCAGAGCCCATGCCAAGTTATGTCTCCTCAGAAGTCAGTCCCATTAGAGTCAGTGGGGCTTACTCCCAGGAAAGTGTGGATAGGAGAATAAGGGCCCAATCCTAGCCAACTTTCCAGCCCTGAGGTAAGGGAACAAATGTAATCCTTGGGAAGGCCTCTGTGATTGCCTTCCCACCACAGGATGCAGTGCACGCCCCATTGGTGCAGCTGCACCGGCACTGGAAAATTGGATAGGATTGGCTCCTAAATAATGTCTGAGTAGTGTTACACTGGGAATGGTGTTCCCTGTTAACGGAGGAAGGAGATGAAGATGGAGCTAAGGCCGCATTAGAAGCAGGCAGAGAGAAAAATGTGTGCCTTCTGATGTAGGCAGGTGTCAGTAGCAGAGTTCAGATTAAGGTGGCCATCTGTGACTGAAGTTGTTCCTGGAGTTTTAGGGTCAAATCCCATCCAACCTGCCAGTACTGGTGCACCCACAATGCAATCTTGAGGTAAGGGAACAAATATTTTTTTACCTTGAGGATACCTCTGTGACTGCCCTGTCACCAGAGAAGCAGCACATACCCCACTGGGAAGGCTGCACTGGTGCCGAAAAGTTGGATAGGATTGAGTTTAGGATAGGATTTGGGTTTAGGTTAGAATTCCAGGACTGATGCAACCGTAATGCAGCTCTGAGGTAAGGAAACACATGTTCCCATACCTTGAGGAGGCCTCTGTGACTGCATCCCCAACACAGGATGCAGTGCTCACCCCATTGACAAAGCTGCACCAGCACTGGAAAATTGGATAGGATTGGGCCCTTAATCTCCTAACATGGGTGAGTTAATTGAAGCTAGGCTAGGGGATCCTGTAGAAATCTCTGGAATTGCTTTTAGGTGTCACCTGGAGCAACCATTTTCAAGCACTGTGCCATGGTACATTGGTGTGCCATGAATGGTCCCCAGGTATACTGGAGGAATTTGGGTCATTTATTAGTGGAGCCATTGGGGAATGTGAACCCACCACTGGCAGCACAATGTGCCTTGTCAATTGTCAAAAAACCGATGGTGTACCTTGACCTTTACAGTGCCTTGCCAGTGTGCTGTGAGATGAAAAAGGTTGAAAATCACTGACCTGGAGATTGATGCTAAGCATGGCGGGTTGGCTACCCTCATTCAAAAGTTTTTTGGAGTGTGACCTGACAGTTCTTTAATTTCACTTGATTTACACTTTTCTATATATCAGGTTCTCTTATAATTTATCAAATTTAGGTTGAAATCCTATCCGCAGTTACCTGGGAATAAGCCCCATTGGCTATAACTGGAATTACTTCTGAATAGATGTGTATAGGATTGGGCTGTTACTGTCTTTCTCTTCTATGAAATCTTGTCATGGTGTTTTTATGAGTTGGTTACAGTGACTATTTCTCCAAATGGCCTGCAAACTATGTAGTATGGGGCAAGCAGAAGGTAGACCAGGATTTACTGATACAGTACATGACTGGATAATTTGTGGTAGATTGGCAAGGGTTTCTGACTTCCATTTATTTCACATTAGCAAAAAGTGCTATTTTTTAAAAAATTCCTATGTTAGAATCTCTGATTTGTAGCAGTGCAGATATAGGATTGGTGTTTGTATATGCAGATCATCCTTCTGTATGAAGGATGGGATGCAAAGGTAATTGACTCTGTGTCGTCCCCCCCAACCGCCATCATTTCCTATCTAGCTCCACACAGTTACTGCTTTGCTCTAGGCTTCAATAGGTGGACTTTAGGGTTTAAATAAGTTACCTCTGTAAAATAGTCAGGGGCTAGTGAGGTACCTAAAAATAATATGAACATTGCCCAATTAGGCTAGAATCTAACATAAGAACATAAGAACAGCCCCACTGGATCAGGCCATTGGCCCATCTAGTCCAGCTTCCTGTATCTCACAGCGGCCCACCAAATGCCCCAGGGAGCACACCAGATAACAAGAGACCTCATCCTGGTGCCCTCCCTTGCATCTGGCATTCTGACATAACCCATTTCTAAAATCAGGAGGTTGTGCATACACATCATGGCTTGTACCCCATAATGGATTTTTCCTCCAGAAACTTGTCCAATCCCCTTTTAAAGGCGTCTAGGCTAGACGCCATCACCACATCCTGTGGCAAGGAGTTCCACAGACCGACCACACGCTGAGTAAAGAAATATTTTCTTTTGTCTGTCCTAACCTGCCCAACACTCAATTTTAGTGGATGTTCCCTGGTTCTGGTATTATGTGAGAGTGTAAAGAGCATCTCCCTATCCACTCTGTCCATCCCCTGCATAATTTTGTATGTCTCAATCATGTCCCCCCTCAGGCGTCTCTTTTCTAGGCTGAAGAGGCCCAAACGCTGTAGCCTTTCCTCATAAGGAAGGTGCCCCAGCCCTGTAATCATCTTAGTTGCTCTCTTTTGCACCTTTTCCATTTCCACTATGTCTTTTTTGAGATGCGGCGATCAGAACTGGACACAATACTCCAGGTGTGGCCTTATCATCGATTTGTAC
The DNA here is from genome assembly GCF_035046505.1 of Tiliqua scincoides. NCBI lineage: Eukaryota > Metazoa > Chordata > Lepidosauria > Squamata > Scincidae > Tiliqua > Tiliqua scincoides. The sequence continues at coordinate 152,994,704 of NC_089822.1, forward strand.
AATGGCATTATAATACTAGTTGTTTTGTTCTCAATACCCTTCCTAATGATCCCAAGCATAGAATTGGCCTTCTTCACTGCCGCCGCACATTGGATCGACACTTTCATCGACCTGTCCACCACCACCCCAAGATCTCTCTCCTGATCTGTCACAGACAGCTCAGAACCCATCAGCCTATATCTAAAGTTTTGATTTTTTGCCCCAATGTGCATGACTTTACACTTACTGACATTGAAGCGCATCTGCCATTTTGCTGCCCATTCTGCCAGTCTGGAGAGATCCTTCTGGAGCTCCTCACAATCACTTCTGGTCTTCACCACTCGGAAAAGTTTGGTGTCGTCTGCAAACTTAGCCACTTCACTGCTCAACCCTGTCTCCAGGTCATTTATGAAGAGGTTGAGAAGCACCGGTCCCAGGACAGATCTTTGGGGCACACCGCTTTTCACCTCTCTCCACTGTGAAAATCTAGAATCCGTTTCTTGAATCAGGGGGCTGCACATACACATCATGGCTTGTAACCCGAAAAATCCATTACGGGTTACAAGCTATGATGCGTATGTGCAACCTCCTGATTCTAGAAACGGGCTACATCAGAATGCCAGATGCAAGGGATTGCACCAGGATGCAGGTCTCTTGTTATCTGGTGTGCTCCCTGGGGCATTTGGTGGGCCGCTGTAAGATACAGGAAGCTGATGGGCCTATGGCCAGATACAGCAAGGCTGTTCTTATGTTCTTAGGCTATGCAGTGCTCATGATTCATTCTGTCATGGACCTAATAGAACTTCGGGTAATTTTCTGACTTTGTATTAGAGGCATTTTATATGTGCATCATGGATAAGTTTGTAATGTTATCCCCAGAATAAATGTAATTTTCCTTTGATACTTATCAGGCCATTGGTCTAATTAATTGAAATAATTTCCCCATGTAGTCACACTTGTTAATGTAGGTTAGAATCTCTGCTTGGCCTATAAGCGTATGTTGAAATGGGAGAAAAATGAATGCGTTATGGTGGCTAAGATAGGGCACAATCCTAACCAACTTTCCAGCACTGAGGTAAGGGCGGTGCAACTCACATTGCCTTACCTTGATCAAACATTGTCTTACCTTGAGGAAGCCTCCTTGATTGCCCGCCAACTGCAGGACGCAGCACATGCCCCACTGGCACAGGTATGTCAGTGCTGGAGAGTTGGTCAGGATTGCGGCCATAGCCACTTATTCACCGTAGACACCCGCCCTTAAGTCGACCTCACAGATAAGTCAAGGGAATGTTTTGACCATCATTCACGGAATTTTCTATGACCCTCGGATAAGTCGGGGGTTAAACTTAGGGGGGTGTCTGACTATAGTGTTGTCTGATTTTACCCGAGGCCAGATCCTGAAAAATAACCCACCACTAATTGTTACCTAAGAACTGTAGTCTCTAATTTATTAAAAACACAGTAAAAGATCATAAGATACATTTTTATTCTTTTTAAATTCTGGTCTTCACCACCTTTTTGTAAACACTATCAGAGTAAGTGCACTGTAAACAACGTACTAGTAAAACAGTGGTTCCCAACCTAGTATTCATGTACTCCCAGGGACACTCAACAGGACCATCAGGGGTACTTGAAAAAGAATGGAATAATGGCAGAAAAAGGCAGGTCATGATCCAGAATGCCTTGCAAGGCAGGAATGCCTTGCAGGAACCAGCAAGGCAGGAAGGGAGGCAGCTAGTTGGCTGTGAAAACCCCACCAATAGCTAGTTTTTGGTCATCAATTCATCTATGAACCAGTGATTGAAAACCAGCACAGTAAAAAAGCTGAAACATAATATGGAAAGTGATCAGTCACCCAGAATTTCTCAGGACACTTCTGGTGCAAAACAGTGCAAAGGCAGAGTCTTCTGTTCTTCAAACAGATGAAAAGAGAAAATATGTGATGAATACATGAAGTCTGGGTTTTCATAGAGAGAAGATGAGGGCTTGTATTATTAATTACAAACATTTTGCTAATATGAAGGGTACAATTTATGGAAATGGGCTGCCAAGGGATATGCAAGTGAAAAAGGTTGGGAACCACTGCAGGAGATCCATGAATCAAATCCATCTTTAAGGTATCTGGTGTGTTAAACCAGAAGCTCTACATACAACCCATAACTGGGAGTGTGCAATTCAATTCACAGCAGATAGATACAGCTGCATATATTTGCAACCCTTTTTACTCAGAAGTAGACCCACTGCTTTCTATGGGTGTTATTCTTAAGTAATGGTGCATTGAATTGTAGCCTGGGACTTTGTTTTAAATGAAAAGGAGGATCCCATCCTGGTGTTGAAAAAAACACACCTGTTTTGCAAGCATTTGCAGGAAGGAAGGAGAATAAAAGGTTAACTTTGGCTGGAATTTCCCAGTTGCTGTAGAAACAAATGATCTCTGCAGTGCCTGCCTGCTGCTTGAGAAAGAAACAAAACTATTCAGAGTTGAAAGCCTCTGCCCTCTGATTGACCCGGGAGATAAGGTGAATCGATAATTGGAGCTTGATTACTTGGCAAAAATTTTACTACTAAAATTTATATGAAAGGTGAGTATCTATGGTAATTGACTTCGAGTTCGCCTTCCTTCAGAATAAGTGACAACTTGCTTTCCAAATTAACTGGCTGTCTATTCTTTCTGCAGGTTCTGGAAGATGTTTGTAAGAAGCAGAATTTCAGTCCCAATGAATATGATTTGAAGTGAGTTCTACTACTTAGCCAAGCTGTAAATAAATGAACATACTACCTGTACTTTCTTTGCCAGTACTTCTAGGACATTACTTCTGCATGGAGTCTACAGTAAGAGTTCATTGCTGCTGTCCTTTCAGGGCTCTGATCCTGTATAGGGCCTATTTTACGGTCTGATTCTTGACTAAGAGGCGCAGATATTTGTCCTAATTTGTCAGATCTTTTATTATGGGAGCTCAGTATTCTCTTTTTCTGCACTTAAATTGGAGGATTCCATCAGTGACTAATAGTCAAGATGATGAGGTGAGACCTTATTCCTGTGGTTCCCCAGGTCTTTGATAGCTAAAAAGGTATTGATTGCATTTCAAGTGATAGACTGTTCTGTATCTTTACAGTTTTTATATTTTTTTTTCAAAAGCCCCTGGTGTTGGCTGTTAAAAACAGAATACTGGACTGGATGGATTACATGCTTGATGTATAAGTGTAGTCACCAGTTCTCACAATGCAAAGATGTTTGGAAGCTTACACAGACCTTTCCAACATTTATGGGAATTTTTAGCCTCCAAAGGCCACTATTTTTGTTTAGTTGTGCTGTAAAATATTTGTCATCTGGCAGTTTTTACTATTCTCTTACAGTTGCACTTTTTCTGACTTTTGTACAATAAAGTTTTGTACGATATTGTCTTTTATACAATTAAGTACTGCCAATAATCTGGTTGTTGAAGTTGCAGATAGGACCATCCCAAGACATTTGGGTACTTGAGGTGGAAAATTCAAATGACTAATTACTCAAAGCACAATCTGCTGGAAAGTTATCCTGTAGAAGCATGAAACAAATGGGAGCTATTAAAAAATGCTGCTGTACTGATGTGCAGCTCCTATGCATTGTAATAGGGCTAGCACAAAAAAATTTCCTGGTGTGTTATGGTTTGAATCTCCCACTCTTCTGTCCTTCATAGCATCTAAAATCTGATTTCTGAAGTCAGTTGTGGTATGGGGTGGGGGAATGGAATTGAAGGGGGAAATTGGCAGAAAATGGGAAAGCCTTTATGTGAACATAAGTGGCTTTCACTAGTGCAACAAACTTTTTGGATCCTAGCCACTGCTACTAAACATATTAACAGTCATTACCAGTCATGATTGTGAACTGGTAACAGCAGTGTGTGTGTGTAACCTGAATTTGGGTTCTGGGGCAGAGTTTCTGCAAAACGTTCTACAGTATTTATTGTACCATTCACATTAGTACCAGGACAGATACTGTGGTTGTGAGAGTCTCTCTTAAATGTTATTACAGCACCTTGGAAGTTGCTTGTCTATTGGTCTATACCAGTGGTTCTCAAACTGGGTCGCGATCCGTTTTCTGGTGGGTCGCGAGAAGCTGGTGGCAGCCATCTTGGAAGATGGCAAAAGACCTAGGCGGTCCCATTTTGGAAGTGGGCAAAGCCTGGGCGTCGCCATTTTAAGCTTCCCAGCATTGAGACGTAACTAAGAGCGGCTTGCACATGCGCAAAGAAAGCAGCGTGCCTCTTTCCCCAGAAAGCGTGCTGCTGCCTTCCAGCTGGACCTTCCTCTGCACTTGGAGGTTTCCCTCAGGGGGGCCAGTCGCGGAGTGCAGGCATGGATTGCAGGCAAAGAAGGACCGGGAGAGACTTGGACGAGCCAGCCAGGTTTCAACCCACTGACCTTTGTCAGCTTGGCTGCCTTGATGGAATGGGCTGCCTCAGGGTTGCAAGACAGAGCAGCTCTCCCCCCCCCCCGTAGCTGGACTGGAGAGTGTAGGCGGAGACCTGAACACAGGGCTTGGGTGAGTAGAGGCAGACCCTTGTGATCTCCCCTCTTGTGACCCTGCCTTGAAAGCAGCATTGCCACCCCACTGCCGTTCTCGTCTCTACATCACAACCTCTCTCCCTCTCTGAAATTGCCTGGAAGCCACCATCCTTTCCTGCCAAGAGAGCAGCCCGGGGGGGGGGGAGGGTGGGCAAGCCTGGCATGTGGGGAGGGAATCACCCAGGGAGAGTGCTGCTCCCCCAGCCACTTCTCTGATGTTCACCCTTCCTCTCTTAGGCTGCAATTCTGTCTACTCTTACCTGGGAGTAAGCCCCATTGCCAATAACGGGAGTCAATTCTGAGTAGACGTGCTTAGGCTTGGGGGAGATGAGGGAAAGTGTCCCTGATTATCTTCCTTCTGAGGGGGATACTACTGTTTTTATTTCCTTTATTTACAAAAGCTCAAGCTACTTCTTGTATTGAGGTGCATTATTAGGGTGCACTTGTTTCTGGCTAGTGCTGAGCACAGTATCAATAGCCACATCAATGTTTGTTAGTTTCAAGTGCAATACAAGAAATAGCTTGAGATTTTGTAAATAAAGACAAATAAAAACAGTAGTAAATCAATTCACAAATATTTTGTTCCAGATGTAGTTTTATTTTTTGCTTGATAGCAATGGTAGCAAGGGCAGGGAGAATTGGAAGAAGCTTCTGAGCTGGACTACTGTCTCTTGTCATTTACAGTTTGAGTTTCTAGGCAAGAACTTCCTGCTTGATGACATCACTTCTGGCTCTGACATCACAGTGATGTCACTTCCTGTTTGATGAAGTCATTTCTGACTATGACATCACTTCCAGGTTGCTGACATCACTTCCGGTGGGCCCCAGACAGATTGTCATTCTCAGAAGTGGGACCCGGGCTAAAAAGGGTGAGAACCACTGGTCTATACTGTATTGTTATTGTGAAGTTTAAAGACCCACAAGGAAATGGGGTCTTTTCCTTGAAAGAATAAAAAGGCTTCTTGCCATAAAATTGTTGCCATAAAATTGGTACAGTTATTTCATGTTAAGGGTTTCTTTATGGTTGGCCCAACCCATGTGATTGTGATTTATAAATGTTACTGCAGTTGTGTAGGATGAACCCACAGAAAAATGGTTTTCTACAGAGTTTAGATGTAATCACAATTATAGTGTTCACCAGGTGAAGTTTGATTTGTGTGAGAAAGGATCATTGGTCCACAAATTTTTATTGGTCTTGGTAGCCAGCCATTATTTTTGGTTGTTACTAAGTCTGTTGCTTCTTCTTCCCTACCCCTTTGTATTGGCAACCTTCAGTCTCGAAAGACTATGGTATCGCGCTCTGAAAGGTGGTTCTGGCGCAGCGTCTAGTGTGGCTGAAAAGGCCAATCCGGGAGTGACAATCCCTTCCACACCGGGAGCAAGTGCAGTCTGTCCCTGGTCTGTCTCCCTGGCTATGGGCCTTCCTTCTTTGCCTCTTAGCCTCAGACTGTTGGCAAAGTGTCTCTTCAAACTGGGAAAGGCCATGCTGCACAGCCTGCCTCCAAACAGGCCGCTCAGAAACTAGGGTTTCCCACTTGTTGAGGTCCACTCCTAAGGCCTTCAGATCCCTCTTGCAGATGTCCTTGTATCGCAGCTGTGGTCTACCTGTAGGGCGCTTTCCTTGCACGAGTTCTCCATAGAGGAGATCCTTTGGGATCCAGCCATCATCCATTCTCACAACATGACCGAGCCAACGCAGGCGTCTCTGTTTCAGCAGTGAATACATGCTAGGGATTCCAGCACGTTCCAGGACTGTGTTGTTTGGAACTTTGTCCTGCCAGGTGATGCCGAGGATGCGTCGGAGGCAGTGCATGTGGAAAGCGCTCAGTTTCCTCTCCTGTTGTGAGCGAAGAGTCCATGACTCGCTGCAGTACAGAAGTGTACTCAGGACGCAAGCTCAGGACGAAAGCTCAGGACGCAAGCTCCCTACCCCACATCCCTGTATATAAGCAGAAGATGTGCTAAGGGGGAGAGTTTTGTTTCTGACTTTGCACTGTACTTCAGAGACACAGAATGCCTTGAGAAAGTCATAGCTGAGATCCTGCTTCTTTCCCAAGTTCTAGGCTCAGGCAGAGGGGAGTGGAATCTTTTACACTCTTAGGCACTGAACCTGCTCCCCAAATTTCTGGTTCAGGTGGAGGTGCAACCAGTCTTGACCATGCTGCTTTTTGGAGTTTCTGAGTACCTATGAAGTGCAGCATGGAGATAGAAATGAGAGAAGGGGCACTTGCCAAAAGAGGAAGGGTGTTTGCTGTGGTGAACAGATAGGGAAAGACAGAATACCAATAAATTGTTAGTAAGTGCTTGGAAGATACTTTGCTTAGTCCTAAGTCTGTGATCTCTGAAAGTACAGTACAGTTTTCATATAAAGAAAACTGTGTGCTCTGCCACTGTAGATCTTCACCTTGAAGTTTCCTATCTGGTCTGTCTAGTGCCCAATGTTATTTACTGTGTCTGATAGCAGCTCCAGAGGCCTCAGGCAGAGGTCTTTCCCAGTCTTACTACCTGAGGTATTTACCGGGAGATAATAGGGATTGAACCTGTGGCCTTATATATACAAATGTTATATTCTAATGTTTTGCTTCCCCAAATAGCAGCATGGCATTCCACTGTCACTGCAGAATCCTTTTGTTCTTGCAGCAATGCATTGATAAAATTATCCAGTATAGTCTCAGTTCAAAAGTTCATTGTTGGACTTGTTTGTACTACAGGTTTCAGAGGACTGTGCTGGATCTTTCTCTACAATGGAGATTTGCCAACTTACCCAACAATGCCAAACTGGAGATGGTACCAGTCTCTCATAATAGGGTGGAAACTGAAACCACGGTATGTCATTTGATTATAGTTTGTAGCAAGGCATGATCTTTCTAGGTCTTGGTTAAAGAATTGGAGGGAGGCAGGGATGGGGATGTGATGATGATTTCTCCTTAGCAGAACTCTCACTAACTTTATAGACAGGTAGACGTTTTTAAGTGAGCTATTATTGAAATATTTTGTTCTTTGAAAGATGATAGAATTCTTCTACCCCTTTTCTAAAGGATATGAACTGCACTCTCTATTGTCCCTGCTTTTCTCTCAATTTCTCCTTTCTTCTAACAATTCATTTATAATGGAATAGAAAAAAATAAAGGAAATATTCTCCTGCACATTAGGAAGTTCTCCAGGTTTTCATTTTTTAAATGTTTGGGGATCTACATGTTTGGTATATTTCCATCTTATGTGAGGCTGGTGCTATTTGTTCATGCCTATTAAATTTTGAACTTCCAGGCCATCAGAATTAGGCACCTTACTATCGACAGTGCTTAGAGGAGAAGCTGCTTATCATGCTTGGCCATTGACCATATTGCTAGAATGTAGCCTAAATTGACTGTTAAATCAAAATTTTCTGGTTTGCTAGTCATTTTTTTCATGACTCCTGTCATAGGACAGCTCTTTAACACATGCAGTAATGTGGTCTTTGGGGCCTTGTATTTCCAGCAGGGATAGGTGTAAATCTCGATCTTCTATAGCAGGGGTGCCCAAACCCTGGCCCTGGGGTCACTTGCAGCCCTTGAGGACTCCCAATCTGTCCCTCAGGGAGCCCCTAGTCTCCAATAAGCCTCTGGCCCTCTGGAGACTTGCTGGAACCCACGCTGGCCTGATGCAGCTGCTCTCAGTGTGATGGCCAACTGTTAGACCTCTCATGTGAGCTGTGGGACAAGGGCTCCCTCCACTGCTTGCTGTTTCACATCTGTGATGCAGTTGCGGCAGCAAAGGAAAGGCTGGCCTTGCTTTGTGCAAGGCCTTTTATGGGCCTTGAGTTATTGCAAGACCTTCATTCATTCATATAAGCTCCATCTCTAATAGAGTCATTTAGGTAAATTTATTCAAATTTGAAATTTAAATTAATTCTTTTTTCCCCAACCCCTGACACAGTGTCAGAGAGATGATGTGGCCCTCATGCTAAAAAGTTTGGACACCCCTGTTCTATAGCTTCCTATGAAGTGTGCCTGATCTTGCTCAGTTATTTAATAGTTACCTGCATTTTGTGAGGATGATGGCTATAGGAGTGTCTTAGAACATTTTCTTCATATTCTACTATGATGGTATCTTGATCTTTTTATTTATTTCCCTTTAATTAAATTTTCTCTTTGAGGAGAACTGATGCATTTAATACTCCTTTTCCAGCTTCAATACTTCTGTTACTAAAGAAAACTTAGATATATTCAACTGATGATCAATGCCACTTACTCATTTTCTGTGATGCTTTTTAAATTGATCTGTAACATCCTTCCCTGATTGATTTTATCATATTTTCCCAAATCTGACTCTTTAAAAACAATGGTTTGCTTTTTTGCTTTCCAAGTGGTGGGTCACTGTTATCATTGAAATCACTTTTTGCTTCAGATAGAATTCCTTACTTTTCTTATGAAAACATTCTGGGTGGTGTCCTAAAGACTGTGCACAGAATAAATCTTGAAGAAAGATCTTTCCTACTGCTGTCTCAACATAGCAGCCCTGTGAGCCTGCTGAAACCTGTTCTAGGGTGGTCAAGAACCCCCTAGATCAGGGGTGTCCAAACTTTTTGACAGAAGGGCCACATCATCTCTCTGACATTGTGTCGGGGGCTGGGAAAAAAGAATTAATTTACATTTGAAATTTGAATAAATTTACATAAATTTACATTAATTAATATATTAGCGATTAACTTATATAAATGAATTAAGGTCTCGTAATAGCTCAAGGCCTGTAAAAGGCCTTGCACAAAGCAAGGCCAGCCTTTCCTTCATTGCTGCTGCTGCTTCACAGCTGTGAAACAACAAGCAGTGGAGGAGCCCTAGGAGACCCCCAATCCAGACCGTGGGGAGCCCCCAGTCTCCAATGAGTCTCTGGCCCTCCAGAGACTTTTGCTGCTGTATGTATATTTGTAAATAGACTTGGTAGTGGAAGCTACTATATCTGCATTTTTTTTCACTGCGAGGACCAATGACCCGAGTGCTGGAATTTCTTCCATATCTGCACACTCTGACAAATTCTAGGCTGCAATCCTATGCACACTTATCCAGGGATAAGTCCCATTTACATAAGTCCGCTTCTCCAGCAGCTGCATTGGCTGCCCATTCGTTTCCGGGCCCAATTCAAGTTGCTGGTTTTGACCTTTAAAGCACTATACTGCTCTGGGCCAGGGTATCTTAGAGATCGCCTACTCCTGTACAATCCAGCTTGTCCGCTTAGGTCATCAGAGAAGGCCTTTTTACAAGTGCCGCCGCCTAGGGAGGTACGTGGGGCAGCAGCAAGAAATAGGGCCTTCTCAGTAGTGGCACCAACGCTGTGGAATTCCCTTCCTCTTGACTTAAGAATGGCTTCCTCTCTTGCGACTTTTCGGTGAGGCCTGAAGACCCTTCTGTTTAAACAAACCTTCTGAGTTCTCAGCCTTTTTAACATCTTTTCAACACCTTTTAATATTTTTTAAATACTTGGTTACAGGCCTGATTCTTTTATGATTTGCTGCTCTATGCTCTTTTTACCTGATTACTTTTTATCTGACTACTGTTTTTATGATATGTGTTATATGCTTTTATCTGTTTTTTAAATTATGTTTTAAATCTGTTTTAACCTGTTGTAAGCCACCTTGAGTCCCTTCGGGGAGAAAGGCGGGGTAAAAATAAAGTTGTTGTTGTTGTTGTTGTTGTTGTTGTTATTAAAAGCATATGCACAATAGCCTGTTAAAATTATAGATCTGTAACATTTGTCCAAATGCAGTGACATATCATGGTAGCATCAAGTCCATTATATTAAAAATAAAATATTAAAATGAATGGGGACCCACCTGAAATTGAGTCATGACTCACCTAGTGGATTCTGACCACGGTTTGAGAAACACTGCCCTAGATGGAGTGCAGAGGGCTTCAGAGTTAAGGGGGGCATAAGTGAAAATTGTTCCATTCTCCCTACCCACCTACCCTTGCTTTAACGGAAGTGCTCTTTGTTTGCAGCAGAGAAACTTAGGATTCAAGCCTTAGTTTTTCTAATTAAAAGAAACTGCATTATTTTCAACAGTTTCACCATGACATTTACTTCAGCCTACCTTTTTGCCATCACTAATCCACTAAAGTGGCAAAGAGAGCGACTTTAGTATGAATGCATTTACGTAGGTGAAAGTGAACAGGTACAGTCAGTTGCACAATACTGGCATAATGTTCAAATTTTGAATGTTTGAACCATATTTTTGAGACCATATTTTTGGGTTGTGTTGTCAGGCTGCAATACAAAGGATGGGTGGGGCAGTGCTTTGTTTCTAAAAGAGAAACTGCTATACCCAAACCTGTATAAGTGCTTTACATCTCCCCTCTTCCTTCATTCTAAACTTGAGGGTAGGCTGCAGTTTTTCACAGAGAAAGGAAAGTCAGTACACATTCTCAAAGCTACTTTATATTATTTCATATCTGTATGTTTCAAGAAAGGATATGGACAGAGATGGGAGTGCTATGTGAACAATATCAAAAGAGGAGGATTAGGACTAAGTGACCAAAACCAACATACCAGTAACAGACTGTTTTTCCTACTTCTATCGCTGCATGTATGCATGCCTAAGGAAATAAGCCAGTCAGTCAGTCATGATGGCGACAAGGGTAGTATGGTCAAAATGAGCTACCACACTTAATCCACAATTATTTGTGACGTATGGGTTGAGATGCATTCTAAATTCATTTTTTGACTCTGTTGTATGAAAGGTATATAATGAGCATGGACAGATGGATGTTACCAAGAGAAAGCCGGGGTTTGGATTTCCTAGCCTTTGGAATTGTATTCTTATGGTTTGGTTTTATAGCAGGAAATTAGGCCTCCTAAATAAGATACCTGAAACAGTAGACCTTAAGTTTATGGGCACAATCCTAACCAGATCTACTCAGAAGTAAGTCCTGTTCAATGGGGCTTACTCTCAGGAAAGTGTGGTTAGGATTGCAACCTCACAGCCCAATCCTATCCATACTTTCCTGGGAGTAAGCCCCATTGACTCAAATGGGACTTACTTCTGAGTAGACATGCATAGGATTGGGTTGTAAGACACCTATGTATCACATAGATGCATCTGCTAACAGTATGAGTATTTGGGTAACCCAGCGGTTTTCAAACTCTCATGATAAGTTTGCACCGCTGTAAGTTCTTGCAGGGGCGGGGGGGGGGAGGCAGCGACACATCCCTGCAGCAGCTGTCCTGAGGTGCATGGAGCCCTGTGTGAGCATCTGCAGAGCTCCCCAGCCTGCAGAAAGTGAAAGTGGAGCGATCGCGCTCCACCTCTGCAAAGCGGAAGTGGAGTGCGATTGCTCCACTTTCACTTCTGACAAGCTGGGCAGCCCTGCAGACGCTCGCACAGGGCTCCCCACACCCTGGGGCAGCTTCTGCAAGGACCGATGAGTGCATCCTGTCTCTGCAGTCCTGTTAGTCCCTTAAGGGGGCAAAGGCCAGGGCCTTCATGCTGTTGTGTCGTGACACCCCAGTTTGAAAACCACTGGGGTAACCTTTTGTAGTTTGTTCCTTACATCATAATGAACTGGTTCTGTTTTATTCCCTGATATGAGGAACAGTTTTGGAAGAAATGTTACTGAGCCATTGGGGAACAGTGATCATGCTGCGATCCGTTTTGACATGCACGTTGGGGGAAGAATACCAGACAAATCTCTAACAAAAACCCTTGACTTCCGACGGGCGGACTTCCCTCAAATGAGGAGGCTGGTTAGAAAGAGGTTGAAAGGGAGGGTAAAAAGAGTCCAATCTCTCCAGAGTGCATGGAGGCTGCTTAAAACAACAGTAATAGAGGCCCAGCAGAGGTGTATACCGCAAAGAAAGAAGGGTTCCACTAAATCCAGGAGAGTGCCCGCATGGCTAACCAGCCAAGTTAGAGAGGCTGTGAAGGGCAAGGAAGCTTCCTTCTGTAAATGGAAGTCTTGCCCTAATGAGGAGAATAAAAAGGAACATAAACTGTGGCAAAAGAAATGTAAGAAGGTGAAATGGGAGGCCATGCGAGACTACGAGGAACGCATGGCCAGCAACATTAAGGGGAATAATAAAAGCTTTTTCAAATATGTTAGAAGCAGGAAACCCGCCAGAGAAGTGGTTGGCCCTCTGGATGGTGAGGGAGGGAAAGGGGAGATAAAAGGAGACTTAGAGATGGCAGAGAAATTAAATGAGTTCTTTGCATCTGTCTTCACGGCAGAAGACCTCGGGCAGATACCGCTGCCCGAACAGCCCCTCCTAACCGAGGAGTTAAGTCAGAGGTTAAAAGAGAAGATGTTTCAGACCTCATTGATAAATTAAAGATCAATAAGTCACCGGGCCCTGATGGCATCCACCCAAGAGTTATTAAGGAACTGAAGAATGAAGTTGCAGATCTCTTGACTAAGGTATGCAACTTGTCCCTCAAAACGGCCACGGTGCCAGAAGATTGGAGGATAGCAAATGTCACGCCTATCTTTAAAAAGGGAAAGAGGGGGGACCCAGGAAACTATAGTCCAGTCAGCCTAACATCTATACCGGGTAAGATGGTGGAATGCCTCATCAAAGATAGGATCTCAAAACACATAAACGAACAGGCCTTGCTGAGGGAGAATCGGCATGGCTTCTGTAAGGGTAAGCCTTGCCTCACGAACCTTATAGAATTCTTTGAAAAGGTCAACAGGCATGTGGATGCGGGAGAACCCGTGGACATTATATATCTGGACTTTCAGAAGGCGTTCGACATGGTCCCTCACCAAAGGCTACTGAAAAAACTCCACAGTCAGGGAATTAGAGGACAGTTCCTCCCATGGATTGAGAACTGGTTGGAGGCCAGGAAGCAGAGAGTGGGTGTCAATGGGCAATTTTCACAATGGAGAGAGGTGAAAAGCGGTGTGCCCCAAGGATCTGTCCTCGAACCGGTGCTTTTCAACCTCTTCATAAATGACCTAGAGACAGGGGTGAGCAGTGAGGTGGCTAAGTTTGCAGACGACACCAAACTTTTCCGAGTGGTGAAGACCAGAAGTGATTGTAAGGAGCTCCAGAAGGATCTCTCCAGACTGGCAGAATGGGCAGCAAAATGGCAGATGCGCTTCAATGTCACTAAGTGTAAAGTCATGCACATTGGGGCAAAAAATCAAAACTTTAGATACAGGCTGATGGGTTCTGAGCTGTCTGTGGCAGATCAGGAGAGAGATCTTGGGGTGGTGGTGGACAGGTCGATGAAAGTGTTGACCCAATGTGCGGCGGCAGTGAAGAAGGCCAATTCTATGCTTGGGATCATTAGGAAGGGTATTGAGAACAAAACGGTTAATATTATAATGCCGTTGTACAAATCGATGGTAAGGCCACACCTGGAGTATTGTGTCCAGTTCTGGTCGCCGCATCTCAAAAAAGACATAGTGGAAATGGAAAAGGTGCAAAAGAGAGCAACTCAGATGATTACTGGGCTGGGGCACCTTCCTTATGAGGAAAGGCTACGGCATTTGGGCCTCTTCAGCCTAGAAAAGAGATGCCTGAGGGGGGACATGATTGAGACATACAAAATTATGCAGGGGATGGACAGAGTGGATAGGGAGATGCTCTTTCCACTCTCACATAATACCAGAACCAGGGGACATCCACTAAAATTGAGTGTTGGGCGGGTTAGGACAGACAAAAGAAAATATTTCTTTACTCAGCGTGTGGTCGGTCTGTGGAACTCCTTGCCACAGGATGTGGTGATGGCGTCTAGCCTAGACGCCTTTAAAAGGGGATTGGACAAGTTTCTGGAGGAAAAATCCATTATGGGGTACAAGCCATGATGTGTATGCACAACCTCCTGATTTTAGAAATGGGTTATGTCAGAATGCCAGATGCTAGAGAGGGCACCAGGATGAAGTCTCTTGTTATCTGGTGTGCTCCCTGGGACATTTGGTGGGCCGCTGTGAGATACAGGAAGCTGGACTAGATGGGCCTATGGCCTGATCCAGTGGGGCTGTTCTTATGTTCTTATGTTCTTATGACCCTGGCACACTAGAAAACGAATTGACAGTCCACCACATCAGATAGTTTGGGAAGCATTACCCAAGAAGACCTGTCAATAACAAGAAAGGAAGAACAGATGAATTCAACAAGTATAGGAACTGGTGATAAGTGGATGTGTAATTTGAGAGAAATTGACTGCTAATCTGTATATAAAATAATAAAAATCTAAATAAGCCATCGATATGGGAACATTTAATATTAAATATTTCAGTTTCCACCTTTGTCAGTAACAGTTATGATTTAAATACAAATCTTTCTCTGCCTAAATGTATAGACCATAGCTTATATTGAGGGATTACATTTTTTTTAAACAAGACTGCTATTCTGTCAGTGTTCATCTTGCAATTTCTGCACAGTACAAGCCAATGCTTGTCTACTCAGATGTAAACACCATTGAATTCAGTGGTGCTTACTCCCAAGTAAGGGTGCATAGGATTGCATCCTTACGCTCAGTCTCAACTTATTTTACAGCACCAATGTAACTTTGTTGATGGGGAATGCACTACTGTTTTGAATCTTGCCTCTACCGTAAATTCTCACAAGGTGGCCTTAGCCAAGCCACTCTCTCTCAGCCTCAATTCCTCAGCAGCAATATGGGAATAACAATACTTACCTTACAGCAGTGATTCCCAAACTGTGCGCTGTGGTTTCTGAGAGCGTTGCAGCAAACTCATGGGACCCTGCAGAATGTCCCTGGCAATCTTTTCTTCCTGGCCCTTCCAGATGCTGTCATCTTGGAGTGTGCAAGATGGCAGTTTCCATCTTCCTGGCTGTCCCAGGCACTGCTGTCTTGGATCATGCAAGCTCTTGCCCAATCCAAGATGGTGTCGCATGGGAGAGCTGGGAAGGAGAGGCTGCTGCGGAAGAAGTGTGCCATGACCACGGGAAGTTTGGGAACCATTGCCTTAGTTGTAATGGCAATGTTAGGGTAATACTTATGAAGTGCTTTGTGTACTCAGAAAGCCCTATACGAATGTTAAATATTATTATCAGATTGAGTATTATATCAGATAATAGCCATCAGCCAGATGTTGAACTTAAACAGTACATTGCACCAGAGGTGGTGTCTCAGGTATTTTAAACAGGAGCTTGGCCCATGGGGGAAGGTTGTCTGTAGCTCTCCCCTCCACTATCATCTGGTGAGCTACAGGTAAGCTTACTGAGTGATGTGAAGCAGCAGCCTCAGGGGACCCATACTGCATGGGCAGGATCTCCTTTGTGCTGCTGTTGCCTACAGCAGCTGTTACCTACAGGTGCTGCTGTTGCCTACAGGTGGGTACAGGGCTTCAGGGGGAAGTCTATGCCCAGTCTGGCTGACCTCTCATTCAACCCCACTGTAATACTAAACTGTGGTTTGCAGTAACTGTTGATTAGACTCCAAACCATGATTTATGTTCTAAACATACAGACACACTGTACTTTGTGTTTCCCCCCTCTTTTTCCCAACTTCCCTGGGGAGAATAGCTGAATGCTAGCTCAGTGGCCTTTGAAGGCAGAGCACTGTAGAAAATTCCGCAAGGTCGGGGCCACTACAGAGAATCTCTTCTCAAAAGCCCCCACAAATGGTGGCAGTACCTGTAAGTGAGCGTTCCTAGATGATCTCAGGGGCAGCATTAAATGTAAATATTAGTTGTGTTGGGATATGTTCCTCTGATCCTAGGTATGTATATAAGTTAGTTCCTCTGCAACTGACAATGTTTGTATAACTGTGCTAAACGATAGCCTAGGGATATAGGCTGTACTTATGTGATGAAATCATGGAATATGTATAGTCCTGGCAGGAGACAGTCTTTAAGATTTATGAAACTATGAGTAGTAAGAGTGCAGGGAATAATGTTGTCATTCTTGAATTGGTGTCCACAGTTTGTTCCTAAAGTAGATTCCTTTGTGGTAAGAGGAAGGGCACTGTTACAAAGAACTAATGCAGCAATTGAATCATTAATCAGTCTTGTAGTCACAATGTTTGTAAACTTTGGAACTTATTGGCATCACTCTCTGTTTTGTATATTAAAAATTACTATTTTATATGTAGCTTGGGATTTCTGTGAAGTTCTTTTTTAAATTGCCTGAATATGACTTTCATGACATGCCTGACTTTGAACAGTTGCCTAAAAAACTGATGCAATTGGCAGACTGGATTTCTGGACAGGAGTCTTGTTGCCTGGTGATGTCAGCTGTCGGCACTGTTGCGCAGCCAAGGATGATCTGAAAGTTGGTCTTGGGCAACGAAGAAATTGGGAAAGCTGTGTCAATGATGGGATGAAACTACTTTAGCCCTTGTGAGTGGTGGCTGACGAGATGCATTACTTCCTGTGGGCGTGCTCCTGACTCCCAGTGGGTCACATCTCTTGGCCATGCTGCAAGAGTGACTGCAAACATTCTCTGCCAATGAAAGCGCTGGTGCATGTTGGGTCTTGTGGTGTCTAGTATTTACTTTGAAAAAAAGAATTCTAGTTTAAAATATTGGCAAGGTTTTGTTGTGTCTGTCTTTCTCCAGACCCCTCAAAGTTTCAGTGATGAGGGTTATGGGTGGCATGAGCCTGCTAGGGATAATGATGCTGGTTCTGAGCTTTTGTAGTATTGCCAACACTGGAGCTTTCATTGGTGTTTTCTCAAAGAATCTTTGCTTTCACTCTTTAAAAATAGTTTTTAGCTCTCCCAGTTATGATTAAAAGATTGAAAACGTAGCTCTCTGGTGACTCAGAATCAAAAGCCAGCAGGCAGGCAAAATACAGAGAACACCAATTCTGTGTGTGCAGGAGTTGCTTGTTTTTTTTTTTTTTTTTTGAATGTTTATGAGTGTCATCTGGCCACCCATGCGTGGTCCTTCTGGCTCAGGTTTCTTGATAATGTTGGTAATGTTGATGGGCCTAAAATCTATAGCTTGGGGTGGGGGGGGGGAGAGGTTGATACTGTTTTCCATAATGGATTTTCCTTGCTGTGACAGCTGCACAGGCAACAGTGTATCCAGACAGGATGGCTGTTATAACATTAACAAATGAAATAAGTAATTGCGCATGTCCACCCATACCTAATGACTCATAGTCCATGTTTATTGAGAGATGCGTTACTCCATGGATGGAGTTGTCTTTGTAGCATGTCAAAGTAGTACTATAAGGTCCAGTGGGAAGAAATGGCAAGGGATCTGAAATGGGAACTGGTTTTGTGCTGACCAGAAGAGCTTACAGATTCCTGTTCGAACTTCCTTCTTGATGGCTCATTCCAAAATGAGCTTTTGATTCCTTGCTTGGCTTTTTTCTTTCTTTGTGAGGCACATCAGTGAATAATGGATACTTCCCTCTGTTCCAAAGTTATTTGGACAACATTTGCTATTCATATTTCGCAAGTGAAAAGTTTTGTTTACAGAAATAATCCATTTTTGTAGAAAACATTCAACTTTCTTACTCATGCTTCAAGAGAAACAAGGGAATCTGCCTGCGTATTTTGAGTCCAGTTTGGTTTTCACTGCATTTCTTGTGCTGTATTATGTGTGGATCTAAATGAAGAAACAGTGAACTTTTTTCTGAAAATACAAGCACTAGATATTTAGGTGTAGATATTTGGTTCTAGACCAAAAGTAAGTAAGCTCTCAGCATGCTCCTCTCTTTCTGTTTATTTAAGTGGAGTGAAGTGGAGGAAGGAGCTCCAGGTAAGGAGACCAGGCTCTAGAATGCCATGCCTCTCTTTGCCTATCTCCAGTTCCTTTCCTAAGCATCTTGGTGTAAGCAAGGAAATTGCAGTGGGTAGCAACAGCAATTTTTTTCTCTTTCTGCCAGTGGTGCTGAAGAAAAAGGTGGGCTGCTACTGACCCAATTTTGTTCCCACTTGGAGAACTAATGGGAGTGACTTAGTAGGTGGTGGGCCAGCAGAGAGCAGCAGGTAGACATGGATGCAGGGCATCCCTTATTAGTTTGCCACTGAGAGGTATTGTTCTGTCAGGACCATGAACTCGAGAGAATGCTGGTGATAGAAAATCCAAAACTATGTGCTGGTTGTGTGGGACCTAACAGATTTAGGGGGCCAGGATCAGGACAGGACATGGACTGAAGGGCAAAACTGATTTCAGAAACAGAAGACAAGATGATCTGGATCATGTGCCTAGCGTTTGAGGATAGGATATTAGGGTCCAAATTCAGGTTTTAGAAATGGTTGCAATGAGACCCTTCATGAGAGAGGTTTGGTAGGAGAGCTCAGTCTTAGTTCAGTCTTAGTATAACTTTTCACTACCAAAATAAAATATGAACTTGCTCTGCTAGGAGGATTTCCAGGATTAACTAGGCTTGGAATACCCAAAATAAATAAAATGAGATGTCTAGATCAGGACTAGAAGTCTAGCACGGTGTATGTCCCAGAGATGAGCATGTCACTCCATTTGAAGTTGCCCAATTAAGTAATCAAGCTCTTCTTTTCCTAAAGGCTGGCTAGTCCAAAACATGTGGCTTATGAAACAACTTGATTGTCTTCTAGATTCTTCCTAGTATGCTGGTTTTCTTTACTGTTTTTGTTTTAGTCTGGAGGGGGAACAAAAAAATGTGATTCCTTACTTGCAGCCTGAAATGGTATGGTCCATAATGAATTTTGCTGGATGTGTAGATCTGCTCCAAGAATTGTATTTTATAGCTTTTTCTTTCAAGAAGCAATAATGGAACTAAGATTTGATCCATATTGTCAGTTGTTTTTTGTGTCACTGTGTTTAAGTGTTAAAAGATGTGGATGTCTGAGGGCTCAGTCCTATTCAGTTTTCCAGCACTGATGCAGCCATGATAAACATTCCCTTACCTTGAGGAGGCCTCCGTGACTGCCCCTCACTGCAGAATGCAGTGCATACCCCATTGGCACAGCTGCATCAGTGCTGGAAAGTTAGATAGGATTGGGCCCTGAGGCTGCAATCCTATGTGCATTTTCTTGAGAATAAAACCCATTAAACAAAATAGGTCTTACCTCTGAGTAAACATACATAGGATTATGAAGCATTAAACTCCAGTACTAAGTCAGGATTATGTTTACTATATATAACTCCAGATGCTGTTTTGCCAAAAGTTGCCTTAAGCAACTCACCAAGCATCAGTATGCTAATAATTGTTTGGAACACATTTACTCCTACTCTGACTTACTGGGTTCTGCCTCTTAGGTGCGGATTGCCTTGCAGTTGGATAATGGTTCTAGGCTCCAAGACACATTTAGCTCCAGCCAGACTTTGTGGGAGATCCTTGGCCATTTTGCACAGACCAGGTGAGTGCAAAGGAGATGCAATGTAGAAAAGAGAGCCAAATATGTAACATTTCACAGTTAATGTGCATTTGCTTCTCAGTTGTCTGCATGCCTGTGAATGTCTCCCTCTGTCCTGCACTTCTGTAACAATAGTGTAATGCAGTGGTTCTCAAGCGTTTAGCATCGGGACCCAGTTTTTAGAATGAGAATCTGTCAGGACCCACCAGAAGTAATGTCATGACTGGAAGTGACATCATCAAGCAGGAAAATTTTTAACAGTTCTAGGCTGGAATCCTACCCACACTTACCCAGGAGTGGCTATCATTATTAAAAGCATATACAAAGTAGCCTTTTATAAGTACAGATCTGTAACATTTCCCCAAATGCAGTTACATACCAGTCTAATATATTAAAAATAAAATATTAAAATGAATGGGGACCCACCTGAAATTGGCTCGTAACCCACCTAGTAGGTCACAAACCACAGTTTGAGAAACACTGGTGTAATACATTCATGTCACATTGTTTTTGTCCTAGGAAAATTTGATTTTTTCACCAGAGAATGTATACATTGCTGTGATGATTGCTGTGTGGAATGGGGTTGCATTAGCGTTCTTGTGGTGTCATGGTGTAGTACAGAGGTTCCCAAACTGCAGCTTTGCAACACCCCAGCCAGGGAAGCCCTGTCTCTGCCCCCTTAAGGGGTGGGGCAATTGCAAAGGCAGCAACATAATCGCCAGGATCATGCCACAGTGAGGGATGAAAGGTGTTTTTTTTCCTTATTAACCAATGGCCTTGCCTCCTGAGGGGTGCAGGGAGCCTGTGGATGCCTCTGCAGGTCTCCCTAAGCTTTGAAATGTCTAAAAATAACAATCGTGACCTACTTCCAGTTTTGCGATTGCAAACCAGAAGTGGATCGTGATCGCTATTCTTAGACATTTGCAGATGTCATAATTGAAATGGGCTGTGCAGGAGAATAATGCTGAGGCTAAAATTTGATTGAGGGCATGCACTGGCAGACTGTGTGAAAAGTCTTCAAGCAGGTGGACAGCTTTGCTTGTAGTGTGAATAGGTCCTTTCAAATCTTTGATCAGGTGTTTAAAGGAGAAGAACTTCCTTGTTGCTGCCAGTGCAACCTTCTACCTTGGAAGCCATCTGTCTGTGCATTGTATGCAATGTCTGGATAAGAAAGGAATGGTTTGCCTCCTTACTACAGTCCTCTTTTAGTACTTGGTTCTCTGAAGTGGATTCAAGAATAATGGCTGCTCTTTAAAAACACATGTCAAACTAATCATTTGTACTCCCATGACAATTTGTTACTTAACTTTGTTTCTTTTGTGGCTTAGAAAACTGTGCTTCATAAATAACAGACAATTACTACAAATTCTGTTGGAGAATCTGAACTCTCTACTCCCTCCCTCCCTCCCTCCCTCCCTCCCTCCCTGTCTTGTTGGCAGGGCTTACCTAACACTTGGGAAGGCACTGCCAGCGTAGTGCAGTTTCCGTCATGTCCACATCTTGAATTTTTGCTCTGGGCGCTCTCTCTGATCAAATGGGACTTTTTGGCTCTTGTTCTAGTTGAGTCTTTTTTTTTTTTCCATAGTCCACATGTGGTGTTGTAGGATTGTGTAATTGGCAACTATTTTGTTCAGGTTTAGAAAGCATTCCAATAATCATCTAAGGGAGTCGTTGACCTACTGTCATAGTAGGGCATCCAAACCCAAGATGACAGAACTACCAGGAAAGGAGTGGGTGGGCCGTCTTGGACGGTTGTATGAATAACAACATGCAGATGAGTGTTATTTCTTTGCCAGCTAGTGGCTTTGCAATTTCTGTATTTTTCCCCACAGACATTAACCTCACAAGTAATGCTGTTTATGTCAGACAGCACCATTGTAGTATTTACTACAGAGAACTCTTAATTTCAGACACTTTTCAGAAGATAACAGGTTCATCTCCTTGCCCATATATTGGCCCATATCTTATGACTTAGTTATCCACAGTCTGTTGCGTAACACTGCACTCAACAGACGCTAGAGATTGCTGTGTTGTGTCAGTCTAGCTGTCATCTTTTGTTCAGCTCCCACTACGTTTAAACTGAGTGATCAGTGTAAATATTGTTCAGTTGATTCCATACCCAGTTTTTCTGTAACATCTCTCTGCCTTAGTTTTCTGGTTCTCATACTGTTTCTAACTTAAATGATCCTGTCAGTGAATTTTCTGTTTAGACTTAGTTTTACTTAGTTTTACTAAGTCTAAAGTGGCTGGAGTATACAGCGTAGAGTGGCTTTTACTGGAGTTTAAAGTGGCTTTATTACTGTAATAGGCTCCTCATTCATGGGAATCTTACTTTTGCGAAACCAATGACAAGCTAAAGCCCAGTCCTAACTAACTTTTCAGTGCAAATGCAGCTGTGCCTACAGGGTCTGTACTTTATCCTGCAGTGCTGGTGGGCAGTCATGGAGGCCTCCTCAAGGCAAGGGAATGTTTGCTTCCTTACTTCAGAACTGCATTGTGACTGCATTGTCTCTGGAAAGTTGGTTAGGATTGGGCTGTTAGTGTGAGTTGATTGGAGTAGCCCTGATGGGAGTATTTGTTCTGTGAATGACTTAGGACCATATCCTATCCAAATTTACAGTATTGATGTAGCTGTACCAATGGGGCGTGCGCTGCATCCTGCTATGAGGGAACAGTCATGGAGGCCTCCTCAAGGTATGGAAATCTTTGTTCTCTTACGTCAGGGCTGCATTGAGGCTGCACCGGCCCTGGAAAGTTGGATAGGATTGGACCCTTATTTGCCTATTTTATACATTGATTCATATACTTGATTTATTTCTGATATGAGGCACATTGGTAACTCCTGTGGGGGGCGGAAGGGTGGAATAACAATGTCTTAAATAAAATTTTGAATGAGCTTGACGTGGAGTGATAGAAGGCAATTGCGATGATGATAAAATCTTTAAGACAGCATTTCCCCGACTCTTGATAATTGAGTCATACTTTGAATTTAAAATTGGAGGCATATTTTGCACGAAGTGAATTTACTTTCAGAGTATGTAAATAAGACTCATCCAGGAGTTTCCCCCATTCCTTGTGTTTTTGCTTGAGTTACTGATCTGGACAAACTTCCAGAAAGCAATGGGCAGTGGCCACCCATGAGGTCAGGTCTTTCTGCTGTAACTCTGCATCAGGAATGAGTGCCCAATTCAAAGACAGAACTCAGTACCAACACAGGCTGATTGGAGTGATGTATTGTATTGGCAACCTTCAGTCTCGAAAGACTATGGTATCGCGCTCTGAAAGGTGGTTCTGGCACAGCGTCTAGTGTGGCTGAAAAGGCCAATCCGGGAGTGACAATCCCTTCCACACCGGGAGCAAGTGCAGTCTGTCCCTGGTCTGTCTCCCTGGCTATGGGCCTTCCTTCTTTGCCTCTTAGCCTCAGACTGTTGGCAAAGTGTCTCTTCAAACTGGGAAAGGCCATGCTGCACAGCCTGCCTCCAAGCGGGCCGCTCAGAGGCCAGGGTTTCCCACTTGTTGAGGTCCATCCCTAAGGCCTTCAGATCCCTCTTGCAGATGTCCTTGTATCGCAGCTGTGGTCTACCTGTAGGGCGCTTTCCTTGCACGAGTTCTCCATAGAGGAGATCCTTTGGGATCCGGCCATCATCCATTCTCACGACATGACCAAGCCAACGCAGGTGTCTCTGTTTCAGCAGTGAATACATGCTAGGGATTCCAGCACGTTCCAGGACTGTGTTGTTTGGAACTTTGTCCTGCCAGGTGATGCCGAGGATGCGTCGGAGGCAGCGCATGTGGAAAGCGCTCAGTTTCCTCTCCTGTTGTGAGCGAAGAGTCCATGACTCGCTGCAGTACAGAAGTGTACTCAGGACGCAAGCTCTGTAGACCTGGATCTTGGTATGTTCCGTCAGCTTCTTGTTGGACCAGACTCTCTTTGTGAGTCTGGAAAACGTGGTAGCTGCTTTACCGATGCGCTTGTTTAGCTCGGTATCGAGAGAATGAGTGTCGGAGATCGTTGAGCCAAGGTACACAAAGTCATGGACAACCTCCAGTTCATGCTCAGAGATTGTAATGCAGGGAGGTGAGTCCACATCCTGAACCATGACCTGTGTTTTCTTCAGGCTGATTGTCAGTCCAAAATCTTGGCAGGCCTTGCTAAAACGATCCATGAGCTGCTGGAGATCTTTGGCAGAGTGGGTAGTGACAGCTGCATCGTCGGCAAAGAGGAAGTCACGCAGACATTTCAGCTGGACTTTGGATTTTGCTCTCAGTCTGGAGAGGTTGAAGAGCTTTCCGTCTGATCTGGTCCGGAGATAGATGCCTTCTGTTGCAGTTCCAAAGGCCTGCTTCAGCAGGACAGCGAAGAAAATCCCAAACAAGTTTGGTGCAAGAACACAGCCCTGCTTCACTCCGCTTCGGATGTCAAAAGGGTCTGATGTGGAGCCATCGAAGACAACAGTGCCCTTCATGTCCTTGTGGAAAGATCTGATGATGCTGAGGAGCCTGGGTGGACATCCAATCTTGGGGAGAATCTTGAAGAGGCCGTCTCTGCTGACCAGGTTGAAAGCCTTTGTGAGATCTATGAAGGCTATAAAGAGTGGCTGTCGTTGTTCCCTGCATTTCTCCTGCAGTTGTCTAAGGGAGAATACCATATCAGTGGTGGACCTGTTGGCTTGGAATCCACACTGCGATTCTGGATAGACGCTCTCTGCAAGTACCTGGAGCCTCTTTAGTACAACTCGGGCAAACAGCTTTCCTACAACGCTAAGGAGAGAGATGCCGCGGTAGTTGTTGCAGTCACCCCTGTCATCTTTGTTCTTGTACAGCGTGATGATGTTTGCATCCCTTGTATGATCCACTTGTATGATATTGTTTTCAGTTGATTTCAGTTGATTTTAAAATACCTATTGTTGTTGTTGTTTGTGAGTTTTGGTGTTTAGATAACTGCTGTATTTTATATTGTTTTAGTTATTTTAAATTATGTTTTATGCTGTAAGTTGCTTCAGGCCATGAAAAAGCAACAATTTTTTTTAATTCTGTAGGTATTCATTTCTTTTTCTCTTCTGTCAAGTGATGCAGTTGAAATTAGGAATTGTGTGTGTGTGTGTGTGTGTGTGTGTGTGTGTGATGTCATCCATTGGAGATGACTGCTCAGTCCTGCCACATTAATTTTCACAAATTCAGCTATATCAGGAAGATTCAAATATAAAAAGAACAACCGACTTGCTTTGAGCCAAATGACTAGGCTCAAATGGGTGATTCAACAGAGGAAGATGGAGTTGTGGCCTCCTTAACTTTCTGTAACCTGAAGCCTGGAAAGGGAACTTGAGCTGCAGGTAACACTTTGAGTGAGATAACAGTACAACTGACTAAATTTAAAGACAGTATTTCTCAAAGTTGGGCACAATCGCTTAAGCCCTTGCAATCAGATATAACAGAGATGTGAAATAAGATAGATAGTGTTGTGTTACCTACTAACGACACCTTTAATCTTATTAAAATACGGAAACAAGATGTCTGTCTTGAAGACAAATCTCAGGAACTCCAACAAAAGATAGAGGACTTTGAAAATAGGAATCTCCATTTTTGGGGCCACTACACTGCACTAGAGGAAGATTTATTTGTGAGGTTTTTAATGGGTTGGATCAACTGCATCCTCCATAATTTCAGTGCATCTGAGGAGAATTTTGAGAGGGCATATAAAGTTTTAGCTTCCCTGCCTTTGCATCCCAGTCTTCTACAAAACATCATAGTTTGCTTTGCACATTTTTTCTGTGTGAGGGAACAAAAGTAGTGGTGCTGTAGTATCTCTGCACAGGAGCAGCACAGCGTAGGAGATAGCACAGGAGACAGTTTTAAACCCCACACTGAAAAGCACTGAAAAGCTCTGTGAAGCAGATGTCTCATTCCAGTAGGGATCCCCATTTAAACTCTTTATTAAGGGAGAAGGAACATCTCCTGTGGCTACTAATTTGAAAGGAATGTGTATGTGCAAACTCCTGATTTTAGAAATGGGCTATGTCAGTTGCAAGGGAGGGCACCAGGTTGCAGGTCTCTTGTTGTCTGATGTGCTCCCTGGGACATTTGGTGGGCCGCTGTGAGATGCAGGAAGCTGGACTAGATGGGCCTATGACCTGATCCAGTGGGGCTGTTCTTATGTTCTTATGTAGGAATGAGAGACAATCTAATTCATCTTTACATTGAACCATCTTCTGACGATGCTGAATAAGAGCTCAAACCCTTTGGAAACCAGTGAATCCTGATCAGTGACTAATTGGAACAAATACAAGTATAAACTGAAACAGAAAGGACAAACTGAGATTAACTCAAGAATAAGAACATAAGAACAGCCCCACTGGATCAGGTCATAGGCCCATCTAGTCCAGCTTCCTGTATCTCACAGAGGCCCACCAAATGCCCCAAGGAGCACACCAGATTACAAGAGATCTGCATCCTGGTGCCCTCCTTGCTTTGGCATTCTGACATAGCCCATTTCTAAAATCAGGAGGTTGCCCATACACATCATGGCTTGTAACCCATAATGGAGTTTTCCTCCAAAAATTTGTTCAATCCCCGTTTAAAGGCATCCAGGCCAGATGCCGTCACCACATCCTGTGGCAAGGAGTTCCACAGACCAACCACACACTGAGTAAAGAAATATTTTATTTTGTCTGTCTTAACCCTCCCAACACTCAATTTTAGTGGATGTCCCCTGGTTCTGGTGTTATGTGAGAGTGTAAAGAGCATATCTCTATCCACTGTATCCTTTCCATGCATAATTTTTTATGTCTCAATCATATCCCCCCTCAGGTGTTTATTTTCTAGGCTGAAGAGACCCAAACGCTGTAGCCTTTCCTCATAAGGAAGGTGCCCCAGCCCAGTAATCATCTTAGTTGCTCTCTTTTGCACCTTTTCCATTTCTACTATGTCCTTTTTGAGATGTGGCAACCAGAACTGGACACAATACTCCAGGTGTGGCCTTCCCATCGATTTGTACAATGGCATTATAATATTAGCCGTTTTGTTCTCAATACCTTTTCTAATGATCCCAAGCATAGAATTGGCTTTCTTTACTGACGCCGCACATTGGGTCGACACTTTCATCGACCTGTCCACCACCACCCCTAGATCTCTCTCCTGATCTGTCACAGACAGCTCAGAACCCATCAACCTATATGTGGTTTTGATTTTTTGCCCCAATGTGCATGATTTTACACTTACTGACATTGAAGTGCATCTGCCATTTTGCTGCCCATTCTGCCAGTCTGGAGAGATCCTTTTGGAGCTCCTCACAATCATGTCTGGTCTTCACCACTCGGAAAAGTTTGGTGTTGTCTGCAAACTTTGCCACCTCACTGCTCACCCCTGTCTCCAGGTCATTTATGAAGAGGTTGAAAAGCACCCATCCCAGGACAGATCCTTGGGGCACACTGCTTTTCACCTCTCTCCATTGTGAAAATTGCCCATTGACACCCACTCTCTGTTTCCTGGTCTTCAACCAGTTCTCAATCCAGGAGAGGACCTGCCCTTTAATTCCCTGACTGTGGAGTTTTTTCAGTAGCCTTTGGTGAGGGACCATGTCGAACGCCTTCTGAAAGTGCAGATATATAATGTCCACGGGTTCTCCCGCATCCACATGCCTGTTGACCTTTTCAAAGAATTCTAAAAGGTTTGTGAGGCAAGATTTTAAACATGGCCTTTTTAAACGTCTCTTCTGTATCTTTTTATTATTTTTACGGGCCTGATTCCTCTGCTACGTTTTTTGCTCTTTTTATCTTTTACCTGCCTATGGTTTTTATGGGTATATGTTAATTTGTTTTTAATATGTTTTTATCTGTCGTTATATTATGTTTTTAATCTGTTTTTAATATGTTGTGAGCCGCCCTGGGTCCCTTCGGGGAGAAGGGCGGCATATAAATAAAATTTATTATTATTATTATTATTATTTACCCTTACAGAAGCCATTCTGATTCTCCCTCAGCAAGGCTTGTTCGTCTATGTGTTTTGAGATTCTATCTTTGATGAGGCATTCCGCCATCTTACCCGGTATAGCTGTTAGGCTGACTGGACTATAGTTTCCCGGGTCCCCCCTCTTTCCCTTTTTAAAGATCAGCGTGGCATTTGCTATCCTCCAATCCTCTGGCACTGTGGCCGTTTTGAGGGACAAGTTGCATATTTTAGTCAAGAGATCAGCAACTTCATTCTTCAATTCTTTAATAACTCTTGGGTGGATGCCATCAGGGCCCATTGACTTATTGATCTTTAATTTATCAATGAGGTCTGAAACATCTTCTCTTTTAACCTCTATCTGACTTAATTCCTTGGTCAGGAGGGGCCGTTCTGGCAGCAGTATCTGCCCAAGGTCTTCTGCCGTGAAGACAGATACAAAGAACTCATTTAATTTCTCTGCCATCTCTAAGCCTCCTTTTATCTCCCCTTTCCCTCCCTCAAAATCCAGAGGGCCAACTGCTTCTCTGGCGGGTTTCCTGCTTCTAACATATTTGAAGAAGCTTTTATTATTCTCCTTAATGCTTACTGGCCATGTGTTCCTCATAGTCTCTCTTGGCCTCCTGTATCACCTTCTTACATTTCTTTTGCCACAGTTTGTTCTTTTTTGTTCTCCTCATTAGGGCAAGACTTCCATTTACGGAAGGAAGCTTCCTTGCCCTTTATGGCCTCTCTAATTTGGCTGGTTAGCCATGTGGGCACCCTCCTGGACTTAGTGGAGCCCTTTTTCCTTTGCGGTATACACTTCCGCTGGGTCTCTATTACTGTTGATTTGAGCAACCTCCATGCTGTCTGTAGAGACTGAACTCTTTTTACCTTCCCTTTCAACCTCCTTCTAACCAGCCTTCTCATTTGAGGGAAGTCAGCTCGTCGGAAGTCAAGGGTTTTTGTGAGACATTTGCCCGGTATTCTTCCCCCGATGTGCATGTTGAAGCAGATTGCAGCATGATCACTCTTCCCCAATGGCTCAGTAACACTGACATCTCTAACCAGGTCCTGAGTACTGCACAATATCACCTGTCCTCTGGTGGGCTCCATGACTAGCTGCTCTAAGGCACAGTCATTTAGCATGTCAAGGAATCCGGTCTCCTTTTTGTGACCAGAACACAAATTGACCCAGTCAAAATGAGGATAATTGAAGTCCCCCATGATTACAACCCTGTTCCTCCTTGTCACCTCCCTGATCTGTTTCCTCATTTCAAGGTCCCCTTCTGGTTTCTGGTCTAGAGGACGATAGTACGCCCCAGTATTACATCGCTCCTGAGGCCTGGTAATTTGACTCACAGAGATTCTATGGTGGAGTCGGACCCACCTTCAATCTCTACTTTGCTGGATTCTATCCCTTCCTTAACGTAAACGGCCACCCCACCTCCAACATGCCCCTCCCTGTCCCTCCTGTAGAGTTTATAGCCCGGGATTGGGGTATCCCACTGATTCTCCTCATTCCACCAGGTTTCCGTTATGCCAACTATGTCAATGTTTTCCCTAGTCACCAGACATTCCAGTTCTCCCATCTTTGCTCGGAGACTTCGGGTATTTGCATAAAAGCATTTGTACATGGAATGCCCCAGGATGGGTTGCTTATTCGCTCCTTTGTCTCCACATCCTCTCATTGTGCCAAACCATCTATCACATCTCATCATGCTACCATTCCTAATTTCTTCTCCTACTCTGCCTTTACCTTGTTGTTCTCTAACCTCCCCATCCTCGTCCCATAGGGATGAGGAGTTCCGAACTGGATGCCCCTTGGCTCCTGTCGGCTTTCCGCCAGGGATCAGTTTAAACGCTGCTCTGCCACCTTTTAAATGTTATGCGCCAGCAGTCTGGCTCCATTCTGGTTCAAGTGAAACCCGTCCCTCTTGTACAGGCCCAGCTTGTCCCAGTGCTTTCCCTTGTCCTCAGTGCTTGCTTTTATACTGTTAGCCACTTTATTTAACTTTTCCTTGATCTGCTAAATGGATATCATTTTGTGACTTGAATTTTTTCATTGCTGAATGCGGATCTTTATACAGTCCCTATAAGAAGCATAATACCAGTTGCAGAAGAGTGATGACGGGAGAGAAAAGTGCCTTTTTCTCTGGTTTGTGGGTTTCCTGGAGGCGGCTGGTGGGCTGCTGTGGAAAATAGGATGCTGGACAAGATGAGTCTTTGATCTGCTTCAGCAGGGCTTGTCTTATATTCTTATGGTGACCCACCATGAACTGCACTAGATCAAATGGCTCTGTGAGCCTATGTGGGTGGCAGATGTTGGCTGCCCACTCTTTTGACTAGAAACTTCTATTTTTATTTTTTGCTTCTTTGTTTTCCTGTTTCACTTTAAGATTTACTCCAAAGCATAATGATCTTTGCTTTCAAAATGTGAAGCCATGACTCTTTCATTACTTTGTTAAGATTGGCGTCTCTCTCTTATGTTCTTCCTATGAGTCATGATGTCATCTGTCACTGCTTTTTCTTGGAATGTCAAGGGGTTAGAGTGTTTATAAAAAGAAGAGTGCTCGCTGTAATTAGGAAAGAGAGCTCCAGTTTTTTGTGTTGTTTTTTTTGCAGAAGACCATCAAAAATAAAAAAAACTTGTGCTCCCTTGAAACATCGCTCCTTTGAGGAATGTTCCCCCCCCCCGATACATTGAGATCTGAGGTGTTCCTGTAATTCTTGCTAAATTCTTACTTAAATAGTAGTTCCACTTGGCTGGTTCAGTTTTATAAAATGAAATTACATGACAAGGTGTTAGCCCTGAGATCAATTTGTTGTCCAAATATGAAAGCCAGTTGGTCGTCTTAAGTGATATATTTCAACAACTAGATTCATTCAGAGTGGGAACCCTAATTGAAGGTGATTTGCTCTTTGTTTGTGACATCACTTTAGACCAGGGGTCTCTAAACTTTTCAACTGAAGGGCCGGCCGCATCAAATGTCTGACACAGTGTCAAGGGCTGAAAAAAAATTAGATATTAAATATATACATTAGAGATGGAACTTAGATGAATGAATAAATGAATGGGCTCAAATGTCAAGAATTTCTTCAAGCACCAACACAGCTCAAGAAATAAAACACACACTTAAATGGACTCCCATTCCCCCACCCCACAAGCACAACTCTGGTTGTGTTTGGTCAACTGGACCAGAGATTCAGAAGATTAGAGGCTGGCCGTGGACCAGATAGAGGCTTACCACGGGCAGCATCTGGCCCCTCAGGCCGGGGTTTGGAGACCCCTGCTTTAGACCAGTGGTTTTCAAACTCTCAGGGAGAGTTTGAACCGCAGTAAGTCTTGGTGGGGCGGGGAGGCAGCGATGCAATCCCCAGGATCGTGTTGTTTAGAGAGCTGCAGGGATGCACCCACCAGTTCCTGCAGCAGCCATCCTGGGGTGTGAGGAGGCCTGTGTGTGCGTCTGCAGGGCTCTCCAGGTTGTCAAAAGTGAAAGTGGAGCGATCGCGCTCCACCTCTGCAAAAACGGAAGTGGAGTGCAATCACCCCACTTTCACTTTTAGAAGGCTTGGGAGCCTTGCAGATGCTCACGCAGGGCTCCCTATACCCCAGAACGGCTCCTGCAGAGACTCGTGAGTGTAACCCAGTTCCTACAGTCCTCCTGAGCAATGCGATCCTGGGGATTGTGTCGCTGCCTCCTCCCTACCTCCTCGCTGCAGCCACTCCTTAAGGGGGCAAAGGCCAGGGCCTTCAGACTGGGGCCCCAGTTTGAAAACCACTGCTTTAGACAGATGTGGGTAAAAACAGAGAAAAAGAATCCTTCACTGCCAAATGGCTACAAGTTTTGAGCTCTCGGGGACTGACACCAGGATGCATCTCCATTCAAATGCTAAAGACTATTTTTCACCTTGTGCTTTCTCTTGTTTGAGAATAGGCTATATATTCCCTCTAATTGCTTTTAAATGACTCCAGAATGCAATGTATTGCCATTCTGGATCATGTTCCATAATTCCCTCTCTTAATGGGAATTGAGCTCTTAATGGGCTAATTGAACATCTTTACTTGACAATCTGAAAATTTAACACTTTTCTATAAAAAAAAAAAAATCACTGCTCCAAGCATAGGCTAAAAGAAGAATTAGAGAAGTAGCTCCCAAACTGGTGGGTCATGGCCCATGCATGTTAAGGGATGGGGAGGGGGGGGGAAGTCAGTGACGTCATCCCCAGGATTGCGCTGCTGATGGGTCAGAAGTGTTTTTTAAAACCTAACAGCAGGTTTGTGCTGGCCTCTGGGGGGGCTTCCCTAGCCACCAATTCACTAAAAATAGTGATTGGAAACCACTTCCGGTTTCATGATTGAAAACCAGAAGTAATTTCTGTTTTCTGTTTTTAGTGGAGGCCTGGGGAGCCATGTAGAAGGTTCTGTGGGGCTCCCTAGAGGCCAGTGCAACCTGCTGGTAGGTAAAAAAAACTCTTCTGTCCTAGCAGTGGCATGATCCTGAGGATCACATCACTTCTGTAGCCCCGCCCCTGCAAAGACTCGTTCCCTTCTCTCATGGAGAATTTTGGGAACCACTGAGCTAGAGCAGTACTGTATTTTGAGAATGGTGATATGGTGAAAAAATAGTGATACTCTCTCTACAGCAACTCTGTGGGTTGCCATGAAGGTAGTTGTCCGTGGAATATGCATAAATGAATTTAAAGGTGATGAGGAACACTCTGTTAATATCCAAGATAAATTTATATGAGAAAATTGCTTCACTAGGAGTTTTACATAAAGTGACTGGTACGAAAAAGTTTAGTAGTTTTAAAGAAACTTTGAAAGCTGGAAGTAGCCAATGTAACAAATTCATCTGTTTCCGGCATATGGGGGATAACTATTTTATTTGGAAACATTCAAACATCCTAGCTGCCCAAATATGTCATAAACATAGTCATAACAGAATTCATGCTATTAAAACAATACAAGTTGTTAAACTACAGGGTATTCAAGAAAATGTATGCATACTTTATGGTGTCAAATTTATTATGCTGTAATTTACAAGTAAACTATAATTCACATGTATATTACATATGTACACAGAAGCAGTTGTTTGACCCCGTTAATTAGTTTGTGAATTAGACTAAGGGCTCAAAACATTCCCCACTGACATCTATACACTTCTGACATAAGTGTCTAAGGGACCTGAAGGCATCCACCAATATGTGTGCTGGGATGTTTCTGGGCATCTCTCAAATGGCTTCCTTTGAGTGGGATTGGCAGAGCTCTTCTGCGCTGTATCCTGAACTTCGTGTTGGGCCAAAAGGCCCAGCATGGAGTCTCTCCATGGCAAAATATCCAGTGCAGACTTGAGAAGCCCCATTGGGGCTTTCTCTGGGGGAAGGGGAGCTCCAGCTGCTTCGTGGCGCCCTCTGGATACAGCAGTAGCTGCTTTGGCACCGCTACTCCAGTGGGTGCTGGGAAGCTCATGATTGGGCTGCCCATCAATATCAGTGGAATTACCCTGAGAAGTAAAGAAGGTAGAACACCTAGAACAGAGGCGCCCAAACTTTTCTGCAGGAGGGCCACATAATCTCTCTGACACTATTGGGGGCCGGAGGAAAAAAGAATAAATTTACACTTAAAATTTGGATAAAAGTACATAAATTTACAAAAATGAATACATTAGAGGCTGATCTTATATGAATGAATGAATTTTACTGAGGCAATGATACACATGGGACAATCAGGGATGTGCTTTTACCAAACACACAGACCAAGCCAGAAAAAGGGGGGGTTATCATAACTCTTGACCACACGCCCAGAAATAAAACACATGGAGACATAAATTGTTCCGAGGCAGTGATGCCCCTGAGACATGGGGGAGGTTAAAATAACACCAATGGAGACAATCAGGGAATATGCTTTGAGACTAGTGAGATTCAGCATTCTTTTCCGTAGGTAGGGTTAAGGATGGCAGTCCTGGAGAGCCCAAAGTGGCAGCCATGATGGAGTGCTCGTCCCTGCTACTCTCATGATCCCACTCAGCCCCTCTACTCAGGACACGAGGTAGCAGTGGGCAGGAATCTGCAGCTGATGGTGCCGCAGTATAGGGCTCCCTCCACTGCTTCCTTCTTCACGTCTGAAGCAGCAGCAGCAGCGGTAGTGAAAGAAAAGCTTGCCTTGCTTTCTGCAATGCCTTGAACTACCAGACCTGAAGGCTCCAGCAAGTCTCCAGTAGGCTAGAGGCTCATTGGAGACGGGCTCCCCGAAGGCTGGATTGGGGGTTCCTGAGGGCTGCAAATAGCCCACAGGCAGGGGTTTGGGCACCACTGACCTAGAAGGACTATACAGGTTGAGACTAATTATTCACGTGGGTGGGTTCCCTTCCAAGCAATCAGGTGTATGGCAAAAAACACACTATAGCAAATCCATTTAAAAAACAAAGTTTCTTTGCTCCAGTGATTTAAAAACAGCCTTGCTGACCTTTGTGGTGTTAAGATAGAGTCATTAAGAAGGCAATCCATCAATCCGTTATCCTCCAAGAGCTTACAAAGGTGCTTCAGTCAGCCAATGCAAAGTGATCTCCTTTCTTTCACCTTTCTCCTTGCTTTTCCTTGCTTTTCTCTTTTTCCTTGCTCAGGGGGAAGGGAGGAGTCCGCTGGAGAGAAAAGGATTGATGGATTGTCAGCCAGCTGCCCCCCCCCCTTTCTCTCATTAAGGAGGCTATTGTTAAAGAACTCTTCAGTTTTTTAAACTGATTTTAAAGGGATGCATTTTCCACTTCTCCAGGGATCAGCACATTCCTTCTCATTTGCAGGGGGCTATTCGTGTTGAGTCAAA
This sequence comes from Tiliqua scincoides, assembly GCF_035046505.1. Lineage (NCBI taxonomy): Eukaryota > Metazoa > Chordata > Lepidosauria > Squamata > Scincidae > Tiliqua > Tiliqua scincoides. The sequence goes on from NC_089822.1 coordinate 153,029,214, forward strand.
TCCGTGTATAAAAAATCCGTGTATAAATAGGCTGGACCTGTAGTTCAGTGATATAGCACATGCTTTGCATGTATAAGTGTGTATGTTCTGTTCTTGAATCATCAGTTTAAAAAAAAAGAAAAGAAATCTCAAAAGGAATCTCGGGTATGAAGGTTGAGAGAAATCGCTGTTTGAGACCCTGAAGGCCTGATGGATTGGTCAAAAGGACCAATGACCTAACTTGGCATAAGTTAGCTTCATATGTTCACTTGAGAAAGGCATTGGTTGCTGACATGACTTCCTGATCTCAGCTGTATCTGTGGTAGTTGATCAGGTGACTCTTCTCAAGGTTAAAAAGCAACCATTTTCTTATGCAGATGTTTGGCTTGACTTGGTTTAAGGTATAACAGTGCTAATGAAACATCTCCTTTGAAGATGAGAGGCACAACAGAAGTGCTAATTATTACTAACCAGTCCATGAGGCACAGCTGGGATTTCCTGCCCTCTGGGATGGGAAAGCAGCCATTTGGATGACTCCTCATTCTAGGAACACTAAAAAGCCATATGTGGTATAGTTGAGTAGCGATCTGATGATCTCGTGGCTGTATTTTCCCACTGTTGTACATTGAGGTGTTTCTGAACTTTGTAATGCATCTGCCTTAGGAGCTGCCTCGGTGTGGATCCTGGTAGTCACTAGCCATTTTGCTAGCTTCTGGTGCTTCAGCATCATTCTTTGGCAGTGTCATTTGGAGCATTTCCTTGGAGTTCTGCAACTGTCCTCGAAACACAAGGGGATAAGTTTGTAAACCCACTGGAATTTTCCCCCAGGTCTCTAGTGTCCGTTTCTGCTAATTGGGTCTGAAGAAGGTCTGGAAGCTATTGCGAGCTGCTGCTGCTGCTGCTGCTGCTGCTCCTCCTCCTCCTCCTCGGCATGCTCTAGTCCTTACACAAGATGTTTACAGGCCCTGTCAGATCCCTACATGAGGGAATCTAATCTGCCTGCTGTTCCCCTTCTGAAGAACAGCACATCAAAGAAATGGCAGCCTGTTTGAAGTGTCTGCTTGCCTCAGAGAATGCACGTAATGGATTAGCAGCAGCTGGAGGAGGGGCCTTCTGGCTTCCAAACATTACATACAATCTCATCTTTTTCAGGATCTTTGTGTATGTCACTTGCTGCAGAGGCTTGATCAAGGAGACATAGTCTTGTTTAGTAATCCTTGGGGTATCCAGATTTAGCGTGGTGCCGTGGCCCTTCTCGTGTAGCTTCTCTGTCAGATTCTGACATTCCTGTAGAGTCTTAAATTTTAAACCACAGGCAGTCCTGACGTTTGCAAAGAACTGTCTGTCACCCTTACACCATGCTGCTCTTGTAACTTTTTCTTGCAAGTATGTGGAAGTCTTGTGTATTTTTCAAATATTAAAGAGGAACACTACCCTGTGGAAACTCGTAGTATGAGCAAAATCATGGGATACTTTCATGGGAGACCTTATAGGAATCCTGCTGCTGCTTCCCTTCTGCTCTTGCAAGTAGTGAATGTCATGTCATTGGCAGGATGCTCTTTCAAATTTGTTCTCAAAGTTTACTCTTAATAACTTGTGTTCCTGTTTCCAAAACCTGCACTTTGGGGATGTGTTGCCCTATCTTCAGCAGGGGCATAGTTTGATTGATGTGCTTATGAACAATAGGTTATAAATTCAGAATAGTGACTAAGTACCTCTTAGACCTTGACACTTGTGTGTGGCCTCTTTCACCAAATGTTTGTGGGTCAGGTAAGAAAGGTTTGTTTTATTCCCCTTGAGAGCCGGGCTGCTATACAACCTTTTCAGAAATTGTAGCTAGAAGAACACCCCTTGCAAAGTGTGGTTTTTGTTCTGCTGTAACCAGAGCAGGTTTCAGATAAAGCAGAACTTCAGCAATGCTTTTCTTCATCAGCACTGAATGATAAGAGATTATTAAAAGGCCCCACATGTTGCCTTTAAACTCTCTTGAGGAGTTGAAGGGCCACAATGAAGTCAAAAAATGTTTTTTGAAGTGAAAAAAATGAGGGAAACTTGTAGCAGGTGATGGATGGTGATGAAATGCATGCTTGGGTGATAACTTAAAGAGAATACTCCTTGAAGAATGTGAATGCATCTATAAAAAAGCAGTCTCATGGAATATTGGTAAAAGCCTAGCAAACAGTTACTTATCGGTCTATGTTCTTTGTGGTTGCTATCCTGTAGAAGAGTGAACCACAGATTATTACATAGGACATTTACCACATGACTTGATAGTAGGTAGGTCTAGGAAAACATGCTGTTTTTCTGCAAAAACATCCTGACTCAGTTCTGCTAGTTCTCAGTTTTGACTGCTGGTCTTTTCCTTGCGATCTGAATGCTAACCATTAATTTTGTGGTGCTGGTGATCTAACATAAAGCCTCTGGCTGTTTTACTGCTGCATTCTGTTTTCCTATCTTGACCAAGTATTTTTGTTTTGTGACTGAAATCTTATCTTCTAAGCTAAACTTGGGTACAACTGAAGTTGTTTGGGAACGAGCAGCTTTACATTGTCTTTAGACCTGCATCAGGTCTAACCAACCATTACCGTTGAGTTTGGAATGAAGTCTTTTGCACTGACCAGTTCTTGCATTTATTTTGTAGGATTTTGTTCTAACCTTCATCCCAAGAATGTCTTCTATAAGTAGGAATGCAAAAATGTTTATAAACACTGGGAGTATCTTAGACATAATCCTTCTTCGTACAGAAGGCCATAACCGGGCCTGTTGATATTGCCTTTGTCTTTTGCACATATTCCAATATTTGATATTTAAGGAGAGGTAGGATTGCCAACCATTGGGGGGGGGGGGGAATTGGCCTTTCTTTAACAGTAGCTTAAAAGAAATCAGCAGGTGAAGTTTTTCATGGCATGGAGATAAACTTGGGCTTATATCCAAAGAACTGTGAGTTTATGGAAGCTCAGGGAAGTCAGTTTCCCCAGTCCCTCCTTCTCAGAGCAGCCCCTGTGCCTCTCCTGAGGATTGAAAGATTCTCTCTTGGGTTGGGGGTGGGTGGGATGAAGCATGGAGGTGTTAACCTTGGAGAAGTCGACATTTCTGAAAATCAGATAGAGGCTCCTTCTGTGAGCAGAATGTTGCAGTCGTGTATTATGTTCTACAGCAGCAAGTTTCAACCACTATGCCATGGCACATTGGTGTGCCATGAATGGTCTGCTAGTGTACCACAGGAGTTTTGGGGAAGGTCATATATTAGTAGGGCCTTTGGGGGATGTGAGCCCCTGCCAGCAGAGCAGTGTGCCTTATCAATTGTCAATCAAACCGATGGTGTGCCAGGAAAATTTTAGCACATTCTCAGTGTACCGTGAGATGAAAAAGAATGAAAATCACTGTTCTTAGAGCACCACTATCTCATACTTAGGATGACTTGTGGTACCACTGTCACTCTCTTGAAATAATGTGTTTGTATCAAGTGTATTCAAGCGTACAGGTATGCGTCGTTTAACAATGGACTGCATATACGACGGTGGTCAAAGCACAACAAAGAGGCTCTTGATGAAGCAGGTCTCCCATAGCCTGCAGCAGAATGTCTATTTACACAGCAAAGAGGCTCTTAATGCAAAGAAGAGGCAATCTATCTCCAGTAGCCTGTGCAGCCAGCAAGCGTCTGGCAGGGAGCGTCTGTTTATACAATAAAGGCATTAGATTGAGCTGAATGTTCACTTAACAACCTAATCACATAACAGGGATGGAAGAATGTATCCCCGTCGTTAGGTGTTGCACACCTGTATTTTACCTTGGTGTAAGTGAAAAACAGCGGAGGTGTGTTAATTTCAATTTCTGATGTATCTCTCTCAACAGTATATTGTTGTCGCTCTTTGGAGAGATTATGAATAGCCTGAGTTTTCGTCCAGCTTGAATATCAGCTAGTTGTATTGTATAAATGCAGATTTGTGGCCACTGGGACGTGGCCTGTGTATTCTGATCATTGGTCTAAGCTTATTTCCTCTATAAGATGTATCATAGTTGAGCTATTGTCCTAAGTTTTCTGAAGCAAAATAATGGTAAATATATGGCAGAATACTCAGACTGGGAGAGAAAATAGCAACTAACTGATACTGTTGCACGCTGTGTTTTGAATATCTCTGGGTTCTTCGGATTGGGTCAGGCTTGGGAAATGTCGCAGAAGATCTATGTTGAATTTGGGATAGATGAGTTGCTTATTCAATGAGTCTGAGGCCAATGCGGGACTTTCTGTTTAATAGGGTATGCTCACTTTTTCCCTTCCCTTGCAGGGAATACGTGGAGCAGCACTGTGAAATCTCTCCTGTCTGTATTTACATGCGAGATGAGGTAAGTCAACAAACCCTTTTCTCAGCCATCCACCTTCATCTGCCACTGAAAATAACAAGATATACCCAGCACAGCTTTCCAACCTGGAAAATGTGTTCCTTCTCTGGGCTCACCGGAGAAGGGAAATGGAAGAGCTTTGGTCTCTTCAAAGCCTGATGTGTTTGTGTGGGGGGAAAAAAATCTCTGTTGGAACATAATCATGGGTAGCTCAGCTCAAGCCTCTGAGCCCATAAAACATTTTCAATGACCTGTTTGTGTGTTTTTTCAACTTCTTCTAAAGCCCAAGAGTCACAACAGTGGTTTCATTTTAATAAATATTTGCTTTTTCCATGTTTTGATCTCTGCAGCATTTATATTTTTGTTTAATACTTTATATGTCAGTATTTTGGAGTTTCTCTCCCCCCAAATAAATGCCAGCTTTCCTTCTATTTCCTGCTGTACTTGATACACCCTTATGCTAAAACTGCAAGATAGTCAGCAACTGAGGCACTAGTGTCATTTGGGCTCTTTTACTCTTTTGGCTCTGTTTCTGGGGAAGAAATTGTTCCCCTCAGCTAAGTGTGACTAAACGCTTGTTTAAAGTACTAGAAGAAAATTACATAAGAACATAAGAACAGCCCCACTGGATCAGGCCATAGGCCCATCTAGTCCAGCTTCCTGTATCTCACAGCGGCCCACCAAATGCCCCAGGGAGCACACCAGATAACAAGAGACCTCATCCTGGTGCCCTCCTTTGCATCTGGCATTCTGACATAACCCATTTCTAAAATCAGGAGGTTGCGCATACACATCATGGCTTATACCCCTTAATGGATTTTTCCTCCAGAAACTTGTCCAATCCGCTTTTAAAGGCATCCAGGCTAGACGCCATCACCACATCCTGTGGCAAGGAGTTCCACAGACCAACCACATGCTGAGTAAATAAATATTTTCTTTTGTCTGTTCTAACTCTCCCAACACTCAATTTTAGTGGATGTCCCCTGGTTCTGGTGTTATGTGAGAGTGTAAAGAGCATCTCCCTATCCACTCTGTCCACCCCCTGCATAATTTTGTATGTCTCAATCATGTCCCCCCTCAGGCGCCTCTTTTCTAGGCTGAAGAGGCCCAAAAGCCATAGCATTTCCTCATAAGGAAAGTGCCCCAGCCCAGTAATCATCTTAGTCGCTCTCTTTTGACTTATCATGTGCAACTGTTTTATCGTGCCATTGGTCCACCTAGACCAGTATTGTTTTTTTCTGATTGGCAGCAGCTCTTCAAGCCCTTGGGCAAAAATCAGTCCTGTCCTTCTACTGAGATTCTTTCCTTTCAAGTGTCAAAATGTGAACCCGGGTCCTCTTGTATGCAAGCAAAGCATGTGCTCTACCACTGATCTATGACTGCCCGTGACTTATCGGGCCAGGCATTTAACAAGGGATAAAGCAACTTGCAGGTTTTACATGGAGGGTTAGCTTCTCAATTGTTCCTGGATGTCCTTTCTTGAAAGCAGAACATCTTTAAAACTGATAAACAGAATATCTTTCTCCATCTGTTATAGATAACTGGGAAATCTGCACTGGAGAAGACAAGTCTGAAGTCTCTTGGCTTGACTGGAGGCAATGCCATCATCAGGTTGGGAGGAACAAACTGCTTTGCCTATTAGGAATTTTTGTTTACTCCCCATTTTTTTGTATAGGGGATAAATTGTTTTGTATTGTGCTGGGGAGGGAAGTACTGAGGAAGAGCCCAGAGATCTCCATTTCTGGCGCTTAACAATCATTGCATTTGCCTTTTTATCTGAAACTGCTGCTCAGATGTGCTTGCTGCAGGTGCAGACATTGACCCTTCAGTGCTGCTGGAAGGCGTTTGTGCATAATGACTTGTCTGCTTCACTTAAGGGGAAACACAGAGAAGCTCGGGTGAGAACCTGTCGCTACAGTGTCTTTACATCTAGCAGAGCAGCCATCCGTGCTCTGCGGCATTTCTGGCTGGCTGGGAGATGTTATTTGTGCTGGGTCCTGTGTATATTAGGACATTCTTCCTTCCATATGTTTCATATGCTCAGAACTGCAGGTGATGCCCCTGCTTAACATTCCATCCTTTAATGAAGTGAGGTTTTTTATAAATTATTAAATATCCCATCTTTCCATTCAAGGTTGGTAAGGATGCAGGGCAGAGCTTGCTGTGCAGTGGCACCTGCATTATGGCATGCACCTCTGTTCCAGTTCCACCAGGCTCCTTCATTTCTGTCCTTTTGCTGGCAGTCTAAAAAGTTTCCTTCTCCTGGATCTGCATGATGTATTTTTTCACTCACATCTGATGTTGTTTTGACTTCTGCTGACTTTTAGAGCATATAGTTCTTAAAATTGTATATTTTACCTTTGTATCAGTGGGGATTCTGTGTTACAATTTTTTGGTATTTTATCTGTTATCTACTACTATCAGTGCCCTTTGGCCAAAGAATGCAACTTGGTAAGTATTTATTGTAATGGCCTGTGGCTAGATGCAGTAAAATTGACAAGCATATAACTATTAAAATGCATTTTGAGACACCTGACCTAAACCTATAATTAAATGTTCTAATTTTTTGCCTTCAATATATTCACACACCCCTTATCCAGGGATATTTCTCCTACTACTATTTAGTCATGTGATGTTGCTCGTTTTTGTGATCTCCATGAAATTCATTTCCCATTTTACAAGAAAAGGCAGATTCCTACCCTCGCAAGTCAATGACAGATATTACATTTTCTATAATGTCTGACATATTTGCTGTGTGTGTGCTGTTTCCTCGCTTACTTTCTGTCCACTGTAATAATATGTAAGATATCAATTTTGTTATTAATCATCTTGCTTATTGTATCTTCTGTTTCTGTTGAAATGAACTGACTTGACTTGTTTCTCCCCCCCCCCCTTCAAACATTTCAAAAGTAGTCAAAATGTTGGGGAGAATGTAGATGACTGATCTTTACTAGAACGTGTGAAGTAAACTTGGATTGTACTCTGCAACCCAAATTGTGATCTACAACGCACTCCTCCTGCAATAGTTGCTTACCCAATTTCCTTGGGAACTGAATTTTTAGGTCAAAATACCAGCTTCAGTTCATATCAAAGGGGGCATTTATTTTTGGCATTATTTCTGTGAAGTATACGTGCCCACATGTTTTAAAATTTGCTGCTTGTGACTTTCTTAAGGAGAGGGAATTTGTTTAATCAGGGCTGCTTGTGTGTAAAAGAACAAGTCAACAGTTTCAATGTTTGAAACTGCTTTGTTCCTTACATTTCTTTTCTAGGGTAGTCTTGAAAGTGCCTACCACTGCTGGCCATACAGAAGCTGGGAGCAGCAAATCTCCTTCTAAAAAGCAAACAGTAAGACCAGCTTCTTGGGAAGAGCAAGCAGGTCCATCCTTACCTCGCACAAACACAGTCCCCACAACCTCAGCCCATAGTGTCGAGGCCATCTTTGCCAGCAGATGCAGTGATAGGCAGAGCTGGAGTGAAGAATCTCCCGACAGCTCGGTGGAGCACCATCCTCCCTCAGGGCCCACTCCTTCCTCGTTTGTACCTTTCGTGGGTGGCGGACAGCGTCTGGGTAGTGGCTCTAGCAATGTAGCTGTAGCAATGAGATCTCCAGCATCAGATGTGCCATTGTCAAGCATACCAATATCCAGTCCTGGAGGACCCTCCAAACCAAAGAAGTCAAAGAACAGCCAAGATGAACAAAAGAAGCCAAAAGAGGTAATGGTTTGGCTTGCTTATAGCATTCTGATATAAAATGATTTTCTCTGTGCCTGTCCCCAGCTTTAATATCAATTTTGAAGAGATGAAGGTTTATTAGTATTTTGCTTGCATAATTCTACAGCTAAACTTCTGGTCTGGGGTTAGTCTTGTCCTTAATTCACTTGATTTTCCTTTTGAAACTTTTTGGTTGTTGAATTCCTGAGGTTGTAGTCTCCTCCATGAATCTACTGAACTTGCTAAGAAAAATGAGTAGAGAAAATGATAAGTTACAGCAAGAGGGACCTGTGTTAAATTCAGAGAAATTGGACCAGTTTTCTGGAGCAATTCTTTTTCCGCACCTAGCACAACACTCTGATTGCTCCTGTTGCTGCTCAGGAATGTAGTTAGACCTTGGTCACTCCACCTGAGTAATTCCTGATGCAGATAGCAAACACTTTTCTACCCATAAGAACAGCCCCGCTGGTTTAGGCCATAGGCCCATCTGGTCCAGCTTCCTGTATCTCACAGTGGCCCACCAAATGCCCCAGGGAGCACACTAGATAACAAGAGACCTGCATCCTGTTGCCCTTCCAAATGATGTATATGAATGTGCACTCGGCTGACACTTGTAACCCCTTGAGGGCGCAATCCTGAGTGGCAGATGGGCTGATGTAAGTCTCTTGTGATGGCCCTTTGTCACGTAAGTGCCATAAAGCATTTTTGCACCAAAATAAGGGGAGATAGACTGGTGCACAGGGGTGCTTTGGGTGGGCAGAGAGTGGGAGGCGGGGCCAGGATCTGGCACTAATGCCAGATCTTAGCCCTGTTCCGCAGCGGCCCAAAGCAGTCCCAGGCTGCTTGGATTTGTGCCACCTCGTTAGGTGGCACAGATCCAAATAGACCCATTGGGGCAGCTGCGGCTGTCTAAGAGGTAAAGGAAAAAGTTTCCCCTTGCTTTGGGCCGAGCCTCAGACAGCCCCAGACTTGCGCTGGATACTGCACAGGCCTACTGGCAAGCCTTTTTCCAGTGCAAGTTAGAATTGCACCCTGAGTTTAGTAACATTCTCCCCATCCTACTTCCAACTCTTTCTAGAACGTATCACCTGCCCGGGTGTAACATAATTCACTATGAGTGCTGCCGTATCTGGTTATCGTAGGAAGTAGATAAATATCTTCATCGCATACTTGAGGATATGGCTAAAGCATTGGCGGATTTACAGTGATTTTTGTTAAGCTCCATATTTTGTTAAGCTCCATCACCATATTTTTGATATTTGGATTGAGGCCAGCTCTAACTCTTCCTGTATTGTTTTGCTTGTAGCTCTGGAAACCTGTTGTTCTACAACCTAGACCAGCGGGCTCCAAACCCCGGCCCGGGGGCCAGATGCGGCCCACAGCAAACCTCTTTCTGGCTCGCAGCCAACCTCTTGACCCCAGAAAGCCTCTGGCCCACTCAACTGAACGTGACCAAAACTGTGCTCTATGTCTGGAGGGTGTTCTGAGGGCCAGATAGGTTAAATGAATGACCCCATTCATTCATTTATTCACTTGTCTAGGTTCCATCTCTAATTTATTTATTTAAATATTATTTTTTTAAAAATTTTCTGGCCCTCCACACCACACCAGATATTTGATGTGACCCTCTGGCCAAAAAGTTTGGAGACCCCTGACCTAGACAGAGGTCCTTTGCCAAAAACATAGACCACTTAAGAGGTGCCCCTAGAGTCTGCCAAGTATTGGAAGAGAGCTGTTTTGGGAGCAGCTGCAGGTTCTGTTGGAGGTTTCCCTCCCTCATGTTAAACAGCGTGTGACTTTGACTGCTGCTTTCAGGCCCTTTGATCTCCGGTGCCTTTGCTGCTGATTGATTGTGTTGTGCTCCCTCCTCCATTCCTTCCATTCCCTCGCCTTGCTCTCATCAGCCGTCCCAGAATGGGGCTGGCCACATGGCATCTGCTTTTTGTCCCTTTTCAGTCCAGAGGGGGAAAAAGAAAAAAAAACCCAAACAAAACAAATTATTTTTAAAACATCAAAGGTCCATTTTAGCAAAAGAATCTTCCCATTAATGTTGTGCCTGTGTGTGGTTTTTTGGATTTGATGGAAGAGGCTGGATAAAATCTGTGCCGGCGTCCCTTCACTTCTGGGCTGGGGATGGTTTACAGACCAACAATGCTTTGACTTTGATGTCAAAACATTAATTATTAGAAGGTAGCTTTACTCCAAATTCCCCTAGAGATCAGAGAATTCTGCAATGGGGAAGAAAATGGGCTCAGCACCTTACTTTAAAGTTACAGTATGCACTACCATCCTTTAACTGCGAACCACAGTGATACTTAGAAGTGTAATAGGTAGCTTTGAGTGGCATAGCCATAGCTCTGAGGCCTCTCATAATTCTGTTGATGAAAGATCTCACAAATGTGCATTTGGGGCATCAAAATGGAAAAGAATGAAAGAAAAAAACTCATCTAAGATTCATCCTCCGCTTAAGTTTTTTTGCAGTGGTTCCCCCAGTATGGAAGAACATTTTGATCGAAATGTATCGTGTTAAGTACCATAAGAACATAAGAACAGCCCCACTGGATCATGCCATAGGCCCATCTAGTCCAGCTTCCTGTATCTCACAGCGGCCTACCAAATGCCCCAGGGAGCACTCCAGATAACAAGAGACCTCATCCTGGTGCCCTCTCTTGCATCTGGCATAGCCCATTTCTAAAATCAGGAGGTTGCGCATACACATCATGGCTTGTAACCCGTAATGGATTTTTCCCCCAGAAACTTGTTCAACCCCCTTTAAAGACATCTAGGGCTGATGCCATCACCACATCCCGTGGCAAGGAGTTCCACAGACCAACCACTCAGTGAGTAAAGAAATATTTTCCTTTGTCTGTCCTAACCCTCCCAACACTCAATTTTAGTGGATATCTCCTGGTTCTGGTGTTATGTGAGAGTGTAAAGAGCATCTCTCTATCCACTTTATCCTCCCCATGCATAATTTTTTATGTCTCAATCATATCCCCCCTCAGGCGTCTCTTTTCTAGGTTGAAGAGACCCAAACGCCGTAGCCTTTCCTCATAAGGAAGGTGCCCCAGCCCAGTAATCATCTTAGTCGCTCTCTTCTGCACCTTTTCCATTTCCAGTATGTCCTTTTTGAGATGTGGCAACCAGAACTGGACACAATACTCCAGGTGTGGCCTTACCATCGATTTGTACAACAGCATTACAATATTAGCTGTTTTGTTCTCAATACCTATTCTAATAATCCCAAGCATAGAATTGGCCTTCTTTACTGATGCCGCACATTGGGTCGACACTTTCATCGACCTGTCCACCACCACCCCAAGATTTCTCTCCTGATCTGTCACAGACAGCTCAGAACCCATTAGCCTATATGTGAAGTTTTGATTTTTTTGCCCCAGTGTGTTTGGATTGTCCCAATCCTGTTATACAATCTGCATTTACTGTACATGCATTATAGCTGATTCTTGTTTTCCTTCTCTGAAAGCTATTATCAAAGCACGGGGAACATCTAGGTCTTGGAACACCTCTAGGTTTGAGACAGACAAAAGGAAGTACTTCTTCACACCATGCATAATTAGTTATGGAATTTAGTTTTTGGATTCAAAAGAACTAGCAATAGGTGTGATGGCCTTCAGGTTCAAAGACAGTGTTTCTCTGAATTTTGTTTGCAGAAGAACAACAGTGGGAGAGAGATTTATTATCTATGTATTTTTCTGTTTTTATACCACCCTTCCTCCAATGAGCTTGGGGTGGTGTACATGGGGAGGTAGGTTAGGCTGAGAGATAATTCTTTCTTTCATGCTTGGATTTTTCAGAGGCAGCTGGTGAGCCCCTGTGGGGAAACAGGATGCTGGACTAGATGGGCCTTTCGTCTGATCCAACAGGGCTTTTCTTTTACTCTCATATTTGGATGTTGGTGGGAGCTGAGATGCTACTTCACCAACCCATGTGTTGAAGCCTCACATCCAAAGCTAAAAGCTGACCTGATAAATGACCTGGTAAACGACATCATATTGGATCTAGTGGAAAGGCTTGGTATACAAGAAGTCCTGTTTCCTTTGTCTCTGTTTTTGGCAGTCATCCCTAGCCACACTGGAAATTGCCAGTGTCCTAGGATTGTTTAATAGCCTGTAGAAAGGAATGTGTTGCATTGTTTCTGTCCTCGAGTCAATTACTTGTTTTTAGACATAGCCCTTCTGGGATTTGCTTCAAGTTATTCAGCAGTAAATGATGCTGAAGGACAAGCTGACTGTTGACATCTCTGAGTTGGGGAGTACTTCACACCAAGCCAATTGCATGACTGGGTGATAAAGACTGGAGATCCTAGACCTGCCTCTCAGGACATCTAGAGTTTGTTCCATTTTGTCACTAGAGAGGAACATTGGGATGACACTTGGTGCCCAAGGTGTAGAGCTCTACTGTTCTAAGTGGAGATACAGCATATAAAAACCCAGTCCAACTAACTGTGCAATAGTATAGAAAATGAACAGTAGTTGTCCCAGGCTGCCAGTACAAGCCAGTCACCCATTTTGTGCTGCTGCCAGTGTCTAAGCACCCAGTGTTTGGCGACAGTAGTCTTTGCAAGAGGACAGATTGGCAGCTCGCGGGTACTCCTTGTGCTTTCTGCCCAGGGAAAGCTACAATCAGGCTCCTTAACCCTCTAGTTAGACCCAACTCTCTTCAACTTTCTAAAAGTAGCTGAGGGTCCCACCCACGCAACCTCACTCTTTTAACTTCCCAAATTACCCTCTGGTGCCCACAAATAGAGGAAATCTTGCCTTGTAATTTGTGTTGTCTCTACTGACAATTGAGAGAGACTCCTTCTATTCCCAGCGGGCTTGTTCAGGGTGGGAGGGGGGTGGTGATTCTGAAGTGAATGGAGAGTAAGATAGGACAGTAGATGGCCAGTGATGAGTGGGTGGGAAAGAGGGCACAGACAGAGGGATGTGCTAGACATATCAGGGTGTGGGAGGGGGCGGTATGGATGATATAAATAGAAACATTTATATCCAAGTTTATGGAGTCTGGGGCCAAGCAGATCATCCAGATGGTCAAGGATGCTGGTCTGCAAAGCAACCTATTAACCATACAGGCTATGCATGCCATAACTTTTTAGCTCTGGATTCACAGTGTTCCAGTGAATAGCTGTGCTGCAGAGCACCTTATTTTAGCCCATCAGAATTAACATAACCAGGTTATTGACCGAAGAAGGTCTTTACGCTTATATTCATACATATAACCTTTTTTGTCATTAGCCAGGTCCTGTTAGTTAGATGGTTGGCTGAAACACAACCCACAGTGCAATCATATGCATGTCTACCACAAGTATGTTCCCCCTGTATTTGGTACTCTCAGGAATGGTGTATAGGGTTGCAACCCTAGTGCATTGTTGCTTCTATATAGCTGGATGCTGTTGCACCAGAAGAAAGTAAAATTTTTTCTCTACCTACCTACCTACCTACCTACCTAGCCTGTCAGTACTGAATGTAGTTGCTCTTTCTTGTCACTTCTGTATTGAGATTTCCAAGTTCTTTTTCTTTCTAAATCTGACCAAAACCTTCCATCAAAATTCTGAATGTTCACATCTCCCTGTCTGTGCATCCTTCATTGGCAACATGTGTATAGAGAAACAGCTCGTTTACAGAATCTGTTCAAAAATTCTGCAAGCTCTATTTTGAATCCTCTCAATGTGCATATGGAAGTGCAGAAGATCCAAATGCATGTGCAAAGCTACCACATCAATAAACTGGACTTGGATGCTTTTTTCCTAATGTGCTAATTTTGTACATCCAAGGAGATTTTGCCCGACACATTCAAACATGCATTCTGGATTGGATGAATTCCTTGAAATCTCTGCCACATTCCTTTGCTAAAATTTATGTTCTATATAACATTGCCTATGGATCAGGGCAGCAGTTCACATGGGGAATGATTGGATCATAGGTAAATTAGAATGCCTTTCAATAGTTAACTGAACCAATCTTTTGTGCAGAATTTTCAAGTCATCACATCAGGACAATAATTTGCCGGTGCAGAGGCCTGTGCTCCTCTGGTTTCCCTGTCTCCTTAGATTGAGTCACCTTCAAGTAATTTGTATTCTTTCTGCAGTATTTGGAACGAGAGCCAATTGTGTGCCATCCAGATCTTCAGAAGCCACTGGACTCTGGCCTGCAAGATCTTCCTGATGAATTCTTTGAGGTCACAGTAGATGATGTGAGGAGACGTTTGTCTCAGCTCCAGAATGAAAGGCAAGTTGTTCTTCCTATAAAGTCTGTCATAGCCTTGCTGATGCATAGGATTGCAGCTTTAATGTGGACTAGAAAATGGAAGGTACATTTTTAAATTGAAGATGAGTTTAATTGTAGGGAATCACAACTATATGCTCAAATTTAGGCATGGGAAATGTGTCGTTAAGTGAAAAAATCTGCCATTAGATGTCTACCTTTGTCTATCCCATCTTCTCAGAGCGGGTCATAGATGTGTTTCCAGGTAGACACATTTATCTCCAGGGGGACCCCCACATGCAGTAGGAGAATTCTATCCCTCTTCAAAACTTGAAGGTCTATCCTTGAGGCTGGGATTTTCCTAGTTGACATTTTAGGTCCATAAACCGAATTGGTTTCCAGCAACTCCAACCAGGGCATGTAAAATAGATCATGGGTTCCTTGGAAATTCTTTCAGCACTCTCTGTCATCTGCCTAGAGGCCCGTGTTAAACACTAGAAAGAAAACCTTAAGATAGATGAATGGACAACAAAGCTTATGTTTTCATTGTTTATATATTGGCAATCTCATTTAGTTCCCTTTGATCCCAGTGCAAGTCTGGTCAGGTATTGAGCCAAAAAAACAAATCCCTGTTACTTCAAAGTCAGAATTCTTTTTCCACTAATTTTTATGCTGAGTAATGATGTGATCCCCTTATAAACTAGAATCATCATATGCAGGTGAGAGGCTGTGCCCCCAGAGTGAGAGCATGATCAGAAAGAATAGAAACGGTTGAATCAAATGCAGATGGGACAGTAGAACGAAGAGGGGTGACTCTCTCGTGACAGATCTGTGACAGATCAGGAGAGAGATCTGGAGAGAGATCTTGGAGATCAGGAGAGAGATCTGATCTGTGACAGATCAGGAGACAGATCTTGGGGGGGGGGGGTGGACAGGTTGATGAAAGTGTCGACCCAATGTGCGGCATCAGTAAAGAAGGCCAATTCTATGCTTGAGATCATTAGAAAAGGTATTGAGAACAAAACGGCTAATATTATAATGCCGTTGTACAAATCGATGGGAAGGCCACACCTGGAGTATTGTGTCCAGTTCTGGTTGCCACATCTCAAAAAGGACATAGTGGAAATGGAAAAGATGCAAAAGAGAGCGACTAAGATGATTACTGGGCTGGGGCACCTTCCTTATGAGGAAAGGCTACGGCGTTTGGGCCTCTTTAACCTAATAAAGAGATGCCTGAGGGGGAACATGATTGAGACATACAAAATTATGCATGGGGAGGGTAAAGTGGATAGAGAGATGCTCTTTACACTCTCACATAACACCAGAACCAGGAGACATCCACTAAAATTGAGTGTTGGGAGGGTTAGGATAGAAAAAAGAAAATATTTCTTTACTCAGCGTGTAGTTGGTCTGTGGAACTCCTTGCCACGGGATATGGTGACGGCATCTGGCCTGGATGCCTTTAAAAGGGGATTGGACAAGTTTCTGGAGGAAAAATCCATTACGGGGTACAAGCCATGATGTGTGTGTGCAACCTCCTGATTTTAGAAATGGGCTATGTCAGATGCAAGGGAGGGCACCAGGATGCAGGTCTCTTGTTGTCTGGTGTGCTCCCTGTGGCATTTGGTGGGCTGCTGCTGTTAGCTTTGTGTTCTGAGGGAAGCAGAACCACAGCTTACAAGTTGGTTCAGGGAGCAGGTGTAGATTGCTGAGTCAGCAGAATCAGCAGGCACCTGGGACTGACACACCCTGGGTGTGACCAAGCCAGCACTGATTGGCTAAGCTGACTACATAAGGTTAGTCTGCTGGAGCTTCCAGTGCAGCAGTAGGGGAGTTATTGGAGATAACTGAGGAACTGCTGCCAGTGACTGAGGAGGCTGGATACTGTATGTACATGTTATTACTGACTTATGGACTGAACCTTTGACTGTGTATTGTTGGAAACTGATTTGGATTTGTTATACTTGGACTGACTACTCTTCATGTTGACTCTTGGACTGTTTACTGACTACTCTACTTGTGATATCCCTTGCTCAAATACATCTGCTGAAAGTACTCTGCTATATTTGCTGTTTTTCTTGCAACCTGCTCACATTGGGACAAAGCAGGGACCCTACACCAACCATCCTATACAAAATTAACCTTAACATGGGTTATGGGCCCAGGAACTGCTGACCTGGTCCTTGCAACTGCTGAGTTGATCCTGTGAACTGGTGAGCTACAAGAACTGCTGTTGTTACTGTTAAAGCTACAGGTGACTGAAAAGATTAAGAGCATGGAGATGAGCACAGTTGCAGCCTCAGGGTTCCTGATAACCCGGTTGAATGGACATAATTATGCCACTTGGTCTCGTAAAGTCTCGTTGCTAGAGCGAGAGGCTCTGTGGAATGTGGTGGTTAATCCGCCAGACTTGGCAGTTCTCAATGAGGAGGACGACGCAGAACTAATACAAACTTACCAAAGGGAAAATGAAAGAGCATTGTGTATAATTGGCTTGACCTTGGAGGACCAGCAGCTAGTCCACATTGACGGACTTATCTCGGCGAAAGAATGTTGGGAGGCACTCAGAGCCATCTATGTGCGAGATAGTGTCGGCGCGCAGATACATCTCATGCAAAAATTGCTACGGACATGCCTCCAGCCAGGAGGGAACATGCTGACTCACCTAGAGTTTATGAAACGGACTCTGGGGGAACTCCAGGAAAAGGAGCTAAATTTTACTGAACTGCAGCAGGTGTACATAATTCTCTGCTCCCTTGATGAAAGCTATGACCAGTTTGTGGCAAATTTGGAAGTAGTACCCCAAGCAGAACTAACAATTGCCAGCCTGACGAGTCGAGTCCTTGATGAGGAAAGAAGGAGAAAAGACAACAAAGTGGTTAGAGATCATAAGCAGAATTCCTCAGCCCTGCAAAGAGGGAAAGAACCTGTGGAAAGAGTAAGTGACCTTGACTCTGCAAAAGCTTACTCTGCCATGAAAAAATGTTATCACTGCCAGAGCCCTTCCCACTTAATCAAAGACTGTCGGTCTAAAATGGGAGGAAAGAAACTCCTCCGTTATGGCAAAGGAGGAAGGGTGAATTTGACTGTCACCGGAAAAACAAAGGGATGTGGAAACTACTTTGTTATTGACAGTGGGGCTACGGCAAACATTTGCAAGGATAAGAGACTGTTTCAATCATTTGAGCCTGCAGCAAACCAATGTGTTACACTAGCAGATGGAGTCACTGCCAGTGTGTGTGGAAAGGGAAAGGTCTTTTTGCCTGTACTGCACAAAACCCTTGAAATGGTATATGTACCAAACCTGACCTACAACCTCCTATCTGTTGCCGTGTGGACAAGCCAGGGCTACACCCTGCAATTCCATACGGAGGAGTGTGAAATAATGAAGAATGCTGAGCACGTAGCAACTGCTAAATTACGTGGTGAATTGTATTTGTTATACTTGACTTCAAAAGAAACTGTGGGGTCAGTGTTGACTAACCAAGCAGCACACTCGCATTGTATCCATAAGTTACACCACAAATTGGGACATGCTTGTTTCCCAGCCCTTAAAAGGACAGTAGAACAATCAGAAGGGGTTTCGTTGAGATCATGCGGATTGTACTTGGATTGTGAAGTATGTAAGGCTATCAAGTCCAAAGCTACACCCACCAGGAAGCCTGGAAATTACATTACCAAAGAGGTGCTAGACCTAATATTCATGGACTTAATTGGGCCATTCTCTCCCAGTATGGGAGGAGCTAGGTTTGTGTTGTCCATGGAGGATCACCATTCTCGTTTTGGCTTTTGTTATCTGATGGGCACAAAAGCACAGACCAGCCAGTGGAATACTGGCTGAAGTGGAATACTGGCTGGAGGAAGACAGGCAGGCTACCCAAATGCATCATAACTGACCGGGGAGGTGAATTTGTGAACCAAAGGTTTGAAAGATTGCTGAAAGAAAATGGCATCGAGCACCGCATGTCGGCACCTTATCGACCTCAACACAATGCCCTCTGTGAAAGAAGGGGCCAAACTTTGCAGAATATGGCATTCTGTATGCTTAAAGACAGTGGACTACCATTTAAATATTGGGGCGAGGCAATGATGTGTGCTTCGCATACTTTGAATGTGATCTGGCATTCTGGCACAGGACAGATACCATATAAGATATGGCATGGGAAAACACCCTCTCTGGACTATGTACATGTGTTTGGTGTCCCTGCATATGTACACATAACTAAGACACAAAGGCGTAAAGGACAACAGAAAAGCAGGAAGATGTACTTCCTTGGGTATGAAGCGAACCACAAGGCGTACAGATTTGGGTACTTGCACTCAAAGGACATTGTAATTAGTGCAAGTGCAAAATTCTTAGAGGACACTACAGGGTGGGAACGTTGGGGGCCATGTGTTGCCACATCCTACCCAATGGCAGATTACAATGGATTACAATCAAAGAAATCTGTCCCTGTAAAACAGAAATTGCCTAAAAGACTACCTCCTATACTGAAGGAGGAGACTAGGGATGAGGAGACATTCCCTGATATGGATGAAAAAGGATTGCAGTCAGAACCTGAGACTGAGATACCAGACCCAGAACCTACTGATGAGGATGTCAGTATACCCCGTAGATCCACCAGAGAACGTAGGGAACCTGATCGGTTCAAACCAGGGACTATCTATCAAGTATCCATTGAACCTTCCTCATATGACGCTATAAAGGACATGCCTTTAAGTGAACAAACAGCATGGAAGGAAGCTATCAATGCTGAGTTAAAATCTATGCATGATTTGAATGTGTATGAGGAAACCTATCTCCCACAAAGGGAAAAGGCAATTGGGTGCAAATGGGTATTCAAGGTGAAGAGGGATGCAAATAGTCAGACAAAGTGTAAGGCCAGACTAGTCGCACAAGGATTTGGACAGGATGCGTCAGATTATGATGAACTGTTTGCACCCACTCTCAGAAATTGTTCCTTGTATAGTGCGCTGGTGTTAGCAGCAAAGGAAGGGTATAAGATTAGGCATTTAGATATTAAGACCGCATATTTACATGCGCCACTTAGACACACTGTTTACATGAGGAAACCTTTGGGGACTGCTGAAACTGATAAAGGATATTGGCTACTTAAAAAGAGCCTATATGGACTAAAGCAATCTGGTTACGAGTGGAACCAATGCCTTTCTACTGCACTGAAGGAGGAGGGATTCCAACAAGGCACAGCTGACCCATGTATTTTTTCCAGGGGTAAAGGCCAACTGAAATGCATTGTACTATGTTTTGTTGATGACCTTGCAATACTATGTAAGAATGCAGAACAAGCAGATGTTCTTATAGAAGCATTGCGAAAAAGGTTTACATTGCATGACTTGGGGGAAATACACAATTATGTTGGATTGGATATTACCAAAGTATTAAATGGCTACAAAATATCACAAAGAGGCAAAATAGCCGCCTTGCTAAGAAAGTTTAACATGGAGCAGTGCAGTGGGGTGAAGACGCCTATGGAGACTGACTTCGAGAAGGATGAATCACCCAGTCCCATGTTTGACACCAATATGTATAAATCCTTACTGGGACGTTTAATGTACATTAGCCAGTGGAGTAGACCGGACATAGCGATGGCTTGCAATTTATTGGCCAGAGCATCAAGCCAACCCAAACAGAAACACTGGCTAGCCGCCAAACGTGTTCTGAAGTATTTAAAACAAACAATAGACTTGTCCTTGTACCTTGAACCTAAGGGTGGTCTGAGACTTACAGCATATGTGGATGCAAATTTTGCCTCAGACACCGGGACAAGGAAGTCAACCTCAGGCATGACACTATTTCTGGCAGGAGCCTTAGTGGGATGGAAGACTGTAAAGCAAAGTCATGTGTCGCTATCCACATGTGAATCAGAATTTGCTGCGCTAAGTTTGATGTGTTCGGAGCTTATTTGGTAAAACCAGTTAATGTTAGATCTTGGCATACAGGTACCTAAACCAATTACAGTAATGGAGGATAATCCGGCAGCCATCCAGATGGCCATGACACCTGGTGTGAGAGGGAGGTCCAAACACACAGATGTATGCTTCCAAAACATGAAGCAATGTGTGTCTGATGGTTTAATCAGCCTGACATACTGTGAGTCAAGCCAGAATGTGGCGGACGCACTGACAAAAGTGCAAGGAACTATTAAGCATCTAGAAAACTGTGAGATGCTGGGACTAAGGGTCTGAGTATGATAGATGACCTGAACCAAGGAGGAGAATGTTAGCTTTGTGTTCTGAGGGAAGCAGAACCACAGCTTAAAAGTTGGTTCAGGGAGCATAAGAACATAAGAACAGCCCCACTGGATCAGGCCATAGGCCCATCTAGTCCAGCTTCCTGTATCTCACAGCGGCCCACCAAATGCCCCAGGGAGCACACCAGATAACAAGAGACCTCATCCTGGTGCTCTCCCCTACATCTGGCATTCTGACTTAACCCATTCCTAAAATCAGGAGGTTGCGCATACACATCATGGCTTGTACCCCATAATGGATTTTTCCTCCAGAAACTCGTCCAATCCCCTTTTAAAGGCGTCTAGGCTAGACGCCAGCACCACATCCTGTGGCAAGGAGTTCCACAGACCAACCACGCGCTGAGTAAAGAAATATTTTCTTTTGTCTGTCCTAACCCGCCCAACACTCAATTTTAGTGAATGTCCCCTGGTTCTGGTATTATGTGAGAGTGTAAAGAGCATCTCCCTATCCACTCTGTCCATCCCCTGCATAATTTTGTATGTCTCAATCATGTCCCCCCTCAAGCGTCTCTTTTCTAGGCTGAAGAGGCCCAAACGCCGTAGCCTTTCCTCATAAGGAAGGTGCCCCAGCCCCGTAATCATCTTAGTCGCTCTCTTTTGCACCTTTTCCATTTCCACTATGTCTTTTTTGAGATGCGGCGACCAGAACTGGACACAATACTCCAGGTGTGGCCTTACCATCGATTTGTACAACGGCATTATAATACTAACCGTTTTGTTCTCAATACCCTTCCTAATGATCCCAAGCATAGAATTGGCCTTCTTCACTGCCACCGCACATTGGGTCGACACTTTCATCGACCTGTCCACCACCACCCCAAGATCTCTCTCCTGAGCAGGTGTAGATTGCTGAGTCAGCAGAATCAGCAGGCACCTGGGACTGACACACCCTGGGTGTGACCAAGCCAGCACTGATTGGCTAAGCTGACTACATAAGGTTAGTCTGCTGGAGCTTCCAGTGCAGCAGTAGGGGAGTTATTGGAGATAACTGAGGAACTGCTGCCAGTGACTGAGGAGGCTGGATACTGTATGTATATGTTATTACTGACTTATGGACTGAACCTTTGACTGTGTATTGTTGGAAACTGATTTGGATTTGTTATACTTGGACTGACTACTCTTCGTGTTGACTCTTGGACTGTTTACTGACTACTCTACTTGTGATATCCCTTGCTCAAATACATCTGCTGAAAGTACTCTGCTATATTTGCTGTTTTTCTTGCAACCTGCTCACATTGGGACAAAGCAGGGACCCTACACCAACCATCCTATACAAAATTAACCTTAACAGCTGTGAGATACAGGAAGCTGAACTAGATGGGCCTATGGCCTGATCCAGTGGGGCTGTTCTTATGTTCTTATGACCCCTGTGCTTCTGGAGCTCAGAAGTTTAGGAGTTCTCTGCATTCCCAGTAGTAATTGTGGTGATGTCATCATGTCACTACAATTACTTCCATGTTGCCTCCACCTTCCCCCTTTTAAAAAAAAGGCAAAATGAAGGAGGTGGCACAAGCTTTGACAGAACCGTTTGTGCCACTTAGCAATGGTGCAGAAGGCCCCATTGGAGCTTTTTTGTGTCGATAGAAGCGACATTTAGGTGGCAAGCGCTGCTTCTAGGAGCCACTTCCAGGAGGCTAGAAATGGTGCTTGCCTCTGGGGCATTGCTTCTAGCTCCAGTGGAGCCTTTTGCACTACTGCTAAGTGATGCAAAAGGCTCCATCAAAGCTAGAAGTGGCCCCTGCCTCCTCCAAAATTGGAGGAGGCGAGCACTGCTTCTGCTAGCTACCTGGCCATTCTGAGGGCCACCCTCTTCTCCTCTTGTTTCTTTATAGGGGACGAGAATAGGGCAACATTCAGAAGCAGTTGGGAACCATGCTGACAGTGGCTGCAGGAGAATCATGGGTGCCCCCCCCAAGCCTGGTGCCTGGGGCATTTGCCCCATTGCCCCTCCTGGGCACTGCTTCTGCTTCTAGGGTGGCTTGGAGGCAGCTATTGGATTGTACGGTTTCCCAGTTTTAAAAGGAATAATTACCCTCTGTCTTCTATTTAGGATAAGCACAAGCCCCTGTACTTGTTACTGTATACTTATTGATAGTAATATACATATTGGAAAGCTGTGTTTTTTATTTATTAAATTATAAACTACCACTGAATCCTGTGGTCACCTACTTGGATATTTTAAGCAAAAAAATTAATTCAAAGAGGAAGAAATAGAATCTCAGTGGCCACTGCAAAATGATCAGGTGGCTGGCTTTGTATGACAGACTGGCAAAATATCTTTGTATGAATTGGTAACTAAACAAAGTGTGCAATAACATGGAAATAGTAAAATGTTAGCATACGGTCGTTAAGAATGGTAATTTCAGGATTACTGGAATTTCCTTTTAAACAATATATGCACAAATAGGATGAGATTGGTCTTTCTGTAAACATACATGCTGTCTATACTTTACATATGTACATACATCATATATATGTTTATTTTCATTTAAAGTGTTGTTAAATGTTTACGTTTAAACCATGTTGAATGGTATTACATTATTGAAGAGAGTGAGGCGGTAAGGTAAATACATTCAATGAAGAATGTTGTATCATTTCTGCAAGTCAACAGTTAAACTGTGAAGCTATGTTTTCTTAACTGACATGTCAGTTTCAGAACATCTCTATTTTTTCTGGTTTTCTGCAGTTTTGTTGTAAGTTTTCTGGTTACAGTAAATCTTTTTCCTCTCATCAGTCTTGGTGTATCAACACTCTGAGTTTATTGTCATATGAATCAAGCCTTCCCTTTTAGAAGTTCCAATCATTCCTTTGGTATTGTGGTGTGGCATTTCTTGTAAGGATGAATAGAGCTTGCTATTTAAAGCAGAAGTTTTTAAGAGGATCACTTAGTTTTGGTGTTTGTCCCCCAGTTTGAAAATTGCTTTGTCTTTTGAGGAGAAAAAACAAGTGGTACGAGCTAGAGGCACCTGTGCAAGGAGTTCCTAAAATACAACTACCCACATCACATACTTTCAAAATACATTCTTATTGTTACAGCTTCTATTCTATACCACAAGGGGGAAATGTGGCAAGAATGCATACCTAAGTGTTACCCGTGGACTTTTCTCTCAACCAGGAATGAATTGCACAATGAACCATTTCAGAAGTTAGTCAGATTTTGTTGTGAAGTTGTGTTTAATGTGAACCAGAATCGTACAGGCACAACTGGACATAGCCACAAATAGCTTTGAAATTTTGGTATGCAAGTAGTAGACATTGGTTTAGAAGGAGTTGATCAATGGTTTCTGAAACCTGTTCAAGTTTCTGAGAGGTTCCTGAGACCTTTTCAGGTTACCTTCTCTTTTGCAATCCTTTTTTTGTTGGCATGTCAAGGTGCTTGGGTTTAGACTGCTGGGGTGTTGGTAATTTGTACACAGAGGTGTATGATGGCAAGGTCGGCATGCCAAAATGCATAGATATGGAGCTTAAGGTTTGGACACAGTTACTGACTTGTGTAGAACGACAGCAATTGTGTACTGATTCCTGACTGCACTATCTTGATATACTTTCTGTCTTCCTAGGAAGCGTTTGGAAGAAGCTCCCTTGATGACACAGGCACAGCGAGATGCTCGAATGAAAGAGAAGTTAGACCGTTATTCAAAGGTAGCATTTTGTTTTGGAATCTTTATTCATTTTAGATAGATTTCTGATAGTTTTGACAGTCTGGTGAAGGGAGTATGAACATATCGGGCAATCCATTGGGGGTCTGTAATCATACAAAGGTTAAGAACCCCTGCTCTAAGGTGTCAGTAATATTTTCCCAATATTGGTCATACAGGGGCTCAGACAGAGAGAAAGTGGCTTACCTAAGGCTACCTGGTTAGTTTGTGGCAGATAGGAGATTTTAATGGTAACTTCTTGGTTCCTTGTTCAACCTCTTAGTCACTCCATTTCTCCAGTTTTCCATTGTTGTTTCAAACTGGTTCTAGTTGGAGATTCTGTTAGCATGGGTTTCTAAGATGGTTCAGGGCCCAATCCTATCCAACTTTCCAGCTCCAGTACAGCTGCAATGCAGCCCCGAGTAAGGGAACAAATGTTCCCTTACCTCAAGAAAGACTCTATGACTGCCTTGCCAACAAAAGATGCAGTACACACCCCAATGGCATGGCTGCATCAGCACTGGAAAATTGGATAGGGCTGGGCCCTCAGTCACATTTCTGAAGTCACATATAGTCTGGGGCATTTGTAATTGCAGATTCATGGGAAGAAGTGGGTTTCTGAGAACATGTTGATCTTGACCATGCAGGGGATGGACAGAGTGGATAGAGAGATGGTCTTTACACTCTCACATAACACCAGAACCAGGGGACATCCACTAAAATTGAGTGTTGGGAGAGTTAGAACAGACAAAAGAAAATATTTCTTTACTCAACGTGTGGTTGGTCTGTGGAACTCCTTGCCGCAGGATGTGGTGACGGCATCTGGCCTGGATGCCTTTAAAAGGAGATTGGACAAGTTTCTGCAGGAAAAATCCATTATGGGTTACAAGCCATGATGTGTATGTACAACCTCCTGATTTTAGAAATGGGCTATGTCAGAATGCCAGGTGCAAGGGGGGGGCACCAGGACGAGGTCTCTTGTTATCTGGTGGCATTTGGTGGGCAGCTGTGAGATTCAGGAAGCTGGACTAGATGGGCCTATGGCCTGATCCAGTGGGGCTGTTCTTATGGCCAACAACAGAGAGGGTTCCATAATTTTGGTGTGTCTGATTTAGACCCCTACTCTTTATCTTGGGCCAGGTGGTACTGAGAGTTTACTTCCCAGATCGTCATATTCTACAGGGCTTCTTCAATTCCAGTGAAACAGGTAGGAGCATCTCTGCCTTGATCTTCCAACTTCTGCCTTATCTCAGTAAGGTTTAGTGAAACAAGCAACGTTTTCCTTCTAGTGTTTGTGCTTTCAGTGCAGACCGCTATACTTAAATGTCTCTAGTTGCTTTATCTGATTGGTACTTTAAAAGGATCCATTGCAGCTTGGTGTACAATAAACTGTATGGAAGAGGGCTAAGATTCTTCTCTAAACTGTATGTGTTTCTGATGACTGCTTGGTGGCTTCTTTTCCAGGCCACTTACCACGGCATTAGTCATGCTCTGATGAGGCCATTGAATGACAGGGTGTTGGTCCAGTGTAGTTCCAACCAGAGCCCCAAAAAAGAGTTGGAAGCACTGGAGAGAATTTGAATCAGTCACTCTTCTTAAATGTGCCAGGGGGCTAAAACAAAACCAGGCTTCCTGCACCACTTAATAGCAAAAGGATAGAGCTTGCTGCTTCATGGCAGACACATGCCCTGTTGTGCTTTCTGCTCATGCCTTTCCTTTTCTGGGAAACTAGGTGTACACTGCTCTCAAAGAATACCCACTCTTCCTTAGCTGTGGGTTGTGTTTGAGAGTTGTGTTTGAGAGCTCTAGGGTAATTCTGTTGCCCATCAGCTCCATTTGATGCTACAATCTGGAGTAGCTGTCTTTTAACTGTCTAAGATAGGATTTAGAAGCATCTGGTTTCTTGGTGAGAGATGACTGTCACCTGTCTTGTTTCTCGGATGGCCCAGAAGGGAACATACAAGGGAGTCTGAGATGATGCCCTACAGGTACTTGACTGCAAAAGCTGCAAAATACATGGATCAGAGAACCATCATTCTTCTTTACCTGCAGCAGAATCTGTAGTTTTTGTACAGTTGAAACCTGTGTCATTCGAAGGAGGAGATTGAATAAGAGCCAACTACACATAATGCATAGTTTGTCCTTGCATGCTTGCTTTTCTTCTCCTCCTCCTTTTTTAAAAGGAGTTTTCACCCTGTTATAGCTGCAGGGGGAAATCAGAATTGAGGCCATGGGATCGGAAGAAGGGAGCTTTAATCTTTTACCCCCACCCTGGGCTTAATCTAGAGCGAGCCCTCATGACCATTGTGCTTGGGAGGCACCAATGGGAACTTCTATCCTAGAGGAAACAGCAGCTTGGACAAGGGAATAATCTGGACTGGGACATAATGGGGGAAAGGGTTAAAGCCCCTTCCCTTATTCCATTATTCTAATTCTCCTATTCATTCTCTTTTTTTCTCTCTCCCCATCTGGTGGCTGTTACTTCAGAAATAGCAAGCACTCGGGGCCAAACTTTACATTTAAGATAATGTGTAGTTTGGACCTAAGTGTAGAGAGAAAGTAGATAAGGCTAGAATTACCAATGTTTGGGCTGCTCACTCTTCTTCTTGGTGTTAATCTAGGTTTGGCTGTTCTCCATTTAGAAACAGCTGTGCACCTTACTGTATTCTATTTCTCTGTCTCTGGCATACCTGGAAAGGTTGCTTCTGGCAGTAGATTGAAGGCTGCTCTGTCTGAAGGCAGAGACATGTTTTAGGCAGACAATGTAAGCCATGTGAGCAGGCATCTTCCTCTGTCCTTGTTCTTTTGAGAGTATAACTGTGAAGGGTATATGACCAATGTCCCAAAGAAAAGAATGTCTATAACAGATCTTGTGTTCCACAAGCCCCCCTTTTACTTACTCTTTTTGACAGTTGGTGCTCTGAGAGCCTTTGTGAAAAGCCACCTGGAAGATCCAGAGATACCATTTTATCTGTGTAAGTTCAGATTTATATTTTATAACTTTATAGCTGATGTTCTATTAAATGGGGGAGCACTATTAATTATCACTTGAAAAGAATGATCTTTTACTGCCACCTGGATTGGGGTATAAATTACTATCGTGAAATTTTAATTATTGCAGTAAACCTGTGCTTCCTGGCTGGAGTTGAGGCAGTGGAGCAGCTACGTCATCTGGCACTAAGGGGCACAATTTTTTTTTAATACTCCCCTGAAGGGCTTAGAAAGGTACAGTGGTGCCTCGCAAGACGAAATTAATTCGTTCCGCAACTCGTTTCGTATTGTGAGAATTTCGTCTTGCGAAGCGCGGTTTCCTATAGGAATGCATTGAAATTTAATTAATGCGTTCCTATGGGCAAAAAAAGTCAGAACAAAGTCAAATTTGGTTTATTAAGTGCTCTTTAAAGGCATACATACTGTACAGAGGATTTCAAAAATTTCAAGCACAAAACTTCAACTTTTTAATTTTAAAAATTCGTCTTGCGAAGCACGGCCATAGAAAAAATTTGTCTTGCGAAGCACGGCATAAAAAATTCGTCTTGCGAGTCACCAGAAAAAATAGCAAAAACGCTTTCGTCTTGCGAGTTTTTCGGTGTGCGAGGCATTCGTCTTGCGAGGCACCACTGTACTTCCAATTTTGGCAAAACCAAAAGTGCCTTTCTAAGGCCTCTAGCAGACCTTCTGAGGTCTTACAAGGCTCGGGGAGGCAGTGCACGGCCTACCCGGGCCTCAAAAAGGCACCCCCTGACACCCCTTAGGTGTAGTATCCAGGGCAATTGACCCCCCTGGCCAGCCTTAGCTATGCCACTGAGTTGAGGAAGTGTGTGTATGATTCTCTCTCTTCTACCCCACCACCAATACTTTCCTACATGTTTTTTTTTTTGTCTTAAAGAGAATTATGTGTTTTTACTTTAGTCATTGCACCTCCCAGATCCATCCTGAGTGATGACAGCTTAACCCTCTTCCAGGTAATGTTGTATTTCACCATTTATTTTGATCTGAATCTCCTTATCATAAACTGCTCTCTACTTTTTTTTTTAAGCTATAGATTTCTGTTTAATCAAGGGTAGATAAAATATGCCCTTTCAAACCTTTGTTGGTTTCCTTTTTTATGCTGCCAGATGTTGAGAGGGCTTCCCATTATTGAGAGTGGAGGTGATTCTTGCAATCCCCTTTTCTCAAGAGTAAGACAAAGTTATTCTATTCTCCTGTGAAGAAAGTTTTTGCAAAAGATGGAAATTTGGGCTGGAGTAGAGGCACAACACTAGTGTTACAGGAAATGGGACACAAAGCATAATAGAGCAGCTGCTTGCACTGATAAGAGATTAGCTGTCAAGAAAATGATCAGATCTAGGATGTAGAATTTATTTTTATTTGATACTATTTTCATTAGCAAGGAGGAGATGTTGGTTTCAGCTCATTTTAGTACTCTCAGGTGAGGTTTCTTACTTTTTGATAATAAGGCTACCCAACCATTCAAGCCCTCTGAGACACAACTGGGACAAAGCAAGAATACAGAGTCCAACAGTGTATGTGTGTATATATGTTTACTCTGAAACAAGTTTCAGTGTGTACTTTAGGCTCTATACGTATACATACAATTGCAAGGTATGTTTCTTTAGCCTAGAAGCAAGCCAATCAGGAAAAAAAGAAAGAAGCAGGGGTTGCATATGCCCTCTCAATGGTATGTCTTAGTGCTCAAAAGGAAGGGGCAAGAGGGAGTTCAAGAAAGCAAAAATGTAAATACGGTCTCCCCTCATCTTATGCAGTGGCAATGTTGAAGCATAAAGTCAAAATTGCATATATTCAAAATAACTTTGAAAACCCCTTTCATCTGAAAAAAATACATACTGTCTCTTTTACAATTATGAATGGCAAGTAGGAACTGAGTCCAACGGAGGGACTTCATTCTCTGATCTTAGGCTACTCTGAGGCATTGTTGTTTTTCTCTGGGGAGTTTTTTTTTTTTGCTGCATATATATGTACTTGAATTCACGTAAGATGGTCAACTATAGCTTTTCCCCGATTCTTAAAACTGTCCATATAAAATTACCTTACAGTATGTGCAAGCGTATATGTGAGTGATGCTGCTGAATAGGATTGCAGCCAGTTTTAGTCTTATTCAAGAGGTCCATGCTTTAAAGCAGAGGTGACAAACTCTTTTCATACAGCAGGCCCAATAGCATTCATTGCATCTGCTGAGAGGCCTGCTGACATCATTAAGTAGGAAGTGACATCACATGATGACCTGAAATAAGCACTTTGTTTTCATCTAGTAACATTAACTGCAAAAGACAGAAGCAGCAAATTGTAGAAAATGTGCAAAGTATACTCGTATTTTCAGGATATGAGAGAGCCCAATTATCATGTGATACTCAACATTACTGCTTCTGAAGAGGTATCAGTTTGCAGCTTGGCAGCTGAGAGGTGTTCTACAAAGTGACGTCTCTGCAATTCAGTGCTGCTGAATTGGGCTCTCTCAGTCCCTCAGCAACATCTCTCCCTCTTTCACCCCTCTTAGTCTGCCCCTTCTCCTTGTACCATTCGTTGCCTTCTCGTCCTTCTGACTCTCCCTCCCAGCATCTTGGCAGAAATAGCACTGATGAAAGAATGTTAGTTATTTGGAGAACTCAATAATTGTGCAGACCACCCTTTTAGCAGTGATGTCTTGGTAGAAGCAACACTGCTGAAAGGGCAGCCCACATAATAATTGGGCTGTCCCAGCATTGCCCTTTCTGCTGAGACAGCTCTACAGCTCTACAACTGAGAGCAGCTGGGAGAATCCACTTATCAAGTGGGTCAGATAAAGATCTTCCATGGGCCAAATCCTGCCTGCAAGTCTTATGTTTAACACCCCTGCTTTAAGGAGTCATGAAGGAGTTTGAACTTCTGACAGCTGTATACACTTCTCTGCATTCTCTTATATGCTGAGAACCATGTCACAGCTGTCATGTTCCAGATTATTGTGCGAGCTGAAAATGTAGCTTGTAGGAACTGAATTCCTGGACTTCCCTGTAAATAATCAGGCAAATATTGTTTTAGCTGAAAATGTTTACATTCATTTTATTTTTTGCATGTATATACCATCCTTTCTCCTACGTGCTCAGGAAAATGTATGTGAATCCTTTCCCTCATATATCATTGCTGCACCCTGTGAAGTCAGTCAGGATGAGAGATAGTGACTAGCCCAAGATCACCCAGGAAGCTTCATGGTTGAGTGGGATTTTGAACCCCAGTGTTCCTGGTCCAGGTTCAGTGCTCTAACCAGTATGTCCTGGTGCTCAAAGGGTGAGGTGGAAATTATGGGTAGTTATTAAGGGGGGGTAGGAGTTCCTCCATAATACTTACAAGCATTTTAGTTGGAGCTGTGCTCCTGGGACTAGTTCCTTCCTTCTCTTCATGCCATCCAAGTTCATGTTAATTATCAATGCCAAGGATCACTGATGTGACCTTCCTTCATTTATTGGGGGTAATTTTGCAACAATTTTAAGGTTCCTCCCTGTTATGGGGCATGCAGTCCTGTTCTGTGCTCCTTTCCACCACTTTGTTTTGCTCTGCTTGCTCCTGGGTCTCAGATAAGCGTACACATTCGACAAGTGATAAACCTACCTCTATTTCATGAGGCTTGAAAATCTGTGCTCTTGATTTTTTAGCAAGACTCCCTGTAACAGAGATGAAGAACTCCTTTCCCTGAACTGGCTGTAGCATTCTGAATATCTTGCTAAATATTGGGTGGAACTGAAAGGGCTTAGCCAACAAACTGACGAACTGTTGCTTTCCCAAAAAACAGCTAGGCAGGATTAGAGCTGTCACTTGTAGGGTATGCTATACCAAGGGTCACTTAGAGGTTGAAGGGTCATACGGAGTGTAACAGGAATCCATTTACGTGGTGTACGTCAGAGCCTCTCAGGCGGCATATTGAATTAGGAAAGGATTTAGAGCTCTTCTGAAGTTGTTTATAATGGAGCTTTCCAAATTCCATGACTTCCTGGCCAGGCCATGTGAATGAGACACAAGTGCAGCTGCTGTCAGAGGACTGCATGTGTACAGAGCCAATGCTTTGCTACCTGCTTTTAAGCTTGAGGCCTGTCCCTTTCCAGCTAGATGTGCCTCACCAAAGCCCTCCTGCCAAGAAGCTTAGGTTTCGTTCCCCCAAACATGACTCTCTGTGCATGGTTTACTAATAGAGTTCTTTTTGTTGCCACATTGCTTATGTTGACATCCTTCCCCCTGTGCATGGGAACATGTTGGACCTGCACCCTTCACAGTAGAGGTGTGTTTTTATTGTTTATGGCTGAGAGTTCCACAGTCTAGGTTAGACATGATATTGTAGTTAAACTTCTAACTGTCCTGGGAGTCTTTCTTAGTCAAATCCGTCAGTCAAAACATACCCAAGTTTATTTTAGTTGTTGCTTGATACTCTTTCAGATCTCTTGCTGATGCCTATAACCCTAGGTCTGTATGTAACCGATGGGGGGGCAGGAAGGGGGATAGGATAACATTATTGTGAGGGGATTGCTGTGCTGCTGTTCACGTTGTTGCTGCTGTAATTGTTCACAAACATGGGGCACTTCTGCAAGAGTAAGGGAGGTGAGTTCTCCCCATTTGTTTCTACCTAGTTTTCTGCTCCATTTTTGAATAAAGTGGTAGGCTCTTACACTGGTGCCGGAGAGTAGAGTAGCAACTTATATTGCTATTTTAAAAAAATGGAAATTATTAGAAAAATGGGGTAGGAGCAGAAAAGTTGTTTTGCTCATGGCTAATCACTTCACCAAAATACGCAATAGATCCCTATAACATGAGGGGAGTTTCAAAGACAACTTGTGATTTAGTAGATGGGAGCTCAGAAAGAAAAATTAGGGATTCCATGGCTCTCATGGCAGTGCCCTGTGCAACCCCAAAGCCTCTTTGAGTTCTGGCCATAGTGCTTTAATTTTTGGAAAATGCAATATTCCTGCAAACAGAAGGGGGCTTGAGGGGGGGAGATATGAACACTGTGCGCAACAAATGAAAAACATTTGTGGCACAATAAACAGTTCATGCAGAAAAAAGCAATTTAACACCTGAGTCTGGCCTCTGCTCATATGTGATTGCAGCACTTCAGTGCTGGAACAGAAGACTCTGTGCCTTTGTTTCTGAGTCGCAATGTCATCTTGGTGGGGAGCAGCCAGTTCAATGTCTTCCCCCTGTCCTTCAAAGCCACTGAAGATATTTTAATTAATAGCAGAAGTGCCAGTGGAAAGGTCCCTTGTGTCTTTGAACTGGGCGACTTTCCCACTCATTGGGAAAGCAGCTCCTCCCATCTTTCCTTGCTTTGTGCCATCTTGCCTACAGCTGCCACCCAACACGTTCACTGTCTCAGATTCCCACACACTTGTCATGGTAGAAAGATGGGAAAATAAGATGTTTTCTGTGGAACCCTGAGAAACAAATGGGGATGAACTGGAATCCAGATTAAACTAAGTATTAATCTCTGTATCTGAAAATGAAGACTTCTCTATACTGCTTGGCCCTGTCCAGGCCAAATATTGGCTCACAATATAAACTAGGCCTGCAAGGCAATTTACTCTACCAAATCTGAACCAACGTATAGTATATTTGCCCACAGTTTTGCTTATGAAGAAAAGTAGACAACATAAGATAATTTAAAAATCTGTTTTCATCAGCAGTGTGTATGTATGTGAGAGAGAGGTTGTATGACACCGAAAGCATTCAGGCACTAGCTGACTGGCTTCCTTGGTTTTTTCACTTGCTTTCCAAGCAGATTGGTCTAGTTTCTTGAAAAGGGTACGCAAAAGATTAGCGGAGAGACATTCAGACATTCATTACTATGATGACCATATAAGGACACCTGCAAAGAATTCAGCACTTATAGAATATCTCCGGTGTTATTACTGTCAAACATGTTCATGCTGATCTTCCTCTGATGATCCATTCAAAGTCTCTGCTATCTGAGTGCTTAATTTAGCATCTGGAGTCGGTCTCAGTGTCCTGGAATCGGAATCCAGGAAATCACAATTAGCGTGTATTTTCCCCAGAGGAGTCATGTCAAAGTTTGCTGGAGTTTCAGTATGGATACAATATGCATCCAGATACTAGCTGCAGGAAAGTAACAGTAGGAGGGAAGTATGCCTTAGGGCCCAGTCCTAACCAACTTTCCAATGCATTACAGCCCTGTGGTAAGGGAACAAACATAACCTTGTGGAGGCCTCCATGACTCTCCCCCCCCCCCAACTGCAGGATGCACTGCACACCCCGACAGCACGGCTGCATCAGCGCTGGAAAGTTGGATTGGGCCCTTAATCTCATGCTTGTGGGCTTCCCAGAGGCATATGATTGGCCGTGAAATAAGATACAACGCAACAGGCCGTTGACCTGATCCAGCAGGGCCACTCTTATGTTACATTTTTAGCTATCTGTATGTAACTTTGCTTTCGGAATAAATCACCAGTTTATTTTCTAAGTAGTATGATTGCTGCCCATTTACACTGTTCATTAACCTGTTCATTCTGCTTTTTGGTCTCCTTTCTTTAACATTAGGTTCTTTTTTGTTTTGTTCCTGGAACCATAACTGTATATTCCAATGAAATGAAAACCTCTTTACTGAACCACATAGATGCTTTCATCAACTATTGCTTTCCAGAAGGACCAAAGTAATTCAATATATCATGAAGGATTTGCATTGTCTGCTTACTACAAGTGTGTCTCTAGGATATTTGGAACTAGTGCAGAAAGGCCTAACTTACATAGTTAACATGAAATTGACATTGGACAATCTGGTATGATGGTGGAGATGCTTTCTAAGACTGTGTTCTGATAAATCTGCAGTAGCTTATACATGGGATTGCTCCTGCTTAGTTTCAGTGTTTTCTTGGATAATTGCACAACTTTGCTGTGTGGTCTTCCATTTGTGCCCAGCTGTGTTGTACTACAAAAGTGCCTCCATTGAATGTTTTCATTCACCCATTCCAGAATGTTTTGCATCAACAACCTCCAATGATGACCACTGCTGGCACTGTTTCCAGCATAACTCTGTGAAGCTTCTTAAATGACAAACTCTGGCTGCTCCAGCTGCTCTTAGAAGAATCAAATTGGCCATATTCACTTCCATCACTCACAGCCAGTTAGGCAACCACCTGTATTTTTATCTGCTAGAGCAGGGGTCTCCAAGCTTTTTGGCCAAAGGGCCGCATCAAACATCTGGCATGGTGTTGAGGGCCGGAAAAAAAATTTAAATATAAAATTTAAATAAATAAATTAGAGATGGAACTTAGATGAGTGAATAAATGAATGAATGGGCTCATTCATTCAACCTCTCTGGCCCTCAGAACACCCTCCAGACACAATCAGAACACAGTTCTGGTCAGGTTCAGCTGAGTGGGCCAGAGGCTTTCACAGGACAAGAGGTTGGCTGTGAGCTGGAAAGAGACTTGTTGTGGGCGGCATCTGGCCCCCGGGCCGGGGTTTGAAAACCCCTGCACTAGAGCAGTGGTTCCCAACATTTTTTTGCTTGCATACGCCTTGGCAGTCTATTTCCATAAATTGTACCCCTCGTATTAGCCCTGCAAGGCATTCTGCCAGTCCCACAAGGCATTCTAATACAGACCTGCCTTTTCCCACCATTATTCAATTATTTTTCAAATATCCCTAAACGTCTTGGCAAGTACCCCTGGGGGTACACATACCCCAGGTTGGGAACCACAGTGCTAGAGCATTCGCTTCCCCCCAATACATGAGTTAAGGGTCAGCTGAAGAATATATGAGTGCTTTTTTCAGTGCAAATGCTAAGTCTGGCGGATCTAAACCTTCAAACCTTAATCTAAATCTAAACCTTCAGACCTGTGTTCATGCCTTTTAGTTTGCAAAGCATGTTGGTGGTTAGGGAGGGAGTTGACCAGGATGTTTTGATGAAGATTTTTTTTTTTAAGTTTAAAATCCTCCTCTCCAAAAAATAAGGAAGAGTTCTGTTCAAACTTCACTTAAATTTTCCTTTGGAAAATTCTACACTGAATGTAACTGTTGGAAGACACTGGGAAGGGGCCAGGCAGGCATCAGTTCACAGACTGGGCAGCTTAGAACTGAAATGTTGGTGGTCATTCTCAAGTGTTCAGGTCTGAAGCAATTTTAATTATTTTTGAGGTTCTGAGAATGTTAAGCTTGTCTCCTCAAGCCACTTAGAGCTTGAATCTTGCTGCTTTTTAAGGAAAGCTGTAAATGTGAGTATGTTGCTTGTAGTACTGTAGTAAAATGCAAAGCAAGACTGTTTTCAGTAAAAGCTCTGTAGGTTTTAGCAATCAGGGTTAGTTCACTCACAATTTTGTCAGTTGTTCTGCCAGGGTATAAAATTAATTAACATCATATACGGGGAAGCAATATTGAGTATGTCAAGCATGAGGGGTTGGGGTCGAGGTTTTCATAAATAAAGCCTCCTTACCCCCAGATATGAGTGTATTGCCTCAGTGGGACACTGGAAGAATAAAGCTATTAATGAAGATATAAAATAGCTGAGCAGTTTGGTCTGTTGGTTTGGACCAGGAAAAGTTGGGTTCTAATCCCTTCTCAGCCATGAAGCTTCCTGAGTAACTTTGAAGTAGCTACTATCTCTCTGCCCAACCTACTTCACAGGGTTGTTGTGAGGATGAAAGGGGGGGAGGAGCCATGTACATCACTCTGAGCTCTATAAATGTGAAAGAAAATTAATACAGTAGTTTTCCAGATGGCAAAGTATTGTTAGAGGACAGTGGCCACATTAAGCTCGGTCAGCTCACATTTCTTTCTGGCATGAGAATGATCATCTATCTCTCTTGTCTTAGTAGATTCTTATATAGGTGTGTGCTGCTTAAGGACAGGGATGTGTTCCCATACCCCTGTTATCAAACGATGCCTGAAGCGACATGAAGCCTCTGAAGCTGAGAGGAGCTGTGCTCCTTTCACCTCCAGGGGCTTTACTGAGCCCCACAGAGGCAGTGCGTTGATGCGCACTGCAAGGCTCAGAATAGCCGAAAAGATGCAACTTCCAGTTTCCTAGGAGAAACCAGGAGTGACTTTTTTTGCCTCATAAGGGGGACTATTGCTGGTCGGAACTTCACAAAGTGACGTTCACCTGTATTGCAAGTCTGTTGTTAATGTGCAGATGAACTATTCATAAGTCAATGCCCTAGCCTCCCATATCAAGGCAGACATCCATTCATGGATGTATTTGCAAGAAAAGAGAAGGTCTCCTATCTGCTAGCAGATCTACTTCCAAGTGTCTCACCTTCTATTTGAAGTAGCTGGCTAGAGTGCTTGCCCAGGGCTATTCAGGAGTCCAACTTACTTGTGAGTACACCCAGCTTGTGAAAATGCTGACAGAATTGCATGTAGACAAAACCTGAGTGCTCAGGATGCTGTATGACATTTTACTAGAGTGCATCCAGATTCATAGACCTCCTTAAAAGGTGATTAAGCACCCAGGATGAGACCTAGAATGCACCCAATGATCTGGGGACCATTTCTTAGGAACAACAATTCATGTGGACATAGATCTGTGTCTTTTAGTAGAGGTGAGAATGAATCTGAGTGCTGTTTAGGAGCATCAAACATAAGAGAGTGATTCCTTCCTTTTCTCCCGCACGTGCAGCCTGGCTTTGCCTGAGATCATATTGCCATAACTTCTTAAGCTGTTCCTGCCTTTCCCCACTGAAATTGGTTGATTCTGGATAATGTTGTGCTCACTGCATTTTGTGTGTGTGTGTGTGTGTGTGTGTGTGTGTGTGTGTGTGTGTGTGTGTGTGTGTGTGAGTGATATATATTTTGCCTTGAGTCAGTGTAGGCTCCATGCCGTAATGGCTTCTGCTTGCTTAGCCTTTCCGCTGCCACCAGAGATCTGAGAGCTTGGCAGACGCTGAAGAGAGCTTTCTTTTCTGGGGAGAAACTAGTGCGGAAACTACCCCAGCTTTCATGTCCCTGGCAACTCTGTTATTATTGGATGCCCTTTTTATAGGTTGATGGTACTAATCTGGCTGTTTCGCCGAAGCCCCTGCAGTCCTGGGAGGAGGGCTTGTGTTTTTGTTTTTGTACCTGTCTTGGCACCAGTGTGAGGGGTAGTGCTGAGGTGGGGAATCCTGATGTTTGCGTTCTGCAGCATTATTTGTTGAGCAGTAAAATCCCAAGCCTGGGAGTGGGGTTTTTTGTGCAGAGTCCAGCTTTTGGGACTTAATGTGACTTATGAGGGAATTGGAATGGAGACTTGGTTGCTTCTTTGTTGTGTATGAACATGTGCATAGAGGGAGTGGCGCAGAGAAATGAGGACTTTGTTGAATGAGCTGCTCTTAACAGCTAATGAAGCTCTATTCAGTTTTGTCCATGTCACTCTTAATATTTGAGAGAACTTATAGTCTTCTCAGACTTCTGAATTAATTTAACTAATTTAAAAACGCCAAATACACCTATGGAAACACCAAATAGACCAGTACTAGGGCAGGTCTCCTTGAATGGGTGGGTTTATAGCTGAAGTGATGAGATCTTCAGAGAATGCCGGGTCCTGGAGCTCGAATAATCGAACCTCTGTGCTTCTGGATCTCTGCAGTTCCATGCTGCAGATGAGCACTAGAAAAGGTTAGAGCAGGGGTGTCAAACTCATTTCATATAGCGGGCCGAATATCGTTGATGATGCCTGCTGAGGGCCAAAAGTTATGTCATTTGGCAGGAAATGATGACATTAAACAGGTCAAAAACAGCAATAAGCACACTGTTCTTGTGTAGAAACTAATTAGCTGCAAAAGACAGAAGAGAAAATACACAAATCTTGATCATATTTCAAGATATGGGGGAGCCCAATTATAATGTGGGCCACCCTTTCAGCAGTGAGACCTCAGCATTGCTCAGCAACTGAGAGCCCAGGGCCAGATAAAAAACTTCTGCAGGCTGCATCCGGTCCCCGGGCCTTGTGTTTGACACCCCTGGGCTAGAACATGGAACTGCAGCTGATTCTAATGGAGACACCAAGATTAGGCAAGTGGATATTGTCAGGAATTCTGGAAACCTGTAGGGTCATGGGCACTAGTTTCTGCCATTGAGCATAGTAGTTGAAGACAAATCCTGAAAATCCTCGTTTTCATTTTAGGTTCTTGTGGTTGCAGAGGGGGGGAAAAGCTAAACTAAAAACGAGAACGGTCTGGGAGAGATTCCAGTGGCTGGAAAAGCAAAAATGACTTTGGGACAACTTCATTTGGTCAGCTTGCTAGTTTCCAATTAAAAGCAGCACATGGAGTCTCCTAGTTTGCATCTCTGCTGAAGGCTGAAAATAGCTCAAGCATTTATAATATTGCCCTTTCTGCAATAATGGCAGCTGCGCATGTGGCTCTAATCCTTGTGGGAGTGAAAATTTAACTGGTTGCCAGGATGTAGGCTAAACTTACCATAGATGACCAGGCAAGTCGCTAATTGCTACAATGCTCAAATGTATCAGGATGTTACCTCCAACTACATATTTTCCCCACATTCAAAGCCATTGATAGTATTACTCAGTGTGTATATTTTCTGTGTTGTGCATGACTGAAGCTTTGGTAGTATTTGGAGTGTTTATAGGGTTTATCCTTCATCTGGATTCAAAAGCTACTGCTACAATCTACATGTTTATATGTTCTCTTCTCTGTGGATTCTTTGAAGTGAAGAAAGGTATGTACTCAAGTGGAAGCAGTTTCCACACTCCATGCATTTATGTGGCTTCTTCCCTGAGTGGATTTATTTGATGTGAAATAAAGATTGCTTTCTGATTAAAACTCTACACTTCGAACATCCCTATGGTTTGTCTCTTTCGCCTGGCCTTTGGTAGGAGCCAAGGCATGTTTCCCTACTCATGAGTAAATGTGCATGTATGGCTCAGTTTCGCTTTCTATAAGACTAAATACATTTCCCTTGTCAGCTGGGGGGGGCTTCCTCCTTGAATGTTTTTTGGGGCTTGCGTTCATCAGATCTGGACCATTCTGGAGGCACTGCCTCTTGACCTGCCCTTTGAAGTGGACTGAGGCACACTCACCTACTCATGAGTAGACACACATGTGTGGCTCAATTTCCCTTTTTGTAGGGTTCAGTACATTTTCCTTGTCAGTTTCACAACCCACCAACAATCAGGTCATGACCCACAGTTTGGGGAACACCAAGTTAAGCTACCTAAATTAGATATACATTTTCATTTGATTAATTTGATTTGGTATAAGAGGCTTTAGTGCTTCAGAGAATTCTTCAGGTAGATTGAGAAGTGCATGAAAAATGTGCATTGCTGCTGTTACTGAATAGTTTATCAACAAAGCATTGTTTTCAGTTTGGTAAAAGGCTAAAATTGCAGTTTTTTCTGACTGGGCAGTCAGGCAGAAAGTAACAGATAGGGCTTTTCCACGTGCAGTGCAGTGGTATGAGAAAAAATTCTCCTGTTAAATTTCTGCTCGTTGTGCAAGTTCACCAGAATCTTGCCAGAAAAAAAATAGCAACTTTCCATCAGTGTCTTCACAAGTTTGAGTTATACGTGTATCATCAACACATGTATTTTCCGAAGCATTTAACATTTGCGGTATGGAAGGCAGTACTGACTCAGGGCCTAACCTTCCAGCGCCGATACAGCAGCAATGCAGTTCAACGTAAGGGAACAAATGTTCCCTTACCTTGAGGAGGCCTCATGACTGCCCCCCACAGCAGGATGTAGTGCATGCCCTGTTGGCATAGCAGCATCAGCACTGGCAATTTGATTAGGATTGGACGCTCAGCCTCTGTGGATCTTTATTTAAGGCCATTTACTCCCACACTTGTCTTTTGCAAGCAACATACACACTTCCTTTTAAGCTGAGGACACAAAGATCAGAAAAGGAAGTGAACCTAATGGGGTAATGTTTAGCAGGTGACTTGGCAACTTTAGTTCATGCAATCATGCAATGAAAGTTTCCTTGTGATTTCAAAGGCTGCTTGGTCTCACTTATGTAAAGCCTTTCAGGCATCTTTTGCACTGTATTTGCATTCAACATGCACAGTGGGCAGCCCAATCCTTCCTGACTCCTCCTGTGCTGATGCAGCTGTGCCAACAGGGCACATTCTGCATTCAGCGGGGGTGTTTTAGGCCCCAGAGGCCTCCTCCAGATAAAGCAGTGGTTTTCAGACGCCCCAGCCTGAGGGCCCTGGCCTCTTTCCCCTTAAGGGGTGGGGGCAGGGGGGAGGCAGGGAGGAGGCAGCAACACAATCCCCAGGATTGCACAGCTCAGGAGGGCTGCAGGGACTGGGTTGCACTCACCAGTCCCTGCAGCAGCCTGTCGGAGGTGTGGGGAGCCTTGCGTGAGCCTCTGCAGGGTTCCCCAGGCCATCAGAACTTAAAGTGGAGCGATTGCGCTCCACTTCCACAAAACCAGAAGTGGAGCATGATCGCTCCACTTTCACTTCTAACTAACTGGGGAGCCCTGCAGACACTCGCGCAAGGCTCCCCACACCCCTGACAGGCTGCTGCAGGTACTGGTGAGTGCAACCCAGTCCCTGCAGCCCTCCTGAGCAGCGTGATCCTGCAGATCACATCGCTGCCTCCCCCTGCCCCCACAAGGACTTATATCGGTGCAAACTCTCCTAGAGTGGGATAAAGGAATGTTCGTTCCCTTGCCCAAGGACAAGTCTTCGCTGCCCTGATTGGTGTACTCTATTCAGACCTGCTCCAGATACTTTGCCAGCCCAAGTGAACCCAGATCAGTGGATCAAGGCCAGGAAGAAGGATAGGATATTAGCAGCAGTGCTGCCACCAATACTGCCCCCTTCCTGGCCTCAATCCACATCTTCCTTGCCCCAGTCTCTTCCCATTCTTCCCCCTCCTGGTTCTACCAGCCCACCCCCAGCTCTGACTTGCTGGGGCTTGTTGTTGGGCAGCTGGTAGATATCTGCTCCCACCATCCCAGGCTAAGGAACAAAGGACCGGGGAGGCCATCTGAGAAAGATCTCCCTTCCCAGAAGTGCTCAGAACCTAGCAGTCCTTATTTACAACCAAATTGCAATAGTGAGCCAAGTTGGACAACCCACTCAAATACCAGAGAGCATGAACAAGTTGTCAAAATATAAACATGTTAGGGCTCGAGCCCTTGCTTGACCCCCGCCTTACCTAGCTGTGGGCCAGGGACAGAACCGCCTGGCCACAGAGCCACCGCCACCTTGCCAGCTGACCAGGCGAGACACAGGCAGCTGGGTGGGAGAGACCACCCCCCAGAGCTCACCTGACTGGAGCAGTAGGCAGGGCAGGATCCCCACTAACTACCAGAGAGGAGGAAAGCAGGCTAGGGTCGGGGCCCCTTTAAGCCTAGAGAGGGAGGAAGAGGAGGAGCCGAGGGTGTGGCTGGGGAGGATAAAAGTAGGGAAGCCTGTGATGACAGGCAGTTCTGGAGAGGGAAGGCAGGAGGCTGGAGCTGGAACCCCTGCCTGAAGACCAAGGGCCTCAGGTCCTGCCTCCAGGGAGGAGGACAAGGGTGTTGTGAACCCCCTCCCCCTGACTTGGTCTGAGGCTCCCCCTGCAGGGAACCCCAGGGAGGTGGACATACCCACCCAGGGGTCCCAAGAGACCACCCACCCGACCCTCGGCACCCCACCGGGTGATCCCCCAGAGACCCCCTTCACGGGGCACCTCTCACAAACCAGTGTATTAAAACCCAAAGGAAAACAAATTAAACAAAATGAGTAGGAGATGGGGTAAAGTGCAACTGGTGGACTGTTGAAAAATATTTGGGCTTGGCAGGATGGCCGCAAGAAGACAGCTTCAGTTTTCCGAAATTGAATGCAGTAATTAGTAATGCCCACCAGGGGGTCTGGGTAGTTACTTAACAGAAAAATGCACAAAATTCCAAAACTTGCTACATATGGGAAGTTAGCAGACTGATTTGAAGTGGAGAAAGCAAGCAAAATAAAATCTATTCCCTCAGCATGTCTAGCTAGAAATATGGTCTCTATTGCTTGCTATTACATTGTTCCAGGAGTGCTGACTTTCAGTTATCAGGGTTAAGTGGGTGTACCTTCTATGAACCAGCTGGTTTGATCGGCAGACCTGGCAGAAGATACCAAGCAACCTTGTGCTTGTCTTAATAAAATAAATAAGAAGCTGAAGTTTGATTAGATCAAACTGCCTCCTTGTGAGAACGGTCTAAGGGCAGTCG
Source organism: Tiliqua scincoides (assembly GCF_035046505.1). Classification (NCBI taxonomy): domain Eukaryota; kingdom Metazoa; phylum Chordata; class Lepidosauria; order Squamata; family Scincidae; genus Tiliqua; species Tiliqua scincoides. Next base: position 153,071,531 of record NC_089822.1, read on the forward strand.
AAACCCATTGAAAGTGGTGATGAAAGTGGGAAAATGTGTATGGTGAAAGTGATGCCTGTTTTTTCAGGCTGCAGCATTTTCCCAGAGTGTGATTTGCCTTGTATGCTATTGCTATTAAACTCTGCAAGGAATAGTAAAGCGGGATCAGTGAAAGGGAACCAAACAATGGAAAAAATTAAAAATGAGGGAACTGAAAGATGGGGTGCGCAGAGACTGGTGGGATGCAAAAATATAAAAAGATGTATGGAGAGAAAAATAAGAATACTGCAAGGTGTAAATAGAGAAGGGGTTTTAACATTTGATGCAAAGAGTTCCATGTGATAGGAAGAAAGGGAGATGCTGGCAAGATGGGCATATCAGAGATTTGTGGAAGGGAGATAACAGATGGAGTGCAGACCTGTGATATTGTGCACAGAGAAAGAGAGAGAGAGAGAAGGAAGGAGAAATAATGGGCAGAAAAGAGAACATGCTACAGGGTACACAGAGAGTGGGTTAAAAAATCTGGGTGTAAAATTGTAACAAAAATGCTGTTCCACAGTGAATCAGGCAGTGTAGACATATTGGACTAAAATTGTAAAAGTTGTAAAAATCAAGTGATTTGCACTGCATTTCTGGATCAACAATGCTTGTTTTCAGTCTTGTAAATTGCCATCAGTCACGTTGTCCATATACCTTGGGTTTTGCTACTTTTATATTCTTCTGGATGAGTTCTGTGAAACTCAATGTTTGTACAGGTCAGACCTTGTCATCCGTGGATTTGACTCAATGTGGGTCCCCTGGCCCACGCTGAGGCCCGACCTGTACCCTCCAAATGTGACTGGAGCTGCACTCTGGTCATGTCCAGAGGGTGTTCTGAGACCCAAGGAGGCCGTGTGTAGCCGCTGCAAGCCTTAGAAGGCACTTAGAAATGCACCTTCCCAGACCTCAGAACACCCTCTGGATGTGACCTAGAGAACAGCTCCGGTTGCGTTCAGAGGTCTGGCATGCCCTGAGCTGCAGATTTGTTTATCTACAAGTTTCGGCATCCACAGGGGTTCCAGAAATGGAACCGCCATGGATGCCGAGGCACCATGGTACATTCTTGCACAAAACTAAGTTGATTCACTAAATGCTATTTTGTATGTTCAGTCATTAGGGAACAACACAGCAATCACTATATACAAAACTACTTTAGTCTGTGGATTTAAAAATTCATTGCAGAAATATCATGTTGTGCCAAACTTGGTGGCAGTGGTGCTAAAGATAACTGTATCCTTAGGTTAGCATGGGTGATTCCTGATCCTGTTTGTCAGGTCTTAATTCTTTGACTTTAAGATGATATGCTGTTTTCCAAGTGGACTCTGCTTGCTGGGATAGATTGAGATAATATAGATGTCTTGTAGGGTACCCTAGCAGGGCCTCAGTCTTTAAAGGTTTTGTGACCAAGTGCTGGAATTACAGGGCTATTACTAGTGCTTCTTTCCCTTACAAGGTTGAAAAGGCATCTAGAGCTACCATTGTTAAACCTGATAGCCACAGGGAAGGGGGAGATCAAAGCCAGGAAAACAAATGTGGTCAGTTTGTCTGCTTCAGAACCAAAGGGCTCCACGAAGTAGTGAACGTCCTGCACTGTGTGTATGTGTTTACAGGAGCAGTAGTGTACAGACTGGCAGCAACATGGAGTTTTTGGAACCCATAAAGACTTCAAGGCATTGCTTTGATATTTTGTTATTGCTGTTTGTGCTGGCTGCATTATTCCCATGTCCCATGAATTATGTTAAAATGTTCTTGAGGGCAGAACTGATCAACTGCAGGCTTCTCTGCTGCAGTGCTCAGCCAAGGCGTCCCTGCAGTTCTAACTATGTGTGTGTGCTTTGACTTAGTTAGCTGGACCTTTTCAGGGATGCTTTCCTCCCCTTCCCGCCCCTACCCCACACCACCCCAGGAACAAACACTGGTATTACTCAGGCCAAGGGCTTAGGGAAGACCAGTTCACAGATCTCTGAGATTTGTGCTGGGAAATAGTGAGCCAGAGGTAAGCATCCCAGAGTCTGAGAAAAGGCGGCAGACAGCTGTGGTTCCATCTTCAAAGGAACTGGAAGAGACCCCACATGCTTCTGTCTAAATATTTATTTTTTTTAAATTGGATCTTAACATTTCACTGAGTGTTGGGAAAAGCTACCTCTGGCCTTTTCACCAGTTGAGCATCTTTGCTCTGTACTCTTCTTTTGCTTTCTTATCCTTTGTTGGTACTGTTGTGGGCATTTTGTGGTGTTTTTGTTTCCAATGAAGGTGATTCTGACTATAGGCTGGCAAGGATTGTGCAGAACGAGGTCTGCTGCTAGATTTTGCAATATTGGAATGTACTTGGTAATTTATGTTTTTGGGAGCAAAAGTACCCTTTCCAAATTGAATCTTCATTTATGTGCTTCCATTGGCAGCTCTACTGAAAGATAGTGAGTGTGTGTAATGAGTAAGGAAGGGAATCGTGGGTCCTGTGGTCATTCCACTTAGTGTACATTTCCACTCTGTAGTTTTAGCCTGCTTCCTGTCTCCCCAAGGTGCCCAGAGAATTGGGCTGCTTCTTCTTTCAAATACCATTAATCTTAAAGTTTTGGGCTTTGGTACCTGTAGAGTTTGAGATAGATGACGCCTCTTGGAGCAGGAGTGAGGAAACAGGCACTGCATGTACCCAAAGTGGTGGAGGAAATCCACACCAGCCACTTTTAATACCAACACTGTCAATCCTCAATGGTCTAAATTTGTCTGATCTTGGTTTGGAAGTGTCTAAGGGCCCATTCCTATCCAACTTTCTAGTGCTGATGCAGCCATGCTAATGGGGTGTGCGCTGCATCCTGCTTGGGGGAGGCAGACATGGATGTCTCCTCAAGGTAACATTTGTTCCCTTATCTTGGGCTGCATTGCAGTGGCATCAGTGCTAGAAAGTTGGAAAAGATTGGGCCCTAAGTAGATTTTGTTCAGTTATGACCATTGCATAAGGCTAAATTTTCAGACCTTCTCTGAGAAAGGCTTAACTCTTTTTACCTATCTTTGCCGGCTGCCTTGGTCTATTACTATATGTGATTGGGTTCTCCTCATCTTGGGAAGCTTTGTTCTTGGATATTAGATGAGACTAGGCCATTTAGGCAATGTCCCTTTGACCGTGGCTGTCATGTTTATTTCCGTTCCGGAGATGCTCTTCACCTCTTGTCAGAGAAGCTTTTGATCTGTGGGCTTCCCAATTGAATTTTCCAAGCACTGGTTTCTGTGTTTGGTGAAGGGGTGTAGAGAGAGAAAGAGAGAGCGTGTGCGCATTGTGTGGTATTTTCTTCTGGTAGCTTGGATTTCTGCATTCAAGTGTGCATCCCCTTTGAAGCTATCATTTTCTTATTATCTTTAAACATCAAACTAACAGTGAACCTGTGGCACTCTAATCATTTCAGCTCATGTAACGGAAAGAATGCTTCTCCTTTTGGCAGCTGCAAGTTCTACCCTGTTCCCCTCCACCCCATCCCACCCAAGACAGCAGTGTCTGCCTGATCCCAAGAACTCCAAACAAACTTGACAAACTAGCTAGCAAAGCAGTGAAGTGCATACTTTTGTAGCAGGCTTTTGTTGCAGGAGCATGTGTGCGTTACATTGGGATTTGTGTGGGGAAAACAGTGAACGTACAGGGGAGAGAACAGTCTTCCTTTCACTGGAAACATGCAACAAAGTTCCAGTCAGAAATATGTTGCTTCAGCTCGTTGACAGTGTTTATCTCTGTCTCTCTGAAAAAGTCATTCTGACCTTAATGCTTAGAGAGAATTGCATGTAAGGTCCATCCAGCAGGCTTCCCCTTTGCCTCCCATAGTCTCAGTTACATTTTTCCAATGGCTTCTAATACGAACCTATGAAATAGAACTTCATGCCGCACAGGTCAAGTCTGCACCAGCTTTTCCTCATGTATTGAGTCTGAACATATGCCCAATAGCTGGTGTAGTAGGCACCTCTGATAAAAATATCAGTAGGCCCTGCCCCTGATAAAAATACAACATCTGGCAAAAATCAGTATCCTTTTAATTAAATTTTTATCATTCGCTTGTGATGCTGGGCCTACATTACAAGGTGCGATTTTGAAGGGCCGCTTCCTATTGGTATTTAAGCAGCAAGCTGCAGTTCCTCTACAATGATTCACTGCTGAATATGGTCCTTAGTAAATGTCCTGGAGAAAGCACAGCAATTACACTGTTTGGATGGGTGTTGGTGCTGCTAATGGTGATGGGTGACCCACAACACAATACTAAGAATTGCAGCATGGAGGATCTGAGAGATATACCCATAGTCCTGCTCTCAAACTTGCAGGGAGTTTGAGGACCACAGTAAGTCCCTGCAGGGGAAGAGGGGAGGGGGCAGGGAAAGGCAGGGACTGCCCTAAGAGGGCTGCAGAGACTGGCATGTTCTCACCAATCTCTGCAGCAGCCTCCTGGGGGTGCAGGGAGCCATGCACGAGCGTCTGTAGGGCTCCCGAAAGCTTATAAAGTGAAAGCGCCGCGATTCCGCCCCGCCTCCACAAAACCAGAAGTGAAGCGCAATTGCTGCACTTTCACTTTTTAAGCTTCGGGGAGCCCTGCAGATGTTCATGCAAGGCTCCCCACACTTCTGGGAGGCTGCTGCAGGGACTGGTGGTACATGCCAGTCCCTGCACCCCCCTTAGTGATGCGATCCTGGGGATCGCGTCACTGCCTCCTCCCTGCCCCCACCCCTTAAGGGGAAAGAGGCCAGGGCCCTCTGACTGGGGTGTCGTGATGCTCCAGTTTGAAAAGCCCTGCCATAGTCTATAGAGACACAACTCTAAAGTTTTCTTTCAACCTCTGACTTTAAAATGCATAGCTTTCTTAGATGAATGTCTCAGTCAAGTTCATTAAAGAGGCAATGAAACATCATATCTTAGAAAGTAGAATGTTGGGATCTTGTCTTGGATGTGATGTTAGTGAAGATTTCATGCACATATAACAGTGACTGCCTGACTGAATCTCAAATTTTTTAACAATCTTTCAAAAAATTGCCAAGTCATCTGGATCTATAAACTATTAACTTTACACTTATTAGAGTACATAAGTAATGAAATATAGAGCTAGCATGCTTCCTATAGTCTGTGTGTTCCCCAATTTTTCTGTGTCTGTTTCCAATTCAATATCTGGTTGCAATTTTAGATGAAAATTGCCTTTTAACAGGTGTGCTCTGTTCTGTTTTTATGGCCAAAATTCTGTTCAATGCTAGTATCTGTCACAAACTTGACTGTATTTAGGATGCTTCCCATATATCTTCTTGCACAAGTAGGTTTGAGATTTCTTTATGGATGCTGGAAGGAATTTTCTAGTTTGCAAGACAGCCAGGGTGTGGTTTGGTTTCTGTTAATTTTTTTAACATGCAAGTTTCATTGTCCAGCTTCAGAAAACTCTTAAAATCTTGAGACTTGCTATGAAGTACTAAGACTCACATTTTCATTTTCTGAAAGGTTCTGTAACTTAGCCCTGAAATGTGACTGTTCATTGTAAAGACTCACACTATCACGCTTTTGATACCTAGGCACAGTGGTGTGTGTGTGTGTGTGTGTGTTTCTGAATCCAAATAGGAGGTATGCTTCTTGATCATTTCCCACAAGAGTGAGCAGACATCCTCCTTGCAATTATAGGGTAGGATAGTTAGTATTGCATATTGGCATCCATCCCCTTTGCCCAGCTAGTCAGGGCTCAAGGATGGGACAACGCTTCCTGGGCAGTCATGATGCTTGGGATTCCCCTAAACTTATGAACTTATAAGCTGCAGTCTTGGGCTATGTCAGGGAATCTTAGTGAGTCCTTTAGGATCATGGTACAGCTCCTATATAAGCATAAAGCAGGGGCTGAGTGCAGCCTGGGATTTCTTAGGGGCATAGGGGAGCCAATGCATGCAACATGATGGCTTTATTTTTCAATGCATACTTCAGCCCTCTTGCACCATATAAGACTCATCACTGTAATTTTCAGGTCATGCATTATATCTTTTCAACAGCTGGTGCTGACGACTTTTGAGATTTTTCAGCTGATCTTTTTCTGAAGGGCACATGCACACATGGAGACATCTGTATTGAAAAGTTTAACTTTGGATGCATTTTGAGCTAGTTAAATATATTATCTAGCTACCTAAACCTAATAACTCACACAGAGATGTCCACATTAACATTTTAACATGCTGACTAATTTCATGCCCCATTTGTAAACTTCCAGGGACATCTGGCTGGCTGCTGTTGGAAACAAATGTTGGACTAGATGGACCCTCAGTCTGATCCATAAGGCAGTTCTCAAGTTCTTTGTTCTTAATGTGTTGAAGCCTCCAGGCTTTGGAGTTAAAATGCTGGACCAAAACTCAGATGACACGATAGCTCATATCTGTCACATCCTAGCTTTATGATCAGTCATTCATTTAAACCAGAACCACCTTTCAGAGCGCGATACCATAGTCTTTCGAGACTGAAGGTTGCCAACTACTCATTTAAACTCTTTGAGCATCCATTTTGCATCTTTTTATCCAACCCCTCCCATTCTTGACCTGCTTAATTTTGGGACACTTTATCGGACACTTTATCAGGACCCACCTATGTGTACCAGACTTTTTTTAAAAAGGAGAACTAGAAAGAAATGTTTTATTTATTTGCTTGCTTGCTTACAAGTAATAATAACCAGAACAAAAGACTCTCAAACATTTATCTCCCTATATTTACACAAGTTTGCAAACTGTAGGAGCTCAGCTCCTTGCAGGGCAGTTAGCAGCTATCTGATTTTTGAACAGCTTCAGGGCTTGAAGCAATTAGTTATCTGATCTTTCCATCACTATTACGGGACCCACCAAAAATCAGGTTGCGACCCACGAGCGGGTCCTAGCCCAAGTTTGGAAACCACTGTGTAAATACTTAACACTACCTGATTCTTTATAAACACTTGCTGTGAAGGAGCGCCAGTTGCACCCTGAATTACAAACAATATACATATATATTCAGATAAGTTCTGATAGATTTAACTTTTATCTGTGGAACAGTATGTACTTTTCACAAGTGGGATTGGGGTGCACTCTGCTGGACTACACTTGGCTTACGTGTCAAATAAAAGTATTGGACACCATTTGTTATGTCTGAAATCTCATTTTGGATGGTCTATGAAGCAGATTGTCCTCTAACTTGGGCTTTGATTTCAGAGTTTTTCCATCTTTTTATCTGCTCCAGGAGTTTTTAGCTTGTTAATTGAAAATATAACCTAAATGGAAATATAATCACTAGAAGATCTGGAAGATTCCTGATTGTAATGCATTATCCCAGAAAAGAAGAAAGAGCAGGGCCAAGCATTTGAATGCCAAAGGAATCCATAGCACAGAAAAAGTAGTGAGTGACTCACAATTTGGAAACAGTTGCTTCTAATGAAGAAGTTGGAAATGACCTCAAGCATGTCCGTTTTCACTTAATATTGTGCCCTGTGAAATACAAATGAAAATGGCAGAATGCTGCCAGTCAAACAGTGTTGTGCATAGCAGGGATATGCATAGAGTTCAGTGGCAAGGTATGGATTGGGGAGGAGAGTAGAGATGGAAGGGTTTTTCCTCTGAAGTTTTGTAAGCTGGATGTGTATACAAAAACATCATTTCTTTGAGTGTTGTGACTTGAAGAGCCAAAGCTATCCTAAATATTCCTGAAGTTTCATTTGCTGATCAGTACATGGTAGATTAGATATTTCATAGCCTATATTAGGGAAATAACTGATCAAGGGAAAGATAAATATAAAACATGTTGTATCTTTGACATTTCAATGTCATAATAGAGGAAAGCCTACAAATGAGTTTATATGTAGTTTGAAACTTAGAGTAAGCTGTGGATCAGCCCAGTCCAGTCCAATCCCGTCCCCCAAGTGGGAAGTTTTTATTGGCCAGACCCTAGGAAGGAAAAAAAGGCGGGCAAGAGCTGAGACAAAAGAGGGGGGCAGAAAATGAGCTGCGAGGAGGAGGCTGCATTTTGTGTGCTCACGAGCTGCTGTCTCATTCCTTTAAGTCTCTTCCAATTAAAAGAGCTTTGGACTGATGTCTTGCCAGTGGTGGGAATTGGTTGGGGAGGAGGAGCTCGAAAGCTAAAGCTGATTTGTCAACTTGTGAGTAAAAATAGGATAGCAATTCTTATCGGGCATGCTGTGTGTGTGTGTGTGTGTGAGAGAGAGAGAGAGAGAGAGATGCAGAGTTTGTGTCTCTCTCTGTGCCGCGTGTGTCTGCCTCATTCTTGGACTGTGTTCTTCTGCTCTCTGTTTCTCCCTTTTTCTTTGTGCCTCACTCACAGGCCCTGCCATGAATTTTCTCTGACCCCTTGGGGCCATTCCCACATGATGCTTTGATGTGTGTGCCCAGAGCTTGATTGACAAGGAAGTTTTAGCTGCGGCAACCGAGAGAAATGAAGAGAAAGGGCAGGGCTTTGAACTAAAGGGCTTTGAGCTCTGAGATGCTGTGCTTAGTTATCTCCTTCAGAATGTTAATTATTCATCACGATAATTGGGCAGGAGAGGAAAAAAGAGAGGGGAGGTTATTAAAAAATTCCAACACTAACACGCTACAAAAACCCCATTTTCCAACTTCGTGGCTGGCGTGAAAAGGATAGTGTGTATGTGAAGAGGTTTTGAGGTGGAGTGGGGGGGTCCTTATTTATTTTTTTGTTATCCATTCCCTAAATAGTAGAATCCCTTTAGATGAAGGCAGCGGAGACATCAAAGCTTTGGTAAGAGTTTTCTCTGGGTTTTCTTAACTGTGTCTGGGACTTTTTTAATTAAAAAGTTTACGGAGAGCCGCCTTTGTGACTGGCTTCTGATGGAGCTGGCAACCTTGGGTCCTGCTGCCTGAGAAAGGAAATGTTTAAAGGGCCTAATAAATATTGTTTCCTACTGCTAGGATGTCAGGTTGGCATTGTGAAAGACCTGGTCACTGGAAAGGAGGTGAACCTTAGTCTGATAGGGAAGGAGACGCTCTTTTTCCTGGGAGCTGGATGCTGGCAGTCACACTATGTGCACATTCCAATCCCCCCCCCCCAGTTTAGTAGAGCCATCATGTCACATGTCCATTTCCCTGTTTGTGAACAGTAGGCCAGTAGGGTTTGTTCTTCTCAGTTAGTATTTACTCTTGCATTGATTTATTCCCAGTATCCTGACTCTAATACTGTCCAGCAGCATCGGACACTTTGAAGAAGGGAAACCACATGGAAGTTGTGCTGTACTACTGGCAGATATAGGTTATTCTTTCCTCTTCAACTCTAATAATTAGACTTTAGACCTAGGGTAGTGGTATTCAAACTGGGGCGTCGCAACGCCCCAGCCTGTGGGTCCTGGCCTCTGCCCCTTAAGGGGCGGGGGCAGCCAGGAGACAGGGAGAAGGCAGTGGCGCGATCCACAAGATTGCGCTGCTCAGGGGGGCTGCAGGGGCTTGGGTGCACTTGCCCAAGCCTCCTGCAGCCTCCTGGGGGTGCGGGGAGCCCTGTGCAACCTTCGGCAGGGCTCCCCAGGTCAGGAAAAGTGAAAGCGGAGCTATTGCACCCCGCTCTGCAAAACCGGAAGCGGAGCACGATCGCTCCACTTTCCTTTCTGATGGGGCTGCAGGGACTGGGGTGCACTCACAGACTGGATACATGAGCAACAAAAAGGCAAATGAATTTCTAGGCAAGTAAATGTGATGTGATGCACACTGAAGCAAAAATTTGCAAATTTATGGCGATGGGAACCTTCATGTTTGCTGCTAGGTATTCAGTTCCACAAATAGTGCTTTTGAAGGAGAACCTACTCCTTAGGTCTGCAGTTTTCAAACTCTCTGGGAGTTTGAAACCCGCAGTAAGTCTTTGCAGGGGCAGAGGCAGCAGGGCAGGGGGAAGGCAGTGACGTGATCCCCAGGATCATGTCGCTCAGGGGGCTGCAGGGACTGGGATGCACCCTCCAGTTCCTGCAGCAGCCGTCCCTGTGTGCGGGGAGTCCTGTGCAAGCATCTGCAGGGCGCCCCAGGTCAGGGAAAGGGAGAGTGGGGCAATCGTGCTCCGCTTCCACTTTTGCGGAGGCAGAGCAGATCGCTCTGGGGATCACGTCACTGCCTTCCCCCTGCCCCTGCTGCCTCTGCCCCCGCAAAGACTTACTGCGGGTTTCAAACTCTCAGAGAGTTTGAAAACTGCAGACATAAGGAGTAGGTTTCAGTGGCAAAAAAAAAAATAAAACAATGACAATTTTAAAACAATAATGAATTATTGCAACTTTTAACAATTATTATTAATGGTATTTATATATTGCTTTTCAACAAAAAAAGTTCACAAAGTAGTTACAAAGTCAAATATTTAATGTTAGGTTAGATTTTTATAAATGGAAATGATTCACTGAAAGCCCTCTGTGTCTTTTATACTTAGAAGTGGGTTACCTCAGAATGCCAAATGCAAGGGATGGCACTGGGATGCAGGTCTCTTGTTGTCTTGTGTGCTCCCTGAAGCATTTGGTAGGCCACTGTGAGATGCAGGAAGCTGGACTAGATGGGCCTATGGCCTGATTCAGCGAGGCTGTTCTTTTGCCAGATCAGCCTAGTTACAATTAAAAGAAAACAGAAATAAAGCAAACAGCAACTATTTTAAAAATAATTTTTAAAGGCAGTTGTGCTTAGAAGGCAATGGGCCAGATCTTCAAGCATCAGCAGCATTAGCTTTGATTTATAACAATCCTGAACCACTTCCTCATGAGCCATCAAATTTATCATAACTATGCTGCCCGGATGCCACAGCACCTAAGGGCTAGCAGTCCTGCTCCTGCTATCAGATGACACCAAAGGACTTTTTAAAAAAGTGACATTCGTAACAGTGGATTCCTATCCTCAGCTGGCTTGCAGGGTGCAGCAGTGTCAACACAACCTCTGCTGCTTCCTGGGGACCAGACCAGTGAGGAGACCTGCTTGAGCCACTATGGGCCTGCTCAGATCTATGCCATTTTGCTGCTGTAAAACTATTAGATCCAAGGGGTGGGGCAGGCCAGGAGCAACAGATCTGGCAGATATTGCTGCCACAAAGATACGCTCCTAGCCCAATCCCTGTCCTGATCTGCCTCCACCACCAACTTACCTGATTCAGCGGCCAATTTGTGAACTGTTGTTGCCTGCACACAGCCTACTGGGCCTTGTGCTGGTGGCAGCTCTTCACAGAATGGCAGAGCAGCTACCACACCAGCAGCCCACAGGATACACTGGCAGTTCATTAGATCTGCCAGCATATCCCACGTATAGGAATAGTCCCTAAACTTGGTGGAATATTTGACATGACATGTAAACAGGCTGGCATGCCAACCCCATCCATGACTGGTTTACTAAGGAGCCTTTGATAACAAACTAAAAAGCTTCTTGAAAGGTCAAGAATATGTCTTGAGCCTCAGTCTGTTTACATACTTGTTGATAATCTCTTGATAGATACTTGTTGACAAGTACTACTTGTTGAAAGCCTCAAGGATTTTCATTTGTACATAGAGCATTAGAACATTCTTCCCCAACAAGGCTATTTGATCTATGATTAATAATATTTTCCACCTATTTAACTGAGACAGATATTTAGCTAAGTGGATCGTAATTTCCTGGCTCCTACTGGATCCATTTTTTAAAAATTGATGTTATGTTGGATAATTCCAATAACCCTATCCTATGCCTTCCCTTGCATGTGCTTGTTAATAATGAACTTGTTGGTACCTTTCTTTGTTAGTGGTATATATATTATAACTGAGCTTTTATTACTGTACTATTAAGTAACTCCAACTGTCCTGTACAAATTAGACCTTTAGGCTCTACCTTTCAACTCCCATTCCTTTAAAGCGGTGGTTCTCAACATGGGTCATGTGGTCTCCCGGGGGCCACACTATACTTTGTTCCTTAGAAATAAAGTACTGATTATTAGAATAAATACTGCAGATTGCAAAGTACATTTTTTCCCAACTAAAAGTGGCTATGGGGGAGGCAGCAGAGGTAAATGAGACTCGGAATGGGGCCGTGAGCAAAGGAAGGTTGAGAAACCCTGCTTTAAAGTACTGCCCTTTTAAAATTTATTTTACAAGTTTTAACTTTTTGTTTCTTAGTATGTTCTGATATTTTCAGTGGCAAAAAAAATTGAGCCTGGCAATGAGGCACAGATTTATCTGTAATGCATCTCTTCCTCTAAATTAATCCACCAAGAGCTGCTGTTTACATAACACTTTATATTTGTGTTCAAGTACCTGTACACTATATATACACGCCATCACTTATGGAGGGCACACAGTACAATCTTATTTGCTTGGCAGGACTAGAACTTTTTAGTAACTCTAAAAAAAACTTTTGTAAGATATTATATCACTGCTATCTTACTCAGTAGGATGCACAAGATGGTAATGACAGCTCAAAGATGTTTTATTTAATAATCTGTTCCAGGGTCTTTCTGGGTATTGACCTCAGGCTGCCTGATCTGTAGTTTCTTTTTTCACCGATAGGAACAACATTTGCTCATCTCCTGTCTTTGGACATCTTACCCATTTTCAACTATTATAGATAGCAGCTACAATTTCACATCCACTAGCTGGATATAGTCCATCCAGTCCTTTTATCTTGATTCATTGAAAGTCACTAGGTGTTCCTTTACCATCTCTTTACCTATTCATAGTTGCAATGACCCCAGTTATTAGCACAGTGTGTAGATTGGGCCACCTTCCCCTTGTGGGAGAAGGCAGATGAAAAATAGTACTTGAGCAGCTCTGCCTTCTCACCATCAGCACTTCCCCATCTTCTCAACACAACAGGAGAAGACAGCACTTCTCCTACACTTCCTTGACCTTCCTTTTCTTTCAGACATTTAAAAAAAAGAAAAAAAAGTTTATCTTTGGCCTTCCTCACCAGCCTCGCTCACTCTGTGCTTTAGCCTTCATTACACCATCCTGGCAGGTGTGGGCTATACTATTGTTAATTGTCTGTCCCTCCTTTCATTTCTTTTACATGTCCTCTGGGTTCTCAACTTTTCAGAAAGCCTTTGTGCAGCCACTCTGGTTTCCTTAGACATTTCCCCAAGTATTCTTTTCATAGGAACTGTTTGTAATTGTGCCTTCAGTATCTTGCTTTTCAAAAATCCTATCCGTCTTGGACTGTTTCTCCTTTAGTAATAGAAAGTGACGTTTGTTCTCTGATCCCATTAAAATCAGCTTCACAGCACGCATAAAAGATGCAACAGATCCCAGTGGATCCATTAATTCTTTTTCGTAGGCAATTTAAAGGATGTAATAAACATTGGGGGAAAATTGCAAATTAATTATCTAATGCATTAGTCATAGACCAGATCAGATGGAAAGCTCTTCAGCCTCTCCAGACTGAGAGCAAAGTCCAAAGTCTAGCTGAAATGCAGCTGTCACTACCCACTCTGCCAAAGATCTCCAGCAGCTCATAGATCGTTTTAGCAAGGCCTGCCAAGATTTTGGACTGACGATCAGCCTGAAGAAAACACAGGTCATGGTTCAGGATGTGGACTCACCTCCCTGCATTACAATCTCTGCACATGAACTGGAGGTTGTCCATGACTTTGTGTACCTTGGCTCAACAATCTCCGACACTCTTTCTCTCGATACCGAGCTAAACAAACGCATCGGTAAAGCAGCTACCACGTTTTCCAGACTCAGAAAGAGAGTCTGGTCCAACAAGAAGCTGACGGAACATACCAAGATCCAGGTTTACAGAGCTTGCATCCTGAGTACACTTCTGTACTGCAGCAAGTCATGGACTCTTCGCTCACAACAGGAGAGGAAACTGAATGCTTTCCACATGCGCTGCCTCCGACGCATTCTCAGCATCACCTGGCAGGACAAAGTTCCAAACAACACAGTCCTGGAATGTGCTGAAATCCCTAGCATGTATGCACTGCTGAAACAGAGGCGCCTGCGTTGACTCGGTCATGTCGTGAGAATGGATGATGGCCGGATCCCAAAGGATCTCCTCTATGGAGAACTCGTGCAAGGAAAGCACCCTACAGGTAGACCACAGCTGTGATACAAGGACATCTGCAAGAGGGATCTGAAGGCCTTAGGAGTGGACCTCAACAAGTGGGAAACCCTGGCCTCTGAGTGGCCCGCTTGGAGGCAGGCTGTGCAGCATGGCCTTTCCCAGTTTGAAGAGACACTTGGCCAACAGTCTGAGGCAGAGGCAAAGAAGGAAGGCCCATAGCCAGGGAGACAGACCAGGGACAGACTGCACTTGCTCCCAGTGTGCAAGGGATTGTCACTCCCGAATCGGCCTTTTCAGCCACACTAGACGCTGTTCCAGAACCACCATTCAGAGCGCAATACCATAGTCTTTCGGGACTGAAGGTTGCTAACGCTAGTCATAGCACAACTATTGATAGCATAATACTGAATAATGATTGTATGTACGGCTGTTCAACATCAGCAAAAGTTCTCAAAGCAGTTTATATAGCAAAAGGAGTGTGAATATGGTTTCCTTTTCCTATCCCAGAAGGCTTGCAAACTAAACAATCACACACAAAAGCAGCACCAGCAAATGATCACTGGGAGGAACATTGTACTGGAGTGAATAGGAACAATTGCTATCCACTTGTAATATGTCAAAGAGCTACCATGTTATAAGGTGCCTCTTTGTCCTTTTAGCAGCTCTTCCACCAGTTGAACATTGGAGAAGAAAATGTGGGAAAGGATGCTCGTGTATAAAATGTGATACAAGAAGATTTTGGTTTGAGTCAAAACAACTCACCAATTTATTGGGTGTCCCTATATCTAATGTTGGAACAGAATGAATTTCCAAGAAAATACAAAATGGGGAAGTCCTGAGGATTATCGGATATACAGCTGAGTGTCACTTTGCGACACTCTGACCAGTGACGGGCCGCATATGTGTTGCTGCCACTGGTCCCTGCACACACACCCCAAACCTCCGAAGCTGAGGGGAGCTCTGCTCCCCTCACCTCCGGAGGCTTTTCTGAGCCTCACAGAGGCAGTGTGCGACTGTGCGCTGTTGCTGTGAGGCTCAGAATGCCCAAATCGCACGAGCGACACAACACATCTCTTGTGCAATTCGGGCATTATGAGCCTCACAGCGACAGTGCACAGTTGTAGGCTGCCTCTGCAAGGCTCAGAAAAGACTCCAGGGGTGAGGGGAGCACAGCTTCTCCTTGTCTTCAGAGGCTTTGTATAGTGTCAAGTCTTGCTTGACAACAGGGGTGCATCCCTGTTGCTAAGCGATGCACAACTGTATTCATAGTGCAAAGTAGAATCTCTCTGTTGAAAAGCTTGTGATATGATGTTTGAATTTTCTTTATGCCTCAGTTTGCTTTTACGTTTCTAATTGTGAAATTTTATTCTAATTTAAACTATTATATTTAAAAAAAACACGTTTGGAAAGACGCAGGTTTTACTTTTTAAATACATGCCAATAGGAAAGGATCAAGGCCCAGCTCACTTGTATTCTGCACAAACTATATATTTGTGCACTCTTCACAAGTGTTGCTGTGTGTTGTTGCGTATTTTGTATTCTGCTATTGAAAGAAACTTCGCTTCAGAAAACAGTGATGGCTTAGGACTGCAGTTTTCAAACTCCCAGGGAGTTTGAAAGCCGCAGTAAGTTTTTGCAGGGGCAGGAAGGAGGCGGCGGGGGGAAGGGGAGCCCTGCGCAGCTGTCCGCAGGGCTCCCTGATGCTTCACAAGTGAAAGTGGTGCAAATGAGCTCTGCTTCTGGGTTAGCAGAAGCAGAGTGTGATCACTCCACTTGTCAAGCTTCAGGGAGCCCTGCGGACAGCCGCATAGGGCTCCCTGCACCCCCAGGAGGCTGCAGGAGGCTCTGGTAAGTGTACCCAAGCCCCTGCAGCCCCCCTGAGCGGCGCGATCCTGAGGATTATGCCGCTGCTTCATTCCTGCCTCCTGGCTGCCCCCACCCCTTAAGGGGAAACAGGCCAGGGCCCACAGGCTGGGGCGTCACGACGCCCCAGTGTGAAAAGCCCTGGCTTAGGAGGTTCCAGTTGGTTAAGACAATATCAGAACTGTAAGATTTCTCTAAAGGTTTTTAGAGAGCTTCAGAGTCTGTAGCTAGACTGGCAAAGCCAGCCATGGTCTCCTTAGATATCAACTGGGCTTTTCATAATGGCAGCAAGCAAGACAGGCCTGCCTAGTTTCTGTAATTACTTTTCATTTTTATTTTCACAAATCCAACTTCAGAAGGTATGGCTGAAAAATATTAGGGGGAATAAGGCCTGATTTACTTGAAATTAACAGTCCAATCCTACTGACATTCTCCCACACCAATTTTTGGTCCAAGTGGATCTGGCCCGGAAAGGGGATGGGATATGGTGCACGCTAACACCACCAATTTCGCCCCCCCTTCTGAGACCCAATCTGCCCACTCTCTGCCCCATTCCACCGTCTCCTTGCCCTCCCCATCCTCTGCTGCTTGGCATTGAGTTTACCTACTCTGATGCACACTGGTTCCTGTGCTAGTGCTAATGGGACGACTTAGGCCTTCCCACCGATGCTTCTAACTACAACGCTGTCACAATGTGCTTTACAGCATGTTTGTAAGTGTGCTGGTGAAGCCCTTGTTCTGCCAGCGAAGAGGCACAATAAGTTATGGTGTGATTGTCCATATTTAAATTGGCTTTGTTGTCAGCATAGAGGCTTGATATTCTTGAGATGCAAAGTATTGACAAATGCATATTGATGGTTTCCTACTCCAATCACACACAAATGAGACAGTGCCATTCTCCTCCGTGCATTTGTGGGCATGTACTTACTTTCCATAGCTGATCACAGGCATTCTAGCTCTTCCTGTGGTTTCCTCTAACCCTAGGGTTTCTCTTTTGCTCCAGGCTAACCTCTTTCCTGCTGCTGTTGTACACTTTGGTTCTGAAAAGCACAGTGGTGAGTAGCCTTTCTTTCTTGTTTCTGCCCCTAAGTGATTGCACCACTGCTGCATGAGCATCAACGTTTATGTATCCCTGGCTTTAGTCAGTATTAGCAGTTAGCATGTTAGAGGGGTAGAATAGGAAATAAGTGAACTGCTGATAGATTCTATTGTCTAATCTATAAGCCCTGAACTATCAGCTTCACATTTATCCAGATTAGTAGTTGGTCATAGTGAAAATTGTTTGTAAGCAGAACATTCTTTCTGTTTTAAGGTAAAATGAATTTGAATCACACTTCTGTTTATTGGTGCCATTTGAATACAGACCAAAAAATTTTCTCTTCATGCTTGGGGAGAGGGAGATAAGGCTTGTTTTCAAGTAGAGATGTGGGGTCATTAAGAATGGTATCGAGACTCAAACTTCAAATATTATATTGTTCCTATATAATCTGGCAAAGCCACATTTGGAATACAACTCCAGATTCAGTTCAGGGTACAGTTCTGGTCTCCACACCTCAAGAAGGATATTGTAGAACTTGAAAAAGTGCACAAGAGGGCAACCATATGATCATAGGGCACCTTTTCAGGTAAGGTTACATCATTTGTAGTTTTGTTAAGCTTGGAAAGAAGACTATTAAATGGGGGCATGATTGGGACTTACAAAATTATACATGGTATGGGGAGAGAGTGGAGACAGAAGTTTTTCTCCCTCTAACAATTACTAGAACTAGGGGTCATTCAATTAAACAAATTGGCAAGTGATCTAGGATGAACAAAACAAGGTGATACTTCACACAGTATGTAATTAGTCTGTGGAATTAGTTGCCACAAAACATCACTAGCTTGGATGGCTTTAAAATGGGATTGAACAAATTATTGAAGGACATTTCTATTAGTGGCTACTAATCATGAGGGCTGTGCACTACCTTTAGATTCAAAGGCAACATGCTTCTGGATACTGGTTACAGGAGAGCAACAGTGAGAGAGGGATATAACTTTCTCTGATGCTTTGACTTTCCAGAGGCAGGTCGACCTCAGAACAATATTCCCTATAAGGGGTCTGCACTGCTGGACGGATCCCTTTGTTTGCTTCATGGTGGGGTGGGGCCATTTGGCGATACAGCATTGTTGACTTTTGGTTCAGCCAAGCTCTGAACTGCATGGAGTTTGGCTTCGAACTACATGGCCATGTGGCTGCACAGCTTAGGGGGATCAATTCATCAGGCACATTAAACACTAACACTTCACAATTGCTTCAAGGCATGATTCACTGCAAGTGGAGGACAAGTGTTTTATCTATAAAATACAGGAGAACTAACCACAATAGCTGAGTGGGATTTAACAGAATTTGTTTGCAGGAGAGATCAGAGTAGAACTGTGATGCTGTCTGCAGATAACTCTCTTAGAAGTCTCTCTTAATGGTGTAGTTTATTAGGAAATGGTCAGTAGTATTAAATCATATAGAGCAGTGTTTCTCAAACTTTTAGCACCAGGACCTACTTTTTAGAATGAAAATCTGTCAGGACCCAACGGAAGTGATGTTATGACCAGAAGTGACATCATCAAGCGGGAAAATTTTTTATGTCCTATGCTGCAATCCTACCCACACTTACCCGAGAGTAAGCCTCATTGACGTTGTTCAAAGCATATACATAGTAGCCTATTAAAAGTACAGATCTGTAACATTTCCCCAAATGCAGTCACATACTATGGTAGCATCAAGTCTAATATATTAAAAATAAAATACTGAAGTAAATGGGGACCCATCTGAAATTGGCTTGGAACTCACCTAGTGGGGCCCGACCTACAGTTTGAGAAACACTGCTCTAGAAAGAAATGATAAAAGATACACACAGGATGAGACACCATCTCTGCTTGTCTGGCAGTCCTGTTTTTGTTAATGTTATAACTTTCCATTAGTTTGTTTGATTTTCTCTGTAAACCACTTTGTGAACTTTCCGTTGAAAAGCAGTATATAAATACTGTTAATAATAATAACAACAATAATAACAACTTTCACTTGAACAATCTATAGAGTTGGATATAAGACAGAGGAGTGTTCTTTAGGGTACATATCAGAAGTTTAGATGAGTGTGTCACAGGTTTGGAGAAGAGGGCTGAGGGGCTTAGTCTGGCTTAAGAGTCATTAGTTTCATATAAAAATGGAGACAAAATAAAAATAAAAGGCGCATCATGGGACTTCATTGCTTTGAAGCAGTGTGGTGCAGGAGAAGAATTGTTTATTCGCGAATGTGAACTGTGTGTGTTACAGATCACTATCTGAGGCCAGACCTGCTGGAATCTGCTGTGGCTCCTTCTGAAGCTGACCTCTTAGTAGCTAGGTAAGCAGACATTGTGAATAATGCTTTTTTTAACATGGAGCTGATGGTCAGCTCTCTCAGTGGTGAGTTTGAAAGCAGGTGACAAATCCCATCTGAATGAAGAGGCAACCTCATATTACCAAATCATGAAGAGTTTTGCTAACAAGCAACCCCTAAGCCAGGGGTGTCAAATTCATTTCATACCATGGGCCAAATAGCTGGTGCCTGCTGAGGGCCAGAAGTGAGGGCCATTAAGCAGATGATGGCCGGAAATAATTACTTTGTTCTAATGTAGGAATGTATTAGCTGCACATGATAGAAAATATGCAAATCTTTATCATATTTTCAAAATATGGGAGAACCAAATTATCATGTGGGCCGCCCTTTCAGCTACACTTCTTCTGCAGGGGGATCACTTCGCATCTCAGCAGTTGAGAGGTGCATTATGAAATGACACCTTGGCAGAAGCAGTGGTGTCGCTAGCGGAGTGCAGGGGGTGCGGACTGCACCGGGTGACACTCCAGGGGGGTGATGCGCCCGGGGGGGGTGACTGGCTAACATCGCGCCTTTCGGAGCTAGCCCATCATGCCATTCACTGTTGGATGTGGCATGTCCAGCGGAACGCAATGCAAAAAAAAGAATTGAAATAGCTCTTTTCATTCAAAAGTTATGGCCAAAAAACCGTAAAGAAAAAATGAATGGATCCCTATGGAAAGTGAAAGTGAGCCATATTTCGTGTTTACTCGTGAGTAGGTGCACTTGCTATAGTCCATCGGAAAAAGCAGGCTGAGAGGACTCCAACAACATCAGAATGGTCCTGATCCAATGAATGCAGCCCCCAAAAACACCCAAGAAGGAGGTCCCTGCCTCCCAGCTGCCCTATTGAGCTCTATGGAAAGCAAAGCAGCCTCATGGTCACGTTTACCTGCGAGTAGGCAGACTAGCCTTGGCTGATGGTCAGGCCAGGCAAAGGGGAATGTGAGGACACCAGAATGGTCCTGATCCGTTGGAGCTGCTCCAGAAGGCAGCTCCAGAAGGTAGCCTCCCCCCCCCTCCACTAAAACGGACCAAAAAGAGGCTTCAACTGGTAAGGGGAAGTTTTCTATTTTGCGCTTGAAAAGCCAGGTGTGTCTTTGTATTGATATACCTTAAATAGAAGAACTTTAAACTGGGCACTGGGGAGGGCTGAAAATCTCACTGATACTTTTTTGGGGGGGTTGTTATTGCAGGCAGTCTACAGAGTAAGCTCCATTGGCCACTATGGGACTTACTTCTGAGTAGACATGCATAGGATTGGGCTCACAGGCTGCAATCCTACCCGCACTTTCCTGAGAGTAAGCCCCATTGACCACAGTGGGACTTACTTCAGAGTAGACATGCATAGGAGTGGGCTCTGAGGCTGCAATCCTACCCACACTTTCCTGAGAGTAATCCCCATTAACCACAATAGGACTTACTTCAGAGTAGATTCACTTGGTGGTACAGGGCTGCCTCCCCCTTATTTAATTATTTCTTTCATTTTAATTTAATTATTTAGAATTATTTATTTTAATTTGCTTGATGATGTCACTTCTGGCTATGACATCACTTCCAATGGGTCCTGGACAGATTGTCATTCTAAAAAGTGGGTCCCAGTGCTAAAAGTTTGAGAACTGCTGCAATAAGGTGTTAGTAAGTTGACACGGGGTGTGCGTGTGAGACACTCTACAAGTTTTCAAAATCACTAAAATCAGAATTTGGAGGAATAAGACCATCATGTTATATATCAATCAATGTGTAATTTCATGCAGAATGCATTGAAACAAACCACATTGAAATATCTGTGTTCTAACAAAAGGTACAGCCAAAAAACCAGTGAGGGTGGGGCGATCACCATGCCCACCACCTGGGGCGTTGCCCCGCCCACTGCATGGGGTGATGCGCAGGCCTTCCGCACAGGGTGATGCTAATTCTCATGACGCCGCTGGGCAGAAGCAACACTGCTGAAAGGGCAACCCATGTGATAATTGCACTCTCCCTCAGCAGCCTCTCCCTTTCTCACCCCTTTTGATCTGCCCCTTCCCATGTAGCATTCCTTGTCTTCTGAGGCCTCCTTCTGTCTTTCCCTCCTAGAGCTTCAGTAGAAGCAGCATTGCTGCAAGTGTGGCGCTGGGAGAGCTTGATTATCCCATGGGCAGGATAAAGAACTTCTGTGGGCTGGATATGGCCCATGAGCCTTGTATGTTTGACACCCCTGTTCCTAGGCCTTTGATTTTTGCAATAGAATTCAAAATGTAAAGCAACCAGGAGCGTAGGTCTAACATATGGAGACCAGTATGGACATCTAATTTTTGTCTTCCAGATCTTTGCCCAAATCAACAACTCATCCTACTCAACCAAGTTTAGAACCCGTTCTTGCTTCCCCACCAGAGCCAAATGAGGCTACTGAGAGTGTAGTGGTGAGGCGCTCAGAAACAGCACCAGCTCTTGCAGTACCACAGTCAGAAGCAAGGAGGACTCCATCTGGAAAAGTGCCGAAGTGGCTGAAGCTGCCAGGTATAATGCTAAATGTTGCAGGGAGATGCATTCTCTCATGGGCCTTCCTTAGGAAAGAAGGATTTTTGTGGGAGTCTGGTGCACACATGGGTTTCAGACCCAAGTTTTGCAAAGGCATGTGAAGTGTAAAGCATTGTTGACCACCATGTGACTCTAAGATCACAGAAAAATTGTTTTTACTTTAAGTTTTGTGGGATGACTTTTTTTTTTTAATTTCTTTCTCTGAGGAACTGGAAGTGGGATAATGTTGGAAAAAATAACTGCCAAAATGTTAAGAGAAAAAAATTCCCTGAAGGCTCTGGGAATAGATTTTGCTTTGATGTAGTATCTGAATATCATTAGTAGGGGCTGGGAAGTAACTTTGTGAAAGCAGATCAACTTTGCTTTCCCTTGCACCATACCCATAGGCCTTTCCCATTACCCATTTCTGAAACGATACATACATTTGTCCTTGTTTTGAAATGTAGCTCTGTGTAGAGCAACCATTTTCAACTACTGTGCCATGGCACACTGGTGTGCCACAGGAGTTTGAGGGAGGATCATTTATTAATAGGGCCATTGGGAGATGTGAGCCCTCCACCAACAGCACAGTGTGCCTTGTCAATTGTCAAAAGACTGATGGTGTGCCTTGACCATTTTAGTACCTTGTCAGTGTGTTGTGAAACAACAAGGTTGAAAATCACTGGTGTATAGTCTCTTATCCAGCAATACCCTGTAATATTCAGACATGCTATCAAGATTTAAGTTTGGGCATACATATTGTTGGAAATTAAGAACATAAGAATAGCTCTGCTAGATCAGGCCAAAGGCCCATCTAGATCATCATCCAGTTTCCCACAATGTCTAACAAGCTGCCCCAGGAAGCCCACAAGCAGGAGAGATTATTTCTCTCCTTCCGTTATCCCCTGCAACTAGTATTCAGAGGCATACTGTCAGTGAATCTGGAGGTAGCACATAACCAGCTGCATAGCTGACTGGCATGCCGCCTTGGGGCACACTAGTCAGCCTGGCACCCCAGAAGTAATTGCAGTGACATCACTACAATTACTTCTGGTGCAGTCGGAGCGAAGCCAGGCACTTCTTTGGAAGCTCTGACCAACCGTACCGAGTGAGGCTGCAAGGACAGGCAAGAAAATCTGCCCACCTCTACAGTCATTCGCAGCATGGTTGCGTGCTACTCGGAACAAAGCTGGCCACTTCTGTGGGCGGCCTCACTTCAAGCAGCTCAGCTGCAAGTGAGGGTGGGCAGGACTGCAGTGACTGGAGCACCATGGCGGGGGTGGCATTGCTGCCCTTGGGAGAGTGCCGCCTGGGGTCCTATGACCCCTGTGATTCCCCCTCAGCTACACATCTGTGCATAGCCACCAGCCACCATTGATAGACCTTTGTACTCCATGAATATGTCCCTTTCCATGTTAAAACCTTTCAAGCTGGTGACCATCACTACATCTTGTGGCAATGAGGAAGTCTTGCCCTAATGAGGAGAATAAAAAGGAACATAAACTGTGGCAAAAGAAATGTAAGAAGGTGATATGGGAGGCCAAGAGAGACTATGAGGAACGCATGGCCAGCAACATTAAGGGGAATAATAAAAGCTTCTTCAAATATGTTAGAAGCAGGAAACCCGCCAGAGAAGCGGTTGGCCCTCTGGATGGTGAGGGAGGGAAAGGGGAGATAAAAGGAGACTTAGAGATGGCAGAGAAATTAAATGAGTTCTTTGCATCTGTCTTCACGGCGGAAGACCTCGGGCAGATACCGCTGCCCGAACGGCCCCTCCTAACCGAGGAGTTAAGTCAGATAGAGGTTAAAAGAGAAGATGTTTCAGACCTCATTGATAAATTAAAGATCAATAAGTCACCGGGCCCTGATGGCATCCACCCAAGGATTATTAAGGAATTGAAGAATGAAGTTGCAGATCTCTTGACTAAGTTATGCAACTTGTCCCTCAAAACGGCCACGGTGCCAGAAGATTGGAGGATAGCAAATGTCACGCCTATTTTTAAAAAGGGAAAGAGGGGGGACCCGGGAAACTATAGGCCGGTCAGCCTAACATCCATACCGGGTAAGATGGTGGAATGCCTCATCAAAGATAGGATCTCAAAACACATAGACGAACAGGCCTTGCTGAGGGAGAGTCAGCATGGCTTCTGTAAGGGTAAGTCTTGCCTCACGAACCTTATAGAATTCTTTGAAAAGGTCAACAGGCATGTGGATGTGGGAGAACCCGTGGACATTATATATCTGGACTTTCTGAAGGCGTTTGACACGGTCCCTCACCAAAGGCTACTGAAAAAACTCCACAGTCAGGGAATTAGAGGACAGGTCCTCTCGTGGATTGAGAACTGGTTGGAGGCCAGGAAGCAGAGAGTGGGTGTCAATGGGCAATTTTCACAATGGAGAGAGGTGAAAAGCGGTGTGCCCCAAGGATCTGTCCTGGGACCGGTGCTTTTCAACCTCTTCATAAATGACCTGGAGACAGGGTTGGGCAGTGAAGTGGCTAAGTTTGCAGACGACACCAAACTTTTCCGAGTGGTAAAGACCAGAAGTGATTGTGAGGAGCTCCAGAAGGATCTCTCCAGACTGGCAGAATGGGCAGCAAAATGGCAGATGCGCTTCAATGTCAGTAAGTGTAAAGTCATGCACATTGGGGCAAAAAATCAAAACTTTAGATATAGGCTGATGGGTTCTGAGCTGTCTGTGACAGATCAGGAGAGAGATCTTGGGGTGGTGGTGGACAGGTCGATGAAAGTGTTGACCCAATGTGCGGCGGCAGTGAAGAAGGCCAATTCTATGCTTGGGATCATTAGGAAGGGTATTGAGAACAAAACGGCTAGTATTATAATGCCGTTGTACAAATCTATGGTAAGGCCACACCTGGAGTATTGTGTCCAGTTCTGGTTGCCGCATCTCAAAAAAGACATAGTTGAAATGGAAAAGGTGCAAAAGAGAGCGACTAAGATGATTACGGGGCTGGGGCACCTTCCTTATGAGGAAAGGCTACGGCGTTTGGCCTCTTCAGCCTAGAAAAGAGACGCTTGAGGGGGGACATGATTGAGACATACAAAATTATGCAGGGGATGGACAGAGTGGATAGGGAGATGCTCTTTACACTCTCACATAATACCAGAACCAGGGGACATCCACTAAAATTGAGTGTTGGGCGGGTTAGGACAGACAAAAGAAAATATTTCTTTACTCAGCGTGTGGTCGGTCTGTGGAACACCTTGCCACAGGATGTGGTGCTGGCGTCTACCCTAGACGCCTTTAAAAGGGGATTGGACAAGTTTCTGGAGGAAAAATCCATTATGGGGTACAAGCCATGATGTGTATGCGCAACCTCCAGGATGAGGTCTCTTGTTATCTGGTGTGCTCCCTGGGGCATTTGGTGGGCCGCTGTGAGATACAGGAAGCTGGACTAGATGGGCCTATGGCCTGATCCAGTGGGGCTGTTCTTATGTTCTTATGTTCTAATGAATTCCACAGGCTAATGATGCACTATTTGAAGAAGTAAATTGGGGAGGCTCTTGGAAGCTGGGCAGTGTGAAAGCTCCACCATAGCAGAGATGGTTGCAGAGGTTATCATTCTTGACTTGTGTTTGCATTTCAGGTGGAAAGAGATGAAAGGCATGCAGTACCTATCTTTGGAGAGCTACCGCCTGGCTGAGAGGCAACAGGCTCATGTGCACCATTTCCTTTCCGTGAGCTGTATGTAGGACAGAGAGATGCATAACCCAACAAATTGACTTTTACAGAATAAAATTGCAATTCACCACTTTCTGTTGCCAATTCTGCTGTGTTAGAAATGAGTGAGAGAAGTCCTCTCTGTAGTGTTATGTTCTGATTGTGAATTTAGGCATTTGGGTAAAGCAGAAAGAGGTCCCTTGCTTACTGAATTTTCAAATAACACTTGGAAAATAGGCACAAAAATTTGTGAAACTCACTTGCTGCTTTTGTGTAGGTGCTGGAATGTTCAGGCCTTGTCCCTGATTATACAGAAGAGGTGCTTAAAGATCTGCTGGTTAAACTTTGGATTGGGGCCCTGTTCACATAGGGCTGCGGTTTTCAAACTCTCTGGGAGTTTGAAACCTGCAGTAAGTCTTTGTGGGGGCGGAGGGGGAGGCAGCAAGGGCAGAGGGTAGGCAGCAACCCAATCCCCAGGATCGCATCGCTCAGGGGGCTGCAGGGACTGGGGCGTACCCTGCAGTCCCTGCAGCAGCCTTCCCTGGGTGCGGGGAGCCCTGCGCGAGCGCCTGCAGGGCTCCCCAGGTCAGGGAAAGTGAGAGTGGAGAGATCACGCGCTGCCTCCACTAAACCGGAAGCAGAGCGCGATCTCTCCACTCTCACTTTCCCTGACCTGGGGAGCCCTGCAGAAGGTTGCGCAGTGCTCCCCGCACCCCTGGAAGGCTGCAGGAGGCAAGCCCCTGCAGCCCCTGAGCGGTGTGATCCTGGGGATCACGCCACTGCCTCCTCCCTGCCTCTTGGCTGCCCCCACCCCTTAAGGGGAAAGAGACCAGGGCCCTCAGGCTGGGGCATCGTGACGCCCCAGTTTGAATACCACTGACATAGGGTGATGTGAAACTTGTTTGGTGGATTATCACCTCCATGTAATATAAATTTGTTGCTGCTGCCTATGTTGGAGGTTTGCTTCTCATAGCCGGGGGCTTTATGCCTGACAGGTCCTGAATGCTCTTATTTGCGGACATTACTGATACTGGCTGCAAGATGTCTTCTTCAGGTTTTATAACATGTTGATAGATCTAGATGGAGAATCACTTAGGACCTGGGACTACTTAGTGAGGCTGAAGTTCTTCAGAACATTTTATTTCACAGTGAGAAAAGTTGAATCCCTGCCATATTGCTGCAAACAGTTCAAAATAATGGCAAATATGATGTCATTTCAAGTCTTCATTATGTTTTTTAAAGACTTCTAAAGTGCCAGTTAGAGGTAAGTAAAAATAGTGTACTTCATGGCTGTCATTAATGTAACTCTGCCTAGCTGAGGCACATATAGAGGCATGAATGTGAGGACTATGGCAGCGACATTTCTGTACTTAAGGCCCATAATGAGATTTTGGGTGTGCTGTGATATTTCATTCCTCCCTGAAATTTCTCTTCTCTTTTTTGGATAGAGACTTGCCTGGTGAATTCATACTGCTGCTTTTTGGTTTCTATGCTGGCTTGATTTGCTTCATAATCCTGGACTTACTTTATGTAAATTCTGAGGTGTGTTTTCAGCATCCTCTCATTCTTCTAGCAACTTTTTCAGATCCAGGTTTTTATTTGTCAGATGTGATTTCTTCTGTATGCCATATTCCACTTACCAATAGGTTTCCAGTGGCTTCAGCATATGGAAAAATACCTACAATTTCTTCCATTTCTTCCCTCTGAGCCTTTATTTGGACCATCAGCATTTTCTTTCTCATTTTGCCCTCCTCTGATCCTGGAGCAGTCTCAGAAAGCCTGGTTTTCTGACATCCTCCATGGTAGCCAATATGGCATCCACTGGATCCACATGCTAGTCAGTTTTTGGCCAGTAGGAATGCATAGTGATGTATAATTCCATATTTCTGCCTGTCATTTTTTTTCCTGGACTGCCTTTTATAGTCTGCATCTATTGTGATAGGAATAAATATCTCTTTTTTTCTACTCTTCTACCTCTTCATTAGCCAACTTTAGCTGATTCAGGAGGTGACTGTAACTATCCTGGATACTTGAAGGACTTGTCTTGGTCAGCTTGATGCACTGTAACCTATCTCAGCTTGTTAAGTTCATTTTTTTTGTTTTTATTCTTAGATTTCAATTTTTGATTCTTCAGACTTTTGTGCACTAGGTCGGTATCAGGGTCTAATTCAACTTTAGTCATTATTTTCATTACCTGAGATTTTTTGCCATCGTTTTCTTCTCTGCCTGAGCTTGACATTTTTTAAATGCCCTGTTCATGTACCCACACTCACTTTTGCAGCTTTAGGAAGACAGTCATATCCATGGCTAAGTCAACCTACGGGATGGTGGCCCTGATACTCTTCACTCACAACGGTTCTGTGTGCAAACCACATTTCATTTCCACATTGTCTGTTTCCACTCTGCTTCCCACTAGACTGATGTCTTAAGGGTGAGGTCTCCCCAGGGTCCTTTCCATGCCCCAGCCCAGAAGGCCAGGCCAGGTCCAAGTTTGTGTGAGCTCCCAGACAAGAGGCAGCTGACCTCGCTTCCCCTTTATACACAGCCTGCCATGGAACTTCCCTATCCTACATCCAACAAACCAGCAGTAACAGCTGCTGTTCCTTGGCCTGCTTGCCATCACCAGTCAGGTAAGCAGTGGCTGCTGTTGCTTCTCTTTTCCACCAATGCCTGCTTGCTCATCTGCCCTCTCCCTCTGGGTATAAGCTGCAGTAAATGAGAAGAAACAGAAGCTGTTGCCTGCTGCCATCCCACTGTGACATTTGAGTACAGAGGCTGAATAGGAAGTAATAGCACACTACCACTGCCTAGCAGCAGTTTCAGAGGGTCCACTGCTCTGTCAGGTGCCTTACCATGCCACCCACTACTATTGGGTCTTCCAGAAACTTGCCAAGATAGCATTGAGCCTTCCCCATATCAATAGCAGGCCTCTGACCTTATTCCCAAACCAGCTCTTGGGTGAAATGTAATTGAAGAGGGGCTTCAGGGTGAAACCATCACTAGCTTCTTAGCACAAATTGTTTATGGTCAAAATTACACTGGTATCAGACCTCTGATGTTTGCTGCTCATTAATGAAAACATTTTTCATTTTTATTTTATTATCACTATATAACAATGTATTACTAAACAGAAACAAACATGTTTTTCTAATTGAAAACCTTTACAATGATTGTTCCAATATGCAGCAAAGGGCTTCTATTCACTTCAAGTTCTGTTTCCATTTGGAATCTTATCAATCCACTTAGCTTATTGATTTTAGCTAAGGATGGTGTTTTCTTTAGCAATTTCATGATACACAGCAAACCATTAGATTTCCAGTGTTTCACGTTTAGCATTTACAGTCATTTGCACATTTTCAGTTGGGTGCCATAGCTTAGGTACATTATGGGAGTAGTTGTTTTTTAAATTAAGCTATCACACCTTCATCTAGGTTGTTATAAAAACAATTGTTTTCTGCCAGATTCACTAATAAAAGGACTTCTACATATGCGTAAAAGTGGCATTCTTCACGTACACTGAATTGTTATGTTCTATTAAGTTTTTGCAATATACCATCTGCACATAATATTATATTGTACTTTTCTGAAAGAGTAATGATTTAATAGAATGAATCATACATGCAGTATTTTTCATCTTGATTTATAATAATTGAATGAGATATATTTTCTTTTCAACATGGCTTCCTTTAAAATAATATCCAGAATCATTTATTTTTGACATAATTATTTGTTATCACAGTGACTTCCTTTAACTTTTCCCCATCATACTCAGTTTCTTAATTTATATTTCACTTCTAAGTACCCGTATGTTGTTGTTTTTTCCTAGTTTGTCAGGAAATGTCAAACCTACACATGCTGATAGAAAGGGAGATGCTGGTCCTCAGTTTAGCACATGCTTTAGTTTGTTATACCAACACAAGATGAAACACAATATGAAATTCTTATACCAAGAATTTCACCCTTTTGACTAGAGCAGGGGTGCCCAAACCCCGGCCCTGGGGCCACATGCGGCCCTCGAGGCCTCTCAATGCGGCCCTCAGAAAGCCCCCAGTCTCCAATGAGCCTCTGGCCCTCCAGAGATTTGTTGGAGCCCGTACTGGCCCGACGCAATTGCTCGCAGCATGAGGGCGACTGTTTGACCTCTCACATGAGCTATGAGATGAGGGCTCCCTCCACTTCTTGCTGTTTCACGTCTGTGATGCAGTAGCAGCAGCAGCAAAGGAAAGGCCAGCCTTGCTTTGTGCAAGGCCTTTTATAGGCCTTGAGCTATTGTAAGACCTTCATTCATTCATATAAGTTCATCTTTAATATATTCATTTATGTACACTTATGTAAATTTATTCAAATTTTAAATGTAAATTAATTCTTTTTTTTCTCCCGGCCCCTGACACAGTGTTAGAGAACTGATGTGGCCCTCTGGCCAAAAACTTTGGACACCCCTGGACTAGAGCCTTGTTTTCATTTGACCTTCAGGGCCACTGCATGCATTACAGCAGAAGGAAGGTATAGGGGATCCTTGTTACATGATTCCCTATATTTAAGTTCTCAACTTTTTGAGGACCTGGACATTACAATTCTCTGCACTTTTGTCCTGCATGCTCTTTTGTCTTCTTCTTCCTGCAAGCTTTGAAAGAGACAGCCCTGGATTTTACTGACACTGTGCCTGCTGGCTCTTTTCTCCTCCAAGCTCTTAAAGGGACATCACTGGATATTTACATTTTGCTATTGTCTTGCCTGTGTGCTTTTCTTTCTTCTCCTTCCACTCTCTGAGCACCTAAAAGGACATCATCAGTACAGTTTGTTTTACAGTACTGTGCGGGGGGGGGGGCGCCATATCCACAGATCCCTTATCTATTTTATGTAACCCTGGATGTGGGTGGCTTCCATGTGCACACCCCTGCATCCTCTGGAGGAGATCTGTTTCTTTCACCTCTAGAGGCTCTTCTGAGACTCGCAGGGGCTACACACATCTGCCTGTGGCCTCTCTGGGGCTCAGAATGGCCATTTAGCCCAAAAAAGTCATTTTGGGTTGTTTTTTTTTTGTAAAACCAGAAGTGACATTTTTATGCCTTTGTTCCTCAGCCCTCCGAATGCCTTTTAAAGGCATAAAAACATTATTCCAGTTTGAAAACTGGAAGTTTTTTCACTTCCATGAAAAACTGGAAGTGATGTTTTTCAGCCTAAACGACCTTTCTGAACCCCAGATGCCATGGGTGGACATACCAGCCTCTGCAAGGTTTGGAAGAACCTCTGGAGGTGAGGGGAGCACAGCTCCCCTTGCCTCCAGAGGGCGGGGGGGGATCCCTGGTATCCGTGGATTCAGGTATCTGCAGGGGGTTCTAGAACAGAACCCCCCTCAGAGACTGCGGCACACCTGTATTGTCACTTCTCGTTTTTGTTGTGCTTTGGCATTGTACATTGTCATTAATTGGAGTATCAGGGAGAGTGTCCCAGTGCAAGCATATACATGTCTTTTCAGAAATAAGCTCCACTGAGTTCAGTACAACTTGCTCCAAGGTAGACGCATATAGGATAGCAGCCTTTCTTTCTTGCCCTCCCTGGATATATTTGCATTTGCTGCACAGACACTATCTTAGCTGCTAATCCCTGATAAACCTCTGTTTACACCCCCTTATTTTAGGGGGGGGGGCAATTCTGCTTGATAAGAAAAGTCCAAGTTTTCTGGTCTTGACCTGACTTTTATAGAGTTACATCCACTGTGCATCCTCTAGCTGACCACCTAACTGGCAAATTATGTAGAACTACTTGTGAGTTCATGCAGAATGCTGCAAACTGAGACATGTATGTAATGAGCTACCTCAGCATTGCCTTTTCTTGAAGCAAGTGTGGGTACTTAAAGGCCCTGGTTCTTCCATAGTCAGTTGGTGTAAAAATAAAGGAAGATGCATGTGCCTCTTTCAAAAATAAGTGTGCTGCACCTTTTTATTCCTGCTTGGTGTTCCCCTTATCCTATTTTGTGACATGTGCTTGATGATGATCAGACTGGTTTCATGTCAGATGGGTGACAAGCTTAACAACATTTTTGTGCATGACGTGTACATAACTTGTAAATATAATGAAGCATGGTGACCAGGAGAGGCCTTTCAGTCAGGTTCCCTTTGAATTACATTCCTTCTCCACTCACTGTTTAGGTTTTGTATTGGTTCACAATAACCTGCTTCCCAATCAGTAGACTTTACATGGCCCATTTTTTTTTACTTGCCTCCACTTTTCCAACAGAGCATTGTACCATCTGAATGAACTCAAAGTGGCTGAAAGGGGCACCAAGGGTTCCTGGCACTTGTCATTGTCTCCCTGACTGGCCAAAATTTCCCTTCAGGTCTAATTACTTCCAAATGCTTCCAGCTGCTTTGAAGAAAATTGGGAGGGGCAAGGGAGGGACAAGATAGGAAGAAAAGCTTCCAAGCACAGGGAGCAAAAAGTTAAAACAGCAAAAGACCAGATCTTTTGTCACCTAAAACTGAGCCACCAGAGGAGAGTACTGTGTAAGACAACAGCAGTGAAAATGGAATCCTGTTGAACTTTGTGTAGCTTTACCTGTGAGCCTGCCATCTGTGTACTGGGAGGAGTGGCTGCTGCAAAAGTCAAGGTGGAAACAAAATCCAAACAGTGCCATCCTTAACCTTACTACCCTCTCCTGGAAGACTGTGATCTGTGTAGTTTCAGTGGTTCAGTCTCTCTTCTCATTCTGTTCTGTGCTGGAGGTTTGTAATTGTTTCCTTTGGGTCAGTTTGTATTGACAACAAAGCTGCTTTCTAGTTTCCCCCGGGATCTCCCCTTGTATCTTTATACTGTCAGATTAGTTGCATATTCAGGCAGTCAGCAGTGTGTGGTGTTCAAACAGCATGCACTCAATCATGCTCACTCTCTGCTCTTAGGGTGGATCATACACATTAGCATATGGGTCACTAGTTGAAAGGGTG
Organism: Tiliqua scincoides; assembly: GCF_035046505.1. Lineage (NCBI taxonomy): Eukaryota > Metazoa > Chordata > Lepidosauria > Squamata > Scincidae > Tiliqua > Tiliqua scincoides. The sequence continues at coordinate 153,103,902 of NC_089822.1, forward strand.
TGTGTATTTTAAGAACTCAGAATTTTGTTCTGTATTTTTATTGCAAGTGGAGGAATGGATGCCCATGGCAGGCAGGAATGGTGGCATGAGAAGGCTGTTCTTTGAGCACAGTTGACTTATATTTCAAAGGCTGAGGTTGTGTGTGTGTGTTTTTTTTTTAATCCCACCCAGAAGTTCAATAGAAGTTACTTCTTTCAAAATTAAAGCAGAATCCTTAACTCTGTCAAAAGTTTGTGCTGTGCAGCATTGCACGCTTTGAGTGGTCGTTTCCATTCTTGCATTTAATAACATCTTCCTTTTTAAAGGTAGCATATCTGATCCATGAAGATAGCCTGCCTTGCCTCAATTGGAGCTGCCTTTCCCAAAGGCTCTGCTTTGGAAAACCATCCTTCTTGAGCACAAGCAAAGCGTCAACAGCTGCCTTTCCCTCCCTACTTACAGTTGGCATTAGTTTTCTTCAGCCTGCCTTTCTTCTAGCCAGCAGTTACTTCAACAGCTTCACATCTGTCTTTGCAGTATCTGCTAGTAGGTCTTCCAGGAAAAATTATCAGTCAGTTATGCCTCACGCATTTTGATGGTTACTGAGTGTCTAGATTAGGGGTGCCCGAACCCCGGCCCTGGGGCCACTTGCAGTCCTCGGGGACTTCCAATCTCGCCCTCAGGGAGCCCCCAGACTCCAATGAGCCTCTGGCCCTCCGGAGACTTGCTGGAGCCCATGCTGGCCTGATGCAACTGCTCTCAGCATGACAGCCAACTATTTGACCTCTTGCGTGAGCTGTGGGATGAGGGCTCCCTCCATTGCTTGCTATTTCAAGCCTGTGATGCAGCAGTGGCAGCAAAGGAATGGCTGGCCTTGCTTTATGCAAGGCCTTTTATAGGCCTTGAGCTATTGCAAGACCTTCATTCATTCATGTAAGTTCCATCTCTAATATATTCATTTATGTAAATTTATTCAAATTTGAAATGTAAATTAATTTTTTTTACCGGTCCTCGACACAGTGTCAGAGAGATGATGTGGCCCTCCTTCTAAAAAGTTCAGACACCCCTGGTCTAGATAGAAAATACTTTTAAATTGGAATTTCTAGCCTAGTGGAGTCTGTTGGTCTATGCTCCAAGTAGGCACCTTAAGTACAACTTCATCCCAGAGGCCATGAATAGTTTGTGACTAGTTTCTATTTGACTGTAGCTGGGGCAAAGAAGAGCCATAGCATCATTATTAGATTTCTGGAATGAAAGTCCTACTTGCTTTCAAATGAAGGTTCTGCCCAAGGAACTGACTGATGGCTAACAGGTAATACTGTGTCTTGTTAGCCATCATGTTGCTTGTTATTTCATTCACAGTATACTTATCTGACAATTTCGTTTTATGTAAAGAAATAAACGTTCCACAGCCCGGTGTACTGTGGAACCCAAAGTGGCAACTTTCTCAGACCCATTTGTGGTATAGGGGATGGTTAGTTCTACTCAGCTTGCATTGAATAGCATCATTTTAATACCTCTCTTTCTCAGTCCCACAATCTGAATTTTAAGAAGAAAAATCTAAACCCAGGCACCCCATTAAAAATCCACGGGCAAGTGTATTTAGAACAAAAAATGTACATGTGTTTTTAGTTTAACTTTGTTGTGGGTACGTGTGTTTAAATTCATATTAACTGTTCCGTAGTACATTTACACTTGTTGTGTAATTGGAATTAATTTAACTGAGTGTGTCACCAAAGCTTCCCGACTTTGTGGTAGCTTCTAGCTTTTTTATGCAAGGTAACACTATATGTGAAGCAGCTGCCTAGGCCATCTGCTTTTCTGTACGATGGACAGCATCAAACAGAGTAGAAGCTGCTGTTGATCCCTGAGCTTATTGCTCCTGTGGATTAGGAGACAGCATCATCATCAGAAAAATAATTTGTATCTCTCAGGCTTTAATTCTAAAATACTGTGGAGTGAGTCCCGTTTAGACTGTAAGACAGCTGAATTTTCAATAGATGCAACTTCTAGGCTGTTGCTTGTGAGAATCTGTCATTACCAGGTTCCCTGTAAGCTGTGTGGCTCACCGCACAGAGGTTGGCAACCTGAAAGTTCAGCAATGCTGCATGAGATCACTGTTGAGCATCCAGGATCCAGCACTGAGTATTATGACACAGCTACAATGTCACACACCAGAAGAAGGGGTGTGCACACCAGTGCAGATTCCCTACAGTGAAGATTGTTCATTGCCAGTATTTCAATACCTGGATCTACCTGCACTAGAGAAAACAAAATGACTGTTCACATTCTGATTCAAACGATATTTTCACTGCTATCAATTTCTAGCCTCAACCTTGCATATTACATCTCCCCTATGCAGCCTTAAACCAGTATTTATCAAACTGTGGGTTGGAACTGTCTAGGTGTGTCATGAGTCAATTTCAGGTGGGTTGTGTAGCACCTAGCTTACCTGCCATTGAAAATACAGAGCTGAAAATACAGGGTACAGAGCTGCTGGGCAGGGCGGACTCCCAGTGGGAAAGAGAAATGGTGCTTTGCCCTGAATAGGTGGGAAGATGGAACACTGGAAAGGGGGGAGGGCTGTGTCGTTGGAGAAAGATCCAAGAGTGAATTCTGCTTTGACTTCCAAGCTGAAATGTTTGAATTCCAAGCAATGCAAAATAACAGCATGAGCGTGCTGTGTAATGGGACCTTTGGCTAATCATGGCTTAGGTTTGAAGCCTAAATTAATGATGTTACTTCTAGCCATGACATCATTTTCAGTTTCATATTACTTCTGGTGGGTCATTCTATAAAGTGGGTCCTGGTGCTAAAAGATTTGAGAACCACTACCTTAAATACATGTAATCTTAAACATATTCTGAAATCTATTAAAATGCAGCAAAACTTCCCAGTGAATGTGTGCTGGATTGGACTGCACATGTGTTTGTGGTATGTAGCAGTTTGTACAATACACAGTTGAACACAGGAGTTTGCTCAGAAGTGAGAACAAAAGAGCTAGGGGTCCTGTTAATACAAGAACAGCCATACTTGTCTGTTGCAGAGATGTAACAGTAGCTCTGTATAAGCTATAGTCTGCAGTTGAAGAGCCTGCTTCTTTCTGAAAGTTCATCTTCTCTCTAGTCAGCCTTAATCATGGGTTATTTTAAATATGCACTGATACTAACCAGGGTTTGCAGAAACTGGGTTACCATGAGTGCAGATCCAACACAAACTATGGTTACAGTTGCTAAAGTAGGAGACGGGGTATGCATTCCTGAGGTTGGCTGCTGATTTGCAAATTGTGTCAGTCAAAGGCAGTGATATTCTGGCCCTGTTCGTTACCAGCATGCAACCACCTAGTACCTTAGATATCTCAACAGCAAGCTACTCAACTGACTGTAGCATTGCCTCTCTGCATTTGATCTAACACGCAGTAACTTAGGACGCATTTGCTTCTCCCTCAGCTGGCCTAGCCTTTATTTTGCAGCTGAACCAGACTCATTAGGGTACGCCCTGCCTCCATGTGTAAGGTTTACTGTTTCACAGCTTACCCCTCCCCTGCTGACAGGGGCTGGGCTGTGCATGATGTGGGATCCTCACACATGCTGTTTGTTATTCTGCCCCTTTTTAAACGTTTTTCTTTCGTCCTACAAAGAGGGGGTGGCAGGGAGGCCAAACAACTCTTTGAAGCTACTTGACTTTCTATGATTAATTGCAACAAGAAGCCCGCACAAGGGAGGGAGACTATTTTTGATTTATTGAAGTTTCTTTGTGAGAACAAATTTATAGCAGAGGGAAGCAGCTTCTGAGAGGAATATCAAATGGTTAAAAGGTTCCAAGCACTCTTTGATGTCATGGCCCCAGTGGAATGCTGGAAAGGAGTGAGGGACAGGCACTGTTTATTTATAAAATAAAGATCAGGTACCTGCCGTTGGCATAGACTGGGGGCTAGGCTCCTGTTTAAGAGCTCAGACAGCCCTGGAGCTGGCCTTTAAATGCTTGCTGAGGTGATGAGAGCCCACAGTGTGGGGAAAGCTTCCAGGCATACTCATTCTTTCCGCACACCCCTACAGAAAGGCACCTGTTTCTCCCATCGGAAAAGAAAGTGTGGGCTCAGCCTGGCTGTGAATGGGAAGCAGCAGGATGAGGCACAGCTTCAGATGGCTGGGTGCCCTCTGCTCCAGTCATTCTCTGACAAAGAGAAAGAGAGGGACTCCAGCCCTTTCAGGCCATGGATGTGAATTGGTGGGCAACCAGAAGCCAGGTGGGACCTTGAAGTAAATAACTGTGTGAAGAGGAAAGAAAAGCGAAGTTGACTAGAGGTTCTTGCCAATTGAAACCGCTGGGGTCCACTTCATGTCAGAAGCCAGGCCAAATCCTCCTGGTAACAGGAACACTTTTTTTGCAACATCCATCACTAGAAGTCCAAAAGCTGTGAACATTAAGCATCCTAGTTCAGTTCATGTAAGTAATAAGGAGCTTTCCCCAAACTGGTTAACAGATTTGCTTGAGTTCCAGTTGCCCAGTAAGGATATTACTAACCATCCAAACATCCCCCTGAAGGAAGGGGATTAAGATGCCTTTGCCCACATCCTTATCCTGTTAATTGAGGAATCTGAGCTGTGTTTTACATACCAGCTGTGGCAGCACTTTTTCCACGTGTTCCACATCCACCCTGGTCAAGTCCTCTGTCTGAGCCTGCCGGACTCCTCGCACTGCAGCCTCTGCGAGACACACAAAGTGGAGAGGCAATAGGTAGGTATCAGGAAGACCAGGAGAAATGATTAACTTTAGGAAAGATTGAAGTATTTTGGGTGACAGGAAGGCAAGTTATTTTTGTGTTTTTGCCTGCTTGCTGTGTACCACACACAAAATCCAGTTTAGGGCAGGGCTTTTCAAACTGGGGTGTTGTGACACCCCAGCCTGCGGGTCCTGGCCCCTGCCCCCTTAAGGGGCAGGGGCAGCCTGGAGGCAGGGAGGAGGCAGCGGCGCGATCCCCAGGATCGTGCCACTCAGGGGGGCTGCAGGGGCTTGGGTACACGTACCCAAGCCCCTGCAGCCTCCTGGGGGTGCAGGGAGCCCAGCGCAACCTGCAGCAGGGCTCCCCGCAGCAGTGAAAGTAGATGCAGAGCAATCACGCTCCACTTATGCTTTCGGAGGCATGAGCGCTCCGCATCTACTTTGACTGCTGTGGGGAGCCCTGCTGCAACTCGCACAGGGCTCCCCACACCCCCAGGAGCCTGCAGGGGCTTGGGTACACATACCCAAGCCCCTGCAGCCCCCCTGAGCAGTGCGATCCTGCCTTCCCCCGCCTCTGCTGCCTCCCCCCTCCTGCCCATGCAAGAACTTAGTGGCTCTCAAACTCTCCCAGAGAGTTTGAGAACCACTGGTTTAGGGTATTTAACACTGGACATCAAATTTAGGAAGTGCTAGATTTACACTGCCCAGTATTACTCTTCAGTCACATAAGATTTTATTCAACCTCCAGGGATGAATAATCCCAAAGAACAGCACACATATAGCTGCACTGAACAGCTACAAAGGCCCTGAAGAGATTATGAATTCAAACACAAGTTCTAAGCCTAAGGTCTGTTGGAAACATCATTTAAAATATCTTCCTGTATTTAAACAAGCTGTGCATGTTCTGTGGCAAACACAGAAATCAGGTTCTGCAACCAGAATAAAAAGTAAGGTTGCATAAACAACTTACACATATTTTGGAGAGCAAGATTTAAACTTCCGCATAAGTTCTTTTGCAAGGACAGGGATGGGAAGGTGTGGCACTGGGGTGATGTGGCATAGAAACTAGATTGCCAGGAAGGCTTGAATTAAAAAACAAAACCCTCCAAAATGTCATAGAATATTGAATTCTACATCAAGTTTCATGGTTCTATAGAGCTCATAACATCACTTCTGGCTGCCATTCCATGGAATGTGCTTTGCGTAACAACTTACCTCGAACAAACACTTTGATCATTTCTGCCATAAGCAACAGTGCATCACCACTGACTGAAAAAGGAAGAAACAGTGACCATGAGACAAACACCCTGCAGTGCTCATTACCACAGCATGGGGGTCAGCCCACAACCCCAGGTTAAAGTAGACAGCCACCACAGATCTTGATTACCTTCAATATCCCAGGGCATGATCTCGCTACAAAAAGGTTTGGCGAGATCTCCAGCCGGAATTGGCCTCTTTATCGAGACAGAAGGGAAAGCAATTACCTCGTGTTTTGTCATCTTTGAAGTGGAGCTGGAGCAGTTTGTTCACGGTCTCCTGCACGGAAAGGGAACCAGTAAAGGGGTGTTAATGGAGAAAAAGTGAATCTCCTTGTCTTTCCATTTCAAAGAGATATAAAATAAGTAAAGCAATCTCTTTTATGAGATCAACTTCTACTGGTGTAGGAATGCATCAAAGAAACTTGGTCCAATAAAAGATATTGGCTCCTTTTGTTTTGCATTTCACTCCCTAGGACCAGAGAGCAACAACTATCTATGCCAATCTTCCATCACTACAGAGGGACTACATAACTGGCCCATATAACTTGTTTACCATTCCAGCTTCTGTTGCTAAGAAATTGACTCTTAGAAATGATCCTCCCCATTAACTGTCTTGTATAAGGAAGACCACATTTTTGAGATGATGATCCATCCGTTCTTGTCACCACAGTATCAACATATTTAAATTATGTTCACTTCACTAATTCAATACAAATAAATGTGCATACAACCAGTACTTCAATATTGTCTACTGTCCAGTTTTACAAAGTACCATTGGTAAACACCTTTAAATATTTCTTTCCCATTCCATATTGCAATAACAAACCAGTACTAAAATTGTCTCAGATCATGACATTGAAATGGACAATGTTTGGGCTGATAGGCCATGGTCAAATAAAGCTGTTCACACCTAACATTTCGCCTGCTACTATGGTAGGCATTTTTGAAGTACGAAGCTACAGCAAGTAGCTCTTCAAACTACCAAGTATAACTGATGTTTTGATCTTAAAGTCCCAAGTACCTATTGTTCTACCTCAGTTCTTAAAAGTCCTGGATACTTAATATTTTTGAGCAGTAGTAACCAAGATTCATTTATACTCAATATCTCTTCTCTCCTGTTCAGGTTATTGAAAATGCCTACCCAAAGTAGCAGGCGCAACATTAGGTATGAAAAGCTTTATTCGATCATGGCCTATCAGCCCAAACACTGTTCATTTCAGTGTCACGAATACTGGCCATGAAAGCCTTAGTAGTTATCTCAGAGCATGCCTTGAGCCCCCCAGATTAGAATTTTGCCCTTGCAGATTAAAATTAGTGCCGTTCAGTTAATCTCCAGATATTTTAGTTGAGCAGTCTACCAATAAATGGATTAAAGATTGGAGCTCCAGCTGTAACCCATATATTAGTACAGTACTTGGCACATTGAGTTTCTGAACTTCACTGCAATGCTTAAGCATTATCAGATTAAATGTACTATATTTCTAATTCCCAATTCCATTACTACAATCTTAGGACACCCTGGGACCTGTGTGCTACATTAGTTTCAGTTTCTTGGTGGATATGATTACACTGAACCTAGTGCAATGGAATTTAGATATTTGAGAACTGGCTTTCCTGGGTTGGTGTAAAGTACACAACAAGTAGTATGCACTAAGAGAAGCAAAATGTATCAAAAGAGGAGGTGGGGTGTTATAAAAATTACAGATAATATTTGCCATTGTTACTAGGATATGTTAATAATATGCACTGCACCCTGTAAACCACACCTCAACCTTTGAAGAAGTGTCAAAAATCTGCAGCTTGGTGAGTGTCTAGACTGAGTACAGAATGGATGTTGTATACTACATGATTTAAGATGTTTTTTAAAAGAAAATAGTTATGTTATATTAAAATTATATCCAAGACACAAGGCAACAGTATTATTTGATCAGTACTTATAAAACTTGTTCAGGTACCAAACTAGAAATGAATTAGAGGACAACAAAGATAACGTGTTTCCAGCACATGGCATGGGGAAAATGGACAGAACTTGGCACTTGCAGCTTAGGAAATTAAGTTGGGAGAGATACAATAGCTGTAGTCAAATATCTGGTGAGTAGTCAGAAAGAAGGAGAATGATCTGCTAGAGCCATTGAGGGATGGATAACCAGAAAAATACGGTTTGTTGATATATTTCCAAGTGCTCTAATCCCACTTTTCTTTTTTTACGAAAACACTCAAAGCCTCTAATAAGTCTAGTATAACAGCTATCAGGAAAAGCTTCCAAATTTTAAGCCCAGTTTGCTAACAAAACAAGTTACCCAAGGGATTTGTGGTGGTTTTGAAAAAGCAACTTATGTAGCTCATGTCAAGGAATCCTTGCTTCTGGAAGAGGGTTGAACTTAATGGGGCAAAACATCCCTTCCAACTCCAGTTACACTGTACTTCAGATGTCAAACTCTAAGTTTTATGTAGTTGGAAAAATCTAGCCTCGGTAGATCTGTGTGCAAAGAAAAACCTATCCAACAACACTGGGAGGACTCAGCTGTAGCATTCTAGGCGGGGCTTTGCATAAGAACTTTCATCAGGATGATTGATACTAAAGGATTCTCTTCCTGATTAAGGTTTTTTCCCCAGTGCCTCTCAAATCTCTCTTATAAAAGATATCTGTGCTAGCATAATTATTTCACTCAAAAACTGCTAACAGTCCAAGCTTCCTAATCAACTAATAGTTCCACTAATATGCAGACATGTGTATGTTCTTTGAAATCAATAGTTTTGGATGTGACTGACATAATACGGGCCGTGAGATAATACAGGCTGTGAGATACGGGAAGCTGGACTAGATGGGCCTATAGCCTGATCCAGTAGGGCTGTTCTTATGTTCTTAATACAGAACTATAGCATTGAGTTAGCTTGAAATGCATTCTTCTGGAAATCTACAAAGCTCACAATACAGTTTATAAAACAAACATACAAGAAGACAGGAGTATAGGTTTTATCCTGTTGACTTGCTGAAAGGACGCCAGATTAGCTAGGATCTAGCGCTACCTGCTGCATTTTTCAAGAAGTGCTGTGAATTATTTTTCAATAGGTTCAGCGATCTAACTTTCACCTGAAAGAAGCAATGGTTTGCTTTGGAAGAATCCAAAGTTTGTTTTCTGTTAAATCTGTAACTAATTTAAATTAGGTAATTAAAACTGTTAAATTAGTGTTGCATCCTGTTTACAACAGTGATCAATCAGTTGCCTCCGAGAAGCTCACAAGCAGCAGGGCATGAAGACAACAACCTTCACGCCCTCTTTGGTCCCTAGCAACTTTTGCTCAAAGATATACTTCGTCTGAAGCTGGAGATTCCATTTAGTAATTTTGGCTATTAACTCTTAACAGACTTATCCACTGTAAGCGTGTCTAATCCTGTTTTCAAGTCATCTAAGCTAGAGGCCAGACCACATCTTGAGGCAGTAAAGTCTCAACTTTGATTGTGCATTGCCTGAATTATCTGTCCTAGAGCTGGTAAAGAACAGTGGCTAAGAGACCAAGTTGCAAAACTAGGATTCCCCAGTTCAACTCTCTCCTCTGCAATGAATCCTCACTGGCAGCCCAATCCTAAACTGTGTTGGTGCGGTGGGGCCACATGGCCTCCGCTGTATCCAGCACAGTGTAGCGGCAGGCTGAAATTTTTCTGCTTACTGTAAGTAATGCTCCAGCCTACCCAATGGGGCTACTCAGATCTGTGCCTGTTAGGCGCAAGTCTGAGCAGCCCTGTGTAAAGCCAGCAGACCTGGGAAGGGAGTTAGGATATGGCCAAGGCCTGCCACACTGATCCTGTCCCCCCCAGGCCTGATCTGCCCCCATTCTGCCCTCCACCGTCCCAAAATGCCCTTTCCCTGCCTCCAAGCCACCTTCCTGCCACCACTTTCCTTGCACTGTCTGGCAGAAGACCTAGGTGCAGCATCAGCAGAGTGGCAAAGGCCTCCCTGCTGGTGCTACAAACCTGCCAAGTGCTCAAAGTGCCTTACGGCATGTTTGCAACACCCTCCGTCAATGCAGAGACTGCTACACCAGCAGATCAACTGGTTAATCACTCCCTCTCACTTCCCACTACAGTAGGGGGATATATGTAAAGCACTTGGCGCGCTCAAAAAGTGATATATAAATGTTAACCTTTGGATCATCCAATGAAACTGGCTGTAATAATTTGAGTCTGATAGAATGAGAAAAGGCCTCTCTGCTTTTTGACATCATATATAATTGTATAAATCCTCTATCAATTTTCACCTTTACGGTCATTTTTCTAGACTAAAATGTTCAAATACATAATACATCGTGCAGGGATCCTTACCCCCAGGTTCATGAACCCCTAGGGCATCCATGGACCAAGTGCAAAAAAAGTGCATGTGTTTAGGTACATTTTTCTGAGGAAGGGATCCATAGCTTTCATCAGATTCTCAAAGAGATCCTTAGCTAGTTGGCAACCTTCAGTCTCGAAAGACTATGGTATCGCGCTCTGAAAGGTGGTTCTGGAACAGCGTCTAGTGTGGCTGAAAAGGCCGATTCGGGAGTGACAATCCCTTCCACACTGGGAGCAAGTGCAGTCTGTCCCTGGCCTGTCTCCCTGGCTATGGGCCTTCCTTCTTTGCCTCTTAGCCTCAGACTGTTGGCCAAGTGTCTCTTCAAACTGGGAAAGGCCATGTTGCACAGCCTGCCTCCAAGCGGACCGCTCAGAGGCCAGGGTTTCCCACTTGTTGAGGTCCACTCCTAAGGCCTTCAGATCCCTCTTGCAGATGTCCTTGTATCGCAGCTGTGGTCTACCTGTAGGGCGCTTTCCTTGCACGAGTTCTCCATAGAGGAGATCCTTTGGGATCCGGCCATCATCCATTCTCACGACATGACCGAGCCAACGCAGGCGTCTCTGTTTCAGTAGTGCATACATGCTAGGGATTCCAGCACGTTCCAGGACTGTGTTGTTTGAAACTTTGTCCTGCCAGGTGATGCCGAGAATACGTCGGAGGCAGCGCATGTGGAAAGCATTCAGTTTCCTCTCCTGTTGTGAGTGAAGAGTCCATGACTCGCTGCAGTACAGAAGTGTACTCAGGACGCAAGCTCTGTAGACCTGGATCTTGGTATGTTCCGTCAGCTTCTTGTTGGACCAGACTCTGTGAGTCTGGAAAACGTGGTAGCTGCTTTACCGATGCGTTTGTTTAGCTCGGTATCGAGAGAAAGAGTGTCGGAGATCGTTGAGCCAAGGTACACAAAGTCATGGACAACCTCCAGTTCATGCGCAGAGATTGTAATGCAGGGAGGTAAGTCCACATCCTGAACCATGACCTGTGTTTTCTTCAGGCTGATTGTCAGTCCAAAATCTTGGCAGGCCTTGCTAAAACGATCCATGAGCTGCTGGAGATCTTTGGCAGAGTGGGTAGTGATAGCTGCATCGTCGGCAAAGAGGAAGTCACGCAGACATTTCAGCTGGACTTTGGACTTTGCTCTCAGTCTGGAGAGGTTGAAGAGCTTTCCATCTGATCTGGTTCGGAGATAGATGCCTTCTGTTGTAGTTCCAAAGGCCTGCTTCAGCAGGACAGCGAAGAAGATCCCAAACAAGGTTGGTGCAAGAACACAGCCCTGCTTCACGCCGCTTCGGATGTCAAAGGGGTGTGATGTGGAGCCATCAAAGACAACAGTGCCCTTCATGTCCTTGTGGAAGGATCTGATGATGCTGAGAAGCCTGGGTGGACATCCAATCTTGAGGAGAATCTTGAAGAGGCCATCCCTGCTGACCAGGTCGAAAGCCTTCGTGAGATCTATGAAGGCTATAAAGAGTGGCTGTCGTTGTTCCCTGCATTTCTCCTGCAGTTGTCTAAGGGAGAATACCATATCAGTGGTGGACCTGTTGGCTCGGAATCCACACTGTGATTCTGGATAAACGCTCTCTGCAAGTACCTGGAGCCTCTTTAGTGCAACTCGGGCAAACAACTTTCCTACAACGCTAAGGAGAGAAATGCCACGGTAGTTGTTGCAGTCACCCCTGTCGCCTTTGTTCTTGTACAGCGTGATGACGTTTGCATCCCTCATGTCTTGAGGTACTCCACCTTCTCTCCAGCAGAGACGAAGGATTTCATGCAGCTCAGTGATGATGATCTCTTTGCAGCACTTTAGGACTTCAGCAGGGATGCTGTCTTTTCCAGGTGCCTTGCCAAGGCAAGGGAGTCCAGGGCCACGTGAAGTTCTTCTAGGGTTGGTTCACTGTCAGGCTCCTCCAGCACAGGCAGGCACTCAATGTTTTTCAGCGCTTCTTCGGTGACTACATTTTCTCTGGAATATAGCTCAGAGTAGTGCTGCACCCAGCGTTCCATCTGCTGCGCCTGATCCTGGATGACCTCGCCTGTTGCAGACTTCAGAGGGGCAATTTTCTTCTTTGTGTATCAAAGAGATCCATGACCCAAAAAAGACTAATGGCCACTGATCTAGTGGATCATCCCAATCCAAATGGTTGTTTCACATTCTTAAAGAGCTCTAAGAAACTGGTGTAGCAGGACTTCCCTTTGTAGAAGCCTAATCTTTCCTGAGCAGTGCTTTTTGTACATACTGACAGTACATAATTCTAGCTTTAAGTCATTTCTGCCCAACATTGCATATATGCAACAGGGATCAAATGTGTACACCTGTGGGCTGGGCAAAAATTAAACATGCTTCCCCCCAGTTTATCAGGGACAGAAGTGAGGCTATAGGTCTGTGATTTCCTAGCTCCCCTAGATGCCTTTCAAAAAACAGGCAGCAGTTTTTTCACCTATCTTTCAAATATCTGACAAAGTGGCTAGTCTTAGCAGCACCTGTTTTTAAACAGACTCTTTTGAGTCTGTTCTATAACCAACTGTTCAACTGCACAGTCATTGACCATACTGAGAAATGTGTCTTTGCCATGATCTGAACATCCAGTTTACCCAGGCAATGTGAGGGTAGTCAGGCAGTCATTATTGCAGTTATTTCTGCACTCCCAGCCTTCACAATTCTCTAGCAAATGAACACTTGTGTCTATTCCTTGTAGGCTGAGCTATAAGCAGATGCAGTATCATGGTGAGTAGGCAGCACTGGCTGATTTTTCTGGAGATAATTTTATCTAGAGATAAAATGGCAAAGGGATCCCTGAAGCAGGAGGGTTGTCCTCAGGCTGCTGGCTTAAAGGGAGGGGTACAGATACAAAGGGGAACAGAGTGCCCATACTGTACCTTTAACCATTGTATAGAAGAGGGAATTTGGGCATGTGCAGCTCATCATGGAAGGTTTAAAAAGCCACACCTGCCATAACTACCTCTTCTATACCATGGTTAAAGGTACAGTATAGGCACTCTGACCCCCTTTGTATCTGGTCACCCTACTTAAAAGGGCCTACCGCCAGACACTCCCACAGAACTGTGTCCTATTGGCACACCACCAAGAATACCTCCACTTCGCCTACATGGAAACCATCCCAATTTCTTGCACCTTTTATGAGTTTCACTGTGGGGAAGACAAAGGGAGAAAACACCCTTGAGCCTTGCTGTAGCTGCCATCCCAAATGCGCCTTGAGCCCCACCAAGCCTCCACGCCTCTCCTGCCACTGCCAGGATGACCATTCGTGCCCCATGAAAGGGTAGGACCATCTTCCTGCTATACACAGGAAAGGTATGGACTTGTAGCCAGACCATCTGGTGCAGTGATTGTCAACCCTTTTCATCTCATGACGCACTGGTGGGGCACTAAAACGGTCAAGGCACACTATCAGTGTTTTGACAATTGGCAGGGCACACTGTGCTGCCAGTGGGGGGCTCACCTCCCCAGTGGCCCTACTACTAGATGACCCTCTCCCTAATTCAACTGACAAGGGACACCATGCTGTTGGTGGGGGGCTCACCTCCCCCAATGGCCCTACTACTAGATGACCCTCTCCCAAACTCCTGTGGCACACCTGGGGACCCTTTGCGGCACACCAACGGGCCATGGCACAGTGGTTGAAAATGGCTGGTCTAGCACGCCCATGAAAGCCCTAAAGACTTAATGGGGTTTCAGCCACTGCCTGCTGGGATGAGAGTCCTTCCAAGCTCCTATGTAGAGAGGAAGGCAAGGCAGTCAACACTCCCGGCTTCCATGGCAGGCCTCCCCCCCCTCCACCTTTTTGAAGCCTTTCCCGCTCTGTCCCGTCCTCTCCATCTCACAGGTGATCCAATCCCCTGATCAGACAGACGCTGGAACGACCAACGGCGCTCTTCCCCGCGCACTGCATGCTGGAGAATGTAGTCTCTCACCCCATTTGCGCTGGCGGAAGTCCTCCCGCGCTTGGCATTCTGGGCATTGTAGTTTTCTTTCCTGCTTCGGCTCCCTCTCTTAAATTTCCTCCCAGTATCGCTCCGGGGCTCAGTAAGTAACCCAAGAGAAGCAGTTAGGTGATCGAAAAGCCTGGTCTTAATGAGGACCAAGGAGGCTGAGCTGGGGGTCGTGAGCTCCAAGGTGTCAGGTCAGGGTCTGGGGGTGGAGGACATGCTGTGAAACGAAGGGAGTGGAGTTGCAATCCTATGGTCCATACTTACCTGGGGGTAAGCCCCATTGACTCTAATGGGACTTACCTCTGAGTAGACATGCCTAGGATTGGGCTCTGGAGCTGTAATCCCAGCCACACTTTCCTGGGGGAAGTTCCATTGACTCTAACGGGACTTACTTCTGAGTAGACATGTATAGGATGGGGCTCTGGGGCTTCAATCCCAGCCACACTTTCCTGGGAGGAAGCCCCATTGACTCTAATGGGACTGACTTCTGAGGAGACATGCCTATGATGGGGCTCTGGGGCTGCAATCCCAGCCACACTTTCCTGGGAGTAAGCCCCATTGACTATACTGGGATTTACTTCTGAGTAGAGATGCATAAGATTGGGTTTACTCAGAAATAAGTCTTATGGATGTTAATGGGAAACGTTTTTAGAACTGAACTGTTGCTATGTCATCTTACTGGATAATGATCCTAAGTGGCTTCATTGGAAGTAATTATCTTCTGACAGTAGGACTAACTTCAAAGAAAATGTATTTTCCAATCCTGTGCATTCTGTGTGCTTTGACTGCAAATTTAGGCACACTTGGCCTGGGAGTAAATCACGTTTGATCCAGAAATGAGTGAACGTGAAATCGAGCTACACAGCTGCAATCTTAGCTCTTGTAGGGACACATGCGTGCACGCTCCACCAACTTTAGTGAGATTTGCATCCATATACGCAGGTTTAGGATGGAGCTTGGGCCGCTTTCTGGAGCATTGCTTGTGAAACTGTTTCAGACAACTTTTAAAATTGGTTTCCCTGTTTATTAAAATTAACAAAATATAATTTTTAAAAGTCAGGTAAGACTTTGGTTAAGGGGAAATCTCCTGCAGACTTTAGAACTTTGCAGAAGTGACCCAGATGTGTATGTAGATTGCATCTAGGACAAGTCATTTGTTTCAATTGAAAGAACTGTCTTTGATGTTCAAAGCTGCAATGAAAGCTTAGCCAGTAGTCTGTGACCTGTGAAGATTGCTTCATAAACACTGCTCATACTGTGTGTTGTGTGAGCTCACCCTGAACTGTTAAGTCTAAACTAACTTAGAAGTTCATAAATTGTGAACTTCAGGCACTCAAAAAACACAAGGTGTGCAGTTGGAGTCCCTGCTGTCACACTTCAATACCTCCCTTATACACCACAGCACTGTGATGGTTTCACAAACATCTAACAGCCCTATCCTAAGCATGTCTACTCAGAAGTCAGTCCCATTAGAGTCAATGGGGCTTACTCCCAGGAAAGTATGGATAGGATTGGGCTGTATGTCAGGGATGTCAAACTCATTTCATGTAGTGGACCAAATCGCATTTATGGTGCTTGTTGAGGGCCAGAAGTGACATCATCAAGTAGGAAGTGACATCATTAAGCAGATGATGGCCAGAAATAAACACTTTGTTCTTATATAGAACCTCATTAGCTGCAAATGACAGAAGAGAAAATGTACATGGGAAAGATATGGGAAAGCCCAATTACAATGCCGGGAGAGCTCAGTTATAATGGAGGCTGGAGAAATTGGGGGGGGGGGCTGCATTTGCCTGTGGGCCTTATGTTTGACACCCCTGATCTAAGTGAATCAAGAACAAACACCCAGGCAGCAACTTTGCCTCTTTGTACTAAATTCTGGCTCCAGTTTAAACAAAATGAACAGTTGAATGTGATGACACAACAAGAGACAGGATTGCCCAATGTCCTGTGCTTTACCCAATGCGTACCCTAGATTTCCCCATAACTCTAGAACTTACCAGAGACACACACTGACAGAGCGAACCTATGCATGTCTACTCAGAAGTAAGCACCATTTGTGCTCTTTGGGGCTTACTCCCAGGAAGTTGTTATAGGATTGCAGCCTACTTTCCATAAAATGCTGCAGAGCAGACACACACATAGGTGTTTATTTAAAGGGTTGTCTCTTCTTCCATGAGATCACAGGTACAGAAAATGTTGTGAGTGCCCCTTATATCAGAATGATTGTGCCTTAGAACAAAAATGAAACCTATCTGTACTGTCTTAGGGCCCAATCCTATCCAATTTTCCAGTGCCAGTACAGCCGTGCCAATGGGACACACACTGCATCCTGTGGTGGGGAGGCAGTCATAGAGGGCTCCTCAAGATATGGGAACATTTGTTCCCTTACCTCGGGGCTGCATTGCCGCTGCACCGGCGCTGGAAAGTTGGAGAGGATTGGGCCGGGAGATATTTTGCATTTTTGATCTGGCAACTCTAATTCCATTTCTTGCTTCAGAAAATTGACCCTTTAGATCAGAATGTTATCTGAAGAAAAAATCCTTAGTTGCATAATGTATGTGTGCAAAATCAAGAACTTGGGGTGGGGAAAAGGAATGTCTAAGAAACAGTTAATTCTTCTCAGCTATAGCTCCCAGCATGCCGGATATGGTGTAAGAATTTGACTACAATTCCCATCATGCCTCATTTTCCTTAGTTACACAGGTTGGAGTTGGCAGTTGAAGGGTGAGGTTGTATTTCTAGCAACCTTCAATTGGTGTCTGGAAACTGATCTAATTGCTTGTTCTGGAGCACTTTGTGGGTGGGTGGAGGGTGAAGTTGGGTAGGCTGGTGTCACACTGGTGCCCTTGTCTGGTGTTTTCTGAGTCTTGAAGCATGATTTCTGGAGAGAAAGCACTTGGCAACATATGGCATGTTGCTAACCCCTGATTATTGCTGTTTACCAGACTATCATCTGCTGCCTTTTCATACCAGCATCTACTCTAATTCCTCATCTAAGTGGGGGTATGAGTGATGCTGATGCCTGCCACAGAGATGGAAGACTTCCAACGGTCCTACTCGAGACTGTGCAAGGAGAGCGGTGCCGAGCCTCAGGAGAGCGTCCTACAGCACTTGCAGGAAGCGACAGAGAGAAACCGCTTGGATTTTGCTACACAGAGCCTTTCTGTGGACACATGTGGAGCTCTGGGCAAGCTCTTGCAGAATGAACTCCAGTTCACCGAGATTATACTGAGCGATTGCATGTTGAGTGAAGAAGGTGGGAGCTCTCTCTCTTCTCCAGGCAATTCACCACATTCTTTCCAGGGCTTTGCATGTGGAAGTCAGAACTAATGGTTTCTTGTCCCTGGCTTTGTTAAGCCATTTCTGCCCAATGTTGCATATATGCAACAGGGATCAAATGTGTACACCTGTGGGCAGGGCAGAAATGGGTCAATCATTTTTAACTGGGTTTTGTTACTATGCATAGTAGGTTTACATTCAGATTTAAATGTACATAATAGGTTTAAATCAACAATTCAGATTCCTTGCTCCCCTATAAATGCAGATATTGAATACATTGGGGCAAATGAGAAAGCAAATGTATCAGAAATAAGTTAGAAAGGTGACTGTGTTACTGTGCAATCCTAGGTATGTCTCCTCCAACATAAGCGCCATTGACATCAAGGGGCCTGCCTTCCAGGGAAGTATGTATAGGAATGGAGCCTGAATCTGTTACAACAAATGCAAAAAAGAGACCAGTGAGTCATTTTACGGTAAAAGATTTGCCTCAACAGATATGTTAGTTTGTAAGGTGCCACTAGATTCTGTTCCTATCTTATTTTTAAAGTTGTAATCCTTCAGAGATGAAAATGTGTTTCCAAGTAGTCCCTTTCCCTAAGAATATGATGCTGTTAGATTACTGCATCATGAGGGATGAACAGGACTCATGAGGCTGCAATATTGATAGATATAAGAGGAGATATAGAGCTGAGGGAGAAGCAGGAACCTGGTGAAAACACTGTAAGAGCAAATGAAAGAAGGGGTCATGTATAAGGTCACAGAAGTTCGTTTCTTGTTTTGCTCCCATAAACAAAATTCCATAAAGGGTTTTTTTTGTACTGCCTGTGGGAAAATAAAATAAGTGGTGTCCTGGTACAATGGAAAGTTCAGGAAAAATGTCTGAGAATTCTTGCTGATGGGAATTGCAATGAAGAGCAGACAAAGAAAAGAGTGCAGCAGTGATTTAGAATCAAAATGCAGGTGTGTGTGTGTCCAGGGTTTCCAAGAGGAATTTTTCTCTGCCCTACCTGGAGATGCCAGGGTTTGAACCTGGGACTTTCTGCATACAAAGTATGTGTTCTAGCACCAAACCACAGCCCTTCCCCAATGCAGGACTATGTCAGGGTAGTGTGGGAGCTTTGATTATACCCGCAGCATGCTTTTTTTGTCTGGATCATACACATTCCCACTATATGTGCTCTTTGCACTCAGGCAAAAGGCTTAAATTGGCTCCAAAAGAAGCATTTTTTTCCCAGGTCACACATGAGAGAAAGTGACTTGAGTCAGGACTCTGGCAGGGGAGGGAGAGTTTAAAACTCCTATGCATACACTCCAGTCACAGTTCTGATCAGGACTGGCATGGGTGGGTAAGGCATGTGTGCCATTTATAGAAAAAAAATGTAAGCACACCAAGACCAGCAACATGATCAATAATAAGGCCTGAATCCTATGGGGACCTTGCACTGCTGGTACTAGCATTCCAGCAATTCCAACTAGCGTTCCAGGACTTTCACAAAACACCACATGCCATTTTGCACAGCCAGGCCACTGCTGCAGGTGCAAGCAGCCACACACCAACAGCCTCACAATGACCCCTGATGCTGATAAGTCAGTGCAGGGGGCGGGAGAGATGTAAGGGATAGGCAGAATGGAGTAGGGAGGAATGGGGCAAAGACCATAGCAGGGAGCAGGATGGACAGAAAATTCATGAGGGACCTCCAGAGAACACCCAGGTTGAATCTTCTCCTCTTCAGGTCATGCAACACAGCGGGATTTATTTCTGAATCAATACAGAATACATGGGATTGCAGAGCTCTAGGCATCTGGTCTTTGAAACAGCGTCTCCAGGCTTGGGTAATAGGAAGCAGTTCCTGAAACACATGAGAACCATTGCAAGAGTTTGCTAAGTGCAGCACTTTCCTGACCATGTTGCCAGTCTGAAATGGCTACCTGCTGTCCATTCCAAGGGCTGACAGTCCAGAACTGCAACACAAAAAGGAATAAGCCACTTTTTTTTTCCTTTGCAGGAGCAAAGCTACTACTCCATGGACTCTGCTCCAACACTGTTGTGAAATCCTTGGACCTGAAGGTGAGTCTGCTCAGTCAGGAGGATTAGGGCCCAATCAAGTCTAAGACTGAGCCTTGACCTTTGGCAACAGAGAGCAGTGGTATGGTGGGGAGAGGAGCCAAAAAGACATCCTGGGTTCCTTCCTATCTCTTTTATGGTCCAAGGACAAATTAAACCGTCAGAATCTATAGGCCTTATAACACCTGAGATCACTTTTGTGAATCCTTTTAAAATGTTGAGAATCCCAATCTGGTCCTCATGGTTGCAGGCTAACATACAGAGGCAAAAATCAAAATGAAGGGGGCAAGCAAAAAAGAAATCCTAATTGATTGTTTTTTGATGTGTACCATTTCTATGTGCATGCCTCTGGTCCTAAACATGTAACGTGGATGTAAGCATTTTTAAAAAGAATGTAACTTTTCCTCATTACGCTTAGAATGCTCAGAGTTCAGCTGCTCGTAGTGTACATCTGTGTCAATATTACAGATTTACAGATTTACACCAGTTTCACTGCTGTGGTTTCCCACTGAAGGAACTCTGGAAATTTTATTCATTTACAAATTTCCATTCTTCCATTCTATTCAGAGAATACACAAAGTAATATACAACAATGGAATCATACAAACATTTGTTGAGGACGATTTAAGCAACAGGAGTTGCAAAACCGATCACGAATTTGTGAGGAGGCAAAGGAACTCCAAGAGAAAACTCACAGCATTCTCACAAGAGTCTTTGGAAGAACATTCAAACTGATTTGAAATAAAGCCTCATGTTTGTGGCGTAGATATATCCACATCGTCCTGGAGACGTAGCTGGCAATCAATGGGCATCTCTTTATTTTAGGGAAACAACCTGCGAGCTATGGGGGCCGAGGCTCTTGGGAAACTGCTCAGGCAGAACAAGTCTATCAGGAGGTGAGCAATAATAGCAGGCATATGTGGTAGGGCTCTTTTAGTACTTTGCTGGTAGGAGGGTGAGGGGTGTGTGTGTGTGAATTTTAATTAAGTGCCCCCCAAGATGAATTATCTACAGAATGTGAAATGTTCTTCATGTTTTGTCTGCTTGGGAGGGTTAGTCACCATTCCTTTCTCGATCACTGCCTGGAACTGTCTGCACTCTTAAAAACAATGAGGTCTTGTTTCCTGAAACCTGAGCTCTTTGTCGTTTGTGGTCTGATTTCTGATTTTTCCTAGTCTCACCTTGGAATGGAACAATCTAGGTGTATGGGAGGAAAGCTTTGCCTTGTTCTGTGAGGGGCTTGGAGCCAATTGTAATCTCCAGCGCCTTGATCTGCGCAATAATCAGATCAACCACCAGGGGGCAGGAGAGCTGTCTATGGCACTGAAAGTCAACTCCAGTCTCCAGGAACTTGGTAAGGCTGGTCTTCTTAACCCATCATATTTTTTCTCCTTGTCAACATGATACAGCTTACTCCAAAGCTTTTTACAGAGAGGTGATGACAGCTGGGGACCTCATGACTCCAGGACTGATAACCATCTATACTGAGAAATGTGATGAGCTAGTTTAAGCCTTTGACCATGTCAGTGTCTGAACTCTGAAGATTTATTCAGGTCACTTCAAGGATGTGAAAGCAGCCGATGCAATTTGCCTAGCAACCCATTTTCATATGACTGGGATGATCTACTTATGCACTATTTATTTATTTTATTTATAGTATTTTTACCCTGCTTTTCTCCCTGAAGGGACTCAAGGCAGCTTACATAAACCAATGTAAAAATACAAGTGAATAAAATCACAACACAAAACACAAAACATACATTAAAACCTGCAACAATTAAGAACATCATAAGCAGCAATAAAACATTAATAAAGTATAAGATCAGCAGCAACCAACTTATAAAAGAACCCCAAACCTGTAAAAGCCAGATGTTGTTAAAAAGGCCTAGAACTTGGAAGGCTTGTCTGAAACAAAATGTCTCCAGGCCTCACCCGAAAGTCTCCAAGGAGGGAGCAGCTTGTAAATCAAAAGGGAGAGAATTCCACAGAATTAGTGCCACTACTGAGAAGGCCCGATTTCTCGCTGCTGCCTCTCACACCTCCCTGGATAGTGGCACTACACCTACCAAGTGCTATTGAGCAGAATCCATAGAGTTGAGCAAGATGTCAGTACAGTTGGACACATATCTCACTTTGGAGATCTACACTCCAGAGGACATGTGTTTGCCTACTGTCAATCTCACCACGCAAGGGGCAAGTGAAGCACAAAAATATGAAACTGCAGACACTGCTGTTAGGGCTTCTTCCATGTTTTTTGGCCATGTACCTAAAAAATGTGTAATAAGCCTGCTCCTGATGTATTACACCTCCAGCAATCATCTGTCTGAGTACAGCAGGCTCCAGCTTTGTCTTGGGTTAAGCATATGATCAAATCACTTTACGATAGATTCTTTACGATAGATTAGATAGTAAAACAAGCTTCACTATACGATAAGTTATTCCCTCTATGATCGAAGCATGATTGCTGCCAACAGGACCTTGTGGGTGATAGATATGCCAATCAATGATGCAAACACAAGCTTTTGGTAGTGTCTCAGCTAATAACAGCATTTTTAATGTTGTGGCTGTGTGTATGGAGGGAAGGATATAGTATTTTATTTGTGTTTTACATCACAACATTGTGTAAATTGATAACCATGGCCCCTAACAAGTGCAATAGGCACTTTTTAGAGCGGAAAATAGTTTAAATTTAGAGAGGAAAATGTGGCATAAATTTCAGCTTCCAAGATTTTGGAATGAATTACCAAGAAACAGTGTGTTATTGGATTCACATTACAATATTTTCAGAATACCATGGAGTCTCTAGAACAGATTACCATCGTAAAGCAGGGGTCCATTGTATTATAAATATAGTTCAACCTAGAAGATGTTAAACCATCTCTGTTATAGCTTTTAGAAACTCTCCCATGTTATTGTTAAGCTATGAATCAGGTGAGTAGATAGAAACAGCCCCCTCTTTCCATAGGGCTTGTTAAAAAATAAAAATGTACCTTGAAGGAGAGGAGGAGGAGGTTTGATGTGTGCCTGAGCTCATAGAAATCAGTACCCCTAATTTTGCATAGGATTTGCCTCTGTTTCACAAAATAAGAAAATTCCGCTTTGCTAAAGAGTTTGCAATAGTTCAGCAACCATTTCTCTATTCAGTATATACTGAGTATACTCAGTAGAAATTAGACACTTGACATGAGAGGAAATCTGAAAAAATGAACGTCTTGCTCCATGTCTGAAATGACATGAGAGATTTGTATCTCTAAGATCTCTGAAATGCTTTGTTAACTTCTACAAAGGTGTCCAGTATTCAGCTGATGATGTTTCAGAACTTTGGAAAACAAGGCCTTGTGTTGGATTGCGGGTTGTTTGTGATGCTTTGCTTTTTGTTTAGATTTGCGCTGGAATAACATCGGACTCCTGGGGGGTCGTGCACTCCTGAATTGTCTGCATAGCAACCGCGCACTACGACAACTAGAACTGGCTGGCAACAATGTGCCCAGTGACATCCTGAAGGCTGTGGGTGAGCAGTTGTGCCAGCCCCCCGACGTGCTTAGAGTTCTAGATTCCAGGGCTGCAGCAGGCTGTGCCATCCCTGAACCTTTGTCCCCAACAGACAATGAAACAACTTAGTAAAAGAGATTTTAGTTTATTAAGTACATAAGGTTACATAAGGTTACAGTAAGGTAGCAAATGCTAGAGGCATAAACATCTAGGAAACACATCAGCAATAAAATAATAAAGCTAGCTGGCTGTCTCTATTAATCCCTATCTCTCACTTGGGTCAGTTACTCTTGTAGATCACTTAGCTCCAGGCTACCTGTGAGGCCAGATGCCCATGGTGGACAATGGAGCTCACAGCGTGCAGGATCTTGCACCCAAAAACTCTGTCCAAGAAGGAGCCGGACACACCCCTTGGGGCACTCATTATTACACTTCTTGTGCTAATAGTACTGAGGTGACTTCATACTTATTTAGACTGTCCAATCAGAAACTTTTGAGGACAGAACCTTCTTAAAGTTGGCCTGGTTGTCCTCCTAGTTCTTACCCCTCCCACTGGAGATCCATAGCTGCATTCCATTCCGCTTGATCAGGCGCCTCTCTGTCTACTAAGATGTTAAACATTCCAATGGGTTGCAATTCTTGTTGTCTGTCCTTTCTGGCCAGCAAGGAGAGACAACAATCTTTTTGTTTATTTACTCACATTCTTGCAGCTAGGAACTGCTAGCCACTACTCCGTTACTGACTTAGTTTGGTTCAGGCTCCACATGCTAACCTAGGCCTAACATGTACATATTCATGACACATCCCCAATTGCCTGCTCCTTTTTTCAGTGAAGGAATGAAAAACTAGATGGACAAGAGGTCAACATCCAGTGTGTGAGACCAAAGAAAATGCAAACTTAGAATTTTTAGGAAAGATATGTATTTTTGGTGTAGGCTACTGACAGAATACACTCGTGGTAACTGCTGAATTTCTTGTTAGTGTCTCCTCTCAAAGGAGCCAATCCCTACTAACTGACAGCCCAATCCTGAGCTGCCCGGAGCGCCCAGCACCGAAAAGGGCTGCTGCTGAATCCTGCGCCTCCCGTGCTACCGCAGGAGGCTCCTCGGGAGAAGGGGATGTTTGTCCCCTTCCCTGAGTAAGGTAAGCAGCCCCACAATGGAAAAGGCGCTCGTGTAGGGCGCACAGCCCTCCACGAGTGCCCTGGATCCTGTGGAGCTCAGCTTTGTGGATCCCGCCCGCCCCCGGCACACCTCCCACCCACCCCTCGGCATGCCTCCTCCCCGCCCCTGCTGGCCTCCCCCCTCCCCGGAACACCTCCTCCACGCCCCTGTCCATGCCCCCACCTCCCGTTCCACTACTCTGCGGTCTGGGAGACCGCCGAGCTGCGGAACCTGGACGACCGCCCCATGCTAGCCCAGCACTGCCGGCACTGGGCTAGCACTGGCGGGAGCACGTTTGCGACTGAGGTTGGCGGCACGGAGCCTTGCCGCCGACCACAGGATTGGGCTCTTAGGCTACAATCCTAACCACACTTTCCTGAGAGTAAGCCCCATTTAACAAAATAGGACTTACTTCTGAGTAGACCTGGTTAGGATTGTGCCCTTAGTTTTATATTCTTATCTTATTTGTGTTTTTAATTGTGGAAGTCACTTTATGAAAATTCTGGATGGTATCTGGAGGAATGCTTCCTTCACCTGAAGTGTACTCCGTGAATAGAAGCTCCTTCCAAGAACAGAAGGCAGGTGGTTATTGCATAAAAGGCTCTTTGTGCCACCGGAACACTCCCTTGCATAAAAGGCTCTTTGTGCCACCGGAACACTCCCTTTCTCAGTGGGAGTGTCTGTTCACGCAATGCACTTCCATTGATGGAAGCCTCACTCTGGATATCACCCTTTAAATTAAAATGTTGGCTCTAAATACAAAACACTAATAATAATCTGTAAATAAATACTTTGGACAACCCCATGGAGTTCAGTTAATGTTGTGGAAAGAACCTCATTTGTTTCTCTTGTTCTCTGGCACAGAGCAAGCTGTGGAACACAATCAGGACCGTCAAAGCATCCTCTGCAAGAGTCGGAGCATGGCTCACATGCTCAGTAAAGAGGTGCTGTGTGTGAAGGAGGAGAAAGCTAAACAGGTGAGTTAGCCTGCCTGCAGTTGAGTTGAAAAGATGTACCTGTCACAGGTACACCCGCTAAGAAATGGTGGAATTCTTCCTTCTTTCCGTCCTGCTGACTGGCTTCAGGGAGCAGACCACAAGATATCTCTGTATTGCTCAGGTTCTCCTAGGAATGGAAGAATGTGTTTGCCATACTCTTAGCTTCCCTGAAAGATCTTGTGGAGTAGTCCAGCTTAGAAAGCTAATTCTTTAAACTCTCTCCCAAATAGACCATTTAAGTGGAGGAATTCTCTGACTTTCCATCTTTGGCAAGATGCTTATGTTTACCATGTGCTACTTGGCCTGCAGATGTTGTGAGGTTAGATGGGGCATGGGAGCGTGTTCACCCTGAAGTTACTGGAAAAAGGGTGAAACGAGCATGCAATAAGTAAAAGTAATTGTCTGTGTTGACTGGAGAACTAGGAAGAAGAATAGGTAATGGTCTTCACCCATTGTGGCATAAGTCTGGAAGAGTTGGAGGAGATTGCCCCAGAACACTGCTGGGTTGGATCTGAATGCTGATTGTTCACATTTCAACCTCATGCTATTAATGTTTCAAATGTGCTTCTCAGTTCCTGGATCTGATGGACACTATTGACAAACAACGAGAGGAGATAACCCGCAGCAGCAGGTGAGTGAGTTATAACCAGCATACCTTCAGCAGTTCATCTGGGTCCAGGGGGTGCTGCCTGGAGGATGATTCCAGATGTTGCTCCAAGCAGTGGCATTTGCACATGACAAGATGTACTGTAGGCAGTAACTCAAAGAAGAGGGTCTTCCTGTTGTGGGGTTTGAGAACTTCTGTTGCCCTTTTGGTGTGATATAACGATGCTGTCTGTGCCGATCCTGCTAGGTCTTCTGGACAAGCAACCATCAATATATGTGCTGTGGACAATTCAGAGTACTAACACTGTGGTGGGTTCAGTCGTAATGACAATGTGTGGTTTCTCATTATGGAACAAATGTAGGAAAGCCGCAGTCTCATGTGCCCCTTCCCCACCTCTCCTCGTTCTCACTTGAGAGGAGGGGAGAATGAAAGCTTCCATGTTGCACATGAATTCATTATGTTTAGTCCAAACCAGTTAGCTAATAATCTGAAAACATAGAACTGTCGTTCCCTGAGTTTGTTTAACATGCTGAACTGTGTTTTACTTCAGGCAGTTCTCCCAAGTTCTTTCTTATGGGGGGAACTCTCTTATGGCCACTCTCTAAAATTGCCCTTTGTCTCATAGAGATTGTAGTCTAGCAAGTATGTTGTGCTTTTCAAGGCTCTTAATAAAACCCTTCCTTGTGGTTTGGCATGGTCCCATTTCAACCATTACTCAACTCCTCTTTGGTCACAACTTCATTACTCCCTCCTCCACTCTTGAACCAAGACAAATTGTGGGAATGGTCCAGTGCTTGAATGTTGCCTCTTCTGCCCCTGCAGAATATCAGCCACACGAGTTGGGCAGCTGCAAGAGGCGCTGACCGAACGCCATTCTGTGATGAACTCCCTTAAAGCAAAGTAAGCTGGGCAGAGGGGGAGAAACCAGGCTGTCAGTATCACCCGCATGCCCTACCCAGTGGGATGTGCTGGTCTGATGCACCCTGCATGAATGTGGCCATTGCTCATACTTCATATAAGTAGGAAACCAAGGGAGTAAAGGAATGAGCAGAAAAAGCCTAGAGAAAAGAAACTGGTTTGGTTAACCCAGGGTCTGGATTCAGTGCTGTCCATTGGACCAATGTGTAATTATTTATGTAACCACAGTAGGCAAGGATTTTTCTGATGGTAGAAACAGTATATACAATAACTCTGATCTAAACTGTTCAGCCACAGCATGCTTGCATTATCACACTGTACAAAGCAATTCAGAAGAAAAGATAACAATAACTGGTGTTGCATTGCTGCCTACCCCTTGGCTCAGTCGCCAGGAAAGCAATCCAGACCAAGGCACTGGGGATGGTGTGTATACTGTAATGTGCTCATGGCACTACAGTGGCAGCATCTCAGACTTTGGACTCATGGGATATTTTAACATATGAAGCTGCCAGGCCATTGGTCCATTTGGACCAGTATTTGGCCCACTCTGACTGGCAGCATTTTAACCCAGAGGCAGGGTTTTCTTCCCCCACCACCTCTGCCTGATCTTTTTAACTGGAGATGCAGAAAATTGAACATGGGACCTTCTGTATGGAAAGCAGATGCTCCTCTACTGAGA
Organism: Tiliqua scincoides; assembly: GCF_035046505.1. Classification (NCBI taxonomy): domain Eukaryota; kingdom Metazoa; phylum Chordata; class Lepidosauria; order Squamata; family Scincidae; genus Tiliqua; species Tiliqua scincoides. The sequence continues at coordinate 153,131,351 of NC_089822.1, forward strand.
TGTGACCTCATCAGTTTTTCTTTCTGAGAGTTGGATACCAGGTTGGCGACCATCACATCCGGTGATCTTGTGAACGCACCTTTATGGGTAGAACAGGCTATTTTAACTCAAGTATTTACTGTTCACTGCTTTGATAGCTTTTTTTAATTGTTGAGAAGAGTATATACATTTTTAAAATAATAATTAATGAAAATATATAATAATAAATAATAATAAACTTTATTTATACCCCGCCCTTCTCCCCAAAGGGACCCAGGGCAGTTTACAACAGCTTAAAAGCAGATTAAAACATAATATTAAAAAATATATATCTGTTGAGATCCCCTCTAAGTGATGATACTAAAGGGAATACTTAAGGGAATTCTTTTTGAGAATTTACTTCCTGTGCATAAGATTTGTGGGTGGAAGGGTTTTGGAGACAGAGAAGATAATGGACCTTCTTTTTGTGATCTGATTCTGGCCACAGTTGTTGAGAAGCTTATCTTGCTGTGTGCACACACACATTCACAAATTCATTCACTGTGGTATAAGCGCATCGGTGCCAGTAGCAAACTTGATCATGGAAAAGAGTGGGCTTTTCTACCTTGTAGGCTCCAAATGACTGAGGCAGCTTTGGCTCTGTCGGAGCAGAAGCTGCACGACCTGGGGGAGTTGCTGAGCACGGCAAATCAGGAGCAAGCGAGACTGATTGAGGACCATGCCAAGGAGAAGCAGCAGCTCAAGAAGGTAAGTTGTGGTGAGCTGGGCAGGCTGAGGCCACATGTGACTGAGTAAGGGGTCAGTGGAGTAAGGGGTCATTGCATGAAGCCTGGGAAAAGAAGATGTTGGGCCCAGTCCTTTCCAACTTTCCAGCGCCGATGCAGCAGCAATGAAGCCCCAAGCTGCATTGGTGTTGGAACGTCGGATAGGATTGGCCCCTTTGTTTGGGAAAGGAGCCCTGAGCTGATGAAATGATGGCATGAAATGTAATGCTTGAGCTACTATTTGGGGGAGGGCAAGAGGGAGACATATGAGAAGGACAGATGACAGCAAGGGAATGACTTGCTGGCACTTACTTTTATAGGATTCCACTGATCGAGAGGCAAAACTTCAGCGTGAACTTTCATCTGCCAGTGAGAAAAATCTCCTGCTCAGGAACCAGGTAGGAGAGTGACTTCAATACTCCCAATTGTTCTCTTACCTGAAAGCCTGTTGGGGAAACCCCCATAATCCATGCCTGGTCCCCTGCCACACAAGCCAAAGTCAGGCCTCGAGTGTGGCAGTAGCCTACCCTCTTGTCAACTGACACTCTGGGCTTGTCTTTGTTTCATGGGAGTGACTTCCTTCCAGGTAGATGAGCTAGAGAGGAGGTGCAAGACACAGCAGGAGCAGCTGTTCCAGGTGAAGGAGGACCTGACCCACACCACTGCAGAACTGAAAGTGCGAGCTGTACAGGCTGAAGGTGAGTTGGAACTGCGTCATGATTCCCTGAAGGGGGAAACTCTGGGGGCCTCACTTGGTGCCTTCCCTTTTTATCCCCAGAACGCTTGGAGATGGAAAAGAGGAGGTTCCGACAGGGCTTGGAGGATGCTGAATCCCTTCGGCTGAAGGAGGTGAGGACTTTAAGCAGCTGTGGGGGGAGAGAGGGACCATACCAGGAAGCAATATTAGATCTGTCTTTCAAGGAGTCCAACATGTTCTGCTGTCTCAGGGGATAAGTAGTTGTGCCCCTCCTTCTGCATCTTGTAGAGTGTCTGGGATTCCTCTAGGAGAGTTCCCTCCCCCAGCGGCAGCCTCTTTTGCCTCTTCCATACAATAAAATAAGGAGGAAGAAAGAGGTTGCCACAGGGGAAAATCTTTGGGGTGGCACACTTCTGATATTGGCAAGGAACAGTTGCAGTTTCCCATTCCCCAGCTCCCTATAGGTGAATGGACATGTTGGCAGTTGCCTCCTCCCCACACAGGTTTGCCCCCTATTGCCCAAGGACCTGGAGCAGAGAAGGGGAATTGTTTTCCCTTGAGGGATTTCCTAATTAGATCAGGAAACCCTGGAATACTACTATCCCAGCAGCTTCCTGTACTTCATACTGGATTGAGGCACCCCTGAGTCGAGGCCCCATCCTTCAAATCTAGGCCTCTTGTTGCACCATCAGATTACTTCTGTCCCATGGGATATAGTATAGCATGTTTTGGTAGGGAGAAGAAGATTCTCTGCCCCAAGACATGGAGTGATAATGAGGCTCTGCAAAGGCCAACATCCTGCCTTAGTACTGTTTTGAATTGAGGGTGAGGGGATCCCATGTGCCGCAAAGAGGGCAGATTACACCAGACTGTGTTCAGGTGCTGTTGGTGCCCTCTCACTTATGTAATTTCTCATGCAGGTAGATCACATGACACACCATATGGAAGCAAATGAGCGTTCCCTGCAGGAGCGAATCCAGAGACTGGAGGCCATCCGCATAGGGCTCGAGGAGGTAAGTGGGACAGGAACAGCTCCACTTCAGGGTCCCATGTTTCAAACAAGCACAGCTTCATATTGTGGTTGCCCTTTCCATTGGAGCAACACATCCAATTCCCATCTTCCTTCTGTTTGACCTCTTCTAGGAACTCTCATCCCAGGGTTGGGGAAAGAGACTTCCTGCTCTTGTACATGTCCTGCTGGTGAACTACAGTTGTCATGTAATGGATCTTTTGTTTTGCAACCAGGAGCTGGGTCGAGTGAAAGCCACTGCTCTTGCAGAGCGGGGCCAGGTGGAGGAGCAAATCATCAAAGCCAAGAACCAGGCCAGGTGGGAAGAGGTGAGTGTGGTGGGGCAGCTCAGCAGGCCTGACCACTGAGAGCAAAACACACCACAGTGGAAGAAACACACATACCCCCAGCCATTCTTAGCAGTAGGGCACAGTAACTACAAACTGCTTTCTCCCAAGCTGAAAAATAACTTGTTCCCCCCCCCCCCCCAAAAAAAAAACCCCTCAGTTTTGACCCTGTTTCAGATTCTGTCAAAGCCCTGATGATGCCCTTGGGAACATGACAGTGTCCAGTTCCTCCCTTAAGACCCCATGATGTGTCAGAACCTGTTGCGATTTCAACAGCATCATCGGTTAAACTGCCCTCCCCTGTTTTGAAAGGGGGCAGGAGACATTATAATACACACTGTGGTGCTATGTCTCCCTCAAGTTCTGAGATCATCTCTGCCACCAAAGCAGCAACAATGGCAAGTCTGTGGGGGGGGGGAGGGGAAAGGTGACAGGATCTCACCCACCTGCCAGTCTTTTTCCCAGCCCTTCCCCCACACTCACCTTTGGTGCTGCTCCAGCAGGCAGGGTGATCTCAGAGCTCCAGAGGGAGATTGCATTACATCATATTTTTCAATATTTCCTTGTTCCTTTTTAAAACCCGGGGGGGGGGGATCTCAGGTTTGAACATGACATCATTTATATTTTTATCCTGCACCTTTCATCCCAGTGGGACCCTCCGTAGTATCATAATGTTGAGCTCTGAGTGGTCAGGACTAGGTCACCTTCCTGAGTTATGGCTTCAGACACAGGCAGTGTTCCCCCCCCCCACACCCCTTTTGTACTTCATAGCAACAGCGACTGGAGCACCTGGAGGAGAAGTTGCGGCTGATGGCGCAGTCTCGGGATGAGGCCCAGAATTACTGTTTGCAGCAGAAGCAAGCCGTGTCTGAGGCACTTGCCAAAGAGAGCCAACTGAGCCTGCAGATAGAAGGACTCAAAAGGCGCCTGGAAGAGCTTCAGCAGGTGAATGAAGAGTTTGACTGGAAAGGGGATATATAGAAGAGCAATATATGTATTCCACAAAGAATCTCAAACTCTGAACTCCAAGTAAATAACTCAGGGACCAATCCTATCCAACTTTCCAACACCGGTGCAACCACAGTGCAGCCCTGAGGTAAGGGAATAAATGTTCCCATACCTTGAAGAGGTCTCTGTGACTGTCTCCCCACCACAGGATGCAGTGCACGCCCCATTGGCATGGCTGCACTGGCACTGGAAAATTGGATAGGATTGGGCCCTTGGTTTTGAAACGTGCATCATTTCTTCTGACTGCAGTACTGAATTATTATAGAATGGGGGAGGGTGGATGAGGTGTGTACAAGAGCAGGAGATAAGGCAGTGAAGTACAAAAGGCAGAAAACAGCAGCTTCTCTGACCAGTATAAGTTCTTTCAGACTTCCTACATAACCATTAGGGCTAGAAGCTTCCTTTTCAACAAATTCAAATTTGGAATGTATAGGCTTCCAGATTTTGTGATGGGCAGTATGTGCCCAAATACAGGCAGCCTTAGAGCCCAATCCTATCCTTCCCCATCCCTGCCAATACAGGCACACCAAAAATGTGCACACTGTGGAGGGGAGAGAGAAATTATTTCCCTTTACCCGTCTGTAAGTCTGCCAATCCACAATGGGTCTCATTAGCTGCTACAGGTCTGAGGGGAAAAATGGAGAAAGGAGGCATGAAAAAAAGGGGATAGGATCTGCCGTTGCTACTGGATCCACCCCTTTCACCACCTCTCCACCCCGTTTCTCCCTTCTCCCCCCATCGCTGCCTAGTTCCACCATTGCCCTCTTCTGTTCCACCCTCCCACCACCTGTCTTGCTTCAAAACCACCAACTTACCTTCATTGGTGGGTCCCGACTGAACCATCACCATGCATGGCTGCAGCCTTCCCACTGGTGCTCCAGCAGCACATACATCCTTTGCAACTGCTGTAAAGTAGTTAACGCTGGTGAGAAACTGGTGGGAAACTCGTTCCGCCAGTGTTAGAGCCCAATAGGATTGGTAATGGTAATGTGTGCATGAAATGTTGCACCTATCAGCACTGTGACCACAGTTGTAGTTTGTGTGTTAGCTTTTCACCATAACCTTCCTCCCTACCTGTGTTTATTTGGAGTGTGCACAGTGTACTGCAGCAGTGTTAAAAGAAGTGTGACAAACATGAGAATATAAAGATGTTGTGCTTCATTATTTGGTGAAGTTTTAGTATGTATGGCGGGTCTTGCGACTACCTGCGGCACTGCATGTTTTGATCTATGTGCTACGGGTGACAGGAGTTGAGTGGCAAGGAACAAGAAAAGGTTGCCGAGGTCAACAGAGTAAGAGTGGAGCTGCGGGAGCAGATTGGGCACCTGGAAGCCGAGAGGACAACCCAGGAAGGGCTGAAAGAGAAGATTGCGGCGCTGGAGCGACAGCTGAAAGGTAGTGATGCGGGAAGGGTATTTTGCTTGATGTGGTTATTTGAGTCATTTATATCCTGGCTAGCCAAGGCTGCTGAAATCAATTTAAAATGAATTATGGAAAGAAAATAAGATGAAATATGAAGTAACCCCCCTCCCCCCTAAAAACAATACTATTATTAGCAATTAGAAATGAAACAAAGCTTCACTGAACAGAAACCATTTCAGAAGCCTGGCAGAACAAAAGAAAGTATTTAAACATCGCTTAAAAATGGCAGAAGAGGGAGCCCTACCAAGTGGAAGTGAGGCACTGCCCCTGAAACGGCCTCATCTCTTATGCTGGCCAAATGGACTTCAGTTCAAAGCTGGGTTAGAGGTCAGGCCTCTGGTGCCATTCTATGGGCTGATGTGAGCGGTATGCACCTGCTTCTCCAGATGCTGCCAGAAAATGTGTAGTGTGCCACAGTCCAATGGCAAAGAGCACCTGGGTGCTAAACATGTGCTGTTGCTAACTCATAAGTACGGAGGGTGTTAGTTCGACTGCATTCTTCATCATGTTCCATTTGATGACTGGATGATGACTGGATGACTGGATGTTGCCTGCCTTTTGCATCCAGATTCCTTCTCCATGGCAGAGTGAGACTGAAAGAGAAAGAGCTGGCTAGAAAACAGCTCTCAACAGAGGAGGAAGTAACAGGACTCCCTTGGAACCATGTGGCTGTATGTGCCTCAGACTGATGTGGGCATAGAAAGACAAATGGGCATGTTGGTGTATGGCAGGGGAAAAAACATGGTTTGGTTAAGATGTGGTTGGAAAGAGGCATGGAGGTGGGATGGGAATGATGGGTAGAAGCTCTTGCAGTCTACCAAATATGGACAAATGTTACATCCAGCCCACAGTTTTGAGAAGTTTGGGGCACCCTACAGAAATAGTCTCCCAGATATCCCGTTTGGAAATTCCACAACAGCGACATGCTAAAATTTCTATTCTCTAGCATAGCCAGCAGTATCATGGGGGAGTGACTTGTCACAGTTTGCAGGAGGTGGGACCAAATCCCAGCTTTTCAGCTTCATTGTTCTAGGTTTAGGTTGTGACATCATCTCAAGCCAACTATTCTGTGGCAACTGAACAAGCCAACCTTTCTTCCATTAAGGAGACATGTTGTGTTCTCCCAGTGGTGATTATCTGTCAACACTGGTAGAACAGTCCTTGCCTTGAAGAGAATTTTCACCATTTTGACTACAGTCACTTTGAAACCAGAAAATCTGCCATACAGAGCACTCCTATGCATGTCTACTCAAAATTAAGTCCCAGTGAGTTTAAAGGAACTTACTTCCAGGTAAGTGTGTATAGAATTACAACCTTAATTCTTTCATTCCACTTTGTGTAGTGCTGTCCAGTAACCATCGGGAGGCGCTGCTGGACAAAGAGGGTGAAATCACAAGCCTGTGGGAGAAGCTGCGAGTTCGAGAGGCAGAGATATCCAGGATAAGGGAGGAAGAAGCTCAGCGAGCCAGTTTTCTTCAAAATGCCATCATGACCTACGTGCAGGGATCCCCCCTCAGGTCTCTCAGTCCCAGGAAGTGAGTGTGAGGCTTGAAGAATCCTGAGTCCTCACACCCAGGTACTGGAGGCCCAGACTGATTGCTGTGGTCAGGCTGTGGGACATGTGGGTATCATGGATTCTCCACTTTCTGACATTGCTGGGAGAGTCTACAACTAGTTGTACTGGCAACTGCCTGAGGCTGGACCTGAGGTGTCACTGAAGGACTTGCTATTGCTGTAGAAACCATGTTCATGATCTTTGACACAGCTGTCTTGTTTAAACCTGCAAGCTATCCTGCAGGCCCCCAAGTAAAGCCATCTATGCCAACTTGCAGCATAAAAAGAAGACTGGTAAGATAGTGTCCTTCTCTCTCTGTCCTGTATGGCCAGCTCTCATGATGCATCAGTAACAAATCCCAATCATCCAGATCATACAGGGACTTTCATATGCAGAGTGATTAGTATGGAGAGCAAGGTTCTGCCACCAGTGCAAGATTTCTTTTCACTTTAAAATGGTACAAACTGAGTGTCTTCATGGAAGGCAAACTCATCTGTGGAGCCTGCCTGACCCATCTTGGTCTTGAGGAAAGCCACCATCCTTTCCTGGAGGGACAGAGGCAGGGTAGATTTCCAGGCCATCAAGATTTGCTGTATCCCTCACCTGGAGGATCTGAGCATGGGAATGGCATGTTTATATTAATTTCTAATGTTAGCTTTAGAACCAGGATGAAAATGAAATGTTTGTACCTCTACCTTGGTTCAAGGGCGGTTTGTATTTTGAGTTATTCAGTATCTATTTTTGAGCTCTCTCCCTGTGTTTTTCGCATATAAACATAAAGCAGTGATATATAGTATGTGAGAATTAGGAGAAATGTCTGATTGTTTCATAAATGTTATGAACATAAAACTTCATATTTTGCTGGTGGTTTGTTGGTTTTTTGAAGGGGGCAAAACCCTCTTGGAGCATTTTCTCCCAAATGCCACAATAGGGTGAGTATATGTGGACTCATCTCCCTGCATTACAATCTCTGAGCATGAACTGGAGGTTGTCCATGACTTTGTGTACCTTGGCTCAGCTATCTCCGACACTCTTTCTCTCGATACCGAGCCAAACAAGCGCATCGGTAAAGCAGCTACCACATTTTCCAGACTCACAAAGAGAGTCTGGTCCAGCAAGAAGCTGACGGAACATACCAAGATCAAGGTCTACAGAGCTTGCGTCCTGAGTACACTTCTGTACTGCAGCGAGTCATGGACTCTTCGCTCACAACAGGAGAGGAAACTGAACACTTTCCACATGCGCTGCCTCCGATGCATCCTCAGCAGGACAAGTTCCAAACAACACAGTCCTGGAACGAGCTGGAATCCCTAGCATGTATGCACTGCTGAAACAGAGACCCCTGCGTTGGCTCGGTCATGTTGTGAGAATGGATGATGGCCGGATCCCAAAGGATCTCCTCTATGGTGAACTCGTGCAAGGAAAGCGCCCTACAGGTAGACCACAGCTGCAATACAAGGACATCTGCAAGAGGGATCTGAAGGCCTTAGGGATGGACCTCAACAAGTGGGAAACCCTGGCCTCTGAGCGGCCCGCTTGGAGACAGGCTGTGCAGCATGGCCTTTCCCAGTTTGAAGAGACACTTGGCCAACAGACTGAGGCAAAGAGGCAAAGAAGGAAGGCCCATAGCCAGGGAGACAGACTGCACTTGCTCCCGGTGTGGAAGGGACTGTCACTCCCGAATCGGCCTTTTCAGCCACACTAGACGCTGTTCCAGAACCACCTTTCAGAGCGCGATACCATAGTCTTCCGAGACTGAAGGTTGCCAACATGATTACAATTTCAGGAATTTGAATATGGAAGATGTTGCTTTTTGTTTGACCAAAGTTCTTCCTCCCCCTCAGATTTCAAAAAATTGTTTGTTGCATTTTAATCAAAATCCACAGAGGGGAAGGATAGTATAATACCACCACATTTAAATCTGCAATCTTCTTCCATTTGTTGTTTTACTTTTAATACGTTTGATGCTCTTAGGATGACTTAGTACAGGCACAAGAATGTGTAGGAATTTCACACAGTGTGCTTGAGGTAGAATTTCAAGGCATTGCTCCTTTCCCATCTTCAGTACCATGGAGTTCTGCCCATAAGAAAAATAGCATCGTTGGTGATAGAAACTATAAAACGCAGTTGACAAGGAGCATTGGCAGAGGCAGTGGGGTGAGAAAAAGCTAGGCCAGGATCCTCCTTGCTCTTTCAAAGCTTTACTTAAGTAGTCCTGGAGAGAACCTGACTGCTGTTCAGTCACGCCTGTCTGGAACAATCAGTGCCCTGCAACCTACTGCTTAGTGGCAAAGACACTTCCCCCTGCCCCCACTCCACATGCAGCACTCCAGGGCTTTGGTTTGTCAGACTCAAAAAGGAAAAAAAAAATCCTGCTCTGGTATTTAATGGGGTTTGACTGACTGTAGGGAAAAGCAGAAATTTGTTCGCTCCTGGGCTTGTCCTGCATTTGGGGGAGCTAATAGAAAAGGGCAGCAAGTCAGCATCCATCTTTGGTGCCACACAGCTCCAGCTGGACAACTAGGTCTTGCCTGTGCTAGTTATTGTATGTCAAGGCCAATTTGAGGTTACTGTGATGAGAGTCTGAGAATCTGCCTGTTTTGACACTAAAAGTGCCTTTCAGTCCCACTTGTGCTGTGAGCACATGTGAATGTTGCAGTTGGCTGAGAGAAAACAGACAGGAAGAGCCCTTTTAGAATCCAAGAAACCTTCCAGCCAACATAGGGCCCAATCCTATCCAGTTTTCCAGTGCTGGTGCAGCCATGCCAGGTGGGGCATGCACTGCATCCTGTGCTGGGGAGGTAGTCACAGAGGCCCTCTTAAGGTTTTTTTTTCCCTTACCTTGGGGTTGCATTGCAGTTGCACAGGTGCTGGAAAATTGAATAGGATTGGGCCCATAGTTAGTACCTTTTAATTACCAATGCGGGAAACACAAAAGCCCGTCTACAAATCACAGGTGAAATTAGTATTGGCAACCTTCAGTCTCAAAAGACTATGGTATCGCGCTCTGAAAGGTGGTTCTGGCACAGCGTCTAGTGTGGCTGAAAAGGCCAATCTGGGAGTGACAATCCCTTCCACACCGGGAGCAAGTGCAGTCTGTCCCTGGTCTGTCTCCCTGGCTATGGGCCTTCCTTCTTTGCCTCTTAGCCTCAGACTGTTGGCAAAGTGTCTCTTCAAACTGGGAAAGGCCATGCTGCACAGCCTGCCTCCAAGCGGGCCGCTCAGAGGCCAGGGTTTCCCACTTGTTGAGGTCCATCCCTAAGGCCTTCAGATCCCTCTTGCAGATGTCCTTGTATCGCAGCTGTGGTCTACCTGTAGGGCGCTTTCCTTGCACGAGTTCTCCATAGAGGAGATCCTTTGGGATCCGGCCATCATCCATTCTCACGACATGACCAAGCCAACGCAGGCGTCTCTGTTTCAGCAGTGAATACATGCTAGGGATTCCAGCACGTTCCAGGATTGTGTTGTTTGGAACTTTGTCCTGCCAGGTGATGCATTACAATCTCTGAGCATGAACTGGAGGTTGTCCATGACTTTGTGTACCTTGGCTCAACGATCTCCGACACTCTTTCTCTCGATACCGAGCTAAACAAGCGCATCGGTAAAGCAGCTACCACGTTTTCCAGACTCACAAAGAGAGTCTGGTCCAACAAGAAGCTGACGGAACGTACCAAGATCCAGGTCTACAGAGCTTGCGTCCTGAGTACACTTCTGTACTGCAGCGAGTCATGGACTCTTCGCTCACAACAGGAGAGGAAACTGAGCGCTTTCCACATGCACAGGTGAAAACTCCCTCAGTATTGGCATGCTGAAACCTAAACTGCCTTGAAAGGAGGGAGGGTATTTCAATTAGTCAGGCAATATGACTAGACAATTGTTCCCATTTTACAGAAAGGGAATCGATACTGAGGACACCATTTCTGATGTCAGAATTGGGGGAGAGGAGATTTGAATAGCGAGGGCAAGATTATCAGTAAGGATTAAAAGCTGCTCTCAGAGGAACTATACTGGCTTCCCAAATTGACTTCTTCCAGTAGGGAGTTTCATAGGTTAGGAGAGCAGAAGCAGACTCCACATACTCTGCCTGCAGCAAGTGCTAATATGGCAAATCCAATTTTAAGCCTGAGTCAAAGATAGATCAGCAGTTTCTGTCCCCACCCCCACTCCCCAGATTGGCAGAGGCTGAATCTGAGGCTTCATAGAGACAAAAGCAGTAAGAGATTTTTCTGGAAGTTCTCAAGCCACCTTAGGAGAGCTGGTCAATGCATCTTCAGGGACTAGTGATTCTCTGTTCAGGGACATCTGTTTGTCCAGCCAAGTACACAGAACCAATTGAAACGATGGAAACTTGCATTGGCAGTTCCTTGTGTCTAGTGCTGTGCCTGCCTGTGAAGAAGAAAATTGACCTGCAGGATGCCTCTGAATGCTAGTCTAGCCCAAGCTGCTCACCTATGAACTTCTTGTCCTTTAGATTTCAATAAAAAGACTCTTAACCAGCCCACAGTGTGCCATTACATAGAGCACAAAGGCTACAAATCCTAACTATTCATCCCATAGATGTAGGATCAACAACAGGAAGCTCTAGGTCTAAATCTGCCCCCTCCAATTGCCACCACCGGGACCAAGAGGGAAGTGTGGAAAGACCAGTGGCTGTAGCAGCAGACTCCATGGAAGTCTACTCTAGAGAAGAGGGATTGGAAATGGCCTATCTATCCCTTCTTACAGGAGACCTCCAAAATAATTTGTCGATACTAGTTCTTGATTGGTGGTGTTGTGAGAGGAGGTGGAGGGACCTAGGACCCAATCCTATCCAACTTTCCAGTGCCGGTGCAGCCACAATGCAGCACTGAGGAAAGGGAACAAATATTCTCTTACCCTGGAGGAGGCCTCCATGGCTGCCCCCCTACCGCAGAATGCAATGCATGCCCCATTGGCATGGCTGCACCAGTGCTGGAAAGCTGAATAGGACTTGGCCCTTAGAAGGCTGAAGATTCTGTTTAGCGTGTGGAAAGAAATAAACAAAATACCAGTGCTGGGTTTTTTAAATCTTAGTATAATACAAGGATGCTAGTTGGCGGGTGCCTAAGAAGTTTGTGTGCCTCCCATCTCTTTCAACAGCTTTTCAAAAGGTCCACACAACACATTAACATGTTGTTTTTGCATAGTTACTTAGTAAATATATCATTAACTATTTGAGTTCTGTCCAGGAAGAAGGATTATAAGGTATCTCTTTGTTTTGTCCTTGGTAGGTTAATATTACCTCCATATCTCAGTTACTTGGGGTCTTTCTGAGGTGTTTCAGGAACAACACCTAAATCAGTCAATGCCCCCCCTTAACAGTTTCATGCACTTAGCACATTCCTTCTTGCACATTCTTGTAACTCAAGGCTTTCCCCTACATTTTCCATCGTTTGCTCACTGTTTGTGTTTGCTCCTGATGAAGCAGGAGTCATTCCTTGATTTACTTATTTACCCTTTTCTGGAAGACAAAGGAGGAATGAGGGATTATCCTGCCTCCCAGCCCTTTGCCCTTTTGGTAAAGTTTCAACTCATACTAAATGACTGGGGCCTCTCTAAGTCTAACAGAATACATATCATTCAGTTTGTTTTATAATATACTCTCAGTTCAGTCAGAACAGCTATGTGATTATGCCCTTTTACACAGACATTCATCAGATGCTTTGCTTGTCTCTGCATTCCCTTGCTAATAAAAGCTTCACCTATTGAATGCATGCATGCTCCGTTGTTGTTACAGCCAGTGGCCCTGCCAGCAAAAAAGTGTAGTGACCCTACTGAGGGAAAGGCATGTGGTACCCAAAGCAGCTGAGGGTTGCTGGGCCTCGATCTCCTTAGCCAGCCCATCCCTGAGGCTGACTGAAGCAGATGCAAGAAGGTGTTCACTTTTGCCTGCCTGCCTCTGCTGCTCCTCTGCCTCTCACTCCCTGGATTGGAAAAGGAAGAGGAGCAGAGGAAGAGGAAGTGTGGAGGAGAAGATGGCTCTGGTGTAACCCCCCTCCTCCACGCTTCCTCTTCTACTTGGTCCTCTTTTTCCTTTCCCAAAGCCAGGTCGGTGTGCTGGGGGGGATCACTGTGGCAGGCTGCATCAGGCACCTGGAGCTCTGGGGCCAGCCCTGGGTGCTGCTGGGCTTAGAAGACCTTCTGGCTGTGGAGGGCGCTGTGCAAAGGAGCCAGTGCATGACTCGGTTGCTAAGGGACTGGGACTGGGAGGCGTGTGTTGGGTCCTAAGACCCCGAGGACCGGCAGAGCTCCAGGAGGGAGGCTGGCGGGGCGGCCAGCAGAGCCCGCGCTGGGTCTCGCTTGCCCCTGCAAGAGCCGCGGGGGCGCCGGCCTCTCGCTCCGGCTGCGTCCCTCCTCCTCCTGCTCCTCCTTCCACTCCCCTCCTCCCGGCCCCGCCCGGCTCCGGGTCTCTCTCGCTCATTGCGGCTGCGGGCGGCGTCCATCGCAAAGGGAGACGAGGCAGGGAGCTCGCCGCCGCCGCCGCCGCCAGCCCAGCCCGTCTCGCTCCCGGGCAGATGCAGGCCATCAAGTGTGTGGTCGTGGGAGACGGGTGAGCGCCGCCATCCATCTATCGGGGGGGGGGGGGCGGGCTGCAGACCATGTGCAAGGCAAGGCAAGGCAAGGCAAGGGTGGGGCTGGGTCGGGGGGAGGATGCCCAGGAGAAGGCGATGGAGGAGCGTTTCTGCTCTGGGGAGGGGGCTGGGGCCACCCCCGAGGACCCTGCTCTGAACACCCAACACACGCCCATCTGTGTCGTGGCTAGATCCTGGTCTCCTTTGCCTCCCCCATTGTCGACCCAGCCAGTCCATCGCCCCCTCCAGTCACTCGCTTTCCTGCCTCTGCCCCCTCCATCCATCCATTCTTCCTTTCCCCAGCTCTGCCCCCCCTCCCGTCTGCTGCAGTCTCAAGGGAGGGCTTTCATCACCCTCCCGCTTCCCTCCCTGCCCCCCTGGTCGTGCCCTCCTCCTGGTCCCCGTGCGCCTCGCCATGTGGTCCCATATGATGAGCCTCTGAGGAACCTGGCTCGCCCCCTCATCCTTCAGCCGGTTCAGAATGGCGCTGGCTGGTATTGTGGGATGCTGGAAAACCCAAGCAGCAAAGAAGACCACGGCCATTGTGCCAGGAGTTGGGATGCACACGCTGATGATGTGACCACGTTGCTTTCGCTGTGGTGGAAAGGAAAGCCAGCCGGGCAGAGACAGCAAGTGCCCAGTGCCTGGCATTGAATACCCGATCAGGTGTGCCTTGATTCCCTAGGTGGCAAGGAAGATGCTGTGAAGCTCGCAGGGCACACTGACAGCAGTGAGCGATTGGGAAATAAAGGGTAGGAGATGAAGCCCAGAGCATGTCCAGTGGCTAGATCAGCAAAGAGAATCCTGTTGGTGGATGAACTTAGTGTGTGGGGGTAGGGCTGTTGCTCAGTGGAAGAGCAGGCCAAAGGTCCCCAGCTGAATCTCCAGGTAGCAGCTGTCTCTGGAGAGTTGCTGCCATTCAGCCTAGAAGAACCAATAGTTTGCTTCTGCATAAGGCAGCTTTGTACCCTTAAAGTCACCTATGTGATGTAAAACACCTTAAGCTTTGGAAGTGAAGCATCCACTCCTCACTCACACAGCTGACTTGGTGGCCTGGGGCCAGTCACTGTGTAGAATTCTTGTAAGGAAAAACAGAGCTGCACTGATGCCCCTCTGTGCTCCTTGGATTTGGAGCCCAATACAAATGCAATAAATAGGAGTAGGAGCTAGTTGGGTATCACTTGACTCTGAACTCTGCAGGTGACCCGGCTTCTCCCACTCTGTTGATTCTGGGCAGCCACTTGTTGGAGCCTGCCTGATACACGAGGCTGCTCTTCCTCTCTGCTTATGGAGATAGACAGAGGTGTTCTGTTACAGCTCGCGGAATTCTAAACAGGGTGAGAGAAGACCTTTCAGCCATTCCTCTCAGACTTTTAGTGAAAGGGTTTGCAGGTTATTGTCCAAACCAAAGGTTTTCAATCTTTTTAGCTCACAGCACACTGACAAGGCACTAAAATTGTCAAGGCGCACCATCAGTTTTTTGGCAATTGACAAGGCACAGCAGCTTACTGCTGGCAGGTGGTGGGTGAGTGGGTATCACATCCCCCAATGTCCATACTAATATATGACCCTCCCCCAAACTCCTGTGGCATACTTGTGGACCATTTACAACACATCAATGTGCCGCAGCACATTGGTTGAAAATCAGTGCTCTAAACCAGGGGTGTCTGAAGTTTTTGGCAGGAGGGCCACATCGTCTCTCTGACACTGAGTTGGGGGCCGGGGAAAAAAAGAATTATTTTACATTTAAAATTTGAATGTTACATAAGTTTACATAAATGAATATATTAAAGATGAACTTGCCTGAAAGAATGAAGGTCTTAAAATAGCTCAAGGCCTATAAAAGGCCTTGCACAAAGCAAGGCTGGCCCTTCCTTTGCTGCCGCTACTGCATCACAGACATGAAACAACAAGCATTGGAGGGAGCCCTCATCCCACAGCTCACGCAAGAGGTCAAACAGTCGCCCTCATGCTGAGAGCAGTTGCTTTGGGCCAGTGTGGGCTCCAACAAATCTCCAGAGGGCTGGAGGCTCATTGAAGACTGGGGACTCCCTGAGGGCCGCACTGAGAGGCCTCAAGGGCCGCAAGTGACCCCAGGGCCGGGGTTTGGGCACCCCTGCTCTAAACCATACACAGAGCAATGGGGAAACAGTAGGAATCAGAAATGTACAGTAACAATTTCATAGCACATAGCAAAGAGATGCCATTGTTTTTTCAACTTCAGCTCCACCAGGGATGTGCCCCCCCCCCCGTATATTTTGTCAATACAGTGCTGGTGCATCATGGAGATGTTCTTTTCCATGTGAGCAGCACATTTGCTACCTTCTCAACAGTTTTCACAAGTGTTCTCATTCTGAGGCATGAAGCTCAAACACCTTTTCTTGTGATCACAAGAATTGGTGTTTGTGCCTGTATCACTGGCATGTGCTGGATGAAGCCACAGAGGACCTGGGCATGTGGGAACTAAAGGTGTCTCCTGCACCCTCAAACAACTCTGTTCTTGCTACCTGCAACTTCCTCCCACACCATCTGCACAATGCATCTTCTCTGACTTCTTCTAAATCTCCCCTTAAAACCCATCTTGAAGGGTCAGTGTGTCAGTGGGAAGCCACTGACGCTACCCCCTGGTCTTTTTACCCTTCAACCATTCTTCTCAGTGCCAGGACCAGGACTGAGGGATATGGGCAAAGTTCTGTGCCCTCCATAGTGCTCCTGAATGTCCTTAATGGTATGTTGTATGCTACCAGTTCCATCTTAAGGGTTCAGGAGTGAAGCTGGGCCCTCCATGGGTCTTGAACCATGGCTCTCCACCTGACCAACCCCTGAAACAACACCTGACTCTCCTCCTTTCCCCACTTTCCCTTGTGTCTGTTCTAGATTGTGAGTCTCTTCTGCCTTCTCTTCTGTTGCAAAGCACCATGCAAAATAATAACAATAATAATTGTAACACAAGGACAAATGTGCAAAACAACATTAAATATTCTCATGACTAGTAATTCAGAACTTGAATTATTCCCAGTTTTAAACCTGGCTATACTGTAGTCTCAACAGTAAGATTTGTTTAGCTATTCATTTTTAGATTGTAAGCCTGGATTCAGAGATTGTGGGAACAGTTTGTGTATCTCCTTCTCCACAGAAAAAGGAATTCAGGCCTTAATGGAAGGAGTATTGGGGTCCTGGGCAAGGCTGGCCCAGCCATGAGGTAGATGATATAGCTTGCATCAAGTGCAGGTGAGGGGGGAATGGCAGATTCAAGGGTGCCCTTCACCCTGAGTCTGCCACCAATTCTCTCCAGACCACCGTGGATGCGAGCTGCATCCGCTTTCTGCCTGCTAAAACAAGCAGGAATCAGATTGTAGATTTTTAGATTGTGAGCCCTTTTGGGACAGGAGCCATCAGTTATTTGATTTTTCTCTGTAAACCGCTTTGTCAACTTGTAGTTGAAAAGCGGTATATAAATACTGTTAATAATAATAATCATCATCAATTTCTGTAACTTGCTTCTTCCTCATGAGGTATTTAAAGGGACTACATTGTTTAAACTGTGTGTGAGGAAGGAACGTTGAGCATGATGAGGCTTTTATGTGCCCTGCAAAGATAGCAACAGTGAATCCGGGCAGTGGTGGGCAATGGACCTGGTTGGGCTGCCCCGGTCCTGAGGATATAATATGCACATAAACCTACTGATCTGGCATTTGGGGCAACATAACAAATTGACACTTTTTCCTCTCCCCCAAGTCCCCCCCATTCTCCTGTCTTTATGCCTTATGGCTTTGCTTCCCTTTTCTCAGGGCTGTGGGGAAGACCTGTCTGCTGATCAGCTACACCACCAATGCCTTCCCCGGAGAATATATCCCAACTGTGTGAGTATTGAGGGATCAAGGCACATGTTTTACTGCATTGTGGGATAAAATGCATGTTGAAGGCACTGTGGTTTGATTGGTTAGTTTCCACCCCAGGATTTTGATACTGGGTGTTGGAAGAAATGGATCCTAGGGACAACTTCAGGTGTAAAGTTCTTACACTGATAGCACTTCTCTGAAATAATCAACTCAGCGATATGAATTGCATCATGTGTGACTTATCAAGCATGCATGTTGCATGTACAGGAAGTAATGATTGGCCATTATTCCCCAGCATGTGTACAACAAAAAATATGCACTTATATAATCATCACAGAAGACAACATATGGAGAGTACATATTATTTCATAGATGGTGTTTTCAATTTTGTAATGGAAAATGACCATGATTGTACTGGATATAGTAAACCTCGAAGACAGTGCCCTGATCCAAGCACAATTTTACAATGAAAAGTACTCCCAAGATCCATTAGTTCAGACTAGTTCCTTCTGCTAACAGGGTTTAAGTATCCTTTTGCTCCAAATGGCTGAAGTGTGAGAAAACAATTGGTTTTAATATTTTATGTATGCTGCATATTTTTTGGGTAACTTACTGGAATGGAATACTGATTTATTTAGAACTTTTAATTTTTATTTATGTACTTCTTTTCCAAAAAAAAGTTCTCACAGTGATTTACTTAGTAAAAGGGAATGAGGAGATGTTTATGTGTCCCCAAAAGGGTTCACAATCTTAAAAACACATGAGGGAAACTTTGCCAACCACAGCGTTGGAATTAAAAGGGATCCTGCTCCATGTGAGAGAACCATTACTTTACTGATTAAGTATTTATTATGTTTTGAATAAATGAGGAAGGCCATGTTTAATCATTGTTTGTTTCTACAGTCTGTTGGGGGCGAAATAAACAAAGTTAAATGATTGAGAAGATACCTTAAAGTGGGAATAGTTACTGTCCTGATAACGAGTGTAGCAATTATTGTAGAGCAGGGGTGTCAAACTGGTTTCCATACAGTGGGCCATATTAATGGCGGCTGTTCAGGGCCGGAAGTTATGTCATTAAGCAAGTGATGACCAGAAATAAGCACTTTTTTCTCACTTAAGAACTCATTAGCTGCAAATGACAGAAAACATGCAAACCTTGATCATATTTTCAAGATATAGGAGAGCTCAATTATTATGAGGGCCACCCTTTCAACAGTGCTGCTTCTGCTGAAACATCATTTTGCAGCTCAGCACTGAGGGGTGCGCTGCAAAATAACGCTTTAGCAGAAGCGACACTGTTGAAAGGGAGGCCCATGTGATAATTAGGGTCTCCCAGCACCTTGGCAGCTTTTCCTTTCTCCCTCTCTCACCCCTCTTGGTCTGCCTCTTTCTCCATACCATTTCCTGCTTTCTCCTTCCTAGCACCGAAGCAGAAGCAGTGCTGATGAAAGTGTGGCCTGCATGATAATTGGGCTCTCCCAGCACTGCCCTTTTGGCAGTGCCACTTCTGCGAACGTGCAGCTCAGCTGAGAGCATTGACGGTGGTACTGGAAGAGCCCAGTTATCATGTGAGCCAGATAAGGACCCATGTCCAGCCTTCGGGCCTTAAGTTTGACACCCTTTTTCTAGAGTAGAGCAATTGTCTTAAGCAATCTGCATGTGAAGGGGGTAGAGTTCTGCTGAGTTCTGCTCGTGGGGGTAGAGTTCTCCATTGTTGACAGGAACACTCTCTCTCCAGATTTGATAATTATTCTGCCAATGTCATGGTAGACGGGAAGCCAGTAAACCTGGGTCTGTGGGACACAGCAGGACAAGAAGACTATGACAGGCTGCGACCTCTTTCCTACCCACAGACGGTAAGTAATAAGGCTGCTCCTTCTTCACATGCAGTTGGAGTGTATCCCTTTTTGGAGAAGGTTTCCCCCATTCCTGCCTACCAAAACAGGGAGTGGCTGCAGAAAATTCTGTACCAAATGTATTTTACCTTCTGCAATAATCACACTTGAATTCTGTGCTTATGATGCAGATCCTGTTGGGCTGCCCTGCTGGCAGAGTGCATAAACTGCACTCCAGCAGTGCTAGCTGCTGGACTTCTGGTGGGAAGGCCAGTCTCTTCTCACGCCAGCAGACCCATGGAGGCTCACCTGCGCAGGGGGTGAAACAGAGAAGGGGAGGGCAGAATGGGAATGGGATGAGTGGAACAGAGTGGTGACAGGGGCAGGAAGGCAGCAAATCAGGCCTGGGAGGGGGTGTGTAAGGGGCAGCAACACACATCTAATCCTGACCACTTTCTTGGGTGTAATCCACCTTCACAGACCAACTTAGACTTGTGCCAGTGATTGAGGTGGCGCAGGACTGAGTTGACCCATAGCGGTTTTACCCTGGGACAAGGAGACAAATGTCCCCTTACCCCGAGGAGGCCTCCAGCAGCCAAAACACCCCTGCAGGATATAGTGGAGGCCATGCCTACACTGCTGTATCACCACATGGGGAGTTAGGATTGGACCATTAATGTAAACTAACAGCACAGCCTTATGCATGTCTACACAAAAGTAAGTCCCCTCAAGTTCAAAGGGACTTACTCCCAGGTAAATAAGATTGCAGCCTATGTTACCCCATTATAAGCTAATGGATTCTGAGCTGTCTGTGATAGATCAGGAGAGAGATCTTGGGGTGGTGGTGGACAGGTCGATGAAAGTGTCGACCCAATGTGCGGCGGCAGTGAAAAAGGCCAATTCTATGCTTGGGATCATTAGGAAAGGTATTGAGAACAAAACGGCTAGTATTATAATGCTGTTGTACAAATCTATGGTAAGGCCACACCTGGAGTATTGTGTCCAGTTCTGGTCGCCGCATCTCAAAAAGGACATAGTGGAAATGGAAAAGGTGCAAAAGAGAGCAACTAAGATGATTACTGGGCTGGGGCACCTTCCTTATGAGGAAAGGCTACGGTGTTTGGGCCTCTTCAGCCTAGAAAAGAGATGCCTGAGGGGGGACATGATTGAGACATACAAAATTATGCAGGGGATGGACAGAGTGGATAGAGAGATGCTCTTTACACTCTCACATAACACCAGAACCAGGGGACATCCACTAAAATTGAGTGCTGGCAGTTAGGACAGACAAAAGAAAATGTTTCTTTACTCAGCGTGTGGCTGGTCTGTGGAACTCCTTGCCACAGGATGTGGTGATGGCATCTGGCCTAGATGCCTTTAAAAGGAGATTGGACAAATTTCTGGCAGAAAAATCCATTACGGGTTACAAGACGTGTGTGCAACCTCCTGATTTTAGAAGTAGGCTACCTCAGAATGTCAGATGCAAGGGAGGGCACCAGGATGCAGGTCTCGTTATCTGGTGCTCCCTGGGGCATTTGGTGGGCCGCTGTGAGATACAGGAAGCTGGACTAGATGGGCCTATGGCCTGATCCAGCGGGGCTCTTCTTATGTTCTTAGCATGTCTCCTTTTTTGGAATCTGGTATTTTGAGAACTGAGGGAGTAGGTGTGTAAGGAACAGGGATGTGTCAGTGAGCTGGTGTGTGTGCGTGAGAAACTGAAGGTCTAAAGCTGCATGAAGTTGCTCCCTATTACATGTGAAAACACATGCCATCTTAGCCATATAGCTAATGCTCTTATCCCCACAGGATGTTTTCCTGATCTGCTTCTCACTGGTGAGCCCAGCCTCCTTTGAAAATGTCCGAGCCAAGGTAATCTGCATCCTTCTTGCAAATATGGGGAAATGATCATGCTGGGTGGGTCCCAAGTAGTAGTCTCAGGGCACAAGCGTAACCAGGTCTACTCAGAAGTAAGTCCTATTTTATTCAGTGGGGCTTACTCTCAGGAAAGTGTGATTAGGATTGCAGCCTTATTCATTAGCCAAGGATGTCTGCCTCCTTGCCCATCAATGCAGAGGAGTGATACTTCTAGAACAGGATGAAGAGTCACTGGGGAGCAGGCAGTGGGCCTCCATCAGTCCTTTTCTCTGATGATAACTCTTAGCTTTGGACCATCAAATAGCCAAAAATGACCATTTGCCCCTCACCCTTTTTCTCTTCAAGTCAGCAAGTTTTTTCTTCAAGTTAGCAAGCAAAAAGGCTCATTCTCCTGTCTTTTCTGTTCTTAGTGGTACCCAGAGGTCCGACACCACTGTCCCAACACACCAATCATCTTGGTGGGCACCAAGCTGGACCTGAGGGATGACAAAGACACCATCGAGAGGCTTCGTGACAAGAAATTGGCCCCCATCACCTACCCTCAAGGCCTAGCTATGGCCAGGGAGATTGGTGAGTCTGGAAATGGACTACAACAGGGGCGTCCAAACATTTTGGCAGGAGGGCCACATCATCTCTCTGACACTGTGTCAGGAAAAAAAAGAATTAATTTACATTTAAAATTTGAATAAATTTACATAAATGAATTTATTAGAGATGGAACTTATATGAATGAATGAAGGTCTTGCATTTGCTCAAGGTCTATAAAAGGCCTTGCACAAAGCAAGGCCACCCTTTCCTTTGCTGCCACTGCTGCATCACAGATGTGAAACAGAAAGTAGTGGAGGGAGCCCTCATCCCACAGCTCAGGTGAGAGGTCAAACAGTCCTCCTCACACTGAGAGCAGTTGCATCAGATCAGCACAGGCTCCAGCAAGTCTCTGGAGGGCCAGAAGCTCATTGGAGACTTGGGGCTCGCCGCAGGCTGGATTGGGAGCCCCCAAGCACCACAAGTGGCCCCCAGGCTGGGGTTTGGGCACCCCTGGACTACAATAAGGGACTGGAACTGTGTGAGGCACTGTGTGTCCCCTATAGTTAGGATAAATGGTTTTCATCTTTTCTCTACCATAAGGACTAGAATCTTGCTTTGAAAAATGGAATGAATAATGGTTCCAGATTCTGGTGGTGGCTGAGAATGAAGGAGATAAATTGCATCTCCCTACTAAATTAAGCTGTCCACTCCATTCTTGCAGGTTCAGTGAAATACCTAGAATGCTCGGCCCTTACACAGCGAGGTCTCAAGACGGTCTTTGATGAAGCTATCCGTGCTGTGCTCTGTCCCCCACCTGTGAAGAAGCCTGGCAAGAAGTGCACTGTATTCTAAGGGCATCTGAGTTCAGCATGTTATGGGTGCCTCCTCCTTGTATGTGCAAGGAGAGAGCGTTCGCTGGGTGTTCCCGCAATGGGAGAGGCGGGGCCCTTCATCATGTATGAAGTCAGTGTTTTTTAAATGTCTCTTTGATTTAACGTCTGTGTTGATGTAAAAGGGCCGCATGGGAGAAAGAGGGGCTTGATGCTGTCCCACCCCCAGGGCGGAGCAGTGGGAGGAGCATGTTCTCCATGACTCCAGGCCAGGGGTAGCGTGTGAATAGAAAGACCAGCCCTTGATTACTACTTCTGTTGGTGCTAGAGTGTCAGGATGGGAGCAGATAACTAGCCCCAGATGGGGGAGGAAAGACAAACGGGACACAGGTTGAAGGACTAGCCATTAGTGCTTTATTGTGCAAGACACGAGCTAAGCGATCAAGGCAGCTCTGTGCCACCCAATGCTTCTTTTGCCTTTCAGGGCATCAGCCTGTGTGCTGCTCCTGAGCTGGTCTATCAACTCTCCCAGGGATGGGGAGGAAAGTCTCTACCTTGTCCAGCCTGGGCAGGACAGGGCCAAAGGGCAGGAACCTTTCTATAAGATTAAAATTAAATGTAGGTGGGAGGGTGATGGCCAACCCCTTCTTTTTTTTTTTTTGTCAGATGTGAAGGACTGGGGGATGGAGCAGGAAAAGCTCTGGAGGGGTTGGGATGGAGACAGGTCCAGTTTTTAATCATCGTGTAGAGTGATGAGCTGAACACCTCTTATTTTATACAATAAACATTTCTCCATAAGTAAAGAGCTGTGGTTTAGGCTCAGCAATGGAAGAAGAATCAGTTCTCTCTTCCCATGGGTCCCTCCTAAGCGCTCTCTTCACTTCCTGAAGTCTTGCATATCATGCCTTTTCCACGCTTCCAGGATGACTAGGCAGGATAACCGCAAGGAGAGGATACTCTTCCACAGGGACTGATGCCTCCGCTAGGCTTTAGCAGGCAAGGAATCCCCCATCAACAGGCAGCATAGCACCTGTGATCATGCTGCTCTCGTCACTCAGCAGGAAGAGGATGCTGCTCACCACATCATCCACCTCTGCAATGACAGATGCACCAAGAGCAGCTGAAAGGGAGGCTGCTGCCAAGCAGAGCAGCTGAAGCCCTGGCCATCCCAAGTGGAGAGAAGCTCTCCACACAAAATTGTAGTTCTCATCCTTGCCCTCCTTGACCAGTCCACGCAGACTGTCTCTCAGTTGCTGGCACAGCCCAGGAGGAAACCGAGGGCCAACTGACCTGCAAATTTCCCCAACGGAATGCGGCGAATCATGTCTCCAGCCTTCTGGGGGTCGGTCCAGTTGAGGCGTCCCATTTCAGTCATGACAACAGTGGGGTTCACACTGTTTACCCGGATCTTGAAGCAAAGGGAGGGCAGTAGAAGGTGAAATTGGCCTGAGCCCACTCATGCCCTCAGAGCACCTGTCCTATCAGTGCAAGTGTTCCATCCATTCTTGCCCATATACAGGGCCTATCTTGGATCTGTTCTCTGCAGGGTCAGAGCTGGCCTGCCCCAACTGGCTTATGTAGCTCTGACATACTTACCCTGAACACTCTGCAGACAGGGACCAATCTAGTCTCCTTCTTTCAACTCAATGAGCTCTGAATTCGGCTTCAGCCATTACCACATTCTGTTTACCCAGCTTAGGCTGCCCTCCACTTATCACTGACCAGGGCCTTCCCCTCTTCACCAGGGTGAGGTTCTTACCTTTTGGGGCCCCAATTCCAGAGCCATTGTCTTTGTCAGCATGTCCAGGGCGCTCTTGCTGGAACCTTCAATAAGAAGTAAGTTTAGTCTTCTTGGCTGCTGCCTACATCCACCCCACTCCCCCCTTTGCTCTTGCGTCTTGAACAAGCATGGCTTGAGGCAGCGAAGTCGCCAACTGGAAAACTGCTTGTCATTTCAACTTGCGTTTCAGGGGAAAGGACGGAATCTGAGACCTATACTCACAATAAACCGTGTGATTGGCAAGAGCCCGCTGGGAGGCCTGACTTGAGACATTCACTATAGCACCTGGTGTTCCCCGGGCGATCAGCTTCCGTGCAACAATCTGAAATGTGGGAGATCAGGGAAGCAGGACACACACTGGACCATGGAGTTTAAACCGCTCTCAGCAGTATAGCTAAAAGCAGGCTAGCACACTAGTTCCCAAACTCTCTTTTCACAGCACCCTTAGGCCAATTGTAATTTTTTTCATTGCACCGCTCACTATGGTTCCCTTTAAATATTCCACAGTGCATTTAATTATCCTGCGGCACTGCTTTGAGTTTGCTGCAGTGCTCCAGGGTACCATGGTGCACAGTTTTGGAACTGCAAGGTGAGAACACAGAGAAAGTGTGGGATGAAGAAACTCTGATACACCTCAACCCTGAATGTATAAGCAAGAGCTAAGTGCTGCATGTTCACCCACTTAAGCTACAATGCTATGCACACATACACTGGAAGAAGTCCCATTGCATTCAATGGGATTTGCTTCTAAGCACACACATGATTAGGCTGCAAGGACCAGCCTTACTGAAGGCTAGAGTACCAGTTCAATCACTAAGGAAAGCGGTTGTATGATTGCTTGAATGCTGCTCAACCACAAGCACTGCCCTCCAAATCCCATACAGGCCCCTTCTCACCTGAGAGACTTGCAGCGCAGCTCGAAGATTGACACTGACAGACCTATTTGAAATCCAAGTCAGATCACATACATAAAGAATAAGCAGACTGCAACAGCTTGGGAAAACTCTTAGGGTCTGATAAATGCCCGAACAGCTGCTGTAATGAGTACTTCACCCTCTGCATCTTTCCAACTATTACTATGGCAATGGTGAAATAGAACTGATGGTGGGCAATGGTGGGCAAACTGAGATAGATTAAATTGTAAACATCACTCTAGAACAGGGGTCTCCAAACCCCGGCTCGGGGGCCAGATGCGGCCCATGACAAGCCTCTATCTGGCCCGCGGCCAGCCTCTTGTCCCCTGAAAGCCTCTGGCCCACTCAACTGTATATGACCAGAGCTGTGCTCTGGTTGTGTCTGGAGGGTGTTCTGAGGGCCAGAGAGGTTGAATGAATGACCCTATTCATTCATTTATTCACTTATCTAAATTCCATCTCTAATTTATCTATTTAAATTTTATATTTAAATTTTTTTCCCAGCCCTCAACACCACACCAGATATTTGATGTGGCCGTCTGGCCAAAAAGTTTGGAGACCCCTGCACTAGAACAAGACAAGGCGCAAAAGGCCTCGGGGGCTAAGACTCAAGCAACACTGTATATCAGTTTCTGGTAGCCTGTGACAGAAAATATACCACGTTTTCCCCAGCTATGTAATCCTGACCAAGGACCCTTTCCTTAGCTCCATATCAGCAGTTACCTGTCAAAGGCTTCCTTGGTCACCTCTAGGAATGGCTGCAGCAAGGCTACACCAGCATTATTCACAAGCAGATCGATATCCCCCAATGTGCTCAGTGCTGCCTCTGTGGCCTCCCAATCTCCAAGGTCCACACACAGTGTCTGGATGCCAGGGCACTGGAGACAGAGCAGAGCAAAGTGTATGTGTGTGTGTGGGGGGGGGGGAACTAGTGGGATTACAAAGGGATTGGGAGCCGATTCTTGTTCTTTCAACACAAGAGGGGCTGCATGAGAATGGAGTATGGTGTTTGAAGGACAGGCTGGGGATGTGTTGTTCAAACAACTAGGAAGTTGACCCCTCCAGGTGGGTTATCAAATCCAGACCTTGAAAGGGATCCAATACCTCTCCAAATATATTCTACACACCTTTAAGACCTACACTGGTTAGAATAACCATTTGCTTCAGAAGGGTTTTTCTTTCATTTTGTATTAGCACTAGCCGCATATGCACATGACTAGTGCCTGGT
The DNA here is from genome assembly GCF_035046505.1 of Tiliqua scincoides. Taxonomy (NCBI): domain Eukaryota; kingdom Metazoa; phylum Chordata; class Lepidosauria; order Squamata; family Scincidae; genus Tiliqua; species Tiliqua scincoides. Next base: position 153,157,554 of record NC_089822.1, read on the forward strand.
GTGTGAAAATAGACTAACACAGAGAATTAAAATTGTGACAAATGGGACTTTTCATATCACAGCAGTTGTTTGATAGAGAAAAACATACTGGATTGTCAACTTTTTTTGCTGGCAACAGGCAGAAGTTCAGCAGGTGACGCTTTTCTCATCACTGCATCCTGATGCTGGGAATGAAAAGGTTTCCCTGCTGAATTTCTGCTTGTCATGCAGTTTCTAAAGCAGCAGGGGGGAAAAGTGTTGCCATGTCTGGCCAGGAGCCACCTGGCACCATATCTATGCTTTTCTGGAGGAAGTCCTGGGATCAGGGAAATGCACTGGAAACCACAGAGAGCCGCCCTGAGAAGGAGCTTGGAGGAGTGTTGGTCAGAGCCTTGCCAGTGAGGTCTGTGGTACCGAGGTGAGAAGGGGTGCTGGTGGATTCCTACAGGGTGGAAGGGGCAACGAGGGCACAGGGGGCTAATGGGGTGGCCTAAGACCTCTGGGCTGCCCCACTCGATCTGGGGAGGTGCCGACCCTTCCTCCTCCCACTCCCCTGTCCTCCGCCCCCCAGGCCTGCAGCGCGCTACCTCCTGTTGCAGAGCCTCGAGGTCCGCCTGGGTGCGGCTCAGCGCGACCACCTGCGCCCCGGCCCGGCTCAGGGCGAGCGCCACAGCCCGACCGATCCCTGCAAGCGGAGCAAGAGAAAGTGGGGGCTGCAGGGACGGGCGGCGGCGAAGGGGGCTCGCGGGAACCCCTCGGCCCGCCCGGGCAGCGCGCTACCTTTGCCCGCCCCCGTCACCAGAGCCCGGCGGCTGGCGAAGAAGCGCTCCATCCTGGCTGGCTGGCTGAGTCCGCGGAAGTTCGGAGTCCGCTTTGCAGGGCGGGGGGAGGAGGGAAGGGGCGGGAGGCTCGCCCGGGGGAGAGCCGCCGATCTCCCTTCGCCAGCCAGCCTGCGGGAAGGGAACGCCCCCTTCCCTTCCCTTCCCTTCCCCGGAGCCCTTAAACAGGAGCAACTCCAGCTCCTCCTCTGCGTTGCCCGCAGGCTCTTTGTTGCTTGGGCTGCAGCAGCCTGGCAGGGCGGCCACCCAGCTCTGGAAGGGGCCCCTCCTCTCCCTCCCCGAAAAGGCGACCGGGCTGACCAGTCTTGTTTGCAGGCAGCGTATCAATTTCTTTCAGACCATGTTTGGGGTCGTCCCTCCCCCCCGTTAGTGGGGTCAAAGTGGACAATGGAGACAGCCCATTATTATTATTATTATTATTAGAGATAAAGGAGAAATCCCAGCAGTTGATCATAGCTGTGATGCATTAAGCCATGATTGTGATCACTCTGTATGCATTAAATTTTGTGCATCTGTGTTTGTGTATTCTGACACTTTAAAAAAAAAAAAAAAAGCCATTTCTGCCCAACGTTGCATATACACAACAGGGATCAAATGTGTAAGAACATATGAACAGCTCCGCTGGATCAGGCCATAGGCCCATCTAGTCCAGCTTCATGTATCTCACAGCGGCCCACCAAATGCCCCAGGGAGCACACCAGATAACAAGAGACCTCATCCTGGTGCCCTCCCTTGCATCTGGCATTCTGGGTTTGGGCAGAAATGGGTTAAATGTCCTTGCAAAAGCAATGAATAGCTATTATTGCAGTGGTGGCTGAGATGAAAAGAGCTGGGAGTAAGCCCCACTGAACAGAACTTAATTCTGAGTAACACGTATAGGATTGCACTGATGAAAGAATGGTTTACAAGTCTTGCAGTATAGCCTGTTTTATTATCCCCATGTATTGCTCATGAGGAGAGGGCTGAGATGTGAGTGGGCAAAAACCCTGCTGCAGGGCTGGCCCCAGGACCAGCAGGGCCCAATGGGGAGCACTCATGCAGGACCCCCCACTTACCAGGCAGCCGCAGCAACTATAGCTGTGGTGAACTGCAAAGCATGACAGTCAGAAATAGTTGGTGGTGACCAACATCACCGCAAACTACTTCTGGGAGGCCCATTTCAGGCCAAACGGTCCCAGGGGAGGGCGAGCAAGCCCATACTCTGCTCGCCATGCTGCCCTCCCAGGCTGCCACATGCTGGCTGCAGCAGTGGGAAAGCTGTCCGCTACCCCACTACAAGGCCCCCCCAGAGAGTAGGTGCCCAATGTCACAACATAGGCCACATTGCCCTAAGACTGGCCCTGCCCTACAGACTAGTCCATTGTTATCCCCATAAGACAGGAAGCACAACCTCAACCACAAAGTTTTCAAAATGCACCATGAGGGGAATACATTTAGGGCCCAATCCTATCCACAACACCAGTGTAGCCACAATGCAGCCCCAAGATAAGGGAACAAATGTTCCCATACCTTGAGGAAGCCTCTGTGACTGCCTCCCCAACACAGGAAGCAGTGCATACCCCATTGGCATAGCAGCCAAAGGCACTGGAAAATTGGATAGGAGTGGGCCCTTAGTGTGCTACGGATTTTATCTGGTATTTTTAATTTTTCCAAGTACAGGTATTTATTTTATTCACAGATTTATACCCCACCGATGCGTTTGTTTAGCTCAGTATCGAGAGAAAGAGTGTCGGAGATCATTGAGCCAAGGTACACAAAGTCATGGACAACCAGTTCATGCGCAGAGATTGTAATGCAGGGAGGTGAGTCCACATCCTGAACCATGACCTGTGTTTTCTTCAGGCTGATCGTCAGTCCAAAATCTTGGCAGGCCTTGCTAAAACGATCCATGAGCTGCTGGAGCTCTTTGGCAGAGTGGGTAGTGACAGCTGCATCGTCGGCAAAGAGGAAGTCACGAAGACATTTCAGCTGGACTTTGGACATGTATGCACTGCTGAAACAGAGACGCCTGCGTTGGCTCAGTCATGTCATGAGAATGGATGATGGCCGGATCCCAAAGGATCTCCTCTAGGGTGAACTCGTGCAAGGAAAGCGCCCTACAGGTAGACCACAGCTGCGATACAAGGACATCTGCAAGAGGGATCTGAAGGCCTTAGGGATGGACCTCAACAAGTGGGAAACCCTGGCCTCTGAGCGGTCCACTTGGAGGCAGGCTGTGCAGCATGGCCTTTCCCAGTTTGAAGAGACACTTTGCCAGCAGTCTGAGGCAAAGAGGCAAAGAAGGAAGGCCCATAGCCAGGGAGACAGACCAGGGACAGACTGCACTTGCTCCCGGTGTGGAAGGGATTGTCACTCCCGGATTGGCCTTTTCAGCCACACTAGACGCTGTGCCAGAACCACCTTTCAGAGCGTGATACCATAGTCTTTCGAGACTGAAGGTTGCCAATACAATACAATATACCCCACCTTTTCTGTAAATTGCAAACCAAGGAGGCTTCTTAGTAATCTTTACTATTGTTTTACTTTTGTCTGAATTGTATACTACTGTATAATTATCCATTTGGGAATTTGTAAAAAGATGAAAAGCAAGTTACAAATCTCTAAATAAAATAAATGTGCTGGGAGTTACCTGTCATTAGATGTTTTGATATCTTGTGTTCCAATAAAAGCTACCATCTTACCTTGTATCTTTGGTTACAGAAAACCATTTACAATATTGACTCCTAAATTCATTGCGAGGCATCTGCAACGTCATGGGAAGCCCATTGTCAACCATGTCTAGTTATATTTTGAGCTAAACATTAATACATGCATATCTTCATATGATTTCACAATGACACCCGTGTCATCATGCAGTCCAGGTGCCTTTTGGCACTAGAAGACACTAGTAAAATTTTATTTTCTAAACTCCACATGATTTCTGTAGATTAGAGTGTGCCACATTGTTGATGTGGAAATGAACATTCTAGAATCTTCCTGTCCCTGTGACATCATTTGTTGCCTGCCACACTCAGCCAGACCCTTCCCCTGTGACTGCTGATCTCTATCAATGCTGAGCCGCAAGCAGCTGGTGCAGGCAGCACAGCTGGCAGAACAATGTGGCCGATACAAGGATATGGCCACGGCCATGAGGAAGCTTGTGATGGAAGGAAAGGAGCCATTAACTCATGAGGAGAAGACCCTGCTCTCTGAGGCCTACAAACTCCTCATACAGGAGCATTGCTCTTCTTGGCGGCGGCTGAAGTCCTCAGTAGAGCAGGGGACCGGGAAACAGAAGGAACAAGCCCAGGTGTATCGTGAGACCATAAAGAAAGAGCTGGAAGCACAATGCTGGGAGATTCTGAGCCTGCTAGATCATGTCCTCCTGAAGCACTGCAATGAGACAGATTATGAAAGCCAGGCCTTCTACCTGAAAATGAAAGGGGACAATTACCGCTTCTTAGCTGAGGTGGCCCTGCCTGATGCCAAAGAAACACTGGTGAAGTCTGCAGAGCAAGCTTACAGGGAAGCTCAGGAAATCAGTGAGTGTTACATGGAACCCACTCACCCCCTGGCCCTAGCCCTGGCCCTGAATTACTCCATCCTTTATTATGAGGTTCTCAACAATCAGCAGCAGGCCACCAACCTAGCTAAGGCTGCCTTTGACAAGGCTATCGCTGGCTTGGAGACCCTCAGTGTAGAGTTCTACAAAGAATCCACGGTCATCATGCAGCAACTGAGAGACAACATTGTGCAATGGACCAGTGACCAGCAACAACAGAAAGTACAGAGCAGTGGGGAAGAACCTGAAAGCTAAGCACAGGAATTCTGACTGGCACATAAACCAGTGACATGAACTATGGGATCCAATGATGGGGAGTGGTGCTATAGGGTCCAATTGTACTTTGCCGATTCACGCAGGTACCAAATCCACTTCCATACTGACTAGTACAAGCGCCACTATCTTTGAACTTTCGCCTTCCTACTAGAAATAAACGCTGATTCCCAGTGCACTTTGGTTCAATTGCAGCAGAATATGTGGATTGTCCAGCTCACTACCTGGTTCTGAGGAATGACAAATAATGGCTTGTGCCACTGCACCTTATTTGTCAACTTTCTCACATCATTTCAGATGCACGGTCATAAATATATTCAGATGTATTATCAGAACGCAGAGTGCAGGTTTAGAAGGATCATTGGTCATATTGTTTAGTTTAGTTTAGAGCCATTTAGTTATTTGATTTTTTTCTGTAAACTGCTTTGTGAACTTTTAGTTGAAAAGTGGTATATAAATACTGTTTAATAATAATAATAATAATAATATATCCTATGGTTTGAATAGGGATTTAGCTTTGGCATTTTCTGATTGGGAGGAAAATGTTATGGGGTAAAGTAAGAGTTAATATTCTATAGCCCAGTCCAAAAAGTGGCTGCTTAAGGATTGTACTTAAGCATTGTCACTCTCTTTCTGCAAAGCCTTGGATAGTGCAGTTGTACCAGCACATCACATTCTTGTGAGCTGCTGAAACGACTGTTTTGATCCATTAATATGACCTCTGTTCCCCCCCCCCCAACACACACCTGAGAAAGGGCAAAATAACAGTGTGTGTTCACACTTAAGCAAAACAGTGGTGCAAACAAAGATATCTGTTCAGTCCTCACTTCTCTCCCAAAGCTGCGGTGCTCGGAGGCAAGTCAGTGTCTCTTGGGGTCCTCTTTGCATCTCTAGGTGGTCTGCAGGTGCAGCTGGCGGGTGGGCATTTCCAAGCCTGCACAGCCATAGCACAGGAACTGGGACAGTGCCACAGGAGGTGGGTCCAGCAGTGGGTGGCAGTGCAAGGCATGGAGACTCTTCTTGTCTGGGATTTTTCTTTCTCAGTAGTGATTTCAGCAAGGAAGGAGGAGTGGACCACCCACCATAGAAACAGGCTATGTCAGAATGCCAGATTCAAGGGAGGGCACCAGGATGCAGATCTCTTGTTATCTGGTTGCTCCCTGGGGCATTTGGTGGGCCACTGTGAGATACAGGAAGCTGGACCAGATGGGCCTATGGCCTGATCCAGTGGGGCTGTTCTTATGTTCTGGGATGTTGCTCTGGTGCAATGGCCTTTGCATCTAGCCATTGTTTGCATCTCCTCCCCTTGGAGGAGACCATAACAACAGTGCTTGTTAGGTGATTTAATGCCTTCCTAAGCAAAGTTAGATTCTCCATTACAGTGTCTTCCACATGTATTTCATTGCCCCTAAGGGACTAGCACAAGCCAATAAAATGCTGCATCTATAAAGCTCACAAAGCCAACATGTCTCCAAGGGCATGCATGGTCCAGGCAATAATAAGAGTGCAGTAGAAAAGAGACCTCCTCTCAATACATAATGGGCAGAATTAATCCTCTCCTAACAAGCCACTGAGTGGTATTTCCAACATCCCCAACCCCTCTCACACAGAGGGTCCAGGTCTTCTTTGCTTTTTCTATTATTTCTAAAGCACTGTTGTTTTTGACAGTCCAATCCTAACTGAATCCCTTACCCCCCCCCCCCCCCACTGATACAGCAGCAGCACCAATACAGTCTGCACTGTATCCTGGGGAGGAGCAACATGGGCAAGGTAAGCAGATTGCGTATTGACAAAGCAATGGGCAGGAACAAACAAACAACAATCACATTGTCCTGCTCAAGAGTTAAAATATGCAATCTCCCCCTATCTACTGTAGCGTTGGTCAAATTATTCCTCTTGTGCCCCCAAATACTTCCTCAATCCTTTGCTGACAGAGCAGCCATGACTACGTGCTACATATTTACAGCACAAGCCTAGGCATGTCTACTCAGGAGTAAGTCCAACTATGTTAAATTGGGCTTACTCCCAGGAAAGCATGCATAGGATTGCATCCTCAATTCCTGCCATATTCAGCATTCCAGGCTGCTACATGCATAATCAGCTTCTATAAGAAATAACACTGAAAAAACTAGGTTTTCCAAAAACTCCTGCAGTGCTGCTTATGTATAGGTGGCTTCTTCAAAGTATATCAGAGATTATAATAAGACAATGACTTGTTTCTAAATATTTATTTGCTGAACAAGAGATGGTATCTTTATTAGGAATGCTCCTGCAGTTTGTTACAGCAGGAGAGGCTGCAGCACTCTAATTATGCACAAACAATTCTAGAGGCACGCTGTTCACTTTAGGTCTGTGCTCTGCACTGACAAAAAACATCTTCTACAGCCTAGAATGCAACATTATGTGCCAAAGAACTAAATTTTGCATTCACAATTACTTGCTGTTGCCAAATTTCAATTTTTTTGTGGTACAGACAGTTGAATTAAAGCAGTCATAGGAAGAGGTATACAACAGACTCGTGGGAGAGGCAGACAACCATGGGGGGAAGATCACTGCAGAACAAAAGCCCCCTCCTACTTCCCCCGCATAAGTTTAACAAGAGTGTATATGCTTAGCAAGTATTTCTTTAGAAATTATGCAAGTACTGTATACAAGAGTTATCAGATTTCAAATTTGGTTTCAATTTCCACATTGCAATCTCATACCCTCATGCATTATAGAAGGTCCCCTGCAAATATTCTGCTCCTATTTCAGCCTCTGGCCGTCAATAGTACCAAAGGAACAGATGCAGCAACTCTAGCAGGAATGCATGACATGGTGATGGTGGTACATGCAGGTGCTACTGCCTGGACCAAAAGCAGTTGTACTTCTGTTAAACATCTGTAAGCTAGTAACAACAACCACCACTGTTACACAAGTGAGCATATGCGGCAGTAGAGGTACATTCTACTAGACACAAACATTGCAAAACAAATAAATATTTTAAGCAATTATTCTAAGAACATACTTTCATTCCTTCTCCTTTATGAAGGGTGGATATGACACTTCTTCAGAAAGAGAATGGTCAAAGGAAATACGTCAAGGAGCTTACAATGCCCCCACCATTACCAGAGCTGCTTACTCAAGGCCTTCTGGAAAGAGATTCTCAGCATCTCCCCAAGGCTACATAGCATACATATATCTCTCTGAGTAGCAAAAAAGGAGTGGGGGAAAAAAAACTGAGACTTGGTTTACTAGCAGGGAGTGATGCATCTGCTCTCTTTGTAGAAATATCCTCATTTTCAAGAGCAGAATCTCTCCTTCATTGACCTCAAAATTTATGCCTGTACTGCTAAGGCAGATTCTGTGAAAGGCTTGAAGCTAATGGCTTGTCAAGATTTCACCTACTGTACTCTCTCTTTCATCCCAGGACTATATGTGCATAGAGTTCCTTCACCTCATTTCAAAATGCAACCCTCTGACTTTACTATGGCAGCTTTCACAGGATTTACAAGTCAGGGTTACACCATTACTGTACAATGGAAATGAGCGTGAATTTTTTCTGCTGACTGAAAGGTGGGGTTGCAAGGCATATGAAGAATTCTCAGGTCTAGGACTCAGAAATTTCTTTTCTAGAGCTATTCCAGCAAATTATGGAAGAAGTAAAAAAGGTCCTTAAATGACACCCTCACTTATTTTCCCTCTATAAAACATGAGCTAACTATCCTCTTTCTTTGTACATCTGGTGTATTGATTGTGGGATGCATCAAGACATGTAGATCAGCTACAGTACAAAAAGCAAGAATTATATCATGATCCAGCCAACATAATGTGGGCTTCAACTATCCTGAAGTAGTTAGTGGTTATGACAATCAGCTTTGGACTTGAAGGCACAGTGGAAGATTTGCATATGTGTATCTTTTCAGACAAACAAGCCAAACATGATATTCAGTTCATATGCAAGTCAATGTTTAAAGAGCCACAAAGAAAGGTCTAGCTCTAAACTAGAGCACAGGAACAAAATGCGTCTGGGCCAAAGTCTTCTGTAGACACTAAACTGTCTTATGTGCTCTAGTGGGAAAGTGATTTGTAGCATTTCCAGTATGGCCCCACAAGGATTCTGAACCAACAAGCTACAGTTTCTTGATTACATGACACTTCCAAATCCAAATTCTCGTTTTCTCACTTGCAGTCTCAAGATAAAACACAAGTTTTGTGCTTTGTTCCCAACATACAGTACTGATAGAAAGATTAGCCCTCATCCGTATTGCTACAGTACCAAACTGTTGCATTCCTGAGGTTGTACAAATGCAAGGCAGTAGGGATTATACGTTAGCAGACAGGGTATATAAGAGACTAGAGAGGAAATGAGAGGAACCTTGCAGAGAACAGTTTTGATGTGCTGCAAGATCAGAGATCTCCCCAGAGACTATTCCCAACAATTGCCGATGTGCCTTGGGACTTGCTTTGACCACAACTTTGTTCTTCTTCCCCCCCAAGACAGCCTTGATTGTTCAACAAAAACTTGACAGGAGAGAACTATGAAGGTTACAGTAAACGTCATTTCACCATTAGAGAGGGGCACCACGCAGTGTCAGGGTAGAGGAGGCAATGGACAGATTTGAATCTGCAAAGAGAAAGATAACAAGCTATCACAGGATTCCAGATTCTTTGGCCTGCAAGAATATACCAGTGCAAAGATAAAGGGTATGACCCAAGAATATTAGTGGCAAACTGATGGCATTCCCCACCCTCATACATGAACTTCTTATCAACTGCTTAAGAAGGGCAAAAGATTTCATTTGGAAAGCAATATTAGGTACACACCTAGTTGGATCTTGCTGTATGCTGAACACTTCGCCCACACTCACAACATTTCGTTTGTTCTCAGGGCCTCCATAACTCAAGGTAATCTGGTAAATAAAATAAAATCACAAACATGTAGAAGTTGCACATGCCATAGCATGGCAACCCATACAGGTCATTGGAGGAAGTGACTCTAAAAGTGCTGGTGGTGGGGAAATTAGAGACTTCATGGCCTTTCCTTGATAAGTAGCAGAAGCGGAAAGAAATGGTCCTGACATAAACATGTTCCTGTGGTGGCATTCTTCTCATCATTCAGAGGAAGGCAAATGCAGCTTTATCCCAGAGATGAAATGTTTAAGAAAGCGCATTTCCTCACACTGGTAATGGAATGAAGAATGCCAGAATGAAGCATATAACGAGAGTTCCCTGACACACTCTCAGCTTGTGCTGCACAGGTTACACGACCTGTCAAAAGTCAGATAATGTAGACAGCAAAGCCATCAACAAGCCAGGTCTCTGAAGGAGAGGATTTTCCCATAAACGTTTACCTCAGGCTTGCATTATGGTTTAAGGATTGCACTGAATAGGACCAAATGGGAAACTCTTGTTTGTATAATATAGAGTCGGGTTTGTCCCTGGCAGCCAATGTGGCTTTGCTATCAAGACCTTTGTAACCCACACTTTCCCAAGAAAAGTCAAGTCTGGTGTGTGGACTGACAGCACCAATTCAGCAGGCATCCCACTCTGTTACAACAATGAGCCAGGAGGAGAACACCAGTACCTTGCTGGGTATTGCTCAAACCTATTCGTCGGCCACATGACCATAGCCAAGAGCAGGTTCTCTAGGGGCCGAGCTACATTTCTTGCAGTTGGGGTTAGCCAATGGGAAAAGTAGGATCTTGATCCCCCTGAACCACATCAAAAGAGACGGCTGGATTGAGAAGTTGCACATTTTTGTTCCAGCACTTGAAGAGATACCTGTACATTGTTGTCACTTTCCTTCAGATGCTGGAAACAAGCCAAGGAATTACAACCAGGATCATAAATCTCGCTAGGAACAAATCTAGGCAACCTGTGTTTGGATTGCGTTTCATTTGCATACAACGTCAAGACCTGATTCTGTCTAAATCCAAGTGCCTGCTGAATACTTGATCAGTGCCTAATTTCCCTTTTTACTTTTTAATAAGTTACTTTTATTTTTGAAACTTCTCCATTCTGTTTCAGTCATATCACAGCACAAAGGTATTACCTCTTACTCTGTTACAGATCACCTATGGTTATCAAGTTTTGTATACCAGTACAGGTGGAGAAAAGCTAGGCTTGGCCATGTCACAGCCCAATCCTATGCATGTCTACTCAGAAGTAAGCCCCATTAGAGTCAATGGGGCTTACTCCCACAAAAGTGTGGATAGGATTGGGCTCAGTTGGCTCCCCAGTTGCTTATGTAGCAAATGTCTTCTCTGCCAAGGAAACCAAGTTCTTTACAGATACAATTGCATGCAACACCGCCACAACAGCTCCACAAATTCCTGGTGAATGGTTTCGTAGAGAGGTTGCACACATTTAGGCCAGCTAGGTTTACTGTTCCGTTTTCTTTGACTTGACTTGGATTATTTTAGGTTATTTTATGATTTATTTTAGGTTCTTTGTAAGCCTCCTTGAATGGAGCCAAAGGCGGCAGAGAATTTTTTGAAAATAAATACGCATTCACCACATGGAGCACTGTCCCAAGGAATCTCTTCTTGTTTTCAGTGTTCACATGGAGGCTGCAACGTTTAATTCTAGACAGATTACAACAGAAATTTGGTCTTATTAATCAAGAAGATTCTCTTGAATGAAGATCTGAATGTGTAACATAGTACAGAAGTGTTAGTTTTGTTGCTACAGTTCTTAGTGTATCTTAAGCAGGGAAACGAGACTGGAACAGCCTCTGAGGTGCAGCCTACTGGTCACAAGTGGTGGCACATAAAAGTCATTCTTTTTTGTCTTTGAAGTGCTTCACTGGAAGCAAAGAGTGTCAAGGCATTTGTACTTTCTTGTTCAAAAGATTATTCAAGAAGAGGTTGGTTCCCTTTGTCTGGCAGAAGTCTAAATTCATTGCTAAATAGTAAATTACACAAGTTATAATGCTTATTGTGTGCTAGGGACTCAAGAATGACAGCTACCCAGAGGAAAAAGCAAGGAAAGGCACACCAAGAGGGTACATGCTGGTTGTCCATCTCTAAGATGCTATTCTAACAATTACCACAGTCATATGGGAGGAAAGTTAACTGGTGGTCTTTTTTCTCTCCTGCAGCCTTTGCATCATCACAGAATTGGCTTGGCTACAAATTTGAATAAATACATTTATTTTTAAAGAAAGCCAGGCTGAAGAGGCTCCTGGACTTCTGTTGCTGGGATTACATAAACTTTGTCCTTACCTGTCTGAGCACAGCTTCACTGTGTAGCCGCTGCAGATTTTCCAGGTGCGAGTGGAACAAGGGGCTGTGCAGCAGTTTTACTTCCAACAGCCCCTCAATAATATAGCCAATTGTGCAGTCATCTGGGAGGCGAATTCTCTCTGCAGTGCTGATAAAGCTCCCCAAGCTGCAAAGAGACAAAAATCAGAGGATGAAGCCTTCCTTGGTTCTAGTAAGATTGTGGAGGCAGGAGCATATTTTCCAAGTCACACATACCTAGCCCAGGGGCTCATCTTGAGGGCAAGACCTCTGCTGATACAGAATCCTGCACCACCTGTGGCAAACCAGAACTTCACCGTTGTCTAGCAAGATAAACAAACAGCTGTTAGAAAAGCCAACATTCTCTTTTTGGTCAACTGAACATGTCAGATCCTATCAAAGTAACAGGAAATCTTGCAGCACAATCTTATGCATGTCTACTCAGAAGCATCCCATTGAATTCAATGGGACTTACTCCCAGGTAGGCATTTATAGGAGTGCTTATTGTTCATGTCCCAACACTCCGAATAGATTTGCCCAAATAATTCTGAAATGCATTACAGTCAAGTAACAGAAACAAACAGCTCATGGTAAGCTTGTTTTATGCACCCTCAGAGGAGGAGCAAACTTTCAAGGTACTTGAGAATAATAAAGAGACACTAGTACATATCCAATACACTGGATGTTGGCATCTGTATACAACCTGACTGTTGATACTACTTGCAGATCCTAGGCAGGTTTATTTATAAGGAAGGCCCACTATGTTCAACAGAACGTCATCACAAATAAGTATGCTTAGGGTTCCGTGCTGGTGTTGGGGAAGAGAGTCTGGTGTCAAATTAAGAATGGAGAACTCCAGACAAAGGTAAATGAGGATATGAAGACTGTTCAAGATTCCAGTTTGTTCAAATTTTGAGAAAACACACTCATTTAAAGAATATGCTCACAGATCCATCATTCCTGACATGGTCTGCTGCTTCAATGGGATGGTCTAGACTTGGTCTCCCCACATAAACATCCTGGCTGTGTGAAAAGCCTGACAGAAGATGCAGGAGATTTTTAAGATTCACATAGTTGTCATCATCCACATGACAAAACCACCTGCAGAAAAGAGAGATATTGAAAGGGTAGCAAGGGATTAAGAGCTCATTACATTCTCCTTGGGGGAGATCTCCACATGTCAGAATCAAGACAGTGAAAGAGCAGAAGAGACCACTGAACTGAGAAGAGATGCAATTTCCAACTCAAGGATCAATGTCAGTATCTTAACTCACTGCCCATCCTCTTTCTCAGATTTGGTTTCTCTTCCTGTATGCTCAACAACAGAAATCAAGGTAGCTCATGCTAACTCACTGACACTAGAGAAAATAATTTCCAAGATAAGCACTCAACTGGAATAGTGATTCTCACTTACTTTCGCCCAGACTCTAGGAATTTATCATATTCCACAGACATTTTGCAGCAGAGTGCTTGGCGAGCGTGAACAGCTGAGCAGTTGGTATTGATTACATGGTCCCCTGTAAAACAAAACTGAGTTACAACTTGGAAAGCTCAATGATTTGCAAGATAAATATACAAAGTGGGACAGATGTGTGAAGAAAGGCCCTGATATATAGTTAGAGGGGAATATGTAGGCAGCTAATCCTAGCAAAACAGGCTCCAGACCTTCTATCAATTTGCTGGGCAATATGGCCTGAAAATAAGGAACACATAGGCATGATGCTCTGGGTATGAATGTGTGTGTGTTTCTGAAGCTTTTGTCAGGAATGTGAGGAATTTACTTAGAGTGCAATTCCAACCTCCAGTTGGGTTGACGCAAGTCTCTTGCACTGGCCCAGAACTGTCACAAGGCACATCTATAGCAACATGGGAGTCTCTATAGCGACATGGGAGCCTCTGCAGCATGGCGCAACGGTACATTTGCGCCAGCCTTGGGAGGCTGGCACGGGGGATTGGGGAGGGTGGGGGACAGCATTTCAGGGGTGTTCCAGAGCAGGCGGAGGGCAGGCAAACTGGTGGACAGGCCAGGTTCGGGAGGAGGGTGAGACCGGCCTCCAGCACTTGGGCCAGATCCTAACCCCCCTCCCAAACAGCCTGGCCTAACACTGGTTTAGCTGGCACAGATTCTAGAACTGTGATTTAGCTGGTGCAGATCCAAATAGTCCCATTGTGGTGGCTCGGATAGTGCTCAGTGTACGGGGAAAAATATCCCCTTCTCCCGAGTTGCACCATAGCCACCTCCAATCCTGTGCTGGTTACAGTGCAGGCAAGCTGGCCTGACTGTTCCAGAGCAGGTTAGGATTGTATTGTTAACTATTAACACTGTTAACTGTCAGTGTTTCCTAACGCCTATCTTTCCTTAGGGACAGAAACCCAGCACAATTTACTCCCAAATCATCCTATTCAAACCCATAAAAATGCTAGACAACAAATACAATATTCATTCAAACAGCTTCACTGAAGTCTAGGAAAGAAAGAAAATGAGAGCAATTAAAATATGTCTCTATATACTCCTCACTATGATGGTATTCCATTATGAAGGTATCTTGCGATTCAAAAGGTATCAGCATTATGGACTTTGCAAGTTACCAGAGAAGAAATGCAAGGCAACCTTTCAAAAAGGAAAGACAACATACATTTGTTATCATTTGGTTCCACAATAAGGAATACTTGAAGATTTGCACCAGCGAGCACCAGTGTAGTCAGAATTGCTGAATACCCCTTACAGAAAGCAGGTTTAACCCATTTCTAGGAAAGCAGAGTCGGCATCCTATCACAGAGGTACTTAATATCCCTGCAGCAATCACAACACTGTACGAAAACAAAATGATGCAGCAATCCTACTTTCAAAAAGCTTTTCTTTAGTGAATGCAGATTTGGATGAAACCATAAGGATAAACCAATGCAAGTGAATAGGATTTGTCAAACCTAAATTATTTGCCTATCAAACTGATTCTTGAAATTAAAAAAAGTAAGAAATGCATTTTCCACAGAAGTTAAGCAACAAAGCCCATATTTTCAGGCCCTGGCATCTGCAGTAAAAGGGCTCTTGTAAAAGGGCTGAGGAAAGCCCCTGTCAAAACTTTGATTTGTCTGCTAGCATAGACAATATTAAGTGGACAATTGGTCTGACTCAGTATAAGAGCTCCATAGGTCTTGTTACTATAATGATCAGAAATTTGGGAAACAGCTCACCTGCTCTGAGACGTAGCTCCTGATCCTCCCAGTCCGTGAATATAAATGTCTGTTAGACACATGAAAAACAAACAAAAAGCTACTTCATTTCCTGAGAGTGACACTAATTTGGGGTTCAGTCAGAGAACAGAAAGAGGACATCTTATTTGTTTCTAGCAGTCTCGAGAGAGAGAAAGAGCCGGGTGTCTTTCTGTATACAGTTTAATGTAATAGCATTCTGTGTATATGAAAAAGGTACAAATCCACATTACTAGGTACCAAAAAACATAGCAGCCAAGCTTATTTTTTCTAGATTAAAAGGCAGACATCACCCAAATACATGTCAAAGATGCACTTTACAGTATTTTTCTCCCATAAATTCCTTGTTGTGTAACTTCTGCCATACGCCACTAGAAAGTGCATCTGTTTTGTTCCAGAGAAAACAGTCTAGCCCAGGGACAGAAAAAAGTCAGCATGCAGTTAGCTAGCTAGTATCAGTATCCAGCTTGAAGCTGGACAGCATCCAAAACATCTGGATGGATCTTTAGAAGTCTGCCTGAGTTCATAAAGACATCTGCTCATGGAGACTGATAACATTTTCCCCATTCTGGGGAGCATCTGGTTTGGGAACACTTCATAGGGCTACATTTGGGGAAGGAGTCACACTCTGAGACCAGTGATTCTGTGCAGGGATAGCTTATACATCTGATTACAGGGAAGAAAAACTGAACTTCAGGCATTAAAACAGAACAAATGACGAACATGCACTTCTTATGCCTTCTTTATAAGTGTTCAAAGTCACTTATGATGCAATCCTAGGCATGCTGACTTTCAGCCCAATCTTGAGCATGTCTGCTGAGAAGTAAGTCCCATTATGTTCAATGGGACATACAATTGCAATCTTTGCAAGATCCACTGAGATCTGAGGCTTACTATCTAGTAAGTGTGTTTAGGATTATAGAGTAGTCAAGATATATTACAACTTCTGAAAGAATTTCACTTTGCTAAGCAAATTAATTTTTTACCCCTCTAGCAAAGTGTTCTTACCTGCCCCTTAGCTTGAGAAATCCATGTCTGGAAGAGCAAATTCAACCTTGTTTTATGATACTTCCTTGTTGTTTTTACAGCAATAAAGATATCCTTTAATTCTAGCTTTTCCTTAGCAGAGACTTCAGCAGGTCCCACATGGTCATTCGCTACATTGTGCAATGGATTAACTGGTCTGTCATTCATCTTTCCGTTAGCTATCAGTTTGGATCTCCAAGTGTCTGTGATATGATGACTCCATTTTTCTATTTGTTCCTCTTTTACTAAAGGTACAATATTGGGAGTCTCATCCTCCAAATGATCAACTGAGCTGGATTCCACCTGCTGTAGTGGGATGTCAGTCTTGCTGGAAGCATTGAAAACAACTGGTGGGGGTGGTTGTGGATAATTTCTAGGTCTCCAGTTGGTCTGAAATTTTGGAATTAACAGGAGGAGGATTGCACAAAAGATAACTGAGAGCAGGAAGCCGATCTTACTGAGCCTAATGCAGGAAAAGCTCATTCTTCAGCCCAAAGGGCCTTTGCCATGTTGAAAATCTGAGACATTGTTTCACATAAGATGTTGAGGCCTCTGAGAGAAATAGAGACTGATCACAAATTCGTTAATTGTGTGAATTAGTCAAGTCATATAAATTTCCAACCACACACCATAATTTTTTATTATTATTATTATTATTATTATTATTATTATTATATTTTTCATTCAAACATCATAGAGGTTTACTTATTTTTCAGTTGGATTTGCCATCCTATTTAGAAAACAGGAGAGCAGATGTCTTTCTCATAGGGCAAAACCCCCTCCAGCCATTGTAGCTGTAGTGTGAAGGTATAGGGTATTTAACACAATGGCATTTGCACAAGAAAAATGATAATGAATGAAAGCTTCCCAGCTATAGTTTTTTTTTTAATATCAGTTTCACCTTCCTAGTTGTGGACTGGGATGAAAAGACAAAGGTAGTGGAAGTTAGTGCTTGTTTCAAGCAACGGGAAAAAAATGATCCACATCAAAAGATGACTTCATTTCAAAACATCACCATTCTCTGGAACATAGATAATTATTGTCAATTTTCACTTGAATTAGATGTGTCAAAGCCTGCTGGTTTAAGCAGACTAATAGCCTAATCCTAACTAACTTTCCAGCACTGATGCAGCCTTGCCAATGGGGCATGCGCTGCATCCTGTGGTGGTGCAGTCACGGAGGTCTCCTCAAAGTAAAGGAACATTTGCTCCATTATCTTGGAATTGCATTGGCACTAGAAAGTTGGTTAGGACTGGCCTACAAGACTGCACTCTGATATACACTTACTTGAGAGAAAGCTCTGCTGAACACAGTGGAACTTGCTTCCAAGTAAACACAGGCAGAATTACACTATAGCAGTGCATCCAGTGCAAGTTCTCTCAGCAGTCTCACTGTGTTCAGTGGGCCTTACTCTCCTGTAATTAGGTTCAGAATTGCAGTCTTAGCTTTGCTTAACTATAGGGTTACCAGATACAAACTGGGACACAGTGCCTAAACCTTTAAACACTGTATAGAAGAGGGAATTTTGGCAGGTACAGCTCCACATGTCCTGCCCACTTTGTATCTGGTAAACCCACTTAACTGTGCACATAATAAAATTCTATGACCAGCCTGAAATTCACAGACCAGACTGGTGAAAATTGGGTTGGAATCCTAGCAACTTCCCTGGAACCTTACATAAGTTGTTCTGAGTGTTCCAAAATACTCATGCATGGATAACACAGGCCTACAAAATTGAGGCTCAGAAAAGTTTTTCCCAAACTTTATGGTGGTTTGATATGAATTAGTAGTGCCGATTCCAAAAATGGCATCCGTTTTGCCCTATCACATCTAGTTTTGGAGATATAGTATAGCCTCATTAGTGAATGGTTCGAGCAGCTTCCTCATGAGGAAGCCATGGTGTAGGCTTCCTCATGAGGAAGCTGCTTGAACCATTCACTAAAGAGGCTATGCCGTGTCTCCAAAACTAGACGTGACAGGGCAAAACGGATGCCATTTTTGGAATCGGCACCCCAAATATACCCAGGAATTGGTGTAATGTTTAAGGAAGCAAAATGTGTGTTGGCCTCTGTATATCATAGTTACACAGAGAAAAAGGCAACGTTGCACACCGTACACCAAGTGGTCCTAAAGCTTTGTCCTAAGAACCTGAAATGTACCATTAGCCCCATGCAAAGTGGAAAGGCACCAGAGCCAACTCACAGCACCATTCTAGGCAGGGCTACTCAGAAGTCAGTCCCATTACATTCAGTGAGACTTGTGTCTGCAGAAATGTGTCTAGGACTGCAGCCTCAGTTTATCTTTAGGCCTGGGGCAGTGTTTCTCAACCAGTGATACAGGTACCACCAGTGGTAGTACTTGCGGTGGCGCTTGGTCATACTTGCTGGGCCCTTGGACACCTGCTGCAAGACCTAAGTGTGACACAACAGCAGTAGGAGGCTCGGTAGACAGAACTCGAAAGCATGCTCCTCCATGCTCAAAAAAGCCCTCCCATGCCCCCGACCCTCTTACTGGTGTGAGTCGTGTCACATCTGGCCTCCCACCCCAGAAGGAACTGGTGATGATGCCATGGCCAGTTACTTCCAGTGGTACTTCAAATAGGTGGACCATGTGAAGTGGTACAGTGGAGGCCAAATGCGAGAGTCTCTGGACTAGGCTTACCAGATCTAAAGGGGGGCAGAGTGCCTACAGCAGCGGTTCACATCTTTTTATGTCTCACAGCATGCTGACAAGGCACTAGAACTGTCAAGGCGCACCACTGGGTTTTTGACACTTGACAAGGCGCACCATGCTGTCCCCAGTGGCCTTACTAATAAATGACAGCCCCAGACTTCCATGGCACACCTGCAGACCACTCGCGGCCCACCAGTGTGCCACAGCACAGTGGTTGCAAACGGCTGGCCGTTGTCTGGCTAGCCACCTTTCACCATTGTCTCGAGGGAGCTGAGGCGGAGGCAGCTTCCCTTCCCTGCTGAGCTGCCACCTGGCCCGTCTGGACCTGCTCGCCCCATGACGACGGACATGAACATGAACTCGCGAGGCTGGCCGCTGCCCTCCCAGAGATGCTCCCCGACTAGAGGCCTTCTGCGGCTGTAGTCCTAAGCGGCCCCCCTTAGAACCTTGGGGGGGGGCCCTACAGGTTATCATAGCAACGCCCACCCGCCTGCTCACCATGGCAACAAGAGGAACGCACACCTTGGCGACCCCTCCCGCTGAGAACGCCGCGGGCATTCCGGCCCTTCGCTCACCTCCTGCCTCCCCGCAGCGTCTCGAGGCGGCTTCCTCTCTCAGCCGTTCGCGGAAGCGAGCGAGCGAGCGAGCGACCCCCGCCGCCTGGCTCGCCCCACTCACCAGCCGCTCCGCTCGGGGTCTGGAGCCATCGCGCGACCGAGTCGGAGGAGGAGGCTGAGCGAACGCGAAGGTGCGCTGCCTCTTTAAGCGCTTCACCTGCGGAACGGATGTCACCCGGCCGCGGAGGGGGACCCGGAAGTGGAAGCGGGTCAGTGGCCCGGAAGTATATGGTGTGAGGGTCAATATGCCGCTACCCGTCCAAGTCTTTAATTTACAGGTACCGAGGAAGTTTCGGGACGGGGGGGGGCTCGGGAGGGGCTTCTGTGCGGCTGCGAGCGGAGCCCGCCTGGCCCGCTGCGGTGGCCGGCCGAGGCTGGAGCCTCTGTGGCTGGGGAGCGTGGCCGCTCCGGGGGGAAGGCGCTGCACAGCGGGTCGAGCGCGGGGCAGAGCCGTGGCCTGGGCCGGGGAGAGGCGGCTGGCGGTGGGCCGAGGTGGGAAGGCTCTGCTTGTCCCGCCGCCCGCCCCGCAGCCCCTCGCCTCGGCTCGGCTCTCCGCCTCCCGGCCCCGACTCGGGCTGCCTTGGCCGAAACAGTCAGGGTGACCTCTGGGGTGGCGGCTGCAGGCGCTGGGTGGCCAGCGCTGCAGTGGACCTGCTCGCCACTGGTCTCGCTGGTCAGCCGGCATCCGAGGGCTGGAAGAGCGGCCATTGCCGCTCCCCTCAAGCGTCACAGGCGCTTCCCCACGAGAGAGACAGCGCCTGCACTTGGCTGCCTTCCAGGACCTTTTCCAGGTCTGAACTGAACCCCCTCCAAGAAGTGTGGCGGCAGCAGAGCTGGAGAAGGAGGTTTTGTGCCCCTGGGAATGTGCCTTTCCCCTGTCCCCTGCAGCTGGGGTGATTTGGCACCATCGTAACACAAGATGCGACTCTTCAGATCTGAACGTGACATTGTGCTCCAGCGCTGGCCACAGAGTTTGCACTTGCTAACAAGCTCACAGCCCAATCCTCTCCACACTTTCCTGGGAGTAAGTCCCACTGGCTCTGATGGGACTGACTTCTTAGTAGACGTGCATAGGATGGGGCTGTCACGTAGTACTTACTCTGCGTATTCAGCACTAAAACAAGCACTTCGGCTGGAAAGTGAACTAACTGGTGAGGGTTCTGCCCTGTGCCTCTGCACGTTCACAGGCGGATCTATTCATGTTCTGCTTGTCTCCCTGACTGGGCACCTGACCCAAGAGTACCATCAGATCAAAATCAATAGGCGTGATATCGGAAATGGAGTGCCTTTCTTCCTGTGGGGAGACCTGGCTGCCATAGCAGCGGCGTAACTTCATTGAGAAATAAATATCTGAGACTCAAGAACTCTTCCCCCAGTTGCAGTTTGTGGGTCACACCTTTCCTTTACTGACTCAGCAACGTTAGGTCTTCAGCTTTGTTGTGACTCCTTCAGATGCTTAATCCCATAGGGTCTGTTAAAAAGTACTCGTGAGAAACCTTCAGAAGAAATACAGCTTTTTCTCCACTGTTGTGTACTTTTGTACAAGCAGTCCTCAGTGAAACTGAGGGCACGTTTCTCACACTAGGACTTGGATTTAGAATTAAATGGCCCTGACCTAAAAAGATCCAACATATGGCCATTGGGCCATACAGCTGCACATGGAAGTCAAGGCTAGGGCATAGGGCAGCATATATTCAGCTTCAACTTTTCATTTTTTTTAACATGCTAAAGGTTCACCCACAAGTTCTATGCCATGTTCCATCTCCCTTTTCCAGAAGTCCCCTGTATACTCATTTTCAGCACCCCTGTGCAGCCATGGAAAGTTTCCTGCAATGGAAAAGTTGATCAGATAGAGCTCCCACACTTTTTTTGAGACTATAAGAGCACAACTGAGAGAAAGTTATTGCAGATACTGCCTTGCAGAGACTTTACTGAAATGTGCAAGTGATCCCACACATCCTATCACATCTAGGGAATGTTGAATGCAGACTTTTAATGTCTTGAATTTTGTTGCTGTTCTTTAGCTGACAATCAAATGTAAGATCTTCATGCCTAATCCTGTCTTTCTAGAGCTCATTCACTGTGGCAACTGAGTGCTGAATATATGTGATGATATGGGTCAGGGGGAGTGTGGCACAGTAGCGCAAGTGTGGAAGGAATGAAGGCCTACAGTGAAAGAGTAAGAAAACCAGAGCGTGTTATTCGAGCCTTAACATGAGTGGGAGTTGTTTATGACTGCAGAGGCATTAACTACCTTTTTTCCTTTTAGCAGCCAGCAAGCTCTGTGTCAGGGCGAGGGGGTGCAGAAAGTCAGGACAGGATGAGGGATAGTTCAGTTCCGAGCTCAGCTTCCTCGTCAGTGACAGATCTATACAACACCCCCCGCAGCAGTAGGTCAGACCTCTTCCTCCCAGGCACATCTGGAGACTTCAGCCTGAGTGCCTGTTTATCAGCCTGCACCCTGCTCTATGAGGTATCTCGAAGGAGAACATGCTCAAGGATATTTGAGTGAAAATAAGTTACCATTATTAAGGCATATTTTTGTTTAGAACAGTTCACTTTTCTGAAACAAGTAGATGTCTCTGAAGTACCAAGGGGTCTTGCATGGTTTGGTTGAACATTGAGTTAAGGGGTGTCCATATTTTTTGGCAGGAGGGCCACATCATCTCTCTGACACTGTGTAGGAGGCTGGGGGAAAGATAATTTATTTACATTTAAAATTTGAATAAACTTGCATATATGAATATATTAGAGATGAAACATATGAATGATTGAAGGTCTTGTGATAGCTCAAGGCCTATAACAGACCTTGAGCAAAGCAAAGCTGGCTTTTTCTTTGCTGCCTCTGCTGTTTCACAGATGCAAAACAGCAAGCAGTGGAGGGACCTCTTGACTGCAGCTCGCCTGAGATGTCAAACAGTCAGACCTCACGCTGAGAGTAGTCTAATCGGGACAGCACGGGCTCCAGCAAGTCTCTGTAGGGCCAGAGGCTCACTGGAGACTGAGGGCTCCCCACGGGAGGGCTTAGGGATCCCCAAAAGCTACAAATGGCCCCCCAGGCCAGGGTTTGGACACCCCTAAGTTAAGAGATACTTGTGCCTCTAGGAATGAATAGTGGGATGGCAAACCAGGCAGTAAGAGAAAAACTGTCTATAACAGTGCTTCCCAAATATCTACAAGGGAGTTGGGAGCACTAGAAGTTGTTGCAGGGGGAGGGGGGAAGGCAGCAATGTGATCCCCAGGATTGTGCTGCTGCCAGGGACATGAAGGGTTTTTTTTTAATTACATGCAGCCAGCACTGCAGTCCTGGGATACTTGGGGAGTGCGGGGAGCCCTGCAGAGTATTAAAAGTATTTTAAAAATACTGCAAAACTATTAAGAGAGAAAAAAAACTAGCTCTTCCTGTTTCATTGCAAAAACTAGAAGTGCCCCAATTTTTGTTTTTTAGAGTCCTCGCACCCCACAGACCCCCCCCCCCAGGGCTGCAGCTCTGATTGCGGATAAGTAGAAAACTTCCCTCACGTCCCTGGCAGCAGTGTAATCCTGGAGATTGCATTACTGCCTTCCCCCCCTCCTCGCCCCTTAAAGGGACAGGGACAAGTGCTTCCCTTTCTGGTGGGTCACCCATCAGTTTGAGAACCACTGGTCTATAATCTTTTACTGTAGTTGATCTAAAACTCTGTAGTAAAATCTCTCAAAATTCTGTCCAGAAATCTCAAAATTCTGGGAGGGATTTAAAAAAACAAACAAACAAAAACACAAGTCTCAAGTTTGCTCCCTGGTGTCTGCAGTTAAAAAGATCTTGGGCAGCAGTGTTGCCTCTACCTGCAACCTAGAAAGTACTGGGATAGATGGACCAGTGGTCTAACACAGCACAAGGTATCTGGATGTTTCTGTATATTTTGCAAGTGTAACATGAAAAATTGGGTACATTTGAAGAAATTTATGTTGCGTGGCAACTTATCACCTCCCTACAAATATATTTTGACCTTGGGTTAGCGTGAGGACATTAAGTATTGGAGGTTGTGGGGCAGAAGAGAGCTTATGACACTAGGGAAGATTCAAACACTCATAATTTTTGAACACCCTAATCAGACTTCTTATATCTGAGACCTTAGCAGATAATTCCTTGTATTTTTAGTTTTACTGAGATAAGGTGGAAAATATAACATTGAAACTTGACTCTGAAAGGTTTAGCAGCCTTCTTTCATTTTCAAGCTGTTTTCTGATTATTTTATTAAAATGATTGATATCCCACTTGTCCCTCTGAATAAACGGAGCACTCTTTATTATTCTTATTATTGCTGCTACCATGGCCAAGTATACAAAGATGCATCTTTTTCTAAATCAGTGGTTTTCAAACTTCTAGGAACCCTTTCTGTAGCAAAATGACTGCCATAGAACTCCTGTGAATTGTTGAGGATTCTGGGTCATGTTCTAGGCGTCATGTGCTGGTACAAACTGCACATTTTGCACAAGTGTGTATAATGTATAATGAAGCCCTGCCAGTTATTGTTGTTTTTATTTTGCAGCCTTGGGAGGTTACAATTTTGAGCGAAGGGTGTGGGCTTCACCTTTCATTTCTGGTCATTTTCTGGTCATTTTCAAAATCGTTTCCCTCCAGCTGCGTTTCCATGTTTGCAAGTTTCCAGATGTGTCTTCAAGGAAAATTATGCATTTGAAACTCTATAAATGGTGGAAAATGTTGGGGGAAAGGGAAAGAGTAATTTAGAATGGGGAAAATGGCAGGTAGAGTAAGGGTTACACACTCATCCTTTGACGTTGCTTAAAATTATAACTTCTCAAGGCTGCTTTTTATTTTTCAAAAAAGTATCAAGGCTTTATTACATACATTGTGTGTGTGTATGTGTGTCATATAGTTTGCCCTTCTGTTCTTACAGGGTATTGGCGAGGCTTATTGAGTTTCATCATTGGCCTGGGTGAATCAAGAATATAATCTGGATTATAACCAGTCCCCTCCTGTAGCCTCACGTTGAAGGGGAAGATTGGTAGTAGTGGGCAAGCTTTCTTTCAGAGAAACTTGTTTGCTTTTACTTATCATCTTATTGATGAGCTCCTGATGAGTTCTCCTGGGGTGCATATCAAGGAGTAATAAGAGAGAAGGGCTATTGTGTACATTCTCTGTGATCTACCCAAAGCAACTGACTGGTCACAATAGAAAGCAGAATGCTTGTCTTGTCCTGCAATCCTGTGCACACTTTCCTGGAAGTAAGGTTGCAATGCTATTCACATGTTCCTGTGAGTTCATCCTCATTAAACACAATGGGACTTCTGAGTAGACCTGCATAGGATTGTGCTCTAAGTCTCATTGAATGCAATAAGACACTTTTGAGTAAACCTGTATAGGATTGCACTGTTAATGGACTTTTAGTGTGATCTCAATCAGGGGTGTCAAACATAAGGCCTGCAGGATGGATGTGACCCCTAGAAGATCTTTATCTGGCCTTCAGGTTCTCCCAGATCAACCTTCAGCTTGTGAGCTGTGCTGAGATATCACTGCTGAAAGTGTGGCCCACATTATAACTGAGCTCTCCCATAACTTGAAAATATGATCCAGATTTGCTTATTTTATCTTCTGTAATTTGCAGAAATGAGTTTCTGAGGAAAAAAGTGCTTATTTCTAGTCATGATCTGCTTATTGACATCACTTCCAGCGTAATGGCATCACTACCAGCCCTCAGTAGGCATGATGAATTGTATTCAGTCCACTGTGTGAAATGAGTTTGACACCTCTGGTGTACATCAGGGTTTTGCTGAATATGAGACAAAGATTACATTTGAGGCCTCTGTTCTAGTTGAGATAACAGATTGTTGCAGCAGAAGACATACATCTGTATCACTATTCATCAGTACATTGTTTCATTGAATTCCTCAGCAGTGGCAATGGTGATATAGGGGGAATGTCTGGTTTTGACCCATAAGTTCACAATCAGCTTGATTCCCAACTCCCTTGAGTCACTGTCTGCGTTCTATTAAGATCTTTTCTGTTTGATTAAGAATGCCCCCTTAGCAGCTGTTTTCATGCACCATGATTGAAAACTAAGGGCGTGCAGAGTGGTTTTCTTGATGGTCATGTAGCATTATGGACTAACCACAAATTAAAGTATACTTCTTTCTTGACCTGGCTTCTGGGATCCAACATTAAGCCAGTGATGGGTTTGGGGATTTTAATATTTCAGCTGTTTAATTGGACTAGACTGAATGTTATTGTAATTTTAAGGAGACAGTCTATATTTTGGAACATACTGATGTCTGCTCTGAGCCTTCGAGGTGGGTGGGCTGTATGAATCAGTGAATGAGCTTGCCTCATAAAGTTGTATAGTTAGAGTGAATGACCAGTGAAGCAAACTCATTTTCTTTGCCCTTGTATCCTAAACATGGAACTGTTCCCTTGATCATTATGTCATGACTGCAGAATTGACTCTGCCTCTTATTGATAAGGTGCAACCAAACATCTCGTTGGATGTGACTGTTGTTTCTGTGGTGACTGTTGTTCAGAAGATAATCAAACCCCTCTGCTCACAACCCTGAGCAAACCATTGATAGCAGGGAAATCTACTGAGTGATGGAACAGGAGCAGTATTTCTGGCAAATCCAGAAAACAAATTCAAGGGAATGGGACTGTTAGTGATGGATGTGAAAGAGCAATACTTTAATTTCTAGACGTATCATACACACTGATGCAAGCAGACTGGGAAGGAATGACTGTCTATTTCACGCTTACATTGCTGTTGCAGGGTGCGGTAGAGCCCATGCAGATTGATGTAGACCCCCAAGAAGATCAGCAAAATGCACCCGATATCAACTATGTCGTGGAGAACCCGACTCTGGTATGTACTAAAAGGAGAAACAGCTGATGCACTGATGCACTATTGCTAGTTTACTTAGAATTACTTGGTAAAAAACCTAGATTTTGCATCTGTCACAAATTCAACCAAATATTGCATGTGTTTGTATTTATTTACAGCTTTTGCCAAATGCACATGCTTAGTTGTGTTATATTATTTTGTTCACAAATCTGCATTTTTCTGTGAAAACATTTCTCAAGAATTCAGGTAGTTCAGGAGGGGACATATATAGGATACTGGGGGGCAATATGGGGCTGGATCAAATGAAGAAATTATGCTCTCAACTACCCAAACCACATCTGGCTTCAGAGTTTTTAACAAAAGCAGTCTACTACATTTATTTTTTTTGTGGCCACCAGCATTTGAAATATACCTTACTTTAAAAAAAAATAATTAGTGCTTGTGTTATTGAATGCTTAAAGGGCTTCACATTACAGTTGAGCCTACTTAACTGTGGATTTTGGATCAGCGGATTTGGCTTAACTCAGGTCCCCATTGTTTTAGCTCAACCTGAACCTTTGCAACATTTTTGGTGGCCTTTTGAAGTCTGTAAAGGCTGCACATAGCCTCCATGGGCCTCAGAAGAGCCTCCAGAGCTCAGTGGTGCCCGAAATCTGCGTGATTTGATTTCACGCGGAATTTGGTATCAGAGGGATCCAAGAATGGAACCCTCATGGATAAGGAGGCACAACCTGTATCATGTTCTTCTTTGAAGAACTCTGTAAGGTATGTCAGTGTTATCATGTATTGCAGACAGGAGGAATGAGTTTCAGAAATGGTGGCCTGCTTGAGGTTACCTAGTACAGACAAAGTTTGAACGAAGGGCTTCCTGACTTGTCTTGTACAGTGCAGTCCTAAACATGTCTACTTTGAAGTAAGTTCTACTGTATTTAGTGGGGCTTACGCCCAAGAGAGAGTGTATAGAACTGCAGCCTTACAGCCCAGTCCTAAAACCGGCAGCTGCACCGGGTGCAGTGGTGCCACAGCGGCCATCATTGCATCCAGTGGCACTGCTGAGGCCACCAGAGGTCTCCTCGGGGAAGGGAACTTTTGTCCCCTTTCCCTAGGGAAAGCCCTAAGCGCTGCAGTGGTGCTTCTCAAGTCTGCGCTGTGTCAGATCTTCTGGCCTGACATGGAGTTTAGGATTCCCTGCCCTCCCTCCAGTGGCCGCTCAGTGGTCTCACTTATCCCTGGCAGTGTGTCCTCCTTCTGTCAGCACTGGACCCATGTGTGACTGATGCAAGCCCAGCACCAGTGCTCCCTACTCCCCAGGTGCCGTAAAAGTGCTTTATGGCATGTTTATGACACTCAGCACTGGCACTAGGGCTCAGCTCTGGCACTCAGGATTGGGCCCCCAGTCATTAACTAGTTCAGGGGCGCTCAAAGTTTTTGGCAGGAGGGCCACAACATCTCTCTGACACTGTGTCGGGGGCCGGGAAAAAAAATTAATTCACATTTCAAATTTGAATAAATTTACATAAATGACTATATTAGAGATGGAAAATGAATGAATGAATTCAATCCAGTTTATGATTACATTCACCCTAAGAAGGGGGGGATCTTCATGCCAGTTTATGATCCCATTCACACACACACGCAAATGGAGGGGGGATCTTCCACACTTTCACATACCCACCTGCTCACCTGCCCCCTCGCTCTCTCTCCTTCCCTCCTTCATTTGCTTGGGCTGCCTGCCTGCCTGCTTGCCCAGCTGCATGCCTACCCAGGCATGTGCTGCTGCCTGCCTGCCTGCCTGGCCAGCCAACCAGCCCTCCCTCCCTCGGGAGGGAGACCTGCTGTGAGCTGGGCTGGGCTCCCCACCCTAGTGATCTCTCTCTCTCTCTCTCTCTCTCTCTCTCTCTCTCTCTCTCTCTCTCGCTCCCCTGGCTCAGGTTGCAGGAGGGGAGGGGAGCCGAGCCGAGCCAAACGGAGCTGATCCCAGCCCAGCCCAGCCCATGGGCAAGGAAGAAGAGACTAGCAGGCAAGCACGTAGGGTCTTTTATAGTGGGAAGTAACGCAAGACCTGCAAGTCTCACGTTACCTTCCCACTATAAAAGGCCCTGCACGCCGGCTGGGCTCGTCTTTCCTTCGCTGCCACTGAGCTCAGCAGCAGCGAGGGAAAGCAAGGTGCGGAGCTTGCACGGCGGGCCAGCGTGGGCTGGGGTGAGGGCCGAGTGCCCATTGGAGGTGGGGGGACCCCCGAGGGCCGAATGGGGACCTGCAGCGGGCCGCAAGTGGCCCGCGGGCTGGCACCCCTGCACTAGTTGATACTCTCAAAGTTCTGAAGAAACCGTTATCTTCTGTGGTTCAAAGCCATACCTCAAACTATGTTGAGGGATCACAGCCGTATAATTTTCGAGCTCCATTCATCTCCTATCCTGCTCTAAGAACATTTGGGTACTTTCCTTTTCTGAAATCAGCTCTATAGCATCTCCTGCATATCATGGTTAGGGAGGAGCTGTAATTGGTTCTCCAGCGTGATTATTTGCAGTATGTTGAGGAACTGACTGATTTGGAATGTCTCTTAAGTGAATTTCATATTCAGAAGCTTGTATTCTGAAATTATACCTCTGCCCAAGAGAGGTCAGTAGTCTTCCACCTCCGGGCTCTTGATGATCTGAGCCTCTTTCTTTGAGGATATGCTTATATTAGTTTCCCTATTGCTTTGGCCTGTACCCACCGCCCAAACTTTCGGGTACTGCTAATAAAGAATTGTATTTTGTTCTAGGATGAGGTGAAATGAGATTGCTTGAACCCAAATTGTAAATTGTGCCAGATTATACATAGTTATATCATAGATTTTACAAAAAGAATGCTGTAACATAGATTCCAGTCCTACTAATTAGTAGGAAAAGTAAAAAAAATAAGGGCATGTCCCCTTACCTACAAGGGTTCTGTTCTGGAACCCTCCGCAGATAGTTGAAACCAAAGATAGGGCAGACAACTGTCCCTATGGTCCAGCCCCCACCTCCGGAGGCGAGAGGAGCTCTGCTCCCCTTGCCGCTGGAGGGCCTTATGAGCTCAAAAGCTCTGGAAGGCTGCTTGCACTCAGAGCTGAAACACATGACTTCTGGTTTCATGGAGAAACAAGAAGTGATGTTTTTAATGCCTTATAAGGCATTATCAGGGGAACTCTCTTCTCTTTCTGCTGTGACCTGCAGGATCTGGAGCAGTACGCAGCAAGTTACAGCGGCTTGATGAGGATTGAGCGGCTGCAGTTCATCGCTGACCATTGTCCGCAGCTGCGTGTGGAAGCCCTCAAGATGGCCCTTTCGTTTGTCCAAAGAACATTCAATGTTGATGTTTATGAAGAAATCCACCGGAAGTTGACTGAAGCCACCAGGTACAGTATTAAGATGGAGAAAGATATCCTTTCCAACCCTTTCTGTCCTAAGAAAGAGGGGTTTCTGTTTTTAATTATTGTATATATTCAAAAGTATTTTGCAGAGCTGAATAAACTTTAAAATGGCTTCACAATCTTTTTTATTTAAACTGCACATAAAAGAGATGTTTGTAACAGTGAGCTATCTATATCTAAAGATGAAAAATCTGCACTGAGGGAGGACCTCAACATTGAACTATGTGGTGTTATGATGCTCTAGATGAGGAGTGAGTGTCAAACATAAGGCCTACGGGCCAGATGCAGCCCCCAGAAGCTTTTTATCCAGCCCATGTTGTAATTGGGCTCTTCCAGAATTGCCCTTTCAGCAGTGCCTCTCCTGCTGATGCATCACTTTGCAGACCACCTTTCAGCTGCTGAGCTATGGAGTGACACTGCAGCAGAAACAGCACTGCAGAAATAGCAGCCCTTATCTTAATTGGGCTCTTCCAGCATAAGCTCTGATATCTTGAAAATATGATCAAGATTTGCACATTTTCAATTCTTTCATTTGCAGCTGTATGTGAAAAAAGAGCGTATTTCTGGCCATCATCTGCTTAACAACATGACTTCCTGCTTAATGATATAGCATCCAGCCATCAGTAGGTGCCATTAATGCTGTTCGACCCACTATATGAAATGAGTTTGACACTCATGCTCTAGATAGCCTCTGTTCTTTGTGGTTCATTCATCTCTTGGGAATGTTGTCCTTGGGTACAATACATAGTTGAAACTGCACCAGGTGTATACTTGGTTGGGGGGGGGGGTGATACCACTACTGGCCAAAATTATGAAATCTTGGTATGTTCAAATAATATCATTAAATTATATATCATTCAATGCATAAAACAGACTGGATTGAAATATCTGTATTCTTTCAAATGTTATGACCAAATAACAAGAAAAGGAAAACAAACAAAATATGGATTTTCTTAACTCAAAAATGACCAGTGAGATTGATTGTTATAGCCAATGTGGTGGTGTTATGACACAGGAGGGAACCAATAAGGTGTTAGTATGTGTCAGCTCTCATTTCCATGTATCAGACTGAATGCTAGAACTCTTATTCAGTTGTGTGAGCGCCATCAATTTGGCCACTGGTTTTTTTTGTTGGTTACTGATTTGTTGGGTGACTTGTGCTGTTATATATTAAAATAAATACATAAAGTTGATGGGGGTTACACCAGCCCTAGTGATGCCACTGCATTTGGTTTGTGTGTATGATATTGTCATTTATTCTGTATGGTCTAGTACAGGAGGAGGTCCATCATGGGGATGATACAGTGAGCTCTCATACCAGGTGATGCAAACCCTGGTGACGCCTCTGCAGTGTGTCTTTCTACTTAGACATAAAACTACTGGATTACAGATATGTGTGGACTGTCACTGTTTAATCAGTCAGAAGAGTGCTTGCCTAATAAGCTGCATTTATTCAAAGAGTTCTTACTGGCCACAGTACCGGAGTACATGCTTGTGTTATGTTGTGGTATTGCTATGATCTGTTGCCATTCATTCAGCTTATTGTTATTTTTAGATAATTGTTGTTGCAGGTAATAGTTAACAGTGTACAATTCACGGTCTACTTTTTTTCCCCAGAGAGCTACAGAACACGCCTGATGCTGTCCCCGATGGAGGCATAGAGCCTCCTCCTTTAGACACGGCTTGGGTTGAGGCTACACGCAAAAAAGCTCTTCTCAAGTTGGAAAAGCTAGACACAGACCTAAAGAACTATAAAGGGAATTCAATCAAGGAAAGCATCAGGTGAGGATTACTTTTGCAGCACACATGTCTGGATTCAACCATATGGAATTCTGCAGCCAATTCCAGAATGGTATTTTTCCCTCCTGGGATGCTTCTTGGAATCATTTTGTAAGCATCAAAGTGTTTTTACATTCACATAATTTGCTGGTAGAATATTCCAAGAAGTAGTACTGTCCAGGAATCCGGCTTCAGCTCACAATCTGTGTGAACATGTGGCACAGGAATCTACTCAGGCAAAGTGTTTGCATGTTTTGTAACTGCAGAATCATTCCAGAAGCATCACTGTGGATGTTAAAGATCTGTCTGAACTGCTTCCCGCTCATTCTAAGACTCTTTGACCAGAACATGTTGTGCTAATTAAGGAACTTACATAAATTTGTTTTGCTTCTATATTTTTAATTGAAGTTGCATTACTTTATTGTTGTGGTGGGTATGAGTATTTTTGAAGGAACAGTGGAGCTCTTTGAGATCAAAGGATGAATGCTTTGTAGTAAGAGATTATTGGAGAGATGCTTAGAAATAGCTACGCCATGTTAAATAACTGGGTCCTAATGCTGGATATTGGGCAAGTCCTTTTTTGGGTTCTTAGCAACTTGCTGAAATCTGTGGAAATTCTGGTATTCTGAGAATTCATGAAACCCTGAACCAGAACCTCCTTTCGTAATAGCATGTTGTTCAATTACTGGACTAGTTAGGCTGGCCTTAAGTGAAGGGTTTTGTCTTGTTTTCTTTCCTTGCTTGTTCTTGTTGCTGCCATGTGTCTTATTTCTAGGAGAGGCCACGATGATTTGGGTGATCATTATCTTGACTGTGGGGACCTCAGCAATGCCCTCAAATGTTATTCACGAGCCCGTGATTACTGCACCAGTGCAAAGCATGTTATTAACATGTGCCTCAACGTTATCAAGGTAAATGGCAATATATATAAGTGGCCATTTGGAATCTCAGTGGAGATTCCACTCCATCTCAGGGGGCATCTCAAGGGGGCATCTCAGTGGAATGTTCTCTTTGTTAAGCACTTCACTTCCAAAATGTAATCAGTACAGTAAATCCCTCCTTCCCTCCAAGAAACATACAGCCTGATGTCCCATTGTCAGAATTCCTGGTTGCCCCCAGTCAGTAGGCAGTTGCTGGCTAGAACAACCCCATGAAAGGAGTCTTCATGTTCAAGGCTGTCCTTGTTCTAGAGATATAGAGTGACCAGCAGCGGTCTCTTACTCCAAGCTCTCATTGCTGTGCTGTGCTGTTTCTGCTTGTTTCCTTGCAGGTCAGCGTTTACCTTCAGAATTGGTCCCACGTCCTGAGCTATGTGAGCAAGGCAGAGTCCACACCAGAAATTGCAGAGGTAGTAAACTTTGTGCAACTCAACTATTATCACAAACCTAGATCTATTTTTTTTAATTTTATTACTGTTTTTTCCCCATTCTTCTTCCAAAGACCTCACAGCAGTTTTGAAGGTTCTCCCTCATTTTACCCTTGCAACAACTTTGTGAGGGAGGGTAGGCTGAGAGATAGAGATTAGCCTAAGGTCACCCGATGAGCTTCTTGACTGAGCAGGGATTTGAACCCAAGGTTCACCATTTCTAGTCTTACATGACTACTACACCACATTGGCTTGCAGTGTGTCATCTGGATTGTTTTCAGACCGTCAAAGTCCCCTTGTCTGATTCTGGACTAATCCATTTAAGTCTTACCTATAAAAGTTAAAAAAGAGCCCACCAAACTTAATAGCTCTGTTGTTCGTTGCCTTGGCAAAGGATTGAGGGTCAACTAATTATTTCTGAATGTTGAGGTAGTAATGACATTCAGATGTACTCTTCATTAAATGAAGCAGAGACCCAGTTTCCTATTCATCCAGCTTGATGATGTGTTGTGAGCATTTGCCCTGTTTGAACTCTAAGAGCACAATTCTCTGCTTGTCTACTCAGAATTAAATCTGATTATCTTCTGTGGGGCTTACTCTCAAGAAAGTTTGCATAGGATTGCAGCCTCAATGAACCCTGCCTTCCTTGCAGATGAGCTAAATGGGCTAAAAAGCTGCTTCTCATTCACTGAGTCTTTGCTTCCTCTCCCTGTAGCAAAGAGGCGAACGTGACAGTCAGACACAGGCAATCCTGACCAAACTGAAATGTGCTGCAGGTGAGTGAGCAAGTTTTGTGCTTTGTGTGTAGATTGTGTGCCCTGAGGCTAGCCAGACTTGCTGATGCAGATATCAATGTAGCACTTCAGTTTCCTACCCTAGAATTGTGCATTTAAACTCCTTCTCCCTTAGCACAGTAGTTTACTGTGAAGCCCTTCCCCAACTTTCTGTGTCACTGTAGCATTAATTCACTCCCAACTCCTGTCCTTGGTGTCCTGGGCAGAAGACTAACTGAGTCTGGTTCCTAGGTTTGGCTGAACTCGCTGCCCGAAAATACAAGCAGGCGGCAAAGTGCTTCCTGTTGGCCTCGTTTGATCACTGTGACTTCCCTGAGGTAAGATGAAGGAGGAGCTGTCAGTAAGGGAAGTAGTGGCCCTGCTTGGGCCTGATTTAGGGCATTGCTGTCTCTTGGTTTTACTGAGTGCCATGACTGCTCTTTCCTGGGGGTAGGCTCTTGAAGTAGGGGTCAGGCTGTCTAACCTTCCCTTGCATACAGCTCTAGCTACACTTGAAGTACTATTCCTCAGCGTTTCTCTCTTCCTCTAGCTGCTCTCTCCTAGCAATGTGGCTGTGTACGGTGGCCTGTGTGCACTTGCAACATTTGACCGTCAGGAACTGCAGCGCAACGTCATCTCCAGCAGGTGAGTGATCTGTACAGCCTTGAGTACTGCACAATCCTGCTGAAGCTCAGTCCTTTGCCTTTTGGAAACTTGAGTTGCTCTCAGCTTTGTCTAGGCACATAGGTTCTCTGACTCCCTTGAAGTCCTGGGTTCAAATCCTAGCTTAGTCTAGAGTAAGATTCTAATACAGTGATGGGCAGCCCAGTCCTGAGCTGTCTGGAGCGCAGGGCTGCCGCGTTGCCAAAAATGGCTGGAATCAAAGAGTTCCATGTCAGGCCATGTAGCCAGACACAGAGTTTAGGATCCAGTAGAGCTCAGTTCCACCAATCCCACCCTCCTCCTGCCCTGCTCCTCCCCCTGGAATGTCTCCTCCCCCTGGAATGCCCACCTCCCCCACCCCGGAACGCCTCCTCCCCTCCTTCACCCATGCCCTCACCTACCTCTTCAATACCCTGTGGTTCGGGCAACTGGCTATCCACTGGCGCTAGCCCAGTGCTGGCTGGCGCTGGGCTAGCTTTGGCGCTTGACTGGCACGAAGGGCTCGCAAACATGCTTTATGACACGTTTGTGACAGTGCACGCTCTCGGTGAGCTGGCGCGCACAGTTTAGGATTGGGACCTTAATTTCCTTCTCTGAAATGAGAAAGCAAGAACATTGCTCCAGGGTGATATTGTAAAAATGAACAAATGAACCTGCCCAATTGCCCAAGAACAGCCACAAAGACTCTACCCTCTAGTTTGCTGTTGTAACTGAGATCTATTTGTTGGGTACAGGGACAGCTTCTTTCTGGTGGTGGCTTCTCAGTTAAGGAATTTTCTTCCCAGAGGATAGACAGGCTCCCTTCCTTACCATCTTTTTACAGAAACTGAAGATCTTCCTATTCTGGAAGCCTTTCTCTGTTGCTTGAATGAGTTCCATTCTGTGCTGTACCTAAATTTTCATGTTTTTTTATTGCTGTAGGTTATTTTTATGGTTTTTTCCATGTTTGTATGTCACTTTGATATTTGAAAAGTGGAAAACATATAAGAATAAACAAGAAAAGGATGGTAAAGTCCTTGCACACAAAACAGTGAAGAATAGAACAATTGTATTCAAAGTCCACTTGTTCCTACCCCCAACCCCGTCAGTTGAATGGAAAAGCAGCTGTCGAAGGAGTTGGGATTTGATTTTGAATGGACAAATGGTTGGAAGGGGTTGAAACACACATACATGTCTCTCCACTCCTAATTTTGGCCTCCCATAGGTGCTTTACATTTATATAGGAGGAATAATTATAGAACTGTTCATTGCAGGTAGTTTGATCCTGAGAACAGTACAGGTGGAGCCTATTTATCCAAGTTAGTTCCGTTCCATGACTTGGCGTGATTAACAAAAAACGCATTGTGCTAAATTCCTTAGAGTTACACAAACACGCTGCAGCCTG
Organism: Tiliqua scincoides; assembly: GCF_035046505.1. Lineage (NCBI taxonomy): Eukaryota > Metazoa > Chordata > Lepidosauria > Squamata > Scincidae > Tiliqua > Tiliqua scincoides. Next base: position 153,193,130 of record NC_089822.1, read on the forward strand.
ACACTTCTGGATGGAAGGAAAGTAAGGCAGCTGTAATCAATCCCCTCTGCTCCACACTCAGCCGTCCTGTTGCAAGCTGTCCTGCTTCTTTCACAGTTGGAATGGTGAGCTTGCTTGGGAAGCCTCATCCTCTGTGTCCCAGGCGGCCTCCCAACAGTACTGCAGGTTCTCTTCCTCCTCTTCGCTGCTGCTGCTCCTGCAGCCCTCCCTGGCCACCGCCATCAGGGAAGCTCCTCTGCCCCGGAGCATTCTGGGACTTGTAGTCCGACTCCCTGCTCACTCTCACTTGTCTCTCCAAAGCTTCCCAAGGCTTGCTTGGGAAGGCTTGCTGGAGCAGGAGAGCATGCATCATCGGGGGGGGGGGATTCGGCAAACACTCCCTGGGTTTTTTAAAGCAATCCCCTCTCCTCCCCCTCCTGCCTCCCCCTTCTGAGCCCTCCCCGTTGCCAGCTGCAACTTCTTTCACAGTTGGAATGCTGAGCTTTTAAGAGTCCAGCCCTATGCGTTTCTGCTCAGAAGTAAGCCCCATTCCAGTCAATGGGGCTTACTCCCAGGAAAGTGTGGAGAGGATTGTAGGCTAAATCTCATGCTTTGCTTGGTAGGAAGTCTTGCTTGTGTCATGATTGCCTGCACCACCTGGGGGGCGGGAAATTCGGCAAACACTCCCTGGGTTTTTTAAAGCAATCCCCTCTGTTGCTACCACACCTGCCCCTGTGTGTGTGTGAGTGAGTGAGAGCTCCACCTAGCTGCATGTGTTCTGGTTACACAGGGTTTTCTGCCCCCCTCTTCAGTTCAGGGGCTCCAGGAATGTTACTGTTCCTTCGCAAGGGGAACCTCTTCCAGGGCTCCAGGGCTATTCCCTGCCTGGGCAAGGCGGAGCCTTTTTGCAATGTTTTGGGCTGCCTGGAAACGGAGCGAGATGCCAGCGCAGGGCAAAGGAGGCAAAGGTGTGTGTGACTTTCAGTACCCCCACCCCATTCAGACATGGTTGAAACAAATCCGCAGATAAATAAATCCATGGATAAATAGGCTGCACCTGTACTGGCATGTAATACAGCTTAAGGAAGATGTAGCTCTGGTTTAATTTCCCACCACTAGGGGGCTCATATCCAAAGTTCAGAAGGTTCTGTTGACTCTTCCATTTGAGATCCCATTGCGCACAGTCATCATGGACATGGGTAGTCCAGTCTGCTAGCATTCTCACAGGAGAGGGGAATCCTGGCTAGTGGAAGGGGTGTGGGGGAGAGGGATGACTCCAGAATCTGACTGCTGTCCTATCTGCAGCTCTTTCAAACTCTTCTTGGAGCTGGAGCCCCAGGTGCGTGACATTATCTTCAAGTTCTACGAATCTAAATACGCCTCCTGTCTCAAAATGCTGGATGAGATGAAGGTAAGCTCTAGAAGCGTGAACTCTCCCTGTAGATTTTGGGAAGGGCTGCCCCAGCATTTGAATGGGTAGAGGTAGCCACATTTTCCTGGCACGCAAGGTTAATTTTATAAAGAACCACAAAACAGGAGAACAAGAGAATTCACATGAAATGAACAAGACCAGAATGAGGCTCAAGCACATGCATCTCCCCTCCCCTTACGTACTCTGCTTAGTTAGTTTAGTGCCTAGTTTGTTGCAACCATAGTTTGCTATTACAACCATGCCAGCAAACTGTGGCTTGTGCTTTTACTCTGCAATTCAGGATTGAAAACCAGATCTTGATCCTAGTTTGCAACTCAAGACATACATGCTGGTATGATAGAGTGCAGACTAGGAAGTGGTTGATCCAGCAGAGCATGCAATGGGAGGAGGGAGCACATGAGCCTGAGAATCCCTTGGCATACTTTGGGGTTCATGTGCTGCTTTGTCACAGTCTCCTGGCTGCTGCTAAACTCAGATTGGCCCCAAAATAAGCAAAGAGAAATGTTTAAAACTATGGGGGTGGGGAACGTTTTAGCACCTATAAGTAGATGTTTAGAGGATAAAATCTGTTGCTTTCTCCTGGAGGATAAGGCTTTTTAAAGTATGTGGCTTTGCTTGCTGTTCTGAAATGACCTTATTTGAACAGTAGAGTCAGACATGAGTTTCTTCTGTGCTGCATGTAGTATGTCTCTATCAAAAACTTCCTTTGGCTGTTCTCTCGAGGCTTTTTTTGGCTGCTCAGAAATGGCCAAAGGAAGGGACTGGACTTTTTCCCTCAATACTGAATTGATTGAACTCTCCCATGTTAGTCACAGTTTGGATGTAGATGTTTTGTCCCTTCTGCTGGAAGATGAAATGTTACTAGATTGACTGTAGAAGCAATGAGATCTATCTTTACATGGGCCTTAAGAAAATCAGAGCAATGCCTTGGCAGGTCAACTCCTATTTTCTAGTAGTAATATTTTGGTTCTGCAAATGGAACTCTCTTTCTGCGACAGGCACGTGGGGGGAGGTTAAGTGAGCGCATTCTGTATGACGTCTTTCTATTAACCTTACTCTGATATAGGATAACCTGCTCCTGGATATGTACCTGGCACCTCATGTAAGAACGCTTTACACACAGATCCGAAATCGGGCCCTCATTCAGGTAATTGCTATCCAAATAATGGCTTTCCTGCATTTTAAGGGGTGGCCTTCTTTTTCTCTGTTCCTGAATGTATGTGCTGCACAATTGTGGACATCTCTTTTTTCCAACATTTTCCCTGCCCTCTAGTATTTCAGCCCCTACGTGTCAGCAGACATGCACAAGATGGCCACAGCATTTAACACCACAGTGGCTGCTCTGGAGGATGAGCTCACTCAGCTGATTCTAGAAGGACTGATTAACGCCAGGATAGACTCGCACAGCAAGGTGAGTAGCCAGTGTCTTTGGCACCCACTGACAGTTATCAGCTTGCTAGGAGTGAAGCAGTGAACACTTTGCAGGCCTTTTACCATGCTGCTGTTTAAAAAGAAAACCTGCATTGTTTGCTAAAGTAGCCTGGTGACTTACAGCCCAATCCTGAGCTGCCCGGGGCGCCCAGCCTCAGTCACCTCCTTCCCACCCCCACTTCCTGTGCCATGGCTTGGTGTTCAGTGAGACTGCCAAGTGGTGGAGTCTGGGCGCCCGCCCCGCACTAGCCCAGTGCTAGCCCAGCACTGGCTGGCGCTGGGCTAACACGGGCGGTAGCCCGGCAGTGAGGCTCACAAACATGCCTTTGCGACGGCACAAAGCCACGGCGCCGAGCCCAGGATTGGGCTCTTAATGTTCTGACTGAAAAGCTTCTGTTGTGCAAAAGCTTAGAATGTTTTGATAAGGGCTGGTGTGGTAGAAGACTGACTGGGATGGCACTGAGGAGCATTTGGTTGGAGTTCCTAGGCAGAGGGGACAGAAAGTGAATTGTACAAGATGCAGATGCTGTTGCACCTCCTTGTGCGCTGGAAGTCCTACCGAACTCCCTTCATTTTCTTACCCTTCCATAGACACTGGCCCTGCTGTCTTTTGTTTTCCACCACAAATATTGGAAGCTTGCTAGTTTTTAACCGTTAAAGGAGGGAGTCTTGGAAACTCAAATTCTGCTCTAGGGAGTCTTGTCTTGCTATACAGGGTTTGCTTTCACCCATAGTGAGCATCAGGTGTTTGTGTCCCAGGTGACACTTTGAGTCCTTGCAGAGCTTCTGCACCCAGGTCCCTCTAGCAACTTCTTTTTGTCTGTAGATTTTATATGCACGAGATGTTGACCAGCGCAGCACTACTTTTGAAAAGTCCTTGTTGATGGGGAAGGAGTTCCAACGTCGCGCCAAAGCTATGATCCTGCGAGCTGCTGTCCTGCGGAACCAAATCCATGTAAAGGTCAGCAAAAAGAAGCTCTGATGTTGAATGTGGTGTAGGGAGGTTGGCTTCTTTGGAAACCAATTGATGAGCAATGGGTGCTCAAGAAAGATGGGCTGTCATGAATAGAAGCAAGAGCATTGTGAGCATATCAGTGAGAGTAATGAGGACAAGGCATTTTTCAACACACACACATTTTGAACTGCTTAACTGAATGTTTACAAGCCCCAACAAGGTTAATGTTACACCTTTAAACCATCCCCAGTCACTACACTTAAAAACAGATGTTCATACAGAAGCTGCAGTGTTTAAGGGCAAGACAAGCAGAGTCAAAATGAGGAGAGTGGCTTAGCAACCCCAGAAGGGAAGTGCAGGCTGTTGCAGAGAGAGACAGTTGTGCCTTGCTTATCTGCATGGTAACGGAGAGACAAAGACCAGCAGCCTAATGATTCTTTATGAGATTAACCGGAGTGAGAAATGTGCCAGACTTTGCTTATGAATCCCCAGTTTCTTTTTCTAAGGTAAAAGTGAAATCAAAACACAATATTTAGTCACCAATTCTTGCTGCTGAAACTGGGAAATGTTCCTTCAGCCCTTCCTGATTCTGCTGGGGTTGGGTGAATATAGCTGCTGCACATCTGCTTATCAGGCCTGATTCCCTGGGGCTTTCCTCCCCTTGCTTGCTACCATGGCAACTGGTGGGTGGGAGAGAGAATCGGTTTCCAGCACATTACTCACTGGGCCTGTGGTATGTTTTGTCTTGTTGCAGTCTCCTCCAAGAGAAGGAAGCCAAGGTGAACTCACTCCAGCCAACAGCCAGTCCCGAATGAGCACCAATATGTGAAGCTTTCTGAATCCTCAAAAGACTCTTCCCACCCACTGAGGGCCATGTGTATCCAGCATTCAAGCTACCACCTATCCCTTGGTGCCTTTCCTGTCCCTTTGGGTGTGGGAGGGCCAGGACTGTTGTGGGGGGGCATGCCTTTAGAGTCTGAGAATTCCTTTTAGAACAGAAACTTCCATTAGATACAGCACCTCAAGAATATGCAAGCATGTGAGTGCTAGGTGTATCTTGTCCTTTCCAGGGTATTTCACAAATGGAGGCTGATCTTGGGTTCCTCCAGCTGCTTTGTGTAGCTACCAGTCAGTCGAACATGTCTGTCAGGACTGCCAACATTTTGTCTTAGGCTCTGAATCCAGCCCAAATAGAGTCCCTCTTAGGCAGCACCAGTAGGAACATTGGCATCATTGCCATTCATTCACGTCAAAGCTTGTGTTTGCATTTACCCTGGATCAACTCCATTTCAATCTGTTCTTCCCTTTTGAAAGCCTTTGTTCTGGCTTGCTCTCGCATCCCCTAGCCAAGTTTGGGCTACTGGTTTATGATGTTCCTCATCCAGATTTACTGCTGTAGTGTACAATGGCTTTCTAGCCTTACTGGGCACCAATGGAGGGGGTAAAATGGCATGGAAATGCCTCCATCTGCATCTGGGCAGGACCCTGCTTGGTTGTCTGCATGCCTGGCACCCACTTTTTATTTATCCTTTACAAAAAGGGGTTGTGGTCACAGGCCAGATTCAAATTGTGTTATGTTAACGAGCATAGTTGAATATTCTGCAGTTACTTCCATAGGGGTTCATCCCAGGGACAAAATTACAAATTTGGCCCTAGCCCTTGACAACTCATGACACTTTCTACAAACACTGTTGATGCTGTTTAGTTTAAAACAAAGATTTCTCTTATGCATTAAAAAGCATAATTGTAAAGATAAACCGCTCTGGTGGTTCTTTTTCTTTTACTAATACAATACACTAGCACAGATGGCTGAAGAGGCTGCAGCTGAATGAAGTGTGTGATTTCAGAAATTGTTTGGAACTGAGGAGCGACTGAATGGCAGTCCTTTCAAATGGCATTGAATGTGTCTGTTCCTCTTTCATGTTACATTTTGAATCAGAGCCTCTTAGGTAAACTTTGTGTGGGCAGTATGAAGGTTTATTAGTTTATTTCTATACCACCTTTTGTTAAAGTGACTAACAAAAGAATAAAAGCAATTAACATTAAGATCCAGTTCAACCATTTGAAATGGTATCTGAAAACAGACAAGGGACACACACTTCTCTTTCTCTCTCACTCTCTCTCCAGCAGCTGATGCTCAACTGCCTATAAGCCAAAAACTTGGAGGTACAGGTGTGTCTCAACACCTTTTTAAGAGAAAAAGAGAGACAGCCTCCTGATCTCCCAGAGGCAGTGAGTTCCACATCCAAAGAGCTTCTGCAGAGAAGGGTCTGCCTGAGGTGCATGCCATTTGAGCCTCACTCAGGGATGGCATGCAAAGGAGAGCCTTCCCTGAAGAACTTAACAAGCATATTAATATTAAGATTATTTATATGTCGCTTTTCAACAAAAAAGTTCACAAAGCGGTTTACAGAGAACATCAAATAATTAAGTGGCTCTCTGTTCTAAAATGGCTCATAACCTTTAAAAAAGGCAAACATCAACAAACAGCCACTAGAAAAGGCAGGTAGATTCATGTAGCAAAAGGTGATTCTTATGATAGTGAGGGCCTAACCCTGCGGTTTTCAAACTCCCAAGAAGTTTGAAAGCTGCAGTAAGTTTTTGTGGGGGTGGGGGAAGGCAGCGGCACGATCCTGGGGATCAGTTTAGTGGAAGCAGAGCATGATAGCTCCACTTTCATTTGTGAAGCTTCAGGGAGCCCTGCAGACAGCCGCGCAAGGCTCCCCGTACCCCTGGGAGGCTGCAGGAGGCTCTGGTAAGTACCCAAGCCCCTGCAGCCCCCCCTGAGTGGTGTGATCCTGGGGATTGTGCTGCTGCCTCCTCCCTGCCTCCTGGCTGCCCCCACCCCTTAAGGGGAAACAGGCCAGGGCCCACAGGCTGGGGCGTCATGACATCCCAGTCTGAAAAGCCCTGGCCTAACCATATAGGACTTTAAAGGTAATGATCAACACTTTGATTGGGGCCACAAAACAGAGAGAGGAAGAGAAGGAGAGAGCTACAGTCACTTTGGTCATGTTTCAGATAGAATATTGCAATGCACTCCACATGAGGATGCCCTTGGAAAGTATTCAGAAACTGCAAATCGTCCAGAGTGTTGCAGCCAGTTCCGGGTTCAATTCAAGGTGCTGGTCACTACCTTTTAAATTCCTGTACACTTTAGCACCTACTCTGCTATGGACCATAGTGACCTCTGTTTTGACTGAATTAAGATTGACTAATGCTGACAGAAAAGTGTCACTTTCTCATTTAAATTTTAAAAAATCAGTGGCACAAATTTGTTTACATAGCTCATATTTAATCTGGTTGCTTTTTGGGGTTTTTTGCAGAAGATGGTATTGGAAGGAGGAAAAGGAAACTTTTGTTTTGCTTTCACCTGGTAACTGTCTCATACAGACCTTCCTAAGGGCTGCATTATTGAGAACGGGCATGTCAAATGTCAGAATCCAGTTGGTGGCCATGTTTTACGTTCTCTGTAGTTGCCTTACTTCAGCACACTTTGCCATCATGTTGTCAAGTATCTGTAATCGGATAACTAAAAATGTGTGTGAATTTAAAATGAAAGCAAAGTTTGACAGGAGAAAACATTTGTCAAAGTCTTTGTGTTCCCTTACTTGCTTTCGAAAATATTGTTGTGTATAGCACCACCTGAAGGTGTGACACTGTAATTGTATCTCCCTTTTAGTTTTAATTGCCCAGTTTGCTAAACTTCAGATTGGTGGTAAAAGCATAGATCAGTAGAGCTGATTGTATGAGTGGCTTCTCCATGGCATCTCTAGAAACCAAGCAGTCCTGCGAGGAAGTCAGGTAGATCCTGCCCATTCTTGCTAAGAGTAGCAACAAGAGAAGGCTAGTAAGGTGATTGTTGGCTTCGCTGCATTAAGGGTTTGCATCCTCCCTCCCTATGACAAAGGAGCTGCACTCCCAGAAAGGCTTCCTTCCATTGGGTCTCATATATTTTGTCCTTCTTGCACCTCCTCTGGGCAGCTATCTTGCCCTGAAGTCATGGGTTCTTTTTTCAGAGAACGTAGCCAGCTTTAGTTTCAGCAGTTCTGTTTTAAGCATTTGGTCAGTACTGTATATACGCATCTGTCAATTTCACAGATAAGTCAAGAGCATATTTTGAGTCGAAAAATCACAAAATTTGCTATGACCCATAGATAAGTTGAATGTAAAACTTAGGGATTTATGAAACGCCTTAAGTTGGCTGAACTGGCTAATATACCCAAGAAGCTTTCCACTGTTTATAGAGGATCTCTATGTCTTGAATATAGTTTGTGGGTATTTCTGGATCTACTTTTGAGTCTCCTTAAGGGAGAGTGCTGGTTTGCTGCACCAGCCTGCAGCACCTCAGTACACCCAGAAGCAGCAGCTGCAGTGCTGGGCTGGGTAGTGTCCCAGAAAGCCTTGCACTAGGCTGGCTCACGGGTGGCCCTCTTGGCTTGGTACTGGCTTGGAAGTAAAAGCCTCTGCACTCCACTGAGGCTCCTGGTTAGATGCGGCGGCAAGATGTCCTCTGCCAATGGGAAGAGGATTCAGCACCAATGTAAGGCCAGGTGGCAACACCTTTTCACAGGAAGGAGTCCCTGCTTGGGATTACAGTACTTGGTAAATCTGCTAGACTCACCTAGCTGAGCACTTTGTAGATGCAGGAAGGTGTTACCCAATGAAGGGTTAGGGAGGTTTGAATACCAGAGAGGGTCACTCAGTTGCAGATGATCCAGTGGGATTAGCCCATGCTGCTGTAGTAGATTATTCTCCAGTCTAGTTGTGGATAATCCTTGTGGGGGTTCAGCAGTACTAAGAGAACATGCACATACAGTAGATATATTTCTCCTACTTCCCACCCTTCCAGAAGGGAAGGCGGTAAGAAAGGGGTGCACAGGAAGCAGTGCCAGCATCATTTTCCTGGGGCCCTGTGGCAAGGTTAGTCCCCTGATGGCAAAGCGAGTGCTATCACTGCTGCTGATACGCACAGTTCAGGGGTGTTGTGGTGGACATGACCCTAACTCAAGATGTGACCCCCTGGAAGTTGCCTGAGGCATGGAGGAAGGTAACCATTGGAATAAATTGCATTGCATAGGTAAGGCCTGCTAATCTTGCATATTTTGCAGTTGTGATGTGGGCATGGAAGGTGCCTGAACTGCAGGCAGTGTTGCCTATGATGAGCAATTTCACCTTAAGGTACCGCATAACCCCTGAGCAAGATAAAAGAGGAAGGATGGTGATCTATGGCTTGAGCTGGCATCACAGTTTCTTTGGGTCAGGGTAGAAAGGGCAATAGGATGCCTTTGCATAGGGCTGCTGCAGTTTCAAGGCTGGACAGAGGTCTTTCAAGAAGACTAGGTACCCTAGAACAAGGGCATTGTGGATAGCCAATTGCTTATGTATTTCCCCCCTCTCCAAAGAATCAGACGTGAACTTTCCTGAAGGCTTCAGAAATGCTGAGACACAGTTGAATTATTCAGCACTCACTGCAGCATTGCACATTCCCATACATTTTGGTATCTGAAGAGTGCCTGCCTGTGCTGAATAACATTAGTAGCAGCAGTTGTGCTACTGTTAACATATTCAATGGCTATAAAAGCTGTGTGCCTTATTTGCTTCTTGTCACAACGTTTGCATATATACAGTAGGGGTGTTCTGAATGCTTTTGAATCTGTTTTGATATGTTTCTGTTCTGGTGCTCTATCCATCTATTATTAAGATAGGTATACTACTTTTCAACAGAAAAAGTTCACAAAGCCATTTACATGGCTAAACAATTATAGGTCCCTGTCCCAAAAGGTTTCACAATGAGGCTCACCACTTGGATTGTCAATATCGGATGGAAAGTCTCTGTGCCTATTGAACCTTTATAGGATATGTCACCACAGAAACAAGTTTAGTGGCAACTACATTCTGGTGATGTAGCAAGTAAGAGAATATGGAAGAGGCCTTCAGCTGTTCACCTTCTGGTTCTTGTGTGCCAGAAACCATCTAGATATTATCTAGCTATGAAGATTTTAAATTAAAATCAGGACTGCACCACTTAAGATTTTTAGATTGCGTTTTTGGAGGATGAGTGCTCATGTATCCTTGAAAAAGTGTTGCTACATAAATCTTATTGCTGTATCCCCTGGTTCACCCACATCTTTCTATTCTACCACTTTCATGCAGCACCAGTCAGAGTAGTACTGTTCAAAGTGGGGTTGCAGGTGGTTGTCCCACTGACTCAACATAAGACTCAACAGCTGGTTGTTATATTCAAATATGCTAGGAATGTCCCCCAGGCCTACCAACAGTAGCAGGGAGAATACAATGGTGGGAAAACTTGAGAGAAGAATAAACTACACTAACCACAACCCAGGAAATTCAGGTTTGCTTTGAAGCAAGGCATAAAGGGTACAATTCAGGAAAGGTCAAGCATTTGCTTAACTCTTGCACTGAAATCAATGGAAGCAAAAAGTGCCAAACTCCAGTTGGAGAGCACCCCAGATTCTTTCCTAAATTTAATTATGAAAGGGTTCCAGCATACACCAGAAGTCTAGAGAGAATTGTTTACAACATTTCTAGTTTTAAATGTATCCTTTGCTGACTATAGAAGAATATAAATTATTCAAGTCTCACAGCCTCTCCTATTGGTTTACACATGGAACATGCTACAACAGAACCTAAGGGTGCAATCTTATGCATACTTCCTATGAATTTAGTCCTATTGAAAACAGCAAGGCTTACTGCCAAGAAAGCATGCCTAAGATTTACACTGCATGTCTGTAGACATAAGCTAACTTACTAGGAAGTGTGTGCTACAGAACTTGCTTCAGAGTAAATTGGTCAAGGGTTCAGCTGTTCATTTCAGCCAATATCTTTTAGGGCACATCATGTGAAACTAGTGCATCATAAAACTGCGCTTCCTACACCATTTGAACTGAGTTATAAGCATGACCAGTTAAGGGGAGGTTTGATGTTAATTCCTCTAGTGCTCTCTGCGTGGAAACTCTGTGACACAACTTTCTCCATCATTGGGTTTTGCAATGCTTTAACACACACACCCCCTCCTTCCTCAACCAAACTCCTGACTTCTGTGTTCCCTTAAGCTGTTCTTTGTATCATATTTCAGAATGCTGTTTTTATATAAAAGATTTATTTGCCAATTTTTAAAATCTCACAAAGTTTAAAACAGACAGGTCATAACTTTAGAGGTGTCTCCAATGCAGCATTTTAAGGCCAGCACTTCTGGCTCAGTCCATGGAAGTCTTTCAAACACAGCATGAAAAGCTTTCATTGCATCCTTTTATTTCCATTACAGGATATTTCCCTGAGTAAGAAACTTTTCCTTAAATAAGACGTGACTACCATTTAAGAACAGGTCTGCAGAGTCGTTTCAGACAGTTGCTGTGTTCTGGAAGCAGTGATGTCTTTGGCCCAGGGAGACATGAGGCCTGTGAGTGGATCCAGGAGGTTACCAAGGCCTCATGCCACACCATCGATTGCTTCTTTGAGCAACAGAGTCTCTTCCACTTCTTCTTTCTGTGCTGTTGCGTCAATATTTCCCAGACTGGATTGACCACTTTTCCACAAAAGGGACTTTTCGTATTTGGTTTTAAAAAGCAGGCCATGACCTGAAAGAACAAAAAAGAAAATATGTCTTGGTTAATTATCAATTGAAGCTTAGGGCACAATCCTAACCAATTTCCCAGCACTAACTTAGCCGTAATGCAGACCCAAGGTAAGGTAACAAAGATGCCCTTACCTTGAGGAGGCCCCCTTTGACTGTCTCCCCACTGCAGGATGCAAAGCATGCCACATTGACACAGCTACGTCAGTGCTGGAAGGTTGGTTAGGATTGTGCCCTTAGCCATTAAGGATAGTGGATTAAAGCATCAAGTAAATGCGGTCAAAAAATATGGTCACAACAGTACCAGATTATAAGGTTAATCCTTCAACAGAATTTAGTTTGCTAAAGGAATCCATTTTGATCTGAAAGATTAGCAATGGACTGTGACTAAGGAAAATCAATCCTAAATCTCACAACTTTGGTTGGTTTGGAAAGATTACACATGCAATATGACCTAGATGTTTCTGTTTCAAAGATGATTTGACCATATTGATTTTAAAATATGTGATCTTGGCCAAAATAGATAAGAACATAAGAAGAGCCCTGCTAGAGATGTACTCTTTTGGGAAGAGAAGGAAAAACCTGGGTGTGTCGCAACAAACTTCAAGGAATTTTCCCCACCCCATGCAATACATAACTAGTAGGTGGCATGACCTGAGATAACAAGCTGAATGAGATTAGCAGCACATTTGATGAACATGCCAACAGATATAAATCTGGAAGTTGGTCAACTCTCTCTGTGAAATGAAATATTAAAAAGGGAGGAAATGTAGACATACACATAAGAAGTAGAGAGCTTCCTATGCTCTGCTGTACACAAAAGGTCTAATCAGCTATCCCAGTTTGATTCAAAATGCTCTTCCCTAAAGCATATACAGCTGCTCTGAAAAACAGGACCATACTTACCAGGACAATCTGCTGTCTCTTTGAAAGCCCTTTTCTTACAGCATCCACGGCATAGGTTAAACACACACTTGTTGCCCTGGGAACAGACACAAACCATGTTAGCTCAAGTTTTACAGAGTAAATCCAAATCGCCAATAAGTGTGTGAGCTGTGTGTAAATGAGTGAAAAGTGGGCAACTGTCTAGAGTAGTGCTTCCCCAACCTTTTAGCAGTGGGGCCCACTTTTTAAAAAGATAATGTATTGTGGCCCACTAGACCAAAAAACATACCTAGAAAAAATATTTTATTTATTCATGATTAATTGGGGCCCTGTGCTCCTGAGGCGTCTAGAGACCTTACACATATAGGCATTTGCTACACTCTCCCTAGCAATGGAGTTCAAGGACTGCTTCCCCAAACCTTTACAGTCATTCCAGGGTACCCAGAAGGCTGTACTGGAGAGCAAGATGTGCAGTTAAGGACTTCCAGGCCAGAGAAACGATCTACACACGATCTACAGCACATGATCTACAGCATTCTAATTACTAGAGAAAATTGGAAAATGTGTATTTTAATTTGGGGGTATGAAAATTACCTAATACTACAGCTTAGCATTTCAGTTAACAGTTTTCTTCTGCAAACCAAGCAAGTGTGCTTCCAAAGTTTGCCACCAAAAATTGGCTCACGAGCCACTGGTGGGTTCCGACCAACAGTATGAGAAACACTGGTCTAGAGTGAGAAATACGCAGCTATGTGCAAGTGTGTGGTGAAGAATGTGTGACTAGCGTGAGCAAAAAGAGTGAAAAATCGCAAGTGTTTGTTTGAGACTTTGCTTGGAATGCAGTAGGATTGTTACCCAGTACAGTATACACCCCTTTCATTGTGGATCATTGTTGGTTTGTTCCAGCATATGTTCATTTAAATAATTCCTAGGCACACTTACCTGGGGTAAACACCATTGTACACAGTGGAGACTACTTCCACGTTAACACGTACAAGATTGCAGCCAAAAACAGTCAGACACAAAGATAAGAGATGCAATAAAGCCTACTCAATGCTAAAAGATCCTTATCTATAGCCACAATTAGCTTTTTGACAATAAAAAATGATTTTATGACCTCCTGTACAAATTTGTGCTTAGGAAATGATGTACCAACAGCTGTATGCCAAGACTGTTATAAAAAGATGAAATTATGCTGGCTTTGTATGATTGTTCTGACATCACAAACCACTAGATCACACAGATCACAGATTAAAAAAGGCACTATACAGGTGCAAACTTGTTATCTACAGATTTTTATACATGGATTTCACTCAACAATTTCAATGGCCACTTTCAATGGCCACTGCAAATTGAGAAGGAATGTCCTGATCCCTGGAGAAGAGGAAAATGCATCTCTTTAAAATCTCAGTTTTTAAAAACTGCTTTTCTTACTGTTGTAGAGAGATAGTCAGGCAAGAGATCATGCCATTCTTCAGCTGAGCCAGGCAAAGGTAAGCGGTCCTTTGCATTTCTAATTGCTGATTGCCTCTCTACAACAGTAAGAAAAGCTGTTTTAAACCGCAATTGTAAAGGGATGCACTTTTAAATTTTTTTAAAATTCCTTTTATTTAACACATTTTACAGTAGCAGGGAGTTTCAGAATCAAACCACTGTGAATGTCGAGACATGACCTTATTAGGAGCAATAGAGAGGCAAGAAACCTGGAAGTGGGTCTTTAAATCTATTTTTCCACTTTTTTTTATCCATTAGGGGTTCTGGAACGGAACCCTAGTGGATAATGAGACATGACCTGTATTGTCAAGTCATACCACAGGGAAGATCCTGTTTTAGCAAGTACAACTCTTAGCTATTAAATAGGTAATGCTTTTCAAATGTAAAGCACACATAATAACCTTCTATCTCACCTGTATTTCCCTGTGTGATTTCTTTTACTGAGCTGTCATGTTTACACATGTTTCCAAAGGTATTTCCTGCACTAGAGTGAAGCTCTCCAAGTACACAGCAATACCTCTAATCTTTCATAATCTTGTTTATTTTTAATTCCAATCAAATGTTTTGACCTTCAGCCCTGGAAGCCAAGCAATGATACATACCCAAAGTACTGTGTTACCCATTCATGTCTTTTAACACAAACCAATCTTAACTTCCTTTTTCCTCTCTGCTGTTAAATTCAGATCAATGGCCTCTGATTTGTCTAGGTTTACTTTAAGGCTAGACACAGATCTAGAACAGAAACCATGGACTGCATACCAATACCAATAACAAAAATGAGCTAACTTGTAAACAAGTTGTGCCACATCTTCACACAGCACAACATCCTCTCTTGGCACAATGGATACAGGGGACAGGTTCAATGAGTGCTTTCTCTACCCCAAGGTCTTGAGAAACTGTGCCACTGCTTCTCACTTAGCCTTAAGAGCCTGGGACATGGCTTTTATGGCCTACATCAGGGGTGCTCAATAGGTGGATCGCGATCTACCGGTAGATCACGAGGCAAAATGAGTAGATCGCGGAGTGCCGACCCCACCCCTTCAGGTGCCTCTGGGAGGAAACGCGGGGAGAAAGGCCCATTGTACTCAATGGGGCTTACTCCCAGGTAAGTGTGGCTAGGATTGCAGCCTCACAGCCTAATCCTAGGCATGTCTACTCAGGAGTAAGTTCTGTTATACTCAGTGGGGCTCAAGGTACACCAACATACATTGTACACATAAATGTTATATGTTATGATGGCGCAAACATTGTAAAAAAAACTCTGGTA
This sequence comes from Tiliqua scincoides, assembly GCF_035046505.1. Classification (NCBI taxonomy): domain Eukaryota; kingdom Metazoa; phylum Chordata; class Lepidosauria; order Squamata; family Scincidae; genus Tiliqua; species Tiliqua scincoides. Next base: position 153,208,170 of record NC_089822.1, read on the forward strand.
GATCTCCGGGCCTTGCTGAGTTTCAAAGCAGCTCTCAAGCCAAAAAAGTGTGAGCACCCCTGGCCTACATAAAGTGGTCCAAAGTACATTGTGTTCAAAAATCCTTTCCAGTAACCTCATTCCCAAGAAATGTCTGTAAACGGCTAGAGAAAGCAACACATGCTATATGCTTCCCATGTTGAATTATAATTCTATGAATATTATTATATGAATAATTATATTTAAAACTTTCCTAAAGTTGTCCAAAATGGGATAACCCTGTCTAAAACCTATCCCAGTTTGCATGTATGCACTTAGGGATGATAGAACTGAACTGCTTGATACAAATTGCAATAAACATCTTCACAGTCTGATTAATGAGGGAGATCAGTCTGTGTGAATCAATTATGCATGCTATCTCAGTCAGGTTTTGCGATATTCTGGCTTCGCTATTCTGGCTTTACTACATGCCTCAGGAATTTTTTTTTTTAAATCAAGTATTTGGATTTAGAGCTTTCTAGATCCCCTAGTTTTTTATATAAAAACATGTCCCACTTTTCTGCATGTGTTCAATATGAGCTTGATTATACACACAATATTGGCTCAAGGGTTCTGGCATTTTGAAGGAGTTTCTTTTTCCACCCAGTTAAGCCAATGTGCCTTGATTTTTACAATCCAGTTCTAGACTCGGCCATCCATCACCATCAAAGATAATATGTTTAAAGAAACTCTGCTGTTGGGCAAGCAGCCAGTGAAATAGGTTGCATTACTTTGCCCAATGTTGCTTCCTGCAATGGTTCCCAAGCTAAAACTGTGTATCATTTGTGTATTCTAGTATGCCCTTTCACCTAAAGAAACTTGCTAATTGGAACATGCACAACTTTCATGAAGCATGTAGCTTACATAAACAAAGTTATAACAACACTAACATCACCTAATCAGGAAAGCAAGGACACAACAGCTCTGGTCTGTAGATCTTTAAGCTTTATCTTGGGCTGCAGTTTTACCTGCAAGACTGTTGTAGAACCTTTAATACAGAGCATTTTGCCCAAGCAACAGAGATCACACGTTTAATTTTCTCAGGGATTTAGTGAACGCTCTGTAAATGAGAATTACAAAACAAGAGATGAAGACAGACCTACCTTTGGATTTCCACACTGATCGCATTTTGCATATTTAGCTGAAAGAAAAATTAAAAATTAGTCTCAGTGTGTTTGAAATCACCACTGATGACGTGCTAACAGGAAGAGTGGTATCTATTTCCTGGGGTTTGGCAGACAATTTCTGCGTCTTAATTAAAGAAAGCGTGAATAGTACTTCAGGCAAAAACATTATCCTAATGCAAAAATCAAAACACCATAAGCCCTAGTTATAATTAGCCTGATTTACTGCAATGCGCTCTACATGAGGCTACCATTGAAGAGCAGCAGCTAAAGTCAGTACAAAATGCTGTGACATGGGTGCTGGTGGAGGTCCAGGCATGGGAATGTTTTGCTCCCATTCAACACCCACCTTACTGGTTGCCAGGATGCTTTCAGGTTCAGTTCAAAGTGCTGATTATGACCTTTAAAACTCTAAATGGCCAGCAACCAAGGTATCAGGAAGACTGCTTCTCCTCACATAAATCTGCCTGCCCGCTGGAGCTCTGTTGCATGTTCCTCCACCTTTGACTGGAGATAAGCATGACAGGGCCTTTTCAGTCATGGCCTTTGGGTTTTGGAACCCTCCCCTGCAGGCTCAACTGGCTCCCACAGCGGTAATCTTCTGATGTTTGGTGAAGGTGTTTGGGGGAGAACCCCCCTCCTTTTGTTTGCTGCCTTTTTATTCTGTATCACTTCTTGGCTTGTGGGTTTTAAACTCCCAGTTCTTCGTTTTTAATTCACTCTTTGTTTATTCTATAACATTTTGATTATTCTTATTTTGTGATTTTAACCAAACAGGAGCCCCTTGAGGGTTTCTTAGGAGATGCAAAGGTGACATACAAATGCTCAGATGTTGTTGGCAACCTTCAGTCTTGGAAGACTATGGTATCGCGCTCTGGATGGTGGTTCTGGCACAGTGTCTAGTATGGCTGAAAAGGCCGATTCGGGAGTGACAATCCCTTCCACAATGGGAGCAAGTGCAGTCTGTCCCTGGTCTGTCTCCCTGGCTATGGGCCTTCCTTCTTTGCCTCTTTGCCTCAGACTGTTGGCCAAGTGTCTCTTCAAACTGGGAAAGGCCATGCTGCACAGCCTGCTTCCAAGCGGGCCGCTCAGAGGCCAAGGTTTCCCACCTGTTTAGGTCTACTCCTAAGGCCTTCAGATCCCTCTTGCAGATGTCCTTGTATCGCAGCTGTGGTCTACCTGTAGGGCGCTTTCCTTGCATGAGTTCTCCATAGAGGAGATCCTTTGGGATCCGGCCATCATCCATTCTCACGACATGACCGAGCCAACGCAGGCGTCTCTGTTTCAGCAGTGCATACATGCGAGGGATTCCAGCTCGTTCCAGGACTGTGTTTTTGGAACTTTGTCCTGCCAGGTGATGCCGAGGATGCGTCGGAGGCAGCGCATGTGGAATGCGTTCAGTTTCCTCTCCTGTTGTGAGCAAAGAGTCCATGACTCGCTGCAGTACAGAAGTGTACTCAGGACGCAAGCTCTGTAGACCTGGATCTTGGTATGTTCCATCAGCTTCTTGTTGGACCAGACTCTTTTTGTGAGTCTGGAAAACGTGGTAGCTGCTTTACCAATGCGCTTGTTTAGCTCGGTATCGAGAGAAAGAGTGTCGGAGATCGTTGAGCCAAGGTACACAAAGTCATGGACAACCTCCAGTTCATGCACAGAGATTGTAATGCAGGGAGGTGAGTCCACATCCTGAACCATGACCTGTGTTTTCTTAAGGCTGATCGTCAGTCCAAAACCTTGGCAGGCCTTGCTAAAACGATCCATGAGCTGCTGGAGATCTTTGGCAGAGTGGGTAGTGACAGCTGCATCGTCGGCAAAGAGGAAGTCACACAGACATTTCAGCTGAACTTTGGACTTTGCTCTCAGTCTGGAGAGGTTGAAGAGCTTTCCGTCTGATCTGGTCCGGAGATAGATGCCTTCTGTTGCAGTTCCAAAGGCATGCTTCAGCAGGACAGCGAAGAAAATCCCAAACAAGGCTGGCGCAAGAACACAGCCCTGCTTCACTCTGCTTCGGATGTCAAAGGGGTCTGATGTGGAGCCATCGAAGACAACAGTGCCTTTCATTTCCTTGTGGAAAGATCTGATGATGCTGAGGAGCCTGGGTGGACATCCAATCGTGGGGAGAATCTTGAAGAGGCCATCCCTGCTGACCAGGTCGAAAGCCTTCGTGAGATCTATGAAGGCTATAAAGAGTGGCTGTTGTTGTTCCCTGCATTTCTCCTGCAGTTGTCTAAGGGAGAATACCATAACAGTGGTGGACCTGTTGGCTCAGAATCCACACTGCAATTCTGGATAGACGCTCTCTGCAAGTACCTGGAGCCTCTTTAGTGCAACTCGGGCAAACAGCTTTCCTACAACACTAAGGAGAGAGATGCCGCGGTAGTTGTTGCAGTCACCCCTGTCGCCTTTGTTCTTGTACAGCGTGATGATGTTTGCATCCCTCATGTCTTGAGGTACTCCACCTTCTCTCCAGCAAAGACAGAGGATTTCATGCAGCTCAGTGACAATGATCTCTTTGCAGCACTTTAGGACTACAGCAGGGATGCTGTCTTTTCCTGGTGCCTTGCCAAAGGCAAGGGAGTCCAGGGCCACGTGAAGTTCTTCTAGGCTTGGTTCACTGCCGAGCTCCTCCAACACAGGAAGGCACTCAATGTTGTTCAGCGCTTCTTCGGTGACTACATTTTCTCTGGAATATAGCTCAGAGTAGTGCTGCACCCAGCGTTCCATCTGCTGCGCCCGATCCTGGATGACCTCGCCTGCTGCAGACTTCAGAGGGGCAATTTTCTTCTGTGTTGGACCTAGGGCCTGCTTGATACCATCATACATCCCCTTGATGTTGCCCGTGTCAGCTGCTATCTGTATCTGGGAACAGAGCTGGAGCCAGTAGTCGTTAGCACATCTTCTGGCAGCCTGCTGGACTTTGCTGCGAGCAGCTCGGAGGACCTGCAGGTTGGGCTCACTGGGACAGGCCTTGTATGCTGCTTGAGCTCTCCTCTTTTCCTCAATGACTGATGTCAACTCCTCAGAGTGGGCTTCAAACCAGTCTGCCGTCTTGTTGGTCTTCTTGCCAAATATGGACAAGGCAGTGTTGTAAACGGTATTCTTGAAATGTTCCCATCTGTTGGATGCATTTGCATCGGCTGGGCCTGGAAGAGATTCCTCAAGTGCTCGTGCAAATTCCTCCACTTTCCTCTGATCCTGGATCTTGCTGGTATCAATGCGAGGTCTTCCTTCCTTTTTCGTGTGATACAGTCGCTTTGTTCGCAGTTTCACTCTGCTACACATCTGTTTCACTTTGCTACAAAGTCATGCACATTGGGGCAAAAAATCAAAACTTTAGATATAGGCTGATGGGTTCTGAGCTGTCTGTGACAGATCAGGAGAGAGATCTTGGGGTGGTGGTGGACAGGTCGATGAAAGTGTCGACCCAATGTGCGGCGGCAGTGAAGAAGGCCAATTCTATGCTTGGGATCATTAGGAAGGGTATTGAGAACAAAACGGTTAGTATTATAATGCCGTTGTACAAATCTATGGTAAGGCCACACCTGGAGTATTGTGTCCAGTTCTGGTCGCCGCATCACAAAAAAGACATAGTGGAAATGGAAAAGGTGCAAAAGAGAGCGACTAAGATGATTACGGGGCTGGGGCACCTTCCTTATGAGGAAAGGCTACGGCGTTTGGGCCTCTTCAGCCTAGAAAAGAGACACTTGAGGGGGGACATGATTGAGACATACAAAATTATGCAGGGGATGGACAGAGTGGATAGGGAGATGCTCTTTACACTCTCACATAATACCAGAACCAGGGGACATCCACTAAAATTGAGTGTTGGGCGGATTAGGGCAGACAAAAGAAAATATTTCTTTACTCAGCGTGTGGTCGGTCTGTGGAACTCCTTGCCACAGGATGTGGTGCTGGCGTCTAGCCTAGACGCCTTTAAAAGGGGATTGGACGAGTTTCTGGAGGAAAAATCCATTATGGGGTACAAGCCATGATGTGTATGCGCAACCTCCTGATTTTAGGAATGGGTTAAGTCAGAATGCCAGATGTAGGGGAGAGCACCAGGATGAGGTCTCTTGTTATCTGGTGTGCTCCCTGGGGCATTTGGTGGGCCGCTGTGAGATACAGGAAGCTGGACTAGATGGGCCTATGGCCTGATCCAGTGGGGCTGTTCTTATGTTCTTATGTACACACCAGGGAGTGGTCAGTGTCGCAGGCAGCACCGTGATAACTGTGTGTGATCTTGATGCTGGGAAGGCTGGAGCGTCTGGAGAGAATCAGGTTGAGCTGGTGCCAGTGCTTTGATCTTGGGTGTCTCCAAGAGACTCTATGTTGGGGCTTTGTGTTGAAGAACGTGTTGCTGACACAAAGACCGTGATGATAGCAAAACTCTAGCAGGTGTTGGCCATTTTCATTCATCTTCCCAGTGCTCAGATAAACTTCTCAGCCCTCAAAGTGCTCAGATAAACTCAGATAAGCTTCAGATAAACAGATAAAATGCTCAGATAAACAGATAAAAAATAAACAGAACAACTTCCTCCATTATGAGATGACCACTCTGTGGCTAACCTATCTATACTATACTATTTCTAGTCTGAAACATTCTTGAAGATCATTCTGTTTGTATAAAATACTCTTCAACCACACCAGAAAAAAAAAGAAAAAAGAAGACCCTGTTGGGTGGTAGCTTATGCAATGAAGTGTCATGAGGAGCCTTGCTACACTGTTGCCCAGCTAGTCAGGATTAGGACAACTCTAGTAGATTACCAGGGCTGTTATCTAATTACAGTCACTTTAGTCAGTCGCGTGATTTTTGCAGTTCATACCTTTGTGTGTCTTAATCAGAAGAAAGCTCCACTGAATTCAATTGGATTTACTCCCACACAAGTGGGTAGGACTGCAGCTTAACAGTGCAATTCTATACATATTTACTCAGAAGTAAGTCCAACTAGATTCACTGGGGCTCTCTTTGCAAGTGCATATAGGAGTGCAGCCCAAGTCAATTAAATGTGCACATGAATAAAACAATAATTATTAAGAAACAAAGCAGATTTTCTTGGTTGACATATACGTGTCACAGAAGGTATCATCAGAGGCATATCAGAGGCGTTTCCACCTGTGTGAGGGATAAAGCAAAGATGCCTTTTCTAAGATGGCTCTTGCCATCTGTGAATCTTAAGACTTCTTGAATTAAAAATTAAAAATTTTTAAGAGTTGACTGACCTATTAAATAGGGATGCCTTTTTAGCATCACATGTATTTTCATGCATGAATTTAATCCAGTACTTGCCATTGCAGCCCTACATCTTACGTTTTAGGGATGGATCAAAGCTTTTATTAGGATTTCTCAATTTCTTCTTTTGCTTGTTCTTTGAGAGAGAATCTGAGTTTCCATCATCCTCATCCTCCAGAGCTCGTTTCCCCCGTGTACTTCCTTCCATCCCACTGGTATTATTTTCCTTCCATGTCTCCTTGGGCCTGTAAATGGTGAACGCCAGAGGATTTATAATGACACAGGACAACAATTGGTTTCTCTACCAATTCTGTTAAGGGAACTGAAAGTGGCATGGGTACCTTCAAAATAATACAATGAAAAAGCAATAATAATGTGCATTTTTCTAATAGCGCTATGAAAGAAGGTTAGAAGTTTTGCATCATTGCAGGATGGTCAGCTGTTTAAGACTCAGGCAGACTAGAACAGCATGCAGGGACATTAATCAGAAAGGAACATACAAATAATCGTCCTGTTTGGGGAAAGTCATCTCGTCAAACACCCACACCAATATGCTAGAATGAATGTTTCCTTTCACAGACACAGCTCCTCTTGAGGGTAGGTAAACCAGGGGGTTAAAAAGAACCCTCACCTCTTACTCACAACCTATACCCTTTACAAACCTTGATGCTGCAATGAAAGTTACTGGTGCCCATCTTTTTTGCTTCAGTCAAATAAAATAGAGGTGACAGCTTCCATTTTGCAGCTCACATACATTATGGCCTAGTTGCCAAGACCCATAAAGCCCTGAGTGTGAGCAGCAACACCATGCTGGCCCCTTGTGAATCTACTGAAGTCTGGGGTGAAAAGTGCTCAAATCTGAAGACAGAGGGCCTCCAGGTCCATGCATACCTTCAGCGCAAGTCTCTTCACTGTGTACATCACAGGGAGAAGACAGCTATGGAAAGGAAAGGAAGGGGGAAAAATCCTTCTCTTGCCATTGCCCCCACTCACATTGCCCTGTATCTCTGCCCCTCAATGTTCACAGGCTTGCCAAGCTACAACTCAAAAGTGGCAGGATAATCAATTTAATTCACAGGGTGGAAGAACCTAAACAGAACACATTGCACAAGCTTTTGGGGAGACTCACCCTGGCCTGATGTATGGCTGACAAATCCAGTGAAAGAAAGGCAACCCTTGCTTTGGCTTCTCTTCTTCCTTCAAGCTGGCTATTTCCTCCTGTGAGCACAGCGGGAAACAATGACATATTCAGTATTTCCTAGAAGCCAAAAATCACTGCCCTTAATTCACAGAGGGAGCAAAAAAAGTGGAAATCAACTCAGTGCACATTTGGAATAAAAACACAGAAGAATTCACCATGCAAATCTGTGAGCACAATGCTTGCCCTCATTCAAGGAGACAGACATTTAATAAGAGCGATGAAGGAATTGTTGTATCTGGTTGGCAGAGTTCCTAACAGGATCTCCCGAAGCAACATCAAAGCTGACCCAGCAGCAGGGATGGGTGACTCAGAAGACTTGCATTCAAGTCTTAAAACACGTGCTTTCACTGTTTTGTGCACACTCAAGTCACGTGTGGATTGAAATCAGAAGTAACTCAGGAATTTTTCTCAGGAACAAGTGGAATCACAAAGTCTCTCAGCCCACCACTCCACTTGGGGGTGTGTGTGTGTGTGTGTGTGTGTGTGTGTGTGTGTGTGTGTGTGTGGGTGTTCATGCGCTTACTTTTTTTTTCAAGCCATCATGATTTGGAGAGAGGAGGGTAGGTTGGCTCCAGGAGGTATGGGCTGAGGGACGGAAGGGAGGAAGGAAGCTTGTTTTGGGGGCCTGGCCACCGCTTCCGTCCCCTCACTTGCCCCTCACTCATGCTGCTCATCCCCTCCTGCCTTGCAGAGCTAGGACGCCCCCTCCCTGTAGGTCCGACTGTGCTCAGCACTCCTTCTGAGGATGGAATTGGGAGTCGCAATGTGAATGGGGGTGGGTTTGTGGCTGGGGTTTGTCAGGAAGTGATCAGCACTTTCTGCACTGCTCCCTCACACCAACACACCCCGGCAGCAGCTCCGTTTTTTCCTCCGTTTTCTGCACCTGACATGTTTGCCGAAAAGACTCAGATTCAAGTCAAACGGAGTTCCAAAAACACTCTGGACAAGTCCCCAAGGCTTCCTGTTATGACTTGAGCACAAGTCTAGTCAAAGGGGGCAGGACTAGACTCAAGTTGAGCCGTGGTGGATTGGCACATCCCTGCCTAGCAGCATAAAACCATTGCTAATACCTGGCAATGCAACTTCAGCTCTCTGCTGACAGCTGCGAGTCCTTCCAGTGTCTTCACTTTTGCTAGTTCATCACGCAGCTGCTGGTGAACTTGTAGGCTGAGGAAACAAACACACTATGAGTTATTCTGTTTCCCCTCTAAGGACTAAGGTGCAAAATCTTTTTTTACATTTTACAGAAATAGTCCAGATCCCATACTATGCAAGCAGGGCAGAGATTTCCAGTTCTCTCATGTGCCATAAAAACACACTGTTCTCAGCTCCCAAATCTCTCAACAGCCTCCTGCAGGAGGCCACAGGAGGGGTCATAAACTGCAGGATCACTCACGTGTGATGCCAAAGCTTGAAGAGATGAGCCCGGACATAAGACAGCGGACAAGGATACTGCTGGACTATTTCGAGGTATTCCTCAGCCATCTCCCAGACGACAGGATTTCTCCCCTCAAACAGAGCTGGATTATGAAGATTGCCTTCTGAGGAGAAAAAATCCAGGCGAAAGTTTTTGGTTAATACACAGCAAATCATATGCCTACCCTGAGTTTGTCTTGTAATGCTAACACAGCAGGTGGGAGTGGCATTTTCAGAGAAGTGGCAGGCAGGACTGGATCTTTAACCTTCCCCTCTGCCGGGGAACGTTTTTTGTTATTCCTCAGGTGGGTTCAGAGACTGAAAATAAGTCTATCTGGAGGAAAAATAGCAGGGAAGGGGGAGAAATGAAAAAGTGTGAATCGGTGAGCATGAGAAGGGAAAGCATTCCTCCCTCTTGCTTGTCAATCCTCTCTTCCAACAGCCCTACATTTGTGATCTCAGCAACTGTGTTTGTGAACACACATTTCCAAAGACAGCATGCAATTCTGCCCTCTATCATTCAAACTCGTTGATAGGAAATTCAGTGTGTTTTGTTTGTGCCCTGACATTCCTCAAAATAATTCAGAGTAACATTTCAGCCACATAGCAAATTGCTAGTTGGGTCAGGCTGATAGCCATTCACCTGTTCATGATCAGAGCTGCATACGGAGTTACATTCAGAAGCCACTGCATTCCAACTCTAAAATAAAGGCCTCAACAAGACCCAGATCACAGCCTTTGTTTTTTCTGTACAACCCTCCAGGCTTCGAATTACCGTAGTTACCCGCCTATAAGGCAATCTCACAGATAAGGCAAGGGCAGGTTTTCAGTCAAAAATCATGGAATGTTCCATGGCCCTAAGATAAGTCAGGGGTAAAACTTAGGGAATGGTGCTTGTAAGGAGAAGCTGCAGGTTGCCCTGATTGCCAGGGCAATCAAGTTCCAGGGCAACCTGCAGCTCCTCCTTACAACTGAAAGGGAGCCCGATTGAAAGGGAGGAAAGAATCTGAGCCACATTACTGTTTCTGAAGATATTAATAAGGTGCTTATGTAGTACTGTGTGCCATTCCCCTCCAAAGCAACAGAATGGTTACATTGAATTGCTTTTAAAAAAATTCAGTTTGAATCTGCATAAAAGCATTTGCAGTTTTAAAAACCATCAATAACAAATGCAGTACCAATATAAAGCAACATAAACAGCTTACCTCAGCAAAACACCCTGCTTCAGTTGCTGCCAGACAACTTTTTATTCTGTTTACTGTTGTTTTAGGAGGCACTCCTGGGTTTGGAGTTAAGGAGAATGCTCAGAAGACTCTACAACAGAGTTCTGGCAAATGTAAACAAAGCTGCCTGTTGTAAGCTGCCTGCAATCACTCAGTTCCTCATGCTTCACAGACCCTCTGCAGGCACTTTTAAAGCTCCTCTGGGCTTCTCCTGGCTGCTGTGACAGCCTGAACAGCCCTGACCCCTGAGTGACCTGCAGATAAGGTGAGGTGTCAATCTAGGCTTGATTTATTGGTTGAAATTTCCCGCCTTATAGGCAAGCATCTACAGTAGTTCTTTGGAAGGGAAGAGGGCTTCCTCCTGAGCCTGGTTTTACCAGTTACGAGTGTCAATTGCCACTTTGTGCATTTTTGCTCCACCACCTCCACCTCAAAACAACTGTAGATCTTCTATGCGTGATCAGCCTTCTTAATAAAAACCACTACTTATATCAACTGAGGCATAAGCAAATCCTATTTATTGTTGCGGATTAGTCCACTGTTGTGCAGAATAACTGTCTTCCAATTTCTTACAACAACAAAAATTCAATCACATTAAACAAAACATTCTCATGTAGAGATTTATTAACTTTGGTCTTGAAGCTTCCGACAAATAGAACATGTGCACAGACTGCATGGTGGCAGCTCCTACTCTTTTCTCCATGACATAAGGAATTAATCCTGTAGGGAGTCAAAGCGTGCATAAGAACATAAGAACAGCCCCACTGGATCAGGCCATAGGCCCATCTAGTCCAGCTTCCTGTATCTCACAGCGGCCCACCAAATGCCCCAGGGAGCACACCAGATAACAAGAGACCTCATCCTGGTGCCCTCCCTTGCATCTGGCATTCTGACACAGCCCATTTCTAAAATCAGGAGGTTGCGCATACACATCATGGCTTGTACCCCATAATGGATTTTTCCTCCAGAAACTTGTCCAATCCCCTTTTAAAGGCGTCCAGGCCAGACGCCAGCACCACATCCTGTGGCAAGAAGTTCCACAGACCGACCACACACTGAGTAAAGAAATATTTTCTTTTGTCTGTCCTAACCCGCCCAACACTCAATTTTAGTGGATGTCCCCTGGTTCTGGTATTATGTGAGAGTGTAAAGAGCATCTCCCTATCCACTCTGTCCATCCCCGGCATAATTTCGTATGTCTCAATCATGTCTCCCCTCAGGCGTCTCTTTTCTAGGCTGAAGAGGCCCAAACGCCGTAGCCTTTCCTCATAAGGAAGGTGCCCCAGCCCCGAAATCATCTTAGTCGCTCTCTTTTGCACCTTTTCCATTTCAACTATGTCTTTTTTGAGATGCGGCAACCAGAACTGGACACAATACTCCAGGTGTGGCCTTACCATAGATTTGTACAACGGCATTATAATACTAGCCGTTTTGTTCTCAATACCCTTCCTAATGATCCCAAGCATAGAATTGGCCTTTTTCACTGCCGCCGCACATTGGGTCGACACTTTCATCGACCTGTCCACCACCACCCCAAGATCTCTCTCCTGATCTGTCACAGACAGCTCAGAACCCATCAGCCTATATCTAAAGTTTTGATTTTTTTGCCCCAATGTGCATGACTTTACACTTACTGACATTGAAGCGCATCTGCCATTTTGCTGCCCATTCTGCCAGTCTGGAGAGATCCTTCTGGAGCTCCTCACAATCACGTCTGGTCTTCACCACTCGGAAAAGTTTGGTGTCGTCTGCAAACTTAGCCACTTCACTGCTCAACCCTGTCTCCAGGTCATTTATGAAGAGGTTGAAAAGCACCCGTCCCAGGACAGATCCTTGGGGCACACCGCTTTTCACCTCTCTCCATTGTGAAAATTGCCCATTGACACCCACTCTCTGCTTCCTGGCCTCCAACCAGTTCTCAATCCACAAGAGGACCTGTCCTCTAATTCCCTGACTGTGGAGTTTTTTCAGTAGCCTTTGGTGAGGGACCATGTCAAACACCTTCTGAAAGTCCAGATATATAATGTCCACGGGTTCTCCCACATCCACATGCCTGTTGACCTTTTCAAAGAATTCTATAAGGTTCGTGAGGCAAGACTTACCCTTACAGAAGCCATGCTGACTCTCCCTCAGCAAGACCTGTTTGTCTATGTGTTTTGAGATCCTATCTTTGATGAGGCATTCCACCATCTTACCCGGTATGGATGTTAGGCTGACTGGCCTATTGTTTCCTGGGTCCCCCCTCTTTCCCTTTTTAAAAATAGGCGTGACATTTGCTATCCTCCAATCCTCTGGCACTGTGGCTGTTTTGAGGGAGAAGTTGCATATTTTAGTCAAGAGATCTGCAACTTCATTCTTCAATTCCTTAATAACTCTTGGGTGGATGCCATCAGGGCCCGGTGACTTATTGATCTTTAATTTATCAATGAGGTCTGAAACATCTTCTCTTTTAACCTCTATCTGACTTAACTCCTCGGTCAGGAGGGGCCGTTTGGGCAGCGGTATCTGCCCGAGGTCTTCTGCCGTGAAGACAGATGCAAAGAACTCATTTAATTTCTCTGCCATCTCTAAGTCTCCTTTTATCTCCCCTTTCCCTCCCTCACCATCCAGAGGGCCAACCTCTGCACTAAGATTCCTAGGCATAGGGCCAAGAGAATCCAAAAGCACATGGAAAAATTGATGATCGGGCAATTAACGCAACTGATTGAGGGCCAAATCCTATCTAATTTTTCAGCGGTGGTGCAGCCATGCCAATGAGGCATGCACTGCATCCTGCAGAAGGAGAACAGTCATGGAGGCCTCTGCCAGGTAACAAAACATTTGTTCCCTTTCTTCAGGGCTGCACTGTGGTTGCACCAACACTGGAAAGTTGGATAGGATTGGGCCTGGAGTCCTTAGCTTACTGGATTGAACATGACTGAGAACAAATAAGTGCTGGGAGATATCTGTGAGCTGCTAAAAGTTGCCCAGGAAACTGTCTCACCACTCTGAAACCAAACTTACACTAAAAACGACTGGTCTCTTTCTGAAACCTTTTGACATTTTTGTCAGTTAACTAGGTGAAGCCTGAGTAACAGATTCCATTTTTTTCCAAGGCTAAGTACGAACAGCATTTAAAAAGAAACCAAAAAGGCACATAACCATATTTGGAGCAAAGCCACTCAACATCACCTGAATCATGGATTTATCGTGGAGTCAACAAACAGTGTACCTAGAAGAAGAAGCTCTTCCTTCCTACCTGCACTCATGACACCCTGGACCCCCGTCTTCTGCATACACTGTTCCACATCACTGAGGAACTGGATGTTTCCATTTGCAAAAACAGGGATCTTCACAGCCTTTCTATGACAACAAATGCAAAAGCAATGAATACAATTAGAAAATAAATTCAGAGCATGTTGAAATGAAAACTGTTACAAAGGGCCAACTTCACTTTTTTAGAGCATAAGAACATAAGAAGAGACCTGCTGGATCAGGTCAAAGGCCCACCTAGTTCAGCTGTATCTCACAGTGGTCCACCAGATGGCTCAGGGAGTACACAAGACAACAAGAGATCTGCATCCTAGTGCCATCCCTTGCATCTGGCATTCTGAGGTAACCCACTTCTAAAATAAGGAGGTTGCACATACCCATCATGGCTTGCAACCTGAACAACATACACAACAGTCTGCTTGCCTGTTGCAGGCATTTAACCTAAACCTCTGGTTATGAGGTTAAGTAAAATTACTCCCCATTACTGGTAACTTACCTAACGGCCTTTATGTGCTCCCAGGAGGCCACACCTGCAAGAGGTCCTTTCTGTTCTTTAGTACGACCATGGACTGTCAGGAGCTGGAACACAGTTGTATTTGCTTTACAATGTATGTAGGCCAGCACCACGTAGAGAAGAAACTGCTTCTTTCTGCTTGCTTTGCCACAGGAAATGGTAATGCAGTAAGATTTCTTGTGTGAAATATTAGATGAAATATTTAATTGGCGTAGGGATTCTGAGTCAAGAGAAATCCTCCCATTTCAAGACTTATCTCAGGGACAAGAGACCTTCTTAACACTACACTCTCCATAAACAACATCGACATTTCTTTTAAAAAAATCATTGTTGGGGTTGGGCCCAGCCACCCGCCCCCAATCCCTGACTTACTGCTCCAGATGGGCCCAAGGGGGGAGGGGGTGCAGCAAGTTAGCCCAGGGTGTGACTGGGCAAGCTCCCACACAGGGCTGGGGCCCCAGGAAGAGACTAGCTGCAGGCACGGGTCCTCTAGAGTTACAAAGGAATGGGAGGATGGGCTGAAGCCCCGCCCCCTCTTGAGCCTGCCAGGGAGGAAGGGGTGGAGCAGGGTGGGGCAGCCAGGCTTCCTCAAAAGGGAGAGGGCCTGTGATGACAGAGGAGAGAGGTGTGCTGGCAGAAGGGAGACACCACGTGAGAGCTGAAAGCTCTATTCCAACACTGAGGAGGAACAACAGCGTGACATGAACCCCCTCCCTCAGTGGCAGTCTGAGGCCCTACTCAGCTGGACCGGTCCCAGGAGGGGCACCACAAAGGTGACCCCACCCTGAACCCACCAAGCTCTACAGGTGTTTGAGTACCCTGCCAGCCGGGGTGCTCGCTGCTAGCAGACCAGGGCGTGACAATCATACACAGTGTCCATTTTGTAAGCACTCACTCAGATTAACTTTAATCCAGAATAAAACTTTGATATATAACTCTATAGCATTCTCTAAATATACAATAAGAAACAACAGAACTGCTGATGATCTGGCTTGTCTGTTTCTAGCTCAGTGATTTTCAACCTTTTACATCTCATGGCACACTCACAAGACACTAAAATTGTCAAGGCACGCCATTGGTTTTTTGTTGTGATGAGTGACAAGGCTAACTGCACTGACAGCAGGGTCTTGCTTCCCCCAGTGGCCCTACTAACAAGTGACCTTCCCCCAAACTCCCACGGCACACCTGCAGACCACCCACGGCACACGAGTGTGGTATTACACAGTGGTTGAAAATGGCTGTTCTAGGCTTGTTCATCAACTGAAGATGGAGGTAAACCCTTCAGTGCTCTTTTTCACTAAGGTTACCAGTTCTTTTCACAAGGGAAAGCATTTTGTTCCCAACTGGTTTAAACAACAACCTGAGTCAGGAACCTAGTTTCCATTTCTAACTTGGCCAAAAGATGGGCATAGGAGATGCCTATACCTGTTTTATCTTTATTCCAAATGCAGAACAATCTACCGCAACATCTTTGAGTTACTATACATAGAGGTTTCAATTATGAGACCCTTGGGCTGCAATCTTAAATAAATGTACTAGTAAGTAAGCCCCATGAAACCCAGTGGGACTTACTTCAAAGTAGACATGCTTCAGCTCGCACTGTTGAGCTGCAATCCTATGCACACTTCCCTGGTAGTTAGCCCCATTTAACACTGTAGGACTTACTTCCAAGTAAACATGTACTGCAGTGGTTCTCTAACTTTTCGGGATATTTACTCCCAAAGTAAACCTTTGCAGAGAAGTGACGAGGGCAGTGATATGATCCCCAGGATCACGTTGCTAAGGGAGGCAAGGGGGGTGCTTGTACTTACTTAGCGCTGCGGCAGACTCCAGGAGGTGTGGGGTGCCCCATGCAGTCCTCTGCAGGGCTCCGCAAGGCTTGGAATGTGAAAAAAGCAAGCGCAAACCACCTCCTGGTTGTAAAGCAAAACCAGGAAGTGGTTTGCGCTTGCTTTTTCTTCATATTCCAAGCCTCGGAGAGACCTGAGGAGGGCTGTGCTGAACTCCCCACACGTCCTGGAGCCTGCTGCAGCCCCGACTAAGTACAAGTAACCCCCCTTGCTCCCTAAAGGGACGGGGAACCTTTACATGAACTGGTGGGTCATGACCCACCAGTTTGAGTACCACATATGTATTGGATTGCGCTATTACAGTCCTGTAACTAATGCTGCACAACAAGACTCAGCTGACTTACTTGGCAGCCAGCCTCTTCCAGCAACTGAGCATATTTCACAGTCTTGCCAATTTCTGGGAAAACACGGATTTTGCACGTGATAGGAACAGACAGCTTCTCATTAGCCAATGCAACTGGAAAATAAAATAGACAAAGCTGATAATTGTGAAACAGGTTTAAGCCTAAAAATGTTATGTATAAGACAGGCTCAAATGGTGAAAGTGGTAGCACTCCTATCCCACAGCAAAGCACAAATAGAAAAATCAAAGATCAAACTTTCTTTTTGCAAGCAAAATGCAGAATCACAACACAATTTATTCAACAGAGGAGGGTGTTTTAAGCAAATTCTCAGTGTTTTCCCCTTTGATTCTCCTCACACAGTTCAACCCTCCTTTTTCACTACCTTGAGGTGAAACAATAAACTTGCCTGAACTAACCTCTAAAAAGTATCACCTTTTTCAGAATAAAAATGAATTCATTTACACCAATAGGGAGGGGGAAGGTACAATGTAATTACGAACGTTTATATTCTGATCCCTTTCGTTTCAAAATTTAGAGTGGTGTTATATTCTCCTAACAATCTTGTAAAGTCAATTAGGCAGAGAAAGACTGAGGGCACAGTCCACAGTTGCCCTTGGGCTGGTGCAAGTCCCTTACGCCAGCCCAGAGGTATCACAAAAGTGCCGTAAGGCACTTTTGCACCACCTCAGAAGGCGTCAGAAGAGAGGTGAGTTTGCACTGGCCATGTCAGACCGGCACGGGGGTCTGGGGAGGGCGGAATGGAGGCCTTCCGGGGCAGGGGGAGGTGATTCAGCACTTAGGCCGGATCCTAACCTGCACAAGGCCTCTTTAGGTGGCACAGATCTGAGAAGCTCCATTGGGGTTGCTGGCTTGTTACCCGGGGTAAGGGGAATCAATTCCCCTTGCCCCTGGCTGAGCCTCAGCCAGCCCCAACCCCCTTCTGGATACAGGGCAGGCCAGCTGTCCTGACTGTTTCAGCACAGGTTAGGATTGGGCTGTGACTTGCCTTATGTCATCTACTGAATGGCATTGTTGAATGGGATGCCCACATTCTAAAGTAGGGGTCTCCAAACACTGGTCCGGAGTCCAGATGCGACCCGTGAAAAGCCTCTATCTGGCCCGCATCAAGCCTCTAGTCCCCTGCAAGCCTCTGGCCTGCTCAAGCAAATGTGATCAGAGCTGTGCTCCAGTTGTGTCTGGAGGGTATTCTGAGGGCCAGGACGACCATGCGCCTCCCCTAAGAATTCCTTCTAAAGACCTAAAAACATCACTTCCTGGCTTTCCTGAAAAACAAGAAGTTATGTTTTTGGGCTGTGTGAAGACCTTAGGCTTTCTAATATATTTATTTAAATTTTATATTTAAAATTTATTTTTCCAGCCCTCGATACCATGCCAGATATTTTATGTGGCCCTCTGGCCTAAATGTTTAGAGACCCCTGTTCTAAAGCAACACTCTAGCCCAGTGTTTCTCCAACTACGTGTTGGGACCCACTAGGTGGGTCATGAGCCAATTTCAGGTGGGTCACATAGCACCTAGCTCAGCTGCCATTGGAAATGTAGCGCTGAAAACACAGGGTACAGAGCTGCTGGGCCGGGGAGAGCTCCCAGTGGGAGAGAGGCATGGTGCTTTGCCCTGAATAAGGGGGAAGATGGGATGCTGGAGGACTTTGTGGTTGGAGAAGTCTCCAAGTCTGTGTTCTGCTTTGACTTCTAAGCTGGAATGTTTGAATTCCGAACTATGCCAAATAACAGCACGAGCGCCTGGTGTAATGGGATCTTTGGCTGATTACGATTTAGGATTGAAGTCTAAATTGAGGATGTATCTTCCGAACATGACAAAACTTCTGGATTAACGACATCATTTCTGGTGTGTCCCAACAGACTGTCATTCTAAAAAGTGGGTCTCGGTGCAAAAATGTTTGAGAACCATTGTTCTAGCTATTACCCCACAGATGAGATTATCCCACAGTAGATGTCATGTTAGTGTTGACCAACACTGAAACTGCACCAGACTGTAGTGAAACGTGATTTTTGATTGCTCTAGGGCCAATATTAGATGCTAATCCCTGCAGCGGGATCAGGCATTAGATACCATCTTTCAGCTATAATGTGCTCATAAAAAGAAGACAGTTGCACAAAATGCGATTGTTTTCAGAGCCATTGCGTCATTGTTGCTTGCATATGCTCATCTCATGGGACCTAGTGAAAAGCCACTCATGTCTGTGTGCTTCAACACAGCTGCGGACTTTCAAGCAGCTGGAAGGCTGTAGTTGCTTGCAATGCACTGTGTTATCCTGTGTGGATTGGGGGGGGGCCTGCTATGCATTACAGGCATTTGCAAAGGCACGACAAATATTTCTACTCTACTCTGCACTAGTCAAACCTCACCTAGAATACCACATCCAGTTCTGAGTGGTTCCAGGCTGGCATTTGTGACACTGTAAAGCACATTCCACTGCTGGAACACTAGTTCTGCCAGCAGCAACACTATTTTGTGTTAGGCTGTGACATAGTGAGGGGTCTGGAAACCAGGTCTGGTAAGAAAGAGTTAAAGGAGCTAGGTATGTTTAGCCTGAAGAAGAAAAAACTTAGGGGAGGTATGATAACTGTTCTTCAAGTATCTGAAGGGCTGTCACATAAAACATGAAGAGGACTTATTCTCTGTGGCGCCTGAGAGAAAGACGAGAACCAACAGATTGAAATTACAAGGAGGCGTACTTAGGCTAGGCATGAGGAAAGAATGTCCAGTGCTGGAACAGCCTGTCTCATGCAGTTGTGGGCTCTCCCTCATTGGAGGTTTTCAAGCAGAGACTGAATGGCCACATGTCAGGGCTGCTGAGTTTGCTGACACTGAGAAGGGGATGGTTTAGATGACCTCCAAGGACTCTTCCAACAGTTTATGATTCTGTGAAAAATGAAATCCCATGCAATTTCTACTTATCCTGCTCTTCTCTTGACCCTCACTCAATAGCCTCAGGGACTTACTCATTCTCCGAAGAAGGTCCCACTCCTCCTGCAGGAATGCTCCATAGTGGCCTGCAAAACCCAAAATGAAGCAGCAAAAAGAGTGAGGAGCAGCAAGAACTGTAAATGCAGTCCCATAGAAATTTTTTTTAGGGAGGGAAAAGTAACCCTGACCTTGTTTTCTAAAACATATTTACAAGACAAGCATGATGTTCCCTCAGAGTATATGCCAGAACCCATGTTATTTGGCCTGTTACTTGCTATTCCTGTTTATTTCCTTTAAATCAAGACAAGCAGGAGACACATATCTGACCATGTTGCTGGGTGCCTGTCTGGACAGTAAAGAGCCAGACGAGCAATGTGATTGTTTACAGGACCAACGGTAAGAGGCCATAGATCCAGAGGCCAGGAGGCCACACTTTTCATTGAACGGTTATCATTGAACCGTTGAACCCCCCTTAATGAAGTAGTGGAGTTCAACACTCCAAATTTAAACAAGACCTATTTATCCTTAAACGTAAATGGCGTTTTCACGCCTCCAAACAGTAGATTTGGAGTTTTCCAGTTCCAAATCCTGCTGGAACAGCATATTTGTTACCTTATGATCACAGCCACTTCCTAAGGACTCCCGAGTTTGGGAAAAACAACTTCAGCAAGAAAAAGGAATGGTTCTGCATCTCCGATGGTCCTCACCAACTCCACAATTTATTTATATTTATTTATACAGGTATTTATATACCGCCTTTCTTTTGGTCCTCAGATTTCTCCTCACGCTTTAATCCAAGGTAGTTTACATAGGCAGGCTGTTCTAAACCTCCGTAGGGATTTTTACAATTGACTAGTTCCAGTCTTTCATAGAACTCCTCCTTCCAGCTGGATTCCTTCCCGGTGTGGCCTCTGGCCCTTCGCCTCCCACGCTCCACTTGACAGCAACTCCTCTCTGCCACCAATTAAGCCCAAATTAGGAGCAAGCCAACAGCCCTCCAACTAGCCACTGCACCCTCATGTAGGTGGGAAACCAAAGGTTCAGGTTAACTAAATTTATGGTTCAGACTGGGTTGCACAGCACCACATACATTGGGATTCAAATTGCCTTAAAAGATGTATATGTGGTCTGAGAGTCGGGTGTGCACATACCTCTCTTTGCAATCATCTGCGGACATCCCAAATTCAGATCAATAGCATCACAGTAATCCTGAGCCAACAAGGCAGCCTGGACAAACACTTCTGGGTCATTGGCACAGAACTGCGAAAGGTTTATAGAAAGCAAAGAATATGCTTGTCGTCAATTTAACACCAAAGTACAAGGACTATTTGAGTGTATGAAACAATGCAATTAAAAAGAGAGCTGGGACAGTGCAGCGGCTAAGAGACCCCACTCCAAAATCAGGATTTCCATAGTATTAATTTTGCCTCTGCTATGAATTCACTAGCAAGCCACTCTGTCTCCGCCCCCAGCTGCAATACCAGGAGAATAACACTTAACAGGGTTGTTGTAACACACCTTGTTTTGAACCCTATATAAATCCCCATATTTTGTGTACCTGGTAGCCTCTTCTATGTTAACATCCATGTCTTACAGTACACACTTTCCCATCCCATCATCACTCATTTCCCACATTCCTGTAAAGACCCAGAGTAACTATATATCCATACACTGCAACAGTTGAGGGGGGTGGTTGTGTCTATAAGGCTCACTAGACATTGTTCGCATATGAGTCTTTTCTTTGAACTCAGACATTCAGAATTAGTGACATACAAGGCCCAAAACTGGTGGGAAGTGGCATATAAATGCTAATAACAAACCTGTTTGCTGAAAAGGCACAGTTACTAATTTATAATATTGTTTTTTTTTTAAATTTAATATTTTATACAATATTGAGCAGAGGTTCTCAAACTTTGAGGCAGCTTTACTCCCTCAATAAGTTCTTGCAGGGGGAGGAGCTAGGGCAGAGACGCGATTCCCAGGATCGCGTGGCAAAGGGGGGCTAGTGGGGGTGCTTTGCACTCACATCATGTACCTGCAGGCTGCAGGAGGTGCAGGGAGCCCTGCACAGTAGTCCCCAAGACTTGGAACATTCACTAAAAGCAGGTGCAAAGCACCTTCTGCAAAACGGAAGTGCTTTGTGCCCACTTTTATCGAATGTTCCAAGCCTCGGGGAGCGCTGTGCAGGGCTCCCCACACGTCCTACAGCCTGCTGCAGCCCTGCCTTCTTGAACTAAGTGCAGTGCACCCCCCCTCGCCCCCTCCCTCCCCTTTCCCTGCGCCTTAAAGGGACGGGGAAGCATTACACAAACTGGTGGGTCGCGACCCACATGTTTGAGAACCACTGCAATAGAGGTTAGAACCTTCTAGCTGTTTCAAAACGATGCCTCATTGCCTACAGCTATTACTGTACCATCATGCAGGAAGATGTGTCTCTCCCTCCAAAGAGTATAACAAACTAGGCAGAAATTCTGTTGCAGCAATTACCTGCACAATCAAAGGTCTGTCTTCAGGGCATACATCACAATATAGGTTCTCCTTGCGATAATTGGCATCTCTGACAAAGACTTGAGCGTGCAGCATAGGGGTGTAGCACAGCTGGGCTCCATGGCGACGGCTTAACAGTCTCCAAGCCAGTTCACTTTGATCCACCATAGGAGCAACCACAAAACGGGCACCTCTCAAGGTGTTTTTCCAGAACTCAAAGCCCTTAAGTTTGGGCATCTTCCTCTGACTGCAAAAGAATAAGGAATCAAATTCACCAATATACTTTGACTGATTTTCATAAGTGACAACAGTGGAAAGTCCCTTATCTGACACACTGATGTCAACTACAGTATTTGTAAGAAATGTATGGTACAAGCAGCGTTGACATTTATGTGACTTTTAGTTTTACCGCATTAGGAGGTTTTGCCTAATACTGAAGAAGACAGAAGCCCATACATTTAACTGAAAACTTTTAAATATCCATCTTGTCCTTCACATATTCAGTACAATACTTATAAGTAAACATGCACCATGTGTACATAAATTCCAATGTCTTTTGACAGGGATTATTCCCAAGCAAATGTGTTCAGGATTTTATTTTCATTACTTGTCAATACAATCAGTATCCATCTATTAGAAAAAAGATGGTTTGCCCTGACAATTTTAGTGCCAGGTCAGTGTGCCCTGAGATGAAAAAGGTTGGAAATCACTGATTTAGGCACTCGCTGAGAACAGAGCTTGGGGCAGGGGTAAAAAACTGAGGTACGAGAATCAAATTTTTTTGGAATGGAAATGAGGTGCAATTTTATCCAGCCATGTATGGGGAAAACCGTGGGACAGAAGGCACATCAGTTCCATGGGGCAGATCTGCTCTGGTTATAGCAAGCAGAGTGTTTGCTGATCTTGTTTTTGTGGACGTTTCAGAAGATGGTTGCATGCTGACTGGAGTGGGCATGCATTTAAGGACGATGCCTGTAATCCATGAGCTGCAGAGCACAGACTGATGCCTTCAGTACTCCTGCCACTGTGCGCTTGGCGTTTTGGGGACCAAAAGGAACCACGCTACAGCCCCAGCCTATGCAGGTTTCCTCAGAAGTCAGCCCCATGACAGTCAATGGGGCTTCCTCCCAGGAGACTGTGGCTGGGATTGCAGCCCCAGAGCCCCATCCTAGGCATGCCTACTCAGGAGTAAGTTCCAGTATAGTCAATGGGGCTTACTCCTGGGTAAGTGTGGACAGGATTGCAGCCCCATCGCCCCATCCCAGGCATGTCTCCTCAGAAATCAGTCCCAGTATAGTCAAGGGGGCTTCCTCCTGGGAAAGTGTGGCTGGGATTGCAGCCCCAGCGCCCCATCCTAGGCATGCCTCCTCAGGAGTAAGTCCCAGTATGGTCAATGGGGCTTACTCCTGTGTAAGCGTGGACAGGATTGCAGCCCCATCGCCCCGTCCCAGGCATGCCTCCTCGGAAGTCAGTCCCATCCTAGTGAAGGGAGCTTCCTCCCGGGAGAGTGTGCAGCCCGAGGCCGGGTTCTCGGGGCTCGCTCCGGGCGCCGACAGCCTTCCCCAGGGCAGGCCCGGCCCGGCCCGCAGAGCGGTGGCTCGCCACGCTCCGCCGGAGCCTCCGCCTCCCCCTCCCCGAGGGTACCTGAGTGCCGCTCCGCGGCTCCGGCCGCCCGCAGAAGCGCTGAGGCTGCGCCCCGGGCAGGGCGCTGAGACACCCGGACGGCGCCTCCGCCATCCCACGCCGCCCGGCGCGCTGGAGGTGTCGCTTCAAAGCGGGCCCCTCCGGAAACGGCGGCCCGGCCGAGAGCCGCTTCTCTCGGGTTCCTCCAGGCGGCGAGGCGCTGCCAGCGGGGCCCGGCCGCGCACTCTCCCTTCGCCAGCGCGAGGGGGCTGTGGCGGTCTTTGCAGGAGGGGCGGCTGCAGGGCCCGAGCCTGGGCGTGTCTCCGCGGAAGGAAGCGCCGTTGTAGACAATGGGGCCTCCTCCCAGGTAAGCGTGGAGGGGACTGCCGGCCCTGGAGGCCCCGGTGAGGAAGCTTCTGGCCTCCGCAGGGGAGCCAGCCAGACGGAGGCCTGCCCAGTTCCAGCTCTCAGGCTGGCAGGGAAGCCTGTGAAGCCACGTGCTGCATCTCTGGGCCTTCCTTGAGCATCACAATGGCTTTCCTTTGTCTTTGGTGGAACTGCCCTGCGTGCGGCGTTGTTGGGTTAACGTGATCTTGTGCCTCCCATCAGTTAGTTGCAAGGAGACAGACAGAGTATACAGTAGTCGCCTAAGCAGGGCGACCAGATGTCACAACCTCAAAAGAGGACAAGTCACCTCAAAATGTGGGACATCCAAGGAAAATGGAGGACGTGGCAAAATAAAAGTTAAAAGCACCTGCCTGTCGATTTCATGTGGTTCATTTAAATGCTGCATTACTTATTATTAAATTTAAAACTATATCGCATATAATTTATTCATTACGAGAAGACTGTCTTCTGCCTGCTCACAGGGAAAAGGAGGACATTTAAGTTCTTTTCCAGAACATATGGCTAAGATAGAGGGCGTGTCCTGGAAAAAGTGGACATCTGGCCACCCTGTGGCTGAGTGACAATAGTGTGGCATCCATCACCTGGTGGATATCGTCCATTGTTGCCACCTGCCCTGTTCCTGTGTCATGTTTGGGACTACTATATTTTGCTTGCAACAGTGCTGTTGTGGCCTCTCAGGCAGGGTGCCTCTGAGAATACTATATATAAAGTCCATTTTATCTGTGTCTGTGTTTTTTTTAAGAGCCTGAGGACAAAGTGTCTTTGAGTGCTTTTCTTTCCTTCTAACAAGGAACATATTGCCAAAACACTGCTGGATCAGGGCAAAGATTGTCTAGCCCAGCATTCTGTTTCACCCAGGAGAAGCCCATGAGCAGGAAAGAAAGGCATACTTCTCTCTCTGCAACTCTGAATACTGCCGGAACCCAGAGGTAGTAGTCAGCCACCATCATTAGTACCCATTGACTGACCTGACCCCCATGAATTTGTCCAGGCCCTTTCTAAAGCCATCCAAGCTAGTAGCCATCACCACATCTTGTGGCAATGAGTTTCAGACTAACTATGCACTGCATGAAAAAATCTCACCTTTTGTCTATGGTAAATTTCAGTCTGTTTTTTGGAGAACCCCTAATTCTAGTATTGTCAGAGAGGGAGAAACCATCTCTCTCTCAACACATAATGGGTAATTTGATAAGTTTCAGCTCGTATCCCCCCACTGTCTTTTTTAAAAAACTAAAATGTCATAGAAATTGTAGCCATTCGTAGTATGGAAGGTGCTCTGACCCTTTGATAATCTTGGTTGCTCTCTTTTGCACTTTTTCCGGCTCAACATATCCTTCTTGAGGTGTGGCAACCAGAATTCCAAATGTGGCCAAGCCTCAAGGGCCTGATAACGTTAGCAGTCTTACTGTACAATCCTATGGCAATGCACCTTTTATCACTGCTATGTCCATCATATCCTAAGCCCATCCAGCACAAAGGGAGAGGGTGAAAGAAGAGCCCAGGCAACTCCATGCTAGTAAGCCCCCCCCCCCCCCGGAGTGCTGTCAGCATCCATGGAAACTCCAGGACAGACCAGCACTCATGGGATGGCAACTTGATGTCAAAGCAAGTTTGGCCGGATGTCCTGATGTGCAAGGAGCTGGTCATTGCACTTCTGCAGCTCCAACACTGGTCAGCAGAGAAGCACCACCAGGGTTGACAAGGGGCAAGGATAGCTGCAGTCCAGTGTGGGGCCACTGGCTGGGATGATGCCCCCTGGGTGGCCTCCCAGGAACGAGTTAAGGATTTCTTCCTGATATCCAAGAGGAATCTCCTTTCTTGCAGTTTGAATCCATTTGATCTTTACAACATGGTCCAGGAATGCACTTCTAGAACTTAGCAAGTCTAGGATAAGGATTTCTTCCTTTCCAGACTTTAACATGTAGAATTGTACAGAAGAGGTTTGAACATGAACTCACATAAATGTAAGTCTCCGAATGCCAAGGGAAAAGGCCTGTTGGCTTTCATACACTAACAGTCCAATCCTAACTCAAGCCTGCACCCTCACTGATGCAGTTGCACTACTTAGCAGGCCAGAACCAAAGGGAATAAGGGCAAGGAAATGGAGTAAGGATAGGATCCTGATGCACACAGGTGCTGCCACAAGCCACCTCTTCCCCTATTCTATCTCCTGCCTGCCCCTCCAAACCCAGAAACTTCCCTTTTCCTTCCCATCTCTGCCTTGTATCCCCCTCACTACCTACCTCCTGCAGTGGGTGCCTCCATGCATGTTGCCCTCTGCAGCAGCTTGCCAGTGCTGCCACCATCATTTGGTGCAGCATTCCCAAAATGGCCACCAACATTACATGGTTTGTGACATTATGAAAGCGTGTATGCAGTTGTATATACTTTTGTGATATTGCAAAACCCAGTTAGGATTTGGTCCTTACGGTGCAGTCCTATGCATGATTACTCATAAGTCCCACTGTTTTCAATGGGGGCTTACACCCAGGAAATTGTGTGTAGGATTGCAGCTTGAGACTGCAGTCCTACACAGACTTACCTGAGAATGAGTCTCATTGGATACAGTGAGACTTAGAAGCAAGTCCCACTGTATGCAATGGGTCTCACTCTCAACTAAGCAAGTTTACTCAGAAATAAAAACATATAGGATTGAACTGTAAGAATAATGGTTTCTGCCTATAACTTACTGTCTGCCTATAACTAACAAATATTGTAGGTTTGGGGCCTGATGTACAGATGCAGGCCATATTGGAGATCTTGCCAGTGACATATACCAAGCCAGATAAAGAACAGTATCCTGTTTGCTGTGGTTTAAGTTTTTTCCCCACTTCCTTTATTTCTGAATAGAAAATAAAACAGGACAATAATGACAACAGAACCAAAAGAAAATTATAATGTGCATAATCTATATTTCAAACTGTGGTTTAGTTTATTGCCATGTGTTGCTGGTCTTATAAACTGCCACCAAACAACACTCTGAAATTGAACATTCACATCCACGCAGAGGATGGTCTTGGCAGAATATTAGCCTGTAGGAAGCGGTCTCCCTAGACAGTGAAACATTTCTTACTATGCCACACAGGAGGATGAATTAATTTTTCATCCTGGATTTTTGCTTTCACATTGGTGCTTTCCATTACTTTGATTTGTTTGCTTCCTGAAGCAGGGCACCTCCAGTTCTGATTATGATTTCACTGTACATTTCAATGACATTTCATTGCCAGCAGTAGTTACACATGTATCACTAAATGTTGCTTGGAAGACTTGCTCTGGCTCCAATTCAGATATATGTATGTCATTTATCTAGGCAGAAAGACTTCTCTGCCAAAGTGAGATTGGTCATTCACAGTGGAATAAGGGAACATGAGTACAGAGATCAGTATCACAGTAGTAAGACTCACCCAAATGTAGTTTTTAGTATTATGTGTAAAAATGCCCTAAGTATTTTCGGAGCAGCCCAAAAGAACCCCACTGTTTTTGCACTTGCACCTTAAAACTGTATATTAAGGTGCAAAAACAATTTAGAAGTAGCTTTGCTGTTAGAAACATTTCTTATCTACAATGTTTCTCAAAGTGTGCTCCTAGGAGCCCTGGGGCTCCCACGAGCATAAGTGGCCACAACTTGGTTGGTGCCGCTGTCATGAATATGTACATGCTAGGTCTAGGTTGGCAGTAGAAGCCTGAACCACACTAAGACAGTGTAACTGAGAAGTTGCTAGCAGTTCCTAGCTGCAAGAATGTGAGTAAATAAACAAAAAGATTGTTGTCTCTCCTTTGCTGGCCAGAAAGGACAGATAACAAGAATTACAACCCATTGGAACGTTTAGCACCTTAGTAGACAGAGAGGCGCCTGATCAAGCATGATGGAATGCAGCTATGGATTTCCAGTTGGGAGGGGTAAGAACTAGGAGGAGTTAGCAACCAGGCCAAATTTGAGAAGGTTCTGTTCCACAAGGGTCTGATTGGACAGTCTAAATAAGTATGAAGTCACCTCAGTACTATTAGCATAAGAAGTATAATGAGTGCCCAAGGGGTGTGTCCGTGCCCTTCTTGGACAGAGTTTTTGGGTGCAACATCCTGGACACGCTTTGAGCTCCATTGTCCATCATGGGCACCTGGCCTCATAGGTAGCCTGGAGCTAAAAGATCCATAAGAGAAGCTGACCTAGGTGAGAGATAGGTATTAATAGAGATAGCCAGCTAGCTTTATTATTTTATTGCTGATATGTTTCCTAGATGTTTATGCCTCTAGCATTTGCTGCTTTATGTAACCTTATGTACTCAATAAACTAAAATATCTTTTACTAAGCTGCTTCATTGTCTGTTGGGGACAAGGGTTCAGAATCCTCCCTAGCCGTTCAGCAAGCTACCAAGTGCTCATTGAGGTCTAGTAACTTGAGGACTGAAGCTGTAATTGGAGAAAGCGCTCAGTGCCTGCAAGGGATAGAATTAAGCCTAGAGGGTCTCAGTGTCCCTGGACTGAGGCACTGGCCCATACAGGGTGGTAGCAGTACTACTGAACAGAGGGGCCTTGAGGGCTTTAGGGTTCGAGAGCCAAGAACTCTGAGCACCCCAAACCCCCCTAAGTTTACGACAGCCGTACCACTCCATGCATGCAGCAGCACTCTGGGGCTCTCTGAGACTCCATGCTTGCACTAGTGGGGCTTCTCAAGCTT
This sequence comes from Tiliqua scincoides, assembly GCF_035046505.1. Lineage (NCBI taxonomy): Eukaryota > Metazoa > Chordata > Lepidosauria > Squamata > Scincidae > Tiliqua > Tiliqua scincoides. Next base: position 153,236,488 of record NC_089822.1, read on the forward strand.
CCATTTGGGAATGTAAGGGCTCTGGAGACCAAAAAGTTTGAGAACCACTGTTCTGTTATTTTTTATTTATTAGTTGTTTGTCATTTGCTGAAACACACAGATTAACTTCTGCAAATATTTTGACATTTCCATTCAAACACAGCTCACCTTTTCTTCCTTCAGGGTTACTGGCCTACTGGGTTACTTCAGATATGGGCTCTAAAGCTTTCTGTAAATATTAACTTGCAGTTAACAGTAATTTTCATATTCTGAACTGACTATCCTCACAACAGCCCTGCATGGTGGATTGACCCCATTCTGCAGATGGGGAAATGAAGGCAACTTCAGTTAATGAACTCCTGTCATCACAAAGAAAGCCAGAGGTAATAGGAAGATTTAAGAATTCATGTTTTCCAGTTGTGTAGTTTAATAGCCCAATCCTATGTATGTCTACTCAGAAATAAGTCCCATTATAATCAATGAGATTTATACCCAGGTAAGTGCGGATAGGATTGCAACCTAATTAGGTTACACCTGCAGGAGACATGAAAGCAAGAGGAAGCCAGAACCCAATGCACTTAGAAAATGGCTTATTGCAGCTTCCAATTTATACTAAATTGGAGGTTTTTTCCCCAACGCATAGAAACAGAACCTTTAAGTCAAAGTAAAGATGTAAATAATGTAGAAACAGACAAGAAAAGCCACATTAGAGTTTTAAGTTGTATTTAATTCCAGGAGAGCCACAGAAGAAAGGACACTCCAGAGCACTTTCAACAAAAGGAATGTAAAAATGAAGAACAGAAAAAGACTGATCTAGAAATGTGTTCATTTTAAACCTTTGATTTCACAAAAGAATTTTTCCTTAAAATTTAAAACTAGAACCAGTCACCCAGCTGCTTGTCCACAGAGGATGGCCTAGCCAACTAGCTCCCAGCAAGTACGGAATGTGTGTGCAGTCACTATGCCCCAACACTGGTAAGGTAACCCAGCAGTGAAACTGGATCCTAAAGCAGTTTGGAGAGGCACAACAATCCTGCTTAATGCTGGTTGCCCCAAGTATCTCCTCTGTATCATTGGTGCAGCAAAGATGCACTGATTCCCCTACAAAGATATCCAGCATGGAAGAGGCAAGAAAAAGCTTGCTAGAATCCAATTTTTTTTTTTTGGGGGGGGGGGGGGTTAAAGATCTTGATCACTAGGCAGAGACTAGTCACTGCCGAGCAGTGTTTTTTGAAGGGCGAGAGTGGGGAAGATAGTTCAGCTGAGAGAATTAAGTCATGTTCTTGTCAACAAGAAGCCCTGGAAACTCAATCATGATTAATCTTTCATGTTCAAATGGGAATATGAAGAAGCAAGATTGGAAGCATGTGGATATTTGAGAAAGCAGTTACAGTAGGCAACACAGGAAACAACTGTGCATTCCTCAGATGGATGCAGGAAGGGTCTTAACATCAACCCCAACATCTGCTGTACCTGTCTTACCTGTCTTGAAACTACCAACCCCTTCCCAAAAGGGGGTACTTCTATAGCGTACTCACAACAAGCAGAGTCAATCCCATCCCCAGGAAAAGCTGGTACTTGTGTCAGGATTCCATCTTGCACCCCAAATTACCACATGGTTCTAAATATAAATTTTGGTTTAAATTAAAAAACAAATGAGGCAAACTTCATCGGGCAGAAAAAAAATTCCATAATGGAATATTTTGCTCTTATCATTTAGTCAATGCTAAAGTAAAGTTGAGACCCTCTAGCAAATAATGCAATAAATATCTATCATATTTCAAATTAGAAATAACAGTTACAAAAAGCCTCAATGGAATTAACTTTCTGATATTGCTACGGACTGATTCTTCACAGACAAGCGTGTCTCCAAAATCAGTTGCAGTTTCTCTCCTTGCTCACTGGACTTTGTTAGTTCACATCCTTTGGAATACTTCTAGACAATAATACAATACAATACATAGCACAAGACAAAAAGAAAAAAGAGCCTGCTCCTAAGAATCTTTTTCCCCCCTCAAACTGCTGATTGGTGTAAATTGTTGCCATCAATATAGTCTGTGCAACAATGTCACTGGGCTGGAGAGAGGGCTGCTGGTCAGGACATTCTAGACCTGGCTGCAGAGCAGATGAGATGATGGATTGCAGGAAGAGTTCCTTGGGGATGTAAAGGTTAGCAATGAATTCTACCAATCAGAGCAGTTTCTGAAGCATCTAGCCCTCTCGCACACTGTCCCGAGGCTCTGCTAGTGAGCTATGGATGATCCCAATGATGGAGTCGGCACCATTTCCCTCCAATACGGTTTGATGGTCCCCTTCAACAACATGGACAAACACTTTTCCATCACAGACCTGCACAGGGCAAAGAGACATGGAAGAGAACATTACACACAGTTCCATACGCCATCTGATTTTTCAGTTGTCATCTGAGAAGGTGACTACAGGCTGCTATCATATGAACACTTTCCTGGGAATAAGCCCCACTGAACTTAGTGGGACTTACTTCGATTAAACTTGCACAGGATTAGACTGTTTTTTCCTTTGTTTCTTTTGACTGCTTTCTGCACTCTCTTTAAATTGATCACATGTCAAGAAAGGCCTAATACCTCTTTCCTATTTCTTTACTGAAAACCAGAAAAATCATTTTCATAACATACCATTGGAGAGCTTGAAATGCTGCTGTTGCTTGATAAGCCAGGGAAAAACAGAAAACAGACAGGGAATGACATGTACACTTGTTATGGGTGGACAAGGGTGAGGGTTACAAATTATTATCAAAAAATATTTATGTACTGCTTTCAACAAAAAGTTCACAAAACGGTTTACAGAGAAAAATCAACTAATGGCTCCCTGTCCCCAAAGGGCTCACAATCTGAAAAGATGCAAAGCAAACAGCCTCTAGAAAAGATACTGTGTTGAAGTGAATTGGGACAGCTACCCCCTGCTGAATATAAGAGGAGCACCACATTGCCCAGTTAAGCAGGTTAAGGTACATAATGTACATTTGTAGTTATAAGTTGATAAGGGTGAGAGATACAAATGAGTAGGATACTGCCTAATGCTAGCAGTTATTATTCAAACAGTGAGATCATTACATTAAGAAGGCAAGAAATTTTGTTATCTTTTCAGCTAATCAACTTTTTGATACATTGTTAACATGGACCACTATCTTTTTAATTTGATGATCTACTCTTTCATATATTGACATGCATAGAAATGGGCTCCTAAGAGATGTGCTTCCAACTGGAAGCTTCTTAAAAAAAAATAAATCAAAAACCACAGGGAGGAACCCCCAGCCCTGACTAAGACTGCAGTACGTAGGGAGGAGGAGCCTATCCTTTCCCTATGTCCGTTTTCGCACTGAACCCTCCTCTCCTGAAAGGTGCTTTTTGCATCCAAAGCAGCTACATGTGCAAATGTCTTTTCGCAGATATGGCAATTATCTTGGAAACACTGTATGTTACTCTTCACAGGAAAAATGATCTTCACACAATGATTTTCTGTCTTTGCTTTTAGTTTGAAAATTGGATTACCTAAAGCAGGGCAAACTGTTAAACCTCACGGCCTCTGAAAAACTCAAGTGGGAGGCAGAGAAACAACAGCAGATGGCTGCACGTATTAAAGAGACCAGTGGTACAGATTTCAATGGAATTTCAAGTGTGTAACGATGCAGGATTGCAGGTTGCACTGCTGTAGGAGAGGAGGTGCAGTGAATAAAAAAGTCACTGATCATGTTTATAAGATAATGAACCTTTCCATTCCTTCTGTTAATGCAACTAACCTCTGAAAGCTTGTAGTCTCCCCCAAGGCCTTCTCCATACTCATTGTGGGTCTTTGCTTTCAGTAGTGTCACATTTCCATGATATTTGCACCCAGGTAAATATTTGTCTCCTGCCTTCAGTTTGCAGTAGAAGGAAGTAGCAGCAAAGGTGAGTGCCTCATGGCTGATGTCTTTGTAGTTCTCAGTGATCAGGTCCACAGCAGCCCTTACACGAGTTTCTAAGTCAGGAAGGGGTAAGAGAATCTCCAACAACTGCAAGCAATGAAAAGAGAAGTGCTTTACTACAAGGTATGGTGCAGTTTGGAGAGGGAAGTCAACCCAGACAATAGGTGGGGCTGGAGCACCTTTCTTAGGAGGGAAAGCTATAATGCTTGGGGCCTTTTAGTTCAGAAACAGGGATTATGAGGAGATGTTTCTGAGGCTAATAAAATTATTCATTGTGTGTTGACTGTGGAGAGAGAGAGAGAGAGAAACTTTTCTCCCACTCTCACAACACTAGAACCAGAGAACATCTAATAAAACTGGTGGGAGATTTAGGATGGACAACAGGAAGCACTTCACACAGTGCACAATTTATAGAATTCACTGCAACAAGGCATGTTGGTTGTCACTGTTGGTTGTAAAAGAGGGTTAGATTAATTAATGAAAGACAGGTACATCAACAGCTTCTACTCGTGAAGAATGTATATGGGCTCCAGGTTCAGGGGCAGTGAGCCTCAGAATTCCCGTTATGGGGGAATAACACAGCAGAAAAAGCACATATCTTTACCTTCTACTCATGGGCTTTCTGGGGCATCTGGTGGGCCACTATGGAGGACAGGAAGTTGGACTAGATGGGCAGTTTGGCCAATCCAGCATGGTGGTTCTTATATGAGCAAACTACATGTTGTTGTGCCTGTGGGATCAGTGTGGAAGAACATTACCTTATTATACTCCATGCCACTGAACTGCTGAACAAAGGCACACAATGCTTCAGTCTCTGCTTCAGCCTCATTTCCAGGGGTTAGCTTGGCTCTGTAGCTCTAGAGGGCATGACAGCAACAACAAGATCACCATACAAGAATTTTAGACGCTGAACAGAATTTTTAGTACAGTATTGGGGTTCAGATGATTTAAACACAAAGAGCACCCAAAAGCCAAGAAAAGAAAGCAAGTAATATTTAATGCTCAAGCAGATAAATGAGCCTTTATAATTGCCATGATTTGGCACAGTGTCTTCCAAAGAGCCCGGTGCTAAAGAATGAAGAGGTGTTGGAATGACCAAATAGCCGTATTTCCAATTTGCCTTCTAGAAATTGCCTGAATAGGAAAATAGTGTGCAAGTCAAATATGGATTTTCATGTTTCCATGTAATAATGTGTGTGTGTATGCATACAAATGTCAGTCTATAATATGGTTGCCTGCTGTTCCTGTTTGGAAGCCTGAGTGTTTTGGAGTGGATCTCTTACCTTGGTGTGTGCTGCGACATAGCAGTGAGAACCATCAAGCAGGAAGAGGCTGTTGGGCAAGCGGGAGGGATTCTGTTGAGCTTGTATCTGACAACACATTTCAAAGGCTACACAGGCGCCAAAGGAGTATCCACAAATCCGATAGGGACCTTCGGGCTGCACCTGTTTTATGCAGTCAATATAATAGGATGCCAAGCTCTGTATACTGTCCAGAGGAGCAGCTAATTAATGAGAGAAAGCGAAGATGGAAAGTTAGGGAATGAATCAGGCTATGAACAGTCATGATTAGCATAACTGGAATCCTGTGCCAAGAACATAGTTCTGCTATCAGAAACTACAGTTTAGACAAGCATTTATAAATCTACAGCTGCAACACTGTTTCTAATTCCAAAATGGTGTTTTTAGAATTTGAGTTTTTTTGCCAATAGAAAAACCAGATAGCAGATGAACAACCCAGTCCTAACCAAAGTTCCAGCCATGCACCATTGCAGCCATGCCAGTGGGGCACACATTACATCTTTGGGAGGAGGGCAAGTCATGGATGTCTCCTTCAAGTAGTAAGGGGACATTTGTCCCCTTTCCTCAGGGTGGCATCGGCATTGGAAAATTGGTTAGTATTGGGCTGGAAAGGAGACATTGCATTAACGGATATATGTACTAGAATCAGAACAGATGAATAGGCGTTAAGAATTATGGTGGGAAGCTTAGTTTAAGTGCATACAGACACTTTCTGAGCTTTAGGCAACAACTGCTCCTGTTTTAGGTTTTTCTATAAAATCAAATGTGCTAGATATCTGTTTTCTCCATCTACTATACAGGGTATATTGCTCCCTGTCTACAATATATAGTGCTAGAATTCTCTTTGTTATTCAACTCACTATACTAGTTGGCATGCAGATGTCTGGATTCTGTGTACAAGCACTCCCTGACTTCTGTAATGGTTCTCTTCTGGCTGCCCTTACATGCAGCGATTTTTGCACATTTCCTCTTCTATTTAACAAACCAGTGTGAAGGAAGGGGCAAGATCCCTGCATTCTGATCTCTGGAGTAAAGTGATCTGGCCCCTTGCTTTCTCACTTTGCCCCCTCCACCACCAAGAAGACAAATGCTTCCACAGTTGGAATGCAGTTTTCTCTATGCAGACTCTTCAAACAAAATTAGCAAGCATGGGTGGCTTCTGCTGCCCCTCCCAACAGAGCAGACCAAACTTACATAAAATCAAAATTACACAAGTTGAGGCTTACACAAGGCAGGGACCTGCTGTACAAAAGTAAAGGCAGGAGTCCAAGAAACTGGGTTGTGTTGCAAGGTGACTGTAACTAAGTTCAGCACATCAGTTATACAACATTGCTTAAGAGTGAGTGAAAATTTGGAAACCATTTTCTTTGACCTACAGCAGAGATTCCTACAGTATGTGCCAAGGTACACTCATAGGGGTGCTGTGCAGTGTTGTGTGGCCGCTTCTTCCTGGATTCCCAGGCTGATAAACATGGAATCTCTTCTGCCAATAGCATGAGATTTCGTGTGATGTTGACCCAGTGAGCCAGGAAGAAGAGACTGAGTGGTGAGTCTGAAGGGTGCCACAACCTCAGTGAGTTTAGGAACAGGGATGTATTACAGGGATGTAAAATCATTACTGCAAACATTCTAGCAGCTATAAATAAAATTAAACGAAAAGATAACTGTTGATAGTAAGAGCCCACTGGAAGGATTGCAGAAAATTTTAAAAGAGAGGTGGGCAGACCTATCCTATCCTACCTAAATCCCTGATAGGCGACAGTGCAGCTTCTGCTGCATCCTTTAAGAATTTTTGGCCCTTGGAGGTCTCCTTGGGATAAGGTGGCATTTGTTCCCTCACCCCATGGTAAGTCCCAGCAGTTGCTATGGGGCAACTTGGACCTGCACCAACTCAATTGCAGGAGCAGGTCTACATTGCTCTGTGCAGGCGGATCAGGCTTGGGAAGGGGCTTGAGATGTGGTGTGCGCCACCGCCAATCCTGCCCCCTCCTGGGCTTGATCCGCCCTCCTCCCCACTCCCATCACTGCCCCATTCCGCCCACCCTCTACCCCATTCAATTCCCCCCCAATCTCCCTCCAACCTCCTGTGTGAGTTTAATTGTTCTGGTGGGTGTCTGCACAGGAGTCCACTGTGGCCTTCCCACCAGCGGGCCCACTGCACTCATTGGCAAAGGCTGCTTTATGACAGCTAAGGGGGATAGAATTGGGGCAGAGGTGTCTTTCCCCACATTCTTATATATGTAATGTGGCTAGCTACTGAAAAGAGGCAACAAATAATGAAATCACACTAAAACAGAGTGGGTCATAGCTAGTCAATATAACTCTCACTTCTTGAAACCCTTGTGTATACGTTTTGAAACATATTTTGATTTTGGAATTTTGTCCTGATTCAAGGTAATAGCTTAGTAGGTTTTTTTTTTGTCCCAAAATAATCTTTGTATCCCAACTATGCATTATCATCATATGCCTATCATATAGGATTAAGGATATCCTGTACACATCCCTATTTACATGGGCAGAACATGCTCACATTGAGTAATGTTTGTGAAATGTTTAAGAACATAAGAACATAAGAACAGCCCCACTGGATCAGGCCATAGGCCCATCTAGTCCAGCTTCCTGTATCTCACAGCGGCCCACCAAATGCCCCAGGGAGCACACCAGATAACAAGAGACCTCATCCTGGTGCCCTCCCCTGCATCTGGCATTCTGACTTAACCCATTTCTAAAATCAGGAGGTTGCGCATACACATCATGGCTTGTACCCCATAATGGATTTTTCCTCCAGAAACTTGTCCAATCCCCTTTTAAAGGCGTCTAGGCTAGACGCCTTTAAAATTATAAATTTTAATTATAAATTTAAAATTTATATTTATAAATTTTAAATTATAAATTTAAAATTATAAAGTTTAAAATTATAAATAGGTTGATTCAGGTTTTACTGACAATGATGCACTAGACTGATGACATGAACACACATGGAACTACCTTTTGTGCACTGAAGTCCATAGGTGGGTATGCTGAGCTTAGAGACAAGGTTGCTGAAAACTGTGAGAGTTCCCTCGATGGGGTGTACAAGGAAGAGAGGATGTTCTGTGCTCTGCACCTTATTGAGTCGCAAGACAGTTGGTCCATCTGGATTAACCAACAGGTTATTCAAGTTCAACTTTGGTTGCTCAGCCTGACCGGTTTTTGTCTCAAGGGATAATGCTAAGAAAATTTAAAAAGGAAAAGAGTCAGTTAATTACATGTTCAAATGAGGAGGGTGAGCTAAATGAGGATAATAGGCTGGTTTGGGACTAGCCTTATGTGATTGTTTCTTAGAGCATTAGAATTAAGGGCTATACTCCACAAGATACAAGAGATCCTGTTCATGGATCTCCCACTGTTTTTCTCCCAGATCCATGTTCTTCAACCTTGGGGTCACAGTTGTCGGGTCACGGCAACTTACAGGAAGGTTAAAGAACACTGGACTGAAGCAGCACCAGGTAAAGGGGGAGGCATCTGGTGTTCCTCCTTCAGGTACCAGGAGATTGTGTCCTGGCCCTGCTTAGGTACTTAGCAACTGTGCTAACATAACTTTCATCAGTGCTTCACCTCAATAGCAACTTTTTCTGCTCTCTCTAATAAGAATATTTGGTTACAACGAACAGAGCTGGAAGAGCAACAGGGATGGGGAGTGAACGGATAAGGTGCAAGGAGGGGGGAGCGGGACCAACGGTGGATCCCCAGTCTCTCACTGTATTTATATGTTTATTGGGATGATGGCATAAAAAAGGATGAAGACCACTGTCCTAGATCATAGCAGCCATGGGGAGATTTAGATCATGTGTGGGAAAGAGTGGCAGATGCTGTACATGCCTTTTTTCTCTGCAGAGCTAAAAGCAAGGTTTGGGAGGAAATTTCTCTCAGGAAACAGCATGAGAGTCAGTGTTGTGGTCCTGATCAAATCAGTAACCCCACACAACTACAGCAATACCTTGACTTTCATCCACCTGCCTTTCATTGCTTTGCCCTTTCAGCTGTTTTCAGTTATAACCACATTTCAAATTTTGTCCACGTGCTTTCCTCTTTCTTTCAATTTCATCCAACAACGATGTTCTTATACCTATTTTTTTAAATTTCTGTTTATTTAGGTTTTGCACACATTCACATGTGCTGTATAGTTCGTTATTAATGGTTTTTGCCAACCAAAAAAAAATTGCAAGCTAAATAAGGCTATGCTTTGACATTCATCCATATTTTACTTTCATCCATGCTCTGGTCCCTAATCAAACAGAAGTGCAAGATATTGCTGTAATGTGAAGTAAAAAAAAAAAAAAAATGTGGAAGACGCTTCTGATCATGGATCTCCCACATCACATCTCGTTTGACCCTGATTTTGGAACCTGAGAGAGGAGGTTTCTCATAGGCACCTTGGCAGCATTGATCTCATGCCCCAGGTCAATTTTTTTTTGTAAGGAACTAGGATGTCTGATCATTTCAGTCCCAGCGTATGCTCTGGATGATGGAGCAGAAATTATTTATTTGCTTCACTAACAAAACGTTCCTTTCTGTGAGTTATGGGCAAGCAGCTCTCACTCATACAGAACTGAACCAGTGTTCCACAGGACAGTATTGGATCTCACTTCCAGTTATGCCAGTTCCTCTCATTTCCCATTCTTGTGTGTTCCCAAGTCCAAAGTAGGGCAGATTCTGTGTAGCTGAACACACTTACCATTTGGAGCTCCAGTTTTGGAAGAAAGTTCCCGAAGTCTGTTTATGGTCAGCAGTCTGACATCTCTCATTGTCATGACAAGATCATAGTCCCGCTCCAGAGTTTGGCGTACTTCAACTCCCATCAAGGAATCCAAACCCAGATCAGACAGTGAGGTGTCAGCATTGAGACTGTTCACATCACGAACCCCTGAGAAAGAAACAGACAAAATTAACAATATCTAGACAAACCCCGTTGGCTGTTAAGTTTCCACGCTGTCCACAATTTCCTTTAGGTTCTTTCCTATAGATTTCCTTTCTTTGCTGAATGATGCAGAATGGTGCCCATCTTTTCTTTTGTTTTTGGTTTCACCATATTTAAACAACACAGCAAACTGTAGAAGCATTATTTAGTATCTCAAGCCAAATTCCCAAACTCATCCTAAATGTCCTGTACAATCTGCATATCTATATCTGTTTAAACTTTTAACAGCTGTAGCACAAACAATAGGTACTCTGTGCCCTGAGTAGGCTGAAATATAAACAAAGGCATGCAGACAAATGTTAGGGGAACTGAACTAATAAACAACTGTTATGAATGTGAACTAGAGTCATTATGGCCCAACACATGGCACTCCTGCCTTGTGCCCAAGACAGGTGCTTGTGTCCAAGCCTGCCACTGTATAAAAGAAAACAGGAAAGCTATTACTTGGCAAGTAGAAAGCAACAATATTAGCTTTTTAGAAGTTGGTGATGATATTTAAACAGCATAACTCCAGTAAACAAAAAGAAAGATAGCTGTAGGAAGTACAGTTGGCCCTCGGTATCCGCGAGGGATTCATTCTTGCGCACCCCCCCCCCCCGCCACAGATACCAATATCCATGGATAATGGAATCAGTGGGGAGGGCTTAAGGATATCACAGACGCGACTGGAATCCTTCGCAGCTGGGAGGTATTCTAAGGCACAGGGAGGCCATGTTCAGCCTCCCCTGCCTTAGAAAGCATCCTGGAAACTCTATGTGCCTTCCAGACACCTCCATGAGGCCATCTGAGGCCTGAGGAGGACAAACGTGGCCTCTCTATCCCTCAGGACACCTCCTGGATGTGACTGGGAGACACTTCCAGTAGCATCCAGGAGGTCCTTGAAGCTCTCCAGATGTGGGATCAGCACCCGCATTGAGCCAACTCTACGGGTGCTGAAGGAGAATAAGGAGGGCCAAGTGTATATATTAAATATATTGCAGAGGAAAAATGTGTATGTGCACATGTGGAAACAAATGTTATGAGAGGGAGAGGTCATCCGGGGGTTTGGAGTGGGGTGCCATCAATATGCTGATGACACCCAGCTCTCTCTCTCCTTTCCTCCAGACTCCAGGGTGGTGGTTGAGGACCTGGAGCGCTGTCTGGAGGCAGTGAGGAGCTGGATGGGGGCTAACAAGCTGAAATTAAATCCGGATAAGACAGAGGCTCTCCTGGTTCGGAAATCCTCGATGCAGGTTCTGGACTATCGGCTTGCGCTGAATGGGCTTGCACTCCCTCTGAAGGAGCAGGTCCGCAGCTTGGGGGTCCACCTGGACTTGCAGCTGCTCCTGGATTCCCAGGTGGCGGCTGTGGCAAGGGGGGGCCTTCACTCAGCTTCGGCTGGTGCGCCAGCTGCGGCCGTACTTGGATCGTGCAGACCTGGCCACGGTGATCCACGCCTCGGTGACATCGAGATTAGATTACTGTAACGCGCTCTATGTGGGGCTGCCCTTGAAGACGGTTTGGAAACTGCAACTAGTGCAGAATGCGGCGGCCCGTGTGGTTACTGGAGGTAGGCGGTGCGACTCTGTCAGTCCGCTTCTCCAGCGGCTGCACTGGCTGCCCATTCGTTTCCGGGCCCAATTCAAGGTGCTGGTATTGACCTTTAAAGCCCTATACTGCTCTGAACCAGGGTATCTTAGAGATCGCCTGCTCCCGTACAATCCGGCTTGCCCTCTCAGGTCATCAGAGAAGGCCTTTTTACAAGTGCCACCGCCTAGGGAGGTACGTGGGGCGGCTGCAAGAAATAGGGCCTTCTCAGTAGTGGCACCAACGCTATGGAACTCCCTTCCCCTTGACTTAAGAATGGCTCCCTCTCTTGAGACCTTTCGGCAAGGCCTGAAGACCCTTCTGATTAAACAGGCCTTCTGAGTTCTTGGCCTTTTAACATCTTTTTAACATCTTTTAATATTTTTTACAGGCCTGATTCTTTTATGACTTGCTGCTGCTCTATGCTCTTTTTACCTATTTTTTTTTTACTCTGACTGCTGTTTTTAGTATGTGTTAATATGTTTTTATTTGTTTTTAAATTGTTTTTAATATGTTGTAAGCCGCCTTGAGTCCCTTCGGGGAGAAAGGCGGGGTAGAAATAAAGTTATTATTATTATTATTATTATGATAAATCATAATAGGATATAGTGAATTATCTAGGAGGAAAATTGCAAATCCAGAAGATACTGAGTGTTAGTGTTAGTGAGAAGATACTGAGGTGTTAGTGTTAGTGCTCTGTGCAAAGGAAAGGGAAAACAGAGCCCTGATAAGTTTCCAGAATGCTGGCTTGAGAGACAGGAAAGAAAGCAATAGTGATGGCAATGAGAATATGAACCAAGTGATAATTTTACAGATAATCAAATAGATGTCTTTCTATCTGTGGATGAGTCAAATATTCAGCTGATGGGTAAGGAAGCAGAATTTTGAATGGTTGGCTGAAACCAGAATGGAAACAGAAGGTATTGAGATTGAACACTTGAGAGCAAAAGAAAATACTTCAAGCAGAAGACTTTGTGGAAAAGGAAGTTGTATGAAACAGCATGGGTTCATAAAATCTATCAAGGATGAGAAGCAAGCGGGTGAAGAAACAGAAGGACTGTAATAGGCAATTGTTCCGTGCAAGTAAGTCATGATCAGACACAGATGGTTTCTCCTGTTCCCCTGTTGGACCTTAGCTAACCTGCCAGACAGGATGCCGATTGGAGTTTTGTTCTGGCCCAGGCAGACAAAGATCAAAAGAGGTCAGAGGCAGGTGATTAACAGTGCAAGCCTATACATGCCTACTCAGAAGTATGCCACTGTACTCAGTGGGACTTACTTCTAGGTAAGTGTATATAGGATTGTAGCCTGGGACCAGGAGGTGAGCTGAGGTAAGGGAATTTACAGTAGTCTGCATGTCTATTCTCTGTACAGCAAATTGCTCAGACTAGGGAGTCAAAAATGAGTAAATTCTTATACAGGACCTGAAGGTCCTGATTGATTCCTCTGGTCTCCTGATTTCTCTGAGCCAAGGTTTCCTTTCCTGTGACTGTTGGGGGGTGGCAGCTGTGAGGCAGCCAGCCCCTTCCCTGTAAGGTGTCCCACTAATACAGGTATAAGGCACCAGAGACTAGCTACTGGAGCATCCCCAGCATCTTACATCCTTACTCTGGAAGCACCATCTTTGCCCACTAGTGGAAATGTCTAATGCGTGAACCTTCCGATTCTGCTCTTTGTCCCAGTTTTATGTGTCTATTCATGTTCCTCCTTTTGTCTGTTTTACAGATGAAACAGATTCACACCTTTAAAAACCCTTCACATGCACCTGTGCACATTTCTAATCCAATTTCCATGCACATTTAATTCTGCTTGCTGTGGTGCTGCACAGATTTGTAAGTCAGTACGTTCCTTCAGACTAATCCTACATTTGGTACAGTTTCTCAACTGCTTCCCAGTTCTGTGAAATTTCCTCCAATAAATCAGACGTTGCTTATGTGCTTGTATTGTAGGTGTAACTGGGTCAGAACATCATGCAAAGAGCATGGAGTAAGCCTGGAGTAATAGCAGAAATCCAAGTGAAAAACAGTGGGTAGAAATACACCTAAATGGTTATTACTTGATCAGTCATACATTAAATCAAGATTAAATTGAAATTAATTGAATTGGATTCAATCCAGACAAGACAAAGAAGTTGTTGGTTCAGAGATCTGCAACCGAGAAATTTGCGTAACAGTTTATGCTGGATGGGGTTGTACTCTTCTTGCAGGATCAGGTTTGTGGTTTGTGGGTGCTCTTGGGCCTGATTTTGAACCTGGATTGCAAGGAAATAGGATGATGCACCAACTGCATTCTTTTTTGGATCGGTGAGGGCTGGCTATGTTTACCATTCTCTGGTGACATAAAAACTAAACACACCCTGCTTGGGCTGCTTATGCAGACTGTATCAAAGTTACAATCAGTACAGAATGTAGCTGCCAGACTGCTGACTGAGTCTAGGGCTCATGGCCATGTCACGCCCCTACCGTACCATCTACATTGGCTGCCTATACATTTCCAAGCACAAATCAAAGTACTGATAATGACCTACAAAGCTCTTAATGGTTTAGGAACTCAGTACTTGAAGGACTATCTCTCCCCATATGAATCAGCCCATCCTGAGAGGGCATCCAGAGCGCTTCTGTGGTGGGTTGCGTCACTGCTAGAAATACGGTTGGTGGTAACCCATGACAGGGCCTTGTCTGCTCTGGTGCCTGGCCTTTGAAACTTACATCCCTTGGAGATCCGAATTGCTCCATCTTTGCTGGTATTCTGGAAGGGGGTTAAAATCTTTTTAGTCAGCCTTGCCTTTGTTTGAGTAGTTTTTCCTTTTAAAGCTATGCTATTTTAATAGGTTCAGTTGCACAAAAGTTGTTTTTCTTTCTTGTTTTTTTAATCAGTTATATAGTGTGTGTTTTTATCTCTGTAGTCTGTCTTCAGCTTTCCTGTCAGGATAGGTGGGGTATAAATGTTTTAAAATAAAATAAAAAACTATAATCCAACTTGTCTTAAAAGAATGGACTGGCTGAGTAAGACTATTTCCTATTTTGTTTCTTAAATTCAGTTTCAGTGATCACAGAATGGGAGAAATTTCAGATCTGCATATGTGACACAAGTGAATATAAATGAATTCTAGTTTTTCCCCTTGAATAGATGGCATCCCAGCCTGTCAATATTCTAAGTATCAGTAATGAGATGAAACTGCTACAGCTAAAGGCCTGCAGTTGTATGCACAGGAATATAAGCGTCACATTGGAAAGGAGTATAGTAAATGGACACTACCGATAATGCTGGGCAGATACAGTGCAAATTCCTGGGGTAGCTCAAGCAATTCATTTCTCATCAGGATAATTGTTAAAAATTGCAGACTTTTAAGAAGACTTGGCATCACATAATTAATGTGCAATTACTGTGTAAATTCCAAGCCTAAATTGCTTGACACAAGAATACCTGAAGGACCATCTTCTCCCACTGGAACATGCTCATATGCTGAGATTCAGGAGGCCTTCTCCACATTCCACCAATATCTGAGGTGCACTTGTTTGGGTCATGGAAGAAGACCCTTTCTGGTCACACCCAGTCTTTGACCCTCCCTCCCTAGGGAAGTTCATTTTGTCCCATTAGTTGACATTTCACTGCTGTACTATATTAACGTGTTCGTTTTGGTAGGCCTTCAACTCGCCTAGCGGCCAAATTAAATTCCTGATTTAATTTTTTGTGCTTTTGTGAGCTGTCTGTCTCTGTGAATGAATGAATGGTGTCTAATCATCCCCAGTGAAATTTACCAAGAATGTGAGCAACAGCTTCCACAAGATCCCGCTGGCCATCCCCACTGCTTCTTGCCAGAACTTTTTCTGCCAGAACAAAACTGGACATGACAGGATGAGGCTGGTTGAGGAAGTGGTCCAGAACTTCCAGGCATGAGCTGATCCTCTGGGGTAGCGTCCCACCAATCACAGTATCATTACTGCCCATTGTCTCCAAGACAACACCAACATCACCAATGGCGCCCCACTGTACAGCTAGGCCTGGGGAACAAGAGAAAATACATAGTAAACCAGCAAATACATCAGGAGGAAGAGGAATACCCAAAAGGATCAGCATGGGTGAAGCATTAGTTATAAGCACGAAGATTTGTGGCATATACGTACATGTGAGGAAGCATGTTTTTAATCCTGTATACATTTGTGGTTTTTTTAAAAATCAAATTCTTCAGGACTTCACTATTACCTGGAAACCCATCATGCCGTCGCTGTTCACAGATGCGCTCCATGGTAGAGTTGGCGAACCCATAGTTACTCTGTCCAGCATTTCCTCTTCCACAGCTTACTGATGAGAAAGCTACAAAGTAGTCCAGATCTGGGCATTTCTGACGAGTCACTCTAGAACAAAGTAACACCAGGACAGGTGATTGGTTATTCATTTTCATGAAAGATTTTTCTCTTTCCCACCTTCAAAACCCTTAAGCAGAGCAGAGCTCATTTCATCTTTCACATGACACTTACTGGTCCAGATTTAGCGTGCCAGAATACTTGGGCTTATTGACGTCTTGAAAAAGTTCTGGGGTCTGATTTTCCAGCATAGCATCTTTCAAGACCTGTAAGAAACATTAGTGAGCATTTTCATATTTCTTCAATCCGTTACCTCTTAATGTCTCTTGCTGCTATTTCCAAGCAATATTGAAATAGTCCAACTAATTGTGGGCGAAGAAATCAAGCCAAAATATCTTGCATTTCTGCATGATGAGGGATACACACATTTTTTACAAATTTACAGAACGAAAGTCTCTCCAGAGACATCTCCCCTTCCATCTCCAAACTGCTGAATATGAGAGGTAGAACTTCATTTGATGGCTACTTCATATGGGGACTGCACCATAAGGCACAATCCAAAACTGATTTTTTTTAAAGGGTGCTACTGTCCAGTGAACTCGAGGATATAAACTGGCAGATGGTAGATTCTTGTTTCCAGGTCTGTCTAGTACCAAGAAAGCTAACCTTGTATCACTAGTTAACTTGCTTCAGTACATGGACTGCCCATACAAAGAAGAACCGTGACAGCCACTTTAATCCTAAGCACTTGTCACCTACCATAGCCAAGTTGAAGATACCCCCAACTGGCCCAAGCTGAGAAGCTTCTGTTATTAAGCGTTGTGCCCCCTCAAGAGTCCCAACATCATTGGTTGACACTAGAACTTCGACTCCCAGCTGCTTCCATTCTTGGACTCGTTTAGCCTGGTAACCTGAAAAGTGAGAGAAATGAGCACTAGAATAAGCACTGGAAACATGAAAGTGGCACTTTCTGCTGTGTTTTGGGTCATAAAAAGTCAAGAAAAATTTGGCTAAACTTTTCAGTGTCTGGAAATGAAAGTCACATTTAAAATACAAGCAGGAGAAACCCATCCTGCAATTGTAGAATAATGCCCACAGATTACAGTTAAATCAGAAAAGTTCATATTAAGATCCTGTTGAGGCTCTAGGTCCCTCCATTTTTCTATCTTTACAATGAAGCTATATTAATAAAAATAGCTCAAAGCAGAACATATAAGCACAAAATAGCAACTATTTTATTTTTCTCCTCCCCTTTAAGCTTTTAATAAAGAAAACAAACAACTCTGAGCCCAAAGTTCTAGAATGTCATGAATTGGGGAATCTCTCATTATTACTACTCATATATTCCTTCTTTCTAATTAATTGCTTTTGGTTTTTAACCTACCAGTTCGGATGCCAGAACGAGATGTCAGCACAAGCTTTTTTGCCCCTCTTTCAACCAACCATTGAGCTAGTTCTAGGCCAAATCCCCCAAGGCCTCCTGTGATGATATAGGATTTGCTTGATGGGCAAGATGTTCGGGAGATAGCAGGAAGCTGGGTTACTTTAGTTTCCTCCATAGGATTTTTCTTCTCTTCTTCATGGACCTGCATCAACATACAGACAAATCATCAAACAGAATAAAACTGAAGTGGGTCCTTTGTTCATATAGCCATAGGTGATGCCATGCCCCCCTTCAAAAAAACCCCCATATGCTTGATGGTTTTCCTCCTGTGCTTTTGCCAGACAAGGATATGTTGAGATTGCTTGCTGATCACCTGCCAAGAAGATTTCTTAAACACAATTTTTAACATCAGAGAAGAAATACACGCTTGTTCTTTCTAGTCATATTGAAGTGGTACAATTTCATAAGCTGGTCGATCTATGTTCTTGCAGGAAAAATATTATGCAAAAGGAAAAAGTTAGGACTTGAACTGATCAAACATAGCCTCCAGGGATTAGATAGATTCTTAGATATGTTCAGAGAAACTACCGCACCTCAGGTCTGGGATGAATCAGATTAAAATTAATGCTGATTAACCCCCGTTTTTGCCCGGCCCACAGGTGTACACATTTGATCCCTAACGTTGGGCAATGGATTAAACATTATACTGGTAGTTTTAAAAAAATCTGTAAGTTACATCTATTCTTTTTTCTGTCTTACAAAGGCAGTTATCACCATCACCTGTCATAGCTGTTCACTGCAGTTCGCACACATGAGATTCTTAAGTCACCAATAAAGTCCAAAGAATCATACCTTGATTATGACTTTTCCAATGTGTTTTCCTTGTGCCATATATCTGAAGGCAGCTTCAGTCTCATCTCTGTTGAAGACAGTTGTCCGCAGTGGTTTTACCACACCATCTTTGATGCCCTTCTGCAGCAAGCCTGACACCATCTCCCACTCGCTGTTTCCCTCCTCAAAAATGGCATCTAGTAGGATCCCATGGAAAGCTACATTCTTTAGGAACAGGGCCATTCCTTGAAAAAGTAACACAGTTGTTATCCTACTTTGTGGTCTCTTTTGCCACTAAAATGTTTTGGCACTTCAAAATTAATTCACATATTTGACAACCAATTAGAGCAGGGGTCTCCAAACATTTTGGCCAGAGGGCCGCATCAAATATCTGGCACGGTGTTGAGGGCCGGAAAAAATATTTAATTATAAAATTTATATAAATAAATTAGAGATGGAACTTATTCACTCAGATGGAATTTATTCATCTGAGTGAATAAATGAATGAATGGGCTCATTCATTCAAACTCTCTGGCCCTTAGAACACCCTCCAGATGCAACCAGAGCACAGTTCCAGTCATGTTCGGCCAAGTGGGCCAGAGGCTTTCCGGGGACAAAAGGCTGGCCGTGGGCCAGACTGAGGCTGGCCGTGGGCAGCATCTGACCCCGGTGGAGGTGGGGTGGGGGGGTTTGGAAACCCATGAATTAGAGTGAAACAGTAGTATAATTAAAGGGAAGGGGGTTGTGTTTTGGTCAAAATGAAGTTCAATAAAGCTTCTCCGCAAGATTAGAGTCCACTGGACTTTAACTGAAGTGACATGGGCAAGATCAGGAGAGACCAATTCCACAGAAACCCTATCCACACAAATTTTCTGCAGAAGGCATCGGCTGCAAGCTATGTTCATCATGATCTTGGCAACAAAACCTTCACAGAGAACTGAATTGGGAAGATGTTCAGCAGCCACTTGTTGGTGAATTCTATTTACTTCAGAGGGATTATTCCAGTGTAAATAATCACTGGAAAAGTAAAGGGATATTCCACTGGCTGTTAGGAGATGGGGAGGATGAGCTAATAATAGCCGCCCTGGATCCCTTTAGGGAGAAGGGCGGGATAGAAATAAAGTTTATTATTATTATTATTATTATTATTATTATTATTATTATTATTATTATTATTATTATTATTAATAGAAGTGTCATGGTTTGGGCACCAGGCAGGCTGTAAATAGATGTAGGATCAAAATCAGCTAGAGAGCAGCAGGATGTTCTGGCTCAGGGCAGTAGACCTAAGGAAAATAAGAGGGCCAGGACCCACCCTAGTCTAATCAAGGGGTTTATTAATTCATTTGGGAGAACAGGTAGCCAGTACTCCACAGAGGCACCAGTCACAGTGTTATCTGACAGGATCCATATATAAATCTACATGAGGGTCTTAACTATGAAGACAGGGACCTCAGTCCCACAGCAGTCAAGGTGACTGTCGCAAACTTAGGGGGGTTTGGGGTGCTCAGAATTCTTGGTTCTCAAACGATAAAGCCCTCAAGGCCCCCTGTTCAGTAGTACTGCCACCACCCTGTATGTGCCAGTGTCTCAGTCCAGGGACACTGAGACCCTCTAGGCTTAACTCTATCCCTTGCAGGCACTGAGCGCTTTCTCCAATTAAAGCTTCAGTCCTCAAGTTACTAGACCTCAATGAGTACTTGGTAGCTTGCTGAATGGCTAGGCAGGATTCTGAACCTTTGTCCCCAACAGACAATGAAACAACATAGTAAAAGATATTTTAGTTTATTAAGTACATAAGGCTCCTTTATGTGGCTTTATTTAGGCTTTATGTGGCTCATTTACCCTGCACATGCCTGATCTCATCTGATCTTGGAAGCTAAGCAGGGTCAGGCCTGGTTAGTACTTGGATGGGAGACCGCCTGGGAATATCAGGTGCTGTAGGCTTATACCATAGTCTTTCAAGACTGAAGGTTGCCAACCAAGTACATAAGGTTACATAAAGTTACATAAGGCAGTAAATGCTAGAGGCATAAACATCTAGGAAACATATCAGCAATAAAATAATAAAGCTAGCTGGCTATCTCTATTAATACCTATCTCTCACCTGGGTCAGTTACTCTTGTAGATCTTTTAGCTCCAGGCTACCTGTGAGGCCAGATGCCCATGTTGGACAATGGAGCTCACAGCATGCAGGATGTTGCACCCAAAAACTCTGCCCAAGAAGAACCGGACACACCCCTTGGGGCACTCATTATCATACTTCTTATGCTAATAGTACTGAGGTGACTTATTTAGACTGTCCAATCAGAAACTTTTGAGGACAGAACCTTCTCGAAGTGGGCCTGGTTGCTAGCCCTCCTAGTTCTTAACCCTCTCAACGGGAGATCCATAGCTGCATTCCTTCTGCTTGATCAGGCGCCCCTCAGTCTACTGAGGTGTTAAACATTCCAGTGGGTTGTAATTCTTGTTGTCTGTCCTTTCTGGCCAGCAAAGGACAATCTTTTTGTTTGTTTACACACATTCTTGCAGCTAGGAACTGCTAGCCACTTCTCCATTACTGACTTAGTTTGGTTCAGGCTTCACATGCTAACCTAGGCCTAAACTGTACATTTTTGTGACAGTGACACAGACAAGGTGACACAATGAAATCTTACCAAGGGGTGTATTGTTAGACAGGTCATATTTGCCAATTTCCAAGAAGCGCCCATGTCGAGCAAGGCAGCGCAGACTGGCCTGGAGCTTCTCTTCTGCCAAGGAGTTCAACACAAGATCGACACCTACAAGGATGAGCAACTCCATCAAACTCTCCTCACACTGCCATATAATGTGCATTTCTGTGTGCATGCGTATGCTAATGATTAAAATTTTCTGAAATTCCAGTGAGGCTTTATTCATACTGGCTATGATAGTTATACTTACCTCTTCCATTGGTGTTTCTCAGCACATGTTGCTCAAAGGAAGTATTCCTAGAACTGGCAAAGCTATTTGCATCGAGTTGGGGGAATCTAGTTTGCAGATATTCACGTTTCTCTTTAGAGCCTAAATGCAGAAAAGTAGCACCGGTATTATGCTTCTGAAAAATTCCAATGCCTTACAAACAGCTTTGTTTTTCCTTCCTCAGAAACCTATATTAAGCATCAGGAGCTCTTAGAATGTAGAGCCAGAATGACTGAAAAGAAGGATGTTGCTACTTACCAATAGTAGCAAACACGCGGCAGCCCATGCTTAGGGCAATAGCAATGGCTGCCTGGCCCACGCCACCAGAGCCTGAATGAACAAGCACACTCTCGCCCTTCTTCATGCCACCTCGAACCACCAAAGCGTAGTAAGCTGTGGCATATACCACTGGTACAGAGGCTGCTTCTTCTAGAGTCCTGAAGAAACCAAGAGAAGTTTTTTAAGGTATTAACACGTTTTTATTTTGAGCCAGTTATCACCCCCAGGAGACACTACTGCAATTCTTTTCAAAGAACGCACAGAGAGAACATGTTGAATTTGGAGCAAATCTATCTTACATTTTCAGCTCAAAATGGAGTGCCCATGTATTTCAACCAACAATATGTGTATATGAAAAGTCATTTCAGTCTACCTTTAGTTTTAAAAAAGTGAATACAGGTAGGCCCTTTTTACCCGTGGGTTCAGAATCCATGGATTTGACTCACCGCAGGTTCTGAATCCACAGTGGAGGGCCTCACCAGATCTCCTGGACGTGACCTTAGGAGTTTGCTGACTGAAGCACCAAATACAGGTTGGTGATTATCAGCCCAGTCCTGAGCTGCAGGGACGCATGGCTGCGGTGGCACCAAAAACAGCTGCCGGCACATCCTGCACACCCAAGGCAGCTGTGGGCAGTACCTTGGGAGAAGGGGACTTTTGTCCCCTTCCCCTGGGTAAAGGGAGTAGCTCTGCAATGGGTAAAAGTCTCCATGTTGGGCAGTGAGCCTGACGCAGAGGCTTTGGATCCAGTGGAGCAAAGCTTCACCGATCCCGCCTCCCTTCCTCCCCGCTCCCTCCCTCCGGCACGCCTCCCCCTGCCCTCTCCCCACCTCCCACCTCCCTGTCACACCTCCGCCCTGCCCTCCACCAGCCTCCCCACTCCCCAGAATGCCACCCTCACACTTTCCCCCACGCCCCCAATTTCCTCTCCACTGCTTCGCGGTCCGTGTGACTGTGGAACAGCAGAGCCCGGGCACCCACCCGGCGCTGGCCCAATGCCGGCCAGCACTGGGCTAACACAAGCGCTTGCCCAGCGTTAGGGCTTGCAAACGTGCCTTGTGCCTTATGCCCGGCAGTAAGCTGGTGCACGGAGCTCAGGATTGGGCTCAATAACTCCATAAAACTCTAAGATATTGACTCTGTAATTTCAAAGCAACAAGTTTGATCAGTTGTTACTGACATACTCCTTGCATTAAAAACCAATTCATTCTGAAAACACATGCACCCTCAAAGGAGGCAGTTGTAGAATTTATGCGACCTAGTCCAAAAGGGGGAGAACATGCAACCTGACCTACCAGTTTTGTGGCACCTCCCACAGGAACCTCTTATCAGCATCTACTACTGTAGCCAGGCCTTTAGCTGGCAGCAATCCCATCACTCTCTTTCCTTCAGGGTCACAGCCTGAGAATTCCATTCCCAGCATGCACTGTTGCAATGTCCAGTTTCCTGAAAAATAATTGAATAACAATTACAATAAGTGAAACTGCTTGTGTAAAGTGTTGACAACCAAACATTCATTAAAAAGAATTATATACATCACTGTTTCTCATTGTGGATCAGGTGGTTAATATACTAGACTTGATGCTACCATAGTATGTGACTGCCTTTGTGGAAATGTTATAGATCTGTACTTTTAGGCTACCATGCATATACTTCTAAAAACGATAGTCAATAAGGCTTACTCCTAGGTAAGCGTGGATAGGATTTCAGCCTTTGGGATGCTTGGCAATTTTAAAGAAAACAGATCAGCAATTGTGTGGGAGGTTTAAGAAGGTTCTTCTCAATTTTAAATAAATTTTTAAACTTATTTTAAATTTTAACATAATTTTATTTCATTTTATTATATGGGGGTTGTTAAAAATTTCCTGCTTGATGATGCCACCTCTGGTCATGACATCAATTCCAGGTTAATGACATCACTTCCGCAGTGTCCCAAAATAATGTCATTCTCAAAAGTGGGTCCTGGCACTAAAAAGTTTGAGAACCATGCCACAGTACTGGGCCCATCAAATATCATGTATGGTTGACAACTGAAATATAAGGTCAATTCAATCTCTGCCTCAATCACAGGTTACAACATAGAATATGGAAGAAAATCACACCTGATTTCTAGAAGTTTGAACACTGCCTGCATTAAATACTATTTGTTTTTAAACTTTGCAGTAGGCATCCTCAGTTCATTGCTGTGCAGTGCCAACCAGTTTCATTGGTGGCCATCCCACTTGTTCCAGCATGTTGTGCTTTGCGACTGCCAGAAGGCACCTAGCAGCACCAGAATGCTCATTCTGCCAGCACTAAGCACCATTAGGATTGGGACGCTAGTCTTCTCTGACAATGACTCTCAGCCAGGTGCTTTTCCCAGTTCTGTTACATTAGATCTTTTAATTGCAAGTGATTGAACCTGCTGAAAAGTGCCATAAAGCAATTTCCAGGAATGCACTATGAAGTGAGTTGCCAGGATGCCAGCAGGAAGGTTGGAGCTTTCCTGTGTGTATTGTCAGCTCTCCCATTGACTGCCAAAGCAGGTAAGTCAGCAGAAGAGATGGGAGGGCTGGGGGCAAAACAGTGTGGGGAAGGGTCAAGCATAAGACTGGGTTGCCATTTTTAGAATATACATTTGCACAAGGCAAGGTGATGACTTATGGATTGTGGCAAGCTCACATAGTGAAGCCTCCGTTTTAAAAAATACTTCCCAACTTACCTGGGATAGCATCTGGGGAGAGTTTCCCTGTGGCCAGCATAATGTCACGGAAATTTAGAGAAGCATAATGAACGTTGCAGAGCTGGACATTGGGATTGGTGGTTTTGAAATGGCGAAGTGGAGAAGCAATCCAGCGAAGGGAGGAAAGATCCCCACGTGTCAAGACATTCACAAATGCATATTCAGTTAATTCTTCAGGTTGAGCTGCAGAAGAACAAATGGAGCAGTCACCAGCCTGGTATTTTACACATAGAAACCTAGTGGAGATAATAGGTTCCTTCAACATCTGAAAAACTAAGGAAAGTTGAAAGATTTTCCCTTAACAACAGGTTTATTTTTTCTTCACTCTGCCCTTCCCAAGACTTTCTGTCTACAATCCCAACTAACTAACAAGTCATAGTGATTGGTTGAAAAGGAAACTAGTTATTTCAGGGAAGCAGGACACCAGTGTTCCAAGAAGATCACAAAGAGACCATTTCCTTTCATTGGACAGAGAGACTGGACTAGGTAGCCTCTCTTACACTTGATTTTTACCAATCCCTGTTGAAAGAAATGCTGCTACAAGTTGTCTGGCCTTGATCAAAAGTATCACCTTGTTTTAGCTGGAGATGTCTGAAAGAGCCCCACTTCCTGTCACGATAAACATTCATCACCAGGTCATTCTGTAGAATCTGCTGTATTTCCTTGTCGGAAATGCTGGTGGAAGGCTTTGGAGAAGAAGCATTCAAGTTGGAAACAAAAAGGCACCTGGGGAGTAAAACAAGACATTAATCTACTTCCCATTTTCCTGAAATTGTATCTAATGTCCATAAGAAGTGACATCAAATGGACCTGTCACTAGACACTGAAGTACTGTACCTGATTCTGTGACCTCCAGGTTCTTGGCGTAAACAATTCACCATACCAACAATTCCTGAGGTGCCACAGCTAGTAGCAGTGAGCCACACGGACTGCTCAGAAGGCTCTGCTAGCATTTCCTGGAAAAGAAATCCCAGTCAACTCAATTAAGACAGAACAGAAAAGAGTGATTTCTGTAAAGAACATCTGCATAGAAGGTGAAGGAGCAAGGATGAAAAGCAATGCTTTCCCGTATTGGACATCCTTACCTTCAGAGGTTCCACCCACTTGAAATGAGTCTCATCCACAGGCAAGAAAATAGGCTTCTTGGCAGGAGCTGGCCGGCGGCATAGGAAGAGGGCTGCACCAAACGAGGATCGTTTCACAGCAACCAAATTCAGACTGGCCTTGCTAAATACTTCCTCCCATTCTTCCTGTCAAGTCAAGCAGAATGAGGATCATTAAATGGGGACCATCAAGTGATTCTTCAACAAAGATTTATTCAGTTGTAAGCTCCATGTAACAAACAGTATTGCCACTATTGTTCTGATGTCAGATGTCTGCTCATCTGGATTATTTGACTATCACTTTGCACCTAAGTTGGGCTGCATGAAATGTGCATACATTAATCCACACTGCATATGTGCAGAATATTTGCATATGATGCACATATCATATACTGAACATTTGTTGAGTAGTATTTTTGTTTGGACAGTATAAACCAAAGATATTTACAACACTAACTGCACAATCTTATTCAAGTTTACTCATATGTAAATCCCTCTATGTTCTGTGGGGCTTACTCCCAGGAAAACTGGTATAGGATTGCAGCCTTACTGTGCAATCCTATGCGTCTATTCAAAAACAAGTCCCATTAAGATCTATGGGACATTCCCAGGTACATGTGCATGGGATAGCAACCTTAATCTGATATATATTTTATTTTTAGGCAAATCTGTTATTCAGTGAAGAAAAGGTTTCCAAGACCTCTTCACCCTGTCCTTGCCTTAATTCAGGGCTTTTCAAACTGGGGCATTGCAACACCCCAGCCTGTGGACCCTGGCCTCTGTCCCCTTAAGGGGTGGGGGCAGCCAGGAGGCAGGGAGGAGGCAGCGGCGCGATCCCCAGGATCGAGCCACTCAGGGGGCTGCAGGGGCTTGGGTGCACTTACCAGAGCCTCTTGCAGCCTCCTGCAGGTGTGGGGAGCCCTGCACGAGCGTCTGCAGGACTCCCCAATGCTTTAGAAGTGAGAGGAGCGATTGTGCTCCACTTACGCTAAACCGGAAGTAAACCACCCCCCGAGTAGCATGATCCTGGGGATTGTGCCGCTGCCTTCCCCCACAAGGACTTACAGAGGTTTTCAAACTCCCTGAGAGTTTGTAAACTGCTGCCTTACTTATTGGAAAAGACACAATGTAGAAACTGGGTTACTTGTCTCCATTCTTAGTCTTGGTAGGAGTTTTGCCATTCAGGTTATTAGGTTACATTTCTACTTCTGAGATTATCCCCCCTTCCAAGTTGCCCTACATGCTTTAAGAAGCCTGATGAGCAGCTGCTGTATATAATTACTGTGTGTTAACAGAAAATGAAATGTAAAAGTTCCTGTGAGTTCTTGTGAGGTAGCCAATGAAACAACCAATCATTTACTGTAGTTATTCTTCTTCTCAGTTATACATTATGGCTGTCCCTTGCCAGAACATCAGAAAAGTTGCCTGTTTTTCCAAGGCTAAAACCCATTGCTGATTCATTCTTTTCTGCTCTAAAAATTAACTTTTAAAAAGGAAGAAAAACCAAAACCACAGACCTCTTTGATACTGGTTTTATTTAGGTGTGCCCAATCCTAACCTTGAGTTAGGCTGTCCCAAGTCCCTTGGGCCGGCCTGGAAGGGTCACAAACTTGCTGTAAAGCATGTTTGCGCCTCCTCAAGGGGACGCCAGACCGGTGCTCCGAGAAGTGCCAGCTTGCAGAGGCTGACAGATGCCTCTGCGCCAGCTTCCCCTCAGTTGCTTGTGTCAGCCTGCCTGCACTGACACAAGCAGAAAAGGTAGGTGTGGGGGCGGCGGGGAGGAGGAGGGAGGGAGGCGTTCCTGGGCGGGGGGAGGGAGGGCGATGGGCGGCCCTGGGGGCAGGCAGGGAGGTGAGGAGGGGGAGGCGGGGCTGGGATCCAGCAGTTATGCCGGATCCCAACCCCCATCTCTGGGGAGAACGGAGCGGCTTGAGGCCGCTCTGCTCTCTTCAGACTTGTGCCACCTCAGGAGGTGGTGCAAATCTGAGGAGACCCATTGGAGCCAGCAGCCCTTACCCAGGGGTAAGGGGAAGAGTTTCCCCTTGCCTCTGGCTAAGCCGCTGCTGGCCACAATCCTGTGCTGGATACAGTGCAAGCCTCCTGGCTTGCTTGTTCCAACGCAAGTTAGAATTGCATCCATATTATTTTAAAATCCCAGAACTCTGAGGTTTAAACTAAGCATGGTCTACAGACAACTGGGGAGAGAATATAAACAAGAGAATTTATAGTTTACCTGTGTCAACAGCCCTGGTTTCTCTTGAAGGTCTGGAGATGTGAGGAAGCAGACTATTTCACCCAGAGTTTCTCCTTTCAGAAGGGCATGCAGCAAAACAAACCCTCCTTCCTTCACTGTGGCTGCCATGTTTGAGAGCACCTCAGCTGGATTTTTGAAAGCATTCAGTGAGCAGTTGCACACCAGGAGATCAGCATTGATTATACTTCCAGGAGGTGGGGTAGCAGGATCCCACTGGTCAATGGAAACACCCATCTCCTGCAGTTCATTCTCTTTCGATGCCAGGATTTCTGGTGTTCGCTCAGTGGCAGTGTAGTCTAACTGTAGCATGGGCTGAGTATTTAAGATACTGGTAACTCTTGAGAATAAATGCCCATCTCCTGCCAGGGCCTGCAAACATAGAGCAAAGGGTAATGAGAGGCATTATATGTCACCAGCACCTGAACAAAAACCAAGGGCAGATTTCAGAGCTCTGCAGAGCTGCATTTTGGAGCTGACCTCTATTATCTTCATCTTGCGACTGGTGATGTTCTCCAATGCTATGTCTACAGAAGTTTTCAGCTCAGCAAAATCCAGCAAGCCATTTAGAAGAGGGTCTTCTTGAAGATGAAGCTTCTCTCGAGTCACAACCTGTTCTAATTCTGAGTAGAGGTTTCCATTGAGCTCCAAGCGACATATTTCAGCAAGTATGTGGAGAAGACCTTTTTGTTCAGCTTCTGCCTGCGCAGGGGTCTTAGTATTCTCTACACCCGGAATAGCCAATTTGACTCCATGCTTTGCAATCTTTTTCTGTAAGCTCTGGATCAACCCTATAGCAAAAAGAACGAAGATGCAAAAATATTTATGTCATACTATCTTCTCTGCTCTTCTCACCTGGTCAGCTGGCAAGTATTGTTCACAAAATTGCATTAAACTCACCAGTGGTTATCTATGTATCTAGAATACTTCTGTTATCTGACACATATATATGTTGCTAGTCCTTGTTTTTTCACAACTTTTAGTTGCTGTCTACCTCGATGCTGTAAGTCTAGGGACTGAAGACTGCAGAAGGTAAAGGATATCATGGCTAAGCCATCAGAGAAGAGACTGGTGAACTGATAGCAAATACTTTTATTTTATGGGATTTTTTGACAAAAAGCTACATTAGATTTTTATTTATTATTAAAAAGTTCTGTAACGTTTGTTCTGTGGAATGGTGGCATGAAATGCTTGGAATGCAGGGAATGGATTATTTGTTTCAGAAAAGACTGGTGGAAAATAAGAAGAGAGAGCTTTTAAGATCAGTGAAGACTTGAAGAGACTTTGATTGCAACACTTGACAAAATTATTGTCTCTATTGAAAACCCAATTCAGGACTAAGGTTTCCCTCTGACAGAAAACAGATTGCAGCCAAAGCGGCTTGTTATCATCAAGGGCCAGCTGTCTAACCAGCAACTCAACTCTCAACAGCCTGTGGAACGAATTTGCCTCATAAATCATAGACAAAAAAAGCATTTACTGTGAACTTGAGAGCACTGAGATGATGAATATCACAAAGCATCTTCTCAATATAGTTACATGCCTTGAGACACCACTGAGAAATAGGATGTAGTTTACTTGCTAGGACTGCTGCTTGACCGCCAACATACATATGATGGTTTGGAAAATGGCAAGATCTGTTTCATTACAACAGTTACAATTACAATCCAGCTTGGGGCTTTACATGTGTTCTTTCTGAGACGTTATGTGTTTATCAGCCAGGCCAAGATCAATAAGATCTAAATTTCCAGCTTCTCTCTGTTTCTTCCTTGACAATAAATCTGACTCGAATGTAATATGACTCAACAACAGAGCTGAGCAATTTCAAAAGAAAGCCACACCAGCCTAACCCTTGGCTTCTTATGCTGCTGGGAATTACTTCGATAAAACAGAACATGAGATGGTGCTCTCCCTTCATGACCCTGCTGTTTACTTTGCACAGGGGGTATCATCTCAGAAAATCACTCTAGGGTAGCAATTTTCAACCTTTTTCATCTCATGGCACACTGACAAAGCACTAAAATTGTCAAGGCACACCATCAGGTTTTTGACAATTGATAAGGCACACCATGCTGCCAGTGAGGGCTTACATCCCCCATTGGTCCTACTAATAAATACCTTCCCCCAAATTCCTATGGCACACCTGTGGACCACTTGCAACATACCCATGTGCCATGGCACAGTGGCTGAAAATGGCTGCTCTAGGGAGATATAATCCTTTTACCTTTGCATTGTTCAAAGCTAGACTGAAGCTGAATATTGGAGGACAAGCAGCCACTCTCAACATATGGCACAAAGCAAAACTTCTCAAGTGTGGGAGGGGTCTGTTCCTGTCGCCGAGGTGCCACACTAGCATGAAGACCAGAAATCTGAACAGCTCCCGCTGTGATGGTATCCAGGCAATGGTCAACATAGGCATCAAAAGCTACAAGGGAAGGAGAGAATCAGCAGCTGAAAGTGTGGGAAATCTCACAAAAACTGTAGTACAATTAGAAGGGAAAGGATCTCTCAGAATTCAGTCTGAGGGTTACATAACAACTCCAGTTGTGAATAGTCTTCTGGTTCCCACAAATCCATCTTATTGCATTAGGCTGACACAGCAGCTTCATATAATTTGCTTCCAGAAAGGAACTGGGTCTGTTCCAACCAAAAAAGAGGTGACCATTACCTTCAGTCTCATCACTGTATTTGTGTACACGCTCATGGTGTAGTTTTGGGTCAATGTATACCGAGCGGATTCTGGTTGGCAAACGCAGACTTCTTCCTGTTTCCCCCAAGATGATCAAATGCAGCAGGCTGTCAAGGAATGAAACCCAATTCCCATTCCAGAGAACCTTCCCAGAGTTCCCTGGGGATAATAAATAATTTCATTAGAATATACAGTGGGTGATGGTTCTAGAACCAAGCAAACAAGACACCATAAGCTTGCTCTACAGCAAGGGTCTCCAAACCTTTCTGTAAAAGGGCCACATCATATATTTTATACATTTTTGCAGGTTAAAAAAAAATCAGTTATATAAATAAATGAATGAAATTAGAATGTATGAACGAGTTTTACTTGGACCTTTTTATAATCAGCACGATGTGATTCAGAACAAAAGAGAAAGGTGACAATTACAAAAAAACAAGGCCATGCTTAAACTGAGAAATGATATAGAAAGAATAAAAGCGTCAATCATTAGCAAATGCTCTGACAAAAGAAAGGTTGCTGTGGGCTACATAAAATCTAGTGGCAGGCCAGCTGTGGCCCCTGTGCCATAGTTTGAAGACTCCTGCTCTATAGCAATAACTATACTGGTTTAGACCCAAGATTCTCATGCTTTCCAAGTCAGGTGTCATCTCCCTTTCTCCTCCCAAGGGGGTGGTTCCACCTGAAGAGGGTTCAGGAAGGCCATGGGGACATACAGAAGAAACAGCATGAATCCACATTTCAACTAAACTAAGGGCTACATTGCTGGTGATATAGAAGAGGCAGGGTCTTCCTCTGCTGGGTTACTTCTCCCTTAACAGGCTCTTTTTAAGTGAAATAGCCAAGGGAAGAGCCTGTGCGGATAGTGGTGTACATGACACCTATTGCTAAATGGTTTCCCTCGGGTGGACAGGGTTGAGGATGCCATGGGGCTGTCCCCTCGCTTACTCTTGGAGCACACAGAGTTATGTTATCTGGTCCCTTACAGAGATCGTAAGGCTGTTGACCTCAGCCTCCTCCCGGGTTAGGCTTCAGAAGGAACCTTGGTCCTCTTCCAGGTCTCTCTCTTCCTCCTGGTATGGTTCCCTCCTGTCTTCAGTTTTCTAGCCCCTCACTAGCCACTCTGACTTGGTTTTGTCTTTTATCCCCTTTTCAGTCTCTGGTCCTTATCATCCTCACCCCTCTCCAGCCAGTCTTCTTCCTTTCCACCTCTCTTGCTTCACTTCTCTTCTCTTTCCCCCTTCATTTCCTTCTTTCACGTGTCTCCCTTTCTCTTTTCTTATTCTCATTCTTTTGTCTCCCCATCTGTCTCTCTGCTAGTCTGCAGCCTGCTTCTGGAGGCAGCCTTGAATTTTGCCTGTCACAACCCAGTTGATTGTGCTCAGTTGATTGTGCTCAACCCAGAATCAGCTCCAGCTGCAAGCAGGTGCAGTCTAATGATGTAACTGGCCAGCACACCACCTCCCAGATAATTAGCAGCACCTTTGGGCCACCACATTTGGACTCCGTGGGACATGAGTTCACCACACTAGGTCATAAAAGACACTGTGGAGACTTACCCCCGGGGAAGGGCATAAATATTCATTTACTCAGAGGAGACCTTTGCAACTGCCCCTCCCCCACAGGATGTAGCAGTAGCCATGTTGGCATTGTTGCATTGGCAGGGGTGAAAGCATAGGACTGGACTATCAGTCTCCCAAGTGAATAGAAATAATCCTCATTGCCAAATTTATGTGACAATTATATTACCATCACTACTGGATTCTATGAGTCCGTGGAACGTTGGTCCATAGTCATAACCACGCAGACGAAGCTCTTTGTAAATATCCCCTTTCGATAAGCTCATTTCCGAGGAGGGATTTTGCTGAGTCTCCAAATTAATTTGCTGGTTATGGAAGTTATTAAGAGCAGTCTCTTCCAAAAGGCAAATTTTTCCTGGTAGTCACAATACACAGAGAACAAGAATAGTCAATAGCCAGCTACACACAGCTTTGATGGCTTTAGAGCCCATCTAACAGGAATCATGTACTTACCACTCACAGCAAGATTTCCATTCCCAGACACTTCAAAACGTTGGGAAGCAGGCATGAGTCTCACCTCTAACTGTGTCAAACCTGCAAGATAGCCAGAATTTGGTGATATGTTTCAGGAACCTTCAACCCCAGGCCTCACTGTTCCCCCAAGCATTTCAACTTACATAAACAGGGGTGTGTGTGTGTGTGTGTGTGTGTGTGTGTACACAGTGTTTTCACCTGTCCTGCACAGTGCTTTATTTAGCCTTCTTTTGCTAAACTTTTCTCTAACATCCTGTAGGAAGACAACTGTTGGGTTTTCACTGAGTCTCAGCCCAAGCCTATCTAACTCCCCACATGGCAATGCAACTGCACCAATGCAGTCTCTGCTATATCTGCTGTCATGGGAGAGTTTTGGCATGTCAAAAAGTCCTGAGGATTAAGGTGACATTAATTCCCTTGCCCAGGGGGAAGCCACAGAAGCCACCGTGGAACAACTTGGATCTGAGTCTACTGGTGCAATGCTGGTTTACGCTGCCAGAATGCTCATTCTGGTGGTATAAAGGCCCCTTGGGATTGAGCTGTTAGCGAGTCCCTTAGATGGAGCTATTTGCATCTCTTATCCAGAACAGAGGTTTTTCTTGAGGGAAAGTTAAAAACCTTCTTGCCTAGTTTCTCAAGAAGTAGACAGAAAGCTGTCTACTTAGTATATGAGCAATATGTCTTGTAACAAAAAAAATCTACTGTTTATGTTAAGTCAAAGTTAACTTGCCCCAACTCACTTACATATACCCTGATCTTTTTTTATTTTTTATTTTAAAAATGAGTCCACCAAACTCTGCTGTCTTGAATTTGAGAGAACAGGCTTACATGCCTAGCAAGACACCTTTGCTAGCCTCACCTTTCTTAGGAAGTATTGTTGCCTGATGGATTGCAACATCTTCAAACATGACAGGCAGTTCTTCTATGGAGGTCCCCAAAGAACGTGCCAGAGTACGCCAGGCTAGTACAAGGTAGCCAGTTGCTGGGTACAGAACCCGGCCATCAATGCAGTGACCCACCAAATAATAATCAGGAGATTCAGGATTCATATCTGTCAGCAATAGAAAAACGAAACATACTTTTCAGAACTCCAAATATAAAACTCAACCAGACTCAAAAGCAATGTGCAAATATTTAACCAAAATCCAAACCATGGAATTCTCACTGTTCCTCCTACCACAGAAACGTCAGTGTTACAAATCTTTCCAAGAAAACAGCTCTTCTCCCCACTTCCTACTCCCTCCCCATCCATGGCTTTTTTTCCCCTCTAGAACAGCAGAAGGTGTATGAAGATATTCTCCCCAGAGATGCACTCCAAAAATACAGGTTTCTATTCCAGAGAAGAGAAAAGCATATCAGTTCCAGTACACACCAATATTGTAGACTGTGGCTGCTCCAGATCCCCCAGAACCTGTTGGGAAGTCTTCAGCTTTTGGGACATCCCATGTCTGACTATGGTCCCACTGAATATATGGAGAGATAAGTGGAGTTCCCACAGGAGCAGGATATTCAACAGGTGAATACAGATTGTTTGCAAGGACATTTATTCTGAAGAAGGAAAAGAGCAAGAATTTATGAAGACCAAGAGGCAGTAGCAAATAGATAACAGTTCACGCAGGCCTACAGCTAAGAGTCAGCATGGGCTTAGGGCAGCCATTTTCAACCATTGTGCCTTGGCACATTGGTGTGCTGCGAGTGGTCCACAAGTGTGCCACAGGAATTTGGGGGAAGGTCATTTATTAGTAGGGCCAATGGGGGATGTGAGCCTCCCACTAACAGCATGGTGTGCCTTTTCAATTGTCAAAAACCTGATGGTGTGCCTTGACAATTTTAGTGCCTTGTCAGTGTGCCGTGAGATGAAAAAGGTTGAAAATCGTTGGCTTAGGGAAACCTGCAACAAAGTTCAGAGGTCCTGGCCTCCACTAAAAGCACACTATGCTTGCTTTCCCTACATCCCTTCTATTCAAACGTCACTGTTGACCTTTTGAAACATCACAGGGCATTGGTCAGAGATGAAGTTCTATAACATGAACACATGTACAAGCGCACATAGAGAAGTGGAATACCAAATCAAGCTTAGGAAGCAAACACACTAGATCAGCATTTCGCAAAGTGTACAACTACGAGCCCAGGGACTCCCTGAGACCTGTTCAGGGACTCCATAAACACATCGTAAGTTGCTGCTATCTACTCTTCTGTGCTGCACCATTCTGTGCATGCGCTGGTGCTCTGGGGCTCCCTGAAGCTCTGCACATGCACCAGTGGGGCTCCCTGAGACCTTTTTCAGGGTGTAAATGGCTCTGGAGACTGAAAAGTTTGAGAACCACTGCATTCAATTTTTTAAGTACCCTAATGGAAATATACTTTTAACAGCACAAACAGCACCTACATTCTTATCCTTGACCAACAATGGCTCTTTCAGGTAGCAACCTAGTTGGGGCACAGACAATTGAAGGTATTGTTCAGCTTGTTGCCCAAATGAAATGTGGGCTGTATTGTGTCCCACAGTCTTTCACTCACCCTGTCAAGTGGATTTTTCCAACATTTGTCAGAAAGAACTCCAGGTTGTTTTTATGTTCTCTCTTCATTAAAGGTAGAATGGTGCAAGTTGGCTTCAATGCTCTCCTCAGGATTGCCTACAGTGGAGATCAGAAAGTTCTCAGAAAAAGTCATTGGTTTCCTTTTTCTAAAATGGACCCTTAGCTAGGGTTGCCAGTTATTTTTCCAGCAGAATGACAATGCAGTTAACAGTGCATTTGACATGCAGAAATTTAGCAGGGGAAGCTTTTCTCATCACAGCACCTTTATGCTAGGAAAGCATTCTTTGTATCCTGTGTAGAAGCATTGTTTCCAGTGAGGAACTTACACACAAAATGCAAAAGTAATACACATATCAGGAAATCCAGAAACCAAGCTTCTAGCAACACCACTGGGTTAGAGATATATCATATAAATTTTATTTTTCACCAGCGCACAGGGCTGCAGCAGCACTGAAAATGGCTGCCACTGCATCCTGTGCGCTCCAGGCAGCTGCCACCTCCTCCTCGGGAGAAGGGGACTTTCATCCCCTTCCCTTGGGTAAACTGAGCAGTCCCGCAATGGAGCTACATGATTCTTCGGCAACCCAAAGGTCAGCATAGAGTCAAGAGCCTCTCTGTCGGGCTGCCATGGAGGATCTGGATCCCTCCTCCCGCCTCCCTCCTG
This sequence comes from Tiliqua scincoides, assembly GCF_035046505.1. NCBI lineage: Eukaryota > Metazoa > Chordata > Lepidosauria > Squamata > Scincidae > Tiliqua > Tiliqua scincoides. The sequence continues at coordinate 153,272,001 of NC_089822.1, forward strand.
CCCTGCTCCCTCCCCTGGAATGCCTCCTCCCTACCCTCTTTCCCCTCTCCCTATCCCAGAACAACTCCTCGCCCCATGTCCCCATCTACCTCTCCACTGCTTGGTGGTCTGCATGACCGTTGAGCGGCAGATCTCCGGCACTCCACTGATTCTAGTCCAATGCCAGCCAGCGCTGGGCTGGCAGAGCACTGGTGCTAGGGCACGCAAACATGCCTTATGGCATGTTTGTGACAGGACATGCCAGCGGTAAGCCACTGCGCACTCCTTAGGATTGGGCCTTAAGACAAGATTACAGCTTAAGTTTTAATGAACACAATGGCTTACTTCCAAGTAAAATAAATACCATTTTCAAACACCTCTAGTCATGTGCTCTTAAAGGCACAAGAGCTGTATGAGAAACAGAAGATGGCAACCCTATCCTTAGTCTACAAGAAGGAGAACCACTTGTATATATACATAACGTTCTGTCCAAGCAAATGATCCTCAAAATGGCAGCACCTGTCCAGACAGAACAGTTAATCACTCCTCCTCTAGTGCTTCCTCTATTCATACCCACTGTCCATATTAATTTTTTAGCACCTTGTAACTAGTAGATTGACACAGTAATTTAGGGGACACAATTCTGAAAGGGGGAAAAAAATAACCCTCTCTCTACATGTTCACTTCAAAATAGATTCTAGAATTGTTCTGAGTGACCGGATGACACCCAAGACTTTAGTGATACAGATCCAATAAAAGAGAGAGTACATGGGATAACATTGCCCTTTCAGGACTCTTCCAGGTTCTCCAACTCCATATTTTCCTTTCAGTGCTAAGCTTAAATGGATTTACCATCAGTAGGACCTGTTTGTCAGCAAAATGGGAGGGAGCTAGCAGTAATCCTATATGCTACTAAAAAAAAAACACTCAGGAAAATGTGCTAGACCACACAGGAGGAAGGTCACACAGCATTCAAAGATCATTCAAAGTGATAAAAATGGTAGTTCCTCTGGCACCCACCCAACCACATTCCACTCAGCACTGAGGTATTGCTTTTGAGTGATGGACTAATTCAGTATACTTGCAACAGAAGCTCTTGTGTAAGAAAGATCCCCACGTCTAACAGAAAAAAGAGCAACAACCATGCACCTATTGCACAAAATGGTTGCCTGGAATGATCCACTTACACACAGACTCAGCAAAAGTAATACACATATCAGGAAATCCAGAAACCAAGCTTCCAGCAACACCACTGGGTTAGAGATACATCATATACATTTCATTTTTCACAGGCTATCTTTTATACAGCTAATAAATAATGTGAAACCACATGCTAGGAAAACAGGTTATGTGCAAAGCAGCTAAGGCAGCAACAGAACTTAGTAACTGTTATCTCATGTTTTCATGGCACAGTCCAAATCAGGGTTATTACGGTACACTGAACCCTCTCCCTAAAATGAGACATACCATTAAAGAGCCAAGACGCATCCTGAACAATTGCATTCCCAAGATACTGTTTGCATTTTCGGTTTCACCCCCTTCAATATGATTTGCATGGGAGATAATGTTTTATTGACCTCAGTGGAACTTGTTTCTAAGTAAGCAAACTTACAGCCCGATCCTATGCCAGCTAGCACTGTCGGAACAGGCATGCACACAGTTGCAAATGTGCCATAAAGCATGTTGCATAGAGTCCGGTGCTGCTGGCAGGCCTCTGCCAGCACTGGAGCTCCACCCACTAACCAGGGTAAGTGAACCACCGTTCAGCAGGGAGAGGGCGGGGGGGGGCAGGGAGGAGGTGTAGCTGGTAACGGGGGGGGGAGGCGCCCTGGGGGTGGTTCAGATTCCAGAGGGAAGCGGGGACTGCAGTAGAGGCTGCCACTATATCCTATCCCCCCCAGGCCTTGAAGCTCTCTATACAGATCTCTAATAACACAGGCCAACACATATTTTGCTTCCTTAAATGTTACACCAGTTCCTAGGTATATTTGGGGTGCCGATTCCAAAAATGGCATCCGTTTTGCCCTATCACATCTAGTTTTGGAGATATAGTATAGCCTCATTAGTGAATGGTTCAAGCAGCTTGCTCATGAGGAAGCCTACACCAAGCCTACACACCTCATGAGGAAGCTGCTTGAACCATTCACTAATGAAGCTATACTATATCTCCAAAACTAGATGTGATAGGGCAAAACGGATGCCATTTTTGGAATCGGCACCCCAAATTCATATCAAACCACCATAAAGTTTGGGAAAAACGTTTCTGACCCTCAATTTCGTAGGTCTGTGTAATAGCTAGATAGCTAGCACAAATCCAAGAAGACTCACAACGGCTTCCCGGGTCCAACACAAGGTAAGGGAATCGATGTTCCCTTACCCTGAGGAGACCTCCGGCTACCTCTTTGGCCCTACAGGATACAGCAGTGGTCATTTTGGTGATGTTGTACTGCAGGGTAGTAGACTTCATAGGACTGGGCTGCCTGAAAGACAGCTGAAGGTGACAATCCTAAATTCACTTAATCAGGAGCAAGCCATGTTGAATTCAGTAGGAGTTACTTGCCAGTATACTGGCTTATACAGCATGGCTGCAAAACATGCAATCAATGGGTGTTACTTCTGATTGTACGTTTACTTAATGTCGTCACTGTTTATCAGTATATCTCGGTTTTAATGAATGGCATGGTTGGCCACTTCTCCCTCACTACATCCTAGCTAGCAAATTATTATTTCTTTTTCTTGTGTTCTGTTTGGATGGTCATATTTTTCTGGATGTACAAGACTAACGCGTGACTTTTTATAGGAGAGCAGGAAGGTGCTGGAGCTGACTCTGAGAAGCATAACTGATCCTACAAGTTCTTTGGGTGACTCCTTGCATCTTAAACTAGTTTGAATCCAGTCGTGTTTTGTATGTTGACCTGTCTATGCCATTGTTTGATGCGTAGATGGGAAGTGGCACAAGCCCCCAGCAAAGACAGTGTCAGGGCAAACCCTTTAGCATCTGCTGCAGCAAACAACTATAGCAGAGTCCTTGTCAGTTTTAAATCTGCCACAAACCTGACAGTTTGCTCAGGCTTACAATCTAAAAAAATAATGTGGAAATTCAGAAATTTTGAGCCCCCCCACCTCAACCATCACAGAAGATGCTCTGTGACTGCAATATATTTAAGATCAAATGACCTGTTGTTTGCTATTCACCTTTTCATGACACTGCCTCCACTAGACAAGCTAGCAATGGCCCTCGTGGAGATGGACAGAATGGTCTTGTCAACTGATGGCACAGCCCTGTGTAGTTAAACCTTGGTAGTTTGCAATACAATCCTGGGTGTAGGCACTTGTGAAACAGGCACAGGTGTATGTCTCAACTCTTAATTAAAACATTTCTGCCCAATGTTGCGTGTAGGCAACAGGGACCAACTGTGTACACCTGTGAGCTGGGCAGAAATGTGTTAAAGAACATGCAATTTGCCTGCCTGAACAAAGCTGTTTCGTCAAAGCTGTGGCGAACAGCCGCCCCTCCTAGAACACAGGACGTTGTCTCCTAAGTTTCAAGCAACGTGTTACAGATAATGAGTGATTAGTGCTTCTGCAATGGCCTTGCTACAATCAAGAGCAACTGAATGGTTGTTCAGGTGGATCAGGACCATGGTGGGGGCTTTAGCCCTGCCTCTCCACACTCCTTGTCCAGCAGCCTCTTTTCTCTCTGCAGCAGTGATTTGCCAAGGAAGAAAAGGTCCCACTACTGACTGTGGAAGCTTTTTTCCTTGACAATAGCAGCTATGAGGGTTCCCGATTCCAGCTGGGACAGTGGTGGTGATGGTGGTGGGGGGGATAGAGTCTCAATATAATCTAATTCTTCCCTGAAGTTCTCAAAGTTAAAACCAATAAGGAATGTCTTTCTTTCCTGGGAAAATATTTGTTTAAAGTACTTCTATGCTGACATTCTACCTTAAAGTAGCATTTAAGGGGCTTAAAAAAAACAACAGCAAATCCCAAAAGGACAATATCAGTAAAAGGACCAACATATCAACAGTGCCAACATATCCAATGGCAGCTAAAACTAACTTAAGGCAGTTCCAACAGCCATTAAGCAGACCACAAGGCCTTTCAAAATACTAACATACTATGCAAACCATGCAAAACTAACCAATGTAAAGCAAACGCAATGATTGTCCAAAGCTCAGGGAAACAGGACAGCCTTTGCCTGGCTCGTGTTGCCAAACCACCAAGACCAGCCTAAAGCCTCCAAGAATCAGCATCAATCTCCTGGTGACGATGGAAAGCAAACAGGAGGTTTTAACAGGGCCTCCAGGGATTTCCAACATGCCATTATGTTGAAAAGAAAAGAAAATCTCCAGGCATAGCTTCAGTCAGAATTGGAAATGTGGTGCCCAAAAGAAGAATGTGCCAAACAGATCTCCCTTGGTCAAGGGGAATCCTATAATTAGGGTGCCCAAGCAGAAAATACCATCTCTCTGGTCAGTCACCACCACTTCCTGCCAGACCACAAGGAATTCTCCAGATTGACCCAGTGTCATTTAATTAAAGCTACCAAGCAGTATATCAATTTCTCCTCCCAGCCATTTTCTCCCCACATACACTGCTAATTCATTTTCTTAAGTCTGGTTCCTTCACCTTTAACTCTGCCCCAACTTCAGAAAGTTCAGGGTCTGGTATATGCACAGTAGTGGGTTGAAACTGTGGCCAGTTGCTCAGTGTGTGAGGGGAAGTCATATCAAGTACAATAGTTAGGAGGACTGATAAGGAAACAGAGTTAGAACTAGAGGGGAAAGGGGTATCGCTGGGGCTACAGCAAGCAGGCATATAATTCTGCTGTTTTACACTTTCTCTAGCTTTAGCCCATTGTATCCACGGAGGGTAATACCTGTAGGAGAGCATGTGGGGCGATCTCCACTACAACAGCATTTTCTGGAATATGCCTCAGGCCTTCCTGGAACAAGACTGGGCTGACAAGGTTATTCACATGGTACTCAGCAGAGGAGTTCTGAGCCAGCTCAGTTTGCCACTGGGATTCAGGGATGGAGGTGCTGATCCAGCGGGACGAACGAGGCTTTGGATTTGGAATAACCTGAGGGGGCAAGAGAGAAAGAGAGGAGACTAAACTGAAGGATTCTAAAAACAATTGCATGCAGCAGAGCAGTTTAGCCTCAGCTGATACCAGAAGAGGGGTCCTTCTTGAGCCCCACTCCACACCAGCTGAAGTAAGACTGGGCACAGCTTTCTCTGCCCTGAATTATCTGCAGTGAGAAGTCATTAAGGAGCATTACCTTTTGCAGGGCACTCAGCAGAACAGGTGCAATCGATGCCATGTAGTACGAGTGGAAAGCTACACCAGCGCTGAGCACCTCTTTCGCAAATATGCCTTCTACTTTCAGTTTAGAGACAAATTTAGCCACAAGGTCCTAAGAAAAATAGGTGGAATATTTATTTAAATTACTTCTTCCCACCTTTTACAACCACATGCAAAGGAGCTTACATAAAATCAAAAGAAAACAGAATAAAAAAAATGCAATACAGGCTTTCTTCTACTTTAAAAAAATCCAGTGTAGAAGAGAATAGAACCTCCCTAGAAGCAGACAGTGCTTCTTACATATTTCAGCACATATTTCTTTTGATGCATTATCCCACTTCACAGGCATGACACCCAGAAAAGACCTGTCCCAGATACCTACACATCTCAGATGAAGGTGGGATCTAAAGAAGGAACTGGTGTATTTGGTGGGCCGCTGCGAGATACAGGAAGCTGGACTAGATGGGCCTATGGCCTGATCCAGTGGGGCTGTTCTTATGAACTCTGAATTGGAACAGAGCTATTTCTGAGATACTCCAGTCCCAAAAGGTGATAGCCAGCACCTTGAACTGAGTCCAGAAAGAATGAGGCTAAAAGAGGATTGAGGTCTGAACAGGCAGTTCCCATCACAACTCTTGTAGCTGCACTCTGAACCAGGTGAAGTCTCCAGACCTTCAAGGGCAGCCCCACAAAAAGCACATTACTGTTATCTAACCTACACGTGACAAGTACAGTATGCAAATAATTGAGATTATATCTGATTTCTTCAGGAAAGGACATAATTGATGAATGAGATGAAGTTGGGAGAAAGCACTCCCAACATCAAATGCAGATCCGAGTCAAGAACTCCTCCTAAACTGCACACCTGTTGCTTTGGGGGTGAAGGTGGAGTGTAAGCTTATCTCCCACCCAGCTGTACTTCTGTCTTGTCCAAATGAAATTTCAACTTGTTCAGGCTTATTTAGGTGGGTTTATTCAGGCTTGTTCAGGCTTACTCAGCCTGAACCTGCTGGCAGACACTGATTCAGAATTTCCACTGTCTCCACAGGATTTGACACTAGGCATGAGAAACAGCACTGTCTCACCTGTCTATTGATGGCACCCTAACCCAAATCCCTGAATAATTGCTCCCTGTGATTTCATGTAGATGTTAAAAAGCATGAGAGACAAGATGGAACCTTGCAACACTCCATAGGGAATAGGTTCTAAAAAGTGGACTATATAGCACTAGAGCCATTTTGAGACAGTACTCTTGAGCCCCAACCCAGATGTACAATTCAGAAGAATATCTTGGGTGGTGGAGATAGCAATGACTCAGTGTTGCAAGGGTATGGTCCACCAAACCATTGCTAATTGTTATCACTTTGGGCTCTGATACCTATGAAGAAACCATAATTCCCCATATTTTGCTCACAAGTGGATTGTTCTACATTCCTGCATGCCTACAATAGCATCAGTTACATACACCCAAGATACTCAACATTTCTTTTAATCAACACAGATATTTCTTCCATCCTGTGAACTCCACTCCAAAAAACCAAAAATACATTCTGCAGGTATGTGTGTAAGCGCATATACAATCTGTGTTGTATTGTGCAGTCGTGGTGAAGCCTCACTATGAATAATGCATACACGGAGGTGGATATTTAGAAAGCTGCTTGGTGTGTTTTCTCTCCTCGTGCACTCCTCCCCCATAGCAGCCATGAAAGGTGAGATCAGAAGGAACTCATTGTTCAATTCTTCCTTCTTCTCTGGAATTTGGACTCTCAAGTCCCAAACAGGTGAGGAACGCAGCACTGTTCAGCCGGGCAGCTTTTTGGACCCACCTCTGTTCCCTCTGCTGTCTTTTTAGAAGTTGCCCAGCGAGCTGCTGCAGCCATCAAGTAGTTGAAAATGATAAGGTAAGAATGGATACTCTAGGCATGTGTATCAGAAGAAGCAATTCCCACTTTCCCCTCTCTTCCTGGAAGAAGCAGACACATATTTTCCACAGCCTCCTCCTACCCACTGATGAAACCACCCAGTTCCAGTGATGAGAACACCTCAACTCATTCCCTAAATAAGCAGCAATTAAAAGAATGAGTCACTCACCTGAGGCCCTGAAACAGTGACAGTGTCCTCAGAGTTGTGACAGGCAGGTACCACTCCTGCAGGACATATGCGCTTACACTCTTCCCACGTCAAGCCTGCAGGAGACAGATTGCTTCAGATGACTCCAGTTTACAGAGGTACGCAAGTAGCCATACACAGGAAGAGAGTGAGGTCCCATTGTGGCGTTGCGCTTCTGGAACAAGTGTTCTGGCAGTGCAAGGACCTTTACAGTGGCGCGAAAGCTTTGCTGTTGTCATGCACTTCCAGGACACTGTTACACATGGGCAGCACCACAGCACACACAGCAGCAGGTCCCGAAGCCTTTGTCAGGATTGGGTAGCTAGTCTTTCTTAAGACACAAGTGAAACCAACAACCCTAATTTCCTAGTTTCTTAACATCCTGTGAGAACTCAACATTCTGGAACGCATTTTGTTCTTTACAGCCATTTCAAATGGTGTCATACTAAAGGAACGGTCAGGAACCCATACTTCAGAGTCGGAAGCAGATGTGTATCTTATCAGAAGACACTTCCCAGATCTCACACCCTGCTCTGTGAACAAGAAATGCAGACTCAGACAGTGGCATTCCTAGGGGTGGCAAGGGGGGCAAATACCCCATGCTTCTGGGGGCTGTGCCACTTTCCTCACCTCCCTGCCACTGCCCCTGCCCCTGTCCAGGGGCTTTAGGAGAGCTAGGGAGGCTGTGTACTGCCTCCCTGGCCCTCCAAAGACTTTCTGAGGCCTCTGGAAGGCCAAAAATCACTATTTCTAGTTTTCAGAATTGATAGACTACAAAGGATGCAGTCTTAGGCACACTTATTTAGGAATAAGTTTCACTGAACTGCAAAGCAAACGTGCATAGGACCAGGCTGCATGTCTAACAACACTGGTGATCCTGGAGGCCTCAGAACACCCTCCAGATGTGACTGGAGGACAGCTTCAGTTGCGTTTGGAGAGGGCAGCCCTGGATGATGTACCCCAAGCCAACACACCTTCCAACTATGCCTCTGGGCTTCAATGGGGTCTTGGGCCACCAGAAATAGTGTTCTGCAAATGGCAAGAGGCGTCATCAGTGTTGTCACTTCCAATTTTCCCCCAAAACCAGAAGGAATCTTTTAAGACCTCCCGAAGGCCGCAGAACACTCTCTGGACACAAGCAGAGCACAGCTCCAGTTGCATTCAGAGGGGGTGCGGATGTGCAAAGGAGACAGGACCCCAGCAGCCACAGAAGAGTGTTGCCTGTGGTCCTATGAACCCCCCAAAACTAGGCTACTGTTGGGGCCTTAGTCTTGATGCTATATTGTCGCATGCAGTGATGTAATGTGAAAGCCAGACGAGCTACCCACAAAGATCTCTTGTATCTCAGGTTCTGGCCCAAAGCTTAAGCTTTTCATCACGGTACTTAAAAAAATATTTATTTATATGACACGAAAAATGCCATTTTGGCACATCTCAACAACATGATGAACGTTCATGTTATAATCGAAATAGATGACACTTTCAGCCCAATCCTATCTAACTTTCCAGTGCCAATGCAGCTGCTATGCACCCCCAAGGTAAGGGAACAAACATTCCCTTATCTTGAGGAGGCCTTATCTTGAGGAGGCCACCACAGAAACGAGCATGTGCCCCATTGGCACAGCTGCTTTGGCACGGAAAAGTTGGTTAGGATTAGGCTATAACAACAATTCCTACCAGTGGTTCATGACCTAATTTTTGGTTGGTTGTGAAATGGACAGGGTAGGTTAGGCTATGTTTATCAAGGGTTAAGCAAGTTGCTTCTTGCGAGGGTGGGGAGAGTCCTGCTGCCCAATCACCATTATAGCCACACCCCTTTGGCATTTATAAATCAGGCAGCAGCTTCTAGGGCCTCTAAAAAGTTTGGGAACCACTGGGCTAGAAGTCTGATAATTAAAGGATAATTGAAAGAGGGATTGTAACTTATAGTCACTCTACTTTCACTTCTGGTAAACAGGTTTTGCAGGATTGTGTATGGTTTCAAACACTTACAAAACCTGTCTGACAAGAGGCAACAGCTTGACAAAAGGATTGTGTGTGCCCTGCACCATGGAAAGCCATGCCTCTTTTAAATCAGTTTCAGCTCTCTTCAAAAGTATTGTCTGTCTCCAGTTTTAAAAGTAGTAATGGCCCTCACTTCTTGTAATGTTTCATGGGGGGGGAATGACCCTGTGACCTCAGCACTAGTTGCACACCTGCCACAGACTTCCCTGGGGCAAATGCCCCAGACACCAGCCGCTAGGACCCCGTGGAAGCCTCAATGAGGCTCCTGATGGGGGTGGAAACTGTGCTTCCAGGTTGCCAGAAGCACAGTTTATAGCGCCGGAGAACCTCACAGAGGTTTCCCTGGTGTGGGAGGAGATCGCGCAAGGCTCCATGACCCTCTGGTGAGGGGGGGGCGGATTTCTGTGCAGGGGGGTGGCAATAGCCTGTGGGGGGCGCCATTGCGGAGCTTTGCCCTGGGCATGGGCTGAGGAGGTCTGCGGCTGCTCAGGACATGTTGAATGAATGCTTCCTCAATTTCCAGATATCCCTAACTTGTCAAACTGGAGTAACACATGGTAAACACAATTTATAGCCCTATCCTATGTATGTTTATTTCTCCTTTCAAACATGGCAAAAGTCAACCACAGAATGTTCTTCCTTTCAGGGCTGAGGAGTGACATGGAACAGAATCCAAACCTTATAACCAGTAATAAGTCAGATCTTCTTTTAATGAAGTTCAGTGAAGTCACTCATTTATATCTATTCCAAACTGAATCTGATAAGTAGATGTGAACACTTTAAATTAAGTGTTCATTAGCTTAAAAGTAAACATGAAAAGAAATAATCTGTAAGAGGTTGCTTTCACATTAAAATTGTTTAGTGTTGCTGGGGTATTGTTTTTCTGTTGCTTGAGAGTGAAATTAAAATGAAGGGTCCACACAGCCCTTTGTATAGCACCATTCAGCTCTATGTTACACCTAGCGATGCTGCCCCCAATGGTCAAGATCCTTATAAAATGTCTATTCATAAATTGTGCATGTGTGCGCGATTTCTTTCCTTTTGTTTAGTTCGCTTCCTCTGTTATTTCTATGACTGCAGAACAGCACTGTCGCATCTTGAGAACCCATCTGAGCTGTCTGTGGAAGCTTGGAAAGCGCGAGAGCTGTGCAGCCACGATGGTGACTAGACTAGAAAGGAAAACATCTAGGAAAGTGGAGGGTTCTATGAGCTCCTCTTGTAGAATAACACTTGTAAAAACCCCATTTGATAAAATGGAGTTTATGGTCAGCCTGTCTAGTAAACCACCTTGAGTATATGAGAAAGATGGTATATAAACAAACAAACAAACCCTGTAAAAAGAGCTAGTGTGGAAGCAACTATAGAGAGAAGGGAGGGGCTTCCAGCTACATACCAACTGCAGCCATGCCTCCTGGTGGTAGTTTGGCCTCTTTGATGCACCGTCCTCTCCAGTAAGCAGCAAGAATTGCCTCCTCCTGACTCAAGGAGTTATCTGCGTAGCCACAGGCCAGCTCTCCAACTGAGTGGCCAACAATCCCATCAGGTTGCAAACCCATGGCCCTTAACACATCAATCTGTGCAATCTGGAAAGCAGAAAATGTGTTGCTGAATTTACGTTATGTGGCTCCGCACATGTAATCCTATCTTGGCAAGTTTCTTCGTGGCATGAGTGCACAGTTATTGTTTTCCAAAAGTTTGTTAAACTCCAGGCTGGGACTCCTAATAACATTAACCCATCCTATCCTACTGTCTTTTTGAAATAGTGATCCATTTGGTTCATACTTTTCCCCATCAAACTCCTCATTGAACATCTGCAGTGAAAAACTTCCACAATCTTTAGACGGCTTTCAAGGCGGTATCTGCAGCTACAAGGACTTGTCTTCTGCAACATGACGCACCACTCACAGAAATGTTTCATATTTGTACTCTCAAACCCAGCTGCCACACTGCAAAGATATGCTTTAAATGCTTTTCTTCCCACCCATGAGCAGCAGACATATCATACATTCCTCTCTGTGCTAGCCTGTGAAACAATGGCAGAAGATTGCATAGGGAGAGTCTGCACATGTGTGAGGTTCTGTATAGACCAGTGGTTCTTAAACTGGGGCATTGTGATGCCCCAGCCAGAGTGCCCTGGCTTCTTCCCCCTTAAGGGGCAGGGGGGGGGGAGGCAGCGACGGAATCCACTGGATCACCCTGGTTTGGTGGGGCGCAGGGGTTTGCTGCCACTTACCAGAGTCTAAAGCAGCCTCCCAGGGGTGCAGAGAGCCCCCGTGCCAGCCTCTGCAGGAAGTTCCCATGCTGCAGTCAGTAAAAATCGCAATTGTGACCACTTCTGGTTTCGCAAACACAAAACCAGAAGTGGTCGCAATCACGATTTTGAGGGTCTCCATAGCATGGGGAGTCCTGCGGAGGCTAGAGTGGGGGCTTATCGCACTTCTGGGAGGCTGCTGCAGGCTCTCATAAGTAGCAGCAAGCCCCTGCACCTCTCTAAATTGGCACAATCCAGCAGATTGTGTCACTGCCTTCCCCCCACCCCTGCACACACTTACTGCGGCTTAATCTCTCCCTGAGAGTTTGAGAACTGCCAGTATAGACAATCAGATGCATAGGTTGGAAATAGGAGCAGCTGATGAGGTCCCAAACACCATCACCTCCATGCCATTCATTTGGTCATGTGAAAAGTACATCTCAGAAAGCAGACTAACCCTTTTTCAGAGGCAGAGGCAAGCTGGAGACAAACAAAGAGAGGGCCTTTCACATGGAAACAGCAGGTGGTTTCCAGTGCCCCCTGGCTGACATGAAGCCCTAGAACTGTGAGCTGAGTTGTAAAAAGAACGGGTTATCTATGTGTTGTACTGGTACTAGAACACAGATTTAGAAGGCCACGAACCAAAGGATGCCTTAGTCATCAGGTTGTTCATATGAGTCAAACCAGCATAAGAAACCACATCTTTCATTTTTACCTGAATAGCAGCAAGTCCAACAAATGCATTTACAGTTTCATTAAATGTATTCTCATCAGCATTCAGGAGGAGGTCAGACACCTTCAGACCTGTGTCTTTCAGAGCTTCATCTGAACGCAAGATAGACTGACGGAAGAGATCCAACCTCATGAGGCTAAGGCCCATGCCCTTCCATTGTGTCCCCATGCCTGTAGAATTAAGGAAATGGAGAAGAACCTTCAGTGCTGTTGGCATGTGTCAAGGATGGAGTCTTGAGCAGTTCCTGAAGTCCAGTTGGTGGCGACAAGAGGCAGGGATTTCTCTGTAGCAGTGCCACTATAATGGAACACCCTTCTGGTTGAATTAAGAACTATGCCCTCCCTGGAGGTTTTCTGGCAGGAGCTAAAAGCTTTTCTTTTCAGTTAGACTTCCCACCTTTGTTGTAGTTTGTACACTGCAGTTTTTGCTACTTTTAGACATTGCTATTTTTAGATTTAGATTATTATTATTATTACTGCTGCATTTAATATTTTTTGTATAAGTAATGTTTTTATGATATATTCCGTCTGTTCCTTACCTCTTACTGTTTTTACCTTTTTATCTCTACATTCTACTGTATTTTAATGAACACTGTAAAACATGCTGGGTCCTCAGGGGTGGGGACAGAGGACGGGGTATGTATGCATGTATTAATTAATTAATTAGATTTTTGGAGTGGCATTTCAGATTCATGTCTAGAAATAGTGCAACCTCTCCAGATAGCTGGAGACATCACTTCACACTATGGGTAGCATATATGTGATCCCTGCCCTCCCCCTGTCCTGGAATGCCTCCCTCCACCCCCAAGGCCTCACCGATGCCTGCAACTCCTACTATGTTCTGGACGGAGTCTGTTCAATGCTGAGCTCAGCGCTGAGTGGCACTGGTGCTGATTCCTTTCAAGTTATCATGGACATGCCTTACAGCATGCCTTGCAACACCTAGCGCCAGTGCTGGAGCTCAGCACCAGAACTGAGGTGTCTTTGGATTGGGCCCCAAAACTCTTATTGTTATTGTTAGCCATGAAGATTCAAGGTTGTTTAAACAAAACAAAAAAAAAAAACACATTCTCTTGGCACCAATTAGTATGCCATGAAGCCTAGAAAAGTCAGGAGAAATCTGGTCTCTGACAATGAGGTCTCCATAAAGGACCTCTGCAGAGATCACAATGTGAGTTGAATATAATTACCTGAGCAAATGTACCACAGAGGCCTCTCTGAAGATGGAGCATTCTGAACTTCCTTCACATCACTCTCACTGCCAATCAAGGTGAAGCCCCTGTAAGGCATGGATGACACAGGTATCCCAGAGATATCGTTGAGCATGCTCACAAATGCAGTGTGAGGTCGCTGATTTCTGTTCTGCTCTATTAATGTTTCTACTGCTTCTTGAGTCCTTCCACAAAATTGGAGCAATTGAGGCAAATTCTGAGTCTCCAAGGGAGGCTCTTTCTTCTTGTTAGGCCTCAGGATGATATGGGCGTTTGAGCCTCCAAAGCCAAAGGAATTGATACCAACAAGTAGACCTTTTGTGGGGGTTGGCTTAGTAACTACTTGGATGCGGCCATCTTGTAAAGCAGGAATGTCTGGATTTGGGGTGTTATAGTGGATGTTTGGTGCCCACATTCCATGTTCCAAAGAGAGAACCACCTGAGAAAGAGAGAACATAAAAATATATTCTTAGCAACAATAAGAATGGTTTTCACAGGTGTCACCTCCATAAGTTTTGCTTGAACCATGAGGGTTAGAAAACTGTTCTCTTTAAATAAAGGATGAGGTCATCTTTCAAAAAGATTGTCATATTCTGCACAAAAGGTCAAGTTTTGCAATTGGCCTACTAATACACAACACAAAGCATGCTTCTTAACCATACTGGCTGCCTTGTGTAATGCCTTTGTCATTCGCCATCACTTGACACCTCAAGTACTTGACGTAGGTTTTATCTCCTATGGAAAATCTAAATCATAGGTTTGCTTTGTGACGTAATCAAAGCTTTGACCTGGATTAGAATTCTAATCCTGTTTCTGCAGTCACACTTCTCACACCTCTAACTCCAGAACTTTCCCAAGTCACCTGTTGCAACACAGTATAGAACAGGGTTTAGATGAAAAAGAGTCTTATCCAGTCAACTGGCAGCTCAATTAGAATGGACGGTACTAAGTTGGAAAGGCACCAGCAGATCCAGGAAGATGCCAGTATGGCTCACAATTATTACAGTCAAGGAAGCTCTAATAGGCAAGGAAGATTCCTTCAAAAATGGGTCTTGCCGAAACGAGAACAAGAAAGAACACAAACTCTGGCAAAAGAGATGTAAGCTGTCAATAAGAAATTTGAAGAAAGAATATGAGGAGCACATGCCTAAAAACAGTAAGGCAAAACAGCAACTTTTAAAAATACATCAAAAGTAAGAAATCTGCCAAGAAGGTGTTTGGACCATTACATAACGAGGGAATACAAGGCACCGATATATATTTGTGTTCTTGTGGATAAGCCATTAGTTATTTGATTTTTCTCTGTAAACCGCTTTGTGAACTTTTGTTGAAAAGCGGTATATAAATAATAATAATAATAAGTCGAGGACAAGTTTGGAGCAAAAATTCAGACATTTGCTATGACCCGTGGATGAGTTTGGGGGAGGTTAATGCCTTCATGGAGGCAACTCCAGCAGGGCTACACCACTGGAAGGGCTACACGACTTCCAGGGCTACACCACTGGAAGTTCCATTCCATACAGTCTTATTCTCTCCCTTCATTTCACTCAGGCTGGTGTAGCTGCAACCAAGCTTGATGCTGCTGCAACAGAATGGAAAGTTCCATTCCATACAGGCTTATTTTCTCCCTTCAACAGCAAATGAGGATTGATACTTCTCTCTCTCTCTCTCTCTCTCTCTCTCTCTCTCTCTCTCTCTCTCTCTCTCTCTCTCTCTCTCTCACTGATACTTGTGTAATGGCTCTCTCCCCCGCTCCTTTTTTATGGAAACTCAAGGAGTTTCTCTAACAGCAAGTTCGTGACCTGATTTATAGTATACAGTTGTGTACAAATCAACCCAAGTTTTTAGACAATTTTAAGACTTAATTTGGCTTAATTAGCAGGGGGAGAGTAACTGGCCCACCTCATCCCAGCACTGTCTGTTCTAGTGGCTGTCTGCTGGTATTCATTTGCATCTTTTTAGACTGTGAGCCCTTTTGGGACAGGGAGCCATTTAGTTATTTGATTTTTCTCTGTAAACCGCTTTGTGAACTTTTAGTTGAAAAGCGGTATATAAATACTGTTGATTGTTGATTGATTGATTGCTTACGAGGACAAGTGGTAAGTTTAAAAAGGAAATGAAGATTATAAGCTGAATGAATTTTGCATCTTTCTTCATTAAGGCAGACACAGGACAGATACCCAAGCTTCAAGAAGGGAGTCTTAAGCAGTGAGTCCAATACAAGTGACAAGAGATGCTAGGGTATATGGATAAATTAACAATTAACAAACAGTGGGGTCCAGATAGTATCCACCAAAGAGTTCTTAAGTAACTCAAATGTGCAACTGCTAAACATGTCTAAGAAATATGTAACATCCTTTAGGGAATCCAATCCAAACTGGTGGTTTGGCTGGCAGAACACATGTTCTGCTGGTGGAAGAGCCACTGTGATAGCTTGCACAACAAAGCACATCATTGGCACCTACTACTAGTGCCAGTAAGTTGGCAGCATAGTGGGGGATGGGAGGAATGGGGCAGGGAAGGAGAGAAACTGGAGTCTGGGTGGGGAGGGGGTAGGCAGGAAGTGGAAGGGAGATGGTGGATCCCAGTGGCACTGGTATGCAACAAGATTCTAACCCCATTCCTTCCCCCATTCTCTCTCTGACTGTCCCCCAACTGCAGGATGCAGCACTTGCTCTGTTGGCATGGCTGCATCAGTGGGGTGAGTTAGTTAGGATTGGGCTGTAAATCAGCCTCTGTGCCAGTGGATGAGAAGGTAGTTAAGGTAACTTCCAGAGGCAGCTGGTGGACCACTGTGGGAAACAGGATGCTAGATTAGATGGGCATTTGGTCTAATCTAGCAGAGCTTTCCTTATGTCCAGGCCACTAAGAATATTCTATGCTCTTTTGCTTTCTTACTGCCCAGTTATTCGTCCCACACACCTAACACCTACCCCCTTTCTTTTTCAGGTATGCTCCTGCTCCACTCACAAATTTGCACACTGGTGGCAGAAAACAGATTGATCAAAGATATTGAAATGATGGTTGTCATAGCTCATTTGCAACATGGAAGAAAATAAGAGTTGCGACAAAACCCAATGATCCACTTCTGTGAAAGAGGACCACTGCTATTTTGCATTGCAAGAAATTAAAAGCAATAAATGGGGTTTTAGATTTCAGATGCAGAGTGTCATCACTGTTTTTTCCATTGCAGTTATGTTTCGTTAGTTAGCTAGCTAAAGAATCAGCCAATATGATTCTTTTCCTACATTGCTGAAACTACAAAATAGAGAAAAAAGATAACAATGTTTCTGCTCTTCCAGTCCTCCCTCTGCATATAATTTTTCTCCATCTCCAATGGATCTCCTGCCAAGCTTTCCATCTTCCTTCACTTCTTTTATCCATACTGAGCAAGGAGCCCAGCCTTGATTCTGAATGCATTTCAGAGCTGCTGCTTTTGTTTCTTACTCTCACACTTGCATGAACAATGGGCAATGTACAATGAGTCTGACATCAGTACCTTACCTTTGCTAAAGCAGCGAGACCAGAGGCAGGTTCTGGATGGCCCATGTTAGACTTAGTTGAGCCAATCAAGAGTGGTTGCTGTGCTGATGGGCAAAAGACATTAACAATGCCGTTTACTTCTTGAGGATCCCCAACCTAACAGAACAAGACAGCAAGTCAGGAAGAGTCAGCAGTTAGATTCCAGAGTCATCAAGGGCCAAGACACTGTCATATCTCTCCATTCAATTGCATATGTGTCTGCATGGGAAGAAAGTCACGCAAAGCAGACTGCACAAGTGGACAGTCAGCAACCAGCTCTGGGATGGCTCCATGTGTGTCCAGCCCAGTTTACACTGTGTTCCCATGCAACTGTGCACCAACGCATTTGCTCATGCGCAGGAATCAATTGTGACCCAGTCTGAAGACCCCATATAAAACAGAAAGTAGACTGGAGTGAATGGCAGAGCGGGGGTGGCACTGGGCTGAGGCAAGCTAACTTCCAGCGAAAGTTTCAAACTGGAAATCAACTCCTGCTAACACTGCTGTAGGGATAATTTTAAAAGGTGGACTCTTTGAGGGGAAAAAGACAAAGAGAAAAATAAGCAGGTTAGAGAAAGAACAAACCTTCGTGCCTGTGCCGTGAGCTTCCACGTATTCCACTTCCTCCGGCTTAATCCCAGAGTCTCTATACAGGGAACTGACCAACTGTTGCTGCATCCACCCAGAGGGGAACGTTACACCTAAGGGCAAGAAGAACCATCAGTGCTTGTTTCTGTGCAGGGAACCCGACAGGGCTGATCAAGGGAACAATCTTCCACAGAAGAATTTGGATTAATGATGACTGTCAAAGAACCTATAATATTCATTGGTTGATAGGCCTAAACATGGAATGAAGGCAGGCATAAGATTAAAAGGGGGCTTCCACAGTATCCTCAGTTGTAGGGCAAGTTTGATTTTGCCAAGGAAATGAAAGATGTAAATGTCATCTAATCAAATGGTGGCTCAGCAGCAAATCTTGCTCCTGCCTCCGTTCTTCAGGTGGATTACGTGCCCTTTTTTAAAAATGAGCATTTGTGCATGTATCCATTCACTTATTCCTTGTAACAGTGGTATTCAAACTGGGGCATCACGACACCCCAGCCTGAGGGCCCTGGCCTGTTTCCCCTTAAGGGCGGGGGCAGGGAGGAAAGCAGTGGTTTGGCACAATGAGAGGATGCGGGGACAAAGGAGCGAATAAGCAGCCCATCCTGGGGCATTCCGTGTATAAATGCTTTTATGCGAATGCCCGAAGTCTACGAGCAAAGGTGGGAGAACTGGAATGTCTGGTGACAAGGGAAAATATTGACATAGTGGGCATAACGGAAACCTGGTGGAATGCGGAGAATCAGTGGGATACCGCAATCCCGGGCTATAAACTCTACAGGAGGGACAGGCAGGGGCGTGTTGGAGGTGGGGTGGCCCTTTATGTTAAGGAAGGGATAGAATCCAGCAAAGTAGAGATTGAAGGTGGGTCCGACTCCACCGTAGAATCTCTGTGGGTTAAATTACCAGGCTTGTGCAGCGATGTAATACTGGGGGCATGCTATCGTCCTCCAGACCAGAAATCTGATGGGGACCTTGAAATGAGGAAACAGATCAGGGAGGTGACAAGGAAGGACAGGGTTGTAATCATGGGGGACTTCAATTATCCTCATATTGACTGGGTCAATTTGTGTTCTGGTCACGATAAGGAAACCGGATTTCTTGACGTGCTGAATGACTGTGGCTTAGATCAGCTAGTCAAGGAGCCCACCAGAGGACAGGTGACTCTGGATTTAATTTTGTGCGGTACGCAGGACCTGGTTAGAGATGTAAACGTTACTGAGCCATTGGGGAACAGTGATCATGCTGCGATCCGTTTTGATGTGCACGTTGGGGGAAGAATACCAAGCAAATCTCTAACAAAAACCCTTGACTTCCGACGGGCGGACTTCCCTCAAATGAGGAGGCTGGTTAGAAGGAGGTTGAAAGGGAGGGTAAAAAGAGTCCAGTCTCTCCAGAGTGCATGGAGGCTGCTCAAAACAACAGTAATAGAGGCCCAGCAGAGGTGTATACCGCAAAGAAAGAAGGGTTCCACTAAATCCAGGAGAGTGCCCGCATGGCTAACCAGCCAAGTTAGAGAGGCTGTGAAGGGCAAGGAAGCTTCCTTCCATAAATGGAAGTCTTGCCCTAATGAAGAGAATAAAAAGGAACATAAACTGTGGCAAAAGAAATGTAAGAAGGTGATAGGGGAGGCCAAGCGAGACTATGAGGAACGCATGGCCAGCAACATTAAGGGGAATAATAAAAGCTTCTTCAAATATGTTAGAAGCAGGAAACCCGCCAGAGAAGCGGTTGGCCCTCTGGATGGTGAGGGAGGGAAAGGGGAGATAAAAGGAGACTTAGAGATGGCAGAGAAATTAAATGAGTTCTTTGCATCTGTCTTCACGGCTGAAGACCTCGGGCAGATACCACTGCCCGAACGGCCCCTCCTGACCGAGGAGTTAAGTCAGATAGAGGTTAAAAGAGAAGATGTTTCAGACCTCATTGATAAATTAAAGATCAATAAGTCACCGGGCCCTGATGGCATACACCCAAGGGTTATTAAGGAATTGAAGAATGAAGTTGCAGATCTCTTGACTAAGGTATGCAACTTGTCCCTCAAAACAGCCACGGTACCAGAAGATTGGAGGATAGCAAATGTCACGCCTATTTTTAAAAAGGGAAAGAGGGGGGACCCGGGAAACTATAGGCCGGTCAGCCTAACATCCATACCGGGTAAGATGGTGGAATGCCTCATCAAAGATAGGATCTCAAAACACATAGACGAACAGGCCTTGCTGAGGGAGAGTCAGCATGGCTTCTGTAAGGGTAAGTCTTGCCTCACAAACCTTATAGAATTCTTTGAAAAGGTCAACAGGCATGTGGATGCGGGAGAACCCGTGGACATTATATATCTGGACTTTCAGAAGGCATTTGACACGGTCCCTCACCAAAGGCTACTGAAAAAACTCCACAGTCAGGGAATTAGAGGACAGGTCCTCTCGTGGATTGAGAACTGGTTGGAGGCCAGGAAGCAGAGAGTGGGTGTCAATGGGCAATTTTCACAATGGAGAGAGGTGAAAAGCGGTGTGCCCCAAGGATCTGTCCTGGGACCGGTGCTTTTCAACCTCTTCATAAATGACCTGGAGACAGGGTTGAGCAGTGAAGTGGCTAAGTTTGCAGACGACACCAAACTTTTCCGAGTGGTAAAGACCAGAAGTGATTGTGAGGAGCTCCAGAAGGATCTCTCCAGACTGGCAGAATGGGCAGCAAAATGGCAGATGCGCTTCAATGTCAGTAAGTGTAAAGTCATGCACATTGGGGCAAAAAATCAAAACTTTAGATATAGGCTGATGGGTTCTGAGCTGTCTGTGACAGATCAGGAGAGAGATCTTGGGGTGGTGGTGGACAGGTCGATGAAAGTGTCGACCCAATGTGCGGCGGCAGTGAAGAAGGCCAATTCTATGCTTGGGATCATTAGGAAGGGTATTGAGAACAAAACGGCTAATATTATAATGCCGTTGTACAAATCGATGGTAAGGCCACACCTGGAGTATTGTGTCCAGTTCTGGTCGCCGCATCTCAAAAAAGACATAGTGGAAATGGAAAAGGTGCAAAAGAGAGCGACTAAGCTGATTACGGGGCTGGGGCACCTTCCTTATGAGGAAAGGCTACGGCGTTTGGGCCTCTTCAGCCTAGAAAAGAGACGCTTGAGGGGGGACATGATTGAGACATACAAAATTATGCAGGGGATGGACAGAGTAGATAGGGAGATGCTCTTTACACTCTCACATAATACCAGAACCAGGGGACATCCACTAAAATTGAGTGTTGGGCGGGTTAGGACAGACAAAAGAAAATATTTCTTTACTCAGCGCGTGGTCGGTCTGTGGAACTCCTTGCCACAGGATGTGGTGCTGGCGTCTAGCCTAGACGCCTTTAAAAGGGGATTGGACGAGTTTCTGGAGGAAAAATCCATTATGGGGTACAAGCCATGATGTGTATGCGCAACCTCCTGATTTTAGGAATGGGTTAAGTCAGAATGCCAGATGTAGGGGAGAGCACCAGGACGAGGTCTCTTGTTATCTGGTGTGCTCCCTGGGGCATTTGGTGGGCCGCTGTGAGATACAGGAAGCTGGACTAGATGGGCCTATGGCCTGATCCAGTGGGGCTGTTCTTATGTTCTTATGTTCTTATGTCAGTGATGCAAATCCCAGGATCGCGTTGCTAAGGGGGCTGCAGGGACTGGGATACACTCACCAGTCCTTGCAGCAGCCTTCCCAAAATGAAAACGGAGCGATCGCACTCCACATCCGCAAAACCGGAAGTGGAGCGCAATCACTCACTGTTGGAAGGCTGGGTAGCCCTGCAGACGCTCGCATAGGGCTCCCCGCACCCCCAGGATGCTGCTGCAGGGACTGGTGAGTGCATCCCAGTCCCTGCAGCCCCCTGAGTTGGGGATCATGTTGCTGCCTTCCCCCAACCCCCGCTGCCTCCCTCCCCGACAAGGACTTACTGCAGTTTCCAAATTCCCGGAGAGTTTGAAAACCACAGCCTTATAAGCTAATTTTTCTTTCTTCTTTTTTTAAACTTCAGGGTGGAGAGGGAATAATTAGCACCATGCACAGATGGCACCTGTGGCAGACTCACAGAACCGGTTTTTTCAGTTTGGCCCTGAAGAAAAATATGTTTGATATGCTTGAATTGAATATGGTGGAACCTGGTTGCACCACTCCACATATGTAACATCTTCTTCACCCGTGGTGAACCTTAGAATTATTTGGTCTCTAGAGACAGATATCTCACCTTGCTCCTTAAATCCATCAGTGTTACTTCCGGCATTGACTATGGTAGCATAAATCCGTTTGGCCATTGATTTCTTGGTCAAGAAAACGACTACAACAGCTTCTGAGCGGCAATACCCATTCCCTGCAGAAATCCAGAGAATTAAAAAAACAAAATACAATCCGATATACAGTGCAACCCTATGCATAATTTCCTAGGAGTAAATCCCATTGAATGGCATGAGACTTACTCCTGGGTAAACTTACACTGCATCGTTAGATAGATTTCTACCCACATTGTTCAAACACAAAAACCAAAATTAAATCAAATAAAGAAATAGAAATTTAAAATACTACAATAAAATGTCAATGTTGACTAGACCCAGCCAGCCTTGAGGTGTCAGCCACCTCCCCTCCAGGCTGCAAGGTGCCATCAGTCATGGCCACATCTGTGTGGTGTCAGTCGCCAGTCAACTGCTGCTCATGCGCTGCTTGGTTGTGAGGCTGTCATACAGCTGACACTGCAGCTGGCCATGGCTTGTTGCTGGGGATGCTGACAATGTTGCTATCCTGGCTATGCTGGTGGGCCATGGTTTAGACTTCACCGTCTCTCCTTTTCTCCCACTCTTAACAAATGAACAACAAAGCTGGCAAGTCGTGTCCGACTCTTCAAGGCCCCATGAACCACGTCAGCTCCCCCCCCCCCCCGACTACCACTGGCTTCTGGAGGTTGTCCAAATTCATGTTCCTGCCAACTAGGCTCATATTTATTTATTTAATTCAATTTTTAAGCTGTCTTTCTCTCAAAGGGCACCCAAAGTGGTTTACAACCATCAAAAATGCATACATCCAAAATCAAACTATAAAGTACAAAGTAAATATATACATGTAAACATTAAATGATACGTTGGACACAGTGCCAACATCTCATGGATGCTGGCAGGACATCTAATAGCACTGGGTCTCAAGAATGTCAAAATGATATATGAAATGCCCTATAAATTACTTTGGTTAATTTAATTTTTATTCCATCATAGTATCTTACATTGTCCTAGGGATGAGGTTTCCTCATAGATTGCCTAACAGCATTTTGTGTATAATTTGAGCCCACTTTACCATGCTCTGCACAGTTTCATAGAATATGGTATCCATTAGAGCAGGGGCAATCTACAGCCAGATGCGACATGCCACCCGAAGTCATCTGGCCTATAGTTCGAAAAAGATACATCCACCTGGCATGCGGTGGTCCAATAAAATAATTCAAGTGTAATTTTATCTCTGTTAGGCTTACAGTGTATGCAAACCAAGGGCAGAAGCTTTCTCTGAGCATCATTCTCTACCTGGGCATACGTCTCTCCATGCCACGCCCATTTCTTTTTTCTTGCTCCTATAAGGAAGGAGGTTGCTGACCCCTGCATCAAAGGCTACATTTTTACAGCTCCTTAATTTTCTCTCCAATGATTCAAGTTTGCAATTAATGGAGAGGAAATGGAAGATTATTTCAAGATGCTCCTATGCTCTGAGAACAAGCCGCCACCTTGATTGCTGACTGCAAGGCTCATTTGAGCAAAACCCACAAAATCACTTTTCATATAAAGCAATTAAGGGGAATTAATTATAGCGGAAGCACTTTAGGATTGCAACCTAAGAAAGAGAAAGTAGTAATGTGGAGCAACTCTAGGAAAACTGAATCCTGCTCTGGTTAATTCCAATGTTCATTGTCCATGCTGCATATCTTCAATGACCATGTAAATACCAAGGTATAAACTCCGGCCTGTGCTTTCTCAAAGCATGCTTAGATATAAAAACAAATCACTTACCGGAAGCATCAAAGGACTTGCAGGCACCATCAGGACTAAGCATGCCGAGCTTCATGAACTGCACAGAAGTATTGGGTTTCAATGTGAGGTTGACTCCACCTACAAGGGCTGATTCACACTGTCCACTGCAGATAGCTTTGTAAGCATTATCCAAAGCAACGAGGCCAGAGGAACATGCTGTGTCAATGGACAAACTTGGTCCTTTGGAAAAAAAAGAGCCATTGCAGACCATGAATTGTTTTGCCTCATTCACTTTCATAACATCACCATCAGAATCTGCCTGTTTGCTGTCTAACCTTCCAAGTTTGAAACCTTTATGAAATGAGAGTAGAAGTAGTGGTGTTCCGGGGGCGCGGGGGTGGGAAATGCCCCAAGGCACCACAGCTGTGAGGCACGTGGGACGCCACTTCCATCCTTGCCCCCTCAGGAGCCCTCGTGCAGTGTCCTTTGGTCCTCCAAAAGTCGTCTGAAGCCTCCAGAAGGCCATTGAACATTGCTTCCAGTTTTCCAACAAAAACCAGAAGTAACGTTTAAAGGCTTTCTGGAGGTTTTAGACATCTTTTGGAGGGCCAGAGGACATTACATGAGGCTCTGGAACTGACCTGTAAGGAAGGGAACAGCAGTCTTGGTGGGGGTGGCATTCTGCAGTCCTGGCCCAGGCGGCACATGGACCAGGACTCCAAGTGAGCAGAAGACTGCCACAAGGGGCTCCTGTTTATGAACCAAGAAGGTTACTATGCTTGCCTTATGATTCCATGTCTGCTCTGACCAAACATGCTTATTCCTACTAAGAGTCCACTGTAGGTCTCAAATGTTGTTGTCATGAACTCCTCAGGAAAAAAAACAAAGGTACACAAAGGATATTCACTCTCCATTCCAAACACTTACATTGTCTTCCATGTGGTTCTCACCCATGTAAAAATCCCATGCATGAATGTGCCATGTCTCCTTCTATGACTAAACAGACTCTGCAAAGAGTCATCGGTTTACAGTACAAGGACTGACCAATATTAGACTTGACCCTCTGCAAACCTACCTTTAAAGTCAAAGAAGTATGAGATCCTGTTGGCAAACATAGCACGTTGGCAGCCAGTCATACTGTACCCTAGCAACTGTTCAGGGTCTGCACTAAATGCTTCACCAGCTTCTGATCCACTCACTCCAATCCACACACCTGTGTTTGTGCCCCGAAGGACTGTTGGATCAATACCTAAAAGAGGGGGGGGGGGACTCAAGTTACAAGCTGGAACTGAAGAATGTGTCATTGAAATATGAGGAACATTTGGCAACCCAAGCCCCAACCTCAAGGAAATTATTCAAACACGTAAGAGTAGGCAATGATAAGAGAAGCGCATGAGGGTTCTGTTGTTGCTTGTATGGATCTCTACGGACATATGCCAGCCATTTTGGTGGGGAGTTTTCAAAAAGAAGCCACAAGATCTTGCATGTGTGACTACCACCACATCCACCCCCCTCCCTCCCTCAACAACACACTCCTGGCTCCTCCCCCAAAATGCCCCATTGCTCTCCCTCAACCACCCATAGCCAGCCCCCACCACTGACTTACGGATGCCTGCAGAGCTTCCCAGGGACACTGCCATGTGTGCTTTGCCTTTCACTGTTTACACAGTGGCCTGGCAGTGCACAAGTGTGGCCCAGCATTTGTGCTGCCTTAAAGGAACTTGCAGTGCCTGCACTAGTTCCAGCAGTGCAGGGCCTCAATAGGATTGGAGGCCTTTCTGTGAGATAATGAAACCAGAGGAAGTCTTGTCAGTGGACAAGACATTTTCAGTCTGAGTAGTTGAATACCCTGTCCTTACACATGTGTTGCATCCCATCCTCCAATCTCCATCCCAGTTCTCACAAACAAAATCAAAGTGCTGACCTGTCATGAATAAGTACATGTTAGGCCCAGGTTAGCATGTGAAGCCTGAACCAAACTAAGACAGTGTAACGGAGAAGTTGCTAGCAGATCCCACCGCTGCTACCATGTCGTAAACAAAGGGAGGTTTGGGGTGCTCTGGGGTCTTGGTTCTCAAACACTAAAGCCCTCAAGGCCCTTTGCTCAGTAGTACTGCTTTGGTGACCCCAAGGGGTTTTTTTCAGTTCAAACGAATGCCTTTTGGTTTATCCGGAGCGCCAGCCACGTTCCAAAGGTTAATAAACACTCTCTTAGCTAAACGCCAACCATATAGCAGTGCGTACCTTGATGATATTGCCATATTTAGTGACACCTGGGAGGAGCACTTTCAACATGTCCATGATGCACTTCAGACTTTGAAAGACGCTGGTCTTACTCTCAGAGCCTCTAAATGTCAATTTGCCAGAGGAACTGTACAGTATTTAGGTCACATGATTGGAAGTGGACAAATGAGGCCTATGGAAGCTAAAGTGGACAGTATTGTGAATTGGCGTGTCCCTCAAACGAAGAAACAGGTTCAGTCGTTCCTAGGACTTGCTTCCTACTACAGAAAGTTTTTGCCTCACTTTTCAACTCTTGCTACTCCTTTAACTAACCTATGTCATAAGCATTTATCCCAACAGGTGAACTGGACAGCTGAGTGTCAAAAGTCCTTTGATGCTCTGAAGCAAGGTCTATCCGAAGCACCTGCCCTGAGAGCACCAGATTTTTCTAAAAAGTTTGTAGTTCAAACTGATGCAAGTATGAGTGGGTTAGGAGCTGTTCTTTTACAGGAATCTGGAGTGTTACATCCAATTTGTATCTAAGTCGTAAACTATTGCCTTGTGAGACCCATTATGCTGTATGTGAATTAGAATGTCTTGCATTAGTGTGGGCTTTGTCTAAGTTAAGACCCTATCTGTTAGGAACTAAGTTCCTTGTACAAACAGATCACTCACCTTTAGCTTTCTTGGCTAAAGCCAAAGACAATCAAAGGATCCTGCGTTGGGCTTTAACAATGCAGGATTACTAATTTGAAATTCAGCATCTCTCAGGTTCTAAGAATGTTTTGGCTGATGCTTTGTCTTGTATGTGGTATAGTGAAAATCAACAAAGCACTAGCTCATAACAAGATTGTATTAATATGAAATCTGTGAAATATTCTCCATGTAACCTCACAGAACCCACCGCTGCTAATACAACCTGCCTCATAGCTTTCAGTGCTTTATACCCTGTTAGTAAACCCTGCTATGTATTGCTTAGTAAGTAACTGTAGAGTAAGTTCATTATGTGTCATTATGCCCTGACCTGTGTGTTAGTTAAAGAGTGGCTGAAGGTGTCAACCTCCTAGCCTCTCTTCCCAAAAGGGAGCGTGTCACGAATAAGTACATGTTAAGCCTAGGTTAGCATGTGAAGCCTGAACCAAACTAAGACAGTGTAACGGAGAAGTTGCTAATAGTTCCCCGCTGCAAGAATGTGAGTAAATAAACTAAACGATTGTTGTCTCTCCGTTGCTGGCCAGAAAGGACAGATAACAAGAATTACAACCCATTGGAATGTTTAGCACCTTAGCAGACAGAGAGGTGCCTTATCAAGTGTGATTGAGTGCAGCTGTGGATCTCCAGTTGAGACGGGTTAAGAACTGTGAGGGGTTAGCAACCAGGCCAACTTTGAGAAGGTTCTGTTCCTAAGGTTCGGACTGGACAGCTAATAAGTATGAAGTCACCTCAGTACTATTAGCATAAGAAGTATAATAATGAGTGCCCAGGGGGTGTGTGTGTTCCTTCTTGGACAGAGTTTTTGGGTGCAACATCCTGCATGTGTGTGAGTGCCATTGTCCATCACGGGCACCTGGCCTCATAGGTAGCCCTGGAGCTAAGGGATCTACAAGAGAAGCTGACCCAGGTGAGGGATGGGTATTAATAGAGATAGCCAGCTAGCTTTATTATTTTATTGCCGATATGTTCCTTAGATGTTTATGCCTCTAGCATTTGCTGCCTTATTGTAGAGTGTGTAACCTTATGTACTTAATAAACTAAAATATCTTTTACTAAGTTGTTCCATTGTCTGTGGGGGACAAAGGTTCAGAATCCTGCCTAGCCATTTAGCAAGCTACCAAGTGCTCACTGAGGTCTAGTAACTGGAGGACTGAAGCTTTAATTGGAGAAAGAGCTCAGTGCCTGCAAGGGATAGAATTAAGCCTAGAGGGTCTCAGTGTCCCTGGACTGAGGCACTGGCCCGTACAGGGTGGTGGCAGCACTACTGAGCAAAGGGCCTTGGGGGCTTTAGGGTTCGAGAACCAAGAACTCTGAGCACCCCAAACCCCCTTTTGTTTACGACATCGCCCTGGAAGTATCGTATTGTATGATTTTATACAAACCACATGATTTGTACAGCCTAACCACACACAATTAGAGTGTTGGGCGCAAAATTCTAGACTATGTGCTTACCCCCATCCAAAATGGCTTCATAAGAGACTTCCAGCATCATACGGAGTTGAGGGTCCATTGTGTGAGCTTGCTTTGGATGAACTCCGAAAAAAGAGGCATCAAATTTGCTGATGTCCTTGAGTTTCCCATTTCTCCTAGGCAGTCCATAAACTCCTGTAATGAACAAAGAAAGTTAATATTGTGCATAAATTACTGAATTAAGGCGTATAACAAGAGATCACCTGCTAGTTGTACTTATTCAGTATATCTGGGTTATTTCTATATCTCAGAAGGAGAACAGAACAATTTTTCAGTTATTTAAAATAAGTTTTGAATTACAATTCTTTGCGCTAGTTTTTTCTTAGTTGCTTGCTTTTTCTTAGTATTGCTTGCTTTTTCTTAGTAACATGGAACAAATGTGCATAACATTTAGATATGCAAAAGATCCCAGATGTTTTGGTCAACATTCACAGAATTTCTCTATCTATAAAAAGTTGCTTTTTATTCTAACACAGGAACACAGAGCAGCTTATGTTCTCAAGATAATAACGATGGAGGAGTTGCCTCATTTGTAAACTAGCCTGATGAAGGCCCCCCCAAAAGACACGAGTAAAGGTCTGGGTTATATTGCATGGGAGAAAAAGATGGAGAAGTATAGACTGAGGAGACATGTTAATAGTTCATATACAAGGCATATTAGACATGATAGGTTGCCTTATGGAGGTCCTCTTGAGGTCATTTTCAGTTGTATATTCAAGGATATTCATTAGACATAAAAAGTGCTGACTGTAGTTCCTGCTTTGCGCTGATCTTCCAATATCTATTCCCGTTTTCTGTTTTTATAACTCTAGCCATTCACAATCACTCAGCCTACCTGGCTTCCATCTCCGGTCATCTTCTGTGACCATGTCTACTCCATTGATCAAGTTCTCCCAAAACTCCTGCAAGTTTTCTGACTCTGGCAGCTTCCCTGCCATGCCTGTAATCACCACGTCCTCCATTTTTAAACTCGTTTCTGGGTGGAAAGGAAAAGAAATATCTGCTATATATATAATGTTGATTCAACTTGTGAAAAAGAAACGAGGCATCACCAGACATAGACTGGGGCATTCATGTCCCATTCTTATGTGTAGCAGTTCAGAGTCTTCTGAAAATATACCTGTAGAACACTAATTAGTATGGTTTTGTAAGTGGGTGTGAACTTCATACATGCATAAGTTTGGTGATCCCAGATTTTAGTAATCTGGTGACTCATAACAGGAAAAAAAGTCAGGAATCAAAGTCTCTGAAAAGCAAGTGGTTCAAGAACACTACAAATTAAGTTAGTCAATGAGCCTAAAGTACTTATGATTCATGCTCCTTGATACTACAATTGTTAAAAACCAAAGTCCTGTTCATGCAAAATGTACGATGAACATATGGGGGGTGGGGGGTTGAGGCTGTGCCTGTTTGTCCCACCCCTAATTTACACACATTCAAAAGATCTTGTGAACAGACTCATCCATGAGGCCAACTGATTGCCTCAGGCAGCAGTGTGGCAAGAGGTGCCCACAGCTGTCCACCCTCTCCACAGATCCTCTTCTTCTCAGTCCCTGGGTTGGAAAGGGGTGCCATTGTAGTAACCACTCCAAGCAGTGAGAAGCTGCTTTTAGGAGTAGAGAGCACACCCAACACTCTGGAGCATCCTTAGCAATGAGGGCTGGTACTGGGCCTCATCAGCCTCCATTGTTGAGAACTGGAGGTGGGATGGGGCTAGGGAAGGCTGGGGTGGGATAAAAGGAAAGGAAAGCAAACAGTCAGGGTGGGTCAGGGCGAAGCAGAACAATAGTGAAGGACAGAAAGCATGAGGATGCCAGCAAAGCATGAGGAGAAGGAAGGAAGGAGAGGAACACAGGGGAACAATCTAAGACAAGTAAGATTGGGCAATGAACAGAGAGGAAAGGAGGAGGCAGCAGCAGTCAAGGAACTGGAAGAGGGAGAATACAGTGAATCCAACATGAGCAAAGTGGGACTGCTCATGGGTTACCATGGCAGCAAAAGAAGAGATGTAGGAAGGAGGGAGGAAGGGGTGGACAGTCAACAGAGAACAGGACACAGGAGGGCTTCAGTGTGAGCCCAGTAGGAAGGATAAAGAAGAAAGGCCACATTGACCTCTGTAACTCATGGGTTGGCGATTAAAACACATGCAACAAGAGAACTGTGGATACTAAATTTTATTTACACAGAGACAACCATGAGCTTTCTGGATCCTCCAACCAGCCCCCTTGGGGCAAGTCAAGGTATGCAGAAGAGATAATGGGGGACAAAGCGGAGGTGTGGAAGAGAGAGCTACAGTTGGCTAGTGTGTCAGAGGAGCATCGGCTGGCACATGACCAGGTAAAGGGGGCAGCATTTGGCATGCTGCTTCAGGTTTCGGGGGTCTTGGGTCATCCCTGAGAGAAGGAGAGAGAAAGTGAGAGGAGGAGGCTACACTTCAGCTACATTATGGGTTTGTGGGCTAGCACATGTGCTCTATTTAAGTTTTCTTTATTATCAGCCACCATACGAGTTTCAGGATAATTTTACATTTATATCTGAAGATGATATCATATCCTAAACAACTGTATATCATCTATGAATCTGATATTTGCTTCATATAAGTCACAACAGTAAATACTGAATAACCCACAACTCTAGATGGACTCCCAATGGAATTTCACTTAGGTCTTCAACCCTCTGTTATCTCTGCCTTTCAGTATGGTTCTTGGGCTCCAATTCCGAGAGGACTGAGAGTGTAATCCTATCCTGCTTATCCACTGGCACAGCAGCCCCTGTGCTGGCAGAGGGTGCCACAAATGCGCCATAAAGCATGTTTGTGTTCCTGGAGAGTAAGCAGCACCAGCAGCTAGGCCTGCACCACCCTGCCAAAGCTCCATCCAAGCCCCCAGCTGCCAGCAGAGGTAAGTGAAGCACCAAGTGCTGCAGGAGATGGGAGAGGGCAGCAGGTAGGGAGGTGTAACAGGGCAGATCAGGCCCAGGAGGGGGTGAGATCGGTAGAGCAGGCTATAGAGCTGGTGCAGGTCCACGTTGACCCTCCAGGCCCACAAGAGCTTACTCGGGGCAAGGAAACAACTGTTCCCTTACCCCCGAGGAGGCCTCTCAAGGTCAAAACTCCCCACAGGATTCAGTGGAGCCCATGCCAGTGCCACTATGTGGCTCTGTTGGGAGTTGCAGTGGATTGGGCTGCCCATTCTGCTTTACAGATATGAAAGAAGGCCCTAAAGGAAAAGGATCAGTCTGTTTCTGCATTCTTTTCAGCTAGAAATTCAATGGATACAGTTGCAGTTCAGATACAGTTCAATAATAATTGCAATTTAGTTTCTTTGCTCACATTAAAAGAACTGAAATAAATTATATTTGTCTGAATCTAGGCCATCAGAACAATAACTTTCTCAATAAAATGTTTTTTTTAATTAGAAACCACAGCATAGTACACAGTACACAGTAAACTGAAAATACTGTAACTACAAGCATCAGTAAATAATATAACAGCACAGTTGAAAGAGGTGGATAATGGAATCCATCATAAGAATTTACAGCCCAATCTTATGTTTACCATGATGATCTGTGCAATGTTGAATGTTGCGATGGTGCTGACTGCCGTAATCCCATCAGTGCCTGTCACAAAAGGTGCTCCAACAGAGCACGACATAGTGCACTGCTGGCAGAGCAAGCAGGAAGGCCTGAACTTTCCCACCAGCAATGATGTTTCTCCCACCACTTGATGACTAAAGTAACTCTTCAGAAGCAGTGGGAAGGTGGGACTGGGTGGGTAGGGGGAGAAATGGGGTGCAAGATGGGTGGACTGGGTTCAGGGAGGAGACAGGATCGGTGCTGCCGTCGTTATCCTAACCGATCCTGTGATATGGATCGACGCGGACCTGCAACAACAAAATAGCTGTAGCAGATCTGAGTAGACCCCTCCGCACTGTGGAGGTTTACCTCTAGGTAAGGGAGTGATAGTTCTCTTACCTAGATAAGTTGCAAGGGGAGCATAAAATTAGTCCAAACCAGGTACTGGTATATTTCTTGAGCAGAGTTCAACTCACAGAAAGAGCTGGCACCTGCTTCAGGGAAATTCCCCCTTCCACTGCATATCTCCACATCTCTTTGTACCCTGTTCCCAAGTACTGGCCCACAGGAGTGAATGACTTGGGGCACTGTTGTGGGGACAAGAAAACATGATTGCACGCTATTTGCCTTTCAATGGATGTTTTCTCCACAACCCTAAGCAAGTGGAGTGCTGTTGCTGCTATCCTTCATCAGAAAGATACAGGTGGAAATTCCCATTCAGGCCGACTTCTTTTAATAATGGTCCAGCAGTGCTGTTTCCAAAGGTCTTCATTAAACCATTTACTGCTGAGAATCTTAAACATTTCCCCCTAGCAGGAATTTCATGTTATACATTACTATTGATTTCTTTTTCTATAGATAGTTTTTGAAAAGAGATGAAGTCTGTACTATCTGGACTTGCTAAGTCCTTTTTCCATTAGAGGAGCATTTCTCAAAGGGTGCTCCTAGGAGCTTTGGGGCTCCCTGAGACCCCTTCAGACGCTCCATGAATACACCATTTTAAGTGGCCACCATGTGCCCCCTGCCTGGTTTGCATGTCCTCTGCCTCCTGTTTGTGGCTCCCCCTCCTCATTTCCCTCTGGCTCTCCACTGATATTTGGTGTTGGGCTTGGCGCTGTGCTATTCCATGCACATGCCAGGGCTCTGGGGCTCTCTGGGGCTCCTTTAAGGACAGTAAAGTGTTCTAAAGATCAAAAGTTTGAAAACCGCTGCATTAGAGCATCAATTGAAGCATATACAAAGAATGCACATTCTATATCAGAAATGAATGAATTCCTCAGACACTAAAGTAATGTATAGGCCCTCAGTTTGTCTGTACTTGTCGTAAGAGGCGATTAAACAGCAAACGGGTAGATGGGACTCGTTAGCCTGGGAAGGCAACTCATCTGAGAGAAGGAAAACTCTGATCCCAAACCTCCACTGCCTTGTGGCTACATCCAGTTATGGAAAAGGCTTCAGGAGTCAACCTCGAGGCAAAATCCAGAGCCAGAGTCCCTGAGGCAGTTCATGGCTGAACACAGTCACCTTCTGGCAACTCCTGCGACACTGCTGGAACCAACCGTATTGGCCTCTGCCTTTCCATTGGACCATTTCAGCGATGTGGAGAGGGGGGATCTGCTGCATGGGTAACAGTCTATCCTCCATATCTACTATACCCAGGCTTTGCACACTGGAGAGGACACTCTGTTCCAGAACCACCATTCATTCATATCATATGGCATGATACCATAGTCTTCTGAGACTGAAGGATGCCATTCAAGGTAATGTATAACTTGAGTGGCAGATAAGTTTGTGCTTTAAAGAAAAAAAGGGTTCCCCAGAAACATATTCCTCCCATTAAATAGTATAGTTGGGAAAGGTATGTCCTTTTATAAGTACTCATCTGAGAGGGATATTTAAAGACAAAGAAAACAAAGACTATGCAAGTTGATGCAAGCCTGCTTTAGCTGAAATCAAGAAAAAACCGCTCCCATTGACTTGAATAGAATTGCAGCCTTTGTTTTGATAATTTACAGGGGGTTGTTTCCTAAATAGTGCAGAATGTGTTCCATCCTCAGAAGTTTCTTCTGCAAGCAGAAGGAACATTATGCTCAAGCATGGGGTCCTTCCAGGAACAGAAGGGGTTCTTGTCTGAGCACTGCCTCTGTTTCTGAAAGAAGCTTCTCATGACAAAACTCTGCTCCACTTAAGATACAATCCAGTAACAATTAAATTATTTAGCTACAATATTAAGAAACAGCTATTTTGGTTCATACTATAATAAGTGATCAGGCTCAGCATCTAATTGAACTACTGCCAATATTGCTTATTCCTGCCATGCTATATGATGGGATCAAGCATCCCTTGCATGATGGAGATAGGTCCATGCCCACCTGGTTTTTTTGTATGTTCTTCTTTTTGGTGACATGCATTTGTGATAAGCGAAGCTGCTCAGAGGTGTGATTTCTGAAGAAATGGAATAGCAGAAAGGATAGAGAGAACTAATCAATCCATCTGGTGCCAAAAATGATACCCACTATTAGACCTTTTGATAGATGTTAAAGAAATGCAATGTGGATTCTAAAATACGCCATCAAAAATACCCAGTATCATTCAGCTAGGCCAGGGGCACCCAAACCCCTGCCCTGGGGCCACATGCAGCCCTCAAAGACTCCCAATCTGGCCTGCAGGGGGCCCCCCAGTAAGCCTCTGGCCCTCCGGAGACTTGCTGGAGCCCACGCTTTTCCGACACAACTGCTCTCAGCATGAAGGCCAACTGTTCAACCTCTTGTGTGAGCTGTGGGACAAGGGCTCCCTCCACAGCTTGCTGTTTACATCTGTGATGCAGCAGCAGCAGAGAAGGAAAGGCCAGTCTTGCTTTGCGCAAGGCCTTTTATAGGCCTTGAGTTATTGCAAGACCTTCATTCATTCATCTCTACTATATCCCATCTCTATAAGTCCCATCTCTAATATATTCATTTATGTAAATTTATTCAAATTTGAAAAGTAAATTAATTCTTTTTTTTCCCCGGCCCCGGGCATAGTGTCAGAGAGATGATGTGGCCCTCCGGCCAAAAAATTTGGACACCCCTGAGCTAGGCCAACTAAGGTCTGCCAAGTTACACAAGGGTAAAGAAGGAAGTTAGATGAGAACACAATTTACAGAAGAAGTGCTCTTTAAAAAGTATCCAGTTCACCTGCAGATAAGCACAGCTGTCATCTACCCATTTTACATGGCATTTCTTCAATTTGCCAAGAGAAAGATGATTTAAATGTGTCTGATTTGCATATGGAGATAGTGAAATTAAAATTTGTTTCATGGTCTTTGGATAATATGTGTCAGACTCCAAACTGTACAAAGCAATATTTCTCAACTTTATTCTAGCAGTTAGAATAAAGTGGGGAAAAGCAGTTCTGCATGACAAAAACTGTCACTAGATTCTGAGGCAGTCTCAGCCAGGAGACAGTCATAACCAAAGACAGATATATAAATATTAGCACGAGGTACAAGCACATTAGTACAAGGACAAAGGATCAGCCTCACTGATACAATGAAACAGAACGCGTGGAGGGGTCAAGGGAAATGTACTAGAGACAAAAGCTGGAGACAGATGATATTTTCTCCTAGAGTCACTGAAGTAAGATGAAACAGGCATTGTTACTCATGTTCTATGCATTCATTTCAGAGACATCTCTGGAACATTGGTTTTGTACAGTGTTTTGGTGCTTCACAGTCAAATTACATGTGATGCCTAGTTGTAGATGAGTTACACTGGTGTCATTCCACTTTTAACATACACATGGGCAACAATGCCCCTTTCACACCACTTTCAATGCTCATAGAAACTGTTGTCTGTTTCCAGACACAGACAGAAGATGACTTTTTTTTTTTTTGGCAAAAAAATAGTGGCCCAAATCTCCATGATCACTTATGCTTGAAGCAGATCAGATTTCTGTTCAAAGATAGCTTTCCTTTGTACCCCATTCTATCATTAATCTAATCAGATTAAGCATTATGAAGACAGCACCAAATTTATTCAGCCTGTTTTGCAGAACAAAGATCATCCCTGCCCCACTGTAACTGTCATCTAATTACAACAGAATGGTGCAACAATTAGGCTAAAATGATAATACCCTCACATGCATTGGGTACACCTATGTTTCAGCAAAGCAGGATGTAAATACAACAGGTGAAGTATGGAGAGAAGTAGGT
Source organism: Tiliqua scincoides (assembly GCF_035046505.1). Classification (NCBI taxonomy): domain Eukaryota; kingdom Metazoa; phylum Chordata; class Lepidosauria; order Squamata; family Scincidae; genus Tiliqua; species Tiliqua scincoides. The sequence goes on from NC_089822.1 coordinate 153,307,875, forward strand.
GTTAATCTTGCAGCTGTACAGTCCTGATTATCCTACTACACTTTTACATGGATATTATGCCATATGGACTTGGTGATCATTGGTAATATGATCCATAAAGTATTGTTGCTTTCCTTATCCGTCAGCATTCAGTTCATATGGCATCCTATCCATGTGAACATGCAGTGGGATAATCAAGACTGCTCAGCTGCTTCATATATGTGATCATGGCTTTGCCCAGGAAGCATTTTCAAATAGATTACTATCAGGATTATCCATGATAGCTTGGTTCACTTTGGTGCCAATGTCAATAGGCGCCAAAGGACACTTAGGATTTTTCGTGTATATGGCAAAACATTCTTGCATGAATTGGTCCTTGGGCTTCTCAAACTCTTCCATTGTGACCCATTGGCCTTCCTAATGGGGTTCTTTTCTCCAGGTGCAATTTATGGTTGCTTCCTATTAACTTTGTCAATAAGATTAAATATTTCTTTTTATCTGAAAGAACCTTGGCAACATGTCTAGATAGTCCAAGAGGTCAAAAGTTATCTTTTGTGTTAGACTTTTCTAATGCCCACAGAGTATTACAGAGAAGTCTATCCAAAACTATCTCTGTTACTGACCGCATAACCAGTCCTTCTTATTACTTACTATTCATTTCTTGTTTCATCATAGTTCATCAACTTCTTACATTCTACATTAACTACCTTCAGAAGTTTCATCAACTTCTTACATTCTACATTAACTACCTTCAGAGACTATGGCTGCAATCCTAACCTCACTTTCCTGAGAGTAATCCCCACTGAACAAGACAGGACTTACTTCTGAGTAGACCTGGTTAGGATTGTGCCCTATATTTCTTTTTTGAACTTTATTCTAACTGTCTTCAAAAGATACTAAATACAGCACTGTTTTCCTTGTGGCCACTATGCAGCAGAATGCATCTTTTCACACTTTTACCCTTGTGGTTTGTTAATTTCATCAGGTGTCCCCTTTACTTACTTACTTATCTTAGGTATTGACTAACTACTTACAATCTTACCACTTACAAATCAAAGTACTTACAAATATCACTATTTACTTAACATTAAGAATTGCTTTGTGCAGAAATTCTTCTCCCTTCCAGCACATCCTCCGCCTTTTCTGCATCTCTGTTCCCTCATTTCTGAGAAGGATCAGCTAGAATGGCCCATCACACTCAAGATATGGAAAATGATTTATTGTGGATAAAAATGCATCCAATGTTTAAAGATAATTAAAGCAAACACTTAAAATGGTAAATTTGTAGGCTTTCACTATTGAGAGTACTTTTATGTTGTTCATTGACTTAATTATGTGGCATGTTGCAAGATCCATCACAAAAATAAGAGATAAATGCAGAAAGGATAGAGAAATAAAGAAAGAATACTTGTATGCCTATGTTTTTATCCTGAACAACATCATCCTGAACAACACGCCTACATTTTCATCCTGAAACATTAGTTTGCTTTGAATCTATTTGTTGTAAGTAGATTAACTTCGGGAACAGGAAAAAGCACAGTAGTATTAGTATTAGGTCAATATTAGGACAGTATGTAATATGAGGACAGTTATTCCTAATTTTTTTTTAAAGGGACTCACAAACTGAATGGTATCTTTGTTTATCACCAACCTCTTTATCCCAACTTGTGACCATGAAATAACCTTTGTTAGCATGTGCTCATACTCCTGGGGACCATCCATTAGACTCCAATTATGTTGAGATGCCAGTATTTACAAAGCCATATTCACTCAGAAGCAAATCCTGTTTATTTCTGTTAGATTTACTCCAAGTATGTGTATTTAATATTGTTGTCTAGTGCTAAAATCCTAAATGTACTCCTTGGAAGTAAACCCCATTGAAGTCAGTGGGCTTTGAGTTAGACTTTAGGTGCACAGGAATAGATTCTCACTATGATTTTTTTTTAAATTCTGATTATAAGGGAAAAATACCAATAGCTTTTTTCTAGCCTGGCATAATAATAAGTGCACATTACATTAAAGGTGAAATATAGGGCACAATCCTAACCAGGTCTACTCAGAAGTAAGTCCTATCTTGTTCAATGGGGCTTACTCTCAGAAAAGAGTGGTTAGGATTGCAGCCATAATATATTAAAAGCAAACAAATGAAACCAATTGTGCTGAAATTTTTCCTTAAAGTAGAAGGTAAATACCTCAGGATCAGTGTGCCAGCCAGTCCCACTGAAGCCAATGGAAGTCAAACTAGTAAATTAAAAGTGCAGCATTTGTCGTGGGGGGGGGCGCTAAGGTTCCTTGCCTCCACTGGCCATAGTGGGAGAAAGAAACTTTTGGTGGTACAAGTTAGTTCTCACTTCCTGGAGCATTTATACATGTTTAATACAGTTTTCAGATTGATCTAAACAAAAAGTTTAGAATAGCATGTCTCAAACTATGTGTCAGGACCCACTAGGTGGATCATGAGCCAATTTCAGGTGGGTTCACATTCATTATAGTGTATATTTTATTTTTAATATATTAGACTCAATGCTACCATGTTGACTGTGACTACATCTGGGAAATGCTACATATCTGTGCTTCTAACAGGCTACTATGTATATTACCAATCATAGTCAATGGGACTTAATCCTGAGTAAGTATGGATAGGATTGCAACCTGGGATGCTTGGGGAAATTTTTAAAAACACATCAACAGTTGCCTGGGAGGGTTAGGAGGGTTCTTCTTTAGCTTAATTTAAAAAAACAAAATTTATTCTTATTGTATTTGATTTTGGCATATGAGGGTGTTAAACATTTTCCTGATTAATGATGTCACTTCAGGCCATGACATCACTTTCAGGTTAATTACATCACTTCTGGTGTGTCACCACAGATTGTCATTCTTAAACGTGGGTCTTGGTGCTAAAAGGTTTGGTTTAGAACAGAGGTGTCCAAAGTTTTTGGCAGGAGGGCCACATCATCTCTCTGACACTGTGTCAGGGGCGGGGGGGGGGAAGAATGCAAATTTATTCAAGTTTTAAATGTAAATTAATAAGTTTACATAAATGAATATATTAAAGATGAACTTATATGAATGAATGAAGGTCCTGAAATAGCTCAAGGCCTATAAAAGGCCTTGCACAAAGCAAGGCTGGCCTTTCCTTTGCTGCCGCTACTGCATCACAGACATGAAACAGCAAGCAGTGGAGGAAGCCCTCATCCCACAGCTCACAGGTCAAACAGGTCAAACAGTCAAGCACGCAGTCAAACAGTCGTCCTCACGCTGAGAGCAGTTGCATTGGTTCAGTGCGGGCTCCAACAAATCTCAAGAGGGCCAGAGGCTCATTGGTGACTGGGGGCTCCCTGAGGGCTGCATTGAGAGGCCTCAAGGGCTTCAAGTGGCCCCAAGGCCGGGGTTTGGGCACCCCTGGTTTAGAACATATGGCTCAATGGAACAATTCTGATTAGTTCTGGCTATCTCTTGGAATCTTACTTGAAAAACAGTCTTAGGAGTTAGAAAGCAATAGAAAGTTAAGAAGTCCATGATAGTCAGAGTCAGCAAAGGGGGCGTGATACAAGTCACCTCCATCACTTAAAATATCTGATAATAGCATCTTAGACATGAAGCATCATATGCTATGCTTCTGATATGTAGTAATTTGAAATTGCCCACATCATCTTTGCCCTATACAGGCATTCAGGCATTGCCTTATACATTCATACAGGGTGGAGACACAATGGAAGACGATGGCCTAGAATGGAAGAAGATGGCACTATGCAAGATGATGTCAGAGAACAATAGATAAAATATCTTTACAGACCGTTGAAAGCCCAGAAGCAAAGAACAATTTCTTCTAGACACCAAGCAGAAATCCCTGACTTTTATCTGCTACCTGAGAAGGGGTGACTTAGGTTGCAAGTGACAAAGTGGAAAGGAGAGCTGATGCCCTAATTTCCCACTGACACAAAATACATACTAGAGAATATATTCTATGTTGTCATTTCTCTTTTGCAGTCAGCTGCCTTTGTGGATACAAAAGGCAAAGAGCAAGACATTGAGGAGAGAAGCAACCTCCCTAGATCTGATGCAACGATGGGCTTTCGAGTGCCAGTCTAAGTGGCCTCCCTGCCTGAGACCAAAATGGCTGGATGCAGAAGAACACTTGCAATGCTGCAGCAGCAGCCAGGCTTAGCCTCCATCTCCCCCCCCTCCTCCCCTTCATTCTGTAGCCTCAGAAATCAACACCCACCCACCCCGATCCCTTCTGCTCCCATCGCACACGCAGGTTACAGAAGCACCGGGATGGGGGTCTGCCTCCAAAAAGCGCTTCGCAGTTGGCAAAGAGACGATCACGCCACCACTTCAAGTCGGCTACCCAGAGCCGGCGAACACGGAGAGAACGAGCCTGGGAGGAGGCCCGCCCCCGATGCCACTCCTACGCTGGAGATGGGAGCGCAGCATCCTAGGGAGAGGTCCGCTTTCGGGCGCCCCAAAGGCCCAGCTGCTCCTTCGCAGAAGCACCGGCTCATCCCGGCCTGGCCCGCCTGGCATGCATCTCAGCCTCCCGCTATTTGCACAATCGCCTTTGCACAAGAGGGCTGGGCGAACGAAGCGCACTAGTGATCCGTCCAGTCTCCTCCCCCCTCTCCTCCCCGCCCCGCTCCGGTGTAGAGGTAAAATCCTATCCACATTTTCCTGGGTGTAAGCCCCACTGACTATCATGGAACTGCCTTTTGAGTAGACATGCATAGGCTTGGGCTCTGGGGCTGCAAGCCTATCCACACTTTCCTGGGAGTAAGGCCCATTGACTATAATGAATTTTACTTCCGAGTAGACATGCATAGGCTTGGGCTCTGGGGCTGCAAGCCTATCCAGTTTCCTAGGAGTAAGCCCCATTGACGATCATGGGACTTACTTCCGAGTAGACATGCCGAGGACTGGGCTCTCAGGCCGCTCTATTGAGCCTGAAGGTGGCGAGGGGGCCCCACCGCGCGCGCCCTGGAGGCGCGCCTCCAGCTGCCTACCTCGGCCCCAACCTAGCTTCCCTTCCCTTCCCGCCCGCTCTCCTGACTCGGGTTACCTCGGTGGGTCGCTGGGAGGCGGGCTGGGCTGGGCGGTGCAGCAGCTCCTTTCCTTAGCCGGCTGGCGATGGAGGCGCGTCGCTCGTCAGTCCCTCGGCCACCTTGTGGGTGGATGCGCACTGGGGCTGCCCGCCGTGCCTGTGCGCCGGTGGTGCCGCTGCTGCTGGCTGCCTCGCTCTCACTGTCTCCCTCTAGCTCCCAGCGCCTATTTAAACAGCCACCACCTCCGGCGGCCACGCCACATGGGCTGACAGCTTTGCTCCTCGCGCAGTCCAATGAGAGCCTGGGCTGGGCACCCGGCGCCGACCCTGGGGCGATGCCAGCCCCCCGCACGCAGGACTCCCTCTCGCGGGCCCGGAAAAGGCAGCGAGGCACGCGGGGCCCCACACTCGGCCCTCCTGGGCTGCGAGTGCTGCCAGGCAGGAATCGGGTCGGCCAGCCAGCTAGCCCCAGGGGCAGCAGGGCAACTTCGCACGCAGGCCACAGCGCCTTCTTATCGGCCGGCGCGCTGCACTTCACGTGCCTCCTGCATCTCTGCTGCAACCCCCCGTTCAGACGTGCCAGGGGTTTGGAAAGCAGCCTGGCTCGCGGGGGCTTCCACTGAACGGAGCACGTTCCTTCGCACCTCCCCACCCCCTTGTCCCGCTGAAACTCCACTCTGCTGCACCTCCCACCCGCCTTTCTGCCCCAGGGGACGCGCCTCCCCCTCCCGCACGCCCCGGGGAGAAGAGCCCAATCCTATCCACATTTTCCTGGGAGTAAGCCCTATTGACGCTAGTGGGAGTAGGTGTGCATAGGATTGGGCTTTCCTGGAGTAAGCCTCACTGAACTCAATGGAACTTCTGAGTAGATATGCAGAGGATTGGCCTGGAAGGTTGCAATCCTATAATACTTTTCAGGGAATAAGCCCTATTGCATACAAGGGGATTTACTTCTGAGTAGACATGCCTAGGATTGCGCAGTGAGGCTACAGCAATCTTACTCACACTTACCTGGAAGTAAGCTCCATTGACTGTAATGGGACTTACTTCCGAGTAGACACACATAGGATTGGGTGCTAAGTGAACGTTAGGGGAAACATTCGTGATTTTCCTACCCAGGGCGGTTGGAGGGGGCGTGCTGATATTTTCTTAACCAGCCACTGCTGTAAGAATATAGTGGGGAGGGAGAGACTCATCCTATGCATGTCTACTCAGAAGCAAGTCCCATTAGAGTCAATGGGACTTCCTCCCAGGAAAGTGTGGCTGTTACGGCAGCCCCAGAGCCCCATCCTAACCCGGCTGTAGTATCACAGTGCAGTGTGGTCTGGGAGGGAGAGTAATTGATTCTTCTCGGCAGCCAGGGCTGCGAAGGGGAATTAATTAGCCTGCTCTGCTCCCCCCAGACTTCATCGCACTCGGCCGAGCGGGCTTAATGGACGCGGCAGGCAGGCAGGCAGGCTTCCCGGCCGCCAGCAGCAGCAGCAACGGGTGCTCTGGGAGACCAGCGCCATGCCTGCCTCGTTGCATTAGCAGCCAGCCCTTCCTTCCCTCGCAGCCCGGCGAGCGGAGGGCACAAAGAGAAGCAGCCTTTCTTCCCGGGCCCCACTCACTGAGGAGGCGCCCAATGAGGAGGCCGGGGGACGGAGGTGGGGAGGCGCGCGGCCAATCCGGGGGGCTGTGTGGGTGTTGCTAGGAGATAGGGTGATGTGGTGACTGCAGGAGCGGGGCGGCTCTGTGGAGGAAGCGGCGCTGCCGGTGATGCAAGAAGCGCCTGTGAATTGTGGCTTATTTCAGGGCATTCACCTCAGGAGAGTGCGAGCTTCCTGGGTTACTACAGTTCAGTCCTCCGAGCAGACTCGCTCCCGCCCGGTGCAAGGCGCTCCAGGGAGACGGTCCGCGCGGCAGCTGAGCGCTGTTCCAGGAGACGCTTGGCTAGGCATTTCGTCGCGCGAGAAGGCGGCGCGCGCTCCCCCGAACGCCCCGCCGCTGCACAGCGCGGACTCTCGGGTGGCGCTGCTCGCACTAGTCGGGAGGACCCGGGATTGCTTGTGGCGTCTGGTCCGCCCTTTCGCTGCCTCTGGCTCGCGCGTTCTCCAGTCTTGCTGTGCAGCTCCACACCCCAATCCTATCCACACTTTCCTGGGAGTAAGCCCCTTTCACTCTATGGGGCTGACTTCTGAGTAGACATGCATAGGCTGGGGCTCTGGGGCTGCCATCCCATCCACACTTTCCTGGGAGTAAGCCCCTTTCACTCTATGGGACTGACTTCTGAGTAGACATGCATAGGCTGGGGCTCTGGGGCTGCCATCCCATCCACACTTTCCTGGGAGTAAGCCCCTTCCACTCTATGGGACTGACTTCTGAGTAGACATGCATAGGCTGGGGCTCTGGGGCTGCCATCCCATCCACACTTTCCTGGGAGTAAGCCCCTTTTACTCTGTGGGACTGACTTCTGAGTAGACATGCATAGGACTGGGCATTCACCTACTGCTTGTACTTCTTTAATGTCCCTAATCCTCCCTGTTGCTTCTCCTCAATGCAACACTTCCTAGAACAGGGGTGTCAAATACAAGGCCCAGGGGCTGGATGCACCCCAGGGAAGCTTTTTATGCGGCCCGGGCTCTCAACTGCTGAGGTGTTACTTCTGAAAGGTCATCCAGCATGATAATTGGCCTCTCCCATATCTTGAAATATGATCAAGATTTGTGTATTTTCTCTTCTGTCATTTGCAGCTAATGTGTTCCTCAGCAAGAAAAAGTGCTTATTTGAGGTTATGACCTGTTTAATGACATCACTTCCTGCCTAATGACATCACGTCCAGCCCTCGGTAGGCATCATAAATGCCATTTGGCCTGCTGTATGAAATATGTTTGACATCCCAGTCTTAAAAAGCAGTGCAACACAACAGACTAGAGCAGCCACTGATTTCCTTCCAAACCTGTCCAAGATGCTTAATCTTAATTTGTCAGGTAGTATAGAGGACCTCCTGGGGGCTGGGGATAAGAATAGGCCCTCAGTTTGGCTGTACTTGTCATAAGAGGTACACTGGGTAGATGGGACTCATTAGCCTGGGAAGGCAGCTCATCTGAGAGAAGGAAAACTCTGATCCCAAACCTCCACTGCCTTGTGGCTACATCTAGTTATGGAAAAGGCTTCAGGAGTCAACCTCAAGGCAAAATCTGGAGCCAGAGTCCCTGAGGCAGTTCGTGGCTGAACACAGTCACGTTCTGGCAACTCCTGCGACACCGCTGGAACCAACCGTATTGGCCTCTGCCTTTCCATTGGACCATTTCAGTGACATGGAGAGGGGGGATTTGCTGCATGGGAAACAGTCTATCCTCCATATCTACTTTACCCAGGCTTTGCGCACTGGAGAGGACACTCTGTTCCATAACCACCATTCAGAGCACAATACCATAGTTTTCCAAGACTGAAGGATGCCAACAATAGAGAACTTCCCCCCCCCCCCCAAATACCAAAACATGGTGTTTGAATATGGGGGCTTGACCCAAGGTTTATGGTTCATCAGTAGGGCTAATCATATTTTTTGGAATTAAGATTACTCTTTTATTGTAAGGCTATATTTAATATTTTTAACATTTGTCAAGTCAAATCTAAAAATAGTGCAGTACAGCAACTTCCAACTCCTAAGATATCTTCCCTCTTATATTCAATGACAACTAATTTTGTAGAATTGCTCATTCAGATTTAATTTTTAGTAATAAATTTCTCTCTCTCTCTCTCTCTCTCTCTCACACACACACACACACACACACACACACACACACACACCCCTAGCTCATCCTTTGGATGAGGCACCATTTATTACCTTAGATCAGAGGTTTCCAAACTTTTCCACCCCAGGGCTGCATCATATATCTTAACATGGTGTCAGGGCTGGATGTGACCCGTGGGCCAGAGTTTGGAGACTCCTGCCTTAGATTGATATACTGTATACCCTTTCTGGATAAAGATAACCTTGCCACCATTATCCATGCTCTGGTAACATTCAGACTGCTGCATTATTCATTTAACTGAAAAGTTCTTTCATTGCTTCCTGTTGTGTGACAGCAGGATTATTGATGCTTGTTAATTGCCCCTTGAACAGCCTCTCTGAATTGCCCCAAGGCAACGTGACGTAGATCCTGTCACACAACTTCCCCAACTTTCCCTCTCTTGTCTTCCCACAGCTTCCTTCATTTCTTTCCCTTCTTCTTCCACATCTACCTGTTTGCAAACTTTCTGGCAGTAGCACCACTGTCTGTGAACATAACTTCCCTATTACCAGCAGGAATGAGAGGAAGGAGGAAATACTTGCAGGAGTCTTGTGCAGGTACTTTCTCTCTTCCCTTACCCTACTTGCCAATGAGGGAAAGACATTCCTCCCACAGAGAGGTTGGGCTGTCATCTGAGTGCAATGTCACACTGGCCAGCAGGGACAATAGGAAGGAGGAAGCATCCATGCAAAACTCACACGTATCCTTCCCTACATGTCAGCCAAAGAGGAGGGAACATACCTCAGGGAATCCTTCCTGGGCCATGGGCCTCTGTCTCAATTCTGCTTTCAGATGATTGTAGAAAAGTAATGCTTAAGGAGCACTAAAGAAATCTAATGGGGAAGAAGTCCTGGTGCATGCCTTCCTTGGTTGTTGACTGCTTCACACCCCAGCACTATCTGGCAGCCCAATCCTAACCAACTTTCCAGCACCGATATAGCTGCAATGCAGCCCCGAGGAAAGGGAACAAACATTCTCTTACCTTGAGGAGGCTTCTGTGACTGCTCCCCCACCTCAGGATGCAGCATGTGCCAGATTGGTATGGCTACATCTGCACTGAAAAGTTGGATAGGATTGGGCTTCAAGTCTCCTGAGCTCTTCCTAATGGACATAAGCAACTCATCTGCATGACTCAAGAACTGTGTTATTACAAATGACTGAACAAATGGTTGGGTGATCAACCAAATCCCCAGTTTTAAATTATATGGACAAAAGTAGTAAGAGTTGTGGAATGGGTGTAAAACCAAAGGAAATGAGAAAGTGTGATACTGGGGCACACAATTGAGGTCCTTTTTCCTGTGCCAACAAATTCAGAGATTTTCACTGAACTCAGGGGTCAACTTATGGTAAAGCACACATACTTGTATCTTCTCTGCCTGCTCAGAACATAATGGAAGGAAGTGGATTAAGCACCCCTGATATGAACATATGATATGAAACGGCATATATGGTGTTGTGTCAGACCACTGGATGTAAATTAATACATTAAATTCAGCATATAAATTAATTTAGCTTTATTGTCAAATCAGGAAGAAAGAGAAGGTTGTCTAACAAACTGCATGACAAATGAAATGGATTAATATTCCAACTTGACATATCATATCTTAGTAACAAAATTCTGTATATTTTGGATACAAAATTTTATTTCTCACTACAAGCTCAATCTTTTACATTGTAGTTTCGGATTTTGGTCATCCTCTGAGAGGTACGGGGCTTTCTGAATTGATTGTAAGATGACTTGTTTGGTTTTAGCTTTGACTGGATATCAAACTTGGTCCCCTGGACAGTCAAGGCAGCTGTTGGTTTTTCCTCTAGATAATCTGCTTGAGCTTTTTTTTGAGAATCTTCAAGCCTTTCATCTTCATGGATCACCTGGGATTTCTCTTCAATCAGAAAATAAAAATAAAATAAATTAAGGGTGCTTTTCTTATCATAAGGTAGCCTACAACAGTGATTTAAAAAACATAAATATAATAAACTCTTAACAAAATGAAAAAGCAGCAAACAACATAAAACACACAGATCAGAACAAAACAAAAACCAGCTAAAAGCCTGCTGAAACAGCCAGGACTTTGATGGCCATCAAGCTAAGCTAGGACCGTAAAACTCTTGCAAATGTATATTACTGCAACTCACTGGTTGACAACTCTCTTACTAAAGATATCCAACAACCACATGTTTTATTTGTTTGGCACCTATCTGCTTGTCATCTCCGTTTAGAAGGAACCGTTCAACTTCACATAGGAAAGTGATCACAATAGCTACAGCCAATTCTAGTTCAGACCTCATCTGAACCATGAACTCATTTGAGTTGGCTTAGGCCAGGGGTGCCCAAACCCCAGCCCTGGGGCCACTTGTGGCCCTTGAGGACTCCCAGTGCGGCTCTCAGGGAGACCCCAGACTCCAATGAGACTCTGGCCCTCTGGAAACTTGCTGGAGCCTGCACTGGCCTCTCAGCATGAGGGCGACTGTTTGATCTCTCGCATGAGCTGTGGGTGAGGGCTCCCTCCACTGCTTGATGTTTCACATCTATGATGTAGTAGCACCAACAAAGAACAGGCCAGCCTTGATTTGTGCAAGGCCTTTTATAGGACTTGAGCTATTGCAAGACCTTCATTCATTCATATAAGTTCCACCTCTAGTATATTAATTTATGTAAACTTATGTAAATTTATTCAAATTTTAAATGTAAATTAATTCTTCCCCCCCTCCCCGGCCCCTGACACAGTGTCAGAGAGATGATGTGGCCCTCCTGCCGAAAACTTTGGACACCCCTGGCTTAGGCTAACCATTGTCTCATAACCTTACTTCTCCATCTGATGTAGATAATACTGATCTATCTTACAGGTGGTTGTTAAGATTAATAAGATAATGTGCATATGAGCAATGAATACAAACATATCGCATACAGACTACTGCTTTGGGAAGTCACTCACTCCCATAATACTACTGGGAGTCCCAGACCCTTTATTTGCAAATCACTTTTCTAAGCTGAATGTAGTAGAAAGTATCTATCAGACACCAAAAGTTATTTTGCTTGGTCAGGAGATGTTTGGATTATAATCAGTTTGAAGAGCAAAGATTTTTTTAAGAGAGAAAAGGGACTGTCATCTGAACTAAGCAGAAATGCAAGAAATCAAATGTAACTGAATGGATAGAAGTTTTAATCCTGTCCATTGCATTTCCCAAAGTGCAGAATTTGTGTAAAAAACTGACCCAATCTAGCACTGCCACCACTGTTTCCATAATCAAAATAATTCACTCCCACGTTTAGCAGCTCTGATTTTGACTCTGGGAATTATCAAGTAAATCAGAAGAGGTTAATATTTGTAAAACACTTGGAAGCTGAACAGTCTTTCATAACATGGAACAAAAATTGCATGCTCCATCATCCCAAGAGCCAGGAAAGATTTCACATCTCTCTATTGGTTAATATTTGACCCAGCCTTCTCAATGTCTGGTTCTTTACCCACACGACGGAAAAGGTTTTGAAATGTTGTCTCACAAGCAAGAGTGAAAGATAACATATTACCCCAAAATAGCCCAATTCAGTCAACTGGACAACTGGGCCAATCAGAGTCAGCTGCAGTAAAAGTGGTTTACATCATCCAAGTTCAAATATTGCAGCAGAACAGCTACTGCAAGTCTGATCACACTGTTTTTTTACCCTTTGATATCTTTACATGCAACTATAATTCCCTTAGGGTAGGAGTTGTGAAAATAAAACAAAACCACAACCTATACAAACCTGTTATTTCACATCCTACATTTGCGCTGATGTGATCTATTTAACTCTGTATCTTCACAGCCGTTATCTCAATAGATTAAACAATCCTTATTGTAGCAGGTAGGACAGGAGCTGGGAAGCCTGTGGTCCAAGTTCAGCCATCAATAACGGGTGATATTGTGCTTCAGGCCATCCAGTAAGGTAGAACAGAATTTGGCAAAAAGCATAAAGACAAATTGTGACAGCCATGCAAAGAAACCAACATGGAAAGGGCATTTGGAAGAGGATGCTTTCAAGCGCAATCCTATGCCTACTCAGAGGTACAACCATTGAGTTTGATGGGCCTTATAGCACCGTTCATACCAAGATTCTGGCAGGCTGATCAACCACACATTCCACTGTTTGACAAGAAAGGGTCAGGACTGAATAATTTTACGTTCTCCCACAATTAAACAGCTGCCATTCATTACATCTTGGGAGACATTTGTGGGGAGGGCAAACTCCACCCACCAATACTGACACTGGGAAGCCTAACTTCCAAAGTCAGTCTCAATGGGATGCACAGCACTGCCAGCACCCCGATGCCCCTGCAACATACAGGCCCTTACTCCAACATACCTTCCCACTGGAATGGTACAGTATGGTAACAAAATGAGGAACTGAAACAAAATGTTACAACATAACCTCAGTCTCTAACAGGAACACTTCTGTTCAGTGCATTGTTTTGGGCAAAAAGGGAGGAAAAATAAGAGAAGATGACCTTTTTCCCCCCTCCCTCCTGAGATGTTTCTCTACTATGCTATAAGGCAGTAGAGGCTGAGGACTGGTTGCCAACCCCAAATTTCAGCACTTTATTGCTATATAGTGGGATGAGGAGGTTTCTGGAGAGTGGAAATTATAATGTGTCTGTTTTTCTTTTCAGCCTCCTAAAATCTACCCACACAGCTTGTTAAGGGGAGTTTTTAAATTTCATGTTGCCCATTCTCTCAATTTTAATGCCCCCTTCAGGATACTATAAGCCCATGGTTTCCAAACTGTGGATTGGGACCCACCAGTGGGTCTCAATCCAATTTTTGGTGGGTCACAAAACTGACAAGGCAGTTTAGGCTATGTGTATCAAGGTTTAAATATGCTGCTACTTGGGGGGATGGACACTGCTGCCCTATCACCATGATAGCCACATCCCTTGGCATTCAGGGAGCAGTAGCCTTTATGGCTATGGCAGAAGAGTCCCAATCAGATGAACATGGAACTCAATAAACAATCCAGAAGACAGTGTCTTCCCCCCCCCCACACACACAGTAAAACGGATAAAAGAGGCTTGAGCAGCTGGTAAAGTGAAACACTTTTTTAAGGCTTTTAAAGCTAGGTGGGTCCCGATAGTGTGTCATCTTAAAAAGAGTGTGAAAATGTTTGGGAACCACTGCTATAAGCTGTTAAGAGCTATTTCTTCCCCTCCCCTTCTTCACAACTAAAAACCTTGACATGCATTCCACAATGCAATCCACTGAACACAGGTTCTTATTGTGGTTTTAGGCTTTTAACCTTTTGGGGGGGCTTCTTTTTTCAGAAACTAATATACTTCTGTGTAGCTGAGGACTTCCCCAAGTATAGAGAAACGATCTTATTTTTGGGTGGCCCCATTTCACTACCAGACCAATATGCAACAGAGCATCCACATCGGAAGGAACAAGCAGGGAACAGCAACAAAACACTGCAGTATATCCCTGGCCCCTATCAAGAGTGACCTCATTCGGGGCTCCAACCAGCTTGGAACAGAAGCATTGTAGTGCTGTTTGGGGCTCACAGAGGGGAAGGTCTCAGATAAAAGAAGGAAAGAGGCATTTTCTTCTTTCCCTCTCTCTTGAAACCTTTTCCTGTTGTAAAGTGCTAAGGAGGCTTGGGCACAAGCTTACTTTATTGCTCTGCAGTACAAGGTAGAGGGGAAACAGAGAGCTTGATGGAAAGAGGTCCCCTTAGGGGAAGAAAGGCAGGTTAAAAATATGGCGAATTAATATAGTTCCCTTTTCACTTTCCTAAGTTCACCAGGTACATGTGTCCAAATCTATTCTCCCCTTGGGATACTATGAATTATTAGGGACTCAAGTGGGCCAATTGCCTCCCTGTTCACCTGCTACCTCCCTATGCTGTAGGACCTAAAAGTTGAACACAGGTCCTTTTCAGGTCTATTTAATGGGGGGAGGGGGAAACACCACATCAACTTTTTCTTTAAATTTAGAAATGTACTTCTGTAGACTTAGAGAATCCTCTGAGTAACCAGAAGCCACATTCTTATCTTGGAGTGCCCCATTTCACTTCTAAACCTTTCAGACCTCAACCACCCAAGTTCACACACCACTGCTTACATTTAGCCCTTAGCCCAGTTGGATATTAAGGCACTTCATTTCACAGACAAACAAGAAGCTCTGTTAACCTTCAGCCTATTTAAACCTACCCACAATCTTCTTCAGCTTCAAGAAGCAATCTACAGTGAGTGGAACAAGTACTGTACTACCAAACTGAAAGGCATTTATTATTTATTTTCCTCATTGTTAAGTTGCCTCTACAGTTGTTGCCTGCTGTTGTGTTGTTGCCTTGCATTGTTAAGGAGGAGGTGTGATCTGGAAGTTGAGCTGCCACCTTGCCTGAAAAAGCTAAACAGGATCAGGAGCCTGGGATGCAAAACTGACCCAAGCCAATGATGGATCTCTGTGAAGAAGTGTGAAGGAATACGGAGGAGTATTTATAACACCTGAGGCAAGATAACACCTGAGGCTTGATTTGCAGCTGCCTGTGAAAGATTGGAAATGCAGGGGCAAGCCAAGATGTGACTGCATTATGAAGAGAAACTTCTGGAGAAAAGGAGGGGTCTATGAGTCCCGGAATAATACTTGTAAAAACTCTATTGAAAAATGAGTTTTTTTACTAGCTTGGCTATGGTAAACCACCTTACGGCTATGAGAAAGATGGTGTATAAATACTATGATAAATAAATAAAATTTTGTTTCTTGTGTCTTCTTGTTTTAATTAATTTGCTCAATTATTTTCTTATTCTGAACTTGGAACACCACCTTGAGTGCACTTATATTTATATACTCCAAATAAATAAGCAAACAACAAATTTAACCCAGCCACTGAAAACCAGCCCAAATATGATGTCACACAGAACATATTCAGGGCAGGTCTACACATTACAATTGCTGTAGGCAACATTGATATGCTACACTGATATTCCTCAGAGAAAGCATGCAATGTGTAGACATATGCAAAGCTGTTTATACATCTTGTGTGCATAGATTCCCCAAATATATGTGCACTAGTAGGCACACTCTTGCATAATTCCACAAATTTAGCATTCCCTGGTTAAAAACATTGGTGTTTTCATCACAGCTGCAATATGTGGAGTTTCCCTTAAGACCCTTCAGAGGGAAGACATTTTATAGCTAATGAAAGACACCAGAATTCCTTTCTATACATGTCTATTGTACAGACAGTGCACAGATGGAATGGCCAGGATGAGCTTCAGATTTATAACATGTGACAGAATACAGAGAGAAGGTTTCATGGAATCCCCCAAAGCCTGGCTGCAGTAGGAAGAATTAAAATCCAACTGCTGTTTAAAACAAACAAACAAAAAACCTCTGGGTTAGTTTGTCATGGTCTGATACTAAAAACGTGGTATTAATTGGCAAGTTGGGTTACAAATGAGTGCAAAATTTTTTAAGATTTGCAGCAGTATCTTCCCAGGTGTAGAAATCAAACTACTATAATGTATCTCTATCTAATCAGGTACATTATTTCATTTCTTACTCCTTTAAGAAGGCCGTATTTGCTCTTTGCCAATGTTTTGGGATCAAGCTGTCATAAGGTCTCAATTAAGATAGCTATTGGTGATGTGACTTGTTCCTTTACAAACAAAAAATGGTTGGCAACCTTCAGTCTCGAAAGACTATGGTATAAGCCTACAGCACCCGGTATTCCCAAGCGGTCTCCCATCCAAGTACTAACCAGGCCTGACCCTGCTTAGCTTCCAAGATCAGACGAGATTGGGCATGTGCAGGGTAACAGTTGAGAATCAGAATCATAGCTGTATAGATATGAGAGCCAAACTTGCCAGTTCATGTAGTTTCAGCAGACTGCAGTGTTTGTTAACTCACTCTTGCAGTTTTTCGACTGACATTTGGTTAGGCATGAAACAATCATATCCCAGAGACTACTCTTTGCACTGAGCAGAACTGTGGTTGGTTTTGTCAATAAAAAGGAGGGGAGAAGCTACTTTTTCAGAATATGAGGGCAGATTGCCAACAGTGCTGTGGGTTTTCTAGAAAATTTTGAATTTGTAAATTTTCTGATGGCCTAAATTGAATAGAATCTAACATAGGAGGTTTAATTTAACTTATACAAACCTTTAAAATGTATGCTATTTGTAAACGCCATACAAAAATCTCAATTTTTTTCCCCAGTAGCTCAAACAATTTAAACTGAAACATTTCGTTAGGAAAACATTAAAGTACTGTGGTGATCGAGGTGGTGGGTCTGCTAGTGCCTCCTTCCTTCCCCCAGATCCATTCATTTCCCAGGGTCAAAACTGGTAATCTATGCTGCCGCCAGAAAAACAAGAGACAGAAAAAGACCATCTTCAAAAATCTCTCTCCTGGTCATGTGAAAGAACCCTAAATTTCCCACATATCTCTCAAAAGCCTACATAGCAGCAAGCAGCTCTAGAACTTTGCTCTAGTCCTTCTGGACTGTGATGAACAGAACTGGTGAGTTTAGTTCCTCTTATGACTTTTAAGAACACTTACAGTTCAATCCAAACATGTGTTCAGCAGCTCTGGCTGTTGAAAAGTAGCCATACAGAGCACTCTGGCAGCATGAAGAATGGGAGGCTTCAGAGGGGAAAGGAGATTTAAGTGAATCTCCTTGGACTGGCGTCAGTGATTTCACTGACACAAGGAGAGAAAGAGGATGGACAGGCTGCTGCTAGAGAGGAGAGGAAATGGTCCACGCCATCGCCGCCAGATCCACCACCTCCTATGGCCTCCCCGCCCCTATTCCTCTCTCTTCCTCACCCAGTTTTACCTCTTCCCTGCCCCATCCTCCCCCACATGTCCTGTCTCCCCTTCTGACCCACTTGCTCAAGCAGGTGGCCAACAGTCCAGCGTCACACTTGGGAAGGCTCCGGCCTTCTCGCCAGTGCTCCAGCGGAGTGCTATTCCACACTCCCCAGCTGGATACAATGCGTACTTTTTTGGCACAACTGCACTGGAGGGGTGGGGAGGATAACAACAACAACAACTTTATTTTTACCCCGCCTTTCTCCCCGAAGGGACTCAAGGCAGCTTACAACAGATTAAAAAACATAATTTAAAACAAATAAAAACATATTAACACATGTCATAAAAACAGCAGTCAGTTAAAAAATAGGTAAAAAGAGCATAGAGCAGCAGCAAATCATAAAAGAATCAGGCCTGTAAAAAATATTAAAAGATGTTAAAAAGATGTTAAAAAGGCCGAGAACTCAGAAGGCTTGTTTAAACAGAAGGGTCTTCAGGCCTCGCTGAAAGGTCTCAAGAGATAGGGCTCAAGAGATAGGGCTGTTACTTAGCATAGCCCCATCCAGTTGGAGCAACTAGGAGTATCAAAGAATGCCTTTCTCCACTATGAGAAAAAAGCTCCATGCATGTAACGCCTGTTCCCACCTACCACCTAATGCATAGATGGGGCAATGGTTGGGATCAACAGAAACAAGGGGTAGAACCAGCAACTGTGACGCTCCTCCTCCACACACTGACGCATATGAATGGAACATAAGAAGATGGTTATAGTCATCTGAAAAAATTAATTTGAAACTTTGAAAGTTCCCAATTTGACTGATATCCATTATGTTATTAATTTTATCAAACAATATTTTTTTAAGAATGGGGCATTGTTTACAGAAACATATAGCACTAGAACATTTTCTGCCCACGTACTTATTACCACATCTACATACGACAACTCTGTGCACTCTGCAGAACAGAAAATATTACCCTTACTCCAATCTTCAAGAAAAATGCCTGTTACTTGTGCTGGATGTGTTAATAAGTTGGATGTGCTAATTTGGAGGTGCGTGTGTGTGTGTTTCTGTTGGCCACTCCTGACCAAGGAATTAAGTCAGATAGAGGTTAAAAGAGAAGATGTTTCAGGCCTCATTGATAAATTAAAGATCAAAAAGACATTGGGCCCTGATGGCATCCACCCAGGAGTTATTAAGGAATTGAAGAATGAAGTTGCTGATCTCTTGACTAAAATATGCAACTTGTCCCTCAAAATGGCCATAGTGCCAGAAGATTGGAGGATAGCAAATGTCATGCCTATCTTTAAAAAGGGAAAGAGGGGGGACCCGGGAAACTATAGGCCTGTCAGCCTAACGTCTATACTGGGTAAGATGGTGGAATGCCTTATCAAAGAAAGAATCTCAAAACACATAGACGAATAGGCCTTGCTGAGGGAGAATCAGCATGGCTTCTGTAAGGGTAAGTCTTGCCTCACGAACCTTTTAGAATTCTTTGAAAAGGTAAACAGGCATGTGGATGCGGGAGAACCCGTGAACATTATATATCTGGACTTTCAGAAGGTGTTCGACACGGTTCCTCACCAAAGGCTACTAAAAAAACTCCACAGTCAGGGAATTAGAGGACAGGTCCTCTCATGGATTGAGAACTGGTTGGAGGCCAGGAAACTGGTGGGACCGCTGCTTTTCAACCTCTTCATAAATGACCTGGAAACAGGGTTGAGCAGTGAGGTGGCTAAGTTTGCAGACGACACCAAACTTTTCCAAGTGGTGAAGACCAGAAGTGATTGTGAGGAACTCAAGAAGGATCTCTCCAGACTGGCAGAATGGGCAGCAAAATGGCAGATGCGCTTCAATGTCAGTAAGTGTAAAGTCATGCACATTGGGGTAAAAAATCAAAACTTTACATATAGGCTGATGGGTTCTGAGCTGTCTGTGACAGATCAGGAGAGAGATCTTGGGGGGGGTGGACAAGTCGATGAAAGTGTCAACCCAATGTGCAGCGGCAGTGAAGAAGGCCAATTCTATGCTTGGGATCATTAGAAAAGGTATTGAGAACAAAACGGCTAATATTATAATGCCGTTGTACAAATCGATGGTAAGGCCACACCTGGAGTATTGTGTCCAGTTCTGGTTGCCGCATCTTAAAAAAGACATAGTTGAAATGGAAAAGGTGCAAAAGAGAGCGACTAAGATGATTACTGGGCTGGGGCACCTTCATTATGAGGAAAGGCGACGGCATTTGGGATCTCTTCAGCCTAGAAAAGAAACGCCTGAGGGGGGACCTGACTGAAACATACAAAATTATGCAGGGGATGGACAGAGTGGATAGAGAGATGCTCTTTACACTCTCACATAACACCAGAACCAGGGGACATCCACTAAAATTAAGTGTTGGGCGGGTTAGGACAGACAAAAGAAAATATTTCTTTACTCAGTGTGTGGTCGGTCTGTGGAACTCCTTGCCACAGGATGTGGTGCTGGCGTCTAGCCTAGACGCCTTTAAAAGGGGATTGGACAAGTTTCTGGAGGAAAAATCCATTACGGGGTACAAGCCATGATGTGTATGCGCAACCTCCTGATTTTAGAAATGGGTTATGTCAGAATGCCAGATGCAAGGGAGGGCACCAGGATGAGGTCTCTTGTTATCTGGTGTGCTCCCTGGGGCATTTGGTGGGCTGCTGTGAGATACAGGAAGCTGGACTAGATGGGCCTATGGCCTGATCCAGTGGGGCTGTTCTTATGTTCTTAAGGCACAGTCATTTAGCATGTCAAGGAATCCGGTCTCCTTTTCATGACCACAACACAAATTGATCCGGTCAATATGAGGATAATTGAAGTCCCCCATGATTACAACCCTGTCCCTCCTTGTCACCTCCCTGATCTGTTTCCTCATTTCAAGGTCCCCTTCTGATTTCTGGTCTAGAGGACGATAATACGCCCCCAGTATTACAACACTCCTCAGGCCTGGTATTCTTACTTCACCGCCGACCTTTTGGAGTTCAAGATTGGGATGTGAGTTGCCATTCTTCAGATTTTAGCCCCTTCTCCCACAAGTACAGAAGTTAAATGAGATGGCAGAGGACAGCTAGTACACATGCATGAAAATACATTACACAACCACTAAGTAACCATGTAGCACACAGCCTGTCATTTTGCAAGGTATGGTTAGGTTTGCAAGGTATGGATAGTGATTCTGCACTATCAATAATGTATTGTAGGACAATTATATTTTTCTAGTTTATCTAGAAAAAGAAAATTCTCCATGGACCCAATCCTATCCAACATTCCAGTGCCAGTGCAGCCACTGTATTGTGTAATTGGGGGGGGGGAGCCTCAATCATCCATGATGTGAGAAATAGGGGTGTAACATGTACCCCAAAGTATTTCTTTTTCAGTCTGTGAAACACTGGAGGATTTGCAGCTTAAGGGTATACAGCTTAAAGTATGTCTTATTCCAAGATCTATAGAAAAACACTACAAAAGGTATGATAAAAGCCTTGACCTTTGCTTATAGTGAGCTGATGGGCTTAATATAAAGCTCCCAAATTCTTTTTCAAATCAATCTGCATGTAAGGACATAAGAACATAAGAACAGCCCCACTGGATCAGGCCATAGGCCCATCTAGTCCAGCTTCCTGTAAGAATACCAGGCCTGAGGAGTGTTGTAATACTGGGGGCGTACTATCGTCCTCTAGACCAGAAATCAGAAGGGGACCTTGAAATGAGGAAACAGATCAGGGAGGTGACAAGGAGGGACAGGGTTGTAATCATGGGGGACTTCAATTATCCTCATATTGACCGGATCAATTTGTGTTGTGGTCATGAAAAGGAGACCGGATTCCTTGACATGCTAAATGACTGTGCCTTAAGAACATAAGAACAGCCCCACTGGATCAGGCCATAGGCCCATCTAGTCCAGCTTCCTGTATCTCACAGCAGCCCACCAAATGCCCCAGGGAGCACACCAGATAACAAGAGACCTCATCCTGGTGCCCTCCCTTGCATCTGGCATTCTGACATAACCCATTTCTAAAATCAGGAGGTTGCGCATACACATCATGGCTTGTACCCCGTAATGGATTTTTCCTCCAGAAACTTGTCCAATCCCCTTTTAAAGGCATCTAGGCTAGACGCCAGCACCACATCCTGTGGCAAGGAGTTCCACAGACCGACCACACGCTGAGTAAAGAAATATTTTCTTTTGTCTGTCCTAACCCGCCCAACACTCAATTTTAGTGGATGTCCCCTGGTTCTGGTGTTATGTGAGAGTGTAAAGAGCATCTCCCTATCCACTCTGTCCATTCCCTGCATAATTTTGTATGTCTCAATCATGTCCCCCCTCAAGCATCTCTTTTCTAGGCTGAAGAGGCCCAAATGTATCAGACTAAGCACAATATCTTCACTTTAAGAAGCACTGGTTTTTGTTCTAGAACTTTGGGTACTAGCAATATTCAGAAGCAGCACTTTGGGTTAATATTTCCAACCCTTAGTTAGGAAATGGGTGTCCTTGTAAGACTGCCAGTTGCATTTCACCAGATGAGAGCATGAAACATTAGGAAAGTTGCCGTGACATCTGCATGTGCAAACATGTTTACCAACAGGTTTTTGACCTGCAATATAACTGCTATGCCTGAGTCTACCAAAGAATTCCATTGCAGCATGTGATTTACACCAGCAGCACGCCTGTTGTCTTATGCTGTCTTTCCAGTTGCTGCCATAGACATCTGTCTGGGAATACCAGTGTTATCTTATCACCACATAAAGACATCATAATAAAGTGTAGCTCCATTATGCACTTTCTATTTCCAAAGCCCTTTGCAAATTTAAACTAATGAATTTATATTCCTCAGGCTACTCTGGAGAGATAGTGTTCACATTGTAAAATTGTCTGGTGGATTCTTATAACAAACAGGTATGACCACAGGGACAAAATTAAAAGCAAGAGAGACCATGTTGAACTCTTAATACTGGAAAAGCAAATGGTTACCTAGTTCTTACAGGCAGGAAAGATGAATTGAGCTACAGCGTAAACAATAGATACCAGTCATTTTAGATGGGATAAAGAAAAACAAATGAAAGGGGCATTAAAACATAACCAAGCTTAGATAAAACAATTAGGAGCTTTAACAGCATATAAATAATGCATTTCTAGAACTATTAATAAGTAGATGATCATACAGTGTTGAAAGTGCCTGAATCTGCAACAGCAACACAATAACAACAGCAACAGAGAAATGTTAAAAATCACACCAAGATGACCGAACATGAAGTAAGAGAAACAGAAATACTATCAAGAGATAAAAATGGAGATACCAGTGGAGATTCATTCAAATTAATCAAGACCTCATTTCCTCTCCCATCATAATCCCTTTGGCAGCATAATCCTTCACTGCCAAAAAAGAAAAAAAAATCCATCTATGGTTAGAGGACACTGGGTTCTGAGAGTGTATACCAATCGTTTCTCTTCTCCCCCGCCATCACTTCCCTGTCCCAGAGGGCAAGTGCCCTCGGCTGAGGGAATATTCAGTGGCAGCATGAGAGAAGAACCCAAGAATTGGGGGCAGTTGTAGAGGTAAGAGATTGCTACCATTTTTCAAGGAGTTCAAAAACAGGAGACTTCCACATTTTTAATCTCTGCTAAGCAGGAGAGTGTTATTCTCTGCTTTTTCCCACAGTTTCAAATGGAGAAATCAATAGAAAAGCAGAGCTCTTGGCAGGGTCAGACATGAGCATCCTAATTCTAAACATGTATAGTCAGAAGTAAGTATAGCTGAGCTCAATAGAATTTTAGTATGTACGTTTAGGATTGCAGATTTAAGCAGTAATCTATGACCTGCTTAAGTTACTGCAGGGAAGTATGTGGAGGGCCACTGTGAGATAGAGGAAGCTGAACTAATCCAGTGGGGCTTATGTTCTTATCGGGTTTTTTTTTCTTTTAGCAGAACTGCTCTAGAGTAAAGACATTGTGGACTGCAGCCTTAGTATCACCATTATGTATCACCATGCAGTGCCAGGTTTATTCGAATACTTCTGCTGGAATACCAATAATTCACTTTAGGGATGTACTTTTACACCTGTTTCAAACAAAACTCTTATCATGAGGGTAGAAAATTAGCATTTATATTTCCCAACTGGAAGAATCTGTTAGAAGTGCAAAACATAACTAACTGAGGACAGTGAAACAGTCTTTCAGAGCCCAATCCTGAGCTTGCGCTGGCTCACTGACGGCGTGCACTGTCACAAACACGCCATAAAGCACGTTTGCAAGCCCTAGCGCTGGTGCTCCGCCAGCCCAGCACCAGGCTACCGCCAGGCAAGCACCAGAGCTCTATTGCTCAGCGATCATGCAGACCGCTGAGAAGTAATGAGGTAGGTGGAGGCATGTAGAGGTGGGAAGGAGGCGTTCTGGGGTGGTGGGCGGTAGAGGGAGGGCAAGGAGAGGGTGAGGAGGAGGTGTTCCAGGGGAAGGGAACAGGAAGGGACCAGTGGATCTTGAGCCTCCATTTCAGGCTGCTGGTCCAGCATGCAGGCTCAAAATTCCACACCAACCCAAGGATCGGCGTAGAATTGAGTAGCTCTATTGTGGGGCTACTTGGCAAAAGTCCCCTTCTCCTGAGGAGCTGCTGACAGTGCCTGCGAAGCATGCAGTATGCATTGGCAGCCATTTTCGGTTCCACTACAGCCCTGTGCATTGGGCAGCTTAGGATTGGGTTGCCAGACAATGCAAACCAGAGAGTAGCCATTCCACAGGTATCTCAGAGTACAACTAGAATAAAACATGAGGGCAGCTCCTGGTTTCAAGGAATACTCAGAAATCTACCCTCTGCGGGCCCCATCCTGCTTGAATGGGTCCTGAGCAGGGCTTTAGATGACAGGGGATGGGAGAGGAGTGCAGCATTGGAACTTATCCTACAGCAGAAGCAGTGATGTCAGTTGCAGCCCCTCAGGTGCTGTCTTTGAAACTTTTTGCAAAGGACCTGAGCTGAGAAGCATCAGGCTCAAAAGGCCAAGTGAGAAATCTACCTAGGGGCATAAGTGCCTGGTCTGCCCTACCCCATATGCAGATAGATGAGGAGGGGAGGGGGTGCTGATACAGAGCAGAGAAGTTAAGATTGGGTTACATCCTTCAGGAAGGGGAGGGAGGGCTTGTTCATTTCATTGGATTAGTGGCCTCAGGAGCCACAGGTAATGGAAATGAGTGAGGACCCTTGGCAGCTATCCAATGACACTGGTCCCGATGCCAGCCTTGTAATGAAAAACTGCTTCTGACAACTGGAAGCAAGTGTAGTTCAAACTACCCATCAAAGAACACTTGCTGCATTGATAAACTCCATTGATAAAGTCCAGATTCCTATGCAATGCAGAGAATAATGGGACAAGTTCTAGAACATACACTTAATTCACGTGTCCCACCAGCTACATATGTTGGGCTTCACTGAATCAAGAAATTGTTGTACTGTATCTGATGCTAATAGTCAAGCTAAATAGTCACTTCTTTCCATACCATGCTTACCTTGACCATTGCCGCTTTGAGGGCTGAGAACAGAAGGACTTGAGCCCATCTCTAGAATCTGCCAAACGTCCTGCAGGGAGCTGTATGCACCAGATGATGACAACTGGCCTTGTTGGGATTGGTTGGAACTTCCATTTCTGGGCGGTTGATGCTGACCTGACACTAAGGTTTCATAATTTTGGAGATCTACTGTATAATTTCCAATAAATGCTTCCAACGGAACCTGTGGAGAATGGCAGCAGGTCTTCAACACTGTTCTATATATTTTGAATGAACCACATCTGGAAATGGGCTGGAGAAATGTCTCAGAGTCAGACCTAGGTGGTCCAAAATGCTTCCCGTGTGCTAGTCTTGTGCTAACTTTTAACATACCAGAACAGAAGAAGACTGATCAATGTTTACATTAGCTCTAAACTCAGGGTTTGCTGCCAACTCTATACTATACATTAAGATCCACATTGGTAAGCACACCTAGCACACAGACAGGTATACCTAATGCATATCTGAATATCTAACATCTGTGATGCGAAGTAGGCACAAGTGGCAAATGCCCAATGCGACGATGCTGGGTCATACGTTGTGTTGTGGATGTTATGAAGAAACAAAGAGATATGGAGTGGCAGCAGTCCAGGACTTTCCTAATGCCTAGTTCCAACCTGAACCAACATATCCACCAATGATCTGAAAACATATAACTATTGTGTATGCAGTGTGTGCCTGAAGCTGCCCCATCTGAATTCTGCATCCGCATTTATCCATCCTGCCATGCCTCACAGTCTGAGCAGTATTATCATTGATTTTAATTATTTAGTATACTGATTTCACAGCATATATTGTACTTATTAATACAGGGTGAACCAAAAGCAGGTGGACAATAAATGATAACATTTATTTTGAGATTACATATAGTTATGTTTACTAATACAATTAGCCTTTCCAATTTAAAACAAACTGGGTTCAAGAGGTCAAAGTGAGTTTTTTTTCTTTATTTTAAAGTTTTGTTCAGTATTTTAAAAAGAAATTAGTGTTAATTTATCTATCTAAGGGCACAATCCTAACCCCTTATTAGAGCTTTCCAGCACTGACATAAGGGCAATGCAGCTCTGAGGTAAGGGAACAAACATTCCCTTACTTTGAGGAGGCCTCCGTGAGTGACACCCAACTGCAGGATGCAGCACACGTCCCATTGGCACAGCTATGCTAGTGCTGGAAAGTACTGACAAGGGGTTAGGATTGCGCCCTCAGGCTGCAAACCTTAACTTATTTACTTAGATACTTAAAGTATCTATCTAAGGCTGCAAACCTTAACATGCTCACTCAAGAGAAAGGCTGACTGAACTTAATGGGTCTTGCTTCAAATTCATCATGCTTAGGACTGGATCTAGCTAAGGATAGAAAACACTGGAGCCATACCATACCTGGTTGAGAGGGCCTTCTGCTTCACCACAGCTGCTGCTATTTGGAACAGTTTCCTTATGTAAGATCTCAACAAACTGAGGACATTTTCCTGAAGCTTGCTTTCTCTGTGCATACTGTAGCTCCTGCCATGAAATTAAGTCAAATTAATTATTTCAATTATTATAAGCTCATTTCTTCATTCTCTGCAAGTGTACATTAAATGAAATATATTTCTTGTAAGAATTAATGCAAGAAAAAAGGAAAAAAATTAGAGATGTGCTTGCAGATGAAGGGGAAAAACTCCCTCCACCTATCTGCTGCCTGAGGTGTCTGCCTCAGCTGGCCATCCCTAATGAGCTTGTCACCTTCTTTATTCCATCAAGAGCTATAGGTCATATATACAACATAGGGTCGGTCTAAAAATGCAAATCACCATTGTCAAAATGTGTGGCTTCAATTCAGGCAAACAAAAAACCTTGGATGAACCCTTCCCAAACTCCCAACTTGGATTCCAGCCTTCGGAGTAGAAATGTTGGTGCCGTTTAGCCAGGACAGGGTTAATTCCCAGGCCATCTTTGCTCTCCCATGTCAGTAGAGGATGCTGAATTGTAAGTAACCATATTACGGGGAAATGTAGGTTTGAAACTTGGTTTATTTTTTTTGAACTTTGCTGTTATCTCACATGTAAAATTGCCTGTTTTTCCTTTCCCTATCAATAAACTTTTTCTGATTTGATTAGGCCAATCTGCCTACTTGCTTAAACTAAAGAGCAATTTGCTCTCCAAGCTCTTCAACCTTACCCAGCCAATATTATTCAGAGAGGTGGTAAAAATGAATGTGAAAATATATGAGAAAGAGAGAGAAAAGCCAAATTGGAACACTCTTTCCCCCTTGCTCAGATAAGGGGGGGGCTGTTAGATAACGTACAGACAACCCCCACCCCCACCCACCCACCCACCCCCGCACACGCTGGGAGAGAATGTTTGTAACATTGGCCTTAAACTCACATTGATGGTGGCAGCAAATGCTGCATCATGAATATCAGAGTATTACAAGTTGCAAGTGCTAGTTGTGACCTCAGAGTCAGCTTCACAAAAGTAAGCCTAATTTCTACCCATTGCTATTCAAAAATGATCACCACAGGTGGCTCCCCTTCACTTCCAAATTCATAACCATTCAAGTACCAATGTTTGGCATTAAAGGGAATGATTAAATAGATTCCCGGGGACAGACCGATGTTTAGAGGCAGCTTTACTCAGTATCATATGCTGGGTACCAACAACAGATGATTACTGTCATCTTTCTATCTTATGTCTGAGCATCCAGCAGCACCTACTCTTTTCATCATACACTATGAATTTTATGAACCTGAATCTTAACTTGAAGTATATAGCGATGTATGATAGTGAGGGTTTATTTACATCTCCAACATCTGATGCTTCCTCCTCTGTGCTGAATATTCTTTGATACATTGAAGATTGTGGCAATGGCAATTTGTCCATGCTGGCTATCCCTCAATTTGTTGAAGGTTGCTGGCCCAACAACAAGGTCCTCAGGGTTCAGCAGTGGGGAAGGGGTTGCTTCACCCATTCTCTTCCTCCATCCTTTTCTTAGCTCCTTCCCTTAGCTTGCCCCAGCTCCAGAGCAGTCCTCAGGTAACCTTCCAGACACCTCTGATCATCACCAGGGTTGTGAAGATTCAGCTGGAGTCCCCAAGATGGTGACTAAGATGGTGGGGCAAGCATGGAAGTAGATACAAATGTGTCCAAGGATTCTCCACGGGCCAATACTAAGGCCTGTTTGATGCAGCACTAGCACAGTACAGTGAGAACAGGGTTGCAGATAAAGATAGGTAGGTGGCAATTCTGCCCCTCGAAGATAAGCGAATTTGCATATAAAGAGAACTGACTGTGCTTCTTTGGCTGCAAACCTATGCACACTTACCTTAGAGTAAGTCCTACTGAACACAGTGGGATTTACTTTGGAGTAAACCTATACAGAGCTGCAATAAAAGTGTTTAAAGTATAAATTGAGTAGGGAATGAGGCAGTGGAGCTGCCAAAGGCTGAACTTTGTGCTCACCTCAGATACTTCTCAGTCCTCCCAGTTGGGTAGACTTCTCTTCCTTTTACGTAGAATCTCAGTCACATAAGGCAGGGATTGATTCTAACATTGCTACACAGGAAGATGTCCCCCAAACCTTATTTCTTTAAATGTACTGAAGCTTCTTCAACTTGAAGCCTTTGGTCCAACTCCCTAGTCCCTTGCTCTGTTTTAACTAAGCCCAGGTCAGTATAGATGAAATAATTAATAATCAGGAGGAGGTCTGGTCTAGAGGGTAGAGCCTCCATTTGCCTGAAGATTAACATCCACAAGGTCGCCAGTTCGAGGCCACCGGCACTGTGCGACCTTGAAGCAGCTGACAAGCTGCAGCTGAGCTGTTCCATCTGCTCGGAGCGTGGGAGGATGGAGGCCAGAATGTTAAACCAGATCGGAGTGTAACAGCTTGAATGTGGTGGTTCTTGAAAGAGAGAACCTTCTTTCAATTTGTAAAAATCCCTGCGTGGATTTAATAAGCCTGCCTGTGTAAACCGCCTTGAATAAAGTCTTGAATAAAGACCAAGAAAGGCGGTATATAAATACTGTATATTATTATTATTATTATATTATTAATCACATATCCTTCCTCAAAATATCTGTGCCTCCACTTCTCTCTCCTTCCTAGGTTTTCTTGCTTGGGCTGATTTTAGATCATGAGCCCCTTGGGACCATGACAAGGGCCATGTCTTTTTCATTCTGTGAAAACTGTCATGCACATAGATGGTGCTGCAGGTTTTATATAACAGCTATTCTTCCTATGGCATTCTCTTTACTGCTCTCGAAAATTTTAACCTGCTGTGATTATGGTAGAAGGGACACCAACAAGGGAGGACTGCAATGTGAAACAGTACACAGCCAATTCTGTTCCAGCATAGGATAGGAGTCATTCTGGTGAAACAGGCATAGTGAAAGCACAGCACGTATTTTGCACATTCCTTTACATGATCTAGTGTTTTTGTACAGCTTGCACACATTATCTCTGTGATAAGCAGGACACATTCTTACAACAGGCTTCCTCAGAGCAAGGTGAGGTGGCAATAACTCAGCATATATTATACTGTAAATATGGCATGCTGAATTCTAAATGTACTTACAGTACTAACAGTATAGACAAGCAGACTTCATTACCTGTGTTGTAAGTTGGTACTGCAGGTGTTCTAAAGCTAAAAGACGGTGCTTAGTCTCCCTGATGAATTCCTTAGGACAGAGGGCACCAGGGAAAGCATGTTCTTGAGACTGTTTTGAGGTTTTGAAATCCTGAAATCCTAACAAAGGTGAGAAAATAAATATGTGAAATTTTTATATTGCATCCATCCTATACTTTTAATTAAAAGCAGCATTTTTCCAACAACCAATTGTTGCTCATGACAGCTGTAAATGAAATACACAGTATGGCAGAATCTCAGTTGGCATTTAATGCGAAAGAGATGTAACAGAACTGGCCTGGGAATATCATTTTCAAGTAATGACCTTTGCATTCCAACTCCACACAAAGAAGCTGGGCCATAAAACTAAAACTTTAAAATGAAAATCTCTTACAAGGCATCTATGTAGCCTCATGTTTGTTATACAATAACATCATTCTGCACTGTTTCTCATTTCCAGGAAAAAAAACTAATAACAAAGTACTTATTTCAGGGTACTTAATACATTGTAAGTGCTGTACATAAAAGGGCTTTCTGCTGTTATGCAATATTCACTTGCCATCTTGACCTCCTAGTACTAGTACTGAGAGTCTCCACAGCCAAGAATCAGCAACAAATACTTTGTTCATGTCTTATGCCAACATCATTGATGTTTGGAGTAATTGTACTCTTAGTCTGCATTCTCAACCTCAAATTGAGACCTCTTAAACTCATAAGCCCACACCCAGCACTTCAGCCTCCTAGTTCTTGATCTTAAGAGGCTGAACTCATCTTACAACCAGGATCTTTTTACCCAGGAGTTTACCTTCTTTTGAAACTGCGCCAAGTTCAGCTCTGAGTCTGTTTACCATCTCTAGCAGCTGTTGCTTCTCTTTGCTCAGACTGCAGATCTTTCTCACAGCTTCCTTCAATTTACTCTGCGTCACTTTTGCATAATTTCCGGTATAGTGATAGGGCCCATCACCTGCCCCCAAGCCAAATAAATGTTGCCTGAGATGTACAGAATTCTCCTGAAGCCTCTTAGTCAACGGATTCTAGAAGAATCACAGAATAACATTTTTTCCAGATCAATATCAATGAAGGAAAATGTTTGGCAAGAGACACACACGCAGACATACACAAATGTATAGAGAGAGAAAGGGGTCAAAGCTCAAGCACACACTTTGCATGCAGAAAGCCCAGGTTAAATCTAGGTAGGACAAAGAAAAAATTCCTGTATGAAACTCTGAAAAGCTACTGCCTGTCAGTGGCAACACTCAGCTAGATGGACCAATGGTCTGACATAAGGCAGAGTGCTATATTCCTATGTATTTTGTCATGATGAAAAATGACAAAATAGGTTCATTCACTAACAGTAGTACAAGTTCACTAACTGTAATACAAGTCCTAGACTTTAGAAGAGGGAATCCTAGAGCTATTGCCTTTGCATGGGTGTATGTGAGCTCACAGCATGGATGAATTAATGCAGCTTGCAGAATTCATGGAAGGAGCTCCTGCACGTTGGAAGGCCAGGAGAGAGAGAGGGAGAAGAAATTTGATTCACATTTTACTATGTGATTTCCTGCCACATAAATTAGTATCTCATTTAAGAGGTTTAACTCATTTAACCTTTCCACATTAGTATGTTCAAATGACTTACAATGTCTCTCATCCTGGCTATTGTCTCATTCTTTTTATTTCATTATAAAAAAATATTTTGTTAAAGCCAATTCTATACATTTATGAAATTGCAGAAATGGATGTAATAACAGAAAGAATGAAAGATAAAGATTTAAATAAAGTAAGAAGATACTGGAAGCCGTTTTATGATTGGATAGATAGTACTGAATATATATTATAGGTTGAGTAGATTAAGTTAAGCATTTTAAATGTTATATACAGTGATTTATATAGATGAGTTTGTGTTTAGTTTTATCTTGATGTATAAAGTTTGTTTTAAATGCATTTTGTGACCCAATGACCAATATCCTGTTGTGTTATATAACCTGTGTAACCCTATACCCTAGTTTATCCCATATCCCTACCCCGTATCTGAAATAAATAAATTTTTAAAAGCCAATTCTATACAAATTTACCATTTCAAAGTAGACAAGCTTTTAACTTCTAATTTTTGGAGGAATCACAGAGTTGGAAGGGATCTATATGATCACTGAGTCCAGCCCCCTGCCAGTGCAGGCTGTCCTCAATTATAACATCCCAGATAGGTAGCTATCTAGCCTCTGATTAAAGACTTCAAATGATGGAGAGTCTCCCATCACCCACTGCTGTCCCACAGAAGGAAGGATTGTTCAAGTTCCAGAACAATCTCAACTTCAAGATCCCACTAAAATGTCTCAAGTTTCCTCCCAATTTCATTTGCAGTGGTATCAAACTCAGTCTATGCATATGTGATCAGGAATGCCCAGTTGTAACTGTAATTCAATTACTAAATGAAAATTATTAAAGTTCTGAGTCCACAATACTGAGAGGAATAAATATTTCTCTTGGATTCCCTGAAAATTATTCCAACTGTTCAGCAGCTTTGGTCACTGGGGACATGCATAAAAACTTAAGAACATAAGAAGAGCCCCACTGAATCAGGCCATAGACCCATCTAGTCCAGCTTCCTGCATCTCACAGCAGCCCACCAAATGCTCCAGGGAGCACACCAGATAACAAGAGACCTCATTCTGGTGCCCCTCTTTGCATCTGGCATTCTGACATAGCCCATTTCTAAAATCAGGAGGTTGCACATACACATCATGGCTTGTAACCCGTAATGGATTTTTCCTCCAGAAACTTGTCCAATCCCCTTTTAAAGGCATCCAGGCCAGATGCTGTCACCACATCCTGTGGCAAGGAGTTCCACAGACCAACCACACACCGAGTAAAGAAATATTTTCTTTTGTCTGTCCTAACCCTCCCAACACTCAATTTTAGTGAATGTCCCCTGGTTCTGGTTTCATGCAGAAAAGCATTATTGGTGGCTTCCCATGGATTGTAACATTCCTTTCCATGGATAGTCTCAAAGCATTGCAAAGACCTTGTTTGGGCTTACAAAAGAACGTTTTGGCACTTAGGTGCCTATAATTTAAGTTTGATATTAAATATTAGGATGACATTTAAATAAAACCAGCTAGTTTCAGTGCAGAGATTATATTAAAGGTTGTCTTTACTGGAATGTTAAAAAATTATTTGAGATGGTAGCAAAGCAAGCTTTATTTGTTTGTTTGTTTGTTTGTTTGTTTGTTTGTTTGTTTGTTTGTTTGTTTGTCTGTCAAGCTGAAGCTTCCCTTCTCTTAGTTTTTATAGCAGCCAATTTAGGTGAACTGGTACTCCCCCGTAGTATGATATAATAACCAAAGTAAAACTGTGGACATATGTAACAAGTACCAATATTAATGTCCTCCTTATGGCCATTTCCAATAAAACTAGACCAACCTTTTGTAGTTGTAGGTCATGAAAGATAGTATCTTGTCCTATTAGACTGAAATAACCTTGCTATGAATCCATGCACAGAGTTACAGTGCCTCTTAGTGGACACCTAAGGGTAAGAACAAACGCTTATGATCCTATCCTATTCTGTGTGCTGTGCAGTGGCCAGAGTATATGGGGCTTCTTACAGCAAAAGTATAATACCTGTACACTAAGTTTTGAAAAGTATACTGGTTTCATTCTGAAAAGAACAAGCCCTTACCTAGTCTTAAGCATTCATTGGCCATTATAATTTTGTTCCCTAGCAAATCTATAACCATCAGGATGGTAAGTACCACCCACCCTACCACATGCAATCCTTGTGTTCCCATTGAATCCTCTTGAGGCACTCTGACTTCAGGCTTTTTCAAAATAGTGTCAGTAATAAATTCA
The DNA here is from genome assembly GCF_035046505.1 of Tiliqua scincoides. Lineage (NCBI taxonomy): Eukaryota > Metazoa > Chordata > Lepidosauria > Squamata > Scincidae > Tiliqua > Tiliqua scincoides. The sequence goes on from NC_089822.1 coordinate 153,341,455, forward strand.
TCAGGCTGTGATGAACCTGAAAGGCAAAGAGCAAATACAATAAAAACAGACACCTTTCAAAGTTGACATAAAACACCAAGTATTAAGAGCAAATCTTCCTTTTTGATATGCACAGGCCATTATCTACTCAAAACTAGGGTCATGACAAAGACATTTAACAGATAATAAGACACTGTGTTAGCTTTAATTTATCTCCTGAATTTAAAAAAACAACTAACTTTGTTTTAAAAAAAGTTTGGACCAAAGATTTTGTAGTATTCTTTCACCTACTCCAAACAACCCAACATGCTATTTTTGAATGAACAATATACAATTTCCCCTCATCTTAGGTGCAGTTGACTTGGGCACATTCAACTTTATGCAGCTGGCAAACCAAAAAAACAAACATGAGGGGGTGACTGTACTTACCATCCAAACATACAAAAATTTTCTAAGTAGAAATTAACCCAATGCTGAGGGACACTTCTTGCGTGACAATACACACAATGGCAATCTATATGCTGCTTTCAAGTGTTTTCCTCAATAAAGTAGAAATTTCTGCATAGAAAATGTATTGTGCCTTAAATGGAATTGAAGTAATATTTTGTTTACCACTGTTTCCATTGAAAATGTAGTCTTCATGATAAGTTTGAGTACTTTTATTACAACTAGATGGATTCAGAGAAGACACAAATAGTTTTCCAGGAACTTCAGTTGCAGTTTCATGTTGCATGTCCATTGCCCAGCATTTTTTCTTCAGTCTTTTGATCTCTTCCTCTAGGGACTGAACATAGCCTACAAAAATAAAGACAATAACCATATCACACAGTGCAGCACATGTGACAATGGCTTTGAAAAGCTAGCAATCTGTGCAAACAAAAAATCATATCTCAGACTAGGTAGCACCACAGGCAATTTGCAATTTCAGGTAATCAAGAGAATTAGATTGTAAAATGCAAATTGTATTTTTCATTATATGTTTTGCATTGAATACAGAAAGAACAAATCTGACACACGTATTAGACATATTAGACTAAGGGTGCAATCCAGCCCTTGACTTGGACCAGTGCAAGTCCCTTGCACTAGCCCAATAGGGTTGCAAACGTGCTGTAAGGCACATTTGCACCTCCCTCTGGAGGAAGCTGGGCCAGTGCTCAGAGAAGCTGTGCTGTTGCAAGGCTCTGAGATAAGTGGGGGGGCAGGGAGGAGGCGGAAGGGAGGTGTTCTTGGGTGGAGGAAGGGCGGGCGATGGGCAGCTGAGGGGGCAAGCAGATGGGGAGCGGGAGGCGGGGCTGGGATCCAGCGGTTATGCCGGATCCCATTCCCAGAGAGAACAGAGCAGCTCCAAGCCACTCCGCTCTCCTCAAATTTGTGCCACCTCAAGAGGTGGTACAAGTCCAAGGAGACCCATAGGAGCAAGGTAAGGGGAAATGTTACCTCTTGCCTCTGGCTGAGTCGCTTATGGCCCCTATCCTGCGCTGGATACAGTGCAAGCCTCTTGGTTTGCCTCTTCCAGTGCAGGATAGGATTGCGCCCTAAATAAATTCCTAGTTAACAGATTCTAATTTAAACTAATTTAAATATAAGTGTGTTACAAATATTTAAAAATAAAACAAAATGAGAACGAGAACTGATAAAATCTCAACAATATTGTTCAATAATTTGATTCCTTTTTAAATATACATGTGATCAAAACATGAAAATTACGTTTAAACAAGGCCAAAAACATCACATTTTGCAAACAGTGCTGCACAGGGAAGTGCCAATCACTGCAAAGTTTTCCTGGCCATGTTGCACTTTAATGTTGCTTCCAGCGATAAAGGAGGTAGGGATAAACTATTGTTCAGTTGGTACCTAAGTAATCATCATTTTCCCTGCATCATCATTTTCCCTGCAATAACAGGATAGCTGGTATCGCATGATACATATGTCAGATAATTCTGTAGGAACTGAAAAACACTACAATTAATTATCTAAGGTTGTTTAACTTTTCTCCATTTTTTAAATTACAAGATTTAATCTCTTACTTAACTAAGCAGTTGTTTGGTTGCACTGATTTTGCTCGGCAGACGAATCCTAAACCGTGCGGGAACGGGCAGGTCGGTTGGTCTGTCCCATGTCAACCTCTGGAGGCCAGCACATGGATGTGTGCCAGCCTCCCTCCTTTCCCAGTGGCACCTTTGGGCCAGTGCAAGGGACTTGCACCAGAAATATATATATTTCTATATATATACAAAGGAATATATAAATTGTTGTTGGCAACCTTCAGTCTCAAAAGACTATGGTATCACGCTCTGAAAGGTGGTTCTGGAACAGCGTCCAGATGCTGTTCCAGAACCACCTTTCAGAATATATATATATATATACAAAGGAATATATATATACACACACACACACACACATATACACATACATACACACAAAGGAAACTTGTTGCCTGAATTGTATTCCTAATAATAATATCGTTTTTTGAAGTTTAAAATTATTACTTCAGTTAAGATGATGAACGTTGGGAGAAGTACCTGTTAGGAAAGATGTATGGACTAATTTGCTTTATTACCAAGAGTAAAAGAAACTGCAGCAGTGTTGGTCCCATCTGTAGCTTGTCTTTTTGTTTCGGTGTCATCAGAGAACGTTGCCTGGATATTCAGAGTCTCCATTTGTTTCCTCATTTCTGCAATAACAGCCCGCAGGGTATTATTCTGTTCCTGTACTCTCTGAATATCAGCAGAAGGAAAATCTCGTTCACTGGTTCCTACATTATCCTTCGGGGTTACCTATGAGGTAAGTAACATACACCCTGAATGTAAACATGAGACGCAAGTAAGCAACATTAGTGATTTTGCTAAAATAACACACTGTCAACATTTTTTTTAAATCATAGTTATATGCCACATCTACAGGAGAACAAGGAACAAATTTGACAAATAAAGTAGGACTTGTCTGAGAAATAAAGTTGTGATAAGACTTTTGGCCAGCTATGCAGCAACACATGCAGACACAAACTCCTCAGACGGCGAAGGGACAGAGTGAAGAGTGGGAAAACATGGGAGCGGGAGGGACATATGGAAACCTGTTGGACATCCCAGACAACATAGGGAGAACATAGATGAGATTTGTGGTTCTGGAAAAAAGAGAGAAGCAGAAATAATAAAATAATAAATAAAATAATAAAATAATAAAATAATAAAAAAGAGAGAAGCAGAAATAATGAGGGAGACTGATGAAGAAGTGAGGGTATGCTGGGGGTTCAGACCAAAGAAAGGAAAGGGCTCTGCCTGGAGCAGCTCGCTATACTTTGAACCACAGGTAGCAAGTGAGTGGAAAGCCTCTGGGCATGCTGCGAATGCTCTAAACCAGTGCTTCCCAAACTGTGGACCGAGACCTGATTGTTTGTGGGTCATGAAACTGTCAAGCTGATAGCTGACAAGGAAAATGCATTGAGACCTATGGAAAGTGAAAATTAGTTGCACGTGCATGTTTACTAGCAAATAGGTAGGCAACCTTGCCTCAGTCTGAAGGGCTGGCTGAGAGGAACACAATGCCATCAGAATGCTCCCTATCTGATGAACATATGTCCCAAAAATCACTAGAGAAGGAAGTGTCAGCTTTGTCCCCTCAAGCTGACAAGAAAAATGTATTAAGCCCTATGGAAAGCAAACCGGAGGCAGATGTTTGCATGTATAGTGGAAGGCAGAGTTGTGCTTAATTGGCCTCCACTGAGCACAAAATGAATTGTGCTACAGCATGGTGACTGATTCGGTTAGTGGCCTGTATGGATATCGAAAAGCTCTCTTCCTTGCTTCTGAACTGGACAGTTGTCTGGGAGACCACCTAATCAGTCACAAAAAATTCCTGCTTGGAACTAGGGAGGGGGCCCATTCTTCCAAAAGGGGTTTCTTCTCAGGGGAACCTGGCTTCCTAAATCTTAAAAACTAGCAGCAAATAAGACATCAAACATCATTAGCCTGCCAACACCACCTTCCATTTCATTCATTTCTTAAGGGTGCATAATCTTGTCACTTGTATTTATTAACTTGCCATTGATCTTATTTCTCCTAAATTGCCCCAGTCCTTGGCAAGGAAGCCTCCTTGTAATACACAGTACAGGCTAAATGAGCTATTAGAAGTGTTAGAATACAGAAATCAGGAATCAAAACTAAAGTTGTTTCTGATCTAATATGTAGACCTTGTCTTTGCAATTTAAGACAGCAGAATACTTTCCAATCTTAATTCTTAACTCCAATCATTTTCTTAACTAAAAATGTATTCAATATGACAGCCTTCTTGTGTTTACTCCAGTCTTTCAGGGAGGGCATGACTTTTTGAAACAACATGGACAACCTCTAGAGTGCAGCAGAAGTTATCTTTTCTTTTAACGTTCAAAATAGTCTGTCACAACATAGCTTTGTTCTATGTGCAAAAAAAATCTTTATCACCACGCAAAAGATCCACGCAGTTATCAAAAACAACCTGTCTAGACTTGGGAATGCTATGACATTTCTCAGAGATTCACATACCAAGGAGAGGAACTGAAATTTGAAGCACCGGTTGATACTAAAGATGAGAACAGTGTTGACAACACAGAACAGTGTTGAGGATTTAAATGAGCTTTGGTTATGCTTTCCCTGGTTGCATGTACTAGTAGTGTACTTTAGTAGGTAGCAAGCACTGGAATATCAATAAATCTTCAAGATTAACACCCAAGCCTGGAGAGGAAAGACTGCATGATGCCAAGTTGGAACCACAACTTCCAAGCATCCAGATCAAAGTCTACTGTCTGACGGAATAACCATTGCCAAACAGTTCAGCTACAATCCCAGGGAGAGGTGCTCACTTTGCTGGCTGGGGAGTACACCTTCAAAAGATGGAAAGCGGCTACAACAAGATTAACTACTGGCAGGCTAAAGTCTGGATGATGGTAAAAGAACTTGAGTAGTGTAGAGCAAGAGACTGAGCTATGAATCAGGATTTCCCCAGTTTGAATCTTGCTTTGCAGTGAATTCACTTGCTGGCTTTAGGCAAACCAATCCCTTGTAGCCTCAGCTACAATACAGGGGTAATACTACACATCTCAGTCCTGTGCTTCATGACACCACCAAAGCAGCCGCACAAAAAAGGCTTGCATGCATCCTGCCAGGCCAGGGTGGGGGTGTCCCGGAGGTTTTGGATATTTGTTCCCAGATGGGGGGCAGTTCTGGAGGGAAAATTTGTTTCCTTACCCAGGGGCAATCCTCCAAGGTGCAGAGAGGTCTACTTGGACCTGTGCCAGCAAAATTGCTGGCAGAGGTCTGCATGGACCTGGGCCATGGGATCAGGTTCAGGAAGAGGTGTTTGGGTTCAATGACCATAGCTACCACCAAACCTGCCCCCTTCTTACCATCCCTAGATTTAATAGATGGTTGCTACTGCTGGTCTGTGTTTTATTTGTAATATTTTGTTTTAAAGTTTATATTGTAACCAATAGCTTTGTTAATGTGATTTTATGACTCTGTGAGTTGCTTTGTGTGCAATTTGGGGAGAAAAGTGTGGCACAAAATGACTAAATACTGTACATAAATAAATTTATTATAAATGTGCATGTATATACCTACATACACATTTGAGTGAGAATGAGCATCTTACTATATAAGTCATTGTATTTAGAGATTGAAAAGTATTTCATTTTCTATATAACTTGGAAGAAGTTTATAATCTCTTACATTTTCTCAGGCATAGGCTGCAATTCTATACATACTTTCTTGGAAGCAAGTCTCACTGAACACAATGGGATTTACTTATGAGTAGAAATGCATAGGATTCTTCAATATGTTTGCTGCATACCAGTCTAAGGCAGAAAGTATTCCCTGACAACTGCGCTCCAACTACCACATTACTTTAAAAAAGAGCCTCTGCAGAGTGATTTCAGACTACTTTCTATTTCTGGAACACACAAGTTGTGCTATAGCCATTTTCCCACGTACTATAATTTTCAAGGGCAGAAGGTAGCAGAATGACTCTGCAAATAATAAAAGGCTACTCTCCTACATCTTGAGTCAGGAAATGGAAAGCCTTTCAAAGCTAGCCACACTACCAGATTGATGCAAGCTCTCACAAAAGCATTGCAAAGCGCTTTGTGATAGTACTAGTAGCTGGTGCGCCAATGGGAAGGCCAGAGCCTTCCCACGTGCAACAGCGACCCTCAATAAGCCTGCTGGAGCAGAAAATCCAGCACAGGAATGGGGGACAGCAGGTAGGGGATGAAATGGGGAAGGGATGGCACGGGGGATGGGCGGATCTGGCCCAGGAGGGGCCTGAATGAGAATCATGGGTTATCCTAGGGATGCAGATGGGAATAAGTTCACATGCTATGCTGTTCCACATGTAGTTGCAAAATGCATATGGAAGAAATTACATCAACAATTAGGTATTGACAATGTTATATGTGACATTGTGTGCAATGGGTTTCACAAATTGGTGTGCAAGAGCAAAGCAAAAGAAGATTCCATTTAGATTTCTGTGTACAAGGACTTTACAACCTCACTTTTGTGTGCACAAGCCCCCCCTAAACAAGCACAATAAGAACACGGCTCTCTAAATAAGCAGTTTTATTTTTCTAGGATGTTTTGTGATCAAGGGCACAAATTTATTTAGAATATTTTATATCTAACAGCAACTTCAAATGTGACAAGATTCTTATCCTGGAATCTTTTCCATACAAGCAATGATTTGCTGGCAACATATAATTTATTTATCTCATGTGATATATACATACACGTGTATTTTACTGCATGTGCAGGCTCTGGAAAAAACATGGTTGGACCTGCCTTTCCAATCATTATGCACCACAGGTACATGGAACAAATACACATAAACAATCCTTGTATCTGATAACCATCACAAGGATGGCAGCTACTTTATCCATGGAAGCTCTTACAATGTCAGAATTTTGTCACTTTTTCAGCAGTCCTGAGAGGAAAATAATCTTTTGCAAGACAGTAGAGCAGATGTCTATGATTCTTTGGGTGCAGGTTTTGGGGACTGGATTGTACTGGAAGTCCTGATACCTTCACATAATTGGGGCTGACTAGATTGCTGTACACACAGCAGTATGAAGTTGGTTGATTTCACAGAAAAAGCCTTAACTGTTTAAAGATTAGGAGCTGTTTTAGAATTAACTCTAGAAACAGCATTCAGTCTTCTAACCTGTTTTGTCCCTTTTGGCAAGAGACCATGTTTTTGAAGTTCCTGAACAGCTTGGTCTCTCTCAAGAATCACAGCAGACAAGACCATTTCCGCTTCATGCAATTTCTGCTCCTTTTCCTGTAGCTCAGCAGTAACCTACACAATTAAATTACAGTAACTTAAGAAACGTTCACCACTTCAGTTTCTATATTAATTTCTCAAGTTTTCTACTAAAAACGTGATCTAGGCAAGTTCTCTAACCTGAAGAAGGTTCTCCTTCAAGAGAAAACTTCTGTAACCTCTAGTTTCTTTGATAGTATCCCACAACTACCACCCTGTACACAAGTTTAAGTCTCCTTTCTATCGAAGCTAAATTTTTCCCAGTCCCGAGTGACCATCTTCATTCATGGATGGAAAGTAATATAGAAGATAGGAATGGCTTTTCATAAAACATACAACATAATACATTAAATCAATAACCACTTCACTTTGAAGATCTGGTGACAGCTACTAAACACCAGCACATGTGGCATATTGGCAACAATGAACTTCAGACTTTAGTGTTGCTCCTCTGACACATTTTGTTCAAAGAAAAAAATCTCTGTGATATTTCTGATGGAAAAGAACCCTCATCTGAACAGTGAGCTGGTCCTATATTAAGATTTAGCAGTACTGTTTACATAAATTATTAAAACCAAATCACTTTTGTGCTTTGTGTCAGCACAGACTCAATGTACTGCAAGAAAAGAACACTAACCTCTTGAATAGGATGAAACCCCTCAAGTATTTTGAGAGAAGCAGGGTCAGTCCAAAAGTTTTATATCTCCATTCATGAAAGATGCCTCTGCTAATACTCTGTGCTAAGTTCCAGTAAATGCGATTCAACACTGACCTGGTCTCTAGCTGTTGACAGGCTCTGTATTAGAGCCTCTGATTTCTGATATTGATTTCTTTCGGCATCCTCACAACGCCGTTGCCAGTCCAGCTCTATTTGCACTTTGGCTCTTTTTTGAGTTTCTTCTTTCTCTGTTGCTAATGAAAGCTGCTGCTTATACCTAAGACAGGAAAAAAAAAACAGGGCGAGTATTGTTTTAGATCATGAATTTACAACAAATTCCATAGTATAAATGGAACAAAATTACAGAGCAAGTTTTTTTGACAGCTGAGGTGTGCAGTATATAACTCACAAAAGACAAAGTCCAAGAGGTAGTACAAGGTGTAGAATAACCATAGAGGCCTTCTAGAATGGACAAACTCAATGGTAACATCCCACACATGCCATAGACAAGAGGAAACATTCAGGCAGTTGAAGAATGTCCTCATGCTGTTTCACAGGATACATTTCTTCAACGCATGTGAACATTTATTTTGAAAAGAAACAAGTTTATATACATTGTCCTAAAATGTTTGTTGTAAACCAGAGAAAAGCTGAAGTGATTAAAAAAGGGAAATAAAATCACAAGACAAGATACAAGAATTCCATATAGATATAAGATATAAGAATTTCCATATACAGGAAAGAGAGACAGCAATCGGTTTAGCAAAGTATGAATGTAGCACTAAAATGAAAACAAATGAATCCTTCCTTTTAAGGATGCATATATATAAAGCTAAAGCATAAATATAAGAGAATGAAAGGGGATACTAGAGCATGACTATACTCTGCTGCTTGCCTTGAGTGAATAGCAATTGCTCCTGCATGACCACCCAAACGGCAAACCTAGTGAGTCAGGTGTTCAGCTGGCCAACCACTGGGTTGGCTGCAGCAGTAGTGTATCTGAGAGATAATGAGCTGGGATGGCTGGCTCCATGATAACCTATAATAAAAAGCATAAGAATGAATCTCCATAATCTCAGGGTGTATTCAGGAAGAAAATTGTCCCTTTGGCCTAGTGATCCAGTTTTGGAGGGAAGCATGTTTGCCCTTCTCTCAACAACTATTGCAGCCAATTTACTGCAGCCATTGAACTGAGCCAGCCTCCTATCTGCATAGCTCTATCTAGCCCAGTGATTTTCAACCTTTTTCATCTCACGGCGCACTGACAAGGCACTAAAATGGTCAAGGCACACCACTAGGTTTCTGACAACTGACAAGGCACACCATGCTGCCAATGCTGGCTCACATCTTCCATTGGCCCTATTAATAAATGACCTTCCCCCAAAATCTTGTGGCACACCTGTGGACCACTCGCGGCACACCAGTGTGCAACGGCACAGTGGTTGAAAATGGCTGGTCTAACCCTTCACTTGTATTGCCTTTTCCTGGGTCTATACTTTGGTTATATCTGAGCACAAAGTCAGACTGAGGCATGAAAAGGGTGTTACATGGTCTGAGCATTGAGAGAAGGGAACTATTTTGGCACTAGAGCTCTGCACACAAAGATGAAAGGACTGAAGTTTGTCAATTTCAGATTAGAAAGAAGGCTGTAGTCAACAAGGCAGGAAATAATCAGAGCATGAACCTGTGTTTTGGTCAAAGAGACTGACAGGAATGGATGGATTTTTTCAATGTTATACAGGGAGAAGCAACAAGATTTGGCAATTGATTGTGGGGAGTGAGGAAACAAAGATGAAATCAAGGCTTATTGTCTGGTCAATACTGGAGGAAGAGGTCATAGCATCACAGTTATCAACTCATCCCCAACGTGCAGAAAGAACACTGGATTATTGGCACTGTAAAATTAGAGTTCTGAGGTTACAGTTGGACACACCTGTATAAAGGCCTTGAGAAAATAAAAGGTTTAATAGTGTCTCAAAATCATTTACCTGTCAACATCTTGTAGTAAGCTAGCCACTTGTGCTCTCAGCTTCACCTCCTCTTCTTGCAACCCTTGAATCTGAAGGTCTTTTAAAACTGTTTCCCTGGAAATCTGAGCTACTTGAGAAGCCCAACTTGTTTTCAGGGCTTCCAGTTCTTGTTTAAGTCTATACAAAATACAGAGAATACAAACTTGATCAAATCCAGTATAAATATTTTTAAAATCTGGCAAATAGCAGTTCAGACTCAAGTATTATATTTTATGGGATGTATATTCTGCCTTTTCCCTTAAGATAGGGGTGTCCAAAGTTTTTGGCAGGAGGGCCACATCATCTCTCTGACACTGCTTTGGGGGCTGGGGAAAGAAAGAATTAATTTACATTTAAAATTCAAATAAATTTACATAAGTTTACATAAATGAATATATTAAAGATGAACTTTTATGAATGAAGGAAGGTCTTGCAATAGCTCAAGGCCTATAAAAGGCCTTGCATAAAGCAAGGCTGGCCTTTCGTTTGCTGCCACTATTGCATCACAGACATGAAACAGCAAGCAGTGGAAGAAGCCCTCATCCCACAGCTCACGCAAAGAGGTCAAACAGTTGTCTTCACGCTGAGAGCAGTTGTGTTGGGACAGTGCGGGCTGCAACAAATCTCTGGAGGGCCAGAGGCTCACTGGAGACTGGGGGCTCCCTGAGGGCCACATTGAGAAGCCTCGAGGGCCGCATGTGGCCTCAGGGCCGGGGTTTGGGCACCCCTGCCTTAAAATATACGTGTACTCACAGGGCGGCTTACAATAACAAAGAAAAAGTAACACAATAAAAGCAACTAATTAAAATGCAAAATAAATAGCAGTGGCAGGATACCAATAATACAGCAGCTAAACCTGGAACAAAAAGTATAAAAGATAAAAAATACAACATGCAGAGATAAAGAACCCAAACATGAAACATACTCAAGAGTGGTAAACACAGCAAATAAGAAAAATGTTCAGGCCAACTGAAAAGCTAGTGGGGAAGGCACAGTTCTTAGTTCTATCAGGAACTATATTCTGTAACAGTAACATTGCCACAAAGAACCTGTTTCTGGTAACCACCAACCTAGTTTCCATCGGGTGGGGGAGGAGGGCCCTCCCAGAGGCCTCAGGGGACAGGTCAACACGCATCGGAGGAGAAGGTTCCTCAAGAACCCTCGTCCCAAGTCATATAGGGCTTTAGAAATAAAAACCAGCAACTTGAACTATGCTTGGAAGTGAACTGGCAACCAGTGCAGTTGCAGGAGTAGTGGTCAGACCAAGACAAATCTTGAGCTCCCAAGATCAAGAATTTTCTAAATGGCAAACAAATAACATTCAGAAAATCAGACGCTTGAAGTGGTATTTACATAATATTATAACAACATAGGGACATATCAGAAATACACATTGGATTTAGATAAAAAGATATTTCAGATAATCAAGGTAATGGGCTCTTAGATTAGTGTTTCTCAACATTTGTCCTCTGCCTTACCAGTTCACATGATCTACCTATTTGAAGTACCACCAGAAGTAACTGGCAATGACATCACTGCCAGTTACATCTGGGTTGGGAGACCAGATGTGATGTGACAAACACCAGTAAGAGATTCAGGGTGGACAGGAGGGCTTTTTTGAGCATGGAAAAGCATGCTATGGAGGCCTTCCTCTTTGAAACGAGCCTCCTACCGCTGTTTTGTTGCATCATGTTCCTGGGCTTGCTGCTGAGCGGCAGGGTCCAGAGGTTCCGCAAGTACCATCAGACACCACCTCAAGTACAACTGGTTGAGAAACACTGTCCCAGATCAATACAAATGCAAGCAGGAATAGAGAAACAGTTGCTACCATGGAGGGTATTATAGACACAGCGCCTAACAGTTGGCAACTGGCACCCCACTCTCTGCTCACTCTTCAACCAGGGAGTCTGGGATTTACTGTGAAAATGGTAGTCTCCTCTCTGCCACCACCAAAGCTAGGAAACCTAGACAGCAGGGGATTACCTTGAGGAAGTCTCTTCCCTGAATAACAAATAGCCTCAAAGGGTGGTGGGTTGTGCCAGGGGCTGGATGTTCTGCTGCTGCAACCAATCAGAATGAAAGGTTTGCTGTTTTCTCCTTTTTATCCTCCCAAACAGAAGGAAGAGAATGAGCAGACCCTTTCCCTCCCAGGCCCGTAGCCAGGATTCTAGAGGTGAGAGGGCAACCATTTTTAAGGGGTGGGGGGCAATTATGTCAGGTATCTATACTGGTGTGCAAAATGAAGTTTAAGTATGGAGAAACATCAAAAACCCACAACTAACCCAAATTTCATTAGGAGGAAATATTTTGGGCTTTTTTTTTTTTTGAAAGATGCATTCATTATAATCTGTAAAGCAATCTAACAATGATCTGCATAGAATAAATGCATCTCTGTATGCAATGTAAAATCTGTCTACATAGAAATAACATGCAACTTGTCCTTTCATTTTGGACACCAGTGCAATACACAGACTTGCAACACTGCAAAAGTAAAACATATCACTATGATACAGGTAGTATTTACTTGTATTGAAAGCCTTTCATTTGCTGATGACAAAAGTAAATTTACTTTACCTAAAAGCAAGAGGAAAGATATTGAAGTAAAATATAGCAACGCAATGGAACATTATTTTTTTACCTTATTCATTACCTTTAAAAAGCAAGGTACAGAAGATTTGAAACTACCTAGTAGAGCTGAATTCTCCTATCTTTCTGAGAATTGAATCTTCTTAGAACCTTTTCCACACATAAATTCTTGGTTCTCTTTAGCTCAAAAGCTAGGTATACTAAATTAGCCATTCTTGAGTGAGACATTGATAGTCTTTGAGGTCTGTTAATTCGTGTAAGCACTGAGAAGGTCAATTCACAAACTGCTGTGCTACATGCAAGAGTTCTTACTGCCGCTAACATACTATAACAATCTTCAAAGGCACTCCGGTGTTTGTATATTTCACTGAAGAAATTTCGCTTTTCAGTTTTGTTCTTCTCAAGGAAATGTTTTACTACTTTCATTTCTTCTTTACTTGGAATGGTAATATTAAAATTTTTTAGATAATTAAGCCTACCATTTTCATCATCTAAATTTTCTGCTGCAATTATTGCCTGAAGAATCTCTTCATTGTCGTGGAATCTTCTTTTTATTTCGGCTAGCACTACATCCAGAATTTCAAAAAATCAGAAGCATGCTTACTGTGGGTGTCACTACATGATGCTCTGTTACCTGTTGTTTCAGACACCACATAATCATCAAGTAAGGAATTAAATTTCTTCTTCCTTGGCATTTTTACTTCTTTAGCCAGTTTTGATGTTTCCTGCAGAATTGATTTCAAAGTCTCACTGTTTCTTGAGTCTTCTAGTGAACTTTCTGTAGCTTGAATTATAGGCCTGCTCCAAGGAAATGTCATGACTTTGGAGTCCCTTATCTACTGGAGAAAGAATTTTCAAAATATTTTTCATTACCACTAGACAAAATCTAAACTCTTCCTTCCACATTATAAGATGGAGACCAGTGCTAAGAATCACATCTTCCCCAGCAAATCTTTTTCTATTATTTATTGATATTAGTTCAAGAGTTTCTGATATATGTTTGTATTCTTCAAAAATTGTCCTACACACCTGAAGATGTCCTGACCATCTCTGTTCCAGCAGAAGAGAAAGAGCTTTGCCTTCATACTCAGCAGCTACTATCCCATGGAATAAAAAGTTGTATAATTCCACACATTGTCCAAAAAATTCCCTCAACGTTGGCACAACATTGCTTTAACTACAACTAAATGCAGCCTGTGTTTAAAACAATGGACGTATAGAATTTCTTTCTTCAGTTTTTTTTAATACTGCCTGGACACCACCTTTCTTGCCACTCATAACTGATGCTCCATCGTAACATTGGCTCAACAGATTGTTAGGATTTAAACCATACCTTTGGAACGTATCTAAAGTTGTGTTTGTAAAAGTCTCAGCATCCAAAGCAGTTGTTGTCTCTATGGATAGCATGGATTTGTAAATTTCACCATCTTTAACATATCTAGTAGCAATTGCTTTCAAAAATCTAGTAGCTTTATTGCTTTATTGCTTTAGATATTGCTTTAACATATCTAGTAGCAATTACTTTCAAAAATCAATTGATTTTTGTCTTTTGTTCCATCCTCCAAGACAGAAAAAAATGGGACATCTGCATTCTTTATGTCATTGGAAACTTTCTCTTGAATGAGATCAGTCATTACTTTAACTATTTCATTTTGAATTTCTGGGGATTGGTAAGTGGCATTCTTTGGAATAATTTTATAAGATTCAGATAGTTTTGGGTCCTTTCTGAGGATATATTTGAAAAGGTTTTTAATAAACTTTCCTCCACATATTCTTCAATGTTGTATATTCCCCTCATTGGAAGCTCATTAGCTACAAGAAACTGAATGATTTCAACAAGGCTTGAAATGTAATACCGATGTTTTTCAAGCACATTGTCATTAATTAGAGTTGAAATAGATGTGTTTGAATCAGTTCTTTGGTTTCTTTCAGACCAAATTAACATAGCCTGCACGTGGGTCTCAGATGAAGCATGCTTGAAAAATGCTGATTTAGTTTTATCCATTGCAGCCTTCCAATTGCTAAATCCCTTTTTTATGTAAGCTTGCTCTTTAGTAAATGGAACAAATTGGCAACACGGATAGCAAAATGCAGCATCTAATTTTGAAGAATATTCCAACCACTTAAAGTGTTGAAACCACTCTGATCTGATCTGCCATCTTTGTTCTTTGAATATTTACCAAGTTTAATTTGTTTAATAGGCTCTCCTACTCATGCTAAATCATCAGGAGTCTTCTCATTAATTGCCTTACTGGTGCTAGCAGAAGCAATGATATCTCTATCTCTACCTGTTGTCTCCAAAGTTTCTTGATTATACGAGTTTGAAGCTCGGTTTGTTCTGACAACAAAACGGTCCATGTTGGAACATTTCAACACTAATTCTTTTGCACTCAGGTTCTTCAGAGTAAATGTCTGTTTATTTGGTGGTGTATATATCCAATACCCATAAAAAAAAACTCTTGAGATCTCTAGGAAAGATTCAAAATCTTAGAGGCCAGACCCTTGCTATCCTCTCCCCCCTTCCAAAGAGAAAGGCCCTTCCAGACCCAAACAGCAGAAATGGTCCATCCAAAATCTCAGATGCCAGAGCCATGCTTTTCTCTTCCCCCCCCCAAAGAGAAAGGCCCTACCAGGCCCAAACAGCAGAAATGGCCCATCCAAAATCTCAGATGCCAGAGCCATGCTTTGAAGCGGGTTGGAGGGTTGAAAACAATGCAACACTAACCTCTATGAACTCTATAACGTGTCATGTTGTTTACAACCTCCAACCCACTTCCCATTAGCTCTTCCTGCTTCCTATTTGCATTTTCAGGCAGTACAGAGACAGTGACAGCAACGGGAGGGCTACAAATAAGGATTAGTCATTTGTGTGATGGAAAAATTTGTGACTCACCAAGAAGTGAAACCATGGATATGGTGGCACCTATACTTATAACCAAGTATAATGTAGCAATAATCATATACTTTTTTCACTCTACATTAAGTGCCATGTACAAAGATGGTGCTATATGGACAGGCAAATTCTATACCCAATGCATAAATATTAAATACAGTGGTGCCTCACATAACGAATGCCTCGCGCACCGAAAAACTCGCAGAACGAAAGTGTTTTGCAATTTTTGGTGACTCGCACAACGAATTTTTATGACCCGTGCTTCGCAAGACGAATTTTGTTTTGTTTTGTTTTGTTTTAAGGGGGGGATCTTCATGCCAGTTTATGCTCACATTCACCCTAAGGAAGGGGGGAATCTTCATGCCAGTTTATGATCACATCCACCCTAGGGAGCGGGGGATCTTCATGCTGGTTTATGATCACATTCACCCTAGGGAGCGGGGGATCTTCATGCCGGTTTATGATCACATTCACCCTAGGGAGCGGGGGATCTTCATGCCGGTTTATGCTCACATTCACCCTAAGGAAGGGGGGAATCTTCATGCCAGTTTATGCTCACATTCACCCTAAGGAAGGGGGAGGAAGACAGCGAAGAAAGTGATGTCAGTGATTGTGAGCAAATGAGCTTCATAAATTCTGACTCTAGCGATGATGAGTTATTGGGGTTTCCAGAAAACTAGAGTACTCAAACCTTTAAGTCTCTCCATTTGTTAATGACAGTGATAATGGTTCTTAATGCCACTGTTGACTGCTGTTCACTTTACATGGAGCGAAAAATACGGTATGTCTTTAAAGAGCACTTAATAAACACTTTGTAAACCAAATTTGACTTTGTTCTGACTTTTTTGCCCATAGGAACGCATTAATTAAATTTCAATGCATTCCTATGGGAAAACGCGCTTCGCAAAACGAAAAACTCGCATAACAAAAGGACTCGCGGAACGAATTAATTTCGTTATGCGAGGCACCACTGTATAACTTTCAGATAGATGCCAAACAAGTAACAATGAATGTAACTGCAAGAAAATGGCTACAAAATGGCTACAAACATAACTGAAATCAAGGAGATATACTTGCACATAGTTATTTTAATTTAGCAATTTACTGTGTTCTAGGCACAGAACACAAAAAGTTTCCCCATCCAGATCATGGAGTGATCCAATTTTCAACCACACTCTTGGGCACATGCAGCTTGATCTTCACTGAACTTAACTGAAATGTCTGTTAACACAGGAATTCTCCATGTATATAAGAGAGTGTATACAGAACTCTGCATTGGGGCAAATTTGTATAGAATTGCAGTATATTTATTTAAATTATTTCTGCCCCAGCTTTTTCCTTGTCACCATTAGAAAGACACAGTGAAATGATAAGCAGTAAGATACAGCAAACAACATGATAGCAACACTCAGTAATAAAACAATAAATCCAACAACAGAGGTTACCAAATTGAAAGGGAAGGACAAAACAAAAAAGCTTTTAAGCCCCTCTAGAAGGCTGACAGGGAGGGTGAGGTTTTGAGCTTTAAAGGAAGGGAGTTCCACAATTCTGGCACTGCCACAGGAAAAGGCCCTACCCAAGTAACTGACAATCTAGTAGATGAGCTGGCAATAACCTATTGATGTTAGGGCATGACAGTGAATACATCAAATAACCTGTCTGCTTGACCATGTGGGCTTTCTGCCATAGAAGTGTTTACAAAAGGCTTTCAGAGAAGCATCTCAGGATAATGGCTCCTGCAGTAGGATTACTCAGCCATCTTTTTAGGAGGCAGAGGCATTCTAGAAGCAGTGGCATCGTTAGGGGGGTGCGGGCTGCACCGAGTGATGTGCCAGGGGGGTGACACGCCCTGGGGCGAGGACACAATACCTTCATGGCTTTCGGAGCTACCCCTTCATGCCATACACTGTTGGATGCGGAACGTCCAGCAGAATGCAATGCAAAAGACAGAATTGAAATAGCTCCTTTCCTTCAAAAGTTATGGCCAAAAAACCGGAAAGAAAAACTGCATGGAGTCCTATGGAAAGTGAAAGTGAGTCATATAGCGCATTTAGTTGCGAGTAGGCGTATTTGCCATAGTGGAACAGGACTGGCTCCCCCTTATTTAATTATTTGTTTTAATTTAATTATTTATAATTATTTATTTTAATTTGCTTGATGATGTCACTTCTGGCCATGACATCACTTCCAATGGGTCCTGGACAGATTGTCATTCTAAAAAGTGGGTCCCAGTGCTAAAAGTTTGAGAACTGGTGCAATAAGGTGTTAGTAAGTTGACATGGGGTGTGTGTGTGTGAGACTATACAAGTTTTCAAAATCACTAAAATCAGAATTTGGAGGAATAATACCATCATGTTATAAATCAATGCGTAATTTCATGCAGAATGCAATGAAACAAACCACATTGAAATATCTGTGTTTTAACAAAAGATACAGCCAAAAAACCAGTGGGGGTGGGGCAATGTACATCACCACGCCCACCATCTGGGGCGTTGCCCCGCCCACTGCATGGGGTGATGCACAGGCCTCGCACACCGGGTGACGCGAATCCTAGTGATGCCACTATTTAGAAGCGTCTGGGAGGTGGGGGTGAGCAGGTTCCACTCTAGGTGGGAAAAAGAGTTTTCCCCCCACATAACTCCCCACAGCAACAGCATTTCATTCATATCCATCATAATTAGTGGGATGGGGCCAGTACCCCAAATCAACTTGTATTACAGTAGAACTCTAATATATATTCCTAGCAAATGGCAGAACGCAGATGACTAATACGAGTACATCTAAATTTACATCTGACCTTTGTTTGAACAGCATATGAGTCAGGTTCTTCCCTGGAGAGAATACATTGCAACTCCTTATCACTCAGTAGTGAATGAACTGTTACAGTGTTATAGGTTTTTATGATCTTATAGTTAGGCAATACATCTGAATGAAAAATTTGTGGTGCTCAGCTAAGGAGAAATATAAAGTATTTTTAAGAACTGTATTCTTAACATAATCCCTGTATCTTGAAACATTAGCAACTAGGGATGCACTATAATGGACCAAATGTTTTTCAGTTAATTCCTCTCCATTAATGAACAGCTTCTGAGGTTTTTCATATGAGCTGATGAGTGCCTTTAAGTTGAATGGCATTTCAAAGAACCCTGTACCCCATTTACGTGATGTTCTATTATTATGGAATATTAAATCCAATGAAGGATTTATTTTGCTTTGTGAACTACTTTTCGTTTAAAAAGATGTATATGAAGATTCTTATTAATAATAAAATACTATTGGATGAATGAATTGGGACTCAATGTCAACTGGAAGCAATAATCCTAAGACAATCAGAACTTGTATTAACTCTTCATTGGATCATGAAGTCTTGAATGTTTGCATTGTAACACTGATGGTGCAATCCTAAAGGGGCATGAAGTGGCAAGTCCTCACGCCAGCTCTGATTGTCACCATACATGCCATAAAGCATGTTTGCATCTACTCAGGAGCCAGTTGGGTCAAGGGCCCATGCCAGCCCAGCAGCACCAGATCCCATCCCTATGATGGCAACACAGTTAAGTTTGTACCTCGCAGTGTGGGGGCTTGGGAGGGTAGTGGAAGGGCATTCTAAAGGCAGAGTGGGGGTATTTTTGGATGGGAAAGGCAGAATGTGGGGGGGATTGGGCCTGGGAGAGGGGTGGGATGGGCAGTGATGGCACATGCCATATCTTAACCCCCCTCCTGGTGTTACACTGGGCTTCCTGGATGTTCACCAGCTAAACAGCTGATACAGATTCAAGAAGCCCCATGGGGCAGCTGGGGCTTTACTAGGGTAAGGGGAAATATATCCCTTTACCCCAATGAGATCTCCAGCCAGCTCCTAAACTGCATGGATGCAGCACAAGTCGTGGGGCCTGGCTGCACAAGCACAGCTTAGGATTGGGTTGCCCATGTATTATGTGATATCTGGTTTAAATTTACTCTGTTTTTATAAGCTAATTTGACTTTTCTTTAAAAGCGAGATATAAATCTAATGAATAAGTAAATTTAAAAATCTCTGGTGTACTCTTTCCCATCAGAAATGATATAAGAACTTGACATGTTAGAAATAGATAAAAATCAGTCCACAGGAAAGCAAATATATTTTGCTTCTTTGCCCCTTCCTACCTTTCAGCATTCATATTCTGCTACACTTCTGTCTGGGAGCATTGCTCCTCTTGTTTCAACATCCTCAGCCTTCCAAAGGTCTATTTCCTCAAACATCTCCATCCAGCCCTTCTTGCCACCCCTTATGCCTACAACTCTATCCCAGAACATCTACACAATTTCTCTTCTCTTGCTTCCTTCAAATCCCTTCTGAAAAGGCATTCTTTCATGAAGACTTTGGCACAATGCCTTTAATATCCTTGGTTGTACCTAAGCTTAAGAACTGGTAACTGATAGTCCAATCCTATCCAACTTTCCAGTGCCAATGCAACCACAATGCAGCTCCAAGGTACAAGAGCAAACATTTCCTGACCTTGAGGAGGCCTCTGTGATTCCTTCCCCCCCCCCCCGCACAGAATGCAGCACACATGCTATTGGTACAGCTGCATTGGCATGGGAAAGTTTGTTACGATTGGGCTCTGAAACAAATTCATATTCTTCCCCTACTTACCCCATCTCCTTTCCTCTCTCCTTCCTCTGATGTTTTCCTGGTATCTACCCGGATTGTAAGTTTCTCAAGGCAGGGACTTGTCCTTGAGAGGCAAGGATTCTGAGTAAAGCATGGTGTACATTGATGTTGCTGCATAAATAATAACAATTATAATACACAGCCTCCAACTAACATACAGGTTCTGTTCCAGACACTTGTCCGAAAGTTGAAACTGATGTAAGTTGGAACAGGGCTATTTTGCAGGTATGAAAACACAAGACTGGACCAACTGTGCCAATGCAAAAATGCCAGCACGGCTGTCCTTAAGTCAGGAAGTCTGTAAGTCAAACATCTGTAACTTGGGAATTACCTGTACTAATAATCCCCATATATTTCTTGAATGTATGAGGCTGCCTTAGACTATTGGTCTGTCTAAGCCAGTAATGTCTGCTTTGACTGGCAAAAGTTCTCAGCGGTCTCAAGTGAAGGACTTCCCCAACCAGGATATCCAAGGTCCTTCAACTAGAAATACTACGATTGCACCCTTGAATCTTCTGCATGTAATGTCTATGCTCTACAATTAAGTTATGGCAACTCCCCAAACTTTCTGGGGTCTCATGCTTGAGACATAAGTATATATCTTTCTCAGTCCTGCTATGGGAGATCCTTTCAACTGGAGTACTGGGAAGTACAGTAAACCTGAGATTTCTGCATACAAAGCATGTGTTCTACAACTAAGCTGTGACTCCTTCCTCAATGTATCTTGTTGATACATATTATGTTTATGATTCCTTTTACTCTCATAGCATACTATCCCATGTGCATGCTGAATGATGAAGCTATCCTAAAAAACAAATATAGATAGAATAACAACTAAGAAACTTCCTAAATATCATTTTTGATGTTTGGTTTTGCATATGAATGCAGAACTTTACATTCACCTTTTCTAGGTTAAATCACAAATCAGTTTGCTAATGAAGAGTCAATATACCTAGAAGACAATAACTAATGGGCTTTAGCATAATTAATCTTTACTTGAGAGATTTGACTTATTCTGTATTTTGGCACCACTTCCACACTCTTAAGCATACCTAAGTCCCACTAATCTCATTACTTCAGTGTATTGCACAGCAGGAAGCCTCCAAAGTTGTCCATGATGCAACTGTAATTGATTCCTAGAATTACACAGGTTTTCCTTTATTATTTACAATACTTTCTTATCTATGTAGAGAGGAGTTCTGTCCTTTCTGAAAGATTATTATAATGTCTACCATAAAGTTCAAATGTCTAAGAGCATGTTCAGACTCCTTTCCTTCATCTCCTATTATTTTAGGAGGTTCCCATTTGTCTCTGAGCGCAATCCTAACTTGCGCGGGAACAGGCAAGCCAGGAGGCTTGCACTGTATCCAGCGCAGGATTGTGGCCAGCAGTGGTTTAGCCAGAGGCAAGGGGAAACTTTTCCCCTAACCCCCGGGTAAGTGGTGCTGGCCCCAATGGGTCTCCTCAGACTTGCGCCACCTCCTGAGGCGGCATAAGTCTGAGAAGAGCGAAGCAGCTTGAAGCCAATCTGTTCTCCCCGGGGACGGGGGTTGGGATCCCATAAATGCCGGATCCCAGCCCCGCCTCCGGCTCCCCGCACGCCCGTCCCCAGGGCCGCCCATCACCTTCCCTACCCCCACCCAGGAACTGTATCTCTGGAATGCTTTCCCCAAGAAGACCTGTTGGATTATCTCCCTAGGAACATTTATTTGGGGTGGCAAATTTTTTTGGCCCGCCAGGCTTTCTGCTGTCCTTTTCTTTTTTTGCCAACTGGTTTACAGTTTTAACATTTGTCATCTGCTGTTTGAATTTTATTTTAAACATTTTGTGTGTTCCAGTAATTTTTATTAAAATTTGCCCAGTAGAGGTTATTGAATAGTCATTACAATTAAAAAAAACCTTATTCAAAAATATGGATGCACATTATAATGTCATTGTTCTAATATAAAACAAAACCCATTTATCAATAAATATCTAATGTTTTGTCTTTTTTGCTTTCTTGAATATAAATAAATTAAAATAATTTAAAATAATTACAATTAAAATAAAAAATAAATCAAAATATCTGAAAGGAACAGATTAGAATTTGTTTCTATCACCCTCATTTACTTTATTCTCAAATTTCTCCATTCTCAAAAGCAAATTTTTGCCTAAAGCATTTACAAATACTCCTTTTTAATTTTTTTACCTAAGAACCCAATCCTGAACAATGTGCGCCGGCTTACTGTCAGCGCACACTGTCGCAAATATGCTGTCAGGCACGTTTGTGAGCCTTACCGCCGGGCCAGCACCCAGCCTCTGCCACTCGGCAGTTGCACGAACCGCCAAGCTGCAGCATGGTAAGCAGGGGCGGGAGGGGGTGGGGAGGAGGCGTTCCAGGGAGGGGGAAGCAGGAAGAGGGAAGAGAGAGGGCGGGGAGAAGGCGTAACGGAGAGGAGGGAGGCTGGGAGAGGGTGGGCAGAAGATGTGCCAGGGGAGGGAGGTGGGTCTGGTGGAGCTCTGCTCCACTGGATCCTGTCCGTTTGTGTGCGGCTTGGTGCCCTACACAAACGCCTTTACCCTACTGTTGACCTTTTGGTCGGCGGTAACTTGAGTAGCCCCATTGTGGGGGTACTTCCTTTACCCGGGAGAAGGGAACAAAAGTTCTCAAAGGGAACAAAAGTTCCCTTCTTCTAAGGTGCTTCCCATGGTAGCCTGTGGTGCATAGGATCCAGTGGCAGCCGTTTTTGGTGCCGCCGAAGCTGCATGCCATGGGAGCTCAGGATTGGGCTGTAAGGGCCCAATTGTATAAAACATTTCAGGACCAATGCAGCACCTTACCTTACCTTACCTTACAGGAAGAAACCTTACAGGTTTCCTTTCTTACCTTTCTTACCTTACAGGAAGAAACATTCCTTTTCCCTGAGTCCCTCTGTGACTACCTCCCCACTTCAGGATACAGTGCACACCCTGTTGGCATGGCTAAATTAACTGCAGGAATATTGGATAGGATTAGGCCCAAAGTGCAACATCATTCCTATGCAGAGATGGGGATGCTTTTTTAATGAGACAATATCAACACCTGAAAATAAATACTTTTAAGATACATTTTTTTCAAAACTCACACAAATCTGCACATAGATATGAAAAAGAAGTCTAAGACATGATAGGGGTTAATAAGAATTCATTCCAAAACAAATTAGGTCATGCTTACTTTTCAGAGACAGTATCTTTCTCTCTCAAGCAATCTGAATGCCTCAATTCAGCTTGATGTAGTTCCATTTCCAATGTTTCCTTATTTATCTGCAGTTCTCTGACTTGATATTCCCATTTATGCATTTGTTCAACGTGGGCTTCTTTCACTGAAACAAGTATTGCATCCTTTTCCTTGGCAAAGCGATCTAGTGTTGCATGTCTTTAAAAAATAAACAGGCTACTTTAGCTTTTGGCTACTGCAAGCAACATGCTGATTTTCCTGGAATGATCCTTGTATGACCCATATGCTATATTGCAAACTTCTTTTGAAACACTCAAGCTTAAAAAGTGGCTTGTTGAAAAACAAATTCAAAGACACATTGGCCACATGGTTCTTTGGGTCCTTGTTTATGTGCTTTAAAAGTGAGCAAGAGGGAAGTGGACCTACAGATAGCTTCACAAATTTGGCAGAGTACTGCTTGCAAAAGAAATTAGAAAGTAGGAAGTCCCAGACTTAAACGGGCTATGATTGGGTAAAAAGGTGACAGATGACAACACTCACAGTACAATCCTATGTCCATGCTTCACCAGCGCAGCGGTCACTACGCCAATACGAGCCATCATAAAAGCACCACAAAGTGCTAAACAACAATTTGGGAGCAAGCAGCACTAGCGAGACAGACTGCACCAGACTGCAAGCACTGGATATGAACCCCTGGCCGCTAGTAGAGGTGAGTTATGTGCTGACCTGTGCAGGGGCTGGAAAAGAGTGAGGAGGGGGCATTTCTGAGGGAGAGAGGGTGAAACGGGGGCAGATTGGGCACAGGAGGGGCAGGGTCAGAGGAGGACACCTCTACAGTATCATATCTGCAGATGACGCAGTCCTCTTGTCTGTTACTAGACTCGGCCTACATCACTCATTGTTTTCCTTTCTAGATTACTGTCTATCCAATGACTTAATAATCAACTCCGAGAAAACCAAAATTTTGGTTTTCGCTAAGTCTTGGACTTTGTTCCCTTGGAAGATAGGTAATCTTTCTTTCCAACAAGTACCAACCTTTAAATACCTAGGGATCCTTTTCATTTTCGCCACAGTTGGTCATGCCACAGGAAATCTGCCATTTCTTCATCTTCACCTCACTTAAAAGTGATTGCCAGTTTTCATTTTTATAGTGGTAACCAGTATGTCCCTGCTGCCCTTCACATTTTTAAAACCAAAATCCTTTCCCAATTACTGTATGGTGCGCCCATTTGGATAGAGGCTGCAAACCAAGATCTGGACCAAGTCGCAGCCTCTTTCCTTAGACGGATTTTGGGGGTTCCCAATTTAATCAGATTATCCAATCTCATCCTCGAATTAAGGATCCACCTCCCTTCTACTATTGCGTGGTCCCATACATTCAAGTTCTGGCTTCATCTGCATCTAAGTATCCACTCTGAATCTCTTCAAAACGACCTCTTAAAGGATTCCTATCTTTCCAAGTGGTTTCAATTTATTGATTCCAAACTCTTATCATTAGGTCTGTCCCTTGAATCCCTTGCGGATATCAATCTTCATAGAGCCCATTCAATTATTAAGTCCAAACTTTGGGAACTTGAATTCAATCAACTTTCTTCCAACCTCAATCCCACCTGTTCTTCCCAGTTTTTTGGCCTCCTCCCCTCATTTGGCTGTTCTTTTAACTATTTCAACATGTTGATTAACCCTATTAAGAGGAGAGCATTTATGCTGGTGAGATTTAACATCTTTCCTTCAGCCGTTCACTCTGGCAGATTCTCTAATATCCCCCTGGAACATAGACTGTGTCCTTTTTGTTCCTTAGAACCAGACACAGTGGCCCACATTCTACTTTGTTGCCCGACCCTCCAATTACTCCGAGAAATACATCTATATTCTGTACTTTCTTTCCCTTTAGGTACCCTCACTGAGACTTTATCTGCCCTTTTGAGTGACTCATCTGTAGCCACCACTAGTGCTGTAGCAGAATTTTTATCTGCAGTTTCTAAGTTAAAACCTTCAGCTTGACTTTATTTTTGCTTTTTTCCTCTCTATCCTACCCCCTTGCTGTGACCTTTTCTCTCGGCAACACAGCCATTGTGCCGGTTATTATTATTGTAATTTATTGTTCTATGTTAATTTTATTGCTTATGCCAATAAAGGTTTTGGAATTGGTATCATATCCTTCCAAGCCAAGCAGCCTTACATGGGGCCACTCAGACTTTCACCAGTTATATCATTGGCAGAGATACCAATAGCTCCAAACAGACTGGGGCATTACTCAAGGTAAGGAGAAATATCCCCTTATGCCAAGGAGACCTCCAGGTGCCTCTTAACCTGTGCTGGATACAATGCATGCCATGTGGCCTGGCTGCACCAGCACAGGTTAGGATTGGGTTGTCCAACCACAGTTTGAGAACTACTTCACATATTACTCTTTTTCTATGCTGACATACAAAACAGCTTAAAACATTCATAAAACTATAACACATTAATGCAGGTTGGTGAAATACTTGCATCACCATCTAAGAGCATATATATCTGAAATTAATGCTTTCCATGAGCATAGTACACTTAAAATGCAACGTCATCTATCTGAAGAACTCACTTTCTCTCAAAAGTTTCTTTTTCTTTTTTCCAGCTCAACTGCACCAAATCAAGTTTGTTTTCTAAATCCCGTATCCTAAATTGGCAAATATTAGAGGAAAACAAAATAATGTAATACAGTACATGCAAACATATTTACAAATGTAAATATAAGTAACGTTAACCTGCTCAGAATGAGAACAAAGTCTGAAGAAAAATAATATCCATAAGAACAATTAACAAAGACAGGACGAAGTCAGAGAACAATTGATGCTTAAACTGCTAGAAAATAAATCATATCAACAAGATGCCTGGCTGAGAAATCTGACTATGAAGATGTTAGGATCTGTCCAGATGAGCACACTCGTTGCAATGCAGTTAACAACGTATTTCTGAATTGTGTTAAATTGGATTGGACACATGTTTAGAAATACTACACTGCAAACATAATTTCTATTTCTCACTATGTTGATTTCTATATCATTCTAGTACAGACTCTTCAGGCCAACTGTAAAAGGAATTATATTCATTGGGTACCTGTCTGTCTTAGGGTGCAATCCAGCCCTTGACTTGGACCAGCCCAGGAGGGTCGCAAATGTAACCATAAGGCACATTTGCGCCTCCTCAGGAAGAAGCTGGGCTGGCACTCAGAGAAGCGCCGGCCTGCGGAGGCCGATACAAGCTTCTGCACCGGCTTCCTCTGTGAGGTTTGCATCGGCCTAGCTGGGCCAACGCAAGCCTCTGAGGTAGAAGGGGGGTGAGGAGGAGGTGGGAGGGAGGTATTCCTGGACAGGGGGGAGGGCAGGCGGTGGGTAGCCCTAGGGGCAGGTGAGCAGGGGGCGGGGCTGGGATCCGGCCACTCCGCTCTCCTCAGACTTGTGTCACCTCAAGGTGGTGCAAGTCCAACACGCATGGGGCCAGCAGTCCTTACCTGGAGGTAAGGGGAAAAGTTTCCCCTTGCCTCTAGGTGAGCCGCTTATGGCCCCTATCCTGCTCTGGATACAGCACAAGCCTCTTGGCTTGCCTGTTCCAGTGCAGGATAGGATTGCACCTTTAACCTCATAATTCAGAAAAGCCTTAGATATTATAAAGCCTTAGATAACCTAACCTCAAATTAGGTTATTACTAGTCTTGCATGACTGTGCACTTTTAGCATAAACAGCTATATATGGATTTTTAAAGTCATGTGGATGGTTATGTAGAAATATAGATCACGCTCATAAATATGACCACAATTTTTAGACCCATAGTTCAGTCCAATACTGCATTTGTTCATTAAGAATGAATTACTATTGCTATGGCTGAGCCTGTTTGAATTAAACTGTTCTCACATTGCCCCTGCTATATTTTTTTTCATTCAGCCTGGCAAGAAAGCAAGATTATACTTGCAGGCAAGACTATTCTCCTCCCTGTTCACAAGGTGTTCTTTTATATTTTAGCTAGCATGTGAAGACAGTTTGTCACGCAGTTTTGTAGACCATAAATGTGTGCAATTATGCTTTGCTATCACAGAAATGTGCAAACATGGATTAAGCTACAAAACTGAATTAGTAACAATACTAATGCTCAATTTGCTCATTAGTATGAGTTATTAGTAATAACTCATACTAATGAGCTAAATTCTAGCTAAAACAACAGTTTATGGGCAAACCATGCCAATAGCAAAATGGAGGGAGAAAAGTATACTGACAGACACATTGGGAGCAGTATCTTGGTGTAGGATAAGGATAAACCACTTATGTACACACAAGATTAATTTCTAATTTGGAAGCAATATGCAAGGTTTAAATACATTATGCTACAGAGTGGCAAGTGTGAAATGAGCAAGTCACTGCTATGCTAGATGTGGCCTTCATGCATCTTTCTCCTGAGGAAGGGCTATAGCTTGTTGGCAGAGGACCTGCTTTATGTGCAGAAGGTTCCATGTTCAATCCCTGGCAACTCCATATAGGACTGGGAAAAACCCATCACAATCCTTGGATAGCTACTGCTAGTTAGTGTAGACAATATTGTGCTAGAAGCATCAATGGTCTCACTCAGTAAAAGGCAGTTTCATAGGTTCAAAAACTCAAATTAAACGCAATTAGGGGGGGAAAAGAGAAATTAGCTGAAATTTATTTTAATCTCAATGGAATGGTACAATACTGAGCATCTTTCATGGCTGTAAGGTTCTTTATTTCCCAAACTTTGCACTTGACTTCTTTCTCCAGTTCCAAATTAGTTGCTTCTGCCATTTTCAAGGATTCTGACGCTTTCATTCCAGCCTCTTTTAAAGCCTCCAGTTCCTTAGTCAACAATTTAACCTTTCAGAGGAAAAAAATACAATCTATTTATTCCTTTTCCTGCCTAAATCTGAGAAAAGACTGTGACCACTGACACAAAATAAATTTATCAGACAATGTTATCAGATGAACAGAAAGAAAGAACACACATTACTTTTCCTATAAGTTTATAATACATCTATTTTCCTTTCAACTTTTGATTGTATTCAATTTTTAGAGTAATAGAAGAGGTGATTTTAAATTTTATTTTATTTTACAGTTGCTAAAAGAATTTCAGAAACTGGATATAGAATATAATGTTAAAAATGGAGGGTGGGAGAATACATCAAATATTTCATTTTCCAATAATACTTGATTAACCAACAGCCCAATCCTAATCTGCGCTGAAACAGGCAGGCCAGCTGGTTGCGGCTGACTATGGCAAAGCCCGGGGCAAGGGGAATTGATTCTCCTTACCCCAGGTAACACAGCAGTGGCCCAAATAGGGCTACTTGGATCTGCGCCATCTAAAGAGGTGGCGCAGATCCAAGCAGCCTAGCACTAGACCGGGCCTCCAGAGAATGGGTTTAGGATCTGGCCTAAGCGCCACATCCTGGCGCTACCCCCTCCCGGGCCTGGCCCACCCATGAGCCCATTCGCCCTCCACCCTCCCTCCCCAGACCCCTGTGCCAGTGGCCTACCAGTAGCATGAACTCATGTATCCTGGGGCTTGTTCCGATGTACGCAAGTTATAGTGTATCCTTGCACCAGCCTCCCCAAATCTCAAGGAGGTGCAAACGTGCCTTACAGCATGGTTGCAACACTTCCAGGCAAGGGTCTTGCACCAGCCCAAGGGCAAACTAGGATTGCGCCCCAAATCATTTAAAATTAAATTCTAGAAAGGATAACTGCCAAATCTTATGCTAATCAAAGCATAAATCAATATACTACTAGTCAAGGTTGCCTTCTAACTATAAGAAACTTGTTTTTGGTCAAAAAAGACAATATAAGTCAACAATACAAATCCAGTTCAGTGTAATTTACCAGGACATCTCTCATAGTAGGGGTGGTTTTTTTGGTGATAGTAATGTTGCAAACGTGCCTTAAGGCATGTTTGCCAGCCTCACCGCCGGGCTCCCGCCAGTACTAGCCCAGCACCTGCCAGTGCTGGGCTAGCACGAGGTGGTCACCCAGCTTCTGTGGCTCGGTGGTCTCCTGGACCGCTGAGCAGTGGCACGGCAGGGGGGGGCGGAGACAGGGGTGGGGAGGAGGCATTCTGGGGAGGGGGGAGGCTGGCAGGGGGCGGAGAGAGGGCAGGGAGGAGGCATGACAGGGAGGTGTGACGCGGGGAGGGGGGAAGGCTGGAGGCGTGCCTGGGGGAGGGATGGGAGGCGGGTCCGCAGGGCTCCGCTCTGCAGGGTCCAAGGTGCTCGTGGAGGGCTGTGCGCCCTACACAAGCGCTTTTACCTTACCACCAACCTTTTGGTCGGTGGTAAAGCGAGTAGCCCCATTGCGGGGCTGCTTACCTTACTCGGGGGAAGGGGATGAAAGTTCCCTTCTCCCAAGGTGCCTCCCGCGGTAGCCCAGGATGCGCAGGATCCAGCAGCAGCCCTTCTCGGTGCCCCTGAGCCTGGGCGCCACGGGCAGCTCAGGATTGGGCTGCCCATCATCCTATCAGTGCCAGTTATATTCACTCTTGTTCCAAGAGCAACCTGCCTCCTCCTCTCCAACCCATGCTGAAAATTGTGCTTATTTTTTTTTTTTAAATGACAGATGTGGCTCACATTTGATGTGGTTCACAGATGTAAGAAAATAATGCCCTCCCAGTAATAAGCAACCAGAAGCAGTTAACTTCACTCTACTCCATGAAAACACTCATGGAAATTGATCATGGACATAGATGAACATGATTATATATCAGAGAGTAACAAACTAGGCTCAATAGCAAAATATATTGATTTGGGGGTTATTATTTTTGGCATTGCTATGCATGCATAACGGTTTGAGGGCATGCTCACCTTAAGCTCATGAGACAGAACTAAATTGCTCATTTCATCTGCTTTCTGTCGAAACTCATGCTCTCTCTTTTTCATTTCTGCATCAAATTCTACTAGAAGTTCCTGAAATATATGGAATTGTATGTAACACATTTATAATATTTATACATGTTCATAATATTGTGTAAACAAGAGTTCTAGGATCCACAAACTGGAGAGACAGAACACTAAAAATATAATAAATGTAGTTTCCTTTAGTTATAGTAAAAATACATTGAAAATACAAGGGAAACATTTGTGTAAATTATGGCTGCAAGTGTTCATTGGTTTAATCAATGAAGTTTTAGCTAAAGCTTTAATTAGTAGAAACCAATTTTATCAATGAGGCTGTGAGTTGAGGGCATACTTGTTTATTTTTGAGGTTATTTTAGTTCTGGTGTGCTAGTGTAATAGAGAAGAAAAAGAAAATAGCAAAGATACTGAATTTTTTGCCTTAAGAAGAAGCTTTGTTTATTAAATTTTCTTATACTTCCTTCAGGTTGCAATCTTAAACACACTTATCTGGGAGTAATCCCATAGAACTCCATGAGATTTACTTCTCAGTAGACAGAAATAGATTTGCACTATTAGGACAGGTTGAGTACCCTTTATTCGGAATTCTGAAATATGAAATTTTTTCCGAAGTTATATTTTTTATTTTTTAATACATGCATAAACATAAATAACATTGGCAGTCAGATCCGTAAATATTCCAAAATACGGAATTTTTTAGAGTGCCAACATGACTTTTTCTTTTACTTTTTGCCTAAAGAAATAATAACACACACTGTGATTTCATTCACAAACTTTTTTTTTTGCACAAAATTATTAAAATATTGTATAAAATTATCTTCAGGCTATGAGTAAGTGGTATATGAAACTTAAATGAATTTTGTGTGTAGGCTTGGTCCCCATCCTCAAGATCTCTCATTATGTATATGCAAGTATTCTGAAATACAGAAAAATCCAATATCCAAAACACTTCTGTTCCCATGCACTTCAGATAAGGGATGCCCAACCTGTATCTCAAAAAGACACCTATGTTGAGAACTCGGTGATACAGAGAATTTACTGATGATCAATCAATTAAAAAGTCTTCAAGCCCTTTGAATGGCAACCCACAAACTGAACAGAAAAGAACCTTGAAATCAGAGAAGTAGTGACTGCTGGCAGAGACCAGAGTGTTTATTTAGACTTTACAACTGCCTAAAGCCACTCCTGATTTATAGCACTGACCTTCTTGAAATTTCAAGGTTGGCGAATTTAGCACAGCACTTTGGCTGTACCCCCATGGAAGAATCTCACACCATCTCATTTTACTAGTCACAATCCTACCAATTTTTCCCAAGGGGAGGCTGACAAGATGGGAAGAAAAGCTAAAACCTAAATACCATCTGATATCTAAAATGGTGAAGCAATTTTACTGCTGTTCCTTGCTCATCTTAAATCAATTTTTACCTCAGAAAAGTGGATAGATATCCAGAAAAAGAGCATTGAACAATAATACACACTTTCTTATCTGTGAGCAAGGGAAATGCAAATTCAGTCTTTCCTACTTAACTGATTGATCAAATTGTCTATACCTGTCTTTGTAAAGCAAATTCACCTTCTACTTCCTGGAGTTTTCTTTCCAGTTGCTGTTTCATATTCTCATACTCCTCATGATGATGATTAATATCCAAATCCTTAGACCTATGAAAGCAAACAAATTTTTACAATATCCAAAATGAACTGTCTCTCCGGGGACCTTTGTCTCAGAGAACAAGCTGACTTGTTGGAGCAGGGAGAGGGCAAAAGAACTCTTCTTCCCCTGCCCAGCTGGGCTGCACAATAGCCCATCCAACCACTTTGCTCCAACAACAACAGAAATAAGTAGGCAAGTGAGAAGAAGACACAGGGAAATGAGAGGTAAGTCACTTCCCCTCTTCCTCCTCCATGCACCAGCCACATGGGGTAAAGAGGGAACGTCTAGAGCAGTCATTTTCAACCACTGTGCCGTGGCACACTGGTGTGCCACAAGTGGTTCACATGTGTGCCACAGGAATTTGGGGGAAGATTATTTATTAGTAGGGCCAATGGGGAAGTGAGCCCCCCACTGGCAGCTTGGTGGGCCTTGTCAAGTGTCAAAAACCTGATGGTGTGCCTTGACAATTTTAGTGCCTTGTCAGTGTGCCATGAGATGAAAAAGATTGAAAATCGCTGGTCTAGTGGTTCCACACATGCATGCACAGTTTGTGCACGCGTGAAGGCTCTCAAAGCAAAGCAACTAAGGGATGAGAATAACTTGCTACCAGAACTGTGTACCTAACTTAGGGCACAATCTTATCTTGCGCTGCAACAGGCAACCCAGGAAGCTTGCTCTGTATCCAGTGTGAGATAGGGCTGAAGATAAGCTGAAGCTAAGGGGAAACTCAGCTGAAGATAAGGCGAAACGCTTCCCCTTACCGAGTGAACCACTGCAGCCCCTATGGGTCTCCTCAAACTTGCGCCATCTCACCTCAGATAACAGCCGGATCGTAGCCCCACCTCCGGCTCTTCCCCCACCCCGAAACACCTCCTTCCCACCCACCCCAGAGCCTTGCATTGGCCAAGCTTGGCTGACACAGGACTTGCCCCCACAAGCCACCACAGAGGTTGGATTCACCTCTGTGTGCCAGTGCACCTCCATGCACTGGTGCAGCTTGCTCCCAAGGAGGCACAAACATGCTTTATGGTTCATTGTTAGGATTGCACTGTTAGATATTCACTTCCATTTGCCAGCCCCGCAAAAGAACTGGAACTTTTGTTAAGTATCACTACCAGGATGAAGTGCAGAGTACACTAACAGCGCAATCCTATGCATGTTAACTCAGAAGTAAGTCCCATTGTATTCAATGGGGCTTACTTGCAAGTAAGCATGTATAGGACTGACACCTAAATTATTTCAGAAGCTAGTGCAGACACATCCAAAGTGCATATAGCTATCATGCATTCCCTGTTTTCATGAAAGCTATCTTCATTTACAATTACATATAAAATATCTCACCAGTTAGCTACATACAGTTGTTTTTTTCAGACCAAATTATGTACAGGTGGGAGGTTACCAGAGGGAAACAGGAATTTTTTCACCTCTCCAGGTCATTCTGAAGCCCACAGAGGCTGCGGATGGGGGGATGTGCGTGGCCTCTGTAGGCTTCAGAAAGCCCTCTGGAGGTAACCAGAGCACAGCTCTGGTCCCCTTCAGAGGGCATGAGGAACTGAAAATCTCAGATTCGCTTCTCCATGATTTTCATTCTGATGACCTGGAGAGGTGAAAAAATTCCTCTGCCTGTTTCCCTTGGATAACCTCCCACCTATACATAGTTTGGTCTGGAAAAAAAACTGTATGTAGCTAACTGGTGAGATATTTTATATGTAATTGTAAATGAAGATAGCTTTCATGAAAACAGGGAATGCATGATAGCTGTATGCACTTTGGATGCGTCCGAGAATGGATCTTCCACAGATACCAAGGCCCCACCTGTAATTG
This sequence comes from Tiliqua scincoides, assembly GCF_035046505.1. Lineage (NCBI taxonomy): Eukaryota > Metazoa > Chordata > Lepidosauria > Squamata > Scincidae > Tiliqua > Tiliqua scincoides. Next base: position 153,375,081 of record NC_089822.1, read on the forward strand.
TTTGCTGCATGTAAACTCATGTTTAAGGTTATTGCTTCTACTACTTACTACTTATGGATATGAAAATGAGTTCCCCCAAACTACTGCAACAGAGTGTGTTGTATTCAAACCAATACAAGAGAAGCTTCAGTACCTACTAATTATCCAATAAGTAGGTACAGCTAGACCTAAGGCCTGGATTTGGAAGGCTGATTTTTATTATACACAGCAACAGACTGTCTTACCTGTAAAGCTGCTCCAACTCTAACTGGTGTTCTTTAAGCTTTTGTTGATATTGGTATTGCTGAGCCTCTTGTTTTTTTATTTCCCGAACAAGTGTCTGTTGCAGTTTATCTACTTGTATTCTAAGATCACTAACCTCTGCCTCTTTAGCATTTTCAACCATTTTCAGCTGAGTGAACAAGACATCATAGTGCTCCAGTTCTTTATCTCTCTCCTCTAGAATTCTAAGGTTATAAGTGAAATCTTCCTTTAATTTGTTGAACTTCTGATGCATTTCTCTGAGGTGCTTTTGGGATTCTTGCAGTGCTGTTTTCTGAAAATGGATCTGACGAGCTTGTAGCTCTTTCAGTTCTTGTTCTTTAAAGATCAGAAGTTCATTTAAATCATTTTCCGTGTGTAGCATTGTTGAACCTAAGAAAAATTAGAGTTGTTAATGAGAGCAGAGAAAAACATTTTTCCTCTATCATCAATCTACAATATTTATGCCCCTTCTTAGATTTCATGTAGTGCATGGTACATTTTAATTAAATTTATGAAGGCACTGCCTACAACCAAAAGCTAAATAGATAAGAAATTAATCAATTCTTTTACTAAGGATCCGATTCTATGTCCTGTAACTGCAAAGAGGAGGCAGAGCACATAGTCAGTGCTCCGGATGTTGGAACAAGATGACATCTGGCAGCCCAATTCTAAGTTGGCTCCTGTCAGCGGGACGGGCACGCACACTGCCAAAAATGTGCCATAAGGCATGTTTTGACCGCACAAAAGCCAGCGCCACCCTCTGCTGACACTGAAGATGCGCCAGCTGACCAGGGTAAATGGTCAGCAGGCATAGGCATAGGCACTGGGCAGCAGGCATAGCACAGAATGCAGGAGGGGGGCAGGAATGACAGAAGAGGCCTCCACCACATCCTAACCCCTATCCCAGGCCCGAAAGACTTACATGGGGCTACTCTGTTCTGTGCCAGAGATTTAGCTGGGACTCAACACCGGGTAAGGGAACATATGTTCCCTTACCTCGAAGAGATCTCTAGCTGCCTAACCAGCAGCTCGGTTAGAACTGGGGTGATTTGTTCTGGCACTGGAAGCAGATCATAACTTCTGTGCCAAAGCAGTAGCAGTTTCCTGTGTAACACAAGACAAGTGTCTTGTGAGTGAGCCAGAGAAGGAGCAGGACCAGTAGGACCAATCATACACATCCTAAGAAACATAAATATGACCATTTTTCTTGTTGTGTCTTTTGCAAGTTACTCTGAAAGATGGATTATTCAGACCTTCTTAGCTGCAGTTACAGTGGTAAAAGCAGTGTCCTGTACAAAGCATGAGAGGCAGAGTTAAACAAGACTTGTATAAGACTTCACTAATACTGACTCTAGATTTGCACTTAATCCTCTACTACCTCTGCTAACTGGGTAAAGTAGTACTTAGGGGGAATATTGGTCCTGGAACCCATAGGGGCAGCAAAATAATGAAACCCCTGCGAAGCATCAGATGCTTCCAGTGTTGCACCTGGGCACATGTGCAAAGGGGTGTGTATGACCCCATTTCATATATGGGCATTAATCCTACTTTAGCTGTGGGATTGGTTGCTGGGAGGGGAGTCACCTGAGTTACCTTGGAAATTAGGTGGACTATTTATAAGTAGGTTGTGGGGAACAGGAGCACATCAACAACAAAGGGTAATGGCTACCAAAACTAGATGACTCACCAGCATTTTTAAGATGCTGAGCATTACAGAAGCCACTGGTATGCCTAAAGGCCCTAAACAGATAAGAATGAGGCAAACAAGTGGGGTGGTGGGATAAACCATGCTGCAGATGAGAATAGCTAGTCATCATTTTTGAAGTGGAGGGGATGGGCACCTTCATGCATGAGATGGCTATCACAAGGCCTTCAAAGATATAAAAGAACCATGCTAAAATCCAAAAAATGGCCAGGCATTGCTTTTAAGGAAAAAGGAACTTTGCTCATGTGCTCCAATTTAAAATACTATGCTTATGTGGGACTATGAGAAAGAGCAATTCAATTTCTAAAATTGACAGACCAGAACTACATTCCACACAACAGACATAATCTTTCTGGAAGTATTCACTGGAAAGGATTTATATATTGTTTATGTATAAATATATATTGCACCTTTAATTGCAGTGAAACTCAAGGCTGTGTACATGGGATTCCTAGGCAGCCACTGACGAGGCCTACCATGCTTAGCTTCATCAAAGTAGCTATATCATGTACCTTCAGATACCGCTGTGGGACCAAGAACAGCATTTCCCCAGAGGCAAACAATTATAGTTTGAGCACTGGGAAAATCTGTATGCGGCTATCAAAAGTGCTACCTGGTGATGTAAATTTTAATTAACTAATAAAGGAGAAAAAATAATAAAATATAATTTGTTTACTCTGCTTCTAAACACATGTGGGTGTGTGCTGGAATTACAAATGTTATCAGTGAAAATATTTCTGATGTAGAAAAAAATGTCAAATCTCTCCTTACAAAGGACAAACATCTTACCATTAATAATAAACAAACCATATACCGTTTTGTTGCCCTTTACTCCCATATACTCCAGCGTGGACAGAGATTATTCTTCCACTAAATGAAACAGAATTTGATGCTAGTGATATACAAAGTAGTATTGCACTGCTTTCGTAAGTGCTTTTTAAAAAAAGCTTCTGACGCATTCCTCATTGGTTAAACTTAGCAATTCAATCTTTAGACAAGACCTTTCCAATGGTCCTAAGAGATCAAAACAGAGATGAATAAGGTTACTGCCTTTCCCCTGCTCTCCTTCTAAAATGGGAATCACCTGTTGCTTATTTGCTATGCCAAGGCTCTGTTTCTTAAAAAGCTTTATGTTCAAGGCAAATCCAACATCCTTTTATTCTTTTAATGTGCTAAATATAGAAACATTAACATATTTTTTATTATACATAGGAGGTCTGGTCTAGAGGGTAGAGCCTCTGTTAGCCTGAAGATAACATTGGAAAGTCGCCAGTTCGAGGCCGAGACCTTGAAGCAGCTGACAAGCCAAGCTGAGTTATTCCATCTGTGCTTTGGTGTGAGCGAAGAAGCGTCTTGGCTGCCCTTCATGTGAGAGATGAAGGAGCTGCTTGTCAGCCTGCGTGGGAGGCAACTGGAGGCCAGAAGTGATACCAGACCAAGAAAGATCCATCTGAAATGTTGTGTGGTTCTTGAAAGAGAGAACCTTTATGTGATTGTAAAAATCCCCTCGAGGGATTTAGAAACAGCCTGCCTATGTAAAACGCCTTGAAAAAAGTCAGAGGAGTAATCTGATGACCAGAAAAGGGGTATATAAATACCCAGTTACTATTATTATTATTATTATTTCAGAAACAGGTAGCCCAGTCCTAACCTGCCCTGATACAGGCAGGCTGGCTAGCCTGCACTGCATCCAGAACAGAGTTGGGGCTGCCCACAGCTGCCCCAACCTGGGGCAGGGGGAATTCATTCCACTTACCCTGGGTAATGCCACAGCAGCCCCAATGGGGCTACTTGGACCTGTACCACCTAAAGAGGTAATGCAGATCAGAGTAGCCCAGAGCTGCACCTGGTTGCCTGGGACTGGGGTTAGGATCCAACACAAGTGCAGGATCCTGGCCCCCTCCCCCCACTCAACCATGACCTGCCCATGGGCCTACAGACCACCCACCCTCCCCCCACCCTGGAATGCCTCCTTCTTGCCCTCCTCCACCCCCCACCCCACCCCACCCCCAGGCCCCTGCACCTGCCTGACTTGGCTGGCATGGGCTTACGTCTGTGCAGACCCCACAGGGCTTGGGCTGGCCTCACAGTGGCGCAAATGTGCTTTACAGCACATTTGCAACACCTCTGGGGTGGCACAAGGGACTTGCACCGGCCCATCTTCTTTTTTGGATTGCACCCTAAATATTACAACTTTTACATCAGCAGTGTGATACAGCTCCAAAAGAACAATATGAAAATCTCACAGATTTGTTCTATTAGGTTACAGTATTTCAATCTGTTTTGAGCAGTATTGACACAATCCATCCAAAGTTAATCGTATCTAAATCTCAGTGAAGTCAATGGAAGAGATTAAGAATGTATGTGTTTAACTCTCCCATTAAAATAAATGGAATTTAATTTATCGTACACTGGCTAGGTCATAGCCTACACTTTTAAAAGGAAAGATTCAGATAACAAAAGTAACACAGGACTGGTCACAAATAGGTAATAATAACCAAGGGCACTGGGCACATTTAACATATATAGGACACTAAATTAAGAAAGGACACCATATCAATTTTCAAAAACTACTTAAAATTAAGAAAGGACACCATAGCAATTTTCAAAAACTACTTGAAAGAACTACAGGTCCAGCCTTGTTATACATGGATTTTTTATACACGGATTTGACTCAACACTAATGGCCTCTGTAAATGAGAAGGAATGTGCTGATCCCTGGAGAAGGGAAAAAATGCACCCCTTTAAAATCACAGTTTAAAAAAATTGCTTTTTACTGTTGCAGAGAGACATGCAAGTGATTACAGGTATAACCTAATTATCCACAGGTTTTTCTAACTCAAAGTTGATGAGAAAAGCCCTTTAAATTAAAGGAAAACAGTCTAATAATGCCAGAGAGGGCAGCTAGCTGACAATCCAGCAATCATTCTCTCTGCAGGCTTCACTCCTCCCTTCCCCAGCATGTGAAAGAAGGCTGAATGTCAGTGATTATCACCTTCTGCATTCTTTCCCCCTTGCTGAGGCTCCTGGTGAAAGGAGGGATTGCTCCCTCCTAGTGAAGCCTAAGTGCCTGGAGAGAGACTGATTGTCTCTGTGTGCATTACAAAGGTCAGCAAGGCTGTTTTTAAATCACTGGAGGAAAGAGATTTTGTTTTTTTAAATTGATTTGCTATAGTGCGTTTTTTTGCCATCCATTTTTTGAGTTCTTGGAAGGAACCTTTGCAAATAATGAGTCTCAACCTGTATATAACTTTTCTTTAAAAAAAAAAAAAAGCATATCCTGAGCTAGTACTTAAGCACAACTTGTAGAAAACCATTTTTAGAACTCCTACATTCCAGATCATGCCGAGAGGTTTTATAGGAACACTATCACTAAATTCTGTTTTTTGCTAGACTTGTCATGTATGGAATTGGGATAACTGAAAACCTCTTATATTATCTACTGGAATGCAACTTATACAGTATGTTGCAATTCATAAAGAATAGCCAAGCACAAAACTTGCCAGAGCCCAATTCTTGAGCATTCATACTAATTACTATGAGAAGGCAGTCATGAATTTATTAGCAAGAAAACAGATGTTTTTCCAACAGCTGCTGCAAAAAGTGTGTGTGTGTATGTTCTATTGCTGTTTATCATCCAGATGACATCACATGCTGATACTGATCCTTTATCTGTTCTGTCTCAAAGTTGTCATAGCCTCTGTCTAACAAAAAATTGTTATTAAAAACTAGGCATTATTAACTAGGGACACTAGGATGGTGTCACTGGTTGCTATATATGTACAAGTGATAGATTAACAAGCACGCTGCATTTGTCAACTGGTTTAAAATCTGGAAAGATAAACATGGGCCTCAAGCATTCACTCATTCGATCTATGGCAGTGCGTTTTTGTTACCAGCAGGGCAATGTGACATTTAAACTACTATCATCCTGTGAAGGGCTGTCTGACATTTAGGATCTCTTTCCAAAAAAAGTCTCCTCCTTTGCTCTCTGTTGTGGTAATGGCTATCTAAGACACAGCAGAAGTCTACAGAGAGAAAGGAAGGCTAGGGAGCCATTTGAGGGAGGGAGGAATTTCAGTTGAGGGGGGCCACATTCTCTGCAAACTTTAAAGCTCACCCTGATTAGCTAGATAGATAGATCATCAACAACATGCAGAAAGAACATTTGTTATGTAATTTTTCTATAATTGTTATAAACATTTTCTAATTTAGAGAAACGGAACACAACTTTTTTGAGCGTTTTGAGTGCGAGTCAGACTGGGCTATTAGGGAAGAAACTGTTGCTGTTGCCCATCTAGCTCCATGTTGCTCAAGGCTGGTCCTCCACCTTTCCACTTCATGTGGTCCACCCACTCAAAGTCCCACTGGAAGGAACTGGGAATGACATCTTTGCCAGTTCCTTCTGGGCTGGGAGGCCAGATGCGACAGGATAAGCACCAGTCTGAGGCTTGGGGTGGCCAGGAGAAGCACGCTTTGGAGCGCTGCCTGCTGAGCCGAGCCGAGCCTCCTACTGCTGTGTGCTGCCCCAGGTCCCTGCTCTCACTGCCAGGCGGAAGGTGTCCACCAGCCACCGCCTCAAGTACCACTGGCTGAGGCTACAGCAGGCTAACACCCCACACCCAGGCTGTTCTGCTGCTGATACGCACGTTCGGCTTCAGAGGTCCACAGACGTCCCCACGAAGGCCCAGCCCAGGCCAGCGTCTCTCCACGACAGCCCCTTCCGTGGCACCAACCTCCCAGCTCACTGCTGCGTTCAAGAAGCGGCTCGCCCACCGCAACTGAGGCCTCGTTTCCATGGAAACCGTCGCCACTGGTGCAACGTGAAGACGCTTCCTCCCGGCACCAGGCGCCTCGGCTCTTCGGGACCGCCCTGAGTTCTCCCCCGGCTGCTCAGGTTCTCTAGGAAGGCAGCAGCGCGCCTCCACTGCACGCAGCCGCACACGGCTACAGTCCCATCCCAGCCACACTCTCCTGGGAGGAAGCCCCACTGACTCTCATGGGACTGAGGAGACCTGCCTAGGAGGGGGCTCTGGGGCTGCAGTCCCAGCCACACTTCCCTGGGAGGAAGCCCCCTTCACTAGAATGGGGCTGACTTCTGAGGAGACATGCCTAGGAGTGGGCTGTAGGGCTGCAAAGGGAAAAGGAGGACATTTAAGTTCTGTTCCAAGATACGAGGCTAAAAAAGAGGACATGTCCTGGAAAAAGAGGATGTCTAGTCACCCTGTGCCTCACAGACCTCTGCTCCCTAAATTGCTCTCCATCTGACCAAGGGAGAAGGTCCCCATTAACCACAGAGGCTAGAAGGGCAAAGTATGGGGGTCATTCTGCATCCCATTTTCACTGCCCTTAGTGAAGTCTCTCACTCTCCATAGTGCTTCAGACTCCCCAAGAAGATATGGGTTATGGGGTGGTGGTCTTTATCATCATCACTCCTCCTGTTTGTAAGGTAATCTAGATGAGGTTGTAAATGTGTAGTACTGTACATCTTGGCCGATTTCTGTCTGTTGTGAAAGTACAGTACCTGAAAAAATTTTGTGCATAACCTTTGGTGCTTAAAATTCATTCACCTTAAAGCTGTTCCACTATGGTTGTTCTCATGGGCTCATAGTGTCCACAAGTAAACTAGATTTTTCACAGAAGGTAAATCAATTTGCAACATTTGTATAGATAAAAAATTAAGGTGCTCAAAATATCAGTTCTGCTTTCCCAGGTAGCCAGTATCTATTGATATCCGACACCCCCCCCCAATCCAACTTTAGAATTCGAAAAATTCCTGCATCAGTATCTTTTCACTTTACATTAAGTGAAACATTAAAGAAACTGGAGCAGCACAGTTCAGTTCAGAATGAAGAAACGCTGGTGTTAAAGCACCAGTGATAGGAAGATGCATATTTCCTGTGGCAGGAAACTCAGATTTATGCGTAACAAGGCAAAATTTGGGATCAACGGATGTTGAGAACTTTTTACTATAATCCTGATACGTGTGTAGTTGAACATTCTGTGACATCATTTATTCCACAGACTACGTGAGATTGCGGCAGTAACCAGACAGATTTAAAGAACCATCTATCATTTTAGTCACTCTCACAGACATGACTGTCTGGAAATCACATGACTAATTTCCTGAAGTGATTGTCCTCATTTTAAGGTGAACAAGGTTAAGTTCCATGTACTTTAATTTGCTGCAAGAAAATTTTTTCATCTCCAAAATAGTAATACAAAGAGAAATTGGGGTTGTTTGCAAGGATGGGGAGAGAGAGGAAAATGGTGTTTTCAATAATATTTCTTATGATATGAATCTGAACATAACCAATTCAAATGCTTTGTTCAGAGTTCTAGACATTTCTATAATTTTGTTTTTTTAAATAAAAGCTGCTTTCAGAATGGTCAGTGACTTGCTAGGAGGAACTACCACTTATTTTAATTATTCACTTATATGGTGAATTATCCCACCTTTCCACTTACATGAGTAGCTAACAAAATTTAAAACCAGTTTTAACACACTAAAAAATGTAAAAAACAAAAAGCCACAATTAAAGAGCATAAAGTAGATTAAAAAATTCAAAAACAGAAATTCAGCTAGCCAAATTAAATGCCTGGTTAAACAAAATGGTGTGAATATGATGGCAAATGAACAATAAGAGTGATTCCAGATGAGTCTCCCAGAGCAGGGAGTTCCACAGTCTGGGTGCTTTCTTCTGTGTTCCTCTCATATGTATTAATTTTAAAAAGTCATACCCCACATTTCCATTAAAAGTGTTCAAGGTGCTTCCAATCACAAAAAAAGAATTAATAAAACAGTTTTAAACAGTGGAAAAACCAAGAGACAGGGAGTGCAGATTATTAAAAAGTTCAAAATCCCAAATTAAAAAAAACAAATAGCAGGCAATGGCAGGAGAGGGCAATTAAAAGCCTTAAAGGACAAGGGCCTGTTTATAATACTGTAATTATAATAATAAAAAGTTGTCACCTGACAGCAGAAGATCAATGGGGAGGAGGTCTGTTGGGTCTCACTCAGTTAGAAGTTCTGTAACCAATGTGCAGCCACCAAGAAATACATATCAGGTCAGGACAGACAAGAGGGCCTTCTCTGTTGATACTGAAAGCAGCAGTGTGGTGGTAGATTTCAAAGTGCGGGAGAGGTGTATAGCTATGCCCTTTACACCCTCCCATAGCCATGCCCCCACCATGTCCCACCCCAGATTTCAGCACAATTTTCCCATGTGGAGTTCACCAAGACCCCAAAGGTTTCTTCCTCCTGGCTTTTCCCTCCCTTTCCTACCTGGCTCCATGTCTCCTCCATGCTGCTGGGGTGGCCAATACCATTGCTGCTGCATTCCCTGCCCCTCTGTCACCAGTTGCTGGTAATAGTAGTGGCTTCTAGAGCTGCTGGGTTCTGGCTTACCCCTAGCCACCCCATTCTGCTTTTTGAAAAATCAGAGGATGAGGAGTGATGCTTACAAAGGAAGAGTGGTTAGCCAGAGGGACCTCCTTTTTCTGATCTCTGGTCCTGCCCCCAGGCTTTGCAGTGTTTGTACAGGGAAAGGAGGGAGGCAAGTGTCCAGTTCCTGGGTAGGGAAAACAATGGTAGAGGTGAGGCATGGCTTGGCAGTGACAGATGAGCACTGTGTCTGGTCATGGCATTGCTCCACCTCTATGGGAAGCAGAGGTGATATTGCTGCACCCTGCTTCCACTGCATGGAGATTGGACTAGGAGGAGGCACCCCAAGCCTTGCAGAGCTTTAAGGGCACAATCTGAACCAGGTCTACTCAGAAGTAAGTCCTATTTTGTTCAATGGGGCTTACTCTCAGGAAAGCGTGGTTAGGATTGCAACCTAAAGGTAATAACTAGCACTTTGACTTGGGTCCAGAAATTGACTGATAGCTAGTGCAAGTAAAGATGTTACATGCTTCAAGGGGGCATCCCCAGTGGTGTCGTGGTGGTGGCTTGCATCCAGTATGGCGCTTACCTTGCAACGCTCCGAGTTCAGGGGGTGAAGTAATGACATAATCAAGTTGCCCTTGAACTTCCAGGCTTTCACATTGGTTTAAATGCAAAAGTTCCCATCCAGATTGCTTCCATTCAGCAATCTTCAGCAGGTCTATTTGCATTGTGTTCTTGCCAGCAAGCAGTGAAAACACTATTGTTGGCAAGTGCATGAGGTGGCTGGGCCCAGAAAGGGCTGAGCATTGCTGAACAAAAGATCAGGGCTGTGTGGTGTCACCTCCTGCTGAGGGTTGCACCCAGTGCAGCCTGCATCAGCCACACCTGCTTAGTAATGCCACTGGCCCTTCCCCATCAGAACCTTTGGCTGCTACAGTGATCTAAGCGCAAAGTAATTAAAGCTATTCATTAAGTTATGATTAATACGGCAAACATAGTTAATTCTGTGGCACCAATTAATGAGCTTTGAAGAAAAAGAGTAATTCCTCTCTCCCCATTCCTTGAGTCTACTCATCTTTATCAGACATTTCTCCTTTCATTATGAATGAATCAGCAGGAAATGGCTACAGTGAACAGGACCTATCATGAAAGCTTGGTGAACAAGGCAACCAGGAGTAGTGAAATGCCTGCAGCTTTGCAGTAGAGGGAACTATGACAAGTAAAGCTTTTCTGTCTCCTGCAGAATGAGCATCTTCTGTCAAAATGTCCTCCTACACACAACCACTGAAGACATAGTAGTCCTGTCCTCATTCGCATCTGTTCATTAACTGGTGATTTGGCATTTGGTTTCTTAGCTGGCAGCAAGGCAGACACTCCTGGGTGGTAAGGCCCAATTCACATGACCTGTAGGTACATTGTGAATGTGCATTGAGTGGATCTATGCAGCCTCCTGGGTGCACTGAAACCATTCTGCAGTGCTTCATCAGATGCCCAACTCACAGCCACTTTGTTCACTGAATGGCTGCAGAACAGTTATATTAAAAAAAAATCATAATCAACACATTATATAATTTGAAGGTAATTTAGGGGAAAAAAACAATTGGTTTTGTCTGTCTCTCACATAAAATTGCAGAGCAACAAAAGAAAAGAGTAACACTCTGTAGTTAGTGAACATGGTATATTTCAAGGAATAATAATGTAAAAATGTTCAGGAAGGTCATTTACCATTTAAAGTATCACAGTCTTTAGGTGGCTACATTATATTCAGACTGTCTCCATGGTTAATAATTGTGCTCTTTTGTTCTTCTTTCAAGGCTATCTTCAAGAAAATGGGCCCTTTATATTCTAGAATTCCTCCTCTGTTTTGTGAAAGAACCTAAATTAAAATACACCTTTAAAATATCTGTGCAGGAAAAATCATTAATGTGATAATTAATAGAGATTACTGAGCCCTTTTCAGATTGATATCTTTTATTACACCAAATTTTTTGGATCTAAGAAAAACTGAGAGGTGGGATCACAGGACCAAGAGCCAAGGATGAAAACTGGAATTTGCAAATGGGTTCACTTAGGTTGCATTCATGTACACATTCATGTAGAAGTAAGTAAACTTCTGAATCAACTTGTTTATAAGGCTTGCACTCTTCTTCCTGTTCCTGCTGGCTTCTGAAAAAAAGACAATGGGAGCACAGCAATGGGGGAAAAAACACGTTTGGTTAATGCAATGGCTGTCAGTACAAGTTGGAAAACGTTTTAATTGCCTTTTTCTTTCTCTCTTGTTGGGGTGGACACAGCCCATAATGGTGGAGGACTATCATACTAGTGGGACACTATGGCCCCTCATCAGGACTATGTGTATGGTAAATTAACAGGTATCGTAACTCAGATATGCACAGAGAGGTATTTATGATCACTTATCAGGAAGCTCTTTGGGATCCTGTGAAGACAGAAATTAACATGGTAGGGTTCTGCAGCTCTTTCTAGTCAATTGCATGCATACTGTTCTCTGAATACAACCTGTGAGAACCAGATTAACTAAGGGCACAATCCAAACTGTACCCTAGGCACTTCTGTGCCACTGTGGGAGGAGGTAGTCCATGTGCCAGCTTCCAGAGACCGAATCAGGCCCTACAGTAGACAGGTAAGTATGTGCCGGCCTGCCTCGGCTGGTGTAGGGGTTTGGAGAGGGCAGAGGGTGGAATGGGGGTGTTACAGGGCAGGGGGAGGGTGGATGGCACAGCAGGTGAGCCCGTGGGATACAGCATGGGCCAGTCGGTCTGCCTGTTCCACCACAGCATAGGATGGGGCTGCCCGTCATTTTCCATCCAATAGTGAGTCAGTGCAAGTATTTTGCCATACATCAGGGAGCACTGCACCTATGTCTGGCTCCATAATTGTATGTATTCTTTCCTTTCTTGCCAGAAACAATAACTGAAATCAGACCAGAATCTTGTATAACATAATATTACTGTGGCACATTAAGATAATTCTTTGAGTGTGGGGGAGAAATAAAACCGTATAATACTTGTCAAGTGTAAGATGAGAGTTAGAGTACTAGACTTTTTAGAATTTGAGCTTGGGGCTGTGACACTGGGTACCAATCACATGAAACTTGGGCAAGTGACTGTCTCTTACTATGATCTACCTCACAAGGCTGTTGTGAGGATACATTTGAATATCCCCACACATGCCTCCTTGAGCTCCTTTGAGAAAATGTGGTATACCAATGTGAGCGGCAAATAACTTTTTTTTTTAACTATGGGTGCCTTATCCAAGCTATCCCAATATGTACAAAAATGTGATCTGCAAATATAGCCTTAAGCATACTATCAGCCAGCTGTGCTGTATCCTGGAGGCTGCAGGGGAGCCTAAAAGGTTGCTAATTGACTCTTTTTCTGATAAACATACACTTTGGATTGCAAGTTGGCTTTTTAATTCACATTTTGGATTGCAAATCTATTAGTGAGCTGTAAATTGTCCCTTGCTATACAAAACACCAGCTGTGTGGCACACTGTCAAATTCTGTGTTATAAGCAAACACCCCACTCCTGAGAGGTCCCGTCCCCCCCCATAATGCTCTTTGTATACTGACGCTGACTTGGGAAGCAACCTGTCACATTCTCCATTTTGATCAGAGCTCTGGTAGCCCAATCCTATGCATGTCTACTCAGAAGTAAGTCTTATTAAAGTCAAAGGGGCTTACTTCCAGGAAAGTGTGGATAGGATTGGGCTGCCAGTCACTTATCATAAACAGCCTTCTTCTTTCAGATATAAATTAGAATCCTACCACTGCCTGCTATCAGCAGAAAACAACAGCCTTGACTGAAAGTAGTTTACACCTGGTCATTGGTCCAGTTCTCTCACCTGACTTGGAAGTGGGAAATGTGAACATCTGTTAATTTCAAACCAGCCTATCAAAGCTTAAGGGAGCTAGGCTCCCTAGAATGGGATGAAATGATAGAGCTTCTCAGTTGGGCTGAGAAAAGCAAAAAGAGTAGGAGATGCAAAATGAGTAGAAGAGGCTTTACAAGCTGCCTGCTAAGAAGCAAGTCATTATGCTGTCCAGGTAGGACAGAGTTAACTCTTAGGAAGCTCTTTCCCTCAGGTGTCAGGAGGCTATTGAACTGTAACTTCATGCTTTAAGTCAGGGAAGGCTAACAGCACAATTCTCTGCATGTCTACTCTGAAGTAAGTTCCATTGTGTTCATTGGGGCTTACTCCCAGGAATGTTTGGATAGGATTATTATTATTATTATTATTATTATTATTATTATTAACAGTAGACTTTATTTTGCTTTGGAACTTTGCCTCTTGATCACAAGTATGGAATGTGATTGTTGTTTTCTGTTTAATTTTAATCCCCCATAAATTTTTTCCTTTGATTTGATTAAAACCAGCTTACCTAGTGCAAGAAAGTGTCTGCTCACAGGTGAGATGTTTTCAAGTGACTTTTTTTAAATTGTTGCAAGAGTAGCACTCCCTATGCTAGTTGCTAGGGTTACCATATAATAGCCATTGTTTATCTTGTGGCAGAAAAATTCATTCATTCACTTCCTTCTTCTTTTATGTTTTCTGCTTTGTTTCTTTAAAGTGATACCACTCTGCAGAGAAGAGAAGTATAACCACATTATTTGGGGAACAAGAAACTTTGCTTGCTATCCAGTGTTCATTTCAACCTTTATGAAAAAAGGAAAGAAAATTGCCTTTTGTGTTAATCATTAGTAAGGAATGCTGTTGTCTGTATGGCTGAGCATTAGCCATCCTTCCTTTCTGTCTGATTATTCATGTTGGCAACCTTCAGTCTCGAAAGACTATGGTATCGCACTCTGAAAGGTGGTTCTGGAACAGCGTCTAGTGTGGCTGAAAAGGCCGATTCGGGAGTGACAATCCCTTCCACACTGGGAGCAAGTGCAGTCTGTCCCTGGTCTGTCTCCCTGGCTATGGGCCTTCCTTCTTTGCCTCAGTCTATTGGCCAAGTGTCTCTTCAAACTGGGAAAGGCCATGCTGCACAGCCTGCCTTTATTATTATTATTATTATTATTATTATTATTATTATTATTATTATTATTATTATTATTAATAATAATAATAATAATAATAATAATAATAATAATAACAGTATTTATATACTGCTTTTCAACTAAAGTTCACAAAGCAGTTTACAGAGAAAAATCAAATAACTAATGGCTCCCTGTCCCCAAAAGGCTCACAATCTAAAAAGATGCAAAAGAACACCAGCAGACAGCCTCTAGAAAAGACACTGCTGGGGTGAGGTAGGCCAGTTACTCTCCCCCTGCTAAAAAGAGGAGCACCCACTTGAAAAAGTGCCTCTTACCCAGTTAGCAGCGGTTAAGCTCTGTGTAGCTCTGATGAGCTCTGTGTAGTTCAAAGGCTTACGTATGCCAACACTAAAAAAAGTCACTTTGCATATTTTGTATCTCCAAGATAATTAGCTAGAGATCCAGATGACAGGTACATGTCCCATCTGCTTGTCACCAGTCCTTCATAAGCTTTGACTGTTACATTAGTTAAAAACTGGTACTGCATATGTTTGATATGTAGATATAGTCATTGTGGTTGAGTGCTTGGCAAATGCAACTGGTTTGCAAAAGAAGCACACTCTAGAAGCAGAACATTTGGATCCTCTCCAACAAATGAGTAACAAGGATCCATTTATTGTAAAAAAAAAATTGTAATGCAAAAATGTTCTTATTTTGTAGGACAGACATAACAAGAAACATCTATGTTTTTACATGTGGGGGAGAAAGGAAAAAATGGCTGCTGGCCTGTTGCTTTTTCATGCAAGTATCAAGGCACAGCGATACTTATGGCAAGACATTCATAAAGGGGACACATGACATTCATGTCATGTGTCGTGAAACTGGGCACAGCACAGCCAAATGCTTTTATACCTAAGGTCAACTTTTAGAAATGTTAAAATGGGGGTGGGGGTGGAATAGTTCACTTTTGAAAGAGCGGAGGAGGAATGGAGAAGAGACATGCGAAATACAGGTAAAATGCAATTCAAAAGCTGCACATGGTCCCCTAGTCCAGGAGAGGCCAGCCTTTCAACTTTAGAGCTCTGACCCTTTAACAATTGTGTTGAAAAGGGAATTTCAGCAGGTGCAGCTTGTCATCTGTGAGTTAGCTGGGCATGGATAACTCTGGCAAATCTATGTCTATCCAGGAGGAACTGCAGCTGGCACACCAGTCTTAGCACATGAAAGGCACCGTGTGCCTCAAATGCTACTTTAACATCTAGCATTTTTGCTGAATCTGTCAACATTCCCAGATTGTATACTTGTACCTTTATGAATGGATGTAACCCTCTCTAAAACAAACACCACAATCTTCATCGAACAAACCACCCACTAACACCACATCTGTTTTATCTGAATTGGGCTTATTGGCTCCAGACCAGTTCATTTCTGATCCCAAACACTAATTCAGCACTTCTACTATCTCACCTGAACCCAGTGGAAAAGAGGAATATAGCTGGGTGCCATCCACATACTTTTGGCAGCTCATATATCCAGATGACCTGTCAGTGGTTTTCTATAAAAGGGATGGATTAGAGCAGTGGTTCCCAAATTGTGGGTTGGGACCCACTGGTGGGTCCTGAACTGATTTTGGGGGGGGGGAGTCTCCAAAGGGTGACGGAAAGATTAGATAACTAATTGCTTCAAGCCCTGAGGCTATTCAAAAACCAGATACTGTAGCTGCTAATTATTCTGCAAAGAGCTCGGCTCATGCAGTTTGCGAGCATGTGTAAATATAGGGAAATAAATGTTTGAGCATCTTTTTTTCTGGTTATGATTACTTTAAATAAATAAATTAAAAGATTATTTCTTCCTATATCTCCTTTTGAAATGTCTGGTAAACCTAGGTGGGTCCTGATAGAGTGTCATTTTAAAAGGTTGGTCCTGGTGCTAAAAAGTTTGGGAATCACTGGAATAGAACCCTGTTGGAACCTTTCTCATAAATGGCATGGAGCTCAACGGTACCCTTTTAACTCCATTTTTAAAAACAGTCATACAGGTGGGAGCAGAACTGTTAAAACACAGCACCCCAATCCCCAGTCAACCTATCAAGAGGGAGATCATAATGGGCAGTATCAAAGGCCACCAAGAAATCCCAGAGTTTGCAGAGTCATGCTCCCCCCTGATCATCTGTGGTTTTATACCAAAACCAGGTCTGAAAACAGACTGAAACAGATGCAAATATTCAGTTTCATGCAAATGTATCTTGAGTTGCACAGTTTATTGATTGTACACATCACAAAATGAACCACTAGAGTGATGCAGTGTCAGTTTCAGAAATGGACATGACTCATGGAAAAAAGGAAGGAGCAACTGGGATGAAAGGATATACATACATAGGACTTTCAAAATGTGCAGAACAACAGTAGTTCAAAATTTTAACAAATTCCCAAGTGGAGTACAGTACTTATATTTACCATCTTATATGGTAGACGTATTTAAGTCCCATGGCAAACAATCATTTGAAATAGTTATTCTCGTACCTTCACTTGTTTGTGGACTACTATGCTGTCTATGCTGCGAAGTTTTACAAAAACTTTCTGAAAAGAGAATTATGAATCCAATGACCCAATCCTATCCCTCTCCCCTGCTGGCGTAACTAGCATTGCACCAGTGGAGGTTGCTTTACAGCTGTTGTAAAGCAGCCTCAGCCAGCAAGTGCAGTGGACCCAGTGGCAGGGAGGCCACAGCGGCCTCCCATGCAACACTGCACTGATCGGCACCCACCAGAGCAGGTAAGCCTGCACGGGGAGTAGAGGGAGTTAGGAGGGATTTAACAGGGATGGGGTGGGCAGAATGGGGGAGGGGTGGGTGGAACAGGACAGCAACGGGGACAGGGTGGATCAGGCCCAGGAGAGTGGCAGGACTGGCAGTGGCAATGCATGCAAAATCCTGAGACCCTTTCATGCATGGAGCAATGTGGACTTGCACCATCAGTTGACCTAGGGCAAATGTCCCCTTACCCAAGGAGACCTCTAGCAACTGAAAATTCTCCACAGGATGCAATGGAAGCCGCAACAGTGCTTCTGCATTGCCATGTGGAGATTTAGATAGGATTAAGCTGCCCAAGAGACAATGTGCCCAATCAATTTAGGCAGAATTCCCCACACCCAGAACACCCATGACAGAGTAATCCATAAAACAGAGCAGATATGAAAGTGTTAGCAGCATCACAAGAAAAGAACAGAAGAACCAAAGTGCAGCCATGATGGAGAGGCCTACAGGCAGACAGGAACAAATAGTAAAACCTGTACATCAGTATGATACTGTACTGTGCATTTTCCAAGACACCCATGGAAGATTGCCAGACTGTGAGCCCTCCTTCCTCAGCAAAGTGGTGTCATATGTTATTAATATCCACTTTGACACGTAGTCCCAAAGAAACTCAAGGAGAGGAGCAGCTGAGAGTTTTCTCCAGACCACTGGTCACAGCACTGCAAGTGTCTTTCCCATCAGATAACTCTCCTGGCTGACAGAAATACCTGGCACGAAAGACCTACATGTTAAGCCATGCAAGTAATATTGCAGCAGGCACGCCAATTGCTTGGCATGGGGTCAAGGCACACAGCCTCCTTCAACAGAAAGCATTGTGGAAAAACACTGTTTAATAGTATCATGATTCCACAGCCATTCATTGACAATAATTACAAGAGACAGAGATGTTTTGTGAAGTTTGGGTCAGGAGTGTCAAACAGAAGCAGATGACCCAGCAACCCTAGAAAGCTCCCCAGGGCAACCTGCAGCACCCTTGCTGCATTTCAGCCAAACTGAAACCTCTTCAGGGCTAGGAAGCCACGGTCTGGACAGTACTGCTGCTAAAGGTCTGAATTGTTTTTTGAAATCATAGCCATGCTTTAAATGTTTAAAAAATAGGACAGAGCTGAAGGAACCATTTCAACTTTCCCCCAGTTGCCTGTTTAATTGGTGACTTGACATTGAGATGGAATGGACTTTGTTTTTGTTTTGTTGTACATGTTTTAAGAAATTATGAGTATAGATCCTGGGTGTCTGCCAAGTGGGAAATTGGACCCTTCAGTCCATTAGATTCATAAGTGAAGAGTTTGAAGGTAAGGTGAGAGCTAAAAGCAGGTGTGTTCTTGGGAGCCAGGAGCAACTGAGGGAGAATGCTAAACAGCCCTCTTGGCTGAGGGACGCGTCAGAAAATATCTGAAGAAGGAGAAAGGCAGACTCAGCTACTATGCACAAGGGTGCTATTAAGAGATTGTCAATGACGAGATGAAAGCAAGTAATGCCATCCAAAATAGCCTTAGGTGGCACAAGAGGGCAAAGGGAGATAGTGCAGGGAGGAACCTAGTCGAGGACTCAGTTCAATTCAGGAAAGGGCACAGCCCCATGGAATCTTCTTCCAAAGGTGAAGGAGCAAACCAGGCTCCTTGAGCAATCTCTCTCCATGTCCTGGATGGTCAAGGACATCCTTGATGTATGCCTCCTGTTAAACATTGTCCCCAAATTTCTAAATTAACTTACACGCTTCTTAATCTCCACTAAAAATCAATACGATGCCCAACAAATTCAAAGAGATTTATTTATAAATCTTGAACTACTCTATTCTAGCTAGAAAGTGTGTGATGAAAAGTACATAATTCAGGGTGCAATCCTGACCCTTATGTCAATGCTTTCTAGCACTGTGGTGCCAATAGGACATGTGCTGCATCTTGCAGTTGGGTGTCACTCACAGAGGCCTCCTCAAAGTAAGGGAATGTTTGTTCCCTTACCTCAGAGTTGCATTGCCCTTATGTCAGTGCTGGAAAGCTCTGACATAAGGGGTGAGGATTGCGCCCTAAGACGAATAGGGAAGAGTGTGTGCATGTGTGTGAGTAATATTGCATCCTAGGCCTGCTAATCAGACTTAAGTCCCATTGTTGTCAGTGGGGCTTACTTCCAGGAAAGTGTACATAGGATTATAGCCTGAGATGTCCTTTACTCAGAACATCTTCTGCTTTACATTCTTGCTTCATAAAAAAGACATCTGTAACTCCACAAAGCTCCATGTGCCTATGAATTTCCAGGTCATTCAAATCTGCTCCTGCTCAATCAAAGCTCATAGTTCACCCCAAAGTATTTGCTGTACCATGTTTGAGTGCTTGGATACTTATAACCCAATCCTATCCACACTCTCCTGGGAGTAAGCCCATTGACTCTAATGGGACTTACTTCTGAGTAGACATGCATAGGATTGGGCTGTGAGTCCCTCATTTCAGAGAAATTATTGATACATGGGCTGTTATAAGTAGGTTTGTCTAAATATTATTATTATTGACAGTATTTATATACCGCTTTTCAACAAAAGTTCACAAAGCGGTTTACAGAAAAAAATGAAATAATGAATGTCTCCCTGTCCCAAAAGGGCTCACAATCTAAAAGATGCAAAAGACCAGCAGACAGCCACTAGAAAAGACATTGCTGGGGTGAGGAGGGCCAGTTACTTTCCCCCTGCTAAATAAAAGAGGAGCACCCACTTGAAAAAGTGACTCTTACCCAATTAGCAAGGGATTAAATACAGATATGTTTGTATCAAGGAATATTTTTATGCTGCCCTTCTTCCAAGGAGCTCAGCGTGGTGTACACGGTTCCTTCCCTCCTTTTGCCCTCACAAGGACCCTGTGAGGTAGGTGAGGCTGAGACAGAGTGACTGGCCAAAGATCACCCAGGAAGCTTCATGGCTGAGCAGGGATGTGAACCCAGGTCTTTCAGGCCTAAGTCCAACTCCCAAACCACTTCATCCGGTCTCTTGTTTGTGCTCTGGATTTCAAGAAAGCAGGTTTTAATGGGCTCAGAGGATACTTAAGTGGTATTCCATGACTTGGAGAATACTGTTAAAAGAGAAAATGATCCAAGAGGGTTGAGTGTTGTTGTTTTTTAAAGCAGGATATTGAAGACACAATCACAAACAGTATCCATGAGAAGAATAGTTGGGAAGCATCTAAGGTAGTGCTTCTCAACCAGTGGTCCTTGTATCATTGGTGGTATTTGAGGTGATGTCTGGTGATACTTGCAGGACCCCCAAACCTCTGCCACCTGACAGCAAGACCAGCAATAAAACACGACAAGCAGCAGCAGGAGGCTTGGTTCAGCAGGCAGAGCTTCATTGTGTGCTTTTTATGTGCTGAAAAACCCTCCTGTCCACCCTGAGCCTCTTACCAGTGTTTGTCATGTTGCATCTGGCTTTCCAATTCAGAAATAACTGGTGATAGCATCATCGCCAGTTATGTCTGGTGGTATTTCCAATATACCACCCTCAGTTTGGCCCTCAGTTTGGCTGTACTCGTCGTAAGAGGTGACTAAACAGCCACCGGGTGGATGGGACTCATTAGCCTGGGAAGGCAGCTCATCTGAGAGAAGGAAAACTCTGATCCCAAACCTCCACTGCCTTGTGGCTACATCCAGTTATGGAAGAGGCTTCAAGAGTCAACCTCAAGGCAAAATCCGGAGCCGGAGTCCCTGAGGCAGTTCATGGCTGAACACAGTCACCTTCTGGCAACTCCTGCGACGCTGCTGGAACCGACCGTATTGGCCTCTGCCTTTCCATTCGACCATTTCAGCGATGTGGAGAGGGGGGATTTGCTGTATGGGAAACAGTCTATCCTCCATATCTACAATACCCAGGCTTCGCACACTGGAGAGGACACTCTGTTCCAGAACCACCATTCAGAGCGCGATACCATAGTCTTCTGAGACTGAAGGATGCCAACATGGGGATTTCCAATATGTGGACCATGAGTAGTGGTGCAGTGAGGAACAATGAGAGATAGTGATCTAAGGAAACCAGTGTGGCTATTCAAAGAGCTTTCTTCCAAACTGAGAGGCAAGAGGACCATGTACATGAAGTGGAAGGCAGGTCAGTTAACAAAGGAATAATACACAAGTAGAGCCGACACCTGCAGGGATGATTTCAGGAAGTACACAGTGAGCTGTGTGTACTCTTTCAGACAGTGAGTGGAGGCTGGTGAGAGATGTCAAAGACAGCAAAGGGGTTCTTTTTGTTGTTATGTCTAAAAGAAGAAGGTCAAGTAAATGTAGGCCTGCTGGATAGAGAAGTGGATGGTAGAAGTGCTACCAGAGAGAAGGCAGAGTTGCTTAATTCTGTTTTGCAACATCTGTTCCCCAAGCGGAAGGTGGCCCAACCTGACAGCAGAACTAATGAGGAACTGAATGCATCAGGACTGAGATAGGTAAAGAAATGGTACCACTGACTTTAAATGAATTTTAATCCCCATGACTTAATACATTAACCAAACCAGACTCTTAAGTCTTTCTAAAATCTTTTAGGTTCAGAAAATCATTGCAGAAAATTAGCATCATGGTATTTAGGCTCAGACCAGAATGGGAAGTGTCCTGTGTGTACCAAAACGTACTTCTGCAGCAACTGTAGTTCTGCAGCTCAGCTCTTATATACTCCTTCGTGTAAGCCAGTGTTTCTCAAACTGTGGGTTGAGACCCACTAGGTGGGTCACGAACCAATTTCAGGTGGGTCTCCATTCATCTCAATATTTTTAATATATTATACACTTGATGCTACATTTGGGGAAATGTTACAGATCCACTTTTAACAGGCTACTATGTTGATGCTTTTAACAATGATAGTAAATGGGACTTACTCCTGAGTAAGTGTGGGTAGTGAGTCCAGGTGAGATCAGAAAATGTACCATGGCAGGAAATTTCTGGGCCCCCTTTTTGACAAATGACCCCCTTTAGCGCTGTCCCGGCCCTGCTTCTGGCTCTGTGACTTCCTGCTGCCCAGAATGTGTCCATCAAGCCGCTGCCCGCGCCCCGTCCAGTTGCCCTGGCCCAGCCTTTGGGCGGCTCGCTGCCCACGTGCTCGGTCCGTGCTGGGCTCCCGCGTAAGTGGGCGGCGCTAGGACCCGCCTGGCCTGTCCCCGCCGGCGCGCCTCTTGCCGCCTGGACCTCTGACGCGCGCCACAGACGAGCCCGCAGCGCGGCTCTGGAGCTCCGGGAAGGCGCTGAAGTGCAGCAGCGGGACGGAGCCGTTGGAGGAGCAGGACTCTCTCGGCCGCTCCGCAGGAGGAGCCCAGCCGGGCTCAGCCGGCGCGCAGCCCACACCAGCCAGCGGCCCGGGACGCCTCCCAGCAGCAGCAGCAGCAGCAGCAGCAGGTACCGGAGTCAGGAGCTGTCCGCGGCGGGGCGATGCTGAAGCGCGGGCTGGGACCCGCTCGCTCGCTCGCTCCTTCGGGGCTGAGTCGCTCCCCGCGGCACTCCTGCAGGTGTTCCCAGCGCCAGGGGCAGGCGCCGTCGCACTGGACGGTTCAGTCCAAGCCGCCTCCCTCCCTGCGTGCCTCCTCCAGACACTGACAGAGGCGGGGGGAGGGGTCCGTTACGCGGGCTTTGGGTCCTCGGTGCCTCTGTGGAGGCAAAAGTGGGGGGGGCACTCCACCTTCCTTCCACCCACCCCCCCAAGCTGGCTGCTCCCTCCCAGAGATGCTCCCTACCGGGGCTGCTCTGCAAGAGATGCTCAGGTCGGGAGGGGGGAGCCCAGCAGCGCCTAGACGTCGATCAGACCGGCCAAGTCCTCTGCGTACCTCCCACCATGCAGGTAGTAAGCGAGAAACACACGCCTTTGGACAGCCGTCGCCCAAGATCGGCCTTTCCCAGTCACCCCCCCCCCTGCAATCCAATGTCACAGTGACCGTGACTCCAAGTGGCTCCGTTGGTCCTGATGACCACTGAGTGCTCCGTCGCGCCCTCTACTAGCCATGGGCATTATGACAATGCCCGGACTGGCCATCTCCTCCTCCTCTAGTACATTCATCCATCACCCTCTCCACCTCGCATCCTTGACCAAGTTGGATCTTCTGCTCTTACACACCCATCTCCCCTTTAGGGTATCTGTCTGTCTGTCTGTCTGTCTGTCTGTGAGATCACTAGTAGTCCGGTACTCCTTTTAGTCAGCTGAGATCCAGCCTTTGAGTGTGCTCCTGTTTCTTTAAACATCCAAAACAAGGCCTCTGAAGACTGTGATGCTCAGGGGTTTATTATGTCACAGATGATGGGTCACAGTAGGCGGGCATAGTAGTGCTCCCTTTCTTGGCTGCTTAGGATGAGATCTCAAGACAAGATCAAGAACTCATCCAGCATTTCTCCAGCTTTATTTTTCACTGGGATTTAAATACTAAGAAAGATCCAAAAGATTGGAACGGATGAATGGAGAGAGAGACTGGAGCACAAGCAATCTCTCCTACATGATCTGTGGAAAAAGCTGTCAGAAGGGAAATAGAGACATTTCAGGGAAATTCCCAGTCAGAGGGGAAAATAGGGAAGTGCTTAATTTCTAGGGACAGATGTGTCAGAGCTTTGCTCAAATTTACTTGGAAGTCATATCCTGGAAGTGTTGCTTTGATTCACCCAGTCCTCCTCCCAGGCCAAGATCTATGTGGGTGGGTTACAATTTTGGCTCTTAATGCTGAAACACTTAGCACATGCTCAGAAGTACATTTATCTGAATTACAGTATTCTTCCAAGCTGAACTATAGCTCAGATTAAATTTTCAACATGGCCCTTATGTCCTCCCTCACCTCTATTCATCTATGCTCCATCCACTCCAGATCTTTGGAAATCCAAGATCTGATCAAGCCTGGGGAATAAGGTATAGTAATCTCCTTAGTACAGAAAAAACAGACCAGCTATTTTTCTCCTCTCACATAGCTCTCAACTTCTCTCACAACAATGGTAAATCATTGCCAACTTAGAGCCCAAACCTATGCAACTTTTGAGTGCCAGTGTAGCTGAAATGCAGCCTTGAGGAAAGGGAATAAATGTTCCCTAACTTGGAGGAGGCCTCGATGATTGCCCCACCACCACCACAGGATGCAGTGCATGCCCCATAGGCATAGCTGCACCGGGGCTGAAAAATTGAATAGAATTTGGCCCTTAAATGGTCTGAAGGAATCCGACTTTTCCATCTTAATCTGCCTCTATACTCAATTTGGACTTGATTCATTTCCTCAAACCCGTTCTCGAATCTTAGTTACAAACTTCATTTAATCTAATGTTTTTTGACAGAGCTAGGATTGCTTGGATTGAAATCCCTTCCTGGGCATTGGCTGTCTAAACAAATGCTTAGTACATTTTTAACAGTCATTTATTATTTTGCTGCTTTGATTAAAAAAACCCCAAGAAATTATTAATTTTTAAAGTTCAAGGATTTGAATCTGCTTATTTGATTCTTATTTAGATATTTATCCCATCTTGTCTAGACTTGTAGCACTGATGCTTGCTTACTAAGGAATATCATCTGATATCTGTGCAAGTATTCATGTGTTTTTAGTGAATATTGCTGAGATTAGGTTGCTTTTTAACAGTATATTCGAAAATAAGCTTGTTTGCATTTTTCTCTTGGGAGTCCCTCTGAGTTTCACAGGATTTACTTCCAAATAAACGTACATCCAGTGATCATTCTGGAGTTGCAGAGGAGTAATTTAAAAATCCCATGTGGAACAGACTTTGAGTATGGATTAACATTTTGGGGGGATGTTTATGGAATATTCATGAAGAGTTAGTGTCAGTAGTTTTATTTATAATAATAATAAATATAAGTAGAAATGAAAGATAATTATAAAAATTAGCATAAAATGTAAATTTATGGATTACAGTATTAGAAATTTGAGACTACAATTATTTTACCCTTGTTTGGGTGGCATGTCAAAGGTCCAGTGCCAAGTACACACTGGTCTTGGGTGCCAGTGTGCTACAGTTTCTGTCCCCCTTGATATAGTCTCCTCTGGCTGAAGGGTAAATTCTCAAGATGTACGCTTGTATAGCTTGTCACACAGTCTGGTCTGCTCTGGGAAGTGACTGTAAAATGACACCCTCACTTGACTGATCTTCTCCTAGGATATTCATTTCTCCCCATGACTTGATTCCTGATCATGCAAATGTTTTGACAAATGACTAACCCGAGCTTCATAAGCAGCATGATCCAGAAAGTTCAGAGTGATCATCAGCATGTGGGCTGCATGAACATGTGTAGGACCAGAGCTTTCAATTTTAACTATTAGGGTAACGTACTCTCTTTTCACTAGATTGCAGAGCCTGAGATTGAATCTCCAGAGCAAAAAAGCATGAGGTTTTTTTTCTTTTAACAACATGAAATATATCATCATGACTCTGACAGAGTAGCAGACTCTGTTTTACTTTTGGGATGCTTGAAATATGTCACAGCACGTCAAAACTGGCCAAATCAGGAGCTGCATTCTAGCTAATATGGTAGCACATCTGCAACAGGACACTGGGCAAAGCACAGGCTGCCAGCAGCCAGTGGCAGGCCTTCTTGTAAACCTGCAGCAATCGCCCCCCTCCCCTCTCTTCTCTGTTCATGGGAGCAGAAGAGCCTGCAGGCTATTATGCATAAAGGCAGAAAGGAGGACAGTTGCAGGGTGAAGCTGAGGTTGTGGTCCTGGCACTTAGGCAGCATCACAGTGTTATGTTGTGATACAATGAGCTATGAGTTGGAAATCCTCCATTCAAATCTTAGATTAGCCATTAGCCTTAGATAAATCTTCCCATCTCATTGGTATATATGGGTATATTCAGCACATTTTAAAAATGTTATATAAATACTGCTGCTGCTGCTGATTACATTTGAGAATCCTGCTGTAGTGTAGGATTTATTCTTGGTCTGTGTTTTTTCAGAGTGGTACTGTATTTAAATTTTCAGAATAGCAAAACTGTCTGTGTCTGCCTGCCGGCCCCCCACCCCAAAGAAGACAAGCTACCTATATCTGACTGGGTTGGTGTGTTCCCTCTGGAGTACTGTGTACCACCCATTAGAGCTTGCCTATACCTAGACTGCCAGACTGTCTGATATAACTGATTCAAAAGGAATCTACATTTGCTCTTCAACCATTCCATTGTGTTGTTGTTAAACCCACAGAAATGTCATAGTAAAAACCTGAGAATATGTTATGAAAGCTGAGAGAAGACTGGGAAGCTGAGGAGAGTTGAATGGGTTGATAGACGGTATGGTCAAAGAGGAACAATGTGACAGGTGGCAGAGATGGGGAGAGGACAAGGAGATTGCATGTTTCCTTCAAGAGGAGGGGGAAATAAAAACAAAACAAAACAGGAAAATGGACCCCAGAAGATTACATGGCTGTGGGGGGAGGATTAACCACTGATAAATAACAAAAGTCACCAGTGACAGAGACAAAGGCTTGCATAGACATGTGTGAAGTGAGGGAATGGCAGAGATAGACCACATACACTCTGGCTGGTAAGAGCCTGAGGTGATGTGGGGATAGGGAGTCAGCAGCCATGCTTCTGTGGGAGAGAGAGCAAATGTCCTTGTTTGCTCCAGACTTCAGTTTCAGTTAGTTGTGCTGAAACCTGCTTTAGGCATCAGGAAGTGAAGTACATAAATTAGCCTTAGTACCTATGTGAATGTCAGGGGGAGAAGCAGTCAGTGTTAAGCTGTTAGAGGGGCCAGCATCATTCACTTCCCCCTCAGCTTGGCCAAGCTACAGTGTCTCAGTCTAGTGTAGGCCATAGCTCTGTTGTGAGAATTGCAGCCCATTCCTATCCAATTTTCCAGTGCCGGTGCTGCTGTACCCATGGGGCATGCACTGCATCCTGTGGTGGAGGGGAAGACATAGAGACCTCCTCCAAGTTAGGGAACATTTATTCCCTTACCTTGGGGCTGCATGATGGCAGCACTGATGCTGGAAAGTTGGATAGGATTGGGCCCTCCGTGAGGTAAGAGCTGGGAAGGACTTTGTGCATTGTGGAGTGAATTATCTCTTTATTGATCTGTCTTTCTGTCCATCCACACCCAGGCCTCATTCACTCACAGGAGATTGTTATTCCACAAAAGCTTTCAACAGAGCACAGACTCTTACATGATCCTGTATCTTATCAGTCTAAAACAGTAGGGATAAAGTCCAGCTTCTCAAAAAGGCACTGTCTTTCTTCACATACAGTATATAATTTGGGTACATAATTGTTAATGTGAAAGAGCATAGTAAGTGATAGCTTACACAAATGAGGCTGCCGAGTGTGTGCTTCGGCTATAATTCTGCAGAAGAGAGAGTGAGGAAGTTCCACCTTCACAAAAACCATTGCCTGGTAGCCGGGTGGATTTTCAGTGGCAGCCAGGAGCATATTGATATGGGAGAAGGATCACAGAGATATGAAGAAAGGCCTAATGAAGTCAGAGGTAGCTCTACAAAAGGGCCTGGTGCTGCAAGTCCTTGTGCCTGCAAAGACCTTTCCCTGTAACGAGTCAACCCGTGTGAAGCAGTGAGGACCTGCAGCTGATACTGCTCCCCACCACTGCTTGGAGAGCTAGACTGACTGGGAGGGAATTAGCAGTGGTGCTATCTTCTTCCCCTGTTTTATGAATTTTATGAATCCTGCTGTGGCTACTTCCCACCATTGCCTGATAAGCCAGCTAGGGCAGAGCAGCTCTCCCCCGCAGGAATGCTTACAAAGAGGCAGTGGGGAACAAGTAGCAGGAGTGGACTTGAGTTCTCCTTCACACCACCACTTGTAACCATAGCAGCAGTGGTGAGGGAGGACTACTGCCCATTGTGACCATCTTCCTCATCCTCTTAAGCTACGGTTTCTGAGAAGAATTAGGAGCTACAAAGTTTCTTTGGGGCCCCTTCCCAAAGGGGAAAGTGGGTGAAACAGGGTGAGAGGACAGCAACAGTAGGGACAGGTGGAACAGGGACCAGGGGGCAAAATGGCAGGGGGAGGATGGCAACAGCTGGAAACGTCTTAAGAGCCCAGGTCTACCAGGCTTTCTAATGTAAAGCCCAGGTCAGCCTGACTTCCCTCTTTCACTCTTAATGAAGATAGCTGAGAGCCCAGGAAATTTCTAGCTCCTCTCCTTTGGCACCAAGGTCCCCTTTTTGACCTCAGGCCTAAATACAGTGTACCCCCTGCACCCCCCCCCAGGAGGCCCTGCACTTTCAAATAAACCATTAGCCCAGTGTTGCCACAAAAAAGTGCCCCAGCAATGCATGCCTTACAGGAGGTCAGATTGCAGTCAGCACAATGTCGGTAGCTAAATGCAGTAATATTTAAAAGACACCAAACTTTTCCGAGAAGGATCTCTCCAGACTGGCAGAATGGGCAGCAAAATGGCAGATGCGCTTCAATGTCAGTAAGTGTAAAGTCATGCACATTGGGGCAAAAAATCAAAACTTTAGATATAGGCTGATGGGTTCTGAGCTGTCTGTGACAGATCAGGAGAGAGATCTTGGGGTGGTGGCGGACAGCTCAATGAAAGTGTCAACCCAATGTGCAGCGGCAGTGAAGAAGGCCAATTCTATGCTTGGGATCATTAGGAAGGATATTGAGAACAAAACGGCTAGTATTATAATGCCGTTGTACAAATCTATGGTAAGGCCACACCTGGAGTATTGTGTCCAGTTCTGGTCGCCGCATCTCAAAAAAGACATAGTGGAAATGGAAAAGGTGCAAAAGAGAACGACTAAGATGATTTCGGGGCTGGGGCACCTTCCTTATGAGGAAAGGCTACAGCATTTGGGCCTCTTCATCCTAGAAAAGAGACGCCTGAGGGGGGACATGATTGAGACATACAAAATTATGCAGGTGATGGACAGAGTGGATAGGGAGATGCTCTTTTCACTCTCACATAATATCAGAACCAGGGGACATCCACTAAAATTGAGTGTTGGGCGGGTTAGGACAGACAAAAGAAAATATTTCTTTACTCAAAGTGCGGTTGGTCTGTGGAACTCCTTGCCACAGGATGTGGTGCTGGCGTCTGGCCTAGACGCCTTTAAAAGGGGATTGGACAAGTTTCTGGAGGAAAAATCCATTATGGGGTACAAGCCATGATGTGTATGCGCAACCTCCTGATTTTAGAAATGGGTTATGTCAGAATGCCAGATGCAAGGGAGGGCACCAGGATGAGATCTCTTGTTATCTGGTGTGCTCCCTGGGGCATTTGGTGGGCTGCTGTGAGATACAGGAAGCTGGACTAGATGGGCCTATGGCCTGATCCAGTGGGGCTGTTCTTATGTTCTTAATATGGAAAACTAAACACACTCCTAAGTCTAAAATCTTTTAAATATAGAAAATAATTGCAGAAAATTAGCACCATCGTATTTAGGCTCACACTAGAATGGAAAGTGTCATTTATGTACCAAAATGTACTTCTGCAGCAGCTGTAGTCCTGCAGCTATGTCCCTGAGCTCCTTTACACTCCTTCAGGGAAGCTGATCCACACATCAAAAAGCTACTACTGTAGCAGGCCAGTTTCCTCTTGGATTTGACACTGTGTTAAGGAGTGTCATGTAGGCATTATTTTGCCTGGTGTTTATGGCTAGTGGTGGGAGCCACTGCTGCGTGGCCCATAGTAGCACCCCCAGTATGTCTTGCGGGAGGCCAGGTTCAAGCTGGTGCAGTGACAGCAGCAGCAGAGGCCATACAGTAAAGACTGTAGGGATCCCTCATAGACAGCAAGTCCAGGTGAGATTAGAAAATGTAAGATCCAAAGAAATTTCAAAGTCCCTCCTTGGGCTCCAGGCCTCCTTTTTGACTCTGGGCCTGATTACAATTTACTCCCTGCACTCCCCTCTCATGGGTCCAGTGTGACAAGGCCTTTTCAGTTATGGCCCCCCAGGGTTTTGAACTCCCTCTCCATGGAAACCCAGTCAACTTGTTAAATGACATCCTTCTGCCAATTTGTGAAGATTTTTTTTTTTGTAAGCTTTTGGTTCAGCTGCAACTTTCATTCATTGATATAGTTTTCCTTATTATTATACAAGGCCCTCTGTTGCCTGTTTTAACAATTCTCATTTTATTGCGCGTTTATCTAATTTTTTATTTTCATATTTTTGTATGATGATGCACATTGTATTTTTAACCAGTTGTGAACTACTCTGAGGGCCTCTTGAGTGTCAGAAAGGTGATATAAAATGTCTATATAAATAAATACTACTACTACTAATAATAAAGCAGAATCTCTGTCCTCCTTATAGAGTGGCAAGCCCAAATTTGGGGATTTTTCTTATTCTGACAAGCACAACATCATACATTGCCATTTTAAAAAAAATAGAGATAAAGGATTTGTTACTAACAGCTATTAATAAAAATAAGATTCTAAGTAAAATGTTCATAATTGAATCAGAAATTCTGCTAATCCAAGAACATGTTTGCTGTTACCATTTCTTCAGGTGACTGGATGTGTTACTAATTTCTACTGATTTATGGGATTGCAATACTAGATCTCAGAAAGACACTCAAATATTTGTTGAGCTTCTATGCTGTACAACTTATTACGATCAAAAAAGGTTTATGTGAAAACAGTAGAACAACATTGCAAAAAGTGGGCAAACTTTTCTGGTCCCTTCCTGAAGATGTACTGCTTGTGATCTCTGGAGATGAACTGATATACAAGGCCATAGTTATTAATAAATGTCTTTATTACAGCTTTAAATGATTTCCAAATGCAAAATGTTCTGAAGTGCTAACTAAAAATTGCCATTCCATTCAATCAAAAGCTTTTTCAGCACTGAGGAGCATGAAAACCATCTCTTCCTTCTTTCACTTATATTGATTATATTCTTTCTGCTACTATCTGAAAGCAGGTACCACATTATAAACCAAGATTGATCAGGATGTATTTGGCTATTCTTTTGCTTGACCTTGTAGGCCATAGTTTGATCTTGCTTTAGCAGTTCTTTTACTTGATTTTGTAGGCCAAATACAGTGGTGAAAATCTTATAATTCTGATTCAAAAAGAAATATTAAGTTTAATGCAGTGTTTCTCAAACTGTGGGTCGGGACCCACTAGGTGGGTTGCGAGCCCATTTCAGGTGCTTCTCCATTCATTTCAATATTTTATTTTTAATATATTACACTCGATGCTACTATGGTATGAGACTTCATTTGAGGAAATGTTACAGACCTGTACTCTTAACAGGCAACTATGAAGATGCTTTTAACAATGATAGTAAATGGACTTAAAGATAGTAAATGGGATAGTAAAGTGTGGGTAGGATTGCAGTCTAGGATTGTGAAAAATCGTCCTGCTTGATGATGTCACTTCCGGTAATGAAATCACTTCCGGTGGGTCCTGACAGATTCTCATTCTAAAAAGTGTGAGAACCACTGGTTTAATGAATCGGCCTCATTCACACATTGTGCTAAATGTGTGAGAACCACTGGTTTAATGAATCTGCCTCAGATGTGTCTTTGTTTGCCTCATGGATTTGAATACAGGGTACTTATTACTTTCAGGAAGCAGGAAATATAATAGATTTCAGACATTCATTAAATAGATTAGTCATAGGAATGAGAAAAGACTATGAAAGTGCTTAAAAAAATTTCTGTAGGAAGGCCATGTGGAGGAGAAAGTTTGTTCAGTGTTGGGTTCTCACAAACTTCCCTCCTAATTATATGATCAGGACATGCATTTTGGATGACAACAATACTATCTCTGTCCAGTTTCTTTGTATATCATGCTACATTTAAATTAATTCAGTAAGTAAGTACTATCTACTGATTTTCACTACAGTTAGGACCAAAAACTGAAATACTGTAAATAGTTCAATTAAGAGCCAAACAGCATTTTGCATGTGGTTTCCTCCCAATATGTTTTAACTTTGCAAAATGTAGGTACAGCAACTGCAGCTGCAGAAGGCTTTAGGGTAAAGAGGTTTCTTGACCCTGTTTTCTCCAGTGATGTCTGTGCAAACAAACAACTCACCTCTCTTCTTTGTGGGAATAGATACAAGTACCCTTGTATTTGTTTCGGGGGGGGGGGGGAAGCAGTGGGGGAGCATAGTAGAAAAACTACTAGACAGAGGAGCCTATACCACATCAGTCTCCTGTAGAAGACTATATTTGGTAAAAGAAAATATTGCAGAAAACACTACATGTTGCTCATTGAGTTACTTTTATAGTTTGGCCCTAAGTAATCTATTAAATTATCTCCTTTTGTCCTCCCCTCATGGTCTCTTATTTTAGCATTCTTTCTTTGACCTTTTATTATTTAATATTTCTGTATTGAATACAATAATAATATGATATTAATCATCACTGCTTTTTCTTACCAACCAAGTAAATGAAAAAGTTACATAAATGGAAAGGGCAGTGATATGAAATCAGCTACTGGCTTCCTGGACAAAATTGCAATACCTCTACGTCTTTCTTGTCAAGATTGCTGCCACTTGTCAGCTTCATCCTGTTGACAAGTTCAAATGAAATACTGAAAGATTTTGAAGAAAAGAGGAAGTATCATAGCACTTCCTGACCTGTACTTTCTATTTAAACTGGGCCCTCTTTAGAGCAGGCAGGTTACCTACCTGCAGTTTTGGTGTATTACCAAGTAGGTTTAGACTGTGATCCTGAGTGGATAGTACAGCTGTAATGCATGATGGATCTGGAATCTTCTGCACCCTCCTCATGCATGAAGGGGAACTCACTGAAAATCTGGGACCCCTTTTCCTTTGTGCAAATGGAAGTGCCTTCTACTTGTACAGCAATACCCTTGAATTCCAGCCATAACCAGAACTACTACTAGTAGTACCAGCACTACTACTAGTAGTAGTATAGATCTTAAGTTCACTTAACTGAACATTTTCACTTATACAGATTTTTGCTTATACAGATCTTAAGTTCACTTAACTGAAACATTTCACTTTCCTCTTCCTGTCTGTATTGCACTATATCAGGAAACAAAGGCTGAAAGTGCTCTGAAGTTGTTTAAAAAAAAAACTGCTACTACTACTATACTACTACAAGTATACTAGTAGTAGCAAAAATCTGTATAAGTGAAAAAGTTCAGTTAAGTGAACTTAAGATCTGTATAAGCAGCATCACTTCATTTTACATACACAGAGCTTGCCCCAAAGTCTACTGAAGGGGATATACATACACTGGGGAGTATGGGAAAGCAAGGGGCCCCGGGCTGGTTGGTACAGTTCCTGGCACAAATCATATAGTGAGCTAGCCTGTTAAACACACCCACTGGAACTCCCACAACTGAGTCAATATGAAGCGAATGCCTCATTGTTCCTTCCTTGGTTTCTAAGGCAACCTCCGGGGAAGCAGCAGCAGCACACATTCGAACGCGGCTCTCTCTCCCCCCCCCCCCCTTTGCAAGAGGTAAGGTGACCGCAGATACTCTTGGGCAGCTCTGCACACGTGCTCGGGTGAGGACATGAGGTGGTGAGTGAGGGCTCGGAGGGACTGGGCTGGATCCCTACCAGGTGATCGCTTTGCTAACCGGAATCGCCTGTCCTCTCTGATCATCGTTCAGTCCAGAAAGCGTGTGTCTGTGAGTGTATTAAAGTCATTTCTGCCCAACGTTGCATATACGCAACAGGGATCAAATGTGTACACCTGCGGGCTGGGCAGAAAGGGGTTAAGAAGTATGGCTAAAAGTGCCCTTTAGACTGGGGTGTTTCACTGGCGATTACCAGTAATGAAGGCAAAAAAAAGAGGGGAAGAGCGTTTTAAGCCATTTCTTCCCAACGTTGCATATACGCAACAGGGATCAAATGTATACCCATGTGGGTTTGGTAGAAATGGGTTAAAACTGGATGTACCTGCTTGTAGGTGCGAGATTTTTTTGATTCACGTTTAGACTAAGGAAAAGGTAAATTGAGCAAGCTTACAGTGGAGAAAATGCCCCTCACCCGCGCATCCACTCACGCCATCATGACGACCCCGATCCAGGCTTTGGTGGTGCCCTCGTTGCAGCTGGATGGGTCTTGCTGGCACAAATGGGGTTTTGTTTTATATGTTCCAATCCTCGCCGGTCGTTGAGTTGTTGTGAACACGCAGCAGCCAGGATTCACGCGCGAGGATTCCGAGAGTGACTGGCTGGGTTCAGTGGCGTGACTTGGCTCTTTCGGTTGGGCAGCAGCAGCGCTTCTCTGGGAGAGGTGGAGGAGGTCAGATGAGGCTTGGGACGAGTCCAGCTCTTAGCGATCGTCCAGGGGGGATGAATGAGAAGCCGGGGCCGTCCCGTCTTCGCGCCCCGCACTGCTGCCGGAGCAATGACCGAGTGACAGCCAGTGTTTCCATTGCTGGGGGACGTTCGTGTGGTGGAGGGAAAAGACGCGCGCTGCTGACTGTAGGTGTGTGCCCTACAAGGAAGCTGCTTTCAGAACCGGATGGTTTGAGCTGCAATCCTGTCCACACTTTCCTGAGAGTAAGCCTTATTGACTATAATGGGACTTACTTCTGAGTAGACAGGCATAGGATTGTGCGCTTGGTTGCTTGAGAGTTGGGTAACAGGAATAAGCAGTTTACAAGAGACTTAGACAGTTGGATGTTACTTGGATAGCAGGAGTAAGCGGTTTCCTTGATTTTTGTTGCAATTGTCAGGGCTGCTTGGATTATGAGGGCGCTCACTCTTTTCCCTTTCCCCCTGCCCTTTCTCCGTTCCTACATGCAAGGCAAGAGAGAGCAGCCAGGGTGACCAGAGTGCCTCTACTTTTATCCATTGTATAGAAGAAGGAATGTGGGCAGGTGCAGCTTTTCAAACCCTTCCATGATGAGCTGCACCTGCCCACATTCCCGCTTCTCTGCAATGGTTAAAGATAGGCACTCTCGCCTTCATTGCATCTGGTCACCCTGAGAGCAGCACCCTCGGGAGTAGTAGTGAGTAAGGCGAAGATCCAACTCCAGGGCTGGGGACTGCTGGTATATATGAGGATCAGGCCTTAAATCCACCCAGCAAAAGCCTGGGAAGGGGAGGTGTCTTTCCAAACTTCCCTCCACCGTACCTGGCTTCTGCACGCACCTCTCTCTCTCCATTGAGAGATTGCGCCATCTCTAGATGATGACCGGCTTAAAATCGGCTTAAAGCCATTTCTGCCAACGTTGCGTATACGCAGTGGGCTGGGCAGAAATGGGTTAATGGGAGAATGTGTGTTCATTGCTTCGAATTCCGTTGCTTTTTGCTGTCAGATCTGTAGCGAGCCTTATTAGGAGCCCTTTAGGAGTCTGTTTGGGGCCGCCTGTTGTACTGATAGTAAACAAAGAGTAGACAGACGCGCCCTGTGCACTGGTAGGCAAATGGTCCATCTGCAGGCACAGAAAGGGGAAGATGTAGTAGTAGCGGCGCGCGCTCTCTGAGCATTACGGTACCCGTGACTCGACCCTGAGGTGGGGGCGTGTGTGCCCTAGGAATTACGGTAGCGGCACTCCCGTCGCGGTCTCTCTCTGTCACGTCCTTCACGTCTGTATGCAGGAAGGCTTCCCGAAAGCCTCCTGCGTGGTTGGAGCTAGCTCGGCCTGGAGCCAAAGCAGGGGCGGTCCGGGCTTTGTGGGGAAGAGGAGCGGATCCCGGCAATGCATCCAGCCGCACTGGCGCCCTGGATCCGTCGGTGTTATCCCCTGGGGTGGGAGGGAGACACGTGGAAGCAGCTGCAACCCCCGCAGTGCTGTCCACACTTTCCTGGGAGTAAGTCCCATTGACTCCAGTGAGACTGACTTCTGAGTAGACATGCATAGGATGGGGCTCTGAGGCAGCAGTCCTATCCACACTTTCCTGGGAGGAAGCCCCATTGACTATAATGGGACTGACTTCTGAGTAGACATGCGTAGGATGGGGCTCTGAGGCTGCAATCCTATCCACACTTTCCTGAAAGTAAGCCCCATTGACTGTAATGGGACTGACTTCTGAGGAGACATGCCAAGGCTGAGGCTCTGAGGCTGCAGTCCTGTCCACACTTTCCTGAGAGTAAGCCCCACTGACTATAATGGAACTGACTTCTGAGTACATATGCATAGGATTGGGCTCACGGAGTGTACCTCTTTCGTTTCGTGGCCTTTTGCCACAAATTGTGAGTCCCCACCCCAGTAACTGTCAAAGCAAGACTTCAATTCTATCCACACTTAACTGGGAGTAAGTCTCATTGATTAGTTTGGGAGTTACTTCTGAGTAATCATGCATAGGCTTGGGCTCTAAGGCTGCAATCCTGTTTTCACTTACCTGGGCGTCAGCCCCACTGAAAGAAATAAGGCTTGGATTTGAATAGACATGCATTGGATTTGGGCTGTAAATGCTGGTCCTCAGCTGAGGACAACCCTTCATGCATCTGGTGGACTGTAGACCACAATTCTTCTTTGAATTGCCTGTGCTGGACTTCAGGAGGAGAGACATTCTGTGGAGCATTGATCTTGTTTTTATGGACATTTTGAAATCAAGGGAGGATGTCTGGGCAGTGCTTCATTTCTAAAACAGACATATGGACTCCTACCAATTTTAGCCAAATCATGGCTAAAGACCAGAGCAAAGGAAAATACATATAACAAGTGAGGAGGCCAGGCTCTTTCTGACCCCTGTGTAATTTCAGCACAGCTCCAAAATGAGGAGTGTTCAAATCAAAGGCCCACACTTTTCTGTCAGATTTCAGAGGGAGGCAGCTGTTTAGGGATATGCACCATATGTGCTCAGAGATGCTCACAATAGATCATAGCGAGTCCTGAATCCAGCATTAATCTTTTGACTTTGAGGGCCCAAAGTGGACACAGAGGCCCCCAAAATCCTGTTAAGAAGATTATGTTGTATTTAAGTTGTAGTGAGTTTCATTTAAACGGCCTCCAACCATGGCTGATGCTCATTACCTTAAACTGGTGCCTGTAGTTCTGTGTCTGTTTATTGTCGCCTGTAATGCTTTTCTGACCAGCAGACCAGACCATTTTCTGCTGCCAAAATACATTTTTTAAAATGATCTCTTGCTACTCCTTCTATTTAATATTTCTTCCATGCCCAGTAGATTGTTGGTCACTGTACAGAAGTTATATACAAAGTTATAACTTTGCTTATTTTTGTGTGATCATTATTGCCTAAGAACATCACAGAGCTCCATAGAACATAACAGTCAGTATATAGTATAGTAGACTGAATGTTGAACTTGGTTGGGGAACTGTGAATTTAAATCTCTTTTCATCCATGAAGCTCTTTGGGTGACCTTGTGAAATGTAAATAAACAGTCCTTGCTAAACAGCATTACAGTGTAGGCTGCAGTCCTATACATACTTCAGAATAAATCCTACAGAACTGAGTGGAATTTACTTTCAATTAACCTTGCATAGACTTGGGCTGTACATGTTATTACAGTGCAAAGGTAGAGGGAAAAAAACCCATTCACAGACAGCCAACTACAGTATTAACTGATGCTTGCAAGAAAGCAGTGCACACCATGATCAAAGACTGGTCTGTAGCTGCCTTTCTGAGGAGATCATTATCTCAAAGCTTTGCTAGACTTCAGACAGAGTCCGACTCCACAAGACTCTTGAGAGTGTTGGCTGGAGGATTTTGGAGGATCTCTCTTGGAAGGCTTCACAGGAATGGGGAACAGCATGACAAAATGCTGTGTGAACACAGCACCCTAGTCAGGCAGCTTGGTACTATATTTCACTGTCAAGGCAGATATTTGGGAAGAGGAAAAGGACTGAGAGGAAAAGCAAAACCCAAACTCACAAATGGTGCCACCAAACATTGTAGTGTTCTGCTTATGCTGTGTATACAGTGAATAGTTCCAGTAGTTGGGCTTCTGCCTCAGTTACTGTGAGGCAGAATAATTTCAGGATAGGAATGAACAGCTGGCTGAGTGTAGATGCATGCATGAGTAAGTACAAGTTTCTATGGGGACGGAATGACTTCTCCAATACATTGCCTGGGTTAGAGAAAGAGAGGAGGGTCTTCGTAAAAGCATCCTGCCACAGGACCAAAGGGCTTATGGGTATTGAGTGCTTTGTTTATCTTTACTAAAGCTGTCTGGCAGGAATATCAATATGGATCTGCTGTCTCCAGAAAATATATAACCCTGTCAACATTACCTCCCCCTCCTGCATATACAAACTCAACCTGATAAGAGTATTATGTAGGGCTGGCTTTTTGGGTTACAAGCAATGAGCTTGTAATTGCCAGACCATTTAATTGGCAGGCAGACGGTACATGTGGACAGCCGGTGGTTTCATTCTGGGCCAACTGTGCTCATTGATACAGCTCTGGGCTCTCCTGTTTTGAAGCCGCTTCTCTGCAAAAAAACAAGAGCTCAGACAGTGGATTTTGATATTTGTTCCCTTATTAGCACTTGCTTTGTTCTGCTTCTTGTGACAGAGGATGATGATTCAAAACAAGCTTTTTCTCTTGAAAACAATAATTGTACTCTTGCTTAGCATGTAACCTGGATGTATGCAACAGTCTGTCTGACTACTGGGATATTTTGCAGATGGATGTTTGACTGACAAGAACATAAATTCTATTGGGCTGCAGAGGGATGAAACTCAGATAACCCAGATACTGTAAATTCACCAAAAGAAACTCACAGGATACATGCTGGAGAAGCATACAGAAAATGACACAGTGATAGGTCGGTGCCAGAAAAGATGATTCATTACACATTGGGTAAGAACCTGTAGGATAGGGAAAAAAGGAAAAGTTTTACTGTTCTTGATGCAATCTTAAGTGTAAGCTACAAGTCTTTTCATGAAATAACACTGCTCCTAGCACAAACCAAGGTGTGGACATCTTCAGAATCCTTTCTTAAGGACTCTCTTCTATGGGGAAAGGTGACTGTGGCTGAGATCCAAAGAATTCCTTTAGGCATGCTCAGGAAGATTGTGGACCTTTTTCTTTTGACTCGCAGATAAATTTATAAAAATAGATAAAATAGATAAACCTGTGCTAAATTTCAAGCTGCTTTTGAAAGTCCCCTCAGTTTCAAAACTGATTTGTAATGTGGCATGATGGTGGTATACTTCTTACTAGGCCAACTCTGTTCAAGGCCTGCACCAGTGGACTGCATGTTCTACGAGCATAGGCTGATGCAAAAGTGCTGTAAAGCACTTTGCAGTGGTGCAGGGAGCTGGTGCACCAGTGGGAAGGCTGGAACCTTCCCCTGTGCACTGGTGGAGCAGTGGAGGCCCACTGGAGCAGGTAAGCCCTGTGCAAGTGGTTGGGTGGGACAGAGGGAGGGGATGGAACAGTATGGGGGAAGGTGAAATGAGGGGAGATGGGGTGAGGATGGCAGGTTCGGTAGTGGTGCATATAAAATCCACGCTTCCTGGGCCTTATACACCTACACAGATCAACTTGGACTTGTGCTAGCAATATCACTGGTGCAGGTCTGAGTTGACGCATCGTGGCTTCTACGTTCCCTTACCTTGGGGAGACTTACCAGCAGTCGAAAATCCTCTGAAGGATGCAGCATAGCCCGTGCTGGTGCTGCTTCATTGCCACACAGTGATTTACATAAGCCCAAAGCCTTTTTGAATGTTCTTTGGATCTCGTTCTTTATATTTTGTACAGTGTGTTGCATTTATGCTGGTTTCATGTTCTATCCCACCATGGCTCAGGCAGCCTGTGTATTTATTGTAACTGAATCTTCTAGCAGACATCAAGAGATGTTGAAGGAAAAGCATCTGAATGTTTTCCGTCTGAAAGAACAGCTTCATGCAATAGATCTGCTCTGGTAGATTCTGCCAGGTTTATTTCTGGAGCCTGAATTGTTTCTTCCAGGCTGTAGACTGCCTGCCCTAAATGTCACAGCAGGGACTATGAATGATCATGTATTCAGCCCTACACAGTCTAGACTGCAAAATTCTGACTTCATACCTATCCAAGTCTTACAGATACTTACCATGGGAGCTAAGCACATAACAAAGGCTACTCTGTCATAATCATAATGTTTGTTATTGGCCCATAAAAAAGAGGAAACGCTTGGTGGTGGACATCTTCCTATAGCTGGCAGTAGTTGCATTCACTGCCTTTATTTCTTGATTGGCAGTATGTGGAATGTTCCTGTGATTTTGTCACTAGCCCAACAGAAAATCCAATCCTTTTTTTGGATAAATTGATATAACAGGGAAATATCAACTAATAAAAATGTTTTTAAAATTGTCCACGTGTTTCATGATTTCGTAAATTCCAACAAGGAAGCAACACTGCTACATCTCTCCCCTGATTTTGTGTATGTTGCATCATTCACAATACATTTTGCATGTTTGCACATGCAGTTGTTTTTGAATAAGATCATGACTTTCTTTCACGTAGAACATATTCAAAATGAACCGGCCGCAGCCAGTTGGAATGTTTGTACTTTGAAGAACAGCTTCATTTAAAAAAGTCCCTGTTCTAACATTTCCTGTATCTTATTCAAATTGTCTTTGTTTTATCTCTGTCCAAATAGCCTGAATTTCAGTGCAATCTTATGCATGTCTTTTCAGAAGTAACAACCCAATTCTGAACTTCCTGGTGCCTGCTGGATCAGCGGCTCCAAGGCAGCTACTGCTGTTTCCTGAAGGTGCCAGGAAGGAACCAGAGGTCTTCTTGGGGGAAGGGGACTTTTGTCCCCTTATCCCAGGGAAAGCCCCGCACCCTGCAATGGGCTTCTCCAGGTGTGCCAGCTATTTTACTGGTGCAGACTTGACAGAGTTCAGGATACAGTGGAGCAGAGCTCTGCTGATTCCTCCCCACTTTTTCCACCTTCTCCCTGCCCCCAAGGCTGTACTGCTGCCTGGCAGTTGCATTTACCCCCAGTGGCAGCGTGTCCTCTTCCTGCTGGCACTCCTCAATCACCAGGTGCTGTAAACATGCTTTATGGTGGTAGGACTCAGCACTGGCTCTGGGTGACTTTAGGGTTGGGTCCTTTTGTTGTGTCTCTTCCTCTATCTTCTCCAGCCTTCAACTCCCATCCCAGCTCCTGGCTCAAGGCCCACTTTTGAGGACTGAAGCCAGCCTGACCTGCCATCCAGATGACTGCCATCAGCTGTTTCTCGTTGTGACTGGGGACAAGTGACAGTTGATGACATCAGCTGATGTAACATCTCCCAGCTGATTGGCAGAGCTCCGTGGTCAGAACAATGTTGGGTTGCAAGGCAATAGCCGCCTCAGGGCAGTTCAGCTCTCATTAAACTTTGCATTTGTATAGCACTTTTTGAGTATAAAAGTGCTTCACACATATTGATGTAACAACAGCCCTGTATTATTATCGCTTTATTGCAGTTGGGGGAGGGGCTGAGGCTCAGGGAGGGGCTTGCTTAAACTATCTGGTGAGTTCATGGCACTGGTTAGAATCAAACCAGGGAAATTCTGATTAATGAGTCTTTCTCTTGACTATGACACCAGCTTTTACACCTGTGAAGATCCCAACATTTTTTTAAAAAAGATCTGGCAGTAGGATAGATTTCAGCAATTTCCATGTACAAGAATTCTCTGTTTAAGAAAAGAGAGTCTGTTTTCCATGGTAACTTCTCTTATTTGGTCTACTGTGCCACAATTCTTCAATGCCTCAGAACAATTGAATTGATTATTTCTGTTGGTTCCCATGGATCATATAATCACTACTTTTCTTTTTTCTTATGTCTCAGGAAACTCATAAAGGCTCATCATGGGAGCTGTGGTGGTTGATGATGGTCCATCTGGAGTAAAGGCCCCAGATGGCGGCTGGGGCTGGGCTGTTCTCTTTGGGTGCTTTGTCATCACTGGATTTTCCTACGCCTTTCCAAAGGCCATGAGCGTCTTCTTTAAGGAGCTTATCCGGGAGTTTAGTGTTGGATACAGTGACACAGCATGGATCTCCTCTATTTTATTGGCTATGCTTTATGGAACAGGTAAATCATTTCTAAATTTTAAAACAGTAGAAGTAAAGAAATCAAAGATACATCTCATTCTAGCATAAATTTAAATAGGTAAAAGTCAACTTGAAGCAGTGAAGGGGGGGGGGTCTACAATTTGTACCAGGAATCCACAATTATGTAACCAGAAATTCCATATTATGTGAGGAAAATACAAGAGGTGCCTAAAAAGATACCAGCCTAATCCCAAACACAATTCCCTCTCACATTTTCTTCATACATTTGAAGCTTCTAGTGATATCTCTATTTATTGAAGTTATGTTTTAACTACATCACAAATGGTTGCAGGTGGACATAGCTCTAGAAGGGAAGAGCTGGATGGCAGTTAGTCCTAGCCAAGCAGGTGGAGGGTGCTTCCTGGATTTTAGATTCTTGATATAGAATTTAATGGGCCCTCTATTAATGGCTTCACTGATTTTAGGTAATATGTTTTATGTCATAATTACTAATAGACTGGGGAGTTATCAGCCACCTCTTGGGAAATTGTTCAAATCAGCCAAATATGCAAA
Organism: Tiliqua scincoides; assembly: GCF_035046505.1. NCBI lineage: Eukaryota > Metazoa > Chordata > Lepidosauria > Squamata > Scincidae > Tiliqua > Tiliqua scincoides. The sequence goes on from NC_089822.1 coordinate 153,417,570, forward strand.
CCCCCATTTAAAGGGTTGTGCTGCACAATCGAGGGCGCAATCCAAACCTGCGCCGGAGCAGGCAAGCCAGAAGGCTTGCGCTGCATCTAAGGCAGGTTTCTGGCCAGCAGCGGCTCAGCCAGAGGCAAGGAGAAACTCTTCCCCTTACCCCTGGGTAAGGGCTACTGGCCCCAATGGGTCTCCTCGGACCTGCGCCATCTCTGGAGGTAGCACAAGTCAGAGGAGAGTGGAGCGGCTTGAAGCCGCTCCGTTCTCTGTGGGGATGGGGGTTGGGATCCGGCATAACTGCCGGGTCCCAGCCCTGCTTCAGGCTCCCCGCGCACCTGCCCCCAGGGCCGCCCATTGCCCACCCTCCCCCGGCCCAGAAACACCTCCCTTCTGCCTCCTCCCCACCCCCCATGCCTACCTTTGCTGCTTGTGTCAGTGCAGGTGCGCCGACAACAGCGGCTGTGAGGAAGTTGCCGCGAAGGCTTCTGCCATCTAAATTCGCCGACGTGGCTCCCTCCCATTTATTTCCCATGTGCTTTACAGCCCAAGGCAAGGTTTGGATTGCTCCCTAACTGCATTTTTGTAAACTCTCATTTTGGGGTGGGACCAAAGTGAAGAGATGTAGTCGTAGTTCAGGATTGGTGTTCAGGGGGATGTAATGACGGCTAAGGGCTGGTGACGGATAGAGTGGTCCAAAGGATTTTGCAACTGAAAGCCATGTAAGCTGACTCTGATTTTTGAGTGTTTAGTGCATATACTGCATACAGTATAAGCTTCAAATTTCAGGGGAGGCACAGCCTCTCATACTCTGAGAAAAATAGTCCCAGCATCGCCTGTGATTTTGTGTACACTGCACCCACTCTCTGAAGGGCTGTGCAAACACAGGGGAGGCTGAACTCTCGTTGCTACAACCCTAATCTCGATACAGGGAGAGACTAGACTTGCTGTAGCTAAAGCTCAGCCTCTGCTATGATTGTGCAGGCACTGTGGCTTCCAGATAGCCCCCAGAATGCCTCCTAGGTTCAGTCAGGTCAACCATGGGCTGTTTCACACTATGGCTAGATACTGGGTAAACTCTACCTCTGCCTGGCCTGGTTCAGATGAAAAGAGTCATTTGAGTTGGGTCTTATGAATGTACCAGTGACCTCCGACTCCAGATCTTCATACAATTTAATTTGAATATTCCCTCTTAGAAGAAACACAAACATTCACAGATACCTCGGATTGTCCTGGGCAATTACAAAACAAACATAACTGTCTTTTTTGCTCAGGTCCCCTATGTAGTATGTGTGTCAACCGGTTCGGCTGCCGCCCTGTTATGCTGGTTGGAGGCCTCTTCGCTTCAGCGGGGATGATCACCGCTTCCTTCTGCACTAACATTATACAAGTCTATCTTACGGCTGGTGTCATCACTGGTGAGTACTAGCAAAAAGGTCTGAATGAATCAGCCAGTGGAGTAGCCATTACACTGCACAGTGTGTTCCATGTTGACATGGAGCCACTCTACACACTCACAAAAGATATGCGTGAGGTATCCTTCTGCTGGATGTGCTCATTTTTGGAGATTTTTAATGTATGAGAGCATTGATCCCCCCCAGCTGTGTTCTGAAGTAGGATAGTCCCAGGAGGCCTGTACCATGTCTGTAAATTAGCTCCCTCATTCACACTGCTCCTCCTAGCTCCCAGTTTTCCTAATCTTCCAGAGCAATCCCACTTTCCTATACTTCCTGCATGATTGGCCATCTCCTCCCTTTTCTTCCCTATAGTCTCTGTTACCATTATTTGTTCCTTTGCCAGTCCATTAAGATATCCTGCTGACACAGTCATTGCTGCTTGCCTACACAGAGTTACAAAGTGGGGAGAGAAGGATGTGGAAAAATTCCAATGTTGGTTCCCAAAACTTTGATTCCTAAGTACTGTAGCTTTGCGAGACTAGATAAGACATTAGTACCGTTGTCTTGTTTGGGGTTTGTTTTAAAATAAAACTAGCAGTTTGTGAAGAGGTCTGATCTAGGCTGAAGCTCTATGTCTTGGCACAGAGGTTGGGGACATTGGACATTCCACATGTGCCATTTTTCAATCAAAAGTCCTCCCAAAGCTGCCATGGGCTCCCAAGGTGCTGCTAGTTGCAACGGTCACTTTAGAGCAGTGTTTCTCGTACTACTGATGGTACTTATGGTGGTGTCCAGTGGTACTTGTAGGACCCCCAGACCCACACTGCCTGGCAGCAGGACCATCAATGTAATGCGACAAGCAGCAGTAAGAGGCTTGGCTTGGCTGTCAGAGCTCCAGCATGTGCTTTCTGCACGCTTGAAAATGCCTTCCTGTCCACCCTGAGCCTATTACCCATGTTTGTCACATTGCACCTGGCCTCCCAATCTGGAAATAATATCACCAGTTACTTCCAGTGGTGCTTTCAATAGCTGGACCATGCAAAGCGGTATGGTGGGGGACAAATGTTGAGAAATACTGCTTTAGAGGGCCTGCAGCAGCTTCAGGGAAGGGGATATTCAGCTGGAAAAGGCACAGGATCAGACACCCTTTAGTTTGATTCAGGCTGCTGCTTGTCTTTTCCTGCATAGGTTTTGATAATGGGATACATTCATACAGCCCACAGTGACCTGTTGATGTAACATGGCCATGGCCTTATCCATACCAAGGACCATGACTGAGGCTTTTTTTTAAAATCCTGTGTCAGAGAATTGCTATAGTGCTCCACCTCTGCAAAACCAAAACTGGAGTGCAGTTGCTCTGCTTTCACTTTTGGAAGGCTGGGGGCTCCACACCCCCAGGATACTGCTGCAGGGACTGTTGAGTGCATCCCAGTCCCTGCAGCCCCCCTTAGTGATGCGATCCTGGGGGTCGAGATGCTGCCTTCCCCTGCCCCCGTTGCCTCCCTCCCCTCCCCTGCAAGGACTTACTGCAGTCTTCAAACTCTCTGAGAGTTTGAAAACCACAGGATCCTGAATTGTGTTTGATTTTGAACTCTGACCTGTTCTTTTTCAGGTCTGGGTCTGGCACTCAACTTCCAGCCCTCACTCATCATGTTAAATCGCTACTTTAATGTACGTCGCCCCTTGGCCAATGGGCTGGCTGCAGCTGGAAGCCCTGTATTTCTTTGTGCTCTTTCACCCTTGGGGCAAGTACTGCAACACGAATATGGCTGGCGAGGAGGATTTCTCATCCTGGGTGGATTACTTTTGAACTGCTGTGTTTGTGGAGCTCTGATGAGACCTTTGGAACCTGCTAAAAAACCTGAACCATCCAAAGAGAGTATTGCAAAACAACCCCAGAAGAAGCTCCTGGATTTCAGTGTCTTCAGAGATCGTGGCTTCCTAGTCTATACCATTGCTGCATCTATCATGGTGCTGGGTTTATTTGTGCCCCCGGTCTTTGTGGTGAGCTATGCTAAGGATCTGCACTATCCAGACACCAAAGCAGCTTTCCTTCTAACTATTCTTGGATTTGTTGATATCTTTGCTCGGCCTCTTTGTGGAATAGTGGCTGGCTTGAAGTGGGTTAGGCCACGGTGTGTCTACCTCTTTAGTTTTGCAATGTTCTTTAATGGCTTTACTGATCTCATGGGGTCCTTTTCCCACAATTATGGTGGCCTGGTGGTGTTCTGCATTTTTTTTGGCATTTCCTATGGAATGGTTGGTGCTCTTCAATTTGAAGTTCTCATGGCTATTATTGGTACACAGAAGTTTTCCAGTGCCATTGGCTTAGTTCTTCTGGCCGAAGCAATGGCTGTTCTTGTTGGACCACCTTCAGCAGGTAACTATTCCATTCACTTAATTCATTGGTCATTAAGGAGGCTATTTTGTGTTAAAGACAGAACAAGTGATGACAATTTTCATGATGGGCATTGTCATATTTGGGGAGGTGAATGACTGCCTGCTTTCTGAAATCACCCACACATGTAATGTCCCTATGTTTACATTGTTCTTCTCCCACTTCTTCTGGTTACAGCTCTAATAGCATGGAAAATGGTGGAGACTGAGGGCCCAGTCCTCTCCAACTTTCCAGCACTGATGCAACTGCAATGTGCCCCTGAAGTACCTCTTACCTTCAGGGGGCTTCTGTTGCTGGTCCCCTACCACAGGAGGCAGTGCACACCTTATTGGCAGTGTACTGTCAGCACTGGCATGTTGGGTGGGATTGGGCCCTGATTTACGAGTTCATCTTCTTGGGCGCAAACTGGAATAATCTGAAACTCTCAAAGCAAGGAATTTTACATTAGGTGCGCAATACCAAGGCAAGTGGCAGGTCACTTAAGTCCAAGTCCTGAAGAACACAAACAGAAACAGACAAACAGAAGATTTGTCTGAATGAGAAGTCACCAGAGAAGTGTCAATGTACTGAATGTTAAAAATAGAGATATTTAAATCACATAATTAATGGTCCAATTCTTCACCTGGGAAGTGCCAGTGTACACCAGAGGTACACCAGAGCAAAGAGCCCTGCTGTCACAGTAGCCTCTCAGCCAGCAGCTGCTGGACAGATGCCTGTACAGCAGCCTGAAAGCCACACATCACTGTCAATGGGGTACAGACTAGCCACTGGCTCATCCCTACCAATGAAGAGGCAGAAAAGGGACAGAAAGCAGGGTGGGATGGGGATGGAATGAAGCAGAGTCAGTGGCCACCAGATCCTAAACCCCCTTCTTGAACTGAACATGCCCCCAGCAGCTCTGAATCACTATACCAGAAACAGAGCTGGCATAGCTCAGAGGAGTCCCATGGAGAGGCACTGTGGCAGCTGGCATACACAGGTAGGCTGAAGAGGCTAGAGGATGTTCAGGAAATAAAGATCCACAGCACACAGTAAATCAGACCCTGTGATATCTAATCACCTTTAAAACCTAAACTCTTGAACTAAAGGCAGGTCTCTGCCATACTCCTTTGGGAAGATTCTCACCCAGAATTTTGGTTTCAATTTGTTGAAGAATTCTCTTGTAGCTATGAAGATACGCTCATGTCAACACTATCTTTGAAAAACAGCTTTGATTGATTCTGTTACTGTTTCCGCTGGGCCACAAGCAGATTCTTTGTGACACTTGAATTTTCTCTTCCAGGCAAACTCTTGGATGCAACGGGGAAATATATGTTTGTTTTTATTATGGCTGGCACAGAAGTGGTGACCTCGGCTGTGGTGCTGGCTGTAGGGAATGCCTGCTGCATTAAGAAAAAAACAGAACACCAAGAAGATGCAGCAGAAAGAGAGGAGTTAAACAAACAGGCCAAAACATCTGGAGGAGATCAGGTGGACTCTATAGAGGTTGAACACTTTTTGAAAGATGAGAAAAATGGGGAAGTTGTCACTAACCCAGAAACGTGTGTGTGAATGTGGCGAGAATGGGTGCCAGATCCATAGGGGGAGAGTCAAAGGACTCAGCACTCTTATTTATTTTAGAACCAGAACTAGTTTAGGGCTGGGCCATCTGTTTGGCAACTGGAGCCAACCAGCTCATGAAATCACTCTTTGGAAGCTGACTTGTTAGAACATCTTTCTGTCCCCCCTCAAACAAGATTGATCTTCAAGTTAAGCTGCTTGGGCATAACTACTGCTGTAAACTAAACAAATGGCCTTTAAACACTTATAGAGGTCCCTGCTATGCATCACCAGAAAAATCTTCACTTGGATGACAATGTATTTTAACTAGAGAGGAGTTATACTTAAGCTTTCCTGTAATTCAGATGGGATGCCCATCTGTTCTTATGTGTGTGGTGCACTTCAATGTATCTTCCGTGTCTGTGTCTGCTTTAGGAGGAATGGCTTAGCAAGGAGAAATCTCAGGGACTTGGTCGTCTCCAGTAGGTTTTTAATACTATACTTTTCCAAATATTTTTAGATCATTTGGCTCAGTCCTAACATAATTTTGATAATGTGTACAATTTTCAATGACTTTTGGTTTGTCAATGTCTTTTTATGAGTTTATAGTTTGAATTGTCCTTTTTACTGGAAATCTTATTCATTTTCCAAGAAAGGCACTGCAATTCTTCCTGGGAAACCTCACACTGCCAATCCTGAATGACCGAAAAACAAAATGATAACTTGTGTTTCATTCTGACAGGCCTAGAGAAAGCCAGCAGTCCCTGGGAGCTCCTTGTTGACCCTCAGCTTTATGTACAGCCCCATTAGAAGTGTTTCGCATGAATGACTTGGACAGGTTTACTGCGCATAGGAAGCCCTCCCCCAAACAACCGATGGATACTGATTCCAAGAAGTGAGTCTCCAAGATTTGTGGGCTCCAAATTAAACCAAAGGAGGGAGAACACATATGCCTTGTCGAATCAGGAGTAAAAATCTATTATAAAAGGTGCTAATTAATACATTTCTATAAAACAAAGTATTATGAAAATAGTCTTACCACACACGCACACACCCCACCACCATTATTCAAACAGTGTGAGACATGGGATTGGTGACTTTGTTGCTACATAGGATGGATGTAGGGAAGCACAGTTGTCTTCTGCCATCCACGCTCTTTTGAATGAAACTTCCGAAGGGGATAGCGACTTGCTATCCCTTGCTCTGACAGTAGAGTACCACATGAAGGTATGTTTGGGGAATCTGATTTCAAAAGACATGCGAGAGCAGAATTATGGTTGACCCTGCAGTGCTGAATTCAGCAGCACGGGTGCCAAGGATTCTTGTGGAAGTACATAGGAAAAAACGGACTTACTGTTTCTTACTTTGCAACAGAATAGCCAGGCTGTCCAAGAGGAAAGAGTCCCAGAATTCACAGTGTCACTTGATAGCATGTTAGTTATCCCTGAATGCATTTTTTAATAACCCCTTTTTGTAATCAGAATGGTAAATGGATAGGCATTTCTTGCTTCTTCAAGGAAGGTAGACTGGTGGTTCAGGGCTTGTTTACTCAATTTAAGGCACAGAAACTCCTTTAGAGGTGGATGTCTTAAGATAGGGGTGTCAAACTTGTTTCATGCACATGGGCAAAGTTAGCATTCATGGTACTGGCTGAGGGCTGGAAGTGATGTCATTAAGCAGGAAGTGACATCCTAAAGCAGGTGATGACCAGAAATAAGCACTTTTTTCTCACCTAGGACTCATTAGCTGCAAATGACAGAAGAGAAAAATGTACAAATTTGGATTATATTTGTAAGATATGGGAGAGCCCAGCTCTCACACTTTTACCAAGGCATCACTTTGCAGCACAGCCGCTGAGAGGTGGTCTGTAAATTAGGCTCTCCCTGTACTGCCCTTTCAGCAGCTCCACTTCTGCTGATGTGTCACTTTGTAGCTCAGCAATTGAGAATAGCTGATGGTGGGGCTGGGAGAGCCCACTTATCACATGGGGCAGATAAAGATCTTCTGTGGGCCATATCTGGCCTGCAGGCTTTAGGTTTGACACCCCTGTTTTAGGATGCTTCATCCTTAATGAATAATCCCTCTCTACATGAAGATGCTTATGGAGTGAATGTGTAACTTTGGTCAGGGTTCTGAGTCATTCACAGGGCCCTGTGTAGACTCTGTGCTCTATTCTGGTTATGTACCCTAACATGGTTCACAACAGTGTTTCTCAAACTGTGGGTTGGGACTCAGCAGGTAGGTTGTGAACCAATTTCAGGTGGGTCCCCATTCATTTCAATATTGTATGTTTAATACATTAGACTTGATGCTACCATGGCATGTGACTGCATCTGAGGCAGTGTTATAGATCTGTACTTTTAACAGGCTGCTATGTATATGCTTTAACAATGATAGTAAATGAGAATAACTCCTGGGTAAGTGTGGGAAAGACTGCAGCTTAGGATTGTTAAAAATTTCCCTGCTTGATGATGTCCCTCTCAGTCATGACATCACTTCTGGTGGGGCTTGACAGAATCTCATTCTAAAAAGTGGGTCCTGGTGCTAAAAGTTTGTGAATCACTGGTTTAGAAGAGAAGACCAACTGGCAGCCTAAGGGGCAGCATCAGGTCTGCAGTGTGTTATTGGGAAAACAGTTCCATAGTCCACAGGCTCAGTATTACAGGACAGGATGACATGAAGAGCCTTATGCCATCCTCTACATTATGCATAAATAACAGCTGGCTGGCTCTATGTACAAGGGAAATGATAAGGCTGCACTTCATTCCTTGCTGAGGCTGAAGATAAGGCACTTCTTTCCTCATGTCATCCTCTTCTATACTAGGAGCCCAGTAATAATATCACATCCATATAAGGTCTAAGCACACAACCAACTTGCTTGCAAACTCTTTGAATTAGGAAGTTAGTTGGGCTTGTTTACAGGATCACTTACATCAGGACAAAGGAAATGTGTGTCAAGAGCTTCTAAGTTTAAAGCAAGTGCTCCAAAACAGTGTTGCTCAAACTGTGGGTCAGAACCCACTAGGTGGGTTGCAAGCCAATTTCAGGTGGGTCCCCATTCATTTCAAGGTTTTATTTTTAATTTATTAGACTGATGCTCCCATGGTATGTGATTGCATTTGGGGAAATGTCATAGCTCTGTACTTTTAACAAACTACTCTGTATATTCTTTTAACAATGATATTAAATGGAACTTACTCCTGTTAAAAGTGTGGATAGATTGCAGCCTAGGATTGTGAAAAATTTTCCTGCTTGATGATGTCAGTTCTGGTCATGACATCACCTCCAGTGGGTCCTGACAGATTCTCATTCTAAAAAGTGGGTGCTGGCACTAAATGTGTGAGAACCACTGCTCTCAACTATTTCTGGCCACGTTCTGCCAGTTTCTGAACTTATAGGCCAGGCCTCATTTCGTACGAAGGGCCACATAACATTCATGATGCCTGCTGAGGGCTGGAAGTGATGTCATTAGGCAAGAAGTGATGTCATTAAACAGGTCATAACCAAAAATAAACACTTTTTCTCACTTAGGAACTCATTAGCTCCAAATAACAAGAGAGAAAATATATGAATCTTGATCATATTTCAAGATATGGGAGAGCCCAATTTTATGTGGGCTGCCCTTTCAGCAGTGACACCTCAGCACTACTCAGCAGCTGAAAGCCTGAGGACCGTATAAAAAGCTTATGTTTGACACCTCTGTTATAGGCAGTTATGCATTGCTAAGAAATGTGCAGTTTGGGTGTGTAAAAAGGCTCATCACCTCAAGAATCTTTCTAACGGAATATACAAAAAAAATTTATATTTTGTTTTTAATGTTTTAACAAGTATTGTTCTTGCCTATGGACATCTTTCCTTTTTCATAGGCTGGACATACATGGCAATCAAAAAAACATTAGTTGCAGAAGAATCATGCCAGAATTAACCACATGGAAGCTGATTGATTTAAATCAGAGAGAATGAAACACATGCTTTCATTTCTCCCTTTGAAACCAATGGGACTTAGAAGTGCTCATCTGAGACAGGACCATGCTCAGAGATTTTAGAAAGGATTGGTTGATCTGTCTCCACCTTAGCAGTCGTCACACATTAGAGATTTTCTGCATAAAAAGTGCCCCCGTGTGGGAAATACTATGAAACCCCATATAGACACACACATAATGTTTGTGTGTGTGAACAGTATTATTGAATAGTATCCAATATTATTGTATTAGTGTAGTACAGGTGGAGCCTGTTTATCCACAGATTTTACATCTGCAGATCTGGCTCAACACAGGTCTCTGGGAGCTGTACTCTGGTCCCCTCCAGAGGGTTTTCTGAAAATGAAAAGCTGGATTTGCATGCTCAAGTTAATGTAATTACAGTATATGTAGAGGCAAAAGTCAGACATTTCAATGTTTTCTAATTTAGCATTTTTGTAGAAATAATATTTATCTAGTGCACTGATATTTAACCTAGTGCACTGTGATAGCACAGAACAGGATCCCTGCCCTTCTTCCAGCTGTAGCAGTTTTGAGTTATTCTAGCCAGCCCTGGTGTTTGTCTTGGTTTTAAGGCTGTTGGACAATATGTGCTCCATTACACTGAATCTTGTGGGTAACCATAGAGCAGGGCTTTTCAAACTGGGGCGGCATGACACCCCAGCCTGCAGGCCCTGGCCCCTGCCCCCTTAAGGGGTGGGGGCAGCCTGGAGGCAGGGAGGAGGCAGCGCCGCGATCTGCTCAGGGGGGCTGCAGGGGCTTGGGTACACGTACCCAAGCCCCTGCAGCCTCCCAGGGGTGCAGGGGGCCCAGCGTGAGCTGCAGCAAGGCTCCCCTCAGCAGTGAAAGTAGATGCGGAGCGATCACGCTCTAATTCCACTTTAGCGGAGCGCAATCACTCCGCATCTACTTTCACTGCTGCGGGGAGCCCTGCTGCAGGTTGCGCCGGGCTCCCCGCACCCCCGGGAGGCTGCAGGGTATGTGTACCCAAGCCCCTGCAGCCCCCCTGAGCGGCACGATCCTGGGGATTGCGCCGCTGCCTTCCCCCGCCCCTGTTGCCTCCCGCCCACGCAAGAACTTAGTGGCTGGGAGAGTTTGAGAATCACTGCCATAGAGCTTTCTGAGGCCATACATCTGCTTTTGAATTACGCTGAGGAGAGAGAGAAAAAAAAAACTAATCTCCTGTCTGCAGCAGATGCTATACTCATTATTAAAATTCAACATGAAACTGACTTCCAGTCCTGGAGCGCAACATGCTGATTTTGTTAGTGCTGTTTGTAAGGAGAAAGCAAAGATCTAAAAAAGAACTATTTCCCCCTTCCCAGGTTTCAGAAGTTATTTGTCAAAAAGTGAGTGGGTATGCTGATAATATACAGTTTCAAAATGGAGTTCAGTAGGCCCTCCCGATCACAATTAGAAAATAAGAGAAAAGGGCAGAGTGGAAGAGACAAAAGATGGGACGTGGGGTGCTGAATTAAATATACTTCCCAAAACCTAGTTTTGTACTATAGTACTGGAGATATGTTAATCCCGCAACCCCTTAAGCCCAAAACGTGAATTCTCAGCAGCACACGCTTGGGAAGCAACTGTAGTTCAGAAATCAGAGACACAAAAGAGGGAAAATGATTGCTTTTATTGAGATTGTCTCTAGTGCATGCGTTACACAGGGTCACAAACTTCTTCTCAAAGCAGAAAACTCCTGAAATGTTTTAAGCATTTAAGATAAGATTTTTTTTTTAAAGCCTTATCGCTTCCTTTGTGGCTTGTGTTTTACCTACTTTGCATCCCCTCTCATAGGCCAAAATTCCTCATCGGCCAGGAATTATTCTGCTCAAAACCTATGCATAATATGCGATTAACAATATTTTCACAAGTTTCTTTAATAACTGCAAGTTCCCTACCTCTTAGTTCAGTGAGGTTCAACACTGATTTTGATGTTGTACCTGATCTAATGTTGTACCTGATCTGGTGCAGACAACCAAATGAGAGTCTATTATTCCATATTTGCTTACCTCTTCTCTTGGTCCCTTCAACAGTTTTGGACAGGGAAAGTATGTGAATATGGATGTGTGAGCACAGGTGTTAATGCAGTACACCACATATGCATTCACAAATGAAAAAGAGCTGCAGCAACTTACAAGCCTACACCTTGAGCCAGAGAAATGTATGTGCTCAAGTTTGTACACCCAGATCTCTTGTGGGGACCAAGCTTCCCATTCATTTCAGAGGCTACAACCACACATGAAAAAATGCTACATAAATCTGCATGTCCCCTGAAAAAATAAGAAATATTTTTATTGCTTTATTTTACTATGTAAACCGCTTGGCGGACTACTCATGTTGAAAAGTGGCATATAAGTATTCTTAATAATAAAATTATCTTTTTAAATAGATTATATAAAAAGATATATTTTTATCCATTTGGAGCATGAATGCAATTAAACCAAATATATTTAAATAATGCATCAGACCTTTCAAGAAGGGTCAAGAGCTTTGTTTCTTTTCCTTCAATACATAGTTGCTGCTAGCAAGCAACTTGACTCACCACCTAGGTCATTATGGGGGGGAGGGGAAGTACAATCAGTGTAGGACTGATACATTTTAGATCCTATTAAGATTCATCGGGCGCAATCCTAACCTCTTATGTCAGTGCTTTCCAGCACTGGCATAGCGGGGCCAATGGGACGTGTGCTGCATCCTGCAGTTGGGTGCCACTCACGGAGGCCTCCTCAAAGTCAGGGTTTGTTTCCCAGAATGTCTATGCAATTCTTTTCTTAATTTAACCAAGTTAGCCACTTTCATCCATTATCACCATATGACCCACTCAAATATTTGCCTTCTTCATTCTGACAGTGCAGCTGATTCCGCAGCGCAAGGCCTGTAAGGCAGTAGTGATGGAGAGTTTCCAGGAGAACAAAGCTCTTGTACGCTATGGACGCTATTACGTGCAGAATTTGTTTCAGTTGCCTGTGTGAGAGCGTGTGCTTGTCTTTGTTGACGTATGCCTATTTATGAGGTGTGTGCTCAGGACATGTTTGAGGCAAGTGATGTCCTTTTTGCCCCTGCTTTCATGTAAATGCACTTTAATGTAATATTGCGTGGATGTCAATGTAATTTGGATTTATGCTTTTCTAGTGAACTGTTGCAACCATAGTGAATAAAGTTATTTGTTCTGTTGTCAAGATTGTTATATCAGGAATTATGGCACACAGAATTAGCTATCCCTTCCACATATTCTGGGACTTGATCAAAGTTTAATTTGCATTGAACCTCAGCTCAGGCATGTTTTCCCTCTGATGTCTCAAACCTGAAAAGTCTAATGTAAAAACAGAATGCATTCAATCCCCCCCCCCCCAAACATTATTGCCTTCTCAGATCTGGAATTCATGGAAAGGACTGCTAAATGGATCCAGAGAAACCCGAGTTGTGACATTTTTTTCCTCAAAATTATGCACTGGGTATGGAGGGTTCTTTTTTTGCCTCTGAATGCTCAGACAATATTTTGCATCAGACTGGTGCTATTAAAGCCATCTTTAGGCTCCAATCCTCTAGGTGGCATTTACCTGTATTTTCAAGCTTCTTGAACAACTGTGAGGCCCAGAAATTTTCTTCAGAAAATTAAAGATGCAATTTTTGTGTCTCCTAAGTAAGCCTCCAGCTTCTCTGGGAGTATCACCAAAGTCCAAGCATCATTTCTTTGAACATGGTACAGGTTGTAACATGGGACATTTTTACCCCACCTCCCTAATGCCTTGTTTTAAAAAGGTAGTGAATTGATTGGTGTTCTTTATCTCCTTTAGATTCCTTTATGTGAGCTTCCTCCCTTTTTGATCGCTTGATCTGTCTTTTTAGCCAGACATGGCAGTATGCCATGTATATAGTGGGCCCTTTGTATCGATTGGGGGTTTGGATCCAGGGCCCCACACAAGTGCAAGAATCTGTGGATGCTCAAGTTTGTAGATGTACTACTGAGAAAATTGCATAAATTGCCTGAACTTGCATTATGTGCATAAACCTGTAAATGGCCTGAACGAGGTGAGTGCTGTAGCCAGAGAGTGGTGTGAAATGGCAGGGGCTACTGCAAGTTATGTGGAAATTTTTTTAAAAAAATTCATTTTCAGTGCATATTCAGTGCATGGATGGTTAAATCCATGGATGTGGAGTATGTGGATATGAGAGGCTCACTATAATTATATACAAATGACAAATTCCATATAAGCACTGTTGTCTGTTCTTGGGATCTGGTGTAAATTCTTCTATGGAGTCAGAGGCCTAAGTCATTGACCCCATGTGTCCTTGGGCTGGTAAATCATGATGCCAGTACTAGCTCTTTCTGTACCGGGGATCTCAACATCCTACCATCCAATTGGATGCCACTCCTGCCGGCTGTTCCTGCCTGTGCAAAGGAATGACCTGCAGGAACTATGACACTCTGAGAGTTGCTGGTCTTGAAAGCACATCACATTGGGCTGTACATTTCTCTGTCTCTCAAACTACAAATTCTAGAGTTTCCTGCACATATTCTCTGTCTCTCCAGACCTCCAGGTTTTGGTAAAGTGTTCCCTAACTGCCTTATCACGCATGCAAATTTTTATAAATTTTACAACTAGAAAACTCCACAACAATAATCCAGGACTTTGCAACTTTCGGTCTGAATACAGAAAATGGCTTTAGACAGCACCTCAACAATGCAAGCAATCATCAGTTCATATAATAGATTCACGTAATAGCCGCCTTGGGTCTCCTTCAGGGGAGAAAGGCGGAATAGAAATATAATAAATAAAGGTAGAACATCCATTGGATTTGACGTTGTAGATTGTAGTTGATTCCAGGTAATGTTTAGGGAGCTAGTACTAAACTAGTAACCTATAAGTGGTTGGTACTCTGGCTGCCGTAGAAGTCTGTTTCTCGTCTCACAGAATACACAGGACACTGATTTATACAAGTTGGGATAAGTGCCTTACAAAAGTTCCTGTAAAAATTCAGGAATTCTTGTTTGGGGATAAAAAGGCAACTGCCAACCGCCAGGAACAAACAAGGAGAGACAAGAGTGCTTTGCATAAGGGAAGGAAGTTTGGGGGGTCAATCCCTGCAGTTGGGCATTATGTTGGACAATTACAGGTGGTGAGCTATGTTCCCACCAATTGCCTTGTGGCTTTCCCAAGCATGTGTCTATTTGAAAGTTCATAAGTTAATGGATGTAAGTAGGGAAACTTCTGGAGAGTTTTTTGCTGGGGCAAAAGTGGTTTTAAAATAGAGAGACAACACTATATATCTAATTACTTAATATGTATTGTCCTTCAGCTTCTTAGCTGTCAGCCATTACCACATGAACATGTCTACACTTGGTTCCACAAGAATAAAAGCTCAGAATTTGTGCTCCCCCCCCCCTCAAAACACATACAACAAAAACTGGACTACTGTGCCTCTCCTTAGCCATCTGATTGCTTTCCTAAGCAGCTGGGTGGGTGAGGAAGAAGTGGTAATGGGGTAGCATTTTCCCAGTAAGTGGGAAGAGAATTCAAGAGCCAACTGAAGTAGCTTGGCAGGTGGTGAGTGTGCCCGAGGGATAGTGGCAGGAGATGTGAGGTGCAGGGCATCCCGCATCAGTTTGCTGCTCCCTCCCCCCACTTGCTGCTTGGGTAATTCAAGTATGGTGAAGAGTTGGCCTGCAAGCATACAATTAAGAAAAAATATACAGTAGTTACAGTTCTTATAAAACATTTAAGAAAAAGTCTCAAGTGTGCAACTGCCAAACATATGAGGTATGTCTATTAAATAACGAGACTGATTAAATAACTCACCTTTATTTATTGGTATTACAAATTTAATGTTTGTCCCCTTCAATATACTTCCCATTTGCACTAATACATTGCTGTAGTCTTGTTTTCCACTGGTCGAAGGCATGGAGCAAATCAATTTTCTGTCAGTCGTTTCAACATATCTGTCGTTTTCTTCTTTACAGCATCAACTGACTCAAAATGTGTCCCTTTAAGCACTGATTTAACTTTTGGGAAAAGATAAAAGTCAAAAGGTGCTAAATCGGGTGAATATGGAAGATGTTCAAGTGTAGTAATGTGATTGTCGGTCAAAAACTGCTTCACAGAAAGTGGTGTGTGAGCAGGCGCGTTGTCCTGGTGAAGAATGAAACCATTTTTCCACAGTTGTGGCCGTTTCTGACTCTCTCTCAGCTTCTTCAAAACTTCCTTATAATAATGCTGGTTAACTGTTGTACCTTCTGGAACCCATTCTTCCAAAATTACACCCTTGATATCGAAAAAAAACAATGAGCATTGCTTTGAATTTTGACTTGCTTTGACGAGCTTTTTTCATTCTTGGTGATGACGGTGTTTTCCAGTGCATTGACTGTCTTTTGGTTTCAGGATCCTACTGGAAGATCCAGGTCACATCACAAGTGATTACTTTATGAAACAGGTTTGGATCTGCATCCAATTCTGTTGGTGTTTTGTGCAATTTTACTAAAAATTTCAAATTGTTCAAATTTTAAACTTAGCATTTTTTCGGCACTCTACAGAAAACACAACCAAACTAAATGGCGACTCACAATCAACTGAACGTCATGGAGTGTTGCTGCTTGTCATGCAGGTTCAGACATGTTCAAGGTTACTATGTATGCAGTTATAACCGGTTCTGACTCCTTTGTTTACTAGGTGGAATCACAGTCTCGTTATTTTATAGACATACCTTGTATTTTGTGGCAAAGCAATCTATTTCTATGTATTTCTACATGAAAATCAGTTTCTAGTTTCTGTTGGACTTAAGAACCTTAGGATTACTATATTCTAGAACTAGGTTAAATCTAGATTTTTCTTTGTTTTTGTTTATTTTGAGCAGCTGACCATATGGTAGAGTACTATTAGGACAAAATGACAGTCAGATTTTCCTGCATGGCGGCTGAATGCTGAATGATTGTGAATTAGATGAAGGAAGGCAGATGGTGGCATTTTCTGCACAAGCCAAATTAAAAACAAAACACATGAATTTCAGACAAAACAACATGAAACACCAGCGGGGTTGTTTTTTTTTTGTCTGAAATGAAGGAACATTTTTCCCAAATTTTAAACTATTAGCCAGAATAGCATTTTTTAATTGGCTAGGTACTGGTGACATGTATTAATTGAACAAACTTCACAGGATACTGTCCGATATGGGTCACTTTAAGCACATCCATAGGTGTGAATTATAATTCTAGATAACAGTGATTTGAATAGCAGCAAAGTAACCCATTCAATATTGGGCAATTGTAGAAGACAACTGTATAAATGATATGATTAATATAGTTAATATTTCTGGCCACTTCCTGTTTAATGATGTCACTTCCAGCCTTCAGGAACATGATGGGGAGTCATGGCCAACAGCCATGGGGGTCAAGGGAGCCACTGGCCGGAAAAGTTTGACCACTGATCTAAGGGAAAACTACCTTGTACAGAAGTTCACACACATTCCATAAGAGGAACAATGAAATGTTTAAGCTAACAAAGTTCACAGGGCTCAGGTTTTCTGATGTGTTCACAGACTATTGTGCCCTCAAATCCCATCAAAATGACTTTTCAAAATAATGTCGAGCTGCAATTGGGTAACAAGTACAAGATGAAAAGCAGCAGAGAACAGGCAGAGGTTTCTTGTATCTAAATTCCATCACTGTAAAATTAATCCCACTTCACTGAAAATTAGGAAAAGAGCTCCCTGTGGACAAACTACTTTTCACAAACCAATTTATATGCATTCAAGGAGCACTAAAGAGGACTCTATGGAAAGATCTATTCTAAGTGATAATTGTTGCACTCTATTGTACTCTTCTTGTTTTTAATAAGTTCCTCTTTAAACTCCTTTATATTATGTCTCTTTCAGAGGTTGTAAAATATGGATTACAAAACACAAAGTGCTTTACAAATGTGATGGTTTTTCCCCCTTCCACAACTAAGATTTCACAAATAGCCCCAAATAGCTGTTCTATTGTCCAACTCAAAGCTCCTAGGAGCCCACAGCTGAGGCACAAACAAGGTGTAAAGTCAGTAATTAATGGATTACTTTGGGGGTAAAGTGGGGGAAAAGATAAAAAGCAATTATTGCCTGGTAAATTCCTGTTGATCAGAGAGCAGGAGGTCATTTTTCAGTGATGGACCCATTTCTAGGGGCTGGGACAGCAGAGCTGAAAGTTATTTCCTGTGAAGTGGGGACAGTGGTGGTATTAGGAATTGGCCACTGGCCAAAGGTTCTCCTACCCCATTAGATGCTCACCTGGCAGGGCTGACCCCTGAACCCTCAATATTGGGCAATGGGCAACCCTGAACTCAATATATCACCAGGTGGTAGACACAATGGGACCCCCCCTCCCGGGGCAGCACTTTGCCTCAGGGCTTCCAGGAACCTGGTTCCAAGGCCAAGGGGGTCCTCTCCATAGCTCCAGAATGGCTAAGCTACACTGAGGGGGGATCCAGGTTTGAATCCCCCCTCAGCCACGAAGCTTCCTGGGTGACCTTGGGCCAGTCACCTTCAGCTTCACCTACCTCACATGGTTGTTGCAAGGACAAAAGGAGGGGAGCAGCTGTGTACACTGCCCTGAGCTCTTTGGAGGAAGGGCAGTATAAAAATGTGAAAAATAAGCAAGAGTTCAGTCAAATATCTGTAAACACAGCATAAGGGATAGATGACTGGCCATTACAACTGTAAAATAAATGGACAAGAGTGAAAATGATTATGATCACTACCCAGGTGAATAGAATTAGCTCTACCTATGAGAACAGGAGGTCACTAGGAAAAAATTTCCTTCTCTCACTTCATCTACAAGAACTCATTCTCCCAAAACACAAATCTTTCCCCCATGCTCCAATATCCTGGTAGACACCAAGTCTGAAAATCTCTCTGTCTATTTTACAGTGCCACATAAAGGGTTGGTTTGAAGCAAGATCCCACCTTTAAAAATGGCTTCAGTGGGCCTGCTCCCAGAAAATGGTTGTGGCAGCCACACTTCTGAGTGCCTGAGGGTACCCCCATCAGCTTAATATATTCTCTTGTGTTTATGTAGAGACCTTTTCCTCCAGAGAAGAAGGGTGAGAGGAACAAACACTAGAGACCCTGTGTTCACAAACAGGCTTGATATGATCAATACAGAATGCACAAGTCAAGAAAGAACTAAATGTGTTAAGAACCATGTTCAGATTTCATAATGGAGGGGAATGAGAGGCACTGGTCAGTACTTCAAGAGACCACTAAAATGAAACAGGCCATAGCTCCAAGTTACAGCATGTGCACTGCATGAAGTTGCTGGTTTCAATTTCCAGCATCTCCAGGAAGGGTTGCCTAAAATCCTGAAGGGCTACTGCTAGTCAGTGGTGACAGTCTGAGCTAGAAGGATCTATAATAGTCTGACTCAGCGGATGGCAGCTTTGTATGTTCAAAGTCCAACAGGACTGCAACTCGTCTCAGCTGCGTTTTGGGCTTCAGGCTGGAGCCCTAGCCTGTTTTGCAGGAACTGCAGGACTGTGCTGTCTGCAGCACTGAAGGCAAGCAGAATTCCCCAGCTGGCCTTCCACATGTTCTTACAGACTCAGCTGTGGAGGAGATGTGAAATGCTAGAATCTTTGTGATCGCCACCTTTAAAATAATCCCACTAGAGCTATGTCTCTTTATAATAATCATCATTCTAATCTAGACCACTGCTTTAAACCAACTGTCTCCAGTTGTAGGTCTGGTTTTTACTTTCATGTCACAATGCAAATTTAAGCCTACTGTGGCTGCCCTGAAGGTAAGAATTTCTCCCATTTAATAGCATTTTTTGCTACTGAATTTTCAGCATCATATATTAACACGGGGTAGCAAAACAGAGCCAAATGATTTATAAAATAAAGCATCCTCATCATTATGTGCTGAAACAGGGTGTTTGTTGCAATATTCTCTTCCTTCCACTACCTCCCACACTTTTTACAGTAACCCTCTCTCCTTTAACTTTGCCTTTCCTCCAAGTGATCACTAAAACTCTTTTCAAGACACCCTCCCCCCTCAACTCTAGTAGACACAGCTCAGGACCCTAAGAGAGGACTCTGCCTTACCCCTACCCCTAATGGAATGAATACTAGTGCCCTCACAAAAGTTACTTACAATCTTGGCTGCTGAACACATTTGCAAGAAGAGATGGGTAAAAACCCCTTTGTTACAGACTACAACTTCAAATTATCATCACTTGGTCAGAGTTTTCAGAAATCAAAAACCAACTGCTTTGCCTTTAGCTGCTATTGCAAAAAAAAAAAAAAATTGTTATTTTCTATAAGAATTCATTCAACATACAAATATAGGCAAAACATGAAGATTAGAAGTCCTTATGAATTTATTTACACAATTATTAAAGTACACAAATACAGTGGTAATACAAATGAGGTGTTCGGAGATATTTGTTACCAGTACACAGGTTTAGAGACACATTCTAACTATATTTTCAGTAGGTGATGGTGGTATTTTACTATAATGGAAGGGCAAGGTCTGCCCACAACCAAATACAAGTCTAGAAACTTGCATCAGTCAACTTTTAAAGTATAGTACAGCAATTTAAGGTTCCAGATATATAGAGAGAAGAGGCTGCCTTTATAAGTCTCTAACATTACATCATTGACCACAAATATTTACAAAGAAAGCACACTGAAGTGTAGAACTGTACAAATGGAAGTGTACATGCCCAAAGAACCAACATCTACAGTAACCAAGTGATACAGTTATGCAAAATTCTCCATGGACCAACATTTAAAAACATTCCCATTGCACTCCCCCAAATTGCCAGTTGAAGTAAATCAGATCCTGAACATACAAATAAGCACTTGGTTAATGACCTAAAATAGCTAAAAAAAAGTGACAAGACTGTTCATATCCAGAAGTCCACAAAATGAAAAGGGACTGGCAAAACTTTGGAACATTAAAATGCTTGCAAAGAAACAGAAAAAGGAAACCATGGAATTGTATTAGCCGCCAAATTCCCAAGGAGGCAAGAATCTCACATCTGTTGATTAAAAAGTAGTAACACAACACATGTATGTATTGCACCTTCATTCCCAAGGTGGGACTGACATTACCCTTGAGTGGTATTTGGTATGATGTACATGCCTTCTATGCTCCCAGATTACAGTGGGATAAAATATATTGCTCATGAAAACAAAGATTCTTCCATATGATAGCTGGCACACTCATTTGCTAAGATAAGTGTTTTGGCCATTATATATGTATTTCTTCAGCTGAAGGCCAGCTGTTCCAGACTTGCACACTTTAAAGAAGTCAACAGGCTTGAATATTCCCAAGCCTTGGCATCCTGCAGCAGGAACATTTTGTTTATAGCTTCAAGCCTTGGCATAATACAGCAGGCTGTAAGCACTTACTGTTCTCTGCGTACTCCAGGGAAACACACCTATTCCAACACTGCTCACTCTGCGATGGTAGCTTTTATTGGTATTTATACCAAAAACCAAGCAAAAAGAGTGAATCTTGGCACTAAGGTTTCACATGAACTCCTTCTGTATTCATTCTCTTAGATATTGTACATTCAATATTAAAACCTTCCCAAACAGGTTATTGTACAGCTTTTTTATTTTTATTCTTCAGATTCTACAGAGAGATGTGATCACCTCTAATGGGTATAGCTACCCTTCATCAAATGTCTTCTGCTCTTTCCTGAACAGTACTAGAGACGAACAAACATTAAAAGAAAGTTTCTGAGCTACATGTAGATTTGATTTTCTAAAAACTGGAACAAGACAACCAAAAGCAAAATTAAAACTTAAAAAAAACAAAACCAACCTTGAGAACACTCCCTCTCCTCTTTAGAATGGGACCATATAAAAAGTAAACAGTGTAAAATAAAAACAGACGGCTCTAATTCATTTACACATTCCCTGCCTGACTTAAGTTTACAAGAAGTTTCAAGTCTTTTGTGTGTGTTGTTTTAAACTTCAGGATTGTTCACATTTCTACAGAGGTTTCAAATCAGACAAAAGCGAGAATGGTTTTTGTTTTTTACAGAGAGAATTAAGCCAATAATCTTAGCAAAATGAATACAAAACTTTCTTAAACCAAGTAAAAGATTTATAATTACAGTAGAACAATAAAAAGGGGGTAAAGGCTGCCGCCTGTGGAGGGAGAACTGAAATGGCTAACAACAGGCGGTTAATGCTGTAAACCGTCTCTTCTTTTTCCAGCCTTGTTGCTAGAGTTCACATAAGGTTATCAGGTTTCTGGCAAAAGCCTCTTGTAGTGGCAGCTGCTGGATTCTGTCCATGTTCCTGCAAGTATCTTTAGTAAGTGGCAAGGAGAGATCCAGTTGTAATATTTCTTCTGCTCTAGTTTGGGGTAGTTTTGCTAGTAAAAGCCATTGGTAACATAGGAGATCAGCCATGCATTATCTGCCCCTCAATGGCAATGTTATTTCACCGATGCACAGCAGACTGGAGAACGCTGGTCGCGGCCAGTGCAGGAATCTGTTGAAGCCAAGGAAGAAGGTATCAATATCATTCCACACCTACTGGAACTGCATTTAAAAAACGGACCCAGTAAAGTCGCTTCAGTCCCATCATACAAATCAACTGAGCAGATTCCTCCACTTCCGAAGGATGAAATGAGAATGTGCACATCTATGTTTCAACAGAATCAATTGCACCCACCTGCAGCATCCATGAAATGAATGGTATTTTCCTTTGCTGTTATGATTTAGATAAGAAAGACATTTTATGAGCAAGGAGAAACAGAGTGAAGATCAAGAGACAAAGCACATGCTGGCTACTAAAAGGTAAAGATTAGATGACTCAGGTGAGCTCTTGAATTAGTAATGAAACCCAAATCAAGAGGCAAGGTGATAAATGCAAGTGTTACCTAAAAAAGATTGGTCTTTTAAGCAGCAATACTAAACTGAATATGTACTACAATATTCTTTCCATAGTAGATGCCAGTGTTAAGCAAAGCCCTGTGAATTCTGCAATCAGAAATGTGTGCCAAATCTGGCAGGTGCAGGTTGGTCAGGTCCCACTCAGATGCTGAATATGCCAATGATTAGGTGGGTTTTAGAACCCAACAGCCATCGCTAGCCTGAATTTGAGGAGGCTGAAGCACATCACAGAGTTGAGAATAAGAACATTTTCTGAACAGTTAACCTTGCAACAAAAGATGACAAGTTTTATCCAATCACCAAATCACCCCACAAGTTCTTTGAAGGCTCTTTTGATTCTGTGTTCTTGAAGCCTGTGGATTTGCTTCATATGACTTAGACTGAAACGTTCCCTCACCACCTCTCTAAAAGGGCATGACCAAGAAAGGAAGCCACAGCTTACTTTTTAATTATGACAGCAGTATGCAGTCTTCTGCAAACCAGTCCCCTAATTTACAAGTGTGACATTTGACAAGGACATTATTTTTTTGATAACCTGAGGGAGAATGGAAAGTAGATTGCATGAAGTTGGGGGTGATACGAAAGGAGTGTCATTGCTATCCCAGGTTTAATCTTTGCTGAAGTAGTGCTAACACTGTATGGAGGACATACTTCAGCAGCCAAAGTTATGCAAGTCCGTTTTCTGTGATGTCTGAACTGTCGTAAAACAACCTGTTCACATTCTCTTCTTACTGAAGCAGCAGTTCTTTTGATGCACAGTTCACAGGGATTTCATTTTCAGTCAAACTGCAGTAGCGACAATGCTTTGACATGCAACGAGATCAATCATTACAAAT
Source organism: Tiliqua scincoides (assembly GCF_035046505.1). Classification (NCBI taxonomy): domain Eukaryota; kingdom Metazoa; phylum Chordata; class Lepidosauria; order Squamata; family Scincidae; genus Tiliqua; species Tiliqua scincoides. The sequence continues at coordinate 153,440,588 of NC_089822.1, forward strand.
AAGGACCTTGATAGTGGATCCTGCAGTTCTTCTGTCAAAATTCCCACAAGTTTCAAACGGGAATTGTGTTTGAAGCAGGTGCAGATGATTCAACTCAGCTGCAGTAAACTGACAACTCTTACTTGTAACCACCTCAAATGCCTTGTTCAACCCCCAAATTAAAAATTTTTTTCACACCAAATATGATTTTATGGGGTGGGCAGTCATATGATAGAAGCTAGCTGAAAGGCGGTTGGCTGAATGACTGAGCCTGATAATCTGCCACCTGTGAATCCTGTCCCTATTGTAGTTGTCCCCAGAGCATAGTCTCCCCAGCGCAGGCTCGCCACATCCTTGTTAGCGGCCCTAGCTGCATTATTACAGTATTAGACACAGCATCAAGAAGCATCTGTCTAGCACAGCCCAGCATGAATCCTGTATACAAGGTGGTTCAGAATCTTTCCATTCGGTTTAAATTATGAACAGCTGCATTATCCAGATGATCTGATCCATGTGGATAATCAGTTTGCTAATGTAATTAAAAGGAAAGGGGTGTGGAGTCAGACAAAACACAAAAGCAGCAGCAAGAGAGTGATCCCACACCAGCAGGAGAGATTAGTGTAATATGGAGCTTTGTCAATGGTAAGGAGAGGGAGAGAGCCTGTTTACAGAATCTAAAGAGTAAGAATTCTCAGTCCGACTGAAAAAAGCAAAAGAACAGCTTCTAAAATACTTAAGATTGGCAGCAAGCTACAAATCACCCACACACACTTCATGTTGCACTGGTGAAGCCCTAGCTACTTATCCAGAAATCAACCGATACGCTTTAGAACTGTTGCTAATACAAACATTCATTCTTCATTTTCTACCATTACAGGCATTTAGGAACTTCCTGTTTAAAAAAAAAAAAAAAAAAAGGAGACCAGAAGTACAGTTTCCAGCTTTCCTATTAGTTTGAAAATGTTTTTTTAATCTTTGGCTGCATGTGGGAAAGGGAAGAGAATAAAAGACTACATTAAATAGTCTGATCTAGTCATGGAAAGAGAAAAAATAATCTTTTGACACTCTGAAGACCAACAAATTCATTTCAGCAGATGCTTTTTTTATGGACTAAAGTTCACTTCATTAGATGCATGATATGTTTATGTATCTGAAGAGGATGGTAGTACACAAAAGCTTATGCTGAAGTAAATCTGTCAGTCTTTAAAGTGCTATAAGAAATTCATTTTTTTTTTTTTGCTACAACAGACTAGCATTGGGGTAATTGCATTAAGTTTGGGAATCATGCTCATCCTAGTATAATTTTTCACAATACTGGATACTCATGGATGACTGAGCCTGATTGCTTTACCCAGTAATAATGAGTTATTTCAAGAACTGTAGCTTAAGCACATGAAGGCATGCTATTTAATGTTCAGATTTTGCAAAACTTCTTGCATTTTACTAGCAGACTGAGACCATGCAAAAATCATATAAGTTCCATCTTTAATATATTCATTTATTTAAACTTTTGTAAATTTGAAATGTAAATTAATTCTTTTTTCCCCAGCCCCCGACACAGAGAGTGTCAGAGAGATGTGGCCTTCCTGCCAAAAAGTTTGGATGCACCTGCTGTAGAATACTGTGATTAACTCTAGAATAATTTGTCCAGGAAACAGGTTTTAAGTAGGATACGCGAGTCTATTGTTAAATCAACCATGTACAGCTTCTAATTAGCAACAACCTGTGGGTTGGCAAATGTTGTAATCCTGTTATGTGTTACAAGAATGTTCAGGTGTGGCATTTTTCCTTACAAAGGTTGCTTAACGTGTGCTGGAGGCAAACAGACTAATAGCTAATGCCCATGCTTTCTTACACCAAAATGACATCTCGGAAAGAAAAATGCCACATCAAATACCCCCAAGTGTTCCATTCCACATGGTTGGTTACCTTGTGCTTACTGCAATATATACCACCAAACCTTTCTTATGAACATGCTAGTGGACCAGTTCTAAATGAAGTCCTGAAAACTTTCAGGAAAAATTATAAGTGTGAACCACATCTAATGCTACAATATCTGGTATAAAGTGTAGAATTAACATGAAGTGCCACCCAATTTGATGTCCCCATAGGAGTTAATCCAAGCCCACCCACCAAGTTGGTGTCTAGCAAGAAGGGACTCACCCAGTGCTGCTTTCCAACGAGAAGTAGACGAGCAGCTACTTGCCATGGTGTTCGAAAGGAATGCTATTCTGAGGTGGGGGGGAAAAGACAGCCATTTGTAACAAATCCACTGCCCGATATATAATTTCAAACTGAGACTCTAACTGGAACTGCACTTAATTTGTAATGGTGTTTGTTTCAGATGCCTTACAGCCATGAGGAAGGGCTGCCTCAGCAGAAGGTGGCAACCAACCCTATTTGGAATGTGCTTTTTATTCCTGCCTCTCTCAGCTCAAAACGGTTCATCATCACTTTCACTGTTTTTTGCCAGCACTGGCCACTGATTCAAAAAAACATTTTCCTTTGGTCATACACTGACTATTCGGTAGATGACTTCGGTAGATGACTTTCGGTAGTGACTCTTTGTCACTGAAGAGACCCCTCATCTCATTAGCACTAAGAACTCTGTACAAGCTCAGCCTGGAACCTTCTAGCTACAATCTACAAACAAACCCAAGGACAACTTTGAAAATTAAGCAGTTCACTATAGTACAAGCCCTTTTGCAACCCTATTGTCTATCCAAGGCAGTACATACACATGCACACCCACCTACCCACCAGTCTTCTTGCAGCATTAACTTCAAAGGTACAAGGGGCTCATCCTACTTCTGAATGTGAATCAGGAGATTCCCACATTTCCAAAAGAACCAGTTTAAGCAGAATATATTTTAATACTAATAAATGCAGCAAACAAATATGTGCACTCATCTTAAATCTCAACACCTTTCCCTATCACCAACCAGCTAACCAGTTCCTCACTTGCTGCCTCAGAGAAAAAATGCAGTGCTTGCCTTCAAAACTTCCCTTGTACAACCAAAAAAGACACGTTCAGCAAAGAGTTCTGTTGTAGTCCACTGCATTTAGAAGTGAAAAACCAGTCGAATTGCTGGAAAGTTACAGATGTTGATTGCTAGAGGACAGGCAGAACTGAATTTCCTACCCTTTAGAGATAACCAGGTCTGAAAAATCAACATTCCTCCTGAAGTTTGTGAAATCTACTAGATTACCCATGACAACAACCAGGGTGTCAGTGAACACAGAAAAAAACACCAAGTACATCTCCAATTTGGTGTTCCATATGGATTACCAACAAGACTCCCTGCTCCCATCTTAGGATCCCTGAAGCTTGTATTTGGAAAAACCTCGTGCTTGAAATTAAGGAAGAAAGATAGAAGCAAACCTAAGAAATCAAATGGTACAGAATTTAAGTATAGGTCAACTTTTTACTAAATAGTGCAAGACACAGGAACAGACTCAATCCTAAGTAGTACAATAATACATGAATACTAAACGAGCCAATAAAAGGCAGAGCAATATTGAGAGTATGAGTCTAAATTGGCATTTGCAAGTCCCTTATAAGCAGTGGTGAACCAGGTCGCATATCTCCCCTACCAATGTATTATATTGCAGGATATTCTGGGCACACTCTTCCATTCTTGATCTATGATCATTTCACCCTTGTGATGGGGAATAATCAGGGATATAACTGCATGCATATAACGAGCATTATGTCAAGGTGGGGGTGCCCTTGCTGCCCCACCAAACATATACAGTTTTTGGTCAGTCCTAAGATTGATACACTTTATTAGAATGAAACCCAAACTTCTATTAGATCAGAGGTTTTCAATAGTTGGTGAGGATGCAGAAGTGGGTTGTGATCTGACCTTAGGAATTCATCAGGCATGTGGATGCAGGTGAACCTATTGATATTATGTATCGAGATATTCAGAAGGCATTTGTCAGTCCTTCATGGAAGGCTGTTGAGAAAACTCTACAGTCAGGGACTAAGAGGGTAGGTCCTCTTATGGATTAAGAATCGGTTGAGGACCAGGAAACAGAGAGTGAGCGTCAGTGGACAATTTTCACAATGGAAAGTGCTGAAAAGCGATGTACCCCAAGTTCGGTCTTGGGGCTGGTACCTTTCAATTTGTTCACAAATGACCTGGAATCAGAGATAAGAAATGTCAAGTTTGTTAATAACACTAAACTTTTCCAGGTGATGAAGACCAAAAGGAATTATGAAGATCTCCAGAAGGATCTCTCCAAACTGGGTGAATGGGCAGCAAAATGGCAGATGCATATCAATGTAAGTAAGTGTAAAGTAATGCGCACTGGTGCAAGAAATCAACACTTCACATATACTCTAATGGGTTCTGCCTGTGAACAATCAGGACAGAGATCTTGGGGTGCTGGTGGATAGCTCAATGTAAGTGTTGACCTTGTGCGAGGCAGCTGTGAAGGCTAATTCCATGCTTGGGATAATTAAAAATGAGACTGAGAATAAAACAGCCAATATTATGCCATTGTACGAATTGATGGTAAGGTCACATCTGGAGTATTGTGTAGAGTTCTGCTCATCACATTTCACAAAGGATATAGTATAGAACTGGAAAAGGTGGAAAAGAGCGACCCAAGTGATTAGTGGGTTGGTTGTACCTCGCTAAATGAAAAAAGGCTACAGCATTTGAGGCTCTTCAATCTAGAAAAAAAGGAGGCTGAGAGTGACATAAAATTATGCAAGGGATGGACACAGTGGGTAGAGGGATGTTTTTTTTTCTCTTGGTCAACTCTGGAACCAGCTGACATCAACTAAAATTGTTCCAACTCTCCCACCACTCAGACAAAACAAAATAATTCTTTACCCAGCATGTAATTAATTTGTGAGACTCCTTGCCACAGGATGTGGTGTTGGCACCTTGCCTGGATGCCTTTAAAAGGGGATTGAACAGATTTATGGAGGAAAAGTCCATCACAGGTTACAAGCCATGACTGGGCATATACAACCGCCTGGTTTTAGAAGTGCGCTATCTCTGAATGCAAGATGCAAGGGAGTGGCAACAGGATGCAGGTATCCCTGAGGCATCTGGTAGGCCACTGTGAGATACAGGAAGCTGAACAAGATGGACATTTGGCTTGATTCAGCAAGGCTCTTATGATCTTAAACTCTAAGCTTGCTAGAATCTGGTCCTTAAGGACTGCCTAATATAATGAGAGTTTAAACTAACATTCAAGTTACCTAAAGCACCTCAATTTCTTGCACTTCTAGACCTACTCTAATTGTTCTGTTTGACTGAGCCTTCACAATCATGATCCATTCCCAACTGTATTTCTTGACCCCAACTTTATCCCTGTGCCTGGCTCAAGTCAATTTTAATACTGTGTAAAACAGACTCCTGAAGGAGGTACAGTCCCAGACCTGGGAAAAAAAAATGTTGACTTCAATTATGGTTGCCCTCAGATTTTCATTCTTTCTACTTCTCTGGAAAGTTCTTAATTTCTTCTGCTTAACTGCTCCCCAACCATAGTTAACTACATGAACCATAGCCAACAGTCTTTGATGGCACCCTCTGATCTCTTATATGGCTAATAAATAAATGTAGAGTCATTTCATTTGGTTCACAGCTCTCTCCTATTTGTATTGGAAGGAAATTTCAGCAGGGGCCAAAGCAACAATCTGGCCAATGAGAAGGACCTACAAGTTAAGTAGTTTTATTTAGCACTGCACAGTAGAATTGACCATTTGAGAAGTAAAATGTCCCTTTTAAATTCACTTCACTGCTCCTTAATAACTCTTCTTTCTTCATCATCGTCTGCCTTTTGGGTCATTTGCTCTTCCTTCTGCACTTCTTTCTTTGCAGCAACTTCAAATTCTCAGCTCCCCGTAGACTCCACTCACACCCCATTCCCTGGTGCACCTGCTAGAGTGGTCACCAAGGAAATAGTTAAATGTTGACCATAAGATGTTGACCATAACGTTACTGGAATCTAATGCTGACAGAACAATTGTTAACTGAGATGCCAGGGTAAGGATTAACATAACTGAACTCTGAAAGATTTTTCCTTTAGTACTCAGGAGAAATCGTTATACAATCGTTATAAGACATTTAATCTTTGATTCAATACACATATGATTTCCCTTTCTGCAGATCTGTTTTTGGTAAAACTCAGTTCTGCTAAGGTTTGGCCATTTTTGTTTTTGTTATTCATCGTCTGCTTCATTCACAGGCCTCAATGCTCATCTTCCTGATGCCCAGATTGCCATGGCACAGCATTGAACGGTACCTATCCTAATGGGTGGAAAAGTAGTAGTTATGGCAGCCACCAGTCCAGGGAGGTTATGTAGATGTGCAACTGTCATAGCACTGCTGGCCCTTTGAGGGCTGAACAGAGAGCCACAGGAGTAACTGTTATAGCACTGCACTATGTTTTGCTGGGGGGAGGAGTACACTTTGGTGATGAAAAAAGTATGGGCTGGTACATTTGCTACTTGGTTGCTTGCCTAGGGCACTTGCTCTTCGTACCAGACAAATGGCAAATTTCAAAGCTTAACTAGTTACCTTGTAGTCCAACTCCACTGCAGACACTACATTTTCCCTGTAGGATGACAACCTAAACATACTTCCAACCAAGCTACGTATATAACTTACTTCTATAAAATAGTATTTTAAAGTTACATGAGAAGTTAATCCTCTCCCCCAACACAAGAAATGTGAGATTTGCAAATTTTCAATCATTCTCTTATGCAAGTCTAAAGAAATACACTTAACAAAAGTTCTCATCCATTTCTGTGCTATGAGACACATTTTATGATTATATATCATTTTTAACTTCATATACACATCATTTTATATTGTTCTATATTAATTTTATAATTTGTTTTTGTGTAAGCCACCTTGGGCACCCACTGTAGCGCAAGAAAGGCCGGGTAGAAATGTATTAAATAAATTAAAATAAATATATGGTTAAACTTCATTGCATAATAATGTACTTTCAGCTTTTCAATTAAGCAAATTAAGCAAATAATTGCAAATAAAAAGATAGCCAGGCTTTCCGGGTGAAGCTGCTGTACTAGATCGTTGCCAGAAAAAAGAAATTAGATAATTGGCTTGCATCCTAAAATGTAGACTATTTTGTAACAAGCAGGATAAGTGTACCAAGGAACTTCAGCTGCATAGGCTGGATCAGAGCAAGTCTGAAGACACAGAGGTGGGTCATTTTTTGTTTGATGTCAGCAGTGATAAATCCACTTTAGCAGGGAAGCCACATGTCATGACCACTTTGCACATGACTAAAGGAAAGGCAGGGCTAGGCTAGGGTTCTGTATCTCCTGGAGGGATGATAAGTTCAAGGGGCATTAGCAGCTAAAGCAGGGGTGCCCAAACCCCGTCCCGGGGGCCACTTGCGGCCCTCAAGGCCTCTCTATGTGGCCCTAAGGGAGCCCCTAGCCTCCAATGAGACTCTGGCCCTCCAGAGATTTGTTGGAGCCCACACTGGCCCGATGCAACTGCTCTCAGGGTGAGGGCAACTGTTTGGCCTCTCAAGTGAGCTGTGGGATGAGGACTCCCTCCATTGCTTGTTGTTTCATGTCTGTGATGCAGTAGCTGCAGGAGAGGAAAGGCTAGCCTTGCTTTGTGCAAGGCCTTAACTACTGCAAAACCTTCATTCATTCATATAAGTTCATCTTTAATATATTCATTTATGTAAATTTATTCAAATTTGAAATGTAAATTAATTCGGCCCCCGACACGGTGTCAGAGAGCTGATGTGGCCCTCCTGCCAAAAACTATGGACACCCCTGAGCTAAAGAGATGAAGACTCATCTGCTAGGAGGGATACCAGTTTCACTATTTGAATCTCTCTAATCAGATTTCCATTTGATGATCCTTCCCCCCCCCACAAGGGGAACTAACAAAAGTTTAGCTTCATTAGGCTAGTTACCTGAAATGCTTTTCAGAGATATATTCTCTCTGTGAAAAGCAAAGCCAAACACAGAGAACACAAAATACAGTCTTGTCATAGCCTAAGGCACTTCAATTAATTGGTTGAAAAGTATGCTTGTCAACTAATTCAAGTTGTTTGATTGTTTTACTTTTAAACCCTCAAATATCCAATCATACATAGAAAAGTCTTACTCCCATCTATGCTAAATTGGTAGAACTATGGCATAGCCATATGCACAATCAGAGGGGAGTGTGTGTGTTGAGGCTGTGAAGTTAATATTTATTTATCAGTAAAACAAAACACAGAATTATGTCAAGATGGAAGCACCGAGCCATTGTGCATATGAGGAATACTGTTCCTTGGAATATAGCCTTTTCTATTCAGGGGACTCCAAGATAATCTTCGTTTACACAAGAACAAATCATGTAAAGGTCTCATGTGACTACGTGCACTTGATGTATATAATTTGCATCACACTTGACACACTAAATGTGTGGCAGGAGATCTGGCGCAGTTGGTAGAGCTGCCGCCTTGTATGCCTGAAGTTCTGAGGCTGCCAGTTCAAAACAATCGGAAGTACCCGAGAACTGACAATATGCTGATATACTGATGAGCTGACCCTCAGTGGCAGAGAGGAGTTGCCGTCAAGTGGAGCGTGGGAGGCGAAGGGCCAGAGAGAGGCCAGACCGGGAAGGAATCCAGCTGGAATGAGGAGTTCTATGAAAGACTAGAACTATTGTAAAAATCCCTACGGGGGTTTAGAACAGCCTGCCTATGTAAACCGCCTTGGATTAAAGTCAGAGGAGAAATCTGACGACCAAAGAAAGGCAGTATATAAATACCTGTATAAATAAAGGCAACTCCCACAGTCTATGCCAGAACTGAAAGCAGTCATTTGGAAAAGTGACAAATTCAAGAACAGGTTATTTCTATTCCTCCCATGTGTAGAAAAGAGAAACACTAGTACAGATAAAACTGGTTGGAAGTTGAGCACCTTCTAAAGTCAATGACCAAAAAGAAAAGGTTTGCAGATACTCAGTACAGCATAGCCTACCAGGCCATAAATAGCCCTGATGTAAAAGAAAGCAAGTAAGCACATTTCAGAGTCTAAAAGTGCTTTATTTCAAGCCATTTAAGGGATCAAAATACGCACTTTCTTCCTCTTCCTTTGAGGTCTGCCGGTGCTTGGCTTTACAGGTGGAAGGATAAAAGAGAGAGTCTTAACACCTCAAAAGCTTTAAATCCTTCAAAGTTATCAAGCCTCTATATAGTTACCCACAGGATAAACTCATTCACACACTAGATAGAACCTTTTTCTCCTGTTCTATCCATCATGCTCAGAGTCTGGTTTCAAGGACCATCATTTTACTCACTGTAGACTAATTCTGGACAGGGCATAGTAAAAAGTGTTTTTACAGAACTTTCATTTCCTATAGTGAATCATACCTTGCTTGGTACTAGCAACAGAATACAAAGTTCAGAATCTCACTTAACAACCATCTGATCTGAATGTGGGGTCTCAAGGCAAACAAGAGTATTTTCACAACTAGTATGACAAATAATGCACCCTAAACGGCAGGATCTGGATCAGTCGAAAATCTTATCCATGTCATTTAAAGGCCAGAATGTTTCACTTTGTACCCTCAGATATAACTGGTGTTTTGTGGCATGTTATTGCATACCAGATGTGATGTTTCCACATACACTGCTGATACGTTGCATTCATTTTTGCTAGGAAGCTGTCTTACAGAACATTTTAAAGCTCATTTTACTTGAAATAAGCCCAGACCAGACAAGCAGAAACCCACATGGAAATGAGTATTTTCCATGGAATAATGCACACTGAGACACCACGTGAGTTTCCTGATTCATCACATCCGTGAATATTTTCCCACAGAATAAGCAAGAACCTTTTTTACTTTTTATTCCGAGTTGTTAAAAATTTTTCACGTGGGTTTTGAACATATGGTTGCAAAACTCATGTGTCTGTCAAAATTCTGAGTTCTTGGATCTACCCTAGGGTCGTCTCTGGCAGAGGGCACCACAGCTATCTCTCTTTATTTTTGGCTTTAAAAGGCAGTTATCGCCTTCCTCACACTTATGGCAGGTAGGAAAGAAAGGAGCAAAAGTGGAGTAAAGTGGTATTCCGGCTGTTTAAGTGACTCTTGTCAGCAATGAGGTGCTTCCTTTGAGGCAAGGTGACTTTTGACCCTAGGCTGTAACCCACATGTACAGACACAGAATGGTAAAAAGCTGCTTGGTATTAAGAAAGAAACATTTTAAAAGTCTGGCTAAAGCATGGAAACAGAATAGTAAAAGGCTGTTTGACTTCATTTAAAAACAAAATTGTTAGTCTCACAGGTGTTCAGGCCTCAGAGTGTAAACACTCTGGAATGTAGTAGGTATAGAAAAGGATACTAGGCAATGAAGAGATAGGCCTCATCTTGGGAGAAGAATGCACATCTTAGCAAGGACATTAACCACTATGCCTACCAATATTCACTTATAATTTTATATTATATTCTTTCAGGCTTTCAGACTAAAAGGCACATATAGACAAAAAGCTAGGACAAGATAGTCTTGGCCCAAATTGTAATTCACATTACAATGTGACTAAGATGATTAAGGGGCTGGGGCACCTTCCTTACGAGGAAAGGCTACGGCGTTTGGGCCTCTTCAGCCTAGAAAAGAGACACCTGAGGGGGGACATGATTGAGACATACAAAATTATGCAGGGGATGGACAGAGTGGATAGGGAGATGCTCTTTACACTCTCACATAACACCAGAACCAGGGGACATCCACTAAAATTGAGTGTTGGGCAGGTTAGGACAGACAAGAGAAAATATTTCTTTACTCAGCGTGTGGTTGGTCTGTGGAACTCCTTGCCACAGGATGTGGTGATGGCGACTGGCCTGGATGCCTTTAAAAGGGGATTGGACAAGTTTCTGGAGGAAAAATCCATTATGGGGTACAAGCCATGATGTGTATGTGCAACCTCCTGATTTTAGAAATGGGCTATGTCAGAATGCCAGATGCAAGGAAGGGCACCAGGGTGAGGTCTCTTGTTATCTGGTGTGCTCCCTGGGGCATTTGGTGGGCCGCTGTGAGATACAGGAAGCTGGAATAGATGGGCCTATGGCCTGATCCAGTGGGGCTGTTCTTATGTTCCTATGCACATATGGCGATATAGTAGTCATTAGAAGTAGTTCTTAAGAAACCAAAAGGTTGCTTGATTTTAGAAAGGTCTTAAGAAAAGACAAGAAGCCTTAGTTTGCAGAGAGGCTCCACAGGTGTTCAATGTTTGGACTAACACAGAAAAGGAACGCATAAGAGATAAGATAGGCCGCTTGCACCAGGCCATCCTAATGAGGGATGAGTAAGTTCTGCCAAGAAAATATCTTATGAAGTCTGCCTTCACACCTGTCTTTGTGTTATACGGCTCTTTTAATGAGGTTAGTAAGAGGACTCTTACTAACTACTACTACTACTAACTACTAACTAACTAACTACTACTTACTAATGAGGTTAGTAAGAGGACTCAAATTACTCTTAATTGAAATAATGGATATGAATTAGGTTCAAAACTGAGTAAAGTATGTTACAGCGCATCCTACTGGTTTCTGAAAACTTTGTAATTCAATGTTTAAATGTCTGATTTTACCTTTTATGGAGACCTGTAACCTGAAACACACCTATCAGGTGTCTCTAAGGTTATCTACAGCCAATTAGGAGTTTGCCCCATCTATGATGCAGATTTTCAGGGAATAGGAAGTCTAGATTTTCAGACAAAGAACCCAGAATGGTATAAAGGATTCAGTTAACATTGACAATTGCTCTCATGCTTTAGACATTAGTCCCATGAGATGCCCATTGCTTGCAATGAAATAAAAGCCTGTGAACCTTCACTCTAGAGTACCAAGTTATTCTTGAGTTGTGTTTTCAACCTTGCAACACCTTGACATCTGAGAAATACTTTGTGGAGCAAGGTGTTGAGAGCTTTCAGCGATATTTGGAAGAAACATGTCCAGGTGGCTCTCAGCAAAACTTACTGAAATGTGGTACAGTTCTGTTACATTTTCAACATACTGAAGGACAAGGGTTACCAGAGAGCCTTGAGGCATGCTGGAGTAAAGTCAAGGAGCTGAGGAGAAACTACACAACAGTAATGGAGGGAAATAGCCATTCTGGGCACTCTGTGTGACATGCTTGAGCGGTTCCTCTGCATGGACTATGGGGTAGTCATATCCTGCATTAGTGGTTCAGGGATGATGCAGTAGAGAAGGTATGCTGATGTGCCAAGGGACATGGAGGGGGAAGGGAAGCAGTGGACAGCAAGGGAATGGTCTTGAGCCTAATTTCTGTCAACCACAGGAATCTTCCTTCCCAGAGCCAAGATCTTCTGCACTAGATGTATTTTCCCAAGGCATGAGTGATGCAGAAAGTTTGTTACTTGAACCACTGCAACCGACATCTGCCAAACCAATTCCTCCCTATCTCCTGTGGAGAATATTCTGGAAGGTTCTTGGGGGAGGGGCTATTCCAGCAGGAATAGGAAGTACTGGAGGGGGAGCAACTTTCCTGCCTCTAGTTGACCAAAGTAAGGATCAGACAAGTTCTGAACTATTTAAAACCAACACTTTGGAAGCCTGGAGAGGAAAACCAGACAGTGGGAGCAAGAAGAGAGGAGTGATGACTTCCCTGCCTTTGGCACTGATTGCATAATAAGAACCGGGCCCTCCTTTGCAGAAATTGAGAAGTGGAGACCTCAGCTGACTGGGGCAGAGAGGATATGGCATCTGAAGGACAGACAGAAGCAGCAGCACCTTGAGTTCTCCAGGGAGTTGTTGCAGGCAAACTGGGAGATGAGTGGAGATCATGGAGATCCTCAACGACCTTGAGGACAGAATCTTGTGGTGTGGGATGCATGAATGGAGAGGGCAGTGGCCAGCCAGGAGCAAGCTTTGGATAATATGACCATCAGGCTTAGGCCTTGGCGTAGCAGAAGTCATTAGTTGGGGCTGTTGAAGGCATTCAGCACATACCCTGTTAGCCAACTAGCTCCTTTCCTTGGTCCTGTTCAGGTATGAGCAGGTCATCCTGAATGAGCCACAATCAGATGGCTTGGGGAGAACCCTACCTTCATGGTTAAAGAACATGGGAAAAGAACTTCTCTTGCAAAGTTTGACCAGCCAATCTCATACTATGTCTGTGGCACATTTGTTGTTAACTAGATTCACCAAACATTAGCAACAGCAGTAGTTTTCCACCCACTGTCACACTGGTTAGTGGTGAGAACATTACCCATCCAGGTGTTAATTGGAAGCCTGATGAGAATTTTTTTTTTTTTTTCATTCAGGTAAAAGCATCTTGGGGCACTGCTTTTCTACCAAACATTTTATTTTTAAAGACCTCAAACATGCAAAATGTGGTTTTTCCCATCGCCCTTTGCCCATGTTTCCCTTTCCCCTTGAGAAATGGCCCTTTGTCTGTGAAAGATACAGGCACAGTTGGTCGGCCACCATTCAGCCAAAATAATTGCGCAGTTGCCACATCCAGCATAATGACTGCAGGTTTAGTGTGAAATGGGCTCATTTCTTTTCATAACTATTACCGTTAATCAAGTTCTGTTATCAACAAGGACCCCTTTCATGAGCTTCGCTCCTCCTGTTCATGAAGGAAGATTCCGCTTGCAGAGGTAGTAATGTAAGCTGGGACACCACACAATGGAACTGAAGGTTCCATACACTTTGGTGAATACACTTTTGAGAATTATTCTCTGTAACCAAACTCCACATTTAATGTTCTATGCAAACTGTAACACATTTTGCTCAAGCACTTCCACATTTGACACCAACCACAGACCAATATGCCATGGCTTTTGAATAGCCACTTCTTTGACCTGCCTTTGACGTTTTTAGGGTTGCGTAATTCCTCTCATAACAGAGGCTTCTTTCACACTATATACAGACACACCCTGGCATCAAACTCAAATAAATGATTACGTTATTGCTTCTAAATTCATCACTGTTTTAGGAGGCAGCTGCTTTGCATGAGAAGGTAATGAACCAGAAACCACTTCCTAGGGCTCCTGGGTATCATTACAGAGCTTCCATGAGATGAAGGAGACCCCATGCTATGTTACCAAACTAGGAATTAGAAGTTAGACTAATTTGATTGCATGCCACACATACCCAGCAGGGGGAAACCCACAAGAAAAAAATGCCTTTAGCTACCAATTCTTGCTAAACATCTCACTTCAGGTACTAGACTGACAGGATTTTTCTTTTCTTTGGCAAAAGAGCAATGAGTAAAATGAAGAACTGTCATCCTGCTTCATAATCATGCAAAGATTATGTATTTTCTTCAAAGAGTACGCTTATAAATGTCCATTGTATAGACAATCTAACCTGTTATGTCCTAGACCATGACTAAAAACAGCCATAGCAACACACCTAAGAAGCCTACTTAAAGCAGAGATGTGTAAAGATTCATTCAAAACAACTAATCTAAGCTTTAAACTTTTGACTTTTGACATACCCAGGTCTACTTTAGAAATAATTTACTTCAAATTTTAAAAATTCTAGAGAACTAAAGGAAATCAAACTTGAATGAACAGTACTGCCACCTAACAAAACATAAATTATGAGACACAGATGAATCTTTAGTCTCTACATCAGGTACAACAAATTCAGAGCTACAACAGTTTAAGTATTACAAGTACACCCCTCTTCCACGGGATATTATTATAGACAGTTGCTTATACCAGACAGAAGCCGGCAAATTAAATTACCATAAATGCAGCTCAAATGCTATATCAAAATCTCAATATAGGTACATTTTTGCAATTATGACACTAAAGAACAGAACAATGGGTGATTAAGGCTACAGCATATATTGTCCATTTTGAATACTGGACAAACTGCATCAGAAGCAAGGATAAAGGGAGAGCATATATTGATCCTACTTCACTATAAAACAAATACAAGTAGTATTCATTCATTGGCACAAAGCTTCTGAGATCTGCAGTGGTTAAAAAAATCTTTAAGTCAGTTGATGATTCAGCCAATATAGCACAAGTCACTGAAATTTCTGTGGCTGTTAAATGTCTGTACCCTGCAAATACACAAACATCCAAAAAGGTATTAAACAAGGGAGGTATCCAATTCTAGATTTTAGTAACCTATAGGACATCTTCCTTCACAAGTAGCAATTCTTCAGTCGATTCAGAGCAGCTAAGAAAATAGCATATCTAAATGTAATTATGAGGTGAACTTTCCTACCCAGAGTAGCTGTACTCTGAAGTGTCATGCCAAAGAAAGCTATCAAACTTCTACCCCTTCCCCATAGTCAGGGCTACTTTGAATACAGATACAGAACATAGAGCTTTCTGGAAAAAAGAATGAGAGCTGTTTTGTACCTGTGAGGTTGACATACGCGAGGTATCTTGTCGGCCTGTTAAATCAGATGAGGAGATATTGACTGGGGCACCACGATGCAATCGCATACTCACTTTCCGTTCTCGCTCCATTCCAGACACTGGCCGAGGAGAGGTGTTTGCTGCCAAGAATATTAAATTTCATTTATCTGTACAAGTTTAAAGACTTGTGTAAGAAGCGTTTGCCAAAATTAACTCGTGGTCTCTGTTAAGTTCTTTATGCTGCAGTTTATAAGAACACATGCTGAGTTTCATTATTTGCGAGGATTCTGTACCCAGAACTCAGGAGGATGGCAAAAATTGCATTTAAGCAAACCATTTAAAAAACAATGTCCCTTTGCTCAGTGATTTAAAAACAGCATTGAGTCATTAAGACAGAGTCATTAGGGAGACAACCTATCAATCAGTCTTTCTCCAGGCGCTTAGAAAGGCTTCACTCAGGGCCAGTGACCCCTCCCTTCGCTAATGTAAAGTGATTATCTTTCTTTCATGTGCCTGGGGGGGCAGAAAGGAGGGGTTGCTTGCCTTGAAGTGAAGGAGAGAGAATGAATGATGGATTGTCAGATGACTGCCTTCTCTCGCATTAATGAGGCTATTGTTAAACAACTGTTTTCCTTTAATTTGGGCCTTTCTCATCTGGCCCAAATTATGTTCATCTATCTCATCCCAAACTATCTCAGGAGCAGGGCAGGAGGTCTGGTCTAGAGAGCAGAGCCTCTGTTTGCCTGAAGATAACATCTGAAGGTCGCCACTTCGAGGCCACCGGCACCGTGAACGGCGAGACCTTGAAGCAGCTGACAAGCCTAGCCGAGTTATTCCACCTGGTCTTTGGCTGCTGTCAGCCTGTGTGAGAAGCAAATGGAGACCAGAATGTGATACCAGATCATAAAAGATCCATCTGAAATGTTGTGGTTCTTGAAAGACAGAACCTTCTTCAATTGTAAAAATCCCTATTAGCATTTAGTATAGCCTGCCTATGTAAACCGCCTTGAATTAAAGTCTGAGGAGAAATCTGACGACCAAGAAAGGCGGTATATAAATATCTGTATTATTATTATTATTATTATCTCATGTTGAGATAGAAAAATCTATGGATAATTAGGTTATACCTGTAATCGCTTGCATGACTGCCTCTCTACAACAGTAAAAAGCAGTTTTTTAAACTGTGATTTTAAAGGGATGCATTTTTCCCCTTCTCTGGGGATCAGCACATTCTCTCTCATTTGCAGCAGTCATTCATGTTGAACCAAATCTGTGTATAAAACAATCCGTGTAAAACAAGGTTGGACCTATAATCCCACAAGTATTGTGCTGAAATAGAATTAATGTATAGTGCTGAGGAAACTCCATGCTACATATTACTAGGACACTGTGGGATCTTTATACTTGCACTTGCCAAGAAGAGACTGGATAAGCCATGTCCCAAGGTACACTCATGTTGCTACACTGAGGAGAATAGCAACTTAAGCATCCCTTGGAGTGCTTTAGGGCTAAGCAAAATACAAATAATTGGAAGTTAAGACAGTGAATAGTACCAACACACACAATTATAGCTGTTTACAGTAGGAAATAAATATTGCAGACATACACAGGGGCCTGGATCAAAAGAACTGTGTGACTAATCCTGTGTACCCAAGGGAGCCTTTGAAAGCTCTTCCCCTAAGGTTGCATGACAATCTTCTTTTTAAAATCGCATTTTCAAAGGTAATTTGTAATATAACATGGGACCATCCATTCAAAAGAAAAGAATACTAGAAGTTCCACTCTGTATATGATCAAGTCCTTGAATATTCCTGAAGTAGTTTCTTGGATCTCAGCCAGGATATTCTATCCAGCAGGAAGACCCTGAAAGAGATTCTACACAGGTGATGAATATTTTCCTGCTTTTACAGATGGAGAATAAATATTCCCATGGATTAGGAAACCACACAGTTACCTCTCTGTCTTTAAATTTAGTGCCGCATACGGGTGTGTTATGCTCAGCAAGAGTCAGGACTTCACCTGAACAGCCACTGTATTTCTGTTTCCTGTAATCAGGAGCATTCCTCTGCTTACCAGTATGTGAGGTTGGGGTAAGGGGGGTTGGTGGAGCTACATCTTGTGTCCCCCTCAGTCTGCCAGAAGCAGTGGAAGGTAAACCACGAACAGCCGGATTTCGTGTGTGTCTCAGTCTTTCCTCTCTCTCCCTCCGCTCACGCTCAGCATCCTCAACTGCCCGGCTTGCACCCTGCAAAATTCACAAATCATACTGAATTTAGCACAGTGCAGCCAAGCCCCCATGTAACAAGCTTGCATCACCATAAGCACACTATATTGAATCATTATGCAATTAAAAAAAATATGCATCCTCTGTTATGAGAAGTTGTAGTTTCAAAGCTATGCTGCTGAGGCTTGCCGCCACTACTGGATGACAGACAATGTAGGTCAGCAAGTAGCATTCTACCCAACCTGGGTCTAAATTGGACACTGACTTGGTAGGTGGCCTTGGTCAAATTAGTCACACTTATTCCTATTTTTACAAAGGAGGAACTAATGGTGGCCTACTTCATACTGTGATGATTAATGAGTATAAAATACAGCTGGTGCAAAAATTTTGCGAAATTCAACTTGTATTCTTTGAAAATGAAATGGATGCATAACAGCGCTCAGAAAGCAATGTTAAACTGCATAGAGCAGAAATTCCTTCTGGCTGACAGGTCCTCAAAGGTGTAAATGGAAGAGTCCTGTTTGGCACCCTGGTCTTTGGTGTATGGGAGGTTGCAGGATTCCATCTTATCCCCCATGTTGTTTACTATTTATTATATTGTTACTATTTTATTTGTTTACCATTTATAGTTAACAAATTGTCCAGTGGTTTGGAGTGGGGTGTCATCAATATGTGGATGATACCCATCTCTACCTTTGACACTTAATGCTGGGGAAGTATTTGAAATCCTGGAACTCTTGTCTAGAGGCAATGAGGATCTGGATGTAAGCAAGTGGAGATTAAATAAGGACAAAACAGAGGGCCTCTTGGCTCAGAAATCCACAATGCAGGTACTGGAACAGTGGCCTCTTCTGAACAGGGTTGCACTCCATTACAGGAGCAGATCTGCCGCTAGGATCTTACCCTGGACTCTCACTGCTCCTGGATACCCAGCTGGTGGCATCAGCTAGGGAGACCTTCACCGAGCTTGGGCTTGTGCACCAGCCGATCCAAATCAATTGGACCTAACCACAGTGGTCCATGCCTTGATAACATCAAAACTTGGCTACTGCAACACATTATGTAGTTTTGCATTGAAGATTATCTATAAGTTAGTGCAGAATGCCTGTTTAATTTTGGAGGCTAGGTGACTCAGCCTGCCCACTGCACCTGTGGCAGACTGGCTGCCAATCTATTTCTGGAATAAATTCAATTTTGACTTTTAAAGCCCTGTACTGCTAAGGACCAAGACATCTAAGGATCTTTCTTCTCCCATATGAACTGACTTGTCCCCTTAAGTCAGCAGAGGGGGCCCTATTGCATGTGCCACCTCTGGCAGAAACTAGATGTTTGTTTAATGCTGTGTTTTAATGTCTGTTTTTTTTAAAATTGTAATATTTTTATGAGATACTTTGTACTTTGTATTTTTTTTTCCTATCTTGGCATTTTATTGTTTTCTCTCTATGCTGTATGCGACCTTGAGCACTTTCAGAGGGAAAAAGCACTGTGAAATTTTTGCCAAGTAATCAAGTTCCAATTATCACTTTGCCTTATCTCCAGGTCAGAGGGCAGAGCCTTTCAACTCTGAACAGTTTTCTCAGCTGAGCTGTTGCTCAGCTCAGGTAGGCACCTCCAGCCAAAGTTAACCTTTTATTCTCCTTCCTTCTGCTGCAGCCTGGTTCTGCTTTGCAAATGCCTACAAAGCAGGTCTGTTTTTTGAAACACCAGGATGGGACCCTCCTTCCCAGGCTACAATTCAGTGCACCCTTACTTAAGAATAACACTCATGGAAAGCAGTGAGTCTACTTCTGAGTAAAAAGGCTTGCAAATATATGCAGCTGCATCTCTCTGCTGTGAATGGAATTGCACATTCCCAGTTATGTGTTATACGTAGAGCTTCTGGCTTAACATACCAGACACCTTAAAGGTAGATTTGATTCATGGTTCTCCTGCAGTGGTTCCCAACCTTTTTCACTTGCATATCCCTTGGCAGCCTATTTCCATAAATTGTACCCTTCATATTAGCAAAATGTTTGTAATTAATACAAGCCTTCATCTCCTCCATATGAAAGCCCAGACTTCATGTATTCATCACATATTTTCTCTTTTCATCTGTTTGAAGAACAGAAGACTCTGCCTTTGCACTGTTTTTCACCAGAAGTGTGCTGAGAAATTCTGGGTGATGGATCACTTTTCATATTATGTTTCAGCTTTTTTACTGTGATGGTTTTCAATCACTAGTTCATAGATGAATTGATGACCAAAAACTAGCTATTGGTGGGGCTTTTACAGCCAACTAGCTACCTCCCTTCCTGTCTTGCTGGTCCTTGCAAGGCATTCTGGAGCAGGACCTGCCTTTTTCTGCCATTATTTCATTCTTTTTCAATTACCCCTAAAGGTCCTGTTGAGTGTCCCTGGGAGTACATGAATACCAGGTTGGGAACCACTGTTTTACTGGTATGTAGTTTACAGTGCACTTACTCCGATAGTGTTTACAAAAAAGTGGTGAAGACCAGAATTTAAAAAAGAATAAAAATGTATCTTATGATCTTTTACTATGTTTTTAATAAGTTAGAGACTACAGTTCTTAGGTAACAATTAGTGGTAGGTTATTTTTCAGGATCTGGCCTCTGGTAAAATCAGACAAAACCATAGTCAGACACCCCACTAAGTTTAACCCCCGACTTATCCAAGCATCATAAAAAATTCCATGATTGTTGACTCAAAACCTGCCCTCGGCTTATCTGTGGGGTTGACTTATAGGTGAGTGTCTGTGGTAGGTTAACATATGAGCATGCATGTGATTCGGCTGAACGTTGTTAACCACTAGTCGACATACAGACAATACTGTTAATAATACTATCCACACAGAGCAGAGATTTTCAACCTTCTCATCTCATGGCACACAAAGTGCTAAAATTATCAAGGCACACCATCAGTCTTTTGACAACTGACATCATGGTGCTGGTGGGGGGGCTCACACCTCCCAATGGCCCTTCTAATAAATGACCTTACCCAAACTCCTGCACCACACCTTCAGACCATTCACGGCACACCAACGTACCATGGCACACTGGTTGAAAATTGTTGACATAGAGATAAAACTATTTTGCAATCTCACTCTCTGTGAATGTTCATGCCAATTTACCACAGACATTAAAAAGTGTTATGGAGGACCTATCTTTACACCTGCAAAATTAAATTCAACAACAGAAGATGGACATTTAGCTATGCTTTTGGGTTGCAAAGTCTTGCTGTACACAATGTTTAATTAAGAACCCCAAGGTTCATAGTCTTCCTAGTACAGGTTGGGCATCCCTTACCCAAAGTGCTTGGAACCAGAACTGTTTTGGATTTTTCCATATTTTGGAATACTCACAAATACATACATCTTGGGGATGGGGCCCAAACCTAAACACAAAATTCATTTATGTTTCATATACCCCTTACACACATAGCCTGAAGGTAATTTTATACAATATTTTTAAATAAATTGGTGCATAAAACAGTTTGTAATTTTATGTCCTTAGGCAAAAAAGTTTTTAAAAGTTGGTGCTTAAAAAAGTTCCTTTTTCAGAATTCCGGATAAGAGACGCTCAAGCTGTATAAGGTAGCTTTACACATTTGTTCATAAGGCATATCTTATACAGCAGTATTGTCAGTTTTTCCAACTTTTTTTCCTTTTTTTTTTTTTTAAACTAAGCTGACAGTATTGGATACTTACAAATTTCAGCATGTTCCAGTCAAATACGTAATCATAGGAGAAACCTTGTCGGTGGAAGAGGTTTCTGAATAACTGTCTTAGATAAGAATAATCTGGTTTGTCATCAAAACGCAGTGAGCGGCAGAAATTCAGGTATGTAGCAAACTCAGCTGAAATGAGAAATTCTGATCATATTACCACAAAGTCAGTGCAAACAAGAAGAGCTAGCAGAGATTCAACAGCTCATTCCCTCTGCAGAGCACTCCTGAGTGCTGCAGAATTCACTCTCCCAACTGTACAGCAACTGAGGCAAAGAATCTTGAGCTGTTTTCAAGTGGTCTGCTTTGTCTTACAAACAGGTGGCAAATGATGTTCACATACTGGATGTTTTGCGGAAATGACCACTGCATCATTCTTGGGATATTTATTAGGCTGCATTGAAAAGCACCCTACTCTAGCCCCAGAAGCTAATTATATAGGAATATATTTCTCTTTAAATTGGTGAGCATAAACACAACTTAACTAAGCATTTCCAGTTTTCCAATTTAAAAAGCAAATGCAAGCCAAGAAGAAAATAGCTGCTGAGTCTGTACTAAACACAGGAGTTCCTGCCTGTTCAAACAGGAACTTAGCAACTATAGGTAGTCATGGTGTATATGTGCATGCGAAGGTCATGTGAACATGTTGTTTTCCTTAGGTAATAGATGAATAGATTACCACAATGAATGAATTCTGCAGGCAGGGGGAAAATCCATACACTGAGCCAATACAGTTATTCAAAAGGTGGAAAGATACAAGAGATCTATCTACAGAATATCCAAATACCAAACATTCACTTGAGCTAATACAGATTTACTAGTTCCCAGAAACAGTTTCCAGAATAATTTCTTAAGTGGAGATGTAACAGAAAATGCAATGTCAAGTAAATGTAAATTGCATTGAAAAATTAGTCTTGAAACCAAGATGCAACCCAACCATTTCAGACAATAAACTTACAAGGGTATCCTTTACACAAAACCTCAATGGGTGTAGACATTTTCTTTTCACTGATGCGTTCATATTTCTGTCTTTTTGTGGCTGCTTTCAATCCCTGCCAGGGGAGGGAGCCCAGGTTAAAATACATGAGTACATAGCCCAAGGACTCCAAGTCATCTCTGCGAGATTGTTCTACAAGAGTATAAGAGTGGAGCCATTAGGTTCTATCATCTGATTAAGTGGTACAAAGATATTTAATGTAACACAATGCATGCAATGAAAATCTTATCTGCAAGAAAAACATTGCTAAATATTGTAATTTTAAGCTTGCTAAGAACTCAGGAGGAAAAAATATGGTTGCCTATGGAGCTGGAAAGGTCCAAAGGCTAGTCCAAACTTCAGGAAAAAAGCAGGATCATTCATTCACACTCATCAACTCGAGTTAATAAGTTTCAGCCTGGCTTATTAACCAGCTATTGTTTGCAGCTGCTACTGGTGTCTCCCTCTCCTAAGTCCTCTGGGCATGCTATGGGGTAGGAGGATGGTCATGGTCCTGTTTCATTTCACACAGAGATTTTGCAGTCTCTCTCATGCTGTTCCTGCCAAGGTAATGCAACAGTAGAGGACTCCCCTTGCAATCTCTGCAATTCAGGAAGAACTTGGCAGGAGCGTTCACAGGGATACATGGAGTCCCTTTGATCACCCTATGCAATTCAGATCACAGTGTGCTAAGAACTGAGATTGGGAACACTGTAGAAAGTTATGTACAGAGCAAGTAGCTACAGAGGATCAATGCTATTCAGTCAAATTGTAGGGTTAAACACAACAGATCCTTCTCTTGTGCAAAATATAAAGGAAAAAACAAGATGGTCTCTAATTCATCTCCCACCAGAACTTTCTTAGGACTGAGAGTTCCTTGTGGTGGTGGTACAGCAAAGTACAAGGTAAAGTAAGGCAAAAATCCCTACGATCACTTTTGCCAGTTTGACCTGGGAAGATATTTTTTCTCTACTCCAACTACAATTCAGTTTCACACTGTGAGCAAAAGAATCCACCAAGTCATCCTAATGGAAGCTTACTGAGTAAGACACATCACCTAACATTTAAACCAGTCTGATCTGGGATCCAAACCCTTAACGATACACTGAGGCTGCAATCCTACACACCAGTGGTTCTCATTTACGGGTAACATTTAGCCCCGTTACCCACTTTTTAGAATGAGAAACTGTCAGGACCCACCGGAAGTGATGTCATGACTGAAAGTGACATCACCAAGCAGGAACATTTTAAACAATCCTAGGCTGCAATCCTACCCAAGATTCTGTCCCACTGACTATCATTGTTAAAAGCATATACATAGCAGCCTGATAAAAGTACAGAACTGTAACATTTCCCCAGATGCAGTCACATGCCATGGTAGCATCAAGTCTAATAATAAGATATTGAAATGAATGGGGACCTGAAATTGGCTCATGACCCACCTAGTGGGTCCCAATCCACAGTTTGAGAAACACTGCTGCGCACACTTATCTGAGAGTAAATTCCACTGGACTCACTTCTAGCTAACACTTCTAGCTAACTTCTAACTCCACTAGCAGGACTCACTTCTGAGTATGCATGTACAGAATTGTAATCTAAGCCTCCTTTATAATATACCTATTTTCCATAATCTCACAAAAAAACTATAGCCAACACAATTGAATTTTTTCAAGTTTCTTATTTTGTGAACACTTGCACAACAGTAACAGAAATAATCTGCTACAAGCTCACCAATTCCAAGATGCGTGTTGATGGAGGCATAGCGAGCAGTTCCTGTTAAATTTTTATTTTCACGATATGGAATGTGCTGGTGGGTTCGAGCGTCTCGGTATTTCTTGGCCAACCCAAAATCTATGATGTAGACAAGATTGCCTTTCTTGCCTAGTCCCATCAGGAAATTATCAGGCTTTACATCTCGGTGGATGAAGTTCTTTGAATGAATATATTCTATTCGGCTAATCTAATGGCAGAAAAACAATTTCAGAATTACTGAACATGCCATAATGCTCTTTTATTAGAACATTCAGTTAAATTTTTTAATATTGCGCTTCACCATTAAAATTCTACTTTGCTAAATCTCAAGATCTATTTGCTAGTTGTATTTTGCCACTTATTACTTTAGCTGCTTAACTGATGTTTGAAAATACTACCCATTTCTAAGTGGGTTCCCCTCATGGGCTCTTAATATTACCAGAGTTACAATGCTTAGAAAACCAGAAGTATTTTTGCTGGGTTTCACCTTAAGTGTTGGCAGGGCAGTTTCCCAAATGGAAGAGGCTGCTTGATTCAATAATATAAGACATGTTCTTCAACCTTGGGGTTGGGACTTCCATGGGGTTGCAAAGCCTCACTTGTGGGATCATGGCAGCTTACAGGAATAAAAAACATTGAACACTAGGCTAGAGCACCACCAGATAAAGGAGGAGATATCTGGTGTACCCCTCCAGGTACCAGGAGACTGTGTCCCTGTCCTGCTCAGGTGCCTAGTAATTGTAAATTAGCTTTCACTAGTGCCAGGCTTCACAACGACTTTTTCTGCACTCTTTAATAAGGATATTTTGTTACAGTGAGCAGTGCAGGAAGGGTATAACAGGGGCGGGAGAAGAGGACAGGAGCAGGAAGTGGGTGAATAGGGTCCCAGGAGGGGGGGGACAAGACCAATGGTAGGTCCTCAGTCTCATATGTTGTTTGTTGGAGTCATGGTACAAAAAAGATTGAAGACTACTAATATAAAAGAACCAGTTATGCAGAAGCAGTGACCCAGCAGAAATATAATAAAAGCCTGGATCAGTTGCTCAAGGGTGAGACAGTAAAGCAGCAGCCTGTCCTGTAGAGTCAGACTAGTCCCTACAGGGCTAGATTAGCAGGATGATTTCAATTTAAGGGAATAGACTGGTCGTGGCCAAACAGAGAATGGAATATACTGCAGTGTACTATCTGTCAGATCTGCAAAAAAAGCAGTGAGGTTTCTAGAACACAATCTTAAAGACAGCCACGCTGTATGCTAGTGAGAGCACAAATTTTGTAGGTATACAGAATTCTTGATCAGAGAAGGGAAAGGCAGTCAGCCAACAGGCTAATCACAAGCCAAAAGTACCATCACATGCATTCTGCACTGCTTTCAGAAAAAAATTCCAGCTCATCCAGTCAGAGAAAGTGAGTGAATTTTGGCTCTACAAAAACTCTGCCAAAACTTCACAACATTATATCAGTGGTCAATCTCATTTTTAAAACCAGCTTTTTGCAAAATGGATGCTTCCAGATGCTCCTAACAGGGGATGTTTGCAGTAGCACATTGAACTAGAATAAAGTCTCACTAATCCTCCAGAAGGGATGCATGGGGGGGTGCATGAACCCGATTCGTGAATAAGTGAAACTGTGGATATGGGGGGGGGGGCTGTAATAGTTTAAGAGACAGAAATTTGATCTTCCTCTAAAGAAATTTGACCAGTTTTCATTCCATATAAATCGATTATACAGTAAGCATATATAGTTTAAGTGAAGACTAACAAACCCTACATATACAATACTCAAGAAAGTTAAAAGATGTTAATACCATTTGGTCAGCAAGTAAAAGGACAGTCTTGAGGCTGAATTTCCTTGAACAGAAGTTAAACAGATCTTCAAGGCTTGGTCCCAACAACTCCATCACCATTACATTGTAGTCTCCTTCAGCACCACACCATTTGATTGTGGGAATACCCACTAAAAACAAGGGAAAATCTATTACTTATAGTGCTTTGTGACATTTGTATAAAATATTAGACATTTGTAAGACAATCACTACTGGCAGATACAATTCCAACAAAATATATGAAATTTGCATAGCTGAAAAGCACGAAACTTTGTAGGCTGAAATCCTATATAAACTTACCTGGAAGTAAGTCCTACTGAAATAAATGGGACCTATTTCCAAAGAGACGCGCACGGGACTGTGTTGTTAGTTAACACTGTAGATATTCAAGTTAACAGCTTCCTGCTTTTATTATTAGAGCTGAGATGCAATACAATTTTGCAGATTTAGAAAGAAATTGCCAGCAACTAGTTCTGTATTAAGTACTGAGCAGACAGATTAGGCACACTAGTAATTTGTGGCCACTTGCCAACACATAGATTGGCAACCACAATACACTCAGGACAGCTACCCAGCTTGAACACTGGACAGTATTCTCAGGCCAGAGTAGTTCAGTGCAGCAGTTTCTCAGTGTGGACAACTGCATATATACGTAAAATTGGAAATGAATCATATTCAGACCCAGTGACAGCCACGGGCTAGTAGTGTCCTTAGTCAAGCTGTTGGTCTCACAACCATATAAACAGACATACACAACTTTAGGGGGATGTTTAGAACTAAGACTACAACTAAGGCAACAAGCCTATCCAAACTTATTTAGGAGTAAGACCCACTGAACAGGGTAGATTTAATTTAAGGTGGCATGCACAAAATGGAGTATTTATGCACTGTGCAGATTAGAAGTTTCTAGTTGCAGTTCCCCAACATAATGCAAAGACGGAGAGCATGAAATAATTAATACTTATTTTTGTATTATTTGCCTTCCTGGTAACAATAGCTGAGACATTTATGACCATATAATTTATCAGAACTGGGGTTTACCTCCACCCTGCATCATTTTGTAAATTTTGCTCTCTATGTGAAGTTGAGGATGTTTCGTTTTCACACATTCCAATTTGATGGCAACCTCTTCTCCAGCACCAATGTCAGTCCCTGAAGAAAAGAAGAGAACTCAGTGTCATAAGCCAAGACAATCAAAACATGAACCACAAGAAATCTTGTAATTAGTCTGGCTAGTACTTATCTAACCTAGAATACAACATCATACATGCACCATATACGTACAGGATCTAGGCAAAACCTACCCCATTCCTCCAAACAAGTGAATCAACAGTAGTTATTGAATGTGACATGTATGCGGATTAAAAGTTAAATTGCACCTTTTCCTGCTGTGAGTCAAATTCATTCGTTGAATTCTACTATTCTTGTATAAGATTTTTAGTTATTGCTGCATAGCTTGCATATTTTTTGCTGAATGCTTTTTAGTTTTAACCATCTATAGTAGTTTTTAAGAAGTAAAAAATGCTACCTACTTCTTTAGTCAACTAAAGAACTATGACTTAAAAAGCTCAAGATGAAATTGAGTAAGTGGCTTTTTAAATGTCTTCATGAAGAATATACATTTTAAAAACTTAGTTTCATGATAGCTGAAAACTTTGAGAAAAAGTTTCCAAAATGCATTACAGAGCCACAGGCATTCAATTTAAATGTAACTGTTTTCAATGTTTTCACTTTCAACCTATGTATCAAGGTAAAGTTTTAGATTTACAGTCGGCCCCCAGTATCTGTAAGGACTAGGTTCCTGCTGCTACTGCAGATACCCAAAACCATGGAGAGCAGCAAACCCTACTCAAATCCCCCTTCCTTTTTGTGCTCATGACTCACTTCTCTTCTCTGCAAGTGCTTTGTAAAAAAGGGAGATTTTTCTTCCTTTCGCTTTGAAACAGGAAGCAAACAATAAGAATCTCTAGATTGTAGCTGCTAGAAGACAAGAGACAATAGTGAGAACACTAACAGCAAGTCCTCTAGCAGCTATGAGTCTTAGTTTTCTCTGTCTGCCTCCTGCTTCAAAGTAAAAGGAAGAAAAATATCCCTTTGACCAAATGTTTGCAAAAAAGAGAAGCAAGTCATGAGTGCAACCTGGGAGGGGGGATTTGAGTACCATGGATAAGTGAAACAGTGCATATGGGGCTGGTAGATACAGTGAGATGCCTGTATTTGACCTTTAAACTTAATTGAAAAATACCTTAAGCTATACCTTAAGCTATATCAGAGCACGATACCATAGTCTTTCGAGACTGAAGGTTGCCAACAACCTTAAGCTGCTGAAAAAGTAGTGTCACTGAAAGTTTCAGAGAACTCTTTGGCCTTCATCCAACTTTGCCTGGCCCACAGGTGCACACATTTGGTCCCTATATGCAATGCTGGGCAGAAATGGCTTATGCAAAAAGATGCAGCAAAGACTATAATAGGTTGACAATTTACAAAACACAAAGAGTAGGTTATGAAGAGCCATTTTAGTCATTTTCCCCTCCCGCTCATGTCACAAACCACTTTTGAAACCCCCTGCACCAATGTAATCCAAATTCTGGCAGGCAAATAATTGGTGGAAAGGTTATGTCAGAGGTTCCCAAACTGGGAACCACTGGGTTATGTGATTAGCATGTCCCAAATGAAATCAACGGGAGTTAAAAGTGATTATAGCAAGTCCTTGACTTATATAAGTTTGAGTTCACATTACATTTGCATAGGTGCTGTCCATGCCTTCTGACCTTGTTCCCTCCTTCAACCAGAAGGAGAGGGGCCAGATTGCTGTTCTGAGCATCAGATCTTCCTCTGTGCAGATTCTTTAAAAAAGGAGAAAATGTGGAGCATACTGGGAGCAATCCCAGCATGCTGTGCACTTGCTGCTTCTTTAAAGAGCTTTCATGGAAGGAGGGCAGGTAAAGTGGACTAATTCTGACTTGTGTAAAACTTGATTAATGCAAGGTTGTCCAAAATGGAACACTTACATGAGTAGGGGATCTACTGTGGCTGAAAGATAGAATATAGATTCATAGGACATGAGATAAGTAATCACTTCTGCATAATTAGCTAACATGCAATTTTCTATAGGTTCTCCAAAAACATGACTCATTTTCATTGTTTGCTTTCGTAAAATAGCATATTTTTATTTTATGGGTAAATGCAAATCATGTTCTAATAAGCAGACCTAAGTATAAGGCAAACATCCTCCCATTGGTTGACAAGACAAAATAAAGACTCGAAACAAAACTTCTCATTTCTCTGTGAACAGACAAATTGAAAAAGGGCAGGGGAGGGAGAAGCATAGAATAGCCAGAATAGGAGTTTAGGGCACACATTAAGATTGATAAAGACATTCGGCACTTCAGATTGTTCATGCTTATGACATAATACATGCATGCAAGACATTACTGCTATTTTTATATTTTTTCACTGCTGTTTTTGTATTATTTTTGCCTACTCCTACGTTGATTTTAACTGTTCTTATAGATCTTCTAAATAAATAAGTTACATGCAGATGAAGGCTGACTGGTTGTATTGAGCTCCATAACTCCACCAAGTTCAGGTCTTGGTTTAGTGGAGTCTTCCATTTTAAGACAACATTGCACATGAGAGAAGAGACTGAAAGCCTCCACTTCCACATTAAGAACAAACTGCAGTTCTGTAATACGTGTAAATGGAAAACTGCAGTTTGTTAACTAACTGGAGTTAGAACAAGTCAGCCTACCAAGCCTGAAGTAAACTGTAGCTCAATATCCTGACTTCTTCAAACTCTAGTACATTAATAAACTGCAGTTGATTGAATTTCCATGTAATGCAGAACTGTAGTTTGTTTCTTCTCTTGCACGTGAGAAGCAAAAGTCGAGACTACATATGGCCATGGCTATCTTAGATTTGTTCAAACAGCACTGGATGTTTGCATCAAGCCATTGGCTTTCCTTGGACACATTTTTCATTGGGTGATTATCTCAGGCAACCTCGGTATTCTATATATACATTAAGTACTCTCCACTAAGCAGGGTGGGAACATGAGTCAGGTGACTAGGACTTGAGTCCTGAAAATGCATGTTTTTCACTGACTCGTGGACTCATGAGTCATGTGCGTGGGAGATGCAGAAAAACACTCAAGTCAAGGGCTTCCTAACTTGGCACTAGTCCCCATGCAGGCTGACTTGAGCCTGCCTTTGTCTGGGTGTGCTTGCTTCCTTTTTACATGGTGTGAAAAACCTCATGGGGTCATCATTCAGACTGGACAAGCAGCACAGAAGTTCCAATCACAAGGAAGGGAAGAGTTAATGCATCCAAGCAGGAGGGGGATGTGGGAGCAAGCTCTTTTGCCCACCTCTGATAGGAAGAAAGGAACCAATAATCAATGGACAAAGGATGGGTTTCCTAATATTTTCTTTGGTTGAGGCAGGGCTGGAGGAGGGACCCAATGGGGTTCTTGCTTTACGATTGGCTGGAGAAGCCCAGAGAGAGGGAGGAGACAGGGAAGTCGGGGGGGCAGTTCATAGTGATCATGTTTGCTAACCACATGGCACGGCTGCTCTGAGCTTTATGGTTATTTGGGGAGAGGAACCCTCATTGAATGACTGGTGCAAATGGGACTACTTCTGAGTAGAGCTGCCAGGTATTAGGTCATCTCAGTAAACCTTGCAGCTACTGCATGTGACCTTCCTCCCTCTTGCCGCTTCTCTTTTGGCTCTTATGCAGTCCCTCCCACCCCCCTCCTGCCCTGTTTACAGATGGGCAGGGACAGCAGAGGAGTGGTTAAAGAGAACTCCAACACACAGAATCAGCAGCAACCTATTTTTTCCACAGCTTGGTTTTTAAAGAGGGTGACTTGATTCGAGTTCTTTAAAGTTGCAAAAGGGCAACTTGGAAAATACTCCCCATTCTGACTCATTTTTGAGTCGAGTCACAAGGGGGTGGTGACTCTAGACTCAACTCGAGTCAAGCCATACTGGGTTTCCCATCCCTGCCACTAAGTCACTGCGTGCAAGGCTTTTGGGTAACTGGCAGATAAGGCTACTATATATGATAGCTAACGAGGGATAACTAAGAGACATCAGATCATTTTTCCCTCCCAAAGCGAATATAACACTGCAGTTGCATCACAAACTTGGTTCTAGATCAGGGGTCTCCAAACTTTTTGGTCAGAGGGCCGCATCAAATATCTGGCGTGGTGCTGAGGGACAGAAAAAAAATTTAAATATAAAATTTAAATAAATAAATTCAAGATGGAACTTAGATGAGTGAATAAATGAATGAATGGGCTCATTCATTCAACCTCTCTGGCCCTCAGAACACCCTCCAAACACAATCAGAGCACAGTTCTAGTCATGTTCAGTTGAGTGGGCGAGAGGCTTTCAGGGGACAAGACGTTGGCCGTGGGCTGGAAAGAGGCTTGCTGCGGGCCGCATCTAGCCCCCGGGCTGGGGTTTGGAGACCCCTGTTCTAGATCTCTTTAAATATATAAGGACTAAGACTTGAGGTGTTTCAAGGGTGAGGGGCTTCTTTTAAACGCTTTCATGTATATTAAACATTCCATCAAGCAAACGACACACAGCTATACAGGAAAGAGGTACATAGTTCAAGACTTTATTTATTTTCCTCAGATTCTCTGTAGAATGGCACATAAAATATAAATTCCCTCAAACAAAACCACAGTACATAACTAGGGGGTTCTTAATCATTTAAGAAGTGTTCAGTTGCAACAGTGCACATCTGAATACAAATACCCACGTATGGAAGCCTCTCTCAAATAAGTACATTTTCTACCAACAAAGTTTTTAATGACTAGGCAGTATTTCATAATTCTTAAAAAAAACACAAAAAACAAGAAGTTGGCTAAACGTCAAGTTCTGGGAAATATTGAAGTAGCTTGCCGATAAGTAGCAGGAATATGAAGGATAGATTTCTTCATCTCTAAATGAAGCTGTTGGCTACCTTTCGGAATTGATGCACAATGCTGATGTGTCATGGCATTTACAACCTCTTCTATAGTAGGAAGGTCCCAAAATTTTACAGAAAATGACAGACATTACTGCTAGATTAAAGTTTTGCAACTGTAGTCTATTCAATGCAATTTCAGTTAAAGATTATGCATTAATCCAGTTTTAAAATACTTGATATTAACAAAACATTTTAGTTTAAAAACTTCTGAACTTACTCTGTCAAACTTCAAATATAAGATTAAATAATGTAAGTTCATCCCATTAAATCTTCACTTTTTTCCAGAGAAACCCTATAAACTTCTATCTAGAGCAGGGGTGTCCAAACCTTTTGGCAGGAGGGCCACATCATCTCTCTGACACTGTGTTGGGGGCCAGGAAAAAAAGAATTTACATTTCAAATTTGAATAAATTTACATAAATAAATATATAGGGTGAACCAAAAGTGGGTGGACAGTAGGTGGAATAGGGTTTGTGTTAGGGTTATACTATAATGATGGTATTCATTATAACTATGGCGTTTGTGTTATATTAAATTATATTTAATTGTATTAGTAAATATAACTGTATACGTAATCTCAAAATAAATGTTACCATTTACTGTCCACCTACTTTTGGTTCACCCTGTATTAGAGATGGAACTTATGAATGAATGAAGGTCATGCAATAGCTCAAGGCCTATAAAAGTCCTTGCACAAAGCAAGGCCAGGCTTTCCTTTGCTGCCGCTGCTGCATCACAGGTGTGAAACAGCAAGCAGTGGAGGGAGCCCTTATCTCACAGCTCACGAAAGCGGTCAAACAGTTGGCCGTCATGCTGAGAGCAGTTGCATCAGGCCAACATGGGCTCCACCAAGTCTCTGGAGGGCCAGAGGTTCATTGGAGAGTAGGGGCTCCCTGAGGGCTGGATTGGGAGTCCTCTAGGGTTGCAAGTGGCCCCAGGGCCAGGGTTTGGACACCCCTGATAGAGCAATGACTTTGCAATGAATTTCTAAGAAAGCTCCTTCTCCTACTTTAAGCATAGTAATCAAGACCAGCTCATCTCTAGAATTATTTGATTTTTCTCTGTAAACCGCTTTGTGAACTTTTAGTTGAAAAGCGGTATATAAATACTGTTAATAATAATAATAATAATAATAATATGTTCAAAGTATCTTTGTACCAACTGACATAGAAAATAATAGCTGACAGGGCATATTATAGTTCCATACCTAAAACTTCCAAGTTGTAACACAGGGCTCCTAGGACACATTTTTTGATTCATGTATAAACAAAGCAAGACACATATTCTGTAACCTAAAACACAATCCTATGCATAATTACTCAGAAGTGATGTCCAGTGGTGCTCAACAGAACTTACTTCCAAGTAAGTGTGCACAGAATTGCACTCTGAGGCCTGGACTATAAACAGCAATTTTTTTAAAAGACTCTGGACCTCTGAACAAGTGCTAGTGGAAGCCTTTTCACAATGCAATGTCTCAAATGTTTTGGGTGCTGTGTTACAGCTGAAAAAACGGGAAGACAACAGATATAGGCTACTACAGTATCAAATTCTAGTGGGCCACAAGACGGTCTTGTGCAAAAAGACCATGTGCAAAATCTTGTATGAACAGATTATCTGGATTGAGGTTCATTTCCTCACACAAACACTCTCTGAGTTGCTTGGAAACAGAGGTTCTATGGAAAAGTACCTTTGGATACAAGACATTGTATTGATCAAGTTTCGTAACTGGTGGAAAGGCAGGGCATAATTTGTTTAAACCTAGAGAAGGCTGAAGTAAGCACTCATATGAACGCAGTATCAACTGTAAGGCAGATTCATAGCATATGAGAGAATTATAAAAGATACTGATTAGAAGCCCCTTTACAACATCTTAATCATTAGGAATCCAAATATGTCTTTCCACTGAAAGACAGGAGGAAGAGGTTTTTTTGCACTAATTTAAGAGGGTTACTTTAAGGAGGCAAGAAGTGGCACCAAAATAAGGGAGGTAGGAAGCCAATTTCAGTCTATTAATTTTAGGGGAGGGAAATATCTTCCCACCCCTTGACTGCTCTCTTAGTTTTACAGTGTGGAAGTGAGGAAGAAAGGGAGGTCAAGAACACCTGGGAGTGACATTTGAATGGATAGGTGATCATATGAAATGTACTAATGAAAGGACTCAACTGCTTTTAGCATTAAAAATGATTCCTTTCATAGCACCTGCCTGACACTTATGTATCTAGCTTATACACATACTCCAGGTACCAAAGACTTGTGTAACTACATCAGAAATCCAGAATTACAACCCTGGGAAAAAATGGTTTAAGGCTGTATGATGGTTAAATACTTCAGAATCCTCTGTCCTGCACCTTTCTCTGTAGGTTCCGAAGCATCAGACTTGAAAGACTCAAGGTTGGTGGTCAATACGGAAGTAACAATTATAATATGCACAGCCAAGGAGGACGGTGTTTTTATTCTTACACACACAGTTCCTACTGAAGTTTAACACACCCTCTTCACACTAATGCTGATAATTGCCCAGTTTCATGTACGTAACTCTATGTACTAGTTAAGCATTGGCTCAAGGCTTGACATTTGGATGAACTATTAAAGACAAAACTAAGAAAACTCAGTATACCAGGTTTCCCAACCTGCATGGCAGCTTTAACTACTTCACCCATTGGTAGAGTTGCAGCAGAAGAAAATGACAGTTCTTTGTCCCGCTGGGGGCACACCCTGACACAAAGCTCCAAAAGCACCACCTCCTAACCCTCACATGAATAATGATGTTGTGTGGCATGCAGCAAGGGAAATCTCTCAAAGCAGTTCTCAAGTATTTACAGGTTAAAAACAGCACCAAATACTCCACCCAATACCAATTTGAGGACATGCATTCCACAGTCTTCCGGTTCTGGATGAGATACTGTTCTTCAGACAGAAGTGCTGACATTTCACTAGTTTCTCCCCACAGTTCAGAAAGATCTTTAGAATGACATGCCAAGATTTGAACAGAACATTCAAATACTGTGCTCATTTTGTACTGCAAGGTAGTACCTTTTAATCTAGAAACAGTTACCAGATATGCTCCTGATATGCATGTTAGTGTATTTTTAAACAGAGTTGGACTGACTTCCATTCTTGTACAGCAGCATGCACAGTCAGCACTTCCCTTGCAGCCACTCAATGCATACTGCAATGCATAAGCATAGAAGGCTTTGCAGGATTGAACCCTGAACTATTTGTCAGCATCAGTTCCAACCAGCAGATATTGTTCAGGTTTACCTTCGCACAAAACTTACTCACTGGAAAGGAGACACCGAGATTAGCTTACACCATATAAAACGCAAGACAAAATCTACATCTTCCCTTCGGGGCTATTAAAGATTAATTGCCGAAGATGTTAAGTTAGGCAGCCTCTGGTTCAGGCTCACATTCTGTCATGACATCAGACTAGGTTCTAAGGTTGAAAAATAAGCAAAGGCAGTTTGCTTCCAGGAAAGTGCACCATTCCAAGTTACAATTCACCTTAAAACAAACCCCCTCACAGGAGGCAAGACAAACAATACAGAGGTGGAAAGAGCCATAAGTAGCAAAACAAGCCAAAATGAGGTGCCTGTCTCTTTAAACTGGACTATTTCCTGGAGGCCTCATAGCAAATGCAGCTCAACCCAAGAATTTATTTATATATTTTTTTCTGCCCATGAACAGCTGCTTATACTTCAGAGGCCTTCACACTTCGCTATTAGAAGTGTTCAGCCCAGTGACATG
This sequence comes from Tiliqua scincoides, assembly GCF_035046505.1. NCBI lineage: Eukaryota > Metazoa > Chordata > Lepidosauria > Squamata > Scincidae > Tiliqua > Tiliqua scincoides. The sequence goes on from NC_089822.1 coordinate 153,476,130, forward strand.
TTAGAGGCTGGATTTTGAACCTCAGCTGGAAAGCCAAAGAAGGAAAGGGGGAAGAGAGGAAGGCAGAAGAGAGAGGAAGAAGAGTGACTCGGCCAAGGTCACGAGGGAAGGTACTGGGCACTACTGTGGCTCCCAGTCCACACTTCTCCAGGGGGAATTAAGGCGACAGAAGTGAGTCCCAGTGAAACCAGTGGGTCTTACTTCTGAGTAAACATAATGCAGCCAAATATAAGCCCAACCCAACGCCAGTCTCCTCAGAAGTCAGTCCCATTACAGTCAATGGGGCTTCCTCCCAGGAGAGTGTGGCTGGGACTGCAGCCCCATCCTAGGCATGTCTACTCAGAAGTCAGTCCCATGAGAGTCAATGGGGCTTCCTCCCGGAAAGTGTGGCTGGGACTGCAGCCCCAGAGCCCAACCCTATGCCAGTCTACTCAGGAGTAAGTCCCCTTACAGTGAGTGGGTCTTACTCCCAGGTAAGCGTGGACAGGCCTGCAGCCTGAGCACCGAGCGAGAGGCAGGCAAGGCGACTGCTCCCCACCGCTGAGCCGGAAGCGGCTCCAGGGCGCTCCTCTGCCGCCTGGCCGGGAAGCCAGTCAAGTGGGGCACCCGCCGTGAAGGCCCCGGCGGAGCCCGGCGGCAGGCGAAGCTCCTGCCCCTCCTCCGCGGCCCCCCTCCGGGCGCGTGCCGGGGCGGCGTCCCTCACCGAGGTAAATGTCCCCGAAGGAGCCGCTGCCGATCTTCCGGCCAAGCCGGTACCGGTTGCCGACTCTCAACTCCATCGAAGCGGCTCGACTGGACCGAACCCGGCGGCGAGGACCCCGACTCAGAGCGCGGGAACTCCTGCGACCATCGCGGCCTTCGCTCCCGCCTCACGGCGCCGGGGGGTTCAGGGGCGGCCGGGCGCCCCGGGTGGGGAGGATGGATACCGATTCCCCGACACCCGGATCCTCCCTCAGCGCAGCTAAGCCCCGGCCGCCATATTATGTGACCTCACTTCCTTGGCAACGGGGCGGAGCCTCGCAAAGGCAGCTCAAGGCGCAGGAACGGGGCGGGCTTTCGAGATTGTGAGGCCTGCGGGCGCCTCGTCTCCACGACAACCGGAGCCTCCCAGGCCTTCTCGTCGCTGTCAGCGCCTGGATGTGCACTGCTGGGCAGCAGGTCTCCGCCAGCGCCTTGCTTCGCCCAAGCCGAGCCCCGAGGGAGCCACCGCAGGCAGGTTGGAGTAGGCGCCAAGGCCACGGGGGGGGGGCAGAGGGGTTCCCAGGAGAGTGTGGCTGGGACTGCAGCCCCAGAGCCCCATCCTAAGCAGGTCTCCTCAGAAGTCAGTCCCATGAGAGTCAACGGGGCTTCCTCCCAGGAAAGTGTGGATAGGATGGCAGCCTTAGTAACCAGCTACAGCAGTGGTTTCCAAATTTTTTCAAATGGCAGCTCCCTTAATGTGAACATAAGAAGAGTCACACTGGAGCAGGCCAAAGGCCCATCTGATCCAGCTTCCTGTATCTTGCAGTGGCCCACCAAATGCTTCAGGGAGCACACAAGACAGCAAGAGACCTGCGTCCTGGTGCCCTCCCCTGCCTCTGGCATTCTGAGGTAGCCCACTTCTAAAATCAGGAGGTTGCACATCCCCATCATGGCTTGTGACCTGTGATGGACTTTTCCTCCAGAAATTTGTCCAGTCTCCTTTGAAAGGCATCCAGGCCAGATGCCATCACCACATGGGTAGCCCTTGACCTACTGGGCTATTGGCTGTGGCTCCCCATTAGGGCTACAATCCTATACATTCTATAGGGCAGTGGGTTTTTTGCAAGGATTCCACAACTTCCCTGGCTAGTTTCTGCAGCCCTCCCCAGGGAGTCAAGGTGCAGTTTGGGAACCACTGAGCTACATGATTACTACAAGAAGCAAATGAATCCATATGTGAAACTATGAGCATCCTAGTTTCCAAGGAGAGGTAACAATCTCAAGTTCAAATTCATCTAACCTTCCCAGAGGGCCTGATAGCAGAAAAAAGTGGTTGTGAACAGAAACACAGGTGCCACAGGGATTTCTCTTACATTACTGTCATTGGAATGTTGGGTAGGAAATAATCACATCAGAGATTTGATAAACCAGTTTTTTTAAATAGTGGTATAAAATGTATTTGTTTTGCATGTTTGAAGAAACTGGGATTGAGCCTAGGGAATTATTAATAGCACATCAATATAACTGCATGTATGAGAGAATGCACGTGTGTACTAATGAAAATTATGCATTCTGATCAAATTTCTGAATGTTCTACTAACACCTTTTATCAAAAAACTTAAAAGGAATGACACACTATTAGCCAAGATGACTAAAAAGTACTTTTATAGCCTGCCTTTCAATTTGAAACACCCAAAGTTGGTAACATTAGTAATTAAACACGATAAATTTTTACACAATATTGGTAAGATTGATAAATTAAGGCCCAGAGGTGTACACATTTGGTCACTGTTTGCGTATATGCAATGTTGGGCAGAAATGGTTAAGAAAATACACAGGAGGGAACAATCGAGGCCCAATTCAAATGCCAATCATGCTGAAGTCCTGCCCAAAACAAAAATTCAGCTAGTATCTGAACACTGACAAAGAGGAAGGATAGATGGCTACCAGATATTTTCATGATTTTCCACTAAGAGGTGATGGGACAAACAGAAAGGTGACTGTGATATACAGGTACAATCATGCAGGAGAAAAATGATCTTTTTAAGAAAACTCTATTTGAGGTCCTTAAGAAATAACTGCTATTTTCTTACCACTGTTCATTTCTAAATTAATTGTTCTTGATTGTACTCATCACTTGTACTTAAACCTATTCATAAGTGAAAAACAAGTTTTAGATTGAAAATAAGATGGAAATAATTTCAATTCAAGTAATAGGTGTTGATAGCTATCACAAAACCAAAACTTCTGTACACTAGATTTGTTTATTGGCAAATTTACACCATTTGCAATTTGTTTTTACAGTTTGTCTGAAATAGTTTTTGTCTGATTGTGATGCATGTCAATAACGATGTGAATTTTTTGCCCTGAAATACACCTTTGCATCAGATAAATATCGGTTACAACACCAAGAAACAATGTAAATTTAAGCTCCTTATTTCTATGCAAGGTAAGGAACTATGAAGTATCAAGTCAGCCTCTCTTTTGAGGGGCAGGGGTAGTGGAGAGAGTAACAGGGTAAAGGGCATAAGAAACTACAATTTGGAGTTCCCTGGGTCTTGGTTTGGAATTTTGAATATCTGCATTTTATGGGTTTAATTATACTAGTATTATGTAGGTCCCAGAGATCCTATTCTATTGTTGTTCCTATGTTCAAATTATAAGGTAGGAAAGGGACACCATGGCATTCAAACATTAGAAAAGTCATTTTATTTAGACCTCAACTATTTGCAGACCTATTTTTTTTTTGTATGTGAGATTCACCAATTCACTCTACATCAGTGCTTCCCAAATTTTTAAGAACTGGGACACATTTTTAAAAAAAACTATCATAACCCACATAGTTTTACTAGACAAAAAAGATCTAGAAATATTTTTATTTAATAATAACCAGTGATGCTCCCAAGGCTGCTAGAAACCTTATATATAGTACGTATGTGTAGACATTTGCAAGAACCTCCCTGGAAATGGAGTTCAAGGATAAAATTGCAAAATTAAAATGGATCATGACACACTGGTGGGTCCTGACCCTGTTTGGGAAACACTGCTCTACATCTTTTGATTAATATGTACTTAGGATGGGTACTGGAATTATGAGCTGGGCAGCCTTTGAGTTATAGTGATTTAATCTATTCAGGCTATCACTGGTTAGAACACCTGCCTCAGCATGGCTCAAATACTGTTTGTGTAATCTATTCTTAAAATGCTGGTTTGTTTGAATGCTTTATGAAGGAAGCCACCATCACCAGTGGCCACTTGGGGCCTCTACTGTATTACATTATTGATACCCACGATTTAGGCTTAGAGATACAGTACCTTCCAATGTCCATTTGCTTGCTAATTACCATTATGAAATTTTCAGAATGTGTAAGACCTCAGATACTGGTAGATGAGGATTCCATGTCATAAGATCATGTAGTCAAAGACCAAATATGACAATTGCATTGCTGGGTCATCTACTCCTGGATTTGCTTTCCATCACTGATTATGGCCTTTTCACTCCAGTAACTGGTAGTATTTATCAACAGAGGATTCATTCAGCTAGTATGGGAATAGCTATTGATGAATTTGTGTAAACTTAAAAAAAAATATTTCAGTGCCTCTATAAACATACATGGTGTGAACTAGTACATCCATCTTTGCATGCCGAATCTACTCCAGGTTAGTTAATACCAAACTCTGCTATTTTAATATAGTAGAGCAGTGTTTCTCAAAGTCAGGACTCACTAGGTGCATTGCAACCCAATTTCAGGTGGGTCCCCATTCAATTCAAAATTTTATTTTTAATATATTAGACTTGATGCTACCATGGTATGTGACTGATTTTGGGGTAATGTTACAGATCTGTACTTTTAACAGACTACTATGTATATGCTTTTAACAACAGTAAATGGGACAGACTCCTGGACTTCATTCTTTCTTTCCAGCAAGTTGCTATTAACTTTCTTGCTGTCCCCCAACCCATTTATAGTTTTTGACTTATTTTATATCTCACTTCTTTTTCCTCTAGTTTTTAATTAACCTGCCCCACATTATCTCTCTGAATGTGCGAGTTCAGCACTTTTTCCACAAATTGTCTTTAAACATACTGGGCAACATGCAGTTTTCTGGCTCCAGAGAAAGGGTCCTTGCTCTTGAAGAAGGAAACCTGGAAGCTCCTCATTGCTAATGTAATTTTAAAAAAGACAAGTTTGGGAAAATTACAAAAAAAATTTATTGTTTACTCATGTACATAAAAACATTGAGATATTGAATAAATCTACATTCAAAGCCATGAGTTACACCATCCGTAGAGAGATAAACAGAAAACAGCAAGTTAGCAAAAAAAACTGCACTCTCTCTAAAGAGCTTTTTGTTGCTTAAATATATTCAATAAAATTTTTAAGCAATTAATATTGAATGTTTAGAAAACAATAGGCTGAAGAGTTATATTACATCTTTTCAACAAAGGTACACTGTAATTCACTCAAATTGGACTTGCATTTTAAAGCCACCTGTGAAGAAATTCTTATGTTGCCAAGTAATTTTAAAAAGATTTATGCTTAAGTGAATCCATATCAGTGCTAGGTCAATCTGTACATCTTCACAGCAATCTGCAGTTTGTGTTTAGTTTTGCCACTTCTGTGTACTGATAAAACTAGAGACTTAGCACCACTCAGATTAATTTACAGAAAATTCTTCCCTTCCTGCTTTGAACTTTAGCAAGATGAAAATTTAAATGGCGCAGCCAGCAATTCCCCAATTGTACTTCTGTTTGATTTGATCAATTACCTCAGTCTACACTTGTCTGTTTAGAAATCCGAGTAGTGCTTCAACCTGCAAAGTAAAAATACAGATAACATTCAAAAATCTAGGAGCTGTTCCCAACTAACAATGCTACAAATCAATCTATTGTTAAATTAGTGCACAATCGTAACCTGTGCTGGTACAACCAGGTCACAGTGGCCCGCACTGTATCCAGCGCAGATTAGGTGCAGATTGTAGGTCACCTCAAAGATAATATTTTCCCCCTTACCCTGTGTTGAGCTCCAGCCTGCCCAATGGGACTACTCGGATTTGTGCCAGTTATTTAAACTGACGCAAATCTGAGCAGTGTAAGGCTCCCCAGCTGAGGAGAGGGGGTTACAATCTGGTGTGCACTGCTGCAACCAGTTCTGGCCCCCTCCCAGGCCTGATCTGCCTCATATACCACCCTCCCCCGCTCCGTCCTAAAACTCCCATCCCCACCCCTGGAATGCCTTCCCGTCACCTATGCTGCCCGGTACAAACTTACCCCGTCCAGCCGGCGCAGGGGTTAGATCTGCGTCAGCCCAGCCAACTCCCAAGTTGGCGTAAATGTACCTTATGGCACGTTTGCAACATTCAGGAGCTGCCCTATACAATATATAGGATTGTAGCCCCAATGGGAAGCTGCAGCCAGTGGCCCAGTAGGTCAAGGGAGCCGCTAGTCAAAAGAGTTTGGGAACCACTGATATAGTATCATCCTAAGTAGGTGCAATGAATATCTTTGTCTTAAAATCCAGAAAAAGAGCACGCAGCACATACAAATCCTCAGATATTGTTCATAATCTTTACAATAGTGTAATCAAATGCTTGTTAACTCAGAAATAAACCCAACTGAGTTTAATCTGGCTGACCTCTAGTGTGAATTCTGAAAATGGGTGCAATCCCACCAAAGTTAAGAACTTCCAAGACTGTAATCCTTTGCAGTCTTCTGGTGTGTAAGCATTACAAATTCATTAGGCTTGTGTGAGCCTCTCTTTGCTTTGTCAAGTACTTTTCACTTAAGGTTGCAATCCTATGCATACTTATGTTGGAGTTAGTCTCACTGAAATACAAAGAGCTTACTTCTAAGTTGACATGCCTAGGACTGTATTATATGTGTTTAAGCACTTGCTCAATGCCAAGGAAATCAAATGGGACAAAGTTCTTCATGTGGGTTGAATAGTTGCTTAATTTCTCAGTCTTAAATTTTGGAGTTAAAGCTTGAGAAGTTCTCTTAGTCTGTTTTTTATTTTACACACACATATTTAAATTCACATTACTTTTAAAGTACTAGAAACATTTATCACAGTCAATTGTCTCTCTTAGGAACAAAGCATCAAGGAATATTTTTCTATAATACAGTGGTTTTCAATTGCTGTGCTGCGGCGCAGTGGTGTGCCACGACGCAGCCTCAGGTGTGCCGCGGGGCCAGAAGAGGCAGGCAGCAGCCGCGAACGCGGGGGAGAAGCAACTGTTTTGACCCTCATGCTTTGCATCTCCTGCTGCCAAGTGAGAGGAAGGCTGCACCCCAATCCTCATTTACCTGGGAGTAAGCCCCATTGACTATTGGCTTACTTCTGAGTAGACATGCCTAGGATTGGGTATCAAGTCCAGGCAGAGAAGCCTGGAGGAGGTCCGGCTATGAGAACGAGGGAGGCAGGAGCAGGCAAGCAGGTAGGAAGGGAGCAAGTTTGCTGAGGCCACCAGCCCAAGAACCGGCTGGCCTGGCGAAGGGTCCATGAAACCCCTTTTCCTGCCACAGTTGCCTGCAACTCCCCAAAGCGACCCTCCCTGCCTTGCCTTTTGCCATTCAGGGGAAGGGCTTTGGGCCACAATCCTATCCACACTTACCTGGGGGTAAGCCCCATTGACTATAGTGGGGCTTACTTCTGAGTAGACATATTACCTAGGATTGGGCTTTTGGTCGCACTCTTTTTTCTTAAATACAGGAGCAGGCAATTGGCACTTTTCGCCCACCCCACTCTCTCCCACAGACCCTTCCCCCTCCAAATCTCATAATAGCAGTCAGCACCTCTTACTGTACCTCCCTTCACTCCTTATCTTTCAAAGGTCCAGAATCCCTTTCCTCACATTCTCCTCCCCCCCCCCACTCCAGCTGAATCCTGTACTTCTTTCAATCATGTGTCTTCATTGCCCCTCACCCCACTGTGTGCTCAGTCTGACCTTTCTTTGCCAGCACTTTCTGGCATTACACTTTAATAACATTTTTCCTCCTTTCCAGAATCACATATACTCCAAATTTCATACTCTCCAAACTTCTTGTGAGTCTTTGGCTGCAATCCTAACCACTCTCCTGCGAATAAGCCCCATTGAACAAAACAGGACTTACTTCTAAGTAGACCTGGTTAGGATTGTGCCCTTTGTCACATAATGGTTTAATTGTATTAATTATATTAATTGTAATGTAGTAATTTAATGTAAGTAAAAAACTGGTAGCGTGTCTTGACAATTTTAGTGCCTTGTCAGTGTGCTGTGAGCTGCAAAAGGTTGAAAATGGCTGCTCTAGTAGAAGACCAAAATAGTATCCAAACTTTACTGAAAATCCACAGTAATCCTAAACCTAAGGCTGTTAGGAGAATAAAGAAAACTGAAAACTAAGTAAACTATATTCAAGTTCAGAAGAGATGGGGAGAGGCTTTTAATGTGGAAATCAATTTTATCAAGATCAATGAATTGACAGAATTTGTTTTGATATGACTGGATTAGATAACAAGTATTATAAGGCATGTAATAGCATCCCTCAAATTTTTGGCAATCAATGGTTTAAGAGTAACATTGCAATTCCATTAGTCTAATACAATACATACCTATACAATAAAGCTTTGCCTTTGTCATTTGCTATGGAAAAATATCCACTTCTGGGTGAGAAGTCCATGGATCGAGCTGAACATATTAGCTTTCTTCTGAGCACAGGAAAATTTGAAAACACAGTAAGTGAAGGAATGTGAACCTGTTAAGAAGAATTAACAAAACAGTTAAATAAGTCAGCAGAAGGGGGGAAGGTATCCAAGCGACATAAAATGCATTGTAAGCTACTTTGAAATACCCATTTTATATATGGATTGCATCCTATCTTATCACTCCATGAAAGGAAGCTTCTTCTGTTCATAGGATGGTTGTGCTTGTGGAAGAGTTCACTATGTGAACATGACTCTCCTTCCATTCCCAGAAGTAGCACATTAGGATCTAACACTATAATACAGTAGAAAAAAGGAAGAGAAAATGCAGACCCTACAAATGTAGGGCAAAAAATAAGAGTCTGCCAGGTCAGGTATTTTGAGGTGCCTGTGCTATATATTCTTAGTTATTTCTCAAAGTGCTACCCTGATTTGGGCATTTCCTCTATCCAAAGAGCCCATCGCTAATACAGATGCAGCACGTGACAAAGTGTTTGTTGGCTCTGTAAGTACTATCCCATCATAACTACCACTTTGTTATTTTTTTAAACGGTATGCAAGTACTCTAGACAACCACAACAAGGATTACTTAAACTGGCAACATAGAACACTCAAACGTTCTCAGGGATAAAAGTAATGGTGTCAGAATGTCAATGAATAATAAAATTGTCACAAAGAAAAACAGCCAGCATGAAAAGGAAGAAATTAGAAATTTCTAATTAGAAATTAGACTAGAAACCTTGTCTGGTGGATAGACCTGTGATTGTCAAACTGTGGGTCCAGGACCCATCAGTGGGTTGTGACCCAATTTTTGGTGGTTTGCAAAACTGACAGGGCAGATTAGGCTATGTGCATCAAGGGCTGAATAAGTTGCCACGGGGGGGGGGCACTGCTCCCCAATCACTATTACAGTCAAACCCCTTGGCATTTATAAATCAGGCAGCAGCCTCTAAAACGTTTGGGAACCATATAGATCAATGGGTTTGACCCTGTATAAGACATCCTCATATGTTAGAGTTAAGAAACAAACAAAAAACAGGTATGCTAATTAAGCACACTGATCTGTAATACCTCCTTAATAAATTAAACAATTTGATAAAAATTCTTACTAGTCTCACTGCATTGTCAGCTTTGTTGGAAGCCATTGCTAATATTTCAGTTGTGGGATTGAAGGACAGTGACGTAGCAGCAGTGACCAAGTTCATTATAGCTTTAAGAGGTTTAGGATTAGTTTCTCTGAGACAATCATCATGGGCATACACATTCACGACTCCAGAAGTGCAGCTAGAAGAAAGGATATTTCATACGGTTATTTCCAATTACGCATGCAGAAGCAACTTTCTGCATTAACTACCGGAAAATAAAAAACATATATACTAATTTCTCAGGGCTTCTGTGTAGCAACAGGAATGCTGTCAGTTTCACAGCAAAACTGCCTGGTATGCTTCTGAGTGAATGCTGCAGTTGTCAGAAGCATCAGCTGCAAGCCAGAAATCAGTTCTGGTAAGCCTCCGGAACTGGTAAACAGAGCTTTCCCGATCACTGACTGTTGGGTAGCACAACTTTTAATGTAATAAGGTAAAACATGACCACTAAATGGCAATGAAAACATGCAAGTAAACTTGAGTAAACTTTGCAGTCCTATGAATTCTAATCAAATGGCTTCAAAATGATAATGCTGGTCATAACACACATACCCATTGCCCTTTCAGAAAATGTTACCAAACTGCCAAAGAATGTATTGAAAATAAAAATAATTCGTTTCCATATTCTATCCATTTTATATTTATATCTGAAAAAGAAGCCATAGGACATTTTAAATTTGGCCGACAACCCATCATATAGAGCTGCAAGTAGTATTCTAAAAGTTACTAATTTCCCTTAAAAAAAGGTTTCTGCAAACATGGTGTCTACTTGACTTAATAGCATTGCAACATCATATTGGGCAGCTCTTAGTTTAATGTCTTCTGCAGAATGCCATTAGTCAGTGAGGAGGAAAAAGTATTCTATTACTTCACATGCACCAGCTGTTTGACCTTTATCAAAAGACAGGTTCTGGGACTCAGTCCTGGTTCAAATTAGGCATTCATGCCAGAGATGAAAGCAAAGATACTCTTTCTATGTTATGCTGTCTGCCAGTACACGCATCATAAGCTGTGTAAGGGATAGCAATTGCCCTCAATACTCCCATTTTTAAAGTAATGACTGTATTTAATTGGGAATGGCCAAGAGAGAAGTCTACAGAATGGGGCTGGGTTGAAAGTCAGTAATCCCTGCAAAAGAATGTGCAGTATTGAATTAGGTTTCAAATGAGGAGAGCAATCTCTGTCAACGTTTTAAACATCTTTAGCGCATTTTGCAAAGCCTGAAACTTGGTTTGCAACCCGTTTGCCTTATATTTGGTAACCCTTTCTGGTAACTTGTCAAGAGATGACTAACTAAATTATATCTACTTGTCCTTTTCTGAATTCAACCTCTTAATAAAGTCTGGCTACACCTGAAATTTTCAGCATCACCTCTATTATCAGCAAACTACTATACACTGGATGCACTTGACTGGACTGAACATATTAGTCTTAAAATGCTAACCTTGGTTTTTACTCACCCACATGCCACATACTGACTGTTTTTTGAGACTGCAATACATGTACCATGCAGACAACCTTCATCAGTAAAACGGTTCAGGCACTGCCTACTTTTCACATCCCACACAAAGACTTCGCCTTCATCTGGTAGACAAACATAAAGATGATGTTAGTGAAAGCAATATGCTCATCCTACGACAGTCATCAAAATATTATATTTGAAAAATCAACTAAACCATGATCAACCCACAACTTGGTTGCATCCTGAGCATGTTAAAAAGCAGCTGTGGAAGCTAGCTTCTGTGCTACTTCTATGACACAGTAGCCCCCTGTGTCCACCAGAAATCTCTCTGGGTGGGGGTTGGAGGTCTTTCCAAAACAGAACAGCATAGGGCAGTTCTGAAGAATTAAGAATTAAGGGGAGACTGGCAAAAAATCTCCTCTCATGAAACAGAACACCTTCCTTTCCCAGAAAAGGATATAAGGTACTATAACAAGAAATAGCCTCCTACTAAAAGGTTTTAAATACTATTTGTGTACCAGTTATGTTTACAATACGTTAATAAAAAATTACATTCATCATCTGTGGAACTTCCAGGGAAATGAAGTTATTTTAGCCACCTCATTGTTATTTTGGCATCTGGTCAACACCAATTTTTTATCAGGCATTTCTGTGTTAAATATTATCCATTGTCACTAAGCTAAGTGATTGATGGTTTATTCCCCTGGCTGTTGCTACTTGTTTTGGATTTTATTATTGATTTTATGGACTATGCAATACATTGATTATGTGGGTTGCCTTGATGGCCCATTAGGGGGCCAAAAGGTCAGATATAAACCTCAAATGAAACAATAAACGTAAAAGGTATGACTGCTGTGTAGTTTGCTTCATTGTTTTATGGAACGGTTGTTTTGAATGGTGAACGTTATTGTACTAAAATCTTAAAACATATGCTGCTCTGGATGCTCCTTAAAATAATCAGGCTATTCCTACTATGCTTACAGAGATTGAGAATAAGTAGTCTAATGAGGTGATTCTTTCAGTGGACAATACACACATGCAAACAATACATAATTATATACATAATTACGTTTGAAAGACTTACCAGAGTGGGTGTAAATTTTGCTGCCATCTGGAGAAAAAGTTGATGCAACAGCCCTCCCATTTATTTTCATGTTGCCAACTAGCTCTTTTGTCTAACAAAGAGACATAACACTCATCAACACCATTATTCACAAAATGCTTAAGGCAGCCTGTCACCAGTGTACACAAAGATTTTTCCTACGATCTCCATAATACTGTTTGCATATTCCATAAACTCTTGATGAAAATTTTAAATCACAAAACTGATTTAAATGATAAAGCTCAGATGAGAAAGCTAATGAATGGCCATGTGGATCAACATAATCACAGCTAATAAATTTACAATATTATAAACCAGGGGTGCCCAAACCCCGGCCCTGGGGCCACTTATAGCCCTCAAGGATGAGCCTCTGGCCCTCCTGAGACTTGCTGGAGCCCACGCTGGCCTGATGCAACTGCTCTCAGCATGACAGCCAACTGTCTGACCTCTCGCGTGAGCTGTGTTCCTTCACGAGGATTTCTTCACAGCTTATTGTTTCATATCTGTGATGCAGCAGTGACAGCAAAGGAAAGGCTGGCCTTGCACAAAGCAAGGCCTTTTATAGGCCATGAGCTATTGTAAGACCTTCGTTGATTCATATAAGTTCCATCTCTAATATATTTATGTAAATTTATTCAAATTTGAAATGTAAATTTTTCCCCCAGCCCCAACATTGTGTCAGAGAGATGACGTAGCCCTCCTGCCAAAAAGTGTGGACACCCCTGTTATAAACCCACAGTCTATTTCAAATCTGAATAGCATATATGCTATATATATTTTAAAGAACGAATGTGCTAAATGCATTTTAGGTTCAACTGAACATATTAGTTTTTAAAATGTCACTCTCAATGAGAATTCATATTAAAAATAATGCCATAGCCTGTCAATAAAATTGTACTGTTGTCTGAACCAACAATTCCAAATTTCCAAAAATTCCAAAAATTCAAGTAGAGAACCCTACCTTGATTGTTATCAAATGCAGATAACCTGATGTCCCACTGAGGAGGAGAAATTTCCCATCTGGAGAAACTTCAAATTTTCGGACAAATTTCTCCTCTAGGCCTTAAATTCAAAAGATATGCTGTAATATCTTTGATATGTTAGAACTAAAGCAACCTTTTATTCTAAATCTTAAGAAACATTGGGAGCAATCCTAACCCACTTTCCAGCACCAACATAAGGGAAATGCTGCTCCGAGGTAATGGAGCAAACATTCCCTTACTTTGAGGAGGCCTCCATGAGTGCCACCCAACTGCAAAATGCAGCACACGTCCCACTGGCACAGGCATGCCAGTGCTGGAAAGTTGGTTAGGATTTGGACCATTATGAATTAATTTGGGTGCTTGCTTGTTACTTCTGTTTGCAGAACTGGGAAGAGATTCCAAAGGGAACTTTTTAGTTACCAAGAAGTTATTTTTAAAGAAAAGTCCTTCTTTATCACTGAAAAGCTAGGAAGTGGTTCACTTTCTGAATATAATACATTCTTTCTGTTCTGTATGACAGAATTTTTGTGCCATAGTTTCTTCCATACCTACCTAGTTCTGGCAAGACTGTGCCTACAGAGGAAGTAGGCCACCTACTCTTGCTCTCTCCCACAGGACACTACCAGACATATACTATGCCAGTATAGTTCCACACACCAAATAAGGGGGTTGGAGAAAATGCACTTTTCTGTCTCACATATGTAGTACCCATCACAAGCAACATATCTCCTGCATCACCCAGATTGACAACCATCAGACAAAATATGTCAAGTTACTTGGAGTGGGTGCTGCCCTATCCATGAGAAGCATTACTTCTTTCCTGGCATAGGTAATCATTGCACAAAAGTCTGCAAGTTCGTTCAATGAGAGGAAAATATTCTAATTTTTTCCAATTTAAATGCTTTCACACAAGCTAGCAAGGTTAACTGGAAAGGATACTGCATAACTACCTGATCTACAGAAAGCAGTCAACCAAACCAGTTATTAATCTGCAAAAAGCAAGTAGGGAGTAATAAGTGCAACACAAAATATTTGCCAAGCCTTTTGCTCTGTAATTCATAAAGAAAAATATGGTTTTCGGTCTTGCAGAGACAATGTTCTGTTTAATAAATGTGTGTGTGTGTGGGGGGGGGGGAAGATGTAAAGCAGTTAACCTTACCTCTGATATGTTTTACAGGAATAATCTTTCCACCCATCATGTCATATATATAGAACAGCTTGTTGCGTACAGAACTGGCTATAACTTGCTCTCCATCTGCACTGAAGGATGCCTTGTAGACTGGAAAGCCTTCCAAATGAATACTCTGTATCTTTGGATTAGTATTACCATCCACCTTTAAAAAGAGAATTGTTTTCACTTTTCACTGCAATCGGTGCATAAGAAGATTTTTAAAATACAGAGGTAATGAATGGGTAAACTAATTTGTCCTGAATTTAAATATCCAATTAATTAAAAAAATTAAGTCTTGCACATGCACATGCACACTCACACACTCCTCCCTCCTGCATGTCCATAACCCTGGGCTTATAAGTGCATGTGGACCTCTAGTCTGCCATTGCAGGATGGAGCTCGATGAAGCAAGGAACTCATCCAGCTCAATGCCAAACAATAGGGGAGTCCTGCTTGCTTGAAACTCTGGACCACAGCTAGTTCTTAAGTCTAATACTTCACATACTGCTTTTTACCCCATACATGCAGGCATCACAGCAAAGTACACAGTCCAACTTCGATATCCCTGGGGATTCCAGAATTGAATCCCCCCACAAATACCAAAATCCAGATACTGAGGTCACCATTTAAATGCCTTTAAAAAGAAAAAGTGTTCCAAAATCACATTTATTACTTTTGCATGATCGTGCGGTTTCCAAGCAAGGCTAAAAATAGCTTAAAAGATGCACTGTGGGGTTGTATGGTGGTTCCTTGCTCCTCTTGGCATCACCCCAGAATGCAACTGTGTTACCCCACAGTGCATCTTTTGAGTTATTTTTAGCTCTGAGTGGCTTGGAAACCACATGGTTTGATCGTGCAAAGGTAAGAAACAGATGTTTGGCATGCTTTTTCATTTTAAGGCACGTAAATGATGATCCCAGTATCAGAGGGCAACTGCAGCAAATTAAATTTGTTGATGCTAAGGTTGCACCTGTACTTCAGCCAACCAGTTTCTATAACATAGAAAAATGCAAAGCAAAAAAATTATTTTCCATACAATTTAAAAGCAATGTGCATTTCACCACAATTTTAGAGAACTAAACTGATGTGTTCACTAACTTCTCACCTGAAAAAGGGATATAGATTGATCTAGTCCAGCTGTCATAACAACTTGAGCAGAAGGATGAAATTGTACCGTTGTCAGTTTTGTATCTGACAGACGTTCATTATTAGCATGCAAGCAGTTCTTCATCTAGGAGACAGAATAAGAGTATACATGGTCATTGTGAAGCCATGCAACCACTACAACTTTATAGAAATGTAAAATAAAGCTTATATTTTGCTATATTTCAGTAAGTTTGCTACTAATATTATTAACACACTCTACCACAGTACAAAATCCAGTCATTCTAGCAGATTTTATGAATACTCAGGTATTTACTTAGTCTTGGATGGATACCTTACAGAAGCATAAAATGCTATTCTTTCCCCCATTTAAAGAATGTACTACGGATCCTTTTCCTCAGGTCTAGCTATTAATGCTTAAAGATTCTAAAAGCACAACGAGATTCAATTAGAATTTGTGTCTATAATTTAGCTGAAGCGTCTACATTTAAGTTTCTGTCCTATTGTTATATAAAGAACTTACAGTACACCTCTGTGCCTATCTACTCAGAAGTTCTACTGACATCAGTTGGGTTTACGTGTGTGCATAAGATTGTACTCATAAGACTGCACTCTCAGAATCGTTAAAGGTCAGCATATTATGTAAGATAAAGCAAGAAAATGGAAAATTGTTATCTGAATATAGAAAAAGTGGGTTTACTTTTGAAGGATCATGTAAATATTTTTTCAAAAAGACTTTACCATGAGACTGCTCAGGTATGAAAGTGCTCTCAGCTGAACTACATGCAGGCTATCCTTATAAAAACATTTATTTTTTCTCAGTTGTTAAGCTACCCCCCCAAAGGCTATGAACCCCCAAATATCAGTTTGTCAGAACCTAAAAAACATTGTGTGCATAAAGCAAACTATAATAATTTACCTGTAAAATACCTCTTGGTAAAGAGTCTGACACGGTCACAAAATTGCCTGTCTTGCATAACAGATCACCATCCTCTTCATCTTCACTGTCATCTTAAAGACATTCCATTTAATATTACATTTATTATTTTATCTACGTTTAAAATATTAACTGTACAAACATTTATTTATAAGTACTTGCATCCCTTCTTTTTCTCCCCATTAGAACTTGCTCAACACAACTTACAACACAACACAAATTACAAAAAATTTTTAAAAACGAAACAATTATAATAGAGAGCCAGAATGCTGTAATAGTTCAGAAGTTGGAATGAGACTTGGAAGATCCAGGTTCATATCCCAGCCATGAAACTTCCTGGGTGAACTTCGGCCAGTCATTATTTCTCAGCTTAACCTACCTCACAGGGCTGGCATGAGCACAAAAAGACGGAAGAAACTATGTACACCACCCTGAGCACCTTGAAGATAGGGTGGTTTAAAAATATGAAAATAAAATACACAGCTACAACACAGAGAGTGAAAAAAACAAACCATCAAAGGCAGCATAAACTAAAAAAGGAACGGAAAACAATTCTAAACCTCTAAAGTTAAAAATAAACACTAGTGGCGGAACCTGTAGGAGGACCCTCTAGCTGACCTCAGAGGGAGGACTATTTTGTAAGGGTGGAAGCAGTTCTTGAAATACCTTGGTTACAAGCCATTGAGGGGTTTAAGAGTAATGGATAAGTACCTTGAACTGCTTGCAGAAATGGACGAGCAACCAGTGAGTGACATAATAGTAAAGCAACACAGGTTGCAATCCTAACCACACTTTCCTGAGAGTAAACCCCATGAACACAATAGGACTTACTTCTGAGTAGACATGCATAGGATTGTGCCCACAGTTAAACTGCCTGACATGAATCATGCATTCCAGAAATGGTTGACAATCCTTTATGTAGAATTCAGGTTTCCTAATAGCACCTCTGACTCTCCCAGACCTAATTTCAAGTAGTTGACATGTTAAAGAAAAATGTCAATCTAAAACCAAACATAGTATAGGGGGGTCTCCTTATCTGAATTTCACAATTCAGAAAAATCTTTTTTACCTTCATTTTTTGTTTTCTGGACTTTCTTCTTTCTACCTCTTTGTGCCCAAGAAGGGGTTCCTCCCATAGCACTCTGAAATCTATGGAAAAAAAATAGTTTGCAGCATCCCTACAAAATAACACACATAACATGACAGATCTCAAAACATATCTGTCATGTTTGAAGAGGGGAGCATTGAGCATGAAGCAGGTGGCTTGAGAAGAGCCTGGGTAAGAAGTCCCCGAGAGCAGATTGGCTTGTTTATTCGCTCTCCACTACCTTCTGGTCATACATATCTTGACTTGTGATGCAAGGCTGAAAGGCAGGTGCTTAGATGAAGGGCAGTATGGTCAGGAAGAGTAGTACTCTCTCTGCCATATCACAGCCCACACAAAGTTTCTCATCCTGATCATATGGAAATTCCTGTCAAGTATTCACACACTAATACTGTAGTATGCAGCACTCCCTCCTCATCTTGCTTAATTCAAATCACACTTGCTTAAGGAATTTATTTTCCTTTACATTTGAAATTAAAGCAGTTCCCACTTGTGTCGCTACGGGGGTGCGGGCCACACCAGGTGATATGCCAGGGGGGTGATGAGCCCTGGGGGGAGGATGTGCTAACTTCGCAGCATTAGGAGCTACCCCATCATGCCATCAGCCACTGGATGCAGAATGGCCAGAGGAGTGCAGTGCAAAAAATAAAATTGAAACTGCTCCTTTCCTTCAAAAGTTATGGCCAAAAAACCGGAAAGAAAAAATGCATGGAGCCCCATGGAAAGTGAGCCGAATTGCATGTTTGCTCGTGAGTAGGTGTACTTGCCATAGTCCGTCAGAAAGGGCGAGCTGAGAGGAATCCAACGACACCAGATTGGTCCCGATCCAATGAATGCAGCCCCCAAAAAACACCCAAGAAGCTCCCCCTCCCAGTTGCAAGTCTGAGCCCGGAAAGAAGCCACGTGGCTGCGTTTACTCATGAGTAGGCGGACTTGCATTAGTCAATGCAGGCTGAGAGGCTCCAAGGACATCAGAATGGTCTTCATCCAATGTGCAGCCCCCCAAAACACCTGAGAAGGAGGTTCCTCCCTCTCAGCTGCCTCCCTCCCAGTCTATGGAACCCTATGGAAAGCAAAGCAGCCTCACAGTCATGTTTATTCGAGAGTAGGCAGACATGCCTTGGCTGGTGGTCAGGCCAGGCAAAGGGGAATGTAAGGACACCAGAAGGGTCCTGATCTGATGGAGCTGCTCAGCCTCCCCCCACCTTAAAAAGAACAAAAAAGAGGCTTGAATGGTAAGGGGAAAGTTTTCTATTTTGCACTTGTGAAGCCAGGTGGGTCTTTATTCTGATGTGCCTGAAATAGAAGAACTTTAAACTGGGTACTGGGAGGGCTGGAAATCTCACTGATTCTTTTTTTGGGGGGGGGGGGTTATTGCAGGCAGGCTACAAAGTAAGCCCCATTGACCACTATGGGACTTACTTCAGAGTAGACATGCATAGGATTGGGCTCACAGGCTGCAATCCTACCCACACTTTCCTGACAGTAAGCCCCATTGACCACTATGGGACTTACTTCAGAGTAGACATGCATAGGATTGGGCTCACAGGCTGCAATCCTACCCACACTTTCCTGAGAGTAAGCCCCATTGACCACAATAGGACTTACTTCAGAGTAGATTCACTTGGTGGAACAGGAGCAGCACCCCCTTATTTAATTTTATTTATTTATTTATAATTATTTATTTTAATTTGCTTGATGATGTCACTTCTGGCCATGACATCACTTCCAATGGGTCCTGGACACATTGTCATTCTAAAAAGTGGGTCCCAGTGCTAAAAGTCTGAAAACTGCTGCAATAAGGTGTTAGTAAGTTGACACAGGTGTGTGTGTGAGAGAGACTACAAGTTTTCAAAATCACTAAAATCAGAATTTGGAGATATAATACCATCATGTTATATATCAATCAATGATTAATTTCATGCAGAATGCAATGAAACAAACCACATTGAAATATCTGTGTTATAACAAAAGGTACAACAAAAAACTGGTGGGGGCGGGGAGATGGTACATCACCACGCCCACCTGGGGCGCTGCCCCGCCCACTACATGGGGTGATGCACAGGCCTCTCGCACTGGGTGACGTGAATCCTAGTGATGCCACTGGCAGTTCCCATACAAGACTTCTATACAAGACTCCCACCATAGAGATCGTTGCACTGTTCCATACCACTGTACATTCAGCAATATGTCTAGCAGCAGGGTCCACAAATTGCCCTGTTCCTTACTAGTCAAGTCTCTAGCCTCAATTATTCCAATTCCAGTTCTTCTGCATATGTAGAAAGCTTCTGGGAGAGACAAAGATTTTGGATACTTGCAGAGGTTTGAATAAGAAATAGCAGATTTTTGCCTGCTTTTTCTTAGTTGGATTTTTTTTTTTTTTGGCTGGGTTACCATTCTTCAGTCAACAAAAGTGTAACCCTAGAACTGGAAAGTCCCAGCTTCCTGCTCAGTTAGGAATCTCTGTGTGATCATGAACTAGTTGCTATCTCAGCCTTACTTGATTCAGAGTTACAGCAAGGATAAAACAGGGATGGGATATGCCAACCTGAGCTCTTTATAGGAAAGGCTCCTTATAGGAAATGTAATAAACAGATACAGGGGGCTCCTGTATCCACATATTAGGTCTGTGTGCACCCGCCCCCCGCATGCATCCCTTCGCCTCTGGAGGGTACTCTGAGCCCAGCAGAGGCTGCGCACGTCTGCTCACTTCTCCGGGCCTCCTAATGCCTTATAAGGCATTAAAAACATCACTTCTGATTTTCTTGTGAAACCAGAAGTCACATTTTATTTTACTGTAAGGCTTAGTCTGATGGATGGACGTGTGCCACTTCTGCTGGGCTCAGAGGACCCTCTGAAGGCGAGGGGAGCAGAGCTCCCCTTGCCTCTAGTGGGTGGGTGGGTGCATTCCCTGGTATCTGCGGTCCCACGGGGGGGTTCAAGAACAGAACCCCCACGGATCCCAAGGCATGCCTGTATTTTAGTATGCTGCTTTTAAGGCAAAAAGTAGCTTTTCTTCTAGTATGATATAAAAGTAGCTTTTATATCAATTTTAATATAAATTTTTAGCAGCATAAAAAACAGCAACAACTTTGGGTAGTGTCTATACTTTTATTGTGCATGTAATCACGTTTGAAAATAGGGTCAATTAGCTTACATGTTGCCTGTTGCAAAAAAACATAGGAAAAGGCCGGTTTTGAACTAGGAATTAGATATTTGAGGCTATCTATAAAATAAAATCTTTAAAAATAAAATTTCTCAAAGATTACATCTTTCTGTATAGGTTAGAACAAACACTTACTGTTCTTGAAGTCTCCTTTGAAGTTTTTCTTTAGTAAGCTTTCTTTCTTCGTCACTTTTCATCATATTTTTCCGATACCGGTGGGTCATATCAATTCTAGGAGAACAATGCCATATGTTAATCTGCACCATTTTCTAAAATCATTCTCAGTACTTTAAGAGTGAGAGTAGGCAGTTTACTTAGACAGTACAGTGACAAGCTGGTTATATTGTACCCTATGTTAACCAGCTTATGTTGCAAGTGATTGTCTATGGCTGCAATCCCAACCACACTTTCCTTAGAGTAAGCCCCATTGAACAAAATAGGACTTACTTCTGAGTACACCTGGTTAGGATTGTGCCCCAAATCTCCATTCTGTTCAGCCACATAACTTTTTCGGTCAGCAACAAGTTTCCAGCAATTCTAAAGGTCTTAAACAACAGATCAGCATGTCTTTTTAAATGGGAATTAAGTATACAAATTAATACCTTCACCTAGAAACCAGTGCTTCCCAGTCTTTGGCAACCTGCGATGACCCCACAGGCTGCAAATGTAGTGCACGCTCCCAGAAGTGACTGGCGATGTCATTGCTAGTTACTTCCAGGTCAAGAGACTGTGCAGGATGCTACAAACAGATGGAAGAGGTTCAGGGGAGGCAGGAGGTTCTTTCTCAGCATGCAAAAACTGCATGTAGGAGTTCAGCCTGCTGGGCTGAGTCTCTTAGCACCATTTGTAGTATCCTGCCAACCAGCTGATGGCTTGCACATCCCAAGGACACCTCATGACACAGATTGGGAACCCCAGAAAAGGTTAAGACTTTAAATGACAGATTTAAGACCTTTAGACACTACTCTAAGCATGGCAAGTCCCCAAGAGTTCAATGAAATTTGCTTACTAAGCACACCTTTAGTTTATCCCACACTGTTCACAAATTGAATTACTTACATTTCTTCAGCATCATCGTCTTCATCTACCCATGCTGGCTTTTTAGATGGAAAAAAACTATCTTCAGTTTCATTCTCCACTTCCGAGTCAGACTCTCCTTCTAGAAGGTTCCCACTGACCACATCATTGAGCTTTGAAAAGAAAAAGCACAACCTTTACAAGCTTACAAGTTTTTTTTTAAAAAGTATCACAGCTTAGAACAGACACTATTTAACAGTTTTCCAGAATGCCATCATTGTGCATTCTCATACTATTTATTAGAACAGTGTTTCTCAAACTGTGGGTTGGGACCCACTAGGTGGGTCGCGAACCAATTTCAGTTGGGTCAATTTAAGCCTATATAATCTCCTTCCAAACCCACAGTAGCTAGTAAGGTTTCATGGTTCTTGCTCCTTATCTGAAACAACAGATAGAGAACTGGGCTAGAAAGTGGTATACTGTAGCTACTAAAGTATAAACTGGTGTCATGGATATTTATTAGTCACTGGATGTCAGTATGCCCTCTCAGCCCAACTCTACTACTTGGTCATTGATAACCACACTCCTCCTCTGTCTTGGCAAGCAGTAAACAGATTTAAGACTTGACATATTTTAAAATGTCCCTGAGGTAATGTGGCTGAACTTGACACTGAGTTTAAAAACTGTTTTTGTTATCAAATCTACCATAGTGTGAATTTTATTAAAACTAAGTTAAAGCTTGTGTGCATAGCTTGTGAATAAAACAATAAATGATTTACTGTTAATTGTTTTGTTACGATGCTTCAAATCATTTATTGTACGGTTAAACCATTTAGCAGAGGGGTGTCAAACATAAGGCCTGCAGGCTGAATGCAGCCCCCAGAAGCATTTATCCATCCCCATTATATTTGGGCTCTCTCATAACTTGACAACATGAACATATGGTTGGCAACCTTCAGTCTCGAAAGACTATGGTATAAGCCTACAGCACCCAGTATTCCTAGGCGGTCTCCCATCCAAGTACTAACCAGGCCTGACCCTGCTTAGCTTCCGAGATCAGACAAGATCGGGCATGTACAAGACTTGCACATTTCCTCTTCTGTCATTTGAAGCTAATGAGAGAACGAAGCGCTTATTTCTGGTCGTCATCTGCTTAATGATGCCACTTTCTACTTAAATGACATCACTTCTGGCCCTCAGCAGGTGTCATGAACGCTACCTTCGGTCTTCTAACTGAAAAGAGTTTGACACCCCTGTTTTAGCAGAACAACCTTCCCTTATGAGTCAAAGTTCCTAGTCTGCATGTCAGACAGAATTTCAACACCAGATGTGCACAGATCACGGTCACCTGCTGAATTCCCATTTGTCTTGCACCACTTTCAGGGTGCAGGAGTGTTGATGGCAGAAACAAGAAAAGGTGGTGGGAACCACCAAGTTCATGAAGTCTGTGAATCAGAATGATGCCCCTTAGGGTCCAATCCTGTCCAACTTTCTAGCACTGATGCAGCTGCAGTGTAGCCCCATGGTAAGGGAATAAGGCTGCAATCCTATGCACACTTTCCTGAGAGGAAGCCCCATTGACTCTAATGGGACTGACTCCTGAGGAGACATGCACAGGATTGGGCTTTAAGGCTGCAATCCTACCCACCCTTACCTGGGAGTAAGCCCCATGGAGTCTAATGGGATTTACTTCTAAACAGACTTGCACAAGATTGGGCTCTTAATGTCTTTACCGTGAGGCCTCTGCGACTGTCCCCCACGGCAGGAGGCAGCGCAGGCCCCACTGGCAGGGCTGCATCAGCACCGGAGAGCGGGACAGGCCTGGGCCCTCAGCCACCCACCCTGCAGCTCAGGGAAGCGCCCAGGAACAGACGGGAGAGGCCACCTGTGCGGAAGGGCCTTGCAGCCGCCGGAGCAAGTCCGCGCTCTCCTCAGCGCCCCCGAAGATCAGCTCCTCCAGGCAGCGCTCCGCGGCCGGCTTCTCCGCCAGAAGAGCCAAGTGCTGAGCGCGGCGGCGCTGCTCCTCCTCCTCCTGGGCCGCCTCGCAGTCGTCGCCTCGCTCAGCGGCCCCGCGCCTCGAGCCGGCTCCAGGCCGCTCCTTCCCAGGCCGAGGCCGCTTTCGCCCCGCCAGCGCGTGGCGGCGAGGAACAGCCTCCCTCTCCTCCTCCATGCTTCGAGCCTGAAGCACCAGCCCGCTTCCGTCCACGTGCTCCGGAAGCCTCCTTCACACTCGGTACCATAGAGACGGAGGAGCGCGGAGGGGGGGCGACGTTGACACATTCGTGCAATTGAAAGAGCGCTGCCAGTCCCCCAGCGACCGTTGGAGCAGCGCGCAGAGGTGGTATAGTTGCACCATAGAGACTTGGGGGTAGCGCACCCCATACGGGAGCGGTGAAATGGAACAAGGAAGTAAGGACTGCCTCCCCCTCTCTCAGCACCCCCCCTTTCCCTTGGGAAGGGACCTCACGTGACTGTTCTGGCTCCGCCCCTTTCACATGACCCAATTTTTCAATTTTATTGCTCCCCCTCCGCCTCCTCATAACAACCGCTCTCTGGGCGGGGCGTACCAATGTCTGTGCCGCGGGGGTGAGCCATGATCTTTGCCAGAACGGCAAACACCTCCTCATTATCATCAGCCTCCGATGAAACATAACGCGGAGAAAGGGAGGCTGAAAACATCGAGCGCAGGCGATCGAGCTAATCGCGGCTGCCCCTTGAACGCCGCCCTCGAGCCCCGCCGCCGGGTTGCCCCCCTCTGTCCGCTTGATGGTTCGGCCCGCCACTCGCATACGGCGAGCGAGGACGATCCAAACATCGAGGGAGCCAATCAGGGCGCGCCGTGGGCAGGGGCCGTTCTGCGCGTGCGCAGTGCGGTTATGCTAATGTTGTTGATATTCTGGGGCTTGGAGTTGAATGTCTTTTCTCCCCCTGGCTGAAGTGAGAGGCTGAACTTTCTTCCTGCTCCGACCTGGCCCTGCCCCTCGCCAAGGGGAGGGGGGAGAGGACGGGGGAGGGGGCTGAGCCGAGGGGGCGGGTGGGAGGGAGGGCGAGCGGCGCTCGGAGGGATCCTCTGCCCATGAGGGCCTGATGGAAAACACAAAGGACCTGGTGAGTGGAGCGGAGCCACGGGGGGGGGGTGAGACAGCGCCGGGCTGCCGGGGAGCCGGCGTGTGGGCCGGGGGGGCAGCCTGGGCAGAGGGTCGCCTTGGGAGAGTGCACCGCTCCGAGCTCTGCCTGGAGCCTCTCGTGTCCCTGAGAGGAGGCTCCAGCCCGTCCCATGTGGAGGGTGGGAAGGAGGCTGGCACTGGCAGTAACGCTGGTCTGAGCCAGGCTGGGGGGAGCAGCTGTGGCCAAAAGCCTTCTGCTCTTCTCCCTGCCTGCCCACCCCTGAGGCATAGCAGGCAAAGTTCCCTGCCTTGGGGACTTCTGGCTGCCTCTCTGAGCCTGCGGTCCTGTGCACTCTTCCCGAGAGTGAGCCCCCCTGAAGACCGTGGGGCTTACTTCTGAGTAGGCAAGCAGGGGGTGGATGCCCCTTCCGCAGCCCTTTCTGCCTTCTTTGGCTTGCCTCTCCTTCCAGG
This sequence comes from Tiliqua scincoides, assembly GCF_035046505.1. Classification (NCBI taxonomy): domain Eukaryota; kingdom Metazoa; phylum Chordata; class Lepidosauria; order Squamata; family Scincidae; genus Tiliqua; species Tiliqua scincoides. The sequence goes on from NC_089822.1 coordinate 153,501,263, forward strand.
CGAAGGGAATCCTGGCACTTCCTGCTTTCTTTTGTGAGGGTCTCTTCTGTGGTCCCGTCCCCCCACCTGACTTCAAGTTTTTCTGCCCAAAGAGCAGGTTGCGAGGAGTCCCACACTCCGCTCGGGGTTGCTTTGCCTTGAACAGCATCTGAAGCCCACTGTGCGCTGCTTTGCCAGAGTCCCTGCGGAGAAGTGCTGAAGGACTCGTAGCAAATCAAGAATTGCTGGCAGGCAGTGTGTGTGAGGAAGCAGAAAGTCAGAGTTTGGAGGCTGCAGTGGAAGGATTGAGGTTCGCATGTGTTTGTGTCCAGGTCTCTTCACCCAGAGAAAGGGAAATGTAGCAACTAGTTAAACCGTTTCTGCCCAAATGTACGCGACAGGGACCAAATGCGCACCCCTGTGGGCCGGGCAGAAATGGGTTTAATGCTGCTCCTCTTCCTGTGATTCTTCCTGTCCTTTTCTTCTAATGCTTCTGTAACCAGCTTTGTTGCACGCTGACACTCAGGAGCAGAAAATGAATCATGCAGACTTGACTCGCATCTCCTATATGCCTTGATTCATTAAAAAGTACTTGAATAGTGTCCTTGGTTCACAGGGAAAGCTTTTGAAATTTAATGTGAAAATGACCATACCTAACAAAACTGACAGGATACGTTGTATGCTTGCAACAAGCCAGTTTAGCTCTGTAAGTTATGGAAGATATGCATCCTTTTCTTAATGGGAAAGGGAATCCTTAAAATGCACGGAATATATTCTGTATTTTATTTGCTATTTATGTGCCTTAGTGCTGAATTCAACATAGTTGCGTTGTTTTTTTGTAAATGTAAGTTTTTAATGAAAGTTGCTCAGTTATGAAAATGTTATTGTTTTAGTTACAATTGTGTTTGTTAAGATTTTTAAGTAGTACTTGGGACAATGTGACTTTAGGTGCTGCTGTTCCTGATAGGTAGTCATATTATTCTATTGTATCAAAAAGAGTGTCTTATGGTACCTTAAAGATGAACAATTTAGGGCACAATCCTAACCCCCTATGTCAGTGCTTTCCAGCACTGTGCTTTCCAGCACTGATATAAAGGCAATGCAGCTCTGAGGTAAGGGAACAAACATTCCCTTAATTCGAGGAGGCCTCCATGAGTGACACCCAACTGTAGGATGCAGCACATGTTCCATTGGCACAGCTATGCCAGAGGGTCGCTCTGGGAGACTGCACCCAGCTGAGCTGGAAAGCACTGGCATAAGGGGTTAGGATTGCGCTCTTAGTGTTGCAGAAGCTTGTGGCTGAAGCATATGCTCCAATAAATCTATGGGTCTTTCAGATACCATAAAATACTGTAGATGACTTTGCCTTTTCCTTGCTTTTTACTGTAATTGATCAGCACACATCTGCTTGAAATATTTTCTCAAAATTCAGTCATTCTGATTTAGTTAAATTTCTCCTGACCCTTTAATTTGGCAATTTCTAATTTGCCTAAAACTTTTAACATGGTGGCACTTCTGTCTTGCAGATCTTTGTCAGAAAAAGCTTGCATTTAAAATCTGTCCATTTTGTTTGTTGCTCTCCAAAATCATAATAAAAAGAAGGGCCCAATCCTATCCAACTTCCCAGCGCTGAAGCAACTGCATCGACCGGGCATGCGCTACATCCTACTGTGTGTGGGTAGTCAGGGAGGCTTCCTCAAGGTAAAGGAATATTTGTTCCCTTACCTTTGAGCTGCACTGTGGCTGCATCAGCGCTGGAAAATTGGATAGGATTGAACCTTAAGAGTTCAAGACCAATGTATTGCTGAAGACATTTCCTGTCTCTGATGTTTCTTCTCCACCCAATGCTTTCTGAGGAAATCTGGGATATTTCAGTGAGAGGATCAGTAATGGTACATAGTTACTATCCTGAAATACTTGTCTCCTCCCGAAATAGAGAGCATTATGTATGTTGTTTCTATTGTATTATCAGTGCATGTGAGGCATATCTGGTCAGTGCACTGCATCAACTGAGTATGCACCTTGCAACAGCCCCAGAATCTTTTATAGGGTACATCAGGTGTGCAGGAGCTGCTTGGCAGATGAGTTGGCATAGAAAGAGCTTGCTGAAGGTTTTGAAAACCACTGATCTAATGTATGCCTAAGCCATCTGATTCATGTTTCTCTTCTGTTTTGGTGCACTTTTTGTTCCGTAAACTGTAGTAATTGCATGCTACAATTACATGTGTGTTTTCAGTCTTGCTGTTTAACTCTTCAACCTTCTGAGATGACAAAAGTATTTAGAATGGGGTGTAATTATTACTGTGCATCCTTGTAATCTGTGATGGCTAACTGTGGCATAGTACCCTTGCACAGAGCTGGTATATGACATGAACTGGACAGAAAATGGATGTGAAAAGAAAACTCTGGGGACTCTCTACATGGCATCCCCATTTTGTTAACTATGAGGCTATCTCGATTGGTGTAACACAGTAAACATAACATTTAACAGTAGTCTGTTGTATTGTGGCTGCAAATGTCAAGTAACAAACTGAGATTAATGAATCTCAAATTGCTGCCCCTGCACTGATGCATACTATTTTGTGTATCTTCACAGTTGCACATGCCTATAAAATGGAGTAGTTAATCTGTGATAAGAAAAGACATTTTACATCTCTCTTTCTTTCTTTTTGAAGATTGAGAGCTCTTTGGGATGAGGGCTTGTTTCCCCCTGTGAACCAGAATTAGTAGTTTGCATCTTTCTTTCTCCCCTTATAGTTGTCAGATTTCTCACACTTTCAGTTTTAAGTTAAGGAAACAATTATAGTCCTTGAGATCGCAAGGAATAACATATAATTGTGATACTTAAAAATGCGAGCAATTGCTCTATGTGATTTATTCTAGCAGGGTAGCTATATTAGCACCAAAACTTCACAAGCGCATTGACTGGAATCCCATGATCGGGACTTTCCACATTACCAAGAGCAATTATAAGGATCCCTAATCTGGATTGAATCTTGGTGGGAGGTAGCCTAACCCTTCCCCATGTCATTTTCTGACTGAAACTTCCTCTCCCAGTGCTATCAGTTCCAATTAGCAACATTTGATATATGTTGCCACATGGAACAAAGAGCAACTTCAAGAGAAATAATTCTTAGCAAGAAAATGATGCAGGTTTGACCTCTCCCTCCGTGTCATAATCCCAGGCTAGATTGGAGCCCTTGCTATGTTTTTTGTGAGAGGGAAAAACACAGAATTCCTCACAGAATTCCAGCTCACAAAGTAACATCTAATTTGTCCAAGTGACAAAAACAGCTGTTGTCAGGCACCCAGGCTACCAGTGGTTTCTGCCCTCAAAACTGCTTTAAAATTGCTATGCTCATGTTTAATAGTACACACAGTGAATAAGATTCAAGTCTTCTCATCATAATCCCAATAGTATAAATGGTATACAATGCAAGTTGGTGTCCCTGAATCACATCTTTAGTCTTGCAGTCCTTGTCTTTTCCTTTTTAATGATGTTCAATGGACTTTTAATGGGCATATGCAGTAGAATCCCCATAATTTCAGACATTCCTGAGAATGTAATGTCTGGTGGAACGATGGATGTTGCTCCTTTTACCTCTTGAAGAACCTTTTAAAGGTGGTGATGTGAGTTAGAGTCTGTGGTGCTAGATTTTCCATATTGGAGAGGCTGATAACTATGATTTTCAGAGTATTTTCACTTTTGAAACTGTAGGTGATATTGCACATTTATAGCTCAATCCTATACATTGTATTGAATGGGGCTTTCTCCCAGGAAAGTGTTTATAGCAGCGTTTTTCAAACTGTGGGTTGGGACTTACTAGGTGGGTCGCAAGCCAATTTCAGGTGGGTCCCCATTCATTTCAATATTTTATTTTTAATATATTAGACTTGATGTTATCATGGCATGTGACTGCATATGGGGAAATGTTACAGACCTGTACTTTTAGCAAGCTACTATGTATATTCTTTTAATAATGACAGTAAATGGGACTTACTGCTGGGTAAGTGTGGGTAGGATTACAGTCTAGGATTGTTAAAAATGTTCCAGCTTGATGATGTCACTTCCGGTCATGACATCATTTCTGATGGGTCCTGAAAGATTCTCATTCTAAAAAGTGGGTCCTGGTGCAAAATGTGTGAAAACCACTGGTTTATAGGATTGCATCCTTAATAGTGGCGATTGAAATTTCCATGTGTAGCAACTGTATTCATGCTCTGCCACCTAGAAAGTCTTGCTGGATTATCTGCTATACCTTCTTGGTGGCAATGGTAGCAGTGGAGGTCACTTTCAAAATACAGTGCCCTACAACTACATTCCAGTGATGCTCTTCTATATTTTCTTGATACACCAAGTCATACTATATGGTCAATTCTACTCATTCATTTTTTCTTCAGTTCTGTCACTACGGAAGTGTACATTTCTCCTTTGCAAAAAAAAAAGACAACACCCAATTTTTTTTTTAACTGACTTTTTTGCCCTGAGAACAGAGTCTTAACTGGCACAATGATGTCTTCCCTGGGCATCAGAACCCTGAATCCACTTTTTCCCCTGAATAAATGGAGCATTCAAAGCAGCCTACAACATAGAGAGGCAACAGTATAATGCCAAAGTAGGAACAATGCAATCAACATAAAAACAATAAAGAAGAGTACAATTGAAGATGAAAATGAAATACAATGCTGAAACTCCAAAACAGCTGATTAAGAAGGGAAAGGTTGTTGGGAAAGTCTTCAACCCTTGCTGGAAGGCTAATGGGAGGCAGCAGTTCTTAATCGCACTGGGAAGTTGTCCCGTAACAGAGATTGCTGTGAAGAAGCAGGCCCCCCTGCTGACTTTAAGGCTTTAGTCAGTTGGTATGGGAAAACACAATTCCTGAGCAAGAGGATCATTTGATATGAACTTGCAAATCTTGCTGAGTATGAATCTTGCTTGGAATGGTTGGGGATGGGAGATATTGCTTTACCATGATTCTACTCTGACATCCATGGTTCAGTGGCATTGGGGGTCTTCTGCTCTAGTCTGTGGGAAATGGCCTCTGGGGAGCTGTGAGGATCCATCCTGCCATTAGTATTTACAAGGATCTGTTGCATGAGAGCAAAACTAGATGTTATGTAGATATGAAACTGGAGCCTACATATTTTTAATGCAGATAAATGGGTGCATGTGGTCTTGATGTGGATTGGAACTGCAGTGTGGACTAGCTGAACTTTAACTCATTAAAATTAAACTTTTTAATACTGTGTTCCCAATCTGGATCATCTCGTTTGACCCTGAAATTATGGAGTGTGGTGTCAAATATGAAGATGACAAACTATTTTTGTATAACAGTTTCAGGAGCAGCAATGAGTCTCTTAAGTAGTTGTTTGAATGTAGTTATGAGCTGAATGAATGGTAACAAATTCTGAATCCTATTGAGAGGAAGGTAGATGGTTTGCTATTTGGTAGGAACTCTGAGTTGTCATCTTAGTGGTGCTGTTGTCTTTTGCAATCTTATGCATATCTACTCAAAAGTAAGCCCCACTGAATTCAGTGGGAATTATACCTATATAAATGTGTATGGGATTGCAGTCTTAGTCCATTTTTCCTAACTTGGGGCTCAGTCCTATCCAGCTTTCCTGCACCGATGCAGCCATGCCAAAAGGGCATGTGCTGCATCCTGTGGTGGGGGAGAAGTCATAGAGGCCTCCTCAAGATAAGCGAACATTTGATCCCTTCCTTAAGGGGCTGCATTGCAGCAACATCTGCTCTGGAAAGTTGGATAGAATTGGGTCCTTAAAAACAAATGTAAATGCATGTTTGTCAGTACTGTATATTGAAATATTTCAAGTCTCATTCTTGTGTGCTATTTTGACATGCAAAGCATGCAGCATTATTATTAATGCTGCATTAATACTGCATTAATACTGTATTTATATACCGCTTTTCAACTAGAAGTTCACAAAGCAGTTTACAGAGAAAAATCAAATAACTAAATGGCCCCCTGTCCCAAAAGGGCTCACAATCTAAAAAGATGCAAATGAATACCAGCAGACAGCCACTAGAACAGACAGTACTGGGGTGAGGTGGGCCAGTTACTCTCCCCCTGCTAAAAAAAGGAGCACCCACTGGAAAAAGTGCCTCTTACCCAATTAGCAGGGGGTAATTAGCATGACTTGCACTGTGTAATAGGTGTCTTTAGTTATAGTGTGTAATGCTGTCTAATGCAAGGGCATATAACAGAATTCTAACTCTTATGATGGTTGCATGTTACATTCTGTTTCTGTCAGTTGCCATGGAAGTATTTCTATGGCAAATCACTACCTTTATGGGAACAGTGCACTTCATACATTGAAAATATGTGAAAGAGAAAAATATGGGTCTGATTTTTCTCTAGTTTTAGTGTTAATTGGGAGTAGGTCTTTTTTAGTCAGTAAAGGAAAAGACTTGCTGTTTTTAGAATGAGTTTTAAAATAGCAGCCTAGCAAATTTTTAGCAATAGTTCTAACATGTTACGTGGTAATGACTATCCTGTGAACTCAAATGAGGCCTTTTGGGGGGAAGGTTCTATAAGGTGAAAGGTAGAGGTGAAAGCTGCTTTCTGGTTAACTAAAATTGATACTAGATGTGATCATATGCATCAACAGGTGATGAGCTCAGTCCTGAACTCAGCAAAACCATTGAAGATAATAACTGTGAACACTTGTGATAAGATGGGGTTTTCCTATATTTAAAAGAAATGTTCATTGTAATCTTGTACTTTTGCTGTGTATAGGACCAAAGTTAAACAGACTTCTATATTTGAAATTACATAATAACCCAATATTTAGGGTTGTGTGTAGCTTCATATGTGTTTCAGTTTGTCTTATTTTATATCTGTTTTAGATTTTAGTAATCATTTTAGATTACTAAAATTAGATTTTAGATTTATAACTTTGCACAGCGTAGTGTTTCCTGCATGCAGCCTCGATAGAAACAAATTACTGTAATGTAACTCTTTCAGGCCTTTATATTCAGAGTTTTCAACATTTTATTTCTTTCTTTAGACTGAACATTCTTCACGATCAGAAAGGAAGAGGCGTGATTCATTCGGGATGTATGATGGTTATGACAGCTGCAGTGAGGATACCAGTAGTAGCTCCAGTTCTGATGAGAGTGAAGAAGAAGTTACTCCCTTACCCTCCAGTCTCCCAATTATCAAGAACAATGGACAAGTCTACACATACCCAGATGGCAAGTCTGGCATGGGTGAGTAAAAGATTTGCTGCACAATGCTATGCTTGTCTACTCAGAAATAAACCCTACTGAGTTTAATGAGACTTCCTTCTAGATAAAGTGTGTATAGGGTGCAAAGGATTTTCAGCTCAAGTTTTTGTCAAATAACCCACTTAATTCTTTCCCATTCTTTTTATTGGGATGTTAGATGTTTGTGTCAAAGGCTGATATACATGAAGCTTAGAAATAAAGACAAAGCTGCTTGTTCCTGGTAAACTGCAACAACTGTGTCTAATTGGTTAAATATGCCCAAATTGTTTACTTTGTTTTTACACAGTACACAATTGCATTTGCATGTAGCTTGAGTATAATTCTTGGGTAATTCTTTGAGTCAAAGTTGTAATTCAAGGAGAAAGTTGTAGAACACACACTTGTGTTCTACAGTATTGAGATGGTTCACACTCCTCATTCAAAGAGTCATAAACCAGACCATCTACGACTCCTGCTGAAATTTTCCCAAGCTATAATTCTGATTTTTTTTGTCATGCATGAGTACATGTTCCTCTGTAGAGTAAACCAAGATTGATAATGTGGATGCCATTGACCCAGGTTGAAAATCAGGAGGCAAAATCAAGAGGTATGAAGCAAGTGCTGGAATGAAGGAGCTATTACTCCTTAGACCAGTGGTTTTCAAACTGTCTAGGAGAGTTTGCAGCACTGTAAGTCTTTGCAGGGGCGGGGTGGAGGCAGCGAGGGTGGGGGGAAGGCAGCAACGTGATCCCCAGCTCAGGAGGGCTGCAGGGACTGGGATACACTCACCAGTCCCTGCAGCAGTCTGTTGGGGGTGTGGGGAGCCCTGCTCGAGTGCCTGTAAGTCACTTTCCTTAAGGGGAAAGAGGCCAGGGCCTTCAGGCTGGGGTCCCAATCTGAAAACCACTGCCTTAGACATAAGTAGTAAATTGCTTTGTAAGCAATTAATTGTAAGCAAGCAGTAAATTGCTTTAAGTAAGCCTTGGCTGTCTTTTTGAAATTGAAACAGTTTAAGAAGCTCCTTTTAGAGCTACATTACAGCATGCAGAAACGTTTTTCTAAAAAATTCTTGACGCTAACATTATTTTTATCAAAAGTGTTAACATTTTTATCCAATTATGGTTCACCTCTTTAGGGAGATCTGACTTGAGTACATCAGGGTTCCACCCCACTCAATTTTTTAATTTTAATTTTCTTTGGTGTGCAGGTAGAATTCTGTAGAACTGAAAAAGTACAGAAAAACAAAACCAAAACAGAGGGCTGAAGTACCTTCCTTATGAGGAAAGGCTATAACATTTGAGGTTTTTAGCATGGAAAAAGGGTAATTGTGGTTATGTATGGTAGGGGTAAAGAAGGAAGAGATTTTCTCCCTTACAGTGTTACAGCTAGAGATCATCCAATAAAACAGATTGATGGGAGATTTAGGAAAGCAAAAAGAGGTATTTCTTCACACTGGGTCTAATTAATCTGTGGAATTCATTGCACAAGATTACTCTAAAATCTTGGTTCGGACAAATTTATGGAGGGCAGGTGAATCTGTGGCTGCTGGTCATGATGGTAATGCACTGCCTATTAAGTTGTGGGGCAGTATATCTTTGAATACCAGTTATAGGAAAGAAATACATCTTTCTCTCTTGTTTTTGGGTTTCCCAAAGGTAGCTGATGGGCAGCTGTGGGGAAATGGGGTGCTGGACTAGATGCACTCAGCAGACACATCCTCATCCCTATGCTGCATCATCTTCAGTTGCACTTAATGTGGTTCACCTTCTCTTAAAGAGCAGCTATAACTATTGCTTCCTCCACTTTCTTCGTCTAATCTTTTCAACCACTTTTTTCAAATGGAGGAGCAGGGTAGGAGCAGGTGAGGAGGCAGACTGCAGCATGGGTAGTAGTAGTGGTACATAAAGTGTCACTGAAGATAGCAGGGAAAAGAGAGCAAGGGGGAAGATGCAAAGACTGGAGTGCATTCAGCCATTCCCCTGAAAGCGTTGCTCTAGATTACAATTTACATGACCTGTAAAATGTGCCTCATTTGTGAAAGGCTGTAAATGTATGAGGATGTAAATGGCAGAGGATGAGATGGTTAGATAGTATCACTGAATCAATGAACATGAATTTAGACAAACTCTACAAGTTAGTGGAAGACAGGGGCCTGGCGTGCTGTGGTCCTTGGGGTCACGGACACAACTTAATGACTGAACACGTAAACATATGTGACCTTGTTGAGTTTTAACCAAATTGCTTTGCCCAAGGGTTTTCAAACTGTGCTTCATAATGCCTTAGTTCAGTGTTTTTCAGACTGTGGGTCGGGACCCACTAGGTGGGTCGCAAACCAATTTCAGGTGGGTCTCCATTGATTTCAGTATTTTATTTTTCAATATTTTACAGTTTATGCTTCCCTGGTAGGTGACTGCATCTGGGGAAATGTTACAGACCTGTACTTTTAACAGGCTGTTATGTATATTCTTTTAACAATGATAAACCGGTTTACATGATAAGCGTTTACATGATAAGGTTTAAATGATAAGCGGTTTACAGAGCGGTTTCTCTGTAAACCGCTTTGTGAACTTTCAGTTGAAAAGCGGTATATAAATACTGTTAATAATAATAATAATAATTAATAGTAAATGGGACTTATTCCTGGTTAAGTGTGGGTAGGATTGCAGCCTAGAATTGTTAAAAAGTTCCTGCTCCATGATTTCACTTCCAGTCATGACATCATTTGCGGTGGGTCCTGACAGATTCTCATTCTAAAAAGTGGATCCCAGTGCTAAATGTGTGAGAACCACTGCCTTAGGGCATTGCCGCACACTGACAGGGTGTTCCTGGTGGCCCCTCCTACCTGTTCCCCCAGGTGCTACCATCTTGGATCTGATGAGATTTCCCAAGATCCAAGATGACAGCGTCCAGCAGAGCTGGGAAGAAGAGGCTGAGGTGATGTCACGACCCAGGTAAGTTTGGGGACCACTGACTTTGCCACAATATGGTCCAAATGGAGCTGCCTTTTATAGAAATTGCATAGAAAAACTACTGCAAGAGTGTCTCCATAACAATAAATGTGACAATTTTTACATTGTGGTTTTTCACTTTCTGTGTGTTTTTCTTCTCAGCTACCTGCGAAATGTGTGGGATGGTTGGTGTCAGAGATGCCTTTTACTCTAAAACCAAACGTTTCTGCAGTGTTTCCTGCTCAAGAAGTTACTCATCGAACTCGAAGAAGGCCAGCATTCTGGCCAGACTTCAGGTAACGGTACAGTCACAATTTTATTATCTTCTTTAGAATAGAGATAAACTTTAATACCATTTGTTCAAGCTCATATTAATGCATGCTTCAAAGCATGCTTTAATGCATGTTATATGTATATAACACTTTCTGTGAACATAATAGCCCTGTTAGGTCAGACCAAATGACCTCCTAGTCCAGCATTTAGTTTCCTAGGCAGCCCCAAGCAGGGCATGAAGGTAGCTACTCTTCTATGGTTGCCTCTAGCATCTACATTCAGTGGTGTACTGAATAGAATACTGTCTCTGAAGATGGTCATTTGGTTGCTCTGGCTAACTGCTGTTGTAGATCTTTCTTCCATGGATTTGTCTAATCCCTTTGTTTTTGTGGCCATCTAACAGTGCAATTTTACTTGTGACTATTTAGAAATAAGGCCCTAAGTGAAACTTTCTCCTAGATAAGCATGTGTATTCCATTTAATTAGAGATTCTTTCTCTTATGAACGGGTGACATTAGCATTATGCGAGGGGAAGAAAAATTTAGCTATGTTTTTCCATAATGTTATCATTTTCCACCATTCCCATCTAGTTATTTGTCTTTTTGTTGTCTTAACTAAACCCTCCACCCCAAGGGTGGAGCCATCACTGGCAAGGCATCTTAATGCCTTGTTTATTTTGCTTATTCTTTTTAGCACCTTTTTCAACTCTGATATTTTTTGCGATGGGGCTACTGTAACTGTTAACTGCCTTCCAAATGTGGCCCCACCATGTATTGCTGCAGGATGTGGTGATGGCACCTGGTCTAGATGCCCCTAAAAGGGATTGGAAAGATTTATAGAGGAAAAGTCCATCATGGATTACAAGCCATAATGGGTATATGCAGCCTCCTTGTTTTAGAAATAGGCTATCTCAGCATGCCAGATGCAAGGGTGAGGCAACAGGATCTAGATACCTTGTTGTCTTGTGTGTTCCTTGGGGCATCTAATAGGCCACTGTTAGATAGAGGACTTAGATTGGTCTCATCCAGCAGGGCTCGTCTTATTTATATGAAGGTGTTATTGCTACATTTTTGTTTTCAGTGCCTTTCTTAATTTCATATATGGAATCTGCCTTTTTTCAGTGCTGCTTTGTTAATATTTTAAATGAGTTATCCACCACAGCTCTAAAGTCTTTCCCGGATAGTTGCCATTTCCACATTGAGTAAAAATATTTTATTACTCTGAACATTTTATATTGATAACTTCAGTGAATGACATAAATAACAATCAAATTTGTCATGCAACCTCATCTCCCACATTTTTATGGGGAAGTCCCATTAAATTCACAGCCCTGCTTTTAAGTATGTTAGGATTGCAGCTTTAGGACTCAATCCTATCCAAAGTTCCAGTGCTGATGCAGCTGTGCCAAGGAGAAGTGTGTCTCATCCTGCAGTGGGGGACAGTCAGTTAGGCCTCCTCAAGGTGAGGGAACTTATGTTCCCTTGCTATGGCACTACATTGTGGCTGCACTAGTGCTGGAAAGTTGGTTAGGATTGGGCCCTTAGCCTCTTGGCTTACTGAGGAGTTAAAATTAAGTTACTGAATTAAATCAAATCTTGAAATATGCTTATTTATTCCTCAGTTATTTATCCATATCCTAGTGCAGTCCTTTGCATGTTTGCTTCCAAGTAAGCATGCACAAAATTGCAGCTCAATCTTTCTCTACTAGTATTGGTAGCCCTATTGCTGTGTTAGTAAACATAGCAGTATTTGTTAAAATCTTTAAACACAAGAACTGAATACAGGAGAGTAATCACTTGCATATCTTTGCTCTATTGAAAAGTGAATATCAAGCTTGCTTAGTAGGCCAAATATCTCCTATTGCTTTTGGGTAAAGCAAGTGGGAATAGCCTTGCTGAAATCCTCCTGTGCATGTAGCTTGCTCGTGACTTTTTATGTAGAAAGAATTTTGTAGTGTGATGTGCTGCATTGGAGCAATGAATGTACAATTTGACTCTCATAGGCCAGTTGTACCTGCAATGTTAAATGTCCCTCTGTGAGTGCAGAATACTAATGCTTTTCATTTGAGAGAACTTGCTGAGCTTGAAAAATCATGACTAATTCCATTCCATTGCTCTCTCTTGAACTCAATTTAGAGTTTTCAGTAATGGGTATTGGTGCTTTTCTAATGCGTAGACTATCCTATGTATTAAAAATTTCAGAAAAATGGGTTTTTATATTTGCATGAGATTTCCCATTTTTAATAGCATCCTATGCTTGATATTGCAAAGAAATGCAAAGGACAAAATACCAGAGTCTGTCCCTTTGGTAACGAACTATAATCCACAAAAGCTCATGCAGTAGAAATTAATTTTGAAGGTTCTACAAGACTCTGTTTTTTTCTATTCTAGAAGATGCTGCACCTTATTTTTGACCCACTTCCATTTGTTTAGTTTTTTAAACAAACTAAATTATTCACCATTGTCATGTTTTGTAATGGAATCCCACTGATTAGTTGTGTAGCTTGTGGGAAATATCCTATAACTTTTCTGTATGATCTAGTTTGTGGCACTGTACACCTACTAACTTGTTCGCAATAGACTTGTGTCTATCACTCAAATGAATGGTCTCAGAGTAGCTGGCTAGAATGACTGAGCAACAGTCTGATAGAGGCAAATGGTTTTACCCAAGAACTTAGGTCACCAGTTAATTATCCTTTGTGAATGTAAGACTTTGTTTTCCGATAATATTTTATTGGAAGACTTCCTTTGTGAGGTGGGTTTGTTTAAAGAAGAAAAGTATTTATTTCTTAGTTGCTTATATGACTGAACAGTGTGTCACTATTTTATGCAGTGAGTAGCTGAAGTTACTCTTGTAAAATTTATTTTGTGGTTTTGGAAAGGACCTTATTTAGCTCATTTTGTTTTAGGGAAAACCTCCAACTAAGAAGGCTAAAGTGCTACAGAAACAACCATTAGTTGCTAAATTAGCTGCATATGCTCAATACCAAGCGACGGTACAGAACCAGTCGAAGACTAAAACAGGTAACGTGAGCATCAAGAGTCTTTAAAGAACCATAGTGGTGGTAACCTTCAGTATTTTAACTGGGATACATTTCAGATGAACTGTTATATATAAAATTTCAACTGTTTAATGGGTTAAGAGGGAGATTTTTCTGAATAAACAAAAGCATAAGCCACCTCTGTCACTGTGACATCCCACAACTCCCAATTGCCCCATTTGGACCACTCACAGCCATGTTTGGCTGTCACCCTTCTTTGACATGCTGAGGGGTGAGATCATCACTTGGCTACATGGAGTGGAGGGAATTCCAAGAGAATTCTGGCTGGCCACCTGCACTGGTAGGGGGAGGAACAGGGAAAAGTGAGAAGAGGGCCAACAGTGGAAAAGCAGAGATGGAGAGGCAAAGGAGAAAAGAAAAAGAACCAGAAGAAAATGGAGAAGCACAAGAGACAGAGAGAAACAAGAGCAGAGAAACCAGACACAAGGAAGGACACAAGGAAGATTCAGATTATGGAGGAAGCTGGGGAAGAGGGGAACTGTCAGAGGAAGGAAAAAAGTGAACCCTCAATCATGCCAAAGTCTCCTGCTTCCTCAGATAACTCCATCCTTTCTCCTTGTCCCTTTTGCTTGGAACTGCTTCCCTGAATGCATATGAGATACTTCTTAGCACACTTACTTTAAACTGTTTCTTAAACTCACTTTTTTCCCTAAAGCCTTTGACATGCCTTAGTCCCCATTTCCTACTGAAACTAAGTTTTAAGTGCGTGTAACTGCAACAATTCCAAATGCTTCCTCTATTTACTGCCACCCCCTTCCTTCTCTCTGTTTTCACCCTTGTGTCAATATGTAGATTAAAAGCCACTTGAGGCAGAGACCTATCTTTTCACATTGTGTAAAGTGCCATATATCATATGGTGCTATTTAAATAATAATAAAGATAATGACATTTGGAATAACCCAGCTGAGCTGGGACATTGGGTGGGGTGATCCTTGATAAAATGCAAAGGAAAAACAATTCTGAGAGATTTGGCTTGTAGGCTTTGCTTGCACATGGTTAGCTATAATAAGGCCTGGAAAGACATTCCCTAGTTTGGTTTTGGGGGAGAGGAGGCAATTACTTCACGTTACTGTGCCTATTTATTTCGCTCTAGCAATTGCCCTAGGTGCACCGATTGCATCACTGCAATGGTATCAAGCACTGCCTGCTTCTGGCCCATATTAATTTTAAACTTCGTTCTTTAATTTAGATAGGTTAATCTGCTGGAAAATCTTCTGAATATGGTGGATCATGTCCCGACCCCTTTGAAATTTTTCTCCAATCCTGCCTTTCTATGATTTTTCCTATGAAGATAGAAGTCACGCTTCTGAAATTTTATATATATTACCAATTAGTTGTGCATCTTGCTAAATGGAATAACTCTATTTCTAGCATCTGTACCATTGGAAGGTTTCAGCTGGGGCACCTACATCAATAGCAATAGTTTCGCTGCGGCTCCTGTTAACTGTTTTAAACATGTGAGTACACTTATTTGTCTTTTTATGTACTATTGCACTGTTTAATATACTTTTGAAACCGAGAACTATAGTTTCTGTTGCTTTTTTAGAAAATATAACTTTTTCCCACTTGGAAGTTCTTAAGTTTAGGAACTCTTAAATATTTTCCTCTTACAAACAACCAAAGACTGCAATCCTGGAGTTTCTCCTCACAAAGATGCATCCTGTATTCCATTTAAGAAGTAGCTGTCTGAGCTGCTATGACTATTAAGCACATTTTGAATGTGATTCATGCATGCATGTAACTTCTTCCAAATCTGGTCAGAGTATGTTGCTGGTTTAAAATTCTGTGGTCCAATAGCCCAGTTTGGTTGAAATCTGGTTTGTCTCTTGGATCCTGTCTGACTTGGGTTGGGAATCTGGCTCAGTACCTTGTTTACTTGAGATTTAAGCTGTGGGCAAACTGCTTCTGTAGGTAGTGAGCTTTGCATTATTTCTCCTTGGAAGCAGGTGGAGTTCAGAACAAGCATGTTTTTCAGGTTGATCTTGCAAGAAGGAACATGTTTTAAACCTGTTCTGTCATTAGTAAGCTGCGTTGTATGCTAAGCTACATATTGAAGTGGAATTAATTCCTTGTCCTTTACAGAGGTCAAGAATAAAATTGCTTTAATAGAAAACTGGCTGATATAGCCACAACAGTATACTTTAGGAATGAATACAAGTGATGTTTCTAAGACTCCTCCTCTGAAATCCCACCTGGAAAAGAGTTCAGTAATCATGTTTGGCTGCATGAAGTAAGCAAGACAGTCAAGGGCATTAGTCAGGGTGGTGAATGTAACTTTGCTCTGTTTCTGAATGATATAACATTTACAGACTTCACCTTACCCTTCCTCTCATAGTCCCATCCCTTCATCACTCTAGCTGCTAGATCGGAAGGAGAAGCAAGCATAACAGCTAACAGTGAGAAGAGAAAGGTGGAGAATAAAATGGAGCAGAAAATTTCCAGTCACAATGCTGAAGCTTTTTTGTCTTGTAGTGGGTTGCTGTTGCCACCTGCTTATTTATTTTTTCCTTAGTTCCTGCTCACTGTCCTTGTAACATGCATTCTCAGAAGGCATGCTGAAAAACAGACCACAGTCAGCAAGAAGGGATGTGGCTATATAGCAAAGGGACAAATGGTTTGTCTGAGCCCACAGAGAAGCTTTTCTATTACAAGAGGAGCCAGAGCAGCCACCTTGCTTAGTGGCATGTGTGATTGTGTGGCCAATTTCTTGACTAACTGGTTAGCTTTGATTCCCAATGTATTAAAAAGTGTTGAAGGGTTTAATAAACCTCAGATTATCACAAAGGCTGCAGTCCTGTTCATGCTTGCTTTAGGAAAAAGCCCCATTAATCATAGTGGGACTTACTTCTGAGTAAACATGCCTAGGGTTGAACTGTAAGACTTATCTGTTTCTCATTATCTCCTAAGACTTTTGCCTTGGCATACATTCAAAACTCTATCCATAGGAATAGTGTGGTTTGGACTCTATCCAGTGGATAATGATGCAGAAATTGGAAACTTCAGAAAGGCGAAAGTGTAGCAGATATGTGTTTTACTTTGGAATCCCATGCCTTCCAGTACTAACGTGAGAAAAGCGTGTCTAAGGCTGTAGCACAGTGACTTGTAAAAGAGCACCTAAATGTATTAATACCTTCAGACAGTAGTACAGAGAGGCACTCATGCACCATCCATAAGCACGTTTGGATTTCTCTTAATCCTTGAAGCCTACATTAATGTCCTAAATTAATATTTTCCTAGTTCTTTTCTATTCATATGTTAATATATGAAACTGCCTTATACGGAGTTAGGTAGATAGATATTTATTGTTACGTTCAAAGACTAGCAAAAACAAGCACACAATACCACCCTACAACAGGCAGAATTTAAAATTTCAACATTAAAATGCAATACAATAGCCATCATAGTATTATGAACAAATTAGAAGGAGAAGTAATTAAAATTTCCTCTCATTATTAATAATACCTATCCGGGTTTTGTAAGAAGCAGCCAAAAAACTTGCAGTTGGTCTTAAAAGCTGAGAATTAGCATCTGAAATAAGTTTCTTGGCCATTTCTGTTTGTGACAAGCCCACGAATTTTCTGCACAGGGGAATAATAAACTTATCTCGGATCCCCTGATAAAATGGGCAACAGAACATGACATGTTCAAGTGTCTCAACCTCCCCTGAACCACAGGGACACAGTCTTTCGGAGATGGGGATCTTTCTGAAACAGCCCTCAACAAATGCCGAAGGAGGAGCTCTCCACCTAGCTAGGAAGAAAGCTCTCCTCTGCCCAGGAAGCTCTAATAGTGAAACATGAGTGGCCGGGGCTGCTATATATCTTGTGTCGTCAGAGGCAAGAAAATCTGGAGATCTGCTGACACCTTCTTGTCGTTCGATGTCCCTCAGTCTCTGTTTTATAATCACTCTTGCCTGAATCAAATCCATTGCCAGAACAATCTCTGGTGAAAACCCCAAGTGTCTCAGCTTCGTGTCTCAGCTACAGAGTTGATTATTGGTCCATCTAGCTTGGTATTGTCTACATTTACTGGCAACAGGTCTCCAAAGCTTCAGTCAGGATTTTTTCACAGCCCTATCTGAGGATACCTGAATTGAACATGGGACCTTTTGCATTTAAACCATGTGCAGGTGGGACCTCAGTGTCTACAGGGGTTCTGTTTGGAACCCCCACGGATATCAGGGTCCACATTTAAAGTGCTATACGAAAAAGGGCCAAAATTATGTTTCCTGACTTAGTGCAACCAAACTATGCCATTTACTAGGCTCCAGAGCTATTTTAGGATGAAAGACCCACTTCCAGATTGCGCTGAGATTCTTGCTCCTCCCAGCTTTGCCCTAGAATGCATTGGGGCATGACTGGGAGGAGCAAGGAACCTCCATGCTATCCGGAAGTGGATCTTTCAGCCCTAAAAACAGCTCTGGGGCTTGGGAAACAGCACAGTTTGGCCATGCTAAGATAGGAAACCTGATTTTGGCCCTTTTTTGTTTGTAAAGTACTTTAAATGTGGGCTGCAGTTGTTCAGTGGCATCCATGGTGAGTCAAAACCATGGGTGCTAGATCCATAAATACCCCGGGTCTACTGCAGTTACTACTGAAATATAACCTCTCCCCAGCAGTTTGGTCCAGTGTAGATGGATGGCTGTGGGTCTTAAAACACATTCTCTTAAAAATATTCACTGTTCTATATGAGGGGAAAACATATTCTCTTTCCATTGACACCAACTGTTCTTCAGATGTCCCTTGGCGAGTTATCTCATGTGATATGTTAATATTTATTTATTTATTTAAAGCCTTTGTGCCCTGCTCTTCAACTGATAAGATTCCAGATGTCTTGCATAAAATTAGATAATGGAAAATTACAACAGGTAGAATTCAGATCCTTCACAAACAATTTTAGCAGAGAAGCATTTTTGTTTGAATCCACTTATCGAAACTATTATATCAAAGTACACGAGATATTTTGGGGACATTTAATGAGACTATATGACTCAGCTAAGTAATGCAGATGAACTGTTCATTTGGAAACTAATTTTAAGATATTTCCTCAATTAAGATCTGCACAAAGATCACAATTATGCAGCCTATACTGAACTATCGGCAACAGTTATTACATTTCTTTTTTTAAATCTATTGATTGTCCTATCAGCTGGTCATAATACCAGAACCAGGGGACATCCACTAAAATTGAGTGTTGGGCGGGTTAGGACAGACAAAAGAAAATATTTCTTTACTCAGCGAGTGGTCGGTCTGTGGCACTCCTTGCCACAGGATGTGGTGCTGGCGTCTAGCCTAGACGCCTTTAAAAGGGGATTGGACGAGTTTCTGGAGGAAAAATCCATTATGGGGTACAAGCCATGATGTGTATGCGCAACCTCCTGATTTTAGGAATGGGTTAAGTCAGAATGCCAGATGTAGGGGAGAGCACCAGGATGAGGTCTCTTGTTATCTGGTGTGCTCCCTGGGGCATTTGGTGGGCCGCTGTGAGATACAGGAAGCTGGACTAGATGGGCCTATGGCCTGATCCAGTGGGGCTGTTCTTATGTTCTTATGTTCTTATGTCATGCCTTTAGCCTCAGGCATGGAGTCTAGGTCTATCTGTCCATGTCTTTGAAAATATAGACTCACATGTCCATTGGAATTATGGTAAATTTACAGGACTGCCTCTAGCAACTACATGTTATACTTAATGTCAAAGAGGAATAAATATATTTTTGGGTTTTTTTCCTTTCTGTGGCCTGTATAATGAGATGTGAGTTACTCATGTTGCCTTTCATGGGTGAGGAACATGTTCTTCAGGTTTTCTTTGATTGATGAACAAAATATGGTGTCCTTCTCATAGAAACCAGATATTCCGTAAAGGGTTTCACATGAACCTTTTATTGCTGACCTAACATTGCTAGCAAAATCTCCGATACCTGAATCTGGCATTCTCCCCCCAACTAGATATAACTTGTCTTACTACTTCTAAAGAACCACACAAACTTAAATAAGTAATATTTCTAAAAGCTTTCTTTGTCAAATATATTAGCCTGCTGTCCCTTCCAGAATGTTTTGCTGCACAGGCTTTCTTGCTAATTTTTCCAATTTCCGGAAAAATTGAACTGTTAGTATAGATAGGATACAGTCCATCAAATGGGAAATGCATCAGATCAGGACCTCTGAAGAATCAGCAACAACTTGATCACTTTTTGCTTAAAACATTTATTGGTAGTACAGTTAGGAAACCAGAGGTTTGCTACCATTAGCTTCTGAGATATGTCACAAATCCGATAGTTGGTGGTCATAACTGAATTTATCAAGAATCACTGTACTAAACTGGTTTTAATGTTGAAGTTGCTTATAAAGCAAATAGGATTACATAAGAGATATTCTCAGCTTTTTGCATTAGGTGGCACTGATGGGACATTATCAGTTTCCTAGCCCCTTTTTGTTCTCTCTAATGCAAATATTCTTCACACGCACTCATTTGAATTGAGCTCTGCATAAGCAATAGGCTTTTTCTCTGACTCCAATAAGTAGGTTCTCCTAATCACCTGTTGTGATCTTCAGGTTTGTAAAAAAGCACCTCACTTAGATGACCCCAAGGGATCAAGGGACTGAGAGGAGGGCTTGCTCTTGGAAAAGGAACAGTAAAAATACTGCTGTACATACCCACATAAAGAGAACGCCAAATCATGACTGCTGCATAGGCAAAGGTTAACCACATATCACTATTGAGAACATTATTTATCTTCTTGGCTCTCTGAGTCACAATTTTGCATAGAAGTTATATTTATATGACACTACTGAAGTTCCAGGGACTTTCAGAAATTTTTCAATCAGGTATTTTTTTAGCATGTGGAGAGAGCTGGGAGTAATACTTAGCTGTCCCAGGCAGATAGCTATAGGGGTCAGCCTTTTTTGGGTTGGTAAGCCCACTTATTTGAATATGGACCTCACCCATCAAGACCTTCCTGATTGCAACTTACCTTGCAGGGAAGGCGGCTGTCCCTCACAGATAATTCGTGTGCGCTGGATCAAAGTGGTGCCCAGGCAGACCTTCCTTTATTGGGAAGTAGCCCGAGGTGGATGTCTTCGTCATGAGTCTGAAAGGTAAACTTGTTCTTATCTGTATGCTTATGGTTCTGCTAGTGTACATAACGTGCAAGAGAAGACAGTATACTGAATATACGGTATACCATCATTTCAAGGCCACAAGATCCATACCCATTATGGCTTTCTTTTTCAAAAGTGAGAGCCATATGGATTGGTGTAGGAGGAACTAGTAGAACCGCTATCTTCACAGACAAGGACAAGTTTAACTTTCTGCTATGCCTCTATACCAATCCACGTCCTTGAAATCTGTTGTGTGAAGGTTTGGTATCAATTGAATATAGGCAAAAATGACAATTCAGGAACCTGTGAGCCAGCTATGTTAGAAGCCACTTACTCTGGCTCTCCGAAACTCACAGAAACAACTTCCAATTCAACACGATGCTCAAAGTAACATAAAGTGCATGATGATATTAGTCTGGTTCACATGTTGGAAACAGAACTGCATGAACTTGGCACTAAATTGTTTTCTCATGTCTAAAATGCTCTTGGTGAAAAATTATACAGTTTATTTAAAATATTTATGTATTGTTCTTCAACAAGAAGTTTACCAAGTACGAGCACAGCAAAAGGAATAGGATGGTTCCCTGACTCAAAGGGGCTCACAAACAAATGAAATGCACTAGGGAGACTCAAGCAAGCCACCACCAGAAAAAAATGGGGGAATAGGGACAGATGCTCTTCCTCTACTAAATGCAAGAGAAAAATGTAGGTCCTATTTGGAAGCCTCCAAATAAAACTGCATTAGAAGCCAAGGGTTTTTAAATCGAAGGATTTTTTAATCTAACTGTTGAAATATAAAGAATTTTATATTCTTTTTTTTAAAAAGTTAATTCAGTCGAGGTTTTTCTGAAACCAGGTAAATGGGAGGGAGTGTTACATTATTTTAGAGCGCATATGCATCAGACCATAAGGAGGCAAGGGAGAATCTCCACTATGTGGCACATATTTCACAGTTGCATAGTAGCTTTCTCCTCTCTTGGTCAGGCACTATAGTCATAAGCCAATAGTGTGAGAATTGTACTGCTAGAGATCTTTCTTCTTCCCCTAGGGCAGTGGTTTTCAAACGGGTGTCACGATGCCTCAGCCTGAAGGCCCTGGCCTCTGCTCCCTTAAGGGGCAGGGGAAGTGAGGAGGCAGGGGGGAGGCAGCGACGCAATGGGGCTACAGGGACTGGGATGCACTCACCAGTCCCTGTAGCAATTGTCCTGGGGTGCAGGGAGCCCTGTGTAAGCATCTGCAGGACTCCCCAGCCCGTCAGAAGTGAAAGAGGCGCGATTGAGCTCCACTTCCGGTTTTGTGGAAGTGGAGCGCAATCGCTCCACTTTCACTTTTAGGAGGCTGGGGTGCCCTGCAGATGTTCACGCAGGGCTCCCCGCACCCAGGATGGCTGCTGCAGGGTTTGGTGAGTTTAGTGACGCAATCCTGGGGATCGCATCACTGCCGTTCCCCCTGCCCCTACCAAGACTTACTGCAGTTCAAACTCTTCCCAACGGTTTGAAAACTGCTGCCCTAACGGATCCCTGCGCTGGTCCTCAGTCATAGACAAGTGACAATTCATTGTAGTTTTTCTGCAGCTTTTTTTTTGTAAATAAGAACTGAAAGTAACTCTTACACACGAATTTCCTCACATTGGTAATTGTTAGCAAAGTGAACTAGTACCAACTACTTTCTTTATGCAACAGTTTAAGGATGGATTTGATTCTAAACAGTGTTTTTGGCAGAACTTTACTAAGTTTTAACCATGAGATTGCAAAGGGGGGAAATTAACTGTTTCGCTGGCCATGGAGAAGGGTAGGGGTTCACTGTCATCAACAAAGGTAAGCTACAAATGATCAAATCTATAAGCAGTAACCATTCTGTCTGGGAGGAACAGCCTGTATGTGTGGGAGAAGATATACATTTTTAAAAGCCAAATAAAATGTACAAAGTGATAATTATTTTTCTGCCTTGTGTTGCAGGCACCCATGGGGACTTGCTGGGGTGACATCTCAGAGGGTGTGCGGGTAGAAGTCCCTAACACAGACTGCAGCCTACCTACCAAAGTCTTCTGGATTGCTGGAATTGTGAAATTAGCAGGTTACTAATTTTGTATAAAACCCTGTGTTTAAAGTGTAACTTCCTGCAATCTGTTGAAGGAATTGAGCAGATCTGTTAAAGTATATATATTTTTATGGCTCAGTTCCCTGTATTGAATTTATTTTAAGAACTTGTATCCTTTCTTTTAAGCCATTTCTGCCCAACATTGCAGGGCTGGGCAAAAATGGGTTAAACCAATAGGCCCCTAGAGTGCCTTACGTGAAATGGGAAATCATTACAAAAGTGAAGGGGATGATGTCTCTCGGATTTTTTCTGCTTGGAAGGTCATGTAACTAATACAAATGGTCTGATTTTTGGGATGCTGTATTGGAACAAGCCCTATTAAGTGAATGGTGCTTTGGCCAACGAAGATCTATGAATCCTTGGCTGCGAGTCATGTCACTGTAGACTTGTAAAGTATATCTCACTGGTATATGTTGTACTGAATAATATAGAAACTGTTATCTGAAACCTCTGTTGCAATTATTCCCATCAACCTCTGAAGAATGTAATCCGGTAAATTTATTGGACCCTTCAATTGGGTGCGCACATGCAAATACTTGCACATCAGTTTGTGAGTTTAGGCTGTTTGAGAAACCCTCATTCCTGATATGATCCAGAATGTGGTGTTACATTGTTACTCATTTCCTAAAACTGTACTTATGTGGAATCTCTTGCATGCTCATAGCAGTCAGTTAAATAGCTTGTTATAAATATCTGTGGAAGGTTACATTAGTATAGTGATAACTCCTGGATCGCTTTCTTCCTCTGTGTCCTGGGCATATTTACCTCAGGATATCAGTCAAGGCACCAAAAAAGGCCAGGAGGTAGTGTATTTAGAAATGGACTATGTGGATGAATTAAGCTGTATCTGGACACTGCCCCTATATGTTGTGTACTCCATATGAAACAAATTTCCTTAACATCTGAAAAGATTAATTTCTGAGCGATATCTTCTATAATCTTTACAATAGGATTTAATGGGTATTATTGTAAGACTTGTCTAAAGTACACATTGACTGCTTCTCCTGCAGCCTTTGACAAGCTAATATAGGTCGTGGCAACTAGAGAGCCTTCCCTGCATCACCTGTTTCCTTCTGAAAGCCATTATAAGTAGAAGTGGTTGACAGTTTCCCCTTTAAGAGTAATGTAAATTAATTTGTGAATGTGTTCTTTCAGGTTATAATGCTTTACTAAGATACGAAGGCTTTGAAAGTGATTCAAGTCTTGACTTCTGGTGTAATGTCTGTGGTCTTGATATTCATCCAGTTGGGTGGTGTGCAACGAGTGGAAAACCTCTAGTGCCACCTCGAAGTACGTAAATATAGCATTAAGAGGTTGACCTTCAGTTATTCATCTCTTGCTCTTTGTATTGTCATGTAATTATATTATTATGTCCTTTTATGGACCTGGCCTGGCAAGATCTGAGGAAGTTCCCCTTTCTCAGGTTAATAAGCAATATATTATTACATGTACAGAGATGTTTGGGTCTCAGTCATGAACAGTTTTGTTAACTCTGAGTAATTGCAGAAGAGAGAATGATCTGGATTATTAACCTGCAGATGGGTATTTTACAACTTCAGATCAAACCAGAGGTGCATGTAAACACATGCTATAGAGATGCACTCTGCAACAGAAACCTCCCTCTAAAATCAGGGTTTTTTTGGTGGGAGGGGGATTCTGCTTAGGAGAGTAAGGAGGCAGAGAGGTTAACTCTTTCTCTTCATTCCACATTTCTACCGAAAGTTCCCCCCTTGCGCTAATGTGGCTCTAAAGTGGCATTCTTCCTCCAGTAGCTGCTACAGTTGGGTGATTTTTTTTTAATAGGATGGTGCAATGAGGTTTATTTTTCCTTATTGCTTCCTTCACGCAGTGGTCCCAACTGGAATGCCTGCCTTCCATGGCTGTTTTTAAAGAGAAGCAGTCTCTTCTGATGTTGAGCAGATGCTTGCCTGCATATCTAGTTTGTGTCTCAGAAATGTCTAAAGCTACAAACTTGTCAAATTTCAATTTAGTTACTCAATTCTGTTTTCTTATTCCTGAACGGTGACAGCCATTCAACACAAATACGCAAACTGGAAAGCTTTTCTGGTGAAACGACTCACTGGTGCCAAAACTCTTCCTCCTGACTTCTCTCACAAGGTAAAAAGGGATTACAACAAGACACTGGTTAATCCTATTTGTTTTGGAGTACAGTCCTCCTATACTACTTTTCTACAGAAATACTATCAAAGCAGTTTGTATTAAAAAAGTAAAATTGCATCTAAAAATTAAAAAAATCCTGAAAGGATACAGCGAAACAGCAAGCAGAACCAAAATCTCAGCTTCTAATGCATAGAAGATTTGGCAGATTTTTTACCTCTTTCTGACGTGGGCATCGTTCTAATCCCACAAGGGAAAGAATTCTGTAACTCATTGACCAGTATAATATCTTAAAGCAGTGATTTTCAAACTCTCTGGGACTTTGAGAACCACTCTCAGTCTTTGCAGAGTTGGGGTGGATGGTGGCGATGCAATTGCCATGATTGCACTGCTGCTGGGGACAGAGGGCTTTTTCTTTAATTTGCTACAACCTGTGCTAACCCCTGGAGGGTCCAGGGGGTTCCACAGACCACTCTGCAGGGGTTCCCCATGGCTTGGAAATGGTAAAAATAGCAATTGCAACCCACTTCTGGTTTGCTGTTGTAAACTGTAAGTGGATAGTGATAGCTACTTTTACCTTTTCCGAGGCACAGGGGATCCTACATAGGCGTCAGTGAGGCTCCCACAGGAGCCTCCGACTCGCACCACATGAAGCTCCCACTTGCACCACCCTGGAAGCTGACATGGGCTGTGGTAAGTTTTTGGGTTGTTTTTTTTTAACTTTTGTCCCCACTGGTGATGTAATTGCAGTGAATACGATGCCACCATCCCCCCACCCCTTAAGAGGGCAGAAATTGGGCTTCCCAGGCTGGTGGGTTGTGACTTAAAGTCACAACTTAAACTTAAAGTTATGAGTTGGAAGGTTTTTTTTCTGAGATTCCCAGCCCATTAAGAGTAGTACAGTTGGCTCCCATCTTACTTGAGGGTTACAAATAGCAACTTCATATTCATATGCTTGAACAGTGATTGCTATTTCATTAAATGCTTGATCCTGCCTTTCAAACAGCGTGCTGAAATTAAATCGTTTTTACCATATTTCTAAATTCAATGTATAGCTGAGTTGCCAATCTGCTCTGAAGAAAGTTTTACAATGAAGGCATCCCTGAGAAAGCACTGCTTCTTGTCCCCATCTAACTACATATTAAAATAAGAGGTTGGCACAAGGTTCTTTCTGATGAAAGGTATATGATGATAGGACAGGAGATGCTTCTACTCTCAATTGGTAGGAGATATGGTAGGAGACATTTTCCTAAGGCAATCTCAATTAAACCATTTTAGGACTTTAAATACCAGCCCTTTGAATGGCTCTGGGAAGCAAACTGGGAGCCAGGGCAGTTCAGGTGTTGTACTGATAAATGACTGCTTGCACTTTGGGCCAATTAAACCATCACTTCTTTGTAGTATCTGCAGTCTGAACCTGTGTAACAGATTTTTCTGGAAGCCTGCAAATTCATATGGCTACTGTTATATTGCTACATCATTTTTCATGTTGTATTTGCAAGGGCATGTGAACAATAAGAAACAAACAATATTATGTTTCTTTTTATAGGTGTCGGAAAGCATGCAGTATCCTTTCAAACCTTCTATGAGAGTAGAAGTTGTGGATAAAACGTATCTCTGCCGAACACGGGTAGCAATTGTAGATAGCGTAATAGGCGGCAGGTTGCGATTGGTATATGAAGAAAGTGAAGACAAGACAGACGATTTCTGGTGCCATATGTACAGCCCACTCATTCATCCCATTGGTTGGTCGCGAAGTATAGGGCATCGGTTCAAAAGATCTGGTAAGCTCATTTGGCAAGGATGGTGCAAACTGAATGCAATCCTATTTATCCATTTGGATAAAGGAAACTTCCTGTGAAATATTTAAGGGATGATATTTTAACAGATAGTGTACTCATTTCCCAGAAACATATTTGTATTCCTGTCTACAGGTGTGCATTGCTTAACAGGGATGCATTCTCTGAACGCTGTTGTTAAGCAGTTCCATCATTGTGTGAATAATACCTCATCAGGAGCTCCCTGAGGCCTCTTCTAGGTTACAAGGGGTCCACAATCCACTTTATTGGCCTCCACGGGCCTTTAAAGCTGCTTCTGAAACCAGAAGTAGCTTCTGGATGCTTCTGTGGGCATAGAGTGGGTTGTGGGCCTGGCACAACCTGGAAGAGGCCTTCGGGACCTTCTGATAATGCATCTTGATACCAGCAAATGTCTTTGTTACACAAGGCTAAGGAATTTTTTAACGGAACTGCTGTTACAGATGTGGTTCGTGTTAGTCAGGATGTTAAGTGATGCACACCTGTACTTTAATACCAGTCCTCTGTATATAAGAATGGAATGAAGTAATCTTTTTTGGCAAGTTCTAATGGTTGTCTTGCTTTTGTGCATTGGACTTTTTGATAATAGTAGAGGCAATGTATCTGAGACAGTAGAAGTCGTGATCTTACAAGACTTTCTTCATGAGTTATGTGTTTTATATTCACAGATATTGCCAAGAAACAGGACTCTCATTTTGATGCGCCTCCACATTTATTTGCTAAGGTATGATGTTTTTACAAGAAAACATCTTTTATTTAGAATTGAAGGAACATTCATCAGCATTGGAATACGAGAAGCAAATAGTCAGTACTGATGTTCATCAATGGAGAGAATACAGTTCTGCTATGAGACGCTGGCTTTAAAAAAAAAGTTGTTGGGAAGTATAAACAAAAAATAAAGCTCTGAGTTTTAACTTAATTTCTGGTATAGACCATATTTATTATGGTTTTGTATTGCCCCTGCATGTTGCCTTAGAAGGATGTTTGCCTCTGTCCTTTAGGTAAAAGAAGTTGAATCAAGTGGAGAATGGTTCAAGGAGGGAATGAAATTGGAAGCCATAGATCCATTAAACCTTTCTGCAATATGTGTGGCAACAATTAGAAAGGTAAAAGCATTAACTTTGAATGTGGGGGAAAGCCTGCATGAGCATTCCCTTAGAAAGGTCAAAGTATTAACTTTGAAAGTGGGGGAAAGCCTGAATTGCATTGTAGCCCAGAGCAACCAGTTTGTTGTCTTATTTGAATAAGTTAAATTGCATCAAAGATTGTTTAATTCACATTTTAAGATGTTACAAGTGTGGCCTCGGCTTCATATGCTTACAGGACTGCTCTGGGACAGTGGCATAGTGTGTGAAGAGGTTGGGGGCAGAGCTACTGATTGGCTGGTGGGGATTATTCCTGCACCCCTGAAATCTAGAGTTCTAATGTGACTTTCACCAACACAACTAAAATATATTTAGCAGGTGCTCAGTGCTACTTATACCTAATAAGAAACAGTCCATGAATAATGTCCTCTATTCTCCATTGTTGAAGGTCTTTTAGCAGTGGCTGGATAGCCATGTATCAAGAATGTTGTCATGGGCAGACTGCATTGGTAGGAGGTTGGAGTAGATCTTGTAGGTTCATTCCAACCGTATGATTCTAATGTTTCTGATCACTTAGCCAAAGATAAGGGCTTGGGATCAGGCTGAGGAATTGCACATTCCCTCTCTTCTGCTGCAAGTTGTTTTGCACCCTACTCTTGCCAACTTTAACCCCGATTGAAGATTCTAGCATTATCTCTCCCACTATTAGTGCTAACCAAGGTTCACTATTAACTGGATTTCAAAACCAGCTTCAAACCTTTGATTCAAAACTCTGTTTCAATGAAGACTAATAAAGTGACATTGCACCAATGGAAGAGAAATAATATGTGGTCCCACTACCAACTTCTGACTCCTTCACTATGTTTAAGGGATCAGAAGCATTACATTACATGCACCTTAAGTGGTGCATACTGTTATAACAAATTCACAAACCGTATGGAAGGTATCACTATTTGCATTTTATAAAGATAGGCAACGTATATGACAATTCTGTACAAAAGCATTTGACTTGAAATGTTTTGTTTGTTACTACAGGCATATCTTGGGTGGCGTGGGGGGCAGGTGCCAGTTGAGGCAAGGGGATGAATTTACAGGGGAAGGTGAAGAGCAAATTTGGCTCTCCTGCCTCCCCCCTGTGTCTATTGATTCTGAGTCATTCTGGATGCTGGGGGTGTGGTGAAGCGGAGCAGTGCAGGGGGTGACATGGTGTCGATGTCACTGTGTCACCACACCCAGGGTGCCATTAGGCCCCGTTAACACCACTGCTTGTCGCTCTCATTTCCTGTCCCTTTTTTGCTTGCATTGATTTGTGTTTAATCTTAACTTTTTAAAAAACTATTTTGTTTTTCAAGGTATTGGCAGATGGATACCTTATGATTGGAATTGATGGCTCTGAGGCAGCAGATGGGTCTGACTGGTTTTGTTACCACGCCACCTCCCCTTCCATATTCCCAGTTGGTTTCTGTGAAATTAACACGATAGAATTAACTCCACCCCGAGGTATGTGTACCATCATAAAAATATTGCATATATTCATCAGGAGTATTATCTGAAATAATTTAATTTGCTTCCTTAAGGTTGCAAGACATGTATGCTTTCTGCCACAGCTCTGTACAAAGCTAGCTGGAAGTTTGTTCAGACCTTCATTATTGCCTGATTGTGTGTGAACTGGGTTTGAATGCATCACTTTCTTTCCCCAACTCCTTTTCAGCCAGTGGCAGTGCCATTGAACTAGACTAGCTCAGGTAAAAGAGTGTGGGAATTGGCACACTACTGCAGTGGCTTGCTGAAGTAGTGTGGATGGGACTGGGCTAGGTGCGCTATTGTCATTATCATCTCTTCCATTTGTATATTGTCAGTGTTGTTGGCTGTTTCTTTCTTGTGTCTGAGCCAGACTGGCTCAGTAATTTCTGACTGGTTACTTGCTTCCTGTAATTTAAGCTCTCCCAGCCAAATGGAACCACTAAATTTGGAAAACTAGAAGGGACAATTCTCCTCCCCCCCCCAAAAAAAAAATTTACCACCGAAAATGGGCAGCTGCAACAAAGTGCACAGAAAGTAGTTGATGTGGGAAAAGGGGAATGGATTGGCGAAAAGTGATTGACAGACGAAAGGGGGCAGCAATGAGTATGGGCATGTAGACAAGACTGTTTGGCATATTGTCACCAGCTATATTCATAGTGGTGGCTATCTTTCAGTGCAGTTGGCAACCTCTATTCCAAAATTACATTAATATAGAGGTTTTTAATCACTAGTCTAAAGTCTAGACGCACCTGTTTGTTCAGTGAATGGAGTCCTTTCCTACCATTTGCTGAGCAACTAAACCTATCTGGCTCCCTGCTAAGAGACTAAAAAAATAAACCCTCTACTAAACATCAAAGTTGTGCTCTCATGTTTTGTGTATTATGGAGAGTACTTTGAGAAGCAGATGGAACTGCTCTTACACAGATACAAAGCTGAATTGTTAGACAGGCTTTGAAATTGAAATACTCAAAATTCTCTTTTTGTAGCACACCATAAATATGGTTTCAAGGTTTGAAAAGTAATAGAATCTTAAACACTGGCAGATGCCATGTTTTAGAGCTTCATACTCTTCAAGTTTGATCCTGATAGGTAGTTTGAACCTTTTTAGCAGAAAAGGCAACAGTACTTGCCATAATGCTAAAAGGCAGTGGCTGCAATCCAAAATTCTGTGCTATATATGCACAAAGTTGTTCTACAAACACCTGCTTCTGCGTATGTAATGGCGCTGTACATGGAAAGTACTCCCTGACATGCAGGGAGACTCTGTTCATGTGTTTGGGGTCTCATGTTCATGCTGAAGCATCAATGTAGGGGGGACCTATAGTTCAGTGGTAGAGTGCATACTTTGCATACTGCAGGTCCTCGGTCCAACCCTGGGTATTTCAGTGAAAGTAATAATATATAGTAGGGCTTGGGAAGTACTGTCTGTAATTTTGGAAAGCTATTGCTGTCTGAGTGGATGATGCGGGGCTAGATAGACTGATAGTCTTATGGGAGTAGCCTATTCATTGATCAGGAAAAATCGTGTTGTGATGGTATTGTTTGCTATAAATTTGCAGGTTATGCAAAGCTACCGTTCAAATGGTTTGACTACCTCAGGGAAACGAGTTCAATAGCAGCTCCTGTGAAACTCTTTAACAAGGTAGGTTGGCACAGTGACCAGAAAGTGGTGTAACTGTAATGTGTTTAATCCCTCCATTGTCCCATTGGCTCCAGAAAATGTCTTCACAAATGGCTAAATTATGGAAAGCATCTAAAAATAGGAAGGAAGAAAAAGGAAGAGAGGAAGAAAAATCTGAGGCAATTTTTAGTATGAATTCAGCATGTAGGTGTTGGGTTCTGGAATCTAGTGTTTGAGAAGAAAAAATTGATTATAGACACAGTCCTATACACATTTAATTAAATGGGATTTACTTCTGAGTAATGCTTAGGATTGTGTTGTGAAACTTTTAACTGGTGATATTTGTAGTGTTGCAATGTGGTCACATTGGCACCTCAATAATGCCACTGGAATGCTGTCAGAATAGCTTCATACATTGAGGCATGTGTATGAGTTGCAAATTGTTTAGAACGTAATGGGGAAAAAATAGATGGCAGTAGGATCTGTATGGAGGTGTGTGAACACATTGGAGATCGAGAGAGGGTGGTTGCTGTGTATTGCAAACTGCCCTTGTCTACATCCACCACAGCAATATCTTTTCTCATGGCTGTCTGCTGGTGTTTTTTGTACCTTTTTAGACTGCAAGCGCTTTTGGGACAGGGAGCCATTAGATATTTGATTTTCTCTACAAACCGCTTTGTGAACCTTGTTGAAAAGCGGTATATAAATACTGTTAATAATGATTATAATAATAATGATTATTAGAAATGTTTTGCAGATGTTTTCCTTTCAGGCTTCATTTTATAAAAATTCTCTTTTAAGAATACTGGTAGCTCACTACACAGAGACCCATGCGGGGAACCAGGCAAGCAAAGTTCAGTCCCACCCAGCTGGAGAGTTGAAACCAAGGCCAAACTCTAAGGGAGGGCCCTGTGCTCAGTGGAAAAGCATCTGCTTTGCATACAGAAGTTCCCAGATAGGGCAGAGAAAAATCCTGCTCAAAAACTTGAGAGCCACCACCAGTTGATGTTAGCAGTACTGAAGCATCCGTGGTCTGGCTCGGTATAAGGCAGTTTCTTATGTTCCTGGTTTTTTTCTGACTTGAGAAGGAAACAAGACTTGGGCTTATACGTGCAATCTTGCCCTGCTCTTCTCTCTTCCCCCCATTGTTCTGTTTTCCTTGGATGGAAAATAGTACACAATCTGATACAGTGCCAGGTTCACACCTGGATGTCTCCTAGAATCTGCTGCCCTACTCCAGATTGAAATCAGGACATAGTGTGTTCAGGGAGATCCTGTGTACAGTACTGATAATGTACTGATAGTATAATGCTGGGTCAGATGTTATTATCTAACTGGGGTTGGGAGCATGACAGTGCCCAGGCCTAAGGTTTGCATTCTCCGTCCCCCACTCCCCTCCCATTCCAGAAAAGGAAATATGAACAGGACTTGAGAAAAAGAATTATGTTTTTTTTTCTGGCAAATCCATTATGAAACTGATGGAAAATGCGATTGTCCTGTTTCCATTCGCAGGAAGTTCCAAACCATGGGTTTCATGTTGCAATGAAACTGGAGGCTGTGGATCTCATGGAACCTCGTCTAGTGTGTGTGGCCACAGTAACTCGCATTATCCATCGTCTATTGAGGATACATTTTGATGGCTGGGAAGACGAATATGATCAGTGGGTGGATTGTGAATCTCCTGACCTCTATCCTGTCGGATGGTGTCAGCTAACTGGATACCAACTACAACCTCCTGCATCACAATGTAAGTAGCCCTTGTTGCGTAAGTATTTCTCTTGGAATCTTTTGTAGCTGAAACATAGCAAATGCTGTAGTAGGATTATTCACATCTGGTGTGAGGACACTTTTGTCAGGTCATCACAGGGCATTGTATCAAGAATACTAAATAGTGTGTAGTATATTTTATCTTTAAAAAAATCCAAACACTACACTGCTCATACACATTCATAACCACAAGTCTGCACCTAAATAATGAGCTGTTTAACCCATTCAAACTAATATGTGAAATCTAGCCGCCCTGGGTCCCTTCGGGGAGAAGGGCGGGATATAAATAAAGTTTATTATTATTTTATTATCTAGTCTTAACCCACTGATTCTGGACTCCTATTGTCCTCTTAGGGTTACAGTGCTCAGTTTGATGGTGAAAACCATAAATGACAGCATTCCTTATCTGTGTCCGTTCCTTATCTGTGTCACTCTTCAGTCCGTTCCCTTTCTGCTGATAGTTCTTTCTCTTGCTGTTCTCTGTGAAGTTTTGCCTGTCCTGTTTTTTTCCTTTTCATTCTTCCTTTTGTTCATCTCTGTCTCTACAACCCATTGTTTCCTTTGGTTCCTGCTTTTAAGCTCAGTGCTTACTTTGCTCCATTTCCTTTAGCTCTCCTCCCTCTCTTGATCAGTGACCATAGCACTTCTGTCTCTCTTCCCCCCCTCAGTAGAATATAGCCTCTTCTGACATTGAACAGTATTAGATTCCCCCCCCCCCCCCGTAAAAACCTCCTATCAGGCTCAATTTCCTTTCTTTGATCCTTTGTCCTTCCCTTAGGTTCCCATTTCTCAATTCACTGTTACTCTTTCCTCTGCCTCTGAGCCTCATTCCCCACAAAGCTACTGCTATCCCTAAGGACTATTCCATTTTAATATCTCCAAACTGACAGCTTTTTCTTTCCTCGAAGAATGTGGGCTATGACCATTTAGTCTGCTTTGTTCTGTGAGAAGTGGGAGTGTTCCTTGTCATTGCACCACTTCTGCTAACTGATGTCAGAGGCTTCATCACCACAAGTACAATGCAACATAGATTTCATAAGCATGCCCAGTGCCAGGTTCGTGGGGGCCCTCAGTCAAGTGCCATTATAGGCTCACTAGAGGCATGGCATGTAGCATGCCTGTATCCCTGTTAGTGAATTCCATATATTGATTCAAACTGGCACGTCAAAGATTCAGTACTAGAACCTGCAGCTTCATAATTCTGGGGTGTGATAATGACTCTTTGTCTTCATAAGCAGCAGTGGTCCACAGAAATATTCCTGAAGCATAATGATCCAGAAAACGTGGTCTGCTCTAGCTGAATATGTGTTAATTTGCAAGATTAGAAGAAAATAGTCTCATCAGAGAGGGGGAGTTCATATCCCCCTTTCAGTTAGTGGGTAGAGGATCATTTCTGGCTAACTCTAAAATTGGAAACAGTGACTGAGCTGGAATGTTTGACTCCTTTACTGCTTCATTTTTGACTTTTTATTTTGTTACATTGTTCTAGTTTGGCCTTCCTTCCCCCACCTACCCTGAGCTTCCTCCTTGAGGGGGGTAGTGATGGCGGTAGTGGTTTTGCCTGAATTTTTTATTTATAATTTTTAAAATTATTTTTATTATTTATTTATTATTATTTTTATGCCTGTGTTCTTAGTATACAGTTATCCTGTTGCTGTGGCTTATGTTACCTTTTCCTTTCTCCTCATTAGAAATTGAACTATATTTTAATATTGCCATGATATTGATCCAGTCAGATCATGTTGTTGCAAGCTAGCTGCTAGTAAGACAGCTCTTTTAGTTATACGCTCTCCTACCATAGTTCATTGGAGACAGGCTATAGCTCATTAGTAAAGCATATGCGTTCTATGCAGAAGGCTCTGGGTTCAATTCTGGGAATTTCCAGATTGGTCTTTCTCAGCCTTATGCCTGAAACCCAGAAGAGCTGCTGCCAGTCAGTGTGGACAGTGCTGAATACAGAGCAGCTGTATATGCTAAAGCCAAAAATCAAAATGGCTCAGATTAGCCCAACTAGCATAAGTGGTGGTGAACATCTGTTGTAGAATTATCACTTCTGATTAAATGAGAGAATCTATACAGTTTGAAAGCTTGCTACCTTACCTACACATAATTTTTTTTTTCATCCTGCAGTGTTAAAAATCAGTGAGATAATTTTCGCAATTCAGTAGGCAAGGGACAGAAGTTACATTGAATTGCTTTCCAGGGATTAGCACACTTGTTGACTTACATGTAGAGGGTTTTGTTATGCTTGCACTCTTACTAGGATATGGAGAATTGAAATAAGCTGCTCTGAAGTATGCTATGCTCCTCAAAAGAAATGTTTAAAGCACTGTGTTCTCTTTAAAAATATCTTTCAGCATCAAGAGAGAGCCAGTCAAGTTCATCAAAGCAGAAGAAAAAATCTAAATCACAGCAGTACAAAGGACACAAAAAAAGTGGGTAATAAAACACTTCATGCTTTTACCCTCCTATTCCAAAGCACTGCTATTGTCTTTCCAAGTATTTGTTGGGGTTAGAAATGCTGCTTCTTGGAGAAATGTTTTATCAAACTTATAGTGTATTATGACATAAAAGGAAACCTTTTTATGAAATTTTTATAATGTGAAGTAAAATAGCATGCAGTTTTAAACAGTACTTTAGTTTTGATACTTTCAGCAGCCTCTTTGGCAGTTTGCACTTATTTTGTGGTGTTCAGTCTGGGGCCCTTTCACGTAGATTTTTCTTTACAAAATAAGGGGCGTAAATAAGTAAGATTTCATTGAACTCTCTTGATCTTAGAACAACAAAGTTGCTGCTGCTACTTTAGTTGGCTGTCTGTTTTACATACAGCCAGCTAAAGCAGCAGCAAAATAATTCTTTAAAAGATTCCAGGTTGTGTTGGTACATAGACACTAGTTTGAAGAGGTGGTTAGAAGAGAATTTCAAAATGTATGTTCTTGCCTGCATTCACTCCTATAATCATGTGAAAGTTCGCATTCCTCTGTGTGGTGTTCTAGTTGACCTTATGTTGTTATATCGTCTGAAATACTAACACATCTGTTTTGATGGTAGCTATAAGTAGATAAGATTAATCTATGGGGTATCTGTGAAGGATCTAGAGAACACTGGAAAGACTATTGTGGAGAAGAATTTTATAAAATTGTATTATGTTTGCTAGTCAAATGAAATTTTAACTTGAAAGTTTCAATAGAGGCACATTCAAATGAGCCCGTTGACTATTGTGGGAAATTTAATTCTATAGTCAATATAGGTCATTCTGAAATGCTCTAAAGCAAATGCCTGATTCAGACTACATTAACAATGCTGCACTAAAGTGCAGGCATGCCCTGATATCTGGGAATTCCATTCCGGAGTGGCTGTTTATGCATAAAAAAGTCATTTCTGGTTTTTCATAAATGATGTTTTTATGCCTTTAAAAAGCATTAGGAGGGCTGTGGAGGCCCTCCGCATCCGGTTAAGCGAAACTGCGGATACGAGATTGTGGATACAGGGCCTGTAAACGAGCCTAAGGGAGCTGTGGACTTTTGCACTCCCCCTGCACCCTTTGCTTATGAGAAGAGTCTGAAAGCTTTTGCTTTCACTTTAAGAAAAAGCTATAGTTCCATTTGGGTATAAACTTGGGGAAATGCAGCTTAATTAACAAGAGCTAGAACAAGCTGGGATAAACCTGTGGTTTTGATATCCTGGTTTGTTCTAGCTCTAGATTTTTAACAAGCCACACTACCCTGACTGTATACCTAATATGGAACTGCAGTTCGCCAAGTAGAAACTTCCATATTTCCCTTGCACATGGTGGCAGGAGGTAGAGTGCAAATCCCTTAGCTCCCTTAAGCTTTTTGTTGTAGCCAGCAAATGGTTTAGCATTGAATATCCACTGGGCCAAATTGTTTTTGTAATTGCTTGGCTTTTCTTAAGAAAATTTTTTGGAAGCAAGGATCATGACAGAAAAGTGTCAAACATGGCATGGATTATAATGAACTCCTAACAAAAACTGGATGCAGTGCTATATGAATTTGTCAGGTTTCGGTAACAGACACATTGGCTACTGCGTAGCCTTCTGTAGTAGAACATTTCTAATCCACTTCTGTTTAAAACAAAAAACAAAATTAAGCATCAAGGCAGATTAGATACTGATGTACTTGCAACATTTATCACTTTCGTCCTTGAGGAAGAGATCAAGTGTTCTGTTCCTGGTGCTTTGTAAGCATTTATTACCTACGATTACTCATTTTACTCTCTGTAAAGTGCCATTCATGTTGATGGCATGTTATAAATATTACAGTATTTCACATAGGAGAATAAAATGTTCTCCAGAATACTCATGGTCATGTACATTCTGTGTCTTTAAAAGTACACAGCATCCAAATTAAAACCTACTGTACATTGTGGTTGGAAGAATTATTCTAGGAGAGAGGTTATCTCAAGGTGGTCCTATCAAAGAAGACCTACAACAAAAAAAGTCTTCTCTTGGCTCGGTTCTGTTTCCTGATGTGTTCCTTTAATTTCTTCATAGTAACTCATGAAAATATGGAAATATACTGTGAAACATTACTTTGATTATTTTATTTTGTTATGTGCAAAGTGTGAATTTTGAGAATCTTCTTCTGAATTAGAATATTTACAGCCAAGCTTTGTAGTCCTGTTTATGCAGCTAGTAAGAGTGGGAAATCAGGTATGTTTAACCTACAGCATACTGTTAAAAATGTTTAAATGTTTTTCTTGCCACTTAAAGATGTTAAAGGAGTGGTGTTTGAGGTGCTTTTCTGTTGGGTTCATCCCACAGTGCTGGTTTAATATTTGAAGGTTCATTATCAATTGTGCAGGTCTTCACCACACAATAGTTGTTCTCAATCCTAGCTGGATTACAGTTGTGTGATAAAGATTTGTACAATTGGCTCTGCCCATGTGGTGGTGGGCCTTTAAATGTTACAGCAGTGTCATAGGAAGAATCTGTAGAAAAGCCACTGCTGTAATATCCAAAGGGTACTAAGATGATGGGTATATTAGATTGACTATTAGGAAAAGCATTCTTAATTTGTAAACTGTTGTCAATGGAGCACACTCGTTAACTTGGAAACTACTATAATCACTTTTGGAGATGTTGAGGCTGAATGGCAATTTTCCATGAATATACTTGAAGAATAAAATTTACTCTTTTTTGGATATAGTTGCCAATGTTGCCATCACTGCTCTCGCACACATGCACATGTATCTGTCATTACACATGCAAGCATGTTGGTCCAGGTTTGCCCAACCCAAAATTAAACTAAATTGGGAAAATTCATGTCAAGAGAGGCTGGAATGCAGTGAGGGGTTGCTATAGTGGTTGTGAGGTGTAGAGGTGTACTTAGAGGTGTAGTGATTGTGAGTGAATGATACTTGAAAAATAGTTCTGTTTGGTCAGGTGTGGGTTAAAGTACAAGGAGGGGTGAAAGCAAGAGAGTGAAAGTTGGGTTGTCAGCTGGATGGAGTTTCCTCTGTCTGAGACATCCCAGTGGGGGAGATGGAGAAGATTAGCAAAAGGTTTAAAACTGGCATTGGAGGATTTTAGAAGGGCAGAAGAGTAGTAAGAGAAAGGAGAGAGAAGGGAAATTGTCTGTCCTTGGTTTGCTTGGTAGACTGGGATACAATGTCCTTCTAGGAAGTAAGGCTGGACTATGTAGCCTTAAATGCAGGAGAACAATGGAAAACCAAAAAGGTGCCCCTTGGTGGACAGTGAAAGTAGCTCTTCCAGAGATGAAGGTGGCTGCTGAGGCAAGAAGTTGTCTCTCCCAAGCTGGAGAAACATCACAAAAGATGAATAGAGCAGAAGATCCCTATTAGAAGGAGAGACTACTGAAATGGATGCCTTTAATGGGAATAGAAAACACCCAAAATTCTGCTCCCAGAGCAGGGCTAGTTATAGTGATCTGGACATACCATTATTCATCCAGGAATGTCTTTCTAATCTATCAAACATTCCCTGGCTGTGCCACATGGAGTTTCTTATACTTCATTGAATTAAGATGTGTCCTTCAAGGAGAACACAAAGGCTTAATTTTATCCCAATTGGAGAGGGATTAAAGAGATGGCAAAGTGGCACACTGGCACAGTGTAGGTAGTACCCCTACTTAGGTCATTGGTGGGACTGATATCTTGGAGAAGAAGTTGGAAAAGACTATCCAGGTGGCCTGGCCACTGGCAGTTCAGCTTAAATTATTAGGCAGACTTGAGCTTGCATACTAGACTATGCCAAGGTAGGTAGCCCAGATTTGCAGTACCTAAAAGGCAGGTGACGCACAGTTGTCTCACTTGCTACAGTCTTCTGTTCAGATCAATATCCCTCTGTTACCATGGTGTTGATTAGAGAGAACCACGCCTCTGATCCTTGGCAATGTTGGGTTAGGAGAGACAGTGCACTTTTGGAAACTGAAGTCACTGGGAATGCAAAAGACATAAAAAACCAATGGTTTAACTTGATCCAAAGTATGTATAGAATGCCTTTCTCTGTTAAGCCCATAGTCAAGATCCACATATTTGGAATTGGTGGTTAGAACTCAAATGGATGCCTTCCAAGCAAGCTGAGTGAGGTCTGATATCTCCTTATGGCAATTAAACACTAGATACACCAAGGGGACAAGTTTGCAAGAACCTACTGTAACAACGATGTGGGAAAGATTTAGTAGAAGGTACTAGATGAATCTTGAGCCAGGACTCTCATCTGGGGGAGTCTGGACAAGTAATTTCGTGGATTTCTTCTGGTGCCTCTTCTGGGTTGCACAGGGCCAGCAACTCACTCTATCGGCCTCTGCAGGCCTCATAAAGGCCCCTAGAAGCCTCCAGAAGCTACTTCTCCTCAAACCAGAAACCTCTGAAAACCACCTGCCATGACCCAGCAGAAGCCTCCAGAGGTTCCAGGTAAGTAATTGCAGGGAGCCTTCAGAGTCACCCATGTGGCCCCTCTGTATCCACAGGTGGTTAAACCCATGGATAAATCCATGTCCACGCCTGCCTTGCACCCCTTAACTTGATTAGAAACTTACCCAGGTGAAAAATGTCTTGCTTCACAAGGTTGCTATAAACTTACAGGCTTATTGCGATATTCAAGCTACCTCCTAGCAGCCTGGTCCCTTGGAAAAAAAAACTAGAGCAAGGCTAACAGCCTGGGTATGTTTCTAAAACAAGTTAACAGCGTGGACCCCCTGCATCCTCGGATATCAAACCGCAGATATGGGATCCTC
The DNA here is from genome assembly GCF_035046505.1 of Tiliqua scincoides. Taxonomy (NCBI): domain Eukaryota; kingdom Metazoa; phylum Chordata; class Lepidosauria; order Squamata; family Scincidae; genus Tiliqua; species Tiliqua scincoides. The sequence continues at coordinate 153,541,101 of NC_089822.1, forward strand.
AAATACACCCCCACCCTTCTTACTTGAACAAGTTATCTGGTGTCGACAGCAGTAATCCTTTGCATTCACACTGGCCCTTTGTTTATGCTATCTTGACCACCATTTATGCATATTTGAACTTAATATATAAGGCTAACTTAGAGAACAGACTCAACCGGAATGTTGGTAATTGTTACTCTTCCTGCTTATTTTCCTTGGGTCAACTGTTCATTTAAAGAACACCAGTATATTTCTTAGAATATTTTCTGAGGAGGAGCTGATGCATTCCAACCCTATAATACTGAGGTTCTAATGCAGCAATCTTGGAATAGGCTCTCGTTTCCATCTCTTCATAGTTTACTGTGGTATGTCACATAACAATTTCTCATCTTTGAACTGATGCACTTTTTCTAACTTATGAGGCTTAACTAGCTTTATCTTGTGTGGCAAAACGATATCTCCTTGGACTAATGATACTGAAATGCAGATAGATGATAAACTAAAAGGCAAGTTCCCAATGCACTTTGCTGTGCAGTGTGCAAAATTGATCATAATGACTTTTCTGCCTAAGTGCTGAAGGAGAAGGGCAACTAGTCTGATTAGTTGTACTAAAGTAGTGGTTCCCAAACTTACCTGGTCACAACACCTCTGCAGCCTCTTCTTCCTGGCTCAGCTGGGTGCTGCCATCTTGGATCTCATAAGATTCAAGACGGCAGCACCCAAATCTTGCAAGATTTTGTGAGATCCAAGATGGCAGTGCCTGGGGAACAGGTGGGGGGGGGGTGACCAGGGACATCCCACAGTGATCCTGTAAGTGTTTGGGTCACAACCCTGAGATTGGGAACCATTGTCTTATACCTTCCCGATTTCTACAATAAAGTGAATTTGTACTAATCAGTCCAATGAAAATACTTTGTGTGTGAATGTTATGATGTAAAACCTATTGTGATATTACCAAATGTATAGCTTCTGGAAATTATCAGAAGGGTATTCCACTCTCTGGGAAACTCTCCTGTTTAGCTTAGATGATCTAATCTCAGCTGACTCTGACACAGTTTCCAGTGAAGGACTTGCTCCTCCATCACATAGACAAATGGGAGTGGAGCAGTTTTGACAAGAGAGTGAGGAATACAGCATGGTTAAGGGACTGGTTCATTTTAACTCTCAGGTACATAGGAAGGATGGAAGTGACCTTTTTCCAAGAAAAATTGACAGTTATAAGAGCTGTGAACCAAGGTGAATATTCAAAATGTGTTGCAAATACCTGGGGAAGATAGGACTCCATACTTTTTGGATGGTAATATACTATGCGGTGCCATCAAACAGGAGAATTATCCTTGCACTAGTCAGGGTGCGCACAGAGGTATCGGAATCAGATAAGCATCAAACTGAGGCTTTTCTCAGTGAGTGATTAGTCTTGAGATGCTTTAATGCATATTGATCTAAGTGTTTACTTTAGTTTGACTTGATGTTTAGAGAGGAAGATACCAGTTGGGAAGAAGCCTGTCAGTTTGTCGAACGTCCCCATGACAGGTGGGGTACGGAGGAGCTTCTCTGGTGATGAAGAGTTGACTCCTCCTCAGTATCGAACCCTTCCAGCACAGACAGCCCCTGAGGCCAGCCAGCCTCCCAGGACTAGCAGAGAGTTCAGTCCCAGCCTCAAAACAGGTAATTGGTCATTATGGAGGGCAAAGTTGATGGAGGACCAAGCATGGTCAAGCATGAAACATGCTGACACATTGCCGCCCTCACTTTCCATTTAAAATAGAAAGAACATTCATCTCTTCAAGTATACGCATCAGCCCATCTCATTGAATTAATCATAAGTGCCAAGTCCCTTTTCTATTCTGCTTCATAGATTCATATGAGCATTTTGGATAGCTTGCGTGCAATTTTACTTTATTGTACTAAAAACTCAAATTTCTTCCCCCAAAAGGGATGAGGGAATTAGAGGTGTTTCCAGTTAGCATACTGGTGCAAAATGAAGGCCAATAGGTATGAGTTAACATTAGCATCTTTCTCTTGTAGTCATATCCAAACAGACAATGGTTGGATTGCAATATATCCTTGTGGAGAGGGGCAATTATTTTTGAAAGACCATTTTAGAGGAAGGTATTCAATCTCCCAAAAAAGGAATTAAAAAAATAATCTGAAAGCAGGTTTAAATTGAAAGAAAAAAAACTTACATTTGTTTTCTTCCAAAATAAGTACATTTTCCATTTTTTTGATGAAAATGTAGTATTCTGATAAAATAGAAAGGAACATGCTTAACTGTGTCGGGATAAAATACTGGGAGAACAAAATAAAGAGTGCACCTCATATAAGCTTTGATACAAATGGCTTAGGTTGAGATAGTCATCTTGCCTCCAGTGCAGGAGAAACTGGATGCTCAGACAGTGCACTCTGTAAAAATATGTAGTGTAGCTCGCTGCTGCTGCTACTTATTATACAAATTTAAATATTGATTTTAATCAAAAGGTGCCAGGATGGTAAGCAGAACAAAAAATAGAAATGCAGTCAAAATAGAAGAGCAATAAAACAGTAAGATAGTAGTGAACTACCTGTCCAAACTTGCAGTAACCAGACGTCACAACCACAAAAGAGGACAAGGCACCAAAAATGTAGGACATCTAAGAAAAATGTAGGACAGACAATACAAGCTGAAAGCGTATATGAATTTCATATGGATTTTGAGCACTATTACTAAATTTGAAATTTTATTACATATAATTAATTACAAGAAGGCTATGCGCTGTCTGCAGGGGCTGCTCACAGGGATAAGGAGGACATTTAAGCTCTCTTTTTTAGTCTTGTGTTCTGGAAAAGGACATGTCCTGGAAAAAAAGGGTGTCTGGTCGCTCTGACATAAGCTATTGCTTAGGTTTGATCGTATTCCAAATTTAGTGAGACATAACTGACTTCATTAGGCTGCAATCCCACCCATTTACCAGAGAGTACCATTGAACAAAATGGGCCTTACATCTGAGTAGATAACATAGGAATGCACAGTTAGTCTTGACTGACTAAACTTAGGATACAACCCAATGTCAATTTACCCAATTTTTGCCTGGCCCACAGGTGTACACATTTGGTCCCTGTTGCATATATGCAACATTGGACAGAAACGGCTTAATCCAGAGGACTGTTTGTGTGGATGTGTCATTCCCACAAATGTTTCCCAAGTCATTGGGATGTTTTTCAAGGAAGCTCTACATAAGCAAAGGATACTGACTGAATTCTTGGTCTTTTAAATTTTGTTTAAAAAGCCTTTCTCAGTTTGCACTGTTTAAACTTAAAAGGATTTGTTATGCCAACATTTGAACTGTGGCTAATAAACGTTCCCAGCTGAAAACTAGATCTGGTTTCACCATCAGGCAACAGTAAAATTTAAATTGATTAAATTCCCTTCCACCTGAATTCCACTGAAGATAGAATTCTGGCTAGTTTTTGAGTTTCTTCCTGGGTAGAACCATGTCCACATTTGCTGGCGGAGGAGGGAAGAACTTAATGGGAATCCATAGTGGGTTCAGTCATGTTCCAGGAGATCCTTTTGGTATCTGTAGACTAGAGAGAATTGGATAGGACTAGATTGAGCAACATACTGCCACATGTCAGTATCTAGAGACGTCTGCACAAGCCTCAGGCTTGCATGGCTGGATCACGCTCTGCCTGCTGTCTTCTCTCCCAGTGGGCAACCAGGAATACAGTAGGTAAGACCCACTTTGTATTTTGCAGCTTGCAAATATGTACAGCAGCCTCTAGGCACTGGGGAATTCTGCAAAGCCATTCCATTCTGAGCTGTTGTAGTGGTCGTTTGGGGCACATCTGATTTAGCCATGAAATTTTTCCCCATCCCCAACTAAGATTTTCCTTACTTCTTAGATAATTGTAGCTTATTGGAACATGCAGTTGCCGTAGTCACTGGTAAGAGAGAATGTCCAACTCATCATGCATAAGCCATTTTTCCGTCATTCCAGCATCTCTGTGGGTACATTTTTTTTTAGTGGTAATTCACCTTGCTACTTAAAAGCTGATCTTGTTTCCTAGAGTATTTATGCTACTGATTTTGTTTGTATTTAAATTGTTAAGAGTGATGAAAGTGTGTTGCATTTCTGCACTGAATGTATAACCTTCAGGCAATTTTTCTTGAGGAGGGTCTATTGAAGAATATGTAATGTTCCCAAATGAATTCCACTTGAAATATATTTTTGGCTTCTCAATGAGCTTGTATTGTCTTGGGAATATAGTGAGATCACTTTGTACTGAATTTCCAGGGCAGCGAAGGAAAAAAACTTGCATATGTTTCCCTTCTGCCCAGACAATTCTCCCTGTTCACCCAGATCAGTCATAGCACCAGAGTTAAATATGTGGTTCTGTGCGCAATCCTGTATGTGTTGGAGGAGCCAGACCTTGCTCTTTGGTTTTCAAAAGGCTCTGTTCATGTTGGGTCATGCTTTTCTGTATTCATTCTGAAGATGCTGAATTTATGCCGCTGAATCAATACTGTTGAAAGAAAGCATCAATTTATAAGCACAAAAAATTAAATCATCCAAATAACTGGGAAGAGGAAGAAAATGTGTATTTGTTGAAGAGGGGTTCAGTTACATCTTTTCCATCAATAGGGTAATTCTTTGAATGGCTTACAGATTCTTATGCCCGTTCAGAAGTATCACAGGAGCTTCACTACTTGGATCTACATGTAAGAGATCCAGTTTAAATGTATGCATTTCACATAGTATTAAGAGCTTTACTGTAAGGAAATACAAGTAGGTGCCATCTTGTATTCTAATTATGTGTTTTCATTTTTAAGTGTGACATTTAGTATGTGATATAGAAACAAAGAAAAATATAAGAAGACCAACAGAATCCTTGGGAATGTTTATCAAGAGTAACTGCTATCTTTAAATCTGGAAGCCCTAGTAAGTATCACAAGGGTGCTCCAGTGTGTATTTTTGAATGTGCTAAAAATTCCAAATCTAGAATTCAAATGGCACCATGCCTTCATATATATATTGTTACAATAATACTGAATTATGCCCTTAATATCTATCAGGTGACCTTGCCTGCCTATCAGGCACTTGATTATCTATCAGGTCATACGGCCTTGCCTACTAGATTTATTTTTTTAAGTTCATTTATATCTTTTTTCTCTGGAGAGCTCAAGGTGACATATGCAGGGTTCCTGGGTGTTCTCTCATCCATGTACTGACCATGCCCAAACCTGCTCAGCTTCAGCAAAATTGCTGTATCTTTATTTTTTAGGCTTAGCCCATTTTGTCTCTAAGGCCTTGATATTAAGCACACAAGGCCTTTATCTTTAAGTGTATACACTCTGAATTGGTATTCTGACTTGCTTCTGCTTGGAATATATTATAATAAAGTTACTTAAGCGTTGGCACCCAGAGGACTGATTGAAGGAGCTGAGCTTTGATTGATTATGCTTCTTTTGTAATGACAGTGAGAGAAACTTTCTCTGTCAAAGTTGTGTGTGTGGACACACGATTATTAAGGTTATTGGGGAGCCCAGTTCCACACTGGATCCGATTGCCTTAACTGGAATCCTTTTGCCAATACGAACAGAGCTGGAACTGCCTATAAAATAATACTTCCCACTCAACAGAATTCAGCTTAGAATGAGGGGAGTTTAATGAGCATGAGAGGATTTTAATGAGCATCAGGACTTATTTTCATGCATATTTCCAATGAGTAACTTGGATGTAGTTACAGAAGTTATGTTCATCTCTGTGTGGAGATAATGTGATAACAATTGGAGCCAAATTGAAAGGAAAATACCTCTTTCCCCCCAGTTACTATTGCCAGATGGTCACTAATATTTGTGTAGCAGAAATAAATCAAATGCTTTTTTTAAACAAACAAGAAACTACCCAAATATCTTGCTATTTGACTTTGGCACAAAATAAGAAATACTCCTTTTTTACTAGCAAACTTTGTCCTAGTTATTTACTAAAGAGACAAGATAGCTGAGCGGTGGTGTTGGTGGAGAAATGACCTATCCAACTTTCATGTCCTTTCTGGTCATGTTAACAGAGATGATGCTTTAATGTCCTTTGAAGTACGGTAGTAGGCAAACTTGTCTGACAGATGGGTCTTTATCAAACCAAGCTGGCGTTAGAAGCATCCTTAAAGTGAACAGCATGATTTTAAGAGGTCTTAAGCATCTGATGTGCTTACCCATGTGCTTTTACCTTCCAAGGGCTTTGCGAGTTTTATTGCATTTTGCGGCTCTATTAGGAAGATGAATTAAGGAGGTTTCTGTTTCTATCTGACCGTGTTGGAAGGAAATGCACAGACAAGCTTAGGAAAGGGGAAACATCTGCATTTAGTAAATATTTGCATTGTATAGAATATGTCTAATTCTCATGCCACACTTTAATGTTCACATTTTCTAAATTTTATTTAGCAGAGGAATGTGTGTCAGCAAGGAAGATGATAGAGCCATGCTAAGAAAAATCAAGTGGCCTGTATGATTTTAGTAAGGTCCCAAGTAGCAACAGGTTGTACTTTGAAACTACAACAGACTCCTTTGATCTATTTGTGTCAATGTTTATAATGCAAGCTGCCATATCGGATCAAAGCAAAGTCAACTGAACTCTCCATCTTGTCATCAACAGTAGCCACTGCTTCAGAAGAAGTTGCAATGTGATCTGTTCCCTCTCACCATCACCCTTCTCTTTGCTGGGGTCATTGGATTATTTCTCATTTTTACTTTAATAATCAATTGCTTAGTCTATATTGATATTTGTCTTTATTAAACTTTGGTGATGTTTTGTTCTACCACTCTGAACAGTTAATTGCAGTGCATTTTTGTTTCCTGCAGTAATCTATATGGCCGTTTGTTTTAGAACACATTTTTAACAAAGTCATTTAAAGCACTTGTTTGAATTAGGTTTGTTTCCTTTGCATCTATATTCACTACATCTCCCATAATGCACCATGTTCTGATGATTTGCTGCTATAGCAAACCATGTGTATTGTCTTAAGCAGCAGTTCTCATAATGGAGATACTAGACAGTTAAATTCCCATGAAATATAGATGATAAGCAGCACGTACAGTCCACTTACATTCTTTGTCCTTACTTTGGAATTTCCTGAAGACTCTACCTCTCATTTAAGGATAGAGGAACAATATTATCTATGTAACTGGATTTCAAGTTTGCTGTACAAAACCAAAATTCAGTGTGTAAACTATGAATGTTCACTCCCCTATTAAAATTAAATATGGATAAAACATTGTTCTTTTGGAAAAAGTACAGCTGTGCATATTCAGGCTGGGGGAGCTCTGGAGCAGCTGCTGAATTCACCTTAGGTTGTATCCCAAGTTTAACTAGGCATGCCAGACTAAACTTCAAATACAACCCCTTGCTTTGTACTGTCATGGTTAATGACCAGGTCTTGGTGTAGTCTGACTGCTTCAAAAGTTGACCTATAATTCAGAATAATTTGGTACTGTCTTAAGGGGAGAGCTGCACTTCAGACAGTAAGGAAAAAGGCATGTTTATGTTCTCTAATGTGTTAGTCTGTTCTTAGCAAATTTAACATGTTGGGGAGAAGGCTAAAAAGAATGGAACCTTTCTGTCTGATGTGTTAATTTTCTGAGTACAGAGCTGTTGCTATGATATGAGCGAGTAGTTGTGAACAGGTAAACTTCCACTACAGTCTGAAATAATGCAGTTGCTTCAGTCATTTTATTCTTTAACTAAACTGAATGTATAGATCTGGGGTCGGCAACCTGTGTTTTTAGAGCTGCATGCAGCTCTTTCAGCTGTCTGCTGCAGCTCCCAAGTGGGGAAGCGGGGCGCCTTTCCCGCGGCCGCTGCCCAGTCAGCCCAGCCCCGAGGGCGCCTCCTCTGGCGCAATGTGCTGCGGGTGCTGGCTGCTGGTGAGTGCGGGGCTGGGGCGCCGCCCTCGCCCACAGCAGCTCCTTCGGCAGGCAGGGGCAGCGGCGCTCTCCTGCACCTGCTCTCCGCACTCCACTGCGAGCAGGCGCGGAAGGGCAGCCGGGCACCTCTTCCCTGCGCCCTTCCTTCCTTCTCCCTGCAGCGGGCAGGGGGCTGAACCGTGGGACAGGGCCACTGGTGGCAGGCGCGGGGGGGGTGCTTTGCAGGGACCCCTGTGGCGGGGCAGGGAGAGCTGCTGGCGCATGGGCTCAGCGGGGAAGGGCGGGTGAAAGTGGCAAAGGGGGTGACAGAGTGCCTCTCTGTCACCCCCTTTGCTAAACTAATTGCTATGTAAAAATACAAAGGCATTTCCAATGCAGATAAGCTGCAATCTGAAGCCTCCTCCGACCCCTCCCTGCAACTTGGAGTGCTCAGCCCAAGGTGCGCGTGCGCCTCCCCTGCGCCCAGGCTGGGCTCTTCTCACCCTGGTGCCATTCCCCCCTCCCCGGCACAGAGCAGGCAGGGGGATCCTTCCGCTCCATCCCTCTGGGTCTGGCAGGCTTCATAATAATAATAATAATAATATACAGTATTTATATACCGCCTTTCTTGGTCTTTATTCAAGACTTTATTCAAGGCGGTTTACATAGGCAGGCTTATTAAATCCACGCAGGGATTTTTACAAATTGAAAGAAGGTTCTCTCTTTCAAGAACCACCACATTCGAGCTGTTACACTCCGATCTGGTTTAACATTCTGGCCTCCATCCTCCCACGCTCCGAGCAGATGGAACAGCTCAGCTGCAGCTTGTCAGCTGCTTCAAGGTCGCAGGGTGCCGGTGGCCTCGAACTGGCGACCTTGTGGATGTTAATCTTCAGGCAAATGGAGGCTCTACCCTCTAGACCAGACCTCCTGCCCTTCATGACGCCCTTTGCCTTAATGTTGCCCACCCCCACTGCAGAAGAGATGGGGTGACCAACCCTGGAGCTCCCTGGAGTGCGCCTGCAGGGAGTGGAGACAGCCAAAGCACCCTGGCTGGGCACACTGCGCAATCCAAGCGCCCTTCCAGCAGCCCAAGGCTGCAATCCTAGCCACACTTTCCTGGGAGTAAACCCCATTGAACTGAATGGGACTTACTTCTGAGTAGGCATGCTTAGGATTGGGATCTGAGTCCGGAATCAGCCCCTCTGGCCTTTGTGCAATTTCTCTCCTGGTCAGTACGCCTGAGCATGGAAGTCAGTCCCTTTGAAACCGACAGGGCAGACTTCCCAAAAGAAGTCTAAGAGTGGAGGATGCGATCCTAATACAACACACACTGACTAAGGAGGAAGCCCCATGGAAATCAGAGAGGTGCTTACTTCTGAGTAAGCCTGCATAAAGTCTTCCCATTGCTTCGATTCAGCGCAAAGCAGCATCTGTCGGTTTTTCCCCCCTCCCGACTCCACTTTGGAGTCAAACGAAATCCCATTGATTTTAACACACTATAGTTATTTTATACACAGAATAAAGGTAAAAAAAAACTATATATGCAGTGTTATCTTCATTTTAGATGTCAAGAGGGTTTTGTGGCTCCCGAGGTTTTCTTTTCTCCGGAAAACGGGTCCAAATGGCTCTTTGAATGTTTAAGGTTGCCGACCCCTGGTATAGATCAACTCTTAGCAGTTAGAGATGCCATCATGTAGAAGGCCATTTTAACAGATTTTGGATTGTAAGTCAAAACAAACTCTGTGCATTGAAGCTGGAAGATAGTTTAAAAGAAAAAAAGCAGACAGCGAAGCCATTCCTTGTATAACTGCTCTATATTGTCAGCTGGCACTTGCACATAGCACATTAAATTTGACAAAAATTATCTCAGCGGTCTTATTGGGTGCAGTTGATAACTGATCCTTATAAGTCATGTTCAGTCATGGAATTAAACCTAAACATGTCCTCTTTTGGAGATGTTAAAAATTCTGTGGGATGGAGGGAGAAGTGCTTCTAGACATAGCCTGCACAATCTGTTATCTTCTAAGCTGAATATAGCCTGACAGGATCAATAACCTTCTAGTGTTTTCTGCCTAGCTGAGACTACAAAAGGAAAGGGGGACTGTGGAGTGTCTCCCTGCCATCCATAATATAGGGCCAAGGTGAGCAACCTGTGTTAATAGTTAACAAATTATGCATGTCTAAGGCCTGTCCTATAAAAATTGGTATGTTAGGCTGGAGCAAGTGAAATAGATACACCTTTTTCTGATCCTTTTGAGATTTGCAGAATAAATCCTTAATAAATCTGTAAGCATCTAAAATGAAATGAGGTGACTGTTAGCTGCCACTATGCATGGAATAAAAACAGATCACACCTTGACACGGAACTATGTACTTGAAAGACTAAGGGCCTAATCCTATCCCCCACCACCCGTTGTTGTAGCAGCACCAAAACGGCACTCATTCACTTACTTGGAGGTAAGTCTCTCTGGCACGTTGACTCTGCATTGACCTATGCCACATTGGGCCTGAGAAGAGGTTTAGGATAACAGTGCTGCTGGTACTGCTGATCATGCCCCCGGGACCCAATCTGCCCATTCCCTACCCTCTACCCACACCGTTCCACCCCTTCTTTGCCTCTTCCATCATCTTTCATGCTCCAGCGAGCAGGAGAAGGAATGTCATGGGCAGGAAGGCACCGGCCTTCCCATCGGTAGTCCTGGCAGCATGCTAAATCATGCGCTATTGGAGTGCCTTTTGCAACAGGTGTTGACTACTTTTTGACAGTCAGTACCATCATAAGGGAGAAACCCAGCACTGGCCGGTTCCCTCCACTAAGTATAGGATTGGGCTGTAAGTGTTTATTAGAAGTTTATAAGGTGAGTGCACCATTCTTAAGAAATTTGAATCCAAGCAGTAGTCATTAATGGATCAGTGTCTGATTCAGAGGGAAAAGATCCATGTTTCATAAATGCATGCTCTGGCTCAAGTGTTCTCCAACTGGGAGAATATGGGGATGTGGAGAATATATTCATCTGGCTTCTTAAACATTTTATTGAATTTCAGTAGAATCATAGCATCATAAAGATTAATAAGGGATGCTTTACAAAAGTGCAAAGTCAATATAACCCTTGTGCTAATTCATGTGGTGAATTTTGTCTTGTACAAACTTTAACTTAACAGCAGAATTCCATTAAGCCAGATACTGATTCAGCCTCATAATTTGTATGATGCCTCATATTCCAAAATGTTACACAAATGTAGTTTTTATCTTAGAATAGCTCTTCTATATTCTATCTTGCATCCTGTCCGGTTGCATTTATTTTCCTATTGTTAAATGCCTCTTGTGCTGCTCATATGTAATTTACAAAGAATTGAGGAAAAGATGTAGTTGAAATTCAGTGGATTTTGGAAGTAAAATAAAATATAGCAGAGTGAGAAACTGAAGGCAAAAAGCAAATAAAGTATGTTAATCTAAAACATGAAGGAAGGTACAACATGTTTGTCAGGGGGAAAACCATGATGTGAGAGCCATACTGACAAGAAGTTAAACACTACTGGGGAAGGTGGCCCTGGCATAACAACAATCAGAGTCCAAAGCTACTGAAATTACAAAGGTGATGCTGTAAATCCTATTTGGATTTACTTTATTATTAGAAAGGTGCACTCTGATCAATGGAGGGTCTTGGTAGAAGGAGGCCTCTGCATGCAGGTTTCGTTGTTAGATTGAGTGCAAAAGCCTACAAAGCAAAAGCCCTCGTGCTGCCCCTGAGCTCATACCTATGGGGATCTGGACATGTACCTGCCAATCAGGTGATCTGAGCTCTCAAAGCGGATTGGACCAGACTTGTCTTTAGTGGACATGCATGTGCTCCATGTGATGATGTGTGAGTGTGGACCAGTGGCTACAAAATAGAGGAGGCAGTATTCTTTTCTCAGCATAGATGAGACCATAATTCGGTTTTGTTTTCTACATTTTAAGTTCAGAGAGGATTCAGACATAAAAATAAATGATCCGAGCTTCTCATACATGAGTGTCATTGTTCAGTCCCATAGACAATTTTGGACCTAGACCTTGCAGGATCTGGATTCAAAATCATTTTTTTCTAGCTATGTTATTATTGGGTGGCAGAAATCACTCTTGGCCTCAGTTTCCAATCTGTAATGCAAATAGTGGTGAATACAGGGAGTATGCTTGTCATTCAGTATCTATAAAGATTCTAAGGCACCTTGCATGATGAAAAATGCCTAGGAAATAGATGATGCAGTTAAGCTTAAAACTGTAATTTAGTGCCAGGGATCTTTGGTAAGGGGAATCTGTAATGGGATTTTGCCTCTCTTCTGGGTCTCCTTATCAATCCCAAGGTTTGATCCATGGACCTTTGCTTCATTATTTTGAATAATCAATGTTTACAATAATCAGTGTTACGATTATCATGGAGGGGTTGTTTCTTTCCCAAAAGAGTCCCGTGAAACAATGCTGAACCTTGAAAATGCAAAATCTGCAGAGTCCAAAGTAACTTTTCTGAAGTAAGTGAATGAAAATTACTGTGGAATTCTTAGAATATCCCTGTGCATGTTTTCTTCTAGTCACATTTTTAAATTCAGTCCATGAGTTTATTTTGATCTGTGTTTTTCAGTATGTGTACAAAATCTAGATGTTAGCTTTTGAATGGTTAAATTTTGGAATATATCCATTTTATTACAAACAGAAGTAACAACAACAAAAAGTTGGAGTATTGCTGAGAATGTCAAGATGCCTGAACTGAAAGGAAATTTTCCCATGTATTCAAAGGTTTACCAATGTTTGTCTTTTAACCTCCTTTTTCATGTTTAGTATCTTCACTGCAGCTGAAGGAGGAGTTGTTAGATGGAGAAGAATACAACTTTCTTCAAGGAGCTTCTGATCAGGAAAGCAATGGGTCTGCCAGCCACTACATCAAACAAGAACCCTAAGGCCAGATCAGAAGCCACTGGGGCAGGATGGTACAAAAAGAGTCTTTTTTTCAAGACAGATGTTCCTATTCTGATGATGCGGTTTGATGGCTTCTACTAAGGGCACTTTGCTAACTGCAGATACGATTTCAAAATTTTTGGAGGACGAGGAAACCTATTTTAGTGAAAAAGATTTTTCAATTTATTAAAAAAATGACACTTTTGTGTTGTATTTGAAGCTTTTAAAAGAATTTTTGTAATATTTTCAAGTTCAGATCTATTGTGCATTGTTTTAAAAAAATGAGATTCTAATTTTTTGGTAAGAATTAAGAGCTTAATTAGCAGGATTGCAGGAAACCCTTTGAAGAAGTGGAGGTGATAGTATAGTTGAAAACACAAGCGAACTGTTGTAACAAGTGAACCTTCTGGTACAAGCTGGGAGATTCTGAATTTAAAGCTACACTAGTCATACCCTGTCTTTTCTTTCGTGAAATAATGAGATTTGAGTCTCTCAGTGGTAAAAACATCCCTCAATCAGTTGAAATAACTGTGTCTGAAAAGAGTTGCTCCTGGAAGTGACAACATAATTATCAAAAATCTGATAAAAGATTCTGCAGAGTCAGGCTCTGGTCCAATCTTTGTCAAGGTCCGTGGTGTTGGACTTGATACTGCTTACTGCATTCTGGTTTGCTGTTCAGTTGTCAAGTCTTGGGACAGTCACGCCAATGATCAGCTAAACTCCAAAAGGTTTCAGTGGAAGAGATTACAAGATGGAGATGCATTTGGGACTTGGACTTTTATCCTTGTATAAGAGAGACAGACTCTAAAAGGTCCTTTTGATACCGAAACACCCACCGGCCTTGCTTTCCATCCTATTGGAAGACATAGCTGATGAAGAGACAAATGCCGAGAATAGACATCTCTACTTCTGGACCCAGCATTTTGCTTTCCTACCTGTATGGAAGAGTTTTTAGCTTTTGATGAATGGAACTGGCTTAGCTAAAGATGGCTTGGGCCTCATTTTTGTTTGTTTGGCTGCTGATACCGTTTTTAAAGCAAAATGTTTTCCAGGGTTTTTAGTGACTGGCATGGCAAAATGCTGAATTACCTGAAGTCTTTTTTCCAGAAAGTTAAATCTGTGTGGATATTAGCAGACGATTTCATTCACAGAATTTTAACATGCTGACATTTCCACTCTGCAGTGCTGTTGACAGGACAATGTGTTTGGAGAGGTTGCTTTTACCAGTAAGGTTCATTAACTAAACTCTCAGGAATTAACTGCTTATGTTCTGTAAGTGCTTCTGGGTCATAGCAGGTCATCGTTAGAGCAGTATAATTGTCAAATTCTTGGCTCTAGGGTAGGCTTTAGAAGAAATTAGTTCTATAGATTAACCTCTACACCCTTTAAGGATAACACTTTACAACTAGCAACTCATAAAGCTCCAGAGACAATTTTTTGGCATATAAATTTTTGAACTTTTTAAAACGCATAGAAAGTTGAAAACCAGCAATTTGATTCTTAATTATCTTGCTCTATTGTTGGGTATATACCATTGGTGATATGCAAAGGTTTACCACATTCTATGCAAGAGGGGATAATGGTGTAAAATTTTGTAGTAATTACTGAAAGTATATTTTTTCCTGTCATCTTTTCTTGCATTTTTTTCCTTGTCATTTCCTTACATTTTTTTCCCGTTACTAGCTGTTTTGTGTTTTTCATACAGCTGGGCCATTTTTTTTAGACAACTGCTTCATGTATACATATTTTAAAAACTGATTTATCAGGTGTCAAATACTTGTGAATTTAGGTGGTAATTAGATATTTTATGTCTATACAAAAAATTATTATGGGCATGATCTAGAGAAGGAGAGGGGAATCAGGATATAGCTGGGTCGTTTTTCTCTTTCTGGCATAATGGCCTCCTCTCCCCTCCCCAGTTGTTGCATTGTAGCTGTTTTTCTAAATGTCTGGTTTACAAGATAGCTTATGCTGCACAAGAGGGCTGCTTTTGGCAATGAGAGGAAGTTCAAAAAGCTATATTGTGCATAGAAGTAAAGGGGTTCACTGCATAATTACCAATATTTTCAAAAGTCAAAGTTAAGATTGTTTGGTCTGAAAACTCTTCATTTTCCTACTTTTCTTTAACTACATTCATTTTAAATGTTTTTCTTCAAAGTCAGTGCCTCCCAAGAGAAGGGTGATCCATGCCATCTGACCATCCAGGTTTCTTTGATAGAATGATCAAAAAAAGGCGAACTGACAGCACCATCCTATACATATGTAACTGAGAGTAAAGCCCTATTGAACTCATAAGGCCTACTTCTGAGTAGACATGCCTAGGATTGTGCTGTGAGAAGCCAGGTGAGGAGGTAACAGTGTGTGACATAGTGGTAGTCTGCTGATGTCTCCATCCTGAGGTGTGACTCTTGGCAACCTTGCCCATATGATGGTGGTATCAACTACGCAGGACTAGCAAAATTGAGACTAGCGTTCAAGGGCCAGCGTGTGCTTTCCCAGAGGCTGTTTCTGACAAGAGAAAGGACACATTTGTACAAGTATTTCTTCTGATGACAGTAGGGACCACTTGCTTACATCATACTGCTTCATGTGAAAAAGAAATACAGAACAAAGCCTGTTATCAGGTCCTCTGTCACCAAGAGAAAGGAAAGCCAGAGTGTGAACATAAATGTATGCGTGTAAACTTAATGCATGGCAAAATCTGAACAAGCTTGAGTCTGTACACCACACACCCCTTCTAGGTAGCGTTGGCACTCCCCCTACACAGAAGCTTTGTATTCATTTTTCACATCTTGACAATAGGCAGACATTCAGAAGGTGCAGCTTTTTCCATCATTGCACATTTATGCTTGGAATGTGTCACCTGTTGAATGTCTGCCAACCATTTAACTAGTTAGGGACAGGGCTTCTGTCCAGATAAAAAGTGGCAACCCTGCTTCTACCTCTATTAAATATGGCAGCTCTTTGAAAATCCATGGCCACCCTTGATCCCCACCTCATCAGCACTGACAGTGATGCTGGATCTTGTCACATCCAAGATCACACTTCAGGGTAATAGCCTTGATTAGTGCTATCTGGCAAGATTTACGTTTTTGTCTATAAGTTAATGTATTGAAATGAAAATGGGCCCTGTGCTGGGAGGTAATAGTGTGCATGATTTGTTGGTGGCACTGCTAATCTTTCTAGATTTTCTCCATTTCTGCCTTGTGGCAGGATTCTACATCCTGATACTTTACATTCATACATTAGAAATTTAAGTAGGGAATCCTCAGTTCTTACCATTGCTTCAAATTTAAATGCTATGAAACTACCTTGAAGGAGTCCCTTTTGCAGATTAGTTGCTTAGGAGTCATTTCTTTCTTTGATGTTGATTCTAAGCAGTGTTTACTTGTGGCCTCTCTACACAGCAGGGTGACTGGGTAACAGTGAGCTTTCTTAATGCAGGCTTAGTTGCTTTGGTATGCATGCATTTTTGGAATAACGTGGCTCTAAGAACATTCTCTTTTTATTTTACTGTGAATTGATTTAATGCAAACAAATTGGGATGGGGGGTAGGTAGGGGTTTGTGGCCTGTTCTGATGCTAAGGGTTGGCTCATAATTTCGGTATTTGGCACACAGCACGATTTTGTTTTCTTAAGCAAGAGGGCACAACAGACAAGGCAAGTTGCATTGTTCAGTGCTCCTTTTGACAGCTTACCCTTTTTTGTGTTTCATTTCCTTGCCAAATCTGAGGAAAGCAAAAGCAGTTATCAGCTTCTTGTTCTAGTGATACTAACACGGGTTTCAGTGTTTGTTTGTTTTTGACTGTTGTCATTTTTATGTGATGTGAACACCCTCTCCCATCAATATTTGTATTATGGTGCTAATATATTTGGTTACAATCCTTTATTGGAAAGGGATTAAAACTGTGATTAAATTGAATTTTTTTCTTTTTAATTTTCATATTTAAGTAAAGTCTCAGCCATTTTTTTAAAAAAGCATCAACTTTTGCCCCTGAGAAAAGTGCTTCAGGGCAGAAGTTAAAAAAAAAACTCAATAGGGTTTTTACATCATTTCTGTATGTATTTGATATATAGACCAATATCTGTATAAATTTAATCTTATTTTCTTGGTAACTTGTGTGGTCAAATGGGAGCGTTTTAAAACCTCTAATGATATGTACATAACTCAGTGAAAAATGCTTTTGAAGAATTAATGTTACTGTCATTTTTACCAGACTGCAGATTTTGAAGCATGGATGTGAAAAAGCATTAAAATTATAACTTTGTGTACAAGATGAAAATAATTCACTAAATTTGCCTTTTTTACACAAAATAAAAATATTCAAGTAAAATCAGTTAGCTGGACCCTTTCTTCTATCTTCAGTCATATCCTTAAATACTGGTTTTGATTCACAAAACCCCTCATAAAAGCCATATGGGGGGGCCTTTGAACCAGTTTTTTGCAAATATGGTGGATATCAATGACATATCCCTACCCCCCCACACACAAGATTTTTGGATCTAGAACTACTTTCTTTGTGTTTTTCCATTACTTCAAATGTGGTAGATTGCAAGTGTAGTGGCATGAGAGATCAAATAGCGTTATATGGTTCTCATCTAGACACTATGAAGATGCTTTTAAAGCTAATGGAAATCACTATTTCTCAAATCTGACCTATCCTCATAACAGCCTTGTGAGGGGTAAAGGATGAGAATGAAAACTTAAATGTTAGCCTGACCTTTTTGCATGGTTACAAATATGATAAAATAGTTTCAAGGCACAGGAAAGCATCTGTTGCTGGGCTGTTCCTCTCACCTTCTCTATCACCTGTTTTAGCTGGACTCTTAATGTTGGCAACACAAGTGGCTACACTTTTCACTCAGTCGACTGGGACATTCAGTGGTAGTTTCTTAGCACATAACTTGAGCCCCTAGGCATAACAGGTACTTCACTGGAACAAAGCTTTGTTTTACTTAGAGTTAAGCAAAGTCACATGAATTTTGAAGACCTCCCCATAACCTTCAGATAAATAAAATTAGTAGCATTTGACTAAGGCTGAATTTATGTCTTATAATAATAATAATGCTAAAGTCAAGAGAATAATGTCTGTACTTTTAGTCTCATTGCATTTTAGATTACACAGAAGCTTATAGCTAAGATTTACTTGTTCACTGTAACATCTACTTTTTAAAGCTGCATCCTGAACAGCATTGGTAGAGTCAGCTTTGTATCCTTTTATCCACCTACAGAAGTTGGCTTACAAACTATTTAACAATGTTTCATTTAATAGCCATCTCTCACTTCAGTTTTTTTAGGTAGAGTATTTTACTATTAACACCTTTGCTTTTGACAAAGCACCATTTCTATACATAAATCTTAAATAGTTCAATTTCCACACCAGTTGCTTCTTTTGAGAATAGTAAGTATGTTTGCCCTATGTAATCCCAGAGTGCCCTGGGCTTTGGCCCTTAGCAAGTGTGCTTCAGATTGCAGCTTTGCATACTTATTTTTCTGTGGTGGAGGATGTAAAAGACAGAATGGTTGTCTGAAAAACTGCATGTGTTGACTATTGCTCTACAGAGGATCTATATTCAAAAGCACACATATTACTATATCCTACCCCGAACTGAAAGTGAGCACATGAGAAACATATTTGCAGGGGCATGCATGTCTTATCTGGCTCTAGTTTTCATAAGACAATTGGAGGCATTTATTCCCTGCAAAGGAATTTGATTAAAAGTTACAGCAGATGCTTCTGTTCATCTACTACCTTTTCATTTAAAAATAAATAAAACCACATTCGTTTATCATTTTATTTTAGTGCCAATCAAAGGTAACCGTGATAGGTGCTCCCAGGTCAAAGGAGTAGGTGGAACAAGATGCTTTTGGGGAAGGCACAATTCTATTCATAAATCCAGTCATGAGCACAAGATTTGAAGCTCACAAGTTCTTCTGGCTTGAACCACAGGTTGATCTCTTTTTGAGCACTCTCCACAGAATCACTGCCATGAATGATGTTCCTTCAGAGAAGAGACAGTAGTTAAAAGGACTGTATAAAACTAATGCCTCTTGTTTACAAATGACTCTAGGTGTACTAGACAGCTATGTTTGCAGCACTGTTATTTTAGAGAGTCATGTTAAGTGTACGCAGCCAACAAAATTCAATCAAAGCCTAACTACCACCTCAAGGATCTCTCAATCACATACATATCAATGAATTCATCACTTAGTGACTGTTCAACTGTAGTGTTGCCTGTAATGGCAACACAACTGTTCAGAATACCATTCATATACAATAGCTTTTATAAGATCTGCCAAAAGTAAGTAGCTGCCAACTTTTGGGGGCAACTTCAGGACTAAATCAGTACTGAACGAGCAATATGACCCAAACTGTAACAAGTAAACATGTTCTGCTTGAGGTATGAGACAGGTAAGGGTTTTAAAGTACTGTTTAACCAAAAGCTTGCAACCTTATAAACGTACACGTATATAAATGTTTCTAGAACCAACCTGCCCACTTGAATGCAGAAGTCACCACGGATGGTGCCAGGCTTGGAATCGGCTGGGTTAGTTTCCCCCAGCATTATTCTGCCTGTTTTCACAGCACCGAGTCCTTCCCAAACCTACAAAAATAAAATTGTTTAACATATCTTACTCTGATACTTACAAAGACTTTAGGACAACTATATTCAAGAAATTAAGCCACTAAACACAGCAGGAAGACGAATTATACTTTCAATTGTTTGGATGTAACCAGGTTCCTGGAGTTCCTCAAATGCCTTGCCCTAACTCCTGCTTGATCATAGGGAGTCTCCATAGAGTACTGAGGTGTAAAACAAGCTGGAGGAGGAAATGAGTAAGAGCTCAATCCTGAGCTCTTCAGTGTGGGTGGTAAAGTGTACCTCTGGTGTTAGGTGTTGCATACATGCCGTAAGGCACATCCATGGTACTCTGCACTGAATCGGCACCAGCGCATGTTCAGTGCCAGTTGGTGCTAAGCTCAGTGCTGGCTGGCCACCAACTGCACCTAGGTAAGAGTTCTGGGTAGCGATGAGGGCCTTGGAGTGGGGCAGAGGCTGGGGCAAGGAACCAGGCTGGGGGTGGGTGCAACTGACAGAGCTCTGAACTGTCTGCCTGAAAGGCCTGACACAATCTCAAATCTGTGCTGGTAAAATAGCACAGGGAAATAGGATTTGGGGCAAAAAGCAAATATCATTGCTTTTTAGTCATCTAAGGCCCAGACCCGACATGCAGAAACCCACATCGAATCAAGCATTTTCCACTGAATAACTGCATATTCGGGTGAAAAGCTCACCTGGTATCTGTGAGCATTTTCCCCAGAGTCAAGTACTTTTCAAAGACTTTCAAATCTTCCACATGGGTTTTGAACATAGTGTTGCAAAACGCATGTGGTTGTCAATAGTGAATTTATGGAGGTGGGACTGCTAACAGGGCCTTTTGCCACCACTCATTCTCCCCTTGTTTTGGTTTTAAAAGGCAGCTATCATCCCCTCACTTGAGGCAAGTAGGAGAGGAAGGTGCAAAAGCAGACCTAGCTTGAATCTCAAGATCTCTGAATAGACTGATGGATGAAACCAGTATTCCAATTGTTTGAGCTACTCCTTCCTTGCCATCTGAGGACTCCTTTGTGGAATGAAGAGGTGAGAGCTTTCTCTAATATTTGGCCAGAAGAGGCTGTCCAGACATCTCTCACCAAAATGTGGAGCGGTTCTACTACATTCCAGAGAAGCTGAAGGATATGGACTACCAGAGACCATGAGGCATGCAGGAGCAATCTAAGGAAGTGAGGAACAACAAACTGGTGAAGGAGAGCAATAGCCATTATAGGCACTCCAGGATAAGCATGCCCTTCTTCAAAAATCTTGCCAAGTTCCTCAGCATGGACCATGGGGTAGTCATATCTCACATTAGTGACTCAAGGTTGGTGCAGCAGGGGACATACACTGCCACATCAAGGAAAATGGAGAAAAAAGGTCAGCTGCTTGAACGATTGCAATATTTAGCCATTTATATTGTCCTAAAGCTACTCTGTGAATTAAAAAAAATAGACATCTGCAGAACCAGATAATTCTTCCCTGTCCTCTGGGGAGGATATTCTGGAAAGTGAAGGTGGGGAAGAGAGCGGGGGGGGGGGTAACGATGACTTTCCAACCTTTGGCACTGACCACAGTAGGAATCATACCACACTGTTTAAAACCAGGCTCTCCTTTACAAAAATTGAACAGCAGCAACCACAGCTGACTGGGGCAGATACAGCACCGGAAGAATAAGAATAAGCAGACGTGGGAATGTTTTAAGTTCTCAAGCTGTTGCAGGCAAACTAGGAAATGAGCAACAAACTCATACATATGTCAACTCTCTCCAGGACAGAGATGTTGTGATGGGGGACATGTGTGTTAAGGAGGCAGTGGTCAGCCAGCAGCAAGTCTTAGACAATATGACCACCAGGCTTCAGGGCTTGGTGAAGCAGAGGTCACAGGGTGGTAGGAGGCTGGTTGAGTTTGTTGAGGGCATTCAGTATGTGCTAAGTGCCTTCATGGAGGCAGGCCACTGTGATGGGAGGTCCACAAGCTGCAGGGGAGGAGGGAGAGAAGAGGACTAGGAGATTTTGTCATTAAGGGAACATGCGATGACCCCCCCCTTTCATGCACCTTGTGGACATCAGCCAATCCAAGCCCTTGTTTTATGAACATTTGTAAGCAGCTGTTAAAGCACTGGAACACAGCACTTATTTTGTGTGCATTTTGCAACAACCTGTTATTGCCCTTAAAGTATGGTTAAAGATTAGTTTCAGAATGTGTATTAACAGGTAATGTGACAGGAAACAATTTTAAGTTAAAAAATAAAGCCTTGTTTCCTGGAAAAAACCCATCTCTATTTCAGCCACTAATTAATCCAGCACTTTGTGCTGAAGTGGTTACAGAGAGTGTTTCATAGCCCTGTTGTTTAGTCATAGGATGGGGATGTGGCTTCTGTCCACGACACCAATACACTCCTATAGAAGTTGGAGGTTTTGTGCCATCCTGGAGATGGTGGTGGGTATGTGTTGTCTTTGGAACATCTCCCCATGGTTGGGGAGGTGAAGTGGTCCCTGTGTTATTTATTCGTAGTGACTGTCATCAAGGAGCATTCCCTGCCCCCAGCATTGGTCCTGCACCTGCCCCCAGCTCAGTTCACTTTAGTGGCACTTTCCCAGCTGATAGCACACGGATGTCACCCAGATGACATGCTTCTGTCAGGACATGGCTCTGTGGATAAGAGGCTGAGTCAATGTTTCTGTGGACACTGGGGGTTTGACTGGGAAGTGTTGCACCAGCACTACTTTGCCAGTACAGGTTAGGCATTTAGTCCTTGCTGCACCAACTTGCTGACAGTGTGGTGTTGGTAGGACTGGCTTAGCAACAATCACATTAGCAATATATAAAGCAGTTCTTGGACAAAGTGCCATGCATTCTCCTTAAGGCTTAGGTAAAGATCTAGTCCTGGTGGTTGATCTTTGAATCTTAACTGGTAACCAAGCCAAAAGGGTTGCAAGGGTTGCAAATAAGAGGAAGGAATATCACAGTGGTCATCTCCTTTCCTTGCACTTTAGAAAAAATATACAGCTACCCACCGATTATCTACACTACTCATTCCCTCTGCTCTGAAGCAAGTGAAGGAGATAAATATACCTACACTGCAGAAAAGAAATGCTAAATTACTACAAGGCAGAGCTGTCTCATTTCTCCCTGTCTTGCTGCAAAGCATTGGAAGTTCAAGTATAGAAACCTTACAGGCAGGCAATATTTCTCAACCCTGTGCCTAAGTCCATGTAAGGATACTCACCATGGCAACTACAGGCCCAGAATTCATATATTTAACCAAACCTGGGTAGAATGGCTTATCTTTCAAGTCAATATAGTGTTGTTTGAGAAGGTCTTCAGGAGCCTGTAGAAGAGAAACACAATAATTAACACACACCACTGATCATCTTTTCAGTAAAAGATGAACACTCTAATTCTAATTGTAGGAAAGAGCTGTTTAGCTACTCCTACCTTTTAAGCCCTTCTGGTTATCATTGAAATAGTACTAAGTATTAAGCAGCAGCAGGAAAGCATACATAGTTTTCTCACAGACGAACTTTCGTTAACTAATGGCAGTCTGTTTTACCAGATTATATGCTAAATAAGACATTGATTATCTAACCTAGTATAACCTTCCAGTCAAAGTCATACAAGTTTCTTTATATTAGGTGTTACACAGGTAGTTTCAGTAGAACAGTCTGGCCTCAAGAAATTGAAAACTGCCAAAACAAGCAATCTGAAGATAAGATTTGGACGTATGTTACTAAAAGGCTGCATTTTAAATATCAGATTGAAAACAAATTGATCTGCATTTTGGTTACTTTCTAAAGGAGCTTCAGCTCTAACTTAGCATTTTGCACACTGCATAAACTGCACACAGGTGCAAGGGTATTCTTAACTTTATAGCTGCAATATGAGCTATATGAGGCAATATGATGCATTTTTTCCCTTCTCCAGGGATCAGCACATTTCTCATTTGCAGGGGCCATTCATGTTGAGTCAAATCCGTGTATAAATAGGCTGGAACTGTAGTAGCAACAGAAGTAGCAACACAGCTATCAAAAACAAGAAGGGGAGAGAGGTAAAAAATAGCACAAAAAGTGTAATACATATATTAGTCTTACTGTAGCACTACAGAGAAGCTAAGATGAAACTTACATGCATGAATTTCATAGCCACCAGTCGGAAGCCCTTCTGTTCAAATCGTTCAATAATTTTGCCTACTAATCCTCGCTGGACTCCATCAGGCTTGATGGCAATGAAAGTGCGCTCTGTGTTGGAAGCCATTATTGTCCCTGCAAGAGAAACACACACACACAAATACAAATGAGTGCAAACGGATAAGAAGATAGGCTAGCATTGCAGACTTCCCCAAATTAAAAGAGAACTACTGCAGACAACCAACAGATCAGCATGCTAGATCAGCAGGATTGCTAGCCAGTTAAAAATCATACAACTATCTAGCAAATGAAAGAATGCACTAGGTACTATCTGCTGAACAAGGCAGGTGTTGTTCTACATCAAGGGAAGGTCTCCCCAACAAGAAAACACAGGTTTCAAAACAGACCTTTCCTCTTTCTGAAGCGCTCTGTTTAAAAAAAAAAAAAAAGCTATAAGGAATATTAGCTGCAGTAGTCTAGGGTAGCAGTTCCCAAACTTACCCTGAGCACAGCAGTGCCATCTCTCCCAGGTGCTGCATCTTGAATCGAATGACATCTCATGCAATTCAAGATGGTGGCAACCAGAAGGGCTAGTAAGAAGAGGCCAACAAGGGACATCCTGTGGCACTCCTGTGAGGGTGCCATGGCACAGTTTGGGAACTACTGGCCTGGGGAGAAAACACCATTCTAAAAGGAATAGCAGCTGGGCAGCCTCTAATGCAGGGTCCTTTAACCTGGGGTCCTTGGTCAGGCTTCAGGGTATCTATAAACTAGCTACCAAAAAAAGTGTGTACACATGCTTGTGTGCACTTTTCTGCAGAGGGAGTCCATTGCTTTCATCAGATTTTCCGAGGAGTCTATGACTTTGCCCCCCCCCCCGCCCAAGAAAAAATTAAGAACCAGTGCTTGAGTCCTTTTCCTCTCAGCTCTGCTTCTAGGGTGAGGCTTGGGATCTCCCTCAAGACCTACAATTTCAGAACACTAGTTCTTTTACACTTTCCTTTTAATGAGATACTGTTTCCCCCTCACATTTCTGTCACTAAGATAGCAACGCAGGAAGTGATATCTGGCCCAGCGTGCTTTGCAAATCAAACCCAGTGAAACGCAGATGCGAAGCAGGCAAGCAAATGCCTTGCCTGCAGCCTGTGTTCATTTGCATTCACTCAATATGGCTCTCTTCCACCTCCAGAGCTGTCTGGTTTGCAGGCATCACAAGAAACTGGGTTCGTTTCTGTAGAACAGGGGTTCTCACTGCTTTCTGGCTTGCGTATCCCTTGGCAGCCCATTTCCACAAATCGTACCCCTCATCTTAGCAAAATGTTTGCAATGAATATAGCGGCTGTGAGTTCAAGTTTAGCAAAATGTTCGTAATGAATGTAGTGGCTGTGAGTTCAAATTTATGTTTTCAGCCCCTGATCCGTATCTGGAAATACATGATGATGGCCAAAATTTAGCAGTCGGTGGGGCTTCTGCAGCCAGCTGGCTGCCTTCCTTCCTGCCTTGCCAGCCCCACAAGGTATTCTGATACAGACCTGCTTCCCCCCACAAAGCACCCCCCAGGCAAGTACCCCGGGGGGGGACACATGTACCCCTCCAAAGGCCCTGGCAAGTACCCTTGGGGGGGGGGAGCACTGCTGTAGAAGGACTGTGGGGCGTGCAGGCCTCTCTGTGAAGCAGAGCTCCGCAGGGGGCCGCAGCTTGCAGGCGCTTCGGAGGAGGGCAGGAGAACCAGCACGCCCCGGAGGCCTCGCTTTCCCTCCAGGAGGGGAACAGGCACCCCCCGCTTCCCCTCACACACTCCCCTTTGTGCCCCGGCAGGCCCTCCAGCGCCCACGTGGCGGCCGGGGCAGCGGAAGCCGCCGTGCCTCCGCCTCCGGCGAGCTCAGGAACCCCGCGCCCCGCCGACCTCCTCAGGCGGCTGCGGGAGTCCTGCTCCCTCACACACACCCCCGCCCGTCTCCCCCCAGGCGGAGGCCGCTCGCAGGCGCCGCTTACCTGTAGGGTGGTCCGGCCTGCGGAGAGCGGGGCTGCGGCTGCTGCTTTCTCCCTGAAGTCGACCCGGCGAAGAGGCGGAGCAAGGCCGGACGCAGACGCAACTCAGCCCAGCCCGGGGGGAGCAAGGCCGGCAGGCGCCTTGCTCCACGCCTCCGGAAGCGGGGCAGCTCCCTGCTCGCGTTCACACGTCAGAAGAGCCCTGCTGGGTCAGGCCCCTCCAGTCCAGCCTCCTGTACGAGCACTCAGGACCCCCAGAGACCTGCAGCCCGGTGCCCTCCCTCGCACCCGGCCTTCGGAGGTAAAACCAGGAGGTGGCACATCCCCATCACGGCCTGGGACCTGTGATGGACGTCCCCTCCAGAAATCTGTCCAATCCCCCTTTTAGAAGCATCCCGGCCAGATACCATCGCCACATCCTGTGGCAGTGAGTTCCACAGACCAACCACACGCCGGGTAAAGAAATACTTTCCCACTTGCACACACCCTTGAGCATACAGAGCAAGGCTGAGATCCGTTTGCTCCTGAGGGCATGGAAGAAAAATGCTCCACTCCTTGGCCTGGGCGATACAAAGAGAACTAAGCTTTTGATTTGGAGAGACAGAAACTCCAAAGGAGGCCTGATCGGAGAGAGACAGTAAAGAGATATAGCTATGTACATAGCAACACCACTTGGTTCCACAAATGTGGACTGGCATACCCACAGCTTGCAACCCCCCACTCACCCTGTCATCACCTTGATCTCCGTGATAAGGTCAAAGGGTGTCAAAATCAGCTGAATGCACTGATTCTTTCCAAATGCTATCCAAACTGATTGTCCATCTCTCACTGGCTATATAGGAACCAAAGGATATTATTATGTTGCATTTATAGTGTTGTTTAGGAGAAGCTCCTAAGGACAAAACTCTGTGCACACTTAAGCAAGGCTGTGATCCTATAACACTTTATTGAGAGTAAGGCTCCAATCCTATCCATGCTTACCTGAGAATAAGCACCATCAGCTATTAATGGGACTGAGGGCACAATCCTAAGCAGTTCTACTCAGAAGTAAGTCCTATTGTGTTCAATGGAGCTTACTCACAGGAAAGTGGTCAGGATTGCAGCCTTAGTTCTGAGTAGATGTGCATAGAATTGGGCTCTAAGGGCCCAACCCTATCCAGCACTGATGCAGCCACCGTGCAGCACTGGGGTAATGGAAAAACATTCCTTTACTTTGAGGAGGCCTCCATGACTGCCCTTCCATCACAGGTTGCAGAGCACACCCCATTGGTACAGCTGCATTGGTGCTGGAAAGTTGGGTAGGATTGGGCCCTAAATCACACTGAACACAGTGGAACTTACTTCTGAGTAAACCTGAAGAGACTAGCACTGGAAGGTCCTGTTGAACTTCTTCAGACTTATGCTCCTTTACTCAGAAATAGGATTTGCGTAAATCCTGCCTCTACACTCTTTTGTGTCATAGCTAAGTGACTGCATTATCCTTCTGAATGATCATAGATACCTTAAAAAGAAAATTTAATATTTTCTTAATTTAAAAAAGAAATAATATTTCCAAAATTATTTTAGAGAGCTTCAGGATTTCCCAATAGAAACAGAGACCCATCAGGAACTCCCCCAATGGGATTCCATAGTGATCAACACCCACCCAACCCCAATTTCTGGAAGAAATGTACTGCTCTTCCCAATGGGATTTATTCTTGCAAAATCCTGGACTGAAATGGCTGTGAAACAATCTCCCAAATCAAACCTAGACCAGTGGACTGTGTTAATGATACCTGAACATACCTGTTTGGGAATGACAACCATGTATTTTGATAGACACATTTCCAGACAGTTTCCTCAAAACAGGCCTTTAGGCAGATTGCAAGTTTAGACTGTCTTCAATTCATCCAGCTTTTAATCAGCAAAATATACTGACTGCTTTTCTATGGGTTCCATTGTAAGACTGCAAACCAAATACATGATTTTATATACACTGTATTTCATAGCAATGCATTGTACTGAATGCTACATATTCTCAGCACAGTGCCCAGGGCTACAGCAGCACCAAAATGGCTGCAGCTGCATCCTATGGATGCCAGGCAGCTGCTAGTGGCTCCTGACATCTCCTTGGGGGAAGGTAAGAAGCTCCGAAATGGGGCTACTTGATTCTGCGCCTGCTATTTAGCCAATGCAAAGTAAAGCAGCCCTGTGTCAAGGCGGGAGGTCCAATGCTGGGCTGTGGATCTGGCAGAGCAGAGTGGTTCACTGCCTTGGCCTCCTCACACCTCAGCTCCTGGATGCAACTGGAAGTCATGGACACTGAGAGGCTAAGGCAGTGGGCTGCAGGGCTACACAACCTCTGGACAGCCAGGCCCAACCACCAGGTAAGCAACTGCAGCACTGTGACCTTGCTCCCACCTTGGGCTTCAGGATCTGCAGATTTCGGGATCCACTGAGAGGCTGGAACCAACCAACTGCCTTCAGAGGGCCCATTGTATATCTTGTTTTATAGGTGATTAGTGTCATGGATATGTACAGTTCAGGCCTAGTAGCACTGCAAGGCCTGAACCAAGCTAAAACAGTAACACAGAAGTGGCTTGCATTTCCTGGCTGCTAGGATTTACATCTCAATGGATGGTGATTATGTAGCACCTAGGAGCCAGAAAGACGCCCATCAAGGATGGAATGCATCTGTAGATCTCCAAGGGAGAGGAAGAGCTGAGAGGTGAGCTTCCAGCCCCACTTCCGGAGGAAAGGGTCTTTGTTCCTTGTCTCTGGGTGAGAGAGGTGGTGGGTGCACATCCTGCCCCATCAGGACCATGTGGCCATAGGTAACTGGCCTGAGGATCTACAAAAGAGCTGACCCAGGTGAGGGTTAGAGAATAATAGAGTTAGCAAGTTAGCTTTGTTGTTTTATGCTGATATTTCCTAGAAGTTTCTATGCCTCTAGCATTTGCTGCCTTTTGTAACCTTTTTGTAACCTTATGTATTTAATAAAGTAGAAAATCTTTTTACCATGTTGGTTCATTGTCTGTTGGGGACAAAGGTTCAGAATCCTGCCTAGCCGTTCTGCAAGCTACCAAAAATCCTCATTGTGGACTAGAAACTTGAGGACTGAGACTTTAAGTAAAGAAAGTGCTCAGTGCCTACAAGGGATATAGTTAAGCCTAAAGGGTCTTGGTTTCCCTGGACTGAGGCACTGGCTATCACAGGGTGGTGGCAGTACTACTGACCAGGGATCTTTGAGGGCTCTAGGGTTCAGAACCAACAACTCTGAGCACCCAAAACCCTGGGAGTGAGACCCAAGTTTACGACAATTAGGAGAAGGAAATATGCATGCAGATACAATAAATGAAGTGAACAGCTTGACTGGATGAAGAAGCAATTCTGTAATGCCCTCCTTTCCAATATCATAGAGAATGAAAGAAGTGACAGGAGGCAGAGCTTACTGAATTGCTCTCAAATTAATCTTCTTTTCTCCTAAAAGCACATTTCATAAGCAACTATACTAATCCTGCCTTCAAATGGCACAAGTGAACAGTGATCCGTTGAGGGAGGGGAAATAAAAGAGTTTAATAACCATCTGTATAAAGCTTTATTTTCAAAATGAAATTGTAACTCATGCACGTCCATCAGGAATGAAAACAAAGTTGAACTTTGTTAGCATTTGGTACAGTTCAGTCGTAGGTTCAACAGTTCTTTAATTTGCAGTGATTTGCACAGCATTTATATTATTTCATGGTTACCTGGCAGCATCTGTGACTTGGCATTTTAAGGTGAAAAATTAACTGCACAGCTGCTCTACAGTTCCATTTTAGGCAGTGCATTCTTTGTGCCAAACCACTTGTATAACATGATAGTCAAGAAAGCAATGTGCGTACAGTAGTTTTCCATCGTTCAAACACTTTAGGCACAAACATAACCTAACTCCATGGAATACAATCCATTTAAGATAATAAAACCAAGCATGTGCACCTGAGCGGCCACTCAATGGGAGCTTAGAAAAAAATTGTGATGTTCTTTCACACCCTCCACTCTACAACACTTTCTTACTGGAATGAAGTGAAATCCAATTCAATAAATAACATATTTTCCCTTGACAGAGCAACAAACACTGATTACATTTATATTTTAACACAAGTAGGAAATATTTCCACAAATAAGTGCTTGGAAAAAACACCACCACTCTAGAGGACAACAGAGGCAGGAACTGTTTCCATCTCAACAGTCTGGGGGTAGAGGAAATGACACATGAGGTTTTAGTCATAGATCCAGGGATGCTCACAGCTTGTGTAGTCAACCAGTTCTTCAGGAGTGAACCATAAGTTGATTTCAATCTCAGCATTTTCTACAGAATCACTGCCATGAATGATATTCCTAAAGAAAGTTTTTTTTAATGAATTAGGACCATAGTTGTTATGATAAACAAATAAATGAATGGACAAATAAAATAGGGTTTTTTGCTAATTCTGTCTTAACCCCAAGGCAAGAAGATCACTTTTCCCATTTTAATCTTGCACACAGCCCTGAAAAGATAAGTATATGCATGAAATCACATTTCTGGAGGCCAAGAACCTATTTCTTTTCATACACACCCATCTAAGACCACATTTTCCTATTACAGAGTGCCACAAAGTTCCCAACCCAAATGTCATCACAGTCCACAATACCATCCCACAGGCAAGGGCTTGGGCATGCTCAAGAAGTGCTCAGGCATTCCCAGTGAAATCTTCTTTTTGAAAGACATCCCCATACTATATTTCAAACTTTCAAAGCAGTTTGTTGTGGCATGGGGACCTGTCACTCAAAAGGAAGTCAAAGATTCCATTGAGATCCAAGCCAAAGAGGGTGCTCTTACAAGGAGGAAGAACAAACAATTTTGTGATGAAGGAACCCTGAGGTTCCACAATAGTACTCAAATTTTTTGAGCAGTACTGCCTCACCGCCCCCCCACTACTTGCTTCTAAAACACCATCGCAACACTGTATCATAAAAGTGACAACCAAGACACCACCAGTAGCCACTAGAAACAAGAAAAGTGTTACAGCAATAGAACAATGTGAACATGTGAAAAAAAAAAAGCTTCTTAGGTCATTTTATGGTGTGAGCATAAAATAACTACTGAATTAGACCAAAGCTCTAGCTCAGGGGTGGCCTGTCCATGAAGCTGACTGAAGCAGTCACATCAGGCAGTGGATTGGCAAGAAGCAGCTGCCTCTATTGTTCCTCCTCTTTCCTCCTCTGAGAGAGTGCTCACACCTCTCCTCTCCTCCACACTTCCTTTTTCATTCTCTTCTTCCTTTCTAAATCCAGAGAGCAGGACAAAGGAGGACAATGGAAGGGATAGCTGAAGCACCATCAGGTAAATGGAGTGGAAGAGAGAGATTTGGTACCAATGCCTCAAGTGCCAGGAGGTCTTGGGCCAACCTTGATCTAGTCCAGCATCCCACCTCTCACAATGACCAACCAGATGCTTCCAGGAAGCCCACAAGCAGGACATGAAGGTCTCAGGCTGGCTCTGCAGTTTGTCTCTCACCCCCAAGCACTTTGGTATTTGCAGTCAGCAGGCCACCAATATTAATTGGTATGGAAGGGGTTTGTCATAACTATTCCTTACCTGCCAACTGTCTGAATTTCACCAAGAAAGACCTGGGTATAATATTTCAGTTTGCAAGCTTAACCTTAAATATAGGCTAAAACTAATCAGCTCATTCATGTTATGAGGCAATTTTAGATTTTACCTGCCAACTTGCACACAGAAGTCACCACGAATTGTGCCAGGCTTGGAATCCGCAGGATTTGTTTCTCCCAACATTACTCTACCCGTTTTGACAACATTAAGGCCTTCCCATACCTTTAACAGCAAACGAATTGAGAGTCAAGTGACCACCAGCATCATCACATTCTCTCCAGTCTTATAATATGGATGTTGACAGAATATCAACAGTCATGGGCACAGTGAATCTTAGATAAGCACTCAGATTAGAGATGGCAGATAATGACCAAGATCCAGTAGAGCATCATGCATGCCTAAGTCCCCCCGAATTTGATAGAACTCATACATACAGAATTGTGTATTGCATGATGGATAATTTATCCAGCAGCAAACGTATAGATGTTGCTGATATGAACAGATCAAGCTGTCCTTTCAGACGATGGATTCACCTAGTCCACTGTCTGTTTGGACTAGGAGCAGCTTTCCATAGTCTCACAGCAGAGTATTTCTCAGATCTTGCCTATCTTGGCTAAGTTGCCAGAGGAGGGGACAGCTTGATGGGTGAAGGCTATTGTTAATACCTCTTTATGGGAGAGTAAAATATCTGCAAGATGAGGCCACTGGCATAGCTAGGGGGGTGCAGGCGGTGCAGGCCGCACCAGGTGATGTGCTGGGGGGGTGACATGCCCTGGGGGGAGGATGCACTAACATCACCGCATTAGGAGCTACCACATCCTGCCATACCACCGTTGGATGCGGAATGGCCAGCGGAGTGCAACGCAAAAAATAAAATTGAAATCGCTCCTTTCATTCAAATGTTATGGCCAAAAAACCGGAAGGAAAAAATGCATGGATCCCTATGGAAAGTGAGCTGTATCACGCATTTACTCGTGTGTAGGTGTACTTGCCATAGTCCGTTGGAAAGGGCAGGCTGAGAGGAATCCAACGAAACCAGAATGGTCCCAATCCAATGAATGCAGCCCCCAAAAACATGAGAAGGAGGTCCCTGCATCCTTCCCAGCTGCATCTATTGAGCCATGTGGCCATGTTTACTCGCGAGTGGCGAACTTGCCTTAGTCCAGGCAGGCTGAGAGGCTCCAAGGATGTCAGAATGGTCCTCATCCAATGAGTGCAGCCCCCAAAATCACTGAAGGAGGTTCCTCCCTCCCAGCCTAAGGAGGCTGCCTCCCTCCCAGCCTAAGGAGCCCTATGGAAAGCAAAGCAGTCTCACAGTCACGTTTACTCGCGAGTAGGCAGACGTGCCTTGGTCAGGCCAGGCAAAGGGGAATGTGAGGACACCAGTAGGGTCCTGGTCCAATGGAGCTGCTCCAGAAGGCAGCCTCCCCCTCCCTAAAAAGAACAAAAAAGAGGCTTGAATGGTAAGGGGAAAGTTTTCTATTTTGCACTTGCAAAGCCAGGTGGATCTTTATTCTGATGTGCTTGAAACAGAAGAACTTTAAACTGGGCACTGGGAGGGCTGGAAATCTCACTGATTCTTTTTGGGGGGTTGTTATTGCAGGCAGGCTACAGAGTAAGCTCCATTGACCACTATGCAACTTACTTCAGAGTAGACATGCATAGGATGGGGCTCACAGGCTGCAATCCTACCCACACTTTCCTGAGAGTAAGCCCCATTGACTACTATGGGACTTACTTCAGAGTAGATTCACTTGGTGGAACAGGTAAATAAGGCTCCCCCTTATTTAATTTTATTTTAATTTATTTAATTTATTTTAATTTAATTATTTGTAATTATTTATTTTAATATGCTTGATGATGTCACTTCCAATGGGTCCTGGACACATTGTCATTCTAAAAAGTGGGTCCCAGTGCTAAAAGTTTGAGAACTGCTGCAATAAGGTGTTAGTAAGTTGACCCGGGGTGTGTGTGTGTGTCTCTACAAGTTTTCAAAATCACTAAAATCAGAATTTGGAGGAATAATACCATCATGTTATATATCAATCAATGCGTAATTTCATGCAGAATGCAAGGAAACAAACCACATTGAAATATCTGTGTTCTAACAAAAGGTACAGCCAAAAAAACCCATGGGGCAGGGCGATGGTACATCACCACGCCCACCTGGGGCATTGTCCCAGCCCACTACATGGGGTGACGCACAGGCCTCCAGCACCTGGTGACGCAAATCCTAGTGACACCACTGGATGAGGCTACTCTTTAAGAAACACTCCCTTTACCTCTCCATGCTAAAGAACTACTTGTCAGTTTCTAATCTCTCCTCTTGGGGCAAGGTGATCTAACATGTGAGTGGTAGATCATCTCCTGGCTGAAGCAGATAATCTAGACTAGCAGTTCTCAAACTGTGGATCTGGGACCCACCAGCAGGTCATGACCCAATTTTTGGTGGTTTGCAAAACTGACAGGACAGATTACGCTACGTACATTAAGAGTTAAACAGGAGTACTGCTGACCAATCACCAATATCCACACCTCTTGGCATTTATAAGTCAGGCAGCAGCCTAAGGCCTCTAAAAAGTTTGGGAACCACTGATCTAGACCCATTCAATCCGACTTCCGGACATGATTTGGGACCAAAACAACCTTGGTTGCCCCGCAGTCTACACTGGGGAAATTGGCAGGGACTGCATATGGTGAGGGGAGGAGAGAGAGCATGTGATACCAGTCCAGTGGAAACTACCCTGGCCCCCTGTGGGTTTCTGAGACCAATTCCTGTTGCTGGTTTTTACCCATAAAGCCTTATACAATGTGGGCCCTCAGTACCTTAAGGACTCCATGCTATCATACGAAACTACTCACCCCTTAATATTTTCTGGAGGGGTCTTTCTCTGTCTTACCATTGCCCTGGAGGTATGATTGTCACACATGTGGGAAAGAGTCTCCTCTGTAGTGCTCCCCCAGGTCTGGAAGGTGCAGGAAGCCCCCACTCCCCCCTTTTAAAACACTACTGAATCTACTTGTTTCGCCAGACTTTTGGGCTGTGATTGCCATGGAAACTACTGCTCTTTGCTTCTGTGTGACTTAATTTGTTGTTTGTTAGTTAATTTTTAAAAGTTATTTATGATGCTATGAGCCACCCTTGGACCACGCAGTGAAGGGCAGGATAGAAATGCAAATCAAAAATAAGCCTCTCTATACAGCTTCATGTTGATGTCCTTTTAAAACTTTCTCCCCTGTCTTGGTGTTCCTCCTCCCCTTTGTGCTCTAATGCAGCATATGTATTTTAAATAAATACCATGCATAAATATGCTCACATAACTCCTTAATTAGAAAGAAATGTGGCAAACACCAATTATAAAAGCAATCAAAACATTTGGTAGTAAAGAAGAAATTAACTTGCATTGCAGTGAAGAACAGCATGCTGCAGTTTCATTGCCAGCAAGCAGTACTCTTCAATTTTCTGATTCTTATATTTTGTGCCCTTTATTCCAAGTAAGATTGTTTTCTCTCTCCAGTACTAAAACACTTTCCGCTACCCATTACACATGGATAGACAATTACATTTGTCTCTCTTGCTCACTGGATCTGGACCACTATCAGGATCGGGTTCTTTTATATTTCCTTTTTAATTTCTGGGTTTTAGAACACCAACAATCAGAGGGATGGTCATTCTGTTGCAGCAAAAACAATAATCTTACTTCTTCCCAAAGGCACACCAAATTATTTCAGCCTAAACTATTATTGAGTACAGTTCACTTATTGTCTTAGTTTTCTCCACAACCACTAGAATGTCATATTTAAAAGCTTTTATATAAAAATAACTTAAGTTCCCGTGGACCAAGATCCCGTGGACCAAGTGTGATCCAGCTGCCTTGTCTCTTCTTAAACTTTGTGGCACACAATTGACTTGCTTTAGTGGCTGAAGACTTACCATTGCCACAACAGGTCCAGAGTGCATATATTGAACTAAACCAGCATAGAATGGTCTGTCTTTCAGGTCAATGTAATGTTCTCTTAGAAGGTCTTCAGAAGCCTGCAGGAACAAATGCTTAGCATTAGAAATTAAGAGCATCTTAGGTCAGAGAAGATTAAGTACAGCTGTAGTGTTAATCCTTAAATTCCATGCTCACTTCTCAAAGGCTGGCCCTAGGACTTCATTAGGAGGCTAGTTTATTTGGCTAAAACAAATCTTACAACTTTGCTAACTGGGCAAAGAGGCACCTTTTAAAGTAGTGTCCTCTCATATTTAGTAGGGGAGAGCAACTGTCCCTCTTTGCCCCAGCATGGCACCTTTCCAGTGGCTTTTGCTGGCATGTCTTCTTCTTCTTTTTTTTTTTTTTTAAGATTGTAAGCACTTTTGGAGATAAGGAACCATTGATTTATTTTAATTTATAAATTGCTTTGTGAACTACTCTGGATGAAAAGTGGTATATAAGTATTCTTAATAATTATGATGATGATAATTATTATTACTTCAGTTTGTTCATCCTGGTGTTTTTCACTCATTAGTCCACTTGTGAAACTGTTTTTCCATCTCCAGGAACATCCACAGCATTAAGTTAAAAATATACTGCCGTGGACACACCTTTCAGACTAAGGACATCCGCTTGCTAAAATTAGGGTACTCAGAAAGGCTTTACCTTTTGCACGATATTGGAGAGACTCCAAAATATTGGGCTGCCTTGTCAAAGAATGCCTGGAGTCTCTTAAAATGTAAATGCCAGATTTATCTCTAGTAGTCCACAACTATCTCAACTGAAGGACACCACTCACATGCATAAATTTCATGGCCACCAGTTTGAATCCCTTCTGCTCAAATCGCTTGATAATTTCTCCCACCAAGCCCCGCTGCACTCCATCAGGCTTGATGGCAATGAAGGTACGTTCAGTAACGGAAGCCATCATCCTATGGAACAGAAAAGCAAATGGACAGCAGAATCAAGAAGCAAATCAAGAAGCTAATTCATTGACAACAGAAGCTGAGAGAGTACAAACACAGTCTGTCACAACATCATGCTTGAGTATTAGACAGATAAAAACTCACCCTACATTAGTCGTTAATAAGACAGCATACACAGAAAATTCATACTGGATCAGATCAAAATCAGCAGAGCAGTGATCCCACATACAAGCTATGTAGATGGCAAAATACACAATTGCTTGAGGTATAATAAATTTTGAAATATCACAAGCAATTTAAAATCACAGAGCTACAAAAGCAACACCACAATTTAAAGTACCCACAAAAAAAAAAAAATAGAACAGACTCTTTTCATCACTTGCATCTAGTGCAAGTGGTTCCAAACCTGGGGTCATCACAAGCCAAAAAAGGGTGAAGGTTTGTTGGAGATGCTTTCTCTGGCACTAACTGAAGGGGTTGTGACTATAGCTAGAGTGGGAAACATCTACTCAACTCAACTTTCTTGAGAGTAAATGTCCTTAGAACATATTTTCTAAGGCTTATAAAAACTACACACAAACTCATCCCAACAATTATTACCTGATTTATTTAGTACATTTATAGCCTACCTTTCTACCATCATGGAACTGAAGACACATACACGGGGGTCCCAGGTGGGCTCCCTTGCAGGAGCCTAGCTTCACTGCGGTGGCTAAGTCATGCGCTCTCTCCCCCACCTTAGTATGCTTACTAAAGTACTGTTCGAGAGCGAATACCTGTGGTATTCAGATACCTGTGTCAAAGAGCGCGCTCCTTCTGTTCCCTTTAGTTCCAACGCATACCACCAATGCACACCACCTGTAGCTTGTGCGACACCCAGTCTCTCCGGAGGGGCTCCCCAGATGACAGGGCGCTGTCTCCCTTGCTCTACTCCATCCTACACCCCCATCAACCGAGGTCCCCCCATGCCACCCATCCTCCGCCACAGTTCTCCCATGCAGCCAGCCTTGTCGTTGCCTCTCTCCAGCATCACACAGCATCTCCCTGGGCTGCCCCCAGGCGCTCACCGCCTCTCTCGCGTCCCTGCTCCCGGACTGCTGCTGGCAGCTGCTGCCCCTCGCAGCCTGGCTACGACTCAGCCTCCTAAGCAGGACGTCTTTCCCAGCGGGAGGCAGGTAGGCAAGTGCACGCCCCTCGTCCCTTAGCAGCCCGCTTCAACGACTTCTCTTCTTGGGCTTAATGGGACAGAGGTGAAGGGCGCCCCCTGCTGTTTGCCTGAAAAACTACCTCGCGAGTTTCTGTCTATAGGACAGCAGTGGTTTCCAAACTTTTTAGCACTGGGACCCACTTTTTTAAAATGACACTCTAGTGGGACCCACCTCGGTTTACCAGACTTTTAAAAAAGGAGCACTAGAAAAAATTATTTATCTATCAATAATAAATTATATATATAATAAAAAATTATATATAATTATATATAAATTATATATATAATAATAAATTATATATATTATAATTATATATAATAATGAAGTATATATAAGTAATAACCAGAAAGTAGACCCATGCATAGGACTGGGCTGTCAGAGGGCCCAATCCTATCCAACTTTCCAGCACTGGTGCAGCGACAGTGCAGCCCCAGGGAAAGGGAAAAAATGTTCCCATACATACAAAGAGGGGAGGCAGCCTCTGTGACTGCCTCCCCACCACAGGATGCAGCTACACCTGCACTAGAAAATTGGATAGGATTGGGCCCAGAGTCAACAATTCCAGATGATCCAAGTAGGTGAGTCACAAACCACACATAAGAATTAGGCCAAAAATCAGATCTGTATTTCAGAGCTTCATTATCTATCCCTTGAGAGTTTCCTCTTTACTACCATCCATAGGATATATGTTTCCCACTTTAAATATCACCCCAGGTTGGCCCAGGCCAGTTGCAAGCTGAACCCTACCTGCTGACCTCTCCTCTCCACTGAAACTGACTATCCTAATCAGTTACAGTATGTGTGGTTTGTTTTTTCTTTTCCTTTTTCCCCCAAGGTTTGTATACTTCTGAATATCAAACTGGCTATCATCATTATACTTCTGATATAATCTTCTTGGAAGATTTCAACTGTTGTTGGAAACAGAACACAGTAGGTAAGCCAGGCTCTGATCCAGGAAGGCCAATCTGTTGCATAATTTGGTTAAATCAGAGCTGCCGATCAATTATGCAAATCCATTTGTAGTTATGCAACCCACAATTGGTCTAAACTATTCCCATTACATTCAATCAAGCTGCTCTGGCATAAGATGCTGGGAAGCCCTCTGCCCACCCGAGGCTCTGTTGAGCTGCTGCTGGTTGATGTTAGGCTGGGTGGACCAGTGGTCTGACTCAGTATATAAGGCACTTCATATAAAGAGGAGTCTACTCACTCCTTATAGTAAGTCCAGAAAGCCTATTAGGACTTATTAATCTGTGTAAGACTTGAAACCAGTTCATGTCCCTAGTGTGTGTCAAATGCCTGAATTCAAAAGCCTAAGCTACTGGGGATAAAGGCCCTGCCCACAAAGCCTTAGTTCTTCCTGGGTGGTAAACTTATGTCTGGCCTGTATCATTACAGATTGCCGGTGGGAATAAATGCTCCCCTGTGCAAAGAACTACCCATACACAAATGATCTTTCATACTCTCCTGCCCCATCCCTGCACATGGAAAACTAGATGTCAGGGTGAAAGCTTAGTGGGAATCCAAATTGGAAACAAGACTGAGCACATACATGTAAGGATCAAATGGAAGAGCCAAGCCTAAATTAGTAGAGAACCTCCAAATACAGATTCTATCCATATACTTGTTTCACTAACAGCTCAAGCCTACCCCTGACTAGTCACCAGTAAGTCCCATTGTCTTCAGTGGGGCTTACTCACAGGTAAGAAGAGAGTTTTAATTTTAGTTTCAGCCTAAGGCTGCCATCTACAGGTACTTAATAAAATTCCTCAGCTATGTCTCCTAATTTTTCCCATTTTATCCAATTTATTGCCTTCCTGTAGCTGTTAAAAAAAAACAGTAACTAAGGGGACTACCACAATAGGTAAGGGGGTCAGGTCCCCTCTGCCCCAATAATTTCAGCACTGTCCATAGATGACGTGTAACTTGAAACCAAGTTTCTTTGGACTATGTCCAAATTTCTTAGAGCAAAATCCAACACTGACACACAGGATAATGCTGGTTCATTGTGCATACACAGTATCAGTAGTTAGAGACTCTTATAGAAATACACTGGACTACTCCTTACATGGGATGTGAACATTGCAATGTGTTGCTGTCTCATCTATATTCAGTTGCTGCATTCTACTCATTCAGTTGCTGCATTCAAATATCCAGCACCAAACTAATTATACAATTGATATGGCTAGTAGTTTTGTATTGGAATTTGGTGAAGCGGGGAAGAGACTGATTTTTGGTTTTACCTCTCCTTCATTAGTTTGCCATAAAATAAAATAATCATGCATAAAGAGCAGAAATAGCTCACTGGTTGAGTATTTAATTACCATCAAAACAGTAAAAAATGGAGCAAATAGAGATCCTAAGTATTGGCACCTGGATGTTCACACTAAACAAGTATACAGTAACAGTTAATTCAGGTTCTGCTAACATAATTCCTTCTGACACTGGGATGAAATAGGAGAACCAGTATCTGTATCTCAACTGCTTTAATTCTTCCAAATTTCCAATTTTTTGAGATTATGCACTTAATGATCTTTATTCTCCCATTACCATTTTAAACTCGCATTGCATAGCACTGAAAGTTTGGTGTTACCTCCTGTATTCTTTCACTACTCCTTCCCTATAACCTTTATTTATACCTTAGCCATTTGACATTTAATCCGCTCATTGGATTTTCAATCCTTGGTCTTTTTTTTCCCTCTGGATGCCCTTGACCTTTTTATCTTCTAAAACCCAAGCTGTGATTCTGGACCAGTTAGTGCCAGCAGAAGTTCAGTGTGGCTGAGCTTGTTAAAACAAGTCACTGTACTATAGCCATATGACTAGTATCTATATTCCTCTCTTTCCCTTTTAATATAGGCAGGACACTTTTAAAGAGAAGATTTCCCTAGCCACAGGTTTCCCAACTCCAATACTTATGTATTTTAGCCAGGGTAGTAAATGATGTCTCACTCCAGGACAAACCCAAGACCTCCCTGCACCTGAGACAGTATGCCAAATACCACCTCCCTTACCTGGTGATGTACCAGTCTCTGCTCCTCTGACACCTGAGCCCACAGCTCTCCATTTCTCCACACTTCTGTTCTGTTCCACTCTTCCTTTTCCAATATAGGGAGTGGAAGGAGGTGTTTCAGCTGTGATAAGCAGACAGATGGAAGTAGGCACCCTCTGTCAATTTGCTGTATGAGGCGACCACTTCAGTTGGCCTCACAGATGGGCTGGCCCAATCTTACTCCCATTACGTATACCATTACCATATCTGCATCCTGTCATCTTACCAGGAACTCAGAGTTATCCTGTTTTATTCTCACAACAACCCTGTGAGGTAAGTTAGGATGAGAAAGAGTGACTTGTCCAAGGCTACCCTGTGATTCAGGCTGACTAGTGATTTGAAGTCCAAGTCCAATATCCTAACCACTACACCATGCACTACATTCCCCTCCTGTTTAGGGCAAACCATGAAACAATAATCTCTGATCAGCATTTAATTCTAATTCAAATATGAATTTAAAATATGTCTTGGCCTCACTGTGTTGTGTTGAAGGATTTTTCTGCTGCTAGTTTTCTGTCACTGACTATCTGGCCTTTGACAATCACTTTCTGTGATTATTTCCCCCTGTAAAATAAGACAAATAATGTTTTACAAAAATTCTCTGCCAGGAATTCACTGCCTGGTCTATTTCGCAGGTCCCGTCCCCCAAATTTTCCACTTT
This sequence comes from Tiliqua scincoides, assembly GCF_035046505.1. Taxonomy (NCBI): domain Eukaryota; kingdom Metazoa; phylum Chordata; class Lepidosauria; order Squamata; family Scincidae; genus Tiliqua; species Tiliqua scincoides. The sequence continues at coordinate 153,582,052 of NC_089822.1, forward strand.
TCTGGCAGTAGAATTGTATTGTGAAATATAGGTTTACCCCATTCACGTGTAATGCTGGGGGTAGGAATGCAATTTAAGAAGTCAACAGGACATGTGGAAGGAAATGGTGAACACTCCCAGAGCCTCCTGCCCTTGCACATTTTCTCCCCGGGTAAAAGAGGTGAGATAGCTCCAACCATCAACACAGATTCATTTTCTTTGTTTATTTTCTGCATTTTTTTACTATGCTTCCTCCAAGCTCAGAGTGGTTTACATGAGCCCTCCTTTTGCCCTCACAACCACCCTGTGAGGTAAGTTAGGCTGAGAGATAGTGACTGGCCCAAGATCACCCAGGAAGCTTCATCGTTGAACGAGAATTTGAATCTGGCTCTTCCAGGTCTAAGTCCAATTCCCGAACTGCTTGACCATATATTTTTAGAACTAAAGAAGAATCCCACTTATATCTGACCTTCCGTTATTAACATTCCACTTTATCCAACATGCTACTTATAGTGTTTGTAGTTTCTTTTGTTTGTTCCCTGTATAACACAGTAATTATATTGTTTGAGAAATATGACAAGTGAAAAGAGAATGTGGTTCTTCTAAATTGAACAAAAACCTGAAGCCTTAAATAGATTAGACAAATGTGAGTCTATGCAAAAAATTGCATCTGAATTTGGTGTGGGGTACAGTTGGTAACTAGAAAAGAAGTGAATCTGAAAAGTTGTGCTCTGATTGACCCTAAAGTGAAGACCTAAAAGACAGAAAAATCTGATTTAAATAAATTTTATTTCTTTAAAATATTTTTATCCTGCTTCATTTTAGAAATTCAAGTGGCTTACAGATATAATTTTAATATAAAAATGCAAACAACAATATATAAAACACCACACAATATAATAAAAACACAGCCAAAACAACAGCAGTAAAATGGGTGAAACCAAATGTAATCAGCAGCAAACATTCAATAAAACAGCTTCTCAGGGAGTCAACATAAGTGGCTTCCAAAAGTGGAATTGTTGGTTTAACATGGTCTGGAGGTGTCTGTGAAGCACCCGGACACTGTGTTTTTAAATGGTTCTCTCACACAGCTTCACATCTATGGATTTATATCTTGGGTCCAATGGGTTGTTCTACATACCTGATCTTTTGCAATTTTATTCTAATTAATTGCATCTTGGCTGTTGTCTTGTGGAAATGAATACAATGGCCACAATAAATGAGCATATCTGACTGGCTTTCACAACACTTCTGCTGAATCACAGGCTGCTGTCAAATGCCTCCCTGAGTTTTGAAAGAAGCCAACTGGGCAGCACAGTGGCTATGATCAGACAGAACCAACACTGCACTGATGCAGCTGTGCTAACAGGGAATGTCCTACATCCTGCTGAGGGAGGGCAGACGTGGAGGCCTCCTCAAGGTAAGGGAGCATTTGTTCCCTCAGCTCGGAGCTGTGCTGCAGTTGCATCAGCACTGAAAAAGTTGGATAGGATTGGGCCCTTACACCCCTGTTTTAGTATGACTAAGATTTGCACAGGGAACCAACAACTCACTTGTTTGAGAACATAAATTAAAAATCATGGCAGTGGTATGATTTCACCTTAATAATTTTGGATTTTAATTTTGATTAAGAATGAAAATCATGAACTGGTATCTGACATATTTAGAAATATGTGTCCCTTTCTTATGTTTGGCCTGCCATATCTCCAAATGTCTCTGCCCATGAAATACTTCCCACCTTCTGACCTAAAGATTCTCACTTCCCACTTTTGACCCCTGCTGACAGTGAAATTCTTGTTGACCAGAAAAGTGGCACTTTTCTCTCAAGAAAAATGTAAGCTCATCAGACTAGTCCCTCTATTTTTATACATTCTGCACAGCATTTAGTTTTTTCAGTGCTTCCCAAATAATAATTACAATTAAGGTCAGCAATAAACTCAGTCAAACTATTCTTGAGTGAAAGGAGAACTACAACCAAAAGCACTTGACCTGTATACTGCAACTTTCTCACCAGGGAACTGCCAGGCTTGCTTACTTTTAAGCTATTTTGGAAGCTTTACTCACTCCTGTGTTGCTTCCAAGCATGGCTCAAACACAAATGGCTGTCGGTTAGTATCCAATTCCATTCCCTGCATCTTCTCTGTTATTACTGCCTTTCCCACCCACGCTGTTTTGGCCAGGTTGCAGCAGTTCAAGAAACCTTATACTGTACCTGTATAAGGGCCCAATCCTATCCAACTTTCCAGCCCTGGTGTAGCCATGCCAATGGGGTGTGTGCTGAATCCTATAAGAACATAAGAACAGCCCCACTGGATCAAGCCATAGGCCCATCTAGTCCAGCTTCCTGTATCTCACAGCGGCCCACCAAATGCCCCAGGGGGCACACCTGATAACAAGAGACCTCATCCTGGTGCCCTCCCTTGCATCTGGCATTCTGACATAACCCATTTCTAAAATCAGGAGGTTGCGCATACACATCATGGCTTGTACCCCATAATGGATTTTTCCTCCAGAAACTTGTCCAATCCCTTTTAAAGGCGTCTAGGCCAGACGCCAGCACCACATCCTGTGGCAAGGAGTTCCACAGACCAACCACACGCTGAGTAAAGAAATATTTTCTTTTGTCTGTCCTAACCTGCCCAACACTCAATTTTAGTGGATGTCCCCTGATTCTGGTATTATGTGAGAATGTAAAGAGCATCTCCTTATCCACTCTGTTCATCCCCTGCATAATTTTTTAAATCATGTCCCCCCTCAGGTGTCTCTTTTCTAGGCTGAAGAGGCCCAAACACCGTAGCCTTTCCTCATAAGGAAGGTGCCCCAGCCCCGTAATCATCTTAGTCGCTCTCTTTTGCACCTTTTCCATTTCCACTCTGTCTTTTTTGAGATGCGGCGACCAGAACTGGACACAATACTCCAGGTGTGGCCTCACCATAGATTTATACAATGGCATTATAATACTAGCTGTTTTGTTCTCAATACCCTTCCTAATGATCCCAAGCATAGAATTGGCCTTCTTCACTGTCGCCGCACATTGGGTCGACACTTTCATCGACCTGTCCACCACCACCCCAAGATCTCTCTCCTGATCTGTCACAGACAGCTCAGAACCCATCAGCCTATATCTAAAGTTTTGATTTTTTTCCCCAATGTGCATGACTTTACACTTACTGACATTGAAGCGCATCTGCCATTTTGCTGCCCATTCTGCCAGTCTGGAGAGATCCTTCTGGAGCTCCTCACAATCACTTCTGGTCTTCACCACTCGGAAAAGTTTGGTGTCGTCTGCAAACTTAGCCACTTCACTGCTCACCCCTGTCTCCAGGTCATTTATGAAGAGGTTGAAAAGCACCGGTCCCAGGACAGATCCTTGGGGCACACCGCTTTTCACCTCTCTCCATTGTGAAAATTGCCCATTGACACCCACTCTCTGTTTCCTGGCCTCCAACCAGTTCTCAATCCATGAGAGGACCTCTCCTCTAATTCCCTGACTGTGGAGTTTTTTCAGTAGCCTTTGGTGAGGGACCGTGTCAAACGCCTTCTGAAAGTCCAGATATATAATGTCCACGGGTTCTCCCGCATCCACATGCCTGTTGACCTTTTCAAAGAATTCTATAAGGTTTGTGAGGCAAGACTTACCCTTACAGAAGCCATGCTGACTCTCCCTCAGCAAGGCCTGTTTGTCTATGTGTTTTGAGATCCTATCTTTGATGAGGCATTCCACCATCTTACCCGGTATGGATGTTAGGCCTATAGTTTCCCGGGTCCCCCCTCTTTCCCTTTTTAAAAATAGGCGTGACAATTGCTATCCTCCAATCTTCTGGCACCGTGGCCGTTTTGAGGGACAAGCTGCATACCTTAGTCAAGAGATCTGCAACTTCATTCTTCAATTCCTTAATAACCCTTGGGTGGATGCCATCAGGGCCCGGTGACTTATTGATCTTTAATTTATCAATGAGGTCTGAAACATCTTCTCTTTTAACCTCTATCTGACTTAACTCCTCAGTCAGGAGGGGCCGTTCGGGCAGCGGTATCTGCCCAAGGTCTTCTGCTGTGAAGACAGATGCAAAGAACTCATTTAATTTCTCTGCCATCTCTAAGTCTCCTTTTATCTCCCCTTTCCCTCCCTCACCATCCAGAGTGCCAACCGCTTCTCTGGCGGGTTTCCTGCTTCTAATATATTTGAAGAAGCTTTAATTATTCCACTTAATGTTGCTGGCCATGCGTTCCTCATAGTCTCGCTTGGCCTCCCGTATCACCTTCTTACATTTCTTTTGCCACAGTTTATGTTCCTTTTTATTCTCCTCATTAGGGCAAGACTTCCATTTACGGAAGGAAGCTTCCTTGCCCTTCACAGCCTCTCTAACTTGGCTGGTTAGCCATGCGGGCACCCTCCTGGATTTAGTGGAACCCTTCTTTCTTTGCGGTATACACCTCTGCTGGGCCTCTATTACTGTTGTTTTAAGCAGCCTCCATGCACTCTGGAGAGATTGGACTCTTTTTACCCTCCCTTTCAACCTCCTTCTAACCAGCCTCCTCATTTGGGGGAAGTCTGCCCGTCGGAAGTCAAGGGTTTTTGTTAGAGATGTGTCTGGTATTCTTCCCCCAACATGCATGTCAAAACGGATCGCAGCATGATCACGGTTCCCCAATGGCTCAGTAACGTTTACATCTCTAACCAGGTCCTGCATACCGCACAATATTAAATCCAGAGTCACCTGTCCTCTGGTGGGCTCCATGACTAGCTGCTCTAAGCCACAGTCATTTAGCATCTCTCATCTATGGTGAGAGGCTAGTTACAGTGGCCTCTACAAGGTAAGGAAACATTTGTTCCCTTGCCTCAGGGCTGCATTGCAGCTGCACTGGCACTGGAAAGTTAGATAGGATTGGGCCCTAAGTGACTATAGTTTTCTTTGATTGGTCCCCCTCCCACACTGGATAGCTCTTTCTACCCACTTTGTTAGGGTACAACTGTTCAAGGCGGAAAAAAATTTCAAGACATCAAACTGAACTGTTGCAGGGCCAGTAGAGGGCGCTCAAAATAAAATACCATATCACAGTATTAGTATGCTGTCTAAACCGTTTAGTCATTTCTGCTCAACGTTGCAAATATGCAACAGGGATCAAATGTCTATACCTTTAATACTGCGGATTGCATAAGCAGCATAGTAAACACATACAGCCAATGTCAGGAATTTTCTTGGAGCAGAGGTAAATGCAATTCTGAGAATCCAGAGATTTTTACATTCCAGTGACTAAGCAAAAATACATTTGCCCAGTGTTTACAGAATTTGCACCAGCATTTCTGTTGTGAATTGTTTGAATGGTTGTGTATTTATTATTTCCCCATTTTAATTTTCACAGGATGTTGCTGACAAGGAAACAAAAGAAGTGGAGCCTGGCTACACTGCAAACTTGCCACATGCATCATCTTGGCCTCATGCCCATGAGACACAGCCCATGACACCAGTGGTGCTGGAAGTAATTCAGAACATCACAAGACTTTTGTTTTGGACACACCCATCTTTTCTTCAGCCTCCGCTCTTGCCATTCCTGGACCAAGTCATAACCTTTTCCTGTCCCCACCCTCAGTTCCAGAAGCACCAAACCGCTTTTTCCAACACTGAAGCTCTTTTCCACCCTGTCAGTTCTTTTCTTCAGACTACAACTGTACACATTTTAAAAAGTTGTTAGCCAGGCTCATTTTTTTTGCTGTTGATCAAAAACAGGTGTTTTTAGCTTATAAAATCCAACACATATTTTTGTTTTTAGAGGGTGTTTTTAGCTTATAAAATCCAACACATATTTTTCGGCCGTTTGTCTATTGAGATTTTAGGGCCAAGAATGCTGCTTTTTTCCGTTATTCACCTTTTCTCTCATTCTTCAGTCCCAATCTAAATGAAGCCTGAGAAGGCACAACTACATTTGATTCCATTCATCCCCTGCTACCTTCCCTTCTTCTCCCAGCACTGACATTTAGCTTGCTAGCACTGTGGCACAGAGATTTGTTTTCCTTCCTTCCTTGTTACTTTATTATGCAATGTGCCACATATCTTTATGGGGCTGTATAGTTAATAATATGGGCTGTAGGGGCAAGTCAAGCTTCATTAGAATAATTATATCAGAAATTGTGGCTGCAATCCAATTTGCACATTCCTCAGAGTAAGCTCCATTGACTGTAATGGGACTTACTTCTGAGTAGACAGGTGCAGGACTGGGTTCCAAAATATCCCATTTTAGATTTGTTGAATTCCCCTGTGCTAGTTGGCATCCTTCAGTCTCGGAAGACTATGGTGTCACGCTCTGAATAGTGGTTCTGGAACAGAGTGTCCTCTCCAGTACGCGAAGCCTGGGTAAAGTAGGTATGGAGGATAGGCTGTTACCCATGCAGCAAATCCCCCCTCTCCACGTCGCTGAAATGGTCCAATGGAAAGGCAGAGGCCAATACAGTTGGTTCCAGCAGCGTCTCGCAGGAGTTGCCAGAACGTGACTGTGTTCAGCCATGAACTGCCTCGGGGACTCCGGCTCCGGATTTTGCCTCGAGGTTGACTCCTGAAGCCTTTTCCATAACTGGATGTAGCCACAAGGCAGTGGAGGTTTGGGATCAGAGTTTTCCTTTTCTCAGATGAGCTGCCTTCCCAGGCTGACGAGCCCCATCTACCCGGTGGCTGTTTAGTCGCCTCTTATGACAAGTACAGCCAAACTGAGGGCCTATTCTTATCCCCAGCCCCCAAGGGAATGGGAATCCCCTGTGCTATGAGATGGTTATTCAGAGTGAACAATGTTGCATCGCTCACCTACATTGAGATCATTGTTACTATGGCACTATTACTGTACATGCATTCCCCCCCCCACCTTTGCAGTCAACCGCAACCACCTCTGCAATCCTATATACATTTTCCTGGGAGTAAGCCCCAACTGAACACAAAGACATGACTAGGACTGTGCTGTATTTCTCCTTACCAGCTGCTCATCTTCCTATTCCTACGACATGCAAACACATACCTCACCTGCACAGTACTACATATAACCAGGTGTGGCCTCCTCCCCATGATCCTCTTGCAGTAAGATCCCATGTGTGTTTTCCCTGCCAGGGGCTTACAGCCCAACCCTATGCCTGTCTACTCAGAAGCAAGTCCCGTTATATTCAATGGGGCTTACTCCCAGGAAAGTGTGTTTAGGATTGCAGCCTTACTCCTTGCTGGATCTTGGACTGAAGCTGCAATTTCTATCCACACTTTCTCTTAAGCTTCACTGAGTCTAAAGGGGCTTCCTTCTGAGTAGACATACATAGGGTTGGGCTCTGAGGCTGCAGTCCTCTCCACACTTTCCTGGGAGGAAGCCCCACTGACTCTCATGGGACTGACTTCTGAGGAGACCTGTGCTCGAGGGAGAGGTACCCGCGCATGGAAGCCCTTGAAGGCTGCCATCCTCGCCACTCTTTTCTGGGAGGAAGCCCCACTGACTAGAATGGGGCTTACTTCTGAGGAGACATGCAAAGGAGCAGGCTCTAAATTCCCCCTGAAGGCAGCCCGCCCGCGGAGACGGGGAGGAGGGGCGCTTCCTCGGAGCCCCACTGAATTCCGTGCCGCCTATTCGAGAGGAGACCCACTAACCGTCGCCGCCGCCCTGCCGCCCGCCCCCTCCCTCCGAGTGGGCGTTGCCCTCCGCCGACCACGCCCTCCACGTCACTGCCCCGCGCGCCCCCGGTGCCTGGGTGAGGTCAGCGCGGCGCGCCCGTCAGTGGCTCCCCGCGGCTGGCGCCGAGCTGCAGTCCAGGCCCCGCGGCGGAGGAGACGGGCGCGCCATGGAGCTGGCGGACGGCGTGGTGTACCAGGAGGACCCGGGCGGACCCGGCCCGGCCGTGCTGTCGGAGCGGGTGTCGGGGCTGGCGGGCTCCATCTACCGCGAGTTCGAGCGCCTCATCGGGCGCTACGACGAGGAGGTGGTGGCCGAGCTGATGCCGCTGGTGGTGGCCGTGCTGGAGAACCTGGACTCGGTCTGCGCCCACAGCCAGGAGGCGGGCGTCGAGCTGGAACTGCTGCGGGACGACAACGAGCAGCTGCTCACCCAGTACGAGCGAGAGAAGGCGCTGCGCAAGCAGGCCGAGGAGGTGAGCGGGGGAGGCGGGGCCCTGCAGGGGAGCCCTCCGGCTGTCCGCCTGCCGAGAGGCCGTGCGGCCGGTTCGCAGGGCGGCAGCAGGAGCGGGTGGCTCGGAGGCTGAGGGGGTCGTCGTGCAGGCGGCGGCGGGGAAGCAGCAGCAGGTCTCCGTGTTCAGCCAGGTGGAAGTGGCCTGTGTCAAAGGGACGGGCTGGGCAGGAGGTTTGGCTGAAGCTGGTGGTCTTCACCCTTTTTTGTGCCCCCCCATCAATCAAGTATGTGACTGGGGACCCCACTGTTGACACCAGCCCCTCCCAGGACCCTTTCTGCCCACCCACGCCGGTCACCACCCACCCCCACGGTGCTTTCTGCAGTCAAATATTCTTGTTAGAAGGAGCAGGAAAAAGTTGCCATGAAGCCTGCGCCAGCGAAAGCTGCCGGAGCACATCTGAGAAAAGGCCTGGGACGCCGTCTCTTGGTGCCTGAAGCCAGAGGCACCTCAGCCAAAGAAGACGCTGGGTGTGTCTTGAACCAGGGGGTGTGAAGCTTTTAGAGGAGACCCTGCAGGAGGGCTTGGTGTCCCAGAGCTCTGAGGAGTTCTGTGGCAGGGTGGAGGGAGAGGTAGTTGTGAGCTTCCAGGAGGCATCTGGTTGACTGTGGTTAGATGCAGAATTCCAGCCAAGGTGGATCTTGTTCTGGTCCAGCCGGAGGATTCTTATGATGTTCACATGTAGCTCTTGGATGAGGCTGAACTAGTGAAAGGGTCACTTTGTTTGCAACACTTCCTCTCCCCGGAGCTGATACTATGGTCGTCACATGTTAGTCATGTCCTGCTAGGCACAAATGGATGACCATTTTTGCCTGAGATGATCATGGATGGCGCTGTCCAGAATGGGGTAGTGGTGATTGATGGATGAAAACCTCAGCTAAATAACATATGAACTAAAATAGCCCTTCAGCAGAAATTTCAAGTGTTAAACCACTGCGGAATGCCATTTGATGAATTCAGTTCTTTATATTGCAGTTGGGTTTCATAACTTGCAAATAAGGAAATGGTCTGTGAAAATAGAGAACTTTATTGCTAGTGTTCCTTACTATTGCTTTTATAATTTTTCACTTTCCATCTTTCTAGAAATTGGTTTCTACCCAATTGGGTAGACATTGGGTTTTCATGATATAGCTAATTTTTGAAGAGAGCATAGAGAGCTTTCTCCTCCCTGCACCTGGGAAAATAGCTTAGGGGTAGTGGATTTTGAATAGACAAATTCAGAGTTGGACAGCTCCTTCCTATACAGCTCTTCCTGCTGTTGCTTTGTGAAAACTGAGGCTGCTTTTCATGAAAACATGTGCTCAGCTACCTTCCCAACCATCAGGAAAAATAATCATGCAGCTGAGCAGCATGTATAGTTGGCCCTCAGTGATGGAGCCCTTGCTTTGAATACACAGGAGGGATGGGGTGGTGGTGGTAGGATATGTTATCTTATCTCTACAGTTCTACTGCATTGCATGTGCAGTCTTAACACACTTGTAGAATCCAGAACTATTGTAGTGAAGCTGTTTTGTATTGCATCTGGTGCATCCTCTCCTGTTTGGGCTGGGGCTCTGAACAGTTGCAATACTTATATGCCGTTCACTGGGACTAAACCCATTTGAGCATAACAGGACTGAGTAGACAGTGTTTGAAAAGAAATAAATACTACTTAAATATTTTGTGTGATCAGGGCTGGGAAATTCAAGGTTAGCAGCTGAAATGTTTGAACAGAAAATATTTCTGGTACTGGGCATGGTGGCCATTCAGAGTAAAAAAATTGGGCTGTAAATCTGTGCCAGAATGCAACTGGATCAGCATAAGTAAACACATCTCTTCATAATTTGTTGCTGAATTCACTAACAAGTGTAGTAAACTTTCAAGTTCTACATGCTCAGTTGTAAACTTCTTAGTTGCTAGGTGACCAGCCCTTTAGGTTAGGAGATGGAGCAAACTTCCTGGTCTGGCTTGGTAAATTACTGTGTGTGCCAAAACCAGTTCATAAGTCTTAATGTAAAGCGAAAGATGCTGTGTGGAGTAGAAACTGTGGTAAAAATAGAGATTTTATTGGCAATTACTACTTGCGTATATGTCTTACTTGATGTGTCTATGATTGCTCTGAGTAAGAATATGACACTGATTTTTGCTAATTACTGCCCATGTGTCAAGTATCCAAATGTACATCAAGAGGCAACATAGCAATCAGGCCTGTGAAGGGAATGCAGTTGGTAGGATATGTTATCTTATCTCTACAGTTCTACTGCATTGCATGTGCAGTCTTAACACACTTGTAGAAGCCAGAACTATTGCAGTGAAGCTGTTTTGTATTGCTCTCTATAAAGTTAGCTGGCTCTTAATGCACGCACAGTGTATTTTGGTCACTTCCTGCAGTATGTCTTCGGTAGTGGTTCATGTGATCTTGGAAATGGCAAACTCTGTTTACACTCAGCTTACACGTGCATGACTGACAACACTGCAGGTGGAAATGCAGCAAGAGGAACAAGCATTTTCCATTTTGCATTGAATCAAACTTTGAAAGTGTGCAGTATTTTATGTTGAACTGTGTGTGTGTACTGAAAGGCAAACATTAATATCTGTAAATATCTTAAATACTCATTTTTGGTTTGTCTAAGAAAGCATATTCAACTATGAATTTGTGGATTATTGTTACAGAGATTTAGTAGGAAATAATGACTTGTTGCTTAGTGTAAGGGAAAGGGTACATAGAGCTTTTTCTGCAGCATGTCCTAGTTTCTGTCCCTGGCATCTGTAGTTAAAAGGAACCCAAGTAGCAGGGCTAGGAAATATTTCTGTGGGCAGTAGATGAAAACCGGATGAGTGGTTGCTATGACCAGTTGGACTACAAGAAACAACAAAGGATTGGTGGTGTTATGATTTGGGGGGTAAAACATACTTCAGTCCTATTGCTTATCTTGCATTTTGTAGTTCAGTGTTTTCTAGGGAAGACTTCTGCCCCAAACTTCAGAGCAGTGATTTTCAAACTTTTTTGTCTCATGGCACACACAGCCAAGGTACTAAAATTGTCAAGGCACACCATCAGTTTTTTGACAACTGACAAGGCACACTGGTGGGGGGCTCACATCCCCCAATGGTCCTACTAATAAATGATCCTTCCCCAAATTCCAGGGCACACTTGTGGACCCTCTGGTTGAAAATGGCCCACTGGTTGAAAATGGCTGCTCTAAAGCAGGGGTGTCCACAGTTTTTGGCAGGAGGGCCACATCATCTCTCTGACACTGTGTCAGGGGCTGGGGAAAAAAGAATTGATTTACATTTAAAATTTGAATAAATTTACATAGATTTACGTAAATGAATATATTAAAGATGAACTTATATGAATGAATGAAGGTCTTGCAATAGCTCAAGACCTATAAAAGGCCTTGCACAAAGCAAGGCTGGCCTTTCCTTTGCTGCTGCTACTGCATCACAGACATGAAACAAGAAGCAGTGGAGGGAGCCCTCATCCCACAGTTCACGCAAGAGGTCAAACAGTTGCCCTCACGCTGAGAGCAGTTGCGTCGGGCCAGTGTGGGCTCCAGCAAATCTCTGGAAGACCAGAGGCTCATTGGAGACTGGGGGCTCCCTGAGGGCCACATTGAGAAACCTTGAGGGCTTCAAGTGGCCCCAGGGCTGGGGTTTGGGCACCCCTGCTCTAAAGCAAGAGAGATCACACTGCTGCCAGTCATAGTAGAAGCCACTGGGAAAAAATTGGACCAAGGGTTTGGTTTAGTACAAGACAGCTTCATATGGTCGTATTGACAACTCTGAATACTGCCATTTTACTACATTAGGATGCTGGTGTTTATACTAACCTCAGATTGAACAGTTAGGATGTTTCTTTACTCAGGTTCCTTATTGCGAGATAAATTTAAGTGGCTGGTGAGACTTATCTTTTGTAGTGATGCCCAAATATATGCCATGATAATCTGTGGCTTTGTTTAAATGCATGTGGTGAGTTGTTGTAACTGAGAAGTTAGCACAGACAGTTTCAGATTGTGGTATATAGTAGTTTGGTTTCCTTTAAACTTTGAGGAAATGGAAGAATCTGATGATTTGCATGTGACTGGTAAATAACAAACTTTTGTTTTTAAAATGAGCAATGAGCATTGTGAAAGGTAACAAAAAAAGAAAACGGGAGGGGTCTTCTATTTAAGATACTCCAAAACAAAGAATGAGTGGAGACCAATCTGGCTGTTTCTGTATGTCTGGATCTTGTACACTTCAGGTTTCTTTGCTTTTTTATGTGGTGGTGGCAGCTTGCATTCGTTACAGTGCACTTGATCATTTGGTCATCTGTTCATTTTAGTGATCTTATTTTAGCAATTATTCCCTTTCCTTCAAGTGTTTGGTTATTCTGTGAGAATCCAACTCAAGAGACGCTTAATGGTAGTGTTAGCCTATGTTTCTTGTAGAGTCCCTTTTGCAGTGTATATTTTCTGATCTTCATTCATACCTTTCTTAGGTGGTTGAGTGTGGTTTTTTTTGGTGAGATTTCACAACTGAACCATATGTAAAGGAGGCAATTCATGCTAAATGTCAAAGTATACAGTGCTGTACTTGCATAAAATATTAGCTGTCAAATCAGAGCTAGGGCAGTAAATCATGATAAAAGTCTCCCAAGTAACTTCAAAAATTGAATATCCCCTCTGAATTGTTGAGTTATGATAACCTGTGAAAGCCTACAAGAAAGGAGACAAAAAGACATATTTTCAATCTGTCACCTTTATATTTGCAGTGAGGGACTCAAGGTGACTGACAGTAAACAAGTTAGAAACACAGTCTTCAACACAGAATAAAAACACTTCTTAAAACTTAAGACCCACATGGTGGTGCTTAAGAAATTACCTCTGTGTGAGGAAATCATAAGAAATATCACTGCTGTAAGACCTAGAGCAGTGCTTCTCACACTTTTAGCACCAGGAGAATGAGAATCTGTCATTACCCACCAGAAGTGATGTCATGACCGGAAGTGACATCATCAAGCAGGAACATTTTTAACAATCCTTGGTTGTAATCTTACCAACACATACTCAGGAGTAAGCCCCCTTGACTATCACTGTTAAAAGCATAAACAGAGTAGCCTGTTAAAAGTACAGATGTGTAACATTTCCCCAAATGCAGTCACATGCCATGATAGCATCAAGTCTAATATATTAAAAATAAAATATTGAAACGAATGGGGACCTACCTGAAATTGGTTTGCGGCCCACCTAGTGGGTCCCAACCCACAGTTTGAGAAACACTGACCTAGAGTGTGTGTAGAAATAATGTAATGTGGCTTCTACTTGTACAGTTAAACTGTTTCAAAAATATATTGGCTGATTTATGGGTATTGTAATAAATGCATGTTTGATTATGCTTATGAATATTTTTCTTTTTTGACTTATTAGAAATTTATTGAATTTGAAGATTCACAAGAACAAGAGAAAAAGGATCTGCAAGTAAGAGTGGAAGCTTTGGAGTCACAAACACGTCAACTTGAACTGAAAGCAAAAAATTATGCTGATCAGAGTAAGTAGGACTGTATCAGACTTTAACTGGGCTTTTGCTACTGGGTTTACATGAGTTTTTCATGTTCTACGGGGTAGCTATGTTGGTTTGTAGCTGCAAAAACAGCAGTCTTGTAGTATCTTAAAGATTAACAAATTTATTGTAACCTATTATTATAGCTCATGAACACTAGTAATGAAATCAGTTTTTGCTTGAGAGAGATGCTCTATGTGCCTTGTGGCCAGATGTGGCAGCCAGCTGAGCCACCATGGAAGTACTGCCCATCAACTGGGGAGTGGAGCAGTGGCTGATGACATGACCCACTCCTAGCTGTCACTAGATAATGAAGGGTGGAGCAGTCTGAAGGGAGACAAAAGTGCCCAAAAGGAGTTTAAGGGGCTCATAGGAGTCATCAACTTGCTTGGCTAGCCAGGTGTGGACACCTCTGGACAGACACAAAGCCAGAGGAGGTTACATACTATGCTGAACTGATTCTTAGGCCAGAAGTGCACTCTGCTACCTACAGAGACCCTACCCTGGGCTGTCCTTGGGGGCAAAGAGCTTCCACCTGACTCCCAGCTTGGGACACATGGAAAGAAGGGGAATTGGCTAGGTTATATAGGCTAGGTTGACACAACCCAGGGGACTAAAAGGATCCCCTGATTTTCCTGTTAAGCTGTAATGGTCATTAAACATTATTGAAGTGAAGCACTAAGGCTGCCTTTCTTCTTGCATTGGCCTTCCAGAACCTCCTCAACAATAAACTGTCCCTGTGGGAGGTGGTTATGGAAATGTTAATGTTATGGTACAGTTGATGGCCATGGTATGTGTGGAGGTCTCTCCAACAGGCCAAGTGGGAAGAACAAGGCAAAACCACTGGCTTATGTCTCACTGCACCTTGTAGGCCACAAACATTTTGCAGCAGCTGTGGGAACAGAACTTGTTAGTGGACTGGGAAAGAAGCTCCTTATCTTGAATCTCACTTGAGCCAGGTGAGAGATCTGATAACATACTGCATCCTCAGGGTCTCACTAATTTGAACATTGGCTTCAGCTGTGACTCTCCAGTTGGAGAGGGGTCAGAGTGAGTGATGGACACTAGCCTCAGGTGATGAGATCATTTTCCAGAATCTTCAGCATGTCCGAATCTCTGGTGGGCTAAGAGCTAAGTTTAAGGTATAAAAAACCTTCTATTGGGGCGGAGAGGGAGAACCAATCTTTGCCATTCCATCATGGATGTTCATATCGGCTGAGGTACGATAGGTCAAAGAGCTACCCTTTGCTTATGTTCATAAGTTAGAAAGATCCAAGTGAGCATTGGGACAAGCTTATGAGCTTAGTTTTATAGTTTTAGCATTGTGTGTGTTTGTAATATATATATTCTCTGAAATACCTTAAGACTGTGGTTTTCAAACTCTCAGGGAGTTTTACTATAGTAAAAGCTTGCTTAACCGCCCTACGTGGCTAACCCATTTTTTTTGTCCAGCCCACAGGTGTACGCATTTGGTCCCTGTTCTGTATATACAACTTTGGGAAGAACCAGCATCCCTGCTCATCTACACTGATCAGAGGAGAGATGCCAGTAACCAAGTTTGCTGGTTACCAAAGTCATCTCCCAGCCCCCTTGCTTGCTTACCAGACAAAACTTGCCACTGTGATGTCTCTAGGAATGGGACTTTCTGTTTTCTTCACAGCAGCCCTGCTTGTGAAGTTGATAGTTTCCATTCATAGAGAGCCCTCCTACGGAAGACAGGAGGGCAGTGCAGTGCTGCAGAGTGAGCCTTGTTTGTGACAGGTGGAGAGGAAAGCTTTGTTAACAACTATAAAAACTTTTAACTGGCATATTTGATTGACCAGCAAATGTGCTTCTCCATAGATACAAGTTAGTTTTTACTTTTGATGCCCTCCTTGGTCTCAAAAATAGTTTCCTGTGTGGGTTGGGGCAGAATAGATAACACTACATTGTAAGACCTCTTGGCTTATGGAACTGGTTTCATGATTCTTTGGACACTGGTTGGTGTGTTTTGTCTCTTAATTTAACCAGTGAGGAATATTTTGGCACTTCGGATTTGGCCAAACAAATCTTGTTTTTTTATGTTTTTATCCTACCCTTCCTCCAAGGAGTTAAGGACACTATATATAGTTCTTCCCATTTTCAGTGGTTCTCTCCTCTTATCCTTATAACCCTGTGAGGTAGATTAGGCAATGATAGACAGACTGGCCCAGAGGTCACCCTTGAGCTTCTTGGCTGAGCAACTACTTAAATCCAGATTTCTTTGGTTATAGTCTCCTGTTCTAACCACTACACCACATGCTTATTATTCCATCTTTTGGGATAAGGGGCTAGAATAGTGCATTAGGCTCAAAGTAACCTTGTAGGTTGACCACATGTAACTTCTTGATCCACTAATCATAGGTAAGAGAGCATAATTTTAGGATTGTGTGTGCCTTCTTAAGCGTGCGAATTCCTGGTAACCTTAATTCTATTAATGTTTAATGCTAGCCAGGTTTTGGGGCCCAGTTCTGTCCAGTTTTCCAGCACTGATGCAACTGTGTCAGTGAGCTGCATCCTGTGGTGGGGTTGGGCAACCACGGCGGCCTCCTCAAGGTAAGGGAACCCTTTTTTCCTTTACCTTGGGGCTGCTCTGGTGCTGGAAAGTTGACCAGGATTTTTAACTGGCTTCAGCGTTCTGGATTCAAATCCTATTAAGAGCAAGCTCCCGCTACTGTTGACCATGATCAGTGTTGGTGGGTTTACTGATCCTCCTGGCCTTAAGAGAAAGTTCCAGGTAAATATGTGTCAGAGCAAGAAGGTCTGGGGGAAGGGTCTGTGATCTCAGAGCCATAGTTGAGGAACTGAAATACCAGCCTCTATGAGGTAGGTTATGCTAATTCTCCAGCTGGAAGTGAAGAATTCAGTTAGGGTGTGTTTCTTTGTTGTTGTTTTTTTTGGCATCTGTTCTTTGTTGTTTGAATATTTATTGCTGGTATTCTTCCCCACCCCCCAAAGCAGTAGTTCCTAAACTTTTTAGCACCAGGACACACTTTTTAAAACAATGTTCTATTGGGACTCACCTAGACTTTTAAAAAAGGAGATAAAGAAAGAAATATTTATTTATAGGTACAGGTCATGCCTCATTATCCACCAATTTGACTCGCCACTGATACTGGGATCCATCATAAAATGCCTAGCAGCAAGGAAAAACAGCAAAATCCCATTTCTGCCTTCACACTGTTAATTATAATTCCTTTCCATTATTCACCCATTTAGTGACAATAAAGTATAGCATCTATACCAATGCATTCTGGGGTGACAGTGGAGGAGCACCAAACTTGGAAATGGATCTTTAAAGCTATTTTCCCACTGATTTCATATTCACTTATTTTTTTATCCACCGAGGATTCCGTTCCATGACCTGTAATAACCAGAAGGAAAAACCTACAAACATTTTTCTCCCTATATTTACCCATGCTTGTAAACTGCAGGAGCTCATCTCCTTGCAGGGCAGTTAGCAGCTACTGTATCTGATTTTTGAATAGCTTTAGGGCTTGAAGCAATTAGTTATCTCATCTTTCCATCACCCTTTGGTAACCCACTAAGATCAGTTTGTGACCCATGGTTTGGGAACCACTGCGCTAGAACATAGTTTAAACCAGGGGTGTCAGACATAAGGCCCAGGCGCTGGATGCGGCCCGCAGAAGCTTTTTATCTGGCCCTCAGGCTCTCAGCTGCTGAGCAATGCTGAGGTGACACTGCTGAAAGAGTGACCTGCATGATAATTGAGCTCTCTCATATCTTGAAATTTAATCAAGATTTGTGTATTTGCTCTCCTATCTTTAGCAGCTAATGAGTTCCTACACGAGAACAGAGTGTTTATTTCTGGTTTTGACCTGTGTAATGACATCACTTCCTGTGTAATGACATCACCTCCAGCTCTCAGCAGGCATCATGAATGCTATTTGGCCCTCTGTATGAAATGAGTTTGACACCCCTGGTTTAAAGTTTAGGACAGTGTTTCTCAAACTGTGGGTTGGAACCCACTAGGTGGGTTGCAAGTCAGTTTCAGTTGGGTCCCCGTTTATTTCAATATTTTAGTTTTAATGTATTAGATTTGATGCTATCCTGGTATGTGACTGCATTTGGGGAAATGTTACACTTCTGTACTTTCAACAGGCTATGATGTATATGCTTTTAAGAATGACAGTAAATGGGACACTCATGGGACTTACCTGGATAAGTGTGGGTAGGATTGTAGCCTAGGATTGTTAAAAATTTTCTGGCTTGATGATGTTACTTCTGATCATGACATCATTTCTGGTGGGTCCTGACAGATTCTCATTTTAAAAAGTGGGTCCCAGTGCTAAAAGTTTGAGAACCACTGCGTTAGGTCTAGTCTGAACTCTGTTGCTATGAAGAACTGGAAAGGAAACAAGAACTAAATTTAAGTAGTTTAGCAACAATTTTTAACACTCTTGTTTGAATCTGACTACTTATGGCTGACCCAAAAGTCACGTTAACACAAACCTTTAAAAATGGCTTTGTATGAGATTCATCTGGTGGATAGTGACATTGCATGTGCGCACATTCAGTATTTGCTGCATAGGCCTATTTAGTATTGTCTGTTGTATCTTTGAATGTAAGGATTTTGGAACATAGGAATTTTTTTTTTTACTGTTGCAGTGGGTATGGAAAGTCTGTTGGGGGCTGTGCGGGCTTGGTTTTAAATAAAGAGAGCAGGTGTAGGAAAGGAATCTGTTTTATCAGAATGCTTCCCAATAGTTTGCTAGTGTAGGTTTTGGTTTAGCTAATGAAAGTTGTTTTGGCTTGCAGTAAGTGCCTGATGTAAACGAGGAATTGGGCATTTGTGCTGTGGGGCATTGTTCTCCTATTTTTTTCCACCTTAGAATAATGATCATAGACAAAGTGGAACTTAAGGGCTTCAACCCTTTGTTGGTTTCTCTACAGTTTTAAGGAAAGATATTGATTTTGCTATGTTTTCAGAAATACTGCCACTTAGTTTGGAGCAGCAATTGCATTTTAGCTTTTTCTTAGACCAATTAATGACCTTTGTGACATCTTGTTAAAGAGAGCAGAGTTCTCTGGCTGGAATGACAAATGTTTAGAACCTCCCTGGTGATGCCCTGTATTAAGTGGGTTGTATTGTAAGAAGTGCAAGCAAGAACTTTCCTTCCATCTCCTTGGCACAGCAGCACCCTGTTTCACGCACCTTTAAAACCTGCTATCTGTCTGGAAGAGAATTGTATGAGGTGCAGAAGGCTCCAGAGTTTTTGGGAGATATGTCTCTCTCTTTCTCTCTCACTTCCCTTGGCATAAATGAAAATGCCTTTTGCTTGTATTAGGATACAGCCCTATGAGAGCTAACTATTCCTGTTGATCTGAAGGCCCAGTGCAGTGTTAATGTTCAGATGTTCAACTTGAGCAAATGTCTTGTGCTGATGTCTCGCAAATGGTAGCTTTTATTCCTGAAGAAAATAAATTGTATGTACAGTACTGAAGTATTACCTAATGATCAAACCTGAATTTTGTAACTGGTTACTTTGCTAATAACTGTGTTTTGGTTGGTTCAGTTTAGACAGTATGTTGATAGAGCCATCGGACTAGCCTACCTTGTTTTTCACAAATACAGTTTAAGAAATGCTTCTCTCCAGTTCTGACAAGACTTTATTTTGGTGCTAGAAATTGTAGACTTCTAGGGTAATGCTTGAGTGGCAGCAGGCTTGCTTGCAACATCTCTTGCATGATTGGGAACTTTGCAGGCAATAGGATACTACGTGCTGCATGTACAGTACATATTTTTTGCTTCGGGCCTTTCGACTTGACCGCTTTGCATGCATTCATGTATCATGTATTCATGTGGAATCTTTTAATTTGTAGTATTCCCATTGTATTTAACATTGTATTAAAATATAATTGTTGATACCACTTAAAGTGTCTAGGTTGCTTGACTACTTCACCTTTTGTAGTTAAATGAGTAAAACGTGAAATGGTGAAAATGTATCTTTAACCTCACTTCTGGCTGTATCTTTAGCACTAAAATAAGCGAAGGTTTGTATAATAAGTACAATCAAATGACCATTAAGGGAGAATTGTTAGGAAGGTTTAGGCGTTGTGATATATGCATGTCCTATACCTTAGGAAACTCCTCATGTTTTGTTTGATTTGAGAGGTATGCAAATTTATTTATTTATTTTTCACATTTTTAAATGCTCTTTGTCACTTCGAAGGGAAAAAATAAGGCCACTCTTCTTCCTCTGCTTTCTCAGATGTAAATGTGATGAATACCTGAAATCAGAACACCTCTACTAATATTAATGTGAACTTTGGTTAGGTCTTTCAGTTTGTGTGTTCTGTTTTTAAACCTGTGATGGGGTCAACGGGACCTTTGTTGGGCTTGAGGCCATGCTAAATAATTTGTTTAGAAAATATTTGCCCTGATTTTCTCAGGCTCTCAAGATGCATATTCAATAAATCATGCAGCATCATGCAAATGAGGAATTTCTGCCATAAACAAGTACTTTGAAGTTTTTCATATTGCATTCAGCATTACCATAAGATCTCAGCAGGGTGTGTCTTTCATTTACTCTATTACAATGCTTGGTTCATTTGAGACTGTGTGAAGGCCTCCAAAGATGGAAATTTCTGCCTTGTCTCTTTTCAATATGTCCTGGATATGGGGAAGTCAAAAGTGCATCAGAAACTACATTGCTGTTATTGAGTAATTTAAATATATCCCTTCCCCCCCTCCCCAGTGCTTGGTTAATGTCTGCTGAGAGTTTGCTGGCATTTCCTGGAAGCAACCATTCACAAGTGCCTGTTGGCAAAGATGGAGTTGTGCTGGCTAATTAGGTGGATGGAGAGAGTCGGGGTAGTTGTTCAAACCTCTGGCTGTGGAAGAAAACTTGTGCGATTGTGTTTTCTCTGGCCATGGACTCTGGCAACTAAGATGATCAGTGGGTTATTTCAAATATGCTTTCTGTGCATAGCCATCTCTCTACTTCCTTGTACTCTTAAGTCAGAGGCATGTGTGTCAACTTACATGTGCTGGTAATCATAAAATATTGCAGGAATCTCATAAAGAGATGTTAAACAATCTTCTCTCCTTATCAGGTGAGATTGGAGTAATTGCTAAACTATAGGGTGGTTAAGTTAGCAGCTGAGCAACAAGGTCTTTTTGGGAAGTTACAGAGACTTCTTCCTTGAAGATTTTAAAAATAAGAATGGACAGATTTGGAAGGTGTGCTTTAGGTGTGGGTAAGTATTGTAGTGTGGAGGGTAAACGGAATGGACTAGTTCCAATGAATCTTTCCATTTCTAATATAATAGACCTGTGTGGATTATCTTTGTAGTATGGACAGAGGCAGGTCTCAGTGTGCACCTTCATTTTCTTGAACGTACAGGCTTCTTCTAGAACGCAGCAGTGAGGCAACTGTTCCTCCAATTGGTTCCTCTTCACTGTCTCATTTGGGAAAAGTGTTATCCTTCTGCTGTGTTTTGATGAGTGGCAGGTTCTGCCCTGGCATCAAGACCAACAACTCTGAGCTTTGCATAGATGCTTCAGATTTCAGTTCTGTATATTACCGTATGTTTCTCTCTCCTTTACTCACCCCATCTTTTCATTTCCTCAATTTCTCATTCTCGGGGCAGAGAAGTTCTTTGGTCATCTTGATTTGGTTCCAGAAGAGGTGAATCACCTTTAGCTCTGAACTGCACAATGCGTTTCATTTGTCTGTAAAGCTCAAGTGTTGTGAGTTAGGAAGCAGGAAAAAGTACCTTCTGTATTAGGACGCTGAGCTGCACTGCACTATCTTCCAACCACAGCCGAAGCAGGGAAGAGATGAATTGTGTGAGACTTTTTGAAACAAATGCTTTTTGTCAGGGCTCCTCTGAAGATACTAAAGAATGGTTCATATGATGAAAGGTATTCCCAAAGTTGCATTGTCTTTATGGTTAAGCCAGCTGTTCTCAAACTGTGGGTCGCAGCCTCGTTGATGGTAGATTGTGAAGCTAAGAAAATACATACGGTTGGATCTCAGTATCTGTGAGGGATCTGTTCCCAAGATTCTGAAATCCTTGGTTAAACAAATCTATGGGTCTGGTCCATAGGACCACCAGCTGTGACTGGAGCTGTTCTCCAGTCATCCTCTGGAGTGTTCTGAGGCTCACAGTGGCCTCTACAGGCCTGAGAAAGGCCTCCAGAAGTGCCAGAAAAGTGCTTCTAGTTCTTGGGAAAAAATGGAAATGGGTGGCAATCATTATTTTTACCTTTCCTAAGGCATGGAGAGTACTTCAGAAGGGTCTGCAGGGCTCCCCACACCACCTGGAGGCCAACATGGACTGTGGTAAAGTTAAAAAAACTTGGTGGTGGCGTGATTGTGGCAATTGCATTGCTGCCATCCCTCCCACCCCAGCCAAGTGTTTGAGCAGTTCTCAAACTCCTGGAGGGTTTGAGAACTGCTACTGTAGTAGGAACGCCCATACTTGGTGGGCAACCAAACAAGATAAATTGTCTCTGGGAAAATTATGTTCTCAAGAAATGAGATTCATAATAGATATGCTCAGAACCAGGAACAAAGTGCAAAAAACCCAAAGAAGTTCATGCATACTCCACCAGTGCTAATACTGAGATTTCTGAAATGGAGTAAAAACCATCTTGATAATTCCTTTGTTAGTTAAGGAAGCATTAAGCTTTAGTCCCACATAACCATGGGACAGAGTTACTCCCACAGGTCCCATTCATGACTTTGAGCGTCCTCTTGAGTCTGTAAATTTCTTTGAGCTGACTTCACCTATTGTCTGCCAATACAATAAGCCTACCATTTTTACTGTGGAAAATAAGCAGTGGAACTGGAGAGTGAGCAGTGGAACTTGAGAGTGCACTAAGTACACCAGTGTTTAGGTGCCTGGACTCAATTATTAGGAAGTTGCTTTCTTAAGCAAGGTCAGCTAGCATTTGAAAGATTGATTGCCCAAGTGGGCAACATATTATCTGCACAATATATAGAGAGAATCTCTATCTTGTATAGGAGACAAATCAGTGCTTCTGTTAGAACATTCTCTATTCTTGACACCTTTTGCTTCCTAGGAGTTTGCATGTTGTCAGATAGTCCACTAGATGGAGCATAAGCTGTTGTTAAATGATTCAGTACATAGGAACAGACATATTACACAACTGGGGACTGCAATAGAATGGAATGGAAAGCTTGGTCTGTGAACAGTCCCTGCCCTTTTTATTTGTTTATGTAGAAGCTTTTAATTCTACCTTTCTGTCTCCGAAGAGGCTCTCAAGGTGGCTCACATCCATTCAAGTATACAAATATGATGATAAAATCACATTTTTTTTTCTTTTCATCCTGATTACAGTTGGTGTTTCTGTGATCAAGGAAGGGGGGAGAAGCCAAGAATTTTAAAGAGATGCCAGCAGATGGAGGTGGTGGTTCTTTGCCTTGCAGGCTTCTTTTCTTTCTCTTCCTCACAGGGCAGTTGCAGTTTCAATGGCTACCATGAGTGAGGAGGGCCATAGTCTCTAAGTCTTCCATTTTCTGTGTCTGTATAGCTAATGAGGAGTGGTTGTTGTGACTTGGACATAGTTTGTGTTTGCAAGTGAACTTTTCTAGATGTTTAAACCATAGATGTTATGAATATGTTTTAAAAACCTATTCACATTTTCTAGGGGGAAAATTGATATGTGTAACAGTACATAATGGTTGGTATATCAGAGACAGATGAAGTATATTCTCAGCGGTTTCTATATATTGGGAATTGATAACTCAGACACATAGCTAAGCCTTGCCTAATGTTAAAAACTACATGGATGTATGCAGTTGAACCTCAAATCTCTATTTCCATCTAGCAGAATAATATAGCAAGTTCCTGATTTATAGAAGCCCTGATTTGTGTAAACTTGACTTTGCACAGGAGCCATACATGCTCAGCCTTTACTGCTCACTACTCTTGCCCCAACCCAGATCATCCTATGAGAAATGGGCTGCCTCTCGTCTCTCCATTGAGGCAGCCATCGGCAATGGTAGCCCTTTGGGAGCCTATCTGAGCAGCTCTGTGTTAAAAGATAGCAACGTCTCTGTTGCTCAGGCAACAGAGATGCTTAATTCAGGCTTGGAGGGGGGAGGGAACCAGCTCATAGCCCCTTCACAAATTGCACCTGGGACTTAAGACCCCAGGCTGCTGCTGATCAAGTTGCTAGTGGGTGAGAGGCTGAGGGTTCCAGCCAGCCCTCTCTGACAATAAGGGAAGTACCCAGCCTGTGTGGAAGGATGAAGACTTGGCTGAATGAACCCCTTCAGTTTCTAAACGCTGAGGCTTCCTAACAAGGGTGTTCACCCAAATGGATACTTGGGTTCCTTCCTGTTTTCTGCCTTTCACTATGATCAGATCAGGCATGTCAAGGATCCCGTGGGAGTGCCCTCTGGTGGACCTATGGGGGAAACACAAGCACCATATTTTTTTCCTGCTTTGTTTGATTGAAAAAGAGCATGTGTAGAGGAAGGGGCAGATTCAGATTTGCATAAAAATCAACTAATATAAGCTTGTTGGGAGCAAGACTAGTCCAGTCAGTACAACAGTGTTTGAAAATTAGCAGTGGTGGGGGTGCTGTTGTTCCAGAAAAATGTGACCTAGTTCATTCTATTTTTTAAATATCTGCTTCTCTATACTTAAGTAATAGGTATAGGCTGGTAATAGTCTGCTGATTGTCTGGTTTTATTATTATACCTCAGCTTCTTTCAAAGTTTTCATGCACCAGAATACACAGCTGCATTACAGGAGAGTTGATGGTGAAACGGTCAAGCGTGGCTCTGTAATATTGGTGGTGGCAGGCGTTGGACAACTGCTTTACCAGTAGCCACCTCCCCATTAATGGCAAAGGGATTGGTTGCTCATGCCATGTAAGATGGGATCTTATTTTTTCTACAATGTGGGTATATTGTGAAAGGCTTATTGAGCTCAGTTATCATTTGGTCTCGTGGACTGCTGCAGGTGCAGCAGAGAGATCCAATTAGGTGTTGAGCCTGGGACTTGATTTGGGATGCCCTTCAAGTGCTCTGGGCCACAGCCCATCCTACCCAGCTTGCTTGTGAGAAATGCTTAAAAAGGAATAACAAAGCATGTTGTCTGAAAAACAGCAGGGCTGACTTCTGGATGAATAGCGTTGATTTGTGGAAACTAGAACTGATTGAACTCTGTTTCTGTAGATGGCATTTAGTCTGCGTTTGAGTAAATTAATTGTCTTTCTCAGTTGGCAGACTGGAAGAGCGGGAAGCAGAGCTGAAGAAGGAATACAGTGCTCTCCATTCAAGGCATACAGAGGTAGGTAACTCGATATTCCCTGGAGCTACCTTTTAATTTGCTTTAAACTGTAGGTAATTTTTTGTAAGGCTTTGAGGGGTAAGTATATCAGAGGCAGCTTCTTCCATTGGGGAAAGTTCTGTGTTAGTTTTCTGAGAAACCTCTTGGGCAGTGGTGTTGCTAGGAGGAAGTGGGCTGCACCAGGTGATGCTTATGGGGGGCGGGAATCACTACAAGCCAAAAAAATTTTAAATCTTGGTATATTTGAATAATACAATTATGTATAATTTCATGCAGAATGCAGTGAAACACCTCATGTTGAACTACTTCTATCAAAAGTTATAACTGAAAAACCAGTAGGGGTGGGGCAGTGGTGCATCACCACACCCACCACCCAAGTTGTTGCCCCACCCACTGCTTGGGAGGAAGTCCATTCTGGGGGTGATGCACTGTCCTCGCGCACAGGGTGACGCAAACCCTAGTGTTGCCACTACTCTTGGCTATTTGCCCTGTGCTTTTGGAAGACTCTTTGTGATCCTCACTCCTTTTTGAGCCCATGCTTAGAAAGTTGTAGATTGCTTTTTTGGAGCCTGGGGAGAAAAGGAAATTTCTTTTTGTTGAATTCCTATTTGCCATGATAGTGAGAGCATTTTTCCCCAACTCTAACAGTGTTTTTGACTGGTTCATCTTAAGGCTTCTTTCTCATCGTACAGACTGGATGGTAGAGAGGTTTCCAGGCATGTTCCATGACATGTTTTGTTCTGGTTGAACTGTTAATCTTCTTGCTGCATGATGGGCATTGTTGAAACTGTATTTTGCAGAAGGGAGGGGTTTCTTCTACTTTTCCCCATCTGGTCTGAGATGTGTTTCCCCTTGGAGGAGTGGTTGCAGGAAGCTTGGCTCAGTTTCCAGTCCCATAGGAAGGAGACGCTATTACTGTCTAGCCATGGTTGCTGTATTCGCCATGAAAGCCATGGAGAATACAGACTTCATGGTAAGACATTTTCATTATTGTTCCACTCACCACACTTGACTAAACTTATCTTGGGTAAGGCATTTTTAGGCCGCACCAACACAAACTTTCTTCCTATGAACCAAATCCTGGCCATGATGTTTACTGAGAAAATTCAGGTGACATCTTAACCCATTTTTGCCTGGCCCACAGATGTACACATTTGGTTCCTGTTGCATATATGCAACGTTGGGTAAAAATGGCTTAGCATCCATATGCCCTTTGCTCTTGTTATAATTCTGTGTACACACGCAGGGCTGAGATCAATTTAATAATCGTATCTTACTAGTTGTCATTGTTAATTGTCACTGTACTTTAAATAATTATGGTCACTAACTGCATCTCTTCATCCCCTAGCTCAGTAGTTCCCAAACTGTGAGCCGTGGCTTCCCGGGGAAACCAACCAGAGGAGCCATGGAATCCTTGCAAAAAACCTGTCACCCTATACAGTGTATAGATTGTAGCCCTAATGGGTCACCATAGTCAATGGCCCAAGAGGTCAAGGGACTCACCCGTCAAAAAAGTTTGGGAACCACTGACCTAGCTCTTTGACATCACCAGTCTTTCTCTGTGCCCATATGCATCTGTGCCCACGTGAAGAAGGTCACACTTGGAATTCCACAAAAACGCCTGCCATAGTCTTTCTGGGAATTGGCTTTTGCACATCTGACAGCTAGAATGAATAAAGCAGTCATTTTAGCTGATAATGAGGCTCCTCATGACAGTTTTGATTTTTTTACTTATTATTTGGTTTTTTAGTAGAAATGCTAAAGATGCAGAAAAAAGCTGGTCAAGTAACTGAAGGAATGTTTTGGTAGGGGAGGGAGAGCTAATCTGTGTTATGTGTTTTATAATCCCAGCCTATGCATGTGCACTCCAAAGGAAATATCACTGGTTTAGGTGGAACTTGCTCTCAAGGAAAAGTGCACAGGATTTCAATGTTCTTCTTTCCTAAGGAGCAGACATTTGTAGTGAGGAACAGTGGGAAGTAAATAAATGTTGTTATATTTGAAAATAATAGATGTCTCTCCTCTCTTTTAAACAGCAACCTTTATTCAACATTTTAATAGAACTTTTTGGTCAATTCTGAGAACCCTAAATGAAGAATTTCACCTTCCAAAAATCTGATTTCATCATAACGAATAAAAAATAAACCCAGAATATTGCTTTTTTCAAACTTGTAGGTAGTATTTTAACTTTGGAAAAACTGCCTCAGACATTCTAGCTTTTGGGAACTCATGCATTATTACTCTTTAAGATGTTATGGGACTTCTTTGTGTTTTGAAAAAAAAAAAAAACAACCTTGTCAGTCATTCACTTTTTGTAATACCATTTACATAAAATGTATTTTAACAGGGAATCAAGAGACCGAGGACCCAATCCTATATAGTGTGCGCTGGCTTGTTGCTGATGTGCATTGTCACAAATGTTCTGAAAGACATGTCTGTGGTCCTCAGCGCTGGTCCAGCACTGGTGCTAGTCCAGTGCCAGCCAGCGCTGGGCTAGTGCCAGTGGACTGCTGCTGCTCTGTGGTCGTGCGCACCACCGGGTGGTGGAGAAGTTGGTGGGGGTGTGGGGGGAGGCGACATTCTGGGGTGGGGAGAGGGCGAGAAGGAGGTTTGCCAGGGGAGGGAGGCGGAACCAGTGGAGCTTTGCTTCACCAGATCCTGAGCCTCCGTTTCAGGCCACCGACCCAACATGGAGGCTTTTGATTCTACACTGACCCTTGGGTCTCCATGGAATTGAATAGTCCCCTTCTCCTGAGAAGTCGCTGGCACTGCCCAGGTTGCTTTCAAGATGCAGCGGTAGCCATCTTGGCACTGCTGCAGCCCCGGGCGCCGGGAAGCTCAGGATTGGGCTGTTAATTCATACTTGTCACTTATTCTGAAGTTGGTCCTAGAAACAATAAATGCATCATATCTGATACATCTGATGTTTAATAAAATTCTGTAAATATCTGCAGGGAGAAAAATCAGCCTTAAATTAGAAGGGGAAAAAAATAAAAAACCATGTAATTGCAGATTAGAATAATAATAATAATTGTATGTTTATAACCTAAATAAATTCCAGCTGTTATAGCATATTGTCTAAGGGAATGAGCTAGAAATCGGGACAGTTTGAATCTCATTTCTACCATGAACTTACTAAGGGCCCAATCCTATCATCTTCATTTTCAGCAGTACACTTGTACCGCCAGGTTTGGGTGTCACAAATGTGCCATAAAGCACGTTCGCAGCACCTGGCGAGGAGGAAGTGTCAGCACTGGGCCTTAGCGCCAGGAAGATGTTGACGAGGAGCAGCGTGTGATGAGTATCTTGATGGCAAGGCAAGAACAGCTCCACTGGATCAGGCCATAGGCCCATCTAGTCCAGCTTCCTGTATCTCACAGTGGCCCACCAAATGCCCCAGGGAGCTCACCTGATAACAAGAGACCTACATCCTGGCGCCCTCCCTTGCATCTGGCATTCTGACACATAGCCCATTTCTAAAATCAGGAGGTTGCACATATGCATCATGGCTTGTAACCCGTAATGGATTTTTCCTCCAGAAACTTGTCCAATCCCCTTTTAAAGGCATCCAGGCCAGATGCCATCACCACATCCTGTGGCAAGAAGTTCCACAGACCATCCACAAGCTGAGTAAAGAAATATTTTCTTTTGTCTGTCCTAATTCTTCCAAGACTCAGTTTTAGCGGATGTCCCCTGGCTCTGGTGTTATGTGAGAGTGTAAAGAGCATCTCTCTATCCACTTTATCCTTCCCATGCATAATTTTGTATGTCTCTGTCAGGCCTTTGGCATCCCAGGGCCTGAATTGTTGTAAGCCAGGATGTGGCAGGAGGGACCTTGATGTCTAGGCCTGGTATGAAATGTCACTTAAAGGAACAGCAGCACTGTACTGTATATGTATGCCGATGCAATCAGCTCCACCTGTTTCAGGTGGGAGTCATGTGACCCGGGGAGATGTGTGCACAGTCATGTAGGCTATGGAGGAGTGGTGCAATGCACCACTGGACAGCCAATCAGAGTGGGTCACAAGACTGTCTTGTGACTATGAGGTCACCCTACTCTGATTGGCTGACCCCAGTATATATGGGGCAAGCATAGACACCAAGGTGTGCGTTGTTGTGGTGGACTTTCTACGTGCCGTGCTGCTGGTTTGTGTACTGATTTGGACTGCCTTCTCGTGACTGTGACCTGCTGTATCCCTGACTTCTGGACCGTTTGACTGACTACTCTTCTGCCTGCTCCTTTTACCAATACTTTTAATTAACCAATATTTTAAAATTATTGGTAAATTATTTTAATTATTGTTTTTAATGTTGTATTTTTAATTGCTGTAAGCCGCCTTGTGTGCCCTTTGGGCATAAAGGCAGGATATAAAATAAATAAATAAATAAATACGTGCTTCTGCAACAAACAAGCCTGTGTCTGCTTCTTTGGCTCTGTTTGGGATTGCCTGCTTCTTGTGCTGTTTTCCTATGCTCCCGTGCCATTTTGCTATCGGGAAAGCAAGGGCTTTCCTCCCCTGCTGACCTGACAGTCTCAATCATCTCCCCCCTCAGGCGCCTCTTTTCTAGGCTGAAGAGGCCCAAACACCATAGCCTTTCCTCATAAGGAAGGTGCCCCAGCCCAGTAATTTCACTATTGTTGCCCCTCTGGGCGCTGGGGCAGCATAGGATTGGGCTGGCCAGATCCTTCAACAAGTCACTCCCTCTCAGTGTCAGCTCCCTAGCTGTAATATGGGAATAATACTTGCTTACCTTACAGGATTGGTGAAAGGACAGCAAGATAAAACTTGTGAAATGCTTTTTGCATTCAAAGTGCACTGCAAATACTATTATATTATTACATCATTGAGTTTGGAACTGCTTTTGGTTTGGATAATGTGTATAATATTGCTTCAGTATACAATGGATTTGAGTAGCACAACATGGACACTGGGAGAGTTTGTTTAGGGGGCAGATGGTGCATGTGTGCTTGGAGTAGGGTGTATGTTATGGAACAAATTGTTGCTTAACTAGTAAGCCAAGCTGTTTGTTCACCCTTGCTCATGCTTTGAAAATTTATGCTGAGATAAATGTAGTTCTTTAATATGTTCCAATATTCTTTGTACTGCAACGGATGAGCATGGATATTCCTTTGGTAACTATATTTTAGGTATATTTTAAAATGTTTCACTTTGATTTGTAATGCAGCACTTTTATGCCCTCTTTCTAATTAGTTGATATGTGAAGGTCATTCAGTGAACGATGGAATGTAATATTTGTATATTGTATAGCAAAGAGATTACAAAAGATCACAGCGCAATGCAGTAGGAGAGAAATGAAAATACCATGTATTAGAAGACTGATTGGTTGCACAGTGTGGAATGAGAGTTCATATAACATGCCATTAAAAATTCTTGCAATGAATGGAAGATAGAGCAGTCTCTCAAGGAAAAAACAAATGTCAGAAGTAGAGCTAGCTAGATGAGCACCCAGTTTTGAAGATTGGAGGCCTAATTTCAAAATGGGTTGTTTGTCTTGTCTCAGTCAGTAATATTTGATTTAGAACACCCTGGTGATGCACCTAAGGTGCAGACTTCTTGTTCTGAAGTCTTGCATGGGGAGAACGCAAAGATGGTTGCAATGAATAGCCTGCATTAATAATGGCTAGATAAAATAGTTATTTCTCTACAGATTTGCATCTGGCTGGTGCTGTGCTACCGCCATACTTGCAAAACTAACCTCTGCACACGCAGACATATTTCTGAAAAAATATGTGATGGGTGAACATTCGGTTAAGAAAAAAGGGTGAACAAACTTATATGGGTCAACAGCTGGCCTTGGAATATTCTGTAAATGGCTTCCTACATTACGAAGATGGACACGCCATGGTCCGTGATGTAACAAATAAAATGTAACAATGTTTGCACAATTTTATTAAGTCATATGATGCACCGTTTTTGAAAAGTTGTTGGACAATTTGGAAAGAGTGTTGTGATAAGTAATAAAAATAGTATTGGTGCTTTCATTTAGAAAGTGTGCCTTGATAATCTTCATGATTGCTACAAGCCTCAGCTCCACAACATTAATGAATAGTGTTAAAATTTTGATAACAGTAAGCCTTTGTAAAAATGGCAGGTTCCTTTAATTTTTATGTAGGGCTATGTGTCCTAGCCTTGAAAATATTGAACTATAGCCTAAATCTTTCTTCCATGAATGAAAGGCACATGCAAGGGGGAGAGGAGGGAGCAGTAACTGCTAATTTTCCCATAATCCCAGAGCCTTCCATTCTCTACATAATCTTCACTGAAGGGTCCCTTAACTCTTAAATGAGTTTTTGGAGAGTGGTTGAAGCCTATCAAGCTGAGAAGAAGGTGGAGGAAGTTTGCTTCTAGCTGTAGAATACAACCCATCTTCAATACAAAAGAAGTTTTTAATCATTTTTTCCTCATTCTCAGTTTAACATAGCAACAGTAGGTCAAACTGTGATGCAGATTAGTGGGTCTTCAAAAATCATAGTATCAGTGCATATGACACTTGCTGTATATATGCAAAGTTGGTTTGGATCAAAGTAGTTGATTATTTGAACTTGTTGCTTGGCTTCTGCTTATAGTCTCACAGATGGACAATCATTTAAAAAAATGCAGCTGTGGCCAGCTATCATGAAATCTCCAGGCCTTCTTGAGGAATCTTCATGCTATTTACTAAGGATAGCATTGATATGGAAGTTTAAACTGTAGACGGTAAAAGAGAATTTTATTCTGACCTGTACAATGTATTGGATTGTAGCCATAATAGGGAGCCACCACCAATGGCCCAGTAGGCCAAAGGAGCCACCAGTCAAAAACATTTGGGAACCACTGGACTGGAGAATCGCACGTGTGAGTGAATTGAAATGTCTTGGAACAATTAGACATGGCTGGATTAGGCCTTACCAATATTTGCGAGCAATATAGGCTGATAATTCTACTAGACATATGTTTGATGCCAAAACAATACTCGGAGTGATTTGAGGATATAGTTTTGTTGACCTTTACTAAGTATTGCCAATTACATCTTATTAGAAATACTTCACAATGATTCTGAGTTTCATAAGATAAAATTAACATGTGCAATTTATGAAGGTTTAACAACTTTATAAATGTACAGCAAGTATGTTCAACTTCTGGGAAGAATAATGGCAAAAATTGGATTCCTAAAGACTACAGAACAGCTACACTCCTGCACCAACCTGTGGATGTAGTGCTATAGGACTGGTGCTATGCTTTCACCCCTGCTAACTGGGCGCCTTTTAAAGTGATGTCCTCGTATATTTAGCAGAGGGAGAGCAATGTCCATCTTCACCCCAGCATAGCATCCTTTCTGTGACTACTGCTAGAGTTTTTCTCTGCATCTTTTGTGAGCCCTTTTGGAGCAGGGAACCATTGACTTATTTATTTAGCTATGTAAACTGCTTTGTGAACTACTTTTTGATGAAAAGTGGCATAAGTATTCTTACTATTTTGATTAGCATCTGATCTGAAAAGTTGAAACTAGCATCTACCCGTGAACATTGACAAATGCTCCTTCAATAAATAACTGAATTAAAACAAATAACCTTCAGTTTTACAGGTATCTTAAAGGTGACCACTTAGTCCTGAGGATATCTGTTTTGGGCTGGTTTATCCCCAATACAACAAATGCTAATGAGAAATCAACTATGAATTAGGATGTCACTTTGCAACCAACAAGTGACCAGGATGCAAAGGATTATGTATGGGTTCTATCTGTACCTGCTTGTGCAGTTATGAATACAGCAGTGCAAATCTTGACAGATTTAAACCTATCATAGTTTAGGAGGAAATGAAAGGAGGCTTTGGAAGGCAAGGTATGCGATGGGGGAAAGGGCAGACCAAGAGGGGTGAGAGAGAGAGAGAGACTGCCAAGGTGCTGGTGGAGCCCAATTATCATGAGGGCCACTTTCAGCAGCACCACTTTTGCTGTCACTTTTCAGAGCACCTTTAGGCTATGAGCTGTGAAGTGATGCCTCAGCAGAATCAGTACTGTTGAAAGGGTGGTCTGTGTGATCATTGGGCTCTCTCAGCTTGATGATTGGGCTCTCCCATATATTGAAATTATGGTCAAATTTCCATATTTTATGTTTTTTCCTTTGCAACTGAGTTCCTTCATGGGAACAAAGTGATCATTTCTGGCCATCATCTGTTTAATGACAACACTTCCTGCTTGTAACTTCCTCAACCCTCAACAGGCACTATAAATGATATTTAACTCACTGTTTGAAGCAAGTTTGACACCCCTATTCTAGTGAAAAACACAGGCCATTTTTTATTGTAACAAATATTGTAACAGGAGTGTGTAGTGTATACACACTCCTGTTACAATATTTGTTACAATAAAAAATGGCCTGTGCTTTTCACATTTATTTTAGATATTTGGATTAATGTCTAAGAAAGCACCCATGGAGGCTCGCATTTGATGTCTGCAATGAAACAAAACAATTGGCTTGATTCCTCCTTCTCACAGGCCGTTGATGTCCCGTGAAGGCCAGTCTAAGCCTTTTAGATTGCAGTCCAGAGCATTCTTCGGGATGGCACAAGTCCCAGAACTTGCCCAGACCCAGGACTATTGGAAATGGGGCTGTAAGGCACATCTCCGACAACTTGAGAGTTGGCAGGGCCAGTGTGATGATGCATGTGGTCCAGTGGAGACCAAATCAAGCTTCTGTGCAGCTCTGGGACAGTGACTTTGTGCCAGCTGAGGGCAACTGGCATGGGGGGTTTGGGAGGGTGGGTGGGTGGACTGGGCCTGGGAGAGGGCTGGGACCAGACTCTAGCACTTAGGCTGGATCCCCCACAACCCCCCCCCCAAATACCAGGCTGCTTGGATTTATGCCAGCAATTTTGCTGGCACAGATCCAAGTAGCCTCATTGAGGTGGCTGTCATGCAGTGTGGGCTAAGGGCAGATAAATCTCCTTACTTCGAGTTGCACTGGATCCACCTCCAACCCTGTGCTGGATATAGCACAGGCCAACCAGTGTGCCTGTTCCAGTGCAGGGTGACATTGGGCTGCCTAAGACACAGAAGCAGGTGGAAGTACTGATAATGGTTTTTGACTTGCTGGCCTCATTTCTGCTCCTCCTATTCACATGGCAGGAATGATTTAGTTCTTTCTCTGTGTTAAAATTAAAACTGCAGAATTTGAATTGTCCGTTTTTTCATCTTACATTGGTTATTAAACCCTTGTGTACACTTGCAGTTAGTATACAGTGGGTTGTATCCAGACTGTAGCTTATGCAAGCACCAGCTGCCTTTCTCATGCTGCCTAGAGTTCATGCGGGGGGGGGCACACTATTTTGCTAATTTCCCTTTACAGATCTGCTCCAAGGGATCATGGGACCTAACACAGGAGGCTGGAATGCAGCATTGAGGGTAGGGTGAAGATTAGTGAAAACTGCTTGGGAAATGGTAGACTTGTTACCTGTGAGTTGCTACGTCAGAGTACAAATAAATGCTAATTATAGCTTTAACTTATGTGTTGGATGTCTTTGTATAGTGGAGGTATTGTCTTGGATATCAAGATTCTTGTTTCAACACAGTACAGTTACCTTGGAAACAAGACATTTAAATTGACATTGCACTTGGTGTCAGGACAACTACAGAGACTATTGTGGACACTTTAATGCTTGAAACTAAAGTATGCATGCATGCACTCTTGCTCTCACTCTTTTTTCCCCTTCTCTCTTTGTATTCTGGAGTCTGGGCCAGGGGAACGAGAAAGTTTGTGATACTGTAATTCATGAGAAAAAGTGCTGAACGCTTTACGATTTGCTTAGAATAGCAGAAATTTGATATTTGTCCCATGATTTCTGCTGAGCACTTCTAAAACTCTTTGATTTTCACTAAAAGGATATTGGAATTGTAAATGCCTAGGAAAAATCCTCTTAGGTTTTCCTACAGGGTTCCTGGTAAAACTGAAAAGGTTCGCATCTGGTTTAAACCTGTCCCCCCATAACATAGAATTTCGTATTAACAGTTTTGTATTGTATTGTCTTGTATTCTAGTTGGCAACCTTCAGTCTCGAAAGACTATGGTATCGCGCTCTGAAAGGTGGTTCTGGAACAGCGTCTAATGTGGCTGAAAAGGCCGATTTGGGAGTGACAATCCCTTCCACACTGGGAGCAAGTGCAGTCTGTCCCTGGCCTGTCTCCCTGGCTATGGGCCTTCCTTCTTTGCCTCTTAGCCTCAGACTGTTGGCCAAGTGTCTCTTCAAACTGGGAAAGGCCATTTTGCACAGCCTGCCTCCAAGCGGGCCGCTCAGAGGCCAGGGTTTCCCACTTGTTGAGGTCCACTCCTAAGGCCTTCAGATCCCTCTTGCAGATGTCCTTGTATCGCAGCTGTGGTCTACCTATAGGGCGCTTTCCTTGCACGAGTTCTCCATAGAGGAGATCCGTTGGGATCCGGCCATCATCCATTCTCACGACATGACCGAGCCAATGCAGGCGTCTCTGTTTCAGTAGTGCATACATGCTAGGGATTCCAGCACGTTCCAGGACTGTGTTGTTTGGAACTTTGTCCTGCCAGGTGATGCCGAGAATACGTCGGAGGCAGCACATGTGGAAAGCATTCAGTTTCCTCTCCTGTTGTGAGTGAAGAGTCCATGACTCGCTGCAGTACAGAAGTGTACTCAGGATGCAAGCTCTGTAGACCTGGATCTTGGTATGTTCCGTCAGCTTCTTGTTGGACCATACTCTCTTTGTGAGTCTGGAAAACGTGGTAGCTGCTTTACCGATGCGTTTGTTTAGCTCGGTATCGAGAGAAAGAGTGTCGGAGATCGTTGAGCCAAGGTACACAAAGTCATGGACAACCTCCAGTTCATGCGCAGAGATTGTAATGCAGGGAGGTGAGTCCACATCCTGAACCATGACCTGTGTTTTCTTCAGGCTGATTGTCAGTCCAAAATCTTAGGCCTTGCTAAAACGATCCATGAGCTGCTGGAGATCTTTGGCAGAGTGGGTAGTGATAGCTGCATCATCGGCAAAGAGGAAGTCACGCAGACATTTCAGCTGGACTTTGGACTTTGCTCTCAGTCTGGAGAGGTTGAAGAGCTTTCCATCTGATCTGGTCCGGAGATAGATGCCTTCTGTTGTAATTCCAAAGGCCTGCTTCAGCAGGACAGCGAAGAAGATCCCAAACAAGGTTGGTGCAAGAACACAGCCCTGCTTCACGCCGCTTCGGATGTCAAAGGGGTCTGATGTGGAGCCATCAAAGACAACAGTGCCCTTCATGTCCTTGTGGAAGGATCTGATGATGCTGAGGAGCCTGGGTGGACATCCAATCTTGGGGAGAATCTTGAAGAGGCTATCCCTGCTGACCAGGTCGAAAGCCTTCGTGAGATCTATGAAGGCTATAAAGTGTGGCTGCAGGAGAAATGCAGGGAATGTCTTGTATTAACAGTTCAGTAAATATCTTAAATTGACGTGATGTAGTAAACTTCTAGAGCAGGGATGGGCAAACAAAAACTTACATTTCAAAGTTGAATAAATTTACATAAATGAATGTATTGGAGACAGAACTTATATGAATGAATGAATTTTACTGAGCTTATTTGTGATACACACGAGAGCTGTAATACAGGCATGTAGAACCACATGAGAACTATGAACTGTTTGCCACACACCTCTTGCACAGTGAAAACAAGCCAGACCAGAAACACATGGGGACATAAGTTGTTCAGAGGCAAGGGGAGGGGGGTTCAAAATAATGCCCAGGGAAAAGCAGAAAACATATGGAGATTATAAAAGGCCTTCTCTAACTCCCTGACCTGGGGAGCCCTGCAGGTGCTCGCACAGGGCTCCCCGCACACAGGGACGGCTGCTGTAGGGACTGGAGGGTGTACCCTAGTCCTTGCAGCCCCATCAGAAGGGAAAGCGGAGCGATCGTGCTCCGCTTCCGGTTTTGCAGAGTGGGGTGCATTTGCTCCGCTTTCACTTTTCCTGACCTGGGGAGCCCTGCCGAAGGATGCACAGGGCTCCCCGCATCCCCGGGAGGCTGCAGGAGTCTTGGGCAAGTGCACCCAAGCCTGTGCAGCCCCCCTGAGCGGTGCGATCCGCTGCTTTCTCCTGGCTGCTCCCGGCCCTTAAGGGGGCAGAGGCCAGGACCTACCCCTGGGCCAGAAGCTTACTGGAGACTGGTGGCTCCCTGCAGGCTGGATTGGGGGTCCCCAAGGCTACAAATTACCCCGGGCTGGGATTTGCCCACCCCTGCTCTAGAGTAATATTGTATTATAAGCCCTATTGAGCACTTTTAATGGAAATGTGGAATAGATATAGTTTAAAACTTATCATTAAAATGCTGTATTTTTTGCATCACTTCTTGACTTTAACCCATTTTTGCCCGACCCACAGGTTACACATTTGGTTCTTTTTGGTTATATGCAGCTTTGGGCAGAAGTTATAGTAGGTGACCTTTAACACAGTGTAATTCAAAGTATTCTACTCAGAGTTCTATTAAAATCTTATTTGCCCTTGTTATGATCACAGCATTTTAATGTGAATGCATATGCTAAAACTTTTTGGAAGTTGGATGGGTGGGAGGGCTATTGAAATACAATAAGTATGTGTAACATTGTTGATGAAATTAGTCAATCTAGTAAAAGAAGAACTTCTGGAATTTTATTATATTGCATTTCAATGTTAAAGACATTTGGGTAACATTAGGCGATATCCTGGGTTAGGTTAATTGGAGTCATTTTATTTTTGGTATTGAAGTTGAAATATTCAGTACTAGATTGTATTTATAGCAAGAAAGTAACTTCCATAGGGTTACAACCATGTATCATGAAAGACTGATGACATGATGACTGAAATGTGAACTTTAATATATGCAGCTACCTGCTGTGTAGAAAAGGCAGTTTCTCTATCCTTCAGAAAATTTGTTACTGTAGGGCTCCAATGGAAGCTTCTTCTGGGAGCTATGTCAGCCCATTCAAGATGCAGAAGAAGAAGCTTCTGAACGTCCATCATGGTGGAGGGTACTTCAGGACGAACGCAACTGCAGTAATTGAAGCTTGAGCATGATCTGATCTACTGGAGCAGTGCAAATGTGCCTTGTCTTGTATGATTACTACAATATCAGTCACAAATGGATGTGCGCTAGTGATCCAGAGTAAATGAGAAGTAACTGGGTGATGCAGTACTGGTTGAAAAATGTAAGCAGGTGACATTTTGTGAGAAGTTTGTAGTAATCTTCATGCTTCCAGAATTATGAATGTGTGTCTCTTGGACAGCTAGATGTTAAAACTGGTCTGAAACTGGCACATCTTAACACTTCATTGTCAATTCCTCGTGGCTGTGCCATAATTGAAACCTTTTTGATCCTTTTTGGATAAAAGTTTTCACACAAGGTGAAGAAGAACATTTATGTGCCTGTGAAAACACCCGAAGAACATAGAGATAAAACAAATTTTTAAAAGTATAAAAAATTTTATAAATTCAACTTCGGTCATTGAAGACTTGCTACAATAAGATACTTTAAAATAGTGTTCCTTCAAATTATACATAGACTAGATAGTTTCAATTTTTTAAATTGTTGTGAATAAATGATAGACAAAATACTCATTTTGTGAGTATGTATGGATGGGAGAAAGGTGATATGTAAATGGAATCAATAAATCCATAGTTTATGTATTATCCCCCGCCTGGCAGACCCTAAAGGTGAAAAGATTTTCAAATTTTCCTTCAATGCATTTTAAAATAAAATAGCAAAATGGATGAAGACAGATAAAATTCTGTTTTTATTATGCAAAATGTTAAGAAATTAGGTGTTGGATCAGCTGCTGATGCCAATAAAAGCTCAAGACATCAGAAAAACAATTTTAACATTAAGACTTCTTACAGCACAGCTATATGTAAGTGTTGTATATTTTGATTCCCTCTTATTCATTTTGGAGCAAGTAATGTAGAACTAACTTGTGTGGTTTAGAGCTTATCCTAAAATGCCCTTGAAGGCTGGAAAAACAATCTTTTAGCATATTGAATGACCAGAGTGTGACATAATCTGATGTGATAGCATGTTGTGCTGTAAATAGTTTGATCCCAGAAAGAGAGATTTGAACCAGTTACGTTGTTTTCAGTTTTCTTGTTATTGGTTCTGTTATGAATGTAATTGCATTAAAATGTTATCTGTTGAAAGATTTGTGCATTGATGCTAAGGTTGTGTTCCTTCATGCTCAGCCACTTTTTAAGCACTTTTTGATCACTAAATGGTTTTAAGAAATTTGATGCTTTTTAAAGGCGTAGCCTAGTCCTTTGGATTTGTAGCTTTATACCTCTTTTTACCCTATATCGCTGGTGCCCAAACCCCAGCCTGGGGGCCATTTGCGGCCCATGGGGAGCTCCCAGTCGCCAATGAGCCTCTGGCCCTCTGGAGACTTGCTGGAGCCTGTACTGGCCTGACGCGACTACTCTCAGCACGACGGCCGATGGTTTGACCCCTTGTGTGAGCTGCAGACCGAGGGCTCCCTCCACTGCTTGCTCTTTCATGCCTGTGGAGCAGCG
The DNA here is from genome assembly GCF_035046505.1 of Tiliqua scincoides. Taxonomy (NCBI): domain Eukaryota; kingdom Metazoa; phylum Chordata; class Lepidosauria; order Squamata; family Scincidae; genus Tiliqua; species Tiliqua scincoides. The sequence continues at coordinate 153,621,544 of NC_089822.1, forward strand.
AACGAAAGGCCGACCTTGCTTTGTGCAAGGTCTTTTATAGGCCTTGAGCTATCGCGAGACCTTCATTCAGTCATATGTTTCATCTCTAATATACTCATTTACATTTAAAATTTGAATAAGTTTACAAAAAGCAATTATTTTTCCCCAGCCCCCAACACAGTGTCAGAGAGATGATGTGGCCCTCCTGCCATAAAGTTTGGGCTCCCCTGCCGTCTATCAAGGCTGGAAATCTCTTTGGACTTGCATCTAAATTTCAGGATAAATTTTTAGAATACATATTCTGAGAACACAGAGGAGAAAAATCTTAACAAGATACTTAAGCCCTGTTGCACATACTTTACCTGCCTAGAAAGTGAACAAACAGTGTGCAGCTTCCATCCCCTTGAGATGAGTAAATTAATGTGACTCTAATACATCTCTGACCTAAACCTAGTTGGTAGGACCCATAGTTCCCTCTTTCTCCAGAAGGAGGACTTCTAATTCTGGAGAAAAGGGATCTGTGGATGCCACTCAGTGTCTTTAGTTCTAATTTATTGTAATGAATCAAATAGTATTGTTTACCAGTATTTTAAGAAACTGAAGAGTATATTTCTTACTGCTTTCAGCACACAAAAATAGAATTAACCGTATCTTCCTGAATTAGCCTGGATCTTGTGATGCTCAAAAGCAGGAGTGTCCAAATTTTTTGTCAGGAGGGCCACATCATCTCTCTGACACTGTGTCGGGGGTCAGGGAAAAAAAGAATTAATTTACATTTAAAATTTGAATAAATTTACATAAGTTAATGAATATATTAAAGATGAACTTATATGAATGAATGAAGGTCTTGCAATATCTCAAGGCTGATAAAAGGCCTTGCACAAAGCAAGGTTGGCCTTTCCTTTCCTTTGCTGCCGCTGCTGCATCACAGATGTGAACAAGCAGTGGAAGGAGCCCTCATCCCACCGCTCACATGAGAGGAAACAGTTGCCCTCATGCTGTATGACTGAGGAAGTCATTCCCCCTCAACTGGCTCACTACAATATGGGGATATTTACCTTTATAGGGTGGTTATAAGAATTCTTGACAATAGATGTGAAGTATTTTGAACACTCATTATTCAAATACTTATAAGCAATAGTCAGGAGTTCATTTCAAAATGGGGAGGGGGATGAGCACATACTGAATTGTTTTTTAGCCTCCTAAAGTTCTGACCTGGAAATATAGTATTAATTTCTACCTAATAATCTGTGGATGATTTCTTCTTGCAAAATAATCGATTTTTACTTTTAATCATGTATCAGGCTTGTTCTTAGTTATGGCTTTGTTTCATAAATAATACTTTAATACCAAAATGTATAAGTGCATTAAATGTATAATTTAATGTATACATTTGCACAAATGTATAAGTGCAGATGTATACAATATGTGTAAGTGCATTAAAATTTGCATTAAAATAGTTTGTGTCTGGTCTTTTATTCATATATTCTAAAAGGAGGACCAGGGTAAAAATATGAGAGTATGGTGTCAGTTTCTCTGTGTACACAAAGACAGGGCAAAATCACCTGCTACGTTTTTTCTCAGTTTACTGTGGTATTTCTTCCATTCAGTCTTTTGGTTATTGCTTTTTCTGTGGACTCCACACGGGTGAAAAACTTGGTGTTGTGCTGTGAACTAATATTTATGTATAAGGTTGGGGGTAGTAATCAACATTGATGTGGTGACCTTGAAGTCTGCATCAGTGCCCATGATCAATGAATTGCCCTCTAAAGGCCGGTTGCTAAGGCGGTTACTATGCTAGATGGGGAGGGGGGGCAAAAGTGACTGCATGTGAGCAAAGATTTAACTAAAATGGTAAAAAGTTTTGATACATCAATTTGCCTTATGAAATAACTTAAATTCATAAACCATATAATTGAGGTTTATCAAACAACCAACGTCTCTAATTTACACTTAAATAGGTATGGAGTGGTTGTAATAAATAATTCTTAGTTTTATTTTTCCCTTTTTTATTAACAGATGATTCATAATTACATGGAACATTTGGAAAGAGCCAAAATTCATCAACTGACAGGAGCTGGTGAACAGCTAGAGCCCATCATGCACAGTAGACTTAGGTAAGGTATACTGACATTTTGCCCCGATAGCTACTTATATCTTTAAGATATTGTACTTTTGTCTTTTTCAACTGCATTGGAATATTTTGTATGATAGGAATGTACAAAGGGAATGTAGAAGTCTGTGAAGGGAAAATGGTTTTGTTCTTGAAACAGCACAAAACCTAAATGCAATTATCTGCTACTGCATCAGATGCAAGACCATACATTCATATAGAGTTGGTGTAGCAGGAGTTCTTGCTTTTGTCCTCAAAACAGAGTCACAAGCAGCAGTTAAAAGGCTATCGGTGAAAGAATTTGAAATAACTGACAATCCAGTCCTACGCATTGAGAAATGAGGTTCCATGGGGTTCAGTGGAACCTACACCCAGATGAGCATGTGTAGGATTGTAGCCTGAATCACATTTGTATGCTTTGTACTTCTGTGCACATGTTCATGAGAGAACACCTCTTTAAAGCTTTTTGAATACATTATGTAGATGTTGGTGCTTCCCATCCAATGAACCAGGGCTGAGCTACAAAGGTTTGAAGTGATGTGGAGAGGAAAGCGGCTAACAAGCCTGCTTGTGTCTTGAGGTTGCTGCATCAATACTGGGAAGAAGAGAAACCGCTCTATGGTGGTTTTTTTCCTTGCTAGGTGGGGGAGGAGAGTGAGGTGATGTCATTTTTCTTTGGAGCTGCTGCAGAAGAGAGTGGAAAGCTGCTGCCGATGGCATTGTTTTTGTGGCAGCAGCTGAATGACAGACTTTCACTACAAAGATACTCCCTTGTCCCCTGTGTAGCCTGGGTTCCTGCATTTCACCATGCCAGCGCAGCGCCATGAGTCCTGGATGCATGCTGCTATTTGTGTTTGGCTTCGTTGGCGGGGCGGTGGTCATTAATTCAGCTATTTTAGTGTCTCTTTCTGTTTTGCTGCTTGTGCACTTTTCTATATCCACTGGTGTGCCAGCTGTGACGCAGAACTTACCAAGGATTCTCAGGTATTCTGATCACTGAATCTTCACCGTTTTGTGTCCTTTGTTCTTGGCTTTCCCGGTATTTTTCTTTTTCTGGAGAAAGGAGACGGCGGGATGCTGATTTCAGATCTGAATTTCAGCATTTCTGGAGCTGTTTGTTTAAAGCACAAAATGGGATTTTCGTTGTGTGTTCATCTGAGACGACAAAGCCAGTTGTGTTCTTGAGAAACCAATATGCTTTTTATTACTGTATCTTTATAAATGACATAAAAGTGCTATGTGAAAACATTGTGGACAAAGCGTGCATTCACTGTATTGTCAGGTGCCTGACAAATACTGCCTTGCTTCTGTGGCAGCTTAGGCCTTTCATTTGTTCAGTTTGTGTGTTACTCCAGAGAATTCTGCAGAATCTGCTAGTGGATAGTCTCTCTCTCTCTAGACGAACTATTCCTATTGCCTTTTTGCAGCTGTTTGTAAATTAATTCCTGGGATGTTGAGTCGCTTTATATATTCTAGCATGAAAAAATACGATTTAAATACATTATTATAAAATTTTATATTATTAGTGCACTCTTTTCCATCAAGTTTGTCTCAGTTGTGAGAATTGGAAAAAAAACTGTATTCCTAGCATGTTGAAACACATGAAGTAGCACAGCTTTCTGAAAACTTCTGTGACATTGAAGTCTAAATTTGATACAGTTGGACAATTCAATTATATTTTGTATGAAAGGAGAGTTTGCAAGTGTGCATATAAAGAAAATGTGAGCATAACTATCACAGCTTAATTGAATTTTTCTAGCTGAAGTATATTACATGATATATAGAAAAATTGTTAGAACTAGTTTCTTTTTATAATGGATAGTTTTTAATAGAATGAATTCATACAGGTAATTTTGGCTTCTACTTTCAGTAAAAATTCAGTGAGTCGTATATCTTTAAGAATAGTAATGTGACCAAATAGGCATGTACCATAAATTGCCCTCCTCCCTAAGTCTGGAGTTAACTCTAGCATGGAGAGGGGTGTCAGCATAGATTTCTCCTATAGTTTTTTACTTCTTGGATTACCCAGGTAGCATAAGGTGCAGCACTGCTGCTGCTCTTGCAACACCAAAGTAATGTAAGAAAATAAATGTAATCAGATTTGGTTAATATTAAGGGGGAACAAACTGCAAACTGATAAAGAACATGAAGAGAAGTTATTGTATGAAAAAAGTAAAACTCGCATTGCTTTTAAAGAAAAAAGTTGAGTCTTACACAGGTAGACTTGAAAAGGTTGTACAGTATATTAAGGTCAGAACTCAAATTTTATGTTTGCCTAAAGCAGGGGTGCCCAAACCCCTGCCTGGGAACCACTTGCGGCCCTCAGGGACTCCCAATCCAGCCCACAGGGAGCCCCCAGTCTCCAGTGAGCCTCTGGCCCTCCGAAGACTTGCTGGAGCCCGTGCTAGCCCAACACAACTGTTATCAGCATGGGGGCGACTGTTTGACCTCTCACATGAGCTGTGGGCCGATGGCTCCCTCCACTGCTTGCTGTTTCAAGTTTGTGATACAGCAGTGGCAGCAAAGGAAAGGCCGACCTTGCTTTGTGCAAGGCCTTTTATAGAACTTGAGCTATTGCAAGACCTTCATTCATTCATATAAGTTCCATCTCTAATATATTCATTTATGTAAATTTATTCAAATTTGAAATATAAATTCTTTTTTTTCCCAACACAGTGTCAGAGAGATGATGTGGCCCTCCTGCCAAAAAGTTTAGACACCCCTGGCCTAAAGCATAAAGAATTTGGTTGCAAACATGTTAGCTATGTTTCAGCAGTTGACAATTAACTTCTACTTTAGTGGGTCAACGATTAATTTATGTTGAATCAATGCTATATCTTCTGATACAGAGTTTTCAGAATGATAGGTGCTTTTGGCTTTCCCTCATACCACATATAGCAAAACAATTTACAAGTGTATGGTCAAATGGTTGCCGTTCCATGTTTAATATACTTTTAAATCCATGAGCCTCTGGAATCATAGTGCATTTTTGAAGGGTGTTTGGGTTTGCAGAGAATGTGCTGCTTTTCAAAGAAGGTGCTTCCAGGTTTCTTGCTTCTCTATTGTTGTCCCAGAATGCATCAATGTAGCTGCTATACTTGCATTCAGCCACTAGATGGGGCGAATAATGGAACAAAATTATCCCATTAGTTTCCGTTATTCACCCTATCTAGTGGCTGAATGCAGTATAGCGTATACCAGTGCATTCTGGGGTGACAATAGAGCATGAAATCCAGAAGTGGATCTTGAAAGCTATCTTTAACCCTGAGAAACTTGCAACCTGTGTGGTTTAACAGCGCGTAGGTAGGAAATAGAATTTTGATGCTTTTTTCCTTGTTACAAGGTGTTTTAAAGGTGGCCCCCAGGTGAGTCAAATCAGTGGATGCCAAATCAGTGAATACCGAGGTCCCACATGTACTTGGAAGGCACTGTTAAGTTGCTGGAGAAAGGGGAAAAGATTTGAAGCTTGTATTCCTGGTTTGGGACAAACTACAGTTTCCCATTTTGTCCAAATACAAGAAACTGTGGCTCCTACAAACAATAGTTGGATATTAAACCAGAGTCAGCTTTACATAAACTTAATTATTTTTAATAGTTCTGACTGCAGGAATAGTGCAGTAAGTGTTTGTACAATTCAAAATATCTATAAAAGATTTAGGACAGTAAAGATAAATAGTAACTAAAGTTGCGGGAAAGGGCAAAGCTGTACAAGATACAACTGGAAAGTCTTCCCAAGGTCATTCTGGTTTCTGTACCTTAATGCTTTTACATTATTCTCTGTGACCAACATGGAAACTTGCATAAAAATAAGCAGAAAGGTTTCTTAATGCTTCTAGACTTGCATGTACCTCCATGATATTGCTATATGCACCAGGATGGTATAGTGTAGAGGTTCCCAAACTGGAGTATTAAGATGCCCCAACCAGGGAAGACCTGTTTCTGCCTTAAGGGATGGGGCAGTGGCGAAGGCAGTGATGTGATTGCCGTGATCACATCACTGCCAGAGACAAAGGGGTTTTTTAACTTACCCCTGGCACAATCAGCCCTCTGGAGGGTGCAGGGAGCTCTCAAATCCTTCTGCAGAGCTCCTCAAGGGGGGCAGTCACTATTATAGCCTCACCTACCTTACAGGACAAAAGAAGAGAAAGAACTATGTTCATAGCCTTGAACTCCTTAGAGAAAGGGCAGTATAAAAATGTGAAAAATACGTGTAAATGGTCAACTCTCAGCACAAATCAATGCTTGTGTACTCAGAAGTATGTCCCATTGAATTCAATAGGCCTGACTCCCACTTGCGTGTACAGGATTGCAGCCACAGAGCCCGTGGTGCGCACTGTCGCAATGTGCCGTAAGGCACATTTGTGAAGCTTACTGCAGGGCCAGTGTCCGTGCTTAGCGCTGGGCCAGCGCCCGGGCCGGTGCTGGGCTAGTGTCAGGCGGGCGCCTGTCCTCTGCCTCTCAGTGGTCGCACAAACCGCCGAGCCACAGCACAGTAAGCGGGGTGGGGAGGGGGGCAGGGAGGTGGCGTTCCGGGGAGGGGGAGGCAGGTGGGGGGAGGAGGTGTGGCGGGGATGTGGGAGGCAGGGAGAGGGCAGGAGGGAGGCATTCTGGGGGAGGGAGGGAGGTGGATCCTGCATCTGGGATCCTGTGCATTAGTATGGGGCTTGGCACTCTACGTGAACACCTTTACTCTACCCTACTTGAGTAGCCCCACTGCGGGGCTACTTCCCTTACCCGGGAGAAGGGGATGAAAGTCCCCTCCTGAGGTGCCGCCTGCGGTAGCCCGTGGTGCGCAGGATCCGGCGGCAGCAGTTTTTGGTGCTGCCGAAGGTGCATGCCATGGGAGCTCAGTCTTGGGCTGCCCATCACTGTAAAAATGTTTACAATTTTTAATGATTTCTGATTTCTACAAAATTGGATGTCGTCTGTTCTTTAAATATGTAAGAAAGTACTTTTTGTCTTAAATGTGTTTAATTTTTAAAAATATTTTTAAATATCGGCTCTTACCATTTTGCTGAGATTCTTAAGCAAATACTGTGTCAGAAACAAAGGCAAATAATTTTTTTTCTTCCCGATAGAAAGGAGCGTCCTATATCATTGGGCATCTTCCCACTACCTCCAGGAGATGCACTTCTCACACCTGATACTCAGAGAGGAACTGTAGAAACTCCTGGATCAGATAATTGGAAGTTTCATGAACTAAGTCAGCCACGCTCCAACACCAGCCTGAAGGTGAGTTAGTCTCTTAGTTTCTCATGCATGGGGAATTCTTAGTAGTATGTTTCTGATACATTTAGCACGATTGAAACCTAAACTATTTTTGTTTAGTTCCTAAATTTCTAAATGTGAGTCATTCCAGGTAAGTTGAAGGTGAGTTTTTTGTGTGTGTGTTAATGTTTTGATGACTGCGTCTTCAGCTGTACTTGGGATTATGGGAAGCACACAACCTGAATCCTGGTTTTACAGTTGCACTATTTCTGTTAAAAAAAATTGTTTCTCTAGATCAGGTGTGCCCAAACCCCAGCCCTGGGGCTACTTGCTGCCCTCGAGGCCTCTCAATGCTGCCCTCAGGGTGCTCCCAGTCTCCATTGAGCCTCTGGCCCTCCGATGATTTGTTGGAGCCCACACTGGCCTGATACAACTGCTCTCAGTGTGAGGGCAACTTTTTGACCTCTCACGTGAGCTGTGGGATGAGGGCTCCCTCCACTGCTTGCTGTCTCACGTGTGTGATGCAGCAGTGGCAGTGAAGGAAAGGCTGGCCTTGCTTTGTGCAAGGCCTTTTATAGGTCTTGAGCTATTGCAAGGCCTTCATACATTCATTTATGTTCCATCTCTAATATAGTCCTTTATGTAAATTTATTCAAATTTTAAATGTAAATTAATTCTTTTTCCCCTGGCCCCCGACACGGTGCCAGAGAGACGATGTGGCCCTCCTGCCAAAAACTTTAGACACCCCTGCTCTAGATGGATAGAGTGCTTTATAAGGCCTGCATCTTTTTCTTTTCATGAAATTACTATTCCAATTTGCCTTTTTGTTTTGGTGATGACTAGTCTGGTCAGGCTTATGCATTAAATTTTTCACAGGAGAGAAACTCCTAAGAAAATAAATGGGTGTAGAAGTAAGGATAATGTGTATATTTAGACTTTTCATCTAAACCGAGGTGCCCAAACCCAAGCCCAGGGTCCACTTGTGGCCCTCGGGGGCTCCCAATCAGGCCCTTGGGGAGCCCCCAGTCTCCAGTGAGTCTCTGGCCCTCTGGAGACATGCTGGAGCCTGTGCTGGTCCAACGCAACTGCTCTCAGCATGAGGACGACTATTCAACCTCTCACCTGAGCTGTGGGATAAGGGCTCCCTCCACTATTTGCTGTTTCATGTCTGTGATGCAGCTGTGGCAGTGAAGGAAAGGCTGGTCTTGCTTTGTGCAAGGCCTTTTATAGGCCTTGAGCTACTGCAAGACCATCATTCATTCATATAAGTTCCATCTCTAATAAATTCATTTATGTAAATTTATTCAAATTTTAAATGTAAGTTAATTCCCCCCCCCCCCCCCGGAGAGATGATGTGGCCCTCCTGCCAAAATGTTTGGACACCCCTGATCTAAACCGAACAATACTGTTCTGATTACTACTGCGCAACATTATATCAAAAAATCTGCAAACAAATGTTTTCCACTTGTAAAGAATATAAATTCTGTTGGAGCCTGTCATGTGCCTTTTGAGAGTGAAATCTTCAAACATTTCTGATATCACCATAGCATTGTATCCTCTAAAGCAGTGGTTCTTGCACATTTAGCACCGGGACCCACTCTTTATCTGTCAGGACCCACCAGACATAATGTCATGACTGGAAGTGACATTATCAAGCAGGAAAATGTTTAACAATCCTAGGCTGCAATCTTACCCACACTTACCTAGGAGTAAGTCCCATTGACTATCATTGTTAAAAGAATATACATAGCAGCTTGTTAAAAGTACAGGTCCGGGACATTTCCCCAAATGCAGTCGCATACCATGGGAGCATCAAGTCTAATATATTAAAAATAAAATATTGAAATGAATGGGGACCCACCTGAAAATGGCTCGCGACCCACTTAGTGGGTCCCGACCCACAGTTTGAGAAATACTGCTCTAGAGACATGCAAGGTAGCCTTCTTTCACCTATATTGTACAGTATCCATGTAGTAGACATTTATTGTCTGAAAAGCTTTCTGAAACCCACTGACATGAACATTTTTAATTTAAAAATCTATACCATTCTTCAAGTGGTTTAAAATTGATATTATGGAGGCAATTGCATTGCTTGGGGTTGATTGGCTGCTAATTAAAATGAAAGGTGACATTGTCAGCTCTGCCATATCTGTGCATGCTGCTGTGTGGGTAATGTGCAAGTCAAATTCTTTGGTGAAGGGGCATCTCTTCCATCCTATCTAAGACACTGGGCTGTTGAATACTGAAATGCCATATGACTAAAAATAGTCAGGTAAACTGAGAAAAATATTACTTCAAAGTGTGTGCTTTGTGTATTTTTCTTTTGATTTGGGTGCCCTTTGCCATAGCTGTAGAGCCCCTCTTTGCTCTGGGTCTTTGGTGGGTACAGCTGCATTTTGTGGCTTGTCACGATCTAAATGCTCATGTAATGTGTCCCATGCTTCCCCTGTGAAGCATACCCCCCATTCCCCTCCATTTGTGAAGGGATTGTGCCTGCTGTTGTTGGCAACCTTCAGTCTCGAAAGACTATGGTATTGCGCTCTGAATGGTGGTTCTGGAACAGCGTCTAGTGTGGCTGAAAAGGACGATTCAGGAGTGACAATCCCTTCCACACAGGGAGCAAGTGTAGTCTGTCCCTGGTCTGTCTCCCTGGCTATGGGCCTTCCTTTTTTGCCTCCTTGCCTTGACCACGGTGATCCATGCCACAGTGACATCGAGGCTAGATTATTGTAACGTGCTCTGTGTGGGGCTGCCCTTGAAGATGGTTCGGAAACTGCAACTAGTGCAAAATGCGGCAGCCCGCATGGTTACTGGAGGTAGGCTGTTTGACTCTGTCAGTCCGCCTCTCCAGCGGCTGCACTGGCTGCCCAGTTGTTTCCGGGCCCAATTCAGGGTGCTGGTTTTGACCTTTAAAGACCTTTTAGCAGGGGGAGAGTAACTGGCCCACCTCACCCCAGCACTGTCTGTTCTAGTGGCTGTCTGCTGGTATTCATTTGCATCTTTTTAGATTGTGAGCCCTTTTGGGACAGGGAGCCATTTAGTTATTTGATTTTTCTCTGTAAACTGCTTTGTGAACTTTTAGTTGAAAAGCGGTATATAAATACTGTTAATAATTAATAGTTAATAATACTGCTCTGGACCAGGGTATCTTAGAGATCGCCTACTCCTGTACAATCCGGCTCGTCCTCTTAGGTCATCAGAGAAGGCCTTTTTACAAGTGCCGCCACCTGGGGAGGTACTTGGGGCGGTGGCAAGAAATAGGGCCTTCTCAGTAGTGGCACCAACGCTATGGAATTCCCTTCCCCTTGACTTAAGAACGGCACTCTCTCTTGTAACTTTCTGGCGCGGCCTGAAGACCGTTCGGTTTAGACAAGCCTTCTGAGTTCCTGGCCTTTTTAACATCTTTTTAACATCTCTTAACATTCTTTAACATTTGCTCACAGGCCTGATCCTTTTCTAATTTGCTGCCCTATGCTCTTACCTGATTAGTTTTTATCTGTCTACTGTTTTTATGATATGTTACGTTTTTATCTACTTTTAAATTATGTTTTTAACTTGTTTTAACCTTGTTTGTAAGGCGCCTTGAGTCCCTTTGGGGAGAAAGTCGGGGCAAAAATAAAGTATAATAATAATATTAAGTGTCTCTTCAAATTGGGAGAGGCCATGCTGCCTGCCTCCAAGCAGAATGCTCAGAAGCTGGTTGGGAACCTTCTGTCTCAAAAGACTATGGTATAAGCCTATAGCACCCGGTATTCCCAGGCGGTCTCCCATCCAAGTACTAACCATTCCTGACCCTGCTTAGCTTCTGAGATCAGACGAGATCGGGCAAGTGCATGGTAACAGTTGCTGTTGAGGTCCAATCCTAAGGCCTTCAGATCCCTCTTGCAGATATCCTTGTATCGCTGCTGTGCTCTACCTGTAGGGGGCTTTCCCTGCACGAGTTCTCCATAGAGGAGATTCTTTGGGATCCGGCCATCGTCCATTCTCACGACATGACCAAGCCAATGCAGGCGTCTCTGTTTCAGCAGTGTATACATGGGATTCCAGCTCGTTCCAGGACTGTGTTGTTTGGAACTTTGTCCTGTCAGGTGATTCCGAGGTTGCGTCGGAGGTAGCGCATGTGGAAAGCGTTCAGCTTCCTCTCCTGTTGTGTGCAAAGAGTCCATGACTCACTGCAGTACAAAAGTATACTCAAGACGCAAGCTCTGTTGACCTGGATCTTGGTATGTTCTGTCAGCTTCTTGTTGGACCAGACTCTCTTTGTGAGTCTGGAAAACTTGGTAGCTGCTTTACCGATGCATTTGTTTAGCTCGGTATCGAGGGAAAGAGTTTGAGAGAGAGAGTTTGAGAGAAAAAGATTGTGCCTGTGGGGGTGGGGGTGGTGTAACTTTGAAGTTGCAATACATGAGAAATTAAACTGCGCAAGTATTATGGTTCAGAGATAGTATAGTATAGCAAGTATGCATTCCTTAAGTTTTAAGTGGATATTAAAATTGTCCTCATAACTAATGTCCATTTTAAACTTGTTCAAGATCTTCATAGTACTCAGGGTTGTTTTTGTGCGAGTCGCTGAAGTACATTTGTGCCTCTTTCTCGCTGTTTTGCATTGCGTGTGACTATTAATATGGGAGAGACCATGAAAGGCAGTTTGTTGGAAGATCCAGCTAAATGTCACATTCTGTCAAGCAATTGTAAACCTACAGTACAAAAAGCACTTTAGTCTCTTCTGTAACTCTTAGACTAAATAACATTTGGGAGGGTGACAGGGAGAGGCTTCTTCCAGCTCCCAAATATAAAATTTAGCAAAGCCACCTGTAGAGGAATCTTAATGGAAATGATGTTGGGTTATATGTATTTTCTACCAAGGTTTTCCTTCATAACTTTCTCATCAATATACACTCTCAGTTTTAGAGAAAGCCTTAACTAATAATTGCCTGACATTTCAAATGTAGAAGTAAACATGTCTTAATTGCAGCAGTTCAGTAAAATTCTAATTTTGAAACTGGGTTCGTGCCTGTATTTGTAAAACAAATCAAGCTAATCTCTGGGATTTTCCTTAGCCCACTTCTGTTGGCAGTCATGCTGGCTGTTGTGAGCTCTTTGTTTGCTAAGGTCAGTGGTCTGTGTGCTGCATTCTTTTGTGGATGCAGTTGGAATACAGAAGCTGAGAAATGTTTGAACAAAGCCAAGCTTTTCCCACTCTGTGGGGAAGCTCTGCAAGTAAAGTTGCTAAGTTTACTTGCAGTTTGTGGATTGTTGATGGATGAATTTTTAACAAGAGGCACAACTGCATTGCTGGGGTTTAAGGAAGGTTGGAGTAGTAGGAGAAACTGTCATCAAAGGAGGAATGATCTTGGGGGTGCAGATGTAGGAAACATTTTCAGGACAAGTGCTCAACTGGGGCATGGTATAAACCAGGGGTCTCCAAACCCTAGCCTGGGGGCCAGATGCGGCCCATGGCCAGCCTCTATCCTTCCCATGGCCAGCCTCTTGTCCCCTGAAAGTCTCTGGCCCACTTTGCCAAACATGACTGGAACTATGCTCCAGTTACACCTGGAGGGTGTTCTAAGGGCCAGAGAGGTTGAATGAATGAGCCCATTCATTCATTTATTCACACATCTAAGTTCCATCTCTAATTTATTTATATAAATATTTCATATAAACTTTTTTTCCGGCCCTCAAAATCATGCCAGACATTTGATGTGGCCCTCAGGCCAAAAAATTTGGAGTCCCCTGGTATAAACTATAAAGGCATGTCCCTGAATGACAGTGTGCAGTCACTGTAATAATAATAATAATAATAATAATAATAATAAAACTTTATTTTTATCCCGCCCTTCTCCCTAATGGGACCCAGGGCGGCTAACAACATATTAAAAACAACAGATTTTAAAAACAGTAATACATAGAAAATAAAAACATTTAAAAACCCATTACAGAGGCCATAAAAACAGTAGTCAGATTAAAAGACAGCATAAAAGAGCAAGTCACCGAGGGATCAAGCCTGTAAAAAACTAAAAGATGTATAAAAATGTTAAGAAGGCCAGAAATCACTGTATGTTCTGCCTAAGCAGGAAACACATTGTGGAGATCTGCCTAGGTTTAGAAGTCTTCTGCATAAAATGATGCCGCATGATAGTATACTTTAGAGAGACTATGTAGAGGGGTAGAGTGCTAATTCTAGACCGGGGTGTCCAAACTTTTTGGCAAGAGGGCCACATCATCTCTCTGTCACTGTGTCAGGGCCGGGGGAAAAAAGAATTAATTTACATTTCAAATTTGAATAAATTTACATAAAGGAATATATTAGAGATGGAACATGAATGAATGAATGAAGGCCTTGCAATAGCTCAAGGCCTATAAAAGGCCTTGCACAAAGCAAGGCCAGCCTTTCCTTCACTGCCACAGCTGCATCACACACATGAAACAGCAAGCAGTGGAGGGAGTCCTTGGCTTGCATCTTTATGCAAGAGGTTGAATAGTCACTCTCACACTGAGAGCAGTTGCGTTGGGCCAGCATGGGCTGCAGCATGTATCTGGAGGGCCAGAGGCTCATTGGAGACTGGGTGCTCTCTGTGGCCAGGATGTAAGTCCCTGAGGGCCACAAGTGGCCCCCGGGCCGGGGTTTGGGCACCCCTGTTCTAGACCAAAGAGTTGCAGTTATAAACCAGAATCCTGTGATCTACTCAGGTAATTAGTTCTTTGTGCCTACGGGTCACAGTGTTGCTAGGGGCAGCAACACCCAGGGTGGGAAATGCTGTCACGTGATATCACATCACTTCCAGGTTCTTCCAGAGGAAGAGGTGGCAGCTGCTTCTCGATCTAGGTATTGCTTCCGTTCCTCCTCTTCTGGGAGCTCTCGTTGAGTTAAAAATAAATTAGAAGAGTGCAGGCTTCCCCCTTCTAATTTATTGTTAACTTGAGATATACTGCATGAAGAGGAAGGGGACGGAAGCCAGACTGTGAAGGCATCACTACCTTAATTACGTGTAATTAAAAGGAGGAACAGGAGGAGAAGGCAGTGGTGGTGCAGGACACGCAGTGCCCCCTTCTGGCTGGTACCTGGGGCAGGCCACCCTCCTGCCCCCACACTTTCTGCACCAGTGCCTAAGGGTGCTTTTGCATTTATGTTTCTTGAGCAGGTAACCTCCGTTCTGTATGACAAAAAGACTTTTGAAACTGCAGGGAATTTGCAAAAGCAGTTTGTAGCATGCCTTGGACTGGGGAGAGCTTATTTTTGCTATTCAAAAGCAAGGAGTGTTTAAAAAAATGAGCACACCCACAAAGAACCCATATTGCATTTATTGCCCCTTCTTTGTTCTTTAACATTGTCATTCCTATAGGGGCCCATTCTAATAATATTTTGTGTTTGGTTTGAAAAAAAATAAAAATCCTATACGGGATGAGTGCAAGCCTTTAAACTAGCTCTTTAGATTAGGATCCTAGAGCAGTGTTTCTCAACATTTGTCCTCCACTGTACCACTAAACATGGTCCACCTATTCAAAGTACTACTAGAAGTAACTGATGTTGATATCATCAAGTGGTGATGACATGTGGTGAAGTCATCATCCAGATGACTTCTGGGTTGGGAGGCCAGATGCAATGCGACAAACACATTAGCAGTGCAATCCTGGGGATTGTGTCACTGCCCTAGCCCCTCTCCCGCAAGAACTTACTAAAGCTCCCTCAAAGTTTGAGAAATGCTGGTTTACACAATGTCTTAGGCTACAGTACTGTACACACTTATCTGGGAGTAAGTATCATTGAAATCAGCAGGGTTTATCTCTGAGTAGACCTGCCTAGGATTGCGCTGTATATCTCTCAAAGTGATAGTCAATAGCTTGTGAGTGCCTCAGGCCCTATGTAGTTCTTTAATCCATGTTGACTTTTTAAGAGCCAACAAATTGTGAACTGGGATTGTAGAGAGCTATTCTTAGGTCTGCTTGCCAAAGTGTCATCCATCATAGTTGTCATTTTAACATATACTGTACATGCAAAATGTTTAAAATGTAATGAATATGCAACTAATATTCATTTACCACAGTATGTATTGCACTGATGTATATGTAATAGAATATAGGGGTGGGCTATAATTCTCTTTTCTATGTACATGGTAAAACATGTATTTGCTACCACATGTTTGAAATAGCCAAAGCTAGCAATGGAGAATTTTAACTCTCTCCTGCCACTCATTTAGGTGTTATAAAATCATCCTACTTGGTTTGGGTTTTGGTAGTTGGGACAAATCGGGCTGGAGACAGTGAAGTGACTTGTCTTTTTAATATTTATGTACAAGAAAAATATTTTGTATTTTTATATTTCAGAATAAAAATATATTCACTTAGCCTCTAATAAGTGTACTTAACAGCATGGTTTGAGTTTGGCTTTTAATTATTACCATCACCTGTTGGATGGGGAAAAACTTAATCCAAATAAACACATGACTGCAAACAACATACCTTTATTTTAAAAATGAATTCCCATGAGTTTATTACACTTGGATCTCATCCTTACTCTAAGGAGCTCAGTGCAGCATACATGGTTTGATATATCACTTGCTTTGAAATGAAGGATTTCTAAGACTTGGTCTGTGTGGTTATGCCAATGTAAATAGGGTGTACTTGAAATACTACTTTATGTACAAGCTAAGTGATCCTTTTTTTAAGTTTAAGATTAGACTGTCCAATGTTTTATGTTCATAGACGTGAAATATCAAGAGTTCATCATTTGGTCAAATCCACTGCCAAAATATAGTCCTGTGAGCTTCCAAAGAGTAGGTTAACAACATTGCAAGAATTTGGGCAGGCAGTAACATGAGTGTGTGAGCTTATTTTTCAGCTTGATCTTTTGTTCTTGGAAAAATGTATTATCAGTCCAAAATGCTCCCTTGCTTCTTATTTAAAGCCTTCTAAAAAAACTTCATTTTTTTTTGCTTGTGGCACTTTTATTTTTCCCCCTGGAAGTTCATGAAAGAAGTTCTTGCTGAGGCACTGGGAATGGCCTTGAAACTTCAGTTATTTTTAGATACTGCACATTTCTTTTCCACAGGGAAGTGCTGCTTGAATTTATACTGTACTTAAATAGTTCAGTTCCTAAGATGACAAAAGAATTTCTTTATCTTGCCTTTTGTTTCCAATAGCTTCAAAGCAGCTTGTTCTGTGTGTGTAGAAATAATTATTAAATTACAGTTAAAATCACAAAATAATTGTTTTGAAAAATGATCCTTTTGGATGTACAAGTCATTAAAAAAAGTCAGCTTCCATTAAGATCACAGAAGAAAGAATATACTTTCCTTGGCAACTTGAAGATAAGATGGCACTGAGCAAACACGTCTAGGGAAAGAGTGTCACAATTTCAGCAACTTGCCTGAAAATACTTCTTTTCCTAAGAAGTCAGTTCCACTTATTTCAATTGACTGACTTTTCAGTATGCGTCTGACCCTCCAGCTCTGCTCTCTCAAACGGTAGAAGTGAGTCACAATCCACCAAGAGTCAATTATGAAGAAGATTTACTAGGTTTGTTTACCCTGTTCTCCCTGCTTTAACCTTCATTATCTTTTAAATTACATTTTGCTATCAGATATAAATTGTGATGAGGTTTAAGGGGTAATGGGACCTTTCTGGCACTGAATATCCTTATGCTTGTTTATTGGTTCAGTATGGTTTTAAATCAAATTATAACCTTTCTTATGTGAAAAATATCGGAAGACCCCATTTTATTCTCCTGCTGTATGTGACCCTCTATGTTCTTCATCTTCCAGGGCAACTAGAAGGGCAGAGTTCCTCTGCCTGTTTAATGGTCAGCCATTTAACCTGAGGCTGCTACAGCCCAGAAGTTCAACATAAGTAAATTTATGTAATCTAATTTTTAAGTACTTCTTTAGGTGAAAGTGACCATTACATGTATAAAATATACAGGCAGACTCATGTATCCACTGACTTAGTTATCTGTGGGGGGCACACTTGCCCTGTGTTCATTAAAGTTGTTTAGAGCTTTAGCAGGACAAAAATGTTCTTGCCTTTACAGGTCACTATAAGCATTCAAGCTTATAGCGATGTGCAGACAGGCTGCCGGCAGCCTGAATGCTTGAAAACACTGGATCGACGCAGCCTATATGTGCGTCACTATAAGCTTGAGTGCTTTTGGTGACCTGTAAAAGCAAGAACATATTCACCCCAGTAAGGCTCTAAACCAGTGATTTTCAACCTTTTTCATCTCATGGCACACTGGCAAGACACTAAAATGGTCAAGATGCGCCATCGCTTTTTCGACAATTGACAAGGCACACTGTGCTGCCAGTGGAGCACTCACACCCCCCAATGGCCCTGCTAATAAATGGTTCTCTCCCAAATTCCCGCAGCACACCTGGGGGCCATTTGCGGCACAGTGTGCCATGGCGCAGTGGTTGAAAATGACTGCTCTAAACAATATTAATGGGTGCACAGGGGCTATGTGTGGGTGGGGACACGGAGACAGATGCCCTGTATCCACAGTTTCCATATTCACAGGGGGTCCCTGGAACGTATCCCTTGTGGATATGGGGCATGCCTATATTCTGTTGAATTGTTTACAAGCTAGCCACATTTCTGTTATCTAAGTTTCCAAGAGTTCAGCTTTTTATTTTTCTGGATCAGCGGTCTCCAAACCTGATACCTCTACTTGATACAGTAGAGGTACTGTACTTGATACTTGATACAAGCCATTCCCTGGTGTGAACGGACCTTATTGTTCTGTTGGGAAGCCTCCTCTCTGTGCCTCTCATCACTCCTAAACTTTGTGCCAGACATTCGCGTCTCCCTGAAAATTTGGGTGCAAAGCCTGCTGGGACAACAGGCAACAGAAGCGGCTGTCCAGCACAAAGTTTAGGGGCAATCAGAGGCACAGAGAAGAGGCTCCCTAGCAGAACAGTAAGTTCCATTCACCCAGGGGATGGATTGTAATAGGCACTGGATCTGGCCGTGGGTCAGGGTTTGGTGCCCTCTCTTCTAGATTAAGACCCTTTTTCGAGAGGCCCTCTACCCTCCTCCTCTTTGATAAATCAAATATGCTGCTAATTGTTAGTAATAAAGTGGCAGTGTCACTGTTCGTAGCAGAATGTCTCTGCAGCAGCCACCTCAAGATCTTATAAGTTAATCAAGCTGGTAGTAGATTTAGCATGGTTTTGCTTGTGGTGTCCTATTTTTGGAGGAGAGAAATTACATTTAACCTTGAAATTATATTTTTAGTAGCTCTATTTCTATTATAATACAACCATAATACTACTAAACGAAATGGCCTGTGTTCATCCATTCCGGTGTCTTGACATGACTGCTAAGTAACCACATTGCTTGTACAGGCACCTCTTGATTTACATGGACTTTACACATTTTTGAAATGGCAAATGTGCAAATTAACAGTGGATGTCTAATTTATGTCAATTTCATTTTTTGTAATAACACAGTGAATCTCCTTGGAAAGCCACTCTAGAAGATACAAAGTTTTGTGATGTTTGCCAGTTTGCATTGTAATTAATTAGCAACTTAATTAGCTGCTAACAAGTAACCAGTAAGACACTGGCAGCTTTCTGTGGGTGGGGGGGGGGTCTCCTCTAAAGTAAGATTAAAAATAGAGAAGGAGAATGCTTTCCCATAGCTGCAGCTTACCACTTTCTCAGTTCCTTTACTGGCATCTTTGTGGTTCTTGTTGCTTTCTCCATTGACATTAGTAGCCACTCCCAGGGGCCTCCCTCCTTATCCCTTCGCCCAGTGTGATCCAGAAGAACCTCCCTACCCTCCTAGTGAGTAATTTGGCTTTTGGAATGATTCTTATTTGGAGCCAAACTGGAGAAAGGGTGGGTAAGAGGGCCCAAGGCATGACTTAATGCATGTGGGCTCGTGACCCACCAGTGAGTTGCAACCCACAGTTTGGGCAGCTCTGTACTATACTGAATCAGTGTTAAAGGAAGCTATTTTGTGGGAGATAATATAGTGGATGACATGCACGAGGTCAGAGCTCCATTTCTACATTTAGACTGCTTCTGTGTGCAGCAACATTATGCACTTACGGACTATTTGTCATAAAAAGTCTGCAATTACTGCATACTTTTCTACCCTTTAGGATGAACTTTCTGATGTTAGCCAAGCAGGTTCCAAATCAACAACTCCAGCCTCCGCTGCTGCTTCAGATGTGCTTCCATTTGCTGAGACTCCCCTGAATGAAGGAAATGATGCATTTGTGAAGACCTCTGACTCTGGGTACAAGAAATTGGACATAGGCAAACACATTGAAGTGCAAGTAGCTCAAGAAACAAGAAGTGTATCCATTGGTAAGTTATTACAAACTGTGACTAGAGTTAATATTTTGAGCAATTTAAAACCCAGATATTTTGAATCTTAAGAAATGCTGTGTGTTGAGTTTCAGAAACT
Source organism: Tiliqua scincoides (assembly GCF_035046505.1). Lineage (NCBI taxonomy): Eukaryota > Metazoa > Chordata > Lepidosauria > Squamata > Scincidae > Tiliqua > Tiliqua scincoides. Next base: position 153,641,249 of record NC_089822.1, read on the forward strand.
ATCCATAGCTCTAAATATAGAGCTACTTGCCCGTTGTCAGGATTTGGTGGGGGGCACCCACTCTTCCTACTAGATGGTCTCACAACTATCTAAGAAGAACACCTTGGGTAGCTACCCAGCTACCACAAGCCCAAGAACCAGGATCTCTAGAGGGATTCCCTGGGCTTAAATCCCTCTTCCTATGGTATTTAAGGATTTCTTTTTAATATTCTCACAGTGACCCCCCAATGAGAGGAAGAATAATAAACTCCTTGATACCTCAAAAGAAACGCAAATGAAGAAAAATAGAGAAACTAGAAAATTTATTAACATCCGTTAACAGATATAAAATAACTAAGAAAGGACTTTTCTACAATCAAAGTGTACAGTTAGATACTACAACAATAAGAGGCTCCCAATCCTACAGGACAACCCCAGGGCAAAACTTTTTGTGAAACTGCTAAAAGCACCCCAAAAAAGAGAGATAAAAACCAAACACAATCTAATTATACTTTTCTGACTGGCCAGAACTGCTTTGTTCTGTCATCTACTAACAATACAGCACTGAGGTTAACTCCCCTTTAGGTCTCATCCACCAGGAAAGCTAAGGAAGTTTCCATTTCCTATATGGGACTACTTTTCTGGTAGAAAATGTGGTCTGTATGATGGCCTTTGATTGTAATTTTACTGGGATGTTCAGTTAATTATCAAGCATGGTCTGCCTGTGGGAAATTCTGGTTCAAATCCCCATTCAGCACTGAGGTTCATGAGTGATCTTGCTTTACTGGGTTACTGTAAAAATGAAATGGGGATATGTAGTAATCCACCCATGGTTTTGGAGTGGTGCAAAAAATAAGTATCCTAACTGAAGTTAGTGGGGCAATAGGAGTGTAAATTGTCACTGACTCATCTGCTTGGTAGGCCAAGTGCTTTGCCCTTTCTCGTTCATCCTCAGTTATCCAGGTATAGTAGGTTATAGTAGTAGTATAGTATAACAAGTATAGTATAGTATAACAATAGTAAGTTATTGTCTTTATCATATTTTAATATTTTTATAAGCTGTTTTGAATGCCCATCAGGGCTGTGTGTGTGTGAGTGAGAGAATATGAGGACTTGACGACATTCAGACCATTGCAAAGGTGGGCTTATAGCAACAAATCTCTGAAGAACTAATACTTAGATCCAAGGGGCACATCATAGTGAAACTTGTTTTCATGTGTAAATGTGCTTTGAAATTGTGGTGTTCATGTATTCTGTATTGCCAGAAGAGCATGAATGAAAACTGCCTGTGAGTCTTCTCAGTTTGAGGGCCATGTCACACATGACAGAAAGTCTACATCAAAACCAATTCTGTGGCAGTCCTTAAAGCTTTCACATTCTCCTGGGAAGTTGGAGGAGGGGGCTGCAAAAGTCATTGAATGCAATTCTTGTTCTTTGGCAAGATTGTTCTACCCAACTGTGTGCATACAGATTAATTCACAACAATAAACTGTGATAATTCAGAAGCAGAGGTCAGGGAGGACCAATCCTGCAGTCTTGGGCCTGGAAGTTCCATAGAATCTAGGAGCCTCGGTAGCCTGCCTGTTTGTGAGAAATCTTGAAAAACAAATTTCTCATGGTGTTACAAACAACTGTTTTGTCAAAATGCCTATTGCTTCTTCCCCAAGGTTCTAATGAAAATGAAGACAAATCTGAAGTTCAGGCAATCATTGAATCAACTCCAGAATTGGATATGGATAAAGACCTTAGTGGATATAAAGGTTCAAGGTATTTTCTGACAACGTGTTGTCTATGAAGTAGTAGAAACATGCAAAAACTACCACAATATCTTGTCCTTGTGGATGGGTTTGCACAAATGAGGTCACACGGTGCTTAGGAAAGTTAAAAGCTTACCAAAGTCTTCTGTACTGCCTCTAACTTTTCCTGGCTGCCCACCACAAACAGCACTGTACTGTCAAGGTCAAATCAGTGTGATACACAGCATGCTATTTGACTAGCATGAAGTTCAAGGTAGTGCAGCAAAGATTCTCATACTACTTTTGATAGTCTCCAACCCATAGCCAAGACCAAAGGGGTGCACTCGCTCGAATTCTGTCCCAGTGTGCAGAACACTAGAGTAAAAAGATGACCACATTGATACTGGAATACGGTGAAGAGGAGGTGAACTAGATGAAGAGAGGGGAAAGAGGATGAAAGTCAGGTGGACAATGGAAAGAGAGAACCAGGGGAGCACCTGCATATGTTTAGAGGGTAGGGGGGTTGTGTGCCCTCCATCGCTCTTCCTTTCACTGATCAAGAAAGTCCGCTGATTGATTTCCTACTGATTAATTCTGCCTCTTGTGCCTTAAAGACTAACCAGTTTACTGCAGCATAAGCTCTTATGGTTGTAAAATAGATCTGATTCTACCAATCTTATGTAATATTTGAATGGCTTAGCATTAGTGCTGCTTTTTAGAAAACAAAAATTTTTATTGACATTCCAATTCTGTTATCTAGCACTCCTACCAAAGGCATAGAGAACAAAGCATTTGATCGCAACACAGAATCACTCTTTGAAGAGTTGTCCTCTGCTGGCTCTGGTCTGATTGGGGATGTGGATGAAGGAGCAGACTTACTGGGTAAGTAGATATTTCAGGAAGAATAAATAGAAATTTATTAACTGTTTTAGAATTGTGAAGGTAATGGTTTCATGATGTGGAGCATGAAGTTGATATAGTATTAAGATAATTAAATTTGTCTGATTTTTCCATGCATCATAATCCTATTAAACTGAATATAAATAGTTAGATGCTACAGTCAGAAATACTTCCCCTGTTACATAGGCTTTCATACAGAATGATATTTCCTGTTTATTAGATATAATTCAGGTTCAGAAAGACGGTGGCTTCAGTCCAAACAAGAATGAAGCAGTGTGTCATGACAGGATCTTTGAAGTGGTTCCCAGAACCATCAGTATGAATGAGGAAAAAAAGGCACACACCTACCTAAGTTGCTGGTTTCTCTACCTTTCTAAAAGTAGCAAATATTGTGGATCAGACAATTGCTCTCAAACAAGGTGGATTTAAGGGTTGGCAGACCCTTCCTCTAGTCTGCCTTGGAAATAGGAAATAGTCTCCACGTCAAGTGGAGCGTGGGAGGCGAAGGGCCAGAGAGAGGCCAGACTGGGAAGGAATCCAGCTGGAAGGAGTAGTTCTATGAAAGACTAGAACTATTCAATTATAAAAATCCCTATGGGGTTTTAGAACAGCCTGCCTATGTAAACCGCCTTGGATTAAAGTCGGAGGAGAAATCTGACGTCCAAAGAGGCGGTATATAAATACCTGTATAAATAAATAAAATAAAATAAATAATCCAAAGTAAGCAAGTTTGTTTAGTTTTATCAAAGGTCAGGTTGAGAATGGACCCTTCACTGCCATTTCTACTTGTCTGGTAAATAATACATGGAGACAGGTGGGATCTTATCTCCACAGCAAGGTCTTAATCTCCATTCCCTGGTCTATGGAAGTGATGCCTTGAGTCTTCTAAGCAGCCCCACCCAGACTGGACTAGTGTCCAGACCACTCAGTTTGGACTTCTCAACTCTTGATAGACAAGCATACTTTCACTCTTATTACATATTTTTATTTCCTACTATTCAAAACTTTCATAAGGCAGCAAACGAGGTAGAATAAAATAAAACAAAAACACACAAATTAAACTCTCCAACATAGCAAAGCATAGCAGTGTTCAGTTAAAACCACATCAGTTGTTAAAAACATTTCAGAACATAAAAGTATTTAATCCACATTTAAAAGCAGAGCATCTAGGGCTGAGGTATTCAAACTGTGCTTTGGGCCTCCCTAGGGAGGCGTGGCTAGCCTCCAGGGGTGTTGTGAGGCATCTGGGGGAGAGAGGTGGCCATAGCTACTCAGCTCAGCTGCATGTGCTGCCTTCCGACATTGCTGCTTTTCTGCAGCTGTGAATAAGGTGGGTGAGGCAGTGTGAGGTGCGGAGGGCGTGTGAAACATGGTGGGGGGAGTTGGGAGAGAAGGCTGGCTGGGCAGAGGGAGAGGTGCTGCATCTCATCAGCACAGGGCCCTGCCTCCTGGCAGGCTTCAAACTGGGAGGGAAGAGTAAGTACAGGCAGCGCAGCACTTTCCTCCACTTGGGAGGGTGGGAGCCCAGCCTGCTCCCAGTGGGGGGGTGTGTGTCCAAATGCCCCAGCCTGCATTCCTCTGTCTTGCCTGGTGGGAACAGGGGTGGCAGCTGCATGTTGGGGTGTATGTGTGTGAGCATGCCCCCATCTACTCTGGGGGTAATTTGTAATCTTGCTCTGTGTGGCTGCAATCCTGTCCACACTTTCCTGGGAGTAAACCACATTGATTCAAATGGAACTTACTTCTGAGTAGACCTACATAGGCTTGGGTTCTGTGTCAGCTTAACCCCAAGGATCTTCAGCTTTCTCTTTTTTCTCCCCCTTCAAAAAAGAAAAAAAGGCACTCTTGATGGCTTTGTCTCCAAAAATTGATTAAAAAAATAAATACCCATTCCTTTACAGCCATCCCCCTTTTTCCTCCTGCCTGCTTTTGGGGGGGGGGGGGGCCCTTCCCATGTTGGCTGCTATTATAAGACAAAAGGCACTATCCTAACTAGATCTACTCAGAAGTAAGTCCTATTGTGTTCAATGGGACTTACTCCCAGGAAAGTGAGGTTAGGATTTGCATCCAAACAGTCTCTGGGTCTCAGTTTCACATCAGTCTGCAATTAGCAGATACACACAAAGTCTTCCCCTCCCCCAGCAAATTCATCACTTCCCCCCTCCCTTTCCAAAACCCTCTAGGTGTGCTGCTGACAAACTCAGGGCACAATCCTAACCAGGTCTTCTCAGAAGTAAGTCCTATTTTGTTCAATAGGGCTTACTCTCAGTGAAGTGTGGTTAGGATTGCAGCCTCAGAGTGCTGGCAGCTGTTCTTTGGTTTCTAGTGTATAATAACACCTTCACCCCCATTTTGGGGGTAACCGAGGTGAGGTGATGTAATAGGGAGCCACAGCCAATGGCCACAAGGATCAGAGGAGCTGCCAGCCAGAAAAGTTGGAGAACACTGATCTAGGGGCTTGATGGATTTCCTCTGAGAAAGAATTCCACTATGCCATCACCATCAAGAAGGTCATTATGTCTGATGCCTCTTGGGCCAGAGAGGCAGATCTTACTTGTTGCTCTTAAAATTTTATGAAGGATCATAGTTATATATGCTTCCCAGGCAGCGCAACTTCATCTATCGCCTGACATCACCCAGAATCACCACTCCTTGACTGGTGCATGCATGTGCTTGTTCACCCCCTCCAAAAGAAAAAAAACACCCTTACCTGTTCTGTCGCAGGGCTCTTTGAAAACAAGAATGGGCCACATTAGGAAAGAGTGCTTTGCTACTCCTTCCTCTGGCTTCTTCCTTACACTGAAGTTAAAGGGATGTAGTCTCTTTAATCTCCACATGTGGCAGGTTGATGATATAGAAGCAGATGATCAAATTTCCACTCACTTTTAGCAAACAGAAGCAGGAAAGTATGGTTCACATCCACAGTGGGCTGGAGGTAAGTAGTGGCAGACTTGGATGAAGCCATCCCAGATCTGTGGCTCCCCTGTCACCAGTATGTCCTCCAAGGGGTCCACACCAGCACACGAATCCTTTCAGCAGCTATGCAGTGCTATGACTTGCCATTATAGTGCCTCCAGATGTTGGCATTGGTGTTATCCATATCATCAATAAACTTCCAGGTTGCCAGCTCCATAGCTGCGCTACCGCACACCTTGGAGGAAACACAACCTGTCACCCATGCTCAATGTGAGCCATATCGTCTGCAAAATGACTGGGCCAGCCCTGGTGCTCCCCCCAACCCAGCCTATCCCTCTGTTTTGTTGCGCAAAGGAAGTTAACGAGGATGATGGTCATGACATCATCTCTCATGTCATGACTCAGGTAATCCCTGACTTAAGGACCAACATGGCAGCATGTGCTTTTGTACATGTGTGAAAGCAATGGACTAGCAACTGTACTTTTGCATGAGCGCAGTCCATCTGGTCCTTGCTTTTGCACCTGTATGATAGCACTGTTCCAACTGACATAGGTTCTGTCTTCTGGATATATATCTGGAACAGAACCAGGATATAAGTTGGGGACTACCTGTATTGGTAGCATGTCATGAATATGTACATGTTAGGCCTAGGTTGGCAGTAGAAGCATGAACCACACTAAAACAGTGTAACTGAGAAGTTGCTAGCAGTTCCTAGCTGCAAGAATGTGAGTAAATAAACAAAAAGATTGTTGTCTCTCCTTTGCTGGCCAGAAAGGACAGACAACAAGAATTACAACCCATTGGAATGTTTAGCTCCTTAGTAGACAGGGAGGCACCTGATCAAGTGTGATGGAGTGCAGCTGTGGAACTCCGGTTGGGAGGGGTAATGAACTATGAGGGGCTAGCAACCAGGCCAACTTTAAGAAGGTTCTGTCCTCAAAAGTTTTTGATTGGACAGTCTAAATAGTATGAAGTCACCTCAGTACTATTAGCATAAGAAGTATAATAATGAATGCCCAGTGTGTGTGTGTGTGTGTATTCCTTCTTGGACAGAGTTTTTGGGTGCAACATCCTGTATGCGGTGCGCTCCATTGTCCACCATGGGCACCTGGCCTCATAGGTAGCCCTGGATCTAAAAGATCTTCAAGAGTAACTGACCCAGGTGAGAGATAGGGATTAATAGAGATAGCCAGCTAGCTTTATTATTTTATTGCTGATATGTTTCCTGGAGGTTTATGCCTCTAGCATTTGCTGCCTTACTGTAACCTTATGTAACCTTATGTATTAAACTAAAATCTCTTTTACTAAGTTGTTTACTTTGTTGGGGACAAAGGTTCAGAATCCTGCCTAGTCATTCAGCAAGCTGCCAAGTGCTCATTGAGGTCTAGTAACTTGAGGACTGAAGCTTTAATTGGAGAAATTGCCTGCCCAGTGCTTGCAAGGGATAGAATTAAGCCTAGAGGGTCTCAGTGTCCCTGGACTGAGGCACTGGCACATACAGGGTGGTGGCAGTACTTCTGAACAGAGGGGCCTTGAGGGCTTTAGGGTTCAAGAACCAAGAACTCTGAGTACCCCAAACCCCCCTAAGTTTGCGACATAGCAGCTGTGGCCTTGCCTACTTTCTGATGGTTTGTCTTCATTCTGCACTAGAGTGGAAGCACAGGCTTATCTGTTGATGTCTCTTGAATGGGGAAGTTGCATCTGTAACTTAAGGAATGTGTGTTCAATTTTTTTTACCACTTTTCACCTCTGAATTCCTATTAATCTTTTCCTGGTCACCTGAAATTCAGTCTGGCCATTCAAGTAAATACCTTTTCAAAGTATTTACAAATACCTGTTCAAAGTATATACCATTTATTCATACCATTTATTCATACCTGTTAGTATTACTGGGTAATTGTTCACCTGTATTCATTCCATAGGTTCATAAACTTCTTTCTCTTCAAACTTTACTTGAAAGATTCTCTTTGAGAGAATACAGCTAGTCTCAGACTATCTAGGATTTGAAGGGAATTTGTTAAGTGAGGCATAATATTGATTGTCAAACACGGAAACGGATGTTAGTGAAAAACTGGTGATAACTTCCATTGACTATCTTTCTAGTAGCCAGTGATTGTGGCAGTTAATACTTCTGACTTCATTCAGGTGAAATTTTTTTAGTTTTTGGTGGGATTCAGAATGTGCTTTTCACACTTACATTTTGGAAGGAAAGGCTGGCCTTGCTTTGTGCAAGTCCTTTTATAGGCCTTGAGCTACTGCAAGACCTTCATTCTTTCATATAAGTTCCATCGCTAATATATTCATGTAAATTATTCAAATTTGAAATGTAAATTAATTCTCCCCCACCCCCGGCCACTGACACAGTGTCAGAGAGATGATTTGGCCCTCCTGCCAAAAAGTTTGGACAATCCTGGCTTAGAGGGACAAAAGAGGTGACAGTGTGTGAAAAGGCTGTAACCTCTTACCTTGGAGATAGCTTCCCAAATACCCCATCCGCTAAAACTGCCTTGGGCAAATAGGTTTCTCCCTTCTTTAAGGAAAAAGTACTGCTTTCTTAACACTGTCTCATTAATATTGATCCTAAGCAGACTTCAGGAAACAGAGGTCAGAGCTGAGAGTGAGGATCAGTGTGACTGCTAATGTTGTAAAGACAGTTCCCCCCCCCCCCCCATTTTTTGCACATATGCAGTTGTGGTGGGCATCTCATGAACCTGGCTACAAGGATGGATTCCAACTGTATTTAGGAACTGAAAGGAAAAGGGGCTGAGGCAAGAGTTAAGATGAGACAGTGGAAAGGCAAGGCGAAGCCAACTGGAAAGGGATGCGGTCAGCTGTGACCATATTTTCATACATGATTGCACCATTTTGGTGTGCATCCTACACTTCAGAAATATTCAAACCTGAGGAGGGGAGAGGGCAAAATCCCTGGGGCCAAGGCCATGACAAAGCAAACTATACAGTACCTATTTATTTATTAGAAAGGAGGGGGCAATCAGGTATTTTGTCCCAGGCCCAATGCCAGCTTTCAACAGAAATATTAAAATGAAGCATTCATTTTATACTTCACTTCATTTTATACCTGGAAGTATTAAAGTGATTAATATTCAGATGAAGCATTGGAATGTCTTTCATAATGAGCATCTTGCTCTGTAACAGATTTGTAAAACTCTGTTCTTTAAATTGATTTTTTTTTTAGTACAAGAAGATCACTAGCTCTTTAACCATTTGAAATAGAGCTCAGTATTAACTAGCTATAAATAATTTTAGTAAAGCTAGGTATTTTGGTACCCTGTTCTCTGTAAACAATACAGCACAATCCGAACCGTATTTGCATGGAACCCCTACTGAGTTCAGTGGGTCTTGCAGCAAAGTATGTTTGCCTAGGATTGCAGCTCTAATCTTATGTTAAATTAATCATAAATGCTTCGTATTGGTAGTTTAATGTCTGTGTATTGCCTGTTTCATTCGTTTTATGGTGCACAACTTTTAGTTAATTGGGATTCTCTAATCTGTTCTCTCTTGGGCTGCATACCCAGGGGAATATTCTGGTGTGTATGCTTCTTAAATACTTTGAAAGCAATTACTTTAAAGTTCAATATTTTTGGCTGCTGCTCTCATAATGTGTGTATATTGCATTTTTAAAAATCCAGCTTGGTATCTTTTTATTTTGTTTTTTTTTTGTCTTTTTGTTATAAATTTCAGCAGTTAAAAGTGTAGTGCAAATAACTGTAGTAGTATTTCCTAAACATGTTTTCTAAAAACAGAATAGCTTCAACAATTGAAGGAAGAAAGTACTATTTTTCTTCTACATCTTTTGGCACTGGTCCCAGTTTTGCATCATAGAGACCTTCCAAACATGTGGAAATGATTAGAAATAGGCACAGAATTAGAAGTAGTTCTTCTGAAATCACCTTCATTATATCCTACTTATGGACCAAGTGCAAGATGGAGGACTCCTTTTGTTATCTTTAGAACACACACATTGTAGAATGCATATACAAGTGGTGGTTAATGTGGTAGTACTATCTTGGCAGAATGAAAACATGGAGTCCTGCCGTTCACACTATTAGTGCAGAAATGTGGCTTGATGCCTCCTGGGAAGTAGGCCTTTGTTGGTTTGTGGGTCTTATACCACATTTTAGCCACTGTCAAGTGGTTATATAAGAGAAAATATCTTGTTCAGTGTTTCCCAAACTGTGGGTTGTGACCCATCAGTGGGTCACTACCTGATTGTTGGTGGGTTGTGAAACTGACAAAAAACGCTCCAGAAAGAAATGCCCTTCCAAACTGACAAGGAAAATGTATTGAGCCCTATAAAAACTGAAACGGATAGCATGCGTGTGTTTACGTGTGGGTAGGCAAATATGCCTTGGCCCCATCAAAGTCCAGGTGAAGGGGAACACAAGGCCACTAGAATAGTCCTGATTTGATCTGATGAACTTGGAACTCAACGAATGCTCCAGAACACAGTCTCTCACCCCCCCCCCATAGTACAAAGGATAAAAACAGAAGCTTGAGCAGTTGGTAAGGTGAACTTTTTAAAGTCTCATAAAACTAGGTGGGTCCCAATAGTGTCATTTTAAAAAGTGGTTCCCAGTACTAAACAGTTTGAGAATCACTGATATAGTTTATTTAGGATGCAGCCAACTCTGTGTGTGTTGGAGAATATGCTACTTGTCATTCAAGTGGAAATATTCAGTACAGGTCCAGCCTATTTATACACGGATTTTTATACACGGATTTGACTCAATACAAGTGGCCCCTGCAAATGAGAAGGAATGTGCTGATCCGTGGAGGAGAAAAATGCATCCTTTTAAAATCAGATTAAAAACTGAACAGTCCTTTAACAATAGCCTCCTTAATGGGGGGGGGGGCAGCTGGCTGACAATCCATCAATCCTTCTCTCTCCAGCAGACCCCTCCCTTCCCCTTCAGCAAGTGAAAGAAAGGTTATAGCTTTGCATTGGTGAAGGGAGGAACTGAGTGAAGCCCTTGGAGGACAACTGATTGATGGATTGTCTTCTTAATGACTCTTACCTTAGAGTCAAAAGGTCAGCAAGGCTGTTTTTAAATCAGTGGAGCAAAGAAACTTTGTTTTTTAAATTGATTTGCTATAGTGCATTTTTTGCCATCCAAATGCCATATAGTGCATTTTTTCAGTGCTTGGAACAGAACTCACACGAATAATGAGTCTCAACCTGTCTGCACAGTGATTTCAGAAACAAGGTTTTGCCTTGCTCCTGTAACTTTCCACAGTAGACCAATGTACCGAGGGAACTCCCCTCTCTGTAAGAACTTCACTGTATACTCCACTAGAGGAAGAAGCTTATTATATGCCAAAATGTTAGTATAAAGAGCTGTCCTTGTCTGTCCTGCCAAGTGAATAGGGAATCCCATTTTCTTGGAAGACCCTGTGTGCAGTGAAGCACATGTGGATCTTTAGATCTGGATATTTGCTTTATTAAGAGTCTGCTGGTCTTCCTTGGGGAGTCATTCTCAGTTTGCCAATATATGCTGTAAATAGCAAATTGATTACAGTCTTAATACATGTTTATTTGAGGGCTAAGATTTCTAGAGCTACTATGAATCTTCCAACCTTATTTTGGGCCATGTTAAAACTCATGTAACAGCACCCAATTTAAGTACTGGTTGCCTTAATATGAAACATGCAACTATTTTATTGCTGCTTTCTAAAAATGTAGTTCCTAGAACATAATATCTTAGTGAATGTATTCTGAAGCAAAAATGTGTGTTAGTGTACTATAAATTGTAAATATCCTTTTCTCTCTCTATACTTTAACCTAAGAGCATAAGAACAGCCCCACTGGATCATAGGCCCATCTAGTCCAGCTTTCTGTATCTCACAGCGGCCCACCAAATGCCCCAGGGAGCACACCAGATAACAAGAGACCTGCATCCTCGTGCTGTCCCTTGCACTGGCATTCTGATACATAACCCATTTCTAAAATCAGGAGGTTGCACATACACATCATGGCTTGTAACCCGTAATGAATTTTTCCTCCAGAAACTTGTCCAATCCCCTTTTAAAGGCATCCAGGCCAGATGCTGTCACCACATCTTGTGGCAAGGAGTTCCACAGACCGACCACACGCTGAGTAAAGAAATATTTTCTTTTGTCTGTCCTAACCCGCCCAACACTCAATTTTAGTGGATGTCCCCTGGTTCTGGTATTATGTGAGAATGTAAAGAGCATCTCCCTATCCACTCTGTCCATCCCCTGCATAATTTTGTAAATCATGTCCCCCCTCAGGCGTCTCTTTTCTAGGCTGAAGAGGCCCAAACGCCGTAGCCTTTCCTCATAAGGAAGGTGCCCCAGCCCCGAAATCATCTTAGTCGTTCTCTTTTGCACCTTTTCCATTTCCACTATGTCTTTTTTGAGATGCGGCGACCAGAACTGGACACAATACTCCAGGTGTGGCCTCACCATAGATTTATACAACGGCATTATAATACTAGCCGTTTTGTTCTCAATACCCTTCCTAATGATCCCAAGCATAGAATTGGCCTTCTTCACTGCCGCCGCACATTGGGTCGACACTTTCATCGACCTGTCCACCACCACCCCAAGATCTCTCTCCTGATCTGTCACAGACAGCTCAGAACCCATCAGCCTATATCTAAAGTTTTGATTTTTTTCCCCAATGTGCATGACTTTACACTTACTGACATTGAAGCGCATCTGCCATTTTGCTGCCCATTCTGCCAGTCTGGAGAGATCCTTCTGGAGCTCCTCACAATCACTTCTGGTCTTCACCACTCGGAAAAGTTTGGTGTCATCTGCAAACTTCACTGCTCAACCCTGTCTTCAGGTCATTTATGAAGAGGTTGAAAAGCACCCGTCCCAGGACAGATCCTTGGGGCACACCGCTTTTGACCTCTCTCCATTGTGAAAATTGCCCATTGATACCCACTCTCTGTTTCCTGGCCTCCAACCAGTTCTCAATCCATGAGAGGACCTGTCCTCTAATTCCCTGACTGTGGAGTTTTTTCAGTAGTCTTTGGTGAGGGACCGTGTCAAATGCCTTCTGCAAGTCCAGATATATAATGTCCATGGGTTCTCACGCATCCACATGCCTGTTGACCTTTTCAAAGAATTCTAAAAGGTTTGTGAGGCAAGACTTACCCTTACAGAATCCATACTGATTCTCCCTCAGCAAGGCTTGTTCGTCTATGTGTTTTGAGATTCTGTCTTTGATGAGGCATTCCACCATCTTACCCGGTATAGAAGTTAGGCTGACCACCCTATAGTTTCCCGGGTCCCCCCTCTTTCCCTTTTTAAAGATAGGTGTGACATTTGCTATCCTCCAATTCTCTGGCACTGTGGCCGTTTTGGGGGACAAGTTGCATATTTTAGTCAAGAGATCAGCAACTTCATTCTTCAATTCCTTAATAACTCTAGGGTGGATGCCGTCAGGGCCCGGTGACTTATTGGTCTTTAATTTATCAATGATGTCTGAAACATCTTCTCTTTTAACCTCTATCTGACTTAATCCGCCTTGTGTGCCCTTTGGGCAAAAAGGCGGGGTATAAATTAATAAAATAAAAATAAGATAATAATAATAATAATAATAATAATAATAATAATTAATTCCTTGGTCAGGAGGGGCCGTTCGGGCAGCCTGAGGTATCTGCCTGAGGTCTTCTGCCGTGAAGACAGATGCAAAGAACTCATTTAATTTCTCTGCTATCTCTAAGTCTCCTTATATCTCCCCTTTCCCTCCCTCACCATCCAGAGGGCCAACTGCTTCTCTGGCGGGTTTCCTGCTTCTAACATATTTGAAGAAGCTTTTATTATTCCCCTGAATGTTGCTGGTCATGTGTTCTTCATAGTCTCTCTTGGCCTCCCATATCACCTTCTTACATTTCTTTTGCCACAGTTTATACAGTGGTATACACCTCTGCTGGGCCTCTATTACTGTTGTTTTAAGCAGCCTCCATGCACTCTGGAGAGATTGGATTCTTTTTACCTTCCCTTTCAACCTCCTTCTAACCAGCCTCCTCATTTGAGGGAAGTCCGCCCGTCGGAAGTCAAGGGTTTTTGTGAGAGATTTGCCTGGTATTCTTCCCCCGATGTGCATGTCAAAACAGGTCGCAGCATGATCACTGTTCCCCAACAGCTCATGGACATCTCTAACCAGGTCCTGAGTACTGCACAATATTAAATTCAGAGTCACCTGTCCTCTGGTGGGCTCCATGACTAGCTGCTCTAAGGCACAGTCGTTTAACATGTCAAGGAATCCGGTCTCCTTTTCGTGACCAGAACACAAATTGACCCATTTAATATGAGGATAATTGAAGTCCCCCATGATTACAACCCTATCCCTCCTTGTCACCTCCCTGATCTGTTTCCTCATTTCAAGGTCCCCTTCCGGTTTCTGGTCTGGAGGACAATAGTACACCCCCAGTATTACATTGAATATTACTTTAGAATAGCAGAAGTCACCATTGGTTGCAGAAATGTTTTGTTTGCAATACCTTTCATTCCAATTGTGTATATTTTGGCTGCCCCACCTAAGGAATATTGTAAAGTTCAAAATTGTACTGAAAAGGACAATCAAAACAATCAAAATGCTGGACTTTAATTCTCTGGAAGGAAAAGCTGAAGTTTTTGAGGCTTTTTAGTTTCTAAAATGCCTTGTGGCTGCAAGAGGAACATGAGTTAATACAGTTATGCACAGTGGGAAGAGTGAATAAATTCCCCCCATTTATGATGCTAGAATTTGTGGTGGAAGTTAACTGCCACTGGGTAGTCCAGTCAGGACAGTAGAGTGCTTCACACAGCACATAACTAACTTATGTCATTCAGTGCATAGATGTGGCTATAGCCATTGATTTGAATGGTCTCTTACTAGCTGTTAAGTCATGATGGCTAAATGGAATCTTCATGACTAGTAGCAGTACATCTTGGAATATTCATCCGAAAACAAAAGGATAGAGCAGTTGTCTTCATGCCCTCCTTGTGGGTTTCCGGAAACATCTAGCTGCTCATTGTTGGAAAGTGGACACGGGTCCTTGATGGCTCCTTGGTTTGATCCAGCAAGGCTGCTTTCATGTTGTTTTGACACTACTCTCTTAACTGTTTCATTCTTAGCCTTCTTAAAATCAGAACATGTTGATTTCAAATGTTTAGTGCTGGCTTTGCTGTGAAATCTTTCATTTCATAAATCTCTAGTCTTATATAGCATCTCTCATCCATATTGTTCTCCTTACGTGAAGTGTTTCTTCTTCTTCTTGCTATTCATGGGATGCATGGGCTTTAAAGACCATAATTTCTTTGGTAAGGTATCATTTCATTTGCAGGGTTTTGCATTGCCTGTGTGCTTTTTGTATTAGCATGTGTTATGTGTGATACAAGTGGCGTACTTTGAGCATCAAATATTTGTTGTATAAACCTGTAGTAAGAAATCTACTTGATTTTCAACAATTACAAACTTTAATACAATTTATTTATACGGGGGAGAGAAAATGAAGATTTTCCATGAGCCCAACCTATACAGCAGAAGGAAGAGTTGCTTGAAGGATCCAAGAAAAAGAAATAGTATTTTTTCTTCTAGTAGTACATGAAGGGGAATAGTCCAACATTAGATATGGAGAATACTTTGCATTGTTCTTCCAGTAGGCTTCAGGAAACCTGCGTATTGAGCAGTTTAAAAACCCATCAGCAAAATGTACTGAAGTTTATATTTGAAGGTACTTGTCAATTCAACAGTTGTAAGCATAGATGCTCCAATAAACGCATGGAGCTTTTCCATTAACTTGGCCTTCTCTTTTATTTCAGTGGAGGAAACTGATGTACATGTGTCTTCCTCTATGTGTGTAAGTCAGCTCTCTCAATTGAAATAAATGTAGAATTCTCCTTGCACAGTAGCTCATCAGAGTAAGCACTAGATTAGGTAGGGTGTGGAACTTTAACATTTTACACCTGTAATAATATTTTCAATTTTTTTCTGTTTACTCTATCTTGTTTTTGAAAGGAATGGGTCGTGAAGTTGAAAACCTTATTTTAGAAAATACACAACTGCTAGAAACCAAGTAAGTATTTTTTCGGCCTTTGAACATGGAATTGTGTCCTTATCTGTCTGTTAAAAAACAAACAGACTCTATGGCAAGGATTCTCAACTTCTCGGGAGTAAACCTCTCAAGGTAAACCTTGGCAGGGGAGGGGGAAGGCAGTGACACAATCCCCAGGACTGTGATGCTAATGGGGGCCAAGGGGGGTTTTGCTTACGAGGGGACGCTGCAGTCACCAGGAGGTGTGGGGAGCCCCGTGAAGCCCTCCACAGGTCTCCCCAAGTCTTAGAAAACTAAAAAGAAACGATTGGAAACCACTTCCGGTTTCACAATCACACACCAGGAGTGCTTTTCAATTGCTTTTTAGTATTCTGAGACATGGGGAGCCCTGCAGAGCCCCACACCTCCTGGAGCCCATGGTGTCACCTTGTAAGTAAAACCCCCCTGGCCCCCAGCATGATCCTGGGGATCACGTTGCTGCCCTCCCTCTTCCCCACCCCTTATGGGGCCAGAGGCCAATACTTTCAGGCTTGGGGTTCGCAATGCTGCAGTTTGAGAGCCTCAGCTCTGTGGGATTGTTGATTTGTAAAAGAGCGGGAGGTGATTCCAACCCCCGTTCCCAGGGAGAATGGAGCAGCTTCAAGCTGCTCTGCTCTCCTTGAACTTGTGTCACCTTAAGAGGTGGCGCAAGTCCAAGGAGACCCATAGGGGCCAGCAGCCTTTACCCAGGGGAAAGGGAAAAGTTCCCCTTGCCTCTGGCTGAGCCGCTTCTGGTCCCCATCCTGTGCTGGATACAGCACAAGCCTCTTGGCTTGCCTGTTCCAGCGCAGGATAGCATTGTACCCTAAAATATCATCTTTTTAGAAGCCTTACTCTATGCAAAATGTGCTCATTCTGAACTGTTTTTAATAAAGGGGGGGACACAACTCTTCCCCGTGTGAATTTCTGTTTTAGGAATGAAATATGGAAGTCAGGTTTTCTTTATATTACTGTGATACTGCTAGAAATGACCAGTTGGAAATATTTCTCCAATTTAGAAATGCATTGAATGTAGTGAAGAATGACTTAATCGCAAAAGTAGATGAACTAACCTGTGAGAAGGATGTACTGAAAGGAGAGCTTGAAGCTATAAAACTAGCCAAACAGAAGCTTGAAGAGAAGAATAAGGAATTGGAAGAGGAACTTCGAAAGTGAGTATCATACTCTGGGAGTAGCAAAGAGGTTCATTAAAGATATTTGGTGACTAACTTGGTGATACCTCTTGCATTTTATTTAGAGCTCGAGCAGAAGCAGAAGAAGCAAGGCAAAAAGCAAAAGAAGAGGATGATGTACGTAACTGAATCAACACTTCAGTCTTTTTAATTCTGTGTAATGTTGCAGTAATGTGTGCCAGATGCATTGATCTTCCACATGGTATTATTTAGAAGGTGTATGTGCTTTGGGTGTTGTGCCTACTCTTTATTTTATGTGTTATTCCTCAAACTTGTCTTACAATAGCAGAGTGGATTATGATAAGTCACAGAGATTCTGGAGGATGCAAAGTTGATTTTTATCATTTCCTTTAGACAGAAAGGAGTTGTGCTGCTACTGTTTCTTCCCATCCATTATTGGACCTATATTTAGCTGTAACTATTTATTTTATAATTTTTGATCTTGCCTTTCTCCCTGTAGGGCACTCAAGGAAACTTACAAACCCTGAATTGTTTTGATTTAGGTGTTTTACTTAAGTCTTGTATAGTTTAGACTGCACTCGTGACAGTTAATTCCTCCTAAATCTGAATTTATGACACTTTCAAATGTCCTAGTACAATTCACTAAGCTTGTTTGTATATCTCCCATATACAACAGAGTGATATTCCTACTGCTCAGAGGAAGCGGTTCACTCGAGTTGAGATGGCCCGTGTCCTGATGGAAAGAAATCAGTATAAAGAGAGGTTGATGGAGCTCCAAGAAGCTGTGCGGTGGACTGAGATGATACGGCAAGTTCAGATTTGTTTACTTTGTGGTGTGTTAGAGCTATGATGCCTAACAGATAGACCTATGGATTGGTAATCTTTTCCTCTATTACATGTGACAAACCGTAGTCAACATTCTCATTGTCTAAGCCTAGGATTGGCTCTGTTATTCATTCCAGTTGATACCTGGAAGGGGTTATTGCTAAAAAGTTTTAGACTAACTTAAACTGAAAATGGTTGAGATTGCACAATTTAATTGTTGACTTGCTATACTTGATGGTACCTGAAATCTATTAAGTTCTTCCTTTCACTGTGTTTGGATTGACAGACAAATGCCCTATCTGAGAGAGAGAGACAGAGAGACAGAGAGGCTTCTGCTTTTCCTTTCACACATATAGCTTAATGGATAACTTCCTGGTGTCATCAAATCATAGTTTATCTGATCTTTGCAGGAGAAAACTAGTGCAGGGCATCTGTATTGTAATTTTTGTTAGGTAGATTTGTTTTAGGAATCCTTTTCTATGTGCCTATGTTTCAGAGTAATTCCACACATCTTTTCTGTAGACATTGGAGTTGGCCTTAACCACTCACCTAGTTGCCAATGTCTCAGCAAGTGACATTGGTGGGTGTTTTTTTTTCTTCACTTTGCTGCATCTCTGTCGACAATGGTGCCTTTAGGAAATTCCTGGCATAGTCTTTATTTGAAAAAAAGACTGGTAGGAGTCAGCTAAAGTCACTGCTGCCCACACAGGTGCAACAAAGAAACTTTTTAAAAGAGGGGGAAAATGCCAGGAGCATTATTTGTGCTTCTTCAGCACTAATGAAGCAGCAGCTGACAGATTTGGGGGGGGGGGGGGAATGCTGCCCATGATGAAGCAAAGTTGAAATTGTGCAGGTGGGTAATTTTTTGTTGCAACAAGAAGGCTGGTATTTGTAACTAAACAGAACTAGGAATCTTAGCAGATTTGCTCTAATCACAGAGACAGAAGGGTGTGTGCTCTTATCCATTTTTAATTCCAAAAGAGGTTTGTGTTGCAAGGTTGACAGAGCAACTCAAGAACAACTCGGTACTCAGGGATGAAGGTTCACAAGCTTTATTTGAATTGCGTGCAATTGGTCCACGGGACTCATGACCAAAGCATGGACATGAGTTTGATAGTGTCCAGAATTCTTATAGGTTTCTCACTTCTTTGTTTGAAAATCTAGATTTTCCATTGGCTGAAATTTGACATCATAGATGAGGCTAATTCCTAATAGGATATAGATAAGATACCATTTACATAAAAGATAGAAAATAGGTGGGCAATAAGTAGGCAAAACCATTGATTGGCTCTAATTTACATACAGGTGGGGTTTCACCTTAAAACTTAGCCAAAATTACACAATTCCCAAAAGTTTTCAAAAACCAGCAGGGTACGCTATATTTCCATTTACTCAACATAACATAACATAACACAGCTTAACATAACACAGCAAAGTAGCTCTTGATTCCTTTAATTAAAAGGGGTTTTCAAAAACTTTACTAAAACTTCTATAGCCTAATTCTATATAACTATTGTGACCAGTTACCTTGCTTAGATTGGTATTAAGGGATCACTTGGTTTTCATACGTCTTTTGCCCTAAAAGCATACTTTCATAAAAGTATGAAAGCTTTTTAACTTTTGCCTTTATTCCTTGCTAGGGAGTGACCTCATTCGTCTTCAGTAGTTGCCTAGCACCGCCTATCTCTTGAGCTACAAAGTGTAAACTTCCTGAGCTGAGGTTTCAGCCAACTTCTTTCGGTCAGACTAAAATTATTCTTTCTAAACACCAAGCAGCTTTTTCACTACCTTATGTGTTACTATGCTTATACTGGGCTATCTAGTGGCTTTTACAGTCTAGGGTCAAAGGTCACCTTGTCTCAGTTTGTAGTTACTTCCACATCCACCCACTGCTTACCTCCCCATAGGTATTCTCTGAGCTATTTTTCTCTAAGCTGTACATACTTCCTGACTGAGGGGAAAATAGCTGGGGATAGAATTCAGGGAGGTAAGCCTTGGGCTTTGGAGAGATTCTGCACTATTCATCTACATGTCTTCTTTGCTGTTAAATAGATTCTTTCTACCCCTCCTCCCCCACGTCTTATGTGATTGATTGAAGCGGTTTGGTATGTTAAATGGAAAAGAGGTCAGCCACTCTCATCTGGACTTTATTCTACTTCTAACTTCTTTCAATGGCACTTTATCACATTTTGCTGCCATCTAATGGCCCAATATAATTATGACATCTTATTTTATCTGATAATTACAGAATTCAGGTCCATTTGTTTGTTCAACTTGATTAATCTTGCATGAGATGGACTTATATCCACATTTATGCAGAAATGGTTTCTGCTTTCCTTGCATGTTCAACTACTCTGCCTTCTGAAGTCATGAGTCTGGGTATTTGCACTTACAAAATCAGTTCTGGATGGTCCAGTTTAGGAACTGTTTGGACTAATTCATGAAGCATAATGGGACAAAATGTTAAATGGTTTTATGGTTTTATGTCTTATGAAAAACTCAGCCGTTTGTCCAGCAGCTAGGCTTTGTTTGTATTCATTTTATTTGATGTTCCATTCTTCCTGAAGGGGGTTCATGGTGATATTGATTTTTCCTATCCCTAGCAGTCGCAACAACCCTGTGAGGTAGCTTAGGCTGGGATATAGCTGTCTCAAAGTTACACAGTTAGCTTCATGACCAAGTGGGAATTTGAACATGGCTCTTTCCAATCCTAGTCCAACCACTGCACCACATTGGCTCTACACTGTCCCAGTTACTGCTTTTACAATATCACCTCATGTAAGATGATCCACTCTGTTGAAACCTTTAGTGTACACTGAAGAATGGTTTAAAAATGCCAGTGGAAGTTTGACACTGACTTCACTCTGTTATGAACTTGTTGAGATCTGCTGTCATTTTTAATACTACCTAAACATTGTAAGAGTAATTGATGACATGCCCGTACCAAAGGCAAGAAGGTTCTAGTAGTTGTATCTTTAGAGTTTGTAATATTCTACCTGTACTTTTGCAAGAAAATAATCAGTGGGCAGGGACTGAAGCTGTCCCAGGTAGATCCTAAATTATGTGAACAGAAGGCACTTCCAATTGCTCCAGGGGGATTTTACCATTCCTATGTCCTGCTAGAACTCTCCCATGCTGCATCCCATACTGTGCAAGGAGTTGCAGGGGGTGGAGGGGACACGCTCCACCTCCACCCCAAGGGCATGAACGATTTGCCTTTGGTTCATGGAAGAACAAACTGGTGCATCTGCTAGCTAATAGTCTAGCAGTAATATTTAAAAATAAAAATTTGGAAGAAATGTCTTAACAAACCACTCCTCAGAATGAGCTACATGTGAGCTCTATGATCATGCTTATGTTGTCAGTTGCCTTTGTGTTTTCATGAGTTGCATTAAAATTATTTAAATGGTAGTTGTGTCAAATAAGCCATTTTGTGTACAAATGCAGCAATTTACAGCTCTCTTGAAATTTTGCTCCCCTGATTAGAGTCCGTAATTTGAGAAATAAAATATTATGGGCACTTTATTTATACAGCGTTCTCTCTTTTCTTCTTCTTCTTCTTCTTCTTCTAAAACAGCTTGGTTGTCTGGTGTCTTTAATCAAACCCAAGCCATTAGTTTTCTTGATGTGTTTTACAGAGCATTCTAGGTCATCATCTCTTGCTCAACTAATTAGCTTTTGTTTTTCTTTAGGGCATCAAGAGAAAATCCAGCCATGCAAGAAAAGAAGAGATCAAGCCTTTGGCAATTGTAAGTACAGAAACTTGGTCAGGTACTTGTTGGTTAAAATATGCAGTAGACCTTTCTTCTTTTGTTAATAGTGAAGGGACTAATAATCACAAATCTATTTTCTTTTACCATCTAGTATGCCTCCTGGGTAAGACTGATCTAAAAGATGAATTGTATCGTAAGATGCATCTTGCAATGTCGGTTGTGCACTTGGCCGAGAAGCATAATTGCCTTTATCTAATTGTGCTGATTTTTAAAAATAGAAACTAGGTCACAATGCAATAGTTCAGAGCCTTGAAGCAAGAGTACTACAAATATTAAAGCAAACTTTGGAAAACTTTTGGTGTGGTTTGCATATAATTTAAATACTCTGAGAATGCTCACATGAGAGTCTGTGAACTGCTAACTTATATTTTAATATTGCTATGGTTACTAAACTTGTTCATATCTTTGGGTCTTTTGTGTTTAGAGCTTTCTTCCTGTGAACTATGTAGAAATAGCTTGGCATTTTTCTTGTACATGAAAGTAGATGGGGCAAGTGAGTTTGTGAAACTTGCCTGCCAAGTCTGCAATCTTATACATACTTCTCCGAGAGTGTGCTCCTTTGAAATAATAAAAGTCTCAGTAAAAATGTATAGGACTGCGTGGATCCTGAAGACCTGGATTCCTGCAGGATTTTTTTTTGCCTTCAGAACTTCATACTTTGAACCTAAATCTGTCTTGTCCAGCCCCATCCCTGTCTTTTGCTATGGGGAAAATGAATGTGTTGGGGTTATGAACCAAATCATGAATCTTACTGTCTTAATATATGTGACTGAACAGAAGTTTAGATGATGATCAGAAAAGTGATATGCTCTGAGCATGTTAACCCAGTAATCCTAATAACATTCTTGTAAAGTAGGCCATATTCCAAATGAGGGTCAAACCAAGAGAAGAGAATCTTGTCTACAGTCATCTACTGAGCTTTAGAGTGAAATGAGTGACTTTCAGCCCAATCCTGTGGGTGCGTTATGCCAGTGGCACGTGTGTTCTGCCAGCATAATGTGGTTTACGGCAGTCGCAGACATGACTATGCCTGTGAGCCTGGCCTGGCCACTGCCACAAGTGGCAGGCAGCCAGATCTGTGCTCCAGTCGATCAGGGAAGACTGCCAGTGCAGAAAAGGCCACACAGGTGGTGGAACAGGGCTGGGGGTGGTAGACAGAATGGGGATGGGGTGGGAAGGAGGGCAAATTGGGCCCAGGGAAGGGGTGGGTTTGGCTGCAGCACTGCCTCCTAAATCCTATTCCCCTTCCCAGGTCAGATCTGCCTTCATGGGTCAGTGCAGACTTGCACCAATGATATTGCTGGTGTAGGTTCAAATTGACCATGGCAGCTACTGGGGCTTACCCCCATGGCAAGGGAACAAATGTTCCCTTTTCCCAAGGAGACGTCAAAATCACGAAACTCCTCTGCGGGATACAGCAGATGCCGTATTGGCGCTGCTACGTTGCTGTGCAGTTAGGTAGGATTGGGCTGCCAAAGTCATAATCACTAAGCTGTGCCAATTCAGACGTCCACACACTTTTAAAGGAACCACTAGATCAGGGGTGTCAAACAGAAGGCTGGCTATGGAAGCTCTTTATAACTGGGATCTCCCAGCACTATCATCAGCTGCTGATCTGTGTATGATGCATTGGCAGAAGTGGCACTGCTGAAAGGGCAGCACTGGGAGAGCTCACTTATGCAGGCTACCCTTTCAGCAGCACTGTTTCTGCCAAGGAGCTGGAAGGGAGAGATAGAAGGAGTCCTTAGAAGGCGAGAATGATACGGGGGAATAGGCAGATTTACAGGGGTGAAAAAGGGAGAACCTGCTAAGATGTTGCAAGAGCCCAATTATCATGCAGGGCACCATTTCAACAGCACCACTTTTGCCAAGGTGTCACTTTGCAGAGCGCCTCTCAGCTGCTGAGTTGTGAAGTGATGCCTCGGCAGAAGTGGTTCTGCTGAAAGGGCACTCTGCATGATAATGAATAGGCTCTCCCATATTCTGAAAATATGATCAAGTTTTGCATACTTTGTCTTTTGTCATTTGCAGCTAATGAGTTCCTGAGAAAAGTGCTTTTTTCTGGTTGTCGTCTGCTTAATCATTCCTGCTTAATGATATCATTTACAGCCCTCAGCAGATGCCATGAATGCTATTCAGTCCCCTGTAAGAAGCGAGTTTAACACTCCTGCTCTAGATGATGGAAAATATGCGTCATCCAAATATCAATGTGAAAAAGCAATTCAAATTAAGTGCCAGAGTCTCTGATTTGTAGAAACCAGTATTAAAACCAGTATTACCTTTTTGGTGCCAACCCCAAATGAGTAAGGGAAAGTATCCACATCCTTTAACCCCAGTGTTTAGACACTTGGGAATTCTCCAGCCTCTGCATACGTTTAAATGTCCAATCTCTTCTTCATTCTTGCTATGGAATTGCATGGGATGATTCTGATGTGGTTTGAACAAATGTCAGTGTTCTGGCTGCTTGAGTTGTGTGGGCAGTTAATGGCTGCTGTGTGTTGTGCCCATTCCTTTTCTACTACTCAGCCTTACTTGTTGCTATGAGTAGGGCAGTGTGTAGAGTGCCTTGTGTACATAAGAAGTGATGACGACCAAGTTCAGCTTTCTGCTGTATTAACAGACTGTCACTCTTCTGCTTTTTTCTGTCTATAGTTTTAGCAGACTATTCAGTTCATCAGGCAACACTGCTAAGAAACCAGAACCACCAGTTAATGTTAAATACAATGCTCCAACCTCACACATTACTCCATCAGTCAAGAAAAGAAGCAGCACTTTATCTCAGCTACCTAGTGACAAATCAAAAGCCTTTGACTTCCTCAGTGAAGAGTAAGACTTTTATTTTGCTTGTAGAATAATATGCAGACAGAGCGTTATAAAATGAATTCATATGTATATGTCACCAGTGTTACACTGATAGAAATAGGATCAAGGTTGACCGGATAGTTAATGAGTTCATATGACAAAAATCACACTCGTGTAAATGTTCAGTTGTTTAATGCCCATGGCACCCATACGATGCACTCTAAAGTGCAAGCCCTCTGGTTTAACTTGTGATGAAAAGGGTCTTTTTGCACAATATTTCTTTGATCATATTTCCATTCATAGCTTTCAGCTGACAGCTGTTTTGCCTGGGCAGCCCTTCTTTTTTAAAAGTGGGGTCAAAGTAATTGATACGCTATATTTTGTACATTGGAAAATGCAGAGTGCTCCTAGACAGTGTGTGTAGTCTTTTGTAATTATGTTCACTGTGTTTTTATGAGCTTGGCTAGCATTGGTGGGTGCAGTTGATGATGGAAAAGAACATAACTGTTTCTTACCCCCACACAACCACATTCCTTCACTGGCTGAAATAATCTGCTGCTGAAACAATCAATCCCATTTTGTGAATTTTTTAAAAAGTTATTTGAAGGTTGCAAAATTTCAAATGTTCCCAGGCTAGTTCTCTCCTGCTCCCCTCTTCAGATCTGTCCTTATGATTCCAAATGGGTCACACAGAGAGAGAGAGTCTCTTTATCCATCTGGGCGTAAGCCATTGAGAAATGTATTGGTTATAACTAGCTCCTTGAACTGTGCCCAGAAAAGTAAGAGGATCAGTGCAGACCTTGAAGCACTGATGGAATATGCTTCTGTGGTCTGCCTTCTACCACAGACTTTACATCACAGTAGTTTAGATCAGGGGTCTCCAAACCTCGGCCTGGGGGCCAGATGTGGCCCGCGGAGAGCCTCTATCCAGCCCACAGGCAGCCTTTGATCTCCTGAGAGCCTCTCACCCAGTTGACCAAACACAACCAGAGTTGTGCTTGTAGGGTGAGGGAATGGGGGTCCATTTAAGTGTATGCTTTATTTCTTGGGTTGTGTTGGTGCTTGGAGAAATCCTGGATATTTGAATTCATTCATTCAAGTTCCATCTCTAATGTATTTATTTAAATTTTATATTTAATTTTTTTCCCGGCCCTCAACACTGTGCCTGGTACTTGATGCAGCCCTTTGGCTGAAAAGTTTAGAGACTCCTGGTTTAGATAAGAGAAGCTGGAATCACTGTTGCCAGGTAAAATGTGATGAAGATAGTGTCTTCTCTCCAAGGCATTAGTAGAAAGCACCCTACTAATAGGATGTGTAGAAGGCTGTAGGGTGTGCAGCAAACCTTGTCTGTGATGGGAAGTTACAGCTTGTCAAGGTCATGTGGTCTGTCTGCTATTGTCACACTGTCATGCCGGCAAGCTCATCTTTGGACTGAGAAGCACATCGATATTTTTAAAAGATTTTCAGACTAAAGCAAGTTAGAAACAACAGCAAGCACACAGACAGAGTCAAGCAGCATGCATGCCAGAGAGCAGCATGCACACAAAGTTTGTAGCACTGTCAGAGCTAATGTTTCAGTGTGGTCATGGAGACAATATGCAAAGGGAGTTACAAGGAGTATCATGAAGCTAGCAGAAGTTGGTGTAGTAGTCAGTGCAAAAACGTCTAGATTTCAATTGGCACTTCTTCCCCCTGCCACAGCTAGTAACTTTGGAAAGACATATTTGAGTGTAGCAATGAATGGGAAGCAACCAGGAGACAGTCAGGTTGCTTGATGTAGGAAAGAGCCAAGCAGCTTGTCTGCTGTCCCTGGCTGTTTCAGGGGGTCCCTGTTCGGGCGCCAGATGAAGCAATGACAAGTTGAAACAATGAAGACATGGAGGCCAGGGTGTCAAGTTGAGTGCAGGGAGAAAACTTTTTATACCAGCGGCTCTTTTGCCTTTTATTTACACCCTCCCATGAAACAATACAGAGCAAAGCTCGGGTTACTTTCGGCCACTGATAAGACACTCTTTCTCAGGCAAAAGCACGGTCCTCACTTCTGAGCACTAACTCTTACCTAAAAAGCCATAGCTCATCCCTGTTTACCTGCACTGGGCCTCACACACTCAGCTTCCCATGAACAAAGCCCATACCAAGGTTTGCCTCGGGAGGGGGCAGGTGTGCCCGCCAGTTGTTGCCATGGTCTTGCCTAAAGCTCTGAAGCCCAGTGCCTCTACACTGCTGTACTACATTTGAGCAATGGGAATTGGAAGTGGAATGACTTGCAACAAAAATTGATCTTTTTCCCCCCTTTGTCCAGGTCTGAAGCCAGCCTTGCCTCACGCAGAGAACAGAAGAGAGAACAGTATCGGCAAGTGAAAGCACATGTTCAGAAGGAAGATGGTCGAGTGCAAGCTTTTGGTTGGAGTCTTCCTCAGAAATACAAACAGGTATTATGCTTAGATAATTGTAGGTGTTCTTCAGGCATTAGCCAAGTGATTCCCAAACTCTACGAGAGAGTTTGAGCCACTGTAGATCTTTGTGGGGGAGAGGGTGGCGATGACATTCCAGTGGTTGTGCTACTTCCACATAAAAAAAGCCTTTTAGGTACTTACAGAGGGTCACCATGGTCCTCTGGAATGTGTGGGGAACCCACAGGCCCCCTTTGTGAGGCTCTGCATACATCAGAAATATTCCAAAATGCATTTGTGACCCACTTCTGGTTTTCAGACACAAATACCTAAAAAGCCCTCTTTTGCGCAGTGGCAGAATGATTGCCAGAGCACTGCTATCACTCCACCCCTTAAGAAGGCAGCAACAGGGCTTCCCTGTCTGGGGCATCGTGACACCCCGGTTTGGGAATCTCTGCTCTGTCTCATGACAAAGCTATAGTAAAATCTCACACTTTTGTGTGTACAGGTGGACCCGCATTATTCACAAATTTGGAACTCACAGATTCCAATATCTGTGGGTCTCCGAACATGGGTTGGACCCACCTGGACCTTGGGAGGCCTTAGAAGATCACTTTCAGTAAAAACCCTCACCTCTAGAAGGTTTCTGAGGGTCGGGAGAGGCTGCATGCAGTTCTTGTAGAACTGGAAGTTGACATTTTAAGGCCTTTGGTGCACTGGGAAGGACTTCCCCAGCCCTCTGAAGGCCTTAAAATGTCACTTCAGGTTTTTGCAAAAAACCACACGCAACTTCCCCATTCCTCATAGCACTCTCTTGAGGTGAGGGGAGCACAGCACTGGAGGATTACAGGGCCTGAAACTTGCAGATTTCATTATCCGTGAGTTTGTTATCTTCAGGGGGTCCTGGAATGGAACCCCTGCCCTGTATTTGTGCCCCCGTTCCTCATTGTTTCTGTGCCCATTTAGTAAAACGATATTGTGTTGGTAGGTCACCAAATGCATTTTTCCTTCTTTAGGAAACTTGTCCCATGTGGCAAGGGAACATTGAGCAGGGTCCCATATGTGGATCTTAACTGCCAGGAAGATCGTACAGGGGATAGATGCTCCTTGTTAGAAGGAACTTGGCTATAAAGTGACGATACTGTCTTAAATGCAGTAAGGGACAGTGATTGGAACTGGTGGTCTTGTGCAGCTGTCGTAATTATCTTAAACATAAAATTGAAAAATAACCTGAGTTAGGAAGTTAGGCTTCTGTATCCTGTTATGAAAAGTCATCAGTTTTTCAGTTCAGTGCACGCTTGCTGCTGTTCAGTAAAAATTCTAGCAATAAAAGGTCACTGAGCTTCAGAAAGAGTGCGATGGCTGCAGAGGGCTTATAATGGAATGTTCTCATTCCATTATTTTTAAGTTTGCAAAAACATGTATGTGATTTTGCATATCTTGCTTTCTTTTAGAACTGTTCAGATGATGGTCTAAGTCAATTATAGCTTTAAGTCCAATCGGACTGACTAGAAATTTATTTTAATTTCATATGCATTCATACCCACTTGTGTATGTTTTTTATGTTAAGTTCTATGTGAACTTGTTGTTGTTTAGTCTGATGAATTGCACTTTTAAAAATAAAATATTACTCCTAATTCTTCTGTACTACTTTCTCTGCGAGCATTACCCCATTTCATTTCCAGAAAGTATTACCTGAAGAGTGTGCAATTTTTAACTTTGCAAAAGAGGGAATCTTGGATATTGTAAAACAATTAGTGGATGTATGCAATTTTCTCATATAAACCAGTATTCCAGCAATCTTGGCCAACCTATCCAAGCACAGATTTGTGCTTGGAATTGCATGACAAAGTTATCTGTAGAATACTATAAAGTTTTGGGTGCAAAGTAAATAATCTTTCTGTCCTTGTTTTAGGTTATAAATGGTGGTGGCCAGGGTGATAACAAGATGAAGAACTTACCTGTGCCTGTTTACTTGAGACCACTAGATGAAAAGGACACATCCATGAAGGTATATTTCTCTTCAATGCATTAAAAAAATAGAGTTGTGAATGTTGGATCAAACTTACGTTTTGCATGTCAGCGATTTTCAGTCTTTTTCATCTCATGGCACACTGACAAGTTGTTAAAATGGACAAGGCACACATGCTGGTGGGGCGGGGGGGCTCATATCCCTTAATGGCTGTACTAATAAATGACCCTCCTCAAACTCCCATAGCACATATGCAGGCCGCACACTGGTTGAAAATTGCTGCTCTATGCAATACCGCTCACTCCAGAAGCATTGTCATCCACTCTTATTCTGTGAATTAATAACATTAATGTATTTTTGAAAGCCTTGTATAACACCTTTAATGGTCTGTTTGTGACTATTGATGTGTCACAGTTGACACCTATATAAGTAGCACAATATTTTCATAAGCTGCAATTACCTGATTTTGTCAAAGTCTGATTGTCCCTTCTGTCTTTTAAGCTATGGTGTGCTGTAGGAGTTAACTTATCAGGAGGAAAGACAAGAGATGGAGGTTCTGTGGTTGGTGCCAGTGTGTTCTACAATGATGTCACCTCTTTAGATGCAGACAGCAACAAACAGAGAAGTGCATCTCAGAGTAGTTTAGATAGACTGGATCAAGAACTCAAGGTAAGGCAATATGTCGTAGAAAAACAACGAGTTTTAACACATTAAGTCAATTGTGATACTAGTTTTGTGTTTGTAATTAAAACAATTTTTTAAAATTTAGTTCCTAGTCATGAATTTTTTAATAGTACAGATGTTTGCCTTCTGGTTCTGCACACTTCATGAAGTCTAGACAGCTTATTGTTTCAGCATAAAATGTGTTGCACAGCTTTTTAGTGTTTGACTCAAGCATACTTTGTCCCAGATTCTTTCCACTGCACCTTGTACCTTTTTAATTTTTTATATTTATATTAGTTTTTAATTACTTATATAAATCCTAGGCTAAAGGAATTGCTATATCCATAATAGGTAAAAGGTAGGGAAGTAACATTGCTGTGCCCACAAACTTGCTTTGTAGCCTAACAGATTGAATAGCCAGTTGACTCTTTGGCTGTGCAAGCTTCAGCAAGAGTCTCAAGAACAGTTTGACAAACTGTGGGGCCAGGACACTGGGTTGCAAGGTGCTGTTGACTCATAGAACCATTTCCTATATTACTTGTTGATCTTTGGTGTCTATGGAAAGATATCTAATCATAGCTTACCTGGACATATTTCTTCCACTCACTTGCCCATTTTTATAATCTGCTGTTAGCCTCTTGGTCTCATAAGCAACTTTGCAGTTCTGAGCAAAAATGTGTTATGCAACAGTGAGCCATTTGGACAGGAAAACAAACACCTAGTTCCACAAAACAGCCTAATCATGAAGTTGTAGACCACGTTTTTCTGAAAGAACTCATCTGTTCAGTTTAATGTATGAGTTTTCTGACTGACAGTTTGCAGAATTATGAAAACTGTGTGAACCGCAGCATATGTTAAACAAGCTGCTTATAACACCAGTTCAGCGGTTATGGTTGTTTAAATAAGACTGTCCCTTTCAGTTTGTTTTTGCAATATCAGGCAATTCAATATATAACTTTTTTTTTGTAAAATGAAGATAAATTAACATTCTGGAAAATAGTATATGGATTAGTTTTTGTATTTTCCTGTCGTAGGATCAGCAGAAAGAACTGAAAAATCAGGAAGAACTATCAAGTCTAGTTTGGATCTGTACTAGTACCCATTCTGCTACAAAAGTCATCATTGTGGATGCTAACCAGCCAGGAAACATCCTAGACAGTTTCATTGTTTGCAATTCTCATGTACTGTGTATAGCTAGTGTACCAGGTAAGAGACTCAGGGTAGCAAGTCTTTGAGTTAACAAGGATTTGTTTCTGCCTGTTGTGGAGATGCTCAATACTGCCCACGTAATAGTCTTAGTACCATGTATATTGTTCTGCCCTCAGCATTTCTTCTGGCTAGTTCCAATGTTACTACAGGTTCCTCTAGTTATTCAAGCTATAATGGATTTAGAGAAATTTGACAGTGATGTATTGGCAGCAGTACTTTTAAAGCCCTCTGAAAATTAAGGATTACAGGAGTTTTGTTTGTCCCATTTCTTTTACATGTAGCATGTAACAGTTGAAGAAAGGTAACAGTTGCATGCTACATGTAAAATCCAGTTTTCAAACTCATTTCTAACTGTGACATTTCTGCTTCATTTCTTCTCACCACTTGCCATATTTCTTCTCACATCTGGCATTTTAAGTATATTCTTCACCATCATTTAAAACTGTGTCCAAGATAGAACTTCTCAGTTTTCCTGTTTGTGCACTTGCTTCTTATCGTAGTCCCCCTCTCTTCATACTCTTTATTACCATAGACCCTAATGAACAGGCTTGAAGTCTGGTTTTATCTTTGACCCTCCAGTCTTTATTTTCCCTCATCTAGTCTGTAACCAAATTGTTTGGTTTCTCCCTTTACAACACTGCAAAAATACATCCCTTCCTTTCTACCCTCGCAATGAACTAATTCACGTCCTATTTATCTCACTTTGATCACTGCAGCCTTGTCTTTTTTGCCATTAACTCTCCTCAGCCCCCTCACCTCTGTCCAGCATTCTGCTACCAAAATGATTCACCTTTCTTGTTGCCTTGAGCATGTCATGTCTCTTCTGTATCCCTACACTGTCTTACTGTCTGCTTCCTGATTCAGGACAAGCTTCTGTTCCTTGCCTTCAAAAGCATTCCATGGCCTTGCTTCTTCTTTGCTCTTACTCTCTCACTTCTGCCTCATGTTCTACTGAGCTCAGCCATCTGAAGGTTTCCTGCTCCTTCTTCATCATGGTCACTGTCTCTTGTAGTGCTGTCTCTTGTAGTGGATTCCTGTGCATGCACAGGGCTGACCCGGAAACCTTCCAGAGCTGCTTTGAGCATTCTATGCATGTTTTCAAATGTGGGAAACCCCATGCATACAGTGTGTCTTGGGAAGGGAAAAATGTCCAATTTCTTACGTCCTTTTCAACTGCATCTAGCATCATATTGCCCCAATATCCATCCATCTTGTTGGAACATCTAAAAAGTTGGCAAACACCCTCAGCAGAATCAGAAAACAAGACCATTTCCCACAAGTGGAGTCTCAACATCAGTGTCTTCCAGTCTCTAATTCATCAGTGGAGCTGCCCTTTAGTAGATCTTTTTGCTACAAGTCAGAACAGTGTCAAAAACTTCTCAGCTGGGTCAACCACATATCCATGGGAGACATGTTTCCCTGTGAAGAGACTCTGTTCTGTGCTCTTCCACTGTTCCTGCACATTGTCAAGGTCATTAACAGCTTAAAGTTCAATGCATACTGTATCTGGATAACACTGTAATAGCCAAGGCAATTCTGGTTTGCAGCACTTTTCAAGAAATAAGTACAGTCACCTCCCTCCACAACTGGACCTTTTGTCTCAGAGTTCAAATATTACACCATGATTGTGAGGTAATTAAAATGACACTGTAGAGGATCTAACTCTAATTGAAATCAGAGGGAAGCTGATTAACGTCTTGGCCTATTCAAGGGTGCTTTTGACTTGCAAAACCTTCTCCTCAACATGGAGGCATTTCTGCACGCTGCCTCTGTTCTGTAGATACCCTCTCATGATGAATCTGCACCACCTCCAAGTAAGAAGGGAAACAAGTTTGTCTCCACCAGTGTTCCCTCTAAGACATGTGACCAAATGGCAGCGGAGCTCGGCAACTTCCTGGCAGAGCACCATACAGTGTGGAGCTCAGCAATGTCTCAAGGCAGCACTAGTTCAGATCCCTTAGAGGGCACAGTGGTCTCAACTATGTCTTGTTGCATAGAAACCTCAAAGAAGGAAGACAGGTTGAAGTGCGGTTGAAAAGGAAGTAAGAAATTAGATGTTCTTCCCTTCCCCCAAGACACACTGTAACTCCCTGTAATTATAGGTCTTTGAGTGATCATCTGTGCAGGCACGTGACCAACCCAATCATCCTCTCTGCAAGTCTGACTTTCTAGTGTTAAGACTACTTGCATTGTTATTTCAAATTATAAGGAAGCAGTCCTAAAAGAAAAGGAATTGAGTATTCTTCCCTCTCTCAAGTCACGTGGTGTGCATGGAGTTCCCCTACCTGAGAGCAGGGGTAGAACACTCAAAGTCTAGAACCTTGCAAAGTTGACGCTGTGCACAAACAGGGTTCCAGTTTGTGTCTCTGTATACATATTTCCTCACAGGAGTATAATTATAGGTAAGTAACTTGCCCTTATTCCATACTTTCTTCTTTGCTGCACCTTGTGACTGGAATTTCCTTCCAGTTCATCTGTGGTGCCACCACTCTAACTTGCTTCAGGTACCTTCCCAAAACCCAACATTTCTGTGCTTTTTTTGGTGCAGCACCCTAGTTCCTATTTCCTACTACAACTAAACCTGAGCACGTGTACGTGAAATAATTGCAAATTATTCATTCATCTGTACTCTTCCCTTCCTCTGTCTCTTTTGTATCTTCTTCTGGATTGTGAGCCCTTGGGCCAGGGACCCATCCTCTCATGTATTGTAAAGCACCATGTACATTGGGGTGGACTACCTAAATAATTGGATGTAATGATTCAATGAGAAATCTGACAGGCAAGAGGTAGTACTTTGGTTCTGAAAACAAATGTTGTTGAATGGTTCATGTACAGCAAATTGCAAGTGTTTTGTAGTGATCCCCCACTCCGCAGAAATGTTTTAACTACATCCAAGGAACTGAATGAGATCTTACCTTTGTTTTAGGGGCTAGGGAAACTGACTATCCCACAGGAGATGAAGGATCACAAGAAACAGATTCTGGTCTAGTAGACAAGTCGTCCTTATGTAGTAGTATGAACAGCAACAGCTCAGCAGAAACGGACAGTCTATTAGGAGGAATCACAGTAGTTGGTTGTACTGCAGAGGGTATTACTAGTCCTTCTGCTAACCCCAGTGCCAATGGTGCCTCCCCCGAAACAACTGAACAACCAGGTATGAAAACATTTGTCATTTTTATTCAAAATTTTAAAATGAAGCCTAGGAAATTGCTGTCATCAGTAACATGAGTATTCATTTTACATGCCAGAATTTAGTTCCTAGTCATGAATTTTTTAATAGTACAGATGTTTGCCTTCTGCATTTTGCTAACAATTAGTAACTATCACCTGCATTTCTCAAGCATGGGTTTGTTTCTGGCTCTTCCAATCTGAGGGCAAAACTTCATGCCCGTGAATTCTGTCAGAGCCTGGAAGGAAAAGTGCGAGGCTGCCTCTGGCTTAATGGCTGGTGATAGGTGGCACACAGTAGTTGTTTATAAGTAATTGGGGCAAGATTTGTGTGACTGGCTTTGGAAGGGAGATGAGGAAGATGTTACCTGCTTGATGCTGAACCAAGGTACATACCTCCTAATTAGACTGTGAGTACAAGGAAGAAGCTTGCATTTTCCCCAAGGGACACACTTTTATATGAATAACCTTAAATCTAGTTTTCACAGGGATTGTCTTTTCATTGAGAGGCTATGGTGAAAGAAAAACTTGGGTTTCTGCTTGGGTTTCTTTGAGAGATTACTAGTAAACGGGAAGCATGTGCATTTTTTAACAGCATAGAAATAGAGTAGAATAGTGTAGAATAACAAAATTAGAGGTTCACTAATAGATTCCTCAGGAGTGTGTTATTGATTTAGTCGGAGGAGATTTTTCATGCTTCTAAATCTAGGAGTTGAAATAGCACATATTCAGTTGCTTGGAGTTCATCTGAGCGTCCCTCCTTCAGCAGACTGTTAGTTAGAGAAGTGTGTTTATTTGCAGCAAGGGTGGATCAGGTATACAGGTCCAACCTTGTTAAACACAAAATTTTTATACATGGATTTGACTCAACACGAATGGCCACTGCAAATGAGAAGGAATTTGCTGATCCCTGGAGCAGGAGAAAATGTATCTCTTTAAAAATCAGTTTTAAAAACTGCTTTTCTTACTGTGGTAGAGAGACAGTCATGCAAGTGATTATGGGTATAACCTAATTATCCATGGACTTTTCACCCATGGATGGCAAAAAAATGCATTAAAAGAAAAATCCATGAATGTTTTATATCTCAGTGAGATGAGAAGTTCCCTTTAAATTAAAGGAAAACAATCATTTAACAATAGCCTCGTTAATGCAAGAGAGGGCAGTTTCACTGGGAGGCAGGCAACCCCTCCCTTCCCCCTGAGTACTTGGAAGAAAGATAATCACTTTGCTCTGGGTGAAGGGAGGGGTCACTGGCTCAGAGTCAAGCCTTTCTAAGTGCCTGGAGAGAGACTGATTGATGGATTGTCTGCCTAATGACTCTGTTTTACATCACAAGGTCATCAAGGTGACCTTTAAATCACCTAGCAAAGGAATTTTGTTATTTAAATGAATTTGCTTTAATTCATTTTTTGCCATCTACCTGTACTTTTGAAATATGAAACAAGCTCAGTTGAGGCAGACTGCTTCTGCTGCCTGGCCCACTACATCAATCTCGTCTCCTCACCGTTTAAAATTTGCCTTTTTTGAGAATGAAGCAGCATAATATTTATTTATTTATTTATTTATTTATACATACATACATACATACATACATACATACATACATACAGGTATTTATATACCGCCTTTCTTTGGTCATCAGATTTCTCCTCGTACTTTAATCCAAGGCGGTTTACATAGGCAGGCTGTTCTAAACCCCCGTAGGGATTTTTACAATTGAATAGTTCTAGTCTTTCATAGAACTACTCCTTCCAGCTGGATTCCTTCCCAGTCTGGCCTCTCTCTGGCCCTTCACCTCCCACGCTCCACTTGACGTGGAGACTATTTCCTATTTCCAAGGCAGACTAGAGGAAGGGTCTGCCAATCCTTAAATCTACCTTGTTTGAGAGCAATTGTCTGATCCACAATATTTGCTACTTTTAGAAAGGTAGAGAAACCAGCAACTTAGGTAGGTGCGTGCCTTTTTTTCCTCATTCATACTGATGGTTCCCAGAACCACTTCAGAGATCCTGTCCTGACACACTGCTTCATTCTTGTTTGGACTGAAGCCACCGTCTTTCTGAACCTGAATTATATCTAATAAACAGGAAATATCATTCTGTACGAAAGCCTATGTAACAGGGGAAGTATTTCTGACTCCAGCATAATATGTTTTCTTAAAGACAGTAGAAAGGCATATAGGGAGAAACTGAGGAATGATGTGTCTGTGTGCTGACACAGGCTTCTTAGCAGTAAGGAGCAGCATGATCATTCATGTAACTGAAATATTTACCTCAGATGTTGCCACTGAAGATGATGCAGTGGATGAGAATGTTCAGACAGCAGAAGAAGCAACGGAAGCAACAGAAGTCAATGCTGGCTCTGGGGAAGACACAGCAGATGTTGCCCAGACTGGAGTCTATACAGAGCATGTTTTCACTGATCCTTTGGGAGTTCAAGATACCATAGAAGGTTCACCAGCATTCCAGCCTAGGTATGCCCGGCTTTTTATTGGCAAACTGTAACAATTGGTAAAAACGGAAATAAATTATCAAGTGTTTCTAAGATGTTCTTTTACACTTGCAGGCCCTACTTTAAGGCACGGAACACTAATACAGCTACAATTTAGCCATTGGACACACATAGCAACTCCTTTTTTGGCTTGTAGTGAGTTACTTGAGGAATTCTGTCCAGTTTATTAGATCATAATGCATTTCTCACAATAACCTTTATTACAGGGGTGTCAAACTTGTTTCATACCAAGGGCCGAATAGCATTCATGATGTCTGCTGAGGGCCGGAAGTGATGTCATTTAGACAGGAACTGATGTCATTAAACAGGTCCTAATCAAATACACAAATCTTGATCATATTTCAAGATACAAGAGACCAATTTTCATGTGGGCTGCCCTTTCAGCAGTAACACCACAGCGCTGGTCAGCAGATGAGAGCCTGAGGGCCAAATAAAAAGCTTCTGCGGGCAGCGTCCGCCCCCCCCGGCCTTGGGTTTGACACCCCTGCTTTTTTACATGAGCAGTGGCCTAATGAGGGTTTATTCAATGTACCACTTCTGCTGATAGCTGATTGCAGCTAGGGGTGAAAAGTTCTTCTAAGATTGACTATTTCGGTATCTTCAAATGGGTTACCTTGTTGTGGAAATGCCAGGCTAAAACAAGTGCTTATGTATGTATATGCAGTGTGTTTAGCTTGGCTATAAAATGCATGGTACCACATTTCATTTTTTATAGGTTTTGGCCATTTTATCTTGGACTTGTGTGAAGTAACTGTAACCAGTGACCCTTAAAAAATGTTTCAAAAGCTGTTTTGGGAAGTTGCAAATGATTGATAGAGAAATGGCTTGGGGGGGCAGTTAACCTTTTTCCTGCCTACCACTTTTTTGTAGCAGTCCAACTCCATTTGAACATGTGAGATGGGAAGCTGTTTTGGAGTAGAAGCAGTTTTGGAGCAGGTAAACAGCAGTCAGGAAAGGGCATACTGCACCCCCCCTTCTCTGCTATAAGTTGTGGCTTTCCAAAGACATATTTAAAACCAAGAAAAGGATGTTGAACTTAGGGCACAGTCCTAAGCAACTTTCCAGCAGCAAGGGCAATCCAGTTCTGAGATAAGGAACAAACATTCCCTTATCTTGGGGAGGCCTCCATGACTGGCACCCAACTGCAGGATGCAGCACATGCCCCATTGGCACAGCTATGTCAGTGTGGGAAAGGTGGTTAGAAGTTGGGCCTTAGTTGCATAAATTCTGTGAGTAACATGTAGCTTGGCCCTTATAAGTTTATCAAACTACAATAATTGTGCATCAGACTACAAACAATGAATTTGACAAGGCTGGAAGTTAGAGCAAAAGTAAACAATGTTCTGTTGCTTTTAGCTGGTAGAGAAGAATTCTGCATAACTTTGGACTTTACACACACAAACACACAGAGTCATGTGTCGCTTAACTACAGGGATGTGGACTGGCAAAACAGCTTGACATTATGTGAAGTCTCTGAAATGCCTGGGGAACCATGCTCCCCTCTCCTCCGGAGGCTTTTCTGAGCATCGCAGAGTCAGTGTGCATTTGCACGCTGCCTCTGTGAGGCTCAGAATGCCTGTTTGGGGGCAAAAAGACACAACTTCCAGTTTCCTGCAAGTGACATTCACCTGGGTGTGTGTATTAAAGCAAAACTTTGTGGGGTCCAAGAATTCTATTGGTATGAAAAAGATGAGAAAAAACTAATGCTTGGCATTGTGAGTATAAAATATAGGGTGCACTTCCTTTTGAGGAAAGACAGGATAGAAATACATTAAGTACATTTTTTAAAAATTCTAATCTTATTTAACTTTTATTTTGGTAAAATGTTTTGACAGGGCCTGTGTTGGAAGGAAGTATTGTTGAAGTG
The DNA here is from genome assembly GCF_035046505.1 of Tiliqua scincoides. Classification (NCBI taxonomy): domain Eukaryota; kingdom Metazoa; phylum Chordata; class Lepidosauria; order Squamata; family Scincidae; genus Tiliqua; species Tiliqua scincoides. The sequence goes on from NC_089822.1 coordinate 153,679,168, forward strand.
AGTTGTGTAACTTGGGTTGGTCTGAAATTATATTAGAATGTGCAGGCTGACTACAGGATGTTAAAGCAAATGCAGTGTAACTCTGAATGTTCTTTGTTCATGTGGTCTTTAACCACTTGGCTTTCTCCCCCTTTCAGTAATGAATCAGACTTGTATAAAGATGCTGCTGTATTGCCAAATGAACAGGATCTTGTAAGAGAAGAAGCTCAGAAAATGAGTAGCCTTTTGCCAACTATGTGGCTTGGAGCGCAGAATGGATGGTAAAGTAAAAACCTTACTTCCAAACTGTTTTGCTAATTACAGTGTTTTATGACAATTTGAATGAGATTGATCGCCAGTAATCTGCTTGTCATGAGACTTAAGTAACTATTTTAAAAATTATATGTCTGAAGGCGCAATCCTAACCCCTTATGTCAGTGCTTTCCAGCACTGACATAAGGGCAATGCAGCTCTGATGTAAGGGAACAAACATTCCCTTACTTTGAGGAGGCCTCCGTGAGTGACACCCAACTGCAGGATGCAGCACATGTTCCACTGGCACCGCTATGCCAGTGCTGGAAAGCACTGACATAAGGGGTTAGGATTGCGCCCTGAGTATTTTGCTGTTATATTCATGTTAAAACTTTATTGAATCTAAATTGCCTTGAGTGTATTGATGTGCAGATAAGTGCCATATAAACTAATAAAATAGATTAGGGTCTTTACTTGCCATAGTGTGGGAATTTTGTTTTAGTAGTTCTCAGGAAGAAAGCAAAATATGTAGAACAGTACACACTTTTTTGCTTAATCGACCAGTTCAGCACTGAAAGTAAGATCATACTGTGCAGTCTCTGAGTTAGGAATTGGCAAAATTGAATAAAGTAAAAATGCTCCAAAGAAGATTAAATGCAGGCTGAGATAAAGCCAGCTTACAATCTCTTTTACCATTGCCATTTTAGCTAATCAGTCATAAATGAAATTACCATCTTTTAAATGCTAATATGGATTTTGTAACATTGGATTTCTAATTCTGACTCTGTCATTGCAGTTTATATGTTCATTCTTCAGTGGCCCAGTGGAGAAAATGTGTTCATGCAATTAAACTTAAAGATTCTATACTCAGTATAGTGTAAGTTTTTACAAAATTACATTTTCATAATTTTTAAAATGTAGTTTGCTGATTGGAAAATAGTTTTTCATGTAATTATTTTTTGTGAAGTGCTTATTGAAGAAAATGATGAGCTGTAATAAGGTCAGCAAGGAAATCAGTGAGGGTACTTGCTGGGGATTTATGAAGCTGACATGTCGTTGTTACTGAAAGCTAAAAGGAAAAGTTATACAAATTTCATGTATATTTAACCTAGCAATATACTCAGTTATCCCAACTGAGTGGGAGAGGTCTGTGAGTTAAGATGTATGCACAGAACTCTCTCATGACAAGCAACAAATGGTGCTTTCAGGGAAAAAAAAACTTTCAACTTCTGGGATTTTGCTGTGTTACATCACATGACCTACGTTGCTTGGAAGTTGGAGGGAAAAATCACACATTATAGAACTGTGAATCCAGGCTCACGTGGGCTTGGCAAAAAGGGAAATTGACAGTGCAATCCTGTGCACATCCACACAGAAGTAAATCTCACTGAGTTTAATAGAGCTTACTCCCAGGTAAGTGTGCCTAGGATTGCAGCCCAACTGTGGCAACTATTGCTTAATATACTAATATTGTAACAATTCAACTCACTGCCACTTATATGTGCACCTTGGTCAGAGGACCTGTACTGCGGGGCTCTGACAGTACTTTTCAGCTGTTAAATAAAGCAGAAGATGGTACCAGACTGGGGTGGAGAGGGCTTGATGTGTGTCAGCAGTCTATTCCTGTGCCTTCTGTTCTCTCATAATGTTCATTTCACTCTTTCTCTTCTTTAGACATGTAAAAGGAATCGTATTAGTTGCACTAGCTGATGGAACTTTAGCAATATTTCACAGAGGAGTAGGTAAGGATTCCATTTTGGACACTAGGACTATCTCACATTTACGTATCTAATCCACTTGTGAAACATTTGTTGCAGGTCTTGTTTGTTTTCAGTTAGGAAGGCAATTGAGAAAAATTGTTCAATGAAATCTCTAATAATTGAGATACTATATTTTGTCAACATTAAGTTCTTAGTTCTGCCTCCAAGCAAAGATTGTTTATTTCCATACTCTGTTTTTAGATGCAGGTAACAATCATTCACACTTGTTCCTCTTTTTTTTCTGCTTTTAAAATGCCTGAACCCTATACACGGCTATCATACCTTCAGTCTTTTGAACAGGCTGGTGCTACTTTTGTTGCTGCCTGTCATCAAGGCTGGCCCAAGTACTCCCAGCACCTGAGGCAGTATGCCCCACACCACCTAAATTCTGTGCGCACATGCATGCTCACCCCACGGGTATGGGACAAGGTGCATGCATGCACTTGCCCTTTATTTACCAGTTGCATGATCTGCAGCCTTCCTGGTGCACACTGCTTCTGTTTGAGAAATCTGGATTCCAGCCTGTACCACATCTGCCCATATCAAACAGAAGTGCCGTAGGCTAGGCAAGCTACAGATTTCTCTCCTTGTAAGCAAACTAAAGGGATTCAGGATCCAAATTGCCTGCTCCAGTCTACTTGTTGCTTCGTAGGTACGCCAGGAGAGTGTGACAGTCACGCCTCCCCTTTTCTTCCAGCACTGCTGGAAGGAGGACAGAAAAAAGGCTCTTCATGCTGCAGTCTGTCCTTGCATGGAGTTTAAACTGGGCAGGAGGTCTGGTCTAGAGGGTAGAGCCTCCGTCTGCCTGAAGATAACATCCACAAGGTCTCCAGTTCGAGGCCACAGGCACCGTGTGACCTTGAAGCAGCTGACAAGCTGAAGCCGAGCTATTCCATCTGCTCTGAGCGTGGGAGGATGGAGGCCAGGATGTGAAGCCAGATCGGAATGAAACACCTGAATGTAGGGGTTCTTGAAAGAAAGAACCTTCTTTCAAAATTGTAAAAATCCCTATTTAATAAGGGATTTAAATAAAAGCCTGCCTATGTAAACCGCCTTGAATAAAGTCTTGAATAAAGACCAAGAAAGGCGGTATATAAATACCTGTTGTTATTATTATTATTATTATTATTATTATTAATAAACAAAATGTGTCCCTTTAAAATTTAAATGCTGTGCAAGTATGGAGTGAGGGGAGGGGTTGGCAAAGTGCTCCAATCTTGCTCAGCATTTAGCAGGTGGGGAGCTGATCAATGTGACTTTTGCCCAAATCTGATGCTTTTCCACCAGATGTCCTAATGTCTGCTTCATTTTGCGCTGACCATGCCTGTCATGTACACAGGTGATAGACCACTGAAGGCTCAACCCAGGATGTTGCAGCCAGTGGGGAGCCCACTCTTTAGGCTACTGCTCCATAGAGCCTGCTGAATGTGAAATTAACTCCTTCAGGTGTTTTTTTTAATATACTCAGAATACTGCTTTGCAAATCAGTTCCTTGTCCAGCTGTTTAATGCTCTGTGTTGCTAGTTTGTGTTTGTTTTGCCTATTCGTGCAGTTCAATATCCAGCACACTGCATGCTAAAAAGAATATTCCTTGAATGCAAGATTATGGAGATTGATCTATCAATGACTGATAGAAAATAAGCAAAATGAATCTTAACAGCCCAATCCTATGTATGTTTGCACAGGAGTAAGTGCCTCTATAGTCAGTGGGGATTATTTTCAGGTATGTGTGTATAGGACTACAGCCTCAGTGTATTAAAACAGAAATGTGTTTGTATATAATTAAGTTGTCCATGTTTGCAAGAGTTAGTTTGTGTCAAAGTTTTTCTGATATCTCAGTTCCTTTCTTCTTTTCATTGTGGTCATTTTCCTTTCTTTGTTTTTGTGTTTAAAAGATGGACAGTGGGATTTGACAAACTATCACCTTTTAGATCTGGGCCGACCTCACCATTCCATTCGGTGTATGACTGTAGTACATGATAAAGTCTGGTGTGGTTACAGAAATAAAATCTATGTGGTTCAGCCAAAAGCCATGAAAATAGAGGTAAGTTGAAGCAAAAACTTAATCAGGCTAGGTTTTATAACATACTTTTGTTTTCTCTACCCTTGTTTAAACTCAAACCCAGGGAAGATAGTGCCAGCTACTTCTTTGTAACTTTGTGAACAAATATTTGGGCAGCCCAATTCTGACTGGTGCAACCAGACCACATGGCATGTGCTGGTTCCAGAGCAGCTGAGGAGCTGGCTGGAGGTCAGCTCGAAGTAAGGGGTTATATTTCCTCTTACCCCAAGTAAAGTCCCAGTCTGCGCCAGCTATACAGCTGGTGCAAATCCGGGAAGTTTGTATAGGGCAGCTTGGGCCAGAGCTGGGTGGTTAGTATACAGAGTGCACTGCTGCTGCCACCCCCCTCCCAGGCCCGATCCACCTCCTGTTCTGCCCTCCCCCCACCCAAAAAGCCTGCTCCCTGCCTCCATTCCACTGTCCTGCCACCCTCTCCTAGTCCGCACGCTGCCTGGTGCATACTTACTTGCGCCAGGCAGCGCAAGGGTCAGATCCAGTGCTGCTGAACCTGTGCAGACCTGTACCGGCCCCACCAGCTCCAAGTTAGGGGCAAGCATGCCTTACAGCATGTTTGCAACACATGGAGCTGGCACTGGGACAGCTGCGTCACCTCACAGCACGTTTTTGGATTGTGCTGTTAGTTAATCCCTCAAATATTCAAGCACGTACATTTTTGCATTGGAACACTGATTTACTTGAACAAGTTGAAAAACTCCTGGTCTGTCTGGATAAGCAGGGCAATCAGAAAACCTAGAATGTGTAGAGAGGCAATATTGGCTTTTTTTGGCTCTAAGGAGAATATGTAGGTAGGTCTAGTAATCTCAAAGGGTACTGGAGGCAGAAGACTCTGGGCTCCTTTGACCAGTCTGCTGCTTTGAAGAATTGCTAAGCCCTAGAGCTCTCACTGCAGTGCAGTTATGTCTACCACTTGCAAGGCTCTAGATCCAGTTGGTCAGTCAAGCGAGTCTTGGCTGAGAACTGGTTTAGAAGAAGAGATTTTTAGTGAGAAATAACTTATGCCATACAGAGATGATTTTCTGTGGGAGGCCAGGAGCATAACTAGAAGTTAGACAGGAACTCTAGAAAATACCTGACTGTTTTAACAGTAGATTTAAATTCAGTAGCTATGTTGTCTGTAGGAACAAAATTTGCAGGTTAGTAAAATGATTATTTTTTTTTTATTCTCTTCTCTCTCACTTCAATAGACACAGCTATTTAAATTAGTTTTACTGTGGTATTCTTGAGTGGAAGAAGCTATGTAGAAATAGTTTTCTAAATTATGCACTATGGTGGGGAAAGCCTTTTGTTTTGAAATCGTAATCAAGCTGTAATCTGTCTCAGAAATCATTTGATGCACACCCAAGGAAGGAAAGCCAAGTGAGACAGCTGGCCTGGGTGGGAGACGGAGTGTGGGTGTCCATCCGTTTAGATTCCACTCTTCGCCTTTACCATGCACACACGTACCAGCACCTACAAGATGTTGACATTGAGCCCTATGTAAGCAAAATGTTAGGTAAGTAATTGGTCTTAAATCAGACAAGTTGTTTTCTTATACTGATGAGAATAATTACATGGACAAATAGTTGTATTTTGTGTTTTTATTTTTTAAACAACCCTTTAAATGACTGCATATAATCATTTGTTTGAGTCTCATAGGAGTTCTAACAATCATTGTGGGTGGCTGCCTTGGTGGGGTCCATGCCCACATAAGGGCCCATACCCATGCTTAACCTGATGCATATGAGGGCCCATTGCTGCTCATCACCACCCAGTAAGCCAGAACTCATGAGATTGCTTATCAGGTAATTATGGGGGAGCAGCTGAAAACTGTCATCGTCCAGTACCATTTTGCAATTCCTGAATGTCCTGTTCTCTGGTGCTTCTGTTTGGGGATTGTTAAGCAATGCCTGGAAAAGAAGACAATCCACTGCTGCTGCCTACTTCCCACTTCCTCCTGCTAAGCCCCCCTTTGGGTCCTTGGTCCCTAGTTGGCTTGCGAGGAGGCAGTAGACCATCCTCTTCTTTCCACAGTACGGTTTGACAAATGCAAAATGTCCGGCTCTCAATACAGCATTGGGGGCCAGGCCGTCTGGGATTGAAAAATGACACTGAGGGAAGAAATAGGATAGTGTGGTCCTGCAGCTGCCCCCCCCCATTGCCCAGTAAGTCAGGCAGGCCCCATGGATAGTCTGGATAGTTTATGAGTAGGTGGTAAGGAGCAGGCCTCTGCAGTGACAACCAAAAGTCCATTCTTCTACTTGTGAGTGCAGTAGCAGCAGCTGTTAAAAAGGACTGTTGCCCATCCACTGCCTGGTTAGCTTTCCTGGCTGGGCACCATTAATGATGTCAAGGGAGGAAATCTTACCAAGAACTGGGCAACTGCAGGTGGCAGCATGGGCTTGTGTCCATCTGCTGCCTACCTCTCAGGCACCCTGGGAGGGGAGGTAGCTGGCTCAGGCATGTGCTTTCTAAAGCATCAGGGAGATCTCACAGGGCTTTTGCCTCAGGGTAATCTCTCTCCACTACCAAAAAAACGAGCTGCCAATTACTATCCTAGTAAAACTACTACTACTAGTAAATTTACTAGCCTTTTTTTGAGCCTAGCAAAGGCCAGCATCATGTCTAATATGGAACACAGTTTTCAGTGGCCTGGAAAAAGCTAAATAAAGGGAAAGGAAGGGAGCAGAACCTATCAAAGACATTGTCAGAGACACAGACAGACAGAAGGAAGGTAGTTAATCTGTTAGTCTACACCAGGAATGTCAAACTTGTTTCATACAATGGGCCAAATAGCATTCATGGTGCTTGCTGAGGTCTGGAAGTATCACCATTAAGCAGGAAGTGACATCATTAAACAGGAGATGACCAGAAATAAGCACTTTGTTTTTGCCTAGTAATTCATTAGCTGCAAATGACAAGATAAAATACGCAGATCTTGATCATATTTTTCAAGATTTGGGACAGCCCAGCTATCATGTAGGCTGCCCTTTCAGCAGCACCGCTTCTGCTTCACTTTGCAGATCAGCAGTTGAGAGGTGCTCTGCACAGTGACTCGTTCGTAGAAGCAGCGCTGCTGAATGGGCAGCTGTCATGATAATTGGGCTCTCCCAGTGCCTCGGCAGCATCTCCTTTCTCCCCCTTCCTACAGCCTAATCCTGAGCTGCCCAGCCTGCAGGGCTGCAGCGGTGCTGAAAATCGCTGCAGCACTCTTCAGGCAGCCACTGCCTCCTCCTTGGGAGAAGGGCACTTTCATCCTCTTCCTCCGGGTAAAGCGTGTAGCCCCACAATGGGGCTACTTGATTCTACGTCGACCAGAAGTTCGGCGTAGAATGAAGAGCCTTTGTGTTGGGCGGTGAGCCCGACACGGAGGCTCTGGGTCAGCTGGAGCAAAGTTCCACTGGTCCCATGTCTCTCCAGCCCTGCTTCCTCCCCCCGGAACGCCTCCTCCCTACCCTCCCTCCACCTCCCCCACCCCAGAACTCTTCCTCCCCCCACGCCCCACCTACTTCTCCGCTACTTGGTGGTCCGCATGACTGTCAAGTGGCAGAGCTCCAGCTCTCCACCAGCACTAGCCCAGCGTCAGCCAGTGTTGGGCTAGCACTAGCAAAGTGCAGGTACTAGGGCTCCCAAACACGACTTATGGCATGTTTGCAACAGTGCTTGCCAGTGTAGAGCCAGCATGCGAAGCTTAGGATTGGACCCTTAGTTTGCCCATTCTTCCTGAACCGTTCCTTGCCTTCTGAGGTCTCCTGTCTCTCTCTCTCTCTCTCTCTCCCCCAGCACTTCGGCAGATTCAGCAAGATTAAAGCATGGCACCGGGAGAGCTCAATTATCATGAGGGCACCCTTTCAGCAGTGATACCTTGGTAAACGTGGTGCTACTGAAAGGACATCCTGCATGATAATTTGACTCTCCGAGCACCTCCCTTTCAGCAGCTCTGTTTCCGCTGAGGCATCTTTTCACCGCTCAGCAGCTGAGAATGGCTGATGGCGGTGCTGGAGAGTCCAGCAATCATGCAAGCCAGATAAAATGCTTCTGCAGTTTGTATTTGACTTGCAGGTCTTCTGTTTGATGCCCCTGGTCTACACAAAAAGAGAACAGAACCTTACTTTGCCTTTTGAAATGAGAGATTTCTCATTCAGAGATCAAAGAAATGGGGAAAAAAATCTTCAGAAGATCCTAGCATGCTTGTTATTCTAAGATATGCAGTGACAAATGTTGTCATGGAAGAAACTGCTGGACTCGCACACCACTTTTAATGAAGTCAAGTGTAAAAGTTTACACAGTGCACTAAGGAGCTTCTGCTATTTTCTTCAGAAAGATACTTGCTAGACCTGGGGGTTTTAAGAGACTTGGTGCTCCCTCATACCCCCAGACACAATTTTAAGATTTCAGACTCTCATTTTGGGACTTGAGGATATCCCCATTTTCAAAATGGTAGTTGATAAACTTTTGGAATAAGAAGATATGCTCCTAAAAGAAGTTTCCACATTTTCATTAACTTACAGCTCCTTTTTTTTTTGTAGTAAAGTTAAAGATATGACAATTTGCACAGAAGTGTCTATTCTTTCCATTTTTAATTAATACTGTACATGTTTCAGGTACTGGAAAACTAGGATTTTCATTTGTGAGAATCACAGCTCTTATGGTATCCTGTAATCGGTTGTGGGTAGGCACAGGAAATGGTGTCATCATCTCCATACCACTAACTGAAAGTAAGTACAGGAGGAACAAACAGATTAAGGAAGAATGTCAGTGACTTTGTACCAGGGGTGAACTTTGGAGGAAACTCAGTTGTCTTGCGTTCTCCAGCAAGTGTGAAACTTGAAAATGGTCAATCTGTATGACATCTGGAGTCCTTACAGAAACTCTTTTATGATTCTTCTGGCACCACAGCACCACACATTAAGACAGAACTTCTGTATTAAACAGATGGCAGTCTTGTAGATGCAACAATTCAAGCAGATATAGAACCTTGGGAGAGCGTGTGAACTTTTTAAACCGGAGATTCAGGCACAAGTAATAGGATCCTGTGCTGTTTTCTTGGGAAATGACTGCTTTGAAGTTCAGTGAACTTTACTCCCAGATAAGCATACATAGGATTGCAGCTTTAGTCTCAAGTTATAAAACTCCAATCTAGGGCAAATTTGCTTTAAAAGTTTGGAAAGTAAATTGTTCAACTATCCTTTATGATCTTATAGAATCCTACACGTGGTTAGTAGTGTGGTTCATTTAGTAGTCACAAATGTGTATTGTACAGAGCTACTTAACTTTGCAGTGAGGTAGCTAGGTATCATGACATTTTTCAGAATGAATGTGTAAGGACATCATTTGTTGTGCAAGCCAGGACCCAGTACAAAGACCACCACTGTATCAAAGTTCTGAACGTTAATTTTTTCATGTATTAATGTGCTTTAAGCAATATATTTATATTGTGCTCAGAACAATCGGTTCTTAGCACAATATAAATATATATTGTAAAATATATAAATGTACAAATATATGCAATCAGTCCTGAATGGTATATTTAAAACCTGCTTGACAAGCTGAAGCAATTCATGTACAAATCCAGATGTCAGTGCCAGATATGTCCCAACATTGCCAGAGTTCTCAACGGCATGAGCCACAATATGTTGTGGCTGTTTCCCATTCCCATCCAGAAGCCACACCACATTTTGTAATGTTGTCCTTTCTCAACAACCACTTTGCCACCTCAGCTTCTTCCCCACAAGCCCACCCATCACTTCTGCCTCTTCCAAAGTCTCCACCATACTACTGCTTCTCTCCTTCTCTCCCCCCCCCCACTTAGACCTGGACCCTGCCCTGCAGTTGCTATTAGATCCTGAAGGTGACCATTTTCTAATCTGTTGTTATCATAATCCCAACACTTGGCTTGAAAACAAGTGGACAGGTTTCTGATCCTAGCATACAAGTGTGATGTTCAATTTAATTCTGTGCGTTTTTTTTGAATTGCCTAAAGCAATGGTTTCCAAAGTCCTACTTAGGAGGATGGAACCACATAGGTTTTTGTTTGTGATCCCCAGGATTATGTTGCTGCTGGGGAGGGGGTTTTTCCACTTACCTCCAGCCTGTGATGGAATCCCAAGTTGTCTTGGAGGGGGAGGTCTGGGGAGCTCCCCCACTTCTGGTTTCATTGCGAAAACTGCCTGTTTTTTCCTATTTGAGACTTATAGAGCCCTGCTGGGGGCTCCCTAGACCCCCTCCAGACCTCCTAGAACTCCAGCACTGGCTGGAGGTAAGTGAAAAAACCCCTCCCCAGCAGCAGTGCAATCCTGGGGATCATGTTGCTGCCTCTCTGCCCTTACATCCTTAAAGGGATGTAAGCCAGTGCTTCCCTGGTTGGTGGGTTGTGACCCACCAGTTTGGGAGCCACTGGGCTAAAGTGCACAGGTTATTGCGGAAACTTGGTTGAGAAAGTACTATGGTGTGTTAAATACTGAACTATGAACAGTTCAGTATTCAGCACACCACAGTACTTTCTCAACCAAGTTTCCGTAATAAGCTGTGCACTTTAGCCCCAAACTCTGCTTGGGACCTCCATATTTGCATGTTGGTGGGTTTAATTATATTAAACATCTACAAATTTCTTGACTGAGATGACAAATTACTTTTTTTTAATCTGTTGCAATATTTGCATTATGATGGATAGACTGTTGTGGGATGTGGTTTGATAGTAAACTCCTGAAAGATACTAACTTGCTAATGATGAATTTTTGTGTTTTAAATTACTTTGAACCACATGCATTGTTGTTCATGCTGTGCCATTGCATTGATCATCCATTAATGTCTGATTTTGCATTGCATATGTGTATTCTGTAAATACAAATGCTTCAAACCATTACAGGTTTTTTAATAGTGAAAATACTCCAGAAAGCTAACTATAGTCACCTTTAGGCAAACCTCCTTTTATTCATTTATTTTATTTGAAAAATTTATATACCACCTTTCCCATGCCAAGGCAAATACCCAAGGTGGCTTACAAAGTTCCTCAATAAAATGTACAGTGTATCGAAACAATAAGTAAAATCATTTATAAAAATAAAACCAGGGGAACTATTTGGTCCAGAAATAGGCAGCAGAGCCAAAACACTATTACAGAGGGCAGACGGCGACCCATCACCCAAAGCAGAAATGTTTTGAGTCTGAAAAGCCATGAGGGAGGGAGTAGTTGTTCCCTCCATAGGGAATTCCATAACTGTGGCACAGCTACAGAGAAGGCTGAACCTCATGCCACCATCCCTCTAACTTGGGACAAAGGTGGCACCTGTAGCAGAGCCCTGTCAGATTACCTAAGAGGGAGGGCTGGAATGATTCTTCAAAGCACATAAAAATAGTTTTTGGATGAAAATTTTTGGTAGAAGATTTTTTGGATATTTGCACGTACTTCAAGGAGACTGCAGAAATTGATAGAATTTGCAATTTGTGCCAAGATGGACAGGTGTCACTTCTCCCCCCCTCGCCACAGTAGATAGTAATCATGAAGGAGCAGTGTTTGCATTCCCTTGTAGAAAGCATTAATAGCACTGTGGAACTGCATAGGAGGTTTAGGTAAGAATGGACAGAAGAGTGGAGTAGTAGAGCTTGGTGTTGGCTCTGGGCGATAGCCATTCAGTTACCCAACGCACCATCCACTGCTGTTGTGTGTCTGTGTGCAGCCTCAAAGAAACTGGATGTTTTGGTCCTATTCAGTACCATACAAGCTAATATTTAAGAAGCACTACTCAGTGTGTAGGGGGGGAGAATGTTTTCCCTTAAGAAAAAAATGATTTAAACATTGTCCTTGCAGCTTTATTCCTGCCAAATTTTGTAGTGTCCCTTTTTAAGAAGAGAGAGAGAGGGGAAGCATAGTCTGCTGATATATTACAGGACAGTGGACCCTCACTTTATGATGACAGTCCATTCTGGAGACATCATTGTATTGTGCAAATATTGTAATGTTAATCCAATAGCAACACTGTTTTTTGGTAATTTGTTCCAAGACCTCAACTTCTAAGCTTTACCTCTCAGAAATGTGATTTAGAAGGTGCCTACTGTGCTCATTAGGGGCCATTGTTACTTTAAAAAATTTCTCCTACCCAGCTTAGACATTACTTCAAAGGCTTCCAGGTTTTCACTTCAGCTAAATCCTTCCCTCAATACACACAGAAACCTCCCTTCAGTATACATAGCCAGATGTTAACAAAAGCTGAAACACTCCTTCAAAGTCTTGCCTTTGAATCATCTGCTTCCCTCCAACCTGAAGAACCACAATGTTAAACACCCTGCTGTTGGCCAAGATGCTGCCAAAAGCTTGCAGTTGCCGATTGGCTTATCTGTCACTCACAAAGTTCTGTTGGAGGCGGTCGTAAGCTCATCAAATAGCCTATCCATATAGTGAGCCTGTTTTGTCAGGAGAGTCTATTAAGTGATTGATTGCATTGTGAGCCCATCGTAAAGCGGTGACCAACTGTATTGTTACTACTTGCTTTGGCCGCACAGTTCATTATATTTATTTTGATTGTATCTTGTGTAGTTAGGAGCAAATATATGCAACTCTTTCTTATCAAATACTAGAGCAAAAGTAGTGGGTTCTCATTAATCCTTCTCCTCTGCTGTCACACCTATCCATTTTCCCCTTTCCTCCTTTCTTACTTTAGCTGTAGTTCTCCACCAGGGACGTTTACTGGGGCTGAGGGGTAAGTGCTGATCCCAAACCAAAAAGATCTGTAACCTCAAGCTTCTCTAATAGCCACTTTGAGGCTGTTTCCCACTTCTTTAAAATTTACCCCAACCCTTTTGTATGTTCCTAAACCGTTTTTCCACTTGCAGTTACCTGCATTGCAGCATTTTACGTTCGCTAAATGACCACCAATCCTGCTCCAGCAGTTTAGTGCTTTCATCTTTCGTTGCAGCTGAACTTTTCATGCTGGCGTCTTGTTTTTCTCCCAGTTCCATTTGTGATGCCATAACTTTAACTCTCATTAATCCACATCATTTGTCTCTTGTTTCAAAATCATTTTTTTTTCCTCTTCTGACACTGTTCAAAATGGAGATGGTTTTGTGTGTCTAGCATACACAGTTGCAGGAAGTAATATGCTGATCTATCGGTTTTAAGAATATTGTGGAAAGGAACAAACCACATGAAATATGGCTCCTTGGAACCCACAACAGGCCATTTTGATTTTCCCTCCTTGACTTTAAGAGATTTAGGAATCGTAGTTGCTAAGCAAGTGTTTCTTTAAAAAATAGGATTGTAGCATTTTATAGGCTAACTAGGTTTATTGTGGCTTTAGTTTTTGTAGCTTGAACACTTGTCCATTGTAAGCTATGTCACAATAAATATATTGGCCTTTGGGTGCCACAGCAGTGTAGGGGTGGGTGCGCACAATGCACATATATGTGCCCAAGAGAGACAGGGATTACCATGGAATACTACTTAAATTCATATATAAACTCATTAGATTTTGAACGTGTATTTCTTTGATATGCTTGGTTTGTGTTTTCAGTTTGAAAAAAAGCTGTTTGAGTTTAGACCTGTTTTCCTTTTCTTTACATGGACAGTTATGCTAGACTAGCAAGCGACTCCATTTTCCCCCTTGGGGTACTTGAAATAACTAAGCATGCTGTCTTATTCCTTTCCAGCTCTGTCTTGAATTGGCATTCCGTTGCCCCTTTCTCTGTCATTTATCTGAATTGGCTTTAGTTTCTAGATGGCAAACACCATGAGGTTTCTCAATGAACAATCACTTTTGCAACCAACAATTTCAAGTAGAAATTATTTTCTTTCTCTCTTTGTAGCTAACAAAGCAGCAGCAGGTTCTGGCAACCGTCCAGGGAGCGTAATACGTGTTTACGGGGATGAAAACAGTGACAAAGTGACACCTGGAACCTTTATACCTTACTGTTCCATGGCACATGCACAGCTTTGTTTCCATGGTCATCGGGATGCTGTTAAATTCTTTGTTGCAGTACCTGGTAAGCTTTGTAACTCAACCTCTTCCCAAAAACTACTACTTTGCTGCAGACTTTGCAAGTGTTATATGGAACATTTGAAAAGTTCTTCATGATTGATCTGAAGTTTTTTTTTTTAAAGCATTGTCTTCCACTTCAGCAGTTGGCTGAAAGCAGTTTCCCTTGAGGAGAGGAGCACAAACTGTTGCTGAATCAAAACCAACCTTGAGTCACAAAAATGAATACATATAGCAGGGGATGTATAGTATAGGCATCTCCCTACCCAACATGTCAATGGGAGTTCTGTTCTGGCTCCTTCCACTGATACGGAAACTGCAGATATGGGGGAGCCCTATATAAATAGCAGCCCCCCATGCCCATTACTGTACCTTTGTTTTACTATAGTAGTGCTTGCAGTACAGGTGCTTCTTGCGTAATATTCTTGCTTAACTGAAGAACCGAACATACAGTTAACCAGCCTACATGCTACAAAGAGACTAACTGAACATTAACAGGAAGCAGAAATTATCCTGCTTCTTGTTAGTTACCGTCTAGTTTGCAGGCTCTTTGCCTACATGTTTGGTTCTTCAGTTAAGCAAGAATGTTAAACAAGAAGCATCCATGCCATAGGCGCTAATGTAGTGCATTCTTGAGGTGTACATTATATTTCACTCCATACTGGAAATGGCATTAATTTAGCAAGGATGTTTATGATGCCTAGCTAAGAAAATCAAGCATCCCCAGCCATAAAGCAGAAAGTAAGACTCTTAATTTTTTCTGCCTGTCATAATGCAATAAGAAGCTTGATTGCTTCTCATAAAGGTCATAAATATAATATGTCTGTGCCATTATGCCTGTCATTTTGCAAACATCTTGTTAGGGGGAGGTTTCTGTGTTCTCAAACTGCTACAAAAAATGTAAAGCCATTGATTCTTTATCTAATATCTAGGTCAAGTTATTTGTCCCCAGACAGGAGGAGGACCAGATCTTTCAGGTGATAGAACTGCCCTTTCTGCCCAGGAATCCAACAGCCAGGCTCCTTTGAAATCCATGCTGGTTCTAAGTGGAGGAGAAGGTTACATAGACTTCAGGATGGGTATGAACTTCATTAGCTTTGGATAATTCAGTAAAATACTGCAGGAAACGGTTAGCCTTTCCTTTCTCTATTCCTTGAGGAAGGTCTCCTAAAATTCCCTCTTCCTATGCCTAAGTAGTCTTATTGGCTTACAAAACAAAAGTCTTGTGGCACCTTAAAAACTAATTTCATTTAAGTCTAAACTTGTGGGCTACAGTCCACTTATGTTGGTTACCATTCAGCCGGGCTAAACTATCCCAAGCAATTGAAAGTAGTTTGCTGCAGTTTACTGCACCAAGTAAGACATCTGCAAGAGGGATCTGAAGGCCTTAGGGATGGACCTCAACAAGTGGGAAACCCTGGCCTCTGAGCGGCCCGCTTGGAGGAAGGCTGTGCAGCATGGCCTTTCCCAGTTTGAAGAGACACTTTGCCAACAGTCTGAGGCTAAGAGGCAAAGAAGGAAGGCCCATAGCCAGGGAGACAGACCAGGGACAGACTGCACTTGCTCCCGCTGTGGAAGGGATTGTCACTCCCGGATTGGCCTTTTCAGCCACACTAGACGCTGTGCCAGAACCACCTTTCAGAGCACGATACCATAGTCTTTCGAGACTGAAGGTTGCCTATATATATATATATATATATATATATATATATATATATATATATATATATATATATATATATATACTGCACCAAGAGACTGCAACAGGAAGCCACCAGAGCTAGAGGCAGACTTCTGTTGCTTTTGGAGAACTCTCCTGGCTGCTTTGTTTAATGGTACTGCTGAGGGAAAAGAGGGACAGCAGAAGGCATTGTGTTCTAAAGTGCTTATATAGCCTTCAGTTCAGAATGTCTTATTAATTATATGCCTGCAGTGAATACGGAAGCCCAGTGATTACTCTGTTCCCTTGGTTTCAAATTTGTAATAGGACGTTGCTGACTTTCTCTCTTACTTACCCAAAACTATTCTGTTTTCCAGGTGATGAAGTTGGTGAATCAGAACTTCTTGGAGAAGCACTACAACTTGAGACTTCTGTAGCCAAAGCTGAGAGGAGCCACCTGATAGTGTGGCAAGTTATGTGTGGCGGTGAATAGTCGTCATCCCCCTGCGCCCGAAAGCAGCTTGAGACTGCAAAAGCTTTTGCATGTCTTTAGTTTTTGTCTTTATTTTTGCGAAACCCATTTCACTACATATAGTTTGAGCATTTCTTTGCAATTCAACTTTATATCACAAACCTTGCAGACCTTAAAGATACAGGAACTAGCTTGTGCTGTTTTACTGCATCAGTGTTATGTAGCAAAACAAATCTGTTTTCTCAGACAGTCACATGCTGTATTTAGTCTCCCAAATGCAGCTTACTGTATGTACCACTGCAAATTGTAATAGAGTTAACTTCCTTTGACAGCATCCTTTTCTACCATACTTTGTTTAAATGTTGGAACATCTTGAATTAATCTGCACAACATGTGAGTAAAACAGCAAAGTTATTTCCAGTGTAGTATTTCAAAAAATATCAGATGACCTATCCTGAATTTGCATTTTGCATTCAGTGAGGGCTAAGACCAGTTTTAAGTCTTGACTTTTCATTTCTAAATCCTTCAAGGCATGTTATCCTGGTGTATTTGGTGTCTTAGATGGTGTAGACACTGACAATAACTGAAGTTTAATTGTTAATAGCACTGAAGATGGGAAGAGGTGTTCCCCCTAATAATGAGAATTGTGATATTTTGTGGGAAGAATCCTTTCCTACTTAAGATTACTTGGAAGCATCTTGATCAATTTCAAAGGACATTCTTAGGCAGGGTGATTTTCACACTTCTTGTATGCTCCTTGAGTGGCAGATATATTTTGCACACCTTTCATCTTGAACCCTAACTGGTCAAATTCATGGCACTATGTATAAAAGGACTCAATCAGAGAAAGAGCCAGCCAAGAGCTCTATTTGCTCAAGTGACAGTGAGGGGAAAAATCAGCCCTAATTAGGCTTTAAAAATGCATTATTTTTTGTAACCCTTTTAACTAGTGAAATTGTATATGGTATTTTTCTTTTGTACCTGAATTAAGTAGGAGAGTTGCGGATCACCTGCACTGGTGTAACCACGGATTTTAATGGGATAATGCAATTATATGAGGACAGGATAGGGGGTCATTGCTCTGCCCCTTGCTTCCCCCCACTTAGAAGCCAAGAAATAACTACATACAACCCATTCTGTATTATGTGTGTTAAAGTTTGAATTGTGTGTTCTTTGCTACAGATTACCCAATTGATGGCAAAACTAAGTTGAATGCTACGTTTTTAATTTCTTAAATGCTGAAACAATTCCCTAGCATCATTTCATTTCTTGGAAAGTATGAATTAAAATATTAACCCACCAAGAGACGGGGGCTATTCCCATTAGATGGGAGCAGATGACATTTAAGTGACAGAATGGAAGAGTTTGAAATCGCAGATGTCAAAACAAAACAGTCATGAAAAACTGCCTAAACATTTTTATGCAATAGGAGCAGTTTGTTATCTGTCAAGGAAACATGTATTTATATATATATATATACATATTAAGTTTTTTTAAAAAAAACATGTTAAGCTGAGGTCTATTGTGTAAATATTTATTTAGGCAGCTTTTTAAAAAATGTGCGTCTTATCTGATAAAAGTTAATAAAACTCCATTCAGGTCTATTCATTATAGATTTATATGTATAAATACTTTTTAAGCAGCATATTTTGTACACAGTTGGTAGGTATGTATTTAGCCCATGAAATGTGTGGCAAAAAAATTACTGAATGTCTAATAACTTAGAATTTTTTCCTCCGATATGCCAAAATTGACAATTGACCACCATTTACTCTCAACATATTTTCAACTTGGCTGAACTACTTAAAAAATTAAGGAGAAACCCCCTCCCCCCGATTTTCAAAATGCCATGAAAGATCCAAAGGAGCACGTGGCAGTTTTGTTTTTATATGTCCACCACCTCAACTCATGTTGTGTTCCAATTTCAAGCACACTGCCAACCATAGAGGAAGTTCAAAATCCGTTTGTAGAGTCAACAGCTTCACTGCATGTGCCTAACACAGCATGCTGGATTGTTGGCAGGGTGTTTAAGAATTCCACACTGCCCTGACGGCACTCTGAGTTGTACATACCCCTTGTAATATTTGGGTGCCTGCCTGAAACGCTCACCACTTTTCACAGTGGTGAGCCCCTTTTGTGTCTTTGTTGGCTCCTTATATTGATAGGTATGGCTTTTTGAAAAGTCTTCTCCAGATCTTTCATGAGACAGTGGGACACATTCTTGGAAACAGATACAAGAAATTATGCTCTTTTCTTATGTAGTGCTTTCATTTAAAATTATGGATCAGCTATTTCTCTGAAGTGCTTCACTGCTGTCAGACAACAGATGCATTGGGGCAGCATGTTAATGGCTTGCCAGATGTATTGGGTAAACTGTGCCATTCTGTTCTCTTTGGCTCAACTGCTATTCATGGCAGAGGCTTTAGCACTATTATCAGTGCAAGTGAGGGATCGGCACACATTTCTACTTCCCTTGTTCTTTTTTTAAATGTATCCCCTTTCCCTAAGGAATAATAGGTTTAGAAGGTGGGTGTCATCACCATTCACTGAGACTTATACACTCCCTGTTCCAAAGCACTTTTAAGGGTAGATAATAAAACTTGCTAAATCTCATGCATCAGATTGCCTCAAAACCTGTCTTGAGAATGTCTTGTGTATCACATACTCATAGGTCTAAAATCAGGAGTAGGAATGAATCTCTTGATAGTTGACAGTGTTGTTAATTGTTCAAGAGAACATTTCGAGCACAAAAATATGCAGCACATTATTTGTCTGGGTAAATGTGTCTTGCATGGTAAAAGGTAAAATTGAAATTTATATATCCTGCCATAATGTTCATTTCTTGTAAGGTCTTCCTGCGTTGGATCAGTTAGAGCTGGCAGATTGTAGACACTTTATCATAGGCTGCCTTAGTAACTAAGAAATGTTTTATAATCTTCTAATATGCTAACTGTTCTAAAGAACACAGTGTCTTGAAGATAATGTGTAACTGAATATTTATTTCCATGTGAGTATTATGAAAGTTACCAAAGGATTGAAACTGACTTGGCATTCTTGCGATTGACCCTGTGCATATAGGATCTTGTAAAGACCCTACATTTATAAACATGACACAGAGTGAAAAACACTTATTTGTGGATGCTAACTATATTTTCCTAACAGGGTTATGCCATATTGTAACAACCTCTGTTGCACCTCAAAATATTGTTCTATACACTAAATATTTTTCCTTCCCTCTAACAATTTCATTGCTGCACATTTCTCAATCTTTTAAACATGTTTTAAAACATTTTATGGTCTTTAATTTTTGGAGTATGTTGTCTAGACACTTTACGCTGAATTTTACTTGCCTCTATAACCTTGGATGGATACTGCAGCGTTACACTTGCTGTCTGTTTAAAACTTGAGGCTTCTTTTCTGTGAGCCAGAAAGCTCATATAGCAGTGAAGTTATTTCAGTATTTATTATTGAATCCTTGGGGGTTCAGAATGTAACTTTGTACATGAAATATATATAAATATGTATATGAAACACACACTTTATCTGGTCTTTCTTTCTTATGGTGAGCATACATTGCAGTCACTAAAGATTTACACTAAGCCCCCTACTTAAATACAAGTTGGGTTCCAGGGGTCTGTACTTAACTGAAAACATCTATGTGAAAGTAGCACTGTAGAAGCCACCAAGTGCAGCCACCTGTGACTTGAGGAGCCAATGTAATTCCAAAGACTTACCTGTGGGCAAAAGCCTCCTGGATATCAACTGAGCCAAAGCAGTTACAACACAAAAGGGTGCTGTTATAACAATGTATCTTAATTTTTAGTCACATTAATCATGACTGAATTACAAGATATAGAAAAAATTTTCTGTATTCGCTTTTAAAAAGTGCAGGTGGTCAAACTCCGCTTTAATCCTCCGCCCTCTACTATTTGGTAGAGGTAAAAAGTGGTTGGTTGGTTGGTGGTTGTTCTGTTGGAGTCACCTCCATTCAGGGTGTACTTTTTTCTCCTATTAGTGCTCCCTGCAGCTCACAATCTCAGCTGTCCTTGTTACTGATCAGCCTTGGTCATGCTGACTTCTTTGTCCTCGCTGCCAGGAATCCCCTGATTTTTCAAGAGCTGCTGTTTTTCCCTATGCCGCAGCAAGGGGTCACTGTTCTCAAAGTTATTGAGCTTCTTGGGTTGCTGCCAAGTAGCTTTGTTTGTTTTGATGTCTTCCCAACTGCCTCTGCTTTAAAGCCTCAACCAAGCCCGTTTGCAAGTCAGTCAGATACTTGCAATTCCAACATCTGTAAGCCTGGAACATTCTGTATTTAAATAGACTTCACTAAAAGCAATGCAGGACCAGCCACAGATGGATTTAATGTGGTGTTACGTACTCTTCAGCAACATGGATTTGTGTGTGATTAATGAGATGTGGATGATTGTTCTTCACAACTCCAAACCTAACATGACTATATTAGGGTGCACCAAACATAGACGTTGGAAAGACAAGGAAAAAAATGTTATATTACTCCACATAAGTAACAGTAAGCACCAATTATGTTCTGTGTGTTACTGAAATAAGTAAAGTCAGCATACTTACTTTAGTCAAAGAAATGCATAAAGCAAGAAGAATTAAAGGCATTCTTTGATGGGAGTTGTGTGTGTGTGTAACTGTCTCCTAGCTGGTCAGTTTTTTCCCCACACCATTGGCTACATTGCAGCTGGTAGGCCACTGTGAGATACTGGAGGATTGACTGGATGGGTCCTTGGCCTGATGCAGTAGGGCTCTTTTTATGTTCTTTAAGTATAGTTAAATTGGTATGTGGTTAATTTAAATTTGAAAGCTCAGTATTCATTTCACAGTATTCCTCCCAAAACACAACTGTGTCAGCCACTTCAAATTCATATTTATATTTCACCCTTCCTCCAAGGAGCTCTGGTCAAGGAGCTATGAAAGTCATCCCATCTTATCTTCACAACAACCCTGTGAGTCAACCTTAAGGTAAGAGACAATGACTTGCCTAAAGGCTGAACAGAGATTTGAAAATAGAACTCTCTGTTCTAGAAAGAATCTATTCTTTCTGCAGCCCTCAGGTTCAATGTGACATTGACATTTATTTATTAAAATATTTGTATTCCACCTCTCAATCAAAAATTGTAGGCATATGAAATTTGCCAAAATGTAAAGCCATAAAACACCTGCAGTCAGCCATAAAGCACTAAAAAATCTTGCTAAAAGCAGGAGAATAAAAATGTCTATAAGCACAGTAAGGATAGGTGCCAGTTTGCCAGAGGTAGGGAGTTCAGAGATAAGACACTGCAGCTGAAAAGGCTGTGATTGTTGTTTTCATGCATTGTGCTGCAGAAGCTGGGGGTGCTCTGAGAATCTTAATAGGTGTGCTCATTTGGAAGCAGGTAAGTAAACATGTAATGTTCTTTGACTATAATGTTCTCTATTGCAAGTACAGGCTGCTGCTAGACTTGCATTCCTCCAATACATTTTTTTTAAAAAAGGGAATACCTCAAGGAGTCCAAAGTTCATGACTGCCACAGAGCCATTAAATTTCAGAGGACATCAGAAGTCACCTGATGATTTGTGGGCGATGGTTCATTCAGTGAGAGGTCATCCAACAGCCTGATGAAAACTGTTGGATTGCTCAATAGCTGAATCTCTTCTGCTTCAAAAATGCAGTTCAAAATAACCTTGTATATGGAAAGTGTTCTATAGAAGCAACCAGTACATAGCTTGTACAGGATTACTTTGGTGTTTTCTCATTGCTTTGTGGCTTGGTATGTACTAGAAAATTCTGCAAACACAGCAGAGCATATTTTCTGGTCACAACCAGAAGCTGATACGTCACTGTTTTGCCACAGCTGTGGCAATCTGTGATGTCCAAAAACTGCAGCTGGTCATCGAGTAGACCAGTCTTTGGTCTATTAACTTTTGAGATAAGAGGTGAGCTTTCTTCCAGCAGATTTAAATAAGGTTTCTTTCCATTTTAATGTTTGACAATCTAAACTTTCCCTTTCAAGGGAAATAGGGATGTTCCCAAACATGTATGCATTTCTGGTGACAACTTCCACAGTTCACAGAACTGTTAATATCTTTGAGTTTTTTTAGGTTCCAGAAAATACTATGCCTGATATTTAGTTGGTTATAGGCAGTTTTGTTTGCATAATCTGGTTTGTATTTTTAAAAAGGCATTTCTACCTTTTGCTTTTTGCTTCTTCCATCATTTATTTTTATTAAATAGCTGGCTCTTACATTCCAAAAATTAGCTTATGATTCATGGCCTAAGAACGGATAGGATTTCCCTCCTGACTAGCTGGAATGGAAAAGTCTCCGGAGTTGGGCGTTCCTTTCCAAGTTTTTCTATGCACAGTGATAAAGTGTTTGACTTGGCAGTTAACAGTGGTTTGCAAGGCTGGCTGTTGGGAACTTGTGCAGTGAAAATCATAACTGAATGATCAAGGTCAGTAGGAGAATATGGAACAGTAAATGAGACCCAGTGGATTTCTTGTACCACAAACTCCTTGCTCAGTAAGAGTGAAGTTCAGTATTGCCTGCTAGGCAGAAGCTTAATTTAGTTTAACTGAGTTAAAACAGTGAGCTTATTAAAAGTATAAAATACCTTCTTTTTGGAAGACTGTAAGGAAATAAGTCATCTCCTGCAAAACATGTAGTTCTGTTTCCTTTAGGCTTATAACATTTTATTGGGCCTTTCAAGAGATGCAGAGGTGTGAAGGTTGAGGACCAAAGTACACATGACATGCAGTCATGTGTATTGTTCAGATTTTATTTTTAAACCTAAAGCGGTTTCTGGAGGCAGAACATAAAAATGAGGAGGGAGTCTGCTTAACCTTTTTTTCCCTTCATCATTTGAAAGTCACCTCCGAGCTGTGTCTTTTCTGCAAGAAAAATATATGAGGGGGGAAATTGGCTGGAGGGGAAGAGTTAAGGGGCCTTATGAAGTACAAGAGTGCTTTGACCTCAGCTCCATGGATTAGCCCCCATAACTGCATAGCCTTTCCCACTATACCATTTCAAATGAATGGGCAGCTAAGTCACTACTTGACAGACAAGTCATTAGTATAGACAGTTGTCCTAGAAACAGAGCCGCAGAACCTGGAAGAGTCACCCAGCAGTGGTATCATAAGAGGCGAAGACCAAAGAGGGCAGTGTGTTGTGACAAGAAAAGCATTGAGAATTGTTACTTTTAGACCACAGTTCCTGCTAGAAATGCTAGCTTTTTACTGTACTGGGAAACTGAACTGGTCTTCCTGAAGTATACAACATATTCCTGGAGATAGTTGCAAAATGGAAAGTGAGGGAATTGAACACCATGGCTTAGGTTGCCTCCATTTCGTGGCCAGATGCTTTGCCTAAGAACAGCTGTATAATACACTGAAATCAGTGTGAAACTTTCCTTGACAAACAGGTGCTGTGAGAGGAGTACCAGCAATTTAATTTTTCTGAAGTGGGAATATTTGAATTATTGGTGTTTCACCAATGTGTACAGTATCAGGCAAGCAGGAAAGGAAAGGATGGGTAGCACTGGCTATTCAATTATACACCTAAGTTGCAATCCTATTCACACTTACCAGGGAGGAAGCCTCATTGAACATACTGGGACTACTTGTCCCTCTTGCCACTTCTGTCCCCACTCTCATGCAGTCCCTCCTGCCCTGTTTACAGATGGTCGGGGACAGCAGGGGAGTGAGTAAAGAAAACTCTGACACATACACACCCCTTGGCAGCAGCCCTGTTTTTTTCCACAGCAGCTTTTTAAAAGGGGTGTGTGTGTGACTCAACTCAAGTCTTTTAGAGTCACTAAAGGGTGACTTGCTGATGACTCGGGAAATGCCCCCATTATAACTCATTTCTGAGCCAAGTCACGGGGTGGTGACTCAGCGACTCGAGTTAAGCTGCACTAGACTTGCCCATCCCTGGAAATTGGTAGGACTTCTGGGTAAACATCTGTAGGCTTGCACTGTAATTCACTATCAAATTTCTTTTCTGAATAAACAGCCATTAAAATATTAAAGCATAATGTTAATTGGCTAGATCATGTTCCTTTTCTAATTACTATAAATATTTGCACATCTTGATGCATTTGAATTTGTAAATAGGGAAAACATTACAGAGTAACACTTGAGTGGGTATAATGTAGCAGTTAAAGGAATTTGCTGTGACCCGACAGGTGGTTGGTTCAAATCTCATCTCCCCCATCAACTCATTAGGTGCCCCCAGATCTGTAATATGGAATGGTGCAGACCTACTGTACAAGATTGTTGTGTTTACTGAGGTATGTGAAGTGCTTTTGATTTTGAAAGTACTATATATGCAGATGTTTCAAACCATTCCCTGTCTGGTGCACAGCATATTGGACAGGAGGCTTCACCTTCCAAACTGAGCTCTGCATGGACTGGATGACTTTGGGTGGCAGAACAGATCTGGCCTGTGGGCCATAGGTTGCTGACCCCTGTACCCTCTTACGGCTGTTGGACTTAATAAAATTCTAGCATTTTTTAAAAAGTGGAATCTCCTGTGATCTGCTGATGTATGTTAAGAGTGCATACTCAAGATCTGTTAACTAGCAAGGCATAACAGCTAAGTGTGCCCAGTGATTGCATCTGTCCACCCACTTTGTTTTATGTGATGTCCAGGATGAAATGGAATTGTGAACAGTGGTGTTGCTAAGAGGATGCGGGTGGTGTGGACCGCACCGGGTCGTGCAAGGGGGGGTGATGCGCACTGAGGGGTGACGTGCTAAAATTGTGGTGGTTAGGAATAATCCCATCATGTTATATACCGTTGGATGTGGAATTTCCAGCTGAATGCAATGCAAAAAACCAGAGTGAAATATCTCCTTTCTATCAAAAGTTATTGGCAAAAAACCAGAGCAGAAAAAAATGCATGGAGCCCAATAGAAAGTGAAACTGAGCCGTATCGTGCGTTTACTCGCGAGTAGGTGAACTTGCCTTAGTCTGTCGGAAAGGGCAGGCTGAGAGGGATCCAACAACACCAGAATGATCCTGATCCAATGAATGTAGCCCCCAAAAAACACCCGAGAAGGAAGTCCTTCCCTCCAAGCTGGTGAATGTATTGAGCCCTATGGAAAGTGAAACTAAGCCATACAGTCATGTTTACTCACGAGCAGGCAGACGTCCCTTGGCTTGTGATCAGGCCAGGTAAAGGGGAGTGTGAGGCCACCAGAATGGTCCTGATTTGATGCAACTGGAGCTCAACAAATGCTCCAGAAGGCAGCCTAAAAAGAATGAAACAGAAGCTTGACAGTGTAAGGTGAATTTTTTTTTCTATTTTAGGCTACAATCCTATCCACACTTTCCTGGGAGTAAGCCCCACTGACTAGAATGGGAGTTGCTTCTGAGTAGACAGGCGTGGGATTGGGCTCTCAACTTGTAAAGCCTGGTGGGTCCTGACAGTGATTTGCTTGAAATATAAGAACTTAAATTGGACTGGGTAGGGGAGAAAACCTTACTGATTCTTTTTGGGGGAGTGGTGTTATTGCAGACAGGCTACAAAGAAAAGTCACTTGTTGGAACAGGGCTGGCTTCCCCTTATTTATTTGTTTTACTTTAATTATTTATATTCATTTATTTTAATTTGCTTTATGATGGGTCCTGGACAGATTGTCATTCTAAAAAGTGGGTCCCAGTGCTAAAAGTTTGAGAACTGCTCCAATAAGGTATTAGTAAGTTGACACCCTGAGGGTGTGTGTGTGACAACACTAGCGACCAAAATCACTAAATCTCAACTTATAAAAATAATACCATCATGTTATATATCAATCAATGTGTAATTTCATGCAGAATGCGATGAAATGAACTGCGTTGAAATATCTTTATTCTATCAAAAGGTACAGCCAAAAAGCCAGTGGGAGTGGGGTGATGGTAGATCACCATGCTCATCACCTGGAGTGTTTCCCCGCCCACTGCATGGGGGTGAGACACTGGCCTCCCGCACAGGGTGACGTGAGCCCTAGTGATGCCACTGATTGTGAAGAACTCACAAGCTTGCTCTTACTGTGATAATGAATTTCCACTGAATGGTACTGCCTTTCTCATGGGAAGAATTTTTTTTTTTTTTTTTGATTTTGGATCATCAGTACACAAATGTGCACCTGTGTTAAGTGACACTAGGTATGCACTCTTGCTTAAGAGTACATAGGAAGTGCTGTGCTGGATTAGCCCAAGCTTCACCTGCCCTACCTAGCAAAAGAGAAACTAGCTTGTGATCTACTGGTGGACTACAAGCTCTCTTTCCCTTGCCTGCTCCCCTGTCTTAGGGTGCTCCTGGTATGTGGCTTAAGAATCATAATGAGGGTGAAGGTTTCACAGGCATAAATGGAAACAAAGCAGTTCAGAGACCAATGTAATCACAACTTGGCGAACACAAGATGGCACTCTTGCAGTTTCCTATACAATAAATCATCCAGGCTTCTCTGCTTTCCCTTATTTTACATTCCCAGTTCGTGGATTCTCCACAACAGACTGAGATGTACAATTGATTTATAGCAGGCATGTCCAACAGGTAGATCGCGATCTACCTGTAGATCGCGGAGGGGTCAGAGATAGATTGCCAGCCCCACATGGCTCCATCTCTCCAGCAGCTCGCCCCATCGCTAGGAAAGAGCTCGTGCTGGCAGGTCGTCTGCCGAGGGCTTGCCACCGCTGCTGATCCTTTGCTTGTCTTCTTTCCCTGCCTGCAGGAATCTTGCCTGCGTGTGTATTGGGGCGCTTGTCGTTTTCATGCCAATAGTTTGTGGGTGCCCCGGGGGGGCCAGCGCCCATGCCCTGTGACGCCACAGGCCCGGCGTCATACCTGGTCTCCTGCTTCTCAGAATCACCCATTCCTGCCCCCGCCCCAACACCCCTTAGAAGTGTGTTATATACCGGGCGATATCCATTTGCCCGGGCTTTAACTGAATACACTTATCGTATTAGTTGTGTCGTGTGCTGGTCGTTGGTCGCTTCCTAGTTCGCTTTCATTAAACATTTTCAGGCAGACACAACAAAGTGTCAAGAATTTGGTGATTTTGGCGGGCTTTTCCAATTTTGTTCTAACTTGCCTATGCCTTGCCTTTCAATGGTTCAAACCATTTTATTTTGCGAACCATTTTATTTTGCCTAGCCTTTGCGTTGATTCTACACTGCAATTTTATTTCGCCTTGCCTTTGCGTTGATTCTACACTGTGTGCAGAATTTATTAAATCGCATGTGGTGGTGTTTGAACTTGTTTGGCAGTATTTGATTTTTTCTGGTTTGCTGGACAGGTGTTTGAGTTTTTTTGATGATTGTTTGGTGGTATTTGATTATTGGTGCCAGTATGATGAATTCTTATTTTTACTTTTAGAACTGCATGTGTGGTTTTGACATCTCCAGTCCTTGTATTGCACATCATCCAGAGGTCTTCAGTTCCTGTTGATCTTTAATACTTTGGGGCAGTGACAGTTTTGGACCAGATTCAGCCAGTGTTTATACTAACTTAGCAGATTTGGCCTTCTTACATCCAGCCACCCCAGTATAACGAAGATGAGTATTCCAAAGAAGAGCAAAACCTACCACTTTCATGATGAATGGGAAATGGACTACTTCTTCATCATGGTGAAAGACACGTGTTGTCTAATTTGTAACGCCCCAGTATCCTTGCCCAAAAAGGGTAATCTGGAACGTCATTATAAGGCTCTGCATAGCAATAAGTTTGATGCTGATTTTCCACCCAAAAGTGAAATTCGTAAACTGAAGCTCAAAGAACTTAAATCAAAATTGGCTACTCAGCAACAATTGATGGTGAAGCCAAGGTCACATTCCGTCAATACAACCATAGCATCCTCCAAGGTCAGCAACCTGATCACAAAGAAACGCAAACCTTTAACTGAAGGGGAATTTGTAAAAGATTTTCTTGAAGGAACTGACAATCTTTTTGAAGGATTTAAAAATAAGGAAGAGATCATAGCTGCTATTCAAGATGTACAATTGTCAAGAAACACCTTTGTGCGGCGAATAGAAAAGATGTGTGGAGACACAACTGAACAATTGTTGGAAAATTTGAAAAATGTTTCAAATTGTGTTGCTTTCTCCAACTGAATGAATCTACAGACATAAGAGACATAGGCCAGTTACTAGTCTTTATCCGGATGGTTTTTGAAGACTTCAGTGTTAAAGAAGAACTACTTGGAATGATTTCTTTAAAGGGGAGAACTACCGGTCAGGAAATATTCAGTTCTTTCCATTCTTTTGTGACAAAGTGTAATCTTCCATTGCATGGACTCCATCACTACTGATGGAGCAAGAGCAATGACAGGTGAGGTTAACGGTTTCATAGCCCTCTGTAGACAGCATGACAACTTCCCAGATTTCCTTTCTTACCACTGCATCATTCACCAGCAAGTTTTGGCAAGCAAGAGACTCAATACAAAGACTGTCATGGACGTCACTTTCAAAATTGTAAATTCAGTTTGTGGAAGATCACTTCAAAGACAGCTTTTCAATCTTACTCTTGATGAAGGGGCAGTGGAAATAATTTTGCACACAGATGTAAGGTGGCTAAGTAGGCACAAATTTCTGCAAAGATTTTGTGATTTGCTAAATGAAATAAGAAGTTTTTTGAAGGAGAGGGGAGATGACCAAGCAGAGTTGGAAGATGAGGAGTGGTTATGTGATCTGGCATTTCTCACTTACTTTACAGGCGAACTGAATGATATGAACCTTGAACTACAAGGTAAAAACAAATGCATTGGCAAGATGAGTACAGTTTCATCCTACAAGAGCAAATTTGAGCTAATGATGACTGACCTTGAAAACAACACTTTTGATCATTTTCCTAATACGCAGGACCATCTGGGACAATATCCAAATATTGTTTTTCAGAACGAGAAGTATGTGACAGAAATCTGTTCTGTTATCTAGGAATTAGAAAATAGATTCTGTGACTTCCCAAAAATTGGAACAGTTGTGGAGTACTTGTCATACCCATTCAAAGTAGATGTGGACATTAAAGAAACTGCAGCTGCTATCAGTAAAAATTACTCATTGAACAAGCCATCTCTTGAAAACGAAATATTAACCCTTAAAAATGACATTTTTCTCAAGACCTGTGCTGAGCAAGAATCATTTTGGATGCTAGTGCCTAGAGACAAATTTCCCAACTTGAGAAGATGCAGTGAAGCTGTACACTCCTGTTTTGGTTCAACCTATTTGTGTGAACCTGCGTTTTCCCATCTGAAAATGACAGAGTACACAACGTTCCAACATGACAGATAAACATCTCCAGGATTCCCTGAGACTGGCCCACCAACTTCAAAAAGCTGGTGGATGAAATGCGGGCTCAGACGTCTCACTAATGAGCAGGAGTGAAATATTAAAGATTGTGCAAGATCAGCCTGGATCAATACTCGACCTAAATTTAATATAAATTACTCAATAAAAGTTAAAGTTATTAAGACAGTTAAAGTTATTACTCAATAAAACTTTAAGAAAAAAATGTACTTTCCATTTCCCCTCGCAGTTCTTACTGGATCTTCGTCTTTCTGTTTTGTTTTTGCTTAATTTGCTTAACAGCTGATCACATCCAAGTAAATGACAGAAGGTTCATTAAAAATGGGGGGGGGGGAATCCTCCAACTTTATTGGGTTAAAATTTAATTTGAAACTAATTTGAAACTTAATTTTCATGGTGGTAGATCACCGGCACTTTTGGCCCGAAAAAGTAGATCACGACCTGTTCGAAGTTGGACGCTGCTTGCTGTACAGCTTCCAAGCTGAGTTAAACCTGGATGCTGTTCATGTGATGATTTCTGACTTGGCCCTGTGAGTCCTGCAACAAGCCAGCCCCAGCTGAAAAGAAGCTTGCCAACTGCTGGCTATTTAAACCGTGAGCCTGAGCCTCTCACGTAGGCACTTGGAACCAGGCTTCAGTAGCACCTCTATGTGCATGCACGCACAAATTGTAATCCAAAACCATGAAGGCAGCAAGTGGGGAGTGGGACTCCCTTCTAGTGTGCAGGAGTGTGCAATTGCTCAACTTGGCCAACATTTGATGAAGACCCTGCAGAGAACAACACTGTAAATCAGCTTAGGTCAGTATTTCCCAAACTGGGCTGCAGCCTATTTATTGGTGTGTAATGAAACTGAAATTGACTAGTTGATGAGGAAAATGTATCAAGCCCTATGGAAAGTGAAATTGAGCCACATGTGCATGTTTACTTGCAAGTAGATGAACCTGCCTCAGCCCACTTTGGGCAGGCCAAGAGGAGCACAACTCCACCAGAATGGTTCTGATCCAATGAACATAGGTCCCAAAAAACATTCAAGAGGGAGCGCCCCCCCCCAGCTAACAATGAAGATGCATTGAACCCTATGGAAAGTGAAATGGAGACACACGTTTATTTTCTTGCAAGCAGGCAAACGTGTCCCAGTTCTTATCAAAGGCAGGGCAAAAAGCTACCTGAATTGTCCCAATCCCATGAATATAGAGCTCAACAAATGCACCAAAAGGTGGCCCACCCACCATAGCAAAAAGGATAAAAACAGAGGCTTGAGTGGCTAGACAAATGAAAGCTTTTTTTTTTTTTAGTCTTGTAAAGTTAGGTAGTTTCCACTAGAGTGTTATTTTAAAAAGTGGATCTTGGTGTTAAAAATTTGGAAACCACTGAATTAGGTACATTGGTACAATCAGGCCAATTGTTTTATGGTACTTTCAGATAAATACAAGATTTGCCTTTAAAAAAAATTTAAGGGAACACTTTCTTCAAAAAATATCACCAGAATTGAGATACATTAACCTATTAATTGATTTAAAAAAATCAACCCTGCTTACATTTAAACAACCAACCCCCTAAATAGGCATATCATCAAATGGCAAAATTTGATACCATTCCTGAGGGAACACTTGTAATTAATAGCTGAAGTCCTTGCAACACTGCTCTGCATTCTTGCTGTACTTAGTTGGGAATAACAAATGTTTCCTTGATCTGTCCTGCCATCTTGATCTGTGTGTTGTGTCATTCTCCTGAGTGATACGCGGTGCAGCTGCTGGAGATGGTGATGATGAGGGAATACGGTTGTGGTCTTTATCTAGCATGATGTGTAATCTAAGAAGCCGCAGCTGACTGACAAGCAAGCCCTGACATGAACATCTCCTGCTTATCTGTAAAATGGCAGACAAAATTAGGCTAAGCCTACTTTCTGCAGCAAGAAAACAGGAGTGCCGTTTACGCATTTTGCGTTAGAGCTATGCCCCAATCTTAATCCCCCCCAACAGTGTAACTAATGTTGCACTGACAGAGTCTGTAGTAAAGCAGCCTCTGCCAATGAGTGGAAGGAGGCCGCAGTGGCCTCCTGCACACCGGCGGACACATGGACACTCACAGGGAAGCCTACGCAGGGGGTTGGAAGGAGGTGGGGAAGGCTTTGAATGGGATGGGGGAGGGTGGAACATGAGAGGGGTTGGGCAGAACGAATTAGTGACGGGTGGGGAGGAGGGTGGATCAGGCCCAGGAGGTGGTAGGATTGAACGAATTAGTGACGGGTGGGGAGGAGGGTGGATCAGGCCCAGGAGGTGGTAGGATTGGCAGCAGAGGCACCAGTCGAATCCTGAGCCCCTTTCTAAGCTGGATCCACCTTCATAGAGTGATGTGGACTTGCACCAGTGACTGAGCTGGCACAGGACTGAATTGCCCCATAGTGGCTGCTGGGGCTTACCCCGGGGCAAGGGGACAAATGTCCTCGAGGAGACCTTTAGCTGCCAAAAATCCCCTGCAGGATGCAGTGGAAGTCACACCAGCACCACTACATCATTGCTCAGGGATTTAAGTAGGATTGGATTGCTAGTGTTGGACCAAACATTATTCGGCCACAGCACAGAACCCAAATCCAGGCAAGCTTGTAATGCTCACCTCACAACAAAGCAAGCATTACTCTATCTCCAAAGTTCTTCTCTGGCTCAGATCAGATCTGGCTCAGATCAGATCTGGCTCTGGCTCCTTCCTCTGTCCCTGCAGCCCACCCACCCATTCACCTGCTGTCATATACCCTTGGTCCAGGGTGACCATATGTTCTAACCGCAGAAGAGGACAAGGTACCCCAAAATGTAGGACATTCCAGAAAAATGTAGGACATTACAAAATAAAAGCTAAAAACACGTGTATATTGATTTCATGTGGTTAATTAAAACATTTATTATTAAATTTAAAACTATATTACATATAATTTATTACATGTAGGGCACAATCCTACCCTAGTCCGAGGAGAGTGGAGCAGCTTGAAGCTGCTCCAGTGTCCCCGGAAACAGGGGTTGGGATCCAGCATAACTGCCGGATCCCAGTCCCGCCTCCCGTCCCCGCCCCTTGCCCAACTGGCATCTCCAGTTGAAAAAACAAAAAAAGACCTGCTGAAGATCCTTGCCTGAAACCTTGGAGAACTGCCGCCAATGAAAACGCTCAGTCCTGGGCTAGATGGCCCAATGGTCTGACCTGGTGGAAGATAGTTACCTATGTTCCTCAAGGAAGCCACATGACATATTGCAAGGCAGATCTAAGGAAAGATGTTATTGCAATGAGAACAACTCAGAGCTTTCAACGCCCACTGGAGGACAGAGTTGTCTTACACACTATTAGGCAGGAGAGATGTTACTATTAATAATAACAGCCAACAGCATAGAGCACTTTGGGGTCACACAAATATGACACTGAATTTAATACAATCAGGCTACAGCATCCTGGCTGATTAAAAAAAAGCAAAGGGTAGTTCAGAGGGAGGGGGAGGCCAGCCTTGCCTCGGAGACTGAAGAAAGGATTTTCTGTTAAAAATAGTGGCCAGGCTTCCCTTTCCCTTCAGTGTGATTAGAACATACTGTACTAGAGAGATCATCAGTGTTGTACACGTCAGCCTGTTTTCCTGGCTCTTAATGCTACTGTCAGTTACACTCCCTTCAAATTCCAATAAGATTTTAGGCTCCTCTCTCATTTCCCTTCCTCCTCTTCCTCCTCCTCCTGCAATTGTTTCTGCATCTGCTTGTTCCATCTCTCCATCCATCAACATTCAAAGTCTCTTGCAAGAGGAGGTGTATTAAGTGTTTGGAGATTTGTTTCTAGGTTAAACCTCCGCTGAATTCCCAAGGTAACTGCCTATGTCATATGCCAGGCTGAACGTATTTCCAGGCTATAATTAGCACTTAGGAAGTCACTGACAAGCATGGCTAAGTGGCCTGAAAGCACATGGTATATATCAACAGCCACTGTTTTCCGTTTTTATGGTCCTGAATGGCCTCCACAGCACTTTAAGTCAATGGAATTCTTCCTTGCCAATTAGCATTTTCCAATCACTTCAAAAGCAATTTATTTTTAGAGAAACTTTTTAAATCTGGAAAGGATTCAATGTTTCCTCCTCCAGTATGCATGACAATCTTTCAGTCCACTCGCATGCACACTTTAAAACTGAAACTTAGATTATATCCAACAGATACACAAATGTGCAGAAGAAAGGCATTCAAGATGGAAAGGTGCAAGAACATTTACTCTCTGTGTAAGCAAGGTCTTTGATTCGGGTCAAACTGGTCATGATGGTATGATTGTTCGATCTAGCATGTTTGGGGTAATTTTTCAAAATAGTATCTGCAAGGGGCCTTGATCCAAATTTGGACTGTGCCATTCGAGAAGGATTCTCCCAAAGCAAAATCAGTTGTGGGGGAGCCCTGAGTCTGTTCAGGATGGTGATATTATTATTATTATTTTATTAATTTGTACCCCGCCTTTTTGCCCAACGGGCACACAGTCCACGCCGAAACGTTAGCGACGAGGGAGTAGTTCTCAGTTCTAAGGGGAGGGTATTCCACAGTTTGGGGGCCACCACTGAGAAGGCCCTCTTCCTGGCCACCACCCCTCTCACATCTCTTAGTGGCGGCACAGTCAAAAGGGCCCCCCAGAAGATCTAAGAGCACGGGCCGGATTGTAGGGAAGGAGGCAGTCCCTCAAATACCCCGGACCCGAGCCATAAAGGGCTTTAAAAGTCAAAACTAGCACCTTGAATTGGGCCCGGAACAGAACCGGCAACCAGTGTAGCCGCCGGAGCAACGGCTCAACAGTGTCAAACCGACGTGCCCCGGCAACCACACGAGCAGCCGCGTTCTGTACTAGTTGTAATTTCCGGACCGTCTTCAAAGGCAGCCCCACGTAGAGTGCATTGCAATAATCTAATCTAGATGTCACTAGGGCATGGGTTACTGTGGCCAGGTCCGCGCAGCTCAGATGAATCAGGTCCGCACAGCTGGCGAATCAGCCGATGCTGAGCAAAGGCTCCCCTGGCCACTGCCGCCACCTGGGACTCCAGGAGCAGCTGTAGATCCAGGAGAACCCCCAAGCTGCGGACCTGCTCCTTCAGAGGGAGTGCAACCCCATTCAGAGCAGGACGATAGTCCAGCACCTGAGCTGTGGATTTCCGAACCAAGAGCACCTCTGTCTTATCCGGATTTAATTTCAGCTTGTTCGCCCACATCCAGTCCCTAAATGCCTCCAGACAGCGATCCAGGACCCCAACCGCCTCCTCAGAATCAGGGGGAAAGGAGAGATAAAGCTGGGTGTCATCAGCTTACTGGTGGCAACCCACTCCAAACCCCCAGATGACCTCTCCCGGCGGCTTCATGTAGATGTTAAAAAGCATGGGGGAAAGATGGAACCCTGTGGCACCCCAAACCTCAGAGGTCAGGGTGCCGAACAGGCATCCCCCAGCACCACCTTCTGGGATCTGTCAGCCAGGAAGGAGCGGAACCACTTCAAAACAGTGCCTCCAAGCCCCAACCCGGCCAGCCAGCCCAGAAGGACACCATTGTTGATGGTGTCGAATGCCGCCGAGAGGTCCAGCAGGACTAACAGGGTCGCGCTCCCCCTGTCCATCCCCCAGCGAAGATCATCCACCAAGGCGACCAAGGCAGTCTCCATCCCGAACCCCGGCCTGAAGCCAGATTGGAATGGGTCCAGATAATCCGTTTCCTCCAGTACTCTCTGAAGCTGGGACGCCACCACCCGCTCAATCACCTTGCCCAGGAATGGGATATTCGAGACCGGCCGAAAGTTATTTAAATTAGTGGGATTCAGGGAGGGCTTCTTCAGGAGGGGGCGAACCATCGCCTGCTTCAAGGCAGGTGGGAGTACCCCCTCCCTCAGAGATGAGTTCACCACCTTCCCCGTCCACTCGGCCAGCCCTTCCCGGGCAGCCCTAATTAACCATGCTGGGCACGGGTCAAGTGATAGGTAAAAGGGTTCACTCCTGCCTTCCCTATAGCACAGTAAGGAAAGGAAGGAAAAAAGGAAAGTAGCCCTGCAATGGGGCTACTTGACTCTGTGTTGGATATTTAGCTGGCACAGAATAAAGGAGTAATGTGTTGGGCCTGGTGGTCCAATGTGGGGCTCAGAATCCATTCTGCCGCCCCTCCTGCCCTGCTCCCTTCCCTGCCACATGTCCCCCGCCCACCCCCTACTCACCCCCCACCTCGGAATGCCTACCCCCATGCTTTTCTACCACCCAGTGCTCCATTGTCCCCCACACTGAGCCTGCTCCAGTGCTAGGCCAGCGCTAACGCCTGCAAACATGAATTATGACACGTTTGCAACAGTTTGCTGAGCTGGCATGCACTGTTCAGAATTGGGTCTTGAATCCCCAGCCACTCAGTCTTCGTGTGCATGATATAGGCATCTGGCTCTCTCTGAACCTTTTCGATATTAACCAAGCCTAAACCTCATAGTTCCATCCTTCTCCTTTTCATTTCCCTTGATTTTTGCTCCAATACATATTTTAATACTGGTCAGATGAGTCATTGGCCAGGCCTTTAAACAGATAAGCTTTTACTAGCACCATCAGAGAGAGAGAGAGAGAGAGAGAGTGTTGGGTAAGGTAGGAATACATTTAACCTCTATGGGTGGGGGGACTCAAATGATCTCTTTGGTAGCTATGTTTTTGGGGGTGAATATACAATGCTGGCCACCTGATGCCTCTTCAGGTGTGTGATACATTCCGATGAAGCAAGCAGACACTGATCTCCATTGGATCTGCTCCCCACCCCACTCTTCAGCCCTCCATGGCTGGCAGTTGTCTGCCTTTCCATATGAGCCCTGAGAATCAACTGCTTTCGAGCAATCTGTTCTGCTTGCTGGAATTCAGCTGCTCACTTCACAGAGGCTGCAGTCACTCGTACCCCCCTTTCCCTCCTCCCCCACAAAGGCAATCTCATTTAACTTTATAGAGACAAAAATATTTCACCAGCTGCTTGACCACCTGGTGCAAAGACAAGCTTAGGGCAAAAGAACAAGGAAACTGAAAATAAACTGCAGGAGAGAGAGAGAGAGAGAGAGAGAGAGAGAGAGAGAGATGTGCTAGGAGAAAGAACCAAAAGAATGATGTTGTGCTGCACAGGGTTCCCCTCTTGGCCATCTAAGCCCATGCAGCAGGCATGACGGCTCGCAACAGAACACTCACATGGTTCCAATGGCTGGTGTAGACAGGATACCCTGCAGTCCTAGCATTCCAGGGCTCAAAATAGAATAGCTACAGCTTGGCCCCAAATATACTGATGTCAAACATCAGTAGTGGCTCCAGACGAAATTCCAAAGCCAGCATTTCCTCCGCCTTATATCACCCTACCCCCTGCCTATACCCCCTTTGTGAATCATCATGCTTATTTCACCCTTTTGATACCGGCAGCAGGACTTAAGAGCCAGTCTCACTTTCCCCCACCGTGGGGTAGCAGGACTGTCATTGGGGTGGAATGGGTCCCAATGTTTGGGGTTGGAAGAACAGGTGAGAGAATCAACCCTGCTGTACAGTGAGCCGTTGTGTAGAGAGGCATCAGGCTGAAGAGCGGCTGCTCTAATTCTATTGCCTTCTAAGCAAGCAGAGGGAACAAAGGTGGCACGGGTAAAAACAGAACAGAAAGAAGGTGCCCGGCAGCCCCTGAATAAAGAACAGTGCTATTTATTTATATAAAAGATCTATAGGCTGCCTTTGCTTTTTAACATTAAGATACTGAAGGCGGCTCACAAACAATACAGTAAAACAGGTAGGTACAATAGAAACCATCAATACAAAAGCATGACAAGAATGCAGTGCTACATAAATGTATAAATGACATTTATACATATGCTATATAAATGTATGAATGTATAAAAGACAGCGAGATAAAAACAGGGAAGCAGCCTATTAGGACACTAAAAACTGCATTCAATAGGAAGGTCTGTTATCAATTACTCACCAATGCCTTTGTATAGCATTCACTTATTGATTCCCATTTCTTGCACATAGAAATCATATAGAAATCACATTTTAGAAATCACATAGACCAACCTCTCTCTCTCTCTCTCTCTCTCTCTCTCTCACACACACACACACACACACACACACACACACACACACACACACACACACAGACCTTGCGAACTACTCTCAAAGAGGCTTGATTGAACCCATGTTGATTCCCAACTCACCCTACAGGGAATGTCCTTGCCTGCTATTTAAAAAAAATAAAATAAAAGCAATACTTTGTATGGAACTAGAGATCAGTTAAGGATGTCATTTCTGTACAGAACTAAATATATCGGAGTGGAATCCTAACCCTCGGTTGTGTACTTGTAGCACAAACCATGTGATACTTCTTAAAGCTTTAAAAAATGCTTGTGTACATAGCCAAGGATAATAAGATGAGACCTGGTGATGATATACTTATGGAACTGCTGGGCACAGCATCCTGAAAGACTTTGTTCTGTTGCTTGGTCCTGGCTGACCTTCACAGCTGAAACAGCTGAGGAAGGCGCTCTGTCCATGGGGAAAATCTGTTGTGGCAGGAGTTGGGGGAGACCTTGTGACATCATGAACTTTTTCCACACATGCACACTGAGGATCTTTCCAGATGACAAAAAAAGGCTTTAAGACTTAGCACTAAAGATAGTGAGCAAGTAATGCTAACCCAGTGCAGCTTCCTAGCAGGATGTCCACTTTGAGACTGATGGAGCAGAACACAGGGCAATAAGTTATGCTACAGGGAGGAGCTCCTTTTAAGTGTCTCCCTTGCTTTCTTTAAACCACACACATACGTGGACACTCCAGAGAGAGAGAGAGAGATCAAATAAAAGTGTTTTGCAAGTTCAGACTGTTTTATTGCTTCCTGTTGTTGATTGGGGCTGGGAATGATACTGAGTAATTGCCCGTGATACAAGTTCTATCCTGCCAAACCTATAGGTGAAAGCTAGCTTTCACAGGTCCGTAACACCATAAGAAATGGAGGCTGTTACAGTAACAGATAAGGGTGGTTGTTAGGGTAGAATTAATTGCCCCAAATTGGGGTTTAATGAACTGGTTGCACATATCTGAATATTTCATCTACACTCCCTATTTCCAATTTTTTAAGTGAGTCTGTAAAAGCAGATGTAGCATCGAAGATGTAGCTGTTCACAGTCCACCAAACCCCTCTCTGCCTGCAGGCAGTCCCAATTCTATTGTAGTGCTATCATCTGTTCCCAGCAATGTTGTACTGGCTACCTTACTCCTCTGAGGCAGTTGCCCCCTCAGATAGCAGAGATATCCACCTCCCTTAAGCCAGGGAAGGGATCTCAGAGCCTAGGACTGGTATCAGCATTCATTCCTACTGTCTCTTCAGTCTCCCACTGGCAGGGAAACCTTCACAAAAACTCCAAATTTGTTCCAATAAGTTGGAATGAGTGACAAGCACTTTAGGGGAAACAAAGCTTCCAGACTTATCAAGGCATGACTCCAAACCCCAGTTAGTTCAAATTAAAGAAAGAGTTTATTAAGTCTAAAATGTGGGTTACAAATAACTTTGGCTGAAGCAGTGACAACTTCCAATTAGTCTAAGCACAACACAATTCTAAGGAGCATTTTTCATACTTAAAGTCTCTGATGAAAGAACAGCATAAGATGTAAACATGTGCAATGTGAATAGGGAATAATTTCTGTGTGCACCTGAAAAATCCGCTGTGGGGGTGAGGGGTGAGGATGACCCACCAAGTAGGTAGGAAGCACATCAAGCCCACTATAATGGAAGGAAATCTTTGCACACAGGAGGGTTGAGAGATTGTTCTGCAGGCCAGGTTTAATGACAGGTGACAGAGCATGTTCTACATCCTTTTCACACACAGGAGATAGCCCATTAAGGGGAGAGAATGGGGAAGGATGCCTTCCGTCCTGTGACAATAAAGACAGTAAACATGGACATTTCCTAGTTGGAGGAGTGCAGGCAACATAACATTACTACATGCCAGGTAGGCTCTCAATGGCAGAAATGAGCCACTGACTTTAAAAAAAAAAAAGAAAGGGACATAACAAAGGATGCTTAGCAGGACAGGGCTTAAAGGAGCACCTAAACATGAATTTGTGACAAAAGAAACATCTTAGATTAAACTCAGACTCAGAGCTAATGCTAGATTCTTGGGGCCCCAAGGAATGACTGGGAATTAACCATCCTAATGGTGCTTTGGCCATGGGAGCCCCCTGTTTGTGGGTGTCCATCTCACGAGGGCTGAGCATCAGCAGTAGTTAGGTTTTCTTATGATCCCTCTTGTAGAGGCCTGGGAGAATGCCCACTGGCACTTGGCCTGCAGAAGGACAGGCCAAGGAGCTGCTGCACAAATGGCACTGCAGTTAGAAAACATAGTTTTCCTAAAGTTAACTTGGGCTGGCCCAAGTCCCATGGGCCGGCCCAGGAGGGTTGCAAACGTGCCGTAAAGCACATTTGCAACTCCGTGGGAGGGAGCCGCGTCAGCGCATCTAGATGTGCTCACGTGCAGAGGCTGACATAAGCCTCCACGGCGGCTTCCCCACAGCCGCTTGTGTCGGTGTGCCCGTGCTAACACAAGTGGCAAAGGTAGGCATGGGAGGGTGGGGAGGAGGAGGGATGGAAGCGTTTCTGGGCGGGGGGAGGGTGGGCAATGGGCGGCCCCGGGGGTCCGGAGGCTGGGTCCCGCAGTTATGCTGGATCCCAACCCCCGTCTCCACGGAGAATGGAGTGGCTTCAAGCCGCTCTGCTCTCCTTGGACTTGTGCTACCTCCAGAGGTGGCGCAGGTCTGAGGAGACCCATTGGGGCCAGTAGCCCTTACCCAGGGGTAAGGGGAAGAGTTTCTCCTTTTCTCTGGCTGAGCCACTGCTGCCAATGAACCTGCGTTGGATGCAGCGCAAGCCTCATGGCTTGCCTGCTCTAGTGAAGGTTTGGATTGCTCCCTAAGTTGGATATAGAGATAACAGAGATTCACTGTGTGGCTCCACAATTGTATGTATTTATGTACCATATTTTTTGCTCCATAAGACGCACCTGACCATAAGACGCACCTAGTTTTTAGAGGAGGAAAACAGGGAAAAAAATATTCTGAACCAAATAGTGTAATAAAATATTTAATAAACTATAACAGAATAACATTTGAACCATGTAAAGTGAACAGCAGTCAACAGTGGCATTAAGAACCATTATCACTGTCATTAACAGACGGAGAGACTTAAAGGTTGGAGTACTCTAGTTTTCTGGAACCCCCAAGAACTCATCATCGCTAGGGTCAGAATTTATGAAGCTCACAAAAGCAGGTGCACTCAAATAGGGGATCACATTATCTTTCTGCTACAATGATGTTCTGCCAAATCCCAATCCACTGGGCCTTGTGCCCGCTTAAGGCTGATCAGTCCCCCTTGTGCAACTCACCAGTGCAGCAAGCAAAAGTGAGTCCAGTTCCAGTCCACAGATGCCAGGTAAATCAGTCCCATCAATCAGAGTTGCCAAATCAGAGTCCAGAGCCAATAAGCCAAATTACAGACCAAGGTCAGTCAAATCCATCAGGGTATCCAAGTCCAGTCACAATCCACAGTCAGATCCAAATTCAATAAACCCAGTCAGTCTCCTCTCCTACCTCCAACCTGCACTCCTTCAAAACCCACAAACCCTTTCTGCCTCAGGTACTCCTTATATCCCTGAGGGCCCTATTGCCTTCCAGTGGCTGTCACTGTGCAGCACACTCTGCTGAATGCCCAGGCCTTACCCTTAAAGGGGCCACTGCTGACACCACATCTACCTCCTCACCAGTTCTTCTGTGATTCCAATACAAATGAGCAAGTGGAAAGTCCAACCACAACTTGAATTCTCAAGACACAACAAACTTCTGGATTTATGGTGAGAACCGAGCCTTACCTGGGGCTTTGCAATAAGCAAACACTGGCATTCTGACCAAGGAGACAGTTTTTTCTTTGTGATGGGGGGGGGGGGCTTACATTCAGATGCTGGATGAGGTGAGTGAAAGCACCCCTCCCCTGCTGTGTGAGTGTGTGTGTGGGGAGGGCAGAGCATCTGTGTGTGTAAGAGAAGGGGGCAGCTTGTGTGTGTGAGAGAGGGGGAAAGTGTTTGTGTTGCAGAGAAGTTGTGATGCTCCAGGCTTGGGGGGGGGAGAGAGAGGCTTTCCTGGGAGTAAGCCCCCCTGACTCTAATGGGACTTACTTCAGAGTAGGCAAGCACAGGATTGGGCAGCGAGACTGCCACCCCACCCACGCTTTCCTGGGAGTGAGCCCCAGTGACTCTGAGACTTACTTCTGAGTAGCCTCTGACTGCCCGGGGAAGCAGAGCAGAGCGAGCGGGCAGGGGGCGGGGCCAGGGCTGGGGCGGAGTTGTTTGTTTGTTTGTTTGTTTTGTTGTTTTTTTTTTTGCAGTTTTCGCTCCATAAGACGCACACACTTCCCCCCCCCCACTTTTTTGGGGGGAAAAAGTGCGTCTTATGGAGCGGAAAATACAGTATATATGTAGGTGTTTGTTTGTTTACTGTATTTCTACTCTTACTTTCTCCCCAAAGGGACCCAAGGTGGCTGTACCTAATAATACAGTTGTAT
Organism: Tiliqua scincoides; assembly: GCF_035046505.1. Classification (NCBI taxonomy): domain Eukaryota; kingdom Metazoa; phylum Chordata; class Lepidosauria; order Squamata; family Scincidae; genus Tiliqua; species Tiliqua scincoides. Next base: position 153,721,192 of record NC_089822.1, read on the forward strand.
AATTGAAGACTGTGTGCTTTAAACCAGGCTCCTCTGGTCATACCTATCATTGCTATCATGCTGAATCACATCATTCCGATTTATACAAGGAATGGCAAATCTGACCGAGGTGAAAATTCCTTCCTAACCACAAATATGGCGACTGGATGAAAGCTGAACCCATCTGCCTTAGAAATTGCAGTTTGTAGTTCAATAACTGCATTGTTGATAGGACAACAAAGCCAAAAGCTGTAACAGACATGAAATTCTAAATTAAATCATGAAGTGGGCAGCAATCCAAAAATCTGTATAAAAATGTGTGCGAAGCACTCCAGATTATTTTCCTCTCTCTAAAAAAATTAATCTCTGTTTGTCCAACATTTTTTGCACGTGGCATTCCAGAAAAACAGAGCAAAGTAAACCTGACTGAAACATAGTGTGCAGAAAACAGCAAAGAGGAAAGAAAACTTGAGCCAAAAGACAACAGCCTTGACTCGAATTATGATGTGCGGAGTTCCATGCACCCAGCACGCCTTTCCAAGAATAGCCCCTCCACAGTGCCCAGCAAGGTAAGTTTCTGGAGGAAAAATCCATTACGGGTTACAAGCCATGATGTGTATGTGCAACCTGATTTTAGAAATGGGCTATGTCAGATGCAAGGGAGGGCGCCCGGATGAGGTCTCTTGTTATCTGGTGTGCTCCCTGGGACATTTGGTGGGCTGCTATGAGATACAGGAAGCTGGACTAGATGGGCCTATGGCCTGATCCAGTGGGGCTCTTCTTATATTCTTATGGTTGATCTATATCAACCGCTCACACAGTTCTCAAATGTGTTGGTCTCCGGAGCCCTTTCCACTCCTACCAATGGTCTTGGAGGGCCCCAGGACTTCAAAGAGCACACACTAAGACAAACCGGTCTACATGATCACTTAAAAAACCTGAACAATTCTGATCTGGACCAAGATGAACTAGATGCTAGAGACAATCTGCAGATAAATTAGGCTTGTTTTCCCCTTGTCAGTCTTGGACTAGAATCCCATACATACTTACCTGGGAGTAAGTCCCATTAAATTCAATGGAACCTACTTCTGAGTAGACATTCATCAGATTGCATTGCATCAGTATCTTCAGTCACTGGCAGTGGCGTCGCTAGGGGGCGCGGGCTGCACCGGATGACACACATAGAGGGGGGTGATGTGCACTAGTGACCAAAATAGCTAAAATCACAGTTTGTAAGAATAATACCATCATGTTATACACCATTCGATGTGTAATTACAGCAGAATTCATTGGGGAAAAAACGAAGTGAAAGATCTCCATTCTATCAAAAGTTATAGCCAAAAAAGCAGAACACAAAAATGCAACTGTTTTATGTAACAAAAAAAGTACATTTCCTTAATTAAAACGGACCAATGAAACGGAGTGTTTGAAGAGACAATGAGATGTTATGCCACAGTATGGAACCAATAAGGAGTTAGTAAGGTTATGCTCTGGAGTGGTGACACCACTGGTGACCAAAATCGCTAAAATAGAAATTTATAGGAATTATGCCATCATGTTATATACTATTTAATGCATAATTTACAGCAGAATGCAATGAACAAACCAGGTTGAAATATGCGTGTTGCTATATCAGCAACTCTTATAAATAATAATGTACGGCTGCAGTCCTGTGTTCACTTCCCTGGGAGTAAGCTCAACTGAACATGGTGGGATTTACTTCTGAGTAAACAGGAATAGAATTGCATTGCAAGTCATCCAGTTCTGAAAGGTTTGGGGGCTAAAGAAACACATTTTAATTATGACTAATTTCACCCCCCGCGCAGTGAAAAACTGCTGTTCTTGTCAAAACTGGTTTCTTAATATGCAAGGAACAGATAAGAGAGACATAAGGGAAACTATAGGCCAGTCAGCCTAACATCTATACCGGGTAAGATGGTGGAATGCCTCATCAAAGATAGGATCTTAAAACACATAGACGAACAGGCCTTGCTGAGGGAGAATCAGCATGGCTTCTGTAAGGGTAAGTCTTGCCTCACGAACCTTATAGAATTCTTTGAAAAGGTCAACAGCCATGTGGATGTGGGAGAACCCATGGACATTATATATCTGGACTTTCAGAAAGCTTTCGACACGGTCCCTCACCAAAGGCTACTAAAAAGCTCCACAGTCAGGGAATTAGAGGACAGGTCCTCTCATGGATTGAGAACTGGTTGGAGGCCAGGAAGCAGAGAGTGGGTGTCAATGGGCAATTTTCACAATGGAGAGAAGTGAAAAGCGGTGTGCCCCAAGGATCTGTCCTGGGACTGGTGCTTTTCAACCTCTTCATAAATGACCTGGAGACAGGGGTGAGCAGTAAGGTGGCTAAGTTTGCAGATGACACCAAACTTTTCCGAATGGTGAAGACCAGAAGTGATTGTGAGGAGCTCCAGAAGGATTTCTCCAGAGTGGCAGAATGGGCAGCAAAATGGCAGATGCGCTTCAATGTCAGTAAGTGTAAAGTCATGCACATTGGGGCAAAAAATCAAAACTTTAGATTTAGGCTGATGGGTTCTGAGCTGTCTGTGACAGATCAGGAGAGAGATCTTGGGGTGGTGGTGGACAGGTCGATGAAAGTGTCGACCCAATGTGCGGCTGCAGTGAAGAAGGCCAATTCTATGCTTGGGATCATTAGGAAGGGTATTGAGAACAAAACGGCTAATATTATAATGCTGTTGTACAAATCTATGGTAAGGCCACACCTGGAGTATTGCGTCCAGTTCTGGTTGCCGCATCTCAAAAAAGACATAGTGGAAATGGAAAAGGTGCAAAAGAGAGCGACTAAGATGATTACGGGGCTGGGGCACCTTCCTTATGAGGAAAGGCTACGGCGTTTGGGCCTCTTCGGCCTAGAAAAGAGACACCTGAGGGGGGACATGATTGAGACATACAAAATTATGCAGGGGATGGACAGAGTGGATAGGGAGATGCTCTTTACACTCTCACATAATACCAGAACCAGGGGACATCCACTAAAATTGAGTGTTGGGCGGGTTAGGACAGACAAAAGAAAATATTTCTTTACTCAATATGTGGTCGGTCTGTGGAACTCCTTGCCACAGGATGTGGTGCTGGCGTCTAGCCTAGACGCCTTTAAAAGGGGATTGGACAAGTTTCTGGAGGAAAAATCAATTACAGGGTACAAGCCATGATGTGTATGCGCAACCTCCTGATTTTAGAAATGGGTTATGTCAGAATGCCAGATGTAGGGGAGGGCACCAGGATGAGGTCTCTTGTTATCTGGTGTGCTCCCTGGGGCATTTGGTGGGCCGCTGTGAGATACAGGAAGCTGGACTAGATGGGCCTATGGCCTGATCCAGTGGGGCTGTTCTTATGTTCTTATGTTGCAATCTGCAGACAGAGAAAATCCAGAATTAATGTCGAGGTTTTTTTGAAATCTGCTATAGTGGAATCTGGATGTTGGAGTCTACAAGAGGAGGGTGGGGGAAATGGCAGCCTCTTCAACAGGGTCCATCGAAGGGAGTTCTTTGCTCCTAGATTTTAGCTGTGATGCTGCTGCCTGGATCATTTGAGACAACAGCTGTCAGGTCTATGTTCTGGATAAGGCAGAAACACAGCCAACAAGGTGGTTCAGGAACAGGTGCAGATTGCTGGAGTCAGCAGGATCAGCAAACACCTGTGACTGCCTCACCTTGGGTGTGGCATAGCCTACACTGATTGGCCACTCCAACTACTTAATGTTTGGTCTGTTGAGCTTCCAGTGCAGCAGTAGGAGTGTAGTAGGAGACTACTGAATTGCTGCCAGTAACTTGGGAGGCTGGATGTGAGTATATACATGTTGTTACTGACCATGGAATGAACTTTGACTGTGTATCTTGGAAAACTGATTTGGATTTGTTGTTTATGGACTGACTGCTCATTGTGCTGACTAGGACTGTTTACTGATTACTCTACCTGTGATAACCCTTGCTCTGAAATATAACCACTGCATTCAAAGAACTCTGCTGGTGTATGCTGTTTTGTGTGCCTGCTCATCCAAGGTTCCATACAACTCTTCCATACAACTCTAATAGAGTTCCATACAACTCTAATGCTCAAGAAGCATTAGGACAAAAATGTACTGTATTGTGTTTCTGTGCAGCTCCTAAAAAAAAAACAGAATTCTCATGGGCATCTTTGTACAGATTATTTCTGTCCCTCTCTTCTGTGCTTTTGTTTTCAGTTGCAAAATAAAGGGATGGAAGAGGTAGAGCCTATTCAACTGTGGCTGATCAAAATGTGATTACGCAACACTGCTTCATACATTACATGTTTTTCAGAAGTACACTTGCATTGGTTCAAGTAGACTAAAAATCTAAAGGCTGCCAGTAAATGTAAAGACATAGTATGTTTGCAAACAGGTATGTGTATGCGCATTAAGGAGTCAAGACTGGCTGTGGCTCTCTGTTGAGTATTCAGGGATGACCCTGGTATGGCTCCCTGTAATGTGTGAAACATTGAGATGACGATCCTTTGGCTGCCCCGTTTCTTCTACATATCAGGGAATCCAAAATGGTAAGTGAGTACTGATAACTTGGTTGAATTGGTTGAATTCATTATTCCATAGTAATTCTTATTCTGCAATACAGAGCTGTGCAGACCTTGGCAACCTTTATTCTGGCTGTTCCCATAATAGGACATGTGCTTGCTCCATTTATCTCTAGAGGATCTAGTTGTTCATTAGCTCCATACGTATTGCCAAATATGACATGGCTTCAACTGGACAAGTGGTTGCTTGGGCAATAAGAAGAAATTCTGGTTTTCCTGTTTTTGTTTTCGCCTTTCACTGAACCACACAGCTTTAGAACAGATATGTTTTAAAACCTCAAGATCTGGCTCCTATTATCGCCTTCAGAAGCAAATTAATTCCACATTATTTTGTAAAGTAGTAATCAAGAGTAAATCTCAGTTTCTTTTGTGAATATAGTTGGCCCTCATCCATCAAATGATTGACTAATGCAAATTTAAGTATATGTGCTCTTCCCCCCCCCCCCCAAAAAGAACAGAGAGAAACAAGAATTTAAATCAGGGGTGTTATAAAGCCTGCTGGGTGGCTATGGCCTCATGGAAGCTCTCTAAATGGCCTACATGATAATTGAGCTCTCCAGTGCTGCCCTTTCAACAGTGCCACTTCTGCTGAGGCTCTGAGAGGGAGTGAAAGGAGGCCTCAGAAGGTGATGAATACTATGACGGAAAGGGCTGACCAAGAGGAGTAAGAGATGCTGTTGAGGTGCAGAGAGAGCCTAATTATCACACGGTTCACTCTTTCAGCAGCCCTGCTTTTGCCAAGGCATCACTTTGCAAAATATCTCTCAGCAGTTGAGCTTCATAGTGAAGCCTCGGCAGAAGTGGTGCTGCTGAAATGGCAACCCGTGTGATAATTCGGCTCTCCCCCACATATGATCAAGATTTGCATATGCTCTGTCATTTGAAGCTACTGACTTCTTACATGACAACAAAGAGCTGATTTCTGGCCATCATCTGCTCAGTGACATCACTTCATGCTTAATGATGGCACTTCCAGCCCTCAGCAGGCACCATAAATACTTTTCGGCCCACTATATGAAACAGGTTTGACACCCCTGGTTTAAATACAGCAGGCAACTCTGCTCGCCATTCAACTTATTCTGTTTATGCTCTGGAGTGAATCTGAAACAAGAAAATGAAGCTGCTGTTCCCTCAGTTCCCATGTGTCTCTCATCTACGCTATAGATTGTCATCTATACACAGTTTTGGCCTTACACCCTTGTATAAAATGTGGGCCAACTATAACTAAGGTCTTCTCATTCAAATTTGATGACTGAAGAATGGACACATTAATATGGTCATCTTTTGGGGATATCATAGAATGGTATTTCACAAATTATTTAGGCTGCAATCCTATACATCAGGGGTGGCCAACTTTTCAACTTTAGGGCTCTTGAACCTTTAACAATTGTGCAGATGAGGGAATTTCAGCAGGTGCAGCTGGTCATCTGTGAGATGAATTGTTAAAGGTCCAGGAACCCTAAAATGTTGACCACCTTTGTTATACATACTTACCTGACAGTAAGACCCATTAAGCTCATTTTTATGGTGTACTAGAACAGAAGTATTGTTTGGTTGCAGGAAACAATGTACCTGGATCAGTCAGCTATCATTTAGCTTGGTCGTCAATTAACTCTGATCTTTTAGATTTAAATTGCAAGTTGGCAGGAATCTAATTAATCAAGTTAATTTTCAACATTTGATTTGACTGATTCAGTATTTATCTCACTGAAATACAGTTCTCTATAATTAAAATACAACAAAAAAGCCTACCTTATCTTTGGTCCACTCAAACTCAAGGCTCATTTAAACATCATCAGATGAAAAAGCAGCTCAAACAAATCTCAAACTAAGACTAAAACTAACCAGCAGCAAAAAATAATACTGTACCAGTAATACAAACAATAATAATACACCTCCTTATTAATAATAATACACCTCCTAGGGAAAATATACCTTCTTATTATTTTATCTGAAAGAATAGCATGATTAGCATTGAGGCATTGCTAATAGTTGGTGTAGGGTGAAACAATAGGTTGGTTTGTCCTAGGGTGGACGATCTACATGTGGAAGCCCATTCAGTTTCTCCTTTTTTCAACCAAGGGAAATGTACCTATCAAAGAGTGTCGGGGGCAACCCCTGCCCCTTGCAATTCTCTCAATTGTAAATTTTGGGGTATATATTGGACCTTGGTAGGCCAAACATAACATTTCATATCAGGTGTGTATGACATCCAGTACTTATCTCTGTGTAGACTTCCTGGCCTCCTGTGGGTCTCCTGAGATCCATACCAGCTGTTTTGCTGTAATAAGTCTGAGGAAAGGGGGTAGGGCAGCCTGAAAAATGGGGGATAGGATCCAGCATGCACGATTGCTACCAAGATCCACCCCCTCCAGCCCACTCCTCCCCAAACCTCCCTCCTTTTGTGAATGCAGTTGACCCACATCTTATAGGTGATTGAGCAGAGAAGTGTTTTGGGAAGGGCTCCCTCTTTGTTCTGCTACTATCATTGAGTTACTGCTAATAGTTGGTGTAGGGTGAAACAATATATTGGTTTGTCCTAGAGTGGAAGATCTACATGTGGAAGCCCATCCTATTGTGACTGAAAACAACAGAAAACCTGTTGTGTGTGTGTGTGTGTAAGAAACAAGAAGTGTGATGCACTTTCCAGAACCATCTCTACAAATCCAACTAGACAAGCCCATGGGGGGGGGGGAGAGACCTCAAGCTCAAGGAAGCCCTGAGGCAATTCAAGTCCAGTACCAAAGAGCAAAGAAACTTCAGGCCAGTAGGCTCTCTGTCTTTTTTCCCCCCTTCTTCTCTCTCCTCATTAAAAGCAAAGGTCCCATCTATAGCTGTGACTGAAAAGTCACTGCTACCTCCTGACATCCTGACAGACATGGAGCTCTGTAGTTTGCCCTGTGCATAAAACACTTGCCATGGAAGGTCTAGGACACAGCCAATCCTGCTGACAGGACAGCCCATGACCTCCAAGTTCCCAGGATAGTGTTCTGGTCAACTCAGCATAATGCCTCTCTTGCAACTATAATTTCTCTTTTCATGGATAGATAAAAGGCTAAGCACTCACCTTCAAGGCCTCAGAGACATCCTGAATTTTATTGCTCTAAGAAGTAACCGAAAGTCCTCCTGACTATGATGAAAAAGGAGCTTGGATTTCCCCTGCATGTGCATTTCCTAATGACAATTTTTATAGTCCCTGTGCCAATATGTTTGCAAAATATAAGCTTTAGGTAATTTCTAGAATGAAAGCCCTGAGGATGGGCCATAAAACTTGTTGCTCCTGGATACTATAACCTGTAAACAACGGCCTCTTCAAAATAAGGAAAAGTCAGCTTTTTTTTCTTTCCTCACGAACATCCGTCTAGACTTCATCAACCGTAATAGATCACTAGTTTCCAAATGTAATTATACTGAGACCAGGACAGCCATTCCATTCATCTCTCAATGGCGGTGACCAAAAGTCACTGCTTTTGGCAGACACAGGTTTACATTTTTTTTTCTTTGGAACCTGTGCTATTTGCCACATGTGTGGTTTTATGGAAAATGCCTCTAAGCAGAGGGGTATGTAATATACAGTAAATGTTAACAGTATGGGCAAAGAGCACAGTCTTTTAGGGGGAATGGTATTTCCATCTCCAAACTGGTGAATGAGCTCCAAGAGTGAGTGTGTGTGTGTGTGTGTGTCTGTCTCTCTCTCTCTCTCTCTCTCACACACACACACACACACACACACACACACACACACACACACACACACACACGCTACAAAATCCAGGAAACAAATGTGGATTTATGGCCTCTAAAAGGCTTAGTTGGAGTTACGACCTAGTAGGTTACGTAACCGCCCTTGAATGAAGCTGCTTTTAAGCAACCTGCTAATCTTACTCACTAGCATTCTGTTTGTATAGCTGATGTTAAAAGTGCAACAACAATGTTTAATCATTCAGTCATTTCAACTGGTGAGGGGTTGTATTAAGAGCCAGAGAGGCTGGAAGCTCTTAGCTTGCCTTGAAAAGGTTTGGTTAAAGCAGTGAATGAGGAAGAGGACAAGTGGTCCTATGTCTTGTTTCCTTAAATATAGAGCCATTCAAGTCCGAGATGCCTTGAATGATTTGCCCTTTGAAGTAGCAAACAAATGTTCCACATGAGGAGAAACTGGGCAGTTGTGTGGGGTGTAGATTATTCTCTGCTGTAAAGTAAAATGCAGTTTCAATGTTCCCCATATTCCTGCCTAAGGGCTCCTATAAATTATTCCTCAATACACTGTAATCACTCTTTAATCCTCAAAGATTAAAGAATCTGGATGTGAAAGAATCTGAATCTGAAAAAATTGTAACAAGCTGTACTTTCCACCCTCTCTTCCAAAGAGTATTTAAAAGGCACAATAATTTTGTGAATCTGCATTAGCGATTGTAGGAACATACTCAAAACTAATTAATCCAAAAGTAAAAACTTGGAACAAATACAGAACTATAAGAACATTCAAATATGAATGGAAAGAATTAAGTTCTGAATTCTTACTATTTATCACACTTTAATCACTGTGTGTGTGCATGCATGTAAATATATGCCTGTTCTAGATTAACTTGGGTGAGTATGTGGCCTGTGCAGGTATTTTTTTTTTCTTTTGGATTTGGATTATGTTGAAATATGCACCGGAATATACTTTCAGATTTTTTTTCTTATTTTGTTGGCATTTGTTGGAATGCTGGTGTTCGGTCATTTGTGGCCCTCATGGTTCCGCTTGCTTCACCATGAGCTTCCTCACAGAGACATAGCAAATGGCAAAACTCAGGATTGCCAGACAGAAGGCTGAGGTGTCATGCCTTCATTAATGACCTGTGAGATGAATGTGATTGAACTCTACAGTTCCATGGGATAAGGCTGGATTTCTGGGGATAGGGTGGGTGGGAGATGCAGAAACAGTTCATCCTGTGAAAGGACCTTGAGGGAAGAGGGCCTACTCCAAACAGTGAAAGAAGGCATTTTCAACTGCCTTTCAAATGTGTGAAGTCTGAATAGAGCTTATCAAAGACCCTTGGGCATGCTGTACTGGCAGTTATGTATGCTTGGCCTAGACACTTCCAGACTGGTGGTGTCTTGCCTTTATCTGTGACCACGGAGAGCAATGCTCTCAATGTAAGGCTGGGTTTGAAGACAGATCAGAAATGGGAATGACAATAGAGACAAAATGCAGCTGCCAAGGTATTGGTCGGGAAGACAAAATTGGAGCCTGTAACCAAGGCTGGTCCACTCATGTCATGGTAAAGCAGCAGCAGCAGCACCTCCTGCTGTTGATTTTCAGCATCAGGCTGGAGGAAGTGATGGAATGGGGAGGGGGTGCCTGCTACCTCAGCTAGACCATCAATTGCCCAGCCACGTCACTTTGCCACTGCTCCACCCTCTTCTCAGTCACAATTCTTGGAGAGGGGGAATGAAATGTGGCTTATCTCCTCCTCTGCAGCCACTTGTCCAATGGAGGTGGAACAGAGAAGCTTCTGGGAGCTTGTAGGATCCTCCCCAACTCTCCAGTTTTGAAGATTGGCTATGAAGGATTTGGGGGAGGCAAAAGTGCATGTGAAAGAAAATGGGGGATAGAATGTGGGTGTGGCTGCTTGAACTGTGGTTGGATCTGCCTATCACACCAATCTCAGCTGCATGTTGGACAGTGGGCTCAGCGTAAGGGCCAAACTGGACATTATTTTAAACCTGTTTTTAACGGGTGGGATTGGAGCAGGAAGTTGACATGAAAGGGTCCATTAAAACCCCCAGGCGGCCATGGGTGTCTCTGATGCAGTGTGGGAGTGTGGAACATTATGAGGGCAATTTAATCCTTTTCCCCTCCTCTGGTTTCATGCTGGGACTACGCATAGACCCCAAAGCAGCAGCTTTGCCCCCAAAGCAGCAGCTTTGCCCCCAAAGCAGCAGCTTTGCCCCCAAAGCAGCAGCTTTGCCCCCAAAGCAGCAGCTTTGCCCCCAAAGCTGTAATGTGTGGAGATAGCCACAGCTATTAAATTCTCCCCTGGGGAACTCCCACAGGCTCTGTCTCTACCCATTTTCAGATGGATTTTGAAAAGCTTTCTTTTTCTGAAAAGGCATTTTGTGACTTTCTCTGCTGAGTTAAATTTACTTCCATTGTTCTAGCACTGTTTATAGTTTGGTTGTTGTATTTTTAATTGATTTTTATTATACTCATCTGCTGCTTGGAATGCAATTGTAAAAAAAAATGTGGTAAAAATGAATTGAAACAACAACAAAAAAGGTCACAATCTGGCCAAATCTACAGCACAGTCCTATGTGGGTCTAAATCCAGAGTTCAGTGGAACATACTCCCAGGAAAGTATATATAGGATGGCAGTCTTCACATTTCTGCCCAGCCCATAGATGTACAGATTTGATCCCTATTGCGTATATGCAAAGTTGGGCAGAAATAGCTTAAGCACTTTTAAATTCAATGGATTTCAGTGGATTTCAATGCATGAGGTAAGCATACGTTTGGCTGGATTGTGACAAAACAAGTTTAATGCATTTTAAAATATACATTTTTTTTATGTGCGTTCAGGAAAGTGTAAAAGTCAGTTGATAACCTCAGGATGAGATTTGCGGGACTTCCATCTGAAATCCTTCTTTGTCTTGATAAGGGTGTATAGGGAATTGTATCCTGCTTCAACCTACTACAGTTTACAGCATGGTAATACTGCATGTCTGTTTTGATGCCCATAAGTTGTCATTATAGATTTTTCACAACTGATGCTCCAGGCTTTATCCATTGACATTTTTGTGCTTCAGGTTTCCTTCTGTGTATTTGTATGCATGCAGTGTAGCATCAATCCAATCTGGAACTGAATCCAAGTAAACAAAGCATTCTAGCAATGCCTAAATTTGCTAAATGCAATGTTGAAGGATGGCCCTGCAGCACCTTAAAAATTGATATTGGGCTTGTAAAATGAAGCAATTGATCCTTGTACAAATGCCGTCCATTTCAATTCATTTTGCAGAGTGGTCAGCAGTTAAGAAGCCATAAAGATGAGCACTTAAGATCTGTGGATAAAGGCATGCAAACTGTGCAACCACAACTGTGTAATTACCTCTTAAATCCAAAGACTCTCAGGTAAGACTTCAAAATCACCAAGCAACTGACTAGATTCACCCCCACCCAACAATAAAAACCTGAACTATTATTCAGAAGAAGACAGTGATCACAATCCAGAAAAGAACACACAAGTCGCATTAACGTTGGTGGAAATCAAATCCACAGTGAAAACACTTTCTTCCCATTGGTCTCAATATAGCATACGCAACCCAACATGTACTGTGCCCAGTGTCACCTGTGCCAAACTTGGCATGATGTCACTCATAAGAGATTGATTTATTTGCTAGTTAGCCAGCATTCCAACAACAAACTCTTGCAGCAAGTGTTTCATTTTTGAAATGTTTAAAGCACTGCCAGTTGTGATTCAAATGAGACAAAGGGAAGAAGCAAATTAAATCAGAGAGATCCTCAGGGGATCTTTTCAGTCTGGATAGTAATTTCCATGACATTGGCTTAGATTATTTGACCAACCAGAGAACAGTTGGTTTCCAAGCAATGATTAAAATAGACTTTCCGAGTCTCTGTGTGGTTGAAGTGTTTGAATCCAACACAGAATTAAGGAGGATTTTTTAAAATGCTTGCTCAAGTTTTAAACTGTCATCTATCTATCATAAATTATAGGCTATGGTCAGAGAAATCCAAGGCTAAAATGCTAATAAAAATGATTAGTGGGAACTGTGTATGGAGGAGCTAGCATTTTAAAAGGAAGGTTGTTTTTTTACTGGTTTCTGCTGTTTCTGAAGAAAGTCTTGGTGAATTTCAAGGCACGCTCCTTTGCTTTTTCGGGAATAAATAAACACAGTCCAGGCCATCTTTTAATTAGCCAACATAACTCAAAACATGATGAAGGCACAAGAGCAGGCCAATCTTTCTTTTATTCAGTTGGTAACACTAGCTGAATACAACCACTTTCAGAATGCCAAAGCCCTTCTTCCTCAGTTTTGGCTCTCTTGTTACTATTTGTCTGACAGCCACATATAACCGCAGTTTAACATGGAAACTGAAGTCTGCCATCTTGTTTTCTTGGCCTTGCCCCTCCTTTGCCTTGAATAGCAACCTGACATGCAAGAATGTAGAGGTGAAGCATTTCTGACCCCATCCAAAGACATGGACAGTGTCACCCACTTCATTGATTTGTGTGAGCCTATGTTTAAATGCACAAGGAATGGCTAGTAAAAAATGATGGCAACCTGAAATCTGACGGTCTCTCATAACGGTGGCCTAAGCTTAAATAAAAGTTCCCTTAGGTCAATGAGTTGAATGTATCCCAAGAAAGTCAGTCATGACAAAGCACCACTGAAATAATGAGACAAATTAGTCATTATTTTCTTTGGATACAACCTAGTACCCAGTGGCCTGCAAACATTTGCTTCCAACCAATTTGGTTTTGTTCCAATCTCATGCTTCTAGCACAGCTATTTTCAATGCAAATGGTCTGCAGGTGTGCAGCGAGAGTTTGGAAAGGGTCGTTTATTAGTAGAGCCGCTGGGGAATGTGAGCCCCACCAACAGCATAGTGTCAATGCCTTGTCAATTGTCAAAAAACTGATGGTGTGCCTTGACAATTTTAGCACCTTGTCAGTGTGCCACAAGACAAAAAAGGTTGAAAATCACTCTTCTAGCACCATCCCCTGATCCAGAAATGAATTATAGCCTCGCCTTAGTTCCTTGTGACATACTCCCAGCAGCCACTGCCCAAATCCTGGAGACTGAGGGTCCAATCCTATCCAGTTTTCCAGTGCCAGTGCAGCTGTGCCAAGGGGCATGCACTGCATCTTGTGGTGGGGAGGCAGTCACAGGGCCCTCCCCGAACAAAAGTTTGGGAATGTTTGTTCCCTTACCACTGGGCTGAATTGCAGCTGCACTTGTACTGGAAAGTTGTATAGGATTGGGCCCTGATTCTTCTAGTTCTCTGAGGAACCTGAAATATTTGTCAATCACTTCTCCATAGGGATATTGTGTGAACCAATACAACTCATTGCCAAAATTGGGGCATATTTTTTTTTAAACATAGAAGGTCTTTGCCTGGTCTAGGGTCATGTGGAGGTTGGATTTTTAATTTTTAAAATAACTGTTTTGCTGCCTTGGCAAGACTGATTCCAATTAATTTCTCAGGGAGTCATTTATTTGCTTTATAAGCCTTTTTTGTTGTTGTTAAGGAAATCCAGGTGGGTTCTTCTGACTCATCAATATACACTATTCATTTTCTCCATGCATTAGGCCAAACTACACAAGATGTGGAAAAGCTATGACTGGATCGCCCAAACTTTTTTTTAATAAATGAAGCCACATCCAATTTGTTCAGGCAGGAGCAGATTAGGGGGTGATTCTCCATTTCCCCATGGCCATTGTCCCAGTTTGCTTTACACATCCACTGAACCTTTTGTTCTGGACAAGGGCAAGATAAAAACATGGGGGCAAGCAAAATAAATGGGTAGGAAAGGGAACAAGAGCAGATGGTGACATCCAGCTCTTGCAAATAAAATAATGGGCTCTCTGTTACACACTGCAATGGTTAAACTCTGTCTTTAGCTCAATGTTGATGTTTCTGACTTTACTGGAGACTGTCAAGGTTGCTATGGTGAGCTGACCCTTTTAAATATCAAAGAAAGTTCAAAGATTTGGCAGCCAGTGTTGCTATTTCTAGGTGACCGCAGGGCAATGCAATAAAGTTGCTACTCCAGTAGATAGCGAGAGAGAGAATTTTTTTAAAGAATCACAGAATTAGAAGACATCAGAAAGGTTATCTAGGACAACAGCTGACCTCAGATAAGATTTTGTACACTCCAACATCACCTAGAAGATGATTACTGGTACTGGTTAGCAACCTTCAGTCTCGAAAGACTATGGTATAAGCCTACAGCACCCAGTATTCCTAGGCAGTCTCCCATCCAAGTACTAACCAGGCCTGACCCTGCTTAGATTCCAAGATCAAACAAGATCAAGCATGTGCAGGGTAACAGATGGTTGCCTAATCTTTTTATGGAAACCTCCAGGGAAAGAGATTCATAAACCATAACTTCCAACTGCTTTATAGCAATGCTTAATCTGAATTTACCTTCTAGTCACTAGAATCTAGTAGATTAAATCCATTGCTTCTTGTTCAGTAGACAGTTGAACAATTGTTTCCAGCCTTCTCCTGATGATTTGCAAATTGTCCATATTGCCTACTCATCTTTAAGCCAGACACACTCAGTTCTTTCAGCCTGTTTTGCGCGCTTGATCTTCTCAAGATAATTTATCACTCTCATCTCTGTTGGAAGCCTGAGCTCACGGTGGTGCTCAGATCTAGTACAGTACTTCAAATGGGGCATTTCAGTGCAAAGTTTGGGTCTAATTACACCTTGCTCATAAAAGCATGTAATGAAGCCCCGCCCCAGCCAGGTGCTTTTTAGGCCTTTCTGCCCAACATTACATATACACAACAGAAACCAAATCTGTACACCTGTGGGCCAGGCAAAAATTGGTTAAAAAAGCAAAGCTGTTTGGGAGAACATGGAGCCAAGAGGGGCTGCTTTTCCGTACCCAGCATTTCTCCATTCCTGATTACACCCCATGAAGGTTCCTGCCCCTCGGAAGGCTGAAAATATATGCTTTCATTTTACATGCATTCCCAATGGAGCAAGCCACCAAAAGGACAAATTGGAATTGACAGATGACAGGAAAAGGGTCAGGCACATTCCTGCTGTAATGCATGTTTACAGTTATCCCTTCAAGTGGGACAACTGCTTTGAAGTCTAGGAAATTGTCCAATGGTCCACATATCCCAAAGCAGTAATAGGCTGATGTGCTACAGAATCAGATTGTTGACACACGGCCAGTTTTGCTTGACACTCTGCTCACTAAGGGCACGGTCCATCGGGGTGCTCTTGCACAGCTCTTGAGCCTTTGCGTGGAACCTGTGCAGGGGAGCCTCCATGCAGAAGCCATCTCTCAGACTGCATTCCTAACTAGGGGCCCCGCTGAACATGATAAGACTTATGTCTGAGTAAACATGTTTAGGGTTGTGCTGCTAGAAGTGCAGCTGCTGATTAATACTGTTATGATTGCACTGCCTATGCACATGGCACTTCACACAGAATGAACATAAGAACATAAGAACCGCCCCACTGGATCAGGCCATAGGCCCATCTAGTCCAGCTTCCTGTATCTCACAGCAGCCCACCAAATGCCCCAGGGAGCACACCAGATAACAAGAGACCTCATCCTGGTGCCCTCCCTTGCATCTGGCATTCTGACATAACCCATTTCTAAAATCAGGAGGTTGCGCATACACATCATGGCTTGTACCCCATAATGGATTTTTCCTCCAGAAACTTGTCCAATCCCCTTTTAAAGGCGTCCAGGCCAGTCGCCATCACCACATCCTGTGGCAAAGAGTTCCACAGACCAACCACACGCTGAGTAAAGAAATATTTTCTTTTGTCTGTTCTAACTCGCCCAACACTCAATTTTAGTGGATGTCTCCTGTTTGGTGATTCCTGTGCCAAAGGGGCTCCCACTCTAGTTAGCAGTTGATTCATTTTTCCTGTGCACATCTCTCCCTATTCTAATTAGGACCTGCC
Source organism: Tiliqua scincoides (assembly GCF_035046505.1). Classification (NCBI taxonomy): domain Eukaryota; kingdom Metazoa; phylum Chordata; class Lepidosauria; order Squamata; family Scincidae; genus Tiliqua; species Tiliqua scincoides. Next base: position 153,737,415 of record NC_089822.1, read on the forward strand.
ACTTCCAGCCTTCAGAGTGATGCACTGGTCATCATGGATGGCCATGGTGGTGGTGCCACTACAGCAGTTTTAAAGGAGGAGCAGCAATTTTAAATGAGGTTTTTTCCAAAACCTCATTCAATCCAACTCGTTTGAATAGGCGATGACATAACATTACGGACGCCACAAGCTATCATCAAGTTCAGGGGCTCATGAATACAACACAGATACTCTTTATTGAGAGTTGAATGTTCCTCTTTGGACGCAAAAGCCAGGGCATAATGTTGTTATAGCAGTTTGTTTTCTTAGCCACTTTCCAAAGCGGAGATTCAAATGGAATGCAAATAAGTGCTAATCCCTTTATCTGCTCTTGAGCTGTGTTTGAGTTTGGAAAACACAGGAGAAATGCCCCTCTGTGGTGTCCAGTGCAGAAGTAAACACCAGGAGCTTGTCCCGAGTGGCTCCAGCAGTCCGGAGTCTGCTATTGTCTCACTGGCTGCTGGCTGATCCTGCCTTCCTGCTGTGCTGCCAAGATATGAGGACATGATTATCCAGAGGCTGTCCCCTATGACCTTTTCAGGAGGACTGGGAAAGAGAAAGAGGAGTGGTCTGGTCGTGTCTTGTGGTTTGGGTGCACTGTGTGTACACGGCATACAAGTGAGCACCAGAAGAGGTATGGGAGGGTCAGCGCAGAATGTTGCTTCAGGGTCCCCAGAACCCGGCACTAGGACTGGAGCCAAGAGAACTTCCCCATTACTAGCTACAAATCTGATTATAATGAAATTGGTATGAACAAAGATTCTGTCACGTTCTAAATATTCTTCATCTCAAGTCAGTGTTTATCTGCCCAGTAACATATGCAAGTTTCGTTTACTGTTCGCACTAGCTTTTTATTGTTAAAAGTAAGTCAGGCACTACATAGGAATACTCCAGCTATACTGCCCTTTGGTAACCCCCAAACCTGTCCATAAAATAAAGACTCTTCTGTGGTGTCACATCCTGCTGTCAAAGCAATATAGCAGCTGATGGAACCTAGTTCAGCACTCCAGGACCTCCATGGAATGAGAGTTTTCAGTCCAATCCTATGTATGCCTACTCTGAAGCAAGTCCCATTATAGGCAATGGAGCTAACTCCCAGGTAAGTGTGGATAGGATTACAGCCATTATGATTTAAGGTGCAGGAGTTTTCTAGCCAGGCAGGTAGATCATTGATAGGTAATAGATCATTGATCTGTTAAAGCCTTTTTCTGCATTAGGTAGAAGCAGTGAAAGAGAAAGCATGAATGAGTTATACTTCCTTTCTTTTCTCTTTCTGGAAATGGAAAGGGAGGAAGCATGACTCACTCACACTTCCTCTGTCAGCACTTCTGTGGAATGTGCAATTCTCTTAGAACAGCAGTGTTCCACTAGATCAGTGATTTTCAACCTTTTTCATCTCACAGCACACTGATAAGGCACTAAAATGGTCAAGGCACACCACCAGGTTTTGGACAATTGACAAGGCACACCATGCTGCCAGTGGGGGCTCACATCTCCCATTGGCCCTATTAATAAATGACCTTCCCCCAAATTCCTGTGGCACACCTGTGGACCACTTGCGGCACACCAGTGTGCCACGGCACAGTGGTTGAAAATGGCTGCACTAAATGTTCTATAGCCAGCTAGACTTGAACCCAGGCCATATTTTCCAAACCCAAACTACATTCACAGCACAGTCCTGTGCATGTTACTCAGAATTCTCACTGTGTTCAAATGGGGCTTCCCCCTGGGAAAGTGTGCTTAGAATTGCCAGTTACAGCCCAGTCCTCCCTAAACTGTGCACCAGACACGTGTTCCACCAGTGTAGGCTGCTGCAAAGCAGTTGTAAAGCACTTTGTGGCAGCACAAGGCCAGAGTAGAATGAGGAGAAGATGGGGCAGGGGCTGGGTGGCCCAGGAGGGGTTCAGCAGTGGTGGTGACACCTGCCAAATCCAACCCCCCTTTCCCAGGCCTGATCCACCTGCATAGTTCAATGCAAATGTGCACCAGTGATATTGCTGGTGCAGTCCAAGTTGACCCACAGCAGCTTCTGCATCAGAGGCAGCGCATGTGGAAAGCGTTCAGTTTCCTCTCCTGTTGTGAGCGGAGAGTCCATGACTCGCTGCAGTACAGAAGTGTACTCAGGACACAAGCTCTGTAGATCTGGATCTTGGTATGTTCCGTCAGCTTCTTGTTTGACCAGACTCTCTTTGTGAGTGTGGAAAACGTGGTAGCTGCTTTACCGAGGCTCATCTGGTTGATGAGCCTGTCAAATACTGTATATGATCAGGTCATTACACATGCACACACACAAATTCCAACCAATAATCCTGATAGAATCAGGTATAATTTTTTTAAAGGTCAAATTTCAGCATATAAATTAAGCTTGCAGGAAATATTACACTTCTTCAGGGACCAAACAGGCAGACTTTAGAGTGCCACAGAACTGTGAACATCAGATCTCAGACCCACTTTTAACAAATATTGAACTGATTGCATTAGAGATGCACTGATGAAACAGTGGTAAAATGTTTGCTTGTTTAATGCAGAGTTTTCTAATAATTCTTCTACCATATATATTAAGAACATAAGAGCCCTGCTGGATCACATCAAAGGGCCCATGTAATCCACCTTCCTTTATCTCACAGTGGCCCACCAGATGCTTTAAGGAGTACTCCAGACATCAAGATGCCTATATCCTGTTGCCACTCCCTTGCATTTGGCATTCAGAGACAGGTTGCCTTTAAAACCTGGAGACTGTATAGCATCATCATGGACTTTTCTTCTATAAATGTGTTCAATTCCTTCTAGACCAGGTGTCAAAACTACATCCTGTGGCAAGGGATTCCACAGATCAATTACATGCTGGATAAGAAATATTTCTTTTTGTCTGTTCTAACTCTCCCACCAGTCAATTTTAATGGATGCTTTGCATTCTATCCATCACATGCATAACTTTACAGGTCATTTATGACCAAGTTGGAAAACACCAGTCCCAGGACTGATCCATGGGGCACACACTTTTTCTCCAGCATCTGCAACCAGGTGAAGATGTTTTGAACATCATCCTTTAACAAATAAGACTACCCTATAATAGGATATTCCAGTCTGAAAAGACCTAATGTCTGCATTAAGTACACAAAGAGCCACACTGAATGCAATCTTCTATGGAGCTTTTTCCCCAAAATATTTGCTTTCTAAATGGGATCAAAATAGGGGCAAATTCTTATGTTAGTATTAACTTGACTGTGAGAGACAATGATAAGCCCTCTAACCTGCAGTTTAGGAGATGGCAGTAGTATTTTTAGATAAATTGACCAGTTGTTTCTAGCTGGAGTCCCAGCTCTGTAGTTTGAGATCTGTTACCATACTTGCTCACTCACCTTGTTAACCCACTTCCTTGAGGTGATTCAAGACAATGTACGTATTTTATCCAGCCAAGCCTTGGGGGAATTGACTGTAAAAAGGACACACTGTCTCAGGTACAGTAGCTCCCTTTAAATTGGGAAACGAACCATCTAAATCCACCATAAATGTGCAACCGTCATTTCCTGGTAGGTGCTTAGACAGGGTCTCTGTTACTAACTGGCTAATCTGTATTTTAATTGGTTTCATGCACTGTGTAATTTGCCCTTTTGTCTCAGGATTTTTCCATTATCTGCTGTGACAAAGAGCTCTGCATTCTGTATCGCCAGCCTGTGCTCACATATAAGTTGCTTCACAGGAACAGAGATTTCTACCCACCCCCTATGCATTTTTGCAGGAGTCATTTGCTTTGACTCAGCTATGCATCCCCTCCACAACAAGATGCCCTCACAATAGATTTAAGGTTTCCCTCCCCTTCACTTTAATGCAAAATGAGAATATGCAAGACCATGAAAGGATGTGTTGCTAAGAGGAGCCTGGCCCTCATGATTTTCCTGGTAATTTGCACTCAGATCAGGAACACATCCTAGAAGATGAATGAAAGGTCGGGTGGGAAGAACAGATGTATTCCTTCACTGCATCTAATTCGGTCTGTGTTGCACCATTTGCTGCATCTGTGTAGCACCAACAATGCTGACCCATCTCATCTCTATCAGGGCTGGTCTTGGAAAGGCTGTGTGCTAGGTTCACACATCTCCCCTAATGATTTCTTCTACTGAAGAGATTAGTGGCAGTTGGGTCTCTACTGACTTTCCCCTTCCACACACCCCCAAACATTTGTAGAGGCTGGACATTGCACTATTGACTTTGACCAGGGACATGCAAACAAATGTGAGAAAAAATGTAGACAATGTTAAAAATTTTCCAACATTTTTCTAAAAACATCCCATTAAAAAATCTGGACAGTCCTCCTCCTTCTTCTACCTGCTTCAAGCTGTAGCCTGATTCTGCAATCTCTCTGCCTGAGCTCCTGGCCACCACATCCTATAAGGTAGAAGTGAAAAGCAGATGTGGAGCCTGGGAAGTTTGCCAAGTCAGGTTCCCCCCCCCCCCCAAGCATCAGAGATATACTTTCTCGGGCTGCCACTTTTAGCACAGACCCTTTTTGTCTAAGTATAGACCCTGGCAGAAGAGGGTGAGTTTCAAGCAAGATGTACCAGCCCCCGCTGGGTTCCACTTGTGCTGGAGAGCCACACACCCTTCACCATGGAAAATACCTACAGGTGCAGGAGGCTGGAACACTGCCTTGTTTCACAGTCTGTTCCTTCAAGTTTATTTATAAATGGGGCAACAGCATGAAAGGCTGAGCAAAAAAAAAAAAAAAAAATACACACACACCTCTTCCTACCAGTTGCTTAATAAGAACCCTGTTTGGCTCCAACTTTCCTCCATGTTTGTTTTTTTGTTTTTGTGAAAAGCAACCTCACGAGAGGGTGAGACCTCAGGACCAGAAGAACTGCCAGGGGCAGGGAGGGCGACATTGAATCCTCTCTCTGTTAACCATTTTTCTACTTAAAATCACACATATATACAAACTTCCCTCTACCATGGGAAAAATACCTGTATATTTTCCCCTAGGGAAGAAATAGTCGTTGGGGGGAGGGGAGGTTTTGAGCAGAAAATGGGGGGGGGGGGTTAAGCACCCTGCCAACCTTCTCACTTGAATTCTTGATTGCAGCTTTCTGAGGTTGCTTTGAATTTAAAACAAAAATCTTTTCCCATGCAGAAAACTACCTGGCCTTGAGTAACTGACAGCCCAATCCTACCCAACTTTCCAGCATCCGTGCAATCGCAATGCAGCCCTGGGGTAAGGGAACAAATGTTCCCAAACCTTAAGGAGCCTCTGTGACTGCACCCCCAACACAGGAAGCAGTGCAAACCCTGTAGGCACAGCAGCACCGGCACTGGAAAATTGGATAGGATTGGGCTGTTAGACTCCTGCAATGCATTATATATGGAACTCACTTTGAAGACTGTTTAGAAACTGCTGTTAGGTTAAAACACAGATAATTGGATCACATTGAATAGCTCCATTGGCCTTTTGTCCAGTTCTGACCACAATTCAAAATGCTGGAACTTAATCTACATCAGTAGTTCTCACACATTTAGCACCGGGACCCACTTTTTAGAATGAGAATCTGTGAGGACCCACCAGAAGTGATGTCATGACCAGAAGTCACATCATCAAGCAGGAACATTTTTAACAATACTAGGCTGCAATCCTACCCACAATTACCAGGAGTCCCATTTACTGTCGTTGTTAAAAGAATATACATAGTAGCTTGTTAAAAGTACAGGTCTGTAACATTTTCCCAAATGCAGTCACATACCATGGCAGCATCAAGTCTAATATATTAAAAATAAAATATTGAAATGAATGGGGACCCACCTGAAATTGGCTCGCAACCCACCTAGCGGGTCCCGGCCCACAGTTTGAGAAACACTTTATCTACGTGGCTTGGGACCTGGGAACCGGAAGAATAATCTGCACCAAGCTGAGCCTTTCTATACCCTTAGCTCCTCTTTGGAAGCCATCCTCTGGGTGTCCCACCACCTGGAGCAAGGCAGATGGGAAGAGGCCTCAGTCATGGACTCAGTTTACAAAATGTTCTCCTAAGGAAGCCTTGTTGACATGCTGCCTCTTCTGTTATCTTTTTGACACTATATGAACCCTATTTTCCCTGGTTTTCAATTTCTGATTAAAATGGCTTTCAGTCCTGCTGTTTTATCTGTTGTTGTGATAACTATTTTGTTTTAGCTTTGATTGCTACTTCTTTGTTATACTGAAATATTGTAGGTTTGCTCCAAAGAACCATTGAAACTGTAATTCTCTGGTGGTGCCATTATATTATTGTATTATAGGCTCCATCTTATCCTTCCTTAAAATAACTATTCCTTCAATTGTTTGTTGTGAGTCATACCATTTGAAATGGCCTAAAAGGCATAGTATGAACATGCAGTCTATTTGCTTTCTGATTTGTTGCATTCTGACAAGTACATGGTGGCTGGGTCCAGGTAATGAACCAGGGATTGTGTGTTTTCTAGGCCATTGTTGGAAAATCATCAACATGGTAACTTTAAAAACCATAGTAATTTAACCTCTGAAGCCAATGCTGTGATTACTTTGCATGTTTTTGAATATGTGCAATTGTCTTTTTCATTTTTCTCCAAAACAAACTAGACCAGTGTTTCTCAAACTGTGGGTCTGGACCCACTAGGTGGGTCATGAGCCAATCTCAGGTTGGTCCTCATTCATTTCAATATTTTATTTTTAATATATTAGACTTGATGCTACCATGGCAGGTGACTGCATCTGGGGAAATGTTACAGCTCTGTACTTTGAACAGGCTACTATGTACAATATATACTTTTAACAATGATAGTAAATGGGACTTACTCCTGGGTAAGCATGGGTAGGATTGCAGCCTAGGATTGTTAAAAATGTTCCTGCTTGATGATGTCACTTCTGGTGGGTCCTGACAGATTCTCATTCTAAAAAAGTGGGTCCCAGTGCTAAACATCTGAGAACCACTGAACTAGCCTTTAGCTAGGCTTACTACTTTAGCTAAAACCTCTGTGGCTTGGACTGAACTCTAAGGTACTTAGTGCTTTTCAATCAGTGGAACTAGTACCACTGGTAGTACTTCACAGTGTGACAGATGGAACTTGACCACACCCACCCCAGCCCCTGCCAAAGGGATTGCACAACGCAGCTTGGCCTGAACTCATTGGAAGTGGAGATGTCTGGGACAGCAATGAGGGTTGCCAACTCTCCCTGAAGCTATTCCTGGATGTAACCTGATGTACATAACCTGAGGCCCTATTAAAACCCTCAAGCTTGCTTTTGGTAGTTATCTGAAGGCTGATGTGATTCCTGGAGACTCCAGGGTCAGTCGTGGAGGGCAACCTAGGAACAGTGCAAAGGTAGGGCTGGATTCATTCCTTCATAAGAAGAATGAGTTGGGCAATGATGGTGCAGAGTGATCAGGAGGCAGCAGCTAGAGAATGCCCAAGTTCCTGCACCAGTTCTGCACAGCAGCCATTTCTGGTGACACTTGAAAAGGAGTACTTTCCAAAGGGAGGAGAAAGGTTGAAAAGCTCTGACCTAGATTATAGGTTCAGGAGTGGAATGTGGGAAATGCCCTCTTTAAAAAAAAAAATTAAATTTCTCCCCAATTTTCACCAATAGATTTTGCAGCAAATGTAGTTATGCCTATATTTGTGGTAACCAGATATTTTCCATATAAGGCCGAGACATCCCAAGGGTGAATTGCACCTGGTGTGGCACTTACCTTGTAGAGCTCAGTGTTCTGGAAGTTCAGGGGTGATGTAATTGCTTTGCCCATGACCTGCTGCCCTATCGCATGGCTTTTAGTGTGATAAGCCCACCACTCTGGGTCGTCACTTCATGTTCTTGCTGGCGAGCAGCACAAACATGATTGGCACCAAGAACGTGAGGCAGTTGGGCCCAGAGAGTGCTGAAGATCACTGAACAAATGCTTGAGCAGTGTGGTGTCACCCCCCACTGAGGCTCAGATCTGGTGTGGCCCAGATCAGCCACAGTCCCATAGCCACACCACTGATATGAGGATCTGAAATATGGTACGGCAACAGGACATCTGTGAAGGTGAGGAGAAGCACCACACTGGGAGCACTAGCTGGACAGATGTATCCAGTGAGGTGTGGGAGAGGAATGTAAAAAGAGCCCCACTGAATCAGGCTGAAGACCCATCTAGTTTAATCCAGTGGTTCCCAAACTGTGGGTTGGGACCTACCAGTGGGTCTCAACCTAATTTTTGATAGGTTGTGAAACTGACAAGGCAAATTAGGATATGTGCACTAAGGCTAAAACAAGCTGCTATTTGGGGGGGGGGGTGCACTGCTGCCCTATCATCATTATAGCCATGCCCCTTGACATTCAAAAATCAGGCAGCAGCATCCTGTATGGCTGTAGCAGAACAGTCCCAATGCGATGAACATGGAGCTCAATAAATGCTCCAGAAGGCAGTGTGCACCCCTCTACTGAAAAGGATAAAAACAGAGCAGCTGGTGAAGTGAAACACTTTTTTAAAGGATCTTAAAGGTAGGTGGGTCCCACTGGACCTGGGAGTTAGAATTTGACCATCATGACAAGTAGTCACTGATAGACCTGTCCTCTGTGAATTTTTCCAGCCCCCCCCCTTTAAAGTCATGCAGCTTGTGGCCATCACTGCATCTTGTGATAGTGAATTCCACAGACTAATTGTGCACTGTGTGAAGGTGCTTCTTTTCAAGGGGCTTTAATGATTTGGTAAGCTTATGAGTAGGTAAGAAGAAAGCTCTGATAGGATGCATGGAGTCTGCTCTACTAATAGAAGGTACTCCTTCACACAGAGGAGGATTTCACTGGAGCTGCAGAAGTCAAATGACAATTTTCTTCCTCTCCACAGCCTTTAAAATGCCCCTGACCTAAAGCTACAGTGGAAAGGAGTAACAGGCCCAATGCACAAGTACAGTGAAAACTGGTCCCTGCCAAGTTTTTTTCAAACAGCATTGAGAAGCTTGCTTCATACAGAAAAAAACAGCATACAGTAGTGTTGCTTGAACAACAGTGGCGACAGGGGGACAGCTCCACAGAGGAAGCCTTTGGGGCAATCTGACTCCCTCATGCAGCACCTTCCAGCTGCTTCTTTACCCCAAACAATTCAATCCCTCTCTTTCCCAAAGGTTATATGTTTGCATGGAGACCTAGCCCCATGCAACACACGCTGCACAGCCATACTCTTATTCTTTTTGGGGAGGTTGTAGCAGTCTGTGGGAATTAGAATCTGATGGAGAGCTCACAACAGAAAAGCTGAGCCTCTTTCAGCAGAGTGGATTAGCATCAGTTCTCCCGGCATTTGAATGTCTGGCCAATTTTCCTACCACCACACCTATCCTCAATAGTGCCATTTCACTCTCCCTTACACATGGTTTCCACTATGTTGAAGTCCTTCCACATGAGGCCACTAGCAGCTTAAATGTCTTGCTGGTTAAATGTACTATGACAAATACCTACAAGCACTTTGCTTCAGCCCTGATAATTTTTACCCCTTCCAGCTCCCTCCTTTGCTATTTGAAATTCTGGCCAAACCACTAGAAAGGTAACCAAAGGGGAGAAAGAATAGAAGAGAGAAGTGGTGTTTAGCCAATGGGTCATTAGCACAAGACTGTGATCTTCCAATTGTGTTCCAAAGATTTTTGGGCTACCTTGGAAGCCTATCAGGGATTCCTCAATGAGAAGATTAGTAATGGGGAACAAGCATCTCTGAAAGACAACTTGCCTACCACTGGCATTATTTTCCTGCAATGCATAGCCACATGAGAGTGTCACACATCTGTTCTCATGTACAACAAGAGGCGGTGCTTGAATTATGGGGAGAAAGGTGGAGGGTTCCTTAATTCTTTAATTAGGCAGGAGGTCTGGTCTAGAGGGTAGAGCCTCCGTTAGCCCGAAGATAACTTCAGAAGGTGGCCAGTTTGAGGACAATGGCAGCTCCCTGAACGGCTGAGAATGGCGAGACCTGGAAGCAGTTGACAAGCCAAGCTGAGTGATTCCACCTGCTCTTGGTGTGAGCAAGAAGCGTCTTGGCTGCCCTCCATGTGAGAGATGGAGCTGCTTGTCAGCCTGTGTGGGAGAACTGGAGGCCAGAAGTGAGACCAAACCCGGACGATCCATTCTGAAATGTTGGTTCTTGAAAGAGAGAACCTTTATGATTGTAAAAATCCCCTTGAGGGATTTAGAAATGCCTGCCTATGTCAACTGCCTTGAATAAAGTCAGAGGAGTCTTCCGATGACCAGAGATAAATACTGAATTATCATCATCATCATCATCATCATCTCTAAGCTCAACCCCTTGAGTTTCCCCCTAATTTTAGCCCAATTAATGCTCCCTGGTGGCCTTGTATAAACAATCAGGTGAGCGCAAGCTCCATCTACTTCAAGTACTGATTGCATTACTAAGTGCCCAGAATGGTATAAGCACGTGCGCTCAAATATAAGCCAGACAAACTGACATGGAAAGTATTCTCTGAAGGTAGAATGTTTGACATCATTGCCATAAATATGTATAATTTAAATCCTATTGTCTTTGCACAGTGCATATATAAATACAAACCAAGCAGTCGGTTGCCAAATGCCACTTATTCCTAAGGGAGAGCCTGTAGTCCAGAATGCCTGAGCTACTTGATCCATTGCTCTTTTGGGCATGAGTACTAACACAGGCATGAGTACTAACATGTGCATTTACCTTGGTTTCTGACTTAGATTTTCCCTCCATGCCTAACAGTTGATCTCACAACACCCAATGTGGCTGAAGTGGCTGAATCAGAAGCAAAAAGTGTTCTCAAGCTACAGAGCAGAAGCAGGCTCGGTGTGCCTCTTGCTCACCCTACACATTGCTGCTGAATGATAACACATGAAAGGCAGGGCAAGCATATGCTCAGTGTTAGTAGGTGAGAGGATAATACTCAGAGAACGTTCAGCTCATGGACCTGGTAGAGTGGTCATTAAAGGTCTTTCCGTAGAATGCATTTTTCACAGATGTGCGCACACTCACTAAAATTTGTTACTCCTTTCCAGGTGCTGCTGCTTCAACAACTGCTGCACTTGTGGGGAGAGTGGAGTTTGCTACCTAGTGCTATATCAATCAATCAATCAACAGTATTTATATACCGCTTTTCAACTAAAGTTCACAAAGCGATTTACAGAGAAAAATCAAATAACTAAATGGCTCCCTGTCCCAAAAGGGCTCACAATCTAAAAAGATGCAAATGAATACCAGCAGACAGCCACTAGAACAGACACTGCTGGGGTGAGGTGGGCCAGTTACTCTCCCCCTGCTAAAAAAGGAGCACCCACTTGAAAAAGTGCCTCTTACCCAATTAGCAGGGGTACAATCTGTGCAACTGAATTATTGGGAATTTGCAGACCTTCTTCTGGAAGGTGCATCCAAGCAGTGGCGTAGGTGGGGGGGCAGGAGTATATTACCTTGGATACCATGCCTTGAAGGGGCCTCCGAAAGGCACTTTCAGTTTTTGGCAAAAAACAGAAGTGCCTTTTGGAAGCCTCTAGGAGGCCTTGCCTTGCGGATGCCTCTGGCTCTACTCCTCCGCTCTTGCCTTTAGCAGATGCTCCAGAGTCTGTCCTGGGTATTCAGTCAGCCAGTCAGAGGACACCAGAATGTATGTACTTCTCTGTCTTTTCCATTCTAGCATCTTTCTAGGAACTGCTGGGAATTTGGGGAGTGGTGTTATGTGGGGTTATAAGCCTCCCTGGGCATCACTAAGAGGCCTTCTGAGGCCCAGGGTATGTGCAAAAGATTTGGAGGGTGCTAAAACTTTTTGTAACCCTAGGTGCCAGATACCTTAGCTATGCCACTGCATTCAAGGACTGTGTGGCAAGTCCTTATGGACGTGTTGGTATCACCCACTTGCAAGGGCCTATGACTTCACCAGGGACATATGCTTCCCATTACACCCAGGGGCATATTTGACATTTATATTTTGCATAAAGCTTTCCATATGTTCATGGAAGCTAAGTGCTCCAGTAGTGCCCCTAAAGGAGGAGCATTCCTCTCCCCACCTACAGTTGGGCAGAAAATATTGGCAAACAACAGCAATAACACCCCTGCCCTATTGCAATTGCCAATCATTTCTGCTCCTCCCCAACCACCTGCAAACCCACTTTCTTCCCCTTTCCAGCACTGGAGTATACATGTACTGTACACATTGTCTAAAAGGAACCAGGACAGCATATGAGTTATTGCTCAAAACATGGTCCTCTCTCCAATTATTACATGAGATCAGAATAAGCACTTTGAGAATGGACAAGGCCTGCACTTACTAAAGTGGGGGGTGGGTGGGAAGAGGGGGAGAAGCAGTTTTAAATCCAAAGATGCGTCTTGTTCAGATTTTTTGAACACAAGTATGTAAAAAAAGCTATCAATGAAACAATCCAGCATATTATAGTATATAATGAACATCCCTTACTACTTCTGATAGTTTGGCTCTTGAGGCTTTTTTAAATTTTATTAAGGTTTATCTGGAAATCCCAGGTTGGCCTCTTTGCACTGGAATGAACATCCTATGCTGAAAAAGCATATTCATAAGTTGCCAGAATAAAACAGCCAGCCTATTGACAGCCAAGGAAACAAGAGAGGCCCAAATATACATTTTGTGGGCCTAACAGGCAGTCAGGTACACTTAAGGAGACCATATGAGCTGCCCAGTCTTGCAAAAATTATGTGGCTTAGTCATGTGGAGTGATCCAATGCACAGGAAGAGCTTTTTCCTCATCTCTGTGCCACAAGTTTGCTCTTGGACTATATATAAGAACTGTCTCTAGGTCCTGCTCACTACCAAGCAAGTCTGCAATATGTTCTAGGTTTAAAAGGCAGGCATGTTTAAATGTTAGAAGCAGGAAACCCGCCAGGGAAGCAGTTGGCCCTCTGGATGGTGAGGGAGGGAAAGGGGAAATAAAAGGAGACTTAGAGATGGCAGAGAAATTAAATGAGTTCTTTGCATCTGTCTTCACGGCAGAAGACCTTGGGCAGATACCGCTGCCCAAACGGCCCCTCTTGACCGAGGAGTTAAGTCAGATAGAGGTTAAAAGAGAAGATGTTTCAGACCTCATTGATAAATTAAAGATCAATAAGTCACCGGGCCCTGATGGCATCCACCCTAGAGTTATTAAGGAAATGAAGAATGAAGTCGCTGATCTCTTGACTAAAATATGCAACTTGTCCCTCAAAACGGCCACAGTGCCAGAAGATTGGAGGATAGCAAATGTCACGCCAATCTTTAAAAAGGGAAAGAGGGGGGACCCAGGAAACTATAGGCCAGTCAGCCTAACTTCTATACAGGGTAAGATGGTGGAATGCCTAATCAAAGTTAGAATCTCAAAACACATAGACGAACAAGCCTTGCTGAGGGAGAATCAGCATGGCTTCTGTAAGGGTAAGCCTTGCCTCACAAACCTTTTAGAATTCTTTGAAAAGGTCAACAGGCATGTGGATGCGTGAGAACCCATGGACATTATATATCTGGACTTTCAGGTGTTCGACACAATCCCTCACCAAAGGCTACTGAAAAAACTCCACAGTCAGGGAATTAGAGGGCAGGTCCTCTCCTGAATTGAGACCTGGTTGAAGACCAGGAAACAGAGAGTGGGTGTCAACGGGCAATTTTCACAATGGAGAGAGGTGAAAAGCGGTGTGCCCCAAGGATCTGTCCTGGGAGCGGTGCTCTTCAACCTCTTCATAAATGACCTGGACACAAGGGTGAGCAGTGAGGTGGCTAAGTTTGCAGATGACACCAAACTTTTCTGAGTGGTGAAGACCAGAAGTGATTGTGAGGAGCTCCAGAAGGAACTCTCCAGATTGGCAGAATGGGCAGCAAAATGGCAGATGCGCTTCAATGTCAGTAAGTGTAAAGTCATGCACATATGGGCAAAGAATCAAAACTTTAGATATAGGCTTATGGGTTCTGAGCTGTCTGTGACAGATCAGGAGAGAGATCTTGGGGTGGTGGTGGACAGGTCGATGAAAGTGTCGACCCAATGTGTGGCGGCAGTAAAGAAGACCAATTCTATGCTTGGGATCATTAGAAAAGGTATTGAAAACAAAACAGCTAATATTATAATGCTGTTGTACAAATCTATGGTAAGGACACACCTGGTGTATTGTGTCCAATTCTGGTCGCCACATCTCAAAAAGGATATAGTGGAAATGGAAAAGGTGCAAAAGAGAGCAACTAAGATGATTGCTGGGCTGGGGCACCTTCCATATGAGGAAAGGCTACGGCGTTTGGGCCTCTTCAGCCTAGAAAAGAGGCGACTGAGGGGGGACGTGATTGAGACATACAAAGCAGGGTGTGTAGGGGATAGCCTTTCCTTATTGTTCGTCCCCAGCTCCTGCTATTCAAAGGTATACTGCCTCTGTAGGTGAAAGTTCTGTTTAGCATTTATGACTAATAACCACTGACAGACCGAACTTCCATGGATCTGTCTACATCAAGTAAGCTTGGAGTCATAATCACATCTTATGGTGGTGAATGCCATAAATTAGTTGCAGTTTGAGTGTCTGGAAGCTCTAGTATTGAGAGAGGTTGCCTCTCTCCTGCTTATTCAGAATTTTGCCTCCCTCTCCCTCTCTCCTCATTCCTCAATATTGCCTCTCCTCAATATTGCCTCTCTCCCCCTCATTCAGAATTTTACAAGCTCTATCCTGTCCCCCCCAACCCCTTAAATATCCTTTTCTCTAAACTAAAAAGCCCCAAATACTTCAGCCTCTCTCACTGAGAATGTGTTCAGGAAGTCCTAGAGCATCCATATTGGCATCTAACAATTTGAGACAAGAAGCAGGAAAATGTGGTCTTTACACAAATGCAATACCACTGTGTGAACCATTTTCTGTGTGAACCATTTTCTCTGCCAACGAAATTATGCAGGAAGCCACAGGAGTTCCTAGGGAACATCATGTGAGGTGAGAACCACATGCAAGAATTGAGGTTGTATACGAGGACGTATTAGTATGTTCTACCAAATTATGCCATCATATAGTGTTCTAATGAATAAGACAACTAAAATCCCTCCCCCTTTTAGTGGTATGCTCTTTCAATTATCACGAGTTGCTTTTTTCCATTCTAAGTGGTGTCCACCCACCCAGCCACCCCTTCTTTGTAGTGAGTGACCTAACTACAGAAGATATATGCCCTTCTTTTAGCTGGAACAATCACCACACTGGTACACCAGGCATGCTATAAACAGCAATGGTTCTCAAACTTTTAGCGCCAGGAGCCACTTTTTAGAATTACAATCTGTCAGGATCCACCGGAAGTGATGTCATGACCAGAAGTGACACCATCAAGCAGGAAAATTTTTAACAATCCTAGGCTGCAATCCTACCCACACTTAATCCAGGAGTAAGTCCCATTTATTAACATTGTTAAAAGTATACACATAATAGCCTGTTCAAAGTACAGATCTGTAATTTCCCCAAATGCAGTCACATACCATGGTAGCATCAAGTAAAAAACCATTTATTTAAAATAAAATATTGAAATGAATGGGGACCCACCTGAAATTGGCTCATGACCCACCTAGTGGGTCCCAACTCGCATTTTGAGAAACACTGCTGTAGAGACTGGGAGGACTTAAACTCCCAGTCCACTCCACCCGGCCTGCCATGCTCTCTATCTTTCTGGGAATTGCAGCTGACGGAATAGGCTTTGAGTTGAGGTACACTCCTAACAGCCTCCTCTATTTTTCTGGAAGTCACTTTCCCCCACTCCTAAGCCAAATCGACCATCTCAGTGGGACCACAACAATGGACAAGTGGCTCAGATGCAGTCAGATGCTGCAGACTTCATCTGTTCATGGTATCTGATGAGAAATGCAGAGAGAGAAGATTGGTATTGTTAGACCATCCCCTCCTGTATGTTGCTGGACAGTCTGATAATGCCCCATCACAAACACATTCAGACAATGTTTCTGTACATGTGTGGGCTCTGTCACACCACCACCCCCAAATTTCCAAATAGGGTAAGACACAAAGTGGGGAGAGCCAGTTGAGTTAGGAATCTGAATTTTGATTCAGATCTAGGAGTATATGCATGTATTTACATGTCTCTGAAGTAAGTAGTTTCTTTGTATACAGTATATGTAGGAAAAGTGTGTGTGTGTGTGTGCGTGTGTGTGTGTGTGTGTGTGCGTGTGTGTGTGTGTGTGTGTGTGTGTGTGTGAGAGAGAGAGAGAGAGAGAGAGAGAATTGCTCCAAGACTGAAAAAAGATATCCCACATATGTTTCAAAGTTTAGGAGCACTCTGACCATGGTATCTTAACAGCTGTTACCATTTATTCTTCATGAATGTGTGTGGATTGATGAACAGAAGGTTTGCACACAAAAATATGGGCTTCATTACAAAGGGACAAATATTTTTAATACCTGAAATGCTCCAAAATGTTTGGAGGAATTAGGCACCAGCATCCTAAATTTTGCAGCTTGCTCCAACCTTAGCAAGACTGTGCCTACAAGGAGACATTTCAGGAGCTGCTAAGTTGTCTATGCTTTTGCGGAGAATCCAAAAATAATTTCAAAAAAAGCTCCAACAAAAAGCGTCAGAGAGAGCTAACATCTTCGCGAAACCTTTTTTTAGTTCATTCTCGTGGGGGTCTGAGTTACATAATGCTTTGGAAAAAAAAAACAATACTCCTTGCCTCTCATTTGACAGTTTTGTTGTCTGCCTGGGAGAGGAATTGTGGGGTGTGGCGGGGAAGGCTCAAAGCAGCCCCTGCAACTGCCCCACCTCTGAGACTTTAAAAGGTTTTATTTTGGGGGCTGAGCCATCTGGTCCTGCTAGTTTAGGCAGAGCTAGTGCAGAACTGTTGTTGACATGCCTCCGTGGCATGAATATGTTTCCCCCTCCCCACCAGGTATCTAATATTATATGCTATCATACAGGGTCAACCATGTCAGGATAGAAACCTAAATTGTGAAAGGAGGTCTTCTTGACTGTGGCATCTAGCTTTTGAAACTTCCTGCCCCAGAGAGTCTTTTTCTGATTATTTTCTGGCACCTTGTGATGATATTTTTGTTTCAGGCATTTGGCCTGATGGTTGATTTTATCTAGCTCCCTCTCTGTTCTTGGTTGCATTTTGTTTTTGTTTTTTTAAATTACCGTGTTTAGAAACTTATTTTAAGGTTATATTTTTATTTTATACTATCAGCTGCCTTGGGTGGTTCTGCTGGAGACTTGGAAACGCAGGGTCTAAATCCCTTTATATATCAACAAATAAATATAGTTTGCATGCATTATGATCAGCCTGGGTTTCAGCACTGTCCCTGTGTTGATATTGGGTGTCAGGCCCGCCAATGAAATGCACCGTGGCTCTTAAACTCTTTCAAATGAAAGCTCCTTTGGTCTCCCTTTACGCTTCCCTTGGACATGGATTTATAGCTGGTCCTCGGTGTTACATAATAAACAATTTACACTTTGTACACATTTAAGTGAATGAACAAGAGGATTCTCTTCTTTCCTGTGGGATGTGGCAAGCAACCCAGCATGCTTTCCGTGTAGGTGGTCTGACAAATAGGTGTGGGAGGGATGGCTCCATGCTGAGTGAAATGCTCTATCTTTAGTAATGTACACTGCTTCCATTTATGACAGCTGCATGTAGCCATGCAGAAGGGGGAAAGATGTGCTTCCTCGCTGGCTGTCAAGGAAAGTATAACAAGTGGTGGCCGTTGAAATTTGGCTAGTTTCTAGCCTTCGTTCCCTTTCTCCTCAGACAATTACTCCCTTGACAATTGCAAAGACAAATCTGTTAACATACTAAAAATCAAAGGTCTGATATACAGCTTGACACAATACATTCAAAGGGAATACAATAATGTGTGGTTGTCTCTCTTCCTGATTCTCTTTAAACTTTTATGCATTAAACGTTGAAAAAAAGATACAAAGTATCAGTGCCCTTTCAAAAGTGCTGCATGTTCAGTGCGAAACTGACTGTGTTCACAAACATCTGTATTAGGTAGAAATTGTAAGTTAAATGACAGGTCAGTAAGAACCATCCTGCACGATCATCAAACAGAGTGTGCCCCCATTTTTGCATCATACATTCATGTAGTGAAAGCCCTGATCAAGCCACAAACAGCACAATATACAATTGGAAGCACTGAATTTACTGAAATACAAGTATAGACCTGTTTACTTTTTCTTTTGCAGTTTGTGACATGGTAAACATCCAGTAGGTCTCCCAGTGTAAGTGACTTATCCATGCTGCATTGGTTTCAATAGACTGTATGCTCTGATGTCTATCCAAATGAGCCGCTGAAAGCAGCAATTGCAGGGCAGAGAGGCAGCACCCACATCCAGGTGCATATCTGCAAATGAGCGCAGATGGTCTCAGTGGCATCACTAGAGTTTGCATCACCCAAGGCAGGAGGCCAGCATGTCATCCCCATGCAGTGGGCGGAGCAACACTCCAGGTTGCTGGAGTGCAAAACTGCAGTGCAAAAACCCACTGGTTTTTTGACTGTACCTTTTGATAGAATAAAGATATTTCAATGCAGTTTGTTTCATTGCATTCTGCATGAAATTACACATTGATTGATATATAACATGATGGAATTATTTTTACAAACTGTGATTTTAGTGATTTTGGTCACTAGTAGTGACCAACTTGGATGCCACATTGA
The DNA here is from genome assembly GCF_035046505.1 of Tiliqua scincoides. NCBI lineage: Eukaryota > Metazoa > Chordata > Lepidosauria > Squamata > Scincidae > Tiliqua > Tiliqua scincoides. Next base: position 153,756,053 of record NC_089822.1, read on the forward strand.
CAATGTCTGACGATGTCCCCTTGGCAATGGCTTGTCCAGTGTTGTGGGATTCTTTTCAGCTTGTACAGCCTGAGAATGTGGACAGACTCTTTTGGAGTGTGAGGCCATCTGCCTGCCTGCTTGACCCTTGCCCAGCTTGGCTGATAAGAGCTGCCCGGGGTGGACTGGCTGAGTGGACAGGGAGGGTGGTCAACTCTTCCTTGATGGAGGGGACGTTACCACTCGCTTTGAAATGGGCAGTGGTTCACCCCCTCCTGAAGAAGCCCTCCCTGGATTCCACTCTGTTAGATAACTACTGGCCAGTCTCCAACATCCTGTTTCTGGGCAAGGTAATTGAGCGGGTGGTGGCGTCCCAACTCCAGAGAGTCTTGGATGAAGTGGATTATCTGGATCCTTTTCAATCTGGTTTCAGACCAGGCTTTGGGATGGAAACTGCCTATTGGTCACCTTGGTGGATGACCTACGCCAGGGACTGGACAGGGGGAATGCGTCCCTGTTGGTACTGCTGGACCTCTCAGCAGCTTTCGATACCATCAACCATGGTATCCTTCTGGGTCGATTGGCCGAGTTGGGAGTTGGAGGCACTGTTTTGCAGTGTTTCCGCTCCTACTTGGAGGATCGGTCCCAGATGGTGGTGCTGGGGGATGCCTGTTCGACACCCTGGCCCTTGAGGTGCAGGGTGCCACAGTGCTCAATTCTGTCCCCCATGCTATTTAACATCTACATGAAACCGCTGGGAGAGGTCATCCAGGGCTTTGGAGTGGGGTGCCATCAATATGCCGATGACACCCAGCTCTATCTCTCCTTTCCTCCAGACTCCAGGGTGGCGGTTGAGGGCCTGGAGCGCTGTCTGGAGGCAGTGAGGATCTGGATGGGGGCTAACAAGCTGAAATTAAATCCGGATAAGACAGAGGCTCTCCTGGTTCGGAAATCCTCGATGCAGGTGCTGGACTATCGGCTTGCGCTGAATGGGGTTGCACTCCCCCTGAAGGAGCAGGTCCACAGCTTGGGGGTCCACCTGGACTCGCAGCTGCTCCTGGATTCCCAGGTGGCGGCTGTGGCTAGGGGGGCCTTCGCTCAGCTTCGGCTGGTGTGCCAGCTGCGGCTGTACTTGGATCGTGCAGACCTGGCCACGGTGATCCATGCCTCGGTGACATCGAGGTTAGATTACTGTAACATGCTCTATGTGGGGCTGCCCTTGAAGACAATTCGGAAACTGCAACTAGTGCAGAATGCGGCGGCCCATATGGTTACTGGAGGTAGGCGGTTCAACTCTGTCAGTTCGCTTCTCTAGTGGCTGCATTGGCTGCCCATTCGTTTCCAGGCCCAATTCAAGGTGCTGGTTTTGACCTTTAAAGCCCTATACTGCTCTGGGCCAGGGTATGTTAGAGTTTGCCTACTCCCTTACAATCCAGCTCATCCTCTTAGGTCATCAAAGAAGGCCTTTTTGCAAGTGCCGCCCCTAGGGAGGTACGTGGGGTGGCGGCAAGAAATAGGACCTTCTCAGTAGTGGCACCAACGCTATGGAACTCCCTTCCCCTTGACTTAAGAATGGCTCCCTCTCTTGAGACTTTTCAGCGAGGCCTGAAGACCCTTCTGTTTAAACAAGCCTTCTGAGTTCTCGGCCTTTTTAACATCTTTTTAACATCCTTTAATATTTTCTACAGGCCTGATTCTTTTATGATTTGCTCCTACTCTATGCTCTTTTTTACCTGACTACTTTTTATCTGACTGCTGTTTTTATGATATGTGTTAATATGTTTTTATTTGTTTTAAATTGTGTTTTTAATCTGTTTTAACCTGTGGTAAGCCACCTTGAGTCCCTTCGGGGAGAAAGGCGGGGTAAAAATAAAGTTGTTATTATTAGTGTCCCATCCCCCCAGGGTATCAACTTACTAATACCTTATTGGAGCAGTTCTCAAACTTTTAGCACTGGGACCCACTTTTTAGAATGACAATCTGTCCAGGATCATCATAAAGCAAATTAAAATAAATAATTAAAGTAAAAGAAATAAATAAGGGAAAGCCAGCCCTGTTCCACCAAGTGAATTTTCTCTGTAGCCTGCCTGCAATAACACCCCCCCCAAAAGAATCAGTAAGATTTTCACCCCTACACAGTTCAATTTAAGTTCTTATATTTCAAGCATATCACTAGCAGGACCCACCTGGCTTTACAAGTCTGAGAGCCCAAATCTATGCCTGTCTACTCAGAAGTAAGTCCCATTCTAGTCAGTGGGGCTTACTCCTGGGAAAGTGTGTATAGGATTGCAGCCTAAAACAGAAAAAAAATTCACCTTATCCTGTCAAGCCTCTGTTTCATTCTTTTTATGAATGAATTACCAACCCCATGCCTTCTGGAGCATTTGTTGAGCTCCGGTTTCATCAGATCAGGACCATTCTGATGGCCTCACATTTCCCTTTGCCTGACCTGCCCAGGAGCCAAGGCACATTTGCTTACTTGCAAGTAAACACAACCATGTGGCTTAGTTTAGCTTTCTATAGGGCTTAAAACATTCGCAAGCTTGTTCTTGGGGGGCTGCATTCATTGGATCAGGACCATTCTAGTGTTGTTGGATTCCTCTCAGCCTGCCCTTTCAGATGGACTAAGGCCTTTCACCTACTCATGAGTAAACACGTGATACAGCTCGGTTTCACTTTCCATTGGGCTCCATGCATTTTTTGTTTTCCAGTTTTTTGGCCATAACTTTTGATAGAAAGGAGATATTTCACTCCCCATGTTTGCATTGCATTCCGCTGGAAATTCCACATCTAACGGTATATAACATTATGGGGTTACTCCTAACCACCATGATTTTAGTGCATCACCCTCCCAGTGCGCATCACCCCCCTTGCGCGTCACTCAGTGCGGCCCGCACCCCCCACACCCTCCTAGCAATGCCACTGGATGGTCTGCCTGCATTGTATTGTTTTAACTAGGATGCATGTTCAGTTCCCTTCACCACTTTCAGGCACCTCAGGCTGAAGGAAAGCAAGAGGTCAGTTTTGACCTTCCTTTCAGCCTAACTTCCAAGCCCTGCTGGCTGTGGGCTTATGCCTGTGTTATGGCACACCTCTGTCTGCTGCCAGTGTTTGCTTTAAGCATGAAGGTAAAGTGCCTGTGCAATCCTTGATTCCCACAGGGTTTTGTGCACACATGTATGTTTAAACATGTTTTTTCTGCATAGCAAGGGCCTCCCCCCCCCGCCAGCCAGAAAATATTTTTGCTCCCTTTCCTTGATTTTCCTCTCACTTCATCTGGCAAGAGACACCTGTTTGCAAATAAAAGGATTGACAATTGTGAGGGAGGAGAGCACATAGTTGAGTTATAAAGCCCTATACCTTGCAAAATTTTGCATGTGTATCCCAACTGCTTTGTTTTTTTAGATTCTTATCCCACCAGTGTGGCCCAACCCAATGCGGTTTTACAAAATAAAACTACGCAGTGATGTATGTTGTATGTTGGCAACCTTCAGTCTCGAAAGACTCTCGCGCTCTGAATGGTGGTTCTGGCACAGCGTCTAGTGTGGCTGAAAAGGCCAATTCGGGATTAACAATCCCTTCCACACTGGGAGCAAGTGCAGTCTGACCCTGGTCTGTCTCCCTGGCTATGGGCCTTCCTTCTTTGCCTCTTTGCCTCAGTCTGTTGGCCAAGTGTCTCTTCAAACTGGGAAAGGCCATGCTGCACAGCCTGCCTCCAAGCAGGCCGCTCAGAGGCCAGGGTTTCCCACTTGTTGAGGTCCACTCCTAAGGCCTTCAGATCCATCTTGCAGATGTCCTTGTATCGCAGCTGTGGTCTACCTGTAGGGCGCTTTCCTTGCATGAGCTCCATAGAGGAGATCCTTTGGGATCTGGCCATCATCCATGCTCACAACATGACCGAGCCAATGCAGGCGTGTCTGTTTCAGCAGTGCATACATTCTAGGGATTCCAGCACGTTCCAGGACTGTGTTGTTTGGAACTTTGTCCTGCCAGGTGATGCCGAGGATGCGTTGGGGGCAGCGCATGTGGAAAGCGTTCCGTTTCCTCTCCTGTTGTGAGCGAAGAGTCCATGACTTGCTGCAGTACAGAAGTGTACTCAGGACGCAAGCTCTGTAGACCTGGATCTTGATGTGTTCCGTCAGCTTCTTGTTGGACCAGACTCTCTTTGTGAGTGTGGAAAACGTGGTAGCTGCTTTACCAATGCGTTTGTTTAGCTCGGTATCGAGAGAAAGAGTGTCGGAGATCGTTGAGCCAAGGTACACAAAGTCATGGACAACCTCCAGTTCATGCGCAGAGATTGTAATGCAGGGAGGTGAGTCCACATCCTGAACCAGGACCTGTGTTTTCTTCAGTGTTTCTACGCAGTGATAGACTATCTAAAACACAAGTCCTCCCCTCCCCGCAGAAAAAAAAAAATCCAATGAAAAGCCAAACCAAATCATTTCCAAACAGCATCCTGCTGTAAAACAGCAAGTAGCAGATAAAATGCCCCCAGCCAGCTTAATTAAAAGCCAACCATCTGCTTCAAGCCTGTTGAAATAAAAATTTCTTTATTTATACCTGCATGGTGAGGAGAGAACTTGCCTGGTGAAATTTTACAGGTGGTATAACTGTGGAGAAGATACTGCTGCCCCCCCATCAGGCTAGGTGGGGGATTTTGAGTGGAACCTCCTCTGAGAATCTTCATGATTTGGGGGGATGGAAAGCCTGAAACTATGGAGCGTTGTAAACCGTCACTTTGAATTCTGCCTAGAAATTAATTAGGGACCGATGTCGCTGTCTTCACACTGCAGTCATAGGCTCTCATCAGCTCATTTCTACTCTTCCAAATAGGCTTGAGAGAGAGCCCCGCTTAAGTGTGTCACAGTAACCCACCATATACAGTGATCATGGTGTGTATAAATAACAATGCTCAGGTATTTCCCAATTCATCAGGATGGGGGTGGGTGATATCTGCAGCAGTGGCACATGCCAATATCCTAATCCTGTTACTGGCCTTGATCCCCTGACCTGGGTCCACACAGACTCGAGCCAGCTATAGAGCTAGTGCAGGTCTAAGCAGATCTGGTGGGCCAGCAGGAGCGTACCCCAGTTCAAGGGACCAAATATTCCCTTGCCCTAAGGAGGTTTCCTGTCTCCAGGCCCTTCCAACCCTCAATTTGCCTTCCCAGGTCCACTTGGACTTGCACCAGCAAAACTGAAGGTACAGGTCCAAGTAGCCAGAGGTTTACTCCCAGGTAACCTCTAGGACTGCTCCTCCCACAGAATGCAGTATGTACTGCGGCAGTGTGGCTGCATTGGCGGGGGAAAGAAAAGATAGGATTGGGACCTAATTGACCCAGATGCTGCTTCTTGACACTGTTGCAGTGTCACCGCACTGCCTCCCAGAAATTATATCTTTTTTTTAAAATTAACATTTTAAATATTATGCTGTAGTCATATATGTACTTTCCTGCTGCAAAAAGGAATGTTCCCTTCAAGGAGAAAGGTGGGATAAAAATCAAATAAAAAATCAAATAATAATAAAACAGTACTGAAGAACTTATAGAGCCACAAGTCTATCACCCTCCAGTCTTGGGCGGCCTATGTTTGGAAATTTTTTCCACTCTCAAAATTATCTGAAAACAACACGGTTTCTCCATCTTCTGCCTCTTGTAGGAGTTTTAGAAGGCCTAATTAATAATTGAAAGAAATTGGTGGGCTCCGCTATTTGGATGCCCAGGAAGAAAGCCATGTTATTACCCAGTGGACTCTGTTGTGCTATCATACACCAAGCAAGCGATATACTTGAATCTTCCAGCTGTATTCCTTGGGGGTCTTTCTTCTGAGTGCAAGCTTGTAGTTGAATGTTATTAAATCAAAGCACAAAAATAGCAGGACAATTCCCATGGCAATCTGAAGAGCCAGCAGAGTGAAAGGAATGAACTTAAGTTTTAAAACTGCCTGGTAAATATATTCAGTGACACTAGAAGAACAAGCCATCAGGCCTTGCCTGTGTCACACAAGTCTGTGGGTCTTTCTGCACTCTTAGTTTACAGAATTTTGGCCTATCCCCTGAATCTCCCATTCCCAGTTGTTTGAAACCAAGTTTTTAATTGGGTGTAAGTATTGCCATGGTCATCCTTCCCCTCCCTCTGTTGCTTCCCCCTCTGTCTAGTTTTGTTGCATCAAACCAAGAGACAACCTCTGGTCTTTCCTCCCAAGCTCTCCTTTCCTCATGCTCTCTTCTGACAATGTCACCATCCATCCAGTTGGACAGCATGAAGCCTTGGCTTTATCTTTGACTCGATCCTCCTCTTTATTTCCCATATTCAGTATGTCACTGTCATGCTGCTTCTCCTTTGACAACTTTGCAAAAATGTGGTCCTTCTGCTCTGCCCTCTCAACAAAAATCCACCCTGTGGTCATTTCTTACCCTGAAGACTGCAACTTCTCCTCTCTGGTCTTCCATTGGCCTAGCTTGGTCTCCCCGCCTCTATGGAGTACTGTGCTGCTAAAATCATTCACCTGATGCTCTCATCATGTTACACCTCCTCTTAAATTCCTACACTGGCTTGTGGTCTCCTCCACGATCCAGCACAAAGTTTTGGTCCTTACCTTCAAAGTTCTTCCTATCTCTCTGTTGCTGTTTCTCACTTCTCTTCTGTCCATTGTCTTTACTCCTTCTGCTCTCCCACCCTCAGGGTCAGACGTCAATGGTCTCCTGCTCCCTAAAGATGGCAGTTCCTTCAGTTTACCCAGCCGTCACGTCTGTCTTCTCTGCATTCTCCCCATGTTGAATTTTAGGTTGCAATTTCCTTGGAGCAGGGACCTGTCATCGCACACTCTGTAAATACCACAAACATTGAAGGTGTTATATAATTGACTTATTTCCCATATGTTGCACGCAGTGTCTTGCAAGGTAGCACTTTTGTTGTGATGATCTCTAATTTTCTGAGCACTTAGGACCCAATCCTATCCAACTTTCCAGCACTAGTTCAGCCACAATGAAGCCCTGAGATGAGGGAACAAATGTTCCTTACCTTGAGGAGCACTTTGTGACTGCCTCCCCTCCACAGGATGCACATGCCTCATTGGCATGGTTGCACCGGCACTGGAAGATTGAATAGGATTGGACCCTTAGACCACAACATTTTATAACTTGGAAAATGCACTATTTCTTCCAGTTATCACCTTCATTACAATCATGGAATCACTGTGTAGAATTGCTTGTACCAGTGCCATTGGTAACTATGAGATATTGCTTGTGGCACAACTTGTGACGTGCAACCAAACTTCAGGTTCTGCTTGTCCATGTCTGCAACACTTTGATTTAGTTGTTCCTTTTTAAAAAATGCTGTGCTAGCTGTGGGCTCTCCCATGCCATATGTCTCCTGCACAGGAGTATGCAAATAGCCCATTTGTTGTCTTTGAGGGGTCAAATAACTGTAAGGCAGCAAGATTATCAGCCACTAAGGCTGTATACCCTCTCCCATCTGCAGTTAGATACCATGCTTCTGTCAACGAAAAAGAGCCTCGGTGTTCCTAAAAAGGGAGACCTTGGCTAACTGCAGTAGCCAAATATCAGGAAGAATTTAACTATGATGACACTTCAGAGCAATCTCTCATCATTGACCTTTCAGGAGTGTGTGACTAGCTACCTTTAGAATGCTGTAGTAGACAACAAGGCAGGGGAGCTTTAAAGGAGCGAGAATGCATCAAAGACAGATGTGAGCAAAAATATTTGCATCATAATGCAAAAATATTTAGGACATCTGTTGACTTAAGGGAGTTAAAGCTCTAAAAATGCCTTTAAAAGTTGAAGGCAGCTAACAATGATTAAAAACATGATTTAGAAAATCACAAGAATAGAAGCCAAAATTGCAGGCACAATCACTTTACAGTATACTAATGAAAACACTGGTGACAGAGAGATTAAGAATTATACAGGCTGACAACTTACCTTAAAGGAAAGGTGTTTGCCTTGTACTGGAGGGTCATCAAAGAGGCAGGGGAGTCAATTACTGGGGTAATGTCGCCAACAAAGCCCTCTCTTACATCCCAACCAAAGTGTAGCTCAGATATTGGTAGGGCACAGAGGTTGGCTCCACCTGAACATCTTCAAGTGCAATCGTAACTGTCCTAGCACTAACAGGACAAGTGGACTCACTGTTGCAAACATGCCGGAAAGCATGTTGCAACAGCGCAGAGGCTCCTTGCACCGGTAGTAAGGCCTCCACCGGCCTGCCAGTGCCAGATCCGTGTGGAGCACCCAATGGAGCAGGTAAGCTTCCTCTAGGTAGCAGGGGGTGGGGGAGAGTGGAATGGAGGTGGGGAGGGGTATAATGAGGCAGGGTGGGCAGGGAGGAGTCGGGAATGGGGGCAGGGGCTACTGTTACTTTCCAATGGGATCATTTTGTTATGCCCTATGGCTGTGGCTGCCCAAGATAATTCTAGGGGAGTTTGAGGCCAGAATCAGTGGTGTTTTTTGGAGATGGAAAGGGTGCAATGAAAAGGGAGTATTGGGCACAGGGCCACAGAGACCACGACAAATTCTGAACTTGATAAGATCAGCCTGCTGTTCTTTTGTACAGACACTTGTACAATGAGGGGAATTCTGTGACCTCACACACACAGCTCTACTAAGCTGAATGTTCTTTTATTGGGCATTATCTTATGAGAAGTTTACACTGAGCAGCAGTCTACACCAGGCCTTGCGACAAATTACATTTGTCCTAAATAGAGGGGAATCTTGGAATTGGTAATGCACTGGAACATAACTAGCACAGATGTTTGGGGCAGGGGCACCTGCATCTTCTGACTCCCTGCTGGCCATGCCAGAGAGGGAAAAGCCAGCTTTTTCAAACTACTTGGTTTTCCTGTGGCCATTTATTTATTTTTTAAAAAATATTTTCAAAACTTACAGGTTTATGAACGTCTCTATTGTGTGCACATGCGGAGTGGGGACTGCGAGGCCAACCCACATGCAAGTTAAAATATCTGCTATGTAGCCCAGGCCAGCCTCTGTTTCCCTCCCAGGTTCAGTCTGGTGAGAGGCAGCCCTAGGCAAGCCCGGCTGCTCAGTGCTCCAGACGCATGTTGTGGTGGCAGCAGTAACCAGAGGCTGTCACTGGGAGGAGGAGAAGGCAGTCCTGGCCACGTTTCAGCTTGGGCTCACTTGGTCCAGATAGCTGATAGGGCCACTTTTGCGGGGGTGGCAGAAGCAGCCCAGCCTATGGCAACCCTGCACTCTTCACGGGACTGCACCTGAAGACTGTCCGGAAGTTAGTACAGAATGTAGCCACTAGGCTTCTAGCTGGATCCTATCGCACCACTGTTAATTCATCTGCTTTGGTTACCTTTAGATTTCTGTGCACACTTCGAAGTGTTGGTTTTGACCCATAAAACCCTTCATGTTTTGGTGCCTAGTTTCCTGATGGACTATCTCTCTCCATATGAGTCTTCCTGCCCCATGAAGTCATCACAGAAAGCCCTACTGTAGGCGCCATCACTAGCATCTTTGCTGGCTTTTCAAAGGAAAGACAAGAATTTTTCATTACACCAAGCCTTTGGCTGATTGTTTTTTGCCTTTGTTGACCATGTACTGGGCTGCGCTGCTATTTTGTTATTGATTATTTTTGGTTATGCAGTTATTGATTTTGCTGCTTATTGTTTTTTCCTTTGTTGCAAGCTGCCTTGAATAGTCCATCAGGGCTAGAATGATCTATACATGTCTAAATAAATCAGCAAACCCACTTGCCTGGAAATACTTGACCACTGTCATGCTGACACTCTCCCCAAGCAGTCACTCTCCAGTCCTGCTACCTGACTCACTCACCACCTCCATCTGCAGAGTGGATGAGCAATGGCAAGTTGCCCAGAAGCAGAGGAACAAAGTGTTGCACAGCTCACAGCCCAGTTCCTAACCCATGCTGACAACCAGGACAGTGGGAATGTGTGTGTGTGTGGGGGGGGGGGGGGCTGTAGTGGTAGTGATTACTGTAGTTTATGCTAAATTAAATCTGTTGGTCTTCAAGGTGCCTCAGAACTCTTTGTTTTTCCTTCTGTGTTGAACCCTTTCAGATGACTTCCAGTCATGAAGCTATGGCTGTTTAACGGCCCAATGCGATGCTGGCTGGGCACCAGTGTAATGCACCGTGCTGGTGAAGACTGCTTTATGGTAGTTGCAAAGCAGCCTCTGCTGGCATAAGCTGCTAGGCTGCTGTGGCTACCTGCTGGCTGTTGAATGACTGAAGACCCATCGAAGCAGGTAAGGCCTCACAGGGGGTGGAATGGGGCAGTAGGAGGAAGGCAGAACAGGAGAGGGGTGTGTGAAACGTTGTGGTGATGAGGGCAGGAGGAAAGTGGAGACCCAGGAGGGGGTGGGTTGGACAGCAGAGGCGCACCCCAAATCCTGACCCCTTTTCCGGGCATGGTCTGCCTTTCTGGATCAACGCGGACTTGCACCAGCTACAAAACTGGTGCTGATCCATGTGGATCTATTGGGTCCACAGGGGCTTACCCTGGGGAAAGGGAATAAATGTTCCCTTACTCCCAAGGAGGCCTTCTGATCCCAAAAAGCCCCCTGGGATTCAGCAGAGCCTCCACTGTTGCTTCTGCATCACTGCACAAGGAGTTGTGGTGAATTGGGCTTCCCATCCATGGTTGCTTATATCTAGATACATAGGGTTGGTTTATGCCAATAAAGGTTCCATACATACATACATAGGGCTGGATCCATAGAAAGTAAGTCATGATTAAGCACCCCTGAAATCAGTGAAACCAATTGTGACAGAGGGGTCGCCGTGCTAAACTGTTGCAGCAAAATCAGCAAAGAGCTTTATAGCACCTTAATAAGTTCATTCCTGCACTCTCATTCCTGCACTGTTCATTTCCTAAACTCTCATTAATTTTAGTGGCCTGAGGCATGAATGGACACAACCCAAAGTCAATGCTCGTATTTTTCTGCAGATTAATTGTAAAAGGAAAGACAGTTTGGACCTAAATTATATAGGGTGAAATCCTAATTACAGTGAAGTCTATGGGAGTTATGCTATGAATTCCAAGGAAATAAACTCCTATATGAGGGTAATTGGAATGTCTTGTGCTTCCTGCTTCCTTTAATTTGGCAACCGAGTGGTAAGCTGATGAAAACCACACTTCTCAAATTGAAAGAAAAAATACATATATATCTGCATGTAGCTCATAATTTTAGGACTGTGCTAGCAATTTTTGCAGTTTTAATGCTAAGCCCTTGAAGCTTTAGCCATGGCTCTAGTCAGACAGCAAAACAGGGGAATCCCAGCCATTTGAACTTCTGTTGATCTCAGAGATTTGAGGATTTGGTTCCCACTCAGCTGATAGTACTTTGGACTCAACTCTGCCCTGGGCCATGAAGACCTTTCTCTGTACTGACAAACAGCACATTAAATTTACTTTTCTAGGAGGAAAAGGAAGAAGGGAAGATGGATTTGCCAGTTGTGTCTGAGAGAGGAAAGATCAAGTTGTTAAAACTTGCCTATTTACAGAGAGGAGAAAGCAAATAGGACTTTGGTATGTAGAAAGCCCCAGTGAGGCAAAAGGCAGGATGTATCTGTCACATTGCCACACATAGCCTGGCCTAAACTTGAAGAATGGTATGTACTTTGGGATGCTGTTGAAAAGCAAGAAGGTTTCAGAGAATTAAAAAGCATCCTGAGACCGTTAGGAAACAAGCAGGGATGCTGGGTATGCAGATGCCACTCACGGTATCTGGCAGCCCCAGGATAAGTGGCACCTGCCCCCCCCTCCCATTAATGGAAGAAGTATGATTTCTCCTGGCAAAGAGGGATTTGCGCTTGTGCTGGTATTTGCATTTGTATCTGAGCTTTCCTCATCTTGGCCAACCGTATGGATAATGCATTCCCAGAGCTTTGAAGCCAAAAGATCTGTCACTGCAGTTCAAGTTTCTTTTAACACAAGGAGAGCCTAAACTGGTTGTCAGTTTCTCTTGGGACTAGAGGCAGGGATATTTTTAAACCTCCATTCATTCTCGGGTCCTTCACAGCCCTTGCTTTTACATAAGTGTTTTTTTAAAATCATTTCAGCTCAGGATTCTAATGCTCATATCATTAGGGAGACTGTCTTTCCGTTTCAGAGCACAAATGCAACCAATGCTTTTCATCCCCCTACTTGTGGCTGGCTCCCTTAACAAACAGACCTCTGTGGGCCACCGCCTGCTTGTGTAGACCTCACTAAGGTTCCTAGTGGTCATATTTTGGCAGGCGAGAATGGTGAGAAGAGGCAATGACAGTGCAAGGATCTTGGTGTAGTCACTCTGTTGTTGCTTCCTCCAGAAGCCTCCCATCTGCTAGTGGGATGGGGGAGAAGAGGTGAAGACAGAACTGAGAGAGTCCCTCTACCGCTTCCTGAAATCTGTGGATACAGAGGTCATCTCAGAGAGAGGCAGGGCATCCTTCTGAGTACCCAGCCATTAGTTGCTGCCTCATGTTGCCAGTCTCACATGCTGGCTCTGATCCTACATGTCCCCAAATCCTCCTAGTGTGAAGTTTAAGGTGGCAGCCATTGCACTTTAATTGAGATCTTGGTGATAAAGCTTGAGTCAAGATGGGTTTTTGTCTACATTCATTACCCTGGAACAGTGCCTGAGTAAGACAGGAAATGGCCTGGGGTGGTTCTATACAGTTCTGCACAGAACCAGCCAGCAGAGCTCTATGGAGCAAAGTGGGAGATAAATGTATAGTTAAATAACAATAAAACAGACACTGGTTCTGGGACATTTTCCATGCTAATAAATGGAATTGGATGTGTTCACACACACTGAAGTTAATCAGCTTCCTTATCATTAGCTCTTCGCACTCACTCCCAAACAGCTTTGAAAACACTTCCAGAGTATTTTTAAAAATGGAGTTTGGCATGAAAACTGCTTCTTCATGCTGACAGGAAAACTCCTGACTTGGAAGCACTTCTGATTGAGTTCAGAAGCCTCCCTATGCACTTACCACATCTAAAGGCAAAGTTTTTCCTATGTCTGTGAGTTTGAATTCTTCAAACTGTATATGTCTGAGTGTTTTATTTCCAATAACATACATAACATCACACTGCCCAAAAGCAGCCTCTCAGCCTGATTGTCCTCATACCCAGCTTGAAAATTACAGACAGAAGATCTGAAAGGGGCTGTAGATTTCATTTAATTGCCTCCATTGTTACTTGCAAAAAAAAAGTGTATGTTTGAGAATATGGACAATAGTAAGAAAAAGGTCATCACCCCTGAAATCACAAAAAATCTCCTCTCTTGAACATAATGGAACATAAAACGAAATGTGAAGTGTCAAAGAGCAAGTTTCTCGTTCAGGTCATCAGAAGTTCAACAATCTGGATCATATTTCATGTTCCTTGCAGCTGTTCAGACCTTGTTGCAATAAACTGGAGTATGGACAATTTTTTTATTCTGGGATTATCCTATAAAAAAGGACAATATTCAGTCACATTAGTAACGTAATCCTCCAAAACAGAGAGATATTGATTGATAGTGGAATGAAATCTTCAGTCCATGGCATTTAGGGCACTTCGCAGTTGAAATGACAATTCAGACTAATCTAAACATCGCCACAGCCATGCCCCAAAGCAGTGAGGCTAGCCCAGCCATTCACACACAGCTCCTTTCAGGAGTTCATTCCACTTTCTTCAGTTTGCAATGCTGCCAAATGATTGCAAATTTAGGCTGGGGAAGGTTGAAATAATCCTTCTATCGCACTCCTTCCACCCTAGCTCATGGATCGTTTTAGCAAGGCCTGCCAAGATTTTGGACTGACAATCAGCCTGAAGAAAACACAGGTCATGGTTCAGGATGTGGACTCACCTCCCTGCATTACAATCTCTGAGCATGATCTGGAGGTTGTCCATGACTTTGTGTACCTTGGCTCAACGATCTCCGACACTCATTCTCTCGATACCGAGCTAAACAAGCGCATCGGTAAAGCAGCTACCACGTTTTCCAGACTCACAAAGAGAGTCTGGTCCAACAAGAAGCTGACGGAACATACCAAGATCCAGGTCTACAGAGCTTGCGTCCTGAGTACACTTCTGTACTGCAGCGAGTCATGGACTCTTCGCTCACAACAGGAGAGGAAACTGAGCGCTTTCAACATGCGCTGCCTCCGACGCATCCTCGGCATCACCTGGCAGGACAAAGTTCCAAACAACACAGTCCTGGAACGTGCTGGAATCCCTAGCATGTATTCACTGCTGAAACAGAGACGCCTGCGTTGGCTTGGTCATGTCGTGAGAATGGATGATGGCCGGATCCCAAAGGATCTCCTCTATGGAGAACTCGTGCAAGGAAAGCGCCCTACAGGTAGACCACAGCTGCAATACAAGGACATCTGCAAGAGGGATCTGAAGGCCTTAGGGATGGACCTCAACAAGTGGGAAACCCTGGCCTCTGAGCGGCCCGCTTGGAGGCAGGCTGTGCAGCATGGCCTTTCCCAGTTTGAAGAGACACTTTGCCAACAGTCTGAGGCTAAGAGGCAAAGAAGGAAGGCCCATAGCCAGGGAGACAGACCAGGGACAGACTGCACTTGCTCCCGGTGTGGAAGGGATTGTCACTCCCGGATTGGCCTTTTCAGCCACACTAGACGCTGTGCCAGAACCACCTTTCAGAGCGCGATACCATAGTCTTTCGAGACTGAAGGTTGCCAATACACCCTATCTGGATCCTGGTCTTTGCTGGATTGGCACTGTCATTAAAGTTAATGAATGAGCCCGTGTAAGGCTCCTCCAGGTACACGTGTAGATGTTAGATTGAAGACCAGAGTTTGTTGATCCACAAGTGGGAGGCTCTCTGTCGGGAAAGGGTGTTGTCAGCCATGGCTGCTCCCAATTACAATCATCCCCTTATTGCAGGGGAACATTGGGCAAATGCCATCAGATTAAATGGATTGCAAGATTAACATCCACTAAAAACTGAGCCTTTTCAGTAGTTGCCCAATACTGTGGAGTGTCCTCTCCCAGAAGGTTGGAGAGGCTTTGGCACTTACCAAGACAAGGTAAAAACATTTTTGTTCAGTCAGGTTTTTGGAAATGAAGATGAATTCCGTGACCAATCAGTAAATCCATTTAGATTGTATTCGCTGTCTTACTTTTAATTTATTGTACTCTGTTTTTAAGGTACTTTGTCCATCATTCATTTGATTGAAAAGTGGTATACAAATGTGGTAAACACAATTAAGAACATCTACCCCCAAACAGATGACATCTCATGGAAGAATACCCTGTCTCTCTTGCAAAAAGGAGAGAGGCATTTGATGAGGCTAAAAGACCGTCAAGATGCCTGGGAACAAAACACTCCACCACTTCTGAAAAGGTCACTCTGATCTATGGGAAATTAATTTTCTGTTCCAAGGATGTTATGAAGTGATTTTGTTGTTGTGCCTTTTTTTTTTTTTTTTAAAGTGAAAAGTCTAAATTGACTACCAGTAGCAACTGCTCTAGAGACAAGAATGGAGGTAATTTTAGTCCCAACTTTAACTGATGACTGTTTCTTCTGTTATGTAAGTTCCAGGGCGTTTACTTCCAGGGCACCCCTATGCCTTGGGCTCTTACTTCAGGGGCTTACATTTACAGGCAGAAAATGAGAATTTGTAACTGGAAATGCAGTTGTTTATTTTTCACATTTTTATACCCCCCTTTCCTCCAAGGAGCTCAGGGAGGTGTACATGGTTCCTTCCCTCCTTTTGTCCTCACAAAAACCCTGTGAGGCTGAGAGATAATGACTGGCCCAAGGTCATCCAAGAAGCTTCATGGCAGAGTGAGAATTTGAACCTGGATCTTCCAGGTCTGAGTCCAACTTTTGAACCACTACATCATCCTGACTGTCAATTACAATTCCATTCAGTTGGTATTTCCATTTGTTGACAGCAGTACTGTGAAAGAAGGAAATGTCCAATTGCTTTGGTTCCAATAGAGGCCTATTTCTTACTGAAAGTAGACAGCCACTGGGTGGTATGAGGTTTGCCACCAGCCATGATTCCCCATACGGCTTCCATCTGGAACTGTCACACGGCCAGGCATCACAGTCAACTAAAATGGAGATCAGGAGGCCAGGTGACTGGCTATTCCCTGTAAGGAACGTGACTCATGAGCTAAATAAAGTAACTTGGGCTGCTGGACTAGGATGAAAAAGAGGAAACGGATGGGAAAGTTGGGGCTGTTCTTACAGATGCTCTTACCAGTTCAGTACAATGTGGAGAGAAGCAATAAAGAAGCCTTGGAGGAATTCTGTGAGACTGCCCACAAAGGCAGAATTACCCTATGCCCTTTAATTGCGAAGACTTATATAAGCTGGTGTGTAAATGTATACATAACCCACAAGAGTAATGAGCTGATTATTTTCCTGGCCAAGTGTTCTGAAACACAAACTACTGAGTGCTAATAGTAAATATAGATTGGAACAATACAGTATGTTAAACAGAGGGCACACTGTTCCTTGCTATCAGCTCAGGCAAACACTGTAGGTATGTGAGTGTGGGTTGCGTGTACAAACACACACAGTCGCCTCACCACATTATGGTTGTGGATGTTCCTTGTTTAGTGACCTCTCTTACTTCAACTTAGTTGGCAACCTTCAGTCTCGAAAGACTATGGTATCGCGCTCTGAAAGGTGGTTCTGGCACAGCGTCTAGTGTGGCTGAAAAGGCCAATCCGGGAGTGACAATCCCTTCCACACCGGGAGCAAGTGCAGTCTGTCCCTGGTCTGTCTCCCTGGCTATGGGCCTTCCTTCTTTGCCTCTTAGCCTCAGACTGTTGGCAAAGTGTCTCTTCAAACTGGGAAAGGCCATGCTGCACAGCCTGCCTCCAAGCGGGCCGCTCAGAGGCCAGGGTTTCCCACTTGTTGAGGTCCATCCCTAAGGCCTTCAGATCCCTCTTGCAGATGTCCTTGTATTGCAGCTGTGGTCTACCTGTAGGGCGCTTTCCTTGCACGAGTTCTCCATAGAGGAGATCCTTTGGGATCCGGCCATCATCCATTCTCACGACATGACCAAGCCAACGCAGGCGTCTCTGTTTCAGCAGTGCATACACGCTGGGGATTCCAGCACATTCCAGGACTGTGTTGTTTGGAACTTTGTCCTGCCAGGTGATGCCGAGAATGCGTCGGAGGCAGCGCATGTGGACAGCGTTCAGTTTCCTCTCCTGTTGTGAGCGAAGAGTCCATGACTCACTGCAGTACAGAAGTGTACTCAGGATGCAAGCTCTGTAGACCTGGATCTTGGTATGTTCCGTCAGCTTCTTGTTGGACCTGACTCTCTTTGTGAGTCTGGAAAACGTGGTAGCTGCTTTACCGATGAGTCTGTTTAGCTCAGTATCAAGAGACAGAGTGTCGGAGATCGTTGAGCCAAGGTACACAAAGTCATGGACAACTTCCAGTTCATGCACAGAGATTGTAATGCAGGGAGGTGAGTCCACATCCTGAACCATGACCTGTGTTTTCTTAAGGCTGATCGTCAGTCCAAAATCTTGGCAGGCCTTGCTAAAACGAATCATGAGCTGCTGGTGATCTTTGGCAGAGTGGGCGGTGACAGCTGCATCGTCGGCAAAGTGGAAGTCACGCAGACATTTCAGCTGGACTTTGGACTTTGCTCTCAGTCTGGAGAGGTTGAAGAGCATTCCATCTGATGTGGTCCGGAAATAGATGCCTTCTGTTGCAGTTCCAAAGGCATGCTTCAGCAGGACAGCAAAGAAAATCCCAAACAAGGTCAGCGCAAGAACACAGCCCTGCTTCACTCCGCTTTGGATGTCAAAGGGGTCTGATGTGGAGCCATCAAAGACAACAGTGCCCTTCATGTCCTTGTGGAAAGACCTGATGATGCTGAGGAGCCTGGGTGGACATCCAATCTTGGGGAGAATCTTGAAGAGGCCGTCCCTGCTGACCAGGTCGAAAGCCTTTGTGAGATCTATGAAGGCTATAAAGAGTGGCTGTCGTTGTTACCTGCATTTCTCCTGCATTTCTCCTCTTACTTCAAAGGATGATGCAAAGCCAAGATATCTAGACTTTGTCAGCTAAAACAAAGATATGGGAATCAGCCTGCATGGCCCTTTTTAACAATGAAATCTGAAAATGGGAGTCAATTGCTGTTGAAAAAAATCCTTCTACAAGACAAAAATCTCTTCTATTGAACACAGAGTCACATTTCACAACATACAACCTTTGGTTTCAGACCACTACAGCGCCACAGAATGTGTGTTGGTCCCTTATTTCAAAATGCCCCAGCTCTAGGAAATACCCCAGAACAGCTCTTATTTGTGTGCACTGACTGTAACTTCTGCAAATCCTAGCCTACCTTTCTTTCGATAGATCTCTAAGGAATCTAGTCATACTGATTGTCCACTGGAGGTCACTGGTTCTTTACCATGATATCATCTGTTAGGGTTGTATAGCTCTATGAGGAACAGAATTGTGAACAATTAGGACTGCTTCTGTGGATCTCTTTTAATGAGAAGAGACACATATGTAAACTGGTGGGCAGGCTGAAGGCAACTAAGCTGTGCACCCTTTTGCACACTCTCCAAGCAGTGTGAGAGGAGGTGCTTTTGCATGCTGGGATATCATGCTGCAGAGGTTCCACGCATGAATTATGTGACCATAGGGGTGGAGGGGATCATGTTGGACTTTCCCAATTATTCAGCATCCCACCAGGAAAGATCATACCATGGGGGGCAGCTCCTACATTGCTGGAAAGATATGGAAAGAGAACACAATGTAGGACTTGGGCCAAACTGAAATGGCATCCACAGTGGCGTACCAAAGGGGGCCCCCCCCCGCTGCCTGGAGTGCTGATGGTGTGACATCACGCAATGCCAGAAGAGGAGGGTGGTGGCCGCCGCAATGGGAAGCAGATCTGCCACTCTGCTTCCCAGTTGCATTTCAGAGGCCCTGCAGACCTCCAAGCACTGTGCTGTGTTTGAAGGTTTGCACCAGCTCTGCAGGTGTCAAAACATGGCCAGAAAGGAGACTTCTGGTGTCTGCAGAGCCAATGCAAACTCTGAACATGAAGGTTTGCAACGGCTGCTTCCCCAGCAGCCACCCCCCAACTCCTCGCTAGGGACACTACTGGGCATCCACATTTCATCCTCCTTTTTTTACACACAGACACCCATCCCTCTCATTGCTGCCACCCCCACCACCTCCTCTGCCACTGCCCACCTCTTCTTCAAAACTGGCTGAGCAAGCAGGCCTTCTTCCTTGAAGGTGTTCCCCTGCAGTGGCAGAGGTGAAGGAGGGAAGGCACACCCACCCACCCCCCTCTCACTCCCTTCCCAAGAAGAGTGAGCGAGAAGAAGATGGCGCAGTGGCAGAGTGGAGTGACAGGGCAGGTGGCAAGCCAGGGAAGGTGGTGGGCAGGTGCAGGCTACTGGGCACTTTCCCCCACCACACACACACTGCTACCTCCCTCAGCTTCACTTAAGCAGCCTCTTCACCCTGCCCCATTGGTGGATCAGCCCCAGGAGTTCCATCCAAAAAAGAATATCAGTACAGTGAACTCTTGATTTAACAGACTTCGGAAACCACGGACATTTTCTACATCATTAAAAACATTTTGTGCATTCACAACTCCATTGTCTTCAACGCATTTGGGGTTACTTGACTTTTGGCATTTCTGGATACCCCTTCCCTCCATGAAAGGGAGGGCTCACTGTATCCTGAACAGGGCTGTATTCAGCTAGTATGGAACCTGTAGCATATGTTATAAAGACTCCCACCCTTTTACACCCTCTCCTCACCCCTGTTCTGCCTTCCCCTTCCCCTCCGCCAGCACCCCTTCCCGAGCTGTCCTGCTCCAGCATGTACCGCTCTTCTGTGGGCACCAGCAGGCCAGTGCAGGTTTTCCCTATGGCGCCTCAAACTCTTCTGCTGTCATATCGTACTTCCTAGCACATTTGCGACAGCCAGTGCTGGCAGCATGCTGTGTTGACATGCTGACAATAGGATTGTGCCTGCTGTAAAATTAAATGTGGACAAAATTATTTATTCACATTGTTAATGATGTCTGTAATGATTGTGTACCATGCAACATGCAGCTCCCCCAACATGTAAGCAACAGGGTTGCCAGATCATGAGATGCCAATTTAACCAAAGACAGCTTGCAAGCATTAATGTGGTGACCAGGAAAAAAAGGGACCCACAGCATATACTACTTTTGCTACTAGGTGTAGCTAGGTGAATCATCATGAACCTTGGCAAACTGAGCAGACAAGGAAGAATAGTTGTTCACACAGATACAAGAAAAAGCTGCCTTATTGTGGGTGTTTCTACAGCCAAGCTCAACCACTAACCTTTCTGAACATCTGCATTCTATTTCTGGACGCTTATGTGTGTCACTTGATAGCCCTCGTGGCTTCTCATTAACTTCAACTGCTTCACAGAACATGACTGAGGAAGTTCCTTCCTGGGGTTTGGATAAGAGAAAGTTGAATGGTGTAGCTGGAGAAGCGGACTCAGCATTTTGGAGTTAAAAATACGGTAGGTACTGAGAGAAGTTCAAACATGAGAGAGTGAAAGACTTGCGTGCTCATTAAGTTTGAACTTTACGTGAGACATCAATAAAGCGATGTTAAACTTTTTTTGTGGTTCACTTGCCCCTTTGAAATCTCATGACAGTCAACCTAGCAGTGTACTTGGGAGGCTGTTTCCAGTGCCACAATGCAGCCAGCACACATTAAAATATTTATGATGATAACTTGTGGATGAAGAAAGAGGAATGCTAGAAGTACAAAGGGTGTATCCAGATGTACTTATGAGTGGTAAGCCCACTATGGAAGCGCACTCTCACGGGACCAAAGACTATAGGACATTAGAAACGCTGTGCCTTTTTGTGCTGACAATGAAGCACTTATGCACCCCGTGGCAGAGTTGGCTGAGATATTGCATTAGGAAGGCCGAGAAGGCCTGAGGCAGAGCGACACCACTAGGCATCACAGCTCATTTCTGAGAAGAATGGCAGCCTCCACAGCTTACAGGAAGTGTCCATTTCTACAACACTAGTTCCCAAACCTTTTAACATCAGAACCCATCTAAAAAACATTTCACTTTACCAGCCACTCAAGCTTCTGTGGCTATAATGGTGATTGGGCAGCAATGCTCCTTCAACAAATAGCAGGCTGTTTAACCCTTGAAACACATAGCCTAATCTGCCTAATCAGACCCACTAAAAATTGGGTTGTGATCCACTGGTGGGCCATGGACTCACAATTTGGGAACCACTCGTCTACAAGACAACATCATGAAAGTTGGTTCACTCTTGAATTGAATTGACTTGGCATGTTGCCTCAGTTGATGTCAACCTGCTCTGGGCCAGGGTATCTTAGAGATCGCCTACTTCCATACAATCCGGCTCGTCCTCTTAGGTCATCAGAGAAGGCCGACAGGAGCCGAGGGGCATCCGGTTCGGGACTCCTCATCCCTATGGGATGAGGATGGGGAGGTTAGAGAACAACAAGACAAAGGCAGGGTAGGAGAAGAAATTGGGAAAGGTAGGGAGATGGGATGTGATAGACGGTTTGGCACAATGAGAGGATGCGGGGACAAAGGAGCGAATAAGCAGCCCATCCTGGGGCATTCCGTGTATAAATGCTTTTATGCGAATGCCCGAAGTCTACGAGCAAAGGTGGGAGAACTGGAATGTCTGGTAACAAGGGAAAACATTGACATAGTGGGCATAACGGAAACCTGGTGGAATGCAGAGAATCAGTGGGATACCGCAATCCCGGGCTATAAACTCTACAGGAGGGACAGGCAGGGGCGTGTTGGAGGTGGGGTGGCCCTTTATGTTAAGGAAGGGATAGAATCCAGCAAAGTAGAGATTGAAGGTGGGTCCGACTCCACCGTAGAATCTCTGTGGGTTAAATTACCAGGCTTGAGCAGCGATGTAATACTGGGGGCGTGCTATCGTCCTCCAGACCAGAAATCTGATGGGGACCTTGAAATGAGGAAACAGATCAGGGAGGTGACAAGGAAGGACAGGGTTGTAATCATGGGGGACTTCAATTATCCTCATATTGACTGGGTCAATTTGTGTTCTGGTCACGATAAGGAAACCGGATTTCTTGACGTGCTAAATGACTGTGGCTTAGATCAGCTAGTCACGGAGCCAACCAGAGGACAGGTGACTCTGGATTTAATTTTGTGCGGTACGCAGGACCTGGTTAGAGATGTAAACGTTACTGAGCCATTGGGGAACAGTGATCATGCTGCGATCCGTTTTGACGTGCACGTTGGGGGAAGAATACCAGGCAAATCTCTAACAAAAACCCTTGACTTCCGACGGGCGGACTTCCCTCAAATGAGGAGGCTGGTTAGGAGGAGGTTGAAAGGGAGGGTAAAAAGAGTCCAATCTCTCCAGAGTGCATGGAGGCTGCTTAAAACAACAGTAATAGAGGCCCAGCAGAGGTGTATACCGCAAAGAAAGAAGGGTTCCACTAAATCCAGGAGAGTGCCCGCATGGCTAACCAGCCAAGTTAGAGAGGCTGTGAAGGGCAAGGAAGCTTCCTTCCGTAAATGGAAGTCTTGCCCTAATGAAGAGAATAAAAAGGAACATAAACTGTGGCAAAAGAAATGTAAGAAGGTGATAGGGGAGGCCAAGCGAGACTATGAGGAACGCATGGCCAGCAACATTAAGGGGAATAATAAAAGCTTCTTCAAATATGTTAGAAGCAGGAAACCCGCCAGAGAAGCGGTTGGCCCTCTGGATGGTGAGGGAGGGAAAGGGGAGATAAAAGGAGACTTAGAGATGGCAGTGAAATTAAATGAGTTCTTTGCATCTGTCTTCACGGCAGAAGACCTCGGGCAGATACCGCTGCCCGAACGGCCCCTCCTAACCGAGGAGTTAAGTCAGATAGAGGTTAAAAGAGAAGATGTTTCAGACCTCATTGATAAATTAAAGATCAATAAGTCACCGGGCCCTGATGGCATACACCCAAGGGTTATTAAGGAATTGAAGAATGAAGTTGCAGATCTCTTGACTAAGGTATGCAACTTGTCCCTCAAAACGGCCACGGTGCCAGAAGATTGGAGGATAGCAAATGTCACGCCTATTTTTAAAAAGGGAAAGAGGGGGGACCCAGGAAACTATAGGCCGGTCAGCCTAACATCTATACCGGGTAAGATGGTGGAATGCCTCATCAAAGATAGGATCTCAAAACACATAGACGAACAGGCCTTGCTGAGGGAGAGTCAGCATGGCTTCTGTAAGGGTAAGTCTTGCCTCACAAACCTTATAGAATTCTTTGAAAAGGTCAACAGGCATGTGGATGTGGGAGAACCCGTGGACATTATATATCTGGACTTTCAGAAGGCGTTTGACACGGTCCCTCACCAAAGGCTACTGAAAAAACTCCACAGTCAGGGAATTAGAGGACAGGTCCTCTCGTGGATTGAGAACTGGTTGGAGGCCAGGAAGCAGAGAGTGGGTGTCAATGGGCAATTTTCACAATGGAGAGAGGTGAAAAGCGGTGTGCCCCAAGGATCTGTCCTGGGACCGGTGCTTTTCAACCTCTTCATAAATGACCTGGAGACAGGGTTGAGCAGTGAAGTGGCTAAGTTTGCAGATGACACCAAACTTTTCCGAGTGGTAAAGACCAGAAGTGATTGTGAGGAGCTCCAGAAGGATCTCTCCAGACTGGCAGAATGGGCAGCAAAATGGCAGATGCGCTTCAATGTCGGTAAGTGTAAAGTCATGCACATTGGGGCAAAAAATCAAAACTTTAGATATAGGCTGATGGGTTCTGAGCTGTCTGTGACAGATCAGGAGAGAGATCTTGGGGTGGTGGTGGACAGGTCGATGAAAGTGTCGACCCAATGTGCGGCGGCAGTGAAGAAGGCCAATTCTATGCTTGGGATCATTAGGAAGGGTATTGAGAACAAAACAGTTAGTATTATAATGCCATTGTACAAATCTATGGTAAGGCCACACCTGGAGTATTGTGTCCAGTTCTGGTCGCCGCATCTCAAAAAAGACATAGTGGAAATGGAAAAGGTGCAAAAGAGAGCGACTAAGATGATTACGGGGCTGGGGCACCTTCCTTATGAGGAAAGGCTACGGCGTTTGGGCCTCTTCAGCCTAGAAAAGAGACGCTTGAGGGGGGACATGATTGAGACATACAAAATTATGCAGGGGATGGACAGAGTGGATAGGGAGATGCTCTTTGCACTCTCACATAATACCAGAACCAGGGGACATCCACTAAAATTGAGTGTTGGGCGGGTTAGGACAGACAAAAGAAAATATTTCTTTACTCAGCGCGTGGTCGGTCTGTGGAACTCCTTGCCACAGGATGTGGTGCTGGCGTCTAGCCTAGACGCCTTTAAAAGGGTACAAGCCATGATGTGTATGCGCAACCTCCTGATTTTAGGAATGGGTTAAGTCAGAATGCCAGATGTAGGGGAGAGCACCAGGATGAGGTCTCTTGTTATCTGGTGTGCTCCCTGGGGCATTTGGTGGGCCGCTGTGAGATACAGGAAGCTGGACTAGATGGGCCTATGGCCTGATCCAGTGGGGCTGTTCTTATGTTCTTATGTTCTTATGCCTTTTTACAAGTGCCATCATCTAAGGAGGTACGTGGGGGGTCGGCAAGAAATAGGGCCTTCTCAATAGTGGCACCAATGCTATGGAACTCCCTTCCCCTTGATTCGAGAATGGCTCCTTCTCTTGAGGCTTTTCAGCAAGGCCTGAAGACCCTTTTGTTTAAACAAGCCTTCTGAGTTCATGGCCTTTTTAACATCTTTTCTATACCTTTTAGTATTTTTACAGGCCTGATTCCTCTATGATTTGCTGGGTTTTGCTCTTTTTATCTGACTTTTTATCTGACTACTGTTTTTATGGTATTTGTTAATGTGTTTTAATACGTTTTTATTTGCTGTTAAATTATGTTTTTAATCTGTTTTTAACATGTTGTAAGCTGCCCTGGGTCCCTTTGGGGAGAAGGGCGGGATATAAATAAAGTTTATTATCATCAATCATCATCATCATCATCATCTTAACAGAGGAGTTCATAGGAAGTTGTGCAGAGTTCTGCACAGGGATCCCCAGGGAGGCACTGTTTATTAAATCCCAGAAGTCAAATACTGTCCCATCCCAGAATTATGGGAGAATGGGGAAATTTGAGCTTATTGGAGGATTCCCCTTCTCTATCATGGGTCAGTCTACCTGATCTGATTGGGTCAGAATATGGATGGCATTGGGTTGGGAGAACTCACTACTGTGGGCTTAGACTGTTTGAGACTTGGAGGGTTTCCCTTCAGCCCTGTTCTTATAACTTTCTTTGTTGTGATTACTCACTCGTGCAATAGGGGCTTTCTGGGTTCTCAGTGTGGCCTGGGGATCAGAGGGACCCCTTCTCTTAGTGTTCTTCTGCACAAGACCCTTCCTGGCTAGTAAGCTTCCCAGCCGTCAAAGACTGACCCACCCTGGAGGGGAACTCCCAGGTAAGCTTCATTGTCCCCCTTGCTCCTGTTTGCACTTGACTGACAAGTCCATGTCCCAATGATGAAGTCACATCCCTCAGTCACCCCTCCTCCAAACAGTTTTCAATTTTAACAAAAAGCATTGATTGGGGCTTTAAAATTACCATGCCAAACAAGCATTGCCTTGGATAAATATGCATGGCATTGGGGAAATAAATAAACCAATAAATATACTGTATAAACATCAGAGAGCCCATCTGAGGCATGAGGGTAGGGGCAAAGAGGAAGTGTTTTGTTCAGAGCAAGCATGTGCATTATTTGAGGAGTGAAACTGGGGGAAACCAAGGCCATGCACAGCTTTAAAAAAACAGAGACACCCAAAAAAACAGAAACTACAGCAGTGGCTGATGCATCATCCCAATATGACAATTTAGTGACAATGATCCTTAGAGAGAACAGTGGTATTTAAGCTGCTGTATGCAAATTAACCAGCAGTTTAAAAGGAGGATGCAGTCAGAGGGCATTGTGGCTTTCACAAACTAAACTGCACACATTAGATGCTTTGTACTCAGCAAAATTGCAGGGACGTTGTACTTGAAAGGTTTGTTAAAGACATTGCAGATTGCATGCTGAACACTATAGGCTGGATGTGAACTGAAGGTTAGGCATTAGGAGCAGAAAGCTTAGCAGTTATTAGATTCTCTTTAAATTAAGCTGGTTAGGAAATACTATCTGCTTTTCTTCTGCCCTATAAAGTGGTCGGTAATATCTTTCTGTAACTAATGAAGCAAAGACAGAGACCCTCCAGCAAAAATACACTTACAATCTGAGCTCTAGAAAAAAAATGACACCAGCACACATATTGGATAGGTGTGCGCACAGGCCAGCCATTACTCCCTCACAGCACCTTCTCTTTGGATACCCACATGTTGTTCAGCTGCTTTGTCAATGTAACTACTTAGGATAGCATTATTTTGGCTAACTTGCAATGCAATCCCCAGGCACTGTTGAGTAGGTCTGGCCATCACTATGCTGGCTCAGAGTGCCACAAACATGTTGTAAGGCATGTTTGCCCCTCCTCTGAAGCTGGCAGGTCTGGTGTGGAAGCCTGTGGATGCCCGTGCCAGCTCAGCTGTGCCAAATCCAATTCCTGTGCTGGCTGGCACAGGTAAGTTTGCACCAGGGGCATGGGGGTGTGGGAAGGGTGGTAGGAGGCAGTCTGGAGGTGGCATTTGTCCATAGACCATTTCTGTGGTCATGTGGCCAGCATGACTATATGCCTAACTGCAGAGAATACTGTTTCCTTCCTGCCGAGGTGGTACTTATTTATCTACTTGCATTTTTACATGCTTTGGAACTGCTAGGTTGGCAGGAGATGGGACAAGCAACGGGAGCTCATCCTGTTGCACGGATTTGAACTGCCATCCTTGTGGTCAACAGGCTCATCGGCTCAGCAGTTTAACCTGCTGCGGCATCACGTCCCTCGCAGTAAAAATGTACCCATCACTAACTATAACTAAAACAGAAAGCAGTGGAACTTGTTAGTCCTGACTAGTGTATTCCATTGATTAGTCTAGCACATGTTAGGGGCTGATATCTTTTAAAAAATACCCTGCTCACATTATATTCTGTTTCTAGGTATGGCCTTCTTGATGCCTTGGAGGGAAGAAAAATAAAACTCAATGGCTTAGGGGGAAAATCCTTCCAAACCAAAGGCATCCTGGTTAAAAAACCTACTATGGAAATAGAACAGCCTTGATACAGACAAGCCCTACATTTGACTTTCCCCATCCTAATCTCATGTAAATCTCTTTCATTTTCCCAGGGTTTGCAGAGGTGTTGAGCTACGTAGGTGCTTCTTGGATCCTTGAGAACGGGGTTTCTTGTCCTGGCTGCATTGTTTGTAAAAACCTGTAGTCGAAGGCACAGTGACATGTATACTGATGTGCTTTCATCTGTTTGGTTACAGTCTTGACCTTAAGAGAAGAAAATGTGAGCGAGCCTGCCTATTTATAGTCAATCTAATCACTATCAGATATGTCACAAGCACTGCTGGGCTCGCTTTCTTTCTTTTTCTTTCTTTTCTTTGTTAATGTCTATTTGGAAAGTATATATACGCTTGCCAGTTTGATAATATATTTGCCAG
Source organism: Tiliqua scincoides (assembly GCF_035046505.1). Lineage (NCBI taxonomy): Eukaryota > Metazoa > Chordata > Lepidosauria > Squamata > Scincidae > Tiliqua > Tiliqua scincoides. Next base: position 153,783,613 of record NC_089822.1, read on the forward strand.
CTGCAGTATAAAAGTTTTGGCAGATGTTTTTAACTGCAGGATTGAGTGGAAGGAGGGAAGTGCACACAACGTAGTATTTATAGGCTTCTGTAGGATTAAGTGCAATGTGTGGGTGGGTGTGAGCAAATAACAATATGCTTACTGTAGTTTTGTTTTGATTTTTTTCCACCCTCCTTATGTAACCCAAGCATATTGCACAGTGAGCCTGCGTGAAGACTAGACAACATATTTTTCCAAACCTCTGTGGCAGCTGAGCTCCCATTCACTTTCTCCAGCCTGTACCCCTATGCTACACGCAAGGAGAGTAGAGACTGAAGAGAAGTAGGTAGGATGTCTTCGGTGCGCTCATGCATTGGTTTCATCAGATCCCGTTTGCAGTTGCTGGGTCATGATTTTGGGCTGGCCCTTTTTTGTACTGTTGACATTGAATCAGATTGGTGTCATGGGTAGAGTGGTAGATTTGGACTAACAGCTTCTGTATTCACACAAACATATGAAGCTTATCTGAGTCACACTGAATGAGACCACTGGGTCCGTCTAACTAAGCGCTGTTGTTGCTGACAAGCAGGAGGTTTCCAGATAGGACTTTTTCTCTACCCTGGAATTGCCCATCATTGAACCCGGGTCTTTCGACTCTCAAAGCATGTACTCTATCAGGGCCCAATCCTATTCAGTTTTCCATTGCTGGTGCATTTGTGCCAGTGGGGTCTGCGCTGCATCCTGTGGTGGAGGAGCAGTCACTGTGGTCTTTGATAAGGGAACATGTGTTCCCTTACCACGGAGCTGTATTGTGGCTACACCAGAGCTGGAAAGTTGGATAGGATTGGGCCCTCAGTGAGCTACAACTCTTCCCCAATGAAAGAGAGCCTTTTGGGTGGACAGTATGATTCATTCAAACATGAAGCTCATTTGGTGACTGGGCCTGTCTTTCTTAGGGCGCAATCCAGAGGCGCCCATGGGCTGGCACAAGGGACATAAAGCACATTTGTGCCTCCTTGGGAGTTAGTCATGGAGGTACACTGGCATATGGAGGCTGCCTCTGTGGCGGCCTAGTCCGTGAGCCTTGCTCTGGGGTGGGCGGAAGGGAGCTTGGGCGGGGGGAGTGTGGGGAGAGGAGCCAGAGGGCAGGCGGGTGGGGAGCAGGAGCTGGGGCTGGGATCCAGCAGTTACACTGGAACCCAACCCTTGTCCACAGGGTGACTGGAGTGGCTTCAAGCCGCTCCGCTCTCCTCGGACTTGTGCCACCTCAGGAGGTGGCGCAAGTCCTAGGAGACCCATGAAGGCCAGCGTGCTTTACCCGGAGGTAAGGGGAAAAGCTTTCCCTTGCCTCTGGCTGAGCCGCTTTGGACCCCTATCCTGCGCTGGTTACAGAGCAAGCCTCTTGGCTTGCCTGTTCCAGCGCAAGGTAGGATCGTGCCCTTAATCTAACCTACTTCAGAGAGTTGTCATGAGAAGAACATGGGAATAAAACCCCACATGTGCTGCTCTCGGCTGCTTGGAAGAAGTGCAGAATATGAATGCAATCAATAAAAAATCTTTCTTTTTTTGAAAGCAAGAATGAAGGAGCCACATGACCACAGCATTGTTTCTGCAGTGGTATAGAACCCATGATGACCTCCATTGGCAGTGCTTCAGCAGACAGTGAAAAGTACAGATCGATCACAAATGCAGCGCACAATGGATCTGATCCTTGGTTTTCTACTAGCACTCACACACCAACTCTCTTTCCAGCCTTAGCCTGTCTGGGCCATTTCACTGCCAGCCTGAATGCCACATAGTTTCAAGATTAAACCTTCTAACTGATCTGGAAACAAGCAAGCCAGACCTTGATGGTGGCGGGTAGCATAACAGTGCTCTGTGCCGCTCAGGCAGTTTGGAAGGAATGCATTAACAATAAGAATATTTATGCGCTCTTTTTCAACAAAGTTCACAAAGCAGTTTATATAGCTAACTAAATGGTTTCCTGCCTGAGAAGAGCTCACAATCTAAAAAAAGCTATTAAAGCTGCTCTTACACAGATAGTGAAACAGGGATATTGGGGATATAGAATTATATGACCAGCCTGAAATATTATAGTACCTTCTAAATCATGCTTACGGTATTAAGGGGATTAACCAATGAAATGTTGTCTTAGTTTAGAATCTGCCTCTTGGTGCCAATCCTGAATTCCAAGCTAAATTTCCCTTTTTTCTACAGAGACCTGGATCCTCCTTCCACTAGCTAGGCCTGGTATCGTGTGGCATCCTCAGGCAGCTGCCAGGGGTCCAGTAGACTGGCTGGGCCAACTGCTGACATTTGTCCGTGCTTCCCTTTGGGTCCTCTTTGCTCACCATGTCCCAGAACAGTACTTTATCAGAGCATTGTGGGGGAAGAATGCTCCCAGCTGCTGGGAGGAGTGATGACAAGGCAAGTCCTTCCTTCAAGAATGTTAGGGGCCCATCAAAAGAAGTGTTTGCTGAGGGTAACCCCACAGCTGAAGCTAACCCTGCCAGCAGCATACCAAGGGAAAGATCTGGATAATAACTACGTGGACACATGAATAAACATGATTGTTCTCAATCATTGAATTGAGATCGGCCATAAAAAAAATCTTCTGCAGTAATTTATGTGCTATAAGAACAGCCCCACTGGATCAGGCCATAGGCTGATCTAGTCCAGCTTCCTGTATCTCACAGCGGCCCCACCAAATGCCCCAGGGAATACACCTGATAACAAGAGACCTCATCCTGGTGCCCTCCCTATAAAACGTTATATTTTAAAAAATGTAAGGCACCTTGAGCCAACACACTAGTACACACAGTTCATTTACATAAACCATACACAGCATTTATATAATGCTTTTTGAGTGTGGAAGTGCTTCATGTGTATATGTCTTGATATAGCCTTTACAATAATCTTTTATTAGAGTATTTTATTACTCCCATATTGTAGCTGGGGAGTTGAGGCTGAGAGGGAGAACTGCCTCGCCTAGTGAGCTTGTGGCTCACCGGAGATGAGATTGAAGCCAGGAAAGTCCTGATTCAAAGCTTAGTCTCTAGACCAGCAGTTTTCAACCAGTGTGCCACAGTTCACTGGTGTGCTGTGAATGGTGTACAGGTGTGCCGCAGGCGTTTGTGGGAAGGTCATTTATTAATACCATCATTGGGGAATGTGAGGGTCCCCCACCAGCAGTATGGTGTGCCTTGACAATTTTAGCACCCTGTCAGTGTGCTATGAGATGGAAAAAGGTTGAAAATCACTACTCTAGGCCCTGATGCTACACCTGCTCTTATAACTGGATATTAAATCTGAATACAGGTGGACCCTGCTTATCCATGGATTTGGAACTCACAGATTCCAGTATCTACAGGTCCCTGAACCTGCGGCTTGGTCCCTCCAGGACACTTTGGAGGGTGTTCTGAAGGCTGGGGAGATCATGCGTGAGATTTCAGTATCTGTGTATTTCTTTATCTGCACAGGGTATGTGCGCCCTGGAATGGAAACCCCGCAGATAATGAGGGCGGCCCTAATTCCTTTTAAGAGACCCGCTTTCCTATACAGGCACGCGCCGCTTAACAACTGTTCGCTTAACAATGGATTGCATATACGATGATGGTCAAAGCACAACACAGAGGTTCTAAATGAGGCAATCATGTCTCCCTACAGTAGCCTACAGTAGAGTGTCTGTTTACACAACAAAAAGGCTCTGAATGCAAAGAAGAGGCAATCTATCTCTAGTAGCCTGTGCAGCCAGCTAGTGTCTGGCAGGGGCTGTCTGTTTACACAACAAAGGCACTATACGGGGCTGAATGTTTGCTTAATGACCTAATCACATAACAACAGGAATTGGAGAACGTATCCCTATTGTTAAGTGGTGCACACCTGTATATGATACAATGTGCCGTTTTGTACATTCTGCTCACAGTCTTTGATCTTGAATACCATCTGCTTTGCCCACTCTCAGAATATCTGTTTATACTTTTGCATTATAGATCTTATAAGCACTTCTTACATTCCAAAACATTTGTCAGTTCATTTCATCATGCAGGGCAGTCATTATTCTGAAAATCTGTGTTGTATTGTTACAGCCAGGCTGTTAAATGTCATGTGAGCTCTTTCCCTGGACTTGGCATGGCCTGGACTTTGGTGGTATAGTTTAAAAGGCCACTAGTCTATTCTTTGCTCAAGCACCCCTGGAATTCCTGCCCCTACACCAACTTGGCAGAGCATGTGCACAAGACTGAGGGCAGCAGCTTTGACTCTGGCTGTTGGCCAGAACTGTTGCTAAGAGGTATCCAGAGAGAAGCAGTTTGAGGGATTTTAGGGCACTGCATGTTGCTTTAGGACTAGTCCTGCCTGCTGAGTCTTTGCATCTGTGTCCCTGTAATACCTGCTTATTGTGTACCTGTGAATAAACAGATGATTCTAAAAATATAATGTCTCCAATTCTCTTTCTTCCAAAGAAAAGTGAGTCCCTGGCCATGTAGGCTGGGCATGTAGGCTGCCTTGAACTTCCGACCAGTTGGCAAAGAGGGAGGACAAAATACTATGTACACAAGATTGCCATTGCCAGCTTAATCCTAAAGTGCCATTTTAGCTGGTTTGCATTGCTGCAGCCACAGGAGCACAGCAAAAGGAGTGCTGGCATGCAGGTCATGCCCCTGAGGGACTAGGATGCATCCAGTGGTGTCGCTAGAGGGGTGCAGATAGTGCGGGCCGCACCGGGTGAAGCGAAGGGGGGGTGACACGCACTGGAGGGGTGACGTGCTAAATTGCAGTGGTTAGGAAAAACCCCATCATGTTATACCGTTGGATCTAATGAGGCTTGCTCCGGTCACCATCAAGGACAATTTTAAGCCCCCCAATGAGCCCCCGCAAGCTTGAAATACCCCTGCTGTTCGGAACTATAACACTTCTCCATCTTTTCTGGATCCCCCAATTTCATCTACCTTGTCTCTTTTGTTGGCTCCAAACTTGGATTCCAGCGACCCTATTGGTCCCTTGGTGGAACGTCCAGAACTCTCATCTTGTCCTTCATTCAAATTCCCTCCTCCTTCTGAGATCTCAAACCTTGCCCCCAAGGATTCAAGCAATCTTCCTCCATTTACACTTCCCTGTGACAATTCCGTTTTCCTTAATGGAAGTCCATCTATCCTCAATCCACCTTTCTGTCCCCCAGGCGTACCCCTATTGCCTACTTGTGTTGTGGACAGAAGTTCCCAAGGAAGCGCTTTCACTCTCATCGATGCGCAGGCCCAAGTAGTTCCCCCCCCCCTATTTACAATTTCATCAATACGGCAAAGAGGCGATCGGATGTCTCAATGGAAAACTTTTCAACCACTCTCCCAAGAAGCTGCACATTGGATATTTCTCCTAAATCGACTGACAAGAACTTTGCGGCTGTGAACCCTAATGTGAACGGTTGTGTTCTCCCTGTATCTCCCCAATGTATTGTTGTTAATGATTCTCCCCACTGACTATCAGTCCCTTCCCCTCAGATTTCTGCGCCTTCTTTGAAGTTGATTTCCTGGAATATTGCAGGTTGGAGTAGAAAGAAGGCTGACCTTGATTTTATTAAATTTTTGCCTAGGTTTGACATCATTTTTTTACAGGAGACCTGGTCCCTGGAAGCCCCAACGATTCCTGGATTTGTTTCTTACCATCTAGCCGCCTTTAAATTCAAATCGAAGGGACGACCCTGGGTTGGCCTGTGTTGTTTGCTTATACCGTTGGATGCGGGCTTTCCAACAGAATGCAATTAAAAAAAACAGGAGTGAAATATCTCTTTTCTATCAAAAGTTATTGGCAAAAAACCAGAAAACAAAAAATGCATGGAGTCCTATGGAAAGTGAAACTGAGCCATATCGCGCGTTTACTCGCGAGTTAGTGAACTTGCCTTAGTCCATCGGAAAGGGCAGGCTGAGAGGAATCCAACAACTCCAGAATGGTCCTAATCCAATGAGTGCAGCCCCCAGAAAACACCCGAGAAGGAGGTCCATCCCTCCAAGCTGGCGAATGTACTGAGCCCTATGGAAAGTGAAACTAAGCCTCAAGGTCATGTTTCCTTGTGAGTAAGCAAATGTGCCTTGGCTCATGGTCAGGACAAGCAAAGGGGAATGTGAGGCCACCAGAATGGTCCCAATCTGATGGGACTGGAGCTCAACAAATGCTCCAGAAGGCAGCCACCCCCCCCCAAAAAGAATAAGAGAGAGGCTTCAGCCGATAAGGTGAATGTTTTCTATTTTAGACTTGTAAAGCCAGGTGGGTCCTGATAGTGATATGCTTGAAATATAAGAACTTAAATTGAACTGGGTACTGGGTAAGGCTGAAAATCTGACGGATTCTTTTGGGGGGGGGCAGTTGATTGCAGGCAGGCTACAGAGAAAATTCACTTGGTGGAACAGGGCTGGTTTCACCTTATTTAATTATGTGTTTTCAGTAAGACCTTTACTGGCATAAAATACAGAGAAAAAACAAAACAAAACAATAATATACAAAAACAACACAACATGAACATAAACATCAGTCTTCTCCTCACACACTACCCAGAGTTCCAGGGCTCTGCCTGGCTATTACCCCAGATAAAAAGGAAGCGACATTATCCAGAGTCTCAGAATCAGATGTGGAAAGGAGAGACTGAAGCATGATTGAATCCTCCCAGCCCTGCATCCTAGCTAACAATGGGCCTAGATATTTCTTGCATGACGCATCATGTAGCGGGCAATAAAAAAAGGTATGCATTAGAGTCTCAACACAATCCCTACCACACTTGCATTTCCTCTCTGAGTAGGGAATACCATTGAACCTGCCCGTTAACAAAGCTGATGGAAGAGCGTTACATCTTGCCAGTGTGAAAGCTCACCGAGCCTGCGGGCACGCCAGGTGGTAAAAGAAGGAGGCCAGTTTCCCGAAACTGACTGGAACATGGAGATGGAGTGGAGAGCATGTGGTTTGTTTTGTTTTTTCTCTGTATTTTATGCCAATAAAGGTCTTACTGAAATTATGTGTTTTACTTTAATTGAATTATTTACAATTATTTATTTTAATTTGCTTTATGATGTCACTTCCAGCCATGACATCACTTCTGGTGGGTCCTGGACAGATTGTCATTCTAAAAAGTGGGTCCCGGTGCTAAAAGTTTGAGAACTGCTACAATAATGTGTTAGTAAGTTGACACCCTGGGGGGTGTGTGACACCACTAGTAACCAAAATCACAAAAATCACAGTTTGGGGGAATAATTCCATCATGTTATATATCAATCAATGCATAATTTCATGCAGAATGCAATGAAACAAACCATGTTGAAATATCTTTATTCTATCAAAAGGTACAGTCAAAAAACCAGTGGGGGCAGGGCGATGGTGTATCACCACACCCACCACCTGGGGTGTTGCCCCATCCATCTCATGGGGGTGATGCGCTGGCATCCCGCACTGGGTGATGCAAACCCTAGTGACGCCACTGGATGCATCAATAACATGGCGATTGCTATGCCACCGCTGAGTTTAAGTATGGCCCCTGTGTTGATGGCCTCATTTTGTGAGCTCTCTCTCTCTCTCTCTCTCTCTCTCTCAATGTGTGTGTGTGTGTGTGTTGGGGGGGCCACTGTCATCTCTACAGTGTATGTTTTGTAGTTCCAATATTATCACCCTCTGCATGGTAGAAACTCCACATAATCAAACAAGTACTGAAGACCTAGGCTGTTGGGAGGAGCATGGGAGGGGTTGGTCAGGTCAGGCACAGGCCAAGGGTCTGGAAAACTAACCCAGGACCATAAGTGCTGGTGGCAGTGGTTGGTCATTGGGGTGAGGAGGCAGCGGATGCAATGGGGAGGGCCAGTACAGGACTTTGCCCAAGGGCTTCCAGCAACCTGGTGCTGGCACTGTTTTGTGGGAGCACCTAGGCTCATTCCAGAAGCCTTTTCTGTGACTTTCAGATTGTTCCAGCACAGATCACATGTACTCCCAGGGCAGGAGGTCTGGTCTAGAGGGTAGAGCCTCCATTTGCCTGAAGATTAACATCCACAAGGTCGCCAGTTCGAGGCCACTGGCACCGTGCGACCTTGAAACAGCTGGCAAGCTGCAGCTGAGCTGTTCCATCTGCTCGGAGCAGGGGAGGATGGAGGCCAGAATGTTAAACCAGATCGGAGTGTAACACCTTGAATGTAGTGGTTCTTGAAAGAAAGAACCTTCTTTCAATTTGTAAAAATCCCTGCGTGGATTTAATAAGCCTGCCTATGTAAACCGCCTTGAATAAAGTCTTGAATAAAGACCAAGAAAGGCGGTATATAAATACTGTATATTATTATTATTATTATTATTACTCCCTCCTCTCCCCCAAACACTTCAATTGCATGTATAGGTCATTGTGCTGCAGAAATAGCACACTATTCATGAGGAGCTGTGATCTGATTTATGTGGGTATAAAATTATTGCAGGATTACACCTTACTGAACGTTATATGCAGATTTAAATAGAATGTAGATTTAATTTCTTTTTATGGTTGTGGGAAGCACACAAAATTTCTTGAGTGAAGGGATTTATGAGTCTCATTTCAGGGACATACAGATTTTTTTTTAAATCCTTCTAAGGCAAGAGCTGCTGTTAGCCCTGAAGAACAAAGAAGGGTGAAATATAAGCAAAATAGCTAAAATGCGGGTAGCAGGGATGGGAACTTGAGTCTCAGGACTCAAGTCAGAGTCGCAAAAACACGTTTTTTGCTAACTTGTGTACACTCGAGTCATGTGTGTCAATGACTCGAGCACTGACTTGAGTCTTGATTCACTGACTCTGAAATGAGTCATGAATGTGACCAACTCGAGTCCGCGAGTCTGGTGTGCTTGCTTACTTTTTTTAATGGGGCTATCTTTCAGACTGAGCAGCAGGGAAGTTCCAACCAGGAGGCTGTGAAATGTTAATGTTTTGGTTTTGCATTGAGCAGGAGGCAGGGGAAGGGAGGCAGAAGCGGGCTCTCTTGTCCATCTCTGAAGGAACTGATTATACAGGCCTACAAAATTGAGGATCAGAAAAGTTTTTCCCAAACTTTATGGTGGTTTGATATGAATTTGGGGTGCTGATTCAAAAAATGGCATCCGTTTTGCCCTATCATGTCTAGTTTTGGGGATATAGTATAGCCTCATTCGTGAATGGTTCGAGCAGCTTCCTCATGAGGAAGCCATGGTGTAGGCTTCCTCATGAGGAAGCTGCTTGAACCATTCACTAAAGAGGCTATGCTGTGTCTCCAAAACTAGACGTGATAGGGCAAAACGGATGCCATTTTTTGAATCAGCACCCCAAATATATCCAGGAATTGGTGTAATGTTTAAGGAAGCAAAATATGCGTTGGCTTGTGTTATCATTGGATGAAGGTTTTTTTCCCTGGATAAGTGAGGGAAGAAGGATGAAGCCAAGGAATGGTGGTGGAGTTCTTGCCTTACAGGCTGGAGAAGCCCACGGCGGGGGGAGAAGGAGGAGGTGGGGAAGCCCAGGGGGAGGTGGTTCCTAGCGATCCAAAAGAAACTCATGGCTCCGGAGTGCTCGTTGGAGCCTCAGTGGGATTACTTCTGAGTAGAGCTGCAAAGGATTGGGTGATACTGGTAAGTTTCCCAGCTGCTGTGAACAACCCTCTTCCCATTTGCCGCTTCTGTTCCGCTCCCATACAGCCCGTCCCACCCCATCCTGCCTTGCGAAGTTCAGGTACCTCCCAGTTCCTGTTGCTCTGTGCCTTAGCATGCCTGGCACTCCTTCTGAAGGTGTGATGTGAATAGGGGGGAGGTGTTTCATCATCACTGGGTTTATCAGGAACCGATCTGCACTTTCTGCACTGCTGCCCTCACTCAAAGAACAGAAGAGCTTTTGTTTACAGATGGGATGGGCAGGGACGTGAGGGGAGTGTTTAATGAGAATTCTAACACACACACACACACACACACACACACACACACACCCCGCCAGCAGCTCTGTTTTTTCTGCAGAGCCACACCTGACTAGTTTATGGAAAAGACTCTAAGTAAAATCGAGTTCCTAAAAGGCTCTGGATAGGGCACCCATTAAAACCTGTGCACAAACTGAGACAAAGGGGGCGAGGACTCTCGACACGACTTGAGTCTAGCCGTGGTGGATTCGGATATCCCTGGTGGATAGCTAGTGAAACCAGATTTCTGACTTGTGCATATATCAGTTGTGATCTCAGTGCAAATTCACATGCAGTCCTCTGAGCACTAGTTCCATACAAGCCTTGTTGCAATGAAATGAGGATGGTGAAAGATTGTTGTACAAATAGCTCTTTGTAGATTTTTACCTATCTTGCAGTGTAAACTGCTTTGCAAACTACTTTTTGTTGAAAAGCAGTGTAACAAGAAAAACAATTTATATAGGCTGTAATGGGAAGAAGATGTATAGCAGGCATTGTTGTGCAACCTCCTTTCATCTCAATGGAGTTTTCTGCTGAATTGAAAGATGTTTATATAGATGTTTGCAGGCACTTCAAAAGTAGTTATTGCGCCACCAGAGTTTTTGTGATTGGAAAATATTTTTATTAAATATTTTAAGAAAAAGAATTTGCACACTACAGCAAAGCCATGCAGTAACCTGAATGCATCAGTGACAGATCCAGAATGAACCCTTTTGATTTGGACTTTTTTTTCTGGGCCAAAATAACAAACTGTATGGTGTGTTCAGCTGTCTGCTTTTTGATTGTACTGTACTGGACAGATTTTCAACAGGAAAGAAGTATCTTCCTGTAGTGGAAACGTGCAAGATCCCTCGAGGAGACAGAGTGTGGTGTCAACAGTGGCCCTTTGCTCTGACTGGTCTGGGACGCATGAGGTTAACACCAGGGCCTTAGGATGCAGTGAGTGTGCTGCAGCTGCAGCCACTTGAAGGCAATAGGGCCCTGAGGGATGAAGGCAGCACCTGGAGGAAGGAGAGGGTGGTGAAGGAGGAAAGGTTGGAGGAGGAACTGGTGGCTCGACCCTAATTGAACAGAGACTGCTGAAGACTGGGGTGTGGCTGCCCAGCACAGGGGCTGCTGAAAGCTGCTGCTGTGGCTGGGGAAGCTGCTGACTGGAGCAGGGAGGAAGGAGGGCCTCTGCAAACAGGCAAGCCACAGCTAGGGCCACTGTTTGAAAGGAAGGGGGCGAATTAGTCTGCATTGAACATAACTTCTCTAGACCAAGTTTGGAAAGGGAATTTGGCACAACACTCCGCTCTTGCAAAACTCTTTTCACAATAGAAACGGTATAGAAGGGAAGTGTTTTGTTGAGAAATATCCTGACCAGTTTTTAATTGTGATTAAAAATTACAGTTGCACTCATTTACGCTGAACTTTCCTTAATGCTCTGTGAGCTTTACACACACACACACACACACACACACACACACACACACACACACACACACACGCGCGCGCGCGCGCGCCTTAAGTTACAACAATAGTTTCAACTATTGTAAGGGTTACGTTCTTCACTTGAGTACTGTTTAACATTAATATTTTTAAAATTGTGGATCTCTCTCCCCGTAATATAACTTGGACTTGCTGGAGAACACCTTGCCTATGACTGTACGGCATTCAGTGGCACAGAGGTAGCTGTCATTGCTGCCATTAGTACTGTGCATTTATCCACTGCCAGAGACTTTGGCAACCAAGCATTCTCTGACAGTGTTAAGAACCTGCCTCTAGCTAAAGAAAGGCTAAAACAAAAAAAGGCCCATTGCACCAGAATCTCTTGCAGAAAAATAATCAGCAATGCAGAATGTAATTCATCAGCTGCGACAGAGAACTCTATTTGTTACCTTAGCAACAACCAATGAATTAGTAAGCATTATAAATTGTGGGCTTGCTATTAGAAGAGGTAATATTAGTGATACAATACCTCTGATGGAACAATTCTGGCGGGGGGGGGGGGAATTATGCATGTGCTACCTGAGTCATCGAATCAGGAAATCACAGTACAGTTCCTAGTACTGTAGTATGTATGAACCACAGAAGCAATTTCAGTGGTGCATGGCCCTTTAAGACAGAAGTGAAACTCTTCCCTTCTGAAGGTTAGACTGCTTTGCAAATCTGACTAACAGAAGGCATAGGAGTTGATTCTTCTATATATTACTCTTGCTCCCTGTATGCTCGACTTGTGACATTCCTGTATCCCTGCATCCCTGTATGCTCGACTGTATGCTCCCACCTGGCTGACATTCTGAAGCCACCATACCCCCCCCATACTGGTGGCAAAAAAGAAAACTTCTTTGTCTCCTGCCCACAGTAGTGCTTTTCCCCCTCCCATCACAATCTGAATGCTTACTAGGCAGTTGCAGGATGAGAAGGAGCAGGAGCTGCAGCAGCCCTTGCTCCCTGGATCAGCTTTGTTTTGAAATACCCAGGTGTGCCCTGTCCGTGATGCAGAATTGGGACAGCGTGTCTGGACATTTCCAAAGAAAGACTGGCACAAGGAATAAGGATTGGAGCAACTTCTGTTCAATCTCCCCCCCCCCCCCAAGGAAGTTATGGGGAACACTCACCAGGTGATGGAGGGGGGAAGCACAGCAGCTGCAGTGACCTGTGGGAGCCACATGAAGGAGAGCCCTCCTCTACCTCTTGCCCAAAAATTGGACCCTAGTTCTCCTTGGTACTGCCATTGCCAATATCCTACACCTGTTATCTAGTTTCTGAGAAGAAGGGGGCAGAGGGGGAAGTTAGCTATCAGGCATGCATACAAATGTAAAGCAGAATTCTCTACAGGTTTCTGCTGGGGGGGGGGGGAGGCAAGGACTGCAGACATCCCATCTCAGCAAAAGCTATCTGGTAGTTTCAAGAATGAGTACAAAGTCTTTGGGTTCAAATCAACATTTTGAATTATGTGTACTTGAAATTATGTTCACTTATACCTGCAGGCTTAAATTTTTCTATATGCAGCTAGTTCCATATGTGTTCAGATTATAGATACTTAAGAACATAGAACATAAGAACATAAGAACAGCCCCACTGGATCAGGCCATAGGCCCATCTAGTCCAGCTTCCTGTATCTCACAGCGGCCCACCAAATGCCCCAGGGAGCACACCAGATAACAAGAGACCTCATCCTGGTGCCCTCCCCAAGTTTAACAAGCTGAAGAACTGTTGCATGCAGATTCATATTTTGCCTGTTATAAGTGAAGCCTTTTCCATTTTGCAAAACTATCTAGCTCTGTTTAGATGAGAACTTTTGTTTGGGACATATGTGGTTGTGATAAATGTGAACTGAAAAATGATGCATCCCTTATTTAAAGAGAGTGTCAATGTGGAGCAGGGGTGCCCAGACCCCACCCCAGGGGCCACTTGCAGCCCTCGGGGATTTCTAATCCAGCCCACAGGGAATCCCCAGTCTCCAATGAGCCTCTGGCCCTCCAGGGACTTGTTGGAGCCCATGCTGGCCTGAAGCAACTGCTCTCAGGGTGAGGGCAACTGTTTGACCTCTCACATGAACTGTGGGACAAGAGATCCTTCCACTACTTGCTGTTTCACATCTGTGATGCAGCAGTGGTAGCAAAGGAAAGGCTGGCCTTGCTTTGTGCAAGGCCTTGTATAGGTCTTGAGCTGTTGAAAGACTTTCATTCATTCATATAAGTTCCATCTCTGATATATTCATTTATGTAAATTTATTCAAATTTGAAATGTAAATTAATTTTTTTTCCAGCCCCCAACACAGTGTCAGAGAGATGATGTGGCCCTCTTGCCAAAAAGTTTGGACACCCCTGATGTGGATGCATAGAAGCCCAGTGCGGAATCCATTCAAAAGTGTGTGAGATCACTATCAATTGTATTTCATGTAATGAAGAAGACCAGAGTGTTTGGTAACTTGGATTTTTAGTTCATCACCTTTACTATTTAGGTTAGCAATTTTCAAGCTTTTTCATCTCCTGATACATTGACAAGGCACTAAAATTGTCAAGGCACACCATCATTTTTTTGGACAATTGGCAAGGCACACTGCACTGTCAGTGGGAGGGTCACATCCCCAATGGACTTACTAATAAATGTACATCTCCCAAACTTCTGCAGCACACCTGCAGACCATTTGCATGTGTTGTAGCACACTGTATGAAAATCGCTACTTTCATATACACTGTATGAAAATCGCTACTTTCAGCCATCATGGTGCATGGATGCTAGCAAAATATTGAGTATATCCTCTTTCAAAACTGTTATGAGTTAAACAAAGTTCTATAAAAATATATGGTAACAATATATTTGGGTTTTGATTTATTTTTCTGCCTTGATTTGCATGGTGGCACACTGAAGATCTGCATAGGGAAAAAATGGCAACCCTTGGTTACCACTCCTGATCTTGACAGTTCTTCAGCTATTAACAGCTCAACTTTCTACCCCTCAAAATCTGGATTAGCAGCCTATGTAGCCAAGGCTGTTCTCAAAGACTAAAGCAAGAAAATATTTGGTTTCTCAGGCTATTTGTAGTTCAGGGTGCTAGAGGCCACATCACAATTGCAATAGTTATTTTGGATGTGGGACATCACTTGGAAGTCTTGCTCTTCATATATATTTCATCTCTACAATTGTGAAGGTAAAATAGTTTGCCATGAAAATACCACCTATTTCTTTTTGTATACAAATACTTTATCACCTGACCATATGTTTTGCCAGATTCCAAGTCCAAGCTCCACCTGGAGAATTATGCCCACTTTGAGCTAATTAGCTCCCCTTCCTCCCTCAAAAATGACCTTAGTTCTGCCCTGCAGCACTGCTGGACCCCACCACCAGGGTAGCTCGCCTGTTCCACCTGCAGAGGCACTCCTTCCTCCACTCTCCTGCCAGCAGCTCCTCCCACCACTACAGCAGCACATTGGTCCTCTACAGGTCTTGGGCATGGCAGCCAAACACCAATCTCAGTGCCTCCAGCAATCTGTTCCAGCAGTCTCCTAAGTCCATTCACACATCAGTAGTTCTAGTAGTCCATTAGCCTCAATCCAGCCTCCTTCCTAAAGTTTCCTCCTTCTACTGCCCACACCAAACATGCCCTTCATCAGGTGCTTTTATGCCTGAGGGCCCTATTGCCTTCAAGTGGCTGCAGCTGTGCAGCACACTCTCTGTTGAATGTCCAGGCCTTAACCCTTAAAGGGGCCACTGATGATACCAGATCCTACCTCCATGCCAGATCTTCCACGATTCCAATACACCATATATGCCTCTGTTCTAGACTAGCAGGCTTTATAGCATCCAAAGCCCTGTGCCGATAGGCCATTGCCTCATTTTCAGTTCAGTTAATTATAGGATACCTTTTACGCAGTAAGAATTGTCTGCTTCAGAATCCTGTTCAAAGATTCTCCAGTTTACTAGACACAATGCTTGGTAAAGCTCTAACTGACTCTTCATTCTTGCCAGCTGATGGTCCATCATGTCTTTAGTACAACCTATTCATTTGGTTGGTTCCTTGGTAGGCAACATCCAGGAACTCATGTAACTTGACCAGATGGAAGGGAGGGACCAGATGAGAGACTCACACAGACCTTCCATTTTCCAATCTGCCCTGTTGCTCAGCCTACATACACCTCGGGGAGAAAGAAGACTCAGTTCAGCCCAATGGCTATCCCTAACATACAGAGGCTGTGCCCATGGGGGGAAATTATACCCATAGTGTTTGAAAATTGTGGCTAACTACTTGAGAAAACTGGGGCTTATTGTCAGCATCAAGAAGACCTTCCTTGTGCCTGTACAAAGTATCCAGTTTATTAGAGTCACCACTGATGCCAAGAGAGGAAGAGTGTTTTTGCCCTTGGACAGACTGCTATCCACTAGGAAAATGGTGGCTTTGTTTAGGCTCTCTTCATACCATGCCAAAGGCTATTAAGTTTGTACTAGGACTTATGGTCTCTACCAGGCAGTTCTATATGTGTGACTGTTCATGAGACTCCCACCGCTCTGGCTCCTTTAGCCCTCTCCACGGAATTCATTGAGGAAGTTCACCTGTACTTGACATGACATCGTGTGGTGCTTTGTGAGGGAATCTGTGGAAGCAAATGCCTTTTAATGCACTATCCTTGCTGCTGTCAGTGGCAACTGATACTTCTGGGAAGATGGAACTGTGACTCTCTTGGGCCAATGGAGGTTATACAGAAACTGACCCTTAGCCCACAGAAATCTGCCAGCAAGCAGAGGACTGATATGCAGTGACCGACTTTGAAGCCTGTATTGAAAGGAACTGTGATATAGCTTGCAACTAACAACATGACCAGGAAATTGCTTTCCCTAGCCTCCATCACATGTGCTTAGATATTGGCTGGAGGGTCTAAAGAACAGATGTGAGAGCATCTATGCTTCTATCAAAGTTCTAGAATTCTCCTGCATACAATCCTGTGCTTGCCATTCTTCTAAATGTGTGTCTGCACACTGGAACCCTTGAGAACAACATTTACAGAAAGGCAAATCTGTTGCAGGGACTGACTAGCATGTCATGTAAGATTGAGGCAGGAGAGTGAACACATCCTTCCAAAACTGTTTTAAAATTCAAACACATAAATATTTCCATGGCCCTCCCAAGGTATTGCTCAATTCCTGCACAAGAAGAAAAATTACAGAATTCCTTCCCCAACTTTCATTTCAGTATACTAGAAGGCAAGAAAAACCCAGTTTAATCTGCCTGGCCACTATTGTGGAACAATTGATTAAAGACAAGATATTTTTAGCTGAACTATTATTCTAGACACCCACTTTTTGAAATGATTTAGGCTGTGGAATATGGTGCTAGCCTACTAATGTTTATACCTCCTTTGTATATGGCTGAGCTACCAGATTTCCTGCTTGTGTCTCATGGCCAATTGTATTTTTGGTTTAACACATCAAAGGGGTTCTGCATTAAATACAGATGTCTGGCCAGGCAGCAAGGACTAGGGTCCAAGTTACACAAACCACCAACTGGATGCCTTCCATCCAATGGTGTACCTAGAGTCCCTGGCGCCCAGGGCAGTGACATAGTGATGTCACATGATGTTGTGATGTCACTTCCGGCACTGGTGCTGGTGGCAGCCATTTTGCAATCTGGCTGCCAGCCTCGTTCCTGCTCCTGGTGCCCCCTTCAAGTGGGATCCTCCACAGGAGAAGGAACAGGAGTGGCAGTCATATTGCTAAGCTGCCAGCCCCTCCTCTGAGAGAACCCTGAAATGACTTCACAATTCTGGGCTCTTCTGGAGGAGCAGGCACTGGTGGCGGTGGCTTTGCTGCTGCCCAGTTCCTTCTCCTGTGGACGCTTCCCCTTGAAGAGGGTGCCCCTCAAAGGGGATGCCACTGAGCAGAAGAAAAGGGGACAACCAGATTGCAAAGCCACCAAAACACAAGGCAGTAGCTTCATGATCTGGCAGCCCCCCCCATTCCTTCTGCTCAGTGGCGTCCCCCTTTAAGGTGTGCCGAGGGTAGGTGTTCATACCTGCCACACCCTAGCTACTGCTTCCATCATTAGCAGTTCCCAGTTTTTGCTCTGAAGTGAGGTTTGGTCATACATTTCTATGTTCCTAAGCAATAAAAGATACTTTTACCTATAAAGTGCTTAGGGCCAAACTGCAATTGACATCTACTTACATCATTCTTTCTCGATTGTTCATTTCCTTGACAAAAAGCATCCTGAGAGGCCGCAGTCAAGAGTGAGAATGTTCTCTGTGGGCAGAGGGGCTGCTGAACACTTCCCATCTTGCCATTTCTCCACTGAAAATCAACTCCCTCCAGCCGCTTATCTTCCCACGTGAGAAAAGATGTGAGGATCCACTGGGCAGGAAAGCATCTTGGGCACAAAGTGGCAAGTAAACAAACCGCAAGGTGAGAAAGTGTTAAGCAGTCTCCTTGCTCTTGATTCCAGCCTCTCAGGCTGCTTTTTATTAAAAAAAAAAAGAAAACAAACCTTGGGGAAATGAATTCTGCAATTGTACATCATAGGTTGGCTAATGGTCACTGAGGCGATTAAATCCAAGGGAATCAAAGTGAGGCAGTTTTTTGTAGTCACAGTCAGAGCCATGGAGCAGGGCAGAACCAGCCCAGTCCAGACCCGGTGCTGTTTATTTGTCATCCATGTTTCCTCAAAAAAATGGCCTGAGGTGGCTCACAAGAATAAAATGTAATGTATGCATGTGTATCCACACACACAGGAAAACCACAGTACAGCAGGGAACAACACTAGGATTGCAAAAGGGTGCATTGTAGCATTTCATATCAATATGCAGAAAAGTTCCTGTCAGACCTCTCTGTCAGTCAGACAAGCATATTATTGAACCAAGGGCAGGCTGAGAGAGAACACATTGGAGTGTTCTCTATTAGAGAGAATACATTAACGCACCCCCCTCTCCACTGAAAAATGTCCTAAGAGCTCTAGAAATGTGGGAGTCGGAATCATGGAGGGGGGTGTTCGCCCACACTCAAAACCTCGAGAGTCCTAGTTTAAAACGTTATTTATTATTTCATTTTGTGTGTGTACACATGCATACCCCATACCAAAGAGACAAAAATTGTGCTGCAGGTTGGCTTGCTTGTATCGGTCAATAAAAACAGCATTTCAATAATGTTCCAATGATTCCAAATTCCATGATTAAATAATAATTAAAACGCAACTTGAACAATTCTTTAATACAGCACAGCAATACGATCAACAAAGCAGTAAATAAAATGCTCTTTCCCCCACCCCACCTTGCCCCAGTTAACATAGAAGCAAAGCTTCATGTTTGGGGAAGAAAGATATTAAAAGGTTGAGAAAAGTGTATCAAAGCTGTCTGGATTGAGGAAGAGCAGAGTCCTCCCAGTTCTAGGGAGAGAGGGAGCTGTCAATCTCCATTGAGGATGCTGTAGGGTAGTCTGTAAAGGGGACCGAGTTAATAAACCAGCAGGTGAATCAGGGTGAGCAGGAAGAATGTGGGAGAGGGAGTCTGAGTACCCCATCCTCAGGAATTCTTGACAATAGCTACTCGGAGAGAATAGATTGCCTCGTCCCAACAAACAGAGAGGCATCTCAGGTTAAGATCATGCCTAACAAGAGGAAATTCTGCTTTAGTACATCTGTATGAGAAAAAGGAATTATTTTACTGAACCGCACAAATGGATCCCCCAGCCCACATTCACCAAGGATGTGCAACACAGGGATGGGGAGGTCATTTTTAAAGGAGAACTAGTGGGAGGGGGTTTAGCCCTTCCTGTGCTCACCAGTTCTCCCCATGCATATGTCCCCCTAACCCACCTTACCAACCCCATTTGATTGACACTTATTTCCAGACCTGGAACCCAGCTGGTGAAAAGTTTAAAAATCAAGGAAATTGAGGAAAGCTTAAATATGAAATCCCTCTCCTTCCTAATGATTCTCCCCATGAATGTTCCCTTCTCCTGTATTAGCATTCCAAGGAAGAACCAGCTTTGGAAAACCTGCATTTACTTCATCCTAATACCTGCAAAAATACCATACAATTTTAGCTCTAATACGAATGTTCACTTCCTTGTATCCTGGTACCAATCAAACTATTTTCTTTTGGTCTCACATTAATTTCAGCATTTCAGTCCCTTATGTTCACGTTATGTTCTAGTTAGTGCAGCCTAGCATGAGTAGTTAATTTAGCACATTTCAGTTAGGCAAAATCAGTTCACATATGAACATATATATGAACATATACTCATATGTTGCTTTTGCTATACAGTACTCGTACTCACTTATTTATGCTGATTTAAATTCATTTACACTCATTTATGATTACTTGTACAAGTGCAGCCTATTTATCCACGGACTTTTTATCCGCGGATTTGTCTCAACAAGAATGGGGTGGGGGGAAACTGAAAGTCACACACACCTTTGCCTCCTTTGCCCTTCAATGGCATCTGGCTCTGTTTCCAGGCAGCCCAAAACACTGCAAAAAGGCTCCGCCTGGCACAGGTAGGGAAATAGCCCTGGAGCCATGGAAGAGGTTCCCCTTGCAAAGGAAGACTCCTGGAGCCCCTGAGCCATCAAAGAGGCTGAAGAGGGAAAGGGGGGACAGAAAACCTCTGTAGCCAGAGCACATGCAGCAAGGTGGAGCTCTCTCTCTCTCTCTCTCTCTCTCTCTCACTTACTCACTCACTCACATGGGCAGGTGCAGTAGCAACAGAGGGGATTACTTTAAAAAACCCAGGGAGTGTTTGCCGAATTCCCCCCCTCCAAGATGGCGCAGGCTCTCCGTGCTCCAGCCCACACAAAATGATCCAGACTTTCCTGGAAGTAAGCCCCATTGACTACAATGGGACTTACTTCTGAGTAGGCAGGCATAGGACTGGACTCTGAAAAGCTCAGTATCCCACCTGTGAAAGAAGCAGGACAGCTGGCAATGGGGAGGGCGGAGGGGAGGGGATTGATAACAGCTGCCTTAGTTTCCTTCCATCCGGAAGTGTCAGGCTGCAGCGTATTTGCGTAACTCTATGGAATTTAGCACAATGCTTTTTTTTGTTAATCACGCCGAGTCACGGAACGGAACTAACGCAGATAAATAGGCTCCACCTGTAATAATATTTTTGCTGTACTCATATGTTGCTTTACCAATGTATGTTTATGTTTGCATTTTGCTTTGCCAATATACATCATTGGTGTTTTCAGATTGTAACTTTACCACCATATTACTCCAGCTTCAACCACCTTAGATGTCTGCACAGTAGCAGCTCAATCTTTTGGTCATGTTAGTCAACACAGAGAGCTCAGATACTCAAGGCACATGGTTCCTGGGTTTCAAGTTACTAACCTACCCACAGGCAAGGCAGTTCCCAGAGGGTGACAGAATTTGAGATTAATTCTTGAACAAAGGGAACTTGCAAAGGCAGCTATTGTGATCTACTGAGAACACTGGAATGAATTAATAAATTTGGCCTTTGGCTCAGTCTGAGTTGCCATACCCTACTGCAGCGATTTTCAACCACTGTGCTGTGGCACATTTGGTATGCCATGAATGGTTTGCAGATGTGTTGGGGGGGTCATTTATTAATAGGGTTGTTGGGTGATGTGAACACCCCACTGGCAGTGCAGTGTGCCTTGTCAGTTATCCAAAAACTGATGGTGTGCCTTGACAATTTTAGTGCCTTGTAGGTGTGCTGTGAGATGAAAAAAGTTGAAAATCACTGCCATACAGTAACAATGCCTAACTGCATGTAACTTTAAAAAAAATGCATGTGCTTCTGTTTACCCCTGCCTTTATTCCTCCTCCCCCAGATCTTTCCCTTCTGTAAATACTTAGACTGGATGCCCCTCGGGGCAGGGCTCTGTCTTCTCATTCTTTGTAAAGTGCTGTGTTCTTGTTGGCAACCTTCAGTCTCGAAAAACTATGGTATCGCGCTCTGAAAGGTGGTTCTGGAACAGTGTCTAGTGTGGCTGAAAAGGCCAATTCGGGAGTGACAATCCCTTCCACACTGGGAGCAAGTGCAGTCTGTCCCTGGTCTGTCTCCCTGGCTATGGGCCTTCCTTCTTTGCCTCTTAGCCTCAGACTGTTGGCCAAGTGTCTCTTCAAACTGGGAAAGGCCATGCTGCACAACCTGCCTCCAAGCGGGCCGCTCAGAGGTCAGGGTTTCCCACTTGTTGAGGTCCACTCCTAAGGCCTTCAGATCCCTCTTGCAGATGTCTTTGTATCGCAGCTGTGGTCTACCTGTAGGGCGCTTTCCTTGCACAAGTTCTCCATAGAGGAGATCCTTTGGGATCCGGCCATCATCCATTCTCACGACATGACCAAGCCAACGCAGGCGTCTCTGTTTCAGCAGTGCATACATGCTAGGGATTCCAGCTCGTTCCAGGACTGTGTTGTTTGGAACTTTGTCCTGCCAGGTGATGCTGAGAATGCGTCAGAGGCAGCGCATGTGGAAAGCGTTCAGTTTCCTCTCCTGTTGTGAGCGAAGAGTCCATGACTCGCTGCAGTACAGAAGTGTACTCAGGACGCAAGCTCTGTAGACCTGGATCTTGGTATGTTCCGTCAGCTGTGTAGTAGTTGGCAACCTTTAGTCTCGAAAGACTATGGTATCGCGCTCTGAAGGTGGTTCTGGAACAGTGTCTAGTGTGGCTGAAAAGGTCGATTCGGGAGTGACAATCCCTTCCACACTGGGAGCAATTGCAGTCTGTCCCTGGCCTGTCTCCCTGGCTATGGGCCTTCCTTCTTTGCCTCTTTGCCTCAGACTGTTGGCCAAGTGTCTCTTCAAACTGGGAAAGGCCATGTTGCACAGCCTGCCTCCAAGCGGGCCGCTCAGAGGCCAGGGTTTCCCACTTGTTGAGGTCCACTCCTAAGGCCTTCAGATCCCTCTTGCAGATGTCCTTGTATCGCAGCTGTGGTCTACCTGTAGGGCGCTTTCCTTGCACGAGTTCTCCATAGAGGAGATCCTTTGGGATCCGGCCATCATCCATTCTCACGACATGACCGAGCCAACGCAGGCGTCTCTGTTTCAGTAGTGCATACATGCTAGGGATTCCAGCACGTTCCAGGACTGTGTTGTTTGGAACTTTGTCCTGCCAGGTGATGCCGAGAATACGTTGGAGGCAGCGCATGTGGAAAGCATTCAGTTTCCTCTCCTGTTGTGAGTGAAGAGTCCATGACTCGCTGCAGTACAGAAGTGTACTCAGGACGCAAGCTCTGTAGACCTGGATCTTGGTATGTTCCGTCAGCTTCTTGTTGGACCAGACTCTCTTTGTGAGTCTGGAAAACATGGTAGCTGCTTTACCTATGCGTTTGTTTAGCTCGATGTCGAGAGAAAGAGTGTCGGAGATCGTTGAGCCAAGGTACACAAAGTCATGGACAACCTCCAGTTCATGTGCAGAGATTGTAACGCAGGGAGGTGAGTCCACATCCTGAACCATGACTTGTGTTTTCTTCAGGCTGATTGTCAGTCCAAAATCTTGGCAGGCCTTTTTAAAATGATCCATGAGCTGCTGGAGATCTCTGGCAGAGTGGGTAGTGACAGCTGCATCGTCGACAAAGAGGAAGTCACGCAGACATTTCAGCTGGACTTTGCTCTCAGTTGCTCTCAGTCTGGAGAGGTTGAAGAGCTTTCCATCTGATCTGGTCCGGAGATAGATGCCTTCTGTTGTAGTTCCAAAGGCCTGCTTCAGCAGGACAGCGAAGAAGATCCCAAACAAGGTCGGTGCAAGAACACAGCCCTGCTTCACGCCGCTTCGGATGTCAAAGGGGTCTGATGTGGAGCTATCAAAGACAACAGTGCCCTTCATGTCCTTGTGGAAGGATCTGATGATGCTGAGGAGCGTGGGTGGACATCCGATCTTGGGGAGAATCTTGAAGAGGCCATCCCTGCTGACCAGGTCGAAAGCCTTCGAGAGATCTATGAAGGCTATAAAGAGTGGCTGTCGTTGTTCCCTGCATTTCTCCTGCAGTTGTCTAAGGGAGAATACCATAACAGTTGTGGACCTGTTGGCTCGGAATCCACACTGTGATTCTGGTTAAACGCTCTCAGCAAGTACCTGGAGCCTCTTTAGTGCAACTCAGGCAAACAACTTTCCTACAACGCTAAGGAGAGAGATGCCACGGTAGTTGTTGCAGTCACCCCTGTCGCCTTTGTTCTTGTACAGCGTGATGATGTTTGCATCCCTCATGTCTTGAGGTACTCCACCTTCTCTCCAGCAAAGACAGAGGATTTCATGCAGCTCAGTGACAATGATCTCTTTGCAGCACTTTAGGACTTCAGCAGGGATGCTGTCTTTTCCTGGTGCCTTGCCAAAGGCAAGGGAGTCCAGGGCCACGTGAAGTTCTTCTAGGGTTGGTTCACTGTCAAGCTCCTCCAGCACAGGCAGGCACTCAATGTTGTTCAGCGCTTCTTCGGTGACTACATTTTCTCTGGAATATAGCTCAGAGTAGTGCTGCACCCAGCGTTCCATCTGCTGCGCCCGATCCTGGATGACCTCGCCTGCGGCAGACTTCAGAGGGGCAATTTTCTTCTGTGTTGGACCTAGGGCCTGCTTGATACCATCATACATCCCCTTGATGTTGCCTGTGTCAGCTGCTATCTGTATCTCGGAACAGAGCTGGAGCCAGTAGTCATTAGCACATCTCCTGGTAGTCTGCTGGACTTTGCTGCGAGCACCTTGGAGGACCTGCAGGTTGCGCTCACTGGGACAGGCCTTGTATGCTGCTTGAGCTCTCCTCTTTTCCTCAATGACTGGTGTCAACTCCTCAGAGTGGGCTTCAAACCAGTCTGCCGTCTTGTTGGTCTTTTTGCCAAATATGGACAAGGCGGTGTTGTAAACGGCATTCTTGAAATGTTCCCATCTGTTGGATGCGTTTGCATCGACCGGGCCTGGAAGAGATTCCTCAAGCGCTCGTGCAAATTCCTCCACTTTTCTCTGATCCCGGGTCTTGCTCGTATCAATGCGAGGTCTTCCTTCCCTTTTCGTGTGATACAGTCACTTTGTTTGCAGTTTCACTCTGCTGCACACCAGCGAGTGGTCGGTGTCACAGGCAGCACCCTGATAGCTGCGTGTGATCTTGATACTGGGAAGGCTGGAGCATCTGGTGAGAATCAGGTCGAGCTGGTGCCAGTGCTTTGATCTTGGGTGTCTCCAAGAGACTCTATATTGGGGCTTCGTGTTGAAGAACGTGTTGCTGACACAGAGACCGTGATGACAGCAAAACTCTAGCAGGCGTTGGCCATTTTCGTTCATTTTTCCAGTGCCGAACTGACCTAAGCAAGTGGGCCACGAACTGTTATCAGCACCAACTCTAGCATTGAAGTCGCCGAGGATGAACAATGGCTCTTTTACGGGGATCTTCTTGATAGTGGTGGCCAGGTCATCATAAAATTTGTCTTTGGCTTCTGCTGGAGACGACAGAGTCGGTGCATAAGCACTGATGAGAGTAACAGGTCCTGCTGATGACTGGAGCTGCAGGGACAAAATTCTTTCACTTCCCACAGTAGGTGGGATGATGGATTTCAGCAGGGTATTTCTGACCGCGAAGCCAACACCATGTTCCCTGGTTTCGTTTGGTGGTTTTCCCTGCCAGAAAAATGAGAAATTTCGCTCCTTGACAGATCCGGAATCTGGCAGCCTAGTCTCTTGAAGGGCGACGATGTCCATCTGCAGTCTGCTCAGCTCCATGTCAATGACAGCTGTTTTGCGTGCATCGTCTATTGCTTGCAGGTCATCAGAGAAGCCAGGTGTCATTGTCCTTACGTTCCAGGTGCCCAGCTTTAGGGCAGGAGTTTTCTGTTTTCTATTGCATGGTGCAGAGTTGTCGATCCGCTTGTCGGTGTTCACCCTAAACCCCACGCACCCCGTGAGGTTAACGGACCGTGGCGAGGCAACACCTTACTGGCTGGGGACTGCCCAGCTTAAGGCGGGCGGTAGCTGCCCAATGAGATGCAATGATCTCTCCCACCGTCGGAAGCAGCCCCTGGCGTCATGCCCTACGCCAATCGAGCAAAGACTTATAACCGGTAACTGCTGCTTCCTGTGTTGTGCCGACGCCGTATGGTGAAGTTGGAGTGTCCTCTCCAGTGCGCGAAGCCTGGGTAAAGAAGGTATGGAGGATAGGCTGTTACCCATGCAGCAAATCCCCCCTCTCCACGTCGCTGGAATGATCCAATGGAAAGGCAGAAACCAATACGGTTGGTTCCAGCGGCGTTGCAGGAGTTGCCAGAGTTGTCAGCTGTGTATACAACCACATAAATTTGTACGTGTGTGTGTTCTAAAAATTGTGCTTCCTTCCAGTTGCCAAGAGTGACACAGCCTCTGGCCCTCTGCATTTGAGAACACTTCCATATAAGAAAGTACTGTGAATCTTATTTTCTGAAGGCAGTTCTATCATGCACTCTAAGAGTCCACTGCACCCCCTTTGAATTTTTCTCTCCTTAAGGCGTTAGTTTGGCTTCCAAAAAACGCCTTCCCTGCTCTGGCAAATGTACAAAGTCAACATGAGGCGCAGTTTATTTTACTCGTCGAATCACTACTGAGCACTCTAAAGAGCCATGAATATTTCAGCAGGGGCTGCTGCCTAGTCATCCTCTGTTTGCATTCCACCCCACATTCTACTGATGTCGCTTGCCAACGGGAATGTTTGTGGAGCATAAAAGGGAATGTGAAAGTATATATTAAAGTGTGTTTGTTCAGGGAGCATTCTCTCCAGAAAATGGGATGGCTCACCTTTCTTCTAGTTGGTGGAGTCGGCCCCCAGGTTGGTGGTCCACAGTAGGGCCAAGTTCTAAGTGAAGGCTGAACCGCCCGCCACACTTTGCTTGGTTTCAGGTCACTGCGTTTCCAGCTCCCAGCCCCGCACAAAGCAAATTAGCTTGGGCCTCTGCCAGCTTTATTTCGGAGTGTAAGTAACCAGGATAGTTCACCAGCTGTTGTTTTTAATTTTCAGCTGAACCTTTTACATAGCACAGGAGATGGGTACAGATGTGCAAGAGCTGCTCGCATCTATGAACCCTGTATCATTAGATATCAGATGATTAATTTCAGATGGGCATTTACTTCATGTAACCACCATCCAGTGACATGCAGTGAGGTCCAGGCATGGGGAGGCAATATACACTCACTCTCCCCCCTCCCTTCCCTTAAAGCTCAGTTTCTGAAGCACACTCCCCCCCCCCCAAATAATTCTTTAAAAAAATAACAAAACTCACCTCTTCTTTCCCCATTTGAAGCTAGGGAGAGCTCAGCAACACACCCCATACAGCAAAAGAAAAGCTTTTTCTTCTAGTGCTATATAGAATGGTTGTTTGCACAGGCTCCCTGCTTTTTTTCATGGCTTTTTAAAAAAAAAGAGCAGAGGCAACTCTTCCTGCTGCCTCCCCAGAGCTTGCTGATGCAGGCATGCTGTGGATTTTTGATTGGAAGCTAGTCACCCTGCTTTTTTTTAAATTGGAAGTCATCCATGATAACAGCCTCACCTGCTGGAGGCAATTCTTCCTGCTGCCTGTTTTTTTTCATTGGAACCCAGTCATGATTACAGCAAATCAGCTACTGGCTGCTTCAGTGAGTATTGTAATGGGTGTGGGCGTGCTGCTTAAACTCACTGGTTGTGCTGGAGAAAAAAAAGAAATAGCACCGAAAGGCAAGGTACTTTTTTTTTTTTTTGGTAAAACTTGTTGGGTCCTTGAACTTTGTTTTTTCCTTGTTGGGTCTGGTGAGGCTCTGACTTCCCCTGATGGTGTCACTGCAATCATCTAAAAATACATTTCCTTGTGTATTCCCATCTATGTCAAATTGAATAGCAACCTCTGGGCAAATTGGTTTTCACTGTATTCGCCCACACACTTATCTGGGGGTAAGTCCCATTCAACTCAGCAGAACTTACTTCTGGGTAAACATGCAGAGGCTTGGACTGTTAGTTTCTTTTTGTCTGTGCACATAGATTGCTATAATTTCAGTCCACTGTGTTCAAATTTCCCTGCTGCTTTATTCCAGTCCTTCAAGCCACCTCAGCATCCCAGGGAGCACCAACAGTGGCTGTGTCTTTCACAGGGTGCATGATGCACTTAAACATCATCTTAAGGGCAAGAAACACACCTGAAAGTGTAGGTAACAAGGGCAAAATGGCTGAGAATTATTCAAAAAAAAAATTGAGATGTTTGAAGCTCTGTGATTTATGGCACCAGTGCCACTGGTTTACAAAATTTTCTCTCTACAGGCCCCTACAGCAGTGTTTCTCAAACTGTGAGTCAGGACCCACTAAGTGGGTTGTGAACCAATTTCAGGTAGGTCCTCATTCATTTTAATAATTTATTTTTATTGTATTAGACTTGATGCTACCATGGTAGGTGACTGCATTTGGGGTAATGTGATAGATCTGTACTTGTAACAGGCTACTATATAGGTATATGCTTTTAACAATGATTGTCAATGGCACTTACTCCTCGGTAAGTGTGGGTAGGATTGCAGCCTAGGATTGTTAAAATTTTTTCCTGCTTGATGATGTCACTTCCTGTCATGGCATCACTCCTGGTGGGTCCTGACAGATTCTCATTCTAAAAAGTGGGTCCCAGTTCTAAAAGTTTGAGAACCACTGCCCTACAGATTATATTTGAGTGCTGCATGGACACTTGTGCTGTTGGGAAGCATGGAGGAAGTGTGATACCTATTGGTCAGCTACCTTGAAAAAATAAGTTCACTTCTTCCAGAACAGAGTTTCAGGCATCAGAGCATACGATGGGATGGTGTTGTGTGTGTGAGAGAGAGAGCAGGATTATGACTGTGAGAAAATGGGAACATTCTTTATGGTGGGAGGAAGCAGAGGAGGCAATTAATTGAGGCATAAGAAGCATGCATTTTTGGAAAGGGAACTTTCTAAAAATGCAGGAGAAATGAAGGGAACATGAATTGAACATATGCAACCTTTTCCTACTAAGTCAGGCCATTGATCCATCAATATATTGTTTACACTACAGTGACAGACAGTGGTTCTTCAGGATTTTGGGTAAATGTCTATCCCAGCCCTACTTGGAGATGCCAGAAGTTGAACCTAGGACCTTCTGTATCCAAAAGATGTGCTCTACCACCCAAAAATCCTCCATCTCTTCCCCCCCCCCCCATTTTTGTGATCTAGTGTTGGGTCAAAGGAGTGGCTTGTTGTTTGGATCTGTCTCCAAAAGCAACCAGCCTGGTTTTTATGTTGCTGGAAGAGCAACAGCACAGAAGGGAAAACTGCACAACAGCGAGTGTGGATATATATATACATTCCCATCAGTAGTGTTACCTATTTGGGGAGTTGTTACCTATTTGGTTCTTAGTTTAAAGGCTTGGGGGTTGTTCTCTCCTACTTTGATTAGTTTTTTCTCATTAGCTTATTTTTTAAAAATGTCTCCTTGCCCATGCAGCCATGGCCAGTAGCTTCTCTTGCTTTATGTTGCAGAACGTATACAAAATGCCTTGTATAACTCAGCTCCGCTGTGAATAACTTGTTGTTTCCACAACGCTGCTAACAGAAGCTTGGGAGTTGAGTGTAATAGCAACAACACTGCCCTGTCCCATGAATCTGGTATGTAAAGGTATACACTCTCTGAATCTGGAGGTTCCATTTCGGTAATTCTGGCTTATACTATCACTCCATAGGAAGCAGGCAGAGGAACAGGCAGAGGTGCTTTGGGTGAATGTATTAAAGGAAAGGGGTACTGTAGCCAGTACCCATATTGCCAGGAGGCATAAGCCACCTCTACTTGAACTCTCCTACTTTCTCACTGTGAAGTTGCTTAGATATATTCATAGTTT